>NC_071392.1:23617091-26117091 GCF_022682495.2 Desmodus rotundus | reverse complement strand
AGGATAAAAAACAGCTGTCAGAAATGATTCATTTTTATAGGTAGCCGGGCATAGTTGGTCTAATGAGGGAATGGGTCAGATGGACAGGGTGTGAAGATACTTGGACTTGGAATTACAGCAATCAGGGCGTCACAGCAAATGTCCACACGGGAGCCAGACGGAGCCCTCCTGTGCTTCCTCATATCCACACTGTTTTACTCATCTTGCTGCAGCTGCCACAAAGACAGATGTTCTGGTGGCAGTGGGTACAGGGCTTAAAGAAACTTGCCAAATAAGCTGAATTCCATATTGGTGGCTTTAGGTATATTACTTAATGTCACCTCTTCCTGTTTGTTTTCATCCACTGGTCTAGAATCTCCTCATTGAAATCTAATACCCTCTGCTATGTATTAACGCAGTGGTTCTTAAACTTTGGTAATCCTAACCATTACTTAGGGGTGCTTGTTAAAATGCCTATTCCTGGGCCTGCCCTTCTGAGGTCCTAATTTATGAGGTTTGAGGTAGGACCCCAGTAGCTCTACTTTTTTTCAACATTTATTTATTTATTTAGAGGGGAAGGGAGGGAGAGAGGAAGAGAAACATCAATGTGAGAGAGAAATGTCTGTTGATTGCCTTCTGACCAGGGACCAAAACTGCAACCCAGGCATGTGCCTTGACCAGGAAGCTAACCTTTTGGTTAGTGGGATGACACCCAACCAACTGAGCCACAGCAGCCAGGGCATCAGGTAGCTCTGGTTTTAATAGCCAGAATTTTCAAATGCATTTAGTCACTGGATAGTGACCAGATCAATTATGTATATTTAAAACCAGGACACTTTAAAAGTGAAATATGTTGCTACTAATAAATACTCTGGAATGACAGACGCCAAGCAGCACCGTCCCAGGCAAACGGTGACACGGCCAGTCATTGATCACGGTTGAGAAGCACTGCTAAGTGAAAGGAAGCTTCAGTCATAACAGCTCAGGGAATTCACATTTAAACTGCTGTGGCATTAAAGCCCTTACTGTATATGAGAAACTTTAGGCCTCAAGAAAACAGGTGGAAGTCCACTTGTGTTACAAGCGGGGGACTGCTGGCCTACTGTGCCTCAGACAATTTGTATAACCTTCGGTTGGCTTGTTTTGCTCAGAGATTTTTGAGCTAATTCAAGTACTTTTAAATCACAAAATTCTGGCCTTGCAGACCCACCACCGCCTCGCACCTTCCCTCACTCAGCCGTGGTCAACCCCACCGGGCTCTTCGACATCGCTGCTGATGGCAAGCCTTTGGGCCATGTCTCTTTCAAGCTGTTTGCAGACAAAGTGCCGAAGACAGCAGAAAACTTTCCTGCTCTGAGCACTGGGCACAAAGGGTTTGGTTATAAAGGCTCCTGCTTTCACAGAGTTATTCCGGGATTTATGTGCCAGGGTGGTGACATCACATGCCACAGTGGCACAGGTGGCAAGTCCATCTACGGGGAGAAATTTGATGATGAGAATTTCATCATGAAGCACACAGGTCCTGGCATCTTGTCCATGGCAAATGCCAGACCCAACACAAGTGGTTCCCAGCTTTTTATCTGCATCATGAAGACCGAGTGGCTGGTCGGCAAGCAGGTGGTCTTCCACCAGGTGAAAGACTGCATGGATGTTGTGACAGCCATGGAGCGCTATGGGCCCAGGAATGGCAGGACTAGCAAGAAGATCACCATTACTGGCTGTGGGCAATGCTAATACATTTGGCTTGTGCTTTATCTTAACCACCAGACCATCCTTCTGTAGCTTGGGAGAGCACCCCTTCACCCCCATCTGCTTGGGATGTTCTAGAATCTTCACGCTGTCAACTCAGTTCATGGGGTTTCATGTTTTCCTGACCCCTTCCAAGTCTAGCTGGTTTGCAGAGTTAAGTTTGTGATTATGAAATAAAACTAAACAATTGTCAAAACCCCCCCGCAAAATTCCTTCCCTTCTTCCATCCGTCCCTCTGTCCCTCCCCTCCATCAGGCATCTATTTATTGGATAGTCACTGGCAATCCAGAAGACTGAGAAAGTCAGAGGCTGGGAGAATACAACCACAGATCCTCATTCCTCTTACTACTTAAAAAATGCAGAGACGGTCGAGCTCTGCAGCTGGTGGGATTAGGTGTGGTTCTGCTCAGCTGTTTAGAACCAAAAAGAAACATGCATTTTGCTTTAATGCTAGTTTTGCAGTTACCCAGAAACACTTTAACCTTGAACATTCAAAGGACTAGTTGCTTCAAAGCATTTGTAAGTGATGTTAGACCTAGACTGTAAGTGTAAAATGAGGTCCCTTTTGTCTGGCATGATTGTCAGCGTGTTTAGAATCACCCTGGTTGGTGGAGATAAGGTTTCATTTTGTTCCTTTATAGTCAATTTTGAGTTTGCACTGTAGAGACCAGATCAAGTGTGGCAGAAAAGTAGGCACCTGCCAGGTACGAGGAAAGCATTAACCATTTCAGGCCACTAATAAAATACGGTGTTTACTGTAAATGTAAATTAGCAAATTATACTCATGGAGACATAGATACATTAATATTCCTTTAAAAAGATTGAATTAGTTGCCTCATAAAAATGATTTCCTTACCCCGGCCGGTGGCTCAGTTGGTTGGGCATCTTCCCACAAACTGAAAGGTCTCCAGTTCAATTCTGGGTCGGTGCCCATGGCTAGGTTGTGGGTTCGGGTCTATGTTTCTCTCTCACACAGATGTTTCTCTCCCTCTCTTTCTCCCTCCCTTTCCCTCTCTTTCTCCCTCCCTTTCCCTCTCTTTCTCCCTCCCTTTCCCTCTCTCTAAAATCAAAAAGAAAAAAAAGATCCCACTCCCTGATTTTTAAAGCTAAGAGTTCTGGTGAGCTTAGAAGAACTCTATGATGTTTACTTTTTCTCTCTTTTATATAAAAAAAAAAGAGTGGGGATTTACTTAGGAAGATAATATCATTCTTTGATCTTTGTTGATACTGTGTCATCTTATAGATTGTTTGAAAAGACTTGGAACAACATGAAGCACTTTGATGGAGAGATACATATTATTTAAATGTTATTTTTTCTTCTTTGACCTTTCATCTCTCATAGACTAATTACTGTAAACACAATTTAAAAACCGTAAGTTGAAAATCTTTATTTAGATTTAGCTCTCCTTAAGGAATTCAACAAAAAGCAAATGTCAACTCTAAACAAATCTTTCTTATGCATAGGCCAGATGATGATGCGTGTATTTTCTATAAAATAAATGTCACTTTCAGCTGTTAACCCACATTTCTCCAGGAAATTTCCTAATGGTAGTTTGGACATTTTCTCTTTCTGTAAATCTATTATTGTGAAGCTAATTCCTTCCTGACTTCCTGTTATGTTTCTCTGCTATTGCATTATTAGTTTTTATTGTGTTGGAATGCTCTGTCTTTATAAATTAACTTTGTCTTTATTTTAAATATTTTCAGTGTTCTTGATTTTTTCAACTTATACTAGCATTTTTATTATTTGCAAAATTTAATTAAAATTCCCTCCTTTCTCTATACTTTAAAGCTGTAACTATTCTTGGATTTTAATATTTCCTATTAGTTCTAATTAATAATGGAGTATAAAGATATTCATACGTTGATCTAAATGATTTTCCTTGACTTTCCCACCTTTCCAGCAACTATTTGAACATTATTTATTTTATAATCTTTTGGATCCCTTGAACATATAAACACGTTCCTCTATATATACACATACTTATATATCCTACATTGTGTTATTTTCCCTGTGATCATTCAGCCAGATATTTACTGAGCACCTTTTATGGGTTGGACACTGAATTAAGTTATGTTTATTTATTACTGTTTCCTTCCATTTGCCATTTTTTGGATTATATTGCTAAGGCTGCCCACAAAAAGTAAGCTTACAGCAGACTTTTTTGTTCTGACTTGAACCTTATTTTCTGGCACAGTTGATTGAACTTTACTATATTTATAGATTTGAGAGACATGACTACTGAATACACTAATAGTTCTGGTAACTCTAACTAGTGAAACCTATTCGTACGGTCTTTGTTCATGTATAAAATTTCACTGAGATCTGTTAAAAATACAGAAAACTTGATGATCTTTATCGGCAATAACTTTATTTAAAATGGCAAGTTAAACACAAGTAAATGTTATAACTTAATATCATTTATTATGCACCAACTTGGTCAAATCAATAATTTTATCCAACATAGAAAAAGCTAGACACATGAAAAGATGTTGGCAGTCATGTTAAAATTGTTACATTTACTAAATATTGACCTTCTTCAAATAAATTTTTGTTTTTAGATCTTTATAGATTACTCTGTAAGGAAAGAATCAGGAGAAAGAGGAAATAAATAAAAAATGGACACTTTGCTCAGTCAATGTAATTAACTGGAAGCCATTGCTGTTAAGCCGGCTCTGTTCTGTCAGGTTTGGCAGAACAGAAGGTTCGGTCTAGAACAAATGAATGCACCCGGAACTGCTCGCTGTGACAGCAATTCCTTTGGCTTCTGCTGCCCCCGGTGCTCACATTTTGCCTGATTGGACCCAAGTCAGGTGAGTATTTTATGACTTTATGCTGATTTATAAGAAATATACATTTGGTCTTTGTTCCTTTTCTGAACAGAGCTCCTAAAATACATGGAATTTCCCAAGTGGAGAGAACCAAAAAGGCATCTTTTGTTATGTTAGTGAGGCAACACTCAGCCCCACCCCCCAATCTCCAGGAGGAGGATTTGTTGGATCAGTCAGTCAGGCTGATGTAATGAAGAAGCCTCCATAAAAACCAAAATGACAGATTCAAAGAGCTTCTGGTCTGGTGAACACGTGCAGATTTGGGAAGAGTGGTGTTGGGAACTGCCCTGACTGGTTTCAGAAGCTGTAAACCCCCTTGGCTAAGGCTGAGTGAGAGACCTTGGGACCCTAAGCCACTAAGGAGACAAAGCTTATCTCCCTAACAGGGGCGCTGCCTCTGCCCCCCTTACTTTATCCTGCTTGGCCCTGAGCCTGACCAGTTAGCCAATGATGGGTAAAATTCCTCAAGGGAGGGACGACCTAAGATAGGCATGGTCACAAAGAGGCCCTCAGGGAAGGACTTGGGGGCCTATAGAAAAAGGGGGTGATGGACCCTTGCCCCTCAGCTTTGACATAGCCTGAGTCCTCATTCTGTCTGCAAGAAGTCTCCTAATCTCTTGGCTGCCTTACTTCCCCTGCCTGATTTAAGCCTGAAACAATGACAGAGGGCGGTGCAGTCCTGTGCTAGAAATGGCAGATTCCCCGGAGCTATCAGGCCTGAGAAGAATACATAAAACCCTGTGAAACCTGCTTTGCTAAGAATGCCCTTGATTCTCTGATAAGGGTCTGAGCATGAAATGTGTTTGTTTCCCAAAGTTTTATGGTCCTTTAGCTAACTGACCCTGACTCAGAATAAGCCCTCCTAGTTCTTTGAATGTTATCTATTGTTTGATCCTTACTGCCTGACAATGATTGATGAGCTTTACCTGTATTCCTGTGCAAATTGAACCCAATAAAAGCCCATTGAGGAAAAGGCTCTTGGCCCTTCTCCTTTGAGAGATCAGCTACCTTTCCTCCCCAAGCAGATCATGTCTTGGTAGACTTATTCTCATCCATGGTGGCTGGGGGTGGGGATGGGGATGGGGGCCCTGCAGGCAGAGCCCCCCATAGAGTGGTGCACCTGGAATGGGCCCTATGCATCTCTTCACTGTGGCTATTTCTGAGTTGTATCCCTTTATAATAAACCAATAATCTAGTAAGTTTGTGTTCTATGAGCCACTCAAGTAAAATGTTTGTGTTCTATGAGCCGCTCTACCAAATTAATCAAGCTCAATGGCTTATGAGAACCTCAGAAGCACATGAACTTGCAACTGGTATCTGAATTGAAGGAGGGGTGGGGTGTCCTGTAGACCGAGCTCCTTCACTGGTGGAATTTGATGCTATCTTTGGGTAGGTAGTGTCAGAATTGAGTAAAATTGTAGAACACCCAGCTGGTGTCCTGAACATTGTTTGGTGGTATCGGGGGAAACCCCCCACCATACAAGTATGTTGGCATCAGGCGGTTGACATAAGACATGTCCAAACCCGTAGAGACTTTTATGAGTTTATTTGAGCCAAACTGGAGCATTTGCCAGGAAGCAAAATTTCAAGGGATTGAGAAAATGCTCTGGGAAATGGCAGTTTCACCACTCATTTTATGCATTGGAATCAGAGGAGGATATGGAAGGAAGTTACATGGAATTCATTGGTGGCGTATTAGGGAGGCAGGAGAAAGCAAAGCAGGGGAATCTCTGAGATCAGATAAAGAGTAAAATGAAGAGACAATCTTCTTTTACATAGGTGGGTGCAGGGTAGGTAACAGGATAACAATAAAAATGAGGGGCTCTGGGCCTCTGCCCCAGGGCAGTGATTGTGCCCTGAGGGGCCTGGAAAACAGAAATTGCTCTAATCTTCCAAAGGTATGTAATTGTAGACGCAAAAAGACAACAGAAGGGCTCGATTAAGGTAAAGGTTAACTTTTGTCAGGGAAGGTACCAGCCCAGGACAAGAGTACCCACCATGACTCACTTTTAGTTAGGAAGTTTTAATTTCAGACCATCCTATGTGGTTAATTTAGGTCTCTGAGTTTGTAAGGCCCACCACGCAGGCCTCCCCCGAGCTTGTCAGGTTTAGCATGTGGCCCCTTTCTTGTCCACCGGGCTCAGAACCACTTTAGACTCATATGTTTAAAAGCCTCATTATAGGTTACTCCTGAGAGGTTTCTTTATGCAAGAACAAGATATCCTCCCTAGTTACCTAAAGATGCACCGATTTGATGAGACGTGAATTAAATGTCACAGAGAAAAGCTGTCAATTAATCACAGATGCTGGACCCAAAAGGTCAAATGGACTTGAGAACTGAAGTCTGCATTTAGACTGTTTCAAGTTGGCGTTCTGAGAAGTATCTGCTTCCCAGCAGAGGAAGCCATCCTATGTGGGGTGGGTGGTGGGGGTTAGGGGTGGGAAGCTGGATAAAAGAAGAAGAATGGAGCTGATAAGCAAGAGAAAAAGGAAAGAGAAGAGAAGAGAGAGACTATTTAGCTTATCATGACTAACTTCATTTTTGCCCTTCCTGGGGGCTTGTTTTATAGCTTTTCTCCCCTTTCCCCTGCTTTAATTTTAGTGACTCTACTCCATGAGTTCAGGAGACCCTAAGTAGAACTTCTACATAGAATCTTGATCAGTACTTCTGACACTACATGGAGAGAAATTTAATCTATTCCCTTCTCACATGGCAGCCTCAACCAATGGAGAAGGTGATTCTAGCCACTCCCTCCCCCCACCATGAGAGGAGATACTTGGGAGAGGTTTTTCTTTTTCTTCTCTAATCATATGCTAAGGTCAATGGTCTGATCTGGTGGGTTAGACTCTCATGTTAATTGAGCCACCTTTTTACTACTGGGCAGGGTCTCTACAATAGGCCATAGTTCATTTTTGGTGTTCAGTGTTTACTCTCTTCTACTGGCTAACATATGCTCTGGTCCGGTAAGAGAGCCAGAGCCCTTCCTCCCTGTGGGGGAAGTAGCCCCGCCATGACGTCTCTGCATTTGCTGCTGGCACACAAACCAGCCATCGTATTGGCTACTTTTCATCTGACATCCTACCAAGGCAGTGGTGCCAGCAGCTGCCCTTCGAGCTTCTCTATGGCACCCAAGGCCGACAAGAAGAAAGACTCCTGAAAGTCAGCCAATACTCTTGTTTGACAAAGCAACAAATGACAGACTCTGGAAGGAAGTTCCCAACTCTGAGCTTCTAACCCCAGCTGTGGTCTCTGAGGGACTGTAGATCCATGATCCCCCAGCCAGGGCAGGCCTTGAGGAGCTCCTTAGTAAAGAACCGATTCAAGTAGCTTGAAGGACAGAGCTCAAGTCATTTACACCAGAAATGCCAAAGGGGCGGTGCCCCAGCTGCTGGTGGGGATACATGAGCAACCATCCCAGCAGCTGCACGTCTTTAAAAATAAAACTTTATTAAATAATTTTAAAAAGAGTATTGGTTCATTCCCAGGATTTCTCAAGCTGTGTTTTATTTCCTAGCCGCACTGGTCTGTTTGCTCTCTTAGTGGGAAATACTGGAGGGAGGCAGAGGAGTGGCGTCCGGCTTCACAATTAGCTTTTATTTCATTATCGCAAATAGAATTTAGATTGAAATGATATTTAAAAATTATTTTAGTATTTAGATGTTGGATCTTCTGTTTTAATAATGTGACAAACTATCACTGAGACTTTTTTAAAATAAAGTCTATTTTATTAGTTTATTTTTTATTAGAGAAACACACACACACACACACACACACACTAAAAAGTCACACTTGATTCCAAAATCCTGTGATACACGATCATCTGAACAAACTTCTAGTCCAGTTCGGCCTCCTCCATTGAACAAATATTTACAGAACACCTGTTCTGGGCCTGGCAGAAAGCTGGGGACGCAGGTGACTCACCTGAGTCATGAGCAAGGGCTCAGCCATATTTACACTAGGTTTAAGGTTTGTGGGGCTCTGGGAAACACTTTGAAACTCTGTTACCAGCTCAATAGGATGAAATACAATTCTGAGCATTGTTCAAACACTTGACAGACTGTGTTTTCCAATGCTTATTTCCTAAAATCCAGAGAAGTTGCACAATCTCAAAGAGGCCGCAGGCTCTGCTCCCACGTCCCATCACCTTTCTCCTTCGTTGGATCTCTTGACTATCTCTCTTCTGATAGGAAATTCCATCTTCTCCTTTCAGTCTACAACTCTCGTCTAAACTAGGTGTATACATCTTTGTCGTAACCTGTGTTCCTGGGACTTAATATTTTATTATTGAAAGTATAACTTTTTTATGAGACTTATTTTTCACTTGCATTTCCAGCCTTTATTGTTGAAAGTACCTACAAAATTTGTAGGTTAGATCTTTTTTTTCTTTAGTTGTTTGCCTCCCCAAAATATACAGGTTATAAAGTCACTTGCAACAGAGGCTAAATTAGTTTTGTTTCTAATCTCATACCTAAAATAGTGTCCCAGCTCTCTACAGACTGTTGGTATTAGTTTTCTCAGTTTGATTCATGTGGCTTTGGTTTGGTAGAACTTGAGAGTCTTGTTCCATAAAAGTACCTGATACAAACAACTCATCATTGAGCAGGATGAAATGACTGGTTGTGGTTATCAGTGTGGTGTTTTGTGGACTTGCTCAGGAAGAATCAAGGCACTTATAGCTCAACATCCTGAAGACTTCAGCCTGTAAGTAGGAAAAGCTACTTCTCACCGAATGGAGTTTAAAAACTCTGACAGACAGCCTATTCTAAATCAGATAGTCTAATATGGGAGCTTTTTTCCCCTAGAAAATAAAAAATGAGAAAATAATGGACATAAATATGACATGATATATACCTGTCATTTCCTACTCAAACAGGTTTTATTATGAAGAGAATTGTTATATGTCTAGTCCTGTGACAGCTGCTGTGGACCCATTTCCATTGGCATCATAAGTGGATGGCCCACGTCGGTGGACTTGGATGCTGAGCAGAACAAACAGCACGCCTTTTGACTGTGGCCCCCATTACAGAATTTGTTCTTAATGAAGCCTATTTCTAGTTGGATATATTTGGATTAAGTCTGATGCTTGCTAAGTGTTCAAGACATGATTATTAGAATGAATATACAAATGAATGAACAAATGAACTTGAAAGTAGAAAAATAAAGCTAACTCTGTGCTTGCCTCTAAGAATAATTTATAGAAAGAGATGATTTAAATTACCCGCAGACACTGAATCTCATAGGAACAGGGGTGAGGTTTAGGCAAATCCAGAACAATGCATCTAGGGTGAGGGTGAGGAATTAAAAACATACGGTGATTTATTGGGGACTTAGAATGTACCCACATTATGTTACAAACTTCCACAGATGTTACCTTCTTTAAATTCCATAATAATGTTGTAGACCAGGCGTTACTACTCTTATTTTGCAAAGAAGGATAGATGGGCTCCAAAAGTTAGGTAACTACCGAAGATTACACAACCTAGAAGTGATGGAAACCAGATTTAAACTTCCAACGCCATAGCTGGTGATCTTATGATGATGGTCTTGTCTGGATTTCAATGTTCTGCACAGTGGAATCCCCACAGTTATAAGGTGAGAAGAAAGTAAAAAAAACCTGTATAAAGATTTCATTCATAGGGATTTAGGAATGCAAACTGGCCTAAGAGATACAAATTCCAGAGCAAGTTATTTCACTTATTTGTTAATGATTTATTTATTTATCCAGTAAATAATGATTTGGTACCTTCCAGATACTATGGGCCCACTCTGCTCACACCTGGCATGGGCCTTGGGCACCTCTCGGGTACCATGCTGCATTTTATTTGGCTTTGCAAAGTGAAATCTACATTTGCAGGTTCTATCTTTGGCTTTACACACTGAAGCTCACATGGTGCTGTGTTTTGCTGTGGTTAATGTGCCCCCGTGCTTTTTGTGAGCATTATATATGGGATTATCATACCCATGGTATGTAGTCATACCCATGTACAATACACATCCTTATTTTCCCCTCAAAAATTTGAGCAAAAAGTGCGCATTATACATGGCAAAATGTGGTAATTTTCCTCTTGATTTGCAGCAAGGGGCTTCTTCATTTGTGAGAGAGGCTGATATAATGGAGAGTGAAAATCTAAAAGATCCATTTCTGCTGCTAAGGCCACCCAAGCAAGTTTTCCTGAGGCTACAGTAATCTGGCAAGCTGCCTTTCATTTATCATCCACAGAATCTAGAAGCTTTGGACATATTGCAAAGATAAGCTAATGAGCATATATTACCCAATAACAGCGGCTGAACTATCTAATCTTTCCTTGATTTTGGAAGGTGGCCTAGGAACACCCAGGTGTGAGAGACAGGCTTCTTTGTCACTTGTCTAGCCAGTTGCCTGTACACTAAGTGCATGAGATAACAGGTGAATACCTAAGCCAGGTTAAAAAAGTTAACTAGTTAGCTGTGAGTACAACAGACGTAAAGTGAGCTTTGAAAATTCCAAAATGCTGTAGCATTCTTGTTGCTATTATGAGTCCTTTATGATGGACTTCAATGGACTGGTTATGTCACCATTAGCAGGTATTAAATTCTCACGAAGACTTTCTTATGGATGGCTGAGTGGCGTAAGGCCATACTGCTCTAACTTTAATATGCGTATGAATCCCTTGGGGCTCTTGTTTAATGCAGGTTCTGATTCAGCAGGTCTGGGGTGAGGCTGGAGATTCTACATTTCTTAAAAGCTCCAAGATACTGTTGATGCTGCCAGCTCATGGGTCACACTTCGAGTAGCGTGGATGTAAAATTAAGGGTATTATCATCTGTCAATTCACAGGAATTTATGAAACATTCTGTCATATATATATTAATAAACAGAAACCTCATTTAAAACGGAGTTGGGAGGCTAAAAGAGAGAACTCTTGCACGTGTCACTCAGCACATACTACTGATCTGAATGGGAAGATGTACCTTGTATCTCTGACAGGAAGTGATACATACCTCAGCAGGAGAAAGAAAAGATTCCTCCTTGCCTAGTAACAGTTCAGCCAATAGGAGACTTATAACTCAACCAATGAAGTCCTGCGGTAGATTTTCACTACCCTTTAGAATTTCAGTTTCTGTCAGTGGACTCTTCATTTACAGCAGTTCTTCCCAAGTGCATAGAAGCATTCCTCTTCTTTGTTTCTCCGAACTTAGACTACATGTCCCGAGTTGCAATTCTTTGTTTTTCCCAAATAAACCCATTTTTCTGGAGCAATATCTGGCTGTTTATTTGTTAAATGTCAATAATATATAAAATGTACCATGGTATAACTGCAAATCATCTTTATTTTCATCTTTCCTGCCCATTTAAAATTCACTCAGTAATCATTTGTACCCCTGGATAAAAATTTCCCCAGATCCCATCATTTTTCTGTTTATACTTAAGTAATAGATCATCTGACTGTCAATCAAGATCACGAACCAGGCTCAATTCAGTAATTACATTTTGGGGCCCAAGGTATGAACTAAGCCCTGAACTTGACTTAATAGGCAAACCTCCCTTGGCCCAGGGTGGGCCTACTTCCACTGCAAGTCTACGCTGGGAAGGGGCCCTCGTTAGCTTTTCTCTATCTGCCTATTTTGGACCTTTCGGTGTAGAGCTGATTTTTCTCTCCCGGGGCGCATTTGTGGAGCCTGTGTGATTCCAGGTGCTGGAGGCCTCCCTCCTGCAGTTTCCTGGTCTGGTAGAGCCATTTGGTCTCCAGGCAGCCACTTGCTCCTCCTGCTTTGAGTCCTAGGAATCTGGCCTCACTTTTAGCTTCTTGCCGCCCCTCCCTAGGATCCCTGCTGGGCCAGACCCATGCGGGCCCTCTCTCATCTGCTGCCCACCTTTGGTCCACAGGAAACTGTCTAGTGTCCTGCGCCATGAAAAACTCTGGGAATGCTGATGTGTCTGCCCCTGGAGCAGGTATTCACCCACCCCTGGCCCTCTAAGTTTCCAGGCAGGAGGCAGATGGCAGGCCTGAGGTGCCCAAAGTTCAGGAATGCACCACACCCCTTCTGAAGGCCGAATGGACCCATCTGAGGCCCTCTCAACAGAGTGGAGGTGGTGGAGACTGTTAACAAGGCGACAGCTCTCTTCAGAGTGTTCTCTTCACAAATGTTCCCTCTTCCTCTCTCACATCCTTTCGTATTCTCAAAAGGGGTCAGAGGGTTTAGAAGTCATGGGATAGATTTTCAGAAATTTCCTTTGAAAAATTTTTTTTACAAGGAACAAATTTTTTTTATTGTTAAAATATAGTTAACATACACTATTGTATTAGGTTCATGCATGAACATACTGAACTTATTCAACATTTGTAGACCCAACAAAATGATCACTGCAATAAACCACCATACATAGTTATTACAATATTATTGAATGTATCCCTTATGTGGTACAATACATCCTGTGACTTATTTATTTTCAGACACCTTGTTTTAAAACTGGCAAAAGGTAATGATAGATAAAGAGTTCTTAGGGCTGCCAGGGAAAAAGACAATAACCTACGAAGGAAACCCATCAGATTACAATTAGATTTTTCAGTAAACACCTTACAGAACAGGAAAGAGTGGAATGATATATTAAAAATATTGAAAGAGAGAGAACATCAGCCAAGTATAATATATCCATCAATGTTATCCTTTAGATATAAGGAGAAATATAGGCTTTTTTAGACAAACACAAGCCGAGGGACTTGACCGCCACAGGACCTAATTAGAAAACATGCTGAAAGGACCTGATCTGCCCTAAATTCTTTACATAAAAATTTGGTTCCTCACTTTCAAATGTCTCCTGTCACTATCATTGTAACAGAGAGTCGGCAACCTAAGTTTAGCAAGAACAGCATACCAGGAGGAAGGCATGGTAAATTTCCCCATTCGACAAGCGAAGAAACCGAAGCACAGGGAGAGTAAGTAAAAAATGCCGGATGTGAAGCTACTACGTTTTGCTCCTGAGTCTGTCATCGTAAGCACTCTGCTAGGCCTCTGGTAGAAAAATTCCAAATATTTGAAGGCAATATAATGATGTGTCTGAAAGAGAATATTAAAAAGCAAGTGGTATGTTAGACCTGCAGAATAAAGTCTTTGAGTAACTTTTCTTTTGTGGTGATTGTTCTAGGTCTTAATTATTGTTGCCTTAAAGAGCCATCCTGGGGTCGCACTTTCTGAAGGGTGTTCCGCGAAACATTAGGCCCACGGTCCCTTCAACCACTCAGCACATTCACCGCACGCCACACCGGGAAGTCTGTCCCTCTTGGAGACCTGCAATCTATTACCATGTTCTAGATTCTGAGAAATCCTGTGAAAAAGAAAAGTATGTTTAACCCCAAATTATTTCACATTGGATATTTTTTCGTTTGACTTTTTTGTTGTTGTTGTTAACACCAATAAGATTCTGTGGAAGTTCCAAAGAATTGGCTTTTGGGAATTTTGGAAAGGATCCGTTGATTAATATAGAGATGAGTGAAGGTGCATCTACTAATTGTGTATTTTCCTTCCTTGGGCTATATAAAAATGTTGAGTTTTCAGTCACCTTTTTCCTTAACTTAGATTTTTCCCAACACATTTTGAACTTAACTCAGAACTAAACCCCTTTATAAGCAACACTGACAATGACAAAGCAGTAACGTGTTAATACCCGTGGGTGTGCGATGTGGGGTTTGATGCAGTGACTGATTCTCCGCCTCGTCTGCACACCAGAACCACCTGGGAAGCTTTGCAGTGTCTTCTGTTCAGGCTGCAGTCCAGGTCAATTCAAACAGTGTCCTCTGGGGGGTAGGCTCCAAGGACCTCATCCAGGCTCTGATTTGACCCTTCCACACAGTTCATATGATAAATCCCTGCCCACTTAGGAGAATCCAAACTACTTCTGAAAAGGTAGATCAAATGATTTGACAGTAACACATTTAGTGTGGCTGAAATAAAGTGTTCAAACATGTAAGATTTTCTTTATTAAAAAATGCACACTACTTAACCTTTCTACATTATAGCAATTATCGAGACTGTTCCTCGATTGAGGTTTTGTAATTTATGACCTTTTGTGTTAAGCCCCCTTTTCTCACTTGGCTTGCATTTGTCAATTTTATATTTCCAAACTGCACTCCACTAAAAATAACGAAATTAGATCAATGTAGTTATGTTAATGGATGTAATATGCGGCTCATTTGAAAGAGAATGGCAATACATATTTTCCTAAGTTCTACATTACTCGACTCAATGACCAGAAGTGTTTTAATGATATAATGCTGGTATTTTGAATGACTGAGAATTCCGTTGATGGCACCTTAGAGATAAAAAGCTACTTAACGTGCATGAAATTGGAATGAATGTCAGCAATGAATATATTTAGATGACCTTTAATGTCCTGTTTTTAGCAGCAAATTTTATTCAAACTCTACAATTATTAGTCTTAGGACTTAAATAAATCAACTATGCATTCTTGTTCATTTTGGCTCACACAATTCTTTGTCATTTTGTTTGAATAGCAAAATCACGGAGCTATAAAAAAGCATGATGCCGAAATCACGTGATTTAATAAGAACGAGTCGGGAGTAAATTTCTATGTGGAGTGTTCCTTCTTCAGATGTGGGTTGCACACACTTCTTTGCTCTTCCTTTTGGCCCTTGCTCTTGTCATGTATTGTTTCTTGGTTTGAGATTTCCGTTTGTGATGGGAAAAGGAATACTGGTTTCTACAAAGTAGGGAACTTACAAGATGTCTTTGTAATATCTTTAGGAAATAGAAATCTATGTGATGTTTTCTCCATCAGAAGGCAGATGTTGTGAGACTAGGCAGGAGGAAATAGGAAAGTAAAAGAGTTGCTTGTTGGAATATTTGATGAGGGTGGGGATGCCTCAAGTGTCTTGTTGGAGAGAAGATGGATTTGTATCAATGGAAAACTACTTGCTTATCTATAGAGAGAAGCCGAATGACTAACAACAAAAGATATTAACATTTAATCTTTATACTTATCAAGAAATAGAGAAACTAAGGAATCAAATAATCCTGAGTACATCTATACAGTGAAAAAGTCGTTTGTAAATTTTAGGTAGGAACTGCCTCTAGGGGCTACTGTTTAAATACTGTCTACCTAAAAAGAATACATTTCATTGGACTTTCGTTGGCAAGTTCTTCTTCACTTCCTTTCCCTTCATGAAAATCTGTTTCATCTGGCAATACCCAAGAGTGTGGCATTTTAAGAAGGGAAGAAAAATGAGCAAACACTATTGCCTGGATCCGAGCCCTGTGATACAGACAAATGTTTTGATACAATTCTTCCTAGTTGTAGTTTACTAACCAAAAGAGCTTCATTGAACTTGTTTCTTTTTTTTTTTTTTAATAAAAATACATGAAGCAGAGAAAGCACTAGAAAGGGAGTTCAAATATGCTAGACTGAGTCCTAAGTTCTCTGTAAATACGTAGGAACTAACTGGAGGCGTGGTTTCAAGAACCGTCCAGGAGGAATGCCATCTAATCTCTCTGGGACCTAAAATTGTATGAATTAGCCAAGAGCATATTTGCTTAAACCAATGGTGACACCTGGTGGCTAGATATGCTAATGACGGCTTTAGATCTCTCCAGGCTTTCCCAGGGCTAGGTTAGAGCTTGCCTCTTAAAAACGGCTGTCTTTTCCATTTGACAATGTTCCAAAGGCCCGTTGGAAGTTCTGTTGTTCAGATTTGGTCTCTGTAATTTATTGTTTGTGAGTTGGAAAAAATTATGATTAGGTAGGTGAATGAATGTGTTTTTTAGTGAATGGCAATGTGATCATCTTTATTGATGAGAGAGAGAAAGAGAAACAGTGATTGCTTGTGTCCATTACACACCCCAACTGGGGATCTAACCAGCAACCTTTTGGTGTACGGGATGATGCTGCAATCCATGGATGTCAGCAATGAATATATGTAAATGATCTTTACTGTCCTGTCTGCCAGGGAGATAATCCTTTTCTTTTAAATGCAACATTATACAACAAAGCTCCAACTTCCTCTGGCCCTGGAGCTACTGCTCTACAGCAGATTATGCTGATGAATGCAATTGCTTGGATTGGTCGGTCCAGGCTGTTTGAAGATAAACCGAGGCATGTTAAAAAGTTATTTGAGCAAAAGTCAATTTGAATAGATTTTGGCCAGAACAACAGTAACTATTCCTGGCAGTATTAAACCACCCCTAAGGGTGCAAAAAGGCTTCCTTAGAGAAGGTGCAACAGACACTACCCCGAGACCCTGAGCCACTCCCAAAGATGACCAGAAGAAATAAAGACAGACAATTGTGAGAGTCTACAACCGTCATAGGACCTTAGCTGCAAGTGGGGTGCAAACCACATTTCTGTGCGGCCATAGTTTGGGGCACCCCACCTGACGGTTGCCAAGCCACATTCTCAGGATGGAAATGAGATAAACAAGATGGTGTTCGTGGTCCCTGGGACAGAAAGGGCCAACATCAATGGGTACCCAAAAGCCAATTCAGGAGCACAATTCAAAACTCTAATTCTTACCATTTTTTTCTTTTTCTTTTTGGCCTGCTGACCAGAATTTGGAAATTTTATTTTCCTCTCTGGACCAGGCACCACATACACAGATCTGGGAAAGCTGATGTTGGTAACAATTCCCACCCTTTCCCCGCTTCTGCCTGTTTTCCCAGGATCCTGTCTGCAGGCTCTGGGCTGGATCTCACCTGGTCATCAGAAAGCTAGAAGAGGGAAAATTTAGTTTCCCTCTACCCTTTACAGCGAATGCTTCACCGAGACCCCTTTTTCTCTAGGGCACCTCTTAGGTGCATAAGCTTATCTAGGTTAGAAGTAGAAGTTCTCCACTGTGGCTACTGTAATTCAAGATGATTTTTGGTAAGGTTAAGCTGCTTGTTCAGCCTTATAACACAATTCTATTCACCTGTGGCCTCAGTCCATCTTAAGTCAAACCCATAAGAACCCCAGAAGGGTCTGGTTCCTCAGCCAGAGTCAGTCAGTCCTGGACCCAGCCCGGTTCCCCGTCGGAACCAGTCTGTCCTTGGATCCAGTCTTTTTTCCAGGTTGGACTCGGTCAGACTCTGGCCAGTTTCAGGACTCAGCCCAGGAAAAGAAAAGTTCAAACGAGGTCAGAAAGCTGGGACCTGAGAGGGGCTTACCCACCTTCTCCCGTCTCCCGAGGCATGAGGAGCTCCTTAACAGGTACCTTGGGCTGGTTGCTGCGGCTCCTGGGAGTGGCTGGGGTGTCCTTCAGTTTGTTCTTCTGACCCCAGAACTGTTAAAAGATAAACTGAGGCATATTAAAAATTCTAAGAGTTATTTGAGCGAAAATTGATTTGAGTTGGGCAGCATCCAATCTAGCAGCTAGAAGCTCTGAAGAGCTGTACAAAATGAAAGACATAGGCAGAAGGGAGAGGGAACAAGGGAGTTTTTTCTAAGGGAAAAAGTGGGGTGGTTACTGCAAGGTCTGTTTTTTTTTTTAGAGGATCACTAGTTAGCAGATGGCTTAACCAGTGTTGACCCTGTGATTCCTGATGGACTGGTTTGATTCCATTTCCAGGAACGACAAAACTATAACTAAGTCACATTTGGTGATGTGGGGCTTAGCATAAGCAACTCCATTTTGGGCCTGTTGTCTTTTTCTTTTTTAATTCAATAAGGCTTAACCTGAAAAATAACTTGTGTATTATTAACTCCTATTCCTGTGTCATCCTCTGTGCTAGACCAAACACAAAAGCGCACCCCTCAGCGACTGAAGCCTGTGGAACGAGCAGCACACCGACCTGGCTTTGAGCTCCTTTTGTACACATAGACGGCAGAAGGGTGAGTTTCAATTTTCACTTTGTCGTTATTCCCTGCTTTGCTCTTCATGGTTGTGAGACCTGCACTCCTGCCCTCTGAACCCCAGCTGTCCTCCTCTCAGACGGCTCTTTCCTTCTAAGCACACTCTTCTGGAATGCTGACTACTTCCTCCACCTTTAGTATTGGCAATGCGAGATGTGTAGAGTCTTGACATCCCCTGACTTCAGCTCAGGCAGTCCCCAAACTGTCGGCTGACTCAGGGTTCCGCGGTCTCAGTCTCTTGGCCACAGTGCTCTATTTAATCTTTTTCCACAGCATTCAACATTGTCTATCTGTTGTTGGTTCCCCCCCACCCCCCGTACAATGTAAGATGGGGAACCCGAGTCTCAGCGCAGTTACAACAGTTTCCCTGAGACCTGAGTAAGGGGCAAAGTGAGGGACCTCACTGAGGTCTTTAGGCTTCGTGGTCTGGAGTCTTTACCATCCACCGCAACTGCATTAACTCCCGGAAGGGTGAGACCCTCCCCATTCAGTTCCCTCTTTTTATGCTTCCTTCTTCCACTATCTGTACTTTGTGGGATGTCTGTGGGAAAGAAAGTAGATCCAACAAGAGCGGATGTGGAGAGAGCCCCTGTATCCTCTATGTTTGTTCCCCGTGGCTTGGGAAACAGGAAGGGAAGCCATAAGCAGGCATACTATATTCAGTTTAGTCTTCCCTGGAACAGTAACAGGTGGTTCAAACAGAAATCTGAATTATTTATAAATGACTTTAGGCAAATATTTACTCTGGGAACTCTTACTATTTTATGCTGAACTCATTTATTGTCTCTATTATGTAGAGTTGCAGTTGGCCTTATCATTTATTTATTTGTACACTGAGTCAATGAGCCTTCATTCAGCGGCTACTATTGTGATGACCCCAGTATTTTGGAAAACATTGCTCCTTCACTCGTGTTTGCCTAGATAGTCTGGGGGAGGATGAATTCTCCACGGATGTGAGGTGAACACACACCCGTGACGTAGGGGATGGCCTGTTACCTCCCCGAACTCTGAGGCGTGCATTGGTCAGCCCCTGACAGTGACCGGCATATGGTAGATGTTCTGCGTGGAATTGTTAACTGACTGCCTGAATTAAGATGATGATGACGCCATCTTTCTGCTTAGAATCCTGGGCTTCCTGTTGTACATACAACGAATTCCCATCTTTGACTCTGACCTTCAAGCTCTGTGTACTTTTCTAACCTCACTCATGGAGCCCCAACTGCACTGGTCTTTTTAAACTCTCTCGTATCCAAGGACTTTTGCATATGTTTTCCCCTCTGCTTGAAACACTCTTTTCTCTGTCCTTCAGGTCCCCCTTAAAATGTACTGGTCTCAGAAAGGCGTTCCCTGACTCCCTGTTTACATGGGTTCCCCTAATACTCTCTATTTCAACACCTTGTTTGTTGCCTTTGTAGCACTTATTTAAATTTTTAATTAAAAAAATATTTAAATTCCTATTTGCCTTTGTTCCCCCAGACAACTCCTGCCTATAGCAGATACTACTGGGATAGCAATACAGAGACAGGGCAGTGAATAAGTGAGCATAAGTGAGGTTGCTGTGTGTCTTTTTCAAACATCTGGAGAGAATATGCAGGTAAAACAATTTTTTTTCTTGTCATACAGACCTCTGATTTTCTCTTATCTTCTGGTATTAAAGTTTCTTTAATCTTCTAAAGGGTTAAGACAATTTCTTCTTGGTCTATGGGTCATATAATTCCAGTTTCCTATTTTGTAGATAATCTGTCTGCTATTAGAAGCTTCGTTTTGTAGAAGCAAAAGTACTGGTACTTAGTTACAGCAATTTGAACAGAGTAAGACACCAACATTCTCACCTCTCCCACCATCCTCCCTGATTCTAGGTCCCCATCATCTCTGGCCTGGACCGTTCCTGCCCTCCTATATTCTGTCTGCCACATTGCAACCAGACTGGATTTTTAAACATAGGTCAGTTATATAGCTTGTCCTGGCTCTACATATCCAAGCGTCTGGGATGATGTTATGAAATCTCTCTGGTCCCCAGTTTCCTTATCTGTAACACAGAGACAGTAACAGCATCTATCTCATAGAAATAATTAAGTGAATTCATGTTTGTAAAGCAATTCATGTTAGGCCAGTCCAAGGACAGAGTCAGCGCTATGTTCAAACTTTTCAAATGTAATAACTAAAACTCCCATGGCTTCTCATTACACTTAAACTCCAGACTCCTTACTGTGAGCCTCTAAGGAGCCTTATCCTGTTTCCTGCCTCTCTCTTCAAACTGACTGCTTATGATTCTTGCTCATTATTCAGCCACTTTGGCCTTGTCCAGCCTTTGGGTTTTAAAACCTGCTTTTATCAAAGCCTAGAACCCTCTTCCTCTGGGTCTGTGTTTAGTTCTTTCCTCACCAATTCAGGTGTCTGTTAAAACACCTCCTCCAGGAAGCCTTTCCTGACCACCTTATCCCTCACCTCTCCCCCTGTTGTACTCTATTCCTGTATTCTGTTGGGTTTTTCCCTTAACAGTTGCCATAACCTGCAATTATCTTGTATATTGAGTTATTTCCTTATTTTCTATTTCTAAGATAATTCCGCGATATGAAGTACTTTATCTGCTTGGTTTACCTTTGTATCCCCAGGATATAGAACAGTACCTGGCACCTAGGAGATGCTCCATAAATATTTGTTGATTAAATTGCAAACAGTCTTATAAGTGCACTTTGCCATATGGTAGGATTATTGTCATTTCATGCTCCTTGGCTAATGCATAAAATCTATAGTGTCATTTAATTTCCTTGAATTAACTACAAGCACTTAGTTGGGATTAAACCCATTCTAAACTTACATGATTATAGTGCAAGGAATTGTTTTGACCTCTCATAGTTGCATGTTTCAGGGGTTTTAAATGTATTTTCAGTGCCCTGAATTATTTAAACAGGTCTGCCGTGTAATTTTTTTTCAGTCAGTACCACTTTTATGAAAGCATTATGTAAGAATGCGATCTCTGGTCTGTCCTGACAGATGAAATTTAAATTCTTTGGAGTAGCTGAAGAAGACAAAGAAGGAAACAGGCTGGTTGGAGCATTATCCTAAGACTTAGAGCCCAACTGGCCTGGAGGAATGTGTATTCTGATTCAGGCCCATCTTATCAGCTCGGTGAGAATGGAGAGCAGCGGCAACCCACTGCAGTGTCGCAGATGCGATTGTAAAGGAATGTGGAGGATGGAGGCATTCACCTTGACTGGACAGAATACTGGTGGGATTAAGTAGAATGAATGAGATAAGCATAATTTCTCCTCATTGAAAACTATAGGGCCGTTCTGGGAGGGCACTGCTAGCATTGTGTACTTTCTCAAAGGGTGACTACAGCAAACCTTATGTGTCTGGGGGAAAATTTAGTGCCTATAAATACTCATAACCTTCTAGAGTGTTGCTTTGGTTCTAACAGCCTGGTTCTATAAACACGCTGTGTTGGCCTGTACAGCCAGGCATCTGTCAGAAGTTGTCCCAAGGCGATGTGAACCAAGAGCTGCGTAGAGCATTCTCAAAGGCTCCCCTCGGTCAGGACATTCGATCACGTAAACATGACCCCTCTCCTCAGCTCTAGCCCATAATAAGAATACTTCCTGGTTGCATGTGAGTTCTTAATGCCTTCAGGCCTGGTTTTTATATGTTTTCCAGCATTTTTTTTAAAGAGTGGCATATTGTGTTGGGAATATTTCCTTTACTGGATCCATCGAATGGATCATTGTTCGCTATTTACCTAGAACGATGTGCAATGTAAAATAGAATATAGAACATTTTGACAAACCCTCCAGAACACCCTCTGTGTTCTATCTCCAACTCCTAACTAGGTGCTAGAAGCTTTGAGTTTCTAGCTTATTTATTGCTGTAATGGTTGGATTTTTAATAAAAAAACAGATTATATTTATACTCATGACAAAACACATAGTTAATTTAATCAAACATTAAATAATGTGGTGGACAGAGCCAAAGGTGTCCCCCAAAGTTTTCAACTTCCTGGTGTCCACACTTTTCTGTGATACCTTCCCTTAGAGTGTGGGTGCCTGCGACTTGCTAATGGGTAGAATATACCAGAGGTGATGGAATGTCCCCCCTGTGATTATGTTATATGGTGACAAATTATTCTACATGGGCCATACTTAATCAGATGAAAAGACATTCTAAGAGAGACTGAGCCTTCTCTGAGGTGAGAGACTGTTTTGCTGGACTTGAGGAAGCAGGCTCTTAGGACGTGACCTGCTTTTTGGAGAGGGCCACCTGGTGGAGGACACACAGTCCTACAACCACAAGGAACTAAATCCTAGCAGTAACCCGGTGTGTTTGGAAGAATATCCCGAGCTTCAGAGAGGAACACTTTGATTGCAGCTTTGTAGAGAGGACCCAGCTAAGCTATGCTCAGACTCCTAAAACAAGAACCAATTTTGTTCACACACACACAAAACATCATTGTAAATGAGTCTTGTGAGGTGAAATATAATGTGACTACCTTATATGTGAGATTTATTATGTAAGAAGTATTCTAAACTTAATGTGGGGAATATTATGATATGATACAGGGTGGGTGAGGGCAAGGTATCTGCAAAATAAAGTCAAAGACAAATTCCTAATTCCCATCCTTTACTTCCAACCGCCCAGCACACCTCCCTTCAATAAACAGGCACCTCAGTAAGGCTGGCTTGGCAATTATTACCCCTTCCGTAAAGAACTGCTTCAAGGTGGCCTGTGGCTGTGACTCATTGTGGCCAGTTATGCCTTGGAGGGCAGGTACCCACAGACCAGACCTGGCTGGAGAAACAGTAAGTGCCCTTCTCTTTACCTGGCAGTTAAATGCCAGCCCTTTAAATCTTTAACAAAGGAGCTTTCATACAGTTCCAGGTATAACTGAGAGCCCTAATAAGACCATTGGAAATCCAGCTGAGGATTTCCGGTGCGTCTGAAACTGAGACTAGGAGATATACTCTGCCCTGATACCTTCTTTCTCCTCCCTCACTTGGGGGGAGGGGGAGGGGTTGGTAGAAACCTGATCAAATGAGGCTGGCCTAATAAGAAGGAAACATTGCAGAAATGCAAAGGAGTCCAGTGCAGCTTCTCACATGCAAAATAGGACAAATTGCCATAATTAAATGACTAAAAAATTTAAATAAAAATGAATGATTATTCAGTGCAGATCATTCAAGACATAGGTCAATATTCAGAGGATGATTGAAATTCCATTTAGAATCATTATCTTAGAAACGCCTGCTTCTAAGATATTCATATGTGGCAAGCATACGAATCCTTAAAAGGTGGAACTTAACCTCAGCCCATCCCTCAGTTTATTCTTGGCCTCACATCATCTTCAACCTCAGACCCTGAATCCTGGAGATGGAATGAAGCTCATCACTGAGTAGAAAACGAAAGGTGGAAATCTGATGGTGTTTTTAGGTGGTGTTGCAATGTTCCTGCTTCCAAGAGTACCCTAAGATTGGTCTCATCATGCTATCTTGGCGTCCAAATGTCTGCATCTAAGCAGTTTCGTCCATGATCACATACTCAAAATAGAAAACAGGCGCATTACCTCAACACAAGAGTAGTTGTTACACCATCTGCTCTCTCGAACATGTCTCGCTGACATCCACGGTAATTAAATCAAGTCGATTAGAAGTCAGCAATGACCTAATTCCACGTCTAGCACATAACATCTGCTTGTTTATGTCACTTATCAGAACAGGGCTGCGAAGCTGTAAAAAGTAATTTAGGTGGCACTTTATAAACAATGAAGATCAGTTTAAAGTGGATTTACTGTGGTACCTGACTCATGGTGGAATAATGAGATCAAACTTGTAGTAAATAATGTCTGTGAAGAGAAGAGAAAGTGACAAGGGTAAAATATCTGAACTGAGTTACTAAAATTTTTCAGATGAACCCATTCAGTTAGCAACTATTTATTGAGTGCCTACTACGTACCAGGCATTAGGGGCACAGCAGTGAACAAAATGGAGAGAAATTTCCTTACCTTCAAGGAGGTCTCATTTGTGTGAGAAGGGCAATAAATGCATTGAAAATTAAACATGTAGTATATTAGAAAATAGTAAGTGCTTTGAACAAAAATAGTGCAAGAAAGGAACATTTCACCTCTAATCCAGCAGCAAATTCCGATAGTTTTACTTTCCACATGTGTTCAGAACCCAATCACTTTTCCTACTTTTTCTACCTGGGCCAAGCTGCCAATTTGTCTGAGGCAGAATAACACAGTCGCCTCCAGACTGGTACCCTGTTTTAACCTGAACCCTTTCAGTTTATCCTTAATACAGCCTCCAGGGCATCCTGCTTTAAAAAAGGCCAGATCATTTCTTTGTCTCCTCTAAGCCCTCCTGTGGCCTCGCAGAGTAAGAACTCAAGTCTCTGTAACAGTCGTCAAAGCTCCGCATCATCTGCCTTTGTTTTCTGTGCTCAGGTCTTCTTGCCCTTCTCTCTGCTCCGACCTGCTGCCCTGCTTGCGTTCCGTGGATATTGCGCATCTCTGGCCTCAGGGCCTTTGCTCTTCCCAGAAATCATCCAGTTTGTTTGTTTATTTATTGTTGCTGCGGGTGTCACCAGCTCTCAAATCACCTCTGGTGTCTGCTGTACTGATGGTTTCTTCACAAAGCAGGACAAGCATGGATCTGATCCCTATTGTCACCTTTTACTGGCTTTGCCTGTCACACTATCAAGCACCATGTGGTGTTGTCACCATATTAAAAGGGTGACACATCTTACCTTGTTCTGTTCATCATTCCCACCCAGTTAATTACTAGAATTTTCTCATTTCCCCCTCACCTTACCCATCGGACCTATGCTGTTATCTTCCTGGATTATACTCCGGGCGCCACCACACGAGGTCCCTGCCCGTCTGTCTGGTGATGTGCACTTGACCTGCCTGACAATGCACCTTCCTTCCGATTCAGATCCAGGGAGCGTTTCCGACGTCACCAAGCTCAGCCATGCCTCATATATAGGGGGCAGGATTTGAACATCACTGGCTTGAGAAGGCAACGTCATTTTAATGTTAGTAATACCTAGGAAAATGGGGTGCAACATACATAATTTTACCTTTGAGCTGGTAATGGCCCTCAGGGTGGAGTGGCAGTTCTTTACTCAGCTCTTTATTCTAGAAAAAGCTTCCTTTTTCTCATCCCCTCCTCACTTTGGAAGAGGAGGGAATATAATTTTGATTGGATCATTAATCAGGCCACTCATTCTTTCATGAATTCTGTGTTCCAAAATCTCGTAGGCCCTTGTTCAAAAAATTGTGGCTCTTATTCTGACATACAATTCTAGTAGGAGTGCATGTGATGTTAGTCAGCGGATGGCAGATTATAAGCAGCCGGTTAGACACTCAAGGCTTTCTGCTGCAGGCAGGTGGATCGATAGGGCAGGGACTGTCAGATTTGTACTGGGGCTTCAGATTTATTTTTAATCATTTAGAGGAAGTATATAAATCATCACTGCAACTCAGAAAGAACAGCAGTGTGAACTGTTGAATGTAAGAATGACCAGATCAACACAACTCATTAGCCTTTTAAGATAGGGAACTATGGGAGGGGGTTGATTTGATGTACTAGTTAAGGACACAGGTTTTGTGGGGAGACAGTCAGGCTCTCATTTCTAGGCCTATAACTTAACAGCTGTAGAGCTGACTTATTGGACCTACCTCTAGGCTCTTTTTTTTTTTTGGATGGGAGGGGGAGAGTAAATGAGGTAATGTCTGTAGAGCACAATGTGGACGGTAAGAGCTGATAAACAATCAGACCATCTCTGAGAGTCCACTGATGACCCTGAGTTATAAAGAGAAGGGCACGTCATAATACATGTACTCGCTTACCTAGAGAAACTAGGAAATGTGCCATAAATGTTATGAAGATTAAAATTACAAAGATTATAAAGTAAAACATTTGTATCAGACACGGTCCCGATGGGAACCAGTCCATTGGAGTTGGGGAATTTGGAGAGTTCTGCAGGTAGGTGGCAGGGTATAGGGAAACCACGGGGTATAATGAAGTAGAGAACAGGGCAGGAAGTTGTGAGCACCCCTAGGTCTAAGGGCGAGGGCCCAGGGTTACCAGGCCTTAGACACAGTGAGGCTATGTGAAGAGGGCTGCTAAGACCTTTGGAGGAAAGATGCAGAATTTTTAGTGCCCTTACTTGGCATTTCCTTAATTTCTTCCTGGCTGGATGTTTACCACTAGTCCATTTACCGAGTCTAACAACCTGTGCCTGGAGGAAGGAGTGGAGGTTATAGACTGAGGGCTGGCCCCATCACAGTCTTCAATAAATGCAGAGGGTGGAAATCAAATAACATTTGTTTAGAACCTTATATCCACCAAGTTCTCTTATAGATATGGTCTCGCTACTATCCATCGCCACCTAGATGGAGGGTTAATGTTGTCCCAGTTTTATACTTTGAGAAACGGAGGCCCCGAGAGGGTCATGTGGCTCATGTCAGACAGCTAATGAAGAGAGGGAGCTGGACTTTGGACCAGGGTTCATCTGGCTCTTTGCCCCAGACCTCACTATCTTTATTTTAACATACTCTAACTTTTGAATTAATTCTTAGAAGCTCACAACACTTTTTATTAGAATGTCACAAATATTTCACAGACCGTGATGTCTCTAACCTCAAGGAATGCCCGAGTCACACAAAAATGCAGACGGAATGTATTTCCTACTCTCTCAGAACCTTAAAAGAGTTAGGACTGGTGCCGATGTTTTCTTGAATGACCTAGAAAGTGAAAGGACATGATGGAATCCATTGAGGAGAAATTCACCTTCTACTTTCTCTCAATTTCTTTTTCCTTTGAGAGGCTGAATTTGTGGGGTTATTTTGGTTATGATCAATAAACTTTGATTTTTTTTGTGGTGTGTGTGATAAATTTTTGACATGAGAAGGGTAAGGCAGGCAAAGGAGAGTTTCAACTTTAACTGGGGAGAGATTCATTCCGGTTGGCCTGAAAGCGAGTCTCTCCAAATGTTTCGATATTCGAGTCCTGAGTGCCCACTTTGTGTTGACCACCATGCAGACAGACCCTCCGGAAGACACCAAGGGAAATAAAAATATGGCCCGTGCCCTCGGGCTGTCTAATTCCAGGCAGGACTTAAGCTAATGCATATGAACATTCTCAATTTTCTTTTTTTGTAACCGTGGTATAAAAAACAAATAACAAGAAACTATATTGAAGATTATTAGACAAGAGGAAAGGGTAGTAAACTGGATGATATAGGATGTTGAGGTTTTTTTCTTTTCTTTTTAAAAAATTGTGAAATATAGCACATACGGGAAAAGGCCTAAAGCATAAACATATAGCTTAAAGTAATATTCATGTAAAAACTGCCCACGTCAAAAAAGAATGCTGTCTCTAGGAAGTGACGGCATGCCTTTTTGCTATCAAACCCTTTACCTTGCTCCAGAGGAGATCCTTATCCTGATTTTTGTAGATAGGACTCCCTTGCTTTCTTCTGCTTTATGGTTTTATCTACAGAGGATGCATTGCTCAAGGCTTGTTTATTTATTTAAACCACTTTTGAGCTTTACATGTACAGAATCAAACAGCACGTACTCTTCGATTAGTTTTATTCCTTAGGTAATTGATATTTTTGTTGCTATTTGCAATCATCATTTGGGTTGCTGTAAATACATATTCTTAGCAACGGACGGCATCCAAACAGAGAAGTGCACATAATACAAGTACCCAACGGAATGACTGATCACAAACAGCCCTGGTTCCCACTGTGTGGGGCTCGAAGCAGAACGTGACCCACACCCCGAAGCCATTCTCATACCCTTCCCAATTACGATATCCTCTCTTCCCCAGAGGTATTCTCTGATCTGGCTTCTAATGTTACAGTTTTACATGTTTTTTTTTTAAGTGTCAGATAAGCAGAAGTGTGCAGTATGCATTCTTTTTTATTTGGCTTTGCCTCAACAATGTATTTTTGGTATTCATCCATGTTCTCACATGCAGCAGTGGCTTGTTCATTTTCATGGCTGGTAGTTCAGACTTACCCTACTTAAAGACTGCTTAGTTAATAACTCTTCATTTATGTGGCATAAACATGTGTTCCATTTAAACATGTGTTCCATTTTTTGAGAGTGATTCCTTTTTATTCAATACAGTGACTTTTTCAACCATAAAACATGTTAAGTGAATATGCTATAGGAAGTGACGTTTTAGCATTATGATTTTAGGCAGACGCATTCACCGAAATTCTTGTTCCTAGTCCAAGATAATCATGTGGAATGAATTCCGATTGCGTGCTATAGTTGCACGAACCCAAAGTGTGTAGCTTTGCCTGTGCCCACCAGAAGTGAGGCATCGTCCCCGAGCCTTCAGACTGCTGTGTGAATGTTGCATTTCTCCTTCCTTTCCAGGGCTCTCGCGTTCACCTTTATTTTGCTCTGTATTTTGTTTTACTACTTTGCTTGTAGCAGCAATTTCAGTGCAAAAAACTGTAACTCCCCAAAGGTGAAAAAGTTGTTATAAAAAATGGTGCAGAAAGAGGAATAAGAATGAATACGATAAACCTTTTATCACATTACATTTTATGTGCAAATTACTTACTTTTAAACTGTTGTTTATTGTTTATATGAACATATAAACTTGTTTTCATTATTCAATTGATATTTTCTATCTGTGAATATTATTTGGGTCTTTGTGACTGGAATAAAGTGCATTAGTTCTTTTCATTAAAAGTAACAGATGTTTTTCTTTGAATGTTTTTGACTTAGTGGCTGAGATACTGTGATTTATAATAAGAAATATGTATTCTTCTTCCACTGTTCCTGGCACAGAGCTCCTAAACCCGTGGCTTTTCCTAAGCGATTAGAACCATTGAGGTGTCTTTTGTTATGTGGAGCAGGTGAGTTTTGGATTTCGTCTAAGGTTTCTGGGAGAGCCAATCATGTGGCTGGAAGGTAGGAACTTAAAGTCCCATCCTCCTGACCTCCAGAGAGAGGAGCTGGAAGTTGGCTCCAGGGCCAAGGGCCAGTCATGCTTATGTAATGAAGCCTCCATAAAACCCCAAAGGAAGCAGGGTTCTTGGAGAGCTTCCAGGTGGGCGATCACGTGGAGACTGGGGGAGGGGGCATAGAAGCTCTGCGCCCTTTCCCCATCCTTTGCCCTGTGTATCTCTTGCATCTGGCTGTTCCTGAGTTATATCCTTTTACAATGAACTGGTAATCCAGTAAGTAAAATGTTTCCCTGAGTTCTGAGAGTCACTCTAGCAAGTTAATTGAACCCAAGGAGAGGGTCATTGGAACCTCTAATCTACATATAAAGCTAGTCAGAAGCATAGGTAATAACCTGGGTTGGCAACTCGTGTGTGACCTTTCCATGATTGAGATGTATGTGTGTAGTCTTAGAGGACTGAGCCCTTAACCTGTGGATCTCACGCTCCTTCCAGGTAAATAGTGTCAGCATTGAGTTGACTTGTGGGACACCCAGCTGGTGCCTGAGAGTTGCTTGGTGTGAGGTAACACCCTCCACACATTGGAACTGGTAATTGAGTCACTAGTGGTACTGTTTTCAGGAATGAATTAAAGGCTCTGAGCAAAAGATGGTATATTCCATCTTATAACTGTACCCAAACTTATTTATCCATTGTTTTATTGGTGGATATTTTGGCTGTTTTCTGATTTCTGGTGATTGAGAATAATGGGGAAAAAGAACGATGTTCCTGTAAATACCCTGTACATCCTGTACAAATTGCTTGTGTATATCTGCTCACACTTTTCTTGGGTATGAGGTGAGAAGTGGTTTTAATGGGTCACAAGCATAGGTTTAACTCTGATAGATAATACCGAGGAGTTTGCAAAACTGCTTGTACCATATTACGTTACCACAGACAAAGCCTGAGAGTTACTCTTGCTCTAACCTTTGCAAACACTAGGTATTGCCAGTCTTTTGAATTCTATCCATTCCAGCAGATGTGTAGTGATACCCCACTGTGGTTCTAACTTGCATTAAAAAGTCGAGCATCATTTCACATGTCTACAGGTCATCTGGACATTCTCTTGTGAGGTGTCCATTCAAGCCTTTTGTGCAGTTGCATAGCATGGAAATTGACTGGTGGGCATTACTTACGAATTCTACATACTGCCCTTTGTTATCGGTGTTACAAATATATTCTCTTATCCTGTGACTTGCCTTTCTACTCTTATCAGTGGTGTCTTTGATAAGCAGGAATGGTTAGTTTCATTGAGGTCCAGTGTATCAATCTTCCCTTCACAGTTAGTGTTTGTGTGTGTGTGTATGCGTGTGTTGTTAAATAAATCTTTGCCTACCTCAAGGTCACAAAGTTGATTTCCTATGTTATCTTTAGGATGCTTGATTGATTCACCTTTTACATTTAGATCTGCAGTCTACCTAGAATTGATTTTTTTGTATGATGTGAAGTAAGGGTCAAGTTTTATTGTTTTCCTTTTTTAAAATATTTTATGTATTTTATTTTTAGACAAAGGGGAAGGGAGGGAGAAAGAGAGGGAGAGAAACATCAATGGTTACCTATTGTGTGCCCCCTGCTGCAGACCTGGCCCACAACCCAGGCATGTGCCCTGATGGGGAATCGAACCAGCGGCCCTTTGGTCCTCAGGCCTGTACTCAGTCCACTGAGCCACGCCAGCCAGGGAAAGTTTTACTGTTTTCCATGAGGATATCCAATTGACCCAGCCCCATTGTAAATATGACCCTTTCCCATGGCTGTACCAGTGTCACACTGGTTATAAATCAAGTGACTGCGTACATGTTTTTTCTGTGCTCTTTATCCCATCACAACCTATTTGTCTGTTATTGAATGAGTAGCACACTGGCTTTCTTCCTGTAGTTTTATGATAAGCCCTAACAATAGGTAGAGTAAATTCTTTAACTTTGTCTTCTTTATGCTTGCCTTGGCTGTTCTTTTCTGTTGCATTTTATAAATGTTTAGTGTCAAGTGGTCAACTCTCTCTCTCTCTCTCTCTCACACACACACACACACACACACTGCTAGAACTTTGATTGGGATTACACAGAAAATATAGTTCAATTTAATTTGGGGAGAATTAATATGGTATATCCCTTTATTTAGATATTTAATTTCTTTCAACAACACTTTATCATTTTATGTGTAGAAGTCTTCTTTATCTTTTATTAGATTTATCTCTAAATATTTGACATGTAGATGCTGTTGTTTCAAAACCTTCATTTTTCAGCTGTTTGATACTAACGTAGAGAACTGCAATGGACTTTGGTGTCATATCCAGTGACCTTGCTAAATTTGCTTATTAGTTCTAATAATTTATTCGTAGATTCTTTAGATTTTTCTGCATTCTGGATTATATTGTTCATGAATAATGGTAGCTTATTTCTTTGGGATTCTTCTTATTCCAAGGGTGGAGCCTTTTGAGGTGTCAGCCTAAAGCAGAGGGTAGGTTAACAAGCCCCCCAGCTTCGAAGGGCCTTGGGCTTTCATCTTTTGCCTCCTCAGACCCTCTCCAAAGAGACAAATGCTGGTAGGCAAAGGCAGCCCACCACATCTGGGTTCTTTCCCACTTGGCCTGGTTATTCCTCACGCTCTTGTTAGCTCCGTGATGCTTTTAAGAAGTTGTTTTAAAACTCTTTTGTCCAACATTTTCTAGTTTGTTTTCAGTGGAAAGATTGTTATTGATTATTGAATTTGCTATTATTAAAAGCAGAGGTTTATTTGATGTTTCTCCTTAGGAGAAAAAGGGTGTCGAGACTGAGGACTAAATTTTGATGTCTGTCTGGGAGCAGAGGAATGAGTCATGGCCGAAGGGGACAGTCAGAGGCAGGTCACAATGACCTGCTGGCTTTGGCTGTGATCTGGATTTGCAATGATCGCGGACAAAACCGAAAGTGTAGAACTCTGTCTTGGGGATGGATGGGTGTCTTGGGCATAGGTACAAACGGAAACTTGTTTCTTATCTATGCTAAACACAGTGATTGGAGTTTACCCAAAGCTTCTTCTCCCTCAAACAGCCATATTATTTTAATTCCTGGGACTGTAATAGAAATAGAGTTCTAAATTGGATAGCTTGGACAAGTAGGTTTGGTCATGATAGAGACTGTCTTTTACATGTTCAGATACCAGGGATGTCATTTATTTGTGTTTAGAGAATTTGCTAAGTCAGATTCACAGTAGTTGGCATATCGACAAGCTCTGTTCTATTGAGACCTTACTTGAAATGGTATTCACTATAGTGGATTGTAACTATGGTAATTCTGGGCTGGATTTTCCCTGTATAATATGCATTCCAACAAGACTAGCTGAAAATATATAAAACCTTGAGCAAAGTAGCCCACCCTTACAGAGGCCGAACCTGGATGTGCACTGTTACTGAGCCTTTTTGAAATGTTGTTTCTCCCCTTGCCTTCCATGTTTAACCTGTTTGGAAAATGCTTTATTTCATTAAGAAGCATTACCTCTTTAACATTTTTTTCTACAAAAAAAAAGATAAGAAATCCATCCTTCTCTGCTCATGGAGCTGAAGGATCAGCAATCAATTTAAATTTTCATATGAAAATGGCTGAAGGCCTCTGGGAGTCTCTGAGTCCAACACACATTCAGCTTTGGTTGATTCAGGGACACTCGAGCACTGGAGAGCCTGCTCTTTCTCTTTCTTTGCTCCCCAGGAGTCTAGGACTTTGTACATCCTTGATTTGCTGTTATAAAAATACAGTTCTTATCTACATAAGCATTTCCCATGAAGTGGTGTTTTGCAGTGTTATTTGAGGCAGCATTTTAAGGAAAATGAATATTTGTAAGAAAATTGCTGTGAAGTCAGAACCAGTCTGGCTTAGGTTATCACTAATCCTATCACTAATCAATAATCCCACATGACAAAAATATCTGGATGAACTGCCACAGCTAATACTTTTTCAATGAGATTCAAGCTAAAGACTGTCTGTCCTATTAGGGCTCTTTTGACAAGAACCTACACTTTGTACCCGAATTTTGGAAACAAACCTTTAATCAATAGCTATCAATACAATATAAAGTAGTATCTCCTGAATGCAGAAAATTCCTTTCAGGCCATGAGAACAATTTTAATAAAATCAAACCATCAGGTGTGAGAAGGAATAAATAACAACAATAGCAGCAGCAACCACAAAAGCCTCAGATAAACACCACCCATGTACATACTTGTGAAAAGACTTCTTTTCCTTCCCCCACAAAATTAATTTAATTAAATGGGTAAACCTTAAATGAAATTGATCTTGTATACCATTGCCTAAGAAAACCTCCTCTGTTTTATATGGTGAACACACATAAATAATAAGTAGGCCAGAGCAGAACAGAACGCGTTTATATTTCTAGTTGGTTTAAAAGGGTTTATAAATTTTGTGGGCTTGAAAAATAGTGAAGAGTCTATGCTATTGGCCTGATATTTCAATGTCAATTGAAAAATCCTGTATGTACTTTTTGTTTTCTACTACTATTTAAAGAATATTCCCAAATAATGGTTTTCAACAGGGAAGACTGAACTAAGGCCATCAGAAAGAAGGGAGACATGATTCTCAGATTAAAGTGCCTTAAATGGTAATGAAAACAATAGAAGCATTGGTGTAGCACCTTGAGAATCAATTAATAGAGAAATGTGGATAAGGAACAAAGTGGTGGTAAAAATCACAAATTATAATTTCTTTGCAGTAATACTACATGCAGTGTCAAAATATGACAGGTATTACTGTTTTGCTATATGGAGATACCTTGAAGAAATATGTTGAGATAGCATTCTTTTTTATTGAAGCCAGATTTTTGAAGTTTACAGCCCCTGTAATGTATAGAGACATAGCACATGATTAAATCAGCTCTATTTGGAGGGAGTGGAAAGGGAGGAATGAGCATGGATGAGCATAGGTGTTAATGGGAAAGAATGGGTAATGTTATTTAAATGTGCCTAATGGATATAGAGCCTTGGAAAAGATGTTCCCATGACTTCTTGTTGTAGTACCGGTGTTCACACCTCTCCCAGATCCTCCGATCTCTGATCAGGGCCCTGAGGATTGCATCTGAAATAAGTGAAATTCAAAAATCATTGTTTTACTTCCTTAAGATATCAGTTAATCCTTGTTTGTAAGCTTTCCATCCAGTGGCTTTGCTTCCCAAATCATTGAATCTGGTGGGAACATATTGACATTATGCTTTGAGAACATGTAGACTAGAGGTTGATATGTGCTTACATTTCATACTCTCATTTAGTCCTCACATCTGTCCTACAAGATGACAGTGTTTTTCCAATTCCAGAGTTGATGAAATGGGAGATCAGAGAGGTTAAGTGACTTACTCAGATCTGCACAGCTAGTAAGAGATGGTGCCAGCACCAAAAAATGCAAATCTTTTGATTTATTGGCAGTATCCTTTCTACTACACTACACAGACATGGGTGTGCATGTGTGCGTTGATTTAGTGAGAGAGAAGGAGAGGAAGGCAGAGGACATATAGTAGAGAAAAGGAATGTAAAGCAAAGTTCAATAAAAATCAGGGAGTGGGGAACTGACAATTTCTTTGCTTTCAGATGCTTCATTTATGTGTTTCAGGCATTCATCCTTTCGTTCTGTCCACCTTTTCTCAGAGATCCTTAGACTCTCAAAATTTCAGTGAAATGCCACTTGATGTATCCACACAGGTTGTCACTAAAAGGTCCAGCAGACGGGGGAGGTAATGGAGCCCAGAAATCTACTGTACTATGGTCAAGCACAGCACCAGAGTTACAATTTCCTTGCTGGTAATGAGCTGAACTTGCTTTATGGTCTAAAACAGACCCCTGGTACAATGCTGCTTGAGGCAAATGACAGCAACCGTGAATGGCATAAATGTGAGGCTGACTTAGCTGGGGATCCGCTGCGGCACAAGCATCACTAATTAGAGTTTGAGTCTCCGTTTCAGAGGCACTGGTGATAAGGTACAGGACATGGGTAGAACTCTCAGCACCGCTGGGATGACAGTTCCTTCCACGGTCAGGTTCGGGTGCCAGCTGAAGTGCCTGAATTTTCACAGCGCAGTGCTGAATTCTTACCAAGTCGCACAGACACCAGACCCTTTCAGGTAGGGCTCTCCTCCAGCTCTTCTGTGCTTTTCAGAAGATATTTATTTCTGCTGATTGAGCATCGTTGACCAAGGATTAAGTGGTTATTGTTCTGTCTCTGGAGAGGAACAAAGTGGCAGCTGGACATACCTACAAAGCTCAATGACACCTTTCCCTGGTTGTCTTGCTTAACCATGGCTGTTCAAAGAAAGCTAATTAATTAGTTCCTTCCAGAATTATCCATCTAAATCTGCACTAGCCGAATCAAAATACCTTCGTAAGACAGCTTTCCAGGTGCAGAGGGAACACGATCCTAATGTCTCTTTCCTCTGGGATGCCGTGATTTGAAAACAGGAAATGCCGTTTCTGTCAAGTATAAAAAATAAATTAAAAAAAAAGTCTGTCAAAGTATTAAATGCATAAGTAATAGCAAAATAGTTAAAACTCTGCGCTTACAGCAGACTCAGGGTCATTACTTTTGATGAATGTTTTCCTTTCTAAGAGGCATAGCTAATATAAATAGACCAAAGAGGACATTTAAAATATATCCATATATTGCCTTTTGTTAAGATCTTTAACCCTGGAAAATCATGTCCATAATCGTAGCTCATTATCTTAATTAGATCTGTCCTACATTATTTCACAATTTATTCTCATTACTTCATAGGTGATCAGCCTTTTGAACAAAATGTGAGCAGAAATTTCTGATTTGTATTGTGATAGTGTCTGTCTTCTCTTTCAAACTCTGTTTAGATCTTTGGGGTGTTATAATGGTGATGGTATATTTAATTAAAAATTACATTAGGAAGATATTAATATTCATTCTGATGAATGAACACAGGATTAACTCAAGAATTAAAATCTCTATAATGGCTAATGAAGTGAACTATGCTGGGAAGCCCATAAAAACAGAGATGAATCATAAAAATGGGTAAAAGTCTAAGGCTTTTCTCCCTATTTTCATGCTCTGTGTATAGGCAGCAGGCCTCTTCAGTAACAAGTCACTTCAACATCTTCTTGACCCCAAGAGTGTGATGACACCTGACGTTCTTGCCCCACCAACGACCTTCAACCTCCAGCCCTTAGAAGAGATCAAGATTATTTTGCCAGAAAGCTATACCTTCTCTCTTTCTCTATCCCTCTCATTCAATTTAAAAACACAAGGAATAGCTGTGCTTCTAATGGTTTGTCTGTTAAAATGAGTTTTGAGGTGGGAATAAGTACTGTGCTTCCAACCTTCTGCATTGTAATATAGATTGTGGAGAAAAACTAGAGTTGAGGAAGGCAGAATTGTAGCTACTTATGCAAAATAGGAGGGCAGAATTGCAAAATTAAGGTTATACTAGCAACTGTTTGTGAGGACAGTTCTCTCAAGACCATAAAATACGGACATTGTTAGGCAAATGATGGGACCCGCTGGTTGGTTCTCTGGGGACAGTCATGTGACAGGGCAGATAATGAGATTATGAGAGTTCACTGTGGGAGAGGGGTTGGGCATGTACTCATGGGAAACAGGGTAGTCCCAGTCCGGCGGGACAGGGCCCCAGTGAGGGGACCTAAGAGGCTAAGTCTTCATTGACTCTTTTGGTGAATATCTAGATAATTGTTTTATAGCAAATGTGGTGGATGAAAAAAAATGGAGAGCAAAACCATATTTTGTTGTATCCTAAAAGTGTCCTTGGAAGAGAGGTTAATACAGTGTGGCGGGAAGACCTCTGAGCTGAATCAGAAGTAATTTCTAGTCGTCCTTTGCCTATGAGAAATTAGTCAAATTGCATAGCCTTTCTGGGACTCAGATTTCTTCTCTCTGATGTTACAGGGTTGGAATAGACAATGGTCATTAAGATCCTTCTGACTTTAGAGTTCTGGGAAACTCATGGAGAGTATCACCAAGTTTCCCCCATGCAAATGGCGTCATGATAAAAGCAATAACCCAGACATGATGGATTGATTGTCAAAATGGCTCAGTCATTTCCCTCTAAGTGTCTGCCTCCTTCTCCATTGACTTTGTAGATTTTCCTATCAAGAGGTGGAGTCTGTCTGTACCCCTTAAATATGACCTGACTTGTGATTTGCTCTGACCTATGTAAAGGGGTAGAATTGATGGTGTTCCAGATCTGAGTCTAGGACTCAGGAAGTTTTTTTTTTATTTTTTGTTCTCTCTCCCTTGGACCCTTGCCTCCATTATAAGGGCAAACCTAGGTTAATTCACTGGGGGGATGTGAGAAACATGTGGAGGAAAGCTGAGTCATCTCAGCTAAGCCCACCTAGTTCAGCAGATCCCCAGCTAACCTGTTAGCTGACACAGACACATGAGTGAGCTCAGATGGGATAAACCCAGCCCAGTCCACATCATCAGCGCTGCCTAATCCACCTCGACTTGTGAGAAATAATTAATGATTATTATATTATGTCAATAAGTTTTGGAGTATTTTTATACAATAAAAGCTAACTGATACATGACATATCCTTGACTCTATTCTCTACTCATTTACCCAAGAATTAAGTTACTGGTAAAGTTCTCTCTCTCCAGCTCTATTTCTTGGGGTCCCTTGGCAGTGTTTCATAAGTGCTCATGAAGTCTCGTGATCAGCTAATGGCAGCTGATCCCACCCCCCTTTCTGCTGGATGCTGCGGTTCCAGCTGAGTGTTGACACTCATGGCAGCCATGGCTCCTACCTTCTGCGAGCTGCTACTCTGGCTTCAACAAGTGCTGCAAGGTGCCAAAGCCTTGTCATGGGGAGAGTGGCAAAGTTGTAGAAATGCCTTGCTCCTCATTTTTTGTTATTCTCTGTTACATGGTGATCAAAGCTATGTCAATATACCTAATGTTTTGAAGAAGTTTAAATTAAATAAAATTTAGGTATTATTTATAGCCTTCTGTCTTCCCAGGGCTTAGAAACTGGGCCAGGGAAAGAAGTGAGTGAAGATGCCATGTCAGGTGAGACTACTTCTCTCCAAAGATTAAGGCTTTGCTGTTGGGTGAACTTTGTCATGCCGAACTCTTTCCTTCCTAAGGATGAATTCTTCCCAAGGAGGCTCCTTTGTACTCCCAGTGAACATACTTAGGTAAGTTTGCTGTACCATTATATGAAATATAACCAGTTGTGTGAAAATGTTGGCCTGGGATGCAGCCGGGATATCCCATTGCAACTGTTTTGAAATCTGCTCTGTTGAGAGAAGAGCATTGGGAGCCATCAGGGAAAGGAAAATACAGGAGAAGGTTTAGGTGGGAAGTACCTTATCCCTTTTGCTCATCTTCTACTGGCATGATCTAGTCACACAATTCCATTTACACAGGTGTATGGGGGCTTGGAAATGTAGGAAAACACTTGAATATTAGGTAGGCTTTTACAGTCTCTCTTCACTGTCTGCCTTTCTAGTCATCAAGTTTCCAATTACTCCCTTCTTCATACACATAATACATCTCAACCCAGGCTTAGGGGATGCATCCCAAAGTCCAGTCAATTTACTACATAAAACTATATGGTAAGTGGACCTGGTATGCATGAAGCTCTTCTTGTTTGGATGAACTATGAACTAAAAGGGAAATGATCTGAACTTCTTTCCTCCACTGGATATACATTGGTAGAAAGGATAACCTTGGTACCCACTCCTACTTGAATAAGATTGGGAATACACTGCAATGATGAAATCCCACTGGAAAAACATAGTAATCCTGAATTAGACCTTAGTTCTGAAACTTGAGAGTTCTTTCATCCACTGTCCTCCTGGGCTGCAAGCTGCACCCTCTGAGATGTTCTTTCTTATCCACTATTCTCTTCAGAAACCTCTAAAGTGGGTATCAGGGAACATGGTTTCTTTGGGAGCTGTACAGTTTTCTCAGTGAACTTCTTTGTTGGGGAACCCTGGGGACCCGAGAGTTGCAAGTCTCAAATGCCAATGTCTTTCTTTTTTTTTTTTTAATTACAGACTCATGATTTCCTCATCAGCACAGTTCTCTCACAAATACAGTAGGCTTTTGATGTATTTGCTTAAGATCCATGTGCTAGTAATCACACCTAAGGTTCTTTTTTGGACAGAATTCTAAAATCTGCTCTTTGCTTCATGGCATCTTACTTCCATGCGCTTCTCTGTCCACTTTATGGCGACTACCTGGAAGATGTCTGAATTAAGGTGAGCAATTCACACACTGAATCCGATCGTTGTCCACTGAATCTTTTCATCCAGTGGGGGAGTTTCACTGTGATCCATTGCACACTGTTTTGAGATCCCAAGTTTTATTGTTTGGGCTCTAGAAGCAGTCACTTCAGTTTGAGAGTCTCTAAATTTCTGAACTATGATTCTGCATCCTTTTTATTTCTGTTTTTGGACCAGCCAGGGTTTTCCTGAGTTTATTTCATCCTTGTAATCTTTTGTCAAACACAACCAACATTCACTTTCACCATTCTTTCCCTAAACTAGTGGGCTAGGAGCACATGCTCACCTCCCAGATTCCCACGGGCAATAATCTGACCAAATGCTTTCCCACTGCACGTAGTGGATTGCCATTTTCCAGGCCTCCAAATCAGATTCCTCATTGCTCTCTAATTGCTAAGCCATTGCTATACATTTTAGGTTTCTTTGTTATGGACTCTTTTCACTGGTGCAATTTTTAAATTTGTTAGGATAAGCTAGACTATGCTGTGGAAACAAGTATTCCCATCCCAACCTAGTTGTTGAACACAGTGAAGTTTTATTTCTTTTTCATGCAAAACCTCCAGGGTTCTGTCCCATTCCATGATAGACCATGGTTATAAACTACCATCCGATCACATGGGTATAAATTATGAGGAAAGTGGGGAAGGAAGTTCAAGGTGCCATTTTGCTTAGCAAACTGGGATTACATGCCAGTATTATTGGTTTAGGCATACTTATTTATGTTTATTCAATGTGATTAAGAAAGTTTATAGTGCCTGAATCATTGGTTTCCCTCCATTGAGAAGAGCAATTGGCAAGAATAGGAAGACAAAAGTAGTTTATCAGATTTACCAGAATGAAAATTAGCAGAAAGCTTGTGCTAGTGGACATACAAAATAAAATCTCCTCTGAGTAATAACCATATTTAATTTTTCTTTGCATGGGAAACTAAATGACTGCTGCACTTTCTTCTGGTGGTTTATTGCTAGAAAACAAACACAGATGTTTTTAGTTGTTTTATGTTATACAGCAGTGCTTTTAGAAACCTTGGGAGGTAGGCATAGCTGGTATAATTATTACCTTCACTTAATGATGTGAAAACAGAGTAACCTGCCACATTTCCTGGCACATTGGGGGTCTTAAATAAATGTTGTTGAATGAATGCACCAGTGAATAAAAGACTGAATGAGTAAATAAAGCAGATTATACAACTAGTACTGGACTGGTTAGTAAGTGGCAAAATCTAACCAAGTTTTCTAATGTTCTGTTAACCCTGCCTCAAAACAGCTTCAGAATGCAAGCTTACAGTTCTGCTATAAATATTTTATTTAGAGTTTTGCTGATGAATTGAAGTTTCATAACAAAAAGAAAGCAGATGGCTTTTGGGAGGAGCTCATTATTGCTCTTTGAACTGTGTTTCTGTTTTGCTTGTTTATGCAGAGTGTGCATGAAGGTTGCCAGAGCCTTAATTTCAAATCGCGTCATTTAATAAAATACAATGAGGAGAATTAAGAAAAAAGGTTGCAGGGGAACATACTGCTTATTATTTCTGTAATGAGAGGGCTATTTTTTCCTCCCATCAGTGCCAGTGATGGGTTTTTTTGTTTCCTTTCGTCTGGGCACGATTGTGATATTCGATGAGAAGAGTGGGAAGTGCCACTTTGAAGCCAAACATTCAATTCCTCCTAATTCACAAGGGAGAGAAGGATCAAGTTGTGCAGCTGGGAGGTGATGTTTCTTCCCAGCAGCTGTCATTGAAGAGACACGTGCAAACCATAGAAGTCATTTGTCACAAGAACCCATCCAGAATTTGCTATGTGCGTCTCGCTTGCTAACGTGACATGAAATAGTGAAGCCTTCAAAATCAAGCCCGGAGACCTCGTTGTGTTGACATGGGCAAAATGAAATGGAGAGCTGAGGCAATTAGGTGCATAAGTCAGGCTAAAAATATCCAGCCATTGAGGGAAAGAGTTTCTTTATCTCGAATTATTCAAAGCGACTGTCCGTGTTCATCAGTTTATCAGGATAATGAATTTTATCCTATACTTTACGTTGTCACTCCAGATATATCTTTAGTCTATGCATTTGAATGACTGTGATATTTTATTTCACTGTAAATTATAATAGGAGTTGAATGAGCAAGTGCTATGTTAAAAGATTGCTACTGTAGCCATGAAAATAGCCCAAGAGAATTTAAACTTCATTATTCAGTAGTTAGCAGATAAGGCTATTGGAACAGGGGTAGAGAGGGAGGTGGGAACTCTGTTGAGAATCAAATGCTTCTAACTAATCTGTCTCTGCCATTTAGCATCCCATTATCCTAAAATACCTTGTTCTGCAGCTCCTGGCTGCTTTCCTGGTCATTTGATAACTGGTTAAATGAGCCTGAAGACTTCAGCAGGTTTTATATAAGTAATAATATATTATTATGTTATATGCACAGGTGTATCCCTTTGTGTGTTTTTAATACCCTTTATTTATATACAAACACGTGAAGGATAAGCAAGGTCAGTTCCTATGTCCACTTGTGCCTTGGCATTGAGCTTCCTACCTGGAATCCTCAGCATGCTCCATCTTTAACTATTCTTCCTGTTTCTTTATGCTTCCACAGCCACCAAAATCATGGTCTGGAGGCCCAGTGTCTCCCAGGGGATGGAGGGAGAACTTCTGAGCACCTAGGTATTACCTTGGGTGGTCTGGTCCTGCTAGTCTCCCATATATCAGGGACAACTAAGTCACTCAGAAGTTACAAATCATGAACACGTGCATTGAAGTAATAGAATTCTATATAACAATTAAGTGCTTAATATTGACAAACATTTTTATCTTTATCATAAAATTATAACATGAGAAAAGGCCCAGAAAAATGATTCCCTGCTTCCAGTGACAGTAATATTGTAAAATTTTGCATGTGCTTGTAAAAGCAGTACATTGTATAAAATTATTATAAAATATAAAAGAGAAAATAAAAATCAATTAGAATTCAATTGTCCAAAGACAACCTCCTTTAATGGACTAAATGTTCAGACACCCCTCCCCCCTTAATTCATAGGTTGAAGCCCTAACCCCAATGTGATGGTATTTGAAGATGGGGCCGTTGGGAGGGAATATAGTTAAAGCCCTAACCCAACAGGGCTGATGCCCTTATAAAAAAAGGAAGAGACATCAGAGCTCTCTCTCTCGCTCTCTCTGTCTCTGTGCCATGTGAGGACACAGCAAGAATGAGGCCATTCACCAGCCAGGAAGAAAGCTCACCAGAAACTACATTGGCACCTTCATCTTGGATGTCTAGCCTCCAGAAGTGTGAGAAGACACATTTCTGTTACTTATGCCATGTAGTCTATTGTATTGTTATGGCAGCTCAAACATACTGATACAGACTAATATTTTATATACTTTTAAACTTTTATACATGTAGACTAAAACTATATACAAATACATACATATACACATATGGCACTACAGCCAATGGCTTAGTGAACTCCTGTCCAACAGAAATATATTGCAAATCACATACATAATTTAAAAATGTAGTGGCCATGTTAAAAATATTTAGCAGGGTGAAATTAATAATATTTTTAGTTAGTTCAGTATATACAGAATATTGTCATTTCAACATGTAATCAATTGAAAAATTACTCGATACATGTTACATACTTTTTACATTCTAAGTCTTTGAAACCTGGCGAATATCTTGCACTTTCCACCGGCTGCCTTTCAAGTGCTGTGGCCACCCTATTGGATGGAGCAGGTTTTGAGTTGGGACTGGGTTTGAGTTGCAACTGGGTTTGAGTTAGGACTCTGTGCCTTATTTACCACATGGCTTTAGGCAATTTAACTAACCTTATAAGCACTGGATTCCTCGTGTTTGAAATGGAACTTAGCAAAGTGTCTATATCAGAGGGTTGTCATGAGGCCTGATTGATAGGATATGTAGAACATACACGCCGCATGATGATAGCACTCAATAAATCTGACAAAAAACCTCGTGTACTCAAGAATATAAATTTTTACCTTATAATAAATGCTAATTTGTATATTTGAAACCATTTTCTTAACTAATAATATCTTTCCATAAAGTGTAAATGTATAGGCATGTGCCAGCGAGTGAAATGTGTTACCATCAAAGCTCATGGCCTCTCTTTGCACTGTGTGTGCGTGTGTGTGTTTCTGCCCACAGTCTGGGAAGAGTACAAAGGTGAGAACACACTATAACAAAAGTCTTCCAGGGGCGAGATGTACCTTCACTGCACTGGATTCCGCAGTATAATGGGTTGCCTCCCGGGGAGAGTTCAGGCAATATTTATCATGGTGGTGAATGATGAAGCGTCTTTTAATTTCTTGTTGACTGGTATCATATTACCCCAACCACTGCCGAATTACATGGCCGTTTTTATTTATTGACAATCTCAGCAAAAAGGCTAGAAAATCAATTCTGAACATGAATTATAGCATTTCTTTGGATATCAACCATTTCTAAGTTTCTAAAATCTGCCCCATGGTATCCTCTCTCTCTGAGTGGTAGTTATTAATGAATTCTGGTTGCACCTTTTTCCGTGCTTGTTATAATTTTTGTCAGAAAGATAATAGCAGTTCCTGACAGAATAACCTTTCCAACACTCTGTAAGTTGATTTGCTGACAATTCCTATCCTCAATTCTCGTAACTGGAGGAGAAGAGGTGAAGTGGAAGGGTCAGTGAAGGGACAGAGATTATCAAGAAAGTTCAAATAACTAAATCATTAAAATGCTGATATCTTCCCACATGACAAAGGTATTAACAAGAAGAGGAAATAGTGTAATATGAAAGCATTTTTCTTGAAATGAATATAATGGGATAGGAGAGAGGAAATTATACCAACCAACTTGCATTCATTATAGTCTGAATATTGGCCTTTCTTACTCATCTTCATGTGTCCCGGTTCCTGTTCTCATCTTCTCTCAAGAATAGAAAATCAATACGGCATTTTTGTGAGGACCTGAACTGGCCTGACAACTATGTTCTTTTAAAAATAAAACAGTTTTTTAAAAATTATACTTTATTGTTTATGCTATTGTAGTTGTCCCCTCTTTTTTCCCCTTTGCCCACCTCTACCCACCCCCCTGCACACCGTTGTCTGTGTCCATGGTCATGCATATATGTTCTTTTGCTAATCACTTCGCCTTCTTTCACACTTGTCATTTTTAAACGTATCCAGTGGAAGCTGATTTCAAAGTGATTTGATATCTACCACCATCCACTTAAAATGACTAGAACCACACAGGCCAGGCAGCTCAGCTGGCTAGAGTGCTGTCCTTATATGGCAACATTGCAGGTTCGATGCCCAGTCAGGGCCACACAAGCATCAATCAACGAACACATAAATAAGTGGAGCACCAAATCAATGTTTCCCTCTCTCTCCACTCTACTTTCTCTCTCTCTCTGTGTCTCAAATCAATAAATAAAACTTGAAAATAAAATTACTAGAACAGACTCCAACATTTTACATTGTTCTCTTTTCTCACATCCCCCACAGAATTTTATCCCAGTGAAATAAGTAAAATTTTGACAGTTTTTTGGTCACCCTATAATATTTCTCTGCTACTAAAATAATTTATAAATTGGAATTATTTTTTCCTAATTTTGCGAGGCTCTGTGAATTAAAATGTTTATCTCTATTGAGTTCTACCTTTTTTTAAATTAATTACTAATTTGTAAAACTAAAGTAAACATATTAAAATTTTGTTACATTATTATTTCAAACCGTTAAAAAGGATTAAAAGCTCATTTCTTAATGAGACAAATTTTTTAAAATTTTTATTGTTATTCATAATGAGAAGAATGTTTTCTCTCTGTGTGTCTGATGGGAAGGGGAGCTTAGGGGGTCTCAATGAGAGAGGGCTTCTCGGAGAGCAATACTTCATATTATCTCCTGAGGCAGTACACCATGAGGCGGTGAGGTCTGAGTGGGAGGGCGCTCTTCTTTTGTAAAATGGAAAAGAAGAGCTGCAAGGGGCGTGGGGTGGGGAAAGGAGCCCCCAGAGATATCACTGCAGATGTATTCTCCCACAGATCAGTTTTAGGGAAGAATGTACTGTATGTGGCAGCTGAGGGTTTGAGGAGGAATTTGAGTTTCTTAAAATGTCTGTGCCCACTTTTTTGGAATAATCTTGAACCCCAGACGCGAGCAATCCCTTTTGGAAGACTTGGAGCGTAACTTTCCCATGATTCCTAGTAGGACATTGATGAGTGGAAAGGGTTTGAAGAGAAAACCACTTTCACGCTCTCCGTCATCCAGTGTTTTGAACGCAGGGCAGCGTTTGGCAAAGGGCAAGCGCGGTCAGAGTGGTGTAGTGGGAAGACCCTGGGTTTGCGGGGCCGACTTCGAATTTTTTTGGTTTTGCTGCTCATTAACAAACTGCCATTGTTGTCATTAGTGAATTGGGGCAATCTATAAATAGAGGTTATAGAATTGCTGTAAAGATTCAATAAAATAACACCGTTAAAGCACCTGGGCCTTAAAACATATTGTAGGTGCTCAGTAAAATAACACTAAGTTTACCCAGGTTAACTCAGGGATAGTCTCACTTGTCATTTTTTTGGAGAAAATATGAAGAAATAACAACCCACTGCTCCCCTAAACGCTGCTTGAGAAATTGTTGGAATTTTCTCAGCCATCTGTGAGCACAAGACGACAAATGCAGAAGCCACTGAGAGAGAAGGCCTCTTATTCTAGACACTTATCAGCTGAATACAATGCCCAACAAACAGCTAGAAGGTTTCATTTCACCAGGGAAGAGCTCTTGCTTTGAAATGTTTTCAAAGTTTCTATGACAAAATATTCTTTCACAGTCTCTGCATCAGTGAGCTGCTTTGTATTTCTAGCGCAGCTAAGCAATTAAAAGAAGATGAATAGATGTATCCCGGCACGTGCAATAACAAATGGCATACTTAAGGTGACAAGGTTTTCTGTGTTAACTGGCTTTGCAGTCACCCGCAAGTGTTGAAAAATATTCTCTTTTATTGAAGTTTTCCCTGCTTAGCTCAACTTAAAAGCTATTTTTTCTCAAAGCAAATGGGGGGAGGACTTTTCAAGTCATCTTTGACGGGACAAAATATATGTACATATTCCCTCTGTGCAAAGGAGCTGCTGCTTTTTTTTTTTTTTTGACAGCTCAAAATTGACTAAAGTTTTACGCATCAAGCTGCTCACCATTACAAAAGATGCTTGCTCATCTTGGCTTAGAATGATGAGATTTCTGCAGGAAATTGAGGTGGTCCGTTTAAATCGCTTTTCTATGGCTCATCCTTTTTGCTAAGGTCGGTGCAGACTAGGAAGGCTATCAAGCATCTTGGACTCAAGATATTTTTGGATCTAGACCATTCCCAGGAGCAGGGAATAATGGGAATTTAGATAACCATTTTGGTTGCAAATTGACGGAAAGAGAAGCAGATGGTATTAAAGCCCCTTTAATTTAATCTTCAGTCTCATCGAGCTTGTCTTATTTTTTCTTGCTCTTTTGGAAAATTTACCTACCCTAGCCTTCAGTTAGGATCGCTAGTTCTTTGAGTTTATGTTTATTAAATTGGGTCATTAGAATCACAGGGAATACTAACCTCCTGCTTATTTATGTGCTTTTTTTTGCAGCTTCAGGAAAAAGTGTGGTGTAAGGTAACATATGCCAACTTGGAGGAAAATGAACCTGGGTTCAGGTTCTGACTCCGATAGTTTTGGCTCTGGCGCCATGGGAAAGTCACTTGACCTTGTTTAGGTGCCAGTTGTGAAGGTAAAATGAAGCCCTGGGGTTGATCGCATTTCCTGGGCATGGTAACATTGCCTAGTGGGTAGAAACCTGCTTTGCCCCCAGACAGACCTGGATTTGACAGACCACTTCCCCTACGTAATGGTGAAATCTTGAGAATTCTATTTAATCATCCTAGACTTGCTAATTTCCTTACTTTAAAAGTCATTGAAATGTTAAAATAATAATAATTTCCTTAGGTGGTTGTGAGGATTAAAAATGATAATACATGTGCTTGATAAAGCGTAGTTCATATTAGCTGAGAACTCATTCTAAAAACCATTTCTGTACTGAAAAAAAAAATCTCGACCATTGTAAGGTCATTAACAAAGACTCAAATCATAGAACATTGGGACTCAGGTGATCTAGTCTAAACTCCTGATTTTATAGATTGAAAAAAACAAAACAAAACAAAAGCCAAGTGGAAGTTAAGTGGCATGCTCCAAATCCCGCACCGATATCCCAAACCCGACTCCACCTCCATCACACTGAGTACCTGAGACACTTCCAACAGACATATATGCTGTTCACTTCAAGAAACTCCAAACATGTCACCCCCAAATCAGTGAACTCTCCAAAAGAGATCTTTATGATCACTGTATTCTCTTTTCTGCCTAAAATGTCATATTTTCAAAGAAATGGACAGATAGAGGGTTCACCTTCAGCAGAAGAGTTAAGACTTTTACTAAGGTAGAGACCTTTGAGAATCCATCTGTGCCTTGACATAGATGAAAAAATATCTGCAGACCACTCATCAGAATTGTGATGAAATTTTACACCGAATGGTTAAATTTTGTGTTGCAGTTTCTATCCTTGCCATAGAAGCTGTTCCCAAACTTCTCAAAGCACAATTCCTTCAAGAATTATTTTTATTGTGCTTTCGCAGAAACATTTGTCCTTTAGTTCCACTTTAGACGCTTCCCTTCATTCAGCTGAAACTAACTAGGGTTCCTAGCGGAGAAAAGGGAAAATGTGAACATTTCATCATAAAACAAATATGTATTTTATGACCTGCACTTTGTGACGTTACCAGGCTGGCTGTGTATTCTGGCTAAATGATGCCTTTAGACATAATGAATCTTACGGTCTGCCAGACCGCTTGAAGAGGTCAGAGTGCATTAAACCTCTCAAGTGGGAGCATTCAATGACAGGTTGCCTTCCAGCGTCGTTACGGCTTGCCTGGCAAACGCATCTTGCCATTTCACAGTTCTGGGCATGGTGTCTTTTAAAGATATCCCTTTCACTGCTGTCCTCACTCCCCACTCTTTCCTCCTGCACTGGAAAAGAGCCTGTGCAAAGGCACAGAGAACAAATACTGTACAGGATTTATCTACAAAGCACATTGAGGCTGGAGCCGTAATGTTTACCCATATTCTCCAATCTCCATCTGAATAAATAAAGTGGCATCGCGAGATAGGCTGCTCTACAGATAACGAGTTTTAAACTCATTCATCCTGAGAAATTTCAGCTGATAGAGTTTGCCTATCAAATGGATTTAAAATTGTGTTGTCACTGCACTGCTTTCCATGGTGATTGCTTCTGCTCTGAGGTGCCATGCCTCAATAGACAGTTTGATTGTGTGTATCTGTTGCTTTGTTCATATGATTGTGTTTGTAATGGTCTGTAATGTACAACCTTGCTCTCTAGTAATAAAGCTGAGCACCGCCCCTTCCGTCGTTTTAACTAAGGAGTTCATCTGTTTCTAGTGCTATTTTCTGATGACTCTTTTTTTTCTTTTGGTTTTTCTTTCCCTTCCTTGCCCCCCTCCCTCCTTTCATTTCTTCCTTTCTTTCTTTGGTATGTGTATTTTGCTTTCACAGTTTAGGTTGATGAATATTTCTGCTGAATTTTTGTGGAGAGAAGATACATTATCGATGCATTTTCTCCATAGTTAATGGCTTCGGTAGCCTATCATTTATTATCTGAGCACTGTGTGCCTTGAACAGGCGGTGGAGTACTTGAAGCAGGCTTTCACTTGGAGATCTGCCCCCAACTGTCACGGAATAGTCTTGGATTTTTGATTGAAATCAAGGACTGTCATTGCCTCATACTTCACTGGTTCTAGGAAGGGGGCCAGGATGTTTTCCCTTGGAAAGCGAATCAGCTATATTTTCTTCAAATGCCTAGATTCCACTCCCAGGCTCAATTATCTATAAAAAGAGCTTTTATTGCAAAGAGACTTTACTACAGAGAAATGATGTTACGTCAAATGGAATATAAAGAAAACCATATTCCAAACTCTCTCTGATAAGTAATTTAATATTAACTGAAATCTGCAGTTGCAGAATATAAAAAAGAAATAAAAAATAACAGCTGCTTTCTCAAGGGAAAGATTACTAAGCTGTCTTGCTGAAGTTGGCTCCTATGTCCTTTCCACAAAATCACCCTCTTAACCACTCTTTCTGACTCAAATACTTAAAACATCAGGGTAGGTATTACAATTTCATTAAATGTGATGCTGACTCAAAATGACTAAATGTAGGACATCATTGAATTTCAAACTGACCTTGACATGTGGAAGAAAATGGGCAGCTATAAGCAGGTTGAAGTGGTTTAGTCTAGATGCAAGGTGAGGCAGGAAGACTGTGTGTAGAAACCAGGGGGCCAGAGCCTCAGGTGCACCGAGCAGAAAGCAGGTCAGGAGCTACTTCTTTCCAGAGCCTTAAATATTACCTCCTCAGACAAGACTTCTCTGACCACCCATTCCGTAGAGAACCCAATTAAAAACAGATCACTCTTCATCCCTCATACACTTCCTTTTCCTGATACATATTACTATATGTTGAATGTACATTATAAATGCATATATTTACAAATGTGATTATATGTGAATTTTGACTCCTATAAGCTCAGTGGATGCAATAACTTTGGTTTATCTCTGTAGGCTCACAACCTAGAACAGTACTTGATAGAAATTAAATATTTGTTGAAACAATGAATAAAACAAGGAAACCATAAATTGGCTATATTACACTGTAGCTGGAAGGTTTCATTAGGAGCACTGATTGTTGGTAATTCCCTCAGTCACTCAGTGTTTTAGGCTTTATACATGATGGTGTGATGTTGGAAACTTGTTGCAGATCTTGAAAAGATAGATGCAAAGTACATGTAATTCAGTCTTTATGAGAATTTCCTATGGAGTCTATTACATTTGGGGAAGTCAAGGTGGATTACCTCTGGGAGGAAAATATTAGTGAATATTTGTAGAAATATCTAATATTTAGTGAACAACAATAACATTTCTAGAGTGCCAGATAATATTTTAACTCCTTTACACTTATGAGCTCTTTTAATCTTTAAAAACAGCCCTTTGAGGCAAGTTTTGTCATTGGGCCCTATTGTATAATGAAGGCTTCACTGCCATGTCTTCCTGAGTCATGGGAGGGAGCCTCTCAATCCTTGGATTTTCTATAGAAACGTCCTTGTTATTTATGGTGGGTCCTGGTTGTTCATGCCGGTGAGATGACTATGGCAGGTCCCTGGAAAGGCAGTTTTGGAAAAGGGGCTGACTGCACTTGAAAGCAGTTGGAGTGTTGGGGCTTTGAGCCGTGCCATATCAGCTCATTCTCCTGGGCTGGGAGTAGGGCTGGAGATGGAGCTCAATCGTATGGTCAGTGATTCGGCCAATCATGCCCACATAATGCAACCCTACTGCAAACTCTGGGCACCGAAGCTTGGGTGAGTTGGATGACGTGTCCTGACTCCGCATGGTGAAGACATGAAGTTTTGCATTTGGGACCCTCCCAGACCCTGCCCTCTATGTCTCTTCACTGTTTCTGAGTTGTATTCTTTTTCTTTAATACAGCTGTAATAGTACGGCACTTTCTTGAGTTCTGTAAGTTGTGTTAGAAAATTATGAAACCTATTAATGGGAACCTCAAATATATAGCCAGTCAGTCAGAAGTGCAGGAGGCTGGGAATCCTTGAGCTTATAGCTAGAGTTTGAAGTAAGGGCAGTCTTGTGTAGGCCTGAGCCCTGGACCTGTGAAATTTCACCTAATTCCAAGTTGTTAGTGTCAGTATTGTATCGTAGCCTCACTTTAAAGGTGGAGAAGTGGAGGCATGCAGAGGTCAAATAATTTGTGCAAAATCTGACAGTTAATGATAGGCAGCATCAGGAATTAAATCCAAGTTATCTACCAGCAAAAAAGAAATCTACTCGTAATCATTATGCTATTGTCTATTTTAATCAAAGAGCTCTTTTCAGTTTTCAATAGATGTAAGATTGGACAGGATCGATTAGAATGTATCACCCTGTCCACACTTTGATTTTGAACTTCTGGCATCCAGATCGGTGAGAGAATAAATTTCTGTTGTTCTAAGCCACCCAGTTTGTGACAATTTGTTGCAATAGGAGTGGGAAACTAATACAGTATCTCCAACTTAATACAACAAATATGATCTATCCATATCTAAAACCTGCTTCCCCTTAGTTTTGCTTTTTCAGCAAATGACAACCTTATTCATCCAGTTGCCAAAATCAGAATCTGAGGAGTCTTCCCTGATTTCTCTTTCCCTTGCCTCCCACCTCTAACACCTTGTCAATGACCTACATGTTGCCTTTATCTTCATAACAGATAAGCCTTTTCCACCCCCATTTTTCTCCAGCTCCATTGTTACTACCTTGGCTAGAACCACCGTCATCTCTGATTTGAACTCTGTAACACCTTCTTCCCTGGTTTTTCTCTCTGTGTCCTTGCCTCATCACACTTGGAATAAAATCCAGACTTCTTTCTCTGGCTCACAAAACCGTACCTGATCCGACAGGTGCCTACTTATGTGAATTTACTGTGCCTCACTTTTACTCACTGTGCTTTCACCAGATAGAAACTCCTTATGTTTCTCAGATAGACCTCCTCGTGCTTCCTGCAGGCCTTTGCACTCACTAGTTGTTTCCCCTGCCGGGAAAGTACTTCCCCTGCTCCTTGCTCTTGATGCAACAACTCTCCTTTGGTAGAGTAAATCTCTACGTTAGAGTTACTTCCTCTAAGAGGCCCCTTTTTTCCCCTGATCACCTCATTTAACTAGCTTCCAGAATTTATTATCTGTCTTGTTGGCCTATTAAAACTCTTTGCATTACACTTTATCATCGTCTAACTTGTTATTTGTCTATCTGCCCTTACTAGAATTTAAGCTCTATGAAAATAGGGAACTTGCTTGACTGGGTGACCATTGCATTGCTAATGCCAGAGCAGTCCTTGGTGTACAACAGGAATCCGGTAAATATTTGCTAAAGGAATAATGCCCATTTTCCCTGCCCCTTGCAAATAATATTGACACAGGTGTTCAAGCAGAGGGCCTTGAAAGCTTGGGCAAATCCGTAAGAGAAGGGTGAACAATCATCCAACGTGTTCCTTTACTTTCTGTGTAAGAGTTCTTTGTGCACTTTGCGACACATGCTGACCACCTAATTGGGATAACTACACGTCAAGGAAAGAAATACATATTTATTTCAAGAAAAACATATGGGAGCTCTAAGTTAGTACTGGGGGCTCATTCTGTAAAATAAATGAGTAAATATGGTGTTCCATGACACCTGTGACCCATTAAGACCCTAATTTAATCACTTAGTGAAAATAATTTACCTATAGCTTTAGAAATTTTTATTTCCACTAAAAATCAATGAAAAATAAATCAGTAAATTTCTGAGTAAATACAATTTCCTTGTATTTGGAAAGTCTTGCCATTCAGTGTAAGACGTGAACTGCAATAGCACGTATTTCTAGAGCTGATTAGTAAAACTATTCTTCCCTAGACTACAGGGGAGCAGGGGACGTCTTTGTTACGGCATCTATTTACATTCAGGTGTACTGTTCAGTCAAACGTGTGTTCAGAAGTTCTTGGTGCTCTGACGCTGGGAAGAATGAGGAAGTTCCTGAGCAAGTAGGAAGTTCTCTCTTTCACTCCCCATCCAACTCAATGAGATACTTATTATTTCTATCAGAGGGGAGGCAACAGAACTGCAGACAGATTAGGCAATTTGTCTGAGACACCGGAAAACATTGTAAATTCCTGTGCTTTTTTTGGAGTCAGGTTTATATAGTAGTGAAAGATATAGACAACACTTTTACAGCTAGCATAGTGCTGAACAAAGGCAGGGACAAAACCTAAAGATGGTTCAGACCCAGCAGGGGAAATCTCTCAAGGATGTCCGTGCCAGAACAAATTCTCAGCCTGTATTGTTTCTCTCCACACCCAAGTCTAAGAGATTCCTGGATGTGTTCCAGGTTTAACATGGCCGAGGGCTGAGCACCGGGGCATTGGAGTGGAAGGAATCAGAATGGAGTCTCTCCTCTGGCAAATATATTTCAATGGATCACAGACACCATACCAACTTCCAAATTTTAAAAAAATCTCAAAATAGACTTGGTGAAGGCCTCTAAAGTGTACTAATATCAGGAAGAACAGCTTGGGTGCTGAGAGAAGCTCTGAAGTCTGACCTTTCTCAGCTGTACTGTGATGACCCCTTCTATTCCAGGTAGAGGATAACTTCAGATAAAGATCCATGCTTTTGGTGCACGGAGCTCATATATGGCCTTACAAATGCACATGCTGCCCGAGCGGAGAGCAGCCAGGTTTATGTGGGTCCTGACAGTCACTTCTGCAGCTCCAGCTGGAAAGGCAATTCAAAAGATAAAGGTCTAGATGGCAGCCTTTGCCAGTGTTAGAAGGAAATGCCTCCTTCCTCTGGTCTCAGCTGTACTCGTGTATATGAAATGATGTATTTATACACACACATTTTTTTTCCTTTCTCTGAAGAATTTGAGAGCTAGTTGCAGTCTTGCAGAATCCATGACACTTCCCCTTCTGCCTGTGTCTTCTGAGGAATGAACATGCTTTGATACAACCAAACATTATTGTCACACTGAAGACATCTAAACAACATAACACTACGCTCTAATACACTCTGTATATCCAAAACTTCACAATTGGCACAATAATGCCTTTTATAGGATTAAAAGGTCTTTTTTTTTTCTTCAAAATTTAAAAATCCAGGGTCTAGTTAAGATTAAACACTGCATTTACTTGTCATGCTTCTTTAGAACCTTTTTAGGACAGTTCCTGACCCTTTTGGGGCATATTTGAAGAGTCCAGGTTAATCATTTTTGCAGCTCACCCTTTAATTGGGATTTATCTGTTTTCTTGTGGTTCAGGTTCAACTTTTTTTTTTTTTTTTGCAGGAATACAAAGAGGTGATGTGCCTTTCTCAGTATATCTAATTAAGAGACATGTTCAGAGGTGTCCAACTTGCAGCCCATGGCCGCAGGCAGCCCAGGATGGCTGCAACACAGAATCATTGGGCCATCAATATGGCCCAACACAAAATCATAAGTTTACTTAAAACATTATGAGATTATTTTGTGATTACGTGTCACAATGTATTTAATGTGCGGCCCAAGACAACTCTTCTTCCACTGTGGTGCAGAGATGCCAAAAGGTTGGACACCCCTGTGTGAGTTAGATCATTATGTCCTATAATGGGTGAGCTTAAGTTTGATTGCTTAATTAAGGTAGGGCTCGTCAGGTTTCCCCACTCTCAAACATGCTTTTCCCTCTTTGAAATTAATAAATAATCCATAGAGTTACACTTTCAGGCTGTATGGATATTCTCTTCTCCAACAATCCTTCACCCATGTTTTGGTATCTATGGTTGATTGTTACCAGAATCAGTTATTACTACGGTGGTTTGCCAATGTGCTTTTGTAACTTGATTGACCCTTCTACACTTATTAATTAGACTTCCTCTATAAAGAAGAGCTTTTCTTTTTCCACCTCACTTAAAAATCATATTTATTTATAATTGTACATTCATATGCATAAATAAATACATATAAGATGTATTTTACATCTGTATGGACTGATGGATTTAAAAAAGCTCATTGAGTTATATTGGTTTCTGCCGTTCTTTATTATGATATTCACATTAGAATCAGTTTAATTTAGATCCACACTGACTTAGTCCTGCTGCTGAAATCTGTGTAATTGTGGATCTAACCTGGACCAGAGCTCTCCTGAGAAATATGAGATTGTGGCCCTTAAGAGCTGGAAGAGATCTTAAGCATTACCTTCTCATGGACAGTAGGAGTCGTCTATACAATGTCTTGTATCCATCTGTGACAAGTGTCCACACTGCATACTGGCTTTCTCTGGAATGCCTGTATTCCCCACCAGGATGTCCTTATGCATCTGATTCATCACACATCTTCTGCCACCTGGTGGCAGGTCACTGAGCCAACAAGAGGAGACCAGGCACCCACAGCCCTGTGCTAAATTAACCCTCATGAAGTTCATGAGGTAGACCCTATTGGTTAAATATTCTGTCAATGTCAGGCGGCTTGTAAGTGGTGGAGCCAAATCTGAACCAGACTTAACTAACTTTGAAGCCTGTGTTAGTGTGTTCATCTGTGTGTGTGTGTCTGTGTGTACGAGACAGAGAGAGAGAGAGAGAGAGAGAGAGAACTAATTTTTAATGAAATTAGTACTTAAGTTACATCAAGTGGGAGATGATGAAATTGAAGTTAGAATAAGCAGGATTTACTTGCATAAAGTCAAACAGAGAGTAAGTGGTATAATTACAATTTGACTTAATTAAATATTTTTATGATACTCTTTTATTTCTTATATTGGCTTGAGAACGATAGGTCATTTTTAAAAGATATTGATCTGGGAAAAAACATGCATACTTAACTTATAGTTTACTTAGAATCAATATTATATAACTTCCCATATAATATAATAATTATACTTCCATTTTCCCCCTTTTAGCCTTTGAACTATATTTGTCATACACTTTATTTATACGTATGTTATAAACCCTATGATATATTGCCAGTAGTTTTGTTTAAATAGCAAATTCTATTTTAAAATGATCAAAAAAATAAAAACAAAATCTTATATCTTCATTCATGTAGGCCCCTTTCCTAGTAGCCGGCATTCCTTTGCATGGACCCTATTTCCATCTCATATCATTTGCATTCTGCCTCAGGGATTTCCTTTAACAGTTTTTCCTAGTGCACGTCTTCTGGTGATAAATTCTTTCAGCTTTTGCATGTCTCAAAAAAAAAAAACCCATTATTTTGTCTTTAGTTTTTGCAAAATATTTTTTTTTGGTATAGAATTCTAGGTCAACAGCTCATTTTGTTTTGTTTTACCCTTTTGGCATTTTAAAGATGCCGCTCCCTCGTCTTCTTGCTTGCTTTGCTTTGTCTGGGAAATTTAGTCTCATGCTTATTTATTTGTTTTAATGTAACATGTCCTCCCTCTTCCCACTCCCACCCACCTTCTCCTGGCTGCTCCGAAGATGTCCTCTTTATTACTGGTTTTGACCAGCCTGATTACGGTGTATTTTGACAGTTCAAGTCATATATCTCGTTCATGGGGTTTGTTGAGCTTCCTGGATCTATGAGTTTATGGTGTTCCTCATACAATTTTTTTGCAGTTCAAAAAAATTGGGGCTGTCTTTTCTTCTATCACTTTTTGGGTTCCTCCTTCCCAGACCCTCTGTTTCAAGGATTTTAATTACGTAAATATTAGGCCACATGTAGTTGGCCCACTACTCACTGAGGCTCTGTTCATTTTTGTTAATTCTTTTCTCGTTTTGTGTTTCATTCTTGATAATTTTTATTGTTATTTCTTCAAGTTCACTATTCTTTTCCTCTGAAATATCTAATCTCTTGTTTTTCCCACCCATTGTAGTTCTCATCACAGCCATGGCAGTTTTTGTATCTTATAGTTTGATCGCCCTAGATTTCTGGCTTCAGAGAAACTCTCTTTAAAAAAATATTTCTTGTCTCTATTTAATATATTTTTAAAGATTTTATTTACTTATTTTTAGCGGGGGGAGGGACGGAGAAAGAGAGGGAGAGAAACATCAGTGTATGGTTGCCTCTTGAGCCCCCACTGGGTACCTGGCCTACAACCCAGGCATGTGCCCTGACTGGGGATCGAAGCTGTGACCCTTTGATTCACAGGCCAGGGCTCAATCCACCGAGCCACACCAGCCAGGGCTCTATTTATTATTTTGAACACATAGAATATAGTTATAATAATTATTTTGGTGCTCTTGTCTGTTAATTATAATGTTGGTCTTAGATTGGGCCAGTTTCAACGGACTGATTTTCCTCCTTTTTAAGTGTTGTATAGCCTGACTTCTTTGTATTCCTGGTGAATGTGGATTGAATGCCAGACATTGTGAATTTATCTGGTTGGGTGCTGAATGCTTTTATATTTCTATAAATATTTTTGTCGTTGTTTCTGTGATGCAGTCAAGTTTCTTGGAAATCATTTGAAACTTTGGGGGCTTGCTTTTCCAATTTGGTGGATGTGACCAGAGCATCATTTAGTCTAGGGATAATTACTCCTCGTGTCTAATGCAATACTGTCTGAATACTTTACCCAACACCCTGTGAAAAATGCGGCCTATCATCAGGTTGTGATAATGGGCACCGATTCTTGTCTTGTGTGACCACTGGCTACTGTTCCCTTTAATTCCTTGGCCTCTGGTAATTTCCTCCAATGAATGTGCAGAATACGTGAGGGATCTCTGGGGACATTTCCATGCTTCAATTTGTGCAACTGTCTCCTTTCCAGTACTCTGTCCTTCAAACACCATTTGCCTTGTTTTCCTTAAACTCTAAGCTTCATATTCTCAATTCAGAAAGCCTGATGGTCTCTTCCTGGTTTCTCCTTCCCTGCTAGTGGCCCGGAAACTCTCAAACCAGGAAGCTGAGGCAGTCATGAGGCTCATCTTACTTATTTCCTGTCTCTCAGGGATCATTTTCCTTTGCCGATTAACGTCCAGTGTCTTGAAAACCACTGTTGCATATACTTTGTGTTTTTTCCTTTTTCTTATTTTAGATTATTTGTTCCTCTTGGCTGGAAGCAAGTAGTCCCTTCTAGCACTTTAAAGATCTGTCTCGTTGTCTTTTGGCCACTATTGCTTTTGATGAGAAGTCGCAGTCATCCCTGTTATTGTTCCCGTAGGTATGGCAATTTCCTCCCTTTGGCTGCTATGAAAATATTTCTGTATTTTTGGTGTTTGTCTGTTTTACTATCATGCGCCCAACTATGTTCTTCTTTGTATTTGTAATGTTTTTGGTTTGCTCATCTTCTTTGACCTGTGGGTTGATGTTTTATACCAAATTTGGGGAAATCTAAACCATTAATTTTTCAAGTATTCTTGTGCCCTGATCTCTCTCCTATTTTTGTGAGACTGATTGTATGTCTGTTAAATATGAGGTCTGTCTGGAAAAAGTCCAGCCATTGTTCCTATAATGAGAACAGTTTGTGTGACATCGATGTAACCTGGCAGCCAAGGAGAGTGGGCTGGTATGCACGTGTGTGAACAATGATGACTTCACTGTACTAGTCAGTGGGGGTGGCAGGTGCCATGGACTGAGCATGTGTACTGTGTGGCCATCTCATTCAAAATGACTGAGTGAGTAGAGCAGCGAATCTGCATCAGATTTTACATTAAGCTTGAACATTCCTCTGCGGAAACCGTTTGATTGATTCAGAAGTCTGCTGCTATGGGAAACTGGTGATTGGCAGCTTCATCGCGACAACGTGCCCATTCACACATCACATGTCGTGCAGAGTGTTTGTGAAACATCAAATCACCCAGGTGGCTCAGGCCCCTACAGCGCGAATTTGGTGCTCTGCGACTTCTGGCATTTTCCAAAACCGAAATCACATTTGAAAGGGAAGAAATTTCAGACCATCAGTGAAATTCAGGACAGTATGGTGGGGCAGCTGATGGTGATTGGGAGAACTATGTGAGGTTCCAAGGGGCCTGCTTTGAAGGGCACTGAGGCGTCATTGTCCTGTGTACAATGTTTCTTGTATCTTGTATCTTCTCATTTTCATATCTCATGGCTGGATACCTTCTGGACAGATCTCGTGTCTTCCTACTGTCCCACAGGACACTGAGGTGCTGTTTATTTTTAAAAGTCACTTTTATCTTTGTTCTTCAGTTTGGGTAATTTCTGTTGACTTATTTTTAAGCTCACTAATTCTTTTGTTTCCATTGTTCAATTTTCTGTTAAGCCCATCCAGTGAGCTTTTTATTTTATCTATTTTATATTTTAGTTCTGAATTTAGTTCTTGAATTTCTATCTGGTTCTTTTTCTGTAGTTTTCATGCCTCAACTGATATTCTCTGTATATTGACTTATTCTATCCATAATTTTCTTTAAGTCATTGAACATATTTATAAGAGTTTTTAAGAGTATTTCTCTGATAATTTCAACACCTGCATAATCCTGGGGGACTACTTTTATCAACTATTTTTCCGTTTGACTTTAGGTCATAATTTTTTACCTATTTGTATGTATAGTGATTTCTAAAAGTGTATGCTGGATATTATGGACAAGAAATGATTTATGGATTACGATACTTTCTTTAAAGAATGATGAGGTTTTTTGGGTGACAGTTCATTCAGGGTGATCACACAGATCTTGCAGAGTGGTGGTGGTTTTCAGCCAGGCAGAATTTTGCTTCCACACCCAGGAGACATTCGCAGTGCATGGTGGTATTTTGGTTGCCACATTTGGGGGTGGTGATGGCATACAGTGTGCAGAGGATGGGAATGCTGCTAAACATATCACAGTTCACGAGAAAAGCACTCTACAACTATTTCAATAGTGCTGAAGTTGCCAAACCCTACTGCAGATGTTTTAGATATTGTTAGAAAGGATCTATTTCAGTTCCCCACCCCCCTAGAGCACATCCCTCATTTTAGGCCATAATACTTATTCCCAATGTGTAGCCTTCCTGGGGTCTTAACAAAATGCCCAGAGTACAAACTGATGTCTTTTTATTCCACTCTGACTGGCTGGAACTGCCAAGTCTCCCAGCACTTTGCACCTTTCGGTACATTCTTTCAGAAATCACTCCCCAGCAGCCAGTCTCCGGTGCTCTCGCCGAGTCTCACCCTGCACAGGTGCAGTCCGATGCTCGGCCAAGGTCCTCTATGCTGAGCTCTGGGGGCTCCACCTTTTATATCTTCCCCATCTCAAGTAGTGTTCCCTATAGATCGTAGCCTCCCAAGCAGCCCTAAATTCCAAACTCTGCCTCCTCTGCCTAATGAGACTGCCAGTTGCTGTACTTCACTTCTGAAAGTGCCTTAGATGGAAATGTGGGGTCAGCTTACCTCACATGGTTCCCTCTGTCAGGGGTCACAGCTGCGTTCAGTTTGTTGGCCAGTGCTTGACAGCAACCGCCTCACACATTTTGTACTGTTTTATAGCTTGTAATAAGAGTGTAATTCCCATAGCCGCCATTCCATCGGGACCAAACGCAGATATCTCGGTACTGGAACTTAAATTCAACTCTAAATCTTAGGTTTCTCCAGCATTCTTTGAGAGAAACAAGATATTCTTTTAATCACAAGTAATTCTTTGATAATATAGGAAGATTAAAATGCAGTTTTCTTCTAGAAAATACTATAGTGGAACATTTTTCCTAGACCTACCTTATTATCCTATTCTCCAAGGTCATTTTAATGCCTAATATAACCATACAAATGATGCCTTCTCTCTACCAATGATAATAGCTATTTTCTATCACATCCTTTCTATTGCCAGGCACGGTGCAAATAGATTTACATACATTTTATTTTACTTAATGCTCTCAGCTGCCCGATTTTTCCTGTTTTACTTACAAGGAAACTGAGGCTCCAAGAGATTAAGCAACTTGCTAAAGTTTTTACTAATGAAGTGACCGAGCTGAAACAAAGATCTAAGTCTCTGACTTTAAAGCCTCACATGTGTATCCGTCAGGGTAGGCTAACTGCTGTACCCAAAAAACCCCGAATCTCAGTGGCTGAACACAGTAACAGCTTATGAAAATGTTCTTCTCATTTGTATCACATTCCAGCACGGGATGGTAGAAATTCCTGCCTGTCACAGTCTTTCCCTCTAGTGGCTCCATTTCCCCCTGGGGCCTTGGACTTCCCTTCTCCTTTACTTCACCAGAAGGCAAACAAGAGAGTGTGGAGATTCAAGCTGGAAGCTTCTCAGGGTGATGAGGGGAGAACATCACTTGTGACCACATTCAGTTGGGCAGAAGTACTTACAGAACACCTCCTAACTACTGTGAGAGTGGGAAATAGTCTGGCTATGTACTCAGGAGGAAAGAGAATGGGTGTTGATGAACAGTAAGCTGGTCCCAGCTGCACCATAGTAAGCCAAATTCTCCCCTAAGTTTCTCACTGGAAAATAGTTACACATTTTCTAAATGCAGCTTTCCTAGGCTGCGGACCTGGTTTAGTGCCACAGATAATTCTCTAGCTGGTGAAAGGTAACACAAATCATATTCCTGAGTAGATTTGCATCTTAGGTTCATGTACCCTCCTCCTCCTCCATTTTAAACAGTACATTTGTATACTTAATTTTGGACACTTTCATCTACGGGTGGTATCAACATTATTTTCATTAAGACTCTGTACGTGTTCTTCCTCTTGTCTTCCTGTTGTGTGCCAGACCTGGGCCACCATGGACACAACGTCTGTTTTTTTGGCCTTTATCTTGTCCCTGCTCTGGGCTTTCAGAACAGTGTTTTCCAGTGGAAGCTCTGAGTCTGTAAACACAGATGAGGGCCGGGAACTTTCCAACTACCCTGAGGACACTATCAGTGTGAAATTAATAGTGACAGTATAATCACAGTCACTTCTTGGCTTTTTGGCTAAGATCAGGTGTCATCTTTTCTTATCAATTTAATATCTAATACATCCTCTATCTGAGAACGATGTATTAAGTGGAGTTTTGGAGCAAGGAAATGGAATAGAAGCTTGTTCCGTACACTGCATGCAGCGAGCTGGGATTGCCATGCTTCCAGGAAGGATGCGCCCCCTTGGGGAGCAAAATAATCACAAGTGTGAGGGAGGCACTTCCATAAAAGGCTGCTTAGGTGCCTCTGGGGAATTGTGGTGACACCTGGCAGATCAACAGGTAACTTAGAAAGAGGCAAATCTGCAAAGCGCGTTAGTCAGGTTGCTTTGTTCAGCCTACCCGAGCCTTCCTTTTGATCTGAGTGTGTCTCAACCATCATTTTGTTTGGAGTGTTGCACAAATTTTCCAAGTTTCATTCCAACTGTGTCTGTCCTCATCCAGGACCTCCCTTGTCTTCCTTAGGACATTTCCAAATTTTTCCTGTCTTTTCAATATCTTCCTAACTGCTCCCACAGAGACTGCCATTATCTTCAGAGAGTGCAGTTCACATTCTGTCTTACTCTTGCTCCGCCACCGTTGGTGCCTTTCCCTCTCCGTCTCCATATCACCGCTCCACCTCATGCCTCTAACTTTGGCTCTGGTTTCTCCCTCACCCATGCCCTGATCCAACCAGACGGGTGCCCATTGTGTGCCTGTGTTCCATGCTCTTCCGGGTGAAGATCCCTGTGCCTGGGTACCTTCTCATCCCCATATCTACTCTTCAAAGTCCTACCCAGTTTTCAGGGCCCAAGTGAAAATCAATCTCTTCTATGATGCTGGTACCCATGTTTCTGGTTAAGCAAACCTCTCTCTTGCTTGTGCTTGTACAGCACTTTGTATAGTCGCAGTCTGCTTTGTGTCCCCCCTTCCCGACAGGTCCCAAGCTCCTGGGGAGTTAGTGTCTTGTGAACCTCCCTGTCCATCTCCCACAGAGCCCAGCACTGTTCCCTGAAGATGCTTAAAACACTGATTGGTCAAAATCAAAAGCAGGATGTGACATCAACTAAAAGAAGCTTCCTGTTATATCCCACCTATGAGTGAAATCATATGGTTCTTAACTCTTTCTGAGTTATTTTGCCTAGTGTGATATTCTCAAGATCCATGCATGTTGTCACGAATGGCAGTATTTTATCTTTCCTTATGGCTGAGCAGTGTTCCCTTGTATATATGCACCCCATCCTCGCTATCCAATCATCCATCAAATGGCATTAAACTGAAAGCAATGAATAGACAAAGAAGAAAAATTGAAAAGAAAACCTCACAGCCACAGACAACAGTACGGTGGTTCCCAGAGGGAAGGGAGTGGGAGGTAGTAAAGGGTAAAGGGGGTCAAATACATGGTGAGGGAAGGAGATTTGTCTTTGGGTGGTGAACACACAATGCGGTACACAGGTGATGCATCATAGAATTGCACACTCAAGACCTATATAATTTTATTAATATCGCCCCAATAAATTTAATTAAATAAAAGGTTAAAGTGTATAGATAATGGTAAAAAAGAAAGAAAAAGAAAGAAAAGAACTATACCCTGAATGAATCCGGAACTAATAACAGGCTGTCCTCAAAATGATTTGATAATATGACTGAGATAATCTACATATGTACAACCTAGAAGTGTGCATTTAAATGGCCTTTTGTAAAAAAAGATACAATTCCTTCAAACTGTTAACTTTTAAATATATCTGTAATATCTTTCCATGGTCTGCATTTTCTAAAAGATAATAAATATTGGGTGCACCAATTAGGTCAGAAGGAAGGTTGGAATTATCCCTGTACAATGTATTCTGATGATCAGTTTCCACAAGGCATCTTAAATAGTAGGTACTGAGGGGGCCTGGAATCTGCCCCTGGGGGTGGTGTCTTCAGCATGTCCCAGGTACAGTTTTGCAGTGGAATGGCTTTGCGTCAGGGCAGCACATTTTGGTGGGAAAGCACAAGGTCTACTGTGTGTGTGCAAGGCCTTCAGAGAGACTGGGCATCTTCTTCACAATTCTAAATGCGTTGAAGCTGTCATTCGAAGAGTTAACATCTGGGAAACATAAAAAATGCAATGGAGAGGTTTCAGGCAAAGCATGGGGAGACTGATAAAATTATCAGTGAATTAAATTCAGACAGATGGCTTTGGAAGGGAACAAAGTACGCAAACCTTATGTAGAGTATAATGACTCTCAACTCACTCTGACAGGGGCTTTGTCAACAGGGTAAGCCTTTAAAAAAAAAATCTGTATTTTAAAGCAGTTGAAAAGAAAATTTTTTTTTCTGAAGGTGTGGCTTAGTACTCAAAGCAACAAAAATGACAATAGCATCTAAAGCTCCCTGGCCAGCCTGAGACTGTACAGCGCCCAGTGTAGGTGCCCAGCTCGGTGGAGGACACATGGTGGGCCTCGTGCTTGCTGCTGCTCCTCGCTGCCCTCGCGGTCACTGCACACATCAGTGCAGTTGTTCAGGTATTTCCACAGAACACAGGCCAGCCATTAGCTGTGCTGCTAACAGTGGGGTGACGACAAGGGAAGCTTCCAGCCATCAAATACGTGCAGGCTCATGTGCCCACACCCAGAATAAAGGCACAGATAGACTGATTTCTGCTGTTTCAATTTTCAGTTTTTATTGTTGGTCTCATTAAAAAATAGAGCTCCTACTTTCTAAAAATAGAAACTATCCTAGTTGATAGTATCCCCTTACATTTAGAAAAAAAAAAAGATGAGAAAATAATGCGTTATTTGTCTCTCAGGATTTCTTTTTCCTTGTGGTTTCTGTTATCTTCACTTATTTTGCTTCAGGAACCCCTCTTTCAGGTGATGGGCCCCTGCACATTCACGCTTGGATGCAGATGGCCAGGCTGCTGCTTAGTGATGGACTTTGCCTTTGTTCCAGACCAGATGTTCTGTTTCTCCCTGGTAACAATTTGCATTGTGGTACCTTATTATACGGGCGCGCTCTCTGGAACTGGTGCCAGAGTAGCCTCTGAATCAGCCAAGAGCAGCGCTGAATCAATGAGACAGCTGGCGGCCTCCCTGGGGAGGGAGCGTTTTTTTACCTTTTTGATTCACGCAGTCTCCGCTAGTTCAGATCCAGGATGCCATGAATGATTTTTCTTAGCGACAGGTGAGAACAAAAAAGCTTTGTAAACCTAATTCAATAGAAGCTGGAGACTCAGCGTGCTATTGATTACAAGGAGAAGAAGGGGAAGAAGAGGTGTACACACAGTCTGGTTGCATTTTCTCCATCATCAACTTCTGTACTTCTGCCTGTGTTGGAGTTGTCAGGTTTGCTGGGAGGAAAAGCTTGGAAATCAAGAGTATAGTGTTTATTGACCTAGGATTAGGATTTTAATCATGTCTCTGAGACTGCGTGTTATCTACAAACACAAGACAATGACTCCTTCCTTAGTATTTTTAGCTATAAAATTCACTGATCTATTGCTAACTTTGCTAAAAATTCAAGGTGACTTTAATAGGATTACTCATATCATCTAGGTTTCAATGTTTGGGATGTGCTTATTTACTAGGGATATGGATTTGGGTAAAAATCATCCATGTTTACACGCAAGCAAAGGATCACAGCTCAGTGTGGGCCTTGCCCTAGGTCATGCCCTTGTCAGCATACTTTCTGAGTCAGCAAGAGTGCCAGACCAGCACTTCCTGGTTTCCCACTGCTCTGTGAAAGCAAGCCCGTGCTTGAGCCACTGTAGTTAGAGGACCATTATGAGACAAGCTGGCACAACACCTGGGAGCTCCAGTCCTTGTGTGGCTGAGAGGCAAAAATGTGACAGTAACAGAAGTCAGGGACCCCGCAGTGCATCATCTCCATCAATCACAGCAGACGTATTGGCAACATGATGGATGATACCCAACCCTGACCTTGGTGGGTTAGCCTTTGTCACATAAGTAACAGAATAAGTCAAAGCAGTGGGTCTACCTACCATCCAACAGGAGTGATAAGCTGTGACAGCAGCAGAGGGAAAATGAACATTAGTGTCAAATGTTGTTTATATTTCTGAGCCTGGAAGAGCAGGTATCTTACTGTTCAACCATTGAGTGAGATGGGTTTTTTTCAGGAAGGGGGAAAACTAAGTGTCGTCATTGCATGATTATAGCAGTATGAGTTTCTCTCTCTCAATTCAGGTATAACTCAGACTAGAGAGTAGTGGGTCTGCGGAGCAGACACCCTCACCAGGTGATAACTTACAGCATGGATTTCCTTACACTTGAAAACACTTACCTAACCAATGAGCAAATCCCATCAAAACTAATGTCTCCACTCCATTTGAAAAACACGGGCTCATATGCATACAGTTTAACATTCAGTTGGTGACAGGGGGGTGGCGTGGTTCGGGAATAGAAATAAACGAGTCTTGAATTCCTGGTGATTTTCTCACGTTGGTGCTAGGACCTGTCTCTCGGTCCATCTCCCAAAGCTTCACAGTTACAAATGACTTATCCCAAGTCCCTTTTCTGAGTTTAAATATTACTTGGTTGGTCATAAAACATAAGGAGGAATTCTCAGTAAGATGTCTCAATAATAAACAGTGGGATCTCTGGAGGGCTGGATGGCTAAGAGGATCAAGGAAACAGAGAAAAAGATAGTGATCAACTTGCTTTTCATAAAAAAATGAGATTAGAACAGACTGAAGCAAGATCTGCTCATTTATTTTCCAGTCGGCTTTATGCCAAGTGGTAAAGACTATGGTCAGCTTTATCAAAGAAGAGAGTTAGCACCCCTAACCATGCCCTTAATCCAATGAAATCACTGAAGATCTTGTCTTATCTCTTTTGGAATCAATATTGAAAAAGCAAGAGGCCCAGGTATCACGTGCTTCTCACCCTGTCCACGCCCAAACATTCACGCTGGAATCCTAAGGCACCCGGTGGTGCACTTACATTGAGGGGTCAGACCCTACATATTTACAATTCAGCCAATTTCGAGTTGGTAGACATTTTCCCCAAGTATCTTGTGTGTGCTTACCCCTGTGCCAGCCACATGTAAAGGGCTTGTTTTAAAGCAGACACAGGAGACATTATTTATCATAGCAGACTTTATAAGCTCTAAGAATTTCAAGAGATGGATATAAGCTGAAAAATGCATTTGGGTCAGGAAGGATTTAGGGGGAAAAGAGCAATATCATATACCTACTAGCTTTGTTAAGGAAAGGAAATCTAGAGATGTTTCTAAGTCAACTTTCCCCCTTTTGAGAATGGTGTTGGGGAGGATGAACTTCTCTCTCCAAGGATGGCCTGATGATGTAAGCCATTTGTCTGATCCAGCAAGACACTTCTTATGTTCCCTAGTTCTTGTGATGAGACTAGACACCAAGAAGTCAAAGCATCTGGATGTGCTGTGTTTGGCTGTGTGGACTGGCGTCTAGAGAGAGGAGCTAAGGTGTAAGCCCTGACAGTATCTTGGATGTGTTTCTTTCCTCTCTGGATGAATGCCTAAGATGCTGCTAGACTGAAAACCGAATTAGTTCTCTTGGTAATCTTTCCCATTCTTCTGGACTGCAGGATTTATAAACCATTTCTCTTTGGGTCTATGTATCACTTGGAGATCACATCATGATAACTCTATCATGTGTGTGTGCAGGGCAAAGTTGCAAGGGAATTACTCAGCAGGGCGGGGGAAAGAAGCAATTACCAGAGCTCGCATTAGCGCCGCTTGTCAGAGCGAGCATCCCTCCGGCACAAGGGATGCATCAACTTGGGCAGTGTCCCTTTTTGGAGGCTTAATTTAGTTTTTTCTTCCTTTTAATTGTGTGATTCCAGTATTTTAGCTACAATCCCTGGACTGTAAGAACCTTTAAACAGCTCTTTATTATGAGGCAAGACATGGGCTTTTGACGAGATTAAACAGAGAACTGCATAATTTATAGGAAAACTGCACGATGGACTTTTTCTTCACAAGGAACATTGGGGTTACATTGGCACAAGCCAAATACCTTTTTAATGAATAGTCAGTAATCAGCAGCAGCTACTGTAAGTGCTTACCTTTTTTTTCTCTCCTGTGCTAGGAGTGCATAAATTAAGCATCTGATTCTGATTGCTGCGTGAATGCATAGGCCCATTGCTGCCCGCCCCCACTGCTCCCATCCCCTGCATCAGCTCTTGCTCAGTTTAGAGCATTATGGAAAATGGAAGGCAAGTCTCTTTGAATGTGTTCCATTTCCATCCACTTTAAACACGTGGGGAAAATGTTGGCAATACATTCCACTTGCCGTTTTGGATCTAGACCACAGTTTGTGTTTGAAGACAGTGGCTTCATGTTCCAGAATGTAAGAAAAAGAGTTTCTACCAAGCCATTAAAATAAACTGAATTGCCAAGGTGTCTTTTTTTTTTTTTTAAAATTTTAGCAGAGCTTTATCAAAATTGTAGGCTTTCAACAGGCTCATTCCTCTAAGATTTTGAACATACTACTTTCATCACTTGCAATGTATTCCTTCTCCCCCACCCCCCACATTTTCTGCTTCTCAATATTTCTAATTGTAACAAAAACCCAAACAAAATACTTCAGGAAATTAATTCTTTTCTAATTTCATCTGCAGCCAGATCCTACTTACTCCCCCATTCAGTGGTTCCTTTGTTTCTGTGAAGTTAGTATGGATAGCTATTAATTTATAATTAAGATGCTTTCAAAAAGTTTAAGAGTTTTTAAAAATCTAGACATATTTTATCATTGGAACAATGTTGTATATTGTAGTTCTAGCTCCAAGCCAAGCCACAAATCTATTTAACCCGAAGTGTGGATTAAGTACAAATATTTAAATTTAAAAAGTAGCATCAGAAAATACTGTTGCAATATTGACAATAAAATAAAATATTAGAGTTCTATGTATGCCAGCACTGTTTTAAATCCTTGAGAAGCATTAGTTAATTGGCTTCTATCAGTTTTTCTGCAAGGCATGTACTATGATTCTGCTAATTTTACAGGGGAGGAAACTGAGGCACACAGCAGTTTCAGCAATTTCTGAAATTCGCTTAGATAGGTTGGGAAGAGCTGAAATTAGAGTCTAAGGAACTTCAACAAACAAATGAAAACCCTATGACTTTAACTGAAGTGTTAATTTTGTTCAAGTTTAAAAATTTTTTTTCTTTGATAATTGAGTTATAGTAGAAAGAAAGCTTAGAAGACAACTTTAGGAGACATATTCAGAAGATAACTTTGAGACATTGTTAGGTGCTTTAGATGTTGGCCAAACAATGCTGTTGAAGTCCAGCCAGTGGCTGCTTTCTTATCAAGGTTTTTTGGCTTATGCAATAGAGAGAAAATGGTGTAAAGAAAGCAGGAGAAAGCAAGTGGAAAATTTTCTATATGAATTTGGTAAGAATTCAAAACAGACAGAAAAGAGGAAGGGAATCAAAGAGAATTTATGAGAAACAGATTTGAAAAACCTAAACAATGAGCATTAAAAGAGAAAAACATGGAATTGTAACATGTCCAAGTTCTCTTTAACTGATCCAAGAAAGAAGAAATCTTCATAAATGTGGGATCTGATGGTTTTCTCACAGGCCCACAGGGGGGCAGTGTTGTCTGAGACAACTTTGTGACTGCAACTACTTAGCCAGGGCCTACCTAGGGTTTGCATGGGAAGTAAGGTGATAAATATGTATGGGATGTTTATTATCCAATTGTTACAACTTGGAGAAGGCCTTATTAATGATGGTTACTTGTTATTATGTTTGAACTTTTTGAGTCTCTTTATGTGTTCCATTACTTCAGTGAATTATAGTATTTTAGGGACAGAGAATATTGTACCTTTCCACGGCTCCTGCAGTTGCATTTCTCACATTTGGAGAAATGGCAGAAGTCATTCCTACAGAGTGCAAGAGCTAAACCTTTCCTTGGGAGAATCACCTTCCTGATCAAGGTGTTACTTCACCCAGTAAGTTTCTTACCTGGTAGTATCTGAACATGATATTCACCCAAACCTAATATTGTAGAATAAATGTCATCCAGCGTTCAGAATCTTGATTTTTCTATCTGTTGTGTCATTCCATCAGATGAAAGCAGTGAGTTTTGCTGCTTTCTTTTGTATTTCACTGTTATTTCCCTGAGGAGGCCACCCTGGCGCAGGGGAAGAGTCCTTGAAGGTCCTTCTGAGCGCTGTAAGTATAAGGGAAGTATGAGAAGGGAAGTTGGAGAAGGCAGTTTTGTATCGAGGTGAACTGCTGGTCCCCTGGCTTATGCGGGGCAGGCAGGGATGGAGCTGGGGACTGGGGGAAGCTACAAGAGTGGGAACTGGGTGGAGGGTGGGACGGGAGACACTGAGTGGAGGAAACCCAAGGGATGATTTGGGTAGAATGTAAACACTGTGGAGAAGTGAAACGTTTAGCTTTGCATTAGGTAAGCAGAATTCCAGCAAGTCAGGATCAGCACATTTGTGCGATGTAAGCCACTTCCCTTCTGCGGCCCACTCATTAATTTTCTGAAGCCTGACAGAATGGCTAAAAGGATGATCAATTTCAAGTGTCACTCCTGGGGTGTTTTTAGCCTTATGCAAAAGGAGTTCTTGACAAGTACTCTTAGTGCCCTCAAAATGTCTCCTATTATTAAATATTGGGAATAAGCTGAAATAATGAAACTGCCTTTCTCCCGTCACGAGTGATTGGTTTGGAAGATATGGGATTAGGGTCTGGTACTGACTTTCAGGGGCCTTCAGCAGCCAAAACAGCAAAACCTTGAGAGAAATGGACACATTTTTGGAGAACTACTTTTCCTTAGTGGAATTGTGTTGAAAAATGGGATATCTTGACTCATTTCCAAGTGATTTCATAACATTGTTACCTAGTAGGTAAAAATCCTCTCTCCTCCTACTCCCTATCCACTCTTATTCTAATGTGTTGCTTCAATCCTGGGCAGGTTTCTGGTGTCACTGAGCTGCCTCTGTGAGAGCGGTGGGTGGCACTGTGGATGTCTCTACCAGAAGGACAGTGTGTCTTTCCTTCCTTGTGTCTCCTCTCTTTCTCCTCACTCACTCATTTTTCCAGTCTTCCCTGGATGTCACATTTCCTCCTTTTCCTTTCAATAACATCTTCCACCATTAAGTCTTTTCGCCAAATCATAGGCAATGCCTGGATATTTGGCTGTCTCTTGGAACTAGAGCATTTGCTGATGTTGGCCTTAATTTCTTTTATATTGAATATTTGATAAGTTCAGTTTCAAGTCCCTTTATATCCTAATATTTGACAAAATGATACTATTCCCAGTGTGCTTGGTGCGAAAAAGAGATGGTTATCGTAGAACCAAGTTACAGAGTATCTGCCACCAAGATGTGGAAAAGGGAGAGCCTTAAGGTCAGACCCCGCATGGCCCTACAGAGGATAAGTGATGGCAAATGTGTGTGCTGCTCACAGGGGCCAGGCGGTTGAAGGAGGTTAGTCAATGGCACAGGCCCTGCACGGTGGGGAAGGATGGGAGACCTGTTCGTCTTTTCAGAGGGGCTGCAGCTGCTCCACTCCGTCTGCCCTTCAGAGTGTGAGATCTACGTGAATTTACTTGGTTCAATGCTAACTAATCAAAAAAGTATCCATTGTCTGGAGAGAGGGAGAGGGAGAGAGAGAAAGAGAGAGAGAGATGTGAAAAGAAAGAAAAAGAAAAGGAGAGACAAGAAGAGGCCTAGAGGCAGCTTGTTTGTGACTCCTCCCAGAAATACTATAAATGCTGGAGATAGAGAATTGTAATTTTGTTACACCTGGGAATCTTAATGCTACCACAGTGTTCTGACAGAAGGCTGAACACAAACACTTTTCTAGCTGAATGTTCATCCACTCATTTGAAACTCTTAACTCATGAGAATGTGAAATTCTGAACTAAGGCTAGAAACAATAAACTAATTAAATATCACCTACTGTTAAAACACAAAGAGCCCTTAATATATAAATTGATTGCATTGGATCCAGCTAAACTGAAACCAGAGTTACGTTCTAATGGCTCTTTTACTGTAGCAAATATCAAAGACCATGAAATGATATTTTCTGGTGACAATCTAACAAGCCATGCAGGTCTTCGGCAGAAGCCTGTCGCAGAACAGTGGCGTTTGCAGGAGTCAAGGCCAGCTTCACGGAACTGACTGAGTGCGTTAGGGGACGAGGGTTTGCAAAGGGCTGTTAAAAACACATCCTTCACTCCGCATTCATTGCTACTGCTAATCTCATAATGTGTTTCAATAAATGTTTTCTGGAATGTCCCTTGAAGTATATATTTTACAAGTTGTGTTTCATTCTTTGCAGCAGTTACGAATTGTTTCTTTTGTCGGAATAGAGCTGTCAGGCTGTTGATAATCACGTTGGCTTTGATGTCTTTCAAGAGTAGTCACACAAAGAGAAGGTTGGGAGACCTGACTGACACGGCACTCCCCCACTGATGCAAAGTGACTGACTTAACCGAGTGGAAGAGCACGTCCAGACAACGTGACATGGGGCAGAGGACGCACAGTTTCCTATTCTGAAGGCCCGCTGATGTCTGAGCACTGCACTGTGAGCACTTCCGTTCGGAGGGGTTTGTCACCTATTTGCTTTCAAGGTGGGCCTCAGATCTCAGGTGCCCGTCCTTTCATAATCCGAGTTGAAACAGCCTCATATGGACCGCGCCTCATTTCAGTTTTCCTCATCAGTGAGTTTCCTCTAGCTTTTACCCAAAGCCTTGAAGCTGTGCGGCCTGCTGAGCTTCCTGGGAGTCGGGAGTGCACCCTCGCATCCTCAGTTCCCCACAGTCCTGAGGGGAAGCATCAGCTGCCGTGTAGAGCTCTGCATGGAGGATTGTCAGAATGCTAATCCCCACGCACTGCGGGCTCTCAGTGAAGCTAAATGTCACCCAGGGTGGTGCTGAGTACTTACACAGGACTCTGGGGCCTGACGGGTCAGGGCTGTGTCTTCTGGGCAGTGACTGGCCTCTGGTGGCTGACTGGGAGTCCTGAGTCCTGTCCCTGCTGGTCCCCTGCCTGGGGACCCAGGCTGTGCAGGGCACCTCCACTTTTGCAGCTGCCCGCCGCTGCTGGCCCTGATCGTACACCTCTCAGGGTGGGTGACTTTCACCTTCTTAGGCTCTGTTGGTTGTGCATGTGGCCCAGTGAGCTTTCCTTCACATCTCTCTACTGGGTACCCGTTTACACGCGCACACTGTGTCAGACCCCTCGCTGTGTCTTTTGCCTGCCTTGTGTCAAGCACAGCTTGTCAGCAACCTGTCACCCACAGTTCAAAACTGATGCTCCTGCTCATTGTTCCCCGTATTCACCTCCACTCTGTCTGGCATTGGACGGAGGCTCAGTGCCCGGCTCAGTGCTCGTGTGGTGCGCAGTGGAAGGTGGGGTCAGGAGGAGCTCTGAACTCTTGTCATCTGTCCAATATTACGTCTTTATGAGGCAGTTTCAGCTAGGCTTTGCTACATGTTGCTTTTCCCTGCATCCTTCCCACTCTACTTATCACGTATCCCCTGCCCACACGTGAGAAATTTTGGTCAATATGAAGTGGGATTTTAAACTGGACAACTTTAGGACTTGAAAGGTGAAGGTCAGAGACAATACCGATGCAGTGAATGGGAACTAAAAGAGATGGCAATTAAACTGTCGCCAGTACACCTCCGCGGGGAAGGTGCTAAAGAAAAAGTGGGCTTGGAAGAAACACCCGTAAAGGACTCCTTTAAGGTTTTGCACAAGACATGAAATAATCGATTTGGATTTAAATATAGGTGGATTGCCTCTGAAGCCTAATGGTCTTCTCGTGGGACCACACTTGAAATATTTCATCTGTCTCTTTTTTCCTGACTAGAGTTAGAAACATACTTCCTACCTTAATGGCACTAAAGTCACTCAAGCTGAATTTCCTCGGCGGTAAAACAGCCATGTAACCACAATATGTGTGTGACGGGCGTGTATGCCATCCCTGGACTCGTCTCTCTGTGAGCAGTGAGTGTGAACGCACACGCACACGGCGCACGACAGCCTCTGCCCTGTCTTTGCCTAGATAGGTAACGTCTTCCGTGCGTGGTCTGCAGTGAACTCTATCACCTTGGCAGCCCTCTGCAATTCTTTTTCTCAGTGCCATTGTGTACTGAGTTAGCACAAGATCAAAATTTTTCCAACAATTTTTATTCCTTAATCTGTTAACCCATTTCCAGACTGGGACATTTAAAAATCTTCCCTTATTCCTTTGAAATCTTGTCTTTTCCTTCAACTGAAAAACTGTATGATTAGGTGGTATGATAACATCGGTAAAATTAAAAAGAGTTTCTCAAGATTTAACCCATTATGTGCTACCTTCAGGTAGAAACTGGCAAGGTGCTGGAGAATGCATGGCCCGTGCATTTATGTTTGAATTGCATTTTTTTTTCAGTAATTGAAGTAATGGTTCGTGTGCAGACACAGATTATATAAAGTTCTGTAAGAGTTTCCAGTTTGTTCACATTTTCATCCTTGTCGCCAGCCTCTGCTTTATTTCCCAGCTGCAGCGGCGATACTCTCTAGAAGCTGTATGAGAATTTCACCTTCTCTCTTCTAGAGGACACAGAAAGATCGACAGATGAGGCTCTAGGGGGGTCATTTTGTTATGTTCCCATGTCCCAGTCAAGCAGTGCATTCTGCCCTATTTAAGTTTTATAAGTCACACAGGGAGAAGACACCGTTTTGTCTTTTCTACCTCAGGTGTGTATGCCAACAGGTATGTGGGTGCTTCATACTCCGAGAGGAATTCTCAGTGCTCATTGCAGAGAACTTCTTTGTAAAAATGTCCTGGGAATAGGATTTTTATTATAGTTTAGTCTGGAAACACAAGCTTTGCTCTGGTTCTTCATTGTCTTCTTTTTTTTTTTTAATGTGTATGGAGCCAAAGAAAGTCTGCAGAAGTCAGAAGCCGTGTCTTCCCATTGCCTTGTTGGGGGCCAGTTGTAGAGGTTTCTTATTGTAGGTTGTGCATTTGGCATCATCGTTACAAGCGTGACAGACGTTTCCACTTAGTTACAAGATGTGTTTCTGAAGAAAAATTAGATCTTTACTACTGAGAGCAGAGAGAATTTTTTTTCAGCCAGAAAAGATCTCATTAGCTTATGTTATTAACAGAATCCCCTGTGTTACCGCAGAGCTTTCTCACTGTGCATCTCCTGAAATGCTGCTCCTGTGACTGGGGACAGGGTGCAGTCAGGAAGCTGGTGGTGTGATTAAATATAGCCTTGTACTACGTTGGGACAGCCTGGAGCCAGAATCTTCAGAAAATACGTGTAAACCTGCTCACATTGCTGTCATTTGAAGTAAACAGTGTAACACACATACATTTCCCAGAATTGGGTACCCCACCCACCCCCTAAATGTCCTCTAAATATTGTTGTAGGTATGTTAAATTCTCATGATTGATCAGAAATTCTAAATAAACATACACTGATTGCTAGAAAAATAGTTTTGTTAAAGGATCCAGAGGGTGAGGTTGAACCAGGGGCCAGTGAAAGGCCTGGGCTTGGTGGCTCATAGGTTGGGCGCCCAGAGACAGACTCTGAGATGGGGATCAGGGTGTGAGTGATTTTCCAAAGACACACTCCCTGGACAAACAGAAAGGAGTGAGGGAACCTGGGGTGTCATTCCCTGCTAGGTCTGTCTGAGCATTTAGTGGCCTTTGGATATTAAAATTCAGCAACAACTTTTAAAATGCAATGTCATGAAGCCCTGTTTGAGGGCTGGAAGGGTCGCTTCAGTGCCTTTAGCAGCCCCTGAGGTGCCATGACCAGGCTCCAGGCCCTGGCCAATGAAGTGACAAAAATTATCCTGAAAGGCCTGATTCACTTTCCCTCTCTCATCCCAGAAAGGTAACAAGTCCTATTTTAAAATTTGGTAGCTGAAAATTTGAAAGCTCAAGTACGGTAGGCAGAATAATGTCTCTCCCACTCCCCACCCCTCAAAAGATGTCCCTGTCCTAATTTCTGAAATCTGAATATTTTATTTTGCATAGCAAAAGGGACTTTGCAGACACGATTGAGTTAAGGATCTGGGGGGGGTGGGAAATTTTCCTGGATCATCTGAATTGGCCTAATGTCATCTATCACAAAGGTCCTTATAAGATAGAGTCTGGAGGGCAGAGTCAGAGAAGGGGTGGAGATATGGGGGAGAGGAAGGGGTTGTAACACAAAGAAGGAAGGTGGTCTCTAGAATCTGGAAAAGGCAAAAGCGTCCCCCAGGGTCTTTGGAAGGAGCTCAGCTCTGCCAAGACCAGTGTTAAACTTTGAACTTCAGAACTGTGAGATAATACATTGGCGTGGTTTTAAGCACTACATTTGTGGTTCCTTGTTGCAGCAGCAATAGAAATGAACACACCTAGGGTCTAGGTGTGTCTCTCATTTGGAGGTACCCTTTACATTTCCTTTTTCATTGAGCTGTTTAGAGGTTTCCATGAGCTGAACAGGGACAGTAAGAAATGCTACTCCAGAGAGGAACGCCACATGAGACTCATAGATGCTCAGAGAACTTTTCTGTGTTGATTTATTTACCCGAACAGGGTTTTTTTTTCTTTTTTTTTAATTAGAAAGGATTTTATTCTAACTCAGCTCACAAAAACACTAACAGTTTCTGGTATATAGAGTGTTTTCAAATTTTATCTTCCTGCTAACTTGATTTTTACAAGATGAGTATTTTCTATTATAAATGAATTAGGTATTCATTATAGAAAATTAGGAACAGACATAGAAGAAAAAAAAGCATTCATTTTTCTATTATCAGAGAAAGCCACTCAACACTTTTATATATTTCCTTCCAGTGCTTTCTGTGCAGTTTTTAAATAATTATTGCACTCATTTATGTATATAACATTATGCATCTTGCTTTTTTCACTTAATATTATATAAATACTCACTGTATGCTTGTGAACTTATTGTAACTATACATTTTTTTTCTCTTCTTTAATTTGGATTCTTGGATAAACCCAAGCCTATAAGGGTTCTTGCACGCAAACGTACATTATCAACTCTGGCTGATGAAAACAGAAGTCATTGTATTTGACTACAGAGTATTGTATTTGAACAGAAGACAGAGTATTCAGGTGGCTTACGGAACAGATGGGAAGACTGAAGACTCAAGAGAGACAAGGTGTAGCTGAGACCACACTGCTCAGTGTGCTTGGGGTCCCGGTCAGGGCTCTCTCTCTGACTGTGCCGTCCTTAAATGTTGCCTCGATACCCAAAACAGTCCAGGAAGCATTGTGCCCTTCTTTGTGGTAAGAGGCTCCTCACATAGCAACTTGTCCTTCACCTTGGAGGGAATATTCTGACATCGGCTCCCATAAAATTCCTTACATTGGCAGGTCTGTATATTTTTAGGGATTTATATGCCGCTCTGTGTCATGCAGTTTTTATCCCAAGGTTTCTTGGATAATGTCCACTCTACCTTGATTCCCAGATCATATCACATTATCTATATAGGGGACAGACATGATGATAGGGGAGAGATGATTTGAATATGGTTCATCCATTCCAGTATTCTTATTTCATGAGCTCTTTATGTATGTTCCTGTTTATTATACAGGAAGTGTTTTTTTTCTCAGCCTCATTTAGTGTTGTCCACTGTTAGCGTCCAAGTGTCAGGAAAACTGTCCAAACACCAATTAAAACAAGCTGTAGTTGCTTGAATTAGTTTATCAAACCCCAGATCTCTGGTGAACGTACTCATGCTGACTACTGCTTGTTCGAGCACCTTCAGAATTCATTTCCACACTTACTTCCCTGATTCTTGTGATCTAAAATTACAGAGTGCAGCCATTCTTTTGCTGTATAAATCTCCACATGTATTTGACTTGGCAATCATATTCCCAAAACATGCTGGGATCTGACTCTAGCAATAAGACCAGTGGTGGAGAGAAGTGAAGTGTAAAGCAGATTGGCTTTTTTTTTTTTTTTTTTTTTGCAAAGCAACTGCTTCATTTGAGGTTACCAGAGGGCCATCAAATACACTAGGATAGCTTCATCAGACAAGGGTGACAGGTTCAAGGTGCTTAGAGGTCTCCAAATCTTCCCGGTTGTCTTAGTCAGCTGAGGCTGCTGTAGCAAAATCCTGTAGACTGAGTGGCTTACATAACAGGAATTTATTTCGTACAGTTCTGGAGGCTGGGAATCAAAGACTAAAGTGCTGATTCAGTTCCCAGGTGAGGGCTCTCTTCCTGAATTTCAGACAGCTGCCTTCTGTGTCCTCATATGGCAGAACCAGCAACCTCTCTGGCGTCTCTTCTTATGAGGGCACTAATGCCATCATGCGGCCCTCACCCTTATGACTTCAACTAAACGTAATTACATCCCAAAGACCCCACCTCCAAATCCATCACATTAAAGATTGCAGCTTCAACATACACATTTTTGGAGGAAAACAATTCAGTCCATAGCACCTTGTATCCTCAGTATAATCCTTAAAATCCAACTGTATTCCTATTAATGTCCTACTTTTCACGTGTGATGCTTGGTGAACCTATGAATTCAAATGATGTTGCAGTTCAGTAATGTCCAGGGTAAACATCCTCAATTATTGTTATTTCCTATTGTCCCCTGGTTCCTTGTTTCACTCTTTCAATACGAAAAATTCCAAATGGCCGACCGAGCCGATGTTGCAGGCACCTGCTGGGGGTTGTTGTCCACTGTGGGAGGTGCGGCCCTGAATTCTTTCCCTCTTGGGATTTCCCGTAAATTAGAAGGGTGTCCGTGTGTTGCATAGCCAAAACCCCGATTCTTCACTATAAAGATGTTCAGATATCTTTTTCCCATTTTCTTGACATTTTAAATGCCACTGATAAATAGCAAGGTTTTCAGTTATTTCCTAGGATGGGTCTCCAAAGTAAAGTTTTGGTGTAAAAGGTTTTATACACATTTTTAGGATGTGTAATAAATACTGTCAGATTTCTTTTAAATTGTTTTTGTACCAACAGCCTCTCCCCAGCGATGTCCGTGCGACCCTGTGACACTCTGTCCCCACCGACCCCATGATGCAAGACATCTCTTTTTCTGTCAACAGTCTAGTGTATTTTCTTGAAAACACCAACTTTTTGCCTTTTAAAGAAACAGTATTTTCTCATGCCAAAAGGAAAAAAAAATCCTCCTCAATCCTATAACCCTCATGCAGAATTACTCTGAGCTACTCAGAGCATCACACTAATTTAAGTATTTCTACATTTTTCAGATTGTGCCCAATGGGCAGCAGCCCCCCATCTCTTTATGGCTTACTCGGTCCATTAGTTCTCTGGTAATCACAGGCTCTGAGGGGTGCTCTCTTTTGGATTGCACGCTTTGGGTCTCTGCGGTGCTGCCTGTGTTCCGCGATGAGGGGTGGGCACCTGCTCCGTGTACAGTGATATAATGGAAGACACGGCAATGACGGGCTTTGGCCCAGGAAGGGCTTTTATTTCCAGATTTGCTCTTCATCGCCCCGTTTTACTGACAATCTTTCTTCACCTGTGTATGGTGGGCTTGTTGATTTTTCTTAAGCCTGTGTCCAAGGCTTATTTAAACTGCTAGGGACCTTTCTAAAATTATGCAGTGAAACTCCCCACTCAGCAGCCTTTCTCTGCTACCCATCATGCTCTCCTGTCCCCCAGCCCGTCCTCATCCCGCCAGACCCAACCACCTTCGCACAGCTCCTCGCGTTTCCCAGAAAGCGGATGAAAGTCCCCATGCAGCATATTTGATTATTTTTCTTACTTTCTCCTAACCTTCTTTCTCTGAAAAAAAAAAAAAATCACAGACAGTTACCACTGTGGGGAACTCTCATGCACTTTGTTGCCGACCTATCACGTTCATTTGTCTCAGCCATGCTTCTGGGTTGCTCCTGCTTTCCCTTGCCTGCCTCCTGGCGTGGACGCACGTGGCCGGGATCAAGGTGCTTGCTGGCCTCTCCTGCCTCAGGAGAACATGCTCACTGATGAAACTTCTTGATGGTGCTTGTATGCCCGTGGACATCATTATCACTGTAAGATAGCTGGTCCGGATGAGTTTTGCTCTCTGCCCTTCAGTAAATGTACAGCGGCCTTCGCACCCAGCGAGCGTGGCCCGTGGATCACTGTGTCAGCAGTTCCAGGCGGGCTTGTAAAGTGCACCTTCATTTGGCTCCTGTCAAACCTACGGTTGAGCCAGAATCACTGAACTCGTGAAGAAATCGTTGCTTGTTTGGACTCTCTTCACTCTTCTTGCATCCTTGATTGAAATATTTTTTGAAAATATAATTGAAAACTAAAAAAGAATGTTTACTCAGAATTTGAAGAAAATGTTTGATGGCAAGAATTTCCTGGGAGCGCTTTCTTCCTAGACCTGTGACTGTAATTGGCGAGATAGAAAGTTTGAATCTACACTCCTGGGCATGTAGGAATATGGGGTGCTTCGATCCTTCTGCAACCAAAGGTCACAAAGCAAATAAGTAGAAATGCTAGGAAGTGATGGAGGCAACAAGTGTAATTGAAAATAAAAATAGAGACCTGGCTATTCTTAAAGAAAGAAACCTGTGCTCCTTCCCCAGGCCCACAAGCTCTGCCCTTCCGCTACAGCCACACCTCCTGCTGGTCTCACTCCAGCCCACCAAGCTTTGGCCACCTTGAACAATGCCAAGTTCTTTCCCATTGATCCCTTTTCTTTGTCTTTGCTGCTTCCTCTGCCTGAAGCACTCTTCCTCCAACTTCAAAAGCCCAGCTAATACAAAGGAAAAGCCACTGGGGAGTGAAACCAGCACAGAGGGAAGTAAGCAAAGCCAAGAGGTCAGGAGAGACAATTCCTACTGATGTCATACAGCACCCAGGCTATCAGCTGCATGAGAGTGGAGACCTCTGCCTGCTGTACTTCCTGCCACACCTGGTGTCTGGGACTGGCCCGGCCCGCTGGATGCTGGCCTTTTTCCTGCAAAACCACATTCATTACTGTTGGGAGTTCCCGTAATTAAGTCCAAGTACTACATCACTACATACTTCTCAAACTGGAGAATGCACAGCCTCAATTCTCTGCAAAGAGGATAAAAAGCAGAGTGTCCAATACATCTTTTTGGAGCATCAGGTTTATGACAAAATTTAGAAGAACAAAATACTTTAGTAAGAACCCCCCCAAACATGGAAGAAGAGCAGGGAAGGGGAGAAGGGCCTCAGGAAAATAGTCTCTGAAGTTTCATTCAGGTGAGGGCTGAGCGGCGGACCCACAGCTAGGGCAGTCTCTCCTCTTGGCCCTCTGGGGATCCAGGCTGTCCTCTAAGCTAAGCAGGTACTTGTTTTGGATAAGATGTTTCTGAAGACCATGGAGGTGCTGGACACCCTCCTGACGTGAGTCCCTTGTGGAGAACACCATGGCAGTTGGCACACTTCCATCATCTGTCACCTTAAATACTCCAAGAGATGTAATCCAGAATGAGTATGACACACATTTTATGAACAAAATCTTTTTGGAAGGCTGGCAATATTATAGCCTTCGCCCATCCAAATGAGGCAGCAAGTAGAATGGGACAACTTGATGTTGGGCGGAGCTATGGCAGGAGAGGCAGTGGGAAACCACCTGCTCCTGACTCTCACCAGGGAGTGGAGAGGAGTGCATTGTCCATGTTTTGGGGCTATCATCCCTCCTCAGTCAGTATCAGAGATTAGCTGTATCAGCCACTAATGGGGTCCACAGCACAGGGTGTGGGATTGTAGGGATCCTGAAGGAGAACATACATTTACACTTTCGAGATCCAATGAGAACAAGGGAGCAGAAGAAGGAGTAAAGGCAGAAGAAATAAGTGGTTGACTTGGAGAAATATGGCAGATCAAGGCCATTGGAGATGGGAGGTTTGGCTCCTCAGAATGGCTTAGTAAAAAATAAAAGAGACGGAGTATGAAAATAGGTGAAGAGGGGTATAAGGAACAAAAGACATTTAATTAGTAGAACCGAAAACAGTAGAGAGGAAATGGCTGCAGTAAATCAAAGTAACAGAGGGAGAGAGAGAGGGGAGAGAGATGCATGTGCACACACACAGGGCAGACACACTTGTTACCCTCCGCTCACTCCTGCCCCGGGGTCAGTCCTGCAGGAAGCACTGCCTAATCTCTCCAGGCAGAGCTGACACCTCTCCTGTCCTCCCCGCCTCCCCCCACATCCACCGCAGCCTCCTCACGTGCATGCAATTGTTCACTTGTCTGTCTGCCTCTTTAGCGTGTTCATTCCTTGGAAGCAGGGGCCTTGGCTCTTTGTATCAGTGTCTAATTCAAAGTAGATTCTCAGTGAAGAAATGTTTTATTTTAATTAACTATTTTTTCCATGAAATGAAGGTGAATAATAAGTCCAGAAAAGTCAAATACAGAGTGAAGTAGTTATGGCTGAAAACACACCAAAGCATAATAAAAATATGAAATTTTTATTAAAAATACAAATTCTTTGTTTTCATACCAAGAGATAACTTTCTTTTTAAATTTAGTTTAATTTTATGCTTCTTACATATTTTTATTTCTAATAAAGTAGATATCTTTTTTTAATATTCCACATAAACAAAAGTCTTTATGGATGTCCTTTTTCCTTTCCTTTCCATTCCATTCCATTCCATTCCATTCTTCTTCTCTTCTCCTTTCTTTTTCTCTTTCCCTCTCCTCTCCTTTCTTCTCCCTCCCTCCATCCCTTTCCTCCCTTCCTTCCTTCTTTCCTTCCCTCCTTTTCTTTCTTTCTTGTAAAGAGGTCTTGAGACCAAAACATGAGAAAACCTCTCTGGTTTCTCTCTAGCAGGGATTGATCCATTTCTTGCTCTGACCTCATAGGCAGCCATTGTGATGGAATTACAGGCACCTCCTAGGTAAGGCCCTGGCTGGGCTGAGCTTTTTGTTCTTTACAGCCCAGGAAACTTGAAGGCAGGATTCAAGGTAGGGCAAATGTAAGGTATTGAAACACTACATGTTTGAAAGGATATGAGCTAAGGAAAATTTGCAAATACGGTCAGAAAGGGCTTCCAGATTGTGTGAGCACTTTTATAGGACACCTCTTCTGTACCACTTTTCATTTTAGTTATTTAGGTAGCTTCTCACAGGTGGCACCTGGTAGCACCTAACCTCAGGTGCTGCATCTACCTTTCTTCCTGCCCCTGAGCTTCTCTAGTGCTAAGATCTTGATCTCTATGCATGTGCATTCTGCAAATGCATCCGTGGAGTCACCCTTGACCATTGGAGATGGAAGGCAATGGACAAAGTGCATCTGTTTCCCTTTTGTCCCCTCAGTGGGCAGTTCTGACATTGCTAAGGCTACTCAGAAGGTTGCAGCAGAATCAGGTAAGAGTCACCTGTGGTAGTGGCGAACTCAGCAATACATCTTTGTATTGTTCTCTCCCTCTAGTTCACTCTCATTGATCCCTCACTGCTGCTTCCCAGATCATATTCCCCAAGTAAACTACCTGTACCAAAGACTTTCTCTCAATCTCCGCTCTCAGGGGAATGGCAGACTGAGACATCATGAGAAATTGTAGTGCATAGGCTTAATAATGCCACGCTTCTCTTTTTCCACTGTAGGAATGTTGGGCCCCTTATTAAAGTACCAGAAACATATTTCTTTTCCTTTCTCCCTCCTCACATAGTCTCTCTTCATTGTTTTAGTCAACAAATACTCACTCCAGGGGTGCCCAACCTGCAGCCCATGGGCTGCATGCAGCCCAGGATGGCTATGAATGTGGCCCAGCACAAAATTGTCAATTTACTTAGAATATTAGGAGATTTTTTTTTGTGATTATGTGTTGCAATGTGTTTAATGTGTGGCCCAAGACAACTCTTCTTTCACTGTGGCCCAGAGATGCCAAAAGGTTGGATACCCCTGAAAGCAATCACATGTACTCAGCATTATGCTACAATTTTGGAATATATCAATGAATAAAACAGACAAATGTTCCTGTCTTTGTAAAGCTTATACTTCAGTGGAAGGGGCCGGGCAATAAGCAGTAAATTCCCATGTGCTAAGTAAACCACATGGTCTGTTGGAAGGTGATAAAGCTAAGAGAAAAATAAAAATTGAAGGAGGGTAAGGGGAACTCAAGCATTCTAAGTGTTGGATGGCAGTTGCAAATTTAACTAGGATGGTCAGGATAGGCTTATAGGGAAGATGACAGTTGATTAAAGACTTGAGGGAGAGGAGGAAGTTACCTGCGCAGATAACGAGAGGAAGAACTTTCCATCAGAAGCAATTGCTGTGGACAGGCTAAGAGAAATAAGCCGTCAAACAAAGACAAATGCTGCATGATGCCACTTACAGGCAGTACCTAGAGCAGTCACATTCATACAGACAGAGTAGAAGGGTAGTGGGCAGGGCCAGGGGCAGAGGAGAACAAAGAGTTGTTTAATGGGTATAGAGTTTCAAACTTGCAAGCTGAAAAGAGTTACAGAGATTGGTTGCACAGCAATGTGAATGTATTTAACTATGGAACTGTATATTTAAAATGGTTAAGATAGTAAATTTTGTCTATCTCACCACAATATAAAAACATGTAGTATCACTAGAAGTTTCAAAAGGCTTTGATAACCGGTTTACGGATGTTACTTAGAGAATCAACAGGAGAGAGCAATTATCTGAATCCATGACCCTGTTGCCAATTTGTTAATCCAGAAGCTAGACTGTGTAAGGGTCTTCTGGCCATCCAGGAACTGTGCTAGTGAAAATAAAACAGGGGGAGAGGGAAAGTTAACCCAAGGCTCAGGTGATCGGTTGAGTCTTGGGGTTCCTTTCAGGCCGGCAGCTCAGATCTATGGAGGAATTCATAAGCTAAACTGTGTCCTGGTCCCGGATCCCTTTCAAGTGGTAATGGATTCCAAGGACCCAGGGAGAAACTCCGGGGCCAGATTCTCCCCAAATTGGAAGATGTAATGATCACACTAACAGAGGCTGGGTTCTTGTTGAGGGTACAGATTCTACATTTTAGAAATGGAACAATGAGCACTCTCACCAGGTCAGCATGGTTGCACAGTGACCAGTGTTTATAATGTGGCACACAGTGTGGTCGTGTAGGGTTGTGCAGTTTGCACACGGCCAGAGGTGCAGCTGGAGAATGACTGGGGGCTGAAACCCAGCCCACACTATGCACCAGAACTTAGTCTTGTTGCAGGGCTCCACCTACCTAGAGGAAGCAGCAACCTTTATCTTGCACAAAAGTGTTAACTGCTTGCCAAACCCGGCTTGAGGATTCTCATCTTCGCATCTTAATAGAAGGACCTTTTCTAATTCATCTGTCCAGATAGGGAACTTTAAAAAATATATTCAAACATATTATAGACTAACATTGACTCTCATTCCAAAAGCAGGTTATCAGATTAAGTGATTTGGCTAAGATTCAATTCAAACTGAAAATCCAAAAGTGTTTTTCAGACCTTGGGCAGGATGTGGGGGAATGGGGAGAGGGAAGGAGGGAGGCTGAGATGGTTACTAGTTGAAGGTGATGGAGCAGCAAGGGGAGGAGTGGGGGAGGGTGGCCAGTGTACCAACAAAATACTTAGTTGACATATGTCTTCATGAGCATGGCTGTGTTCATATCCTATCATTTCTATGGTACCATGTGGGCTGAGCTTTTTAATGGGTGCAGACATGCTTTGAAATGCTCACACATTTTGAGTAGCATTTTTATCATTCCCTCTATACCAAGGCTGCCTAACTGGGTCCTCAAATTGTACCCCAGAGTTAGAGAGTATGTAATTATATGTGTTATTTTTTTGGGGGGAGGAGAGTCCATATATTAATCAAATTTTCAAAAGGATTCAAGACCCAAGACAGGTCAAAAACTTGTCTCCTGGAACTCTGACGGGTGCACTCCCATGTCCAGTGCCCTTCCAGCTCTCACGGAGGCCACGTCGTTAGCAAAGTGGGTACAGTGATTCTTCCCTTTCTACCGTGTTGGTCTTCAAGAGTTTCTGCTGGCATTTTTCCAAAATCTTTAAAAAAATTGTTTACAACCTCACATCTAAAAATGGATATATAAATTTTATGTCAAGTTTAAGTAGTTTCAAAAGATATATTTTGGGCATATTACATATTATATTTGCATCAAAATTTTTGAGTCTCAAACATAGCTCATTCAGCTGATTCAGTTGTCCAACATAAAATTTAATTAGCATAGTCAGTCCTTGACTTTGAACCTATCAGCCAAATCAAAGTTATTTTCTGCCAGAGAAATGTTAGATTTTCTTTTTTAAAAAATACAAATCAGTGTATTACCACACTCCTGGGGTGACCTTCTCAGTCTAAATTAAAATTGTTAGGATGGTAAGTATATTGGAGTAATTAAGAAAGTAAGACTGGGGCTGGAGTACCTGGAGAGAGAGAAAGGGAGGGAGGGGGAGAGAGAGAGGGAGGAAGAGAGGAGGAGGCTCTGGTCATCATTTCTTTCTGTGCTCTCTCCGCTTTCTTCCCTCTGCTCCTACTGGACTCACCCTCGAAGGCGTTTCACATTTGTTGTGCTCTGCAGGTGGTTTTACAGTTTTACACTCGGGCAATTTTCCACAGCAAAATTAAGTATGAGGAAGAAGCGTGTTTTCTTTTGTCAGCTGGGAAAAGGGTCAGTGTGAAAGGTGAAGAAAGAAAAAGAAAACTGTCTGAAGGAGAAGCACTCTTAAGCAGACCCACTAAAATTTTTGTTTTATTTGGGAGTAACTTTAGATTTATAGAAGAGTAGCAAAAACAATCCAGAGAGGTTGCATATTTCACCCAGCACGAGAATGCTGAGCTCTCTTTCTGGCTCCTCTGCCTATGACTCCGGAGTCCTGTCTCACTGTGGGCTTCAATTTTGCTCTGAAAGAGAGATGGCTAAGGGATCCATAAGTCCTGTCAGGAAATTAGGGCGTCCCTGTTCCCAACAGAATGGGTGACTAGCAATCAGAGAACTATTTCTAGGCCAGGTCAGAGAGGAAATTCTCCCCACTACGGGAAGCCCATATAGACGTGAACAGCCTGAATCTATTCTAAACCAATAATTGACCTCTAGGCACCTGCTGTTATATACTTCTGCTACTTTCTGAGCAGATCACTGCCCTGTAACCCACCCACCATCGCAAAGGGAACAAAGGAAAGGAGGTATTGGTTCAGCCATCGGGTAATACAGTGCTACAGCTATTCCCCTAAGTGACTTAATCTTAGGGCAAGCATAACATCTAGGATAGTCTTTGTAAGATTTCTCATCTGACCATCACCCCCACCCTAGTTTCTGGTTTCTTGTCTCTTTATGGTAACTGGTTCCTACAATTGTATAAGCATTATTATTTCCAATGAAAATAAGGGTGTGTCTTCATCAAAAAAATCTGCAGCTCCTGCTAATGTTAATATCTACCACCACTGTGGTACATTTATCAACACCAGGACATTCACATGGGTACAGACTTTATAGACCTTACAGACCGGTACACATTTCACCAGTTTTTCCTTGTGTCTTCTTAAACTCTTCAATCTCTGACAGTGTCTTAGTCTTTCCTTGTCTTTCATGACCTTGGCACTTAGGAAGCATACTTGTCAGGTATTTTGTAGCATAATCTATGAGTTTGGGTCTGTCTGATGCTTTTTCATGGTTAGACTGGGGTTATGCATTTTTATTAAGGACACCCCAGAGGTGAAGGGCTCTCATCTCATTGCATTATAGTGGGGTACTTGATTATCAAGCTGACCTGCTGTAAACTCGATCACTCTGATAAGTGCTGGATGTCAGGTTTCTCCATAGTAAAGTTACTATTTTTCCCTTTTCATTTTCTGTTTGATAGAAGAGACTCGCTAAGTCAGCCCACACTAATGAGGAGAGAAATTAAGCTCCACCTCCTGGAGAGAGGAGTATCAGAGAAGGTGGATGTACGTTAAAGCCACCACAGTAAATAATACAGGGTCCGGCAGAAGTGACGCCTGCTTGAGTGTGGTTGGAAGGGTAATAATGTGAGTGTAAAATTTATAGTTTTAATTTGAACATTAACCTAAAATGTCATATAGTGTGCTTGTGCATGATATTATCATGTTACAGAATGACATGCTTATGATTTTGTTAAAAAGAAGGGGTGTTCTTTGTGCCGGGCCCTGCATTTTGGAGGAGATTCTTTGAGGCTATTCACCTATCCCATTTCTCATTAAAGTTCTGCCCACTAATTTTAGCATTAGTTAGTGGATCTTATCTGCAGCAGTTTTTACTGTGACATTATAATGATAATTTTCTATTTCACTCCTTCCTTCTTGGCTTTACTCATAGCCAAGTAACTATAAAAGGAAAACTTGTCCTCCACTTATTTATTTATTCAATCATTTTTTTTTTGTATCACTACAAATTCACGTATCTTTATTTTATTCTTTGGATTATAAACCAATGCCATTGTTATTTCTTTCATTGAGCAATTTCTTCTAGGTTTGGCTTCTTGAGAACTCTTTTAGGTTGTCTTTTTGTGATATATTCCTATTTTCTCTCCCTCTCTCCTTTTCTCCCTGCCTCCCTCCTCTTTCCCCCTTCCACTTCCTTATTTTCTGGCACTAAAAATTATTCCAGACTCATCTGGTATTTTCTCTGCCCCATCCCTAGAACAACTCTTTTCTTAAAGGGGCCTGGGTCCTTTTATTGGAGGACCCAGTGATGTTTAGAAACCAAGATCTGAGTGCTAGCTGAGCAAATAGGTTTTAAGAAAGAATATATGTGGAAGTTGAGGATCTTGAAATGGATTCCTTTAAAGCTATTTATACCCACATATGCTTAAATATTCATATGTGTTGAACATTAGGTATGTAGGAGACTTAAAGATGTAATGTGAGTAGTACAGTCTAAATATCTGAGAGGTAAGTTTTATAAAATGTTAACAGCAAAGACATTTTCACAACCTATGTTCTATGTGATGGCTACCGTGCTTTGTTAGAAATAAGAGCAATGGCAGATCAAAGCTGGGGAGGAAAAATGAAGCCCGCTAACTAAATGCCATGGATTAACCCCATTTCTTTGTTCATAAGATTCCTTAAAGCTAATCAAGCTCAAATCCATAATTAATTAAGTGGCATTTCACATCTTGAATGCTTGCTCTGAACCCATTAGTCTCTGTTGCAGGGCCTTTCGGTAGGTATTAAAGTCTCTGCGTCTTTGCCTGGTACCCTCTCACGCTTCCTCTCTTCTTTCAAATACGTCGCGTTAGCAATTTCCTGCTTCACTGCTCCTCCCAATAAAACAAGCTGTAAGGTTTCGCAGTCTTACAGCAGAGCCGAGTAACAGCACTTCCATTTCTCTTTATAAAAATTAGCCTTCTTCTTCTTGCCTGGTGTCTGCCTTAGCACGGTCACTCAGGCTTTGAGGGTATTTAAATGGTAGCAAAGGAATCCAAGAAAACCACCCATTAGCTGATACTAGCGTAGCACCCCTCTTCGTCCTCTCGACCCTACACTGACTACACGTGCCCCAGGTCTGTGCTGTGGCAAGTGTCTGAGATCCGTGGGCCAGACTGGATATACACATGTAGAAACCGTGGGAGTGATTGGGCTTTGCTGGCCTTCACGCCAAATTCTGTGGGCTTAAAGAAAAATTTGGCTCTGTAGGAGGAAGCCACTCATTTTTTAATTTTTAGATTGTTACGGCATTCCTCATCGAAAAACAACAGTACCTGAACTTCTCAGAAAGGGCTAAGATAATTAAAAGTTTTACCCAATGCAGAACACAAGCTAAATGAGGATCATCTGCATGACATTTGGTTTACTATGCTCAGTAACTGCTTACCTTGCCTAACAGCACCAAATTTACAGGTGAGCTCTGACACCTGTTGAAGACATTTCTAACATTTTTGAATATAAAGAAACATTTTTAATGCCTCCCAATGTCTAAATATCCCAAAGATAGCAGCTATATTTTTAGGATCCTTTGAGAAAACACTTACTACAAAAGCTGTTATGAATTGAGCAACATTTAAAAATAAATGTGTATTTTTCATAACAATGAGTACAGACATTGGAAAAATGGGTTACACAATATTTATTTAATCTATAAGTAACTCTTGGTTCACATACTGATTCTGGGACTCCTTACAACAAGCTGGGGGCCAGGGTCAGAGCATGGTAGTCCAGCAGTTGTCAACAGTAGTTAACTTACATAACTGATCTTGCCAAGAGTTTTTACTTAATTAAGGGGTGGCGAGCAGACCAAGATTAAGCCATAGGGGCAGAGGCATATTCCCTCAGAAGACTTGTTAAAAAGAACAATACCTTACAATATCCAGTGACACACACTTTTTCACTGTTTAATCAGATTCTTAAACAGAGAGCTTAACTCTGTCTTTTTTTAGTCCTTGCCAGAGGACATGCTTATTGATTTTTAGAGAGAGGGGAAGGGAGGGGGGAAGAGAGGGAGAGAAACATCAATCAGTCGCTTCTCTTAGACTGGGACCAAACCTGCAACCCAGGCATGTGCCCTGACTGGGAATCGAACCTATGACCTTTAGGTTTATGGGACAATGCTCCAACCAACCGAGCCACACCAGCCAGGGCAGAGCTCCACTCTTTTTGAAATCACTTACTACTTGAAAGTATAGGGAGTTGAGTGAATTAAGTTGTGGTTGGTCATAATAAGAACAAGACTCAGTTCTAATTGCCATTTGTGGAATAGAGATTGCTCTTAAACAGCGATATTAAAAAGTGGCAGTGAAATAACCCCTCTGATAATATTTCAGAGAATAAAATTAGTACAATTTCCTATGTTAGCAATTTGGCAAAAGGCTTTGAAAACCTTAAACACCTTGGCCCAATAATTCTATCTCCTGGAGATACAAAATAAATTTCAGTATTTTTTATGTTGGTAAAGAAGGTAAAACTATCTACATCTTCAACAATACAGACATAGTTAAGCTGGTTATGGTTTATTGACTAAGGCTAGTAAGCAGTCACTAAAAATGAAATTTATAGAGTATTCATTAGGTATACAAATACACAGATGTTATTTAAGCAAAAAATGGTCTACCAAAAACTGTACATATAGTATAAAATGACTACTTAAATACATTTTCCAAGATTTTATAATAAATTTGATTATCTTTTATAATGAAAACTCACTACATTTGTTACTTTCAAACTGTGTATTATAAACTAGTTACCCTTTTTCTAAATAATGTTGGAAAGCCGTATGTAAAATAGCAAGATCATTGCCTTTCAAACCAGGCTGACTTGGGTTCAAATTCCAGCTGCAGACTTGGCTGATGTGTCACTTGGGAAAAGTAATTTAAAAAATCTGATTTCAGTCCCCTTATCTATATAATGGATTGTCACGGAGGCAAGATGTAATAAGACACATGTAAATTGGCTGATGTAAAAAATCGTAGCTATAGGGTTAACAATGCAGAAATTGCTGTGCATGTATCCTGGAGCTGAGCAAGTGAGTTGATAGGTGGTGGGCGCTGGAAGCCAGGTTTTCCACTGTTAGAAACGGGAGTTTTAGATAAGCAAGGAGCCGGCACAGGGGGCTGGAATGAACCACGTGATACTGAATGAAGTAGGGACAGAGCCATCGGTGTGAAACTGTGTTTCACTTACTGCAGATAAAGATGGTAGATACAGAAGTAATTATAGATATGTATAATCCACACACATGGGCTGGTACACACATATACCTATATATCTAGTTCTGTCTGCTGAGAGGGCTTAAAAAGCAGTGATACTCCAGTAGCAACAAGCATGCTCAGAGCACAGATCTTGGATTCTAAAACTATTTTCTAATGAAAGGAACCATGGCTCCTAGGATTGGGGATGGAGCACGGAGCATCTTGTTGTAACAGAAAGTAAAAAGTGCTAAAAATAACCCCCCAAAAACCAAACCCCACAACACACCTAAAAGATAAGACCATGTCTCAGAGACACAAAAGGCAACCCGAAAGAGTAGCGCCTGGCCAAAGCTGGGAGGATCTGAACGTCGAAAAGAGCAATGGTAATGCTGGATTGTAACCCAAGAACAAAGTACTATGCATGAGTCTGTACTGACATAAATGATTGGCTGGACAGACAAATAAATAGGAGAAGAGACAACTCTTCCTTACAGAAGAGCTCTAAGTAATTTTTGTAGATACTTCCTCCTACAGGACCGGTGCTCACGTCCTCCCGCCCCCAGTACGGGCCATGCTTTCGAAGAGTGGGTATGGGAAGGGGGAAAAAGTAACTATAGGGAGATGGCCAGCAGACACTGCCTCAGCCAGGTGGCCAATGTTACTAATATTATTACTCAAGAGTTATAAGTCATATTAATAACATGGACCCTTGATATAAGGTTATTAGATATGACACTTGACCTCTGTGGTCTTTCTCCCCCAAACCCATAACCCCAGTCTAACCATGAGGAAAACTACAATTTTTGAACTGACAAGTTCAAATAGAAGGACATGTTACAGTAGATTCCAAAACAGTCAAGGGCATCAAAAACAAGGGAAGCCTGAGAAACTGTTACAGTCAAGAGGTGCCTAAGCAGTCAGGACAGCAAGGTGCTATCTAGTACCCAGAATGGGGCCCTGCCACAGAAACAGGACCCTAATGGCAGCGCTGGAGAGTCAGAACAAGGCGTGTTAGGTTCACAGCAATGCATGAGGTTAGTTAGGGTGTCACCTTTGCTGTGGTTTCAACCCTAGCAGATGGTTGAAAGTTTTTTCTTGAATCTTCCCACCCCCAAATTGTGGGAGTCTGTTTCAGCTTTGGTTAGATCTGAAGATTAGATTATCCCCTCCTCAGTCTCCTTCATCTATCCAGTTCCCACTAATCCTACACCTTCAGTCCCCAGGCCAGGGCGTTAAGGTACCTCAGTGGTGACAAGGAATGTGGCCTCTGTTTTCTGGGGCTGATTTGAAAGTGCATTTGTACAATGAACAGACACCTATTTCCACAAGTGTGGCCCTCTCTTTGGTGCCACAAAATATATGGAAAATCAAAATTATCTCCAAATTTATGAATAAAATGACCATGCTTCCCCTGGGCTTCCTCTGGACAAAATGCCTTCTTTTTTTTTTCAATGTTTTCTGAAATACATAGTTTCGGATTCCTTCTAAATCCTGTTTATCTTCCAGTTTTTTCATATTCTGCTTGGGAAATGAAGTTCACAATAATTACAGTGGTTATTATCTACCTTTGCTCTTAGTTGTGTGACAGACTTTCATGGAGAGTTTAGTCTTGATAACCTCAAAAGTTGCTGTCACCTCCTGTTACTGAGGAGAAATTAGTACTTTGGTCAAGGGCATTAATTCATTCTGCAGGTAGTTATTGTGGAATGGCTTTGTACCAGGCACTCCTGAAGGTGATGGGATTAAAACAGTGAACAAAGCAGATTAAGCCCCTGCCTAAGGGAGCTTATTGTTCTAGAGCAGGGGTTGGCCAAGAACCGGCCACCGGCCAAATCCAGCACCGGCTACCTGATTTTGTCAGGTTGTGCTGGAACAGCCACTCCCCTGTGTTTACATATTGCCCATGACTTCTTTCCTTATAAGGGCAGAGTGGAAAAGTTGTGCCAGTTGAAGAGTTATGTCCCACAAAGCTGTAAATATTTACTGTCTGGCCCTCGTAGGGGTGTCCAGCCTTTTGGGGTATCTGGGCCACACAGGAAGAAGAATTGTTGTCTTGGGCCACACATTAAATACACAAACCCTAATGAAAACTGATGAGCCAGAAAAAGGTTTTAAGTAAATTTATGATTTTGTGTTGGGCTGCATTCATAGCCATCCTGGGCTGCATGCAGCCTGTGGGTTGTGGGTTGGACACCCCTGTATCTAGAGGGTTTGAAGGAGTTGGGTGGCTAGGCATGGAGGGAGATAAAAATAAAGAGTTACGCATGGCGTCAGACGGTGATGGTGGAATGGAGCACAATGAAGCAGGGTGAGAGGGACAGCGAGTGCAGCAGCGGGGTCAGTGGGTGTGTATGAGATAATTAGGGTTAGAGAGGACCTCCCCGGAGTGGTGGCCAGAAGTACAGTCCTGAAGTCACTGAAGGAGTAGACTGCGAGGGTATTTAGGAGACGCACGGGCCAGTCGGCAGGAACTGGAAAGAAGACCCTGGGGCCCAGGCAGAGAGTATTCCCAGGTTTGAGAAGCAGTGCTTGAGAAAAGAACTGGAGGGAGGAGGAGAGTGGAAGGAGGTGAGGGCAGAGTGGAGAGGGCAAACCGAGGTGGTGCCAGGCCTGCATGCCTGCCGGTCAGTTTACTTCTCTGGCTTCCAGCCGGCTGACTTGGGAAGGTGTGAGAAGGTTAGGGCGAAGGAGCGGAGAGACCAAAGGATCGCTCTGGCTGCTGCACTGAGGACAGAGAGGAAGGGCAAGAGCAGAAGCAATCCGTGGCTATGGCAGGGATGCAGGCGGTGGGACATGGTGGCTGAGACCACAGTCGGACTGGGTGACGGGCAAAGCAGACCTGCGGTCCCAGTTCTGCCTCCCCCAGAACCCATGCTCTGTCAAACACCGATTCTAATCACCGAACTGATCCTTCAGGCCTGGGTCACGCAAGGCAGCAATTACCTGCAGTTCTATTTCCTAGGTCATATAAGGCAGCACTTATCTGCCAAAGATCTAACCTTCTCAGGTGTCCTTTCAGGAGAACTGGCCACTCTGATGGATTCACCCATAATAACAAGAAAATTGGAGGGGCCAGTTGAATCCTGTGGGCAGTGCTCCTCAGCTCTTTTGTTAGAGCAGAGGCACTCTTGAGCATCTAATTAAAGCTGCAAAACACACTTTCCAGAGGGGGTAAAAAAGAAGTTACATATATATTCACAATGTTTTGCATGCATTTTTCAAGGGGGTTTATGACCTCTGCCTCTGGGAGTTAACATAGAGAACCTGTTCCTTTGGGGTTATCTAAATCAGAGCACTGTCTTTAAAGTTGAGAATTTGAGGTTCAGCAGAAGGGAAGATGGGGGGAGTGAGTGAGGGGGGAGACACAGAGGCACATGTGAACATTATGGTGTCCTTGACGTCAGATGGAGCAAATCACCTGTAGGGAAGACCTATTTTAGCTTGGGTGTATCTCCTATTGTAGCGAAATAAAATGGTATATTTACTAATCATTTGTTAATGTTATAAAATATTGTAAATTTTCTTTGGTACAAAAGTCACATGTCCCTTTTGAGATATTTAGAAACTGAGTACAAAGTGATTTCCTAACTCCCCTTGAGTACAAAAGGCCTTTATTACCTTTCTGTGCTCATTCGTATTTTGTAAATGAAGAAATTGAAGCAGTTTTACAAGGATCCCCAGAATCTTCTCCCTTCATTGGCTCGGCGGGAAGTGGGAGGAAAGGCCACGCAGGCCTGTATGATGCGCTCTCTCCTTCCTCCTTTGTTCCCTGCCTGGAGCTGCACTGCACAATGTTGGCTTTTTCACGAGCAGACTAAGCTGGTTTACCCTGCTGCACGCCTGGGTTTGAAAGATCCAGGCTGCAATTCTATTTCCCTATACAATGCATTTTATCTGACCCAATCCAAGCACTTATCCAGAAGCAAAGACATTTTTCTGGTCGTTGGATTGCTTTGCAAAGAGACTGGAGAAAGAGAAAACCAGGACAAGAATAACAGGATATTTCCTCACGGCACACACAGGCCCTCTCACTCCCATGTGTGTTCAGGGACAATGGAGTGTATTTTTTTCTTCGTGGTGTTACGCTGTGACGTACCTAACATTCGATACTTGGAGGGGGTCCTTTTTTTTAACATCACCTTTCTTCTACCAAAAAATTATTTTCAGTAATTATCATAAAAAATTAGAGATCTTAGCTCTTATCCATGAGAATAATGCCTAAAGCTTTACCTTTAAGAGGCCCTCTGTCCAGGTTGCCTGGTGCTGATCGTAACATAACAAAGTTCTGACTCCAGGAGGTTGCACATCTGCCTCTTTCATGGGAGGTAGTTTTTTGAGCAATGAAGGGAGCTGGGAGTTTGTTAAATGTACAGAGTAGTTCTGTCCCTGCTTGCTATGGAATATTAATGCCTGTATGTGTGGCATAGTTTTATCTGGGGCAAGCTTTCATTATAATTCTTGGTGATGAGGATGTGGGGAGTAGCAGCAGCTGCCACCTGCCTTAACCTTCTTTGGTGACCACTGTTTCTACTAACAAGAACTTGAGAGTGTCTTCAACCGATTTTAAAGGAGCTCACACAAACTGGGTACTCAGTGGTCGTACTCTGTTTCCAGGTTTCCTGGGCTGTTTCTGTGAACTCAGCACTTACATGTGTAGGTCTGCCACTCTGAAATGCTCAGATGAATCAATTATAAAGTGACTCACCTTTTAGCAAAAACAGGGTCCACCTCACAACTGTATCAGGTTGCCAGGAAGCAATGATCATTAGGCATTTATGAATGGGAATGAACCCCAAAGATGTCAAAGACTTCCAGTTCAACAAAAACGAGAAGAGCCATTCAACAATTTAAAACTACTAAAAGGATAGAAAATATTTTGACCATAAGATTTCAAAATCCCCCTATGAATTCTTCCTGTTTCCTTTTATTTAGGGCATACGATGCCTTTGTAAGAATGTGTTACTTTGGTTCATAGGTGAGCTGGGCTACAGCAGCATGTGGAACACTAGGTGGCGTTGCAGGACTGTAATAATTGCCCACAGCTGGAGCCCTTTCCAAATCACATCATTGTCAGAATGAAGAAGAGCACGAAATTTTACATTAAAAATGATGTGGCTAATCAGACTTCTTTCTCTTTTTAGTAGGGTTTCACTCACCAAAAAGTTCAAGTGCAGTTTTTTCCTGAGTGCTCACTGCTTACCCTGACAAAGAGAATTTTACTGGAGAACAAACACCCCTTTGGTGGGGCGCTCCCATTTTCAGATTCTGTTGGTCCTCAAAGTCACGGTCTTAGTTTGGTGAGTAGTCGTCAACTCATTGTGGACCACCCACAGGAACATATGCTTGAAGGTCATCTCTCCAGTGACTGACAGCTTCCTTGTTTTGTGCGGCGTTTTAAAAAATTATCAAATTTAAAGGGTCACTGTAAATCTTGGATCACATGTAGCAGAAGCAGAAACGATGGTGAAAGATGAAGGCTGTGCCTTCATCCTCCATTTGCTCATGTTGTAAAAAAAGAGTGAAAAATCTCTCCTGAACAAGCCGGTCTTTTTAGTGTTTTATCTTCACTCTTCAACGGAAAAATCCATTTCATAATCCATCATTTCACTGACGGTTCTTTTAAAAAAAATTTGGTTTGTTTTAGTAGAAAGGTATCCACTTTCTGGAAGTCACTTAGGATTTGACAGGAGAGAAAATAGTACGCAAGGATAATTATCATTACATTTCTATTCTCTTTTTGAAAATGGTAAAAGAAAGCGGGTATCTGGTTTTTCAATCAGCTTGTCAAATACCTCTCTGTTTCATGTGGAAAGGTTCCATTCTCATTAATTAATTCTGAAACCTGAGACACAAGGTAGAAGCTAAAATTCAAAATCTCTACATTGCAGATTTATCATTTATCATGAAAGCAACCAAAAAACATTTAGCATTAAATAAGATGATAAAATAATTACTAATATACAGTTAAATTTATGAAATTATTTCAATTTTATATTTATTTATCAAAAATAATTTAAAAATTAAAAAATAGCAGTTTGGTTTTATATACAGCTCCTCTGAAGATCTCAGTGTAACCTCAGGTTTTGGGACAGGTGATTTTAGGGTACATCCTACAGACTAAGGGCACCCTGGGGGGGTGCTTGGGACACTGAGTGAACTCCTTGGATGCCTTAACTAGTTGTTCCTTATTATAAGAGAATATATTTCCTTTATAGCATCAAATGTTGCCATATGACTTTCACCTTTTAGGAACTATGATCAAAAGTAAGGCAGAAGGATTGCCAGAATTTTGTTGTTAACCTTGAAGTATTCAAATATATACCTGTTACAAAATTATTTACTCTAATCTCTAATGGTGCCCCAGCGACCTAAGGGGGTTAAGAAAGCTTTCAAAATTCACAAGTGTTTCCATACTGAGGAAATAAACAACATCTTTATAAAGTATGTCTGAGGTGTGGAGTTCATATAGGCTCAATAAACTATGTTGTGTTCTCTTAAAGTCAGAAATCTGAGAGGAGTATCTTGTGGCAGAAAGAAATCTACTCTGAAGAGGAATTTTAGTCTCAGAGAACACCTGTATCTGATTTTCAGAAACTCAAACTTGTAAACCATTCCTGTTTGAGTCAACGGTAGTCGGAAAAGTCTTTTTAGACGTAAAGGATCGAGAGCAAAGAGAGTTATTAAGGAAACTTGCGCTTTATTTTGTTGACATTTTAGGTTAAATAATCAAATTAATTGTAAGGCTAATAGTTCATATGTATTAAAGAGAGAAAAAATAGAATTTAAGAACTATCATTTCATTGAAAAATAAATTAAGCAAAACCTCATCAATTCTAAGTGAAAAGTCTTGGAAATAACTTCGAATTAGGTTTTCAGTGATTTTGTATTTTTATCCAGGAAGCAACTAAAGTGGAAAGAGGAAAGGGCTGGATTCTAGAGTCAGAGATTTAGGCTCCAATGTCCTGGAATAACCTTGGGCAGGTCAACTTGTTTAAGCCTGATTTCATTATAATCTTATAAAGTGTTTACCACCCATGTTCTGTGAGTCCTGAGAAGACTGAAGAAGATAATGTTTGATGTACAAAATAACTATGCAATAAGAAGCCCTTTTAATCTACCTATCCATCCATCCATCTACCCCTCCATCCATTTATATATCCATCTATCATTCATAATATATTCATTCTATCATATATTGATCCTTCGTTATGTCTTCATGTGTGGTAATGTTTTGTTTCTCATTTGATTTTTTATTGATCCTGGAAGTGTTATTTGTTGGATAGAATAAATAGAAAGCTAAAAGTGCTAAGCTTGGTCTGAGATACTTTTTAAAGTGGAAGGTATATAAAAATAGAGGTTTTGAACCCTATAGCTAGTACGAGAAAGACCATGTTATTGAGGTACAGATGGTAAGCCTAAGATCTAGAGAACTATATATATTATAGCAAAGAGCACCAAAAGGTGAGATTAGGGGTTTTTCTTGGTTAGTTTTTGAAATTACAACAACAACAACAACAACAAAAGAACACCCTTGAGTTAGAGGAGAAATTTCCAGACAGAAAATATAATTAAGATGACAGAACAAAGAAGCAGCCTCTTTACAGGAAATGGTCAGTAACTACCCTAACTACAGCCAAGGGCGATATAAGAAAATCCAAAAAGAAACATTTTGGGTAGGCCGATTTTAAGAAGGACCTTAAAGGTCAAATTGAAGAGCAGGAATTTGACCTACAGGCTGTTTAAAATTATCATCAGGCAAAGAGTTAGAAAAGGGGGCAAACACTATCATTAGAGAAATACGTATTTAGTTCATCATGTATTTTTGAAAACTTATTCTAGGCACAGAATTTTGCAAAGCACTGAGGGGAGTGTTGCAGTGTAAGATTCATTTTAAAGAAGACATAAACATAATGAGGAGTTAAGTATTATTGAGAATAAAATGGTGAAATGCTAAAATGAGCAGATTGCTGCTGGATGGTATAGACTCAGGGAGAAGGAAATTGAGTGAATGGAAGATTATCTTGAAACAGTGGTCTGTACTCATTGTGTATATGTTCTCTCTCTTTACATTTCTTCCTTGAATCTACTACATTCAGCTTCTCTCTCAGCTATCCATTGAAACCGCTCTTGTCAATGTCACCAAAGACTTCAGCATTTCTAAACTTAGTGGTCATTCCTAATCTTTCTTAAATTATCAAAGCATTTGACTGCATTGCCTACTCCCCTTCCTTGGCTCCTCCTACATCAGTAAGTGCTTCTTCTCAGCCTCTTTTGTTGGGTCTACCCTACTCCTGACCCCACTCCTGACCACAGCGAAGTGTTCAAGGTCTCTTCTTTAGCCACACTGATTCCCTTGGTGATCTCCTGTTTTTAAATACTATCTATATACTAATATCTAAGCATTGTCTAAATTTATATTTTCAGCCCAAATATTTTCCCTGAATTTTTTGACTCATAATACTCAACATATCCACATGGATGTCTAACACACCTCTCAAACATGTCACCATATGTCAAACTCAGCTGATTTTTCCTCTCCTTCCCTCTACCTTCTCCTCTCACAATCTTCCTCATATTAATCAGGGAACTCAGAGCAAAACTTTGGAAACAACAGTGTCTCTCACACTCTACATTCAACTCAACAGCAAATTATTTCCTCTTCCTTCAAAATCGATCCAGAGTTGGCTCCCGTCTACCACTGTCCACGCAGCAAGTCATCATCATGTCTTGCTTGGATTATTGCAACAACCTTGTAACTGTTCTTCCTGCTTCTGCTCTTTCCCCCAGAATGATCCTGTTCAAATTTAGTCAGACACGTCGCTCCTTTGCTCAGGGTAAGGACTTACGAAGTCAAGTCCTTCCAATGCCTTTCAGATGCTATTCAGTCAGTGATCTCTGACCGCATCGCTTCGCCACCTCCTCCTGGCTCACTCTCCTCCAGACACATTGACATTCACACCGTCTCTGTAACACATGAGAGTACTCCTGTCTCAGCTTCTATTACTTGCCATTCCTTCTTCCTGGAAAGCGCTTACTTGAAATACCCACAGGAATTACTCCCTCATCTCTTTTAATTTTCACTCAGTTGTCTTCTTCTCATGAGGCCTTCCCAACTATGATATTTAAAATTGTTTTTACATTTTCACTCTTGTCATTCTCTAGCTCTCTTTTATTTTGTATTTTCTTCATGGAACAACTTATCCCTATCTAACTTACTATAGGTTTGACTTTTAATTTATTTACTGTCAACCTCCCTTCATGAGCCTATAAACTCCCTGAGGACAAGGATTTGCATTTATTTGTTCACTGCTGTACTCATAGAACCTAGAACCATGACTTACTCAATAAATTTTTATTGAATGAATCGATGGATGGATAGATGGATAGATGGATGGATGGATGGATGGATGGATGGATGGATGGTTGGTTGGAAGGAAGGATGGATGGATGGGAAAGCATCAAGGAGGAAGACCTTGATCTAGGTAAAGAATAATGATTGGATTTGGAGAGATTCAGACAAAGAGAAAGTACATAGAGAAGGGCTCCAGTTAGGGGGAGCAGCACAAGAAAGAACTTAAGGTTTGAATTAAGCCTACTATGACTGGGGAGTCATAGGGAAATAAACTGTAGCAAATGTTCCTGGGAACATTGTGATATTAAATCTCGATGAGTGAGATAAATATTACACTTTGACAGACCTTAATTGCCACCATTAGAGGTTCAGAAGACATCCTGTGAGATAAGGTTTTTAAATTGCAATCTACCACCTTCTCACATAAGGTTTCTCAAAGTGTATTCTTCTGACAGTGTTCGTTGGGGTCACCTGAATGCTTGTTAACATGCATTCTTTTCAGGGTCAAAGCCCAGACCAATAAATCACAATTGAAAATGGAGCCTGGTAATGTACATTTTAATAAACCCTCCAGGTAAAAATTAAGTAAACCGAGGCTTGGAAACTACTGTGTTAGGGTATCCTAAACAGTTACTATCTAAAAGATTGCTTGGGGATGGGACAGAGGAAAGGAGGTGGGTGGAGAAGGCAATAGGTGTGAATTTAAACATTACAGCCCAGATTCAAGAAGATGAGGTTTGTGTTTCTATATTACCTACCGTGCTTTTGAATGAGGGTTCTCTTAAAGAATAGGTTTCTTGGAAAAAATAAATGCATAAAACAGCCCTGCTATAGACATGAGAAGATAAAAGAACTTTTGTTTGTTTTTTGCAATGGAATAACAGGGCAAATGTGTTATTTAAAAATAATCTGGAGGTGGCATAAGGAATTGATCAATGCATCAGGCAAATATTTTTGGGGCATCTACTATATGCTAGGTACCATAATAGGTGCTGAGAGTACAAAGATGAATAAGACATAGTCCTTACAATCATGGTACTCACAGTAGTGAGATTAATGGGAACCGGGAAGCCAGTGAGAAGGTAGCTGTGATGAATATGAGATGATGGAGACCTGGGCTTTATAGGAGGCCAGACGAACTGTCAAAAAGGTAAAGGAAGAAACCTGGGAATTACGGTTTTGTGAAGAATTGATATGAAAATTGAGAAAGGCCATTGAATTCAGGTAAATTAGGCTACTGGTCCAGGTTACTGTAGAGACCTGTCAATGGAGGGATGGAAATGCAGTTCAGGGCCAGTTAGTGGGCCCCTTGGAGAGCATGAAGCAGCAGTCATTGTGTGTATTGTCAGAGGACTTTAACTGTGGTAGGAAAAAGCGCTAGTGTTTTTCCTTGACCAAGGACCTCACAGTTATCCTTTCTGCCAAAAAAGCTTCATTCAGAGGCCCAGAGCCATAAGGCCTAGTGTCCTGTTTTTCTGTGGGTGTGGTAACCCCATTAACCAGGTCCAGAGTTGGTGGTAGTTTTAATGGTGTTCATGTTTCTTTCTTGAGCTCCCCTCTCTCCATCCCCTTCCCTCTTCCATCTGTTCTTGGAGGCAGAGGGAATAAGGTGGGGCCTGATTACGATAAGTCTTTGGATGAGATACTAATAAGGGATGAAACAACAGAAATTTGCAGAATAAAACTATAACAGGAGCACATCTGGGGACATTTTGATACGAAGGTATGCTTGGCACTAGAAGTGAGAGGCTTAATGAGTCAGTCACTGAGAAACCCGTTCAGACTAAATTTCTCATTCAGTGCCTGATTCTGAGCAGAGTCTTTGAGGGTGTTTGGGGTGAGGGAGCTTATGCCTTCTGGCCTAAGCATCCCACTCTGGTCCTGTTTCTTTTGCTCATTTCACCCAGCCTGAAAACTTCTTGCAAGTCTGCACTATTTAAGCATGTCATAGGTGAAGACTTGCTATTCCAAAGTGTCTGGTATGCTTCCTTGCAAAAGGTGCGCTAGGCAGTTCTCTGGACACTGTGCTTCTAAGTGTGGCTGAATGTTCAGCTCAATCTAGCCCAAGGCAAGGCAAGCATTACAAAACTGAATATAAAAATCTAGACAATATTTATATATTATCAGATATAGATGGTATTTAAAAATAGGGGATCATCAAAGGAATCAGTATAGATAAGGAAGAAACCTTGAGCACTTCATGGTGGTCAGGAGTGGGGTCAGGAGTGGGGTAGACCCGGCAAAAGAGACTGAGAAGAGGCACTTACTGATGTAGGAGGAAGCCAAGGAAGAGGGGTAGGGAACACATCAAATGCTTTGAAAAGTTAAATAAGGTTGGAAACGGCCACTAAATTTAGTGGAGATTCTAGTAGAGTCTAGTGGAGAAGACAAGTGTATAAACAGCATGGTGTAAATAACTTAGTATTGTGTTTTAGTGCAGAAATCTCTGAGAAAATTCATTGACAGGACTCTGAGCAGAAATTTATAGGCAGAATAGTAGTTCACCATGAGTTTGAGTTGAGAGGATTCAAAGTAAAGGAAAGAAGGTGTAGAGAACCCACGCTGAGACATGCAGTCGTGTGTTGGGAGCCCTAGGGGTCTCGTGCCTGAGGGATGTGGAGTGTGTGGCCAAGCGAGGGCCAGGAGGCAGGAGATGGAGATGGACAGTTAGAAGCCAGCTCGAAAGCTGCCTTCTGTGCTGAGTTAAGGAGTTTGACTCGATTGTGTGAGCAATGGGAAGTTGTGGAGAGATTTCAACAAGTGTGTAATGTGGACATATTTTTGTTTTAGTTCGTCATCCAGGTGGCACTGCGGAGGGCATTGGTGTGGAGGTAGAAGCTGAAAGGGGAAGACCAGTTAGAAGGCCATTGCCATGGACCCGGTGACCAAGGATATGAGCAGGAACAGAAGAGAGAGGAGAGATAGGACAAGTACTTAGGTGAAAAATTGACAGGTGTTAGAAGTTTTACTTTTGATGTGTAATTGTATATTTTAATGTGGGGGGGGTACGAGGGAATCTGGTAGGTAGGTTTTCCAGAGTGGTAGTAGTGTCACTAATTAGTCGCCTCTGGCCATGTTAATGCTGCAAAACAACCCCCAAATGTCACGATGGTTAAACAGTCAACATTTATTTCTCATTTCTGCATCTGCAGGACGGCAAGTCAGCTTTGGTGGCTGTGCTCCAGATCACAGGCCAGATTCTGGGCAACTTCATGTATTTTCTCATTTCGGGACCGATGCCTAAGGGTTCAGCTGCTACCTGATGTGTGCCGTCGTCCTGGTGGCTAGAGGAACGAGTGGAGACATGCTCTACCTCTTGAAGGCTCTGATTAGGATTGAGAGGAAGCCCAAGGAAGGACTTCCTAGGAAGTGAGAAAGAAAGAAATTCAGTACTTTCACATATATGGGGCGGTATACTTCCTTACTGTGAGGTCACTTGGCAAAGGGCATGGGCTTAATCTTATTACAAGTCGAGAACTCCAGAATCTCTCACACCAGCTAACAGAATGTGTGTGTACTGTAAAGATGTAATGTGTTCAGTTTTAGACATATTAATTTTAGGTATCTCTGGAACATCTGAAGATGTTCTAGATGGACATAAAGACAATCAAATAGTTGAGCCAAGAGAAATATCAGAGTTGGACTTAAGAACCTGTTGGTCATTGGATGTAAGTAATAAATAAAACCATAGAAATGACAGGATTTCCTAGTTAGAATAAAATGAGAAAAAGAAAGTTACTGATGAAGCCCTGAGAAGCACCAATGTTTTTTGTATGAAGATGAGTCAATAGAAAATCTGAGAAGGAACATTTAAAGGGTTAGCTGAAAAACGTAGAGGGATTGACAGAACTGAAAATAGAAGAGAGTTCCAAGAAGGAGGAAGTGGAAGTGAACGGTCCAGTGACTTTCAGATTTAAGTTGGCCTTGATGGAGAACTAATGTGAAGAAGGTGGTTTTATCTAATCTGAGATTTCCTTTAAAACAAAATTTCAGATTGCTGCTCTAGCATCACTGTGGAGACAGTGGGGTAATGTAAATAAAACCCAGGATATGCTTCCTGACATGTTCCTGGCACTCAGTAAATGGTAGTCATTATTATCCTATTGAAAACTGGGGAACACTGACAAATTACCACCAGCTTAATAAAAAATTTGCTGTTATGCCATTTTTGCTTTGAATTGTGTCAAAAGCATTTTATTATTAGATTCAGAAAAGGCAGAAAAATGTAATGTTATGTGATTTTTATGGCACAACCCTTGAAATTAACTGGAGTGAAATTCTGGGGGTAGTTTTCATTAAGTTGATGTTAAAAAGGGAAATTGAGAGGGTTGTTGCATCCTCGTGGTATCTGTTATTCAAAAGGTGTCTCATCCCAGGCATTCTTATCAGTCTACTATTTGGGGTGAAGTGGCCATTTGTTCCCCACATATATAAATCATCTTGTTTTAAAGTTCTGTCTTCATATTGCCAAATCAGGATGAAAGCCAGAAAAGCATGTGTGTTTCAAAATACCCAGGTACTTTAAGTCATGGAGATGACATATGCATTGGCAGACTCGCTTTCACTTCTCAGATAACCGCAGAGCTTGTCGGGCCTTTGTCCTCATGGTTTCTTCCATCCCCACGTGGTTCAGCGTCCCAGTGTGCTTTCTGGCTGAAAGCAGATACTATATGTCGCTTTGGTAACAGAACAGTAGTTATCAAGTTCTTTGTTTTTAGTGATTCTGCTTTAGGGGTGTCAATTAATAATCCCTGGAGGGACTACCATGAAGAATTTCTGTAATTAGATTATAATACAAAGGTTTGCTTATTCACAATATTTAAAAAGTTTTTAATTATGATTTCTGGGCAATGACTCCAATCTTCCCATCTTTTACATTCAGCTGTCTTTTTAATGCTGACTTTCTTCAATTTTTCTTATTGTTTTCATTCTCCTTTTAAAGTTTGTGAGTATAATTGAAACTGCCCTACCTTTGAGAACCCTCTGTCCTCATATAGCAGAATAAATGAAATATGGATACAAAGACTGAGCATATAAATTACCTCTGAAAAAGAAAATGCTTTCCACATAAAGCTTTTTGATTCCCCTTTACCTTTTTTTTAATTCCCGAGCTTGACGGCTATTTTTTCTCTCTAGCCCAGTGATCTTGTTATTAAAGCATTCTTGTAAAGGTAATTTAGCACACATGCCTTACAGTTATTAACCAAGTTCTATGCTCAAATACCAAATTTCTTTGCAGATGATACTTCCTTCTTTCCACTAGCAAAATAGCTTGGGGTGTGGAGGGGCCAGGGGCTTTATTAGTTGTTCTGAGTGACATTTAAGAATTCTGCAAGAGTAGTGAAAATGGCTTTGGGTCTTCTTAAATAAGTATTCATAAATAAGTATGCCACTCCGAGCGTAGATTTTCATAAACCAATGACATTAAAAACATTTGCAGAATGACTTATATCAAAAAATGATATAATTAATACACTTGAGTCAACCCTTGACCTGGAAGAAAGGTTATGAGGGTGGAAAAGAGAAGAAATGCATATAAAAGGCCTTCGTGCAAAACCGCAAACACAGTTCTCTTAAAATCTTTGAAATGCACTGAACAAAATATCGTTTTTTAATTACAATATCTCTGAGAATGATAATGCAGTGTGCAGTTGTTATTTGTGAAGTAAGTTCTTAAAGCCAGAGATGACTTCAGGTTCAATCATACAAAAACAGAATAAAGGAATTTTAGAACTGGAAGGCACTTGGCCATCAGCTAACTCTACTTCCTGGTTTTACGAGTGCAGGCGGCAGACCCGAGGCCAGGGGAACCTTCTGGCACTGGCCCAAGGTCACAAACATGCAAGTTTTGCTAAGGTCAGGGCAGAAGGACAATCTAGGCTTTGTAAGCGTTTTTTTTTTTTGTGTGTGTCACTATTTGGGAAAAATAGATACAGTGTAGTATTATATGTAGAAAGTGATATAGTTTGGCCTGAAGTTTAAGCAAGACCACAGCTGGATGATTTATAACAATAGTTTTCTGCTTTTAGTTAGATTTTAGGTAAAAGATAATGATATTCCTGCATTTTAAGACAGGGTTATCTTTGAGGCAAGCTCGCTCTTTTTCTCTTCTTTCCAGCCCCAAGATAATTCATACTTTTAACTTATGCCCTCTCTCTCCCTTTTGGAAAAAAGAGAATCATACAAATGAACCAAAGCAAATCAACCAAAACAGCTAATTACTGTTAACAGAATTATCAGTTTATTTCAGTTGAATTCTAATTTTAATTTCTTCTGGTTTTCAGGAAAATTGTTTAATATAATCATTTTCAGGTCAATTCCTTTACATTCTTTTAAAAATATATATTTTCTGGAGAGAAATATATTATTGCTTTATACTATTTATCCCAGAACAGATCAGGTAGCCTTCAGGAAGAGCACTATTCTCCTTAAGGATAATCACACTTTTGTCCTATCCCAACAGTAGGGCTGATCGCGGATGTGTTCTAAGAGTGCATTTTAGAGTAGGGTGATGCTTTAAACAGAAGCGTGTAGGAGACTCATGTCCTTATTGGTTTTAGTTCTTTTTAAAGCAAATGATAGGAAAGGAGCAGGGTGACTGAGCCATCCTTGTCTTCCTATCCCCCCAATATTATGCCATTAAAATTATATTTAGCAGAAAAGTGATTAAGTTTCTTTATGTTACTTGGCTTAGTGTCCTTTTCTGATTGACCACTACAGGAAATGAAGACTGCTGCAGAAATACACACACACACACAATGATATTCTGCTGCTGTTTTATATCTTCGGCCAAGTGTCTCACAGGATACAGTAAGAGTTGCATGTCTGGGCAGAAGGGCAGAAGGTCTCAGGTCATTACCATAAAAGCCCTTTGGCACCCGGTGTCATAGAACAAAGAGTCAGACCAGTTCCCATTACCAGGTGCCTGTGGTGCTTTTCTTAAATAATCAGTCGCATTCAGGCAGAGACTTTAAGGTCCTTGATTGTCTTTCAATTTCACAAGCAGTAATTTTTTAAGGCTAAATGGCACTAGATGTAGAATGTTTTTGAAGTCAGGTTAGAAGAGAACTTGGTATATTCCAAAGCTGGCCTGATTCTTTCTCGTTTTTCCCAAAGGCCTGATGCAAGTTAAGATCTGATAGAATGCACTTGGGCATCTGGGTAGAGGCAGGCAACGTTGACTCCTGCTCCCCTGTCCGCCTGAGAGGGCCTGGGAGCTCATACAAGTGGAGATCAATTTTAGGGTGGCCTCCTACACCCCAGAGGGCGAACAGACAAGGCTTGCCTTGCCTTACTTTGACCCTTCAGCCTCAGATAGGAGTGCCCTGAGACATTTATATTTCTTCTTTATATGCTTTAAGAGCACGAAAAACCTGGTAAGTGAAGAGATCCAAGATACCATTGCAAGTATGCTATATATAAATGTGTATTTTTTCTAAAGTGCATTCATTTTTCAGAGTCCCAATTAGAAAATGTGCTTCACGGCCTTACTTTGCATATGCCCCAATGAATTCCAAGGGGTCGTGGTGGTAAAGTACAACTTTGAGATTAGAAGAGCTTGCTCTTTAAAGAGCTATTTTTAGCTGGAAGGGAGAGTGTGGGCCTCAAAGTGCCTGGCAGCTGGGTCCTACAGAGGGAATCTAAATTGGAGGTGTGATTCTAGGGAAAGGTCTTTGTGGGACTTCCCTGTTTGCTCCAGAAAAGGGTGATTATACTGATAGTTATTGCTATGTTGGGGGTGGGAGGTTACAAGGGTTCCCCAAGGGAACTCAACCAGTGGTCCCCAGGACCTGTTGTGTGGCGCATACTTTGTGTCTAGGCCCTGCACTGATGGGAGCGGAAACCAGAAACCCTAGAGCCTAAGATGTCATAGCCACATTGGAAGAAAGGACTCCATAAAACCCCTTAAAAACCATGATTCTATTCTGATGCCACCTATTTGGGCTCCTGAGATACATTTCAACCCAACTACAGATTAATATCAAATTGTCATCCTGAGAAGTGTACATCATTCCGGGCCAGGCTCTGGTGAAGAGCAGCCTTACAGTAGTAACTGGAGAGGTTGTGTGTGTGTGTGTGTGTGTCGGGGGTGGTGTGGAGAAACACGCCCTCAGCTGAGCTGGGACTGTGGACTGAGTGTGAGCACGCTGAGGAGGCTCTGGCCTCCCACAAGCACCAACCGGAAGGGTCTGGTCCCGGGATCTCACCAGATAACCGGCGAGCAGTGTGCTGGAGAGGACAAAGGGAAGAAGAAAGGGACGAGGTCTGAGAGGGAATGGCAGGGGTGAGGATGAGACGGACTTACAGAGATGGAGAGACTCAGAAATCCTGAGAGAGACACGCAGAGATAGTCGCGGAAGACAGTCTTGGAGTTCAAGAAAGACAGAGAAAGAAGGTAGAAAATATGCTGAGAGGCAAAAACAGCAAGGGAGAGATTGAGAGAGACAGAGACAGACAGCAGAGAGACCAAGACTGGGAGACGATGGCTGAATAGGAGGTGTCAGGAGCGAGACAGGTGGCAAAGTATCCCTCTTCGTACCCCCTCCACCAGCGTGTCGCCCCCACCCCCACCCTACTCCTCCTCTTGCTTTGCCCAGCCCGCGGAGAGGCGTCAACCCACAAGGTCGCCTAGTCCTCTCGGCTGTTGCGTGCTGAATGGCTGGCGGTCCGCAGCGCCTCCGCCTCGGCCGGGCAGCCACAGGTCCGCGGTGCCCTGCGTTGGTGCCGGAGGCCGGCGAGGGAGACTTGCACTGCCCTGCGCCCATCCCTGCCTTCGGTACTGCCCCGCTCGGCTCCCCGCTGCTCCTCTGGCGGCAGCAGTCCCCTACTCACGCCCCCCCGGGGAGGGGGCGCTGTGGCCACCAGAGACAGCACAGGAGCCAGTTCTCCCTGCGGGCCAGACCCGCTGAGAGCCTGGGTGCGGGATCTATTTACACGAGGTACCAATTAATCTCTGAGGCATCGTTTACCCACGTGCCAATGTGATTGCCGGTCTCCGGGAGTAGGCGCGCGGAACCACGGACCTACAAACAAGCTCCACCCGGGCTGCGCCCCGAATCACAGCGCACTCAGGAGCGTCCCTCAGTGGCTGGGCAGGACCACAGACAGCACCTGCGACTCCGCTCCGGAGTCGCTCCAGAGCTTCGCAGTGTCGCGCGGCGCAGGGGTACAGCTGCTCCCTGCGTCAGGAGCCTCCAGGTTCTGCCACCCTACCCCTCTTTCAGAAATTCTGTCTGCTTGCAACTGCCGTGTGGCTTTTTTTCTGCGGAAAGGCCAGTGTCTTATCAGGTTCAAGTTCCGAGGACTTGCTCAGATTCCTCCCCTTAAGTCATTTCTACGATCCTCCGGCAGCCTTGGGAAGCTGACAGCCGTGGACTGCTCGTCCCAGAGCCAGCACTGGCATCTCAGGCGGTCCAGCGTTGTATCCCAGCGCATTTGCCTCTCTCCTCCCCTCTTCCTCCCTCCTTCCCTCTGTTTCTTCCTATACTACCCTCTTCCTCTCTTGCCTCTTAAGTTTCCTGCGCCGTGAATTCAGCGGTGCCAAGCCTCGGGTCTCGTGGAACCCACCCTGAGCGCCACCCGGGCACTGGGACGCCGACTCTGCCGAGGCAGGACGCGGCAACCGTACGGGTCCACACCGGAGCATGGAGACCAAGCGCCAGGGAGGGCATGTCCGGGGCGCCGGAGACGCCAGGCCCGAGTAGCTCCTCCATGGAGCCTGCCCAGAGCGGTCCCTGCTCACCGGATTCGCCCCCAGTCCAGTGCGGTACGTTACGTACTCTTAGCCTCCACAGTCCCGGAGGGGATACCTTCGGGCGGGATGGCGGGGCACTGGGAAGGGGCGGCGGGGAGGGCCCCTGGTTGGCGGACAGAGTGCTCTAGATGGGCGACTCTCACGGACCCCGGCAGACTTCCGCTCTAGAAGTTAGCACTGGCTGTGCCCCTTGCTCTAATAAAGTAGAGCCAGAGGGGTGTGTGTGTGTCTCTCTGGAGGTGCAGGGCGCTCAAAAGGATAAACTGAGCCTGGCTTTCCTGTTTGCAAATTTTACACTCCCTTTCCCCACCCCCATCCACCGAATGTGTGGAGATACCCAGCACCTAATCTTGGTCAGCTCTATCTACCCATTCCTCTTCCTGCGCCCCCCTCGCTCAGTCTCTTTCGCTTGCTCTCCCTCTCGCTTTTTCTCTCCATCTCTCTCTCCTGGTGTGTACGTGTGTGAGCACTGCCAGGGCTGGCAAAGAACCAGCCACCGCGTTTAGTCTGAGCCGCCCCGCCATCAAACACTAGGGCAAGTCTCGCTGCCAGAGACGCTTGGGCTCCGAACCAGCCCGCACGCGGCTCTGTGCCCTGCCACCTCGCGTCTCCACAGCCCGGAACTCGCACCCGAGGAGCACAGGGTGCCAGGAGCCCTTCCTCTTCCCAACCTCCTGCCCGCCCGCCTGCGGACCTAGCGCTCGCTGGTTTCAGGCTCTGGATTTACTTGCTTTTCAATTTTTTCTGTCCCCGCCTCCGTGGTTTTTTATTTATTTATTTATTTTGTTCACCCCTCCCCGCCACGACCCCCTTTCCCCGCTTGGTCGCCAAGCCTAACCTTGCCCGCGTGGTCATGGGATGTCTAATTTCATTTGTATCTAGGCTGCTGAGAGCGCTCCCTGCTCTGTAAAGTGGATGTCAGGTGGATCTATGTTTTTGAAGGAACAAAGACTCAGCGAAGGCACCGCCAAGGAAGTTTGAGACGCGGGAGGATGCAGGCTGCGTGTTGGTGCGTGGTTCTCCTCCTGCAGCCCACAGTCTACTTGGTAAGTCGCCGCTGATCCCAAGCCCCCACCCCCGCAACCCCACCATGACCGCTAGGCCCGGCAACTGGGGGTGCGCGGGAGGAGGGGGAGACCATCAGTTCAGCGAGAGCAGCGTTCCTAAAGACTGTGTTGGAGCAACTTTGGCAAGCTGGTCTCCGGATTCCTGCGAGATTTTCCGGGGATCCCATCCCCATTTCCTTCTCCAGTCCCCCCTCTCCTGCGCATGATTCGGAACTGTGCCTTAGGGCACCCTAGACACCCAGAAACCGAGGAGACAGATAGTGGGACAGGATGATTTATTACAGGAGAGGGCAGAGAGAAGGGGTGGGAGGCAGGAACTGTCACTGATTCATCCACAGAGTTTAAACAAAAGGAAAGAGGTGGAGAGTGGGGAACTCGAATCTGCTCTGTGACTTGTAAAGTCAATCCACCCACTTAGCACTCCACCACTCCATGAGTTAGGAGCATCACAAGCAGATCAGACAGAGTTAGATCAGAGATACTCTGGCAAACATGTAGCAAGCAGCTCCCTCTCCTTTTCGTAACTCACCTTTTCACCAAATAACCAAATCCAAACCCCAGTTCCAGGGCCGAGACCCTTAGTAGGGAATAGCACAGGTCGTCTGGGGGAGAATTTTAGCTAAAGCCCCCGTCCCAGTTCTCCCAGAGCTGTTTCTGGGGGACTGGACTTTGTACACTGTTGTAGGGGGGCGGGGGCGGGGTGGCGAGAAGCGCTTTATTGTGGTGGCTGTGGATTGGTAGCTGTGGGCACCGCGCGGAACTGAGACGCACGCAGAGTGCTATTTCTCGGTCTAGCTTCAGGGAGGGCTATGCGCACTCACGCCCTGCTGGTGAAGTTGCGCTCACTGCCCTGACCCCCGTTTGCCGGTCTGTGGGCCACGAGGGTGCACTGAGGGCTCCGTGTGTTCCACTTAGGGACTAGGAGTGCTGGAGCCGCCCGAGATCTCTGACGGGGCTGCATAAATGGGATGGGGGGCAATGCTGCTCCGTAATCCCGAGAGCTTCAGAACCGACACGTCTGGGAGCAAAGGAGTTGCCACCCCTGCAACTGAGAACATTTCTCAGCCATTGCCCTAGTGCATGTGACAACAGGGCTGCTAGTTGTGTGAACTCTGTGCAGATGAGTGTGTAATACGTTGTGTGAATATGTATGTGAGGGTGTGTGCATTTAATGGGCGTCCCCTTCAATCCAAGAACCCTGAATGTTGCCCGTCTTCGCACTTTTATCGCCTGACCGTGGCAGCTGCAGACGCCAGAGGGCGCTGCGCATCAGTGTCCTCGCCTACAGGACACCTTGGGGTAAACAGGTGAAAGCCGGGGCAGCCAATCCAAAAGAACAGCCTTTCTGACTGTCACCGGAGTCTGTGCCGGCTCTGGCTGGAACGCAGAGGCAATGCAAAAAGTGTCCTTCCCACTTCCCATCTTCAATCGTTCTTGCCCCGACCTGTGTCCTGTAAACCCACTGACATTGACAGCCCGGAGACCGAGGGCAGAAAGTTTGGCCCGAGGAAATACAGAAATTATTTATTGAAAGAAAGGAGAGGGACCGCAAAGTAAAAGCTACAGAGGGGGAACACTAACCATTCCCTCGATCGTGGAAACCCTCTTGCGTCTCTCCTCGGCGTCCCTTTACACTTGACCTGAGTGAGTCTCAGGCCGTTCTTACGCCCTGGACTGTGCTCTCTCACACACACAGAGGGACACGCGGCAAAGGCTCGCGGTCGCGGTTCAGTTTATTGCTTGGGGCAAGTTTTTTGATATTCTGGAAAATAATCTATCAAAAGCAGAAGTGAAATCAATACGTTGTGTTAAATTTTAAATGTGTTTGTTGGCAGTTAAACCGTTTTCCACTCATTACAACAACAGTGCTGGATTTATTCTAATGCGCTGCGTTCTCAACAACAAGCGCATTAATTCTCCTTTAATTGTAAACTGGGAGCATTTGAAAACCGTTCAGTGTGCAAATTATGCTGATTCAATTACTGTTTAGTTACAGACTTCATTACCTGAATGCCTTTGGCAATACAGAGAAAGGAGACAATTTTTCCAGTTTCACTCAAAACAATACCAAATGTGAACAATAAAATAGAGAAGGTGATTTACAAGTTCATTCTTTTCTTTCTGATCTTAAGTCGTTTTGTGTGTTGGGGATTAGAATCCACACCCACCACAAAAACCAAAGACTGGTGGCTCTGACCCAGGGCACTATTTCCAGGGATTGTCATCCCAAAGTTATTTGCCAGCAGAATCCTGAGCTGTTTTCTTGGAGGAGCTGGAAGCTGAATTTTATCATGGAAATTAATTTAAATGGGTGAATTGGGCAGTCAGGACAGTTTGGTTTTAGGCAACTAACGAAGTGAAGAGCCCTGATTAAAGCTCTAGGGCAATGAGACAGCCTGAGAAGTGGCCAAAGCTGCTCTCTCCATCTATTTCACTAAACATCAGATACAGTAACTGAATTTAGCATTTATTGGTGGCTGCACCCTGGAACATCCAGACCTTTGCGAGCAACTGCAATAGATGCATGCATGCTGTCAGGAGCTCATTCAAGTTATGCTTCAGGAAGGAAGGAGTGGCAAATCATTACAGCATTTTATTCTGCCCCCCACCCCTTGAATTGACATAAGCAAGGGAGGAGTTTAAGGAGTAATTTTTTTTTTTTTGTCTTTGTGAGCTCACACCACACGTTTGGTGACAGGGACACTCTGTTTATGCACTGCCTCCTAGCCGGTACCACAGCACACCCTTCCCTTTAAGCTCCTGGAATCCCAGTTATGTTTTCCAGGGAGTACTCACCACATTATGCATAGGGAGCAAGATTTATTTAGGCATCCCCTATATAAAAGTCTTTAGGCTTCTGCTTATAGAGAAATACAGTAAATACTCCCAAATTTGGGAGGCACTTTTTATGAAAAACGACTCTCTATCCAGCACATCAGTGCTCCATATTTAAGCCACAATTGTCTGCCTGTGTGTTTGGGTGAATGTTCTCAAGATATGTTTCTTGGCCTTGGGTTCTTTGAATGCTTGTACTAAGTTGAGGATTTTGAGTATTTTTTGTGTGTGTGCTTATTGAGAAATGGGTCTGTCCTATTTCAAACTAGAAGCTTATTTTTACTACTGTGATGGGAAGTTAATTAGAAATATATCTGCAAAGTTGCCTTCTAAAGCATATTAGGATACTCAAAAAATTACCATAGTGTTTATTCCAGTCATAAATGCAGAGAAGTGGGAAGTTATTTTTTAAAAATAAAGAGAAGGGCGTCTTCTGTTTATTGAATGTTGTGTATTCCAGGTTTAAAAATCTGAATTCAGCAGGAGAGACACCTATGGCATAAAAATACTTGTTAAAAATAAAAAAGTCCTGCAATTTTTATCCTTCTGTCAGTTCTGGACTGATGCCAGGATATTTTCAATATGATTTCATGGGGTAACAGGACTGTAGCCTTTTAACTGAATTGAAGCACACACCGGATGAACTAGGGAAATGTGTTTCTGGCTCTAAGGACTGGGCATCCTAAATTGAGTTATTCTTCATGGGTCAAGCTAAAGGATAGGCCAGAGCACACGGGGAGAGCATCTCCCTGCCAAAATCAAGGTGTTGTGTTTGGGGGCTCACCTGTGGCAATTTTCAGAGCCCAGAATTGAGTCTAATGAGGGCTTCCTGGGCATGTCAACCAAAAAGTTACTCAGAAATTGAGTCCAGAGAATCTGCCAAGGGGTTGAATGATGTTACTGTGGCCACATCGCAGTACTCTTCTAATGAGAAGAGATGTTCACCCTCTAATTTGGGTGCTACCAGCCAGTTCTGCTAGGAATTAAAATTGCTAATAATCTGGTTGTTGTTGTTGTTGTTGTTTAGCCGATATGAGCAAGAGTAGAAACTTCTTTCTAAACCTTGTGCTTGAAAAACATTTTAAATCATCTATTCCCTGAAATTTAGGGTATCCTTAAAATGTGAATTCCACAGCAATTGTTTCATAGAGATCAAAGAGTGATTAGTATATCCATGGAATACTATCTCTGCACCATTGAAAACCAGACCCTCTGGGTGAATTCACTGGTTATGAAGGTGGCTGTTAAAAAACGTGGGATCTGGGGCAAAAGCAGCAGGACAGAGAGACCAGTAGTATCTATCCTTTGGACTAGGTATGTGTGCTTCCCATCCTTTGCCAATTAAGCCAGCTGCCAATTAAAAACTAATCAATTTGAGCTTATACCTGAAACACACACACAAATTAACTACCTAACAGTGGCTACGCAGTGTTCCCTATTAAGTACTGCAATTCTTGGAGGCAGTACTAAAATTCCCCCACCCAACTGCATTCCCTTACTCTTGTGCCTCATGTCAGCCTTCCTGCCATAGGATTAAAGCTAGAGTTTTGAACCAGCCTATGCCCCAGCAGCACATGAGAAATCATCAGTCCCAAGATATATTCCAGGGCTCTGTGAGAGAAGTTGCATTTTCCTAAAATGCTCATCTCTTCACTGACCAGGAGAGCAGCTCTCTGGGTGTGTGGCAAGCCCTTGGGCAGGTTACTCTTCTGCCTCAGTCCCAGGAGGATTATCATGGTCTGGATCCTTCTGGTGATAGCTTGGGAGGGGGTACTGTCTTCAGTATTAGAAGGGCTGAATCAGAATTGCCCAGACTGTCTCAGCCCATACTTTCCCCGGAAAGCCATTAAGTTCGTGGTTCCTCTTTGTGCGAAGTTGATTTCTATTTGGCATTGAATTGTTGGCGGCTATTTCCTCCTTAATGAAAGCGTTGTCTGGGTGAAAAATATATTGGGTGGCAGAGAAATTGGTTTATTTTTTTTTTGAGGTAGGTGCCCAATGGCCTCCTTTTCTATCTGCAGGAAGATTTTCTGCAGACTACAGAAATTGACAGCATTGTCCAGGTAATAACCACATCGACAATATTTTCAAAAGGACATTTGAGTGATGAAAGCATTTGGGTATTGCCTTTTCAAATAAACAATTTTCTGTTTTGGGGATTCTTTGATTTTATAGGGGGTGGGGAGAAGGGGTCACGTTTTGGCAAAGGGATGGCTTCCCCATTGGGCCCAGACCTAAAATACCCAGGTGCTTGTCAGCTTCGCTTGGAATTCGGAGGTCTGAAGCTTCAGCCCTCCGTGAGTGCGGCTGTCCCAGCGTTGATGTTAAGGGTCAAAAGGGAATCCCAAGAATAAGGAATAATGCTCCACTCGCGCTCCTCCGTGCATAAAGAAGGCCACTGTAAGCTCTGAAAGTCTGTCTGTTGTAGGGTGGCAATTTAGGAAGTGTGCATTATTTCTGTTTTTTTTTTTTTTTTTTCCTTTAAAGAAAGTGCCTAGCTTTGATTCGATTCAGGAAAAGTTCTCTTAAAGCAACCACATCCTTTAGGAGCTTCAGATCTCATTCAAAGATCCTTACAGTCCTCCTCGTTTTGATTATTGTAATAGAAGGAGGCGGGCCAGTCTACTGTCCGGGGAGCCGAGGGGTCAGCAGGTTCCCAGAGCAGCAGGCGGCTAAGTGGGGCTGCTCGCTAGCCATCCCTTACGTTCTCCTAGCCACCCTTCGTCTAGACCCGCCTCACGTTCGCAGGAATTTGCGGGCTTGATTTATCGGCTACTTAAGCTCGCGACCAGCTCTGTTTCTCTGTGTCAGCACTAACTCCTCCCGGAGCTTGGGAAACACGGCGCGCGCATTTTTCTGCTGCCGATTGGCATGTTGACGACGCCGCTTGAAGGAATGTGACAATAAAGTGAGAAACCAAAGCTTGGCAAGCACTTAATCAAGGATAAAAAGGTTCTGCTGTAAGGATGTCACTCAATTTATTGTGAAAGTCGAATGAATTACGTTTAATGAAAGTGCTCCCCAGATGAATATTACCAGCAATTTCCTGAGTTGGCTCTGTCAGCTCGAGATGAGGAAGTGCCAACCCAGATCAGAAAAGAGCGCCCGTCTCAATTACTATGCAAGCTTTCCAAGAGCGGCTTTTTATTGAGATGATATATATTGGCGGCTTCTTCAGGCCCCTCCGCGCACCCAGAAGTGCGATTGCGCATTTTCCAAGTTTGACGTCTACGCTCGCGGGTTGCTGGCTGTTGTTTAAACTTCTGATGAGCGCGCAGCGTTTTTGCTTCGGGCTGAAAACCTAATTACCTCCTCTGTAAACAGCTCTCCCTAGTTCGGAGGTGGGGACTGGCGGGGGGTGGGTGGGGGTAGGGCAGGAAGAATTCCCTTGCTCGGGTTCTCTTTGTCCTAGAAAGTTCCTTCAGCGTCTAGTGAGGGGTTCCAGAGGATGGGAAGCGGGTGGCGCCTGCAGCGGGGGCGCTGGCACAGCGCACACGGCGGAGTTCCAGGAGCCTGGAGAGTGCAGCAAGTGCTTGCTTCTGCGTCTGCGGCTACAGAAAGACCTTTTCGCGCTCCTACTTCCTTTAAATCAATGAGGGTACTTTACTTGTTCAAGACGGAAATACGATGGGGAGGGGGATGCAGAGGCCGCAGTCTGAGCGCATCGCCTCATCTGCATGAGAATGAAGGACCAGACGCTTTTCTTGTATTGTTCCTTCCTCCCACAATAAGACAAATTGCTGCTTAGAAAAACCGAGTGTTTCCTTAGGAACTGGCTCCTGGGAGCTCAGCGCACCTTTGCTGAACCTGACTCTGGCAGGGCCTCGCCCAACACCTCGCCACCCTAGTGGATCCTGGCGGGAAGGATCCGAGGCTGCGGCGGCAAAGGGTGCAAAGGGAGGTTGGGCACCCTCGCCCTACCCGAGGGAGGGGCCGTCTCGCCCCCTGTCCCAGACCCACTCTCCACCCATTGGCTTAAAGGCCATTGCAGGTCGTCTTCTGCAGGTAGGAGCGAGAAACTTTCTTCGACATAGACTTCACACCCTCGACTCAGAAACTCGGTCCTCTGACCGAAGCTGCGGAGTGTTCGGGCCCAGGGAAGTTTCCCAGCAGGAGTCGCTGCCTCCACAGCTGCGCGCTCTATCGTCTGCTTTAAGCCTCAGGTGACTTCGAGCAGTCCCTACTGATTGATGAAAGCACAGGTGCAGCCCTCTCGTTTCTGGACCCAAGCCCTCACACCAAAGCGTTGCTTCTGGGGAACTTCTCGTCGACGCCGCCAAGCTTCGGTGCTCCGGACGCAGCAGGCAAAGTTGCAACAGTTCTTCGGATGGAGGCCGCCGGCTGGCATCGAGGTTGAGTGGGGCAGTGGCTGGCTCCTGGGCCAGCCGGGTTTCGCGGAGCGGTTCTTCAGCACCACGGACAGCACCGAAGCTCCGCGGGGTCTGGGTGTCCGCAGCCCCACCCATTCCCGGCGCCGCTCAGACGCTTTAGAGGTGGAGTAGGTGCTCTCCGCAGACACATCCTTACAGTCCAGTCGTGACTGTAGGACCCGACTCCCCCACCCCGTCATCTGGGAGCACGAGCTCCTACCGCCTCTGGTTTGCACCCCTGTCCCCACCCACTGCGGGGCTGCGGCGTCACGTGATCACCACTGAATGCAGCCTGCGCCAAGGTGAATTCTCCTCTCCCCCACTTTCATCTCCCCTGCTCCCAGTCCTTCGCACAGTTCCCAGACAGAAACGTGCATCCTGTAATGCAGAGCTGTCCGCGTCCTTAACAGCCTAAAGGCCTCCTTTGGCAGATAAGGAAACGGAGGCACGGAGAGCGGGATCAACTTTCTCGCCAGAGTAAAACCAGGTGGGGAGGAGTAACTCCTGCTCTGTCTCCCGCCTGCGCAGAACTCGGCTGGAGCCACTGAGAGGCCCACCACGACTGGGCGCCTTTAAAAAGTGGCGCGTGTGGGGCTGTGTGGTGTGTGTGGGGGGTTCCTAATTGTTATGAATTTCTAAAGGAGCAGTAATTATTCACGGGGAGCAGGACAAACCACTGCCTGGGTAAGGGAATCGATGTATTTGCTATCGAAAGTGCCTGGCTCGCCTGTAATGCAGACGAATAGGAATGCAGACTCATTATTTTTCATGGTTAAACTCCCCAGCGTGGGGCCTGATGCAGCGCGGAATCTATCATCCTTAGGCCGGAGATGGGGTGGGGAAGTTTCTATTTATTTACTTACCAAAACGAACACCCCCAAAGCCCTAAACAACCCCCCAAACACACAAGCGCAGCCATTGTCCTGCCTCCCCGGCCCCTCCCCCACCCCCGGCAGCCGCTGCGGCGGCCCACTCCCCGGAGCATCGCTGAGCGCTCCTGGGCAGGCACTGCGGTTACTTAGAAGGCGCGCAGTGCCTCCTAGGCGGCGGTCACTCGTGTGGTTGGGTCCAGAAATAAACCAGCGAGTACCGAGCATCGGCGCTAGGGGTTCTCTGTGTCAAAGGCGAGGACTGTCTGGGAAGTTTCGTCCGTTTTTCTCGCCTTATTTAAGAGTCAGTCCTTTCAGGACACCGGGTTCTAAGCATCCGGCAGTACTGAAAGGAGCAGGGGTCTGGCAGGGAGTGCTCCATCACCCCGCGTGAGACGCCACTCGGAGAAAGGAAAGCCCTCGAGGAGAGAAGGAATCTGGATGTGAAGCGAGGTGGGGAATTGAACAGGAAGGGAGGGAAAGGCTTAGGTGCGTCGCCACCAGGGTATTATTCTCTGAGGCCCCGGTGACATCGGCCTGCTGCTTTCTCCAGGCGAGACGCCTTCGGGCCAGCCCGGCGCTGTTTCACAGGACTGTGAATACGCCCCGCCTCCACCCGTCGAAGGCGGTGCACTGTTCAGGGTCTGCTTACTGGATATCGCAGCATCCCTCCTTACCCCCACCCCCCTGTCTTCAGCCTTCCGCAGCCCGCACTCCTGGCACAGCCTTTCTCATTCTTAGAAGTTGTCTGACGCCCCCGGTGGGCAGCTGTTGGGACGAAATGTGTACTCTTGGACGGGTGTCTTCCCTGCTGTCTATAACGCCATAGTTCTTCTGGCCAACAGAGGTGTGTGTGAGTGTGCGTGCGTGTGTATGTGTATTTTTGAGTGCTTGGCGTCCATCTGGCAGGTTCCTCCCTCATTATAGCAGATCAATTATTGCAGAGAAGACAGGGCGTGGCACTTAAAAAAGAACTTTTTAATTGCAGTCAAGTTAATTATAATTATAATAACAATAATGAGAGCAAAATTAAAAATTGTGGACTTGCAGGCACTAAGGCAGTAATAAGGTCCTTCTCCCCTTGAATTTTCTTTTCCTCAGCCCAGACTTTCATGGTGTGTTGTGATTCCCTGAGTGTCTTTGTTTCCTTGCCTTCAGAGACAGCCAGCCAACACAGTACCAGGACTGTATGACCTACTGGAATCATTTCCTCCTGCCATGTTCATTTTTAGAGGCTTTATAATTAAACTCTGTGAGATATATGTAGCATACATCCAGTGGAGAGTCTTTTTATTTTTATTTATGTAGCATGCTGAGAAAGGAAAATTAAGGAAATGCTTATATTGAAGTAGTATGCTTGCTTTGACATTAACAGAAATGTTCTTTTAATTTACTTTTTTTTTAAAGTCTAAAAGACTCTTCCTGTGAGACCATACCCCAGAGTCATGCCTTTTCCAGGAGTGATCCTGATCGAGTGAAAAAGACATATATTAACTTGTATTAACTCCGTGGAACAAAAGGCCAAGCTAGCCACTCACTGGAAATGCACACAAGGCTTAGCATGGCAAAGTTGCAGTATGATGCGGGAAGCTGAGCATAAAGAGCTGGCTGGAAATGGCTGCAAGCCCCCCCATTTTTCTGCCTCTTCCTGCCCCTAACCACATCACAGTGCACACGATGACACACAGGGTCTTCCAGAGCCAGCACAAAGACACCGTGCTGCAAACCAGCGAGAATCCTAATAAAACTGAACTTCACAGACTCCAAGGCAGAAGGCACAGATGTCCTTCTTTAAGAGAGGTTATTGCCAGAAAAAAATTATACTAGAAAGTGTTGGAGAATGTTTCCTGGCTTAGAAGAGCTTTTTTCATTGTTAGGTTAAACACACATACCCACAACAGACCAAGACTGGATATGTATTTGTACGTCTACTCTTTGAAGGATTCTATGGAAAATTTTAGGAAGGGAATCTTTTGTTTTCATAAATTGTTGGCCTTGACATTCCAACTTGGGTTTGACAGTACCGTTTCCTTGATAGGAATCTGGTACCAGACACTGTACGGTTGTCCTATTTATGTCACTATTTTCAGGTCTAGAATGAAAGCAATTTTGGTAGAACTACTGGCAACATAGTGAGAATTTTAGTTATGTATACATATGCCAGCCTCTCCGACTGAACTTTAGAAAATGATACTTATCCTTGTAACCTTGTAGCTGAACATTATTAGAGGCCCACAGGTACATAAAACAGCTTATATAAAATTAATGGACTGCTTTACATTCGCAATCTATCTCTTACTTGTAAAGCCCTTGTAGAGTATCACATCTGTTTAAAATAAGAAGAATATAAAATCAGGTTTTGTGTGCAATCAATAGTTGTAAATGGTTTGGTGAAATATTTGTTTTGAGTGAGTTTGATAACTTGATGAAAATTTATTGTCTGCCATTGTTCACTGATGTGCTAATCATAAGGCTGCCCCTTATTTTATGTACTCAACCAGTTTTTAAACTAATTGTCAGATTCCCAGGCAACTTCAAAGCATGCAGTCAAATTTTCAGGACAGATGCATCTATTGACTTACCAGATTCCAAACAGATCCATGGGTCACTGTGAAGCCACAAATGAGGAGGAAATAAAAAACCCTCCAACATTGTTTTATTATTTTTAAATGACTAACAACAAATTTATTGGAGTTGTATACTATGAGTATTTAATATGCATTTTTGAAAAAAGAAAAATGAATAAAGGTTTTAGTTTAGTATCAAACTTCATGAAGTGAAATTTTCTGAATATAGTGAAATTATGAAAATAAGTCTCTTCTTGTTTTCCATAGATGTGGGCAAAATTTAAAAATTGGAGGTCCTTATTCTTTTCTTCCTCAGAACATATATTAAAGGGTACACTTCTCTATATTCTGTTATTTGGCTTATGGATCTCTAAGACATGACATAAGCCCTACTAAGAATTCCATTGTCCTTACAGTGCATTTTCATTTGGGGAATGTATCATTTTTTCCCTCCTGTTTTATTGGACTGAGAATTATCCATGGTTCAAAAGCATAGTGACATTTTCAAAAACTTTGTCCCCCTTCCCCCTATTTCACTTGAAGGTTACCTAGTATAGACATAAAGTTCTCTTTTTTTTCCTCCTTGTAAAGATGGCCACTAGACTATTGTGTTAACACCTGCTCTAAATAAGGAACAATGCCCTAACTTACCAACCAGCTACATACGTTGCTCCTGCTGCTCAATACTCAATGGAAAACTCTTAAAGACATGGACTGGATTATGTGAGATTCATTGTACTCTCTGTTTGAGAAGTTTTCAATGAAAATGCCATAATTAATCCCAGGTTTGATCTGAAACCTATTTGGAGAATGAAGAATTGTGATTTGCTGTGGGAGCAGCTGTGGTGTTTGTAATAGGGCTTGTCTCTGGAATTGAAAATATAAAATACCTTTACTCACTTATGTTCTTCATTTTGTGTGTGTGTGTGTGTGTGTGTGTGTGTGTGTGTGAATAGTTTCTTGCACCAGGGCACCATCATTTATTGTTTTACAGAATGAAATGCAGAGAAAGATGCAAACCACTGCGTATGAAAGGAAGTTATTCATGCGCAGTCAGTGTAGTATTTCTCTGGTCTTGATGTGAAACTTAATTGCTATTGATGTGGAGATTTTGCAGAACATGGCAGAGTTTTTGCCTCTTTCACAAGAAATATGTAATTGAATGATGAGTGCCTCATGCTAGATTTTCAACCTTATTTCTTTCAGTTTAACGAGGCAGAGTTATGAACAGCTGCACCAAGGGGGAGCCACAGCCTTTAACCATTACCAAGCTAATGCAGATGAGCTGAGCTACCACTTTTCAACCTGCAGCTCCACTCTCACGCTGAAACGCTCTGGAGTGAAGAGGCGTGAAAAGTGAATGATTTGACCCAGGGTGTTTAATCCTGCCTTGCATTCTTGACTGAGATCTTTCACAATTAGAATGGATGTAATTAATGTGTGGCTAGATACATTATGCATCTCCCAGATTGATGGATTCCCCCCTCCCACACACACTCCCCTTACACAAGTGGTGAAAAGAACAAGAGGCTTTAAATGCAAATCCACTTACCAGAAGATGGTTGATATCCAGAGAAAGACCAGTACTCGCAGCTAGGTGGGTAGGTCATGGCTCTCGAGCAAGCGTCAACACTGATGCGTGGTAGAGATAGATGAGCTTGACGAGACAGTGGGTGACTTCTTGGCTCTCCAATCAGGACCTGGCCATAGGAGGGAGAAAACAGGTCCTTTTTAGTCATCCCCAAATCAATCAATCAATCTTTCTCTCTCTCTCTCTCTCTCTCTCTCTCTCTCTCTTCCATCCCGCTGCCCGTCCCTCCATCACTTACTTCTTAAGGGAAGCAGCATTGAAAAACACATTAGGAGAAAGGAAGAGAAGATAATGGCAAACTATTTTTTTTTATTCCGTGACCTTAGGCAAACTTTTTAACCTCTTAGACCTCAATTGCCTTATCTGTTAAAACAGGGCTAACAACCCTTACCTCACAGAGTTGCTGAGGTTTAGCTGCACTAACGTGTAACAAAGAACATAAAAAGGTGCCTGGCATGTAGCAGTGGTGAACTAGTAAAGAAAAAGTCTTGCTCCCCTCAGGGAGAAGTGTTTCTGGACCAGGGTACCCTGTTCCCAGGCCAGCCCTTAGAGATGAAATGCAAAACCTAATCCTGCCCTAGGACCATTCAATCTTTTGTTTTCCTCTTGGAGCTGGTTGATTGCTGTGTAGTTGCCCAATGTTGCCTAGAAGCCGTATATATTTAATGTGAATAGTAATCACTGAGACTCTACCAGAAGAAAGCGGCCATTTCTGCAGCAACTAGTCAAGTGCTTATAGAAACGACGAGACACGTCATCGACAGGTCCAATGAACAGATTGCCTGGTTGAGATGAGAATTCTGGTGATGTTTTAGTTTCATGTGGTGAATGCTGTGGATGTTTGTTAAGAGCTGATTTAAAACACTGATTTATTTGTGAGAGGTATTTGCTTTGAATAACTTTTAACACCTAGAATTACCTGAAAAATTTGCACACAAGGTAAGCAAAACATAGACTACTATGCTTTGAAGTCAAGGGACCTTTGGCCAGGGTATAGAGGCTATTTTCGTCACTGAAGTTTATTATAGCTGGATGTCTGGATGTAACAGCACCTTAGCTCCCTGGAGTACTAGAAAAAATACTTTGGTGGGATGAGAGCCATAGCACCTCTCTCATATTCTGCTCAAAATATCTCCTGTATGCCATTGTATACCTCCTGCCAAGGCATTACCCTGGGTACCCAAGAAAAGTTCCTATTCAGAAACACAGCATTGTCTCTTGAATTTGACAGGAGAATGGGGATGGTGTGGAGCTAATGGCAAAGGGCAAAATATTCTCTTTCCTGTTTACACCCTAAGCCATACACTGTGTCAAGACATTAGCATGATTTTTTAAAAATTTAGTTCTCATAATAACCTTATGGGATGATAGGTACTACTGATATCAGTAAGATATATTGCTAATGTTAGTGTATTAATATACCCAGCCTAGTCATATCATTACGCACATCCCATTTTACAGATGAGGAAATCGAGGCGTTGAAAGTCTGAGTGTCTGGTGCAAGGCGGCAAGGTTCCATCGCAGGCAGTCTGTCCTGCATCATACTGTAGTGCGCGCACAGGCACGCAAGTGCCAGCTTGGATGCATATAGTGGCTGGGGGAAAAGGGTGGGTCTCATTTAAAAATGTTTTTGAAAGGAGAAACTATGTTACTTTCCATTCTAATGAATAGTTCTTCTTTCTCACTCCTCTGGGTAGATCTTACTTGGGTAACTGGAGTGTGCGGTTGGTGCTGCTGTAAGTTAGTGGTTTTATTAGATTATTCTTGAGAGTCTGCCCATAAATAGGGAAGACAAGGCAGCAAATATAGGCTTGATACTGATGGTTGTGACTCTGGCTCGTGCTGATGGTGTGTGGGACACAATCTCTTTAGGAAGTCCGCATCTATTGACCTGAGCGCTATGAAAAATGATCCCTGGGCCTCAGGGTACTGTAATAAGTGAGACCGGGGCATAAAGCACAGCCCTCACAGTCATTTGTGATGGAGTTTAAAATGATCCATAACATCTGTATCTCTCCTAACAAATCACACACCTGCTTTTTGAATTACTTGTCGTGTCTGGGCAGGAGTAGGTGGGGAGAGGAGAGGAGAGTTTATTTACAAGGGGATGACTCTGTGTAAGAAGCATGACCTCTAGCTTCTTTCATGGCATTGAGTCTCCTGAGTCCAGTGATTCTCACAGCTTCCCAGATACAAAAGAGAGATGCAAATCCATATTCTTTCAAAAATAAAATCTTTGCACAATGATGCAAACTAAGAAACATTAGAAAATCTGTTTAGCTTAACACCTTCTAGTCAAAATAGTCCAAAACATTCAACTAGCTTAGCAGAGGCATTTTCACTGTAGTGTGGATATGTGACTTAAAGACAAAATAGAAAAATGAGCAAAACATTTTATAGACGTAACTCAGTCTAGGTGTTGGGTTTAGGAATTTTCTATGTCTGAAGAGTAAAAGTAGATCCAAGATACTCCTGCCCAACATGGAGGCCCTCTGGCAGGAGATGAGTGGGGAGAGTCTGGCTCCATTTCAGTCATGTACTGCATTTGACCTTGGAAGAGCTTAGTTATGCCTTGGGGCAAAAAATTAAATGTTCCATTTTGCAGCAGTGTCATCTTTCACCTTTATGTGGATTTAAAAATGTAAATAAAATTGGTTTCTGTAAATGGTATACATGAAGGTCATATTCATAGTCACTGCAAGAATTCAAAATGCCATTTGACCCATCATTGGCTCAATAGATAATACTGTTTTCTATTAGTTTCTAGGAATCTACTTTTTAAGCATTTTATGACTCAATATTTTTATGCCTAGTTCCTAGTTTGTGGAATAGGAAATCAGAAATAAACCTTTTAGCACTTCATTGTAGATTTGTTTATAGAGTATGTGCTTTCAACTTTGAACTTTTAAAAATGCCAAATCTTCCCAGAAAACAGTTTCTTTGTTATAAAACTGGTTTGGCTGAATATCTGCAATGAGAGAAGAATGTGCTTGTGAAAAACTTTGAGGGCTCAAGCTTATTTCAGTTATCACTTGTTTCCCTTTTCCTTATTATTTTTCTAGTAGATCAGTCAGAAAACAGGGTTTGGAGACCCTGATAGCAGAGTGCAACCAGTGGACTTAGAAAAGTAACTGATTTTCTCTGAGAGATAGAGATAGAGATACAGATGCTAGAGGTAGAGATGATAGAGATAGAGGTGGAGATAGAGATACAGATAGAGATATAGATGATAGAGATAGAGATACAGATAGAGATAGATAGATACAGATGATAGAGATAGAGATAGAGATGATAGAGATAGAGATAGAGGTGATAGAGATAGAGATACAGATAGAGATAGAGATACAGATGATAGAGATAGAAATACAGATGATAGAGATAGAGATAGAGATAGAGATAGATGAAAGGAAGGGAAGGGAAGGAAAGGAAAGGGGAGGGAATGGAAGGGGAAGGAAGGGAAGGGGGTTTGAATTCTTTTGGTTGGAATTTGGATAAAACCCTGAGGATCCTTTTATTTAATTGTCATGATTTTGATTGTTAAGGACTTTTGATTGCTTCTTCTGGAGGCACCTGTCAGCTGTTTCTGAGGCACAGATGGCTTTATCAGCCACAGTAGGAGTTTCTTTTTCTTACTAACCTTGATCTGAACAAATTATTTTGGGAAAGATGAGTAGACAACGACATCCCAAGTTTTTCTGTGTTTGGGTTATTATTTGGTTTGTTGAATAATGAGTTGAGATCACTCTGTTTCAAGTTGCTAGTTTTTTTTTACTGTAAAGAGTATTAATCCTCTGAGTAGATATGTAATGAATATTCAACTAAGGCCATAAAACTGAGATGATAATACATCCCTGTTTGCTTGGACAGTCCTGCGCTGTGCCTATTGTCTATACCGAAAATACCTTCTCCTATTTTCAAAAGTGTCTTAGTGTGGATAATAAATTATATACTTATCTTACATAGGACTCAGTGTTCAAATGGTTGATGAGAAAGGTTGGTTATAAGCCTTTGTGAAAGGCTGATGATTATGAATGATTGCTGAACAGGCAAGAAGAGCATTCCCATCTCCATTTTATGCTCCCTTTCTCATGAGGCATTGACGGTACTCACACACGTGGATAGCCGGTGTTCACCAGCATGATGTGCTGTGTGGAATGTATTCCACACTCTTTTGTTTAAGAATTGGTAGTTTTTAAGTTAAATATTGTGCATTACACAGTCGTGGGAGAAGCTGGTAGAAGTCTGGCAGCTCTTGCAGGGTGGTACCAGTTTGGCGAAGTTGCTTTGGTCCAGGGCTCTGAAACTGAACTTTGCCAGTGTTTCTAGAGTTAATACTGAGAAATAGACTCATTGTCAGAATATGACTTTGATAATGGCATTGTCTTATGAGAAAAATCTCTTACACACTATTTGGAGCACATTCCTTTATACACACACACACACACACACGTATATATATCTTTCTTTGAGGTAATTTCAAAAGAGACCATGGCAGAACCCAAAGTGGAGTTGAAGCTTCCTTTTTTCTGTCTTGTGTCTTCCTACCCTTTAGAGTGTGCATCATCTTACTTACTTCTCTGAATTTCTGTTTCCTGTGCTGACAAAACCATTTGGTCTTTTTTGATATCCTTTCCTTGAATGTGCCACTATCACTGACAAAATGCTAAACAGCCTTTCTTGTGGCCATATTTTTTTGTTGATGTTATTAGATCCCCTCGAGGTTGTTTGGCTCTCATATGGGTTCTTAATGGGCTGGAGCTTCACTGACACCCTTAACTCTACCATGTTTCACATTTCTTTTTTTCGGGCTCTCTAAGGCCTTGAGACTAGTAAAATAAACACATGATGTTAATTTAATAGGTTTCTTGTTCACATCTCAAGGATTATTAATGATGGATAATTCAAACAGACTCCTAGGCAAAACCATTTTATGTGTGGTGGCAGGAGGGAAGAAGAAAGCATTTTCCATGCCTCTGTTCAAATGCTTGATCTGTTTTCTGTTTGTTCATTTGTTTTATAGTAGGCGTCCTGTAGACATGTCCTGGTTTCTCTAAATTTCTTGAGATTATAGAATTTGATACCTGGTAAAGCATTAAAAAGAGTAGGGGGTGGAGTGAGTGGCTATGGGATTGGCAATAGAGCTGTTTCACAAATTCTGCTGTGTGTCGCAAATGCCCTGGCAAAAATGAACTGGATCCTCCCTGGGAGGGGGCATAAAGGCGGATAGCTCCTTCTGAAAGCTCAGGGGATGGGTTGCAGCCTGCTTAGCTTTTCTGGGAAAATCTCATGAGGAACTGTTCCCTAGGGATCTAATTTGTGCAGGTCTCTGGCAAGGATAGAGGTTGTGGTTTTCCCCCCTCACCTGGGGATTTTTTTTATTGCTTTTAGAGAGGGAGGGGCAGAGAGAGAGAGAGAAGAGAAACATCCATTCAAGACAGAAACATCAATTGGTTGTCTCCCTGCCTCTGTTCCATGTACAACCAGGGACTGAACCCACAACCGAGGCATTTGCCCCGACTGGGGATTGAGCCTGCAGTTCTGCAATCTTTTGGTTCACAGGATGACACTCCAACCAACTGAGCCATACCGGCCAGGGCAAGGATAGAGGTTTTAAAAAATTTATTTATTTTTATATTTAATTGTAGTAAAATATGCATAACATAAATCCATTTTAACCAGTCTTAAGTGTAATAAGTTCATTTCAGTGGTGTTAAGTACATTCACATTGTTGTTCAACCAGATTCCAGAACTTTTTCATCTTGTAAAACTGCAGTTCTGTACCTATTAAACGGCAGCTCCCTATTTGCCCCTCCCCCCAGGCCCTGGCGACTACCGTTACTTACTGTCTTTGAATGTGACTGCTCCAGACACCTCCTGCAAGTGGGATCATGCAGTGTATGTCCTTTTGTGACTGGCTCATTTCTCTTAGAACAAGGTTCCCAAGGTTCATCCATGTTGTAGCATGTGCCAGAGTTTCCTTCCTTTTGAATTTAAGATATGGTCATATTTATCAGTCTTTTTATAGCCTGCTGATTTGGAGTCATAGTTAGAAAACTTTAGCCTATACATGGTTAATACAGGAATTCATCCATACATATATGTGGTTTTATTTTTTCACATTTATAACCCTTATCCACTTGGAATTTATATCTTGTGCGTGGTGTGAAGTATAGTCTTATTTTATTTTTTCAAATGGCTAAACAGATATCCTAGTACCATTTATTTAAAATCCTACACTTGCTTCAGTGATCTGAGATGACGCTTTTCTCATATACTAAATATCCTTGCATCTATTTCTATTCGATTGTTCTGTTGGCCTCTGTGTGTACCAGTGCCACCCTGGGTTAGTTGTAAAGGCACTCTAGCTTTATTTAATATCTGCTGGAGCTGGTTCCCTCTCAGAGCTTTTCTCCAGCTTCATTGAAATATAATTGATAAATAACATTATGTAAGTTTAAAGTGTCCAATGTGACGATTTGGTACACATATCTAGGGAAATACTTAACAGAATAAGGTTAGTTAACATTCCTCTCACTTCACATATTTACTGTTGTTATGCTGAGAAAATTAGAGCTCTCCTCTCTTAGCAGCTCTCTGGTATGCAACACAACATCGTTGACTGTTGTCACCATATAGATCCCCAGAACTTACTACCTCGACAACGGAAAGTTTGGGCCCTTTGACCAATACCTCCCCATTTCCCCCACCCCTCAGCCCCTGGCAACAGCCATTCTACTCTCTGTTCCTTGAGTCTGATATTTTTAGGTTCCACAGATCAGTGAGATGATACAGCACTTTTCTTTCTGACTTATTTCACTTAGCACAAGGCCCTCAAAGTTTATCCATGTTTTTGCAAAGGGCAGGGTTTTCTTTTTTTAGTGGCTGAATAATACTCCCATTTTATATATGTCACATCCTCCTAATCCATGCATCTGATGATCTACACTTAGGTTGTTTCCATATCTTGGTTATTGGAAATAATGCTGCAATGAACATGGACATGCACGTATCTTTTCAAGTTAGTGTTCTTTGTGTCTTTCAGAGATATACACAGAAGTGGGATGGCTGGATCATGTGGTGATTCTATTTTTAATTTTTTGAGGTATCTCCATACTATTTTTTATAACAGTTATACCAATATACATTCCCACCAACACACTTCCCCCTTTTCCACATTCTCACAGTATTTATCTCTATTCTTTCTGATAAGACCCATTCTAACATGTGTGAGGTGATATCTCATTGTGATTTTGATTTACATTTATGTCCCTGATGATTAGTGATATTGAGTGCATTTTCATGTACCTGTTGGCCATTTGTAATCCTTATTTGGGGAAATGTCTCTCCAAGTCACCTGCTCATTTTAAAATCAGATTTTTTTTGCTATTAAGTTTTATGAGTTCCTTTTACATTTTGAATATTAACTCCTTATCTGATACATGGTTTGTAAATATATTCTTCCCTTCCACAGATTGCCTTTTAATTTTGATGGTTTCTGTTGCTGTGCAGAAGCTTATAATTCAGTGCAGTCATAGTCCCACCTATTGATTTTTGCTTTTGTTTCTTGTGCTTTGGAGTCAAATCCAAAAAATCATTGCAAGACCAATATCAAGAAGGAAGGAAAAAGTTAATATACTATGCCAGGAATTTTGTTCCAGCCTGGAAACTAAAATGGACTAGAAGATAGAAATGATCAGGTTTCTTTTCAAAGATAATTTTTTCTTTCTATAGAGTTGAGGGGGAGAAAGAGGGAGAGGGAGAGAGGGGGAGAGAGAGAGAGAGAAAGGAGAAAGGAGGAGGAGGAGGAGGAGAGAAAAACATTTAGTATTTGCATCTATTCTGTGTTTAGAAACTATTACCCTAAAATATTATCCTTTCCAATGAGCTGAACAGTTAACATGAGATCCTGCCTTCTTAGCCATTTAACATGTGAAAATGATTCTAAATATTTTTAAAAGATTTTATTTATTTATTTTGAGAGAGGGGAAGGGAGGGAGAAAGAGAGGGAGAGAAACATCAATGTGTGGTTGCCTCTCATGCACCCCCTATTGGAGACCTTGCCCAGAACCTAGGCATGTGCCCTGACTGGGAATCAAAATGGTGACCCTTTGATTCACAGGCCGGCACTCAACCACTGAGCCACACTAGCTAGGGCTGATTCTAAATATTTTAATCCACAAGAAAGAGACCAAAGGAACCTCCCCTCAACAAAACAAAAATCATGCGCAACCACCGAAAATGTTATGGAAATGTCTCATTGGTTTTGGAGATGGGTGTATGTCCCAAACAGGGCATTCTGCAGTGAGGTTGTTTTTCAAAATATAGTAAACAGGCAAATATACTCTTAAGAGCTGTAAAGAACCATTTGCTTTAAAAAAAGTCAGTGTTTTTTATTTACTAAACTTTCTTGGATGAGGAACTCCTGGATTGTGCATGGTAGAGTTGTTCTGAAGACGACCGTGATACTGATACCAGTGAGTTCCAAAAGTGCATGCCTTTTCTCACACATGCCTTATACCAAATTTTGCAGAAAAACAAAAGAGGACTGGCTTTGGGCCTGGTGGATTGCCAGTGAACAATGAGATATGGCTGAAATAATAGATGATTTTCTATGTCTTAGTGTTTAGAGTTTAGAGAAGATGATCAGTTTTAACTACTACAAGGTTTTGGACAAAGCATTTCTCCCCTGCATTGTGTCCCACACTTCCCTTGCGACCCGATTCTTCATCTTTTCCCAGCTCTTAGTTCTTTTCCACTTTTGGCTTCTAATGACTCGGAAGGTGGGAGAATTAAGACCGTTCATGGAGCAGAATGTGGGGGATCCTCTGATGATGCGTTTTGGCCACTAGCTCCTCTTTCTGACCCATACTTTATCTCTCCTCACTCTATCTGGGATATACTCAAAATTAAGAATGAATGCAAAGGGTTGCATTTACAAAAGATAACATGGTTCTAGAGAAACTTTGCTGGTTCATGGTAAAGGTAGAAAGGATGAGCCAATTTTTCTAGCAATCAGCATTCACTGGAATCCCAATATTGGAACCAGAGTTCACATCCCTATTGAGTGATATAATAGTTTTTGTCAATCATGAATTTCTCCATTCTCAGGGGCTATCACAACTAGACATTCATCTTTCCTAGGAGTCACTGCATTATATTTATGTGCTCACGGTAAGCTGTGTTTGAGAGACAAGAAATGGAGATATGAAGAGATTATATAGAAATCTGTTTTCTTTGGTAAATGCAAAAGACAGGACATTAAAAAAAATCGAGTCCAGAAATCTAACTTACGCTACTAATTTCATCATTTGAATTGCCATGCCCTACAGGACGCGTGAATCATGGGCCACAGGGGCTGGGCATCTGTGTCTTAGAGCATCAGAGGTACCTTCACAATGGTATGCCACGCCATTACTTACCATAATACTCCAAATGAATCAGTGAATTATTTCATGAATTATATTGTTGGTCTCCTATATGTAAATTTAACAAAAGAGGACTAAAACTGTGTTTGCAGAACTGTAGCATGGGCCTGAAAAGAAAATGAATTGGCTTAAAATAAAGATCAGCTCATGGTCACTTTAAAAGACTAATCCTGACACTAATCAGCTGGCATAATATTCCATGCCTGAAGAAAACTGATGAACTGTATATTGTGTCTTGGTGAGTAATCTGTGGTCCTGTTTTTCTTTGTGGTGCCATTGAAAAAGGAAATGAGTGGGTCTTTCAATGGAAATCAGGGCTGTTACAGCTTTAGCAGAAGGGTAAAAGGTAAAGCTTTATTTCCAAGCCAGGGCATTTGCGCCCACAATGAGAACAGGCTTCCCTTTTTCTGCACACCATCTGCACAGCCCTGTGGCCTGAGTTGCCATTTCCTGTCTGGAGAGAATGGCGCTTCTCAGAAAGGATCCAAACTTGAGCGATGTTCCAGCCTAAGATTTTAACATTCACAAGCCGTTTGCAAGCACAAGTTGGGAGGAAATTGCCTGATTCTTATCAAAATCCACTTTTTGTCACTTCTCCCAAAAGTGTTTGGGCCAATATTCAATATCAGATGCTGTTGGAAGCCACTAACCTATAAAATATTAAGTGGTTTGTTACAATGCATATTGGTGTGCCTTTTATTCATTCAAATGAAATATGAGATGCAGGGTTTTTTCCCATGTGTCCTAAGGGCTATTTCATGCTAATTGTTGATTTGCTGACCTCTACAGAACTGACAGTTCTTTGGAATGGTACACATCATTCTTGTGAAATCCTCAGGCACTTTTCTAGACATAACTTGTGCTCTGAAATGGGAAGGGAGGGAAGCCAGGTGCTGGTAAGTGATGAAGCTGAGGCACAGGATAGTTAAATGTCTTACCTGAGTCACACATGTGGAGTTAGAATGCTATTGGCTTTTCTTGCCAGCAAAAGAAATTAAGAGCCACGGGATTTCATACTATTTTTATCACCTTCTCTATATATAAGGGTGAAAGTCTAACATATTGAGTTAGGGGATCTTAACCTAAACGCATGTTTGTAAGGGAGATAAAGAATTCTCTTCATCCTGGTGGTAGCTGATTAACTCATTGATCCCTGGCTTGGGAACAATAAATAATGAGTAATTGTTGTGATCGCTCATTATTATTTCTTAATGCCAAGGTCGCTGTAGTTTGGGCAGTTTCATGAAATAATCTGCCTGCCTCTTTAGAATTCACAGAGGCTGTGGGACCTTGAGTCTGGTCCAAGTGGCTGTGTGTGCTCAGCATGTGACAAAAATGATGAATGGAGATGCAGGTTCAAGGAAACAGGGGTCTTATTGGAATGACATCTGCTTCTCTTCCAGGCCAGACATGGCATACCAGGGATCAGTGAGTCATGGTGGAAGAGGAAATCGACAGGCTTGAAAACATGACTTTCTTTCTGGTCTATTTGATTTTGAGCAGGAAAAAAGTCAACAAAAACAAAAGTAGTTTATTTTCCCAAACTTTGTACATCCAAATCCATAAGGCTATATTATATTAGCTGTAAAAGGAAATAATTTTTTGTCTTTAGGAGACTTATAATTTAAGCCATGGTTACCCTTTTATATGTATTCATTTATTAAGGCCCAGCTTGGTGAAAGCAACATTTTCTTTTGATTTGTATTTTCAATTTATTTCTTTGCCAATGATTTCTAACTCTCTATTTACACCACTCTCCCTATTATTGTCTAAATACACTCTCAAAACATTTTAAAATTATATTTTATTGATTATGCTATTACAATTGTCCCAATTTTCCCCCTTTCCCCCCTCCACCCAGAACCCACACTCCCTCAGGCCATCCCAAGCCATTGTTCATGCCCATGGGTCATGCACATAAAGTTCTTTACCTGCTCCATTTCCTCCTCTGTAATTCACATCCCCATGGCTACTCTGTAACTGCCTATTTGTACTCCTTAGAAGTTCAAACCATATTAAATTGTCAAAATGGTGGCGTATTATCCTAAGTACACTTCCAGTTACTATACTCACATCTATAACAGAGAACCTCTTATTTCTACAAAGCTCAATTGCATATTGATGCTCAACAGGTAGACTTTGAAAAACTCTTTGTGGAACAGTGGATTGGATTCTGAATATATTTTGAAGGTAGAGTTAGTAGGATTTACTGACACACCAGACAAAGGAATAAAGAAGGAGATGAGAAAATAATTTTACTAGGAATTTGAGGTTAAGCAATTGGATGACAGGAGTCGGGGCCGTAATTCAGTCACTATAAATGTATATCATTGTAATGACCAAATCAAGCAAATCATTTCTGAAAAGTGTGCTAAAATTACTTAATAATCTGTATCTGTTAGAAAGTATCAGTCAGGATCTGCGGAGTGTATGATTGACAAAGAAAAACGAATTATATCTGGGTGAAGAATATGATAATTATACCACTAAATTTTTCCAGTTTTAACTGTGACATAATAAATAGATCATTTACTTTGCCTTTGAAGTTTAGGCTAGGAATATAAATGTCATTAATAATAATTATTATATTCTCAGTAAACTAGATTACTGTATACACATGTAAAAATTACAAATATTTAAACAGAAAAATAATGCGATATTTTTGTTAATATTGTATATTTATCACCCAGTATTATAGAATATTCATCTGTATATACTTTAAAATTTTTTTCCAGCATAGTCTTTTATTATCTGTCCATATAATCACAGATTTGAAACATCATTTTCTACTGGGTGAATATAAAGATAATTTGATCTTTCTCTAGTTAGTTAATCAAATCTTATATTTTATACTTGAGAATTTAGAATTACTTTGTTTGTTCATAACCAGCAGAGGTTTTAAGTCCCACTGTGATAAATAACAGTATCAAAATAATACCATAGCCCCACTACGAATAATAAAATAGTTTTGGCATTATAAAAATACTTTGTGGGAGCTATGAGCTTTTTCATTTTAAATAGCTTTTCAGAGGTATTTTCAAACTCTTTGCTTATGGAAGAGGCATCACTTCTTGGTGTTTCCACTTGATTTCTGGTGGGATTAAAGAAACGCTCTTTACTGTGCAACCATTTTACAACAGTTGGCAGCTGATGCAAATGAAACAAACCTCTGCTTCTCTGGCCTGCTTAGTTTATTTCTCTTAGGCAGTCAGAGCCTCTTCCTGAACAGGGGAAAGAAGCAACCCACAGAAGCAATCTGTGACTAGTAGATGCTGGATCAGAAGTGGTACACCAACGGAGTAAACGTTCGTCAAGCTACATGCAACTTAGAATCTTGGAGCCCATGGCAGCTCAGCCTAGAGGCCCTCATTTCTCAGCATAGTTGAGAAGCGGAGGGCCTAGTCACACACCGTAGTTTTCATTGGTAGGATGCTTTTCATTGCCTTAATTCCCGCCAAGTTTTCTTTAAAAAAAATTAAAAAAGCATTGAAAGGGAAACTGAGAAGGCAGGTAAGCCAATTTCATTGGCCCATTAGGCCTCATAGCTACTGGCATTGTTCCCCATTGTTCGCACTTAGGTTTTCCTCAGCATCTCATCATCTGTTTGGATTCAGCTCTTGGTGAGGGGCTGGTGAAGTAGTCCCATACCTGTGCGTTGCTTCTCAGCCTGCTGGCAAACACTAAGCGTGGACTGTTTTCGACACCCCCACCTGTGTGTGCGTGTGTGTGTGTCTTTGAGACTAAGACAGCCATTTCTATCATCTTTGCTGCCATCGATTAAAATACTTTTTAAAATTTTAGAGCTATAAAAATTTAAAAGTTATTAGACCAATTCCAGTTCACTCACTTGCTTGCATTCGGATGGTAGCCCAAGGTCTGAGCTGGGTCCCAGAGCAGTTCTTAAGGATGTTATACTAAATGTTTTTATTTAATTCTTTGAGGCCTCTTTGAATTGAATCAATATATTTTTAAAAATATAAAAATAAGTGCTGGTCCACAAAAATAATAATAGTGGTCCTAGTGAATTGGTGTCTAATGAGGTTGTTCTTTTTCTTTCATGGTCTGTAGGACCATGCCCATAGGAAAAGATAAAGGTGTTCCAGGAGGCATGGAGGATCTTTTATTTTTGGGTTTATTGAGTTGAGCAGTGGAGAAAGGACCAGATGAGTAATCGAAAACCTAATTCTGATTCTCTCAGTCGTGGGCAAGGCTTAGAAGTTAGAGTTTGAAACATACCTTAGAGTTAATTAACACTAGCACCTAATCTTAATGCTAAGGGAAATGAACTGAGGAATAAAGGAACTAATTCAGGATCACATAGTTAGTTACCGGAGGAAAAAGGAATAGAATCCTGAACTCCTGATTTCAAATCCCTCAGTATTTCTCCTATGCTAAACTGTTCTCAAAGTTACACAGCTTCTCCAAATCTCAGTTTTCTCATCTGTGAAGTGATGACTGTAATACTTGCTTCAGTATTTGGTAGGGCTGGAGAAAAGAATGACATGCAATAAATGAGACAGAAAGGGAGGAGGAGGGAGGAAAGAGGGAGAATGTTACCATAATTTAGTAGAATAGGAGTTATGAGTGAAACATTGCAAATTTAGCAGGTTGAAATAATCTTGATGGAAAGGATCAAGTTACATGACTTTTTGAAGACACAGTGTCTGGCCTAAGGATGGAATTTGGGGGCAGGTTTGAGGAGCAAATCTCAATTTCTTTTCTTAAACTAGATTTATAAATTAATTATTGTCTGGGGGAAGTTCTTATCCATAAACTGATAATTACATAAAACAGCCTTCTTACCTTATAGTAGCTTTATGATGCTGATCTATTAAGGAGTTTTCTTTGACTTTTTTTTTTTTTTTTGAAACAGAAGGAGTTAATTTAATGAACATCTTGGGTTGTCTCTGTGGTCTAATAATTTAATGCTTATCTAAGAATTTTAGCATTTTTCAGGCAAAGTGGTTAACGAGCACATAAAATTATTCATTTTTACCTGAATTCTAGATGAAATGATATGAGAGAAGGATAATTAATTTTATCAATCACACAGAGGCTTTACTGGATTTTACAAATTAAAGCCAAATACCCTTCACAAAAGTTCTTGGAGATGTGGCAAACCAATTTATATTCCATTAATTTAAATGTCTTTAGGCAGAATCATGGACTTTTGTAATAAAACATACAATTAATCAAATTGCTCAATAGTTTAATTACAGTTTCATCAACACTGAAAACAGTTGAAAACAACTTTGAGGAGCAGAGTTGTGAAATGTTAAACTGCATTTTTCAGTTCAACTTGGGAAAATGTGTAATTGTGCGCTGCCCTGACATCTTCTGCCTTCTAGAAATATTGACGCAAACACACACTACTTGCCCCTGTTATTGCCTTCAGCTTTGATTCCAGGTTTTAAAACTTGTCTACTGCAGGTTCTAAAGGCTGAAAGAAACTGTGGGGTTAGGGAGTCAAAAAAACATCCAAATAGAATGGAAAAGTAAGGGAAATTTAAGGGGAGAGAGTAAGGACGTGTAGTAGATATGAATCCCATTGTGCAGTCTGTGTGTCTGTGAAGAGAATGACAGAAAGCAAGGAAGACCTAGATAGGCAAGAAATACTTATTACATGAATGAGTTCACGAATGAATGATATAGTGCTGGAGACCCCTTGAAAATCAAGGCAACTATGAGGTACACAAAATATGGAAGCTTACCCAGATTGAGCAATTCTGGGATGACCCACAGAGTTTAATAAAATGAGTGGCTTTCCTTAGGATTACAGTTCAAGGTGTGACATTTCTGGTTTTCACAATAAGTCCACTGTTACTTTTGTTCAGGTTAGTAAATCAGATCTTTGCGGATAAGAGGAACTTAATAATATATCATTGTTTACCCAGCCTCAATTTTTAAAGTTAAATGTTTATTAATTTTTTTTATCATTTATCAGTTTTGCATCTCTGTTCTTTTTTATTTATTCTCCCTAATGGCCACAGACTTCCCCATTCCAAAGGAAGATGGAAGTGAAGAGAAGCTCTCTTTATATCTTTTCTTGTCCCCCTAATTGTTATTTTGATCTTGATTCTATGAAGGATCAATTTTTAAAAAATGAAGCAGCAGTGTACAAATCTAGGTATTTGAGCCTTGATAGCAAAATTGATTCCTCTTTGAATGAAACTTTGTTTAGGAGTTTCCTAAAGCAGATCTGTTATGTTGCTAATAAAATAGGATTAAAAGGAAGGTGTTCAGTGGGAAGGCTAACTTTCAGACCTTGCATTGACCGTGGGACATGCCTGGCACTGATCTTTCCAGATGAAAGTTTTGAATGGATTTTACTTCTTGCACTCAATTTTTTTTGGCCTCCTGGCATAATGGGAAGTGGAAAGCAAAACAGTATGAGCCCTGGCCGGGTGACTCGGCTGGAATGTTGTCCCATACACCAAAAGGTTGCAGGTTCTGTCCTGGTCGAGTTGCGTGGGAGAGGCAACCAATGTTTTTCTCTCACATCGAGGTTTCTCTCTCTCTTCCTCTTCTTCTTTCGCTAAAATAAATAAGAAACATATCCTCAGGTTAGGATAAAAAAAGAGAGAGAAAAAAGGGTAAATGAAATTAATTAAGGAAACCAGAAGACACTGGAAGGCCTTAGAGAGACTCTGGAAATAGTATCATTAATTTGAAGTAGATAGTATTATCTAGGTCACTGAATCCGCCCCATCCAAATAGCTTTATTTTTTGCTGACTTTAAGAATAACACAGACGGACTCTCTCTTTCATGCATATGCTTTCATGTGCAAATAGAACAATACGGCAAATTCTTAGATGTGGAATTGGCCAGAAAGCATGTACATTTAAAATGATGATATTTACAAATTGTCCTCCAAAAATGTTGGCCCAAGTTATATCTCTACAAACAAAGTATGAGAGAGAACTATTTATCACATCCTTACCACGTTTTTGATCATTAGCATTTTCATAGATAAAAATAGTAACTTTTTATTATTTGCGTTTATTTAATTTTGACTTGGTTTGACTATCTTTCATGTGGTGAGAGCCAATTGAATTTCCCTTTCTATGGACTGTTTATGTCCTTTTTAGGGGTTAGTCACTTCAGCTTTTTTAAACTTCAGTTTCCTCATCTGTAAACTGAGTGTTTTCAGGACTAAATGAGAATCTAAGGTGGTCTTGCACAGTACCTGGCAGAAACTAAGCAATTAATGAAGGTTGACTGTTATTATTGTTTTATTATTTCCACATATCAGCATCTTTTATTATCAGTACATATCAGCATCTTTTTTTCTCTGTCACTTGGATTTATTCTGGAGTTCCAGATTCATATTTTTATCCCTCTCTTTTGCTTAAAATGGTATATCCCCAGAAACTTTTCTTCTCTACCTTAGTGGCTAATTCATGCTCCTACATAATCAGGTTTGACCATTCTCAGAGCTTTTCTTCACTCTTCCCTTTTTCTCCTTCCCATGTTGAATCAGGTACCAAGTCTTATCAATTCTATCTCAATAATCAATCTATTAGTCTCCTTCTTTCTTAGCTCTCTCTAGACATTTCCTTTAGGCCCATTGATAGAACTTTTTTTTACCTTCCTTAACTGTGACCTCTTGCTTCTTCAATGCATTCTACTCACTGTTTCGGTAGTTTTTCTTTGTATAAAACAAATCAATTATTATGCATCTTTAAAAAATTATTTGATAACTGTCTGTTGTCCACAAGTTCAGCCTGGCCTTCAAAGTACTTTTCAATTTCAGTCTTCCTGTCTTCCTGGTACTTAACCATACTAATTGCTCTGTTCTCTCACCCCTGAACTTGCTCAAACTGTTGCCCTCTACACCTACCACTGTCTGTTGAAGCCTTATTCGTCCCTTACCCTTAAGGGACAATTCAAATGACAGGCCTTCCTGTAATCCCCTCTCCTCACTGTCCCCTCCCCCCTCCCCCTTGCCAGGGGGAGGGGGGAGGTGGGGGAGGTGGGGGAGGGAGGGGGGTTCGGCTGGGGTGGGGTGGAGGGATGGGGAGAAAAGGCACACAACTGTAATTGAATAACAATAAAAAATTAAAAAACAACAACAACAAATGCCAGGCCTTTAAGTGGTATTCTCACATGTTTGTGGCCAGAACTGGTTTTCTTTATGTGAAAACAGTACTTTGCACCCATTGAGACCTTTTAAAATAATGTGACTTGTTTTATGATAGGAGTGAAGCAGATCTAGGTTTAAACCATAATTTTGTTAAGATGACCTGGAAAAGTTATTGAAACTGAATTTCATCATTTATTAAAATCTAGAATAAAAATAGTGAAATGATGATTGTCAAAGAGTTTAGTAGAGTGAGAGGCACTCAGTGGATCTGTAAGGCATGCAGTTTTCTTATCCTTGAAGACTGTCCTTGACAGCTCAGGCGGACGTCTCCTGAGAATTCAGATGGTGAGCGTGCTGCTCCTTAGGCTGGAACCATTTGTTGCCAAGCATTCATATGCACATGCTGGGAGGGCCTTAAAGTTAGACCAAGTAGTTTAGACTTTGGACTGTTGATGTTTTTTGAGTACAGGAGGGACATGATCGAAGTATACTTTGGAAAATTAATTTGGTGGTATGATGTAGGCCAGATGGGAGAGGAGACACAGAGACCAATTAAATGGCAGATGTAGATGCTAGAATGGGTGACAGAGGGGGAGAGGGAAGGGAAAGAAGCTCTCACTGGAGGAATGCTGGCACTTATAACAGGAAAAGATAGAGAAGCAAAGTTTTCAATTGCACAAGGTTTTTGTTTGATGGAAAAACATGAGTGAAATCCGATGAATGCATCCAGAGGATTATAATGGCATCCATACAGAAATACAGGTTTTCCTTTAGAAATTCTCATATAGCCTTGTTTCAATGTGATCTATGTAAGGAATTTAGAAGAGTGGAATTTCCTACTTACTCTTCTGCTCAGGTGACATTGGGGATTGTTTCTCCTGGAGGATTAATTACTATAAAAGGCCTCTCACCCCTGAAAGCCTTCCTTTTAGGTCATGGTCCAGCTCAGCCCGGGTCGAGCCGGGCAGGCTTGTATATGGGATGCCTGCAGTGGCCCTGACAAGTAGATAGATGAGCTCTCATCTCCCGTATTGTGCTATTAGAGTCCCGAGCCAGTGTAGCGCGGGATACCAGGGAAGTATTGCAAAGCGGGGGGCATTGTCACAGTGCCTTTCCAGCTGTTGGCTGTTAGCAACAACATCCATTCTGCTGCTGACACCCTGCTCTCTCCAGTGGCGCTTATGCTTAGGAATTATTTAAACTACTTAAAGACAGTAGAATATTTAAAAGTCAAAATGCCTGCTTTCTAATTATTCCCTAGACCTCACTTAGCAATAGCTGGCTTCATGTCACACACTGTGACTCTCGTGGGGATTTCAGCAGCCCCCCGAGGAGAAGTGATGGTGTGGCACACTATTAACAAAACTGGAGACTGTTCTGCTCTCAGCCTTGAGGAGGAAGGTGAGATGCCCCTTGCCCTTCCCCATGCACTCCAAAGTCTCATCGAGTGGACAGGGCAACCTCAATGGGCTGTTTTAGGTGTTCAGGGGAAATCTCGATTTGCTTCACTGCACTCAGTTCATTGCTAATGAAATGATCTGTGAAAAATGGGAACCAGTGAAACAGGATTTGGTACTGTTGGCCTCTCTTGACCTTCCCTGACTTTCGTGGGCATCTTGAAAAGTGGTAACAAAATACAAAGGAATCAATGAGTTAAAGGAAATCAAGACCAGGACCATCACATTGTCAGGAAGTTTGTTGAATGGTTTTTTGAATTTGCTTTGTTACCTCTTGAAAATGGCATTAAGCAGCTAATGGGGTTGATATATTAAATACAACCCTAGTCCAATACAAAATGGACATGAGCTAATTAGTGATTTGGTACATCAATTGATATGGGAAAGATGAGCTCTTTTTATTAGGTCAGCAGAACCAGTGATGTATGGAGGCACTAAAACAGGGGAACAGATTAGGCTGCTCTTTGCAATTTTAATTATGAATGCTTATGAATAGAAAAATAAAACGTAGACTGGGAGAATAAAGGTGTACACGATGCTTGCTGGAGTTCTGATCTCTTTATGTTTCATTTTTCTTTAGATAAAGATTCGAAAGGACATTATGAATTCACATATTCTTAGTTTTTAATGTATTATTAGGAAGACGAGGTGTGAAAATCCTTTTATCTGATTTTCTGTGATATTACTCATATTATCCATTAAAAAAAAGTTTTACACCTAGTAAAAACTTAGGAGATGCTGAATCCTGGTCCTTTGTTCCCCAGTCCATTTGTTTCCCCAGGTATGTGTGCAGGAGGCAGTGCAGAGTAGTGGTAATGAGCTCAGGATCTGGAGTCGTCAGGGCTGATGTAAATCTGGGCTTTCCCACTATGTCACCTGGGACCCTTTCCTTAATCTTTCTCAACTGTAGTCGTTTCTACATTGGTAAAATGGAGATAATAGCTCCCCGAGGGCTGTTTTGAGGATGAAAAACTATAAATGAGAGAAATATAAAACCTTCAGCACACTGCCTGACACTTAGCATTGTGTGACTGTTTTTTATTATTTGGGTATGAGTCCTGCAAAATCCTCCTATTGTGTAGTCGTTTTTCTATATGGAAGTTTGTTACTACTTTGGGCCTTTTCCAGTACGGGCAAGTTTAACTCAAATCTGGTTTAAAAGGTCAGTGTATTTTATAGGTCTATGAAAGGGTATTAGTAACTAAAAACTGGTAAGTGAGGACCTATAGAAGCATCAGGTGATGAGGCCTCTTCCAGAGTCTCCCGAAGGCAATATCATGTAATTTGCATATAATTGGCATATGATTTACAGACGCTTCCTATCTGTTCTGAGATATTTTCAATTTAGGCTTTTATTATAGCTCCCCTTAGGACACTAATTTCCTGAGTTTCCCTAATCTTCTTGCAGACCTTCTTATGTCTTTTGTTCTTGATGTTAGTTTTCTAAAAGCATGAGCCTAAGACAGGAGATATATAAGCGAAGTGAGGGGTAGAGTGGGGGGCCAGCATAAACCTTGGCCAGGGCATTTTAGCCTATGTCTGAAAGTGTTGAATTTTCAGTCTAGCATCTTTAGTGTTGCTAGGGCATCTTGGAAGTTCATGGATATCAGGTTGTAATTAGGACCAGTTGGTTAATATGGTGATCAGTAACAAGATTTGCAACCATTCTCAATTTAGAACTTTTTGATTTAAAGTGATTAATCTTAAATAGACATTTTCTTAGAAGAAAGGAGTTACTGGGCATTCTGCCTCTTCTCTTCTAGACATTTATTACCAAGCACTGCAATTTATTTTGAGTCCAATTCCAAGTTTTTTCAGGCATCTCATGTAATCAACATTATTGATTGCACTTTTTAGGGATGTCTGTAATTTGTATGCAGTTAATTAATAAAGTTTATTGAGCATTTACTTGTGAAATAAGTTGCACAAAAACAAAAAAGATAAAAGAAATTGTGATTTGTCTATACCCTATTTAAATGAAGCAGAAAAAATAGGAAAGGAAAGTGCTTTGTACCATGTTTTAACATGCTTCCACTAAAGTGTGTAAAACAAGCACACAGGTTAAAGACAAATGATTAACATAAACCCTTCCAGACTATAATATATAGGATGCTGTTTGAAATCACATCTTGAAGTTGGCTAGAGCATTACAAATAAAATTGGACAAATGTCTTAGCAAATGGCCAACAAAGAATAATATTATTTTAGAGTTTCTTCTGACGTGGTTATGCAGATGAGTTTAGAGAAGTTGAAGAGGATTTGAAATCAGTTCAAAAATTAAAAATCCATTTGCATTTTATTTTTAAAAGCCTCATCTTTGAAAATGCTGACCACCAGATAAAAGCCGTGCTTGTCACAATCTGCATGTATTTTCTTTCTTTTTTTAACTTAAAAATGTTTATTTTACTTTATTTTTAATTGTGATGAAATACCCATAAAAGTTGTCACCATAATCATTTGTAAATGTACAATTCAATGGCACTCAGTACATTCATATTGTTATGCAACCATCACGATCACCCATCCCCAGAACTCTCTCATCTTGCAAAACTGACACTCTGTATCCATTCAGCAAGTCCCCCATTCCCCTCCCTCTGCCCCACCATTCCACTTCCTGTCTCCATGAATTCCACTACTCTAGGTGCCTCACACAAGTGGAATCACACTGTTTTTATCCTTTTGTGACTAGCTTATTTCACTTACCATAAATGTCTTGAGGTTCATCCATGTAGCATATTGTAGAACTTCTTTTCCTTTCATTTTTAACTTTTAAGCTTTATTGAAGTATAATTGACAAGTAAAACAGTTAAAACTTTCTATTGTTTTTCTATTACAGTTGTTCCAATTTCCCCCCAAATTTTTCCACCTTTGTCTTCCTCCACCCAGCTCCCTCTCCTGCTCCCACAGTAAATCTACACACCATTGTCCATGTCCATGGGTTATTCATACATGTCCTCTGACTAGTCCCTTTCCTGTCTTTCCACCATTATCCCCCTCCCTTCCCCCCCACTGGCCACTGTCAGTCTGCTCCATGTTTCCATGACTCTGGTTGTATTTTGCTCATCAGTTTGTTTTGTTCATTAGATTCCTCTTATAAGTGAGATCATATGGTATTTGTTTTTCACCGACTGGCTTATTTCACTTAACATAAAACTCTCTAGTTTCATCCATTCTGTTGCAAAAGGTAGGAGCGCCCTCTTCCTTTTCATCACATAGAATTCCATTGTGTAAATGCACCACAGTTTTTTGGTGCACTCATCTGCTGATGGACACTTAGGTTGCTTCCAGCACTTGGCTATTGTAAATTGTGCTGCTATGAACATAGGGGTACATAGGTTCTTTTGAATTGGTGTTTCAGGGTTCTTAGGGTATATTCCCAACAGTGGAATTGTCAGGTCAAAATGCAGTTTCATCTTTAATTTTTTGAGGAGACTCCATACTGTTTTCCATAATGGCTGCACCAGTCTGCATTCCCACCAAGAGTGCACTAGGGTTCCCTCTTCTCCACATCCTCACCAGCAGATCACAATACCTGGTATCAAACTATACTATAAGGCCTCTGTAATCTAAACAGTCTGGTACTGGCAAAAGAACAGACACATACATCAATGAAACAGAATAGAGAGCTCAGAAATAAACCCAAGTCTTTATAATCAATTAATATTTGACAAAGAGGGCAGGAGCATACAATGGGGTAAAAATAGCCTCTTCAATAAATGGTGTTGGGAGAACTGGCCTGGTACATGCAAAAAAAATGAAACTAGAACACCAACTTATATCATATACCATAATGACTCAAGATGGATAAAAGACTTAAATATAAGTCATGATACCATAAAAGTTCTAGAGGAAAACATAGGCAGTAAAATTTCAGATATCCCACGTAACAATATTTTTGCTGATATCTTTATTTTTGAAATAAAGGAAAAAATAAACAAATGAGACTGCATCAAATTAAAAAGCTTCTGCGTGGCTAAAGAAACCATCATCAAAATAAAAAGGGAACCAACTGTATGGGAGAACATATTTGTCAATGACACATTGGGCAGCAGTTTAATCTCCAAAACATGTTAAGAACTCAGATGACTCACCAGGAAGACAAACAATCCAATTAAAAAATGGGCAAAGGACCTGAACAGACACTTCTCCAAGGAGGACATACAACTGGCCCTTAGACATATGAAAGGAAGCTCAACATCACTAGCCATCAGAGATGCAAATTAAAACCACAATGAGATCACCTCACACCTGCCAGAATGGGCATCATTAATAAATCTTCATGTATTTTCATGTTCTCATTCTATCTATGAGATTTAGTCCATGAATAGAAAATCTTTTGCTTGGGTTTTGATCTTGAACTTGTGTTGTGTCACCTAAGATGTGTCCCGCCTCCTACTCCTCATCATTACTCAGCACTGATCAGGGCACTGTGGCCTCGGATGCTCCTCCACACTGACTGTCCTGCACTTTCCCTGGAAGCCTCTGCGATAATGCTGGCTTTAGAAGGTTCAAAGCTTTGGGTTAGGTTTCCTTGTTGCTTGCAGGTGATCAACAGCTGCTAAGATACTTTTTGTCTCTTTCTTTGTTAAGCCTTTCCCTGGTAATTATGTCATCCTGATAACTTTGGTTCTTAGATTTGAGCTATAATTCTAACTGTGTTAGTGTGAAAAATTGCCTGAGATAAAATTCTGGAAAGGTGGTTTCATGTAGAAAAATTTATCTCATTTCTTTCTATTTTTGGGAAAACACGTAAGGCAATTAATCACTTTTTAAAGATTGTTACATTTTATCTGTGGTTTTAAGACTATTTCTCTTGCATGATATTATTATAATAATTTTGTTTTTAACTAAATGCTTACGTTGAAGTGCTTATTTTTAAAATTTATAAATTCAAACCTCACCTAAGAGTAAATGTTTAAGTCACAAGTATCTTTAAGATGTAGACAAAAGAAATATAAAAATCATGTCAGTTTCCTTAGGAGTTTCATGTCATACAAAAAAAAAGGAGAACACCTTAAAATTTTTTAAAGGTATAGTATAAATTTTTGACATCAGCAATCTCTAAAATTTTAAGACCTGGGGTTTCCTAGACTTGCACGCTGAATTTATATAGACTTTTGAGAATGACTTCTCTTACTCTGACCAGTTTACTGTCCGTGATAATAGTCACATGAACACAAACATAATTTTTATTTGTCAATGCATTTATATTGAGTACTTAGCAGGTGCCACACCCTGTGCTGAGTGTAGCTCTAGCCCAGTAGCTCTCGGTTTTGTGAGGACAATCGTGTAACACATAACGATACAGAGAGACAAATATGTTTTTGGGTTCTCAGCTGTTTCTTTTCCGAGTCCTGTTTCTCCCAGTAATGTATCCTTCTGTCTCTCTCTCCTTAATCTTTCATGAAGCTATTGGTCTTTCATCTTTCTTTTTCAAAGTGTGGTCACAGGAAGCAATCAGTCAGATAATTAGATAATTACATCTAATCTTGAATAAATTAACTATGAATAAGTAAAATAAGTGCCCTATGAAGGCTCACAGGATCTTTACACTTTACTTCTAATTGTAGATTGAAATGCACACTGTGGCGAGGATAAATTATACCCAGTTACTCTTATTGCTAGCTATAGAAGTCCCTTGTATGTGTATAGCTTCTAGTATAGGCTAGCCATTATGGTGAGCATTTTTATATATTATCTCAAACCCATGCAAACACTTCTGTGAAATATCATTATCATGACTCTAATTTTATATGAGGAAGCCGAACTTCAGTGATACTGGGCTTGTTCAAGTCCATGTGGCCTATGATTGGCAGAACTCCAATTCCATCCAAGTTCTGAACTGCTTCCAAAGCCAATGCCCCTCACACTCTACTACCTGGCCTCTGAATATATCTTAATTTTGAAAATATTACATAGTGTGGATTGTATGTTGTCTGTATAAAGTGCATGTTATAGAAATAAAGTGCATTATAGAAAGCCAGCTCAAGTGCAGTCAGATTGATTGAAAGTATTTTGGGGCTGAGTTTAGCTTAAGAATCTAGAGTTAGCCATGGCGCAAGGTGCTAGACTTACGGAAAAGACTCTGTTTGCCATTTATGCTGTACTTGCATTGCCAGACAGATCACGGGGAGATCTCCATTGACCACTAGAATGGTTACATGTAGATTTCAACCGTTTGGTGCATGTGTAAGTGATGTTATTCAATAACATATAACATCTAAGAATGAGAGGGATTTAAGGGGTTAAGCTTTTTATAAGTGGTCAAGACTTACAGCCTAACATTCCTAACAAATCCTGAATTGGGTAATAATTTTCCTACAAGGGAAAACATTTCACTTTATTCAATGTGTGTTGTTTCTAAAATTCTCAGAAAATTTATAGTTTCTTTAAAGCTGAACCACGTTTAAATATTAGACCATGTAAGCCCGACTTCAGCTTTGTAGGGAAACATGCAGAGCTGGAGATAGCTCTCGGGGAGGGAGACCCAGTACCTGGCTGGGTCAGTGCGGAAGGGGCAGACCTGTCCTGCAGCTGGTCAGGGGTGCATACAAAGCAGGCATCCACTCTTAAGATCCTTGTGGATGCATTTCACAGTCTTGTTTTCCTAGGGATTTTTATAATGGCTCTTCATCAAGTTTTTTCAAATATCCTTTAATAACCATAAAAACCTTGTTGCAAGGTGCTGCTTTTGTACAATGCTTTCAGCGCCAATGATTGTGAACCCTGCTTCTCTGGGATGATGAAAAAAGATCTTTTTAATAAAAAAGAAGGAAATAGCAAGATGGCTTGGTCATGGTGAGGGGTCTTACAAAATTCTGTGGCTCAGAAAGTTAACTAGAGGTTAAGACAGGGGCAGGAAAGGGAATAACTACTTGGAATCTCTCGGGTTTCCTTTTGGGCCATCAGACAGAGGGAAGATGCAAACTGATGGTATCTGCACTTCCTGTGGGTGTGTATCTGAAAATCAGAGCTACTTCAGCAGGCCTGGTTTTATCCAAATTGAATCTGAATGATTTGCATGTAACTGCCAACTTTAACATCTCAGAATTAAAGAGAACAAGCAATGAGACATGATCATTGAATTTCACTCTTTCAGGTGAATTTCAGGCCACTGAAGCAGCACTCTGTAGTAAGGGTTGCATTTAAGGAAATTTAAGTAGAATGAGCCCTCCCTCTTAGAGGAAGGATATGTGAGGAATAAAAACTCTGGGTCACAGGTATCATTAACATAAAAGATATTCTCACAAAACTGACCTTTCCTTCAAAAGAAGGACGAAAGGACAGAGAGGGTTGAGGAAGACAAATATTAAAAGTTATGGTATCTCAGTTTTGCAACTCAGGGTAGTATCTGCTGAGTCAGTGACTGCTTTGTAACTAGATTTTAAATGCAACAGGAGTCACTTCTCTTAGGAACTCATTTTGCTGCTTACTACAGAACAGATCTTGACTTGGCATGCGACATTAGCAGGATGGGTTTGTTCCTGGCCTTCAACTAACTGGAGAAACCACTTTTAAGTTTTTCATTCTTGAACTACCTACATTTATTCTTCTGTTCCTTGGAGAATAGATCAAGAATTTTATGGGGGCTTCCTTTTCTTATGAAACCAAGCTCCTTATTACTATTTCATATTTCTCATTAACATGGTTCACAGACATAACTTTGTTGGAAGATATAAAATAATTTTAATTCTTACTCAAAATAGCAGGTTACAAAACAATATATAGACTATAATCTCATGGTAAATGGTATTTACCATAATGTTAACGCTGATATTTTTCTTGAGAGAAATAATGGGAAAGTCTTACTCATTTATTTATTTTTTGCTATCTAGAGTGTGGTCATAAAAACTGAAATATAAAATACTATTTTATCAAGTTTAAATGTAATAACAATTAGCCATTTATTATGTATTCTAGGCTTGGTGGCCTCTCTGATTATTTCCCTTTATTTCTATAGGTGATGTGTCTTCTTTCTGTGCTAAGAAGAAAGAAAAATAAGTTATTAACATGTTTTCAGTCACATTGGAATTGTACTAACTTTTTAATAACTGTGCTTTGACTTGTATAGAAGCTCTGCTCCTGTTTGACTTTGTTCCAGTCATTCAATCGCTTGGGGACTGTTTCCTCATCTGTATAATAAGGGACTGTACTTACTGATCTCTGTGATTTTAAGAGCGACCATTTTTCAAAGTACTTTTATATTCATGACTTCCTTTGATTCCCTGACCTCCCAGTGAGGGAGATTAGGATCATTGCTGTTTTACAGATGAGGGGCTGAGCCACAGAGCAGTTGATTGGTTTGTCCAAAGTCACCCTGGATCAGTATCAGAATCTGTGTGAGGCTGTGGCTGTCCTTCTCTGGGTCCCTGTTTCTTTTTTTTTTTTATTTTAAAGATTTTATTTATTTATTTATTTTTAGAGAGATGGGAAGGGAGGGAGAAAGAGAGAGAGAGAGAGAGAGAGAGAGAGAGAGAGAAACTTTGGTGTGTGTGAGATACATTGACTGGTTGCCTCTCACATGCCCCTAACCAGGGACCTGGCCCGCAACCCAGGCATGTGCCCTGACTGGGAATCGAACTAGCGACCTTTTGGTTCACAGGCTGGTGCTCGATCCACTGAGCCACACCAACCAGGGCTGGGTCCCTGTTTCTGTCACCAGGCTGCCTGCCTCGTTGCCTCTAATGTTCTCAGAAGCACTGGCGTCTGGAAATACTGTGGATGCATTCCTCCTGGGTGGGACCAACTGCCTGGTAGGAAAGAGACTCTGGCTGGGACACTACATCCCAAGAGTGCCCCCATGGCAGGAGAAGAGATAGAGGAAATCACCAGGCCACGGTAGAGGAGCTGTTGATTGCAAATCATCCCTCTCCGCCTAATAAAAAGTGAAACTAGGCTGAGAACTGAACAAGCTCCTTAACCATGATAGATTCCATTTGCCTACTGGAGGCAGAAGGCTTGAATACAAGGATCTGGACTGAAAGGGGGGAACCTCAGGTGGTTTTAGAACCTACTCTGGGCCTTCCCACAGGTTTCTAAGAAGTTGGAAAGACCATTACCGCTCTGATGTTCCAATTTCCCATTAGTTCAACAACAGAGCTAATTGACCTCCTCACCGAAACACCACCTTGCAGAACTTACATAACAGGTGTTGATTACTATTTGTTTTATGTGTTGTCCTCCAATTCTAGAAGCAGAGAATGATCCATGGGTAAGAGCCACTTGTCTAGTTAGGGTGTTCAGACATGGTGTAATGATGACCCTTTCCATTCTTTCTTACGACTACCATAGTTGGAATTTTCAGGGAACACCTTTGGTTTAATTATTCAACATAGGCACATGGCCACTGTCACGTGCTTAGAACTGTAAATGCTTTAGCAGTGCAACTGTTCCTATCCAAGGCTTGCAAATCATGATGCAGACCGAAGCAGGCTGCATCATCTAAGGTAGTTGTTTCCATGCATCACACCCAGGCTGTGCTATCCATCATAAATGTACTAGAAAGCCTCTTTCCCACAGCTATTGATTTTCTTATGGTGACTAATTTGTCTGCACTCTTGACAGGATGACAGTTGGCTGACATTGCTAAGCTCTGGTGTCCTTTTATACCTCCTGCTGTTTAAACCTGGTGCGTGGGTGGGAAGATTCAGATTAAAACCCACTTAAACAATTGCTCCTGTTTTGGATTTTCCTCCCCTATCACTTATTGTGTTGTACTGTCAGTTCCAACATCTTGTCTTCCTCTGCCAGACTTTAGTTCTATTTTTTCAGTAGTCCCTTTTCCTTATGCTGTGTTTTCTATATAAATAAGCGTATATTGCCATTTACTAGATTCCAAGGCAGTCGACAGTGACTTGAGGTAAATACGAAAGTGCCATGTTTTTCTAGGAGAGAAGGCAAGCTGCCACACTCCAGCAATGAGAGACCTTCCTTTTAGCTAACTTCTCAGAACAATTTGACTAGTCTCGATAAACCTGCCCCAACAGAACAGACGTTGCCAGCTTGGGTGGGACGTCACTTCCCTTTATAGGCTACTCAGATTTCATTTTCCACTTGGACTGCGGCAGGTTTCCTGCTCTCCCTTCAAGTTACCCAGGGGCTTGATGAATAGCTGGATTCACCAGTGAGTGGACAGCTCATTAGCCAGTCTTGGAGGGCCTGCTGTGACTGTTCTGAATCAAAAAGCCAGGTTTCTAATGGTGGATAACCAATTAACAGCAAAATGTACCCTCATGAATTTTAACTGTTGCCTTGTCGGAAGTCTGTTTGATGTTCTGTTTCATAATGTTTTGTGATGTTCTCTTTCATGATGTTTATTTTTCTTACTGAAATTGAAAACATGCGAGGACTTGGTTAGAATTAAGAATCAGGTGGTAAAGACAATTTTAGGATTGTGATGATTGTTATACATGCTTTGTGTTATTTTGTTCTTTTTCTTCAAAATTGTCGGTGCAAACAATTTTGATCACAAGTTTTCATGTGATGGGTTCTGGGAGAAAGGATATGGAAAGAGAACTAGTAGCAAAACTTCCTTGTTTTTATTAATTATTCTTATTATTGTATGCATGGTACAAAATTGGAAAATATAGAGAAGTGTAAAAATGAGAAAAATCACCCATAATTCCATTACACAAAATCAACGCATGCTTGCTTGCTTTCTTTTCTTCCTTCCTCTCTCCCTCCCTCCCTCCCTTCCTTCCTTCCTTAATTAATTAATTAATTTTTGCTACATTTGCTTGTCTCTTGACCTTTATCTCTAGTCCCATCTCTTTTTCACACACATCTCATATAATACATATACAAGTATAGTAAATTCTACATGTTTAGACATATTCACAAAAGTATGTAGATACTCTGCAAACTATCTGTAACCGGCTTTTATAGTTGACCATATTGTGAACATCTCCCTCATATCATTACATATATTAGGAAAATATATGATTTCAATAGTTGAATAGTAGCTCATAGGGTTTTACCTAATCCAGCCCTAATTATTGTTCTTTTTTTTCATCAGTTCACTTCATCTAAGCCTTTTCATTTTTATTTTTTCCAACCTCACTTTCATGCTCCATCCCACTGGCCACTTCCCACTGGCATTTTCTTCCTTCTCAGTTGGAGTTCAAGGTGAAGACAGTATGAAGTTGTGGCCACACTGGTTCTTCCATGACCTTCTCCCAAGGTGAGCAGAATAAATGCAGCTGAGGCATGAATATGAGGATAGATGCATCTGTGAGAGCAGGGATGCCACTGGCCAAGTCCTGGAAGTCACCCCTACTTTTGGAAGGTCATCCTTGGCCATGCTCTCTGATTTGAAGGGCGATTAGGCATGGCTTTCCTGCAGCGTGTTATCCTCTTTGCTTTTGCTGTCACCTTCTTAGACTCCTTCTTCAGAAATCCCTGAACTTTAGTTGTTTACATTTTGTGCAGAGAGCTCTGGGGTGTGAGGCCTGATTCTCATTCTGGCCTGTCCCCCATGGGCTCCATCTAAGCTCTTCTGCTTGGTCTCCTTAGAGGGAAACTCAGGAACTTTATGCTTTTTCCAATGTTTCCCCTTTATTTTATTTTTTTTAAATAGATTTTATTTATTTACTTTCAGAGAGAGGAAAGGGAGGGAAGGATATGTGAAAGAAACATCAGTTGGTTACCTCTTGTTCACCCACAAACGGGGACCCGGCCCACAACTCAGGTGCGTGTCTGGACAGGGGATTGAGATGGTGACCTCTTGTTCACAGGCTGGTGCTCAATCCACTGAGCCACACCAGCCAGGGCTGATGTTTCCTTTTAATAGGAGCTTTCCTGTTCTATAGCCAAACTATAAAGTTATGCCATTTATCTTTGCTTGAAAAGTAATAGGTCATCTGGGAATATTTGGCATTAGGTATATGGAGCAAATTTGGATGTGATTGACAGTTATATCATGATTACAGAACACCATGGCCTGGAGATACTTTATAAGAAATAGCAATAAGCCCACTGAAAAACCAGCTAGACCAGAATATAACCCTTTATGAATCACGTGAAGCTGATGGCTACATGTGCCGCTGCCCTCTGCTGTTAGAGTGTGGTAATCAGGGCTGGTTATGGGGAACATTTTAGTGCGTGAGGTTTTTCTTTTTCGGTGGGAAGCTCTTTCAGGGCCTTAATGCTAGCATTTTCCAATATTTTTATTCTTTACTTCTCCACCCCTCTTTCCTTACCTCTTTTCCCCAATTAAAATAAAGAGGATCTGATATCACATATATAATTATGGGTTAGGGACTGTTAAACAATTTGACTGAAGTAAAAGTTACGGTAAAATGGTGTCTCAAACCGACATTTGGATCTTTGATCTGTATTTCTAATTTTTATTCCAGATAATGGGCATACCATTCACCCCTGTCCAACCTCTCCAACTACTCACCTTGCCAAAAGGGATATTTTAGTTTGTTTTTAGGTCAATGGAAATCTGAACTGATACATTACTCTGTTATTCTGTAAGTAATTTACATTCTCCTATGGCAAGTTTCTCAATATTTTTGTCCCTTATCTGAATATGAAAATATTCACAGATTCTTATTTTCTTAAAAAAGATTTATTTATTTATTTTTAGAGAGAGAGGAAGGGAGAAAGAGAGGGATAGAAACATCAATGTGTGGTTGCCTCTTGCACACCCCCAACTGGAGACCTGGCCTGCAACCCAGGCACATGCCCTGACTGGGAATCGAACTGGAGACCCTCTGGTTCACAGGCTGGCACTCTATCCACTGAGCCACAACAGCCAGAGCTGGATTCCTCATTTTAAAGAATTTGTATTGCCTTCTCCCATTATTTATGCATGTAAAGGAAGTTTACGAACCCTTGTCTATGGCACCTATTTTTATCATCACTTTGAGTGGTGTCAATGAATGTGAGAAAAGCATGGTTCTTTCTCTATAAGCTGATCATTTTCTTTCCTGAAACACTTGACCTACTTTATGTAACTCTTTTCTATTCTTTCAGGCCTGAGTTGGTGTCTTCATATCCCCAGCTCTGATGTGCCCTTTGGCTCTCTTCCTACAGAACCTTATTTCCTTAAATCATTTCTTATCTGAGATCAAACTGAATTCATTGTCTCCCCTTTCAACGTTATTCAAATCTTAGCTTGTTTTCTTTGCCTCGAGACTCCTAGATTCATATTTGATGTTATTTGACACATACAACATTATTTTGGTATTTAATGATATTTTTACACTCTACTTCCTCTGCTCTGACATCCTTAAATGCAACTCGGCTTTAGTTGTTTTCTCTACCTACGCTATGAAGTGTGTCAACAAAAGGCGTGCTTTCTTTTAACAAGTATATTCACATGTTTCACGCTAAAAGACCACGAATCTGTCATTGCATTTAAAATCTAACAGCACTGCAGAACTGTTCTCAGAGCTGGCTTCTAGAGCAGATTACAAATGTTCCTCCCTTCTTACACCCACCCCCGAATTTATTCCAAACTGAAGATTGGCTGGGATTTTAGCTAAAGGAAGGTATCTAAGTTCACATGTGGTCACATTTTTGTGAGACTTGGAGCCTGTCTATCTTAAATCTTACCCCAGAATGCATTGTGTCTACATAGTTGGGAGAGCGAGCAGAGAATTCCTCCTCTCCTTCTTCTTGGTTCTAAAATGGAGACAACAGTCTGAGGCACAACTCTAAAACGATACTAATAAAGAACACTTTGCTGCCTGGCAGATGACCTGGGGCAGCAAACTCCCATAGTTCCCCTTAAGCAACAGCAACAGTAAAAATCTGGTCTGCCCCAAGATGTCTCCACTTTGATTGTTTACCTTTCTCATTTCTTTATAATTATGTTAGAGGGCAGGTGACGGATGACTCTAGGTTCTCACGTCAGCTGGATAAGTGTCTATCTCCGTGAAGATGAGGACGACTGGGAAACAGCAGTAAATCTCTTTTCTCTAGCTTTTCACCGAGAAGCACATATTAATGTGCTGTAGGACAGAGTGAACGATATAATTAAAAAAAGGAATATGTAAATGTGCCTATATTTATCACATCTTTAATGGGCTCTTTAATGTAATTCTAGGGTTAGTGGCAATTTAGTGTTTGAATTAGACCAATGATCCTTAGTAGGAATCATTTCCTGCTGCAGGGGTGGTGGTGGGGAGGATGGCTGTATCATGAGGAGAACTGTTTGATGTGCTGCCTTAAGGGAACGTTTTCTGAGCTGAACAGTCATCACTGCCTCTTTAACCTTTTGCCTGTTGATGTTCTACCCCTCATGTATGTTATGGCAGAAAGAGTTGAGGACCAAGGAGGTATATTATCTTCAAGGACTTTATTGTAATTACTTGTTTGATTTTCGGATTCCCCTAATAGGTTGGAAATCTGTACAGGCATACCTTGGAAACATTGCAGGTTCCACACCACTACAATACAGCGAGTATTGAGATATAGTGAGTGATAGCCTTTTTGCTGGTGGGGAGTCTTGCCTTCAATTTGTATAATGTGCAAAGTTTGTGAAGCACGAAGAAGTACAATAAAATGAGGTGTGCCTGTAATGGCCTGGATGATATCTGTTTAATAATCATCTTGTTAATCATTAATAATCTTATTAATAATTTGATCCCATTGTCATACATGTAGTAGGTGCTCATTAAACATTTGCGGAAGGAAGAAAAGAATGAAAGCATGATACCTGGGGAGATATTGAAGATAGAGATTTCTCTGAGGTTTAAGTTGGATTGTTTAGTTAGAAGTTAGTTTGCATTGGGCACTGGTAAACACTTATCACTTCTTCCTATCCCTCCAAAAAACTGCCAGAAAAATAGTTAAAAAATAACATCAAAACTGATATTTAAATTATACATGTAATTTAAAAATAAGTGAAAACGTTAAGAAAATGGCTTGATACATGGATCAATCAAATTAAAATGAAACATACTTGGAAATGAGGGGATATAATGCAGGAAAGAATCAGAAATAAAAAAATCAGCTCAGAACTAAAGACTAAAGTAGAATTAACACAAAAATGAATCAACAGAACAGATGCTTTAGAAGAAATATAAGGTAAAAAAGAGGATGATTTTAAAGATCAAAAGAAATGAACAAAGAAATAAAAACTTTGAAAGAAAAAAGATCCAACATAAGTATACTAGGAATTCCTGAAGAAGTAAATCAAGAGAACAGAGCAGAACAAATTCTAAAAACTAATTCAGAAAAATTTTCCTGAATTTTAAAAAAGACTTAAAACTGTACAAGAACAGATGTATTTGAGATGGTCACTCCAGAACAACTAATGTCAAGACGTATTCAAGTGAAATTTGCTGAAAAAATCATTTGAGTGTCTTGACAAAACAGAAAGTGACTTATAAGGGAAATAAAATTAGATTACCATCAGACGCCTTTATTTTTGACAACAACGCTTTCTGTGAGAAGCAAATAAAATAAAATCTTTAAGAGATTCAAAGAAAGAAAATACAAGCCAAAATTTTTTATAGCTAGAAAAACTGACCTTCAATTGTAAAGAATACAGGTTGTCATTAATGTATAATGACCCAAAGATGATGGTTCCCAGGAGATTCCTTCTGAGGAATTTACAAGAGAATGAACTTCAGATAGTGAAAATAACTAGAGAGACATTGTCATTAGGAGTGGTGATGAATATTGCACATATACTTACTTGTGGGACAAAGAAGAACTGAGGCCTAATGGAGCAAGTATTTATAAAATAGCAATATGCTGTAAAATGTAGATAATAAATAACTGCAAAATTGGGGAAGTCATATGCATATGCAAATAAATGTTTAAAAACTATTCTCATCAATTGTATTGGCATTGGTACTAGTAATTAGCATTGTTATTTGGAGACAATTGTGCAAGTAATATAAGAAAAAGTAAATGAGAATTTATGTGATTTTCTAATTCTATCTTCTTATGTGTTTTGAGAATTATAATTTTTGGTTGGAAGAAAGGAGAGGTAGAAGTAATCTTGAAATGATTAACTAAAAATCTCCTTATTCTTGAATTAGAAATATCAGTATGAACTTATGAAGTTTTGTATGTGTAAATATATGAATGTACGTCTATGTCCTAGCTCTGCCTGCTGAAGAGTTCTAGAAGCAATGAGCAAACCAATAGCAAAGAGCACACCTAACATCCATATTGAGGTGGCTTTGAAATATCATTTTCCATAAAAAGAAACTAGAACTTGGAGAATTGGCTAATTCTAGGTCTGGGGCCAGAAATGCACAATATTAATTTGGCACGTCTTGTCATACCATACAGCTAGGAAGCTTTCAGTATCTACTGGGGTAATGTCTAAAGAACTCAGGAACCAACTTTAAGAGCTTCACATTAAGACAATTTAAGCTTCAAAACAGATAGTAATTTTAATTGAATGAAACTTATAAATTATGCTTAAATTCATGAGTACATAACTGTAGGTTAAAAATGTAGCCATCTTCAAAAGATTCTAAAGAACCAATTCATTTTCTTGAAAATGGGTCATTAAAGCAAAAGAATCAAAGATTTATCCTGCTTTTCCAATACGAACCACTAGGAAACCAAATAGTAGATGAGGGGAAGCATTTATTGACAAAAATATTTTAACTAATGAAAGAAAAAGAATGGATGAAATTTAACTATCACCATTTTACAAACCCTAAATGAATTACTAGATTTAGGCATTAGGCCTCAACAGCTGCTAACAGGAAAACACAGAACCAGACATTAAGTGCTTTTTGATGAAAGATCACACTTATTAAAATCTTTGCAAAGGGGTGGGACCCCAAACAAGTCAAAGTTTTGGATCTGGCTGCCAGTTTGCAGGAAATACACAGGGCACAGGGCCTACATTGTACCACGTCTGCCAGCAGTACCTGCACTGTGAGAAACTCTGCAGGTGAAATGCTCCAGATCTTTGGACCAATAAATTGTAAACAACAACAACAACAACAAAAGAAAAACAAAAAACAAAAAACAAAAGAGGGGGAGACTTAAAAATATGTCACATTTAATAAGATGGGCAAGACTAAAATATTATGTCCAGGAACGTGTACTTATATGATAAAACTATGAAGAAGTGATTGCAAGTTAGGAGAGTGGTTAATTTTGGGAGGAAGTGGGGCTTGACATATGAAAGGTGAGGTGCATCTTAGGTGGCTGTCAGAGGTCTTTATCATGACTTAGTGATGGTTGCAGGGTGTCTGCCTCGTATTAACTCATTAAGTTACACATGAGTTTTGTGTGGGTTTTTGTGTTTTTTTTATAATTAAAATGTTAAAAACAAAAAGGAAAATAAGATTGGATGGGATTCTTTTTTGTTCTTGCAAGTAAATTCTGTGATTCTTTCTCTGCTCCTATATGTGGTCTGAGATCCTATTAAAGCCAAAAGTCCAAAGACTCTTAAAGTGGAGGTCGAATCCATCTTTATGTGAGAGTATGCCCAATGATCCAGAGAATCGACATGGTTCAAAACAGACATATTTTCCTTTTGGAATCCAGCATTTTTCTCCATTTTATTTGCCTCCAGGGAAAACAATGTGACTTTAAAGTCTTGTCATCAGTGAGAATAGCGTCGGGGAGCTGGGCAATAAATCTCAGCAGACTAAACCACTGCCCTAAGTGGCTTAGCACTCCCTGAATAGCCGCTGACAATGATTTCGAGCTGTACTTTCCAGAAGCTGGAGTTGATCTGTATTTAATCTATCCATCCATTGTGTGAACTTGTCCACCTGAGAATTGTAAGAAGAAAAATGAGTCACCAAGACTCATGCGTTGTGGAAGGCAGACTCTCCCTCCCCCGAGAAGTCCTAGAACTTAAATCTTTTTTTCCTTAGTGATTCACTAAGTGTTTGCAATCATGGTCCACACATTTAGTTTTTGTCAAGATGGATGTTTCTAAAAGAATTATTTTTTTCATTTCATGGTGAGATTCTTTCTATCTTCCCGACACTTCAATTACTGGCAGAAACTGGACATGAGAGGCTCAAGTAGCGAGGTTTCGTTTGTACATCAGTGCTCAGGGGGGAGGCCACACGCATGCGGGGTTGAGTCCCCCGCCTGATGAGCCACAGCAGCCTCTTTCGTGACGGGGGTTTCTGAAACTCCATTCAGGGTCTATTCAGTCAATACCTTAAACAATGAAAGAAATACTCAGCGATGATTACCCCAGTCAACTAATTTTTTTCTTCTTTACAGAACTCGTAAAATAAACTGCTTCGTAAATAAGGACCAGAGTGCCTGGGGAGGGCTGAAGGCAAATTATTTGCTTTAGGCCATGGAGCATGTATATCAGAGGGGCGTGTGCAAAGGTACAACCTTTTCCGTTGCAGCGGTGATCAGATGGGTGTAGAAACATCTAGAGAGAGGAAAAAAATTCCATTAAAACATTTGTTGGTGGTTGGGAGAGATTTCTTGATCTGAGGGTTTCAGAGATTGGGAAATAAAATAAATACTGTGAAATTAAACACAGCGGTCCGAGGTGAAATACTGGGCTCATATGCATTATCTTCAGAATCTTTTGTAATTTAGAGATATTTTACCGAGAAGAAGAAAGTATGCAGAGTAAGTTGTGTAACTTACAAAGCTGAAAGACCAAGCCTCCGCTTCCAGAACAACGCTTTCTCTTGCTTCGATGACTGCTTTTTAAAATGGATCCTGAGGACCTCCGTTTCAGGAGCCCCGTGGAGGTTTTGCACAGGCCAGACTCCGTGCCAGCAGAACAGGCTGACCAGGAGCCGGGGCCCCCTTTGGTCTGCTTCATTTTGGCCTGTGGAGCCCTGTTGACTTTTTACAGAGCTCACTGTAAGACTGGCTGGGGAGGCCCTGAGCATCTGGCCGATGTAGCAGAATCCGTGGGCTGGGACTATGCAGAAGTTTTGGCCCAACAGAGTGAAACTGCTGAACTTCAGCTTTTTCACCAGTTTGCTTCACTTTAAAGAGCAGTCTCAGCTTGAACAGCTGGGGCTAAATTGCAGGGGAGAGTGTTTCCGTGAGCGGTGCCGGCTTTCCCAAGTAAGTGTGTGGAACCTGGCCACTGTCAGCAGTGCCCAAACACAACCGTCTAATTGTGCCTTGGTGAAATGAGGGTGGTTTTATTTCCCTTTTTAAAGTCCATTTCCCACACAATCAAACCTCCTCTCGTCAGGCCCACTTACTTCTGTTTTTAGCAGGGAGCTGTTTAGGCGAGGGAACTATCTGGAAGCACTTATTGCTCATATGACTTTGGGGGGTCTTTAGGTCCCCTTCTGGGCTTCCTAAGCCTAAACTGGCAGATAATGTGACTTAAAGTGAAAGTTAGCTTGCACTAGCTCAGGACCTAAGTCTTAGCGTTCCAGACTTTTTTTCCTCTACTGAACTTCTGGCCTTTTAAATCACGATGGTGATGATTTGCCATCTACGCCTCTATTTCTCTTTTCCTTTTTTCCATTCCATTGCTCATGATCACTGAGTCCTTTCTGCTAAATCTGTACTTGATTTCAGAATACTTATTAATATGGCCAATTGATGAGTCAGCTATGTGTCAAATCCTCTTTCCTTTCCTTGGTCAGTGGTGTTTGAGTGACAGTGGAGTGGAGTGACCCACGAGTCTGGTGGGCTGTCCTTGCCCCAGCATTGGAATCAACAGTCTTGGATAGAATGGTTAGAAGTGTGTTCTTGTTTCCGCTCTGCCATTTATCAGTTAACTACAACTATACAGGGTATGGCAGAAGTAAGGATTACTTGAGTGTGGTTGGTGGATTACGTTAACGTCATGCATGAGATGGACAGCAATTTGAACATATCACTTAAATTGTCATACGATGTGCTTGAGTGTGATATTGTTATGTTATAGAATTACATGCTTATGATTTTGTAATAAAAAAGGGGTGTTGTTTGTGCTGGACCTTGTATTTGATCTCTTCAAAACATAGTTTTCCTCATTGGAATAAATGGAATCCCTGCTCCAATACTTTGAAGTTTGTTGTAACTCTGTAGGAATAAACAAATGGATGTGGATGTCTTTCACAAACAGCCTCGTGTGACATACATAAAAATTGTAACATAGTATATTGCAAATTTCTGCTTCCCTACCTCCTAGACTCACCATAGCTGTTAGGTGCTAGTTTCTCTAACTAAATACCTAAAATTTCCAGTATTGATAGTGCTGCGGAGCAAGCAGTATAATGGTTCTGAGCATAATTGGGTTTTTGTCTATATTCTATAACTAATTGCTTACAAAATTTTGGGTGTTTAGGTCCTACATCCATATTTGTAAGTTAGAAGGTTAAATTACATAAGTAGGTATAAAGCATTGTTTTTAGCACTTGAAATCACTTTGTAATAAAGTGCTATGAAACCATAATATATAAATGAGCTATATAAAAGGAGTTGTGCTGAATCACAAGGGGGGGGGGTGTCCAGATGCCTGACTATATTTCACCTCTGCAAGTGTCCCAGAGGCACCCTGGTGGTACCCTAGGGTCCCCTGGAACATAATCTCAAAACCAGTAGACCAGGTGTTCTACAAGGTCCATTCTAATCTTTAACATTCTGTGATTCCCTCTGAGCAAAGGCGAATATTCTCTCAACGCCTTGATCAACTTTCTTATAATCCTGTAGAAACATCTGGAAATTTCTAGCCATGCCTATGCAAGCCCAGCCAGCAGTTAGATTAAATGACACAGCCATTCCTTTGTTTTCTTTTAAAAAGTAGACTGTAGAGGACATCTGAATTGTCTCTTACTGTCTGTGGAGCTGGCTGTTTCATCAAGCCTTGAATTCTCTATACTCTCTCCTGCAGCAAACTCAGGTCCACAGGAAGGTGGTTCGTGTCATCCATGTGCCAGGTAGGGTGCTGACACTAGCATTACAAAGGTCACTAAAACACAGCTCCACCTCAAGGCTCTCACACAATCATAAAAGCTTAAAAATTGTGCTCAACAAATTATAGCTGAAACTTCATATCTTGGGTCTTATGTACCAAGATTTTATTTGGTTTTGAAGGGTTGGTGCAACAAAATAGTTTGATTTTTGTACTTGAAATATTTGGTCGGCTTTGTTTGCTGTAGCCTGTCCAGGTGTACACCACGAAGCAGGCTGATGGAATGAATGCCTGTGGCCGAGGCTCCAGGGATGGCTGCTGCCCAGGAAGAGGTTTGGGCCCTGTGTGTGATTTCTGCAAACATCTTGGACCTCCTTTTTAACAAAAATAAGAAAAAATTAAGTTCAATATTTTAAAAATGTTTTAAAAAAATTTCTAGAAATTACAGAAATAATGAAATTAGTCCCAAAACAATATTTAATCTCTGTCCTATGTGACTTCCAAACTGTGTAAGCTTCTGACCAAAGGAATAAAGAGACAGGTGAGGTCATTGTGAGCATGAACTGTAGCAACCCCAAAACTGAGATCGAACTACATGACAACCTGCGAACTCTTCCTTCAGAGCGTCCTATTCGTGGAGATCTCAGATGTTCCTGTGAGAGGAACTTGTGATTTCTCATTACCTTTGTTTGTTCCACAGAAGGAAGACACAAAGAACTGCCCTATTCCCCAGGCCCCGTGAGATTCCACTTTCTTTCAGGAGGTGGGGAGGGGGGAACGTGGGGGAGTGGCTCAAAAGACACAACTTTCCGCTTGGCAGCCATTTCCTGTGGTTTAAATATAGTGTTAAAGAAAGGAAACCTATTTTCCATCTTCAGGCTAATACATTTCAAGGGATACATCAGAGATAGAGTGCGAGAGGCAATAACTACAAATTATTTTTCTGACGAGAGCCTTTTTGGATTCAGGTATTGATTAAGACCCTCTGTAAAAATGAGAGGAAGCTAGGACTGACGAGCTCAAATCAATGTCATAAAAACAGGAACGGTAGCTGCCAGAACCATTTGCGGGTTATACTCCACCGGTGTTCATCTGACATTGACTCAGATCATAAAGATCGCTTTCAACCTACCGGGTTTTCCTTTTCCAGCTCGACTAGTTAGGATAACGTGCTTAGAAGAAGTTAGTCCTTAGATTTAAAAAACATATTATAAAAGTTGAAATGCCCCATAAATATCACTTATTCCCCACCTGAGTTTGGATCAGCTGAGACAAGATGTGTCAGGAAGATAAGTCCAAAAACTTATCTTTATTTCTGATAAAACTGATTGTGGAGAGTGTGGCTTATATCTGCCTGCAAGTGTGCTTTTCTCATTTTGAAGGCAGAAATAAGCAGCATTCTCATCAGTTTAAGGTGGCAAAATGGCATCGTATGGCTCCTGCTGTAAGACAGGGAAGCACACAGCCAGGAGCCCACGGAGAGTCCGCTCTCCCACTGAGCTGTGTGGGAACTCAGATAATTAATGAATGTTCTGAATCTTTGCTTCCTCACCTGTAAGGTACACAATAAAGACCTATCTCTTTCACTTAACTGATGGATAGAATAAGCTAGATCTACACTGTCTACCTCTCCAAAACTCACCTCGGTCTGTCCCCACTGCTATTCTCAGTGTTCCAGCTTCACAATCTTTCTTTCAGCCCTTGCACACCTTAGGGTCTCTGTTGCCTCCTGATGTTTGGTAAGCAGTTATCTCTACCTGGATAGGCCCTCCCAGCTTTCCCGATTCTGGTTGATTCCCACTTATTCATTAGTTCTCAGACTCATTAATTCAGCCTTTCCTGACCTCCTGTTATTACCTGCCTTTTATTACTTTTCCCGTATAGCTCTTATAATTCAGAATTTATACTTATTTAAATGATTATTTGTTTAATGTCTATTTTCCCTGACTGGATATTATGCAAATGAAAATGGGTTTATATTGGTTACTACTGTATATTGGGAGCTTTGCAGAGAACCTGACATATAATAGTTACTCAATAAATATATATTGAATGAATATGTTAAGTGCCTAGCATGCAGTGTTCCATAAACATTAGTTTCCTTTTATTCCTCCTCAAAAATCATCAGCTCACTGGTTTACGTGATGGTATTACTGAAAAGCTTTTTCCTTGTCTATTCATTTTATATCTCTACCTCCGTAAGTAGGGTACTTATGAATTAGTACTGTATCTCTTTAATCACTGTGGAAGACTTTAAGTTTCTTGAAATATAAATCTTTTTATTTCACTTTACTCCCAAGCTTGTCCTGGAATAAGTAACTCTCTACAGAATAGAAAATCTTAGAGAATAAAATTTTGGAATTCACTTAACAAAGGAAACTTCCCTATCTGATGTGAGACATGGGAATTTGGGACAATGTGGGACAATAGAGAGACTTAGTATCAGATGTGATTCTGAGTCCTTCTTCCAACACTGAATCACATGATTAAATCATTTAAACTTGACAAATCTTAATTTCCTCATCTGTAGAATATCAAGGGCCACAGGAAATAACATATGTTAAAAAACACCATAAGGAGCTATCATAAGGCTTATAGGGGTCACCAGTTGTAGCTTGGTGGGATTAGGTATTTATCAAGTCTACTAACACCTTTAGCATTTTATGTCTCACAGTGTCTGTTCATTTGTTTAATGTTAATAACAATATCTAACTTATAAGACTGATGAAAATACTGCATGGGAAACATCAGCCTATTTTAGGTGCTTCTGCTATTTCTTTTCTACCATACTATGCTCTGGTACTCCATAAATATTATTACTAAATATTTATGTACTATCAGTTATAATGTGACATCAGTTTACAAATTATTCATAATTATAATAACAAGCTTAAAAAAAGTAATGACTTTCCCTCTTAATACTTATTACATTTGGCCATTTAGTGAGTGGTTAACTCTAAAGATTAAACTGATTAAGTGATTTTCCCCAAAGCATAAAGCAAATCTCATAGAAATCCAAATGACCAAAACCCAGGCCTGGCATCTCTTAGTTTTGTGTTCTTTCTTCCAACTGTGGCCACTTATGGTGCTCCCAGAAGGTACATGATTTGTCTTTTACTTATAATCCTATTTTGTGTCTTTTATTCTAATTTAGATTATTTTGACCTTCTGACAGTTAACAGAGGACCTCTCTTTCATATAACCTTTCCCTTTGGCATCTCTAACTAGGGCAATTGCCTACTAGCTGTGAGACCTGACGCAAGTGACTTAACCTTTTCCAAACTGACTTTCCTCATCTGTGAAATGGGCAGATGGCAGGACTAACCTTAAAGCTGATGAAGGTTATGTGAGGTCATCTATGCCTCACACATTGTGTAGTTTCTAGTGGACCGTAAGAGCTCAGTAAATAACAGCTGTTGATTCTGCTATGAAATTGTCCATCAAGCTATCTTTGAATATCCTATCGGACCTCAGTAACTGTCCTAAATTCTGTAGTAAGTCTTTCTCATCTCAATGTTGGTTCTGATAGAGGGCTTCAGACTCAAACCTTTCAGAGGCATTTTATTGAGTTCCTTGAATTTGCAAATCATACCATATGGAGCTCTGAAGGATAGGACCTGGATATAGAATTCCTGCTTAAGGGGATTTCAGGTGATTGGCAGCCTCATTACCAAAGGCTGAAATGTGAGGGTAACATCCCAGTGACATCTGCCTCCCCATGTGCTAGGGTGGATTTGGCCTGTCTGCTTGTGGGATGTTCTCTTCTCCCCTCAGTTCTCCATATGGGATCTCTGGAAGGTGAGTGGCCTTTCCAGATGGACGACAACTCTTCTGCATTCAAGGGTGAGTTTTTATGATGTCAGTAGTCATCTGTTCCAGTTCCAGAAAATTCTGGTGCTGTAGTCCAGGGCATTGAACCACTAACCATCAAAATGAAGAAGGAGGAAGGGATTAAAATTTACTGAGTGTAAAATTTACATGACGAGCTTGGGTGATTTAGAGCTATTCTCACAGTGCCTACAATAGCTCTAGAGGTCTAGCAGGGGCTCATGGTTGAGTGGGTGGCACTGTTACTGTATCTGAAGATCGATTCATTCATGAGTCCCTGGGCTGTGCAGTGGAAACACTCTCTTAGCTAGCAGTGGCCCCTCCAAAAATGGTTGTCTGTCAAATATCAGGAGTTCCCAATTTAGGATGAAAAACTGAAAATTTCTGCCTTGGGATTCTGATCTACAAAGTCACTTAGACTAGAGGCTTGCTAGTGTTATGAGTGGCTTGTTGAAAGGGCCTAGCACGACATTCTCTTGGTTCCCTAGCTGGACACTCAGTCTCAATTCTTCCCTCTATGTTGAGGGACCAGTTTAATGATTGGAGGATTTCTCTGAATCTCAAGAGTGTGGCTGGATCCTAGTTTGAATTAATGTCTGATTCAGGGTGATTAGAATTTTGATGTAATTAAGCAGAATTCCCCCTCGTTCTCTGAGCCTGTACCTTGGTTCCTCCAGCTCTCACGTCCTGTTGCATCCTCACTGGTAAAGCCAGGAGCTCTCAACCCTGAGGCCCAGCCTTAAGAGGCGTTCCTTCTGAGTTACTACTGACCTAATCTGACCTACTGACCATTTTTCTGAAGGTAAACTCATTCAAATTTCATAAATCTCTGAACATTAATATTACAACATTAATATTAATATTCTCTTCTACTAATGAAAAGGGCCTTCGTGAATGGTTGCTTCCAGAGAAATTAACCAAATCACTCTGGTGGCTCTTCAGGTTAAGAGTAAATAACAAAAATAGATCAAGAGAAAAGAAAGGAATCCATGGATGCTATTCTAATGAGCACAGCCATTGCTGGACTGACTTTTCAGTTCACTTACTCCCGTGTTCCAGCAGGAGGTTGGGGGCGGGGAGTAATGGTGTTTGTCCTCACATATGCCCGGGTTGTTCTTCCGACACACGTGACTCACCAACCGCAACTTGTAAACAGACTTTCTGCTTGGTACTTCACGGAAAGCGCCCGATGTTTCATTTTTCTCAGCCCTGCGCGAGTGGGGAAATGTGGAAGTGATGATTCATCATGTGGGGTGTCACACCGCCGGGAGAGGTCTGCTGCCTGTGAGGCAGATTGGTGCCAACATTTGTGAGAACACCTTGACGACCACTGTTTACTAGTATAAAAACCTGGGTTAAAAATGTGAGAATCATTGTTTTCTATGTGAGATGTCAACAGTTTTATAATGGCGATAAATACTTAAGGGAGGAAGGAGGCACGGTGTTTAAGTTATTCTAAAGCTTGACATCTCGAGCTATATAATTTAATCACAATGGCTCCACCCTCCAGTTCTTCAATATTTTACCAAATACATTTCATGAATAAATATTAGCCAAGTACTTCTGGAGTTTGTGATTAAATATTAACAGCGTTATTTTTACAAAGTGCACAGGAACATTTTATAGGATTGTGTCTATGAATTTATCATCATCAAAAGGTGTGATTTTTACCAGGGCAATGAATAGTAAAACATTTTGTAATTTATCCTAATAAGCTTGAATGGGAATCTACTTGCTTTGGCCATTTCTAGCCAGGCATAATTTATCCCCATCCTTGGCTGTGAAACAGTGTGGATCTTCTTAACTGAGTCCCTGACAGATGGTTTCAGCATTTTCAGGACTCCATTTCCAATCATTTTGCCCATATTGCAAAATTGGCCTTGAAAAAGGGTAAAGAGTTGTTATGCTGCATTAACATCCCTTCAGAATTGCCTGCTGTGAAGGGCATGAAGAAATGAAGGAAATCAAGAGACTAATGCTGGAAAAATATGCTTCTGGAAGTTAGAAATGTTAGTGACATATTGATGGTCCCCGATTACATCACAATCTCCATTTAATTTCGATTATAAATCTCAGACACATTAAATGCAATAATAAAAACACAAATACTCAGTTCATGTGGCTCATAAGACATCCTGATGGCTTCCATAATGTGAAAAGTTAGAAAGGACTCTAGTTAAGGCTGGCTTCCTGTCATCTTAAATCCTGCTGATAGGTACCCCCAAGGACTATTAGGTGAACAGAGATTCTCATAGTACCGTTCAAGCCTTGCCACCGCAAGCACTCAATATCTACATTCATTTTCCAAGAAACATGAATTGATCACAATGAGCATGCCGAATTTTCATTTTCTTTTGCAGCTTTAGCTGACTGACTTCTTCATATAAAGTGCCGTTTCTTTCTTTTCGTCGCCTTTTAGTTTATGATCAAAATCAATGAGGACTGAAGCTTTCCACAGCCATCTATAAAATGCAATTACTGTATACAACACACAGTAAAACTCCTGTGGTGTGTATGTGGAGACATAATTTATGCCACTTACCTCCAGAGAGGTATCGATCTTTTTCTGTGAATGTTTTACAAAAGGGTCTCTTGAGTGCAAGTGCAAGGAAATATGTGGCTACTGGGGCTGATCTATAATTTGATTAATAATGACCAATCTCTTGAACTTGACTCCTCACTGCACTTTTATTGTGATCTGACCTTAGATTGTTTTGTTCTTTTGCAGTTCTTTTCAGAGGCATGGCTAATTCCTACATTTTGACATGTTAGTCTTGTCACTTGCTTTCTCCGTGATATAGCTCTCATTAAGTTTATTGGGGGGTGAATACTAAATTTGTTGTCAGGAGACCTGAGTTTGTTTTCTGACTCAGCCTGTTAATAGTCTGTACCTTGGGCACACTACTTACTTCCCTGAGTTTTCAGTTTTATCCTCGGCAGCATGGAACCAATAAGGCACTTCATGGGACCTTGTTCGCCGAAGATTAAATGAGATATTTAATTTATTTATTCAACAAATGTTAAACCTATCGGGTACTTTGGCAGGTGTTGGCAGACATGACGGTAAATAAAACAAACAGGATTCCTGCCCTCATGGAGCTTACATAATCAACTAGCATGTAACTACGTTACACCCATGGAAGGTGACATCAACATCATCATTCCTGTGTGTTGTTGTTGTTGTCACTCCTGAGGGTGGAAAGCAAAATGATGCTGATGCTGTTCCCGACAGTCGGTCCCATTGGTGGAGGGAGCCGTTAGAGCTAATGACTTGGAAATTGTTATAAAACTGCACGATGAGCCTTCTTAATGCTCCAGAGCTTGGCATTTACTAGTTTATCCCCTTACATTTGTCTGGAGGCTCTATTTATTACTTCCCTTGTAGTCCGAGTATTGTAAGTGAAAGAGACAGAAAGAAAAAGAAGAAAAGGCCTTTTCTTTATATTGTAAGATGTAATCTGTCAGAGTCAATGTGCATGGGAAGTTCATTTTCAAAGAATAAACCTTCCTGTTTCAGCCATGATCCCTCAGGGTCTTCTCTTGACTTACCCTGTGATGGATAATCCACTGTCATCTCAACTGCCTTCATGAAGCAGGACGGATCTGTGGTTAAGGGTCATGGGCCTTTGAACTAGAAAATTTCTGTCATCGTCAGGGCTATATGATAGAATTTTATATTTCCCAAATAATGTGGGGATGATGGTTAGCTCACTTGGGGGGAGGTCCCCTCCTGAGCCTTCACTACTAGTCATGGAAGAATATGCGCTTTAAGTTACTTGCAGTTTTAACTGTACAGCCCTGGCTATTTCAACACTGCAAAATGAAAGAAAGGTGGGGTTCAAACCCAGTGCTTGGCTGGCATAAACAATGGCAGCATATAAGTAAATGAAAAATGGTCAGACCCCCTTATGTATTGACTTTGCTTACTGCTCTTCCCAGAACTTCCTATTCTCCTGGAATAGTTGTCTGTACCATGTGAAGAAAGAACATTTTGTTCTGATAGAATGAGGGAACAGTTCAGGCTAATTTCCCTTGAAGGAACCTGGAGAGTAGTATAAACTTCATTGTTATATGACTACAATATATTTTCTCACCTTGACCTGGAGTTAACTGTCCACTTTTGGGATTAGAGGAAAATTAATTGCCTCTTTTCGGCTCACTGAGGTCAGCAGTATAATAAAATGCTCATATATATATGCAATTGGAAAGATTATATGGTCAAGGAAACTTTCCAGCGAGGTCAAGGTCTACCTTTTGGCTTATGAAGAGAAGTCTGGGAGGAGCCACTTCTAGTCAGGTGAGATCCTCATATGTAAATGAAAGTGAGCTCACTCTCTTTTTTTAAGTTGAGAGAATTTCCTGCATGCTCGAGGTCTCAGGAATAACGTGAGGATACTGCTGGGTAACATCCATAGAATGGGACATGTCGTTTGCTTAAATAAGAGTGAGGGTGCACCAGTAAAACGAAGGAAAGCACAGGGAGCAGAGTTGATTTTTAGAATCATTTTCATGTTGGGAAGGGTCATAGCTGTGAATCCTGGATTCCTTACTGTCTGCAGCGTTGGAGGCCCTTACTGAGACTTGGGAAGTCAGCAGGCACGCAGCAGGTACGTAATGGCACGCTTTGTTGTCGATTTCTTTCTTGAATTTTCACAGCAAAATACAGTTTTTAGGCAGAGAAGTATAATTTCTCTAGGCAGATATTTATTTCTACAAAGAGAAAAAGGAACTAATATTTCTTGAATACATAGATTGTGTTAACCTGTGATAACCACTTTTATATATATTCTTCAATTTTTCTCTTTGGAACAAATTTTGAGGTAGGTATCATTTTATTATTAACTATCATTTTACTGCTGAGAGATTATTTTACTTTATTGTGCAACCTTACATGACACCTGGAGCCTCAGTTGCTTATTTATTAAATGAAGCTAATAATACCTTCTTCACAGATGTTTAACAGTATAATGCATAAAGAGTGAAGATCACACATAGTAAAGATTTTGGAAAATGATTACTTAATTTTTTTTTTACTATTTTTACATGCATATTTCCTCCCCAATTGCTTTGACAAGGCAAACAAAATGTAGTCAATCATCTGAATGGTTTGTCTTCGTGAAGTGCCAACCAATTGGTTCAATCAAGTAGACAGAATTATCTTGAGCTTAGATTGCTGAATTAACTGTTCTTGTTCTAGGCATGTGTAATTTCATGGATGAGTCCACATGTGAGATACAACTGATTTAGTGGTTCAGCCTTGTGGGCATGTGGTGACACTTCCGGTGGTGAGAACATGGTCCCTGCCATCACAGAGACCTGTTCAGATCCCAGGGCTACGTCCTGACCACACCTTCACTGGAAGCTACCTCCTTGGTTAAGTTTATACTTTTATTTCCTTATCTCTAAATTGGAAAGTCTAGCTTTTTGTGAGGTTTGAAAGGGATGTTAAAACAGAATTTCAACCAATGTCATGTATTTGTCAGGGTTTTCCAGAGAAACAGAGTCAATAGAATGGAGATATATCTATATATCTATATAGACATATAATCTATAGATGTGTATATCGCTATATATGTGTATATCTATATGTGTATATCTATACACATCTATAGATTATATGTCTATATAGATATATAGATATATCTATAGATACCTGTATACCATAGATAGATATCAAATTTTGAAGTAGATATTATTATTAATTATTACTTTACTGCTTTGACATATTTATCTTATCTATCTAAATATATATATATATATAGAGAGAGAGAGAGAGAGACAGAGACAGAGAGACAGAGAGAGAGAGAGACAGAGAGAGATTGATTTACAGATACTGATTTTAAAGAGTTGGCTCACATGGTTGTGGGTGTGGGGACTGGTAAATCTGGAGTTTGTAGGGTAGGCCAGCAGGCTGAGTTGCTGATGCAGGAGTTAATGTTCCAGTCCTGAGTCCCAGGGGCAGTATGGAGGCAGGATTCCTTTCTTCTTGGGAAAGCTTACTTAGTCTTACTCTTAAGGCCTTCAACTGATTGGATGAGGCCTACCCACATTATGAGGGTGATCTGCTTTACTCAAAGGCTACTGATTTAACTCTTGGTCACATGTAAAAATATACCTCTGCAGCAATATCAAGGCTAGTGATTGAACAACTAGACAGCATAGCCTGCACAAGTTGACACACAAAATTAACCATTATACATTATGATACAATGTTTGCGAAATTCCAAAGCTAGGTTGAATTCACAGGATAAATGATCTAGAGCCAGTTTCACACTTTTGTAACCTTTTCACACTCTGAAAATACGAACAGGTCCAGGGATAAAGAGGAGGAGGCAAGATTTGTGGGGAGATGTAATTGAAGAGAGGTACAGTGTGTTGTGGCTCCATACTCCCTCTCACCCTCCTTACCTCAAGGAAGGGGGTGGGTGTTACCTCCTTTGCCACAAGCTTTGTGAGGAGATTTCCATAGGTCTACTCGGAGAACTTGAATGTATTTCTTGCAGTTGGGAGATGACCCAGAGGACCAGGACTTACACATGTGTGAGAATATAAGTGGCCTGTGGCAGCAGCATAAAAGTGACTGCATGGGATTGGTGTGAATTCCTGGAATTTTTTTGAGAAGGTGTGATAGTGTTTCTGGTGAACCACAGGAGAGAAAGATTTATGTGGGTGGTCGTGGTCTCAACAGTAAGGCCCCCTGCAGAGACAAAAAGAAAAAAACATGGCAAGAAACTTGAGGATGGTCACTAGATTTCTAGGAGCTGAGGAGGGAAGAGTTGGCAGTTAGTCAGAAGAGATACATATCAGAGGACTCACAGTATGGAGATTCTCCAAATCATCCACTAAAGCACCCACTGGAGGAGAGTCAGCTTCAAACTCTGCCTGACTGAGAGTGTGTGAAGGTCGTTACACACAGTACCAGTTCATGCAAGGTCTCTCTTCATCCTTTATCTTTCTTTTCTCCACTCCTAAGACTTTTTCCATCAACCATAGAGATGCTGCTATGTGGGCTAGGGGGGAGCACAAGGCAAAGAAAACAAAAGCCAGCCATGCCCCTCTTTCGCGTTCTGCTGCCTTTAAGACAAAAACCTACAGAGAAAAGGAGGAGGAATTTTAGCATTAAGTTCACAGTTTTGATTAAGCTCATAACCTGGACATTCTACTTTCTAAATTGAGATTATGTTTATAATTTCGAGCAATTATACCTGCAATTTCGAAGAACCCAATGATGAGCAGAAAAGCCTTGGGACCTGCTCGTTTTCATCTGGGGTCAGTGGGAGTCAGAAGAGAACCACGTCTCAAGTCCCTGACAAGTGGTTCTCAGGGTGTGGTCCCCATCCAGATCCTTCACTTCGCTGTTGCCTGGGAAGTGTTAGAAACACAAAACAACCCCGCCCCCCACCGCACCTCTGCTCTCACTGACTGACTCCGAAACTCTGGGCAGTGGGGTTCAACGGCCTTAAGCCCTTCGAGTGATTATGATGCATGCTAACCATTGAATTTTGTTCAGAATTCTGTACTAGGATAAATGTCTGGCGATAGCACAAGAAAAAGTAGAGTCCTCCTACCAGGCTCAGGTAGATCTACTTAATGGCCAATGTCTCTCACAGCAAACATCAAGGAGATACGTAAACAACAAAGGACTTCACCTGTTTCCTTACAGCAGTACTGTTACCACTGATGTTTCTTCTTCTATAGGAGATAACCGTCTCTGCTCTACTGACTTTGTGAGAATATTGTATGCAATCAGCTAATATATTTGAAAATGCTTTTTAAACTGTACATATGCAAGTTATTATTATTACAAGTACTTTATTTCCATGGACATCAACTTCATTTTGAAAGTGATATCCCTGGGGTTTGCTGGTCATTTTGCTTTCATTATCACACCTGTCAACCAGTTCCTACCACTAACCAATTAGGTATCAAGCGGAAGAACCAAATCAGAGGGGAAAATTTGTCAAACCATGGCTGAATGCTTTAATTTGAGTGAGGAGGAAAAAAGTAGAGTTGATGAGTTTTGTCAAAGCTGAAATTGGATATTTAGAATAACTTAATGACTACTGGTTTATCAATCCCTATTTTTGTTCTACCCTCCCCACACCACTCCACTTTCAAAAATGTTTCTGCCCATCATACAGACCCAGTCTTGGGTGAGGTGAATTATTATAACATTTGCAAACCCAAAGGAATTTAAGGATGAAATTGACCCTTTTTGAAGTTCAATTTGTGAAAAGTTTTGTCCATATTGAAAATAGTCTCTTACTTTGCTTATTCTTATTGGAACAACTTTTTTTCAAGTTCTATTGGGGAATTCGCACACAGCAGAATTTTGCTTTTATACATCCTGGTAATTGTGAGTCATGAACTTCAGTATTGCTGGCAGCCAATGATCACACTATTTTGAAAAGCTGTTTTGCGCCAAGTCCTAGGGAAGCTATCAAATGTGGTAGTTGCTCCACGTTGTTCTTAGAGCTCAGCTAGATTTGGACTCAGGGATAGGAAATGTGATGTCAGGCAAGAGAGTGGTATGAACCAATAGAGTCCAGGTTAGGACTGGAAAAATGATGCGTGGGCGTGGGTGACCTCATTGAGAATTTGGGGTTTCATTATTTATTTATTTATTTGAATCACTTACTTTTTAAAAAGATTTTATCTATTTACTTTTAGAGAGAGAGGAAGGGAGGGAGAAAGACAGGGAGAGAAACTTCAATGTGAGGGAGAAATATTGATCAGTTGCCTCTCACATGTGCCCTGTCTGGGGGACCAAACCTGCAACCTAGACATGTGCCCTGCCCCGGAATCAAACTGGCAACTTTTTGCTTTGTGGGATGATGCCCAAGCAACTGAGCCACACAGGTCGGGTGAGAATTTGGGATTTTAGCTCTGATTAGGTGGTATACATTGTGTTTAACATGGTGGTTGGAATACCAGCAGCTTGGACTTGTGACTACTTAGCACGAAGTACACAGATTCTACACAGTGTAAACCTCATATGAGGCAAGGTGAGAGGAAGCAGTAATGCCAGTGGGAACCACAACACTACAGCCAGGGTGATGCTTAATGAGGAGAGACTGGAAAGTATCTTTGGGCTGAGTCAGGGGAGGCTTCTTTTTTAGATCCTACATCAGGCAGGAAGAGGCATTCTTACAGACCCTTACCATCCCCACTACAAAAGGGAACAAGGTGAGTGTCAGAACGCTCCTTCCAGCTGAGACAGCTCAGATGGGATGCTCAGGAGATGGGGGTTCACAGTAAACAGCCAGTACTCCAACACTGCTCTTGCGTTAAATGCCCAGGCGAAGACCGAGACTTGGTAATAAGGGCCTTGATATGAACAGCATAGATTTCAGCTGAGCTACGCCAGCCCACTAAGGCAAGAATGAAACTTGGATTCAGTTTAAGTTACTTGCAATTTGGTGAACTATTGAGCTGCTAAAGGAAGGAAACAGTGTGAAGATAAGGATACAGTGAGTGAGTGGGCACAGCACCTTCCCCGGGCCTCTCAGTTCTGCATAGAGATAGATGTCCCCAAGTTTTATAGTTGATGCTTATGCCTGGGGGTAAACTGGGTCAGAACAGCAAAAGCTGGGCTCCTTGTGAGACCAGGCTGGGGAAAGGCCGAATCAGCCCTCAAAGGTCTGTTCTGGGCATCGTCACTCTCCAAACCGTAGCTGCAGACTTCTGAGTGTGGGCCTGCGCAGCTGGCCTAGCCAAGCTCCTGCACCATCCCAGGCGTCTCTGGAGAGGGAAGGACTGGACCAGCAAAACAACTCCTTCTGCAACCAGTTAGTTCTAGCTAATCTCCACTTCCATTATGAGCAAGAACCATAGACAGAAAACTCTCCACATTTTGGGTGAAGTCAGTGAATTATAAAATAAAGTGAATGATGTTTTTATAGTAGAGTGTGGGTTTCCACATTCTGAACAAAATTTTCTGTCATTTCCACATATATTAGTTAAAATGCTGCATCCAGGTATTGTTATGTACAGACTTGCACTAGCAGAAGTTTCCTGACCATTAAGGTCAAGATTCTGGAACCAAAATAAGACAAAACAAGGCAAGGCTTTTTTAGTGTCTGTGTGTGTGTGTGTGAACTTAAAAAGATGGCAAAAGGCTGTGTGTTCTTGAGTAATGGTCATTTTTGCATTTTAAATCTTGATTTTGCTTCGACAGCATCAATTCCCATCTGTCAAATAGTCCCTGATAGTAACAGCATTGGATTTGGTATTTGAATTTTTATTTATAGTTTCTCTGTAAAACTTATGACTCTATAAAACGTATGACTCATTGATTTGCAGAAAGAATTCCTGATTGGGAATTTTTTTAAGTTTGGTGAGCTGGGGAGAGGCAGTATATCATGGCAATTAAGAGGACAGACTTTAGAATTGGACTGCTTGAGCTTGAATCCCAGTCTGGCATTTCCTAGCTGTGCGACCTTGAGTGGGCTGCTAACCTTTCTGTGCTTCCGAGATGGTACCTGCCCATTAGCCTGTTGTGAGGATTGAGTAAGCTTCTGTGCTTTGAGCCTTAATAAGAGTGCCTAACATGTAAATGTGTGCTATTCCAAACACAGGCCTCCTCTTTTGTGAAGGGCCCCATGTTGTCTAGACTGCTCAGGGTTTTTCCTGCTGCCGCAATGTAGAATTTTTGAAAGAAACTTGTTTCTTAACTAGAATGATAATAACACTGTCTATAGCCATCGGAACCAGCTCATGTATTATCCATAATCCTGATAGCAAAATAAAAATTCAACACATTTTACTTTTTTAACCTCACCTTTCACAGAATCATAAAATTTTGATGCAGACCTTCTCCAGTCGGATCTCCTCATTTTTCAGACAGATGACCAAAGGTTAAGTACAATAAATACGAACAGTCCCCTAGCTCACAGTTACAGAGTCCGAATGTGAGTACTAGTCTCAGTGCCCTTATCTCTAAGAAGTCTCCAATAAAACAGCGTTCAAAGGCAAATACCACAAGTGAGGTCTCTGTAACTCTAATTAGGTCTGTGATCGTGGAAGGTGTCCTATTAAATCCTGTAATGATACATATTTTTGAGTTGCAATCTGCAGCATATAATTTCAGTTTTTTGCTTTCAGAGCTTTCAAAAAATCTGTCAGCTGTCACGGATATGATTTCTGTCGTCTGGCTCTTTCAAGCACTGAGGACCTGTCGTGTCTAAATTCCATAATAGAATGTGGCTATCAGTTCTCACTACTGAACTGAAGTGGGGCTATTCATGTACACAATGCAAAGATGAGAAACTGTAATTTGTTATCAAGTAGTGAAATGGCAAATCATCGGTTCCCAGAAGCTTTTAGGACTTGTGAGATCCAAGATATGGCTGTAAAACAATGAGCCCAAGTGCCGGGAAACAGTGGTTCTTACACTCAGCCGCGCAGCCCCCGGCTCCCAAAACCTTTTAAAATCCAGATTCCGGGGCTCATTCAAGCCCTTGGAATTAGTATGTCTAGTAGGTGAAACTGTTAAAAAACACCCTCCATGGTGATTCTGATGAACTACTTTCCCAAATGATACATTAAAACAGTCTTAAAACTTTGGCCTCATATTTCAAATATTAGAATCAAATCACGTGGGGGTTGGTAAAAATTTAATGTAACATGCAGTGTAATTCTACATTTTATAGGTAAACAAAGTAAGATTGAGAATGGCTTACCACTTTTAGGATGCTGGAGGTTTAGAGGAGGAAGAAGCTCATAAATAATCTATGTCATTAACATTTTAGAGATGAAGAGACAGAGCCAGAAGGGCTGAGTGCCTGGCCCCAGATCGTAGTCAGAGGGGTAGGCTGAGATCTGCCAGAGCCCCCAGCACAGAGATAAGGGAGCTGTAACAGGGCACATTCAGCATTCTTCCAAGGTCATGGACACATAGGCAATGAGGACAGGAATCAGAGGGAAAGGTCCAAGGCCTATGTACCCGTCAAGTTGGTCTGCATAAATCTTCTAAACTTTTTTTCAGTATTTCACATTTGGAGGAAAAAAATAATTTAAGATGTCATTTGAGGTTGGATCAATCTTGATCATTATTTTGGGGGAGTTAACAGTGGAGAAAAAAGGTGCTCGGTTGAGAACGGTGAGATCGGTGAGATCTGAGGTTTGTCCCCACACTCATCGCCAATTAGCGCTGTGGGATGGTAGGCGCGTCACTTGACCTCTTCTAGTGTCATTCCCCTACATCAGAAACCAGAGGGGCAGGGTCTTCCCCAAGTGCTTTACAGGATCACTAGGAATATAAAATTTTAAAATGCACAAGAAAAAACTTTCAGAAGTATAACATTTTGTACATTTTAACCTTGTTATATGGGAAGCTGTTTAAATAGAAATGCCTTTTTATGAAATTGGGGTATGTTAGTAAACAACTTTGATTTATCATCCAGCCAGTGCTAATATTTCCTACCAATTAAAACACTAAGATATATGTACTTTCACTATATATTTGTTTTTAATATCAATTATTTAATGTAAGTCCCTCATCTTTACCTAGTATGGCAGGCAATAGGTTTTATTATACTGGATACTACATTTAATGGCAAAAACTGTGATAAAATAGAAGGAAAACAAATAGTTTCTCTTTTCCCAATGATGCCAAGTCATAGGGGACATGGATATGATGCTAGATCTGAAACTACATTATTTCTTTCTTTTCTGGCTCTCATATTAGAAGATTACTATAATAAATATATTAAGAGTACTTATTATATATAAGGCATTGTTTTATACTTAACAAATAAGATTTTATTAATCATTCTACATCAGTCAAGTTCCAACTAGGAGACAGAAACCACAGTAATTTATTATTTTATTTTATTTTATTTTTTTAAATTCTTACCCAAGGAAATGTTTATTGATTTTAGAGAGAGAGGAAAGGAGGGGGGAAGAGAGAGAAACATCGATTGGGTTGCCTCCCATACCAGCCCTGACCAGTAATCGAACCCACAACCTAAGTATCTGCTCTGACAGGAAATCGAACCCACAACCTTTTGGTGTATGGGACAATGTTCCAACCGAGCCATCTAGCCAGGGCAGAAACCATGGTAATTTAAATAGTGCAAGTAAAACATAGATCATTAATAACCATAATGTGGGATCAGGGTAATAATGAAAGATTGGCTAGTAAGCAGTAGAGAGTACTCTCATAAATATAGCAGTAGCAAATACAGGAGCAGCCACAACCCTAGGCTGAGATAGAGCTCCCAGGGAAGAAGCAGACCTGAAAGTGGTCCCCCAACTACCCAGGATTAAGATCCTGGTCTCAATGGAGAAGGTGTGGCCATTGCCACTGGAAGGCAGAGGAGAAGCCAAGGTGCTGCTCTGGTGGAATCTGAGGGAATTCATCCTCTGGGGGTGGGGGCTGGGGAGAAAAGAGTTATGTGTGAATCTCAGAACTTGCTCAAGGAAGTCCTGGGGTTGGGGGGAGGCTGCTGGGTGCTGGGTGCTGCCGTCTGCTGCATGCTGCAGAAGCTGGGCACTTGCATTCCCTGCAAGATACTGGAAAGACCATGAGCTCCAGGGGCCTGCCAAACTGGGAGAGAAACCCCTTCCTCCTCCAATGTTTCTGCAGTGACCTCTAATGATGATGTGTAGTTATCATGCTACTTAGCAAAGGAGAAATACTTAAAGGTCCCTGCTATAATTTTGCAGAGCAGGTAACTAAGGTTGAGTTTAGAGCTTTGGGGGAATAAATTTCTAACTGGAGCACACCTTCCGACAGTTCTGTGAAATAGGTACTACTACTACCACCACTTTATAGACAAGGACACTGAGACACAACAACGTGCCCAGGAAAGGTCACGTGGGTAGTGAGTGGCAGAGCCAGGTTTAAACCCTAGCAATCTGGCTCTGGCATCTACTCTATGTTACTCTCCTGTGAGGAGTACAGAAAACAGCCTCTGTGTGTATTTTCTTGCCTGTGGTGGACTTTCGGTGTTCTCCCGTGGCTTCGTGTGCAAGCCTCACTCCTGTCCCACTTGATGATGGGTTTCTACACTTATGGATCACTAGATACAATTCTTAAACTTGGGCACAAAGTTTTCTTGTTGCTTTTTCTTTTTAACTATTCTTGTTTTCCATATTTCTTCAATTTTTTCCTAAAATCGTATATACAAACCAAATCTCAAACCTATTCTCTCTTAACATTTCCTGTTGTGTATGAGGGAGGAACTGTGGAGGAGCAGGCTGTGGGTGCTCTGTGTAACATTTTTGTATCCATACGTTCTCTATCTATACATTCTCTTCTGTACAGTCTATATCTGTACATTTCTGTATCTGCTTATGCTTTCCTTCTCACTGCACTAGTGCAGACCAGGAGAGCCATACCCGCAGACCCACAGTGCCTCTTACTCGACTGTGAACACAGCCTGTCTGCCACCAATCAGAGGTCTAGTTCGCCTTGAACACCATCACCACACTAGCCTTCGTGAAGAGGAGTCCTGGTCATGTCTCCATCCTCCTCCATCATCTCCAGTGGCTCCCCATTCACTACCCCATTAAAGCACATTCTCTCCATTCAGCCTGCCATGCCCTCTATGTTGTGATCCCGACTGAAACACTTTCCAGCCCTAACTCCCCTCTCTTCTCCTAACTGCCACTCTCCTAGCTGAAGTGGCTCCTCGGAGTCCCTCCAACATTGCTTCCTGCCCCCACCCTCTGTTTCAGGTATGCATTTTGCTGGAGGCTTTTCCGCTCAGCTGCATAGGTCAAGTTTCACCTCATCTCAGAATCCCCACCTTCCACAAAGCCTGTTGTATTTTCAAATAATCTTTTTCTCTTTCGAGGCTCCACAGCGCTATATTTTCTCATATTATATCTTTTTGGAATAGCAATATTATTCTTGACCATTATTGAACCACAAATTCCTTGAAGGACTGACCTTCCTTCCTTCCTTCCTTCCTTCCATCATCCTCCATCCACCCATCCATCTATATCCATCTATCTTTCTACCTACTCACTTAAATGATTGATTATAGTTTCTTACATAAAGAGACCACTAACACAGGTTTCCAAGTCTGGATCATCAATCAAGTTCACAAGACTCCATTAGACTTCCTTAGCCTCGAGTTTACTTTGGGAGGATGTAAAACAGGCAACACAACTGTGTCCAGCAGCAGCGTCACAGAGGCTGTGGACATTCAGATACAGTTTCTGTCTCACAGCCAGTGCTGAGACATGCTTCTATCAGGATCAGTAGTAAATGAATGAAAGCAAGTTGTGTCAGAGAGATCACTGGTTCTTCTCTGCTACCTACATAGCCCTGAAAGTATAAAGAACATTCTGTAGCATGGTACCCTGAACACAGCAGGAGATTTAAATTAAAAAAAAAATTTGATTTTCTGTCATTTTGGATTAAATATTTTGATTTGCTCTGCACTGAGGAATCAACGTTTTCCTCCGTATCAACAGAATGCTGAGCCTCTGACCCTCCGCTGGCTCAGCTTCTGTCTCTACCTACCTGTTTCTATATAATTCCTCACCTCGTTCACACCTACAATTTGATATTCAAAACTTCTCTGATGACCTGGGCTCATTTTCAAGGCTGACAACCTGCTTGATTCTTAAAGGTTTGCTCCAGCTTCCTAACCAGTTCTAGGTCCTTAATGTCTATAATTTTCCCCAGAGTGACCTGAGTAGATGAAGCTGTCATTTATGAGCCCTGCGCCATTAGAGAGCCTGTCTCTAGGAAGGAACATCAGAGCTCAGCATTGCAGATTGGCTTCGCGAGCCACTCAGCAGAAGTCCCTGGTGGAAGCAGTGTAAGAAAAATAGTAAAATCATATTTTACATTAGCAAACTCTAGAGATACATAACCATGTATACTTATTAGATGATTTTCATAAAACTTTTTGTAAAACTTGCCCTTTCTGTGCCCATAGGTTTCCCGCGTGACTGAAGATTTCAGTGCGCACTAAAGTTTTGCATACACTAAACGTTTAATAGCTGTTTGTTGAGTAACCGTGTAAGACACACAGGGTTTTGTTCTCAGTTATTGGAAATTTCATTGTTTGCTAGAAAACTAACTTTGAAGAGCAGGCAGATGTCTCCCTGTAAGGTCCTACCAGGTGATCAGCCTTCTCCTTGAGGACGCCTGCCTGCTCAAAGCGCTCTTGCTGCACAGAGATCACTGGTTCCGAACTTCGATGCGCTTAGAAGCCACTTTCCATGCAAATTAAAAATGTAGGTTTCTGGGACCTCATCCCCAACCATTTTGTCAGTAGGTCTGGAAACGGGCCCAAGCACCTGCATTTTTAGAGCATCCAGTGTGGTTCTCATGCATGTAGTGTGATGACTACACTTCCTGAAGCACTAAATTTGTGTCTGGGGAAAGTGAGCACAGTTTTAGAGGGGCTTTCTGTGTTGAACTCCAAAAGAAGACTGAGGACATTGTGGTGATTTTCAAAAGTAATTTTACTGAAGTATAACTTACATGCCATACATTTCACCTACTTTAGTGGACAATCCAATATTTTTAGTATACTTGACGAGTTGTGCAATTATTATTGTGATGATTGGTACCTTCCCTCCTTTGCCCGGGTTGATATTCAACCCAGCCCCACTATGCCAATGGGTGACAACATACACTACAATGTGGCTTCTTATTTGGAAAGCAGCAAAGTGTTTTTGGGGGACCAGAGAGTCAAAAGACTCAATTTGAGCCTTGGCAATGGACGTGGCCCTTATGAATATTAATCACCTCACTTATAAAATTGGGATAATATTAATATCTCTTCTATAGGGCTCTTGTGAGAATTAAATGGGAAAAATGATTTGGAGTGCAATTTGTAAGTGTATTAAATTTTTCAATTAGTAAGTACCTACCTGGGGTTGCTCAATTACTGATCTAGGAAGCAGAGATGCATGAGTGAGTAACAGACCTATCTCTGCTTACCCAGAACAGACAGTAGATAAAATGAGCATGGCCCTATGGGGGTTATAACAGAGAAATTTGACTTGAGTGGGGAGAGGGGAGCCTGTGTGAAAAGTTAGGAAAGTTTTACCCAAGGGAGAAATATTTGAGATGAGAGCTGACAGATGGACTGGCTTTAACTAGGCAAGGGGGTGATGGTGCCAGCATTCCAGGTGGAAGGAGTGGGGGACGGCATTGCAGAGGCTACATGGTACATTGGAAGGATGTGAACAAATGCTGTAGTAGCTGGAGGGCAAAGCTCAAGGGAGAAGGTCCACTAGGGAGCGGACATCAGACTTTGCATACTCTGTAACCCAAGTGAAGTTTCAGTGCCTAAACCTTGAAGGGTGTCCAGTGTATGGACAGGTGTGTGTGTGACATGACTAGATGTGCATTTCCGGTGCCCACTCTGGGAAGATGAGTGGGGAGTAGTGGGAGGGCGGAGGATGCCAGAAGGCCAACTGGGAAGCTGTTGCTGCAGTTCAGGTGACAGATGATGGGCTAAGGTAGCAGATGCTGGTGCATTTGAAATAGATTTAGGGGATGAAGTTGATTGGATTTGGCTATGGGTTATATTTGGAGGGTATGGAGAGGGTGGTATATGGGTAACTTTTAGATTTCTGGCTTTTGTAATCAAATAGTGGTGGTTCATTCATTAGGATATGGAACATTACAAAGACAAAGAGCTAAAAGGTGAAGAGGGAGATCATGAATAGAGCTCATCTAAAGCCCCAAGAACAGCCTGGCTGATCAATGAGTGGGTGGAACAAGGGTGGTGGCGATGGTTTCAAGATGCCGTCGAAGCTCTAGTGGGTATCTTGAGCTGTAAGGAGCTATACAAACACTGGCTATAAGTATTATTTTAGTCATAAAATGTGTCAAGCAATATCTTAATTAAAGTTTTAATTTAACTTATACTTCAAAATCACTGATAGCATTAATCGCTTCCCCAATGGTATGAAAGTAGGATTTTTACTGTATTAAATTGGAGCCCTTGTTTCATAATCTTCCAAGTTTATTGATTGAAGCTGAAAGCTTCAACTGGATCATTCCTCAAAGCTCCTCTAGGGAGTGTTACATCAGAAAGATAACAGCAGGCTTGTAAATTAGTACAGTTTACCAACCCACAAACATTTGTCACACTCCCCCCTCCTTGAAAAAGAGCAGAAGGAGAATAAGCAGTCTTTCCTCAGTGCCTCCTACCTCATGATTTGTTTGGCATAAATTGCTACCTGCCTTGTGGCTGGGCAGTTAGCTAATTTAAAGGCTGAATGAGAAAGCTCTGAAAACAGCCAAAAGTGGTCTATTGAAGTAAGTAGCCAGACAATAGGGAAAAAGGGGGATAAGCTGGTTAATGATGAAGTCAGGAACACACTTGGAAATAATCCTTATGCTTTGCCAAACTGGTATAAGTAGATATCATATCACTGGTCACCTAGTGCCCATCCACTGTTTCTGATTTCAACTTTAGACAATTGCCAGTTTAATCATTATTAAATCATGGCTGATATTTTTCAGTGCAATAATACTCAGGTAATTGTGACTTGGCTTTTATTTTTCTATGATAAATTTTGTTGTCTATCTGAGAAACAAAATCATAATTAGATGAATATTTACATAGTTATAGCTGTATTTCAACCCAGTGGAATATTTCAATGCTTTTGCCTAATAAACTTAGATAGGTTGCTAAGGGAACATGGAGTTAGTGGTTCTTTGGTGTCTGTCTGATTTAGGTTAGTATTCTGATGGCTTCATTAGTTGTGTGGCATTTTCTATGTTGAGTTACCTCCCTAAGCTTTGCTGTTCTCATCTATAAAATAGAAATGATATTATCTTCCCTCCCTCATAGGGTAATTGCTAGAATTAAATGGAGCAAATATCTGTTGTAAATATCTGCAAAATGCTTTGAACAGTGGCTACCACATAAGTGTTTTAGCCCATCGAGGATGCTATAACAGAATACAGTAGCCTGGGTGGCTTACAAAGAACATATTTCTCTCAGTTTCGGGGGCTGAGAAGTCCAAGATCAAGACACTAGCAGATTCAAGCTCCGATGAGGACCCACTTGCTTGCTATTTCATTGATGACTCTTCCTGCTGTGTCCTCACATTGTGGGAGGGGTGAAGCAGCTCTCTGGGCTCTCTTTTATTTATTTACTTGTTTATTTAAAGATTTTATTTATTTATTTTTATTTTTTCCCATACCCCAATATACTCTATTTTTTATTGTTGCTCAATTACAGTTGTCCCCATTTTTCCTCCCATTGCTCTCCCCTGCCCTGTCTACCCCCTACTCCTACAGTCAATCCCCTCCCCACCCCATTGTCCTTGTCCATGGGTCCTTTACACATGTTCCTTGACTTGACCCTTCCCTTTCTTTCCCCTGTTATCCGTCTCCTCTGCTATTTATTTATTTTTAGAGAGAGGTGAAATCCATTGCCTATCACACATCTCCAGCTGGGAACCTGGCCCACAACCCAGACATGTGCCCTGACAGGGAATTGAACTGGCGACCTTTTGGTTCGCAGTCTGGCACTCAATCCACTGAGCCATACCAGCCAGTGCTGGGGTCTCTTTTATAAAGGCACTAATTGTATTCATGAGGACTCCACCTTCATGATCTAATCACCTCTCAAAGGCTACCCCTCCAAATATTATCACATTGGGGATTGGGTTCAACATATGAATTATAAGGGACATAAACATTCAATTGATTGTGATATGCATTCATTTGGCGAGGGCTGTGCTTAGTGTTGGAGTCTCTTTCTAGTGCAACATGGAGAGAGAGAATGCAAGTGTTTTTCTATTGTTGGTTGAGCATTGTGGATAGAGTATGAGCCAGACCAAAAGAAATTGCCTTTCTACTTATGAGATCTCATATTTGCTCAGCATCTTTTTTTCTGTCTACAATGTGGATCCTGGGGGACAGAAGTTTCATCTGTTTTTCTTTATAACTGCCGCGTCTGGCCCCATGCACTGTATAGTGTCAATCAATGTATGTCGCATAAATGAATACAGAGCACAGTGATCCTTAGGCTTTTCATCGGTCCTCAGTGTCTGTGGAAGGGAGAAGTCAGGGTCTTCTAAAAAGAGAAGAATCAATCCGAGGCTGTCATTACCATTCCTGTGGCCACTGGGGAAGTGGAAGGCAGTACAGAAAATGGGACTGGACCCACGGCAAATAGAAAGCTGGTTCTTGCAACACGATTTCTTATTATTGTCCCAACAAGTGATATTTGTAAAAACAACCTCACACTTGTGGTTATTTCCTCATGTTAGATGATCAGATTTGCCTGAAGTAGGCAGGAAGCATCATGAAGCAAACATTCCCACACTTTGCATAATTCTGATATCTTTATTGAACGAAATTATCCATTAGTGCATGGCTGCTGGGTCCACTGTTTACCAGCCTGAGAGGAGCTGCAAAACTTACATATATTATTTAAAAATTAAAATGTTGGTTACACCAACTTATTGAAAAATCCAAGTCATGCTGATTTAATATTGTAAGGTGGAATTAATTTCAGAAAGCATTTGTATAATTTGAGTAGCTTGATTCCACATTAATAGATACGTTGTGGTGTCTAGGATAAACACCTAGCTTTGGAGGAGCACATTTATTTTCCAGGCAGGGTCAACTTCTGCCCAGTCATTGAGAGTAATATCATCATATGTAGATGTCGTTTTCTTTCTTTCTTTCTCTTTTTTTCACTTTTCTGTCTCGGAGGACAAGCATCTTCATTCACTAAGGGTCTACAATGTCAGAGTCACCCTGAGAAAAATGGTAGCGAGTCTGATTCTCCCTCTCTGTCGTGTTCTCCCCACTTTTCCTGTCTGGGAGGGTTTGTAAGGGAGCTGGCAAGGGTCTGCTGTGGGCAGAGGCTTGCGTTTTATCTGAGGGAGAGGAGAGCAGTAAAAGAGGGCTGGGGAAGTTCAGCGTAACTGGGAAACTCAGTGCGACCTGAGTTTCTTTTGAGGTTTGTGACCAGGAGCTTCACGAAACTCCAGTGAAACAGTTAACTCGGCTGACAAAAGCAAAACCAACGTGGGGATGTCTCATCAATGTCTTTGTGTGGTGAGGAACAGGAAGTATGGGGGATGACATTTTATCATGTAGCTGAGAATTAGCAATGATTATTTCTTCTGAAAGCATCTGCTTAATGACAGCTCTTTTAAACTTCATCAGGGAAGAGTTAGCGGAAAACTCTTAGTTATCAATCTTCCATTGAAGGGGTATATTTAGATGTTTACTGTTTCAGAATCACTAGCTCTGAGCTAATCCCAAACTTGAGAATGTTGAGTGCAGACCCAGACACACTAAGTGCCAGGCACCACTCTAAAGGGTGCTCCTGCATATGGCTAACAAAGTCCTGAGGGACAGGGGGGCTGAAAGCCAGGTGTGTCAGAAGGCAAGAAACATAAACTTGACATTTTGCCTCTTCCTGGCCCTGAAATGACTGTAAGTCAGAGATGAGTGCAATCGTATCCTTCTCAGCAATTCTTAATGTGCATCACTGTAGTTAAGTGCAGTATTTCCCACAAACATTATTCATGTATTCTCACAACTACTCTGTGAGACAATTATTCTCATCTCAGAGATGACAAAATTGAGGCTCAGAGAATTTGAGACATTTGTCTGTAGTAGAATCGAGACTTGAATCCAGAAGGGTTTTGTTTGTTTATTTTCATATACTTTGCACGTACAATCCTAGCATTAGCCCCATTAAAAATATAGAGTCTCAGGGAAAGGTATAAGTTTAGAATGTTTTTGATGTTTGATGATTAAAGAAATATTACATTTTATTTTTAGGTAGAATGAGACTATGAGGACCAAAGCATGAAAAACCTCCTTTGGGAGAAATTATATAAATATATACTCATATAAAATGTAAGAATGTATAACTTTAAAATGTACTTATGTATGCATATGTTCATATGTGTATGTATTTAAATATACCCATCATTAATGTTTATTTTAAATATTTTGTTATAAGGTCAAAGTGAGGAAATAGTACAAATTTAAGGTACGTGTTACTCCTAGCTGGAGCTCTGGCCTCTCTCAATAAACAGTTGCCTTTTGGCTCCAATTTATTTAAGTTTGAACTTCTGTTCCCTTTCACTGGAAGGTTCCATTTATTTTGTCACACGATCTGGGGAAATAAATATCTGCAGTATGTGGTACTGGTTGGGTCTTTGGTTCTTTGACCTTGGATCAATAAAGGTGAGGCTGCAGTAGTTGTTCTCAGCTTTGCAAACAAACCTTATTTTCAGTAGAACAATGGGGCTTGGTTTTAACTGGAATCTGCGAAGAGTCAGACTTCAGTTACAACTATAGACAAGTGTTCTGAAGAAATAAGGCATCGCGTATGGCATAAAACAATCATTCTAGCCCTTAATGATAACAGGCAAACTGGGACATTACGAATACCTCATTTATAACTCCTTTCTGTATGACCAGGCTTTGTATTGGTGCCTTTCTGAATTAATTCCTGAAAAGCTTATCTCCTTTTCTGTAGAGGCTACAACTTTTGGGTTGGAGGCTTCAACCAAAATTTTGCATTTCCTTCCTAACTGTGGAAACTGTCCCTCCTATGACTATCGTCCTGGAGGCCCTGCATTTCAGATTTCTGCTGCAACTGGTCCTGGGCCCAGCGACATCTGGCACCCTGCCCCTTCTCTCAGGTGTGAGGCCATTGTGGGCAGTGTAGACTGATCACTCATTCAGCTAGAGACCTTGAAATGTCTCCTTCATTTTATAAAGCCTGGGGATAAGCAGCCTTATGGAGAACCGTAGGGGAAGCTGCACACTGTACCTAAAGAATGTGAGGAAGACATTCCTACCTGCACCGACCCTCCGGCTGCACGCAGAGCACGGGTGAGCTGTGTGCCACTGGCAGCAACACAGTACAGCTAATAACAGTAATTTCTGTTCTGTGCTGCATTAGATTCTTTGCTTCACATCCTCACACAGCAGGTCTGTAGACCCTGCTGAAGATTCTGGCACAATTTCAGTGCTAGTGCAGGCAGTTTCAATAAGACACGGGCCAGGGGACTGAACTGAAGGCATATTTCCTTTCATCAAGGTTGACTGAAAGAAAGTAGCCACCAGGAGGTTCTAACAGCCCAGGGATGGGCGACCCTGCCCCAGTAGCTATGGCCCTTGGAGCCCAGCCAGGCCAGACGCTAGAGATGAATTTCACCACAGCTGCAGATGCCAGGGCTCAAGAAGCATAATCCAGAGCTTGACAGCTGCCAAACTAACCCCCCGAGTGCCCAAATGAGTTGGCTGTTCTGATGGAGATGACAGGAAGGAACCAGAGGGATTGCTGTGGCGCCTCTCCAAAAACAGCATTAAAGGGAAGCCAAGAGAACATTACAATTTCCTCTGTAGTTTAAGAAGCACGAGGAATCATACAATAATTTGAACCCAGTGTCTCATTGCGCTACCTGGAGGAGTTTGTGAGATAAATCCTATATATTTTTGTGTTCCTTTTTGGTTCTTAAAAGTATTCATTCATGTAGTCATTCAACAGATGCGTATTAAGTGCCCACTACATGGAATGAAGGGAGAATAAAGAAGCTAAATAAACATATAGTAAGTTACCTTAAGGCCGTGGTTCTCAAACTTTTGGAACACAGCCCACTTAGGAGGGTCTGAAGAGTCTTGGCTCACCAACCCTGTCCTTTCCCCCCCTTTCAGTGGTGGAAAATTTGAGAGGATAATTATGATGCAGTTACTTTGGGATTAGTGATATATGTGGCTCATTTTTTAATCATAATGCATAGTCTAGTAATGTAAACACTATAAACTAAGATAATGTTTTATCCTTACTTAAGGACATGCTCACTGATTTGAGAGAGAGAGGAAGGAGGGGAAAGAGAGAGAGAGAGAGAGAGAGAGAGAGAGAGAGAGAGAGAGAGACATCAATGTGAGAGAGAAACATCCATGTGTTGCTTCTCTGCATGAGCCTTTACCAGGCGGGGGCAGAACCCATAACCTAGGCTTGTGCCCTGCTGAGGAATTCAACCTGCCACCTTTCAGCTTACGGAACTACGCTCCAACCAACTGAGCTAAACCAGTCAAGGTAGACTAAAATAATTTTGATGCAAATACACATTTCTTCACATTATAGGATGACCCAAGTAACCTAAAGTAAATTCATGATGATGAAGTTAAATTAATACTAATTTTTTACTCCTTGTAACAAATGCAAACTATATCCACTTTATAGTACTAATAATGTGTTGGTAACCCAATGTTTTTCCACATGTATAATTCTGTCTATTTGCCTGTATGTGTGCAGAGGAGGAGCTTTGCAATGTTAACCAGCACTGCACGGCAGCCAGAATTCTTAGTAGAAACTGAATTTGCATTCTAAGTACACTCTTAAAAACACTACTTTTATTCTGCCAATACTAAGTGTTAGAATCTTCTGGCACACTTGACACTAGCAAGTAGCCCTTAGTGCTACATTAAGGTGAAGGTGTATGGTATTGACCTTCATTATCCTTAAGGACCTGGAGAAAGGTATTCTTTTTGCCTGTGGAAACAGTCAATGTGAAAATTGCTGAAGGAGAGGTGTGTGTGTAGAAGGTATTGTGGAAGAATGAGGGGACAGTGTCCAAAAGCCTAGGTAATGAAGGAAGGTTTCTTGGGGTTGGTGCTCTTCGAACTGGGTTATAAACATGGCATAGGAATTTTCTAGGTGGATGAGAATACCCAAAGGGCATGCTAGGCACAGGAAACCGAATGTACAGGGATATGGAGAAATAGAAGGGTCTACAGGTCTCTTACCTGCAAGTCTGAAATCCCCATAGCTTTAAAACCTGAAGTTTTTCTTAACTCATTTGGCAACAAACTGACCTGAAGTGATGTAAGGCTACATGTAATTTTTGTTTATCCCCATTAATGTTAATATTCATACCTTTAGATGCAGAAATATTAAAGTGCTGATTATAAGGCTTATTACTATACCCCACTGGAAGTTTTGGGCAACTAGTGATTGGCAGCTTCATCATGATAATGCGCCTGCTCACACGTCATGTCTTGTGCACAGATTTTGGTGAGATATCAAATCACCCAGGTAACTTAGTCCCCTTTCAGGCCAGATGTGGCACCCTGTGATTTCTGGCTTTTTCCAAAACTAAAATCACCTTTGAAAGGGAAGAGATTATGGGCCATCATTGAGATTGAGGAAAATGCAATGGGGCAGTTGATGGCGGTTGGGAGAATTGTGTGAGGTCCCCACACAGTTCTCCTAGTTGCTGTCAACTGCCCTGTTGCATTTGAAGGGGACTGAGTCGTCATTGTCCTAGTACAATGTTTCTTGTATCTTGTATCTTCTTCAATAAAGGTTTCTATTTTCCGTAGTGCATGGCTGGATACCTTCTGGACAGATCTGGTAGATGTCATATGGTTTGCGGGACTTGCCTGTACCTTGCTCCATGCGTTAGTTCCCTAGGACTACCATAACAATGTGCCACATCCTGGGTGGCTTACAGAGGAATTTATTCTCTCACTGTTCCGGAGCTAGAGGTCTGAAATCAGGATGTCGACAGAGTTGGCCCCTTTAAGGGCTGTGAGGGGGAGTCTGTTTCACACCTCTGTCCTCGGATTTGGAAGGCTGTCTCCTCCCATGCTTTTCACATTGTCTTCCCTCTGCGCACGTCTCCGTATCCAAACTTCCCCTTTTTGTGAGGACACCAGTCAGACTAGGGCCCACCCTAATAATGACTTCATCTTAAGGTGTTTTACAAATTACATCTGTGAGATCCTCTTTCCAAACAAAGTCACATTCTGAGGTACCGGGTTAGAACTCAACACGTGAATTTTGGGGGGTATACAATTCAACTGTAGCCCTCCGCATCTTGCCTGGTCTCAGTTCCTTCTGTTTCTTTCATTACTAGACTGAAGATGTGTTGCTTCTCCCTCATGACCACACTTCCTCTTCAAGCATTTATTAAGCCTTTAATATTCACAATAATTGTACGTTAATTATTATTAACCTGATTTATAAGGAATACTCAGAGAGGTCAAGTAACATCCCTATGGTTACACAGTAAATAGTGAACTTGGGATTCAGTCTTTGGCTTTTCTACCTCTATAGGAAAATGGTTAAACCAAAAAGAAGAATCTACCCCCAGACACTACCTCAGGACGGCATATAAAACCTCACTTACCCCTCTGCTGCTCACATTATAGCTGTGAACTGTAAATATACCCTGTAAATGTTACGGGGTATATGTGTCAGATGACTAGGACCTACCGTCTCTTTGGCGTTTTACACTCTCGACTCTGATCCAGACAGACATTCTGCAAGGTGACATGTCAAAGTTTCCACTTCCACACTGTTCTGTTTTACCGGATGGATGTTCAACTCACCCCACCTCCTACCCTCCTGCTCCTCCTCTCACCTCCCTGGGCTACAAGTCAGTGTCTCACATAAAATGATGTCATACAGATTACATACTCGACAGGAAATTTACTGTCTTATTTTCCAGTGTTTTACAGGCAGTTTAATTCATATGGCCTATATGTCCTTGCCCCACACAGAAGCAGCTGCATGCTTAATCCTCTTCTCCCTTTGCAAAGACCATCAGAATAAACAGAGCATTGCAGAAAGGGCTGTGTGCACATGCAGTGAGAGCAAGGGTGAGAAAGAAAGACCGGGGAGAGGGAGGGGGAGAGGGAGAGGGAGAGAGTGGAGTGGGGGGGAGATGCTTTGTTGTTTACAAAACACTTGGCAGCTACAATGACCTTTTTTACTAGTGTCTATTCTAGCTGGGCTGAACATGTTTCCCATGGGGACTGATTTTGAGTGAGGTGAAAAGCCTGCATTTCTGGGCAGATGTGTGTCTAGGTGGGAGGTGGGATAAATAAGCGAGCAGTTCTGCAGATCTCCCACTAGTCTGTGTGATTCTGCTTCATCATCATCAGTTAATATTTATTGAGTGATAGATCATGGGGCACATGGCACTGTGCTGTTCCAAAGGGTAATATTTTATTTCCTGCCACGGGATCCTGGAGAGTTGCTACATTTCACATCTAAATGGGAGAGATTTGAACAGTTGGTTAAAGGGACTCATTCATATATTGTTTATAAAATTACTTCACAGTCATTGGAATCAAGAGAACATTTTTATAAGTATGTATCATTTTTAGCTGATTTTCATAGAGAGGAAGAAGAATGTATATATTAGAGGAAAAACTAGATTATTCCCCCCTGCTAAGAGTACAGAAATAACTTAACTCATCAACTCCATATTACTTTTCAACAATGTATTCTAAAGTGCTTTAGATAAGACCTAATATGTATTTCAAGTCATTGCTGGGAAATGTGTTTATTGTAGGTATTATCACTGTCGCCATTCAAAAGGTGGGAGAACTGAGACACTGAGCATTTTAATGACATCAGTAAACTCACATATGGAACATGGATCTGATCACATGGGCCCTCCAAACCAGGGAAAATTGAATAAAGTATACATTTTTATTTCTTGTGGCCCATGAGTTACTTATTATTCTATAGTCTTATCTCCCTCTAAATCTCCCCCTTCCTTTCTTACTCCCCCACCACAGCCCACACCCCACACTCCCCTCAGCTACTCATACACTCATGCACACATATCCGGAACTCTTGCCAAGCTAGGCTACTCACAGTGTTCCGTGTTAGCCATATATTTTGCTGCTACCAGACCTTTGCTGTTATTGCTTTCTCATCTGTAACACCATATGCTGTTACCCAAGTTCTGCTTGCTTAAATCTGGGCCTTATTTAAGGACCTGCTGGAATTCCATCAGTTCTTTGGACCATACATTCTAACTTTCTCTCTCCTCCCCAAATTTCTCATGCTCTATCTAACTGAGATTTGCTTGTTAATTCCCAAATATCTCATGTCATTTTCTGGGTGCTCTCTGGGACCATGAGGCATTGCAATGATCAATCAGTAAGGCAATAACTTAATCAATCAATCAAGAATATTTACTCAGTTGTCCACCATGAAGTAACAAAACAAATACAGATCAAAGAGCATTATAGTGAATCTCAAAGGTGTATTTAATACATTTTTTTCTGATTAGGAATTAAGTTGTTTTGTATGAAGTATCATTTGAAACATTTCTGATATTATTTGGAGCCCAGAGATGGCTTGATTCTACTGATATTTTCATGAAGTTGACCAATAAAAGTAATGTCCACCAGCCCCCCCCCCCCCCCCCGCCCCCAGCAAGGAAAGTATTTTCTTAAGATCAACACTGGAGAAGTGGAACCACTGTATTTAAGTTATTCCTGTCCTTATGTCTAATTGCCAAGAGGTGGTAGAACTTTTGAATCTTTTGCATTTAGAACTTGGAAGTAAGGAGAGAAACAGAATGAATATCTTGTCATTTATTCCCACTCAAATGGGTTCTCTGTCAAACAAAACCATGATAACTGCAGACAGGTTCAGTACCAGGGCATAGAAGGGTAGGTGGAAAAGAAAGAAGGCAGATATTTTTCCATCACGAGCCATGTTTGGCCACCATAGGGTTTTATTCCCTTTAAAGTTAAATTTCATAGGATTTGTCATTTAATATTTAAGAGAGCATGCATAAATCGATACATTATTAACAAGCATTCGTTTATTGATGGATTAATTCAATCCACAAATATTTACTGAGCACCTACTTAGTGCAAAAATCATGCGAGGCAGCAAGAGTACAACAGTGAGAAGGTAGAGGCTGCATTTGCCCTAGCCGAGCTTGTAGGCCAGCGTGCATAACAGCAATTTGGCAGTGGGCAGCAGCGGAGCGTGACCAGGCCGTTACAGGGGAATGACAGGGTGCTACAGGGGCATAGAGAGCTACCTCACCCAGATGTGGGGGCTAGTAGGAAGGTCCTGTATAAAATGGGAACCGAAGGCTATGCAGGAGTTAACTGGCCAGAATGAGGAGACAGCTGTGAGCAGAGGGAAGGGCGTGGGAAGGTCTGGGATGAAATAGAGCGTGGTGGGCTCAAAGGTCCATGCGGCTGCAGCACGGAGGCCCGGGAACACAATTCCATGCTGCCCAGATGTGAGGTTTGTGTCTGTGGGAGCCCCTCTCCTGGCCGGGGCAGAGAGAAGTGGAGTCTGAAGTGGTCATTGCACAGTGGCTTTTACGTGTGTTGCTTGAGACCTGACTCTGAGTTTGGAGCAGACCGATACACAAAGACTAAAGAGGTGCTCTGATCATTTCTCTTTAAAAAAATCACATGGCTCTGGAATGCTGTGCCCTCCCCCAAAGAGACCTCTGCCGGTATTTGTGCCTGGGCTTCTGTTTATAGGGAGAGCAGAGCAGGGCTGGGGGTGGGAGGAGGAGGAGGAATAGCATTAATTTTTTTTAATGCTCTGCTAGGGATGTTTACATGGAGGCAGACTCTAGCAATCCTTTGAGACAACGTAAAACGTGCTGGGGAGTTGGCTACAGAGATGATCCTTGACGTCTTTAAAGAACTGTTAGAAGTGAACAGAGCTGCCTGGGACTGTGTTTGCTGAACAAAACTGTATTTGAATTTGAAAGTTTCCTCTGTGTTTAATGACCTGAAGCAGTTTCTCTCCACCATTGCAGCGTTTGTCAGACACACAGATAAAAGTTAGATGGAAATAGCAATGCTTAGTGCTGAATTTAGCCGTTGTGTTGTGGGCCTCTGAAAGCCTCAGGTGTGCCCCGTCTAGATTATGACGCAGTCCTTTTGCACAGTAGGTGTGCAAAAATTTTATTGAAATGGGAAGACCACAGAGCAATATGAAATTCAAGGAAAACTCCAGATTTTCTCTCCATATGAAGAATGATTTATTTACTTCTTTGCACTACTCCTCGTCCTGAGCCGGGTACTGGGTGTGTGACATTTGTTGACATACTGAGGGGTGTCGTCCTGGTGAGAGAGGCACAGGAAACGTTTTCATTGTCCACACAGTTATCAGGGCGGCTCACTGCTTCCAAGGTGTTTTTGTGTGTGCTTGTCCTCACTCACAAGAATAAAAAAAGAGGAAAGAATGTTGATAGTAAAAACAGAGACAATTTTGTAAAATATACATTTATTTATTTATCTACAAATAGCTCTTTTAATCTATGGGTTTTAGAGCCATACAAGTTTGTGCTTAAAGCTAACTGTTTACCCCTGGGAAGAATTTGGGGAAAGTTCTTGAATTCTTTGTGTCTCTTTCCCTAGGTCCTTCTACCTGCTGACCTTCTTTTTTCCCTTTCAAAATGAAGATAATATCCATTTCATAGGATTTTGTGACAATACAACGAGATATGTATTTTTATGTAAAGCATGTAGAGGAGGGTCTGCTCAGAGGAGGTATTTCATTGTTATTGTTTTCTCTTCTCTCCATTACCTTCTCCTTGGCTCTGGAGATCCAAGCTTCAGAGCTGTATTAGTATTATCTATGTATTCTAAATTATTTATTATGTTGCCAGGGACAGACAGAGGTTTCCTTTATATACACTATAAGGGCAAGGTTTCTTAAATAGTGTCAAGAAAATTATAGGAAATGTGTTAAATACACTCAAAAATACCCAGTTTTAAATGGTGAAGCAAATGACACAGGTATTAATTAAAGCTGCCCCTTCATGTATAGATAGTCCCTAAAAGAGGCGATTAAGTATTACACAGTCTGTGATTCACTTGCTCAGATTCAGAATGCTTTACCATATTCGATTTAGTAGTAACCTTTCCTGGCATTACCAATGCTATTTTGTTTTTAGCAATGAATATATTTAAACTGAAAGCACATTTGAACTAGGGGACTCCTAGGAGAGAAAAGGAATAGACTGTTTAAAGAAAGAGCTGTAATATGAAACAAACGCATTCACCGCTTTTTGTGTTGTTGTGAAATTGAATTGTCAATGCTCCTATCTTGATAAATTACAAAAGAGCATTTTATTTGCTTCTGCTTTCTTCTCTCCCCCCATCTTTTACCTTTTCACCTTTGTGTGCATTACTTGAAAAGCCAGCTCTGAGCTGAAGAATGTTATAGTAGAGAAAACAAGAAATTGGTAAACAAAAGCTCATTGATTTTCACTGTTTTGTTAACATGAAAGAATATATATTGGTGGGCATGTACTTGCATATATATTAACATATAAGTTGAAATGGAAAGTTTATGAAAAAATATGTTAAAAACTCAATGCCACATCATCAAGCAGATATAGATACATGTGCTAGTGTTACTCCCAGCTGTCGTCATGATAATGCTTAATCATGATTATTTATATAAAAGTGTATATGGTATTCAGGGCCCAGCAGAAGTCACGCCATGGTGTGCGGCTGGCAGGGTACGTGAACGTCTCGCGCGAGATGGACAGCAATTTGAACGTTTCACCTGAAATGTCACAGGGCCTGCTTGAGTGTGGTGTTGCTCTGTTGCAGAATTTCCTGCTTATGATTTTTTAAATAAAAGATTTGGTATATGGATCACCAGCTTATAAAAAGGGGGTGTTGTTTGTGCTGTACCCTGTATGTTTTTATTATATAGAGAACTGGGAGTGTGACTGCCAAATTTAAAGTTGAGAAGCCTGGACTGAGAAGCTCCTTGGCTGTGGTGTCATGCGGCTCCGGAATCACTTTCCCTCTCTCTCTGACCCAGATGAGGTGCCGAGGAACCCCATTGCAGCGATCCGTCCTCCCCTCCGGTAGCTAGACAACCTAAAAGAAAGGGTTTTTTTTGTTTTTGTTTTTTTTTTTGCAAGTCACTATCTGACTTTTCCAGGCACTCAACATTTTTTTTTTAAGGAAAAAAAAGCAGTGTTTGTTTTCCTTCCAAGCACTTTTGTTGTACGAGTGAGATGACATGGGTTTTGGACTGCTCCCTGCAGGAGGGGAAGCCAGACGGAAGGCAGCTTTCTCTCGGTGCTGGCAATTATAACCAAGTCATAAAACCCCAGGTAAATGGGGACTCTTTAAACATTTGCAGATATAAATCCGACACAGCAGGAAAGTAACCCAAAGGGAAGTGCTTATTGATCCGTTTTCCCCCAAAGCTGTCAGTGACGAATGAACATCATCTAATTTAATATGAACAGCTCCAAGCCAGCAACCTTGCCGGTGCTCTCCCTCGCTTTTCTTGGGTGGCTGTATGACTATGACCAGCAAACTTAACCTTTTCAGGTTAAGTTATCATTTTCCCCATCTGTTAATGAGCAGAACCCTGTCTGAGCTCCGAGCCTCTCTATCTAAGGCTGCTCAGGGGAAATGTATTGTGCAATACAAACGGGTTGTATTGTATCATAAACATACTTCTTGCCAGGTTTTGTCATTTCATTTTTTCCTCGGTAGGGTCTTGTCTATCATTGTTGGTTTTATCCTGTCCCAGAGTACAGACCAGTGAAGGGAGAAATTTCAAAGTTGTGGCATTTGCGTGTGTCAATTGAGACAGCCACGAGGAAGTCTGACATCCTTGCTACATCGTTTGTCTTGTAAGCTGCACTTTTTCTGAAGCTAAGAAATGGGGCAAAGAACTATGGAGGAGACAGAACTTGATCAGATATGATGTTTTCCCCGTCGGTCTTCAGGTTAAATCTGTCAATGAACACTCTAAGGTGGTTATAGTACATACCAGGTACAGTCTAGGAGCTCTGGCAGGAAGCCAAGGATGTGCAGGATGAGTGCCTTCATCTGAAGGACCCCGGAGAGCTCAGGCAAGCCAACCCCTTGCCAAACAACTGAAGCTCTGCCTAACTTGTCATCATCACTGATGTCCCGGGCTGTCTGGGAGACCTGATGTAAACTCACTGCAGTGGAGAATACTAGGCCAGGGCTCACACACACACAGTCTTCCTGTTCTTTTGGAACATTGGGAATGATATAATTCCTAGCCTTCTTGTTGATCTGTGGTCTGTGTGACTAGTCAACTACATGTTAGTGATTGCTACTAGTCAACTACATGTTAGTGGTGTGTGTTGCTTCGATGCTGGGGCATCGAAGAACTTAGACAGCTACCTTTGTGCTCTCTCTTCCCCCCTTATGGGTTCTTTGAGGGTCAGGTATTGAGATGGCAACATCCCAGGATGGAAGGAACTTGGATCTCTGAGTCTTTGAATGATGGAGAGACCTCGATCATCCTCATTGGATTTTATGTGAGTGAAAAATGAACTTCTGAAGGATTACACAATGAAGATGGAGGGTTTCTTTTTTTAGACACCACAGCATAGTCTGGGCTATCCTGCTTAGTGTTATGTTAAACAAAACCCTAAGAATTAAACGTCAATATAAGACAATGACAAAGTAACTGTTACCAGGAGGTATAAGAATAATCACCAGATGCAAAGTAAGGCCAACACGTTTCCTCAGCACAAGGAGGGATGAGATCTGTGTTCATGGAAAGGGTTTGAAAGCTATGGAAGATCTGAATGGGAGGCGGACAGGGGCCGGAGGCGCCATGTTGCAGGAAGGCAATGCTAGCAGGCTGCTGGGAGCCAAGATGCCTCAGGCCGTGCGGGAGAGCTCAGCGGAGGATGATGGCACTGCTGCCTCGGAGAGGAAACAGGTTCTTCTCATGAAATATTAATCGCTATAAACCCAGACACATGCAGGTAGTTGTTGTTCTTAATTAAAAGACAGTGTTTCAAATTTTGGGGCTGCGATACTACTAACATTCAAGGGAGAGAGTATCAGAATTTATTATGTGGAAGAGAACAAGACAAGTTATAATTGAACAAGGACAACAAGACCTCTGGGCAGTAGGAGGCCGTTCTTGTGAAATCAATGAGGCCAGCGTGAGTCTAGCTCCATCTCTTGGGCCCCCTCTCTGCTGCACTAGCTTTCCAGAGGTCTGTGGTTTTGACAGCACCAGCATTCATTTATGACATGTGTTCAGGCCTGTAAATCAGCTAGTTCACGCCACTGAATGGGATGACTAATTATACCACAGCATTATTGAAAGTCCCATGGAAAATGGATCTAATTTGTTTTATGCTGTTAATATTATTTTATTGAGTATGCATTATTGATTTTATAGAGTAGACAATTCTTTGCGAGATATGATCATGAATTTTATCAACTCCACCATCATTCTTTTAAAGCAGGGAGGATGCTGGTGAGGGACTTAAAATTTCAGACTGCATTTTGCGATTGTTAATGTTACTCCATTGTCATCTAGATTAATTTCCTCCTAAGTTACAGAAAACAAATTTTCCCATTTAAAGTCTGCATTGCCAGCTCACGACCGGTTTTCTGCAGCCCATATCTTCCCTCAATGGCCAAAGCTGGATTCATTGCTGATCCCACCTGGGCCCGTGTGCACCCCGTTTGCCTGTGAGAGAGAGTGGTCATGCCAGGCTCTGAGCTCCAAGACCTGCAGGCTCCGCAGAGTCTGCTGGGCACCCGGGGGACTCCTGCTTGGAGAGTGTTACGAAGCGACACAGAGCAATCATTGCGTTTGGAGGCAGGCAGGCCTGGATTCAGTCTCAGCTCTGTCACGATTTAGCTGTGTCACTTTGGGCAAACCTAGCTACCTCTACTTCCTTTAATTTCCTCAACTGTAAAATGAAAATGACACAAGGATGGTAGTTGTGAAAATTATAAGAGAAGGTGTGTTTTATGTTTGAAGATAACAGGCACTCAGTACGACCACGGTATGAATGAACCTCACTGGCAGTGCTGCCAAGCTGCTCTCCCAGGACTTCCCTGTAGCCTCCCGGGGCCTGACTCAGGGTCCACCTTGAGCCTACATCTTCTGGAGTGCAGGCATAGAGCCGATCGCTGCCTCTCACTCGGGTGCCTTGTAACAAACACACCCACAGTTCCCTGACATTTGACCTCTGCGGTGTCTACCTGTGTCTTGAAGCCGGGGGCCTCCCAGCCAAGATACCACTGTATGAATTTTCTTAGTTTTTAAAAAAAATCTCAGGATTGTATGAAAATAACTGAAGAATCTGATAAACATGATGATACAATTGCCGTTTCGTGAGATTTAAGTACAATTTATTCTAGTATTTCTAAAACTGTTCCCAGGGAATACTAATTCTCTGAGATGGTTTAAGTGTTCTTAGAAGGAAAAAATAGAATTCTAAGGATTAAAAACATTTGGGGAAACTTGGGTTAGACAATTTTTTAATCCTCACCTGGATATGCTTTGTTGATTTTAGAGAGAGAGGAAGAGTGGGGAGAGAGGGAGGGAGGGAGAGAGAGAGATCGGCTGCCTCCTATATGTGCCGGGACAAGGGATCAAACTCACAGCCTTTTGGTTTATAGGATGATGCTCCAACCAACTCGGTCACCCAGCCAGGGCTTTTTTCCCTTTTAGTTCAGTATTTCTCAGAGTTTGTATATTCTAATTTGTGCCATGATGTCGAAGAGACATGACGTAGAGCAGACAGGCAGCAAATATTTGTTCCACGAGTGAATAAATAAGTGCACGGCCTAGATTGCTCTTTCTGGTCCAGTTTCGCACCTCATCAGCTTCCCTTCACCCCTCACATTTCATCCCTTCCTTACATGGGCCTGGACCTGACTTGCTCCCCTTCTCCACTAGCCACATGTTTTTGAAGCACTGTATGCCCCCGCCCTGATCCTTGGGTTGTGAGAGAAAACACCTGTGCTTCCGGTGTGTTAAACATTCAGGAAAGCTATGTCCATGCTTGATAGGTCTTCTATTGGATGTAGTGACCCTGATACTTCTCAGTCAATATTGTCGTGAGCCCTTTTCCCCCTGAGATGCTAAGCTCTTAGAAGGAGCACCTCAGGCAAGAGTTGACTCTAATAATGGCCAGTCATCAAGTCTGCTTCAGAGGCTCACCTGTCCTGTCCTTTTCCTGCTTCCTTGTACTGACTTGGCAACTGCCCTTTGGAAATCACAGAGTGGCTTGTTGGCTTGTTCCCTACTCTTTGCCCAAACAAAGGGCCCTCTGAGAAACTGAGCACTGCCTTTGCTTTAGAGAGACAATGCAGAGGTGTCCCACCACAGGTAAATGTATTGGATCACATGGGCTATCACAGCTTTTAATTCCTGTTCTTCTAATACCAGCCAGAAATGCTACTGTTACCGAGCAAACCAGGACTCTGCCACCTGGCACCTTGGTATATGACCCAACAGTCAGTGTTAAAGGAAACAGGATTTTACTAACAGGCTTCCAGCCTCAGGGGGGCTGAGAGTACTCCTGCTCAAAGCCCTCCTTTTCCATGAGACCCAGAGTCTCCCTTGCTCCCCAAAAGTGTAAGTCAGAACCATGCCCAGAAGTTCCCCATTTCCTTATCTGTCCTTAAGCCGGTCGTGCAACAGGTCTCCACCCTCACTGGAACAGGTACTTGTGGGTGTCAGAGCCACCATACTCTTGCAGCCGCTCTCTCCTTCAGGATCTGGGGTGTGCTGTTCTCAGCCTCCATGTAGTGGTCCAGAAAATCATGTGCATGTAACACTGGATTGTGGTGGAGTCCAGGGAGGCACATGTCTCGAGAGTGGTGTCTTCACACGTCCTTCAGAGAAGCAGAAGGACGTACTTCCTCTCCCATTCTAGACTGCATGGCTTCTCCCCTCTCTTACTCCAGACTGTGTGGCTTTTCTCTCTTCTTTTTCAGTACACACTCATTTTAAATGCTCGGCCTGGAACTTCCTGAATGATCTCATATCTGGCCTTTACTATGGTGTGTTAGTGTATGCCATTTTTGCCAGTTCCCCCATATCTTTTACCTTCTCTTCACTGCCATCTTTATCAGGGCAAAAGTTCCCAGCAAGGCAGGGACATCCAGGGTGGGCATGTGCCCCCTGCCTTTGGTAGCAGGTGTAATCCCCCCTCCTCCCACCCCTGCTATGTCACAGGTCCCTGAACATTGTCACAGTCAGTACACAATTTGCCCTGGGGGGCAGCTCTCTTTCCTTCAGGAAGGCATGGCTATTACTTTGCCATTGTTATGCAATGTATCTTAAATGCTGATTCATTGTATCATTCACTCTTCCCTTCCCCCAGTCAAGGATTGTGAAGGATATGCTCAGCACCTTGTTACACTATGATGATAATATCTCATGAGGAATTTCTTCAGAGTTATTTCCCAATAGAACTTCCAAAAGAAAATGCACAGAATCTTTCTGCTACCTGACAACCCTCTCCTCTCTCATTATGAGCTGGAGAAATACAGCCACTGGGTAGGAGAAGGTGAAGCTTCTATTCTGCAGAGATTCTGGTTGGGGTTATTGTTGTCAGGGCTCATATATTGACCTGCCACCTCATGTGCAGAGCACCAAGGACCAAAAGCCCAATCCATGCAAGATGATGGGGCAAGAGACAGGGAGGAGGAGGCTCCTGAGGAGGAAGATCAGGTGGTCTCTGAATTGTCGCCAGGACCTTTTCTTCAGCAAATTCATTTGGTATTCCTGCTTAACATTCTGTCCTTTTAGATAAAAGTAACAATTCTCCTCATTAGAAAAATGACAATAAGTGTGGCTTTGACAAATTAAAAGAGAAGACGAGCCAAGTCCACACAATCAGAAGGACGTTAGTTCAGACCAGGTCTTAATCATTATAAGTTTGGCGTGAATAGTATACAGGTGGTCCATATTTTTGAATGCGATTCTTCTCTGATCCCCCGAATGTATATATTTTCATGAGGACCATCTCTGGCAAGGAGAGAAATTGACTGGTTGGATTTGCCGAATCTTTGACATGTCCTCCAAACGGCTCATTCATCCAGGATCCAACCCCAAATCATTGAACAGACACTTCTCCCTCCATAAGAGGCCTAGCTGCAGAGATTTAGCATGACAAGAAGATACACACAATGTGATGCACTTTTTAGTTAGGGAAAAGAAGGAGCACGGGATGTGGGAATTGACTGAATGGATTTTGATTCACTATTAATGGCCCATGGCACGCTAACTACCTATTCCTAACTGTTTAGTGCACAGAGTTTCCTGGGGAAGAGGCTCCCCACTGTAGACTATTTTCTTTGCTTCATCTTCACATTGTAGCTGACAGAACTCACAAGGGTGGTTTTCTGACCCGGCTCCAAGAGCACAGTAACTGGAGCTTTGAATGAGACAGGAGCGGTGGTGTGCAGGAGCAGTTTCATTTATAGAAAACAGAGGTGAGAGGGGAGCAGGAAACAAAGGCTTCGCTTGCAAAGGGCCCTTCCTCCCCTGAAGGGTGAGCTTGGAGGCCTGAGGCCGCGCCCAGCACCAGCAGTACAGACTGTGCCCTCCTCGCAGTGCCTGGGCTGCCTGCCGTGCAGACGGCTCTGTGGGGAGCTGGTGTGGGCCAGTGCGCCACCCCCAGCCTGGGGCTACAGGCTGCACACCTTTCAGGAGGATGTGGTTGGATTTAGTCATGACTTTGGATTACAGAAATGCTCTCGTTTTTCCAACAGATTGTATCCCACAAGTAAACAACGTGCACAAACACATGATTTGTTTTAACATGGAATCTGCGCAGATGAAGTGCAAGGCAGGGACCATATTGAGTTGTCTTTGTTTTAAGACTCTTTGTCTGGAATGATGCCTTATTTGCATATGAGAAATATGTTCGTTTTTTTGCAGTGGTCTCTTCCCTTTCATTTTTCTTTCAAGAAACAGCTCCGGTTTTCCATTGAGAAGCATAAAATAGAGTAGAGTAGAGAAGAGTAGGGTAGAGGTAGTGGCTGAAAGGGGAGACATCGGGGAAAATTGCACATACTTGTTTAAGGGTGAAGGGGGTCAAATATACGGTAATGGAAGATTTGTTTTGGGGTGGTGAACACACAGTATAGTATACAGATAATGTATTATAGAATCGTACACTTGAAACCTATATAACTTTGTTGGCCAATGTCACTGAAATAAATTTAATAAATTTAATAAAATTAAACAAAAAGTTGAGCTATCTGTTTTCTTATTTCAGGGGGACCCTGAAAGAAGAGTAGGAGCTTCCAAGACAGAAAGGGGTGTATTTATTTTTATTGCTGCCATCCTAATTACTATAAATTTAACAGTTTAAAACCACAGCCGTGTATTATATCGTAGGTCAGCAGCTCAGCAGGACATGGTTGGGTCCTTTGGTTAGGGCCTTTCCACCCTAAAGTCAAGCTGTCAGCTGGGGCTGCAGTTCTTATTTGAGATTCAGGGTTCTGTTCCATGTTCTCTGGTTGTTGGCAGAATTCAGCCCCTGACAGCTATAAGACTGGCTCCTATTTCCTTGACACATGGCTCCTTCATCACTAAGTCAACTGTGCTATGTTGAAACCTTCTCAAGCTTTGTATGGCTCTGACTTTCCTCCCTGTTGCATCTGTCTGACTTCCTTCCCTGCCCTTCTACAACATGCAAGATTTGTTTGGCCACAGGAGGTAACATATTCATGGGTGTGGCTGGGTTGGGGGAATGGGGCAAAATTCTGCCTGCCATGGTGAGGGAGGAGGAGATTCAAGGCAGGAGGCACAGCATGAATAAAGGTATGGGCCTGGCATACATATATATGTATGTAAAGGGAGACATTATTAGTATTTTCAGTGTTTTTATAATCATTAGTATGGTTGTATTTTGGAAAGAACACTGGAGATAAGATTACTAAAGAGTTATGATGGGGATCTACCATTGGCCAGACCCATTATTCATGTTGGCAAGGAAGGGCTCCCCTACTAGAACAGTGTAACGGGTAAGTGCAAACTGACAGAGCAGATGTCTGGTGTTCAAGTTTTGCTTGGCTTTTCCATTTATTCAATTTACTACCTTGGTAAAATTATTTAATTCTGCTAAGCTTGAATTTTCTCACACACATGATGAAGATAATAATACCTAGTTTATAGACATGTGGTAAGGATAAATGAGCTAGGAATATCCTGGCATATAATCAGTGGTCAGTACATGTTTGTAATTTTTTTATTGCCTCCTTCTTTTCCTGTATCAGAAAAAAATGGTTCAGAGTAATTCACATCAAGTTGGCAATGATTTGGATTTATTTTTTCTGTTTTTTTCTCTTCCATTAGCTGTGTGACCCTCCCTTCTTCGTGTCACTGTTTTATCACTTTTAAAATGAAGGTGAGGTTAATTACGCTAATCATGTCAAAAGTAAGTTGGCGATGTCACAGCACTTTGAAATAATCACTGGTTATTTATGAAATGTGTATATTATCTAGAGAAAAGCAATCCTGATTTCTTTGAGTTCATTCTTTATTAGTCACCCTACAATGAACAGAACAGGTCCAGAAAATTTCCTGTCATTCAATCAGATGTAGAGAAAACCAATCACCATGAAGAACATGTTGGAAATGGACACCCCCCATGGGTAGGCAGAGTAACTGTCTGGTTAAGGGATATGAGTTGAATGTGAGTTGAGAGGTGCAAAAACGTCAAGTGTGCCTCCCCCACCCTACAAGTTCTTCTGTCAATCTTCTATCAAATGCCCCAAATACTGATTTCAGAGATTTTTTTTTTTTTTTTTACCGAGAGCAAGAAATCTTCATTCTAGTTTGGTTCTAGGACTAATTAACCATAAATCACGTATCCTTGCTGGGTCCCATTTGTGAATGACAAATGCTGGTCTAGGATGATCTCTGGGGTCCTTTCTTTAAGATTCTATGAACTAGACAGCTGAAGTGGTGGATTTGTAAAATTTTTTATCTTCGTGCATAAAAGTTGGACAATCAGTCTGGTGAGCAACACGTGCTCCAGAAGGACTACTCTGAGGGGCAGGCAGGAAAGGAGGCTGTTGTAGGGTTTCTGCAGGCAACAGTAGGGACTGACCTGGATAGGGTTGGAGTTCAAGGGGCATGAAGGGGAGAGGTGATCAATGGAGGAGATGGTCTCACGGGAGACAATGGAGGAAGGGATGCCATTCGGGCCATTGCCCACTTTCCCAGCCTTGCTGACAACCTCTGACTGGATCATCTATTTACTGAATTCTGTTGGTGAAAGCTTCATCTATACATGAGGCTAATGCTAAATTCTTTGTCTGAAGGCTGGAGGGGGGTGTCAAGGTAAATAGCTCTCTGTTTATTTATCTATGAGATAAATTTATTTCAGGATGTACATGATCTCATTTGCCTCACCACAAGAAGACAAAGAATTTAATCTAATATTTCATAGGTCAGGATTTAAGGAAAAATAGGATAGAGATCAGAAAACCTGACTTTAGTGTGCGCTCTGACAGTAACCAGAGACGATGAGAATATAGGCACCTATAACTCATCTGGGTGCTGTCCATTATTAGGGATGTGGAAATAGTAATAACATCTGTCCTACCAGCCCATAAGGCTATGTGAAGTGGTCTGCACAGTGCTTGCATTTAGTAAATGTTCCATAATTATTAGCTCTTATTGTATATTTCTAGTCCTAGTACAGTACTTGGAAGACTTGAAACAGTCAAGAAGAGTTATTGAATGAATGAATGAATGAGTGAATGGAGAAAGATGTGTGGAAAAAAAGAAAACAGATGTGAAGTTCAAAGTAAGTCAAATAAGTTCAAAATAAGTGCCCAGTAAGAACGTTATCCTCTATTTGTTGACCAAGCAACAGTTTTCACACACACACAGCAACATTGTAGAAAAATCCTCAAGTTTTACACATCTCTCCCTACCTGAGTGAGGTAGATGGCATATTGCTAGTGTGTCACGCTATATCAGTGATACCTTCTTTGACTGCCCCATCTAATATAGAACTCCCTCCCGTTACTCTCTACCCTTTATCTTGCCTTTCTCCCATCTCAGCTCACACTATCACTTGGCAAGTCTATTTTTGTTTGTTATTTGACTCGCCATGCTGGACTGTGAGATCTGGGAAAGCAGGTCCTTTGCCTGTTCTTGTCTTTTCTCCCTGGTGCCAACTGCATTTGTAGAACAGTGCACGGCACATAGTACGCACACAAAAAAGATGGTGGGTTAATAATACTTTTCAGGAATTCTTCAGCAATGAAAAGAACTTTTCTTAAATGATCAAGCCCTTTTCCCTCTACCCACCATTACTCAAAGTCTATAATATATCACATCCAGTTTTAAGGCAAGAAAAGCAGTTATCCTTTTGGGAGGCTATAGTGGGAATCCCTGCATATGGATGGGTCTTATGAGCAGGACCTGGACGTTGTTTGTATATGATCGTTTATCTCCTTAGAGATGGTTAGGAAAATTGCTTCCCAAATAGAGGTGCCCTCAGTCCTGACAGCTACAGAAGTGTGTTAGTTAGGAGCAACACCAATAATTCTGCTCGGTGCCCCATAAAAAATTAATGGCCATTAAAGTCAAATTGGCTTCCTCACTAGCAAATGAACTTTACTACCCGCTTTAGCTTACAGACTCTTAGTAACCAATATGTAAAAAATACCAACCAGGGAAAGATATTTTCCTGCTTTATAGGCTTTAAAAAAACCATTTAATTCAATCTGGCACCCAGGCTGAATGTAAAATAGTTGCAAAGCAGTATTGATGGGACAACACGTGATATAATTAAATCTATGTATCAATCCGTCAAATGTAAGATAGAAATCAATCACATGCAAACAGACACCTTCAGGCGGGAAAAAAGGGCAGGCATTTGCTACAGCCTTGTTCCTACACTGTAGCCTGTTGGTCTTTTCTTGGATGTTATTCTCACCAGCTGTAAGATTATTTTTTGGTATTTTCTGAGCTCTTGCTTTGTGCAAGGCTCGGAATAAAATCTGAATTTCTGAGTTTACATGGAGGTTTTAACGTTAACCATTTCTGGAAAAAACGACTAAGTGACTTTCCCTCGTAGATCGCCATGAAGCAAAAGGCAAAGAGCTGGAGCCTAAAACCCACCTGGGGAAGTCGGTAAACTTGTGGATTTAATTCTGATTATATTTAGGGTGGTCCCAAACCCTGGGTGAGAATCCAGGCTCCATCATGCACAAATCCTGTGGCCTTGAGCAAGATAATGGATCGTTTTCTAAACCTCAATTTTCTCACTTGTAATTGAAGCTTATGGATGATTAAAGTGTGCGGGATACATTCTCATTTAATCCTGCTTTATAGGATGGTGTAGGAGTAAATGAGGCAATATATATAAAACACTTACCTCAGAGTCTGATAAATATTGCACTATTGCTACTGCCAGCAGCTAAGATGTACTGCTTACCGTCTGAGGGGCCTATTATAAGTGCGTTACGTTTATTCACTTTTTCCCCTTTATTTTTATTGTTGACACTGTTACAGATCTACTCCCATGTATCCCCCTTTGCCCGCCTCTGTCCATCCCCTGCTCCCCTTCTCTCTGGCCTTCACCATGCTGTTTTGTCTGTATCTATGAGTTGTGCTTATATACTCTTTGCCTGCATCCCAGGTAAGTACTGCTTTATGCCCATTTTATATGATTGAGGAAACAGAGGCACCAGGAAATTACGTAACCTGTTTTAGGTCACACAGCAGGAAGGTGGTAGAGCACAGACAAGAATCCAGGTTAGTGAGATGTTGGACTCCACATGCCTTATCGGCTATTACTACTTCTTGTCGGCTGGAGCCCACCTGTCTGTTCTTTTTCTAGCTTTACAACTCGCCATGGTCAGTCCCACCTTAGTTTTGTCTTCCTGGTTCATCTTGTTGTTCCTCTAGATGTTCTGGCGTAAATACATTTATTAGTGAAAGGGAGCTTTTGACATATACGTTGTAAAATAAAAATGTACATCATAGAACTTAAGAATTGCAAAAATCTGCTATTCCAAATATATGTACATGTGGATAAAACCAGCATTAGGTGACATATCACAATAATCAGCATAGATATTTTTAGTTCAGGGTTATATAAATCCTTAAGAGAAATTGGTGAGAAAATATTTAAAAACCATATTGAAAATTTAGTAGTGTTTATGGCTAACGATGGGATTGTGAGTCATTTCTTTACTTCTTTAGAATTTTGGCCTTTTCTGAGTTTTGTGCCACAATGAACTTATATTACTTTTGTAGTCATAAAAAAATGCTTTCTTCCAATAAAAGGCAAATTGATTGCAAATAGAAGATCACAGCATCAGTCTTGTTCATTGTAAATAGAAGCTCTCAGCATTATTCTCGTATTGCTTCAGGCTCCTGCTCACTCCTAGGCACGCATCCCAGTCACCTCCATGGGACCATGAGAGAAAAGCTGATCAGTATTTTGGTGCCAAGGGGAGGGGGTGGTGAGAAAGGGAATGTTTAATAACCCTGCGAGCTCTGTTAGAAGTATGCCTCAGTTCACTGACCTTGAAAATTAACCTAGGGTAACCAGAGGACTAAGCCCCAGAATAAACAAACAAGAAAGAAAATTCATCTCCAGTTTTGACCAAATGTTAACAACATGTTGTGTTTCCACAATGCTGAAACTTACTAATCTAATGAAAAACATCAGTCAAGCCATTGGAAACACTCAAAAATCAATATGGGTGTCATTTTATAGATTAAGCTATGATTTTATAGATAGAATTTCTTGTCTGTTCAGGTGTTTGTTTAGCTATCACCTGACATAGTTAGAGGTCACACTGGATTCTGAACGGATACTGGTGTCTGAAAGAGAATAATTATAAAAATGCCAAGGTGCAAAAGGAAATACACTGAAAAAGGATCTTGTACCTTTCAGGGCCATAAAAGACCCATCGAAACATTTCACTTTCTAACAGAGTGATTACTAATTTTTTATTTTATTTTTTTGATAGCACAGTGCAATCCATTTACTACTAGGTTGGAAACCTTTGGATATAAAGAAATTGTAGATTATATGGAACAATACTCCACACCAGTAATAATCTCCCAGCTACATCGATCCATTAAAACTACTTATAATAAGAGTTGCATAGTAGCTACTGGGAAAAGCGGCTCTGGAACTAAGGCATTTCATAATCTTTTCTATGAAAGCAGAGTTTCTGAAGTGGGGAGAGACGTTATTGTTAAGTTCTTGAGAATGTGGAGAGGAAAAGGCTATTATTTGTGTACGCCAAAGAGGAGATACCATACAGTAATGGGGTCTTACATTGAGAAATTATAATACTCTCAACTCTTTGACATGTTTTCAGATCTATTTTGTCACTTTATTCCTGTCACAACTCTGTACCGTGAAGAAACTGAAGTACGGTTAAATCATTTGCTCAAAGTTACTGACAGAATGAAACTTACAACCCAGACCACTATACCCACTAAGTTGGGGCTTACACACTGTAATCATCTGTCTTGAGAATTTGTTGTTATGGCACAAAAATATCTGTATGCAAAGTAAAAGCAAATAAGCAAACAAACAAACAGAAAACCACCACCCGGTTTGCTTTGTCTGAATAACATTTACTATAGAGACATGCCCAAATCAATGAATGTGAAGTGCGGTGTTTTAAAAAGTTTGGGTAATTGACTACTATTTTCCTTCTTATCCAGATGCTTTGACACCATTTATGCCCAGCTGATGTTAAGATATGGCTAGACATTGAGACACAAAGCAAAGATTAATGGGATCAAATTATGTATTCTATACTAGTTGTGATTTAGGTTTGAATACACCTAGATGATTGTCACCTTTGAGGTTGTTTGCCAAAAAAACAATCGGTGGAAATAATGAGGACAGATTGAGAGATACATAGTAGAATCTCATGCTTCACTTGGGAAATTTGAAGTACTTTTTAAAAAAGGATTTTCCAATTTAGGTCCTTGATGATGTGTTTCTCACTACCCTTGGCTATTAACAGGAAAAGAGATTGAAAGGAGGCAACTGGGATTCCTATCATAAGGACCCGATGTGAGTCTGAGCTGAAGCTGCCTTAGTGACTGTGATTGACTGGGATGCAGCACAGAATGAACAAAAATAAGAACAAACCAAAACCCTGCTTGCAAGGCACTTAAGAGCCTAGTGGGTGAAGAAAAAGCAAATGCATGCCATTTCAGGTGGTAGTCAGTACTAGGATGGAAAATACAGGTAAGAAGAAAGAGAAGGGAGTGACTGGGCACTACTTCAGATAGGGTAGCTGGTTAGGCAGGGCCTTTTTTTCTTTGACAAGGTAAAATTCAATAATACATTTTAATTAATTTATGGTTATGTAAAAACACTGAGTTTTTCAAAGACAGTAGACAGGAAAAGATTAAGACAAAATGTGATGCAAAATCATATCCTGCTCATTTGTCTGCCCAGCTGCTGCTTCTACTGGAGCTTCTCCTTGGCTCCGCCATCCCACCCAGCTCTCCCCTTGACCCACAGAGTTCTGGTGACTTCCATCTATCTGTTCTTCAGGTCACAGCTTAGATGATCCCTTGCTCAATTCTCCCTAAATATCCTATACTTCCACTTTGGAAATAGTAATCACACTTGTAATTTTGTGTTTAATGCCAGTCTGTCCCACTGATTGAGTTACCAGAGTGTTAAGATCATGCTTCCCTGTTCAGCTTTGCATTTTCTTTTTTCTATCTCTAGAAATGTGACTTACAATAATAAAATAAGAACTTATCTTCTATTTGGGGGAATTGGGTTCCCATGTGTAAATACATACAGTAACATAGAATACTCGAAGTTCAGTTCTTACCACATATTGAGGTGCTGGTAAGTGGGTTCTGGGGTGATAAGGGAATGATTTTAGAACATTTCTGTTTTTGCATTGTGAAGATTTAACTAGCCATGAACTTTTCTGCTGTTGCTTTCTGCTCTGTAAAGAACCATATCATGTAATATATTATGGTAACTGAAGTCATGAATAGGCCTTTTGCTAGTGGTTGCAGCTGACGAGGGATGCTAGTCTCTCCTTCTTGAGTTTATCTGAAAAAGCACTGATGAGCTTAGTTTTAATAACAAAAAATGGGCTAGCATGACCATTAGTAGGCTTAACAAAAGGAGTGACATCATCTGGTTCACCTGTTTTTAATGACATTTTGCTTGCAAGGTAAAGAATGGATTGTAGTAAGAAGAGAGACTATTTAGGAAAATATATTGATAGCCCAGACAAGAGAATAGGGGGGCCTAGACTAGAGTTGTAGAAAAAAGTAATGGCTTTATTTGAGATGCATCTTGGAAGTAGCAGAATCAAGAGGATTTATTTTATGAGTTGAATATGGGAGGTGAGGTTTGCCAAGAGTAACTGGGTAAAGGGTGGTGGTACTTACTGGGATGGTGAAGCTTTGCTGGTGAGTGAGTGAAACTGAGAGTTCCATTATGGATACTTTAAATTTCAGATGCCAAATTGTACATTCATTCTCTTTTTTGGACTAAATATGCAAATAATTACATTTATTATAACATTTTAAAATAATTTCTTAACCTGCTGTTTTTTTTAAAAATTTATTTTTAGACTGTGAAATCCTTCTAAGGATAAAGGCTTTTATACTCGCTTTTATACTCACTTTTATACCCCTTGTATTTCTGGGGCCTGCCACTTAGATGAATGAATGAAAAGATGGTGGTAGAGACTTCCATGTTCTTTATCACTGGGCCTTGCCTCTTTCTCTGTCTTCCCCTCCCCACCTCCCCACCCGCCATTAACTCTCTGGGCCATATCCTGCATTCTTCCATTGAAGAAAAAGCATTGAACTGGGAATTATTACTTTTGGGCACTGGTCTCCACTAACTGAGTGACTCTGGAAGCTCCAGTGAATATTTTTCTGAGGATTTCTTCATTTGAAAATTCTGTAATTGGCATTTTTCTCTTTGAGATGTGCAAATCCAATAAGCACTTTCAAGTTTTTATAACTTTTTTAAAGAAATGTATTTTTAGAAACACAATTTAGAGATGATTCATTCAACACATGTGAAAGGTATGGATGTGGAACCCTGAGATGTGCTTCTCCACTTATGAAAGGAGATTGAAAATAATAAAATAATAATAATAGTAATAACAACAACAACATGTACATTGACAGATTCTTGTGGGACTAAAATGAGATAAAACATCAAAAATGCCTATTTAGGAATAAATCTTCCAGAAATGTTTGTTCTCACAATATTGGATCATTATTGGTAGATGTCATGTGACTTGTCCAAGAATATCTGACCAGCAAGTGACCCAGCTGGGACTACATTGTTTCCTTAAGAGGCACAAGCCTTCCACCCGTAAGTGGAAACTAATCAACAAAACAAACAAACGAGCAAACAAGACCCAGAGACATAGAAATAAAGAACAAACTGACAGGGACCAGAGGAGGGGTAAGGGGATTAACAGGGGAAAGAAGGAGAACATGTACAAAGGACCTATGGACAAGGACAATGGGGAGGGGATTGTCTTTGGGAGTGGGGGATGGATGGGGTGGGGGAGAGCAACGGGGGTAAAAAAGGGGACAACTGTAATGGAAAAATACAGAAAGAAAAAGAAGAAATAAAATAAAGAAAAAAATAAGTAAAAGAATGAAAAAATAAGTAAAATAAAATCAATTAAAAAATAAAGAGGCATAAGCCTTCCATCCCTCTTCCAGGCCCTTCCTGTCTTCTCCCCCAGCAACCAGAGCTGAATATATGCTTCAGGCACTGTGAAGAGGGTGTGCTTAAGTGGCTATGGACACACCTTCAGAATACGATAAAGCAAGGGTTTGAAAGCAGGTTTTCGTAGCCTGTGCCTGTGTGATATTGGGCAACTTGATGAACGTTCCTGAATCTCAGTCTCCTCATCTGTAATATAGGGATCATAATAATAGGTGCCAGTCTCAAAGAGATGAGGAGAGACTAAATGATGTAGTATATATCAAGTGCTTGTCAGTGTTCATGGCATGGATAAAGTAAGGAAGGAAAAAATCAGGTCTCCTGATTTTTTGGGCCCCCCCGCCGCACCCGGCTCCCAACAGCTCCACCTCACTAGGTGGTGGAGTTCTCCACATTGCCTACATTGAAGTTGTTACATGTAGTCTTGAAGTAAGGTCTAGACACTGCCAGTCGCGGCCGACAAAGATATTCAATTCAAACACTGCCCTGGAAATATTGTCAGAGCAGCTCAGTCCGGATGTTGGGAGTGACAGTGCCTAAGGCCCAGCCAGTAACTGGTATGGACTGAACAGGAGGATGGAGGCCACTGGAGAAAGGTCTTCAGGAAAGAGACGAGACATCTGTTAGATTATCCAATGTAAATATGAAAAATATTATTGCTGTTTGGCAGATGTGTGGAAGCATTTAGAAAATATTAGTGATACTTCATGTAAATCTAAGTAAATGAGACAAGTAACTTTAAGAAAATATGGATAGTAAAGACAATGTCATCATTGTATATCATTGGCTCGATGAACAATATTATATGGTTAAAATCATTTAAGCACTGTGTACTCCAAAGTAGTAAATGTGTTCTAGTGGGAAAGGATTGAGGGTGGTGGTGAGTAAGAAGAGCTAAATTCTCTTCTAAAATGACAAGAGTCAAAGGATAATATCTAAGCTTAATAAATAAGGCAGCAGTATGTACTTAGATGCAAACTTAAAGTATTGCTAGTGTTGGATATAAAGCTTATATTGATTATACTATAAATAAGCTTATATTAATACATGACCAAGTCTATATTTTCAAACAAAATGTTGTTTGCAAATTTTTTATAGATAGATGTCATGATAATACATAATAACACTTCTTATTCTTTTACTATACTTTTAGCTTGTGAAGGGCAGGAACTGAATCTTTCTATTTTTGATAACTCTCAGAACCCAACATTGAATGGATGAATTATACATTTCATTAGTTACTTTAATTACATGGCACTTCTTCTTATGAATTTATGCAAAACAGCAAACCTTTATAATGATTTACTTAGTCAAAAAGATGATTTTGATAGGCTTGTTTGGTGTTTTATACTTTTCAGAAAAATATAACATCTTATCACACATTAATTTTATATTATTTGTTTCTATAATCTTAAAAACAATATATTAGTTAATTTTATTTGGAGAAATCAGCAAGTGATGTCACAGTGCAATCAAGTCACATGGGAAGTAATTTGAGAAATTAACTTACTTTCCACCTTGAATATTCAACATACGTCTCCAGTACCATGAGGGGCTTGGTGGGTGGTTCTCATAAGGATCTGAGAAAAGTGCTATTTGAAAATATTCCCTAGGTTGTTCTAGTAAGACATTACTGAGAACTACACTGTAAACTCAATCTGTCATTTCCATGGTTGTAATAAGAGCTGGCATTCTCATAGAAGGCTTAAAAATACTACTAATGAGAGGAAGTCAAATTATTTTTAGGCATGACAATATCTTTAAAGTAAGTCACTTGAACTGAGACTTCTGCTTTCAGTAAAAATTAAGTAGCAGGGGCCAAATGTATACTTCTACCTCAAACAACCAAAGATGGACAAAATGTGTGAAACAAGTTTGAAGAGGTTGCAGATCATGTTCCAGACCACAAAATATCTGCATAAATTTAAAAGCATTCAAGTCACACAAAGCGTATTTTCCAACCACAATGGAAATAAACTAGAAATCAACAAAGTTGTAGTTCATTTAAAAAGTAACAAATGGAATTATTCATACTATGCAACAATTCAAGTGAAAATATTTTGGGGTTTTAGAGGGAAAAGGCCTCTCATTTCTCACCCCTCAAAAGAAAAAAAAATCATGTTGGAGTACATACAAATGGCCAACTTAGGAATATCATTTTGTTCATAAATTTACACTGGCAAAACAGTGTGTGTACTAGAGGAAAATGCTTATGCGGCCATAAATATGTGCTCTTGAGAAATGCAATGAATCAGGAGACTCTGAGATCTAGAAGGTGTAATGCAGGGGATATTTGTATTTTCTTCTTGCATTGCATATCTGGCCAAAATTCAGTGAGACCCATTTCCATCAGATAGCATTTAAATAGGATTTGAAGTTTCTGAACGATTTCTTTTTCATGATGGTTGTCCTTTGGGGGAATAGACACTTTCAAATTGGTTCTACCATACACGTTTGCAGCTAACTCACGTTATCAATTATTTCTGCTCCCCATGAAGACTGTTGTTTTGGGACTCTTCATCGACTTGCACTTACCTCCCATCCACTCCCACTTCTGTGCTGTTGCTCATGTTGCAACTCCACGTGAGTGCCTGTCCTGGCTTTCCACAGCCTGTCTATTTAAGCTCCCATCTTACCTGCTGTGGACTTCCCTTCTACTCTTCTGACCCATCTGTAATGTTCCTTACTCTGAATCTTACAGAGTTTCATATATAATCAACACCATGAAGTATAATACAGACTCCCTTATTGATAAATTTTTAATTCGGTGGGTTTTAAACTATAGTATACATCATAACCACTTGAGAATGATGATAGTAATACAGGTTTTGAGCCAAACCCTCAGAAATCCCAAATCCACTATGACTAGGGGATCATGAATTTGTGTTTTACCAAAATTGCCAGGCTATCCTGAGGTGCTGGTTTGCATATTACCCTTTGGATACAACCCTCCCCATTTTAATAGATTTCAATTATTTAACCTGGTTCACTCATAGAGATGCAGTGTTTAATTTTTCTTTTATATCTTTATATTAACAAGTCACAGTGCTAAGAATATAATGGATGCTCAAGAAATGCTCATAAATTTATTGAAGCCATATAGTTCCACATTTAATGTATGTACTCTTGAGTTACTTTTGCTTTTAGTGATTGCATAGCCAGGTATCTTAATTTAAATTTTTTTTTCCTAAACTTGTGATTTGACTTCTCATTTGAATCATTGAATTTTAGAACTGAAAGGGATTTCTAGAATTAACTTAACTTGGTTCTTTCATTTGTTGATGGAGCAGCTGAGGGCATGAGAGGTTAAGTGACTTACCCAAGTTCACACAGCTAATTACTGAGAGAGCCATACCTACAGGAGCCAAATCTCCAGCCTGCTCAGCCTAGTGTTCTTGCTGCTGCACATGTTACCCCTTACTAAGGAATTTGCTTGTAACTACTGGTGGTGATGCAAGTGATACGTTTAAACATGCATTTCTTCATAAGTTAAGTGAATGAAAACTTCATATCTTTCTAAAGAACTTATGGCGGCTGTTGGCTTTCGCTGATTTGGCCTGGATAATTTTGGGTCAGATAATTCCTTGTCTTGGGCCTGTCCTATGCATAGTAGCAATTTTAGCAGGATCCCTAGCCTCTAATCACTAGTTGCCAACAACATCCTTTTTATTCCAGTTTGGCCAATAAAAAAGTGTCTCTAGAAATTGTCAGATATTCCCCAGGAAACAAAATCACTCCCAGTTGAAAACCTCTGATTTATATGAAAACATAGATTTTTGTGTTCTTGGATTCTTGGAGTGTTGGAAAGACTCATAAGAGGTCTTTCAAGATCCTTTCAAGACAGAGATTTGTGCAGCGGAGGATGCTTTGCATTTGAAGCGATCACTCTCTGAAGATATCATACACATGTTGGAAACAAAAGGGTAGTGATGTTAATTAAGAGTGCAGTGCAGTGTTATAAAGTATTGGAGAATGTACTAAGGCATGTGATGATAGGATTTAGATGCATTTTTATGACTTTTTTATTTATACGAATTTTTATTTTGCTTCCTTTTATTCTCAGTGCTATGGCGCTTATTATTTCTTTAAGTGGTATGTTATGGTATGGTATGAAGAATGGTTTACATGTATAAATGATGGAGTTGGACTAGATGATCTTGTCTAAGCCTGTATTGCACATTTATAGTACAAATTCCAATTATTATGTGCTCAGAATAAAATAGTTTTCAGCAGAAAGAAGAAAAAGAGTGCTAGAGAAATGTTCCATGTAATAATGTCAACTTCATCAGGAAAACTGTCCTGTTCTAGAGTCGAACATGGGATTTTACTTAGAGGACATATGCCCATAGAGACCTCATACACAATAGTTCTAATTAAAATAAAATACTAACCTCCAATGACTTTCTTGCTCTATGACTAAAACAAAATGCTGCATTTGCTCTGAGCAATATTCTGCTCAATTAGGTCCATTAAGGGTTTAACACTTAAAGGAAATAATACTCAGCATTTAAAATATTGATGATTTTCATAATTAAAATATAGAAATTACAAATATCAACTGCTTAGACTCCAATTAGCTTATTAGCATGCAGTAGGGAATACACACTTGCATTACTGATACCACTTTTCTTACTCAGTCCATGGCAACGAAACACTGTCAGCTCTTAACAGGACTACGTCAAGCCCTCATACAAGCTAGCTCCTGGCCGAAGTCTGACACAGGCAATCGATAGCTGGTTTTAATTATGTGGACGAGCAAAAAAAGTCACCTTTTTGTAGGTAGGCTAAATGCTCACTGTGTGTAGGGAGCCCGCAGTTGTACTTCTGATTTCACCCTAAAGATTGCAACAAAAGGTCAGGGAGCTTTTGATGCGAACGAATGAAAATATTAATGATACGTGTACCTTGTAAGCTTATTCTGGGATCAGGGTGTGAGTGTAAAGCAGAATTTCTTGTTCATGTATGTTGTGACTGTACCCTTTAGGGGTAAGGATTACCCCGAAGGATTAGGGGTTAGGAGTAAGGATTTAGATGTGTGAGTGCCAAGAAAATGGACACTGTTAGCCTTTGTAAGAAGAGTCAGGCAAACATCCCTGCAGTTGTTTCTTCCCCCCTTGACAAAATTGAGTACATTAATGTCTGTTCCTCCTAGTCATGCCAAAGGGCATTAGAGTTTGAGAAAGAACATTGCAAGCATGGAGAAAAGTAGGCTCCATCACGTCATTATTGAAACCAGGCAGGGATATTCTTCACTGAGGGTATCAGGCCTCTAGTCAGGTATCTGTGGATAGCCCAGCTGAATTAATTGAATTAGCTTTCTTAGAAATTTTTCTTCTTAGAGCAAGGTGTGTTCTATGGACTCCCTACCTTAGAGTCACCTAAATTTCTTAAAATGCATACATCCTGGCTTCACAGCCAGATATTGTTTCCACAGGTCTGGGATAGAGCTCAGAAATATATCTACATTTCTAACAAAATGTCCAGGTGATTCTGATACTTTATTATTATTTGCAGATGACATGATACTGTATATAGAGAACCCTAAAGATTCCACCAAAAATTGCTAGAATTGATACATGAATTTAGTAAACTAGAAGGATACAAAATAAATATCCAGAAATGAGTTGCATTTTTATAAACCAATAATGAACTATAAAAATGGGAAACTAAGAAAACAATCCCATTCACAATTGCTTCAAAAAGAATAAAATGTCTAGAAACACATTTAACCAAAGATGTAAAAGACCTGTATTTGAAAATTATGACACTGAAGAAATAAATTTAGGAAAATACAAATAAGTGGAAGCATATACTGTGTTCATGGACAGGAAGAATTAACATCATTATAATGTCCATACTACCCAAAACAATCTATAGATTCAATTCAATTCCTATCAAGATACAAATAGTGTGTTTCATAGAATTAGAACAAATATTCCAAAAATGTATATGGAACCACAAAAGATCCTAAATAGCCACAGCAATCTTGAGAAAGAAGAACAAAATTGGAGGAATCATGCTTCCTGATATCAAGCTATACTGCAAAGCCATAGTAATCAAAATAGCATGGTACTGGCATAATATATATATATATATATATATATATATATATATATATATATATGTCAATGGAACAGAATAGAGAACCCAGAAATGAACCCACACCTTATGGTCAATTAATATCTGACAAAGGAGGCAAGTACATACAATGGGGGAAAGATAGTCTAATCAGTACATGATGTTGGGAAAATTGGACAGATACATGTAAAAAATGAAACTAGACTACCTGCTTATACCATACACAAAAATAAGCTCAAAATGGATTAAAGACTTAAATGTTAGACTTGGAACCATAAAAATCCTTGAAGAAAATATAGGCACTAAAATCTTGGGCATTTCTTGTAGTAATATTTTTTATGGTATATCTCCTAGGGCAAGGAAAACAAAAGGAAAAAAAAATAAACAAATGAGACCAAATCAAACTAAAAAGTTTTTGCACAGCAAAGGAAACCATCAACAAAATGAAAAGACAGCCCAGTGAATGGGAGAACATATTTGCTGATACATTGGATAAGGGGTTAATATCCAAAATTTATAAAGAACTTATAAAATGCAACACCAAAAAAATCAAACAGTCCAATTAAAAAATGGGCTAAGGACTTGAATAGATACTTCTCCAAAGAGGTCTTGTAGATGGCTAATAGATATATGAAAAGATGTTCAATGTCACTAATCATCAGAGAAATGGAAGTTAAAACCACAATGAGATATCGCCTCACACCTATCAGAATGGCGACCTTCAATAAATCAATAAACAAGTATTGCTGGTGATGTGGAGAAAAGGGAACCCTAGTGCACTATTGGAGGGGATGCAGACTGGTGCAGCCACTGTGGAAAACAGTGTGGAGTTTTCTCACAAAATTAAAAATGGAACTGCCTTATGACCCAGCCATTCCACTTCTGGGAATATATGTGAAGAAACCTGAAACACTAATTTGAAAGAATATATGCACTCCTATGTTCAATTCAGTGTTACTTATAATAGCCAAAATTTGGAAGCAGCCCAAGTTCCCATCAGTAGATGAATAGATAAAAAAGCAGTGGTACATTTACACAATGAAATACTACTCAGCCATAAAAAAGAAGAGAATTTTACTGGTTTTGACAGTATGGATGGACCTGGAAAGTATTATGCTAAGTGATATAAGCCAGAGAAAGACAAGTAGCATATGATTTCACTTATATGTGGAATCTCATGGACAAAAAACTAACATTATAGAAACATACTGATAGATTCAGAGAAGAGACTGACAGCTCTCACAGGGGAAAGGGATTGGGGCTGGGTGAGAAAGGTGAAGCCATTAAGCAAACAAAAAAAACCCTCATAGACACAGACAACAGTGTGGGGATTACCAGAGGGAAAGGGGGAGGGGAAGGTAGAAGAAGGTAAGGAGGGGACAAACGGTGATGAAAGGAGACTGACTTGGCATGGTGAATACACAATACAATAGACAGATATAGAATTGTACACCTGAAACCTATATGATTTTATTAATATATGTTACCCCAATTAAATTTCTAAAAGTTAAAAAATAAACAACATATTAAAAAAAAAGCTCTCGAAACTTTAACTTAGGTAGCAGGAGGCAGAACTCAGGTAGGGCAAATATTTTGCTTTTTGCTCATCTGCTTTTTTGCTTATTCACATCCCAGTGACCCCTCATCCCTCATTCATCCCCTACCATCAGCTCATCTAGGTTTCAGTGAACTGTCAACTAATGCCTGCTAATGAGACCTGGAGGTATTAGACCAGAGAGTTGGTATTTCTATTCTAATTAACAATAATAATAATTATACATGGCTCTATGCATTATAAACCTTGTGTCTCTCTACCCTTTACCCATATACTTCCTGTGTCAGAGACTGCAAGACATTTCCATGTTGCAAAATGACCTTGGCCCTGGACTTCTGTGTGATCACTGTAGATGACTGTGCACATTGGGACAGAGGAGTGCTCCTGGACATCCTCTGGAACTGAGATAGTTAGCAATAACTTAGGTGCACGTGGGAGTGACTGTGAGCCGCAAAAATATATCCCATGAATCTCCAACCAAATGTAACAATTTACAACTCGTTTCCTGGTAGGTGGGTGCCCAACATCCCTCAGTCACTCCAAAGTCACAGTATGAGAGGGGAGAAGTGTGAGAGGGAAGAGCTCAGGGGAGACTGATAGTGGCCTTAACTGATTATGTTAAAGTAGCTTCTTTTGCAAAGTTTTGAGAAATATATGATTATTGGAGCACATTGTTGTCCTCTGCCAGCCATTCCCTTGAAGAGGCCCAAGTGAGTGAGGGGCCCTGCAACCCAAGCTTCACTAGCTTCTCAGTAAACTCACTTCTGCCCATACCAAGCTCAGTGATAGACACCTTGCAGCTAGCTGTACAAAACAGACACAGAATGAATGAATGCATGAATGAATGAATGAAGGGAAAAGGTATAAATCTTATTCTCCCAACATTTTAGATGGGGAATTTAGCAACACTTTTGAAGTCACATAATTTAATAAAATGATATTTATATTAAAAGGCAAGTTTCCTGTTTGTGAACTTTGCCATATGCCTCAGTGATCAATACTTCTTGTATAGTCCATTGTTGCTGAGGTGCCCATGCTTAGCATTGCCCTGGTTCAGGGAGCAAGCTGGGCAGTAATAGTCTCTCTCCAAGAAAATCTCCATGTGCATAAAGCCCATTTTTTCTTTTTTCTTTTATTTTTTAAAAGAAATTTTATTTATTTATTTTCAGAGAGAGGAGAAGGGAGGGAGAAAGACAGGGAGAGAAACGTTGATGTGTGAGAGAAACATCCATTGGTTGCCTCTTGCTTGCCCCCAACTGGGGACCTGGCTCGCAACTCAGGCATGTGCCCTGACAGGGAACTGAACCAGCGACCTTTGGGTTCTCAGGCCAGTGCTCAATCCACTGAGCTACACCAACCAGGCCCATTTTTTTCTTAAAAGGAATTCAGAAGGATATGATGCCTAACTACTAGGTTAGTTTTTTCCAGATGTCAAAATTCTATGACATAGTTAACTTGTGTGTTCTTAAGAAAGCTCTTGAGTGGTTGTAAAGATGCTGGGAGATAGAAAGGAGATTTAATTTTTTCTGATGCCTCTGATGCTGCCTTTGACAGGAGAAGGACGTCCCGTGTCTAGTCACTAGAGTCAGCCTTTTGTTGGGGTTTAGAGTATGGTTTCTGGAGTTAGAGCCCCTGGGCCCTCTGCTTACTGTATGACCTTTGACCAGTTGCTTAATCCTATTGTGCCAGCCCATTTTCATCCTCTGTTAAATGGGACTGTTTTCAGGATTGAATGAATTAATATTGTGATTCACAGAAGCTCAATGAATACTAACAATTGTGTCATTATGCTTCATCTTGTCTTCAACACTAACTGCCTCTTGGCATTGGCAAGCACGTTTTATCGGTGACACTCAGTAGTGACATTATAGTTAGGGTTAGCCTTGGATCCGTACATACCACACTTGTGAAAAATTATTTTGAAGTCAAAGTTGTGAAACTCTTTTGTTAAATAATTGAAAGATAAAGGCCCACTTATTCTCTAGCATATTAAAAAACAAATGAAAGAAATCAACAAGTTGGCCTTTTTCTTTCTCTTTGGAAATAAGGATATTGAAGAGCCAGCGTTGGTGCCTAATGAACCAAGAATCCAAACCTTGGATTTCATTACTATTATGATGCCAGATCCCACTAGAGTCTCTTATCACATGTAGCCTCATTAAGTGCAAAAGACTATGCACTTTTCCATTAAATTGTGCTGAGCTACCTTGTGGCTGACATTTCACAACAATGAAACGTAATGATTTGAAACCTCTTCCTGTAGTTGCACATGACAAGCACATATAAACAAATGCAAAACAACTTGAGAACCCTCATTCATCTAGACTCCATTCTGAGTAAGTATACTGAATATCAAGCCCATTTAATGAGGCGCTGTCAATAAAAACTAAGTATAAAACAACTCCATTGTGTTATCTTCTTTTGAATAAGTCACCTCAAAGACTAATTCAATAGATACGTTTTTGTTCCTCCATTGAAGATAACTGTTTATAAACAGATTAGAGTGTAATCTATACATTTTGGTAGCTAAGAATTTTGTAAACATATTTATAGCCTTGGAAAAAGGAATGACACATTGCTTTCTAATAATAATTGCTAACACTTGCTCTATACCAGACATGGTTTTACATGCTGTGTATGTGTTAACTAACTCATCTAATCTGTTGGTAGCAGAGGAAATAGAAGAACAGAGAGACTGTGCCATTTATTCAAGACCCTAGAGCTAGTGAGTGGTAGAGCTGAATTCACATCCAGGGAGTCCAGTTTGGGTCTGTGGTTTTAACCACTAAACTACTATTATTTCTCACATTTCTCCTTAATTATATTGGTTTCCTCAAGGCAGGCAGACACACTAAGCACTGAATGGTGAGATTGAAACCATAGAATGCAAGTTTGGACTTGGCCATATTTATGTCTTATTTTGTTTCTCAGTGCGGGAGAATATGATATGAAATGCAACCCAATTTTGAAACAGGAGAATCAGCTGAGAGGTGGCTATAAAACTTGCCCGAGGTGATCTGGAGGCACAAGAGAGAGCAGGAAGAGGGATAGCGTCTGACCGACTGTTTCTTAGCTAAAGCCACTAGAGAATGTGTCTTCCAGTGAGAATCATCAGTGGCTGTAGGGGATAGAAATAACTGGGAGACAATTAGTGATTCCAGAGGGAAGTGATACAACATGAAATGCTGGGGGGCAAAAGGAGGGTTGCAGGGATCTGGCTTGTGGTAATAACTTCATTGCCACCCTCAACTTAATACAAGATTAATGATACCTTTTACAATGGCATTCCAAAAGGATCTTACTATTCCAGTGCTTCCAAGCAGCCATGTTATGCAGTTAGCCCATATTTCTAATCCCTGAAATATTTTTTCAGAGGCAAATACACATGGGCAATCCCACAAACTCTTCCCGAGTCCTACCGGGAAGCATAGTGCTTCTGTATTTTCTTGATTTTGAAAGTATAGTATTAATTTATATCAGAACTAATGGCTCTTAAATAGGCCTATTATGTGCAAACAAACTAAAAAACCAACACAGATTGGAAAATAAAAATCATTTATAATCCCGCTATTCAGAAACTATCATTTAACATTGTCCCTATGCATATTTGTAGTTCTAACAACTTTGGGATCACATGCATCTATAATTTTGAATGTTGTATTTCACTTTATATGACTATTTCTCCAGATCATTACATATTTTTAAAATTCGGGTTTGAAAACACCACTGAATGAGTGAATAATAACTTGCACATTGTAGCATAACTTAATGTACTCCTCTTCCTGGATGATTAGGTTGTTTATAGATGTTTGTTATTTTGAATAAAAGGTCTTTTTATGCATGGATCATTGTCTGAATTTTCAAAATTATTTTCTAAAGATAGTCCTCTTTATGATAGGCATTCCTTTTCAAAGACTGTGCAGTTTAAAACAAAATCTTTAATATACATTATAATTTTTTACAGAAATTTCTTACTGATTTTTTTTTGTTTTATCAGTTCCATAAAAGGATGTTTGTCTCACTAACTCCTCTCCTCATAAATGATTATCTATATTTAAATGCTGGAGCATTATTATTAAAAGTGTGTAATTAATTTGATAGGCCAACCATCCTATCCTATTTAATTCCCATTTCTTAAATGTTTGTCATCTATGTTTCTTCTTTTGCAAATGAAATGCCTGCTTACACCCTTTGTCTTAGATCTAACATGTTAAAAAAGTGTTTGCTAATTTATGTTATGAACAAAATGTTGGAAATTCTGGACAAATTTGTTGAAAACAAAACATGCTAAATGCCAATCAAACCACTACACAAGAGTTTAACAGTTTTTCTTTATCAGTGCTCAAGACTGGTTTTTGTGAAATGTGTGCAGAGATGTAGTCCACACAAGTAGCATGTTTATAATATCTCCTATAGGGCAGAATTATAGTGTAGAATTTTGGAAGAAAGGAAAACCATTCTGTGTATACGCATACATTCCTGAGCCTTATTTACTACTCTAAGTGTAGAATTCATTGCTTCTGCATTCCTACAATGCATCACAACCATTTGAAAGAGAAAACAAATGAGCGAGAAAACAGAGTTGTCAAAGCATTGTCAGATGTCTTTTCCCCTGTGCAAGCCCCATCGGTTAAAGCGCCTAATGACTTCTTCGGCCCTGTTCACCAAATTAGCTTTCAGTGTGTTCGAGTAGATCTGTAGCTTTGGAGATGTGCATTTTGTTTGTACATTTTCCCTTTTAACCTTCTGGTGTTTCTTTTTCTTAAACAAAGGACACAGTTTGCTTAGCTGCAACATTTCATCTATATTTTTCAGGAATTAATATGATTCTTCCTAAGTCTGAGAACAGTATTCCTTTTGGCTTAGCTCCAGTGGTCTTCAGAAAGGAAAAAAAAAAAAAAAAAAAAGCATGAACTGTAAAGAGAGTAATGATTTGCAGAAACCTGCAGGAGGCCTTGGTCCTTGGTCCAGGAGCGGTACTGCTGACAATTACACAAATGGTGTTCCTATGCAATTATCCCAGCAATAACCGATAGCAAGCAAAAATTAGAGAGGCCCGATGCGATTTAGGCCCAGAGGTTTCTATGTAGCACTTTGTTTGAATCAAAACTGCTATCTTTATTTTTTTCTGTTCTTTGAAGAAAAGGATTAGTCAACTCCTTAGGAGAATATAATTTTCTACCATCTAGTTTTAAATGGCATTAGTGCAGCAATCAGACGTCAAGTTGAAAGATAAACAGGCCTGTTTCTCAGTGCATAAGTGTTGAAAATATCAGGGAATATGGGTTCCATCTTCCTAGCTTTTGCATTTTGAATAACGTTAACCTTGTACAGTATCGAGTTTTGTTTTCTTAAACTGTCTTCTGTCTACAATGGGCAATCAGTTCCATGATTTAAAAATATACTGCATGCTGTCAAGTTTTCCAATTGGATTTGAGTGCATAGAAAAAAATTCAATTTGTTTTGTTTTTCATTGTTGCATGATTACTGCATTGTGTTTATTTCCACAACTCCCTCAATGTCACCATTCAACTACTCTTAACTGAAAACCGCTTGTGTTTACTCTTTGCCCAGGATATTACATTTCAGGACATATGTGGTACATTTTAAGCAAATCAGATTGGACGAATAAAATATTCACTTTTTAAAGATGTAGGTGTTGAAGGTCATGTGTGAAGTGTGGTGAAAAGTGATAACCTCCAGGCCCATATAAGGTCTCTGGCAGCCACCTTAACAAAAACCAAGTGCAGCCGCCAAGGAGAAGAGGGGGAAAGACACGAGCACAAACCCCCGTCAAACGAACACTTCTGTCAAAAATGACTAAAGACCGAAAGACAGTTTTCGTGAAGCTGCCTTTGGAAATTGTGCAGACTGTTTGGCTGAAAAGGAAACAACAGAAATGGACAAACAAACCTGTGTCTCTGCCCTTATTGCTCTGAATGGAAAAATGGATTCTAGTGGACAAATAAGTTATCTCCTCACTGGAGTTTAAAAAGACAACATCCCAAATGATTGGAAACTTGGTAGTGTTTTAGACAATGGTTCATTTATTTTTTTCCTGAGAGAGGTGTTGGGAATTTTCTGTTGCTTATTTTATCTATTAGAAAAACAGAAACAATGTAATAATTTTCTATATTTAAATGCCGAGGTCGAGATTGCCTGGTATATGGTTATTGCTAAGTAAATGCTTGTTAGATGAAATATTATTTGGCATAGTCTTGGCCTGAAGCCTGGACCAGTTTCATGACTATTTGACTTATTGGGACTACACCCAGGTTTCAGTCCTCATCCAGGATGGGTCTTCAAGGGGTGGAGGAGCTGCTCAGCAAAGTTTCTAAAGGTGCTAGTTTAACATATACAATTAGCCCTCTGTAGCCACAGGTCACATACCTGTGGGTTCAATCAATCGCAGATAAAACATGTTGAAAGAAAATGTTACCTTGTTGCTGATGTGTATTATGCAGTCGGGCCAAGATGATTGTGTCTGTACTGAAAGTGTATGGAGTTTCTATTTTCTTGTTGTTATTCCCTAAATAGTACAACATACCACTATTTACATAGTATTTACATTGTATTAGGTATTATAAGTAATGTAGAAATGACCTAAAGTATATGGGAGCGTGTGTGAATGTTATATGCAAATACTTTGGCATTGTATATAATGGACTTGAGCATCCAAGGATTTTGGTGTCTGAGGGTGTCCTGGAGCCAATTCCCTTCAGATACTGAGGAACAACTGTGTGTAGCAGTCCAGCTGAAAGTTGATCTATACGCCTAGTATTCTCGTTGTCCTTCAGTCTTTCAAGTAGCTTATGTCCCTGGATTTAATGAGTGAGCAAGAACCACCAGCTAACATGTTCAAAGAAGGGAATCAATCCTCTTGAGCTGGGATCATCTTAATCATTGGTTCTGTTTGATAAAGACTACGGAGTGTATAGGTCATCTGCAGTGGAGACATATTACTAATTCCTATCACCACAGTTCTCTGGTTGGTGTTGGGAGTTGCTGTGGCAGTGGGAAAACTTTTCAGTTATGTTTCCAAGCATATTCTTTAGAGGAAAATCTTTGTTTAAGTCTGGAATTTAGTATTAAATCTCTTTAGTATGAAAAGATCATATTAATAGCCAGGATGTGATTTTAATGCATACAGCCTTAAGAGATACACAAAGTAGTCAGGGTGGGAACTAAAGTTGTTAAGAGCTAAAATCTTGGTCCCAATAGGATGTGGGACCCAGGGAGCTTATAACATGAAGGAAGAAAAAAGAAACGTATAAATGTTTGCTTAGTGTCAGTGTTTATGTGTTAGCCTTCTGGCGTTGAGGATGATACTGAAGTTGTCTGAGAATACTATAATAGCCAGGGCAGTCTTCCAGTCCAATGAGATATTTGTGATCCAAACCTGGAGATGATGTACTCCACTGACGTACTCCTCCTCAGTGGAGGAGAGAGGTGGACCCCGTGGTGTGAGATCAGCTCCCGTCCATCAGGATGAGCCCGTTGGTGCCCTATGGATTTGAAGCTGGGGGTGTTGTGTTTATGGGATTGCACATGTGCTTGGGTGTATGTGTGTAGTAAGTGAGCGGCAGTCCTCAGCAACCTGAATGGCGATACATAAATACACTTAAAGTAGAAGGGTTCTTTTCCTATTAGTGTATGTTATTTACATTTCCTTCATTCTTCCACATCCTTTTTCTTTTTCACAATTCAGGAAAAACAAAGTAGTATTTGGGAAGAAAATAGGGTTTAGAAATATCTGTTTTGATATTAAAAATACACAGAACATGGCTGATCTATTTTCTGGATTCTTTAGGCTTTTTCAGTTTGAGGTCCTCCTATTCCCTAGAAAGGCCCTGTGCTTAAAATGATATAGTCTGATCACCAGAACAATAGCATTTATAACAGTATGGAAAGGGGGATTTTTAGGATTTTTTTAAAAGAGAGAAATAGTAAGGCCTCAGCTTTTCTAATTGCAGTTTAAAGTTCTACTTGATTCCATCGAAATTCCAGAGGGGAACCTAAAACTGGTGGGAAATGGCCGTGATTTCCTGATTTACATGGGCTTTTAAGTCCCTTTTGGATCAGGACGCATCTCAATGCCATTTTCTGCCAAGTGGGCCAGTAGGGAAGGATAGCTGTGGAGTGGCAGTGTGTTAGGGCCCTACAGTTGGGCTTTGTTTCTGAAGAGGGTAGGTCCTCGATGAAAGGCATTGAATGAAAAGATAGCATGCAACCCAGACACGCTGGTGTTAAGAACCTGTGGTTTGAACGGTCAGGAGTGAGTGCAGTCCACTGGCTGGGGAAAACTGATACACACTACCAGACTAGAGTCCAGTGGGAGCTATTTTCTGCTCAGCACTCATTGGTGGCTGCATTTGTGAATCAACTAAGAGCAGCTTTTATTGATATGGTCACCTTGCTTTTAGTTCCCATTTTGAAGTCTGTCTCTTTGATAGATGTGTAAGGAATCCGCTTAGACACCTCTGACAGAAGATACCAGGCAGAAGATACAACCGGATTTTGAGGAATCCTCATTCCACAAAAGCGATGACACAGACTGCTGAGTAAAACACAGCAAGCCAGTTTGTAAAGAGACCCAGCATTCTGTGACAGAAGCACCTAAGTCACTGTTCAGCCTGCTTGTCTTTGAGGGCTGGAGAGAAGGCTTCTGTCTGAAAGGGGAAAGGAAAAACTTTCCCAAGGCCAAAGCACAGCAGGTTGTCAAAGCTTCCAGTGGAAATTTATTGACCCCTTGTCTCGGTGTCCCCAACCTCATTTCTTTGTTCTTCTTGGCAAGGACCCTCTGCTGAAATTTAGGCAGTCTCCTTCAAGGGTTTTATCTATGACTTGTTCATCACTAGTTTTGAAATTTTGCATACACCATTGGTCCTGGCTGTGTACTCCCTGGTTAGCTTTTTATCTGTATTTGGAAGAAATGGAACTGGCTGTAATTTGAACCCGTTACACTGGGGTTAGGTATTTGGTAGCTGTGTGCTTTGGTTACTTATACACATGGGTAGTCATTCTCCCCAGCTGTACTGTTGTGGCCTGAGGGAAGGAACATATTTACTTCTGCAATGTATTGTTTCCCCCTCCCTCATCCAGGACAGACCAATGGTTGGCAAACAGCAGACACTATGCACATGTTATGGTTATAAATCTTAACAGAAAAAATATCTTTATGATGGACCCGCTTAGAGAAGGTAAGCACCAGGGAAGTGGAAAAAAAAAAAGAGTGATTATATAAAATGCTGTGTTCTGGGAATCTACTGCCCTGTAAGAAATGATGCCAAAATATTGTGACTTGACACAATGATAATCTGTCATTTAAGCAGGATTTCAAAGGAACTGCTTAACTCTGCTCCAAATAGTGTTAGATAGGCTCTCTTGATGGGGCCTGGAGGGCTTACTTCCTGGACTGCTCACTCATCTATCAGGCAAGTTGGCTGTGGTTGTCGACCGAGAGTTCAGCTGCAAATGTTGGCTGGGGGCCTTGGTTACTCTCCATGTGAGTACCTCCATGAGGTTACTTGTACTTCCTTATAGCACGGTGTTCCAAAATGCAGGATGCAAAGCTAACAGGCCAGTTAAGGTCTACATCTAGAGCTGGGATAGCCTTGCTTCATCAGAAACAAATTCTGCCTCTTTAATGGGGCATGGCGTGATCATATTGTGGAAGACCACATGTGATGGGAGATATTATTTATTTTAACCATATTTTGAAAATACAGTCTGCCAAATACTGCTTTATAATGAAACTACACAGTCACATTACATAAAGGGGGAGGGACCCCTTGATAGTGAATTCTTCTCAATACTAATGATGATAGCTAACATGTATTGATTTTTTATTTTATGCCAGGTGGTAGGCGAAAAGGTGTATGCATGATTGCTCATTTGGTTCTCACAAAGGATGAGTTGGATCTTTCTTACTATTCCCATTTTACAGATGAAGAAATTGAGATGCGAGGAAGTGATGTAGTTTGCTCAAGGTCAAAACTACAAAATAGCAAAGGCAGGGTGTTAATCGAAGTGGTCTAACCTTAGAACTCACACTCCTCTGTCTCCTGCTCAGTTACTATAGAGAGACATTGTAATGTAGCACAGAGACACAAGGAAGTACCAGCGGTCAGTAGTCCAGGAGCTAAGAACCTGGGTTTGGAAGAGTAGGGTGGGAGAAATGTTGGAGATGAAAGGAGACTTAATAGGAAAAAAAAATACAAAAAAGAACTTGGGTCTGGGTTCCTGTGTTCATAAGGGTGCTGGAAGCCTCTTATTATTGCACAGCATGACTATGTGTATGTGTCCTTTGCTTTCATCAGTCTGAAAACATATGCATTGTAAACTTTTACATCTCTAAAAATATAATTTGTTCCTCCATTTCTAAGGCAGCCTGACTCTCAAATATCCTACGAGATCACTTAACTTCTTCCTTTAAAACCTCCAGAAAGAGGCATGCAAGGCATACCGGGGCCTGTGGTTTGGTAAAAAATCCCAGTCACTATTTTGTGATCCTTAGAATATTGTGTAAATTACTGACCGCTCCCCTCAGGGCCCAGTTTCCTGGTTTGTACAACAGGGCTAATGACCTTTAAGGGTTGGGAGGACAAAATAATATACTGTGGGTAATGGACCCAGCAGTAATAGGTTTTCATTGGTGTAATTTCCTTTAAAGGTATTTTGAGTGTCGCACAGAACTGGTGCACTAAAAACATTTCCTTCTCGAGTAGCTGTTACCCTCTAAAGGCAGAACAAATCTCCAAAGAAGTCCATACAGCAAATCTCTTACACGTGGCTACATAAATGGCCCAGCTTACGTTTCAGTATTCAATAGCATGCTAGGCTCCATGTTTTCCTTCTTTGTGTGAAAACATCCTGCAGACATAGTACCAAGTGAAGGGATACTGAAAATTAATTCAGGCAATTGCCTCTTTACTCTCTGACCAGTTCTTCCCAGTTTATTCCCGGCTTCTAATGCACTTTCCTCTGTGTAGACAGTAACCACCCATCGTCCCTTACCCTGCCCAGTCCTATTATAAAAAGAAAGGCTCAAAGTGCTTCCAAAAATGCTCGCTCTTGACATTTCTCTCCTGTCTTCCCTAATTTGCTCTTTTCTTAATAAAATCTGAGAGAGATTTTCATTTGAAATTTATATCTCAACAACACTTTAATTTTAAATTCTTATAATGACTTAGGCTTTCAAGGGTTTCTTTATTAAGGCAGAATTTTATCTGTGTTTTTAAAGAACAACATGAACATGTGGGAGGCAGGAGCTTCTGTATATTATGGAGGTGGAATTGGTAATTCTTCTAGAGTGACCACCTGGACATCCTTCTAGATTTGAGGAATTAGAGCAGCTGCGGTTTAAGAATGGTTAATGAAAGGTTAAGCATGAAATAGGCTTTGATTTTATCTTTTTAATTTTTAGTGTCTGGGAGACAGGAGAGCCAATAAAACTTGGTTACTATTTGGAACGACATATATTAATAATGCTTCCAGTTTGGTCTCTTTCTTCTTGGGCACCTTTCCTAGCGATAGGTTCACTTCTTCAAGATTTTGAAGATGTCTAAGCTGGATTCTTACATGTCTAGACTCAAGGCACCTATGATGCCAACCCTTTCCTCTTATGTGCTTGTTACTGATATTTAAAAACTCACTTCTCTGTGTTATTTTTTAAGTTTCATCAACATACAGCAGAATTCAAGTTATTTTATAGTTAGAATTGATTATTTGAACTGCCTAGCTGTCTTACTTGATTTTCCTGTTAATTGTTTCAGTAATAACTGCCATCCTTTGTGTTGATTCCCTATTTTCCTATCATTTTGCTGTTGTTGTTTGGCTGGTTTTGGAGGTATAGTGAACCAGAGAAAAAAAGTAAGACGCTGGAAAATTGATCACATCCTAATAATTTGTACATTAATACAAACATTAAATTTTTTTCATGTGATTAAAAACTGTGTCTTTTCTTTCTCCCGTCAACTCCTTGGTGGCTTAGGAGATCTTTATTTGCAATTTTCCACAGATAATTAAGCCGTGCTTTTATTTTATGTGTTTTCACTGAAAATCAAAACCAGATAAACTCATTTGGATCTCAAAATTTAATGAAAATATAAATACTTATGATTCCTACTTCTTTCTAATCCTTCAAGACATAGTGATTGACTTATGCTGAGAATCCTCACTTTTGTCTCTTAGCCAAGCTCCCTAAAACTTTCAGCAGTTAAGTACATAGGTGCATGAGTTTGTTTGCTTGTTTTTCTCATTTAGATGTAATTAGTCCATTCAGTGTTGATAGAGAGCTAAGGCTGGTTCTGGTGGCCAAGCAGAGACAGGTGTAGCCCCTATTAATTTATGTCTGTATATTTTATCTCATATTGTTTCACTCATACTCTACCACTCTGTTCTACAACTAGAGAAGTAGACTGCAGTCACAGACACACAAATATTTCAATGAATCCACAATGTCACCAACTTGAAGTGAGCATGACATCCAGGCCCATTTCTCAACTTGCTTGCCGACTCTGATCCATTTGCAGAGGCTGCTGGGAGCATTGCTTTTCTGTGATCACAACCAGGCTGAAATGAAAGACTGCCAGGACTGATAGCTCCCTCCATGTCTTTCCTGAAGAAAAGCATGGTAATTAAGAACCACATATCTGCCGTCTTTATTTTACACATTCATTATTTATTCAGAAAACAAAGAGAGGCTCATTTTCATTTCATTTAGATGCCTCAGCTACAAAACAAGATTCTACTTGGAAAGTTAACATGACTCATTTCTGAACATGTTAACACTCACTGTACTTCAATCTATATAGTCAGGTCATATAAAAAAATAACAGCATCTGTAGCAGTTTATCATTATCAAAAGATTATAGGTTGTGAAGTTTGATTTCTCAGATGCAATCTTCTCATTTTATGAAACTAGAGATTGTCACAGACGTGCTTTACTCCTTGGTAGTACATACTTCAAAGACTGCTGACATTTGAAAACCAGAGAAGCTGAACGCCGAGTCTCTAAAGAACACACTCTAATTCTAGCAGAAAAGATGATCAGATATGTATGACTGTATTTGATGTGATATCTGGCAAGGGAGTACATTTTGTGGTCACAGATATGCTGTCATTTTGGAAGCAGCCCCTTATTTAAACCCTTATTATCCTCCAATGGTAGGTTGTTGGCAAGTATTTCTTACCCTTTCTGCACTGTGAAGTTAAATTCCTTTTCCAAGGCAGTGGAGCCCTGAGGGAATGGAAAGGGGGAGAGGGAGATGAGTTTGGGATGAGCTGTCTGGTTCTATAACTTCCTTCCGGGCCATTAGTTGATCCATTAGATCAGATTTTCTCAACTGTGTGGGTAACGTCCCAGGCCAAGCACCTGAATACGGACAGCCACTTTCAGCAAGCTGTGCAGGTCAGGGGCTTCTCTTTGGCATGTAGCTCCCACATACTTAAACAAAATCTCAATTTGCTAAGATTTTTAACACCAGAAGTTTTCCCCCCTTTCCGTTTTTATTTATACCACATCTGGCTGCAGGTTATGGCATTTTGGCTGCGTTTCACCAGGCTAACCTCTGTTCTCTCTCCTAGGGTTTAGGAAACAATCCCCCTTGGATTGAAATATTAATGATCATAAGTACAACAGCAACCCCTCTGCTTTTGGAGTAATGCATTTCTAAGCCGAAGGGCAGCAGCTCCAATTATAACTACAGGAATCTTATATACTCTCCCAGTAGGATACACAGATGCGCACACAGGGACTCGATGCTTTCCTGTGCTTTGGTGTACTGAGGCTCTAAAAGAGAAAAATGATTCCAGCAAGGAGGTTTGGTTGGTGAGGGAGAGCCATTCACAACTGCTGAGCTAGCTGTGTAAGAGATTGCCCTTAGGTGGGGTCCCTCCTGTCTTCCTCTAACTCTCATTTGTGGAGATGAGGGAAGCCTGTGTCTCTCTGTCTGTCTGTCTCTCAGTTTCTCCTCACTCTTCTGGGCTGTTTTCAGTATTTAGAATAGTGTACCAGAAAATGTAGTAATAGATTTTATTTTCAGCTCAATTACTACCTGAGAGACAGGTCCTTTGAGCCCAAGGACATTCAGCCCAACGGTGAAAACAAATGAGTGAAGATTATAAAGTGGGCCGAGTCATGTGGTATAGGGAGCCTGTTGTCAGGAACAGGTCCATGGAGGGAATCTTACAAGACTGACTTTTCTGCTAGACTGTTCCTTAACTCTAGGCAGACAGTCAAAAGCCTTAGACTATTAGAGAGCATAAAGGTCCACGAGTTCTCAACAGTAAGAAAAGAGAAAGAAAATGGAGAACAGAGTACCGGCTAAGGAAAGATTGAGGTATTTATATCAAAAGAGTGTTGTGCCAAAATAGGAAAACTAAAAAACATTTTTAAAAAAGGGAAAACACAAATAAATGCTAATAAACAAAAAAGAAAACAATATGTGAAATGAGAGTTAGAGATAATGATATTTAGCATTTATTGAATACCCGTAGTGTTCCAAGAGCCATTGAAAATGCTTTATATATATTGACTTATGACTCCTATGACAATGTTATCAGCAAGGGAATATTTTTACTCCCAGTTTACAGATGAAGAATTGGAAGTATGCAAAGTTTAAATAACTTGCTCAAGATTAACATTTTACTTTTAACCATTATACTCTAGCTTCCTTCCAAGAGATGAAAGAGCTTTTTAAAGAAAAGGTTGTAGCAGCCAGTTAGATGGGGAAGACTGGTCCTCAAAATTGGTAGAATTGAGCCAGGCAGATGGGTAGTATTAACAAAAATACTCTAGCGAAAGGATGTCTCCACACAAGAGGACATGTTTTTTAAAGGTTGGTTAATTTCCTTAAAGTAATTGATGAAATTACTTTCTTTTGCTTCCAAAACTTTGTATTCAGCTCTGGGTACAGTGAAATAATGAGTTTTTCCTTTCTTTAAACCTTCAATTTCTTGAATGTGTTTTTTACAGATACTCTTTAATGGCTACTATTTTGGGCTTTTGAGGAATGTTAACTGGAAACTTTAATTAAAAAATAAATACAGTTGATATAGTAATACTGGGATAATATATAACATAATTGGGAATGCTCATGATATACAAATAGTACTTTTAGAATCAGCCCAATTTTTTAAAAAAGTGTATATATGTATGTGCACATATTCTAAAAGACTGGAAAGAAATACCTCCAGTTACCTCTGAGAATTTAGAGGAACTCATATGCTTTTCTTTTTGCTCTCCTGAATTTCCCAGTTTTTAAAAGTGACATGTGTTACCTCTATAAGCAGCAAAATGCTATTAAAGGTGAAAATAAATATAGTTCCAGCATCACGTTTTAGAATTGGCTCCAGCAGATACTTAATCAAGTTATGAATCCTGACCAGCCATCATACAGCTATCTTTGCTTTTTATTTGGATTAAATCTTCTGACTTTATAATCCCGGTAGAACACTGACTTCTGAATCTCAAACAGGATTAGTCAAGCTTCAGAAGCTCAGAATGGAACCAATTCTCTATCACACGTTGCAAAGAAAACTGTCAGCTCTCATTCTAAACTTTAGGTCCTTGGAATTTTTTGTGGCTTTCTTAGTGTACAGCACAATTTAGTTAGGGGAAGAAAAACAATGTTGTGTGTTAAAAAAGAAAACTATATCTCGAGGTGAAAATCAGCCTCGTTTTATGTAAGCTATATTTAGCTATTGCGTATGAATTCATGGAGCTCTTGGAGGCTGCCCATTCATTAGGAATTTGGGTACATATGCTCCTACTTAGCTACTGGCATGGACAGTGGAATCAGTGTACAGTATCTGGAGACCAGAGAGCTAAACTTATGAAAGTATTATGTGTTAATGTTACTATTTTCATTAATAGCACAAGAAGGGAGGAAGCAAAGGAGATTGAGATGAGACTTTAGGAAGCACTTTCTGATCAGTAAGGGGCAGGAAAAACATTGAGATGTAATATGAGGGCTGGTAAAGGGAAAGGATTTCAGAAGAAGTAAAATCTTGAGACAATTCTGGTTGAGGAAGGAGTTACCCTCTTGGAAATTCCTGTTTCTCATAGATTGAAACAAACGTCACCAGTAAATGCTTTATCTCTTTGCCTGAAGTTCAAGGCCACTGTGTTCTTCTAGTAATGCATGCAGAAATTCCATAGGAGTGCCGCTTATCCTTGTTAACTGGCCTGTCCGAACTATAAATCCTGGAGAGAGCTTATTTAAAAATTGATGGTCCATTGAAATTAAAAGAGCAAAACAAATAGCCGCAAAACCAATGAATAAGTGATGCTTCCTCAGTTAGCTAATGCCAGACCTGCTCGCTGCCAGACAGAACTTGTGCAAAGGAAAGGGGAAATGTCCATCCAGTTCTGCTGCATGGAAGTAAGAGCCTCTCAATTCTTCCTGCTGCATGCAGGGCACAAACACTCATAGATTTGGCTCACACTGTGCCTAACTGCTCGCTCCTTGGGCCGGAATCCCAATAACCTTGCCAAACACTTGCTCTGATGGGGCCGTGTAGTCTTCCCTTATTCGTTTTCTGCTCCCCACCCTAGTCTTTTCTAGCAAGACAGATTCATGCCAACTGCAAAGATAATAAAAAGTAAATATTTTAAACCAGTGTAGCAATAAATTAATTTCATGCCTCTTCTAAATGGCCCTGTTAATAAAAATAGAGCTCTACAGCTTGGGAATGACTATAGGAGAAGATGTGACTTTGGGATGTGGCATGGCTCACAGCTCTTCCCAACTGCTGCCAGAGGCTGTGTCGGTTGTTGGTGGTGGGTGCTGAGCAGCCATCTGGAAGAAGAGTTGGTACCACCTACCAGTAGGCGTATCTCAAATCGAGGGATAGTGGCTGCCATCTCAGTTAGTAAACCCTGTAGCTTCCCTGCTGGGTTGAACATCTACTCCAAAGTCCTGATGGGAGGAGAAAATCCAGAAGGAGGGTAGGGGCATAAACGTCAGCTGAAAGCCTTGCTGACTGGAGATTCACTAGGGCAGGATGATTTTCTTTTATTCCAGAACCCAGTGCTCGTCAAGTGTGGCCTATTTTTGTTCTTAATCTCATTAGATGGAAGTAGTCAATGGCTGTCAGTGCTGAGAAAAAGCCAGAGTTTGACACAGTCTTGGCTGGAAATAAGTGATGGAGCAGGAGGCATAGGGTTATTTTGTTCCTTGTTTACTTGACACTACAGTGTCAGGTATGGAAGACCTGGGTAGTCCTTCTATGGAACCTTCTATTATTTGCTGGACTGTGTCCTCCCAGGAAGTGGACTTCAAAAGTCCCCTTAAAACTTTGGATAAGAGGTAGCAAGTAGTAGAGATAAAATAGGAACATTTTGTTGAAAACGCTTTCCAGCCTGATTACCTCTGGCTTATAAAACAGTACTCAAAGCAGATGTGACCTGGTGCACTGTTTTCTCGTGGTGGTTCGCACTGGTTTCAGGCTTGTTCCCAGAAACCTGGAGAGCGAAGATGGATAGGTTCCAGCCCACTGTCACCGTAGGTGGTTCCTTTCAAAACAAGCAAAGTGTGCTTCTGCTGTCATTAGAGCATTCATTTCTCTCCTCAAGAGTATTTCCCAGGAAAATGGCCAGAATCTTTGTCTTATACCCAGCTTTTAAGCATGCACGCAATATAAGATCTTGGCATTTTTAAAGTCAAAAGTACCAACGAGGGCATGAGCCAACAGAAAAATCGAAGGGTAGAATCCAGATTTTCTGCTTAAATCTGATTAAAGAGCTTCGGGTCCACGGCTGTATTTAGGTGCTCCCATCACATATTTTTGGAATAAGCTGACATTGTATCTTGGCACTGTGTTAAATTACTGGTACTTAACACTGACACTGTGTTAAATTTTACCAGTGTTTTGGGAAAAACAGCTTTACAATAGATTTACATTTCTAAGGCCATGACCTTGTGAATTGTAGGGTCACAAAATAAATGGCAAAAAAATGTTCTTTTGGTTCAGTCTTTTCCCACAAATCTCACTATAGCAGAACTTTTTTCTTTGGATTAAGGATGAAAGTTTCCTTGTGTGCCTAAAACATTGACATTACTCTTGAAATTTCCATTGGCTTTGACCATTCCTAACTAGAAGGGGTGATACCAGTTAAGACTTCAACTGTCAGGATAATCCAGTCTTTGTTGCTTCTTCCTTGTTCACTTTGGTTTCCCAGAAAGCACAGCATCGTGGTGTCTGAGTTTCCCACAGACATCAGTTAAGGAGTTTGACTCTCTAGTTCTTTGGCACCATCTCTTCTCCTGGTGACTTAGGCACTTGTCCCTATGACATCATTGGAAACCTCTATGTGACTGCACTGTGATACCTTCCTTTGTATGAACATGAAATTATTCCCAAACTAAAATCTTTTCCTTAATTTCAGTTGAATGGCTAGAGACCCATCACTTACTCAGATTATTTCAAGCAAAAGTGTATTTAGAGTAAGGATTCCCATGTCCCGAATTTCAGTGGGGACATCGTGAGAATTCTAGGTCTCTCTGTTGACTAGCTGGCTGCTGCTTCTTGCCGTGCACAGATTTCTCTGATGGAAGTCTTGCTTTTCTCTTACCTCCACCACCTCTTCTCTACTAACTGGTTTCTTTACTGATCGTCTCTGGACTCTCATACTTTGAGCTTACTTCGTACGATTCCAACTCTAACTGGAGCTCTAATCCTCTCAAGTAATTGTTAAAGGTCTTTTGGGTTTTCCAGAAACTATTTCCTGAAAAACCCTGTTTCATTTTTAAGTATCCAGTCCTTTCATAGGTCAGTTGCTAAGTTTCAATTACGTGCCATTGGTTTATATTTCCAATTCTGGTCAAATCATCTTTGAGCAGGGGTCTTAGAGTAAATACTGTGTCTGGGACTTGTGAGTGGGACACTGCTCTGCGCAAAAGGTTGTGAGCAGCACCTACAGTGACCAACACCTGTGTGCCTAATATACCATCCTCAGGGTGGATCTGTATTTATAGAATCACTATGAGTCAGACATATTTTTTTTAATTTTTATTGTTATTCAATTACAGTTGTATGCCTTTTCTCCCCATCCCTCCACCCCACCCCAGCTGAACCCACCTCCCTCCCCCACCTCCACCCTCCCCCCCGATTATGTCCATGTGTCCTTTATAATAGTTCCTGCAATCCCCTCTTCCCACTGTCCCCACCCCACTCCCCCCTGGCCACTGCTAGACTGTTCCCAACCTCAATGTCTCTGGTTGTATTTTGTTTGCTTTTTTCTTCTATTGATTATGTTCCAGTTAAGGGTGAGATCATATGGTATTTGTCCCTCACCGCCTGGCTTATTTCACTTAGCATAATGCTCTCCAGTTCCATCCATGCTGTTGCAAAGGGTATAAGCTCCTTCTTTCTCTCTGCTGCGTAGAATTCCATTGTGTAAATATACCATAGTTTTTGGATCCACTCGTTTGCTAATGGGCACTTAGGTTGCTTCCAGTACTTGGCTATTGTAAATTGTGCTGCTATGAACATTGGGGTGCACAGGTTCTTTTGGATTGGCGTTTCAGGGTTCTTAGGATATAATCCCAGCAGCGGAATTGCTGGGTCAAAGGGCAGTTCCATTTTTAGTTTTCTGAGGAAATTCCATACTGTTTTCCACAGTGGCCTCACCAGTCTGCATTCCCACCAACAGTGCATTAGGGTTCCCTTTTCTCCGCATCCTCTCCAACATTTGTTTGTGGATTTGTTTATGCTGGCCACTCTGACTGGTGTGAGATGGTACCTCATTGTGGTTTTAATTTGCATCTCTCTGATGGCTAGTGATGCTTAGCATCTTTTCATATGTCTCTGGGCCCTCTGTATGTCTTCCTTGGAGAAGTGTCTGTTCAAGTCCTTTGCCCATTTTTTAATTGGGTTGTTTGTTTTCCTGGAGTGCAGTCGTGTGAGTTCTTTATATATTTTGGAGATCAGGCCCTTGTCTGAGGTATCATTGGCAAATATGTTTTCCCATACTGTTGGTTCTCTTTGTAATTTGGTGCTGTTTTCTTTAGCCATGCAGAAGCTTTTTATTTTGATGAGGTCCCATTTGTTTATTCTTTCCTTTATGTCCCTTGCTTTAGGGGACATGTCTGTGAGGATGTTGCTGCGTGGAATGAGTCAGACATATTTTTAAAGATAAAGGAGGTACAAATTTTATTTTATTCTGATCTTGAACATTTTAATCTGTTATATTTCGAATGACTCTTAAAGGAAAAAATGTGAAACTATGAAACAGAATATCAAAATATTGTGATGTACACTACATCTTTTCGAAGTCTATTATTTTCTTTGTCTTGGGTATTCAGTGTCTCTGGATAGCAACCTGTACAGTTCTCTGAGGTCAACTGTATTTGGTGCTCACTGAGGTTAGTTTTCTGCTAGGGAGGCTATGCGGATAGAGTGTGATGTTCATAATAGATCTAAACAGTTGAGTTCAAGGAGAACATATGGTCTTTTGGTGTTGCTCTGGACATTATTTTACTGGACTACTTTCACTTGTGTAGATTTTTTGTGTGTATAGCACTTACTAAAATCATAGATGGTTGAGCCAGGAGTGAACTTACACCACCTAGTCTAATCTTTTTATATTTTATAGGAAAGAAGTTTTTCAAAACCAGATAATCAGTGTTGATGTGGAACTTAGTAGTTAATTTTATTGAATTGTAGGGCAAGGTTCTTTCCAATGACCCATGCCAAGGATGGATAAAACATATGGCTTTTGAAATGATGCTCATCACAAAGGCTTCAGAGCAGATTATGCAGATACTTACTGAAAATTTCCTGAGAATGGTAGAGACCACCATCCCCTGTGACCGGTTTTGAATCCAGGCGCCAGGCTTTAATTTCCTCAGATACTTTCAGCATTTAAAATTTCCTTTGTGTGTTTCTTTTTGAGACCCAATATCCTTTGCCAATGAATAGGCAAACAAGAACTAATAATGTACATTTATTAGCTATGTTCTCCTTCATGATACTATGAAATTTTATCTGATGCTCTGTGTAAATATTTTAGATGGTCATTTTTACATAGTGCACAGCACAGCAGCTTATCATGTAGATAACATTAAAAATGTTGTAGAGTAGGCTCTGTTAATGCAGGAGGATACTTTTTAATTTAAGTTTCTCTTCACAGTACTATGACCCATTAAGTATGGTTCTATTTATTTTGTGTGTAGATCTCCACATCTGATATTTTGAACAAGCAACAGGTACTCAAATATCTTCCATAATACATAAAAGAGAATTCACAAAATAATAGTTTTAACAGGATAAATGTTTATTGAATCAGTGCCAAAATGTTCTATAAAAAAAACCAAAGTACACTGGTATTTGTGGTCGATGTCAACTATAATTTGATGGAGGACTTTTACACTTGTCCTGATATGAACTACAATTTCTAAGATGAGGGGCCTTCACCTGGCTCCAAGGCCACATTGAATGCAGTGCTTGATATCTTTGCACATGTACCCTGACCCGTTTGCTGAGTGACTGGACAAGGGGCTGAAAATCACTAAAAATTCCAATTTGCAAGTGCCAAGGAATTATAGAATTAGAAATAATTATCATTTTATAAACTGAACATATTGGCCCTTGAAAATGGAAGTTAATGACTTCTAGAGTTATTCTGATAGAATTTATTGGAGCTCCGAGTACCAATGGATGAGACTGATGGTTCCTAAACCCGCCGATGAATCTTCATCTCAGTGCACTTATGGATCCCAGACATTGTGTGCATCCCGATTGGTGCTGTCGGACGTACACCTCCCCACCTCTGGAGATTTTCACCAAAAGTAATTGAAGCTGTATCTAATTAAGCCCCTAGACACAGCTACCAGTTCTTCAACAAGTAAATGGCATGAGAAAAAGGAATAGAAGATGCACTGTTATGGATTAAAATAAACTTAACAACATCTATAACAGACCCAGTGGGTAGACATTGCTAGGACCCTAATTCACACAAGTCGCTGTGGTACGAAGACATTCTTTGAGATCCGGGAAAACCAAGCATGGGCTGGATATTAGACTGACTGGACATTTATCAATTTTGTTGTGTGTGACAGTTGTCCTGTGGCTCTTTAAAGACACATATTAGAGATACATGGTAACAAATCTACAAGTGAAATAATATGATACTTCGGACTTTAAAATAGTTCAGTGCTAAACAAAACATGGGAGGGTAGATGAAATCAAGAATGGTGTATTTCTGATAATTTTTGAAGCTGGGTGATGGGTTCATGGGAGATTGCTATGCTTTTGTCTTTATTTCTGCGTATGTTTCAATTCTTTAAAAATAAAAAATTATAAATTCAGCTAACAAAAAGAGCTTTGACTTCTTTCTAGAATATGAAAGATTTTTAAAACCAGAAATCAGTTTAGACTGGGTAACAAAAATAGATATTCTGTAAGGTCTTACACCGCTCCACACTGAAGGCTGACGACATGTCTCTTAGGACAGGGCTGCATTAGCTGCTACTTTCCTACATTATTGATTGTGTGCCCGTGGGCATTAACCCCTAATGAGCCAGAGAGCTAGCATTTGTATTGTGAAAATAGTAGGACCCCCAGTACATGTTTATAATGCAATGTAAATATGACATTACATGTAGGCACCTGGTACAGTGCCCAGCCCGTGTTCACTCAATAAATGGAGCTGTTGCTATCTGCTTCATTTAACAAAGACCAGTTAAGTGTCATGTTTGTGCCAAACCTGTGCTAAATCCAGGAAATTTCTATGGAGAAAAAGATATGGCATCTGCCCATAAAGAGCTCTTAACTTATTGGAAAAGTTGAATCATAGGAGACTGCTGCTTTCTAGATTTAACGGAGTCAGATGTCAGCAGTTTTATATGGTTCAACCTGGTAACTGAAGTGACATTTAATCGGAGAGGTAGTGTGGTATAATGTTAATGTGGTAGATGCTGGTATCACACTGTCTGGGTTTGACACTTGGCTCTGGCATGAGCAAACTGGGTGCTCCTGTGTAAGGTCACCTTCCGTGCCTCGGTTTGTCGTCTGTGAAGTGGGGATATCACAGCACTGGCCTTATAGGATTGTTGGAATGATTACATGTAAAACACATGGCGCAGTACTTAGTACATAATCAACCCTGTATATTATAGTCGTCAGTGATGTACAGAGTGATACACGAGGATACCCTATTGTGTGAGGCACACATTATTTTATTAGGTGCTGGGGGTTGGTGCTAGGGGATGGTAGAGAGTTAACTCATACACACATCTTTATACTCAGTTTGGAGAGACAAGGCAGGACACGCTTGCTGGGAGAATTGTGCTCTGATTTTTTCCCCTGTGCTTATGGTAAAACTACTGGTTTGAGTACTTATTTCTTATTTGTTATTCCTCGCCCGAGGAAGACATGTTCATTGATTTGAGGGGGGGGGGGAGAGAGAGGGTGAGAGAGAGAGAGAGCTATCAATTTGTTGCCTCCTGGGATTGAACCTCCAACCTAGGCATGTGCCCTGACTGGGAATCAAACTCACAACATTTTGGTGTACTGGATTATGCTTTAACCAACTGAGCAACTCGGACAGGGCTGCTGCCTTATTTTTTTTAAACTGCTGCGTACATTTTAGCCCCTTGTCCCATAACATTAATCCAGACAAACAAGATTGAGGATATTTTAGTCAAAGGGCCTGGAATGTATAAAGGCCCAGAAGAAGGAGAGGAGAGTTTCAGGAGCACAAAGAAGTAGAGTAGGGTTGGAGTTTAGAACATGGGTCTGAGGAATGGGGAGGAACCTGGCATGAAGCTATCACGGCAGCCTGGGCAGTTACATCTCCTTGGCAATTTAATAGACAAAAAGGATCATACAAAATTTTTACCCAGAATAGTGACAGCAATGTTGCGATTAGTTGGTATGAAAGGAAGACTTGCTGGCAATCTATAAAAATAAGCAAAAACCTTACTATTCAAAGTGTGGTCCTTGAACCAGCAGCATCAGTGTCACCAAGAATCTGTTAGAAATGGGACTTCCTGGGCCCCACCCCATCCATGGACTCAGAACATGCATTTCAACAAAATCTGCAGGTGATTCAGGAGCTCACTGAAGCTTGAGAAAGTCTGGTCGGGAGACAGCCCAGGCAAACCTGGGCTAAGGCAGAGATGGCAGATGGAAAGGGAAAATGGGGGCCACTAACACACATTTAAGAGGTGAAACTGAAAAGGTTTGACTGACGTGGTATGGGGGTCAAGGAGGGGGTGGTGGAAGAGGATACACTGAAAAGAAATCTGTGATTCCTCACTAGAATTTCTGGATGGATGGTGGAAAACACAGAAAGGGGGAAGTTTGGAGGAATAAAGGTAAGAAAAAGAATGCATTTTATGGCAAAGTGATTTTAAGCAGCCCATGGAACATGGAAGAAGATCCATTAAAAAAGGACTGAGGGAAATGGAATCACATTATTGAGAAGAAAATCTGAAGAAAGTAGTTATCTTATCATCAAGGACGAATCGAACAATAACACATGCTAGACACATCCTCTCTACTGTTCTGCTATGAATGAGCAAGAGCACGTTAGAATTGGCTCTTTAGTGTGCATTAAATACTCTGAAAGATTTTCGAGATTGTAAAGTCAACACTTCTGGCTCCTCTGTTAAGTAAGAACATATAAAAATAAACCGGTACAGCCCAACAGCGCTTGACGATTTGTACGCAGTTTCCCGGTATAGACTCGGCGAGATCGCAGGCTCGAATTTGGAGGGTTAGACAGTCCTGGTGATTCTGTGCCATCGATGCCAGTGGCTTTTCTTTTTTTATCCCTGGGTTCAGAAGGATGTGGAGCATTCAGATATCTGACTTCACTGCCTGTGGAGTTTAAATGAAATGCTACCCAGGGATGCATTTGAGAGGTTTTTCAGCCAGATGGTGGAACCTCTAAGTATGCAATCATTCTATCAGCCAGAGTTGTCAGATTTAACAAATAAAACTTCAGGACCCACAGTCAAATTGGAATCTCAGGTAAACCAATAATTTTTTAGAAAGAAATATTATAACAAATATTACATGGCATATACATATACTAAAAAAAAAAAGAATCACTATCTGAAACTCAAATTTAACCAGGTGTCATGTATTTTATGTATAACTCTCTTCAATGCCCTAATTATAACCAAGATGATAAATGTATATGTAATTATAGCAATAATAACATTTAAAGGATAATCTGAGAATTTTGTAAGATGGCATGAAAATCTATAACATAAATTCTACAATTTGGAGGAAAAAATCAGAACATGGTTGCTGGGAGAATTGTGCTATGATTTTTCCTCCTGTACCTGTAGTAAAATTACTGGTTTATTTCTTAACCCCTGCGTACATTTCAGCACCTTGTTTCATAATGTTAATACAGCATTTAGTGGGAAGACAGTCTATAATTAAGGCATAAGTTTTCAAACAAACTGCAGATGTAGAACTAGGAGAGTGGGCTTGGTGCTTGGCTTGTGACGGAGACTCTCATGCTAAACAGATGTGCTTCTACTGAACAAGGCAATGGGGAAAAGAAAGCTGTATTTCAGGGAGTATCTTATATATATATATATATATAGAAACCTCCTCTTCAACTGGGCCTGCTTTTAGAAATTTTAAGACATAAATCTATGTTAGGTCTTGTTTTTCAATTCATCAAGTATATCGTGCAGAAAATGTGATTAACAAATAGTTGGAAATACAAAGTATTATGGGATCACAGAGAAATAAGGAATTAATTTCATCAAGGGTCATGTGGGAAGGTTTCACAGATGGTGGCTTGTGAACATCTACCTAAAATATAGGACTTTTAAAAACCTTTTCAGTGTGTTCGTTTTCTGATAATTAGGGTAGTATGTGCAGAACTGTTGTAAAGCAGAGGAGACCTTATAGAAGCAGCAGAAAACAATTACGCCAAAGTTCAAGGCCTAGAAATGCCAATATTATTTTGATATATTTTCTTTTAGTTTTTAAAAGATTTTTACATAATTAAGATAATATTATGTACATGCACTTTTCTGTCCTGCTATTTCACTTAACATATGCCTTGTCATTAAAAGATCTTATCATTTAAATAGCTAACCAATAACCCATTATATGGATGAATAATGATTTTTAATATAATTCTTTAAGTTTGGGCTCATAGTTACCTCCAGGGTTTTAAATTTCTTTGTTGTATGTTTTTAAAAATCTGTAGCTCTGATTATTTCTAAGTCTAGAAGTAGAATTACTGGGTTAAAGGTATAAAATAATAACATTAATGATCTCAGCACATCTTAGCAAACTGCCTTCTTAATCAATTGTCCCAATTTAGACTTGAAGAATTGACAAAAAGGGTGAAAGGGGAGCATTGGAGGACAGAGATGGGAAAGGGTGGTACATAGTCAGTGACAAGGAATAGTCAGACCTGTTTGGAATGTAAAGGGATGGGTGACGGAAAGGTGAAATCAGACTAGAAGGGTAGGTTAGAACCAGTTTATGGAAAATCTTAGTTGTCAAACTATTGCAATGAGCCTCCTCTCTGTAGGGAGTTGTGAACCATGGAAGGCTTCTGGGTAGGAGAATGCCATGATTTTAGAACTTTCTTCCAGTTAATTATAGGTTATTAAATGTCTCTGAACTTTTGGATTATGCCCAAATAATGTTTAAGGTCATTTGACTATCAAAATTTGAATGTCTAGAAATAAACCATGCCATTGGCTCATCATGTTTAAAGATATCATTGACATTTACCTTATTGAACATAAATTGATTTTTATACACTCCTGTCAGTGACTGCACAAAGCACCTGGAAGGTAGAAATTGCTGGGTCAACTCTATGTCACGGGAACCTTTTAATGTGTACTCTGGTGGAATATAGAGCTGTGAGTGTTATAATGATTTATTGAGGATTTAAGAGGTTTCTAGGACCTTCTTGTTTAATGATGTGCCCTGTAACCATTCCTGCCTCAGAGCAGAACCAGAAGAGCAAAAATGCTATAAAAAAGTCCATTCAGTTACATGTTGTCTATTTAAAGTCAGGAAGCACTGCACTTCCCCTGCCCCCAGTGATTCTGTTACTCTATGACACCAAGTATTTACATGGAAAGTTAAAGAAACTATCTTAATATCCAGATTTATTTTACATCTTGTAGGCAAAGCTGGGTATTCTTATGTTCTCCTATTATATAGATGCTTTCATGAAGCAAGCATAGACTCAGATTAACATTGCTCAGTATGATCAATGGAGACTGTCTCTTTCTGAAGGAAAACTGTGGAGTATGTTTCCTTCATTTATATGAGTGCATGCCCACAAAAAGAAATACAAGGCACTAACTCTAACAATCACATGATTCTCATCATGGGTGGTTTTCCTGGAATCCTGTGTTACGTTATCCGTGTCAGCTGGGGCTGGGAGAACGCAAGCTTCCAATTTGGAATCTATTTGAACACTGTGTGTTCTGAGTTTCAGATTCAGCTTGATCTTTTCAGCCTTTGGATTCTGTCTCCTGCCATCATAACGTCACTTCTCGACTCAAAGGGGAAAAAAGAGATTCATAGCAACTCAGACAGGACTTCTCTGGCATGGCCATGCAGTGTAAATGGATCAGAAAACCAAGTGTTAACTTTTGCTTGAAATAGATGACTTTAAAAAATAGGGATGAAATTGCATTGATGGTTTGAAATAGCTATTTAAGTACTTTATGGTGCCTACCACCGGATATGCTTGGCTGAGTGTGAGGCACACCTTCCCTGTTACCGTGGCCACTGGAGACATTTGGTTAAATCCAAAGTGTAAATAGCCTCTCCCTCTCATGCAATGCTTGACTCTGGCATTAATGCTGTACCATTTAAGTGATTCAAAGAGTAGTTCTGATCAGCCTTTCTAATTTCGCCATAAAACTTTGCCCAGAATGAATTTTTACTTAAAGGCCAACCATCTAATATACTTTTCTTGTGGCCAATTTAAAGCAAATAAATCAGGTCAGTTCTTTTTATGACACAAAAGGGAAAAATGGTAAGTTTTCTTATTTCAGACTTTTTATTTTTAAATTTCTACAACTGAAGTGTCTCTTTTCTTTTTTAAGTACACTCTGACAGGTCATTAATCCTTAATGTAGATTGGTACCTCTGGGTATTTTGGGGAGAAACCTCATTAAAATTCTTTTGTTTTATATGTAACGGTCCTAATAGAAATTTGGAGTTCATGTTTAGAATTCGTTAAAATGAATAAAAAGCATAAAAAGTCTATTGAAAAGAGTTGAAGTACACGAAACTACTTCTACCCGTAGCCAATGCTGTCATTCTATTCCTGAATGTCTGCTGCTAACTTTTTCACGGAAAGACACAAGTTCTGAACATTTCATATTTTCAGTGTGAATATATTCATTCCATTTGTATTGTCTCAGTGGGTCTTATGCACTTAACTGAACTTTCTATAATGCTTTTCTGTATTTCTGAGAAGCATTAGATTTTTCTTTAATCCTACTGAAAAGTGAGAGATTAGGCAATCATTCTGCTTTTATTTTTAAGGGAATGGGCTCTTTTTTGGTGACGGCTTCCTAGCAGTGGTTATATGTGGGCAGTGGAGAATGTTTTGATACCAGTGAAGCTATTCTGCATGCTGTTACCACATCATATTTTCTCCTTACTTTCCCTTCCTCCCTTTCTTTCCCTCTCCTGTCTGTTGAATGTGTGAAGGGCTCCTAAATGGAAAAGAACTGTCACCCACAAACTTACATTTCAAGCCTCAATGGAAAGATTTTATTATTGGTAAAAACCTCCCAACTAAATTTTATTCTAGCCATCGAGAGTAACAAAAGAATTCACCAAGAGACACATTGTGCTTCTGCTTTTTACTTTCCTTTTCTTAAATAAGTGCACCAAAGTCTTCCACGGTCTAAGCTACATTCTAGGTTTGCATTCAAAATCTTCATTATTCAATCCTTCCACACATAGCGAACATCAGCTGTGTGTTGAGCTGGGTGGTGGGCACTGGAAACACAATAATGAACAGAAATAGTCACTGTCTGTGCCCTTGGGGTAGGAGCGGGGGAGAATTGGAGGTCAATGGTGCTCAATTTGTCTCACAGGGAGTAAAAATGACCATTGTTATAAGACCTCCCAAGGAGATACTTAGTGTTACAAGGTGTGGAATAGGAAGAACTAATTTCTACGAGGCCTGTCCACTGATGAGGGCCTCCCTGAAGACGTTACTTTTAAGAAAAAAGGTAAAGAAGTACCTTCTAGACAAGGTAGCCCACAGAAGAAAGTCGTAAGAGAATGTGTCTTCTAAAACTGAAAGACACTGGAGCACAGTGTGAGGAGGGGTTTGTCAGCTGACAGGGGAGAGTGTTATTTGGATGGTTCATACACAACTGTGCAGGCTATGTTAGAAACTTTAATCTGTAGTCCATGTTCAAGATGTAAGAAGCCACAGAAAACCTTTGGAGGGGAGAGACATGATAGATCTTTGCTTTTTTAAAGGCCAGTCTGATTATTAAGGGGTGTACAGATTCGGAGTTAGAGCATGTGTTGAAATGTGTGTGTGGCACTGTTGAGATGGCCCGAGGTGGTAGCAGAAGGAGAATGGACCCAGGGCGTAGGGATTAGATAAGGGAGGTGGAGGAAAGGGAGGTGTTTGGGGTAACTAGCAGGTTTCTGACTTGCATTCTTTGTGAATGGCAGTTGCTCTTCATTGAAACACTGTCCTACTCTCTTGGGTTTGTTACATTACACACCCCTAAAGGGTCGGAGCTATGTTTCTGGAGTGAACAAATAATCTTGAATATTAAAGTAATCAATTCCAGTCTACAGTGTTCCCTTCTTACCGTGAGTGGCCTTTACTGTTTCATGTAATTTACAAATATTTACTCAAGCATTCAGAAATTCTTTAAAAAAAACAGTGTCAAAGAAAATCTTATTATTAGAACTTTGAAATGATAATTATAGTAATGCTGGTATTAGGCAAGAATTCTTAAAGCTCAAATCCCCCCTGTATTGTTCAATGTATTTGCAGAATATTCATGAAGGTAGCTAAATTATGAATTTCCATAAGAAGGATAAGGCGAAAAATATCAACATTAGTAGTGTCTAAGCTTCTCACCATTAAATTTTGTAATGTATTGAAATAAAAAGTCCATTTATTTATACATTTTGTTCTCGGCTATGTTTGAGGGCTAAGGGGAAGTGAGACTGAGTTTAGAAACTTGAGAATTACTCTGGGGACACATGTCCTTTCTCACTCTTAATGTATCACTATCTCTTCTGCATTTCCCCCCCAAACCATTAGCCAAAATCTTTGCTGTGGTGATTGGGAACTAATATGCATGTAGTGTCATTTCCTGCATCAGTATTACTGATTTTTCTTTGCTAGAGTCAGAAACGGTGTAACATCCACTCCTTGGCCCTCCCTTTCATTGCTCCATCCATGATTCCAGCCATAGGTCCTGCCAAACATTTACTTTAGAGTGCATTCTGTGCATGAAGCACTGTTCTAGTGACTCTTGACAGACAGAAAGCCAATACTAGTGACAGGCTGTGGAAGCCAATACTGATGGCCCCCAGGGTTCCTTGACTCCTGGCACTTACTCTCCATGCAGTCTCCCCCGCAGGAGTCAGGGCTTGTCTGTGCGACTGACTGGGGATGGTGGAGGTGATGCTGTGTGATTGCCAAGACTCCCTCCGTTCAGTGCGGATTTGTCAGCTGTATGAGTGAGCAGACTAGGGACCTCCCAGCCCCACTCATCCCTTCAGATCACCGCATCCCCACCGACGTCTTGCTGCAGCCTCACGAGAGACCGGAGACAGTGACACCCAGCCAAGTCATGCCCAAATTTTTCCCCACAAAAACTGGGAAAGATAATAATTATTTCTTCTAGTTTTAGACACTAAGTTTTGGGGTAATTGGTTATACTGCAAAAGATGCTACTACAGATCCCTGCAATCATGTACTTTCTTCTCTAGCAGAGGAGGGTAGTGTTCACATCTCTGACAGGTGCCAACCAATGATAAAGAAAGCTCAGCCATGGCTTCAGCGCATAGAGACTTAGTTACAATTTAAGATCTTTTGGAATTCAAAACATACGTTAAATAATAGTGACAACTGAGAATTTTATAGCAATTTGCAATTTACTTTTGCAGTTTACAAGATGCTTTCCCACAATATATTATAACCATAGCCCATTGAAACTAGTGAGGATTTAAGAAGAGGAGCTAGTTACTAAGTCTGTATTGAGTCTCTACCATATGCCAGTCAGGGAGCCAGGAATGAGAGTCACAGCAGAGACCGAGGCAGACAAAAGCCTCGGTTCTCACTGAAGAGGGCAGAAGCACTTACAGGATTGCGAGAGTCCTGCTTGCTGCCAGGATCCAAGAACCAGTCACTGTGAAAACATAACATAGAAGAAAGCCAAAGTAAATGAGGGTAAAGGGAGTCTTCTCTGAAAATGCCCTAGTTCAGTTGTGACTTACAAGACTGAGGAAATTATTTAAGGGAAAGATGTGGTAGGTGAAGGTGAGACCAAATATTCTAGGTATATACAGCCCTGAGTCAGGGGTAGAGCATACTCTGTTTGAAAAACTGAAGAAGTCAGGTATGGATGAGTAGCACAAGGAAAGGGACAAATGGTGCTAGATGATGCTAGAGAAGTAGGCAGGAGCCCGGCATTTATTACCCTGGACCAAGTAGTGGGTAGTACACGGTTGCAAGAGTTAAGGGGAAATACTTGAAGTTGAAGGTTGTGTGTGGCTGAACTACAACTTGAACTCAGGTTTTCTTTCTACTCCTTTCACTTTATAGCATTTACTATTTCTGTATTACAGGATCCTCGGCAGATAGACAGTAAGCAACCACATAACTGCTTTAAATGAGAGGAAGGAACCTAGGATTCAGTGAAGGCAAGGAAAGCCATTTAAAAACTCATCTGTGGTAGAGCCAGGAACTTGGATGTTGGTCTAATGCTCATGGAATTCAAGTTTTAGGACTCAAAATTCAGTATGTAATTCACTTTATTCACTTGATTTCATTTGACCCACAAGATTGCCCCACCTGATTGCTAGGAGTGTCTTTACCGTGTGCCGCAGAGGATGGATCCCTGGTGGCTGTTAGAAAACCCCGAGGCTTGTCTGCTCCAGCCAGCCCTGTCAAACCCCTTGGGGCCTCCAGGGACCATCTAGAAGGGAGTCAAGCATTTGTCAGCTTTCAATGCCCCTGGCTTCAGTACCTATAGAGACTGGAAGCAAAGTCTTTACTAAGAAAAACGACTTCTGTATTTGTCATCAGGAGCAGTGAATAGAGACAGCTGGGAAGAGTCTATGCTATTTCACAACTGTTTTGGCCAAGAACTGAAAAGTGTGAAATGGGTGGTGGCTGCTAGGTAAGGAGTATGAAACAGGCTGATTCTCTGTGACCTGCCTCATGGGGGGACAGGGACATACCAGAATATGGACTGGGCTTGTGACTGGCCACACCAGAGAACAGGAAAGTGCATGAGGATCCCTGGGCATTGCTAGAGTGGTGATATGGGGGGAAGGTAGTGGTGATTGAATAGGGAGTTTAGGGGAGATAGCCACAGACTGCTATTATTGAGACATATACTTTCACTGGCTATGATACCTGGAAAGATTGAAGAGCCAGAGAAGGAGAAAAAGAGGGTTTTACATGAATTCTTGCATTTAACTAACATTCACTGACTTATTCCCGGCAGAAAGAGATTAGGAAGCCAAGGATTCTTGAATTACTAACCAGAGACTGCTCCCCTAGGCAAGGAGAAGCTATTACTTTGCTTTGAGATTAGGGGCCGAGAACAGGAAAAGGGCTGATCCTTGGAAAATTGCAAAGCTGCTAAAGCGGTAGCAGCTGAACATATTTTCTTTTTATTTTTGAATGTTGCGATGTCTGGAAAAAAAAAAGATATCAGTCATCGTACTGACTGGCAGTGATCCAGCCAAACCCCTGGATAGCTGAAAATTCCAGTGATTGGCATTTCAAGTTCTCTGACATCCAAGCTGAATCTGCTCTATTCGTGCAGGCTGACCTGTGTGGTCATATTTTTTTTACTTCTTGTGGAGAGGGAGACAAGTGCCCTGTTAGGCTTCTCAACAAATTAAATTCCTTCCAGACCATTTAAGAACCTCCTTCCTTCAAGCTTCAGACCTATCAGTGAAATAGTTTATATTCTGGCACTTGGCAGATGGAATCAGCCTTACTTTCTTAACATTTTCCTTTATATTTGGAGATTATCAATCCATCCAGTGCTCTGGGGTTTCTGAATGTATCTCTACTCCTGAGAAATGCCCAACCCCTGAGCAGGGAAAGAAGTTGTGCTCAAGGACCAGGTGGGAGTCCACTCATTCACCTGTCACCTCTGCAATCATGAAGGTCGTTGATTTAAAACCCTACAATGCTTGAGGCTTACTGACATCTCCACAGAGGGGTTAGGATAAAAGAAGAGGAAGCAAGCATTTTATACTTTTTCTTTCTCACATCCTCTCTTTCTTCCTTTTCATAGATACTTATTCAAGACATATTTGTATCATGCAGTGGGAGAAACAATAGTAAGCAGGCCATATTTCCAGTCTTCAAAGAGCTTAGAGTCTAGAAAGAAAGAGCTGTGAAACAGCCCATTACAGTCCAGTGTGTCTGAGGGTCTTACTAAGAAACTGTAGAAACTAGAGGACAACGCAGTGACACTCAACTCTTTTGGAAGGAAGATTGGGGGGGGTAAAAAAAAACTTTCCAGAGAAATGTCTTTTAAACTAAGTAATACTGAGTAAGGTGAAATGGAGCTAGACAGAGTATTTTAATCCCAGTGACCAGCTAGTTGAAAAGATGCAGAATACAGAGATGACGGGATTGTGACCCGTTTAAGGCTTTGGGAGAAACTGGTGTGGGTGGGGTGAAGTCCATGGTCATGATGTTGGGAGAGGATGTTACTGAGGGTGGGGATGGAGATGGTGAGAATTAACTCTGGGGAGATAAGTAGGGCCAGTCTATGAAGAGGGCGAAAGTCAGGTTTAAGGATCTTTTCAAGTATAGGCTAGAGGCTCGCTTACCCACAGGGTATAATGACTCCTGCACCGACTTCTATTTTGTCTGTCACTGCCCAGATTCATTATGGCTTCACAGTATGAGTACAGAGGCCTGGCGTTTACAGAGCACCTGCTGCATTGCTCTGGTTTATAGACTCTGGCATTATAATGTCTGAGTTTGTGCATTTATTAGCCATGTGGCCTCGGGCAAGTTTCGTGACCTGTCTGCACCTCGGTTTCCTTATCTACATGTAAATCTTAGATACTTATATCGTAAGATTCTGTGAATTTTAAGTGATACAAAGTCAGTGCTCAATAGATTCTCAGCATTCAGTACATTGCAATTGTTCTTGTTATTTCCCCATTTTACAGATGGAGAAATTGGGCTGCAAGGGGTTTCTGGAGTGTGTTGTACAACACTTAGTGACAGAATGGAGGCTTGCATTACTTGGGTGAGGGATACTGCACTTTTCTCTCCTGAAAGAGGGAGTGGACATTGAGCCAAGGAGTGGGCGCGCAAGTCCCGGAGGGCTCCAGAGCTGCAAGCCCAATGACAGTGCTTCAGAGAGGTTTGTCTGACGGTCAGAGCTTCAGGCCTGATGAAAGAGAGGGCTCCCTCTTCATCTCCTGTTGGATCTCCTCTAAGAGGTGGGGGAGAGTTATTCTTTCACACTACACAGCCTGGTCATGGACCTCTTGCAGAGATGGGAAGATGGGAAGGTGCTCAAGCTTTCATAGGCTAATCACGGGCAGTCAGAATGCAGTTCTTGTGATGAATCTAACACATCTGAGGCCCTCAGTTCCCTCGAACTCTCAGTTAGCTAATAAGCTAACTTTCCTTCAGATATTACTCTACATTAGACACTCTTTCATGTACTTTACATGTATAAATTCAGTGCATATCACGCATCTGTGAGGTAGTTACTATTGTTATCCTCATTTCACATATGATTAAACTGCGGCACAGACAAGTTTAACTACTTGCTGAAACTCATACAGCTAAGAAGTGGGGCCAAGTTTGACCCCACGGTCAGACTCTAGAGCTTGCACTCTTAACCTTCAGACTTAGAGGCTTTCTGGTTGTGAAAATTAGAACATAGTATTGAAGCATCAATAAAATTGTGCTCCAATCACTGTTGGAGCTCAGAATAGGTTAGGTTTCCTTCTTTCCCTTCAGACTTTCTCCCTAGCAAGACAAAGGAGTTTTTCCTGATTTAATAAATATGTGTTCATATTTTTATTGTGTAAATTATTACTTTAGGTTCCATTGGGGGATTAAAGATGAACAAGATGTCTTGCAAGAGGTCAAGATCCACTTAGCCAAGCTTTCATACAAAGGGACAGGCACACACTTGTAATTCAACCCAAGACAAAGTATCAGTTGCCACCACAGAGGTTAGAGTGACATGGAAATATGATCGATATTATGGGTTTGAGGACTTGTTCAAAAGGCTCACGTGACTTATTAAATCCCTAACCACTGCTTCTAAATAGTACCCGTGTGATCAGATTGGAGACTGTCCTTAAGGTTGGAAGCTGCTTGTGACCATTTTTTTAATATCTAGTTTATTTCCCAATCCTATGGTGGCCCAGGTAGCCTACTCCGGGTTACTGTCTGTCTCGGTGACCTGTTGTCATTATTCACAATCGTGTTTCTTCACATTGAGGATCCTGAAATATTTCTCTGGTTCATTTTAGTCTCTGTAGACTGACCATATAGGAATTGCTCAGGTAAAGGCCATCTGGAGATAACATGGTGTTCAGCCTAAGAAATGTTATTTTGCATTTTGTTTGCTTTTTGACAGCTGAGATGCCAGTAGTGTTAAAGTTTGGAGAATAGATTTACCAGGTGTTTTCATAGATTCCTTTTGTTGGCACATTTCGATAATTTGTGGGAATTTCTCTAAAATCATCCATTCTATTTCTACAATATCTGGTAATCTCACACACTTCATCTACAGTGCTCATATTTTGATAAGCCCCTTTCTTTTGTATTTTTAAACTATAAGAGATGCATGCCTCTCCAATTTATTGGTGTCTTTCTATCAGGAATGTACTCCGTTGAGAGGTGCCCATCTGTACTTGTAGTGTCCAATGAGACCTGCGTACTCTGCGTGGGGCTAGGGAGATCACTGGGCTTGTGTTCCTGCTACAAGCCTTCTTTCATTAGGGATCTTGAACTAGGGTTTTCATACAACACAGAATTTCTTACAGGGTAACTCGGTTCTTTCGGTAAAACTTGATATGCTCACTCATGGGTATATCGTAACCAGAGTTATGGATAGTACAGTCAAGTGTAGTGCAAGAGTCTTAGGAACCAGGAGACCACGCTCCAGCTTTGCCACTCTTACATCTACGGGGCTCATATCTAGCCTTAAATCTTAAATTAGTTTTGTGAATGCATTTTCATTCTCACCCTCCATTTGGCAGTGTGATATGCTTTGGCTGGATTGTTTTATTTCAAGAAGCTCCTTTTGTGTTTTAAAAATAAAAGGATGAGTATGCATCACATATGTTGGAACATTTGCAATTCCTTGGTGTTACTCTAAGTGATTGGGTAGGGAAGGCAGGCTGCCAGCCTTGGCAATCTCTTCAGATCCTTTTTCATGCTAATTTGCAGTCTGTGACAGCGCCATGTTTTTGTCAGGAGGGTTTTACTGAGCTTTGGAAATGACTAGTTCTTGATCTGACTAGGTGGCTATTTGGCTAGAGTCATAAAACTGATTCTTTTTCAGAATATTTTTCCATGGAGATATTTGGGGTAATATTAACAATCAGGAAGCTCCGTGTGGAGTAGACATGGTCCCATTACCAGTTACGATGAAGGGATCTGGACAAAAGAGATTGCAAAATAGTGGCACAGGGAGTCTGAATGAACACACTACCTTTGTTGATAAGGTTAGAATGGAACTGGTTGACTAAAATGAAACAAAATTTTCCTTCCCCAAACACTGAGGAACCTGAAACAGTGAAAATTCAAATCCAACAACACTCTGGGAAACAGTACTACAACCCCAGAGGATGAGAGTGGAAGGGGAGGAAATTATGGAGGGAGACTGTGGTGAAATGAGTTTAAGAGTTGATTCTGACCTCCAAGAGTAGATAGTTTGGAATTCAGGACTGATTCATAGAAACTTAATAAGATCTCTTGTCATATGCTCAGGGGCCAATTGCAGTGCTGGAATGCGAGTAAGGACCATGAGATATGAGAGGAAATGAGGTCTCAGAGTACTGAGATGTAGGTTTTGTTTAGTTTTGAAAGGTAGAAGCAAGTCAGAAAGGTGGAAAATGGACCAAGCCAGAGCATGACCAAAAATTCCAGGAGTAGGAATGGCATATTTAGAAAACAATGAAGAGATACACATTGAGCAAAAGCTTTGCATACTATAAAATAAGTTGAAGATTTGTCTTCGAGTGAAAGCAGTCATTTTCAAACTTTTTTTAGCCTGTTGTATCCCTGTTGGGTTTGTTTTCATCCCTTGCTTTTATGTATTCACATAGAAGCTGTACTGATATGTCTGGGGTAAGGTATTTAAATTGATTCGATAATTTAATTTGTAAGACTACGAAGGAAAAATAAAACATCATGTAATCATGTGGCCCTTGGAAACAAAGGCCACCATTGACACTAGGTAAATGTTCAGGCAGTTCTCTATGCACGTGTAAAAATGGGTGAATAGATAGCCGATAGATCATCAGAACTAATTTTATAAAAAGAGGATCATGCTGTACATGCTTTGAGAATTCTATTTTTTATTATTTTTAGTGGTAAAGAATTTTAAACTACAACTAAACATTTGCACATCAGAGAATTCAAAATGACATTTCTTTTCATTGGCTATTCATATTTCAAGCACTGTGTTTTTCATAAACTTTAATATATATGTGATATTTATTTGAGGATAGTTATTATGGGATTTTTAATTTTCAATTTTCTGGGTTTGTGTATGTAATTCCAGTTCTTATCCAGAATGTTGCATTTACCCATGGGTAGATATTTTTAATATTAAAAATATAGTATCAATTGATACTGTTGGACTCAAATAGCAGAAACACAACTTGAACTAACTTGGAGAAGATGGAACTGTACTGGGTCCTCTAGTGTAAAGCAAGAAGGACAGGGGAAGATAGACCCCAGGACTGGGGAGAATAAGGAATTGACTCTCTGCTTGTCTCCACAGGTTGGCCTCCCTTTGCTCAGCCAACCACACATCCACATGTAGGCAGGGAACATGGTTGCTCAAGGCTACTGGGCCTGATATCTCACAGCCCTCCAGAGAAGGGCTCTTCCCTTAGTTCTAGCTTGAAAGGTTTGGAGGAAAGTCTGATTTGTTTGGCTTGGGTCAGGTGCCCAATTAATTTTGGATGTGGTCACCTGGTAATGTGTGGCAATTAAGAGCTCATTCCTATGTATTTGGTGTGTTCCAAAATGAAGAAGCTGAGCAGCCTTCTTCCCCTAATTGGTGTCAAAAAACTACACTTGGCTGAAAATTTAGAGAAACAAGGGAGGGACAGTTAAAACGTTGAGAACACTCTAGAAGTTCATTGTTAACAGTTATAGAAATAATATTTGATTAATGTACAATTTATTTATATGCATGCTATCATCTTTCTTTTTTTGCCCCTTTATACTTTCACATTATATAGAAACTCATGGGAGAAATATGTAGTCTGTGAAAGTTTATAATCTAAGAATAAAGCACTGTGTTCTTATCAGCACAGAAAAAAAGATTCAAAACAAGTTTCTGGGGGAAAGTTTGCCTGCTTTCACACCTGGCTAACTGACCTTTAGAAAAAGAAAATTTAACTTCTGAAATATTTTTCCTCTGCTCTGGGCTGTGGAAGCAGACTATAGATGAACAATCAAAGAGGGAGATGAATCTTAAAGAATAAGATGAAAATAAACACCTAAAATAGGAATCTGGGAATCAGAGAATTTGAGGTGGAGCTGAACTCTCTTTGTTTGGCAGGCCTGGCCACTTCTATTATATTAAACCACAGGGTGTAAGATTTAAGAGCTTCTGGAAATTATAATATTTATTCGGTGCAATATTGATGCCTAGAGTGTTACTGTGTTCACCAGTAGCCAGGAGAAGACAGCTGAGGACTGTGTGGATGCAATCTTGCTAAAGACGGGAGCTGGTGGCAGAGTGGTTTTTGAGCAAGCACAAGTCGGTACCCGATCAGCCCACAGCCAGCAAAGGTGAGGGTGATAAGATCAGCTCAGACGCTGTACTCCAGGGATGGGAGATGGCATGTGGACCACACAAACAACAAAGAGAGCAGGTCAGTAAGTCAGTAAACAAACCAACAAACACGAAAGGTGACCTGAAAAGAAGTTGGTGAATAAGTATTGCATCTGGAAACAAAAATGAAACTGAGCCCAGTTGGTGGCTGTTAAAGAACATGTTCATGGGCGCTGGGTGGGTGGCTCAGTTGGTTGGAGAGTCATTCCGTACACCAAAAGGCTGTGGGTTCGATTCCTGATCCGGACACATATTTAGGTGTGGATTTGATCCCTGATTGGGGTGTGTGAGGTTCTGATCCTCACTTGGGGTGCATGAAGGAGGGAACCGATCAATCTCTCTCTCTCTGTCTGTCTCTCTCCCTCCATCTCTCTCTAAAATCAATACATATCCTCAAGTGAGGATTGAAAAAAAAACGAGTTCATGGAAAGGACAAATAAATCAGATGCCACTGTCCAGTAAGTAGCCACTGGACACATGTGTCTACTGAATTTACTGAAATTAAGTAAAATAAAAATGCAGTTCCTGTTTCACTAGTGCTCAATAGCTAGAGGCTATTATTGGGCAGTGCAGGTACAGAACATTTCCATTGTAGCAGGAAGCTCTATTGGATAGCACTAAGACTCTGACAGACAGTGAGCCTGGTGTGACAGAGAACCTGGAGGCTTGACCAAATCATGGCTTCACTTTCCCTTCTTTTCATAGTTGCTGGAGACTGACCATTGTGGGAAACATACTAGGATCCTAAAACTAGAATGACATTTGGGGGCAACTGAGACTTGCTCTGTCACATCACTAGAGAGACAAATGCTGGCATGGGTTTAGACCTGTACCTCTGCACCCAGAGTCCTCTACCCCTTCCTTCCAAAAATGTCTATGCCTCTCTGAAGGCCCCCAGGCTAAGTCTTGTGTTAGTTATGGTTAGCAGAACCACAGAGCAAGGAGCCCCCTGCTTCCAGGCAAGACAGGTGACTAACCAGGCTATTTTTTGATGGTGCCTCATTTCCCAAGAGAAAGTCTCCCTATGTCTGGAATTTAGTGGAGAAAGCCAGTTCTTAAGCTATGTCAGGTAGATACTTTTCCAAGTGCCCTTTCATACACACACAGCCCTAGCTCATTCCAAGAATGCAGCTGTTTAAGATAGTGAAACTAAAGCCTATATTTTCCTGCAAAAACTTAATCTGTTCATAGGGGGAAAAAGATGTTAAAAATATGGATTCCACATTTTGCCATTTGGAAACATTAACTCTTTGACTTTGTTTATTTTAAGATCTTCTTTGCCCTAATCAATGATTTTTCTTAGGGAGATAAGCCGCTTTCCCCAGTAATTGACTCCAATTTTGTTAAATTGGTGAGCAATTTGGATTTGTAAGTTTACTTATTTTTTTTGCTAGATTATGCTCTTTTTAAAAGGGTGTTGAGGAAGAATGTCAAGGCAACTCATAGGAGCTCATTCTCTCAATCTCCCAATGGTTTCTGTTTTTAACTCAATATTTTTTTTGTTTTGTTTAAATTGCAGCAGCTTTCTGAGGCTATTAGGCTACTACTCAATTAGGTATTGCTGCTGTGTACACAATGGCACCCCAGGAGTTTTAAAGTACTCATGCAGTTTCAGAAATGTTTCATTTGCTACCAGGGAATGGCTCAGATCAGAATAGCCTGAGGAAAGCAGAAAGGAGAAAACAGGGCACTGTTTCCCACATTTGTAGAGATGAAGCAAAGTTAATAAGAACACGGAAAGCATCAATTATTGAGCTACTACCAAGAGACAAGCATTGTGTTTGTCTTCATGTGTTTTATCTTATTTGACCTTCTCAAGAATGGTTTGAGGTGGGTAATGCCGTTATTCCCATTTTGCTGATGAGAAAGCTGAGGCTTGGAGAGATAACTGAGGCTGGTAAGTGATGGATTTAGGGTTTGTACTCAAACTGATCTGATTCTCGAAACCACATTTTTAACCGCCACTTTAGCTTAGTTGACTGAGGTGGCGAACAAGGTACTGAGCACATTCTGTACCTTCCCACAAGCGTCTTTCCTCAGGCTATGCTGAAAACACCCTGCTCCTCTTAAGTGCCTTTTGAAGTTCCACCTTGCTTTAAGAGCTAGGTTAAATCTCATCTTCTCCAAGAAGACTTTCCATATGTCTCCAGCCAAAATTAACATTCTTCTCCTCTCTTAATCCTATAACACTTTCCGTTTCCATTATTATCATTTTCCAAGTCCACCTCGTATTAGGATCGTGCATCTGTCCTGTGAGCTTCTGGAGAGTCAGCACTTTAGCTTACACGAGGTATTTTCCCCCTGTACCTGGAATAGTGTCTTGAATATAGTAGGTGCTCCAAATCACTAACAACTTAATGAGTATTGTAGTTTTTGATTCTCTGTTGAAAAAAGGGTGAAAGGCTGTTTCCTTTTTGACAGTCTTCATGGCACTTCGTTATGTTTGAGGCCAAGCTCTTTAAAAGTGACCTCCAGGGTTATAAGCATTTATTTACCAGATACTAATTGTCAAGTTCCACTCTCTTGGGAGCTAGGCATATAATGCTAACAGAGGCAAACTGCATCACTCTTTGTCTGGAGTTTAGAACCTAAAAAGGAAGACAGATAACCATAAGCAAGCTGCCATGGAAATATATAACAACAAATACACTGTGAAGGAAAAAGAAGATGCTAGAATGGGGTACTTGAGGAAACAATAGTTAAGCAAAGAGTTAATGAATGGAGGAGGGAGCCCTGAGATGAACAGAAAGAAGAGTGTTCTCAGCAGATGGGAGGGGCATCATGTGGGAGAGTCCTGAGATGGAAAAGAGCTTGAAGAATTGAATCACCGTCCACCCAAATGTCATGGATACAGCCACCATGACTTCTGGCGGTCAGTTCTCCATCGTGCATGCGTGACAGGCTCTCTGCGTATTGATTGCATGGTTGGAGGTTGGACCATGACAACATCTCAAAGTTTTAGGAGCCTTAATTGTCCAATTACTTAATGAGTAAGGCATGCCTATTGTAGCCTTGTGTACCTTTGAAGCTGTACATTTGGTTCAAATTGTAGATCTTGCAAACAGTCCTATTATGTGCCATTTATTCAGAGCTTATATGCCAGGTTCTGTGTTAACCATTTTATTCCTATTATGTATTTATTGTAATTCTCAGCAACAGGGTTCTTGGCAAATTTTCCTGTAAAGGGCCAGATAGTAAATGTTTCAAGCTCTGTAGACCACACGGCCTCTGTTGCTTTGCTATTTTAATGCGAAAGTAGCTATACAAGATATGTAAGTAAATGGGTGTGGCTGTGTTTTGATAAAACTACTTCTGGACACTGAAATTTGATATTTATATAATTTTCAAATATTAGAATATATGTATTTTAAAAAACTGATTTAACCATTTGAAAATGTAGAAACCATTCTTAGTTCACAGGTCATGTAAAAACAGGTGTTGGGCAGGATTGGGCCCAGGGACTGTAGCTTGTGATCCCTGTCGTCGTCGTCCCCATTTAGCTGACAAGGAACTGAGGTCAGTGAGAAATAATTTATCACCAGAATGGAAATCCGGGCCTGGGAGGTTCCAAGACCCATGTCTTTAATGCCAATGCTTCACAGCATTAACAGTTCTGTTGGGTTCATGGAATGATTTCCTACTTGTGTCTGGTGTATAAATCCCATTCCCCAATCAGACTGCATGTTTCTCAGAGGAAGAGACCCTTTCTTCTCTTCTCCTTATTTGCCATCGTGGCAACGATGGATTTGTAGCAGGCATTCAAAAGTGGCTCAATTGTCCTTCCGTTTCTCTGAAAGTGCTTTGGAACTGTAAGATTTTGGGGAATACACCACAATCGTATTTCTATCGTCAACATAATTTAGTTTCCTAAAATGCGGCCCTGAAGACTGATTAGAAATATGATTAAAATTCCAGGTGCAACTCTCCTGTCACATTTGTAGAATTAGTGTCAGATTACCCGTTTTCACATGCAAATCTCGTAAAACACAAAACACTTGATTTCTCTTTCTTTGTGGAATAAATTGCCCGCCAGTTCCCTGAACCATGGGGAATTCTTTAATTTCTTGTTTTGAAATTGTGCCTGTGGAGTCAATTAAAGGTGAAGAGCTTTTAAAACCTAAAAAATGAGTCAATAAATGATAAGTGCTTGAAAAGTTTCATAATCATTAATAATATGTGGGCAGATTATCTCTGTCTTGCTGTCTCCCTGTTTCTTTATCTCTCTCCCTAGTTACCTTAAAATTAAAATTCAGAGTGACAAAGTTGTCAATTGGATTTATTAATATCTAAAAAATGGCTGATTGTTTTGAAAATGAGACCTGGTTTGTTATTATTTTTTGTCACTTCTTTTTATTAAGTTACAAGTTGAGATGTTGACTTTGTCATTTAAGGTACTGGCTATGCAGATATGATCTATGAATGGAAAGATCTAAAATATATAGTATTGAGGTTTTGCCAGAAAAAATATCTGAAGTCTGTCCAGAAAAAGTCCAGCCATTGTTAATATAATGAGAACAGTTTGTGCGACATCAGTGTAATCCGGCAGCTAAGGAGAGTGGACGGGAATGTGCATGTGTGAACAACAATGATTTCAATAGATGCCACTGAGTGAGCATGGGCACTGTGCAGCCTTCGCATTCAAAAAGACTGAGCAAGTAAAGCAACAGATCTGCGTCAAATTTCGCATTAAGCTTGGACATTTCTCTGCGGAAAACATTCCGATGATTTGGAAGGCTTTGGGGATAATGCAATGAGTGCAGCACAAATAAAAGTGTGGCACAAATGCCTCAAAGATGATCAAGAATCTGTTGAAAATGATCCATGTTCTGGAAGGCCTGCAAGAACAGACCACCTGAGAACGCTGAACGTGTCCAGGCCGTAATCAACAAAGATAGGCACTGGCAGTGCGAGAACCGGAAGCTGGTCTGGGGATTCCAAAAACTACTGTGTCTGAGATTTTGGCGCAGGATCTTGGCATGAAATATGTTATGGCAAAATTCATTCTGCAGCTTCTGCTACCAGAGCAGAGGGACCATCGTGCTGCAGTTGCTAATGACTTGATTCAAACCGCTACCAATGAACCAGATTTCCTCAGGAAGGTCATAACTGGAGATGAATCGTGGGTTTGCAGCTACAGGTACGATCCAGAAACAAAGGCCCAGTCATCCCAATGGAAGTTGCCTGGTTCTCCACGCCTTAAGAAGGTGCAACAAAGTTACAGCAAGACCAAGACCATGTGAGCTGTGTTTTTGGATTGGAAAGGTGTTGTTCATCACAAGCATGCCCCTCCAGGCCAAACAATTAATAAGGAGTACTACCTCAATGTTCTTCATTGGTGGAGGGATGCAATATGACAAAAATGGCCACAGCTATGGGTAGCTGGTGATTGGCAGCTACATCATGACAATGTGCCAAAATTGTGCAGAGTTTTTGGTGAGGCATCAAATCACCCAGGTGACCCAGCCCCTCTCCAGACCAGATTTGGCGCCCTATGACTTCTGGCTTTTCCCCAAACTAAAATCACCTTTGAGAGGGAAGAGATTTCAGACTGTTGATGAGATTCAGGAAAATGCGACAGGGCAGCTCATGGCTATTCTAGCAAAGGATTTTGCAGAATGTTTTGAACAGTGGAAGAGATGCTGGGAGAACAGTGTAAGGTCCCAAGGTGCCTACTTTGAAGGGGACTGAGGCACCATTGTCCTATGTACAATGTTTCTTGTATCTTGTATCTTCAATAAATGTCTCTATTTTTCATATTATGTGACTGGATACTTTCTGGACAGTAGTTATTGTACAGATATACAATATGTCAACATGCCAGAATACATTTGTTTTACAAACATTTCAGCTTATGTTAAAAATTTAAGGTGTCAACTTAAAAATGTGTGAGTACAGTATTAAAAGTTTTTCTGGAAGATATGGTAGTCATACATTTTGAAGACCACTGATTTAGAGAATTTCCTCTAAAATGGTTTCTCTGAAAGCCAGGCTTCTTCAAGATCCTTAATAATTATCTGCCCTTACAGGCATATGTTTTCCTGGACCATCCTACTTGGTCCCCACATTTCCTTGAATGGTGAATGTAATAGGGTAGAGAGTTGTCCTGGTGGTTGTGGCTCAGTGGATTGAGCACTGGCCTGTGAATGGAAAGGTCACCGGTTTGATTCTCAGTTCGGGCACGTGCCTGGGTTACTGGTCAGTGTTTCTCTCCCTCTCTTTCTCCCTCCTTCCCCCTATTCCTAAAAATAAATAAAATCTTTAAAAAAAAAAGAGGATGGAGAGGTAATGACATGCACACCAGCTACAGTAGTTTTGAAATAAGTTGCTTGTACCTTCCAGTATTTGCCGGAAGAGGAAATGTTTTGATGTTTACTCTGGATAGGTACATGAAAGGACTGTTTTGAAGTTTCACATATTTTAGACATGCAGAAGTATGTCATTGTTTAAAATGGTAAACAGCTGGAGAAGATGACTGCCTTGAGCAGCTGCGGAAGAGAGTTAACATTACCCTGTTTGGAAGTCTGGCAACAGAGAAAGCATATTTTCTTAACTACAGAGTACATTAGCAACATAGATGCACAGTGTATGTGCCTAGAGAGCAGCCATTCAAGCTTAAAAGTATGTTTCTCTTTGCTGGTTTGCGGCACAAAGCTATGAAAATAAAATAAATTAAATGAGTAGGTTCTGATTTCAGCAGCTGATTTCCACAAAATGATAGTGAGGATGAAGGGGAAGAGGAAAGAAGTTTGGCCTCAGTGGAGTCTTCTCAAGGGAGAGTTGGTGGCAGGTTACATATCTTTGGACGTCTGCTTAACTTTACTATGGTCCAGTGAAGGAAGATTGCGTCTAACGGAGTCCTGGCGTCCCCAAAGAATCAGTGCTGCTTCCAGTTGGCATGTTCAAAGTTAAACAAATTATTGTCTTGTGGAGGCACAGCCTTTTCATTAGGTTTTCATGGGGAATAAACTTCCTGCATTTGCTGCAGGCTGAGTAAGTATTTCCATTAATCAGCAAGGGAGGAAGCAAAGAAGCCAAAAGATGAGCCAGCCTAGGTAAGATGCAAGCGTTCTTGTACCTGACTAAAAGGTACTTAAGTCGACACAATGAGGTTTTAATGTCCTATGCTGTTAATAGAACCTGAAGGTCATCCTGGTGAATTATTTGTTCTCAATTTTTAAGTTGCATCATCATCATCACGATCTCCTTTGGAAACATATTTTGTCTGCAGTTTAAAAAGTGATAGTAAGTTTTCTGTGGTATAAAGAAGGAATGTAACACATTAAGCATTTAATTTTATATATTTAGGCTCATCTCATTCTGAGGAACACTAATGAAAGAAAATATAAAATAAAGACAACAAATATGGGTTTATAAAAGGTGTGGCCAGAATTTTAGAACATTTTAAATGTAATTGGATATACAAATGATAATGTATTTCTGACTAAATAAAAAAATGAATGGTAAAGTCATGTTTACCACAAGTTGAAAAGCTGACAACCATTTGGAAATAACTTGATGAGTTTGTAAAAAATTCAAAAAATTGTATATATATTTCATAATTTGACCTATATTGCTTAGATGCATTAGACACTGTAAATATAAATTAGCAATTGGAGATATGCTATTGACTTAATATACTAAGCATTTTTGAGAGATGTTTGATAAAATTAAATTTTTAATGCTATGACTTCCCACAATTTGTGAAAGCATAACTCGCATCATAGACTCCAGAGTGTTCAGAGTACATTTTGATGGAACCTAATTTTGTTGTTATTTGTGTTTGTTTGAGGGGCTGCTTTTCATTTGGATTTTAGAGCTTTGTGTCCTGATGGAAATAACGCTGCACAAAGACCGTCCTTTCTGCCACTGTTAGTGGGTCACATACCTATTTGTGGCTCAATTTTATAACGTGTTGTTTATTCTTCAGAGGTTATTATGAAGGCAGGTAAATAATTGATTTAATGATTTTTAGGGCACTGAGATGAATTAATTTATAAATTAATATTTTTATTAACACTCAAACACTTTTAAACTCAGTATATAAGTTTGATATGGTTCTGGTGTGCATGTCACAGAAAAAACAAATGGTATACGTGTTCACTTATACATTATGGGTTTTTTCCTCCTGAGGATCTTGCATTATTCCTTGTTAAAATGATATAACATTACATAAGATTAAGAACTAGTGAAATTGTGATTTTTTTCCCCAAGGTGAGCAGGGAAGCTGAGATTGGGAAGTTATTTCCTGCTCTGTAAGTAAGTAAGCTCATTAGCTCTTTCTGACTCACCTGGGGAAGTTCTGTTCAGGACAAGAAAGACAGCTTTGTTACAGAAATAAAACCCTAGAAAAGATGAGTGTGCTTGAGAATCAAAGTTGGAAAAGACACAGCATAACATTACTGGAAGAAGTTAATGAAGACATTCAGGTATTGAGTCTCTTGAAGAATGTTTCCTGCTAAAATGGCCCACAGAACCTAGCATCAGCCACTGCTAGATGCTAGATTGTTTTTAGTGAAGTGAACTTTATTATTATTTCTTTCAGTCCAGTTCAATTATTATGTGCAGGTCTTTATCATGTGTCCATTGGAGATTAGGAATGCCATTGACTTTTCAATCTGATAAATAGCATTCATTACACATTTACTATGCTTTCCAGAAAATCAGATTTTAAAATCCTTACATCTCCCTAAGGTCCGTATTGTCATGATCCTCATTTTACAGTTGAGGACAGAGTCACGGAGAGGTTGGGTAACTTGCTCAAGGTCACAGAGAAAGGAGTGGTGCCGGGATTTGAACTCAGGGAGCAACAAAGCTCATGCTTCTCATCACCGCTTTACTTCAGGAGAAGCACTTGAAAGCTCACTGTTTAGCAGAGTACAGGAAAAATGTGATTTTCATAGGATAGGATAAATGCAATAAAAAAACTATGTGTTACAAAAAAGGGACTGTGAATATTGTTTGTGCGGGTAGTCTTAGCAAAGGGGCTTTAGAACCAGTAATACTTAGGCAAAGTATTGAGGATAAAGAGAAGCTTTCTAAGTGGGCAAAGTGGGGATGGCCCTTCGTGGCTGAGGAAGAGTATAGGCAATGAAGGAGACCTGGCCCTACAACATGAGTTTGTTTGTGTAACTACAAGTACTTTAGTAATGATACCTGTTGAATGGGGTGGGAATGGGTGGAGTATATAAGAGATGAGAATAAAGAGTTTGGCAACAATGGGGAGAGGGGTATTTTCAGCAAGAGAGAGGGGCTTCAGTCATTAAAGGGTCAGATTTGTTAATTATCTAAATTGCTTATGTGGACAAATTTGTGGTGGACAGATAGGATGCATGGGAGACAATTAAGGGGATAGTGCAGGAATTAACCCAGGGCAATCCCAGGGCTGGGATGGGCAAGTAGGTGGATGGTGGAGTGCCTGTGTTTGAGAATACGAGAGCAAGAGCAACAGCAGACTTGGGAAAGACAGTGAGTTTGACAGGGCTATACTAGATGAGTCACTTGGTAATATTTTATACTTTCCTTTTTGTCTAGAATTTTCTTTAATGCAAATTTGCATACACAGATGTCTTAAATATTGACTCCAAGTGATTTATTTTGTGAAAATAGATACTCAGGGGAGCCAGCATTAAAAAACAAACAGCTTCTCTTTGTTTGCTCATCCAGACTTCAGAGTTATCTGAAGAAGAATAAGAACACTGAGAAAAAATGTCTCCAGCTTTCCTCATACAGTTATATCCAAGATAGAAAAGGAGGGAGCAGGGAAGGGTAAATGGTAGCTATAACATTTATATTTGGCAACATGCCCTCCTACTCTGGAGACCATTTATTCTTTAGCTTCTGTTAATGCTGATTATACAGAAAATTGCACAACACTTCACTTTGATTTGGCCAATTGAAATGCCCTTTTAAGAAACAAGTGGCATTACTAAATTGGTCAATCCCTGGATCAATGCAAATCCAAAAGTTCTTTTGCCGCGGAGAGTGGGTCCTATCATTTCAGTGTAGTTAATTAGCAGAGTTGATACGAAAATGTCTATCTCTGCTATAAGATACAAATAGGCTGTGGATGATTATTAAGTAGTTTTCTCATGTGTTTCTTCCTTGATGGAGTTAAAGGCATTTGGATTTGTTTTTTGTTTGTTTTGTTTTTCAGAATCAAGCTAATTTTATTTTTATTTTTGCATTTTTTAAAGAATATATTTTATTGATTATGTTATTACAGTTGTCCCAATTTTTCCTCCTTAGTCTCCCTCTGCCAGGAACCCCTCTTCCCTCCAGCATCCCTCCGACTTAGTTCATGTCCATGAGTCGTGCATATAGGTTCTTTGGCTTCCCCATTTCTGATACTGTTCTTGACAACCCCCTGTCTATTTTGTACCTACCAATTATGCTCTTAATCCCTACACCATTTTCCCCATTCTCTCCTTTCTCCCTCCCAGCTGATAACCCTCCAAATGATCTACAAGTCTATGATTCTGTTCCTCTTCTAGTGGTTTGCTTAGTTTTTTTAGATTCAGTTGTTGATGTGAATTTGTTGCTCTTTTAATGCTCATAGTTTTGATCTTCTTTTTCTTTAGTAAGTGCCATTAACAATTCATATAATAAGGGCTTGGTGATGATGAACTCCTTTAGCTTTACTTTGTCTGGGAAACACTTTATCTGCCCTTCCATTCTAAATGATAGCTTTGCTGGATAGAGTAATCTAGGTTGTAGGTCCTTGCTTTTCGTCACTTTGAATACTTCTTGCCAGTCCCTTCTTGCATGCAAAGTTTCTTTGGAGAAATCACCTGATAGTCTTATGGGAATTCCTTTGTAGGTAATTTTCTGTTTTTCCCTTGTTACTTTTAAGATTCTCTCTTTATTTTTAACCTTTGGCATTTTAATTATGATGTATCTTGGTGTGGTCCTCTTTGGGTCCAACTAGTTTGGGATTCTTTGTGCTTCCTGGACTTGTATGTCTATTTCCTTCACCAAATAGGGAAGCATTCTTTCATTATTTTTTCAAATAAGTTTTCAATTTCTTGTTCTTCCTCTTCTCCTTCTGGCACCCCTATAATACAGATGTTGGTATATTTAAAGATCTCCCAGAGTTTCCTAAGTCTACCCTCATTTTTAAAAAATTATTTTTTCTTCCTGCTGTTCTGATTGAATGCTTTTTCCTTCCTTGTGTTCCAAATCATTGATTTGATTCTCAGCTTCATCCTCTCTACTGTTGGTTCCCTGTGGATTTTTCTTTATTTCATTTAGTGTAACCCTCATTTCTTTCCCTGTGTTGTTGCCATACTCAGTGAGTTCTTTGAGCATCCTGATCACCAGTGTTTTGAACTCTGCATCTGATAGGTTGGTTATCTCCATTTCATTTAGTTCTCTTTCTGGGGTTTTGTTCTGTTCTTTCATTTTGGCATAGTTCTTTGTCTCCTCAATTTGGCAGCCTCCCTGTGTTTGTTTCTGTGTATTAGGTAGAGCTTCTTTGACTCTGTCTTAGAAAAGGCACTTGTAAATTGTGTGGTCCAGAGCCTTAGGTAATCTCCAGAGGCAACCTGCTTCACCATTTTGTGGCTCTGTGTTGGTGAGGGCTCAGAGAGGGGACAGTGCTGCTGCCTGGCTTCTGGAGGTTTGCCCTGCACTTGTCCAATATCCAGTCACTTTACCCACTCCCCATATGCAACTGACACCGTTTCAGCTGTTGCCTTTGTGGTGAATCCCAGACTGGGTAGGTTTACATATTTTCTAAGTCCATGTGGGCCCTTTAAACAGATTCTCCTGAAAATCTGGCAGTTTCTTCTGCCACTCCACTCCCACTGGTTTTTACAGACAGAAGTTATGGGAATCTGTCTTCCTGGTGCTGGAACCTTGGGCTGTGCAGTCTGGGTTGGGGCTGTCATTGCTTGCTCTCAAGGTGTCCCTTCTGATATTTATCCACTCCATGTGAATGTGGGACCACCCATTCTCCTACTGCCACAACTGTCTCTCCACACCACACTGTGTCTCCATGACTCTGCCCCTCCTGCCTGTCTGGATGAATGTGACTTCTTTAAACTCTTGGTTGTTGGACTTCCATACAGTTCAATTTTCTGACAGTTCTGGTTATTTGTATTGAGATATAATTGTCATTCTCTCTGTGGTTGTGGATGGAGACAGAGCTTGTCTACCTATGCCTCCATCTTGACTGGAAGCAGGCATTAGGATTTGAATCCTGCCCATGCTCACTATATAAAACACATGTCATTCTCTCCATTTTTATTGGTATTCATATTGAGGTCAATTATAAGCTGCTGTTTAATGTCACCATGAAATTGTTCAATTATCGTCTCTCAGCATCTAAGCAGCTATCCTCAAAAGGGTTTAGGAGGAGTGGTATTACTACTGAGAAATTCTTAGGAAGCCAGTAGCCCTAGATAACTCCCCTATTGTGTTTTACCCTTTCTCAGTTATGATACCCAAAATACCTGTTAAGTTGTTAATGAGTAACTTACTGTTCAATCTTCTCTTTGGTTAATATTGGGGAAGAGACATAGTTCCTTTTCTTGGTGGTGAAGTCATAATTAAAGGATGACAGCTGTTATTGCTGCCCCTTTTCCCCTACCTCATTACTAGAGTCCTCTGGGCCCCAAGGGCTTGTGTTTATTTCTACTAGGTAACCACTGGGGTGTGTTTTCCTTTTCCATTTCAGAGTTGGAATGAAGGAAGGGGAGATATAAAAACGATTTTATTTTTGCAGTGAATCACAGGTATCTTTGTATGATTCCAGTATTTATCTGTTTGCAATTTACAAATAAAATGCCCTTGATCTACTACTGTTGTCATGATTTGCAGGGAGGTGTACAGAGAAATCTTTCTATAAAGAAACAAATATCAGTGCTTACCTAGAAATGCCTCATGTTCCAGTTGCTCCTTTTTTCTCTGTAGCCTAATTAAAGTCTTCTGAAGTTAGTCCGATTGCCTCTCATCATTTTATGCATGATCTTGGCTCTGCAATTTGCTTATCTTTGTAGCAATGCAAAACCAGCAAAGTGTTTCTTTGAGGCATTTCATTTTCTTCATTTATTCATCCAAACTATTACATGCAAGGTACTGTGCTAGATGTTCTTGGGTGAAGGGGAATGACTGCATGGGTCAGCTAAGGGCTCTGTCTCAAGGAGTTTGTGGTATAATGAAGGCAGTACACCACTTAGTCTAATATGAAGCAGAATGAACTCAGTGTTATAAGAGAATCAAACAAAAGGCTGTGGGAGAACAGATGAAGGAACAGTTCTCAAAGAGATAACTTCGTGGAAGGAGAAACATTAAACTGAACCTTGAGACTGAGAAGAATTTTTATAGGCAGCTTGGACAGTCACAAATGGCATTGAACTCTACGATTTCATCTTCTTAACCATTCCCTGCCACTGCTTTTGTCCTGGTCTTCAGGACCCTTCTCTTTCCTATGGTTGTTCCACTTTTTCAGTCTCATTCATTATTTCAAATCTCATTCTTTATATTGCTACCACAGGTAGCAATAACTCACAAGTCCCATCCTGCTTGGCCAGTACAATCATATTCCATTGTCCCCAATCAAAGAGTAAGATTCCTGCCTTGGTGTGTGAAGACTGCCGTGACCTGGTACATACCTGTGCCTGCCATGTCATGTCTTTCTGCAGAATTACCCATTTGGCAAGCATACACGTATACCTATTTGTCTTTTTGCTTTTAATGTCCTCCTCTTTCATCTGCAGGTCAAACACTACGTACAATCACTTCTATCTCTGCTAGAGTTAGCAATAAAGACCTGGTTTACTCAACTAGTACTGCAGGGTAGCATGAATGGAGCAGATGAGTAGCACCATTGTAGAGTGCCATTTAACCAAGCTTATTCATATTTGGTTGTGCCCATATAGTAGGGGGTTTTGTGGAGGAGGGGTTTTTGATGTTAGTTTATTAGTAAATACAATTTTCAGCTCTAGTGCTTATTTATGTATCATTTAGACATATTGTGATAATTAAGCAGATACTAGAATAGCTTAATTTTGAAGAGTTTCAGAAATGAAAGAACAAAGGAGTAGGGGAACAAGAAGTATCTGAGGGTAATATGAGTAGCTGAAGACGAGCTGGCATGATGGAGGGTGTTTTTCAATGATACAAAATATGTATTTATATGGTCTTGGTCTTCAGATGAAAAGTGGGATCATTCATTCATTCAGTAAATAATTACTGAAATAGACTAATTGCAAGATACCAGGTACATGCTTGATCTGGGACCTCTGACTATTTGTTTTGTTTTGCTTTTGTTTCTCTGTCTTGACTCTTTTTAATGGATTCTGGTAAACCATGCCAGTGGTTGAAAAGAACCATGTATAAAACTAATTTGAAACACTGGAATCCAGCTCAAGGGATTTTGCAAGTCTCAGTTTATTTCCTCTTTATGCTTCAGCTCACTCAGTGCTTGACCCACTTGGCTTCTTGCGTTGGCTCTCCTTTCTGATGTATTTAAACTTGGTTACTTGGGCTTCATATTGCATTCTGTGCCCTTTATTTGATAGGTGGGAGATTCACTGTTCTGAGCTAGAGTGGTTCGAGACGCTGATGTCTGTACCTGTAGCAGCTTCTAGGCTCTGTCTTCCTAGGGGAGGGTGGGAAAAATCAGACACATGTTCAGAGAAGATCTGTGAACTGTCTGGTATGACCAAACGATCCAAGTCTTGACCTTTAAGCCACTTGCTTTCATTGAACTTTCTCTCTGCCCTACTAAGGATTTATGCTTGACCTTTGGTTTGAGAAGCATATTTAAATTTTGTTGCATAATATAAATGGACAGCTTTCTCCTTAGGAGACTTCATACAAATGCAACAACCTCATTTGTTAAAGGAAAGTGTATATATATATTTCTGATCTAGAGATCACAAACTTTTCTGAAGCTTATGTAATGTTACCATCATTGCTCCTCTTTGGGTGTTTTGTTTTTTTTTTAATCTCACATTAAAGTAATCAAACTTCTTTTTTAGTATATAACTTTTAAACCACAATGGTGTTAGGTCAGAGGGGAATCACAATAAAAGGAAGTAAAATAGGAGAATTTTTTTTTTCCCCAAATCATGTTTTAGTATGTTAAGGGGTAAGAACTAAAACAATGCCAACAAAGTCGTGTATCCAGTGACCCCGCGGTTACCGAAGTTCTTGGTGTGCTATTTCTGTTCTTCAGGATGGTACCTCCCAGAAAAAGCCCCTTCACTATTTTTCCTTTTCTCTTTCACAGGGAGAACAAGTGATATTGTACCAGGGAGGGGAAGTGGTGCTGATTCTTGCCCTCACGAATGTTATATCTAGATGGCTTTTAATTAAAAATGGGGAAAGGGACATGTAGTCACGCTGGTATATACCATGTCAGGACTTGATTCCCTAAAATACAGGCAGTCAGTGTGCCCTTTCGTCTTCCTGCTTTATGATGAGAAGCTCCTTCACTTCCCAGATCTGTGACCCAACTGGTTTTTCTTCCTGTAACTCAAGGAGTAACAGTGCTATTCTTGGCCCAGACTGCAGAATATTCAGGGAAGTGCCATCATTTGCTGCCTGCTGGAAATATTTGGCTTTAAACCAATTTCAGTAAAAGTCCTGACCAAAGACCCATGGCTGCATTTTGGCTTAATTGATTCTGAAAGTTAAATACTTATATGGCTTCCAACTTCTATTTAATAAATAATAAATTTATATTGCTGGATGTAGTATATCAAAAAAAGTATACAACTTGCTTTAAAAATACAAACACCATTCATGTTTGCTCTCAAACATTTAGAAAATATCAATAAGCCAAGAGACACTTACCTGTTATCATTAAAAAATTACATTTTTTGTGACTATTTTGTTATGAGTTCTTTTAGTCATTTCTATTTAAAATAATTTTGCAAATTGTTCAGAAATGCTTTCCAAAATTTTCTTTCTGAACCAGAGGTCTGATCACATTTGTGCTTAACTCAAAAAATTTTACATGCCATACAGAATAGACTCAAGTTCCTTGGCCTGTCTTTTAAGACTTCATAGGTCCTCTCTCCCTTAAACTTTTTGATCCATTCTTTGGTCTCTGTCATTTGAGTAGGTGCTGTTTTGGGTACTTGGTCCCTTTGTCTCAAATGCCCTTCCCCCATCATTATCCATTGTGTTAAGCCCATTCAAATCCTCCTTCACTCAGAATGCCCTCAGCTAGAATTAATGACCTGCTTCACTCTGTTGCAAAACTCATTTCTCTCTATTAAGCATATCTCTCAGTCAGCCTTACCTTTGCTCTATGTTTGCATGCTTTCTTTCTCCCCTACATTTTAAGTCTGGAGTGAAGGGTTTATCATTCTCATAATTTCTTGGATAGTAGGATGTTTAATGTCAGTTTCTCCCACTCTGTGATAATCCAAATAAAGACAGGGGCCACCTTCATAGCTCCAACATCGTGCTCCTACTGGTTGGGGATATAACAGTATAAACTCACCAATATTTGAGTCCCACTTACTCTTGTGTAGTGTCCAGCTCCTAGCATAATGCCTAGGACATGGTAATACATAGAGATGTTGATTGAATTGAATTATTTGTTATTGACCACAAGTAACACCAAAGGCTTTGACTTGTCCAAATTCTTTGGAACACTTTCAAAGGAAATAAGCTCATTACTTAGAAAGTTATTCACAAGTATATAGCATTTTAAATAGAAGTTCAGCAAGTAAATATTATTCCAGGCTGCAGTGATATTACAGGGTGTTCTTAGTGACCTCAATAGCCACTATAACCTTTTGGAACATTATTGCTCTTACTATTTTTGTTTTCTGTTCAGCTGGCCACATCGTCATTAAGACTGGATCAATAATTGTGTCCTCAGCTACATTCCAGGAGGAGTACTATCCATTTACTTAAGATCACTCAAGTCTGCCTTCATTATTTTGGGTTTTGTTACTCATCGTTGTGATTTGCTTAGCTCCTCCACAATTCATGGTACTTTTTTCAGATTTTAGCTACTATAGTTAGAATTACTTTTCTAAGTCCACTTTTAAATAGAAAATGATTTTACTTTATTCAATTGCTCTCTAAGTGACATTGCAAGGTACATAACTTTTCTCATTCTTTCTAGGATCCTAATAGGAAATAGTACATATATTTCTCATCAAACTGCATAGTCTCCTCAGTCCCACTTCCTTTATTTGTTGGGGTTTTCTTTCAATTTAAAAAAATCACACCTGGTTATGTTTTTACCATATTCATCATTCTTACTTCATTTACTTTCTGGCAAACTAATTGAGTAAAATTAGTCTTCAATTCTAACTGAAAAAAAAAAGAATCCTTATTAAAATCTATTCTTTTACATTAAAATAAATGCCCCAAATCATTGTTCTCTTGTGGGGGACAAATATGCAATGATAGAGTGGTAGCTACATTGTATAAGCAATAGTTCATGTAATTGAGGGAAAAAAAGGAAAAAAAGTATGGGGATTCTGCCCTTTCTTTTAAAGACTGAACTGGAAGCTGCCCTCAATCTTGGTCCCAATTTATTAAGGGATCCTGTCTTGGTCAGGATCATGTGCTACTTAATAAATTCGGAATTTTAGTTCTAATTGGTGTGGCTCAGTGGGTTGGGCATCAGTCTGGCAAATGGAAAGGTTACTGGTTCGATTCCTAATCAGAGCAGCTGCTCGGATGGCAGGCCAGGCTCCTGATTGGGGGTGTTTCTTCAGAAAGAAACTGATGGATGTTTCTTTCTCACATCAATGTTCCTGTCCCTTTCTCTCTCCCTGTCTTCCCCTCCCTCTATAAATAAATAAATAAATAAATAAATAAATAAATAAATAAATGAAATCTTTAAAGATATTCAGAATTTTATATAATAAGTGATTTGGATTTATTTGTTAAAAACACCATGCATTTTTTTTAAAAAAATGTTCATTGATTCAACATTTTCTACAACCATTTCTAATGTAGCCTGGTACTTTAATTTCCAGTATCTTCTGCAAATATTTCTTGAGTCCCTTACAACATCCCCAAACTGAAGTAGGCTCTCTGAAGGAAACAAATGGAGTATAAGGTATTGCAATTAGAGAAAACATTAAATTTTAATTTGCATTTTCTCTTTAGTTGCACTGTTCCTGCTTTCTTACTATATGATTGCCTTTTTCCTTTCCATAGCAGACTGCTTTTCTCTCACAGATTTTTTTATTCAAATTGACTTATGCAAAAGGGGCTTTGAAATAAACAACATAGGAAATACAGTTTGCAGTCAAAATTTGAGCTTCATGTTTATAATCTTTGTCTTTGCATTTTGGAATCTAATGTATTATCCCATACGACATATATCTGTATATCTACATACCCTATTTGTAATTAGAATTTATATTGAATCCTTTTGTGAAAAAGGTGTTATGGTCAGGTTCATAAACTACTGCTAACAATAGCATAATCAAATATATCTTTGGCTTTGTTAATACAAATTCCTTACCAATTTGTGGCTGGTCAAAATGCTGACATTCTGATAAAGTAAAAGTCTGTGGCCTGAAAAAAGACTGATTCTACTTATTCATTTCACAGAAGAGATGGATAAGGTGTTTCCAAATAATTTACATTCCATGGAAATAATACTACTAGTCATTTTTCCCATTTTAGATTGATGCTTAAATGTCATGTTATGTCTTACTGCTAATTTTTAGAACTGTGTAGCATATGCCATCTCTATTTCTAAGGCTTTATACTAGTACTTTAAGCTTTGAAATAACATCAGTTGAGTTCATTTAGATTCACTCTTAATTACTAGACTGCAGGAAGACTGTTTAAGGAATGCCTTACCTTTTGTGTGTGGGAAATGAAAGGTGATATAAAATGCAGTACTGCAGGGTAGCTGCTGTGTAATTTTGGCTCAGTGGAATGCCAGTTGGGGAATGGCAAAGGCTAATACTCAACAGATGGTAAAGTCCTTAAACCTATAATAATGGTTGCAGTTATTTTCATTACTGTCATTTGATGACACGTACAATAGTGTGAAAAGGCTTGAACTGGGTAATCACAGTAAATATACTCAAAGGGACCAGATGCATTTCAAACAATCAAAATGGTGATGGATATTCAGACTGAGTGCCACTTCTGCATATATTCTAGGTGCATTTATTGCTAGGAATTAGAAGCGACAAAATAACAAGCAACAAAAATTGGCATCTGTTGTAACACAGACAGATTATTTCACATTCTTTATGATTGTGTGTCTTTATCATGCATATAAACTTGGTTTGCAGATGTTCAACGTCAGAGATCAAAATATCAATTTTTGCCTACAAAGGAGTTGCAATGTATACCAAAAACCCAAGCCCTTTGAAAATAAATAACTTAAACCTTTTAGAGTGAGGACAATAAAAGTCAAATGATAGTAGGACCAAAAGCATCAAAAGGCGTCAGAGAGGGATGTGTGGAAGTTTCAGAAGATACTAATATTTTTATTTCCAGCTTTTTATGAGCACCCATTCTTGATTTTAATCTCCATAGACTGTGGTTTGTGATATCTTTGTTATTTTCTTCAATACAATGACTAAAATGAGGCCATATTTTTTCCCTGAAAGACAAAATCTGTCATTCTAGAACAATAGTTAGATCATATTTGAATAGTCGTAATTCTTCCCGTGTCTAATATATAAAAGTAGTTCTTGGTGATTGCTGGTGGGGGGGGTGGTAGGGTAATGATAACCCACAATCACACCTTAAACACTGTACAACAGATACATTTATCTTTGGATGTGTTCAATACTCATTTTAACATCACTGTTCTCTATGTATTTTACTCTGTTAATTTTAAGAGATATGATAGACAATATGAGGGATAGTTTTCATGTGTTGTGGTATAATGTAAAATGTCTTGGAATACAAAAATAATGATGTTGTATGGAAAACACTTCATTTCCCCACTCTCAGGCTACCCTAAACCAAAACAACTTCAACCAAAGGGAGGAAAAAAAACCAGTCATATATTTTAACAATCTTGTGCCTGCCTCAAATATACAATGTGGATATATTTTGCATTTGCCGCTGGGAATTTATCACTCACCGTTAAAACATTTCCCACTGTGACATTTTTTAAAACTGTCTCTTTCCTCTGCTGAGGTAACAACTTAATAGGAATCCAGAAAACAGTCTGGAACAAGCACAGCACACACCCCCTGCCAGGCATTGGAAGTGAAGGCATGGTTTTTGAACCACTTTTGTAATGGGCAAAGATACAGGGCTGTTGCCCTCTCAACACTCTGCCTTTTCGAAAGCTTGTTAAATGAGCCCTGGCTGGTGTAGCTCAGTGGATTGAGTGCCAGTCTGTGAACCAAAGGGTTACTGGTTTGATTCCCAGGAAGGGCACATGCCTGGGTTGCGGGTCAGGTCTCCAGTAGGGAGTGCATGAGAGGCAACCACACACTGATATTTCTCTCCCTCTCTTTCTCCTTCCTTTCCCCTCTCTTTAAAAGTAAATAAACAAAAGTCTTAAAAACCAAAAAACCTTGTGAAAGGAATTGGCTCCATAATAATGTAAATTTGAAATATTTATGCAGGGTCCTTAGTTCAAATTTAGGTATATATCCTCTTAATATCAGTGAATATGGATAGAAAAACATATGCAAACCAAGGAATGATACTGACGACAATATCTGAAGAACTATAAGGGCATAAAGTTAGTAGGAAGCTGTTATTAAATGAAAACAAGTAGCTCCTTGGATACTGAAAAATAACTTCTTTTTTTTTGAGATATTTTTCTATCTTGAGAAGTAAAGTGCTAAGCTTAATGATTGTGTATTTTTTGGTGTTTTTTGGAGATAATATATTCTTAGGAAATTTGATAATCTAAGGACATCTTTTATTGAGCAAGTTTTCTTGGGGCTTTGATTCTGGTTTGTTCTGGGACCAAGAAGTTTAAGGATATAGTAAATATTAATAAAATTAAATCAAGAAGTTTAAACCTGAGGAGTGTGAAATCACATTAGATTGTTTTAAATTTAGTAACAATATTTGACCTGTTCATAATTCATACAGGGCTTACATGTATTATTGCTTAAATAGGTATTTAAATTTTACATGCTCTGGATAATTTTAGCTAAATGAGTTAAAAGCACAATTTAATTAAGACCATTGAGATGCTGAAAAAATACATTTTGCTTCATACTTTGCCTGGATGGTCTCTGTCTATACAGTACTCATTTACCAGTAGCAAATAAAAAAGTCAATGAATCCCTGTTTCTATCAACTAGACTAATGAACTTCATTAGTTGATCATGTTATCAGTATAATTGCTCCAGACTACATTTTGCCCTTGGTTATTAATGCAGCAGACTTCTGCAACTTATTCTTAGGAGAGTTGCCTAGGCAGACAAGAAATCACTTTAGCTTTGGAAATAACCCTGGCTTTTTCCGCCCCCTGAACTCATCATTACACCCTGCTGGACGAACTTAGAATATTCCATGTAGTGCCCAGCTGCAATGGTTTGACACTGCTCTTGGGCACTATTGTGCCTGACACCGTTGTTTTGTTATAGCTTGCTATGCCTTTATGGGATAGTGTTACGGGTTGAACTGTGTGTCCTAAAAGATGTGTTCTAACCCCTGGTTCCTATAAATCTGACCTTATTTGAACATAGGGTCTTTGTAGGTGTAAATTAAGATGAAGCCATACTAGAGCAGTAGGGTGAACCTTTCGCCCAATAGAACTCATTTCCTTGTAAGAGGAGAGGAGACACGGGGCAGCTGCCAGGGGTGACAGAAGCAGGGACTGGAGTGATGCAGCTGTAAGCCAAGGAGTGCTGAGGGCTGACAGTGACCGCCGGCAGCTTGGAAGAGGTAAGGAAGGATTCACCAGAGTCCCAGAGGGAGCCTACACTTTGATTTTGGACTTCTCAATACCATACTGTGAGAGACTAAATTTCTGTTGTTTTAACCCACCCAATTTGTGGTACTTTGTTATTGCAGCACAAGGAAACTAATAGATGGATTTTAACCATAATAACTTAACTACTAAGTTAGTCAGGAGGTCTGGATCACCTGTTCTCAGGATTAAATAAATGGGAGGCTCAGAAGTCAACACGTTGTTCATTAGGACAAACTCTCAAACATGTAGTGACATTTTTAACAGGGGAATAGGAATAGCAAAGGGGGTAGTGGCAAGGAAAGGGTAAGAGATGGAAAGAGAGAAGATAGAAATAAAATGCAGAATTGGAGGGAGTCACCTAAATGAAAGAGTGCTTCTGTGCCTTTGAAACATAGGGGGGTTTGGGCATCCTTTTTGAGATGTCACTTTGAAAACTTTGAAGGTTTTTGTGCATTACCTGTCTCTAATGACAAAACTGTGTCACCAAGGTACTACCACAAACCTCAGATACAATAAACCCCAAACAAAAATTTGCTTTTGATGGGATATGAATGGCAAATGATTACATGATTACAAGTAATTTTAATAATTTATATGTAAATCCTTTGTGTCATGTGATTGACAGCTATAATATGGGGAGTTTTGGGTCATATTTAAAAATCATTTGTATAAGTAGGTACAACATTAAAAAGAGCACCAGGGAGATTTTATATATATATAACATTTACATATCTATATCTGTAAAATTTTACTATATATTAGGTCCAAAGAGATAATCATCTATGTTAGCTAAACCAGAGAAAACTATGGAACTTATATATATAAGCAACTGAGAACCAAAAACATCACACTTGATGATTCTTCAAACTTCTACTCCAAAACTATAGCAGGCATCATAAAAAAGATCCTTCCAGTCCTTCTCTACTCTTCATTCATGGAGAATATGAAAAGCCAGAAAACAGTCTTAGAGATTGTTTACGGAAGGGAGACAGAAGAAGCACAAGCCTTAGCTAATTCAGGAATTGTTTCAAATAACAAGCAACTGGTGTTACACAGATTTTATGAGAGGAAGAGATTGGGATTGAGACTGTGAAGTACCCTGAGATACTCTCATAAGGGTTCAGGGACAAACATATTCCTTGGTACAAAGAATGTTGTTATTCATGAGTGTTTTTACACAGTTATCTTTGAACTGATATTACAAAGAAAAATCCTTATCACCTGTGTTACCATCTATTGTGTATCTGTATTTCAGTGGTCTCATAATTTTACGTGAAAAAAATAAGATTTCAACGTGGTACAATTTTAGTACTTTTTTGCCAAGCTCTTAGAACAATTTTTTTTCTATTAATTTCAATGTGACAGAGATGGTAGTTTTCTTATTCTGCAGTTCCAAGGGAGAACTAACTTTGTCTTTTATTTTCTGCTAGGGAAAGGAAAAACATTTGTACAGTTAAAATAAACGAGGATGATTTTTTTTGCCATTTAGATTTTCAAATCCCCTGGTGAAGAAGGTAGTGCATTCATTATTAAAGTTTTTGATTTAGAGGTATTGCTATTGGATGTGGTAAGAGTTTTGAACTTTAATTTTGAATTATTTGCCAGGTAGAGTGATAGCTTTGAAGAATTCTTAACATTTTATTTTAACTGGAAAAATGCTAAAAAAAAATAACTGCACTTTATAACCCAAGACAGTTTTGGTTTCAACTTCACACTTGGCTGTCAGCATTAAGAGATAATTCCAATGAAGGGAGGTGGCAACTGTTTCCCTTTGAACTTTCACTGTAATTTTTTTAAACATTTTTTATTGTTGTTCGAATGCAGTTGTCTCCATTTTCCAATCTTTGAATTTTCTAAAAAAGTGCTGAGTGCCTTTCTGCAAACCAAAATGTAGATCGACATATTATATACAGCCCTATGTAATCCAAGAACTTTCCATCGCCCAGGAAACTGGAATTAGCTAGGCATTTCCATTTCAATGCCATTCCATACACCTCTCCTCAGTCTCCCTTCTGTTTTCATTTTATTACTATTTTCATACCTTCATTCCCATAATCATGTCACACTTGATGTGTTAATAAAAGTACAGCCAATATAGTTTATGACTTTTTAAAACTGAAGGCCAGGCAGCTACGGACGTGATATGATTTGATGGGTTCTGTGAAGTCCCTCTTATCCTAAAGCTTGCTCTCCCAGCTAGCCCTAGGGCATGTAGTTATCTCCACATCCCTTTGGGTGAAACCATTGTCTTCAGAAAGTATCTTAGAAAATAAATGTGTTAGTGAAACAGACCATCATCCTACACAGATTATCAGCCAGAGATGAACCTTCTGAAGAAATGGACAGAAAACAAGAATCTTGGCAGAGGAAAGGGGAGAGCATGGCTTGAACTGTGGATTGCCGTAGTAGCACTCAGGTGATGGAATCACCATGGCGGGCTCTGAGCCACCAGTGCACATTGCGAGAATCCTAAAAGCTTGGTGGAAGGAAGGACGGCATGAAAAAAGCGAAAGTAAAATGAGGAGGATGTTCTGTGCAGGAAATCCTTGTGGTGCATCTGACAAATGCCTTTCCGATAAGTCCAAGGGATCTCTTGGTATGTTGGAGTTTATAATTTTGCTGAATTTAAATCGGGTTTGTGGTGAGGTAGGGGCGAGGGCCTTGGTTAGCTGGCCAACCCCTCAGCATCTGCTTCTCAACAGGGCTTTGCTGTTTGTACTGGTGCCACGAAATCTCCAGTAACAGTGCCATGGAGAGTTATTTAAAATGGTGTCATCAGTGGAACTTTAGGTAGTGAATTTGTGGTGCCAGGAAATTCCCAGCACACGTGTAACTCTGGCAGAAAATGGACTTTTAGAATAAGCCAGATGTACTTGTAAACATTGCAAAGCTGTGAATTTCTTGAAGTTTTCAAGTTAATAAAGAATACTAAGAATTGACTCCCAGGGAATCCAGAGTGTCAAAAGGTAAATGAGTATGTGAAGTTTATTTTATAGGCATGTTCAATACTAGAGTTTTTTAATCTCTATTTCTTTTTACCTTCTCTTTCCTTTCTTTTTATCTTGCCCATTTATATCCTTCCTTTCCTTTCCTTCCTTCCTTCCTTCCTTCTTTCTTCCTTTCCTTCCTTCTTTCCTTCCTCCCTTCCTTCCCTTTCTCTTCCCTTTCCTCTCCCCCTCCTTTCCTCCCTTTCTTTATTCCTTTATTTTCTTTTTTGAATATTTATGGTGATCTAATCAACCAGCTCAGGAAATTAAGCTGCAATAAAGGTATTGTTTTTGGTGAATATTTGCTTCTCTCTCTCTTCACTTTCTCAAAAATACTTGTCAAATAAGAGATTAAGGGCTAGTAGGAATGCTGAACAGAAATTGGACTTACCTTGTAATTGCATAAACATTCTCATGCTATCACATTAGATCTATGAAAGTATTGACGTGGCCAATTTTGCCCAGAGTGAATTAATAGGCATTTATATCTCTTAGGTTAAAAAATAACCTAATCAGATCTGCAGTATGACAGTGCTTCTTATTTCAGATTGAAGCGGATATTTAAGGTATTCTGTGTTGATGTTCTGATTTTGTGATGTTAGATGACTACTCATTTTGCTAGCATTCTGTCTTCACAGTATGTCTCATTCTTTCGTCTATCCCTGTTCCCAGCCTGGTATCATTAACCTTGTTTTGTAGATAAAGAGACACAGAGGTCAACAGTCTTGGCAAGTGTTTCGTCCACTCACTGCTCCTGCTGCTATTAGATAACAGCGTTGAAAAAAGTGCAGCTTTAGATCCTTGTTTATCTTGCATGAAGTTAGGTCTCAAGTGTGCACCTGGGGATTATATATTCATAAACGGAATAAACCATAATAAAGGTGATCAGTGTGTTGCCAGCCTATGGCTATATACAATGTATCTACATTTACATAACCATATGTTTGCTTTTTTATGCCACTTTGACCTTCCATTTGTTTGGGTGATTCAGAGAGCATGATCCTGCTTCTTCCTTAGTATATGGAATTCAGAAGCTTTTTTTCATCATTAGCTCCATTACTTTTACTCAGATACTTTTAATAATTATAGTTGTGTTTTAAAGTATGTGCACATTCCCCCTCCAGCCAGATAAACTTCATTTTAAATGCTATTAAACCCAGTTACTTAAAAGCTTTTGAATGTAGTGTACTGTCCAGGGCCTTTGTGGTACATTTCAGCAAAGGGAATCTCCATGCTCACTCAGTTTGCAAACATCTGGAGGAAAATAATGTGATAATTAAGAGGCAACATGGGTTCATCAAAAACAAATCATGCCAAACTAACTTAATTTCTGTCTTTGATTTCTTTACAAGCTGAGTGGGAACACAGTGGGTATTTTTATTACAGAAAGGCACTTGATGTAACTTCTGAATATTCTTAAAAGGCCTGTGCTAAGGGAGGTAAGCCAGGCGGTGAAAGACAAATACCATATGATCTAACCTATAAGTGGAATCTAATCAACAAAACAAATAAGCAAGCAAAATAGAACCAGAGAGACAGAAATAAAGACCAAGCTGACAGTGACCAGAGGGGAAGGGGAGGGGATGATGGAGAAAAAAGAAGGGTCAAGTCAAAGGACAAGTATAAAGGGCCCACGGACAAGGACAATGGGAGCAGGGGAGGATTGAATGTGGGAGCAGGCGGTTGGGCAGGGCAGGGGAGAGTAATGGGGAAAAATGGGGACAACTGTACTTGAACAACAATAAAATAGTTTTTAAAAAAGCCTAGGAAAAATGCAGATTTAGGTAAAATGGCTACCTAATGGAGGATATCTTTGTAAAAAGGAGTAAGGATCCATTATTTATCTATGGTTTAATATATAACTAGGAGAGACCATTGGGTATATTTTATTTTATTACTTGTACTTCATTAAATATGTTAAACTTTTGACTTTGGTTATATACATTTTAGTTTTCATAGTTTAAAAAATCTATAGGGATTTGATTTTTAAAAATTAATGTTGGTAGTTTCTTTCTAGGAAGAAACATACCTTGGTCAATTAGTTTTCTCTTTTTTAAAAAAAGATTTTATTTATTTATTTTTAGAGACAGGGAAGGAAGTATAGAGAGGGAGAGAAACATCGATGTGTGAGAGAAACATTGATAGGTTCCCTCCTGCACACCCCTTACTGGGGACCTGGCCTGCAACCCAGGCATGTGCCCTGACCTGGAATCGAACCGGTAACCCTTCAGTTTGCAGGATGATGCCCAACCCACTGAGCCACACCAGTCAGGGATTCACCAATTAGTTTTCATTGGGAAATTGTAAAAATTCTACACACATACATATGTATATATACACATATCATACATGCACATGTGATTAACACACACGCATATATTTCACAATACCAGTTTCCATATACAGCTATTACTTTTACAGTTGTTCCTCCACACTTCTGTTCATAATATCTATATTTTTACAAAGGTGGAAATATACTGTGCTGACTATTTTAAAACTGATTTGTTTTCACTTAATAATAGGCTGTTCAACATCGTCCCAAGTCTACAACTGTGCTTCTACCACATCATTTCTAATGGCTGCATACTGTTTCACTACCTGGGTTGCCATAATGTATGGACTGATTATCTCTTGTTAGATGGGTTACGTCCTTGTTGTTGTTGTTGTTAACATAAACCATCCCAGGATAACTATACTTGTAGTCAAGTTTTTCTGTATTGTCATAAAATAAATGCCTAGACGTTGTACTATTGCATCATAATATGACATTATAAGAATTTGATATATGCTCCCTATATATGCTTCCAGAAGGTTGAACCAGTTTACTTTATATATATATGTATATACATATATATGTATATATAGTATCTATAGATGTATATACATGTCTCTCTCTCTTTCCCACTCAGTCTGTCTCTCCCTCCCTCTTTTTTAAGAGAAAAGTTCCTCAGGAAAAATAAAATTCACTGGAAATATTTAAATGATGAATAATTCCATAAATATTTTAGAAACTTCATATTTCATTATACAGCTATGATGAGAGAATTCCAAAATTATAGCCTTAAATTGACTTTTTTCCAATTTCTCTCTAAAAATTTATCAAAATGAGATATTCATCTTTGTGGCATTGTTCTTATTGAACATCCTGAAATAAAAATTATTCTATGCCTCAAAGTGACATCAAACTGTTTTCTTTGTTAACATATTAAACAAACCAAAGTCCTTTAAATGAGATTAAAGATTCTGTTGGTGCTTTAAGACTACAGCAAATACAATTTCTTAGATTCTAATGTTAGGTGCCTCTGATTTCCCATTTTCTTTCCTTCCTCCTTTTTGCTTGTTGTGCCTCATTAAAATTTCAGATGAAACTGTATGACACTGATTGGAACTGTTTCTGTTGGGGGGAAATGTACACACTGGATGTGCAGCAGAAATTCAACTGCATTTGAACCTGCTATTTGTTTGACACAATGGATTTTCAGGAATGCAATTGCAGGAGCTAAATCTTTAATAAAATTGCTATTGACTATCCCTGCGGGAAGCAGTGTGCATGGTGCTAAACAGGAAGGCTAGAACCCTCAGCTCTGCAGTTTATTGGCTATGTAACTAACCTCTATAAGTACATATACTCATCTGAAAAATGTAATAATGACAACCCCCTAAGGCTATCGAGAAGATTCAACAAGATTCTTTAACTAAAGTGCCTGGGACCTAGTAATCTCTCAATAAATGTTAACTTTTACTGTTATCTCTTGGTGATCCACACTTCCCTTGGATGGTAGGGTCTAAACATTCTTATATTCTTTGCAAAAATTTCTACTCTGCCCCACAATTACATCATTTTGGAGCAATTATATTAGAATTGTTAAAATAACTCTTCTATCAATATTTTCCTCCCCTCCCCTCCCCTCCCCTCCCTTCCCTTCCCTTCCCTTCCCTTCCCTTCCCTTCCCTTCCCTTCCCTTCCCTTCCCTTCCCTTCCCTTCCCTTCCCTTCCCTTCCCTTCCCTAGTATTAATTGTGCACCAACAATGTTCTATACTTTGCTAGGCTTTGGAAAAGGAAAAACTGATTGGATCCCTTTCCTGAAGTAACTTATAGGCCAGTGAAGAAGACAAAGATTAATCATGTAATAACACAAATAAATATAAAATTTCAAAGATGCCAGGTGCTACATTAATGACAGATGCATGGGTTGTAAGCCCATATAGGTGGTTGGGAAGACTTGCCAGAGGAGATAAAGCAGGGATATTAAGAAAGTATGAAAGTTAAATAGGTGATGCAGTAGACTGCTCTCTAGCCTCCCAATTTCTGCCATTGCCCTCTTATAGCTTATTCTTGACCTGGCAGTCAGAGTGATCCCATTAAAATAAAAGTCAGATTATGTTAGACCTCTGGTCATGACTTCCCGTCTCGTGTCTCATTCAGAGCAAATCTCATGTCCTCGCCTCAGTTGGTAGAGCCCCATGTGATCGGTTTCCTGTTACCTGTATGACCTCTTCTTCCTCTACTCTTTTCTTATGGACTCATGTCCCGCCACACTGGCTTCCTTGCTGTTTCCTGAACACTCAGGCAAACTTGGCCTCAGAGTCTTTGCTCTTGCTGTTCTCTTTGCCCAAAACACTCTTACCTCTCAATCAGCGAGATCTTTCTGGATGGCCCTATGTACAATGGCAACTCTCTCTCCATCAGCACTGCACCTCACCCTTACACTGCCTTTACCACCACTCACATTTCATATATTTACCTTTTTTTTCTTATTCTCTATCTCTACTCAACTTATTGAAAACTCCATGAAGTTGTGGGTTTATGTGTAACTGCTGAAGTCCCAGCTCCCAGAAAGGTGCTGGGAAGGTACTGGGCACTCGTTCAATAATTGGGGAATAATAAAAGATGAAGAGATGTAGGGGTAAGAGCTTTTGAGGCTGCAGGAGAAGCATGTGTGAAGGGCCTGAGGCAGGTGGAAGCATGCCAGCTAAGGGGAGCTGAGGGAAAGGCAGAGATGCTGTTGAACACAGTGAACACAAGAGAGTGTGGAGTGATAGAGTCTAAAAGGAAAGGACTGGGCCATGCAGTTATTAAGAATTTTTCTCTAAAAGCAAATGGAACTTACCAAAGTGTTTTAAACAGGGAATGGGGTGATCTGACCAAGCTTATGTTACAAAAAACCCCACTCTGTCTAGTGAGCGCATATAAGATTGGAGAGGGCAAAGTGGATGTGGGTAGATCAGTTAGGAGTCTGTTATAGTGGCAGTGTGTGCTGAGAAATGGTAGCAATGTAAGCCAGTGACTTCTATGGATCAGGAGAGGAATGGATAGTTTGAGACCAGTGTTTCTCACCAGAGACAATTTTGCTTCCCAAGGGATATTTGGCAATATCCAGAGGCATTTTATTTAAAGATTTTATTTATGTATTTGTAGAGAGAGGGGAAAGGAGGGAGAAAGAGAAGGAGAGAAAGATCAATGTGTGGTTGCCTCTCATGCACCCCTAACTGTGGACCTGGCCCACAGCACAGGCATGTGCCCTGACTGAGAATCCAACCCATGACCCTCTGGTTCACAGATCAGCACTCAATCCGGTGAGCTACACCAGCCAGGGCTGGAGGCATTTTTTGTCATCTAAAATTGGTAGGGGGGAAGAGGGGGAGGTTGCTAAAAGCATCTAGCGAGTAGAGACCAGTGTGCTGCAAAATAATCAACAATGCACAGGACAGTGTCCATGACAAAGAATTAATTTTGGCCCCATCATCACTGGTGCTGAGATTGAGAAGCTCTTTTATAGGCACATGAGTTAAAAACTCAGAACTTGGCACTGGAGTAGATAAGGGAGTTAAAAAAGGGAGGTATCATCGGTAACTCCTATATTGGGGGCTTCTGTAACTAAATGGGTAACAGTGTCATTCACTGAAGAATTATAACAGTTCGAGGTTTTTCTGCCCATATGGAATCAGTGGGTGTTCCATGTCTTGTCTTTTCACAGACAGTGACAACACCAACTGAGAAGGTAGAGTGGTGAGTCATGTTGGTACTTAGTGATTGGGATGGGGGCCTTGTGGGGCATATTTTGTGGCAGCGATATGCCAGTTAGGAATGATGACATTTGGTTTGATAGTTCTCTCAACTAAGTTACTGAGTCACTGTATTCAGACTGTATTCAGACTGTGATCTGCATAGCACTGAGTCTCAGAGCTGGCTTTATCAAAACAGCTGTTCAATCCATCCTTGAGAACATTAGCACACTATTAATGCTTGGATGTCCAGCTAATGAGTGACTATGTAAAGAAAAGTAAACATTTTATTAACTTCCTATAAAAAGCAACACTTTACATACATTTTTCCTTCATGCTCTTTATGTCCTTGTAGTGACAAGAAGAAGCCAAATTGGACGTATTGTATTATGGAATGAACTCTGAGATACGGAGATATCTGTGACACTCACATTTCACTGGCAAATGAGGAGAGAAACCGGGAGCGGGGAGGCAGGATTGAGCCTTTTGCTAACGTATTGATGTTCCCGGAAGTGTAACCACTGAATCATTTTGAGGACCTCCCGAGATTATACAAGATATTTAATCCAACATCTGTATATGTTGAATCTGTCTAAGAATAGCTGATTGTGTTCTTCCTGTGCATTTTTGTATATTCGTTTATACTAGACACACTATCCAGAATTCCAGTGATATCTAATTGGGTGGGTCTCATTAAACTTAACTGATCCCCAGTTCCTTTGCTTCTGCCACTGCATATTTCACAGACGGAATCTGGTAGAAGAGGAAAATTGCAAAATTCAAATCTCTTCCTTTTGTGTCTTGCTATTTTTAAGCAGAAAAGCTTAGTATGAACAAAAGGGGGGATGTCAACACATTCCTGTGGTGTCAGTTCATTGTTTGCTCTTTTTGAAAAGAAAGTTGAGAACTCATTAAGCTTGATTTTTGGGATTGTGGCTGCCTCTGTGAACATTTCCACACATGCTATGTATTCATGCCATAGTTCTGAGATGACATTCATTTTGGGGGAGCGCTGCTTTTGTTTGGAAAACATTAGGCCCTCGGTCGAGTCAGCAGTCCATGTTTGATCTCCTTGTTCAGATTGCCCTCTCTAAATCTTCTGTTTTCTTCACTTAATGTCTATAATTTGCTTCTATCCTCTTATTAACATTTGTTAATAATGCCTGCTTAGAGCATGACGCTTAGCATTGTCTTTCATTATGAACACTTACGGTTTTGGTTAATCCTCTTTTATTTTGTTTATGTTTGCTTAGGCAAAGGATGCTCAGTGCTCTTTAAAGTAATGGAATCAATAATTTAAGCCTTAATAAGTGTGTATCCTGGCTGACTTTACCAACATGGGCCTGTAGTGTTCCTTGTCTTTATGTTGAGCAAACTCATTGATCCCTGTGGATTCATTCAGCTATGAAGCAGAATCAGATAATAGTGTAAATTCAATGTAAGAAAGTATCTAGAGATCTCCTGTCTTCCAAATTATATTTCAAATGGGAAACTGAGTCCCATAACATGGGGATAATGGCTCACATTTGTATAACATTCTAGGGTTTGCAAAGTATACCAATAGGCCTTATTTTATGTGATTTTTCTTCAGCAATTCTGAGAGCATTATTATCATTGTATTATTATTATTATTGTCCCTATTTTACCAACGAGGAAACTAAGGTACAGAGAAATTGAAACTTGCCTCAAGTATTTACAGCAAGTGGGTGGTGAATCTAGATCGATAAGCCAGGACTTGAGAGTTCACTTGACCAGGTGGTCTTTCCGCAATGTCACGCTGCTTCCTGGATGGAGCTTCTCCACCCACATGCTGCTGTCATGTGCTGTGTTGAGACACTCTCCCAGCACTCGTTGTGACATAGGACTACTATTATTTTCTATATATCAAGACATTAGAAAAGCTTGGAAGCACAGTCATTGCATACAATGGAAGAGGAGAGACCTACTTAAGTCATTGAATGAGTTTATTGAAAGATTACTATATGCATAACAGTCTGTGAGCCTCGGAAGTGTTTCCCCAGGGGGCACCTACCCACTGACACCTGCATCCATTTCCCTCTAAGGAACGTCCCCTCCCCTCTCTCAGTCTGTGTGGTTCCAGGAAGCCAACTAACCACACCTCTGGCCCGGGCTGGTGGGAGGGTGCAGCAGGTCTGTGAGCTGGCTCCTCTTGTCATGCTGATTGACTCAAGGATCGTCATGACAGTCAACAAGAGTTAACTGCGTCTTACAGACTTTCTCTGTGACTTTTGGGAAAGAGAATATTGCTCCTTTTCTGGAGCTGAACAAGGAGACATGCAGGCCAGAGCTCTGCCTCCATCTTGACTTCTCCTGAAGCTAGCACTGGTGCTGAGGAGGGCTGAGAAATTCACCGAGCACTGCTGATGTCTTTTGATATTAAGCAGAACAAAACAGCCAAAACCAATTCTGCACTGTAGAATGATATGAACCAATAAATTTCCCCTTTCCTTAAAATAATTGGGTTAGGTTGTTGTCACTTGAAGTCTGAAGAAGTCTAATATATATTCAGTGAAAGCAAAAAGAAATCATGTGCACACTTTCACAAATGGTTTGTGAAACACTCTGATTTGTGACATTAAAGGCCTTGTAGAGACAGGAGAGATTTAGAAATGAATGTTCTAATCTGATCTGAATGTTCTAATTTGATCTGAGCTTAAGTATGTTTTTCTACCTTTGAAAAGATGATTCATAACCTATGAATAAAAGCTGTCACCATATAAAGTTTCACATAATCTATGAGTTTCTAGAAGGTGCTTTTGTCATGGTCAATTACAGTAACCAATATTAATTCAACAAATAGTTATTGTGAAGATACCAAAGTAGGCCAGAGAATAAGATATCATCTCTGCTTTTAAAAAATTTATAATTTGGTTGGTTAGAAGAACATGATTGTGGAAAGAATATGAGTGTCACTGGAAAGGTCAAGGGAGGACAAGGCCATCAAAGACTGAAAAAAAGACAGTCTTTATGAAGGATATGGGGATGGAGTCAGCTCTTTAGGATTGGGATGGGCGGAGGGGAAGAAGGCTCTCCAGGAGCTATAGCACAGCCCAAGTACTTGGGTACAGGGAAGAAGTGTGATCTGGCAAGGTAGCTACTCAGCAGGATGGGTGGCAGCAGAAGAGGAGGGTGAGGAAAAAAGTAGCTCTGGAATTTTTGTCTATTACTTTGAGAACAACTTTGGATCAAAGAGTTTATAAACCCTAAACTCTTTGCTTAGGGTTTATACTGAGAAACAATAACACCATAATAAGTCTTTATTGAGCATTTACTATAGCATATGGCATTAGGTGAAGCACTTCACATGGACCGTCCTACTGCATAGTACCTTGCAGTAGATGTTATTGTTGCCTACATCTTATACAGAGTTGCATGCATTTACCAAGCCTGTACATGGTTGGGGCAGAACCAGCCAAGGCCACTCTGCCTCTGAAACTCATGTAGCTGCTCTGACCATGAAAGTCCCTCTCCCCTTTAAGATAAACAGAGCAGTACTGACAACTTCATTAAAGCTAGAGATTGTGTTAATGTACTTGTACCATTATGATTTTATTGTTCCTCAACAAAGTGAGGCAAAGTTGTCCTTATTCCCATTGTATAGACAATAAAACTGAGATCAAAGTATTTAAGTAGCCTCTGTAAGGGCATGTAGTTAGCGTGAGCAGACCTGTGACTTAAAGAGACTCTAAGTCCAGCTCTTTCCTGCTAGTTTAGGCCACCAGTGGCTGGCGTGTACATTTCTGACATTTTATGTTTGGTTTTATTACTGGTTAGTAAGAAAATACAAAATAATTATTAAATGTTAGAAATGATTTGACAGAGGTTAAACCTCTTTTAAACTTTGGATTTCTCATTTGGTTATTTTTTTTCCCCATGATCCATCAATGAGCCAGATAACAAATATTTATTGAGCACCTATTATTGGGTGAAATTAAACAAATTGCCTGACACCTACACTAATGAAATTTAAAATATGGTTGATGGGCAAAGTTATACATCAGTACATGATAAGTTATATAGTATAAGTGATGAGTAATCTATGAGAAAACATTAAATGACTATTTGGAGGCAATGCATCACTAATTGCCAAATGAATACTATTACATGGACACTACGGAGGATGAGTTCAGAGGGAGAACATAGTTGTGGGCACTGGAGTGGTCTGGAAAAGCTTCATTTAAACTAATCCTTGGAGGCAGGACTTGAACAGGTGAGAGCATCCTGAAATCAGAAAGAGTAAAGGCAGAGAGACGGGGAAGTGTGTGACTACTCCAGAGGGCAATGTGGCTGAAACCTAAGTTTAAATAGGGGAATAGTTAGGGATAACAGCAGGTGTGGGTCAGGACCAGCTTGAGGAGGTCTTAAAGGAAAACTAAGAGGCCTGGGTTTTATGATGCAGGAGGAATGGTGGTTGGGAAGGGTTGGAACAGGGGGTGGGAACAGGGAGAACTTTAGTAGAGAAATTAAAAGTGAAGAGAGTAAAGATTTATTTGGTGTATAAAAGACTGGGAAAAATTAGATGAAATAAAGAGGACCAATTAGTAAGTGATTGGAACAGGTCAAGCCTCTACAGTTATAAGGGAAAGGGTAAAAGATAAATGGCATTTTCAAGGAAATAATCAAATTTGTTATTTGACATTCTCTTAGACAAAAGAAACTATTGTGAAAAATTTACAGATGGGAGTAAAATAAAAAGGTGGCCAAAGAAGTAAAATAATAAAATACAACTACAGCTTGTGAACTGTGATTGAATGATTATTTTTTAAACGGCCATAAAAGTCATTGGACAGTCAGAGGGAATATTTGAACGTGGACTGGTCTTTTAGATAATATTGTGGATTATTGTCAATTTGCAGCTGTGATAATAATATTGTGGTAATGTAAGAAAAAGTTCTTATTGTTTTTCACCTCATTTTTAAATTTGTATTGAAAAACATTTTAAAATTACAGTTTATATCCAATGTTATTTTGTGTTAGCTACAGGTGTTTAGACAGTCAAATACATCACAAAGTGATCTCCCTGATATTTCAAGTGCCCACCTGGCACCACACACAGTTATTACAATGTTATTGACTGTATTCCCTATGCTGTACTTTTCATCTTCATGACTATTTTGTAGCTACCAAACTGTACTTATTACTCCCTTCACCTATCTCCTGACCCAACTCCCCCCCGCCCCACCCCTCTGGCAACCATCTTTCTGTTTCCTGTATCTGTGAGTCTGTTTTCACTTTGCTTGTTTGGTTCTTTAGAGTGCACATATGAGTGAAATCATATGGTATTTGTCTTTCTCTGTCTGACTTATTTGACTTACTATGATACCCTCTAGGGTCCATCTAGGCTGTTGGAAAGGGTACCATTTCCTTCTTTTTTTATGACTAATATTCTGTTGTATGTATGTACCACTGTGTTTTATCTGCTGGACTGTTGATAAGCACTTGGGTTGCTTCCATATCTTGAGTTATTATAATAACACTGCTATGGACATAGGGGTACATATATTCTTTCAAATTAGTGTTTTGGGTTCCTTTGGTTATACACCTAGATGTGGAATCACTGGGTAGTAAGACAGTTCCATTTTCATTTTTTGAGGAATCTCCATACTATTTTCCATAGCAGCTTCACCAATCTGCATTCCCACCAATAGTGAACAAGGGTTCCCTTTTCTCTGCATCCTCATCAGCACTTGTTGTTTGGTGATTTACTGATGAGAGCCATCCTGACAGGTGTGAGGTGATACTTCCTTATGGTTTTACTTTGCATCTCTCTGATGACTGGTGATGTTGAGCATCTTCTCACAGGTCTATTGGCCCTCTGTATGGCCTCTTCACAGCAGCGTCTATTCAGGTCCTCTGCCCAGAAATTTCTTATTCCTAAGAGATGTGTGATGTATGCTGAAAATTTTCATGATTTCTACTCCTTATTTTCAAACTTTCCAGAGAATATATGTATATGGATGTGTATATCTGTATCATACCTGGATCTACATCTTGTCTATGTCTATGTTTTTATCTATATTCATATGTATACCTAACCCCATACTTATCCCTATCTGGATCCTTATAGCTAGATCCAGATATACATATAGAAAAATAAAATACATTATAAATTATTAAATATAGTTTGTGATTATGCACATGAACACTGTGTTATTCCTTCAATTTTTCTTTTTTTTAAAAGATTTTTATAATAATAATTGAGCCACAGGGAAGAGGAAGAAATAGGTCAGGCCTTGGAGCCTTAAGCAGAAGCATTATGCGTGGAAAAGAAGGAGCAGATGTGCAGGGATAATTGCTAACTTTGGGGTATTAGTTTAACCCAAAGCATCACAGGACTCGCTTAAACATGTGTCTTGGCATTAAGGCTTTGCCGAATGCATGTGGTCACATTTTGTATTCAGATAGGAAAGTCTTCAGAGGAAGTAGGCTGGGGAAAGAGTAGATAATCAGTTTCAGAAGGGGTTAGTTTCAAGTGAACCTGAGCTTCCCAGTTGAACTCTTACTGGAGGAAGATGGTCCAAGCTCTGAGGCGACCTGGGCTAGAGATGCCACTTAGTCATTCAGTCACAGAGGTGCTGGCTGAAACTGGAATCGAATGAACATTACAAGTGAAGAAGAATATGGAAGGAAAACTGAGAAAAGCCTGGAGAAATGCCCATTTTTAGGGGGTAGGAAGAAAAAGTGGTGCCTGCAAAGCAGACAGAGCAGAGCCAGTCAGAAAGAATAGGTTAGTGTCACTAGAGAAACTGAGGGAAGACATGGCGCACAGGAGGCACTCCATAAATCTTTTCTGAACAAATGAGTGAAAGGAGTTTTACAAAGGAATGAAGGTCATCAAAGTAAAAAGATACAGTCATCAAGAAAATGAGGAAGTGAAAGCAAGGCATATGGGATTGGCAGGGCAGAGGTTGAAGAGATTATTTTTAGCTCAGACTGGAAGTTTATGAGTGGACATTGCAATGGGTCATTGGGGAAGCACCAGTCGGCATCGGGAAGAGGAGCGGCTGAGTTGAGGATGACTCCTCAGTGGAGCCTGGAGCTAGAAAAACCTGGACCTATGCCATGGCTCACAAAAGACTTCTCAGGGCTTCAATTTTTATTTTCGTAAAAAAGCATTTGGACTAAGTGATGTCTGATGTTTCTTCCAGTGCTCACATTCTATTGGCCCTTCTATTAAAAAGAACACATATTTAGACAGTTCTAAGTTCCATATTATAGTGTCATTTGAGGATCCTTTGTGTCACGTTGCATTGACCATTGAGACCATATGTAGCATTAGAAACATTTTCCTCTCTTGTTTTGCATCCTCACTGATTTACAATCAGGAACTGAAATGGTCCATAATGTACCCACACAACATTTTGAAATAAAATGTGGCTTGGTTGAATAACAAAACTTTCAATTGTTTACTTCTAATGTCAAAGATTTCTTTTTAAGAGCGAAGGCACTATCATAATTGCTAGCTATGCATTAGTAGCTATTTCTAGTAGAAAGTTAAGGGGAAGACCTACTCAAAACTCTGTACCTTTCCTTATTCTATAAGAAACATTTCTAAGTCCTATTAGGTCCAAATACACAGAAAAGAATCACGCAGACGGTACCATTCTGCTCAAATGACAAACCCGGAATGACAAACGCCGTCCCTGGCCAATTACCCTCTGCCAGGGCGCTCAGCGACTAAAAGAAATGCTGTGGAACACAGCGTAGATCAGACTATAAAATATAGGAATTACAGATCTTTTTAAGAGGGTGGTGTTGCATTAGAAATCTACCACCCCCTTTTAACTCTACAGCTCCGATTTCTCAGAACATTTACCAGAGGCTTGAGAAGAAACTGGCTCCTAACCAGTTTTCTTAACAAAGCCTTCAGATCTTTGTTTTCACAGAAAGAGATAAAAAGTCCCAAATCCTCCTTATGATTCAGGCATCATCTGTTATCCTAGATCAATGTCAAGCTAAAGATTTTTGGGAAGGATTCTGGCAAAGTGAAATTGTAGCTTAACCCACAGCATTCCATTAGATAAGTGACATAATGAGGGATTTCAAACAATGAGTCAGAGGCCTGGGATCTAATCTTGAGACGACTGATTTTGCTCTATGACCTTCAGTTATGTAGTTGCATCATTTTCATTTGGTCTGTGAGTCAGTTATCTTATCTGCAGTAAATGGACACTGTTTTTCTGTTTGTTGCTTTAGGAGTATAGGAGATGCCAGGTGCTGTTATCACATTGTGGGGTGAACCGTACTTCACCTTTCGAGTAAGGGACCTCTTTTTGTTTAAGCATAGTAGACTTCACTGATGAGGAAAGTCAGTTCTGAGGGAGAAACTTTTGGTAAGGAGAGTGCTGGCAACCACATCATAACGGGAGTGATGTAGCCTGGTGGGACATGCCTAATGGGTTATGCATCTTTGGGTCTTAGTCTCTGTGGCGACCGACAATTTTGCTAAATTTCATGGACCATAAGTCTGACATTTCAAAAGACTAAAATCATTGCCATGCAGTCTACTTTCTTCTTGACAACTTGAAATGCTCTCCCTACTCCAGGTCCTTGTTTCTGCTGAGGGTAACCTGACACCCAGTTTGGACCCAAGTCTCTTTCACTGCCCTGGAGGGTCCCTGAGCAAGCACCTGAGTTTCCATCATTTTCATTTAAATGGCTCTTTACAATGACTGATAAAGACAGGCTTCATTAGCACACTTTGCCTGTACTTTGTGTTAATACTACACTCCAGTTTGTGGCTTCAGGTCATTCAAAACTAAAGTGTTCTTTAATTTCCCATTTTGCAAGTTCAAATGCTGCATATGGCGCTTCATGATCTGGTTCATGATAATGTCTTCTATTCTTCATACTGGCATAACCACTCAGATTTTATGCTTGAATAACAGCAAACTAGTAATTTCCCAGATGCAATGTGGTGTTTATCATCTCTAAGCCATTATTCATGCTTCCCTTATTCTTGGGATGCTTTTTCCCACATTCTGTCTACTTAACTCCTACTCATTCAATCTCCCTCTGCTCAGACTTTCTTTTTCTAAATTTATCTTTCCTGATGTCCTCCCTCTCTTTCTCAAGGGGGCTAAAGGCCTCTCTGCACATTCTCTGAATATTCTGCACTGCCTCTGCCTATAAACTTCCCATTTTGTTTAAATTTCACTTACATATGCTATCTTTATTACACAATCTCCTTGAAAACAAGACTAGGATTTTCTTGATCATTGTATTCCAATACAGAACTCAGGGCTTGGCACACAGCAAATGATTGATACATGTCTATATGAATTGACCTACTTGGGATGAAGAATAAATTGTAGATTCATGCAAGTTTTCATGTACACTTGGTATCCCAGCAGCTATTATGCGGGTAGCTGGGCATTTGTGTGACCTTGGGTAAGGTAGCAAGAATATTCATTGGATAAAATAAAGCAGGATTAAAAAAAAAAACACTTGTTATTTTAGAAATAAAGCCCATATATACATAGGCAAGTCTATATGGGAGAGGAAAATAGATTCAGGGAAAGCTGGTGATGAAATAAGCTTCTTAATTATGCAATATACATTCTTTATCTAATATCTTATATGAAACAAACACTTCCAGGTTTTCAGTGTTCCAAATTGCCATGGCAGCAGCACCATCATTCCTGGGTCTTTGAGTAGTGGGGTTGCAGGGGAGAATGGTCTGAAGCTAATAGGCAGATTGCCAAGGGGCTGGGAGAAGTTACTGAAGCATTTTATTACTGACACTGAAGAAATGATTATAGATAGGTCTTGAAGCAGGAGAACCTACCATACCGTGGCAATGAGATTCATTGGTTTCCAGAGAGTTGCATTTTGACTTTTAAAAGGAGATTTTAATAAATGATAGTCAAATGTACTTCAATGGATTAAAAAGAATAACCATTTTAAAAGCAGAAGGGTAGAAGCTGCTAGAGAGTGTATTCAAATCCATGCTTCTTAGCAACCAGACCAGATTTCACTCATAAAAGAAAGCTAGAGAAAAAAAAAAAGCTTCTTTGGTTCTCTAGAGAATATAAAGGCATATTAGAGAAAAAGAACCACTTTGAGATTTTTAGATGAAAGGCACAGCATGGGCATAAAGTATTTTTCATAAAAGGAGAAGGACAAGGAAGAAGTGATGCCTGGACTGAATTGGTTATCTTGGTATATATGAAAGCAATCACCAAAGTGAAAATGAGAGAATATCATGTCAACTAGAATCATTAGAGCATTCAGAAGTTATTACTATTTTTTATCATAATAGATACAATATTTTCTCCCGAATCAAAGTAAGGGAAATGGAGAGGGAGAATATGTGGATGACTTGGTAACTTGAGAATATGTTCTCAAAAAGTTTTCATAGTGAAGAGAAATGAAAAGGTGCAAATGAAAACATCACTAATGTGTGACAAAGTTAGCTATCTGTCTTCAGACAAACTTTCAGTGAAATTTTGTAGAAGTACTTGGTTCTTAGTGATTCAGCTAGGTAGGGACACTTATGCATAGGTCTTTGATAATTTAAGGTCAGAAGAATCATAAACAAAACAGAAAACAAAACAAAAAAGAAAAAAAAACCCATACCCAACAACAACAAAAAAACATTTTTTTAAAGAGAAAGTCAATGGCAAGAATATAATTTCTGGTGATACAATTGAAAAAAAATTTACTAAACTGGTTTTCATTTCCTCTGGATTAAATGAAGCCTTTTTGTGTATATGTAACAAAAGAGAACTATGGGCATGCAAAAAAAATGATTCTATTCATATTCCAAAATAAGGCATAGATTGTCTTCAGGAAGATTCCAGTATGCTCTTGAGTGGTATACAAAAAGATTGATGTATTTGAAAGAAAAGAAATGCAAATTAGTCTTTTCTGGATAAACAAAGAATCTAAATTTGGAGCTAGAATGTGAAAATTTAGCAGAGATTTGATGCATTGGCTTGAACAGACTGCGGTACAGTTGTTATCTGCTGAGGTTATTTCACGAGGGCTGCATTTTCCCTTGAAGCCAGACCCCATATGGGGTGGAATGACGAAAGCCTCATATATCTCACTATCATTAGGCTAATGAGATTGGTCAAGGCCACGTGCATTCTAATTCTTGGCAAAATTTAAGATAAATCTAGTAATCTGTTCTAATGGCTTTGTGCTGTTTTTGAAAAGAGGGAGTAAAAGAACTAAGAAATGAGTAAAAACAAAGCTTCAAGTATACGAAATCGTATTTTAAAATACTGTTACATTATCAAAATCATTCTAAGAAAGATTATTATTTATCCATTAGTTTGTGGTTACAGAAAAAATTTAATCAGATATTTATGAAAATCCAATATGGAAAGAAAAAAAATTATATAGTATTTGTTTCATAAGCATTCATTTTATACACAAAATTTTTCAGCTTTTAAAGTTAAGAGTTTAGAAAATTATGGTACATGGATATTGAAAATAGGCTAGCTTGGTTCTGGAAAGTTCTTGAACTGAGACCAACTTTTGGAATTTATAGCCAATTTATAATTGCTGAAAAAGTTGAATTGGTAGGAGCCATAATAAATGCTTTCTGATCTAAGGCTTGCAATGACTTATGTGCAGTTGGGGGAGATAGCATTTTATTCAAAATCTTTGAATAGGTTTTCATAGCTAGTTAAAAGTAGAAATGAATAAAATCATTTTAACTTTGCTGTGTTAAAATAATATTACAAGCTGTTATGTGGGCAATTCATTAAAATTACTGAAATTGTTCTTTATGTTAGTATGTAATAACTACATAGTATTGTCTATTAAGTAGAGCCCACTGGTGAAAAATGTTCAGATTGCTGTCCAAAGGCTGAAGTTATGATACAGTGCCGAGCAACCCCCAGTAATAAATGGAAGTACCATCTGCAGTATATTACAAATGAGTCAATTTAGAGCCGTGTGTGGGACTCTCTAAACACAGTTGTAGCTACAGAGGCAAAGCAAAGTGGAGAGCTTAGAAATTATCTAGTTACATTTATCAGCTTAGGCAGTCACTGTGGAAAATTTAAATTCTACAAATCTTCTCTTCTCTGAGAATTAGGTATTCTTGGCCCAAATATCCTCTGTAAAGGTTTTAAATTTTTATACTTCTTTGCCTGATTTGGGTGTCCTGTGCTGAGATAACCAAGATGGGTGGGTTGATGAATATTTCCCTCCCCCACATTCCACCCCTAAGTCTTAGAAAAAAATATAATATTAACTGTGCCAGAACAACTCATGTTATAAGGCCTTCTGATGGTAGTTCGGTAGCATCGCATTGACATAATATTATTATAATAGATTCAATTAAAGAGTGACGTTATACCACCGGGTCCTGTGCTCATTAAGAGATTTCACATAGAAAGTAATTCCTAATAAGAATTTTTTTTAATTATAAGGGTTGAGTTAAATTCAATCCAATGCTGAATAAAAAGCCAATTGAAGGATTAAAGTTGTACAGTGTTTAGTAATTACTCACTATTCTCAAGATGTTTAATGCTGCATTTTGCACCTGGTAGTGAATGTTGTTCCAAATGCAGTGCATCCCCATGTGGGATCCTGGATTTGGCCAAAGAAAAATCATAACAAATGAATATTTTGAAAAAAAATAATGCAAGCAGAGTGAGACATTTTGGCATAATATTTATAAAAATATTTTATAAACATAGGTAATAAAACCTGTTAGCATTCTCAATAAGTTGACTTTTAACTAGCAATAGAGATATGCCAACTAATTAAAAATATTGAGCTAATTTTTATGTCTTAAATTTTCCAGTTCTCTTTCTGCCTGTGATATTAATGAGCCAAAGAAAGTCAAACTATTGAAGATTGTTATGCATAATTTGACTTCATTTTGTTCTTTGAAAGTCCAAATACAGGAATTTTTTCCAGCGTGCCATTATTAATGGAATTAGCACTGTTTCAACATTTTTACTTCCATTATTTTGATATTTTGTGTTGTTAGTAGTGTGCCCATGAAATTACCACTCATAAGCACTTAACAATTTTGAGTCACCCCAACATTTAAGTTGTTCACAAATACTGTGGTCAACAACCACAGGGCCAGGGGTTATGGGATATTCCAGGTATTAACTCATTCTAGTTTTAGGCCATTGTTTTTCAGTGTTCTTTTGTTAGAAACAAGTTATACCTTATAACTCTTATCAGGACATGAATTTGAAACCATAATTCTTATTTTAATGTGTCTTTACAACATTTCAAATGCATTTGATGAAGACTGATATTGCATCATTCATAGTGCAAATGTCCCCAGTACCCTGGTCTGACAGAGGACACTGTTACATAATGTGGGTTATAGGATGCTCTTCAGTGCACCCCGAGATACCTACATACTGAAAAAGAGCTAGAGACTCATGCTGCCATTTGGGGACCAGCCCATCAGATGGCTGTGCCAAATTTGAAATTGACTTTACGTCTCTCCAGGGACTAGTGACTGGAGAGCAGAGATTCACTCATAATTGAATTTTCTGTCTTTTAATTAATCTCTTTATTTAAAATAAATATATTGAATTAGGAAAGTGTGTTTGTGGTGACTAAGCTGAATTTTAGCTTGAAGCAAGATTTAAGACATAGAATATCTCACAGGTCATCCCATAGTATTGTCTCTGAGTGTTTTTATCTCTTCAGATTGCTATTTACTTCAATATCGGTGTTCTTGACTCTGCTGTTCACCTCTTTATATGTAGGTCTGTCTATAACTCCCCATCTTTGTCTTTGCCGTTTTCTCCGAATGCCTCAGCTCTGGCTGCTTTGAGGCTTGTCAGAGGTGAGTGGGTTATCAGTCACTTTCAGGTACTAGTCTTTGATTTTTCTCACTTATATCCATAGTGTCAAGTCTCCATGTTTCCCAAATGTATCAGCTAGAACAGTGACTGGGGCATGAAATTTCTCTGTTCTTGACTCCTCATCATTCTTTTGAACTAGAAAACACTCTTCTCAAAGATGGTAGCTGTGTGACCAGCTTTCTTCTTGTAAGTTGATATCATTTCAACTCACTGTCTTTAAAAAAATTTTTTAAGTATATTTTATTGATTATGCTGTTATAGTTGTCCCATTTTTCCCCCTTTATCCCCCTCTGCCCTGAACTCCCCCTCTCAGCAGCATTCTCCCCACTTAGTTCACGTCCATGGGTTGTACGTACATATAAGTTCTTCGGCTTCTCCACTTCCGGTGCTATTCTTAACCTCCCCCTATCTATTTTTGTACCTACTAATTATGCTTCTTATTCTCTGTACTCTTTCCCCCATTCTCCCACCTCCTCCTTCCTGATGATAACCTTCATGTGATCTCCATTTCTGTATTTCTGTTCCTGTTCTAGTTGTTTGCTTAGTTTTTGCTTTTGTTTTTTAGGTTCACTTGCTGATGGTTGTGAATTTGTTGCCATTTTAACGTTCATAGTTTTGATCTTCCTTTTCTTAGATAAGTCCCTTTAACATTTCATAAAATAAGGGCTTGGTGATGATGAACTCCTTTAACTTGACCTTGTCTGGGAAGCACTTTATCTGCCCTTCCATTCTAAATGACAGCTTTGCTGGATTGAGTAATCTTGAATGTAGGCTCTTGCTTTTCATGACTTGGAATACTTCTTGCCAGTCCCTTCTTGCCTGCAAGGTTTCTTTTGAGAAATCAGCTGATAGTCTTGTGGGAACTCCTTTGTAGGTAAGTGTCTCCTTTTCTCTTGCTGCTTTGAAGATTCTCTCCTTATCTTTCCTCTTGGGTAATGTAATTCTGATGTGCCTTGGTGTGTACTTCCATGGGTGCAACTTGTTTGGGGCTCTCTGAGCTTCCTGGACTTCCTGGAAGTTTATTTCCTTCCCCAGACAGGGGAAGTTCTCCTTCATTATTTTTTCAGATAAGTTTTCAATTTGTTCTTTCTCTTCTTCTTCTGGCAACACTATGATTTGGATGTTGGAAAGTTTAAAGTTGTTCTGGAGGTTCCTAAGCCTCTCCTCATTTTTTTTGAATTCTTATTTCTTCATTCTGTTCCAGTTGAATGTTTATTTCTTCCTTCTGCTTCAAATAGTTGATTTGAGTCCCAGTATACTTCCCATCACTCTTGCTTCCCTTCCTTTATTTCACTTTATATTGCCTTCACTTTTTTCTGTATTTTGCGTCCATACACAATCATTTCTGTGAGCATCCTGATTACCAGTGTTTTGAACTCTGCATCTGATAGGTTGCCTTTCTCCTCGTCGCTTAGTTCTTTTTCTGGAATTTTGATCTGTTCTTTCATTTGGGCCATATGTCTTTGTCTCGGCATGCCTGTTATGTTGGAATAGGTGGAAACTTAGGTATTTGCCAGGGTGAGGCAGGCCACTTCACTGTGTTGTGGGGGATGGGTCTGAGAGGGAACAATGCCACTTGTTCGTCTCTCACCCCACTTTCAGTCACTTCCTCTGCTACTCACAAGCAAATTGGGCCCTTCTGGTGCTGATTCCTGGGTGGGTGGGTTTGTGTCTGTTCTAGGACCCTGTGGGTCTCTCCAATGACCTCTCCTATGAGGCTTGGAGTGTCTCATGCCACCGCAACCCCCACAGATTTTTACCCAGAGATTTTGAGGCTTTAGTTTCCTACACTGGAACTCTGGGTTGCACAGTCTGTTTTGCTCCCCAGTTGTTCCTCCCAGCTTATCCACACACAAAGTTGGACCACCCAGTCTGCCAGCCACTGCCTTGCCTATCTGGTCCTCCAGCTGCTACCTGGCCGTGTGTCCTTTCCACCCTGGCTGCCCATCTCTGCTCTTCCTACCAGTCTGGATGAATGTTTCTTCTTTAACTCCTTGGTTGTTGGACTTCCATACAGTTTGATTTTCTGGCAGTTCTGGTTGTTTTTTTATTTTGTTATTGTCCTTCTTTTGGTTGTGCAAGGAAGCAAAGTATACGTACCTATGACTCCATCTTGGCCAGAAGTCTCAACTCATTCTCAAATCACCCTCCCCAACATGAGAAGGGCTTCCATGGACTAGAGAAAGGAGGTCCCTGAAGTCTCCTAGAAATCTTCTAATATGTTAAAAGATTTTTAATATAGCTTTCTGGAATTTTTGTGTCATTTTATTTAGATGAGTGTTCTAGTAGGTCAATTATCTAATGATGAAAAGGAAACATGGCAGATACATTTTGGAGAAGATTTTGTTCTGTGCAGTATGGCATCACTTTGGCTATGATTCTTTTTATCAGATTGCCAGGGATTCATGTGTCTAGTGTGTGGATGAACAGTTCATGGAATTTTACAGACATTTTCAATAAGGAATCTATGCACGTCCACATGAAACCAAATAACTCACATGAACTCTAATAATGATGATGTTACTATAACCATAAAGTATTATTAAAATAAGAATAACAGCAAGTAAATGCTGCACTTACCTTAAGACATTCTTGTTGATATTCTGACAACAAAGCATCCTTCCCTAAAATTGTGGGAAGGTAGAGCACACATATTATTTCCCAGTGTTGTGTGACAACCAACTTTCTTAATAGAATTCTTAATTTCATCCTCAGTGAGCTCTGGTAATGCACCAACATTTGTTTATGAAGCCCAACTTAAGAAACATTTAATAAACAATTCAAAAAGTTATTAGTAGCCTTCAATAATTTATAAAAAGAAATTTCCAGCCAATTATTCACAAAGACTGAGGAAAGGACTTGAAATTTTTATTCAGGCTGTGGTTCATCAAGCTGGCCTGGATAAACATGGTGTAAGCTGACAACAATGTGCATATTTGACAATTACTGTTTCAGTTAACTCTGCCCCTCCCTTTTCTTTTTTTGCAGAAGAAAAGATGGAAGTGGCTTGTCAGGTTGTACTAATGATAGAGATATATATATATTTGAGTGTGAAATATTTGCTTAAGAATCTGAACTACAAAGTTATATGCTGTGCCTGGTTTTCTTATTTATTAAAAAACCTTTGCTTAAGAACATCTGTAAATGGGAATTTCTCCCCATAACGGAATCATTTATTTCATTATAGGGCAATTCTGATTGCTTGAAAGTTGAGTTTGATATTAGGCTGAAATCTGCCTCATGGTAACTCCTATTTATTTTTTCATTTCCTGGATAACGATAAAGTTTGTTTTGTTCGGCTATCATACTTGTCTGAGCATCTCAGGCCCATGATATAGCCACATGTGCATTAATTTACAAAGTAATACGAGTGGAATTCTGTGGAGTCAAATTTTTCTTCTGCAGTTATCTGCATTATAGAGATTGTGCAGAAGATTTCTGTCCAAAAAAAGCTGCCTCCACTTCCGTTTTTGATTTACTTTATGATGGAAATGGCCCAGGAAATGATAGGGCTTATATTTATTTGTTTACCTAATAAGAAAGCAACAAGACATAAACAGTTCATCTCTTGCCCAAATCTCTGATAATTTTTCCAAGAGTAAGTATTGAGAACTCCAGAATTCGAAAGTTTTAATTCCTTTACCAGGCATTTTTCAAGTTCCTGAATACCTGATAGTTTCTATACAACCTTCCATCATGTGTAGAAATAACTCTTTTGCTTTCTATCATCAACATATAACTGAAAGCACAAACAATATTTTGAGGACATAGTTATAATATTGGGAATATGTTAAATAGTGATCTGTAATCATTTTTGTTAAAAGCTGTCTAGAAGTCTTATCTGTCTGAAGCAGTCAACCAGTAGGCAGTTTTTCAAGAGGCAAACTAAAGTGCTGAATAAGACTTGTAAACAGAAAAAGAAAAAAAAAAGAGCTATGTCATTGAGGTAGAGGTAAACTTGGATTTTTTCAAAGGTTATGGGAATGACAGCTATTAGCAAGCTGAAGGTACAATTCTTTAAGAACTAATACACAGCAGTTTTTTCTGTCTTTTGCCCTAAAAGCTCACATCACATTCTATTTAGTTAGACAGCCATTGAACTCAAAAGAACTTTAGAGTTTCTTTCAAGTTTCTTTTTCTGCCTTTCTCTTTTCGGCATTGTAAATACATTGAATCTCATGGGCACAGTTTGAATTATTCTATTAAATTCTACAAGATCTTAGTAATTGGTTTCCGAGACTTCCCGCATTATCAAGACCATGGTTAAATCTTAAGGGCAATGCGATGGTCATAGAGAAAAGAAAAGAAAGGCATTTCAAGACATAATTTGGATGCAGAAACATTGCTTAATCATTTGCTAGAATGTTGGTGACAATGGCAACTAAGCATATGAAAATTTTTTCAAAAATCTTCACCATTTGGAAATCATCTTTCATTCTCCTGAATAGTTTTTTTTGGAAGCATTTGCCTGAGTCTTTAACTATGGAAGGATAGAACATTTTTTTTTAACAACTAAAATAATTGGTCCATCTAAATTTAGAATATACACAATTGCAACTGATCAGCTTGCCCAATTGTTTCAATTAACTGGTAGAGTTATAAAATGTGTATTAATATTACCTTCTATTTATTAAAGTGTATTACTCTTTGAGAGAGAGCAAATCCAAGGAATATGATGCTTGAAAGTAATCAAGCTTCTTACTTACACCCATTGAAGGTCACTTTATCCAAGGGTAAAGCTTTTCTTTCTCCCTTTTATTTCTTATTGAAGTTGGACTGAAGCCTGCATAGACTTGCTTTTTCCTTTAAAGATATCGTTTTCTGCCTAATTGTGCCCAGCTTCATTTATACCCTGAAAAGGATTGTGTTTGAGCTTATAGACTCAGGAGACTCTTTTACTCAATAGCTGAACTCCAGCCACAGCCCTTTGGGATATCTGAGTAAATGTAAGTGAAAGCTCCCTGTGTTTGTCTCTGTTTTCGCTTTAAACAAAAGTTTAACTCAGGACACTATGGGAATATTTAAAGAAATTTATCTGTGGAACTGTCTTCCAGATAAGATCCAAAAAACACTTTTTGGCCTGCAAAAGTGTTCATCGGTCAGCAGAATTTCCGATAGTGCCTCTGATGTTTGCGAGCCACCTTCCCCCCATGTTAATAGGTAAAGAAACAACATCTGCCTACAGAAGATAATGGCATTTCTTTAAAATTTTCCATAAAAACCTAACAGCAATGGATTAAAAAGGAAAGGGCAAATCAAGGATAGAAAATTGATTTTGCTTCCATTGGAATGCCAATTCCAATCAATTAGTGACTGTGGCGTCGAGTACAGGCTAAGGCCGACAATGAGAATGTATTTTCATTCAGGGGGAAAGCATGCTGGGATGGACCTTTGATGTCTGCCACAGCTGTGGGAGAACAAGCCCCTTAGTTGAGCATATGTTCAAATGTTGACGTCCGCCACCTCTGGCTTAAATCCTCAACATTGAATTTGTTTAGGCTTTCCATTATAGTGACCTGTTTGTTAATCTTCTCTTAGCTTGGGCTGCTCAGGCCCAAGTGAAGTCTCCATTCTTCAGACTGGAAAGCCATTGGACCGACCCCTCAATAAGTGCAGTTAGAAACAAGTGAAGGTTCAGTAACAGGCCAGCTTCACTCAGTTGGTCCTCAAGTTCAAGCGCTAGGGGTATGGCTTTGATTCCATGACCATGACCTTTCTTTGTATGACAGTTCTAATTGAACCCCCTGGGTTGCTCTCCCTGGGGACCCTGTGTATGGTATTCCAGTGTTTTTGTGTACTACTTTGTTCTACCCTCTCTGTCCAGGGAGTAGCTATCACAGGTGTGTGGTCAGATTTTACACACAAACCAAAGAATTTCCAGGACCTCTGCCTTTTGTGCAGCTACAACACCTGAAAACCATGCCCTCCCCCCACTGACCTTATGCTCCTCATCTTGCCTGGTGCTGGGACTAACTCATTTCCTGGTCTGGCCGGTGAGGCTGGACTGTTCCTGGTTAGCCTGCTTCTACCACAGACTAACCTGCTGCTCTAACAGCTCCTTTTGTGAATGTTATCTTTTAGCTTTTATTAATTTGTGGAATGAACTCACGACACTTCCCTTGCTCTTTCAGCTTAATTGAATTTGTTGCTAACATCGAGATTGGTATTTCTATTGGGTATGTGGTTGAAGACAGGAAATAAATAAGTTACCCAACTGGGTAAATATATTGATAAGAGGAACTCCAGTGACATGCTATAAAGCAAACCAAAGGAATTTATTTTAAATGTGGTAATGGGTTTAAAAAATGCACTGAACAAGCTAATCCCTCACCTGAAATAGAAATTCCATTCTAGACTATGAAATTAAATAAGACAAACCTCCCCAAAATGAAAAGTCTGCTGAAGAAAATTGGAGAATTGAATATAAAAATGGATAAGGTGCAGGGGGCCATTGCTTTGAAAAGAAAATACTCCAACTTCCAGCGACGAAGATGAAGAACGTGGAGAGGAGAATGCTGCTGATCTGGTGAAGCAGATGGCCCAAACAAACACTAGCTAGGAAAACAAAGTGGACGATCTGGGAGGAGAGCCAGCATCTACGATGGACTAATAAAAGTGAACAAACACCTCGGTAACCATGTCAGACAGCTAGGAACCCAAACTGGCACTGCTGAGCTCATTGTCTTGAGCGTATCAGGAAAAGCAGAAGGACCACCCATCTGTAGATGCTCACATTCACTGTGGACCAGCAGCCACTGAAGGGAATTAGAGCCATCCCAGTGCCAGGAAGACTCTTCAGATTTGCATATTAGGTATGGCTGGTGCTATTTTTTCTTTCAAATATATCAGCAAACCAAGAAATTATGTAAAATATTATATTAAGAAGTTGTAATCTACAGTAGAAACCTTGGAAGAAAAAGAATGGGGAAAAAATCAATGAATGGCTTATTTAGGGATTATTATCTCCTATTTTCATAAATAGTTGTGTTTTTGGATAGATAACAATCACATTGAGGGGTTTTAAGAGGGGGGGGGAAGAGCACATTAACCCCCCCGGCTCTGTCTGTACAGCACTGCACTTACTAATTCAGTGGATATTTCTTTTAAATGTTTTAATAGGATGATTTTTAACAATAGATCCTATAGTTTATTCTATGCAATAAAAATCCATGATATAACCAGTCTTGACTGCATTATTCTTTACCTTTGCAAATGATTTATTGCTCATATTTTACAATCATAACTTAGGGGTTGGGATCTTTGGAGATAGTCAGATCTGGGCACAAATTACCCGCTAACCTACATGTGACTTGGGGCAAGTTACTTAGTCTCTCTAAACCTCATCTCCAAACTGGATAGTAATATGAGGGTAATAAACCTCGTAAACATATTAAAAGTATGAAATGAAATGTATGTAAAGTGCTTAGTATGGTTTCCGGTGTGAAGCAAGTAGTCGGTAATAACTGAGAGCTACTGTCACTCTTTTTTCTGTCAGCGCTGCATATACATAAAAATGACCACATAATTGTCAAAATATTTCATAGAAACTAAAATGAAACTCCAGTAATTCATTACTGATGTCATGACTATTCTGACTTGTCTAATATCACATGATCAAACTTTGGATCTTGTTTAATTTGGAAAAGGAACAGGCTGAGAGCTGCAGCTCCACAGGCAGATGGAGATGTGAGGAGTGGCCTGGCGAGTTAGACTCTGAGTGGTGAACCTGATGCTTGCACTGGGACCCCAGACACGACGACAGAAAGCATGAGCATTCTTTTTAGACAGACTTTGGTAAATTGTCATCCAAAAGATTGTACCGGTTTGTATTACTAGCAGCAGTGACAAAAAAGACTGTTTTTCAACTTAAAAAAATATTTTTTTGAAAATTGATTGGGTGGCTAAAAGTGATCTCTTCATTGTTTTCATGGACATTTTTCTGATTTTTAGTGAGGTAAAGCATCTTTATTATACGTTATTGGCTATGTAGGTTCTGTGAATTGATCTTATGCTTTTACCACTTTTCAATTATTTGTGTATTTGTCACTGATTTATAGGAACTCTTCTTATATAGCTATTGACTCATAATATATAAAGCAAATTCTTATTTTTAATGTTACTTGCCTTCTAATTTTTGATTATGTCATATTTTAGTCCATAGAGAATATTACTGTTTATGTCAGGGTAACTCTTTTCCTTTGAGGCATCTGAGTTTTATGTCTGACTTAGGAAGATCTTTTTAACTCCAAATATAAAGAAAAAAATTTAATTTAAATGCTTTTAAAGTTTTAAATAATATCTAGATTTTTATCTGAAACTTATTTTTAATATTATATAAAACAACAATCTAAATTAATAATTCAACTTAATATTTTCCCTGTAAAAATATTTATCATTCATCATGTAATTTTTGAGTAATCCATTTTCTTCCACTGAATTTAATATTACATTTATTAGTCTATTTGTATATTTCTGTGCCCTATGTCAATAACATAGTCTTTTAATAAATATGGCTTTATTATGTAATTTAAGAGTATGACAAGTATTTTTACATGATAACCTTATATAATTTAATCTTTTAGATTAAATTCAGTAACTGCTTATAAAATTCTATTTAAAAGCCTATTTAGATTAAGCTTTCTGTTAATTAAAAAATTAATTATGAAGCTTTGGCATTTTAATTATATGAGGTCTTCCATGTAAAAACAAAGGTTTTTTTTTGCCTTTCACAATCTTTACTTATTTTTTTTTTTAAGTTTCTTGATGTGGATCATTAACACTAATTACATCTATTCCCAGACTTATTATAATTTTATTATTTATAATGATGGGATCATTTTTATTATGTTTCTTTTTATTTTAAGGTGTTGTGCCAACTAATCTATATAAATATTTGACTATTATTTTAAAAGTAATACATGTACAGAATTTTACCATCACAATAAAACCCAAATATTCTTGGATCTAGAGCTCTGATGTGTAGAAGCCCATTTGTGTGGGTCTTTCCCCTAATCTGTGTTCAAGGACAACACAGAGCTTTGGTAGCATTAAATCAACTGTGGTGGCATTATTTCCACTGAATGAGTCAACATATGCTACAAATCAGAGTTTTGTGTTTTTTTCAGAGACCAAATTTTAAACACATACCAGTTTATCACTGGATCAACACTACTTCCCTCCAATTCATACCTCCAGAAACAACAATTTTCAACATTTTTAGTAGTTTCTTTGACCCTCTATGTATGTTGCTAAATATCATGCTTTACTGGTAAGGGTTTGTTTTTTCTTTATTTTTTTTAGACATTGTTTATGGTATTTACTTGTGACTCTGGGTGATGAGATTTTCACTTTCCTATACCATCACTCCCTTTCCCACCTTATTATAGTTACATCACATATTAAGTTAATTCATTATTCAAGCACGTTATCATAACTATGCTAATATTTTTCACATAAGTTATATTATGTACTACAATTTTGTCTCCATCTTATACAACCCTTTCATCCTTGCTTTAGTTAATAATCATCTGTCTTTTCTCTGCCCAGTGGTCTATGAACTCCTACCCTCTGAACCAAATATATGAAACTCCTCTCTATTAAGTCAAACACATTTGGTAGTAAGTATCACTTTTATTTCCTCCCCTTTGGGAACATTCTGGGGCCCTCCATCTTCCTGTTCCACTTTGCTCTCTAGGTCTATCGTGCAGATGTGCCCTCATCATTCCCCCTGGGCTATTCCTTTATATTGAAGCAGTCTCAATTAGCTTCCTTAAAAAAGTACGTAGGAGGTACATTTTTTTTTTCTGGAGGACTTTGCATGACTGAATATATCTCTATTCTTGCCCCATGTTTGGTTGATAATTGAACTGAGGATAGCATTCAATTTTAAAATTATTTTTCTCTCAGAAGCTTAAAGGCATTGCTATTCTTATAATTTCCAATGTTGCTGTTATTGTCTGGAGCCATTCTCATTTCACATCGTTTGTAGCTGGCCCCTTTTATTCTCTGTGGAAACTTTTAACATTTCCCTTTCTCTCTCTCTCTCTCTTTTATTTATCCTGGTCATTCTTACATGAAAATGATATGCCTTAGGTGGCATTTTATCCTCCATTTAGTAGGGTTTTTGAAAATGGGAATACATGACTGGTTCCCTCTGGGATTTATTAATATTTTTCAATACATAGAAAACCTTTTTTTTAGTATTATGTTTTAGTTGGCCACTTAATAGAACTTTTTTATTCTAATGTTTTCCATTGATTTTCTTGAATATTGTAGGTATTCAATATTATCATAAAAAATGACTTTTTTCCTCTTATAGTCCTGTATTCTTTTATTTTTTTTCTTGTCTTATTTCATTGGCTAGGACACTTAGAAGTCTCATAGAGGATAGTAACTGTAGTAGCAGATAGCTTTTTCTTTTTATGACTTTAATAGGAATGTTTCTAATATACTGCTGTTGATATCTGGGGAATATATGTTTCAAGTTAAGAAATTTGCCTTTTCTTATTTGCTTAATATGATCAGCACTATAAAATGTTTTAAATTTTTGCTATTTTTTTGCATTAATTTTTAACATATATACCATATTTTTTGGACTATAAGATGAACCTAGGTTTTAGAGGAGGAAAATAGGAAAAAAATAGGAAAAAAAACCCTACTCTACCACTGCGCCCCCCCCCCCCAAGGAGCCAGGTAAGCTACATTTGGACTATAAAATGCATCCCCATTTTCCTCCCAAATTTGGGGGGGGGAGTGTGTCTTATAGTCTGAAAAATACAGTATATAATTTTGTATTTTGGATAATTCATATGAGTCTATGATGAATTGCTTTTTAAAAAAGAAACTGCTGGATTATTGCTAATGTACTTTTTAGGAATTTTACATAAATATTCACAAAATATAGGTTTGGTGATTATCTTTATCATGCTTTTTTCCTTTTGTTTTGTAATCTGGTTATCATAGTTTTTAGAAATTTTCTAGCTAGCATTTTGTTGTTAATTTGAGAATTTGGCTGATTTTTAAAATATCACTCATATGAATGCATGAGGTTTTTAAATTTGCCTAATACATGGTCAGATTTTATAATTATTGTAAGGAACAGTTGAAAGCATGTGTAATTTCTGCCATATACAAGGTTTGTCTGAACATCTACTTATTGTAAACTTATTATTATTAAAATCACTAAAATTTTATTTCTGGGTACTTACTATTTTTGTATAGAGGTATATTAATATACCCCACTGTGGTTATAACTTTTAACAGTATCTTCTTATATAAATGAGTTTTAACTTTGAATACTATATTATTTGATCTACAAAATTTAAAACTCTTTATATGTTATGCCTTTTATCAATGTAGATATATATTGTTTTATTTTATGTCTTTGGTCTTGTATTGGTATTATATTTTATCTGAGGATAATAGTGTATGTTCATAGAAGCTTTCTTTGAGGTTCATGGGTAACAAAGATCTTGGGATAGGGAAGCTTGATATGTTTCACTTCTGAGCCTCAATCACTATGCAGTTGTCTTCTAATCCTTTATGGAAATTTGTTTTGCTTATCCCTCTGGCCTGGATATCTAGGATAAGAGCTATCTCAGAGAATATTCTTCTTTGTTTGGAAAGTAATTCTTAAGGTTTCACCCTGGGAAGCAAATGTCATTACTTCTTGCTGCTTTGTTTTCTGTCTTGGAGAAGGAGGGCCAATATTGGCACACTTGCTGCTGTTTCGCTGATGGTCTGTTAATTAATTGTCCCGATGATTGCCCTGTTCTTTGAATTTGCTGACTCTGAGCTTGGAGTTTCTCTGGAGCTCCTTTGGGAAGGAAAATTCTCACCTTGGAATAGCCTTGTCGCAGGTCATTTGGGTTAAAGTTTTCACATTTGGTTCGTTAGTTTGGTCCATCTTTATTTTCTCTTCTAGAAATCCTTCTATATTTCTGGTTTATTTATGGCATCCCTTCAATCTTGATGATTACAGTTATTGTTGAATTATTTTCTTAGAATCTGTTTTTTTTTGCTAGGTTGGGATTTATAAGAACATTTGTGCTCAGTCTACTGTCTTGAATTGACCTTGTCACATTCCTTAAAAGACTGGGATTTTAAAATTTAATATAAATTATCTAAAATATCTACAAGAAATAAGATGATAATTGCCACCCAGTTTAAGACCTAGAAGATTATAATGACCATTGGATCTTACTGTCTATTACTACCCAACACACCTCAATCCCTTTCTTCAAGTGACAACCTCTATCTTAAATTTTGTGCAAATTGTTTCTTGCTTTTAATAATGACTTTACTCTATGTTTATATCTCTAAACAGTATATTTAGTTTTGCACAGTTTTGTACTTTACATAAATGGAGTGTCATCTTTATAGTTTCAGGGTTTTGCTTTATAAATTGTTTATGAGACTCATCCCTGTTGATGAATGCAGTTCTAATTTATTTGTCATTTTTATAGTTGTAGAGTATTCTACTGAATGTAGTGTTCACTAATTTATGAAGATGAAGGAAGTCTATTCTATATCAAGTCTGAGTTGTTTTTTTTGATCTTTAATATCAATTTAATTTTTTTGTATGTTTTTCTTAATCCATTAAGATGATCATATGATTTTTCTTATTAGATGTATTAATATAATGCAATTTATTAATAAACTTCAAAAAATTTATTTTTGTTCAATTACAGTTTTCCCCATGTACTAATAAATTTTATACTGGTAAATCAATCTTTACATTTGGAATAAACCCAATTTGATTATTATTGTGTACGTGTTTTGGTTTGGGTATTTGTGCCTATATTCATGAGTTGATTTGAAATACTTTTGTCTGGTTTTAATATCTTTAAATAATTCGGTGATTGTTTTTTTATCTTTTAGTCCTTCATTACATTTTGTATAATATTAGAATTATGTGTTCCTTTAACTTTAGTAAAATTTCCATTAGGTATAGTATTTTTCTTATGTGGATATTTATAACCATTGATTACACTTTCTTAAATATTTAGGTCTCTTTTTCTTTTTGCATCACTTTTGGTAAGTTATTTCTTTTTAAGTACTTTGGACACTTCATTTATTCGTGGCCCATTGGTTACCTACAACTGTGTTTAAATATTCTAATATGTGGGTTTTTGAAGTTATCTTCTTCTTATTAAATCCTATCTTAATTTAATTTTGGTCAAAGTAAGTACATGGCCTATATGAAACTCTTGGAACTTCCTCTATTCCTTTTCATTGTCAATTTACATACATTGCTCATATGTACTTCAGAAGAATGTTTATTCTCTTATTTTTTGGAGCAGAATTTTCTATATGTTTATTAGATCAAGTGTGTTAATTGCCGTGGAGACATATGAACCTCATTTGTTTTTCTTTTATTTACTGAATCTATCAATTACTGAGAGAGGACACCACTTAAAAAGCCAATACTCTGACAATAGATCTGTCAATTTCTTATATTTCTATTAATTTTTACTTTATGTATGTATGAAACTATGTTGATAAATACATGTAAGCATCAAATTTATATGTCCTTGCCTTAGACTAAAATATTATGGTAAGGAAACTTTTCACCACTATACTTTATTTTTGCCTTAAAATCTGTCTTTTGTGATATATAATATTTATACCTCTTTGCTTTTCATAATATGAGTTGATATATATTCTACTCTTTTTCTTTCAATCTTTATTTGCATCTTTTTAAAACAACACAAATCAGGATTTAAAAAATTAAAATTCTGTCTACATATCTTTGACTTTTAACTGGAAAGTTTAGTCTGTTTATGTTCATTGTGATTACCAATATACTTAAATTTATTTTTATTTTTTGTGCTTCCTAGTTTTCATGTGATTTTTAAAAAGATTTTATTTATTTATTTTTAGAGGAGGGGAAGGAAGGGAGAAAGAGAGGGAGAGAAACATCAATGTGTGGTTGCCTCTTGCACACCCCCCAACAGGGACCCAGTGCACAACCCAGGCATGTGCCCTGACTGGGAGTCAACCCAGTGACCCTTTGGTTCGCAGTCTGGCACTCAGTCCACAGAGCCACACCAGCGGGGGCTGTCATGTGGTTTTTACATTAAAAAGTATTTTATTTTAGTATTTGGTGTTTTTTCTTATTCTATTTTTCTACTTTGTTTTAGAATTTGCACTCATCCCTCCTATTTCACATAGACAAAACCTACCATGCCTCTCCACAACCAGACCAGGGAAATGCTTCCTTACCATATCCCTTCCGAGGGTGGATTTTAAAAAATTTTCTTTTTCACTGACTGTGTAGCCCTTTAGAAGACGGGTTTTTCCAGCTTTATGTGTCTAGGTTCCAAGTCTATTGCAAGTGGGCCAAGGCTTTGTTTCTTGTCCTCATTGGCTATTATTAGAAATTAGATTTGTTGGGTTAGCAGACACCCTTGTAATAGAATAGGCTTTAGCTTACTGTTTACAATTTCCTACTTTACTCCTGCTTTATTATTGTATTTTCCTTACTTTCTATTTTTTTCAAAATCAGCTATACATTTTAAAAGACAATTTTTAAAAAATCCAACAGTTTTGGTGCTTGGTAGTAGGAATGTTCAGGGAATACCTAGGAGCCTAAAGTGTTCTTTTACTCTCTGTCCCTTTCCACGCTATTACCTGGACAAGTAAATAAGGCTCACATTGAAGAGGGGCTGAGAAGCTCGATGTATGGTGAGGGACCAGGCACTGCACAGTAATACTTGGTAAAATCCATCTACCTGTGGGTCTGTCTTCATCACTCAGGAGCTATGTTGCTGGTGTTTTAAAACAGCTATACAAGTAGAATACAGGGAACAGTTGTTATTGAAATTTCTTTTGATTTAAATAACAAGATACAGTCATTGAGTCATATAGAAAAAATTTTATCCAGGGTCTTTTGTTCTTCATTTGAGATTAAAATCAATTGGAAACTTCCAAGTCTCCAAGTTATTTTTTACTTCCTAATGAACTATTAGCTAAAAATATGACAAATTAAAAGATTGCTTAAAGGAATATTAAGGTTTACAAGGTGATTTTCATCTACATAAAAGAACATATTCAGTTAAGGAAGACTCAATCATGTGTATTCTTTAGAAATTTTTTGTAGTCCTTACCCAATGATATGTTTATTGATTTGAAAGAGAGAGGGAGAGAGGGGGCGGAAAGAGAGAGAGAGATAGAGAAACATCTACCGGCTGCCCCCTATTTGCACCCAACCGGGATTGGATCTGCAATCCATGTACGTGCCCTGACTGGGAATTGGACCCACAACATTTTGGTATGTGGGATGACACTCCAACCCACTGAGTCACCTGGCCAGGGCTGTTTATCTTTTTTTTTTTAATATAAAATTTAAAATGTCTTGTGATCTAAAGACTCAGTCTGTTTGAGCAAAAACTAATCAGGAAGACAGGCAGTCTGAGTTTTAATATCATCTTGGTCCCCGATGCAGTTTTGTTAGTTTCTTTGTTTCTGGTTTGTCTTCTACTGGTGCCTACCTAACCCAACTCCAAGAGATGTGAGAATGTAGTGGGGTTCTTGCAGCCCTCTTCTTTTTAAGTTTAACTTTCAAACTGCTTGCCTGTCTCTACTTTATAATACAATATGCTCCCTTTGACATTTAATAAATATTTCTAGTTGCCACATGACAATACTCCCTTCCAGCCCTCAGTTCAGTTTGGACAACATGCCTGTCATTCTTCATTAGTGTATAGGGGATGATTACAAAAAGGGAGATGAGAATTCTGCCACCATTAAGGTGGAAGCCATTATGATGAGCCAAAGCAGCAAATACTTACCCTTAATCAGACACTCATTGTACTGATTATGAGTTCAACTGTGAAGAAAATGAACAAAATTAAACTGCATGGATGAAGTGTTGGAAACATATCATTGAAGATTTATCCAGAAGAAGAGATTTAATTTGGGACAGTATAATTTTAAGTTGTCAAATAGAATTCCTCTGTACCTGCAAGCTTTTTTGGATGACTGACTTTAGAACATTTAACTTTGGTCCATTTCAAGTTCATATTTTGTCTTTATTACATATTGTGATACTTGAAGGAAAATGTATCAAAACAGTTTCAAATCAGTGTGAGCATGCTAGAACTATTTTTAAATACATTTTTAGCAAATGTCATCATGGGTAGTTCATGGTTAAAATACTTATCTAGTCCTCTTTTTTATGTAGTCTATGCATTGCTGAGAACAAGTGTAAGTTTCTTTTGAAGACTCGCTTCTACTCAATTGTATTATTTTCTGGTACAGAGAACAATATGGAGTTGTTTATCTTTGCACCTCCCACTCTATTCCCTGCTTTTCCTGCCCTTGTCTCTATTTATCTATCTCTATCTCAGAGGGTTTTTAATTTTTTTTACCACCAATTTATAAAGGACTTTTTTACTTTCTGGAGCTTCTAGCTTCAGTATCAACTTTTAATTCACCAAATCAATCTTCCATGTAAGCACATATTTGGCCAAGCTTCCTTTAAAAGTGATTTTAAAACTCCACAAGCAATAAATTGTTATTGTAAAACATAAGAAAAATCTATAAAAATCCCCTACATCTTCACTACCCAGAAATAACCAATGTTACACTTTGGTGTATATTCCTCAGAATATTTATATGTAAGTATAGCTGCTATTTTCTTTATCTTATATAGATAAAAAATGGAATCATATGTGGCTTATGGTTTTATAGTCTCTTTTTATTCATTCAACAAAGAGAGCAACCTACCTCATGGGTGTTTCATTATATCAATGAATATACCTCTAAAACTTATTTTACGTCTTCAAAATTCAGTTTCATGGATATGCCAAGACTTACTCAACTTATCCTCAATTATTAGAAATTCAGGAGATTTCTAAAAACAAGTGATTAACACATATTTGGGCATCTACTTTGTGCCAGGGCCTATTCCAGGTTCTGAGTTTTCAGTAAACAAGACAAATAAGTTTCTGCTCATATGGAATTTATTTTTGGATAGTAGCATTCAAATAATCCCTCTTTTTTGGTAGTAAGCTACTCTCCCTCATGAACACATAGGTACTTTAGTTTGTTTTCTACAGATGATTCTTTTTATACAAGCTAAAGGAAGAATACCTCTCTACCCTTAACAAGTAACTGTTAGGCTTCTGTGCTTTTGTTTGGAGACTTTGGTGGTAATGAGAAATGTGTGTTCTTGTAGAAATCTAAAACCAGAGCTGGAATTATCAGTATTTATTGACTTCAGGGTCATCTTTTAATGTCACTCGTTATAAATAAATTCTCCTAGGGGAACCCATTTTAGTGTATATAAATTACATTATAATTTTATCTGACTCATAGGCTGTATACATTTTAGTAGTTGTTTCGGTGGCAGAATTTTAAAAGGCACCTTGTACTCTACTACTGCTGTGTATGACATTGCTCTATATCCTCAACCATAAAACAAAGAGTTTGACTGGATGATTTCGACAGTGCCTGGACAGAGAGGCATTGCACAATCATAAAATAGTTTTTATAGCTTTGGATTAAATGACTTCAAACCTTTTTGGTATACACATAACAGACAATCTCTCAGCTTCTGGTTCTGATTTCCCTTAAATACATTATATTGTTTTTCTCAATATAGGAATGGCAGGGTTTTCAGTTAAATGCTGTCTATACTAACAACCCCCAAGTGATTTATCCCTTCTCAGTTCGGGGGAACATTTGCCCTCTCAAGTGCACAAGAACAACCCATCTACCTCCTCAGAGAATTTTCCTAACTGTTAAGTTAGTCCCTTGCTGATTGATCTTTTCAGGAGATGTTTCATTTCTTTTATTTTCTTTTTTTCCATTGTCTTTTAGCCTCCTTATACTCCCTCCCCACCCACAATCACCATGCTGTTGTCCATGTACATGAGTCCTTTTACCATTTTGGTAAAAAATAAGTGGTAATATTAACATAACAGTTAGTTAACCTTGTTTGGATTCAATGTGTGCAAGGTCAGAGATGGAGAATTAATTGGGCTTTTCATTGTAGTTTTGCTTTTTTCATCTCTCGATATACAAATGTATTTTCAGAGGGTAGAATACCAGAAGGACTATAGGAATCAAAGATATCTCTAGCCTTTAACTCTTGGCAAACTCTTCATATTACTTTTGGATATTTCCTATTTCTTCTGCCATTTCTCCTGGGAAAATTCCGAATTAGCATTCCAGAATTTTTTTTTTCTTTTTGACAAAAACAAACTCTATTAGATTTTTTTCAAGTACTTACTGCAGATTTCATAAGGTCAGATTCCAACTACTATTTACTTTTTTTAATTGACATTCAGAAAGAATTTTTAGCTGGAGTTAAAGACAAAGAGGCAGAAGCACTTATTATAGCTCAACTGATCTGAAAATGATCTGATTTGTAAACGTCCACAAAATGACTTAATTGTTTTATTATTCCTAATCTGAATTTATACCATTAGAACCATTTCTACTGAAGGAATACAAGTTTATTAACAAGTAGTATCACATAGAGGGATTCAGGTACAAAGGAAATACTCGCTCCTTTGAGAGCTGGCCCACCCCCCAGCTTTGACAGAAGAGTTTGGCCTATAAAACATCCCATGAGCCGTGGCAATAGTCACAGCGATAGGGCTGTAAGATTCAGGTATCATTTAAAATTAGCAGCCTGGCAGCATGAGACATCAAAGATAACACCAATATCATAACCTTCAGAAATTAAGTTTCTTGGCCTTAGTAATAAAGAAACTGTTGGGAAAGCAGTAGTTTTTTGAAGGAAAAAACAAACTCAGTGAAATGCAATAATTCAAAATTAATTTCACTTGACGAGTGTTTTCAAAGAAGTATTTAGCGACTTTAGAAATACAGCACTTTGAATAGATACATTCATATGTACTTTTCACATAAATTTTGAATCATTAGTTCTAATACTTATATGTTCACAGTTATCTTAAGTGCCTAAATTATGTATTCCTAATGCTATGTTTTATTCATCATTTTATCCTTGGTACTTACCATAGTGTCTAACTTATACTAAGTACCCAATAAATGTTTGATTAATGAACAAATTTCTATTTAACATATTATGAGTGTGAAGCATTTAAGAAATTCTTTCTTGAGTGTCAATTTGTTTATTATATCAGAACACATTGTAACCACTGCCACAATAAGTCTAACACGCTACGAAGCACATAGCATCAAGGGCACTTAGCTTTACCCTGACTGCTGGTTATGAACTGGTTTTGAGAATTTTAAAAATCATGTAGGTTAAATGTGGCTTCATTCAGATTTTTTAAAAAATGAGCCCCTTTATCATCCTTGTCCTTGATTTGTACAGTATACAATCAAGTAAGGTTAAAGCAGTCACCTGAAATCCACCCTGGCCCTATATTACCACTTACAAAAAATGTATTGCTAGCCAGCTCTCTCTAAGATGTCTATTATTTTATAATATTAGATACGGTTCTGCTCTCCAGGTGCTTACACTCTAGTAGGGAAGAAAAGGTCAACCAATTTAGGTTACATATTAGCAAATAAAGTAACATAGAATAATATATCTATATAACAGTGTAAGACAGAATTCTTTAAATTATATTAGAATATTTTAGGGGAAGGTAGATTAGTCTTGAACAGTTTAAAAGAAATGATGAATTATATGGGTAAGAATTGTTACACATCCTTAGTATTTGAAAGCTGTGGCTCATGATAAAGGGAAATGATAATGATAAAGGGAAAGTTAGCATGAGAATAAATTTTTTATGTGTGGCTGAAATAGAAAAGTTTGAATTGGATCAACTGTCAAATGGGATTCTTTTATGGCCCGCTGCCAAATGACAGGTGGCTTTGTGTAGCTCTGCTTTTGAGCCCTACTCCAAGTGCTGTAGGAGAACCCTGGCAGTTTTGAAGGCTAATTAACATAGTTAAAAAGGGAGACTACCTGAGTGCCCCTGACAAGAATAAGGCAGAGATAAAATGGAATTTAAACAGTTTTCTTAATCCAGACAACTTTACTATCTAGAAAAACTTCAGGTGCCCCCAGTACTAGGAATTATTACTTCTTAGACCCTTTATTAAGTAAAGGAAAGGTAGCCTTTAAAAAGAAGTGGGTTAATATAAGTTAGTAATAAATGCATTGATTTATTTATTCAATCAACTCAAAAATTATTGTTTATTGTGAAGTTGCCTGAGGATGCACAGTCACTCAGTCTCAGCCTGGACGAAGTCCTCAGGCAACTCATCCTGTGCTAGTGATGTGTGAGTAGTTGCACAGACGAGCAAGTCTGGACATCCCCAGTACAGAGAAGTGCTGGGGTGGGAGAGGCGTAGGCTCTTTTGGAAACACGTAGGAGTGGCATAATCCTGCTTGGAAAAAATACCAGTGTAGTTTCCTTCCTCTTGCAATAGTACTTTAGATTAATTCAAACTGATAATGATATAATAATGTTAATGGAGGAACATTAGCATTAATGCTAATGAAAATGCTTAATGTGTATCATCTCGTCTTCTCAAAACTGCCCTACTCAAATAGGCACCGCTTTGTTTCGTTGTGGTTACTATTTTACTGATAAGGAAAGCAAGACTTAAAAAAGTTGAGTAACTGTCTGATGGTCACAAAACTAATCCGGAGTAGACATGGGCACAAATTAACCCTATACGTTAATTTTCACAAGCACACGTGCACAATTTCTGAGAGGAGACATGAAGCAGAAACAGGTGCGTGTAACTACCAAAAGTACTCTGTATTAAGAACAAGCCCTCCCACCTGCAAGTCACTGCACATTTTTTAAATTACAAACTTGTTGAACTTTTTAGATCAATAAGGCTTAGATGTAACTTCTTGGTGTCTGGACGGGAAATGTACATTTGAAGTGAATTGGACAGCAGGGAAGCCACTCGCTGGAGCAGAAATCCTTCTCAGTAATAACAGTGGAAGGTTTCTTTGGCACAAGCATAATTGTGAAACGTTTATGTACAAATGAAGCAGCAGTGCAAGGAAAAGATTCACAATCCTTCCAAATAATCGATTTGGAAATAGGCAAACATCTTTTGTAATGCAGCATAAGAACCAGTTTAAAGTCATTTTTGAAGGTTAAGTGTTTGGTTTTTCACTGTCCTCTTTGTCTTCTACAAGTTTAAATTTTCCAGCTTAAAAATGGTTAATTGTACAAATGAGAAATGCCAATTACATGAAAACCAGAGGACATAAATGCTATATCAGTCCCTTATAGAAAAGAATGGCTAAGACCGTTCATAGCGTTGGATGGAATGATCTCTTCTTCAGGTCATCTCTTCTGATGAAGAAGCCACTCAGTGGCACTGAAACAGACAACAGCAACTGTTCCCTCTCCAAATCACGTCTGAATAACAAGTAGTCGAAGCAAGAAAAACTTGGAATATTGAGGTGTCTTCATATTCTGACCTCAGTGCATTTCAATAATGGTTTTATCCTCAAAATACAGATTTGAAACTTTTAGTCGTCTTAAAGTGGCAGCACACAGATCAATACTAATGGAGAACAGCTGGGACTTAGGATGGGTTATAAAAGGACATCTTTTCATCCTGAGTAATACCAGTATCAAAGTGATCATCTTCTAAAGCTACTGCTTCTTAAATAACAATTGGGCTCATCAAATCCAGACTTATCAAAAGACAAGTCTCCCTCAGTCTAGTTGGATCTTACAGCTGCCTGGAGCAATAACTAATAGATAAAGAGGGCCGATGTTACAAAGGCATTGTAAAACAAAGACAGACCAAAATGTAAATGGAGTTACTTTTACCCAATTAAATCCAAGATCTGTAGTAACTACAAGAAATAATGAGGTTGAGATAATTTTTCAAGTATAAAAATATTGCTAAATATTTAATATCCTGAATATTGAGAAGGCCTAGGTCCTCTACACTATGAGAAATAACCCATTGCACGTGTTTCCAAAAATGAACCACCAAGTATAAGTGATGCGTAGAATTATGCATTCTAAAGCTGAAGAAAACTTACAATTATTTGATACATGCCAAGTACAAAAAACAATGAACGTGAAGTTGTGAATTAAATTACATGCCGAGTGAATAAAAATAAAAAGACTTTTCAGGCAGCCTCCAACTAAAAATGTGCTCAGAAGCCTGACAGTGACTTTATCAGTGTCTTATGCCTTGGCCCATAGTTCCAGTTGAAATGATTATTGCCCACTGTAAAGTATAATGCATATCGCCTATGTACATCTCCAGAGGAGATGCATAGTTCACATTTGTTTCCATGTTTGATCCAACACTGCTGTATAAATTTGTAAGTGGTGCTAAATGATGGTAATATTTGTGATTTCCATAAATGAGAAAGGCAGGCTGTTGCTTGTCATTGAACTCAGTTTACAGCTGTTAGAATGGGCTCCCTCAGTCTTTGAGATAAGTTTGGCTTAAGTGGCTCAATCTTACTCATGAGTTTCTTTAACCAGAATGAGAAAGTTTACTGTGATATCTTCAAACAGTATTATGATTTTATTTCTTAAATGGGAATTGTGAAAAATTTAAAATTTTACCTATATGGAGATATATTTGTAAAGTTTGAGAAGGAAAGGCTTGTAATTCTTCAACTCTGGGTCACAGGTCAGCATTACCATATTGCCCCTTTGCAAATGACACTATTGGAAAGCAGAGTGATTTGCCTAATGTCAGACAGAAAGTAGGTGTTAGGGTCAGGGCTTACACTGTGGCCATTTGAATTCAGGCTCAGTATTTTTTGCACTAAAACACAACTAATGTTTGAAATCTATTCAATATTGCTGTATTATTTATAAGCCATAATTTGTGATGTTTGTGCTGCTGCCATTGCTGTTACCCAAATAGTCACAGATATGTGTGATCATAGTCACATGCCACGTATGGACATTTCAGTCAAATGACAAACCAAATATATGATGGTGGTCCCACAAGGTTATAATGAAGCTGAAGAATTCCTGGTGGCATCTTAGCTGTCCTGACATCAGAGCCCAATGCTCTGCGTTACTCACCTGTTTGTGGTGATGCTCTCCAGTTGTATAGAAGTATAGCACACAACATTATGTAGAGTACCGTAGTCAATTTATGTTACTGGTTTATGTATTTAGCTATACCATATTTTTATTATTATGTTAAAGTGTACTCTTTCTACTTTTTACAAAAAGTTGGTGTAAAACAGTGTGTCATGTTACAAAGGCAGGGGGCTCATACGTCTTGTGTTTACTATGTCCCTTGATTGCATCATGTTCTCTTATGCTTGACTTAATCTTGTGTTGTTTTGTGCCATGTGGCCGAGGGGCATAGTGGGCTATACCATCTAGGTTTGCATAAATGCATGTGTTATGACATTCGAATATTCTAATGATGCATTTCTCAGAACGTATCCCCATCACCAAGCAGCATGACTGTATTAAATATTTCAAAGATGCAACAAAAAAGTTATGCCTTATTTTCTGGCTTTATTGGGCTTTAATTGATAAATAAAAAAATGTATGTATTTAAGATGTCCATATGATGGTTTGATATACATCCGCATTGTAAAATGATTATAATGATTATAATGACTTATAATCAAGCTAATAACACTTCATTACCTCACAGAGTTACTTTTATTTTTGGTGTGGTGAGATCACTTAAGATCTACTCTCTTAACAAATTTCAAGTAATGTACAGTATTATCAACTATAGTCACCACGCTGTATGTTAGATCCCCAAACTGATTCATCTTATAACTAAAAGTTTGTATGTGTCCTTGGCTGACATCTGCCCATTGTCCCATGTCCCAGTCCCTGTAACCACCATTGTGCTCTGGTTCTGAGTCTGACTTTTTTAGGTTCTACACTTGCGTGAGGTCATTTGACATTCTCTGTCCGGCTTATTTCACTTAGCATAGTGTCCTTGAGTTTCTTCCATATTATTGCAAATGGCAGGCTTTCTTTCATTTTATGGCAAAATAATATTCCATTGTGTATTTGTATTATGTTTTATTTATCCATTCACTGGTTGACAGACACTCAGGTTGTTTCCCTGTCTTGGCTATTGTGGATACTGCTGTAGGTACATATGAGGGTGCAGCTGTCTCCTCAAGATTCTACTGTACTTCCTTTGCACATGTGCGCAGCAGCAGGATTCCTTGATCGTCAGATAGTTTTAGTTTTACTTTTTTGAGAAACCTCCATACAGGTGCTGCACTTTTAAACAAGGGAAGCCATTTCTAAATTAGATCATCTACGTTACCTGTTATCTCTATTGAGATGTTCTGTGGTTATAACACAGTAAGTGCTGAAGTATGGAAGGAATGGGTGCAGTACTCTGATGTGATACGGGTGTAGCATTTCTGTGTGTCGGGAGATGGAATGGCTGTCTCCAAAGGACTGACAACCAGTCAGAGGAGGTCAAGAGAAAGAACTCTGGGCTAAAATTGGGACCTGGGGATCATTTAATGTACATGGAATCATAAACATAAAATATTATTACTTGTAAAAATGAGGGGATTGGTAGAGAATAGTGTTCCCCAGGGTGTCTGCTGCCTGCTTCCTCTTTCCTTTCCCTTTAATGGGCATAATGTGCACAATTTTCCTTTTTAAATCCTTTAGGAGGAACGCACACTTGACATTTCACCATGGGTCCCATCCCTCTCTCTAATCCTAACAATCTGTCTGGTTCATACATTTTTTTTTTACTTATCTGGCCCCAATGTAGATGAAGTCCAAGGTCCCTTTCTACTAAAAAATTCTGTGGCTTTTTTTAATGTATAATTGGCTGAGTGTACATCATTGCACTCAAATATAGCTAAGGTCTGCTTTTGCTACAGACCATGCTGTTTTGGGGCTAAAGGACCTGTTTTAAATTTGTTCCAATTTCCTCAGTTGCCAAGAAAATACAGGTATCCCTTACAAAATTAAAAAGGTAACATAATATATGGAAATTCTTAAGGAGTACATTAATTATTGGACTCATCAGCCAGGTGAGCCACCGGTAGCTTTCTGAAGGGAATGCAATCCTGCAACACACAGAAACAATCAGCTTCTCAGTGTCTGATGGTCACGATTCAGGAAGATAGATTCCCACTTAGGAAGAGAGCTAGCCATCCTTTTATTTCTGATTACGTCTGGCTACCTGGGTCTATTATTCCACTATCTTTTTACTGAACTTGGACATCCTGTATCATGCTGTAACTTTCCATCTTGGGCACATTGTCTCTATCGAAGTTCTTATTCATTCCTTTCTTTTTGTCTCCTATCGCAGAAGAAAAGAAGGCTAATCCCATCTTATCTACCTGAAGTTTTCTCTCTTTCATCTTTCTCTCTGCTCTCTCCTTTCACACTGCCAGAACCAAGAAAACCCCCATACCTGATGCTCCCTGGGACAGCTGCCCTCTTTCTTCCCCCGTGTCATTGCTAAACTTGTTAAACAAGTATTCTGCACTAAATTCACTTTCCACGCGCCTCAACTTCTCTGGCAGTTGATAATGTTCTACTGCCCATTTAAAATCACTTCTCCCTTTCCTTGGCTGGCATTTATTTTCATTCTGATTTTAAAAGTGCAATCTAGTCATTATAAAAACCTAAAAAGATATAAAAAAGAAAAGGAACACCTTTAATTCCATTCTCCAGAGGTAGATATAACCACAGCTAATATTTGATAACTTATGATTTTATATGCTAATATTGGTGATTTTTCTTTCAGTCTTTATCTATAGTTATGCATATATTGTCTATGAATATGTGGTTTGTGCATATATATAATATATACAAGCATATATTGATATATGCATGTATACTCTGATATATATGACATACATAAAAAGCATATATATAGAAAATTATACATATACTGTTGTGAAATTCCCTTAATATTAATAGATATATATTTTTTGCATATTTGTAGCATGAAAACTACCTTAGCTCATTTATTATTTGAAAATGTGATTTTTAATGATTGTTTAGTATCTTATTATGTACCCTAACTTCAGGACTTAATCTTCAGTTGTTAAGTACTTTGGATGTTTTCCATAATAAATAAATACTGGAATTGCCCTCTTCAAAGTTATCAACGACTGCTAATCATCCAGCTCAATGACGTCTTCTGGCGTTTGGAGTGGCTGCTACGTCCCTGAGAGGAACTTCCCTTGGCCTCTGATCCTCGTTCTCTTGCTCTGATTCTTTATTCTTTTTCCTCTTCCTAAATGTAGATGGTCCTCAAGGCAGTGTTCTCGGCTTTCTTACTGCAATGAACTCCCATCTGGAAAATCCACTTTTCCCAAGTCTACCTTTCGAGCCTAGAAACGTATCTCAACTACTATCACCTCTTTTCTTAATAAACATTTCTACCTAAAACCAATGTTTAAAAACAATTTGGACTTATCCACCCTTACATAATATTGAACTTTACTGACCTAATTCAGGACTTTCATGACCTTCAGATTTCTTTTCTTAAGTATATTTAATTGATTATGCTATTACAGTTGTCCCATTGTTTTTTCTCCTTTATTCCCCTCTGCCCTGCACCCACCCTCCCCCCAGCATTTCTTGTCCACCTTAGCTCATGTCCATGGGTTGTACATATAAGTTCTTTGCCTTCTCCACTTCCTATACTATTCTTAACCTCCCCCTGTCTATTTTGTACCTACCATTTATGCTTCTTATTCCCTGTACTTTAACCCCATTCTTCCCCAACCCCCTTCTGGCTGATAACTCTCCATGTGATCTCCATTCCTGTGATTCTCTTCCTATTCCAGCTGCTTCCTTAGTTTGTTTTTGTTTTTTAGGTTCAGTTGTTGATAGTTGTGAGTTTGTTGTCATTTTACTGTTTATAGTTTTGATCTTCTTCTTTTTCTTAGATAAGTTCCTTTAACATTTCATAAATAAGGGCTTGGTGATGAACTCCTTTAACTTGACTTTATCTGCCGTTCCATTCTAAATGATAGCATTGCTGGATTGAGTAATCTTGGATGTAGGCCCTTGCCTTTCATGACTTTGAGTACTTCTTTCCAGCCCCTTCTTGCCTGCAAGGTTTCTTATGAGAAATCAGCTGATGGTCTTATGGGAACTCCTTTGAAGGTAACTGTCTCCTTTTCTCTTGCTGCTTTGAAGATTCTCTCCTTATCTTTCCTCTTGGCTAATGTAATTCTGATGTTCCTTGGTGTATGCTTCCTTGGGTCCAACTTGTTTGGGACTTTCTGAGGTTCCTGGACTTCCTGGAAGTCTATTTCCTTTGCCAGATTGGGGAAGCTCTCCTTCATCATTTTTCCAATAAGTTTTCAATTAGTTGCTCTTCCACTTCTCCTTCTGGCACCCCTATGATTTGGATGTTGGAGTGCTTAAAGTTGTCCCAGAGGTTCCTGGTCCTGTCCATATTTTTTTGAATTCTTGTTTCTTCATTCTGTTCTGGTTGAATGTTTATTTTTCCTTCTGCTCGGAATCATTGATTTGAGTCCTGTTTTCCTTCCCTTCACTGTTGGTTCCCTGTATATTTGCCTTTATTTCACTTTGTATAGCCTCCATTTTTACCTCTGTTTTGTGACCGTACTCAGCCATTTCTTTGAGCATCCTGATTACCAGTGTTTTGAACTTTGCTTCTGATAGGTTGGCTATCTCTTCATCACTTAGTTCTTTTTTTTTTTTTTGAGTTTTGATCTGTTCTTTCACTTGATATTAACTATTATCTGAATTGTCCAATGCAAAGCTTTGCATACCAACTCTTTTTTCCCACTTTTTTCTGCCAGTATGTCCAAGTTATTTTCTTTTCTTCCTTTTCCTTTAACACCACTAAAATTAACTCTTCACTGTTTCAGTTGAACATTACTCATAGTCACTTCATTTTTAGACTGCCCTATGTCCTCATAAGAAAGAAAAAGTAGTCTTTGAAACAGTAGTCAGTGGTAAAATAAGTATGTATAAAATGTATCACAATATAATATATCACAATATAAAAGAAATTTTAACAGCTTTTTGATACTTAAAGTATCTGCATCAGAGAAGAGTATTTTCATTTTTTTTCCAACACATGGGAGATAAGGACCAGGGTGTCTTGTTCCTGTTTCTCTAATGATTTCTGACCTGGAAGATTTTCCTCTGTGTGTGTACCCCTGGGGGATTGCTTTCTATTCCTTGAGATCAATACCCAGTGTGGTAGATGCACCCAAGCTGATAGCGCCTCTGACATGGTCTGACCTACCTGTGATGTGGTTATCTCCCTGAATCACCATCATGCTCTTTCACAAGAATTCCCTCCAAAAGTGCCCTACCACGGGCTGTGGACATTGTCAAGCCTGGCATTCCAGTTTAGTGTCATTCAGTTCTAATAGAGGATGTACATTTTTTAGATCCCTTATTATAATTGCAAAAGTAGTTCTGTACAAATATGTTCAATAAATAACACATACTAGTTATGTGAGTAGTGGTGCTTATAGTGTGATTTCTATGTGAAAAATAAGCAAACTGGGTAAGTTATTATAGGAAAGTACTGTCACCTGGAGAAGACCGTATGCTTGACTAAAGCTTTTATCATATTAAGCACCTGGCTGTCTCGGGCCATGGAGGCTTTCTTGGACAGATACCTGCCGGAGCATTCTAACAGCACTGTTTAAATTGCCAATATAAAGTTTGGCTTCTGGATGATCTTTCAGACATTTTCCAGAAAGAATGAATGTACTGGTGCTCTCCTCCATTTTCAGTGAGAGAAATAGTTTAGAACATTGGAATGAGGTCCTGTGGAAGGTTGTATAATTACATTCCATTAAGGCCTTTTAAAACAGAATAGCTATTTAGATTCCTGGAGTTCTTAATGAAGTGCTTTTTTTTTTTTTTTTGTAGTGAAGGAGTTATTCTATGATGGTTTCTGAAGTCATTCTAGGTGTCATTTTGAATAGTTTTAATGTCTTAGATAAGTTTCATTCAGAAAAACACCCCTGTTTAGAAAATTGGGTGTGACATAAAGTTATTGCAAAAATCTTAATTCTTTCACCATTTCTGAGGAAGGTGTCTAAGGATGAAATAAATAATAAATATAAGCATTCTGTTGCCTGTGTAGAAAGGACCAAATGAGAAATTTAAAATCATCTTGTCTAATCGCTTTCTAATCTCTATACAGTTCAACCACTGTGACAGTTTGAGGCAATTGGTGAAAAAAAGTTTATATTTTGAAGAAATAAAAAGTAAGGACCAAAGTCAAGGAAGCAATATGGTTTCATAGAGATGAGCTAAGTGGTTTCAATTCATACCAACATTATGTACTGACTGCTGTGGATTATAAGAGGGATCTTTTCTCCCTCTCCATCTTTGGGGATTTTGTGCCATTTTCCTCCCAGAGTTCCCCCTGCCATCTCTTTATGCATTACTTTTCCCAGCCCAAGCATCTGTTTTTCCCCCTGTGCATTGTTATGGAAAGAGGGAGGCTGATGGAGTAAAAAGTGACTGCATTTTGTCTTAGACAGACCTAGGTTTATACCTTTCTTTGTCACTTAGTATCGGGATTGCCTATGTAAAGTTACACATTCTCATGTGAGAATACTGAAATAATTTATGCTTCTCAGAGCTGGTACAAAATTAGATATCTAGAAAATTTCTTAGCAAGTTGCCGATAAAATGAATTCTCAGTGATTATTAGGCATTATTGGTCTGTTTTCCTATGTCATGTAAAAATACCATTGCCAATTTGGATATAGAAATTGTATTAAACCTGACAAAAGGTATACCAATTGACTATATAAAAAGGAATACATGATAAGGTAACAGATATTTTAAAGAGTAGCCAAAAATAAAAACAAGCAAGCATTATTAACAGAGTTTCAATTGAGCTATATAGTTTTAAACCAAATGAATACTGATAGTAGCATGAAGTTCTCAAATATAATTTGATGATGGATGCTTGGGGTAATCTTCCTAAGTTGGAGGCCATTTTGGAGATATTCTTAAGAATCAAGTGTAGGTTGAGGCCGTGTGCTTGTCTGTGAAAGCTGTTTGTCACGTGGTGTATTTCAGGTTAGAGGAGCCGTCTGTCCTGGGGGTTAAGAGCACGGCGGGTTCTGGAGCCGAGTGCCAGGGTTAGCATTACACATTCATCAGTAACTATATCACATGGGCAGCTACCTAACTGTGCTTCTGGTATAACTGTGGGATATAATGGTTCTGTGCAATATAGTTTGTGTGTGTGTGTGCATGGCTATGTGACAATTAACTGAGTTAATACATGTAAAGAGATTATAGCAGTTCTAGGCAAAAAGTAAGTATTCTACATTTATTGGGTGCTATTATTATTATCATTAATAGTAGTGGTAGCTATAGGCAATAGTATAATTTGGAAATAATTATATTTGGTAAGCTTCCCAGAATTATTTTATGCCTAATATAGACTAAGAATTGAATATCTTCAATGACTAAAAAAAAAGCCAGTATTTGAGCCTCAAATAGGGAGATCAATATTATCCATACTTTATTTATTGGTGAATAAAGTTGAAGAGTGTAGCCCTGGCTGGTGTGGCTCAGTGAATTGAGCACGGGCCTGCAAACCAAAGGGTTGCCGGTTCAGTTCCCAGTCAGGGCACACGCCTAGGTTTCAGGCCAAGTCCCTGGTGGGGGGCACATAAAAGGCAACAGCACATTGATGTTTCTCTCCCTCTCTTTATCTCTTCCTTCCCATCTCTTTAAAAATAAGTAAATCTTCCTTCCCATCTCTTTAAAAATAAGTAAATAAAATCTTTAAAACAAAACAGACTTAAAAAAAATAAAGTGACAATTTTTAAAAAAAAGAGTGCTGTAGCTTGGAAAAATATTCCATATGACAGAATAAGGGCCTATTACCTATTGCATTCACAAATAAAATACAGTGTTGGGGTTGTGTCTAAATTTAAAAAATAGATTTTCTTAAAAGACATATAAACCTACTGTGAAAACATGAATCACACCTTTATTTTATTGTAAGATGCAACTTTAATCTCCAGTATACACACACATTCAATTCAATCCTTGTAGGCAGATATTAATATTTCTATTGCGCAGATGGCAAAACTGAAGATGAGAAAGACTGTGTGGCTTGCCTGAGATACACACTGAGCACGTGGGAGAATTCTCAACAGTTTAGTCTCTCTAAAAGTATATCATTTACTGTTAGGCCACTCTGTGGATCTTCGCTGTATTTGATGCTCAGAATACGTATCGTATTTAAAAAGAGAGTTCTTTTTTATAAAGCAATCTCAGCTAAGATACAAGGGTGTGTTCAGATGGAGAGCCATGGAAGGTCTGAAGTCGGCAAAAAGGGAAGTGAACTCACTAAAGGAATCTAGGACCTGGGGTTGCTCAGAAAAGCAGAAGGCCAGAGATGAGAGGCACAGGAGAAACTGGTCACGAGACATTCTGGGAAAATGTGTCTGTAGCAACAGATGTGGAATTGTAGCTGCGCTAATGAAACAGGTTCTTGTCAATTTGGGGTGAATCATGCTGACAGCCAGCAGCATGCACCGAAGAATAAATCATGCTCTATGGAGGCCCATCGCAGAAGGAATGCAGCTAACGAGAATCTGTGCATCATCACTCTGATGCGGTGTGGATGAGTGCTCATCAGGAACAATTGACCTAGAAACAGGCGAGTGTTTCAAGGGGTATCTTATAGCCAAGCCCATACCAGTCAGTGTAGGCATTTCCAGATGAAATATGTGATTTTTCCAGGCCAAGTTAGGGACAGAGCAGCCCTGACTTTTTCCTACCGTTGCTGACACAGTTTTTTGGACACGGCATGCTTAAGTAGGTCCTGAAATAGATCAAAGCAAGGGTAGACTAAATCTCCCCCATCTCGGGCGCAGGCAAGAGGATAGGAACTCTGGAGTCAGAAAGACCTAGATTTGGATTCCAGCTGTTCCACTAATTTTCTATAAAATTGGCAGGTTACTTTTTGTCTTGGTAACTTTTTTTTTCATTTCTAAAGTAAGACTAAGCATACTTATTTTGAAATGCCTAAGATAGCCTGTGTAATATCCTGGCACACACTATGTATTTAATAAATGTCGATTAATGTCAGTCCCCTTCTATTTAGTGACGAGAATTGATATGCCATGTACTACCTATCTTTTCCTGATTATAATTTCTTCACATGGTTGCTCTTTTTCTAAAGTTTGAGATTCATTCATTTATTCATCAATTAGATATTGAGCACTCATAGTGTGCCAGGACCTGGGCCAGCTAGTGGGGTTATACTGTTCACTGCAGAGTTTATGGACAACTTCAATGCAATGTGATGAGTACAGGATGCTAAGGGAGCACCATGGACAGGCAGGGTGATAGGTTGTCTCCGGAGCCTTCTGAAGTATGAGTATGGGGTACTCAGGGAAAGGAGGGTGAGGGTAATGGTATATTCCCTGAAAAGCATAACATTTACAAAGACATGAAGGCCTTGCATGGACAACCATTGGTCTCTTTCTGGTAATTTAAAGGCTATTTCTAAGATTTAAATGGCTTCCAATAAGTTAGTCAATCTAACTCCAGCCAAGGACACACAATTCCATTACCCCCTTTGTTACTCATCGCCACGCTTTGTTCCATCATACTTAACTTTCAGAAGATTTCTGTGCTTCTTGGCTCTGCGAACTAACCCAGCTCCAAGGCTTGGCCTCAGAATTGTAGGCACCAGCTTGGATATTTTTCTAAACAATTTAATAATTTGACCCTTGTGGTCAGTGCCACAAATGTTTTAGTTTAAAAAATGTATAAAGTTTTATTGGATATTAACATCTCAAAGCAGGTTTTTCTATAGTTTATGTATAGCCTTGAAAAAGGGTATTATAGATGGAATAACCAATAAGAATTATGAATTCTTTTTCTTAAGATGTGTGTTATCCTAAGCTTCTATTGTGTGTTGTAAGAGAATGAGCTTTAAAAACATTACATTTTGTCCAAAATATTCTGTCAGAGCTGAGGCTAGAGTCCTGGAGCCCGGACCTTACTTGGGTTGAGCAAGCGGAAGTGAGTAGCAACAAACAAGCAATTTGCGTGAAGATCCACCTGAGCTTCCCCAGTCAGTCTCTCCCTATGCACCTGTGAATTTTATTAACTAGGGAAAAAAGTTAGAAAAGACTTTTCAGACACAAAGGGCTTTTTCTTTGTATATTATTGGAATGTATTCTTTAAAATGTTGCTGTGCCTAGCCAAGTCTAAGCACAGGGAAATGCGTGAATCTACAGAGAAAATTCTGAGCACGTTAATAGAAAAGAAGTGGTGGCTGGTAACTCCAGAATTCAGGGGGTGCTTATTTATTTATATAGAGCTCGGCTGTGCCTGTAGAGTTCCCAGTGCTTGTGACATATTGCTTAACTGGGTGCAAGACTAGCAATTCAAATAAATCTGATACTTCATGATATACAGAACTAAAAGTCCGGAAGTAAACATACTGATGAACCTGTAGTTTTATATTCTATTATTTAAATCTCATTATTTATCAAGAACTGGAAAAAGCCAACTGAAATGATTCAGAGGGAAAGAGACTCTGAACCCAGTGAGAGAATGTGAACCCTTATCATTCTGAAGGATACTGGTCACTGTGGAAAAGCTAACCCAGGCACAGATTTATGTTCTTGAACAAATATCGGGCGTCTGTATTTGGTTTGTTTCCAGTGCCCCGTTTGACTTACAGTGTCCGAGAGAGTATTACCGATCGAACGTGGTGTCCATCTCCGATGTCCTGTCTGATAGGTCAGAGCGGACGTGATGACAGAGAACAATAAGTTTAAAGGTGTATTTGATCCTTAGGAATCTGGTGTTGAGACCTAAGGAAACAAAGGGAATGGTTAATAAGGGCATTTTGAAAAACAAAATTTCCCATGCTACATTTAACCGGGTTGATAATGGCAAAATTGGGGAGTTAAAACTAAAATATTGCTAAACTTATATTTATATCAGAATTTTTGGACTCTTTAGGTGTGTCTTAGTTCTATTCCATTTAAGGACAAGGTTAACATAGGGTGAATATAAAAACTGTGTAGATTTTTAATGGAAAAATATTTAGAAGTGCATTTAAGAAACGAGAGACTGAAGAGAAAGTGCTAGCTTGCTAACAGGAACTGTGGATAGTAAATGCATTATTTGCTAAAACCCATACAAGGAAAAGCAGGGGACAGATGCCAGCAACAGACATGATGTTCCCCGGAGAGGTGAGAAGGACTACGGTAGCACAACACCAGATGATCACAGTTTTGGAATGCGCGGTCGGACACAGGCTCCGGGAGACATGGAGCCCGGCCAGTAACTCTGAGATGGAGACAGGAAGAGATAAGCCTTTGTCCCCATCCTCAGTTTCCAAAGGCACAAGACGTGTTGAAAGAAAATGCAAATGTATTTAATTTAGAATAAGAAACCAGAGATAAATTTACCTGCGAAAACAAGATAATTTTTCCTGATGATAAAATCATGCAGTTCAGGCTTCAATTAATAAAGGTTTGATGCTTATAAAATGAAATGGTAAAAGGTACCCTCAACTTGTGTCTGAGGTGTCCTCAGTGTGATTAGGTTACAGTATCAATCAGTTGTCCAAAAAATTGTGCATAACTGATATAGATTATATGAGGTTTTAAAAAATAATCTGTAGTATCAGAACATATAAGGGTCTCAGTTTTATATGGTACTAATGAAAAATGAATAATTAGAATGAGTTAAAGTGTGGTGGAGCTGGAGGAAATTTCGGAGCTAATTTGCAGAGCAGGAGGAAGAAATTCATCCTTATTCTAAGCACTCTCTAAAGAAAGTGTTTTTCCTGTTTCTTAGATTACTAGTATTATTGTCTATGGGACTCATCAGGTTATGGGTGCAGAGGAAGGTTATACCGGTAATTAGCTCAAAGGCTCAGTAAAACCCTGGTTGGGTGATTGGTCTAACTGCTGATTTTGAAGTTCACACCTCTCCCCTGCTGTAGAGTAACTTTTCCCCTTGTTTTGGCTTTTGCTCAGAACCTCGGACTTTGGCTTTTGCCTCTCTGAGGTACCTTCCCCAATTCCAGAATAACTCTGTGGGAGTTGCTCTGTACGGTCTCTGCAGTTCAGAGTGGTATTTCTCCAGGTGCATCTAAACTTCCTCTGGTTGTTGCTTCCTGACACCTGCACTGGACCTGCTTGCACCAATGGGCAGCGCTGCTAGTATTCAGGAACAAAGGCCTCCCCTGGCTCCCCAGCTCCTATGGCTCTCCCTGCACTATTCTCAGCCAAGTCACAGACTCACAGGTCCCGTAGGGCCTGCTGGGTAACGAGTCACTTTGTATGGGTTGCTGCTTCTGCCATTTGCAACTCTAGGCTGTCAACCACTGCCTCCAAGTTTGTGGTCTGCACAGAAACTACTCATAATAAGGTATTCTTTTTCTCACTTTTTGTTGGCCTTTTGTTTAGTGAGAGTGGACCCACGGCAGACTCTTAATATTGGGACTCTTAATATTACATCTGTTCCATTCTCTCAGTCCTCTCTGCCCTTCCTTTTGGCTCGTCTTTCTAGATTGATCTCTGTTTTACTCAACTCACCATGATACCTTAGCACCCCCTAACACGTTAAGAAATATTCACATTTAAATGTAATTCATTATAGTTTTCAACTTTATGAGCTAGGCAAATGTATTCTCAAGGTAATGAGGTACCAGATATCTTCATGAAATAGAACCTGCACTTTATTTATCTGTGTATTTCACATATTGGGCAGAATTTTACCTTAATCAATTTAAAGTGTTTATTTGATAAACAATTATCAGGTAGAGCAAAGGGCACTCCAGTCACAGAAAAAATATTATTAGAATCCTATTTTCAATTTTCTGTATTAATTCTCACTTGTCATAAATTAATTCTTGACATTATTTTTGGTGTGAGCTGAAGGTCCTTTGATTAGGAATGAATGTTTACCTGAGCAGATGTGTCTGAATTGGGTGAAAGATTGTTTCTTGGCGGACATAATCACCCAGGTCTATTTGTTATAATCACTTCATTAAGATTTAAGCTAAATTAGCCGTTTGCAAAATCTGTTATTTTTTCGGATGTGGGGTCGTATTTATGGTAGCATGACTCTCACATCATTGGAAACCTTTCTTTCAGTGCCCACTTGGTAATTGTACCAAAGAAGGTAAATTCATTTCAAACATTTCCTGCTTAAGGTACCGTGACACTGGAGACATGGAGGTGCATTAACCACGGCGAGGCTGTGGTGGTGGGGAACAGGGCAGAGGGAGAGTTTTCATTGGGTAGAGGGAACGGCACATGCAGAAAGCACAGAGTATGGGAAATACCATGGGCTGTGTGACTTCAGATGAACGGTCAGCCCAGAAAAGGTTGCAAAAATAGGGAGTCTGTGTCTCTAGACCAAATAATCTAAGATGGTAGATTGTACTCTGAGAAAAGCACCTCATGTCTTATAGGTTTATTTCCCCAAATGATTCAAGAGTAAATGTTAGGTAGTACACACGGATGCTTAAGGAAAACTCATTTGGTGACAGGAAAGCATTTAAAAACAAAACAAAAACAAAAACATGGTCCTGGTAGAATGAGGAAGCTGGTGTAGGTATGCTTCAAAAAGTGAAGTACTTTGCTAAAAGACCTACTAGAGACCGGAAAATTGCAGAATTATCATGCAGTAATCAAAGGAGGAAATTCCCATAATACAGGAGGAGATCACTGGGAGAGTTGTTGATATGAAGGCAGCACCTGGAGCGCTAATGAGCTAGCGCCAGGCAGAAATACCTGCTATCAGCACATTTTGTAAGCAAGGCAGTGCTGAGACAGCTCCCACGTACCCCACGAGGGAAGTTTCTAGTAACAGTGTTAGTGCTGGGAAAGGATCACTGTGCTCTGAAGCTACCAGAAACCTTCCGAATACTCCAGCTGGGTGGGCCTGAAGAGAGTATCTTGTTCAACCCCTTGTTTGGTTTTTTAAAAAATTTTTTTCACATTTTTTAATTGTTCAAGTACAGTTATCTCCATTTTCCCCCAACTACTCCCCCCCCAGCCCAGCCATCCCCACTTCCCACCTTTGATCCTACCCCCCTTTGGCTTTGTCCATGTGTCCTTTGTACATGTTCCTGAAAACCCTTCCCCCTTTTCTCCTCTCACCTCCCCTCGGGTTACTGTCAGTTTGTTCTTAATTTCAATGTCTCTAGTTCTATTTTCTTGCTTATTTGATTTGTTGATTAGGTTCCACTTATAGGTGAGGTCATATGGTATTTGTCTTTCGCCACCTGGCTTATTTCACTTAGCATAATGCTCTCCAGATCCCTCCAAGCTGTTGCAAATGGGCAAACTGAGGTTCAGGAGGTAAAGTGAGTTGCTCTAAGTCACTAGCTGGTTAGCAATAGAGATGGTCCTAATATCCAGTGAAGTGCTTGTCCCATGCATTTTGCTGAGGTCCCTTTATATTATAGTAAAAAACCAAAATAAAGCCAATATACAAACAAAAATAAAAAATCCTCTTTTTCTGTACTTTTAATACTTCTGACACCAAATGTATGAGTTTTCCACACATTGCAATTCTAACACTGCCTGGCGTTAGCTCGGACTCCACAGGTTAAGTAGGTCTTGTTGGGCTGACCCCCACTTTAGATGCCAGGCACAAGCCCCAGCTGTCACCTCTACTTCTGATCAGCATATTATATAAACCAGGAGTTCCCACGACCCCCTCCTACTTTCTTTAATTTACTAGAATGGCTCACAGAACTTAGGCAAGTGCTTTACTTACTATCACTGGTTACTAAAAAGGATACAACTCAGGAACTGCCAAATGGAAGAGAACATAGTACCAGGTATGTGGGAGGGGTGCGGAGCTTCCAGGCCCTCCCCCAGAATAGGCCAGGAAGCTCCGCACAGGCCTTCCTGTGTTTAGCAATTTGTTGGAGTTTGCAAATGGTCAAACTGAGGTTCAGAGAGGTAAAGTTTAGCTTTGATGGAGGTTCCATTACTTAAGCAGGATTGATTAAATCATTGGCCACTGGGGGTTGAACTCAGTCTCTAGCCCCTCTGCTCTTCCTGCAGGTCTGGGAGGAGGGCTGAAAGGTCCAACCCTCTAATCACAGGAACAAAGTTTGTTCCTCTGGCAACAAAAGCTGCCATCGCCAAAAGTCATTCATTAACATAAACTCAGGCGAGGTTGAAAAAGACTCGCTATATATCAACACAGGACATTCCTATCACTTCTATCATTCAGGACATTCCAATGGTCCTAGAAGCTCTGTACCAGGAACCAGGGATGATGAAAAAAATATTATATCATATATTAGGTAGATTGATAAATAGATATATATGGGAGAATTAAGTGTCCTTTCCACGTCATTTAATTTCAGAGCTATAATAATAATAATCTAGCCCTTTCACTTTAAGATTTGAGATCTTTCTGTCATACCCCACAATGTTTTGTGAATAAGTACTTATTTTGTGATACAGGTTATATATGATAAATACCACATTAAACTGGAACTGACTTATATTTCTTTCTGAAAAAGTTAAGTGATCTTGAGACATTTGGGGATAATTTTACCAGTAAATTTTTCCAGAGATGAAGGGACTTTGTGTTTATAACAATATATATGTATGACCTATGATTTGGTACATAATTTAATAAAACTAGTCGGAGTGGGAAAGGCCCATTGGGTAGGCTGGTACCACTGTCCTTCCCTGCACTGGGCCGTGAGTGTCCATGGCTGGACAGTAGTAAGGTTGCAGGGCTCCTGAGAGGACAATTACATTCGGTGAGGCATTTCTTCCGTTTTACAGCCATGTGTGTAAGTTTTGATATCATGATGTAACATGCATGGAAACATGCCATCTTTATTTTACTACATTAAGAAGTTGGTGATTTTTACTACAGGGAGGTCACAATCCTTGAGAAACGTGAGTACCAAGTCCTAGACGGTTCGGAGACATAGCCTGTTGGCCCACCCGATCCGTTTTTGTCCAGTACTGGGGCTGGAGGAACTTGATTGGCTCTTACGTGCCCAGCTGGTTGCACTGAGATTGGTGGAAGTCATGACTGTTTTCTAGAAGTCTGAAAGTTGAGGTGCAGAACCAGAAGACTCCTGGGGATGGTTATCAGGACCCGGGGGAGGAGGAAGCAGGAGAGGAAAGAAGCAGGAGAAGAGTGGAAGCGATGGGTGGGCAGGAAGGCAGGCAGAAGGGTGATCTGGATGAGTCCTGGGGGTAGAGGCCCTTGATCACCTTCAGCAGTACACATGGGGGAGGCTACACCATGGAAAGGATGAGCAAGGGGCTCAGCCTTTAGTGAGGGTGGGTGGGGATTGCTCAGCATCCTGGCGCAAGGCTGAGGTCAGAGCCTAAGGCCTAAACCAAACACAGGGACAGAGAAACCCCTAGGGTACTTTGGGTGGGCTTGAGAGAATACAGAGCTCCCAGCCAGGGTAGCTAGGGCAGCAAGAGCAGAATCTGAGTGGACCTACAAAGGTGGGAAGAGAATTCAGACATTCGTTAGAGGCATAGGCCTTTTGAGAAGTGATTTCTTAACCTAGCTGTGTGTCAGAAGGTCCCTGGGGTCAGAGTCCCAGGCTGGTGGTCAGGAGATGCATTCTGATCACAGGTCTTTAGTCAGGATCAAGAACCGGTGTTTTTAAAGACATCCTAAAAGATTCTCACATACAACTGGATATGAGGTTATATTCCGCTGGAAATCCTTTACAGTACAAACAAAATGATCCAATGCTTATATTTTAATGTTTAGCATAGTATCTGCAACACCTATAAGAGATTACCTTCACCTTACCAAATTTCTCTGGCTCATATAAAGATCATAAAAATAAGAGGCAAGACTCTCCTCTCCTATTTTTATCTCATTGGGGCAAAATATGTCTATGTATCACTTGAAATAGTCATCAGTGGGATCAACATACAGACACAAAATTGAAACATAATCTCACGTCCCCAGTGCTTAATGGAAAAGAATACCCAGCGACTAGATTCTGGGTATGAATAAACTGAAGTATTCACCACCAGTCTGAAGAAGTCACTGTAGCATTTTACAAAGGATGAATGATGCCTCTTCAGAAATGGAGCACAAAATATGCCATTTAAAGGAATGAACACATTGTTAACCTTTTTATAGTTCAAGTCATTAATGATGTTGAATATGTTCAGGTAACAGAGAAGATGGATTTACCTTGAGGTGGAACAAAAAGAGCTCTGATTTCAGTTCAAGAAATCTGGGTTTTACCCCTCATTTAGCTACTGACCCAGTGTCTCAGAAGGAAAGAGTGGGTCTTCCTCTGCACAGACAGACATGGGTCGGGTGTCTGTAGTCCAGGAGTGGTCCGCAGAGAGAAAAAGTATCAATCCATTTACAAGCTCCCAATATGAGGTCACAATTGACAAGATCATTTCTGGGTTTGCCAGTTATATTCCCTAAATTCTTAAAGGGCATTAAATTATTTTTGTAAATGACAAGCCACTTTTTTTTCTGGTTCCTTGATCTATTTTCTTTTTGTGGACCATTCTAACTTGTCATCCATTCATTTATCCACTCATTTAACAATTATTGACACATACTACGTGCAAGACACTGGTACTTATGAAAAATCTACTCCCCAAGGAATGTAAAGATTAATAGAGATGATAAGAAATATCCAGTATTCTAAAAAAGTAGAAGCACTGTTAGAAAATGATGATTATCATCAGAGTTCAGACTAGGAGAGCCTCTTTCTGGGGTGACTCATACTTACAGATATTTCATGTGAGTTGCACCCTAAAGTTCTGGTAGGGTTTGGAAAGAGAAATTTGCTGGGGAACAGCATGTCAGGAGGCACAGAGATGAAAGAATCGGCTCATATTTAGGGTGCAGTGAATAATTGAGCTTGGTGTACAGGGTACAGGGCATACGAAGTAGCGCCCTGGAAAATGAGCCGAACAGACAAGTTAGCTTAGTAATGGTGAAGAGCGTCTCGTGAGGCTCACAGGTTTGACTTTTCAGGAGGCAATTTTCTCCAGATCAAGCCATTTCTGGGCTGGTTAATTTCTTATTTCTGCCTTTAGGGCACCGTTGCCTTTAGCTGTGACCACCATGAGGGGGCGTGGTGTCTCCTCACGCCAGTGCTTGTTTTCAAGAAGGCATTTGACTGGAATCCTGGCTTTGCATGTTGGACTTTGAAATGAGGCTGGGATGCTGAGGGTCAGGTGCAGTCTTTCCACTTGTCTGGTTTCTCTCAGGCCACACTCTCATCTTTATTAATTCTTAATCTTGAAACATCTTGTGTATTTCCGGATGGGATGTATGTTAGAAGAAGAGACTGCTGCTTGAAATGAAAGAGAAAATTTAGGCCCCCTGGTTCTCAGCACTGGTGATCCCTAGTTGTTCAGAGATTCATTATTGCCTTACAAACAACCAGCGTACTTACAGACGTGTCACTGGGAGAAGAGAGTGTATGTGTCTGAGGAAGCTTTACTTTAAAGCACAGTCCAGATATAATCATTAATTGTATCCTAAAACCTACTTTTGACACCATGAGAAGAAAATTCCAAGTCACTTCTGCCAGTATCTGCTATTTCCATGCTGTTTATCATATTCCTCTGGAACCATTTTGCCTACCTCTTTTAATCTATTAATTTTGCTCCCTAAGTGATATTTAGAATCTTCCATGTATTTACTGTGTTAATTGTCTAGACATTTTTTAAATGGGCTTGATGTGGAGTGTAGGTAACCTGGAATGTGAGGTTTAAAAGCGCTCACATGCACTGTGTTCTTTGGCTAACTGCATTATGTGCTTCTGGGGGGCTGCTTCTGGGAAGAACTGGAAGCAGGGAAACTTTATCTTCTGATTCCTTTGCCTTCTCCTTTGTCCCTTCCCTCTCTTGCCAGTGGCCCAGGCTTTTCTCACAGGAGCAGCTTCTGCCTGTTCCCTTTAAAACCTTTTCTTTGGCAATGCTCCCTTAAACTCCTTCATACTGAGGTTTAATAAATTGATAACTCTCAGCGCTTTTCCTTTATCATGCTTTCAATAACTTATATTATAATATCCTAAGCCAAAGAAGTTCTTTTCTAATGGGATGTATGAGATAGAGAGGTGTTCTGGGCTTCTTAAAATAAATAATGCATCTTGCACCCCCTCACATCCCAATCAAAAAGAGCCATTTTTAAAAACTTAAGTATTTCATTAGGTACTACTAAAGCTCCTTGCTAGGTATGACCTTAATTTTAGCAAGTATGCCTGATGTTTTATACCTACAAGCTTCCTGCTTCTAGTTTGCATTTAGAATGTGTTCTGTTCCTCAAGTGTTGGGTGATTTCTGCTTTTATCTAATGAAAATTTCTGTACTGCTGTCAAAATTCAGAAAGCACAGTTATCATTTTACTGTGGTAGGTCACGAAAATTTAAATTAGGTTTGTACTCTTCAAAATCCTACTCTGTTTAGGTGTAAGCAAATTACATGCAAATAATGTAGAGAATACCAGGTGAATTTATTATACTTGGATATGGCCTTTGAAAAATTAATATTGGAGAGTGCCTGGCTGTGTGCACAATAGGGCTAATGGCACAGTCGGGCAAAATGGATGGTCATCTGTACACAGAAAACTATACTTCTTAATGCGATTGCTCATATGAGAGTTAGATTCCTGCTCTGATAAGCTAGGGAAAATCCAAGAAAGCTAGCCCCATGTATGTGCTAAAGACAAAGGGACAAGTGACATTATTTCACTTGCCTAGGTGCTAATATTGTTAAATCAGGGAGAAGAGAGAATAACATTAAAAATGCTGGGTCAGCAATGTGGCATGCAACTCGAATCTAGATTTCTTCAAATCAGCTTAATTTTATGATAACCTTGCTGTCATTCACATCATTATTGTGCTTGCGGCCAAGAAAGCTGCATGGTATTCTGACCTACACATTATGGTATACATATTTTTTGCCTAGTAAGAAGTTTTTTTTAGCCCTGGCCTGGTAGCTCCGTTCATTAGAGCATCATCCTCATGCACGGAGATTGTGGGTTTGATCCTTGGTCAGGGCACATACAAGAAGCAACCAACGAATGCGTACATAAGTGGAACAACAAATTGATGTTCCTCTCTCTCTCTCCCTCTTCCTCTGCCTTTCTAAGATCAATAAATACAATTTTAAAAAAGTTACTTTAAGGAAAAAAGCAGGCAGGAAGTTGCACTGTGACAAGATAGGTGTTCCAGGAAGACAAAGTAAATCACTTTCCGTATAATATTGTTTGGGAAGTGTTAAAAAAAGCTCTCTTAGTCTCAGAAAAGAAAACGTCCCTCTCTCTGACTTACAGCTGTGCTCCACATCATAGCCATCCTTCACCGCACTGTTTCTTTAGGAAGGTTCCACAGCACGTGGCCCACCAGTGGGCTCAGGCTCTGCGGATGCCGTGCTGAGGACTGTAATGAGGTGGGGCTGGTGGTGGCGTATAAGGCTGGGTGTGGATTTTGGAAGACTGCGCATTGCCTGAGTGAGCTAACACACAGGTGAGGGAAGCTCTTGTGTAGCTAGAGAAGTAAGGAGAAAGGGACTCCAAAAAAAGTGAAGAACTAAAATGTAGAGACAGAGAATCAAAATTTTATTAAATCTTTTAATCGAGTCTAGGAAGACTAGTTTTACATCTAGTGTTGTTTACTTACTTATTTATTTATTTATTTTCATAAGATATATAGTGGGAAAAATCAACATGATGATACTTGGTTGGGAAAAATATTACACTGAAACTTCATTTTTACCTAATTTTTCTAAACATGGTTCCTCTTTCTGTTCAATTTACATTTCTGTGTTTTTTGCCCCTCAGAATGTCTGGACACAGAATGAGAGAGAAATGGGTTTAAATACTGGCATTGCTACTTAGGAGTGACCTTAGGCAACTACAGTAACTTTATTCACTAAAGTGGGTAAATAATTTTTTTTGCATAGATGAAGTAAAATAACAACAACAATGACACTCTCTCAGGCCACTTCCTGGCAGGAAACAGGCAACACTCAAATGGGAGACTGAGGGGAGAGACGGTTATAAAGGTATGGGCGAGGTTAGGGGGCATCTGCAAGGTATCAGGGGGTAGCCGGGGCTGGCGGCAGATGGGCCATTGCTATGACTAGGTCTGCATGGGAAAGGGGTGAAGAGTTCACAGAGCCCAGAAATAGTGCTGTGCTGTGGGGGACAGCCATCTGCAGCTGTGGCATTTGGTAGAGGGACGAGACGGGGGAATAAATATCCTGACTTCTCTTTATCCCCACATGCTTGCTAGGGCGTCCGAGTCACTCAGGAGAAACCCACTAGTGCCGTTCATACAGGTCAGCCTCTGGGAACAGAGCAGGGTGGAATAGAGGGGACAGTTTCTCTCTCTGTGTTTGTAGGTCTATGGATACACCACGGGCATAGTGCTTGCTACCTAACACACAGACAAATGTAATTTATTGTCTAAACTGCAACATTTTTGATAATAAAAGGGGGCACCACTATTAATAATTAATTACACTTGGACAACAGACATAGAATATGAATTGCGCCAAACAAATTGGGACTTACTGTTACGTTACTAATGGAGCATAATGAGCATAGGTAGATGTGAGTTCCTTCCCTTCCTTTATCATGTTTCTCAGATTTTTTTCCTCTTGTGGTGATGTGGCTATTTTGAGAAAGAAGGTTGAATTATTTTAATAAAGCAATCTAGACTCATCCCCCTGTGGCAGGCTTTCCAAGTTGGTAATTATTACTAAGTCCCTTGCTAAAGTCTGTCAGAAGAATGTGAAGGATTTAGGTTGTTCTTTCAACTTAAGACCTGATTATCTTGTTCAGTAGCGTGCTCTGCTTGGAAGCCTTGTTTGAACACAGAAGAAGTAGAGGCAACAAAGAGTCTATTTCTGAGTAAATGGATGTACTTACTATGCACAGGGGAATTTGGGGAGCTATTTATTCTTCTGTGGCCTGTCTTATTTTTATCTTAAAACCAATTACTGCACACTTTGGTTGCTTTGATTTGGAAGACACCTGTGATTAATATTTTTAGCCTGTGTAAATACTGGCAATTGACCAGGAGTGTTTTTTTTTTAATGTCATTGTATATAATACAGAACAAGAAAAAGGAGAATACTAATGAATGCAGGGAATTTGGAGATAACAAACATTTCAGATATACTGATAGGTTCATATAAGTTCAAAGACAAAAATAGTTTTAGCCAAGAAGCATCGATATGATCAAATGTGACAGAGTGGATTTGGAACACAGGAAGTTCTAATTGTGAAAATTGTTTGTGGTGTTACTTCCTACATATGTACTGGCTGGAATTTTGGACCACATGCTTGGGAAATAAATAACTTTGGTTATTTCTGTTTATTGATATTGTAGCTTTTATATGTATGTTTTTGCTGCCCTATTTATGGCAGCTCTGTGAATGTAGAGATTTGATGCTTTCCTGAGAGTTTTACTGAGATCACGGGCAGTGTGAACTTGAACCCACCTCCAGCACTCTTGCTTGGAACGTACTGACTTTCCGGAAGGTATTACCTCTGCCCAGCTTGGAAGAGTGTCTGTGCTCATAGGCTGTTGCACTGCTCCTCTGCAATCCATCCAGATTTGAACAAGGTCTCCTCAAGGAGTGACTGACTTCTTTCCTCCAGAGACTTCTTTTTAGTTAAGTACTGGGAAAATCACTTGACTGTGACCCTAATTGGTTAGGGTGACATATGGCCTACTCAGCCCTAGTGTTTTTTTCAACCTTGTTGGAAGACACAGTATTTTCTTTAAGGAAATGCCTGCTACCTTTCCACTGAGTGTTATTTTTAAAATTAAACATTTTATTGGCAAGCAAGCATTTAATATGGACACTCAACCTACTCTGCGCTTTCAATGAAATCTTAGCTCTCTAGACTTAAGGTGTCCTAACCATATATTATATTAAATTGCTCAATGGGGGCGGATACAACAACATTCTAGAGGTAGGATTTTGTGTCCCTTAATTGATACGCTATCAGAAAGCCTCCTAAACCAATGTTGACCACAGTCCCAGTTAAGAATCAGGTCTTCCTAAAACTGCAGATTATGCGCATTGCTGATTTGAAAACATAAGTTCAGGCAATGATTCACAGTTACCGTCAGTTCTTTCTGTAACTTTCTGAAGTCACCCCAACAAGAAACAGTCCAGGAACTTGCATATTTTGACATTGATAAACATACTTTCAAAAGGTCGTAAGTAATTTTAATAAAATATTTTTACACCAAATATAAAGTCAGAAAGTGGAAACTGAAAATTTTCATTCCCTACAGTTATCATACAAAGGTAAAGCAGGTATTCGTAAATAACTTGGCTGACTTGTTTATTTATTTGTTGACCAAATGCTTTCTGAGTCGTGTTGTGTAGCGGGCGTTCATCTAGATGTGGGGGTGTGACAGTGGGAAAGATGGGTGCATCCTTTACTCTGATGGGGTTCACACTGTCATGTGGGGAGAAGGGCAATAAACAACTACAAAACAAGTGAATTAAAAAAAACACGAGAAAGTATTAAGTGCTGTGTGGAGATTCCTATGTAAGGGCCTGACAGAGTAGATGCCCTGTAGGTTAAAAAATGACTTCAGAGAAGGTGACTTTCATCCATGGGTCTAGTGACAAGGGGCACCAGTGAAGCCACCACCTGGGGAGACACTCTTCCAGTCAGTAGGAATAGTGGGCACAATAGCTGTGGGGTGCGAATCAGCTGGGCACATTCGGGGCACTGAAAGAGGGTCAGGGAGACTTGAGTGGGCAAGGAGGAGAGTGCCATGAGAGGCAGAAAGTGCCTGCAATGTCTCGTGGTTTGTAAGGCAATACAAGCAGTTCGGATTTTACTCAAAGTGCTGTGGGATGTAATGAAGGGGTATTACATAAAAGAGTGATATGATAGGATGAGCTTATTTAAATGACACTCTGGATGGTGGTTGGAGAATTAACTATACAGAAGCAAGAATGTAAGTCTGGAGACCACCAAAAACTTATTGCACCAACAATGAGAGGTGGCGGTGACTTGCACTAAGGTGCTAGTAACAGGGGTGGAGAGAAGTAGACAGAACGAGGAAGTCTTGCTTTGCAAATATTTGATTTCAGCCCTGGCTGGGTACTCGGTTGGTTAGAGTGTCATCCCGACACACCAAGGTTGTGGGTTCGATCCCCAGTCAGGGCACATGCAAAAATCAACCAATGAATGCATAAATAAGTGGAACAACCAATCGATGTCTCTCTCTCTCTCTCAAATTAATAAAATAAAAAACTTTGATCTTAGAATAAAGTCTGTGGAAATATAAAAATCAATACTGGCATTAGAGGATTGTTTGTTTTTTATTAACAGAACAAGATTTCCTGAGTAAGAACTCAAGAAGGATTTATATATGCCTTGCTGTACTGCCTCTTCCTTCACTAGTTTTCTTGGCCTCTTGTCTAAAAGAGTGCCGCTGAAATTTTATACAGTGCTGTGAGAATATTCCCCATAGCTGGCCCTCAGTCTGCTCATACTGACGGAGAGCTTTGTATTAGCCTAACTGTCCACATCATTTGGGTACACAGTATAGTTTATAGGTTTTCATACTGCATAGAAGAGGGTTATGATAAATTCCCAAGTCAAGAGAAGGGCAAGTATCATAGAAAGAGATGCTGTAGATAAGTTGATTTGGAGGATGAAATGATTCATGCTGAATGAATTTGATAAGAAAGAAGGGGATTTGAACAAACTACCTTTAGACAAAACACAGCCCATTAAGTGATGGGAAGGGTAAATTAGGGAAGTTCCTTACTAGCAAGTAAAGGGTTTGGATGAGCCCAGGTCTGACATTTGATTGAATGTTTAGAAGGAGCTCGAAGGAGAAAAAAAAGGCAAGTGAGAGGTCAGGAAGAGAAAAGTTTAGCTTGGGAACTGAGCTTAAGCGAGTCAAGGTAAGAAGAGGGGAAGAGTTTCACTCCCCAATGCCCTCAAAATCCCCCAAACCAAACCAACCAAACAAACAAAACCTCAGTGTCTGAACAGGCCAAGTCAGTATTTTGGTAGAAAGGACACTGACTTCAGAGTTTGAATGCACACTTCACATTGCATGTGAATCCTTTAACAGCACACAGTCTCCTGTCTCAGTTTCCTCACTTATAAAGTAGGGATATAATGCCTAAATCATAAGAACCTCGGAAAAAATGTAATGAGTTGGCACAGTGTTTGAATCCAAGTTCCATCTTTCTTTTTAAACTTTATTTTTCAATTACGGTTTGAATTCAACATTATTTTGTGTTAGTTTCCGGTGAACAGCATAGTGGCTGGACAACCGTATACTTTATAAAGCATTCCCTCTGATACTTCAGGTGCCCACCTGGCACCGTCCACAGTTATGACAGTATTGTTGACTACAGTCTGCATGCTGCACTTTATGCCTTTTTACCTAAGTGTTGTAGGCAAGAGACTTAACCTTTTAAAACTTTGGTTTCCTTGTCTGTAAAGTGGGACTAATATTTATGTCACAGATTGTTGTCACTACTGTACGTATCGTTGTTGGAGTTTTTATTGTTTAAAAGTTTGGCTCAAAGCAGGCAATTGATACATATTATTTTTTCTATTTTGTTTTCTTCAAGTCTTATATCTTATTACTACTCCTTCATCATGGAAAATTTCCCTGCCCCCACCACAATGATCAAGTTTTAGTCTTTAAGTTTGCATAAATGTATATGCTTGTTTTAAACTATTTTCCTTTTAAGATAACGACATGAATTCTTCCTTTCTGTTTGGCATTGTTATTAATCATTTCCCTCTTTGCTCTCAAATGTCCTGGTTTGGACAAATTATATGGTCACATTACTTACGGTTCTTGTTACTCACGTGGTCCTTCAATATGTAATTGGTAATCAAATTGCTCAAATATATTTTCCAAATACATCTTTGGAAAATTCAGTGCTCTATGAAAGAAAGTTCAAGTCCAGAAAATGACCTCCTGAAAAACATAGTATCTTGTTTACCAATATGCAGTAAGTCCGCCAGTAAGCCCTGATATAGGGGGATGCCCATTATGACCTTTTCGCTCCTGGGACGTTCTGGGGCCGGTTGGTTAGATGCACTCTTGTCTGGTTAGATGCACCCTTGTGGGCAGTGTCCTCAAACTGCCCGCCACAACACTGAGCGGGAATGTTTCCCGCTTAGGATGCGGGAAAACATTCATGGCTCCACTCTCTTCCCAGCACTAGTGAACAGTTGTCTCTGTGACCCAGGCGTCTCGTCATGTGCACCTGGGGGGAAGGTGCAATCGTCCCTTGCCACCCAAGTCATGTGTGGTTGTCAAAGAGCCTCTGCTTCCTCTGAGAAGATGAGCTTTCAATGTCCCAGCAAACAGAAGTGCTGGGGCACCACTGGAATGACATTTTTCTAGGATGGTGATTTCATTCCTTGACCTGTCTGTGTGGTGGAGAAAAAAGCTCTTTGAGAATTTAGTCTGGAGCTACTCCTAGCAGCTTGTCAGATTGGAGAAACCGTGAAACTGTGAATTCTGAATATTTCATTTCTACTTAACCAGTTATAATAACACATCTATTTTCTTCATAGGGTGATACTTGATTCAATTGATTATTACACATTCTAGCAGGAAAGCAAAGGCATTCACAATGTTATAATTTACAAATATCAGTCACTTTTAACATTCATCTCACACCCTTCCCTGTACCAACCCGTTGCCCACCACAAAGTACCCAGGAATTCACATAACGCAGTCTCACAAAATAGCTCCTGCTAACTCTTAGAGGTATACACACAAAAAAAGTTGAAGAAAATGAGTATATGGCATGAAATCTTAGGCTAAATTAAGTTAAAAAAGAAACCTTTGGAACAGGATTTGGGGTCATACTGATTAATCAGTCCATCTAGCAAAGAAAATTTCTGAATACCTTATTACTTTGAAAAACCAAATATTAGATGGTTCAGACTTTTAAAAGCATAGGACATAATTTGAGATGTCTGGCAGAACTAGGGTATCAAGTTTTATTAAAACACTTCTTTTAGAAAAAACATGAAATATTCATTGTTAATATTAAACCAAACGTGCTTTTATATTAAATCTGAAATTAGAGTAAGGTACTTTTAATTTTTGCAGTGGTGGGTGCCTTACCCTGTAACGATAACAGCCGCAGTTTAAGAGCTTTGTGGGTGCTGGGTCTGTGATGTGCACTGTCTCATGTGATGCTCCCAAGTCTTTTTAAGCGTTAGGTATTATCATCTCCACGTCACAGATGGTGAAACTGAGCTTAGTACAATACCTTGGTCAAAGTCACCCAGTGAGTTATTGATGGAGACAGGTTTCAAAGTCAGGCCTTATCATTACTCACTTCTTTACGGAATGCAGTTTGTTTACCAGAGTTGTTATTATTATGTTTTCATCAATTCAGTGGAAGTCAATTTACTGCTGACTTAAATGCTTGTTGAACACCTTTTCATCCCTTACTTGCCAGGTTGTCATCATCAGACTTCCCTGCGTTGTTATTTCTGTGACCCCTACCTCTGTGTTTCCTGAGAGATAGGCAGCAACAAGACCACATACAAAGTCCAAAATTGGGAATTAGTTTGATGAGTTGTAGGATGAGCAAGAGAGCCTGTGTGTGTGTGGAGCATGAAGCAAGGAGCGCACTGGTAGAAATGAGATCATAGAGGTTGGCTACAGGCAGGACGGTTCAGGGCCTGAGGACATGCAAAAGGGTTTGGACTGTTTTCTAAGTGTGACAGGAAACCATTCATAGGCGTAGTCCAAGTAACAGCCTGATTAACATTTTTTAAAGGATCACTCTGGCTGTCCTGCAAAGAATTGCTGCAGAGAGGGTGGAACAGGGAGCAAGAGTTGAAGAGGAGGGAAAAGACTATTAGTGGCAGGGATGGGACACATCTTTCAGTGTGTGGGTGAGTTCTACACAATCACACATCTTCCCACCCATATTCCACGTGATCCTTGAACACCCAGTTGGAGAGTCATGGAGGTGGAAACCTATTTACAGTTACATATTATACATAATATATAATTTTTGTACGCAGTTTTAGTTTATACTGAGTTTTCTAGGAAAGCAAACTTTGTGCATATTGAAGAAAATAGTGCACTTGTCTCACTCACAACTATGCAAATAGCTGTTCACCAGTTTGGAAAATCAAGTCATTGATGACAATGCCACCTGTAGTATTTAGGTGGCCAGGACCTGACATCCACATCTATCTGCATTTGTTGTTGTCATCTTATCGATGGCTCTGTGTATAGGTACAAGCATCTGATACCAACATGTCTTAGAATAGTATCGATACATTTACAGATTGAAATACATCTTATGGGACTCTATACTGATATTTTGAAAAAGTGTGTAACTTACATACTGATTACTTTTTATTTCAGAGTGATAAACTATTGTTTCATCAAGGGAGCCCATGGCTCTGATAAATTGAGAGCCACAGATCTAGGTAATGATAGATAACCTGGAAAGCTTAGGTTTCTGGTGATGACTAATGTTCAGCTAGATAGAATTAGACCCAATAGGCTCTTAAATTAATGTAATTTTCCCAAGAACACATAGCTAATTATCCACAGAGGCCGGTTTTGAATCTAGCTCAGAATGTCTCCATAGCCCGTATTAATTGCATCATACTCATCAGTGTAAGAATTTATTTTCAGAAGTTTATTCATTATGGTAGAATGTCCTGCTAAAATTCTTGGCCTGAGGAAGGTATTTTAAAGCTGTGTCTCTACTGGTAATAAAATAAAGTTGTTAATTCAGCCAATTCAGTGATTAAATTAATTGAATTTAGAGGGTAAGGACAGATATAATAATTATTTGGTTGGTTATCTGAAGGACAAATTCAGATTGTGGCTTTTATTCACTTCTTGGGGTGTCTTGTAAAAAAAAGGCTAGATTTTATCATGGTTTCTAATTTCAACTTGAAAATATGTTTCTATTTGTTTTTAATTATCTTCTTCTTATTGTAAGCTTCTCTCGTATTTATTAGGTAAATGTTTCGTGTCTATTACCAATAGAAAACACATATAGATTCTTACTTTAAGATTTTTAAAATGAATACTTATTTGCTGGAAAAGGTGTTCAGTTTTTATCTTTAATATTTCCTTTGCAGAAATTTACCTAGTAAAATTTTCTTTTTAGTGTCAATCTGTTGTCTTATGAAGCACCACCAATATTACTGTTCTGGCCGAGGGATACTGGGGATTTAACTTGGCAGTAATCCTCATGTAAAAAAGTAATCTTAAACCAATATGACAGTTTGTGACCTCTAGTTCTAAGGACTATCACCAAAGCACTTTAATTTTAATGTTGTAAGAATTTCCAACATTTAAGAAACATATAAATAGTTGTGCGGGAACATATCAGCAATGCTGTGTTACTATCCCAAAGGATTTTTTGATAGGGTTTTGACAATGAGGAGAACAGAAGTTAAAATACTAAGCCTGTTTTCTTCTGTTTGGCCCAGTTTATGTTGGAAATTGACATGGTATTAAACGATTGAGTTTTAACATTCCCCTTTTATTGTGAGGTAATGAATAGCCTGGATTCACAACATCAGAAGAGATTTCTTAATCTTCATGTCGCACCTTGCTTTTCACAGCGATTTGTGTCTGGCTTTGTCTTATGGATAGAAAGGGAAGATCCACTTACTGTGTTGAAGATATAAAAGAAATTAATTACACTGCCTGTGGTTACTATCTGCACAGAATCAAATTACTTGGTTTAGGAAATATTTCATCTGTTAAAAATCCAGCGTAGACTGGAAATACGATGCTTCAACCAAATGAATGGTGAAAGCTCAAGATGAATGTACTTCTCACTGCTCTGCCTGCAAAGGCAGGACAGACCTGTCTGAGGCTCCCCTGTGAGGCATTGGCGGCTCTGCCACCCTTTCTTTACCAGACTGAATTGTAAATATTCCTCTTTAGAGCCGTTTATGAGGGGGTTGAATATTACTTAACAAGCATAATGTTGTGGAGTAGTGGTACTTAACCGCCTGAGAAGGAGGTTTCTATGACTTCCGTGTATCTTCTCCATCAGTGTTTGACAGGTAACAAATGAAATTCCTTTTCTAAAATTAAATCCAGCTTCATTTCTGTCTCTCACCCATAAAGGATGAGTCATTGTTTGTGTCTTGGACAGTTCCTACACTCCATCATCTTTCGTTACTTTTATAAGCTCTGTCATAAATGCTTTAGCTCTTTGGCCTTGGCTTCTAACTGCCTATTATAGAGATAAGTGTCTGGGTTTGAGAATATAAAATCCTCAAATGTTGCTTTACCTGCAATTAAAAAGTACTTTTAAAGCAGCCTTAGGCTATTATATGGTCTCTCATTTTCTATTGCATTTGCCTTCTCACAGTTTTGGTCCTTTATGGCTGTGAAGAACTGTATCTCTAGAGCATTGGGGACAGCTCCTTTTCCTGAGGTCCAGACCTGAATAGCTGCCTTCCCAACATCCTCACCTGGATGTCCCACAGCACCTTACACTTAACCTGAATGCTGTTTCTTCTCATGTTTTTTCTATTGTAGAAATTTGCAAATTATTGTCTTTGGGACAAAACTAGCCCATTGAATATCTTTGCATGGGGTTTCAGAAAGGTGAGAATGGTTTTTATACCTGTAAAAAAAATGAGAAGACTATTATTTCATGACATGTGAAAATTAGGCGAAATTCAGATTTTGGTGTCCGTAGACGATGTTTTCTTGGAATACAACCACACTTGTTCGTGTATTACCCACGGCTGCTTGTGTGCACAATAGCAGAACTGTGTCGTTGTGAGGAAGACTGTCTGGCTCTCAAAGGCTAACATAGCCTAAGATCTGGACCTTTACAGAAAACGTTTACTGACGCCTCTATCTAGAGAAAGGTTTCACCAATCTCTCAACCCTTGGTCTCCCAATGTCAAAACTCTGAATCATCTTCCAACCTTTCCCCTTATTCAGAGGCACATCCTACTGACGTACATGAGGAGTATCTGCAGACCACAATCCTCTTCTTTACTCTCGCTTCCATGACTTTTAGCATACAGTTCCTCCTGTCTGCTACCTGGACGACTCCGATAGTTCTCCTTAGCCCCAGATTCTCTCTAATAAAATTCAAAGTCCATACGAGTATCCAAGCTGTAGTGTGAAAAATTAATAGATTATTTTACTATGCTATTAAAGATGTCATTGGGACTCTGCTTCCCACAGAAGCAAGTCCAGACTCCCTAGCATGGTAACAAATTCTTTCATTCATTGGCCCTGACTGCTTCTCCAGGGTCGTCTCTTTTGGCTGCCTGTATGTTCCACTCCCACCCTTGCATGCTAAATCCCTGCAGCACAGTGCTTCTCGTTGTCCCCCTAATATGCTGCTGTCTTTCATGACTCTCTTCCTTTGCAGTGCAGCTGCCTTTTTCTTTACTGCCCTTTTACTACTTTCTAAATTGCAAACTTGATTTAACTTTTTGAGATTCAGCGTAAATGTCACATTCGAGAATCCTTTCCCAGAGCCTTCAGGTAAAGTCAATTGTTCTCCCACTGCATCTCAGCACTTCCTGGGGTTGTATTCGTCTGTGTGGGTATTGGAGCTCTCCCTCATTTTTGTGTCCTCAGAGCCTGTGTTTTCTACAAAGGAAACAGTGAATATTTGTTGGCTGAAGGAATGACTGCTCATGTACTGTTAGGGAGATTGTTCAGTTTGACTCAGCAGAGCTAAAATTCTGAAGTAATAATCATCCAGTCTGTTAATTATGTCTGGTTTGAAATGAAATTCTGAATCTTTGTAGGTAAATACCCAGAAGCCTCTGATAGGCATTTCTAAGTGTTATAGTCTTTATTATTTAATTTTGTGGTTTCCTAACTGGCAAAGTTATTGAATCAAATGCTGCAATTTATCTGTTAGCTACTCCCTTCCCAAATAATTATTCATGACCTCAGTGTAAACAACAGAAGAGAGCCCTTTGTATTCCAAATTTTGTTATTTGTTTTATGTTGGCTTACTATTTATTTATACAGTTTCTGTAGGTAATCATCAAATTTTAAAATTCAGCTTTCCAGAGGAACCAGCTATGTATAAATGATTTGTGTGTATGTTTCCATTTTTCCAACTGGCCATTCATTTAGAGAATTAGCTAAGCTCCTGTTATTCTATTATTCTTCCAGGTACTGCCCTTGGATTTGCATTACTGCTTGTTCGCATCTCCATAAAGGCGAGCGACATGGAGCTTGCTGAGCTATTTTGCATGTGCCCTGCAAAGCCTGGTTAGGTGGGAAAGAATATAAAACTGTCTAAAAGAAGATTTTAAGATTTTCTATGCGTTTCATTCATCTATTATTTTCCTGGCTCCATTTAGTATGGATAATAATAGTGAGACAAGCTTATGATTATGTAGTACTCTATACTTATTCCAAGTGCGTTCACCTACATTACGCCTCCTGTGAGGAAGGCATGGGTGGTATTGTTATAGTGGTTTTTTAAAGTGAAACATGCTCAGGAAGGCAAAATTGCCTATAAAGTTCTTACAGCTCATTAGAGATGTGGCTGAGACTAAAGCCTAGTTCCTAACCCCATATCATTTTTCTGTGCTTTTGTTTTCTTCATGTGAAATACACACTGGTAATCAAGCATTGTCTCTTGGCTGTAAAGCTACCCTTCCATACTCTGATTTGTGGCTCTGGAGCTAGGACTCTGTTGATTTCTGTTCCTTACCAGGTGGCTTCTTGTTAGGCTCTACCAAGTGGGGGTACGTGAGGCAGACTAGATATTAGGAGGGTAATATCCTGCGTTCTGTTCTTGTCAGCAAATACCTAGCAATACAAGTTGAATAGAAGCTTCCTTGGGCCTTCCCTGAACCATCATACATTTTCCGAACCACCGCACCAGGAAGGCAGTGCCTCTGTCAGAGCTCTGAGACACAGTCTCCCTGCAGCCTCTAGGTTCTGATACCCACGTTCCTCTCCTGTACTTCTCTAGCCTCAGAGGTGGTAGCTACTTTTTATAACTATTATGTCCCTGTTACCTAGGGTTCCCTATGTGCTTTTTCAGCCCTTCAACACCTATGAAACCAGTTCCTTATGCTATCTTCTCTCTGTTGGAATACTTGGTTTGGCTTCTGTTTTCTTGAAAGAGTGCTGGATGACCACATCTTTAGTACCAGGAGTGGTCCATGGAAACACACTCTCAAAGATGGCACTCTGGCCTGGGCTTGGTTATACTATACTTGAAAGCAGTGCTGAACTCCTTGCATGTGGTATGCAGTGGCATGCGTTTACACTATTATCTGTGGTTGATTGAAAGGGAGTGTCTACTGAAGCAATGTGTGGGGGACCCAATGGATGCTTATCTTGACTTGTATGGTAATTATAATGACTATAGAGACTATGGGGAGGGATGTCTTTTTATGAGAACACTGGGAAGCTTATACAAAGGAAAGAACAAACTCATGTTTTAAACCTTTGTTTTAAATTACTGTTAGAGAACTGGAGAGTATTCATGGCAGCTCTAAAAGATTCCCTATTTCTTTTTGCTTTAACCTCACTAAAAATAGACACCATGTTCCTGTAATTAGTTAACCTGGGGCACTAGCCATGTAAGTGGATGCCCATTCTTCCCAAGACCCATTCCAAATAGCTCCTATTGCTTCTAGGCCATAACTATAACCAGATCTCAGAGTAATCCAGGGAAAAAAGTATAAAGTCTGATACAGGATGAGATAGCTTATATTCCAGAATAATTGTGACATTTTGCTAATTGATATTGAATAATATTGAATGGTTCCTAGGAGTTTTAGATTAAAGAGTGAAAACATATAACTGAATAATGCTGTGCTTATTGATATGGTAAACTTGGTAGAAATTTATGACTTAGTGTTTTAGTTTGTGCAGTTAAAGTAGTTCTAAAAGTGTCCTTGGTGAGTTAACCAAAACTTAGACTTAATGGTAGCCTATATTCAATGAGGTTGAAATTCCAGAACTGTTGCGCAATAATAAGAAAAGTTATCCAAAGCATATGGAAGTAATAGATATTTCTGAGGTTGATTATCTTATATGTCTGTTACAATGAATCTTCTCCCAGCCATTACCACTGCTATCACCACCACCATCACCACGCATGCACACCATACTCCCAAATTCCAAAGGACATTTCTTTCATCAGGCATTGGAAGTACATTAACAAGTAGAATACCCCTGAGACTGTGTCTTCTATAAGCCTGCATTCACCACGGACTTTGGAATTACGGAGGCGCAAAGTTGAAGTTAGAGTTAAGGTAAGAATATTAGTAGAAGGCTGCAGGGACAAATTAGTATGAAGCATTTTCTTAGCTGCATGGATTTCTTCTGGTTGTAGATAATTACCAAGATATTCATAGGAGCAAAGATATGGGCACCTTGGACCCAGTGCACAGCTATTGACCCAAAAGATGGTTTTGTCTTTATAACAGTTTGCAAAGATCACCAGCAGCAGGAGCAACCTAGCAGGATCAACATGCATCTTCACAGTCATCCCTTTGGGTTCTGTCAGCGCTCCACTCTGCCTTACTTTGTCCTCAGAGAGCACGGTGGCACAGAGTTTAGTGACCCTGCTAGGTTGACTGTTACTATTAAGTTAGAAACCTGTTTGTGTCTTTGATTTCCATCTCTTTCTAGCTTTTCCCTCTCTCCTGTCCCATATTTCCTATAGTAAAAAGGAACTTAGCATTACTCAACATATTATTCTCTTCCACACGCTTGTGCTCCTGGCAGACCCAGCTTTTCTGTGTTACCTAGCCAAAGGTACATCCAACATTCAAAACTCAGCTCAAGTGTCACCCCCTTTAATTCCTGACAACATTTTTATGCATTTGTAGTGTAATTCTTCTCAGGCTTCTATTACAAGGTCATATTATAAGTACATGTTCACACCTACTAAGCTGGGCATCCCACGTGGGGCTAGCAATGCTATCCACTATTGCACGCTGCCTTGCAGGGCCCAAGTCCATGACTAACACATAATGGTTCTCGATACATATCCAGTGAGTGAATGAGGTACACTCCTCTTCCCGTTTTTCCTATTGTCGCCACAGTACCAATCACAATAATGTTAGAGTCTGCAGGTCAACTGGAATAATGGTAATAAAGCTGTGTGTGGGAGATAAACATTGGTCTCACAATCAACCTCTGGGATTTGTTAACTTTCTTAAGGGACCTTAAGAAAGTTCCTTAACCTCCCTGAGCCTCAATCTCACTTTCTCTAAAAGGAGACTGATTATTTTTTACTTTAAATAGTTTTGTATTTTTCAGTTACAGTCAGCATACAATATTGTATTAGTTGCAGGTGTCCAACCGAGTGATTAGACATTATATAACTTACTAAGTAATCACCCCAATAAATCTAGTACCTCTCTGGTGCCATACATGGTTATTACAATACAGGGGTAGGCAAACATAGGTTTACAGTTGTTCATATGGAAAAGAATACAATAATTAATAAATAATAATGCAAGAATAAACTCTGTTTTGCATACTCACAACTGTAAACCAACTTTTGCTCTCCGCGTACTATTAACTATCTTCCCTATGCTGTACTTTACTTTTCCATGACTATTCTATAACTACCAACTTGAACTTCTTAATCCCTTTACCTTTTTCACCCATAGATATGTATTTATTGCCATTTTATTGTTTATCTTTTTATCTTTTTTTCCTTCTTATTTACAAGCCATTTCTTGTACTACTGGCTTGGTGGTGATGAACTAAAAAGGAGACTTCCTTTACCTTCATAATAGTACTGTTTCATAATTCACTTTGAAATAAAATAAATTATTTTAGAAACAAATTACTCTTAAATATTTTCTTTTTATTCTTTATTTTTTACATAGTTTAGAACAATTATTTAATTATCACTGGTAAAAGCATTTTTCTTTTGGCGATGACCAGTGCTGAAGTGTCACTCCAATAAAAAACATAAATCTTTAAATAATTTAATATTTATTCATATGTATTACTATGCAAATTTTCATGGTAGTAATTTTAAACTGAAAATACTTATAACATGCTATTACAAAGGATTTGTCCTACATTTTGAATCATGGTAGTGACAAACAACCAAATCATAGTCTAGAAAGAATTCTTAATTATTTTCTTCACTCAGAAAAATCATCAGACATGAGGGACTTAATGCCTGTTAATTTTTTCATTCAGCTGCTATAGAGGAAAATAGGCTTTTCACCCCTTGCTTATTTAGGTGTTTTAAATTTTGCCCTTGGGCCAAAGTAGACATTAAGAGATAAGGTGTGCCTGGGATGCATGTTTTTATACTCCACATCCAAAATTACCTTTACAGGGCTACGTTTACTGAATTGATACCCTGCATCAGCACACTATGAGGAGTGCTACAGGAAGTTGGGCTCATTATTGATGGATTGCTAGCAAGATATCCTTAATAGGCTTTATATCTTGCTATTCAACATGCTGTCCAGAAACCGGCACATTGGCAATACCCGGGAGCTTATTGGAAATTCAGAATCACAGGCCCCAACTGTAGATGCACTGGGTCACAGCCTGCCTTTAGTCCGGCCCCCAGATGACCCATGTGCACGTTCCAGCGTGAGGCCCACTGGGCAGCACCACCAATGGTGTCCTTTCTATGCGGGTCCTCATCAAATTAACTTACCATAAACGTATTTATCATGAAACAATAAAACTATTATGACTATACATAATCAAGAAAAAAGCCTGTGTTTCTCCAAAACAAGGGTTTTTTTTTTTGCTGTTGTTATAGTTGTTTTTTAATCTTTTGAACACTGAATTGTGGTTGATCCTGCTTCTCCCTGCCTTGGTCACAACTTGCGGCCATGTTGGATCTGAGTACCAGGCTGAGTACCACATGGCAGGCTTTTTTAAAGGTACTTTACTTACGCTTTTACTTGTTCATTGGGGTGTCATCCACATTTTCATTTCACCCAATACTTTCAATTAAAAAAAAGCTGTTGTGTGGTGCATTGGATGCCTTCAATTTTTGTGAAATGAGATGAAGCATAAAGAAATAAAACCAACATAAACAGCCTAAATATTTCCAGGATTTGGAACGTGATTTGAGCATTGAGAACCTAGACCCTTCCCTCTTTGCCATCTACCCTTCTGAGCATCATCATTAACGTTTAGTATGAAGATGTTGAGGCACTCTGGGGGTTACAGTTATCAGAGAAGTATTAATTATATCAGCACACTATACTGGACTCACTGGGCCAGAAACATGGGCTAATGTGTTTTATAAAGATTTGAAACAAGAGTGGAAAACCCAAAAGATTTCTAACTAAATCAGAACATTCAACTTCAATCAAAACATCTCATTTCAAGAGAATACTGGTAAATACGAGGGTTTAAGTTCTTTCTGGACAAATTATTTTTCTATTCTTTTTTTTTTACAAGGTACAATACTCTCCTGGGAATTTAGAAATCATTTAGATTAAACATGTACTGATAAAACAAGTAGCAGGTAAATTCTGAGCTAATGTCAGGCTATATGTCTTTAACAGCAGGCAGCCAAATAGTTGAACTTATTGCCTCAGGAGGCCATTGAACCAACTATGGTGGCTGCATAATTTTATAACCAGTAATAAGGCTCACATGTTATACATGTTAAGAGAGGGGTAATCAAATCTTATGCTTCAGGGCATAAATTAATCACTGCAGGGGTCAGAAAAGAATCTCCTTTGCCCCATGAACAGAATTGAATAATTAGGCAGTGGCTGTATTGATATTTTAAAAGTCTTCTTCATAAGAATGATCATTGGTTTTAAGAACAATTTTGAGTCTTCATGGGGGTGTTTGAGCTCTTGATTGGAAGAGGAGGGGGGCTGCAAGTTGAGCAGCTTATTCTGGCAGACAGTCACGTTGGGCAGCTTCTGGGTACCACACTGTTCAACCTGATTTTCATTAAAAGCTCAAAGTGCCTGCTATTAAAAAGTCTCCAGGCAGCTAGAGCAAATGGGCCTCCATGCCCATCTGGAAGTCTTGTGGTGGATTTTTATCTTTTAATCAAGACTCCTTATAAGGGGGGGAGAGTAGTTTACTAATGTGTGAGATTCATTCTCTTTTTTCTGAAATTCACAGTCTACATTTTAAAAAGGCATATTTCCCTAGGATTGGGAGAATTAAACCTTGAGTTCTTTTACAGTAAAACAGGCTCAAGAGGAAGCCTGCTAATCAAATGGCATTGAAGGCCAAGTGTAATCAACCGCCAACATAAATCTTTTCTGGTTTACCTGTGTGGCTATTCAATGGAGCATGTCAAACATGGTTTTGTGATAATGCAAGGATACTGTATTCCATGGAAAATGAATTTTATTTCCCACTCCCTTCTGCTACACCTCGATACTCAGCAGTTTTTAATTTAGATAAAGCAAAATGACTTTCAAGTCATATCCCAGGAGTGTTCCTAGTAAAAAGGAAAACTGAAGAATAAATTATTTCGAAATAATAACTCTATCTGAGTGGCCTAGATATTCATTCAAGACTCCTAGGTATGAAAACAAAACCTTCATTGACATACCTATTTATTGACCCCAGTGCCCTTCCAGATGTTTGTAAAGTTGTTTTTCTTTGCCTTTTCTCTGTTTTCACTTTGAAATCAATCAAATATTAGTTTGTGGCTGGTATAGCCATGGGTGAGACATACTTACTTTTAGTGCAAAATAGTATGGTTTTTCATCAAAGTATTTACTGTATCCTTCTATGAGACCATCACTGAGGCAGGTATGGAAGTTGAAAATGAAAGCAGCAACTTTCTCTTCCTTTAGAGGCTCATAATCTGGTTGGGGAGTTGGACATTCCAACTAAATATGGCTTAGACACACTGCGAGCAGTGTCAGAATAAGAGGTGTCAGAGAGGCCTGTGTGGGCTCAGAAAAAGGGCAGTCAGCATGGCCTGGCAGGGTTCTGGGCTGGAGGCAAGACTGTTGCTGGGCTGAGGAGTTCACATGATCTGTAGGAAACAGGGGTATGCTGTGAGGGCATGAGAGAGAGTGTGTGTGCATATGTAGCACATTTGGGGACTCGCACATGGTGGGGACGCAGATTGTGGTGGCACAAATGAGGACCTGATTTCAAGAAAGAGCTGAGAATCAACTGAGAAGAACTGAGGATACGTTTTAATGATACTAGGGAACAGGATTAGGTAAAGAGAAGCCTGATCCTTGAGGAACTTGAATGCCAGGCTAAGAAATGTGCTACAGGGATTAGGAAAACCATTGACTGTTTTGAGTAGACAAGTGGCATGTTGAAAGACTGGTTTTAGAAGAATGATACGGTTACCCTATGGAAGGTGGGCTAATGCAGAGAGGAACTGGGGTGGGGGATACTGGTTCGAATGCCATCCAATTGTGAGACAATTGTGTGTCTATTACCTGCCATTGACTTTCTGCCTTCACAACCAGAAATTCTACTTGATCATATTGTTTTCTTCTTTTGTTTGTTTGTTTCCTGAAAGTTCAAGGTTGTTCCTTGTCAAAAGAAAGATGTGAGGTGGGTTTTGATTTATTGGGTGTTTGCTGTCGTGACCATAGTACTGGTATTGCGTCTGAGGTCCTGAATTCAAGGTACTGGATTCTATGTTAGATTGACAGTGAACACAATTAGGCATGCTCAATTTCAGGATTAGTTCTCTCTCATCTTTTTAAAGTAAAATATCCAACATTTTTATGAGGCTGATTTCCTGAATTAAATTACCTTCAATATCTCATCTAGATAATACATCTTTGTGTCAGCAACTGTTGTTCTCCCTCCAGGTTTCATATGGCCCCACGTCATGGCACTCTAAGATAGCAAAGTAAATCAACTGCTCCAACAAATGAGCAGTTCAAACTCCCTTGAAAAGTCAGTCAGTGTTGTAAGAGCACCCACTGAATGAAGAATTCTTCCCTCTGTGACTTGGGGAGATGCAACAATGAGATGACTGGTTTGCCCTTGGTAAGACTGCAGTAGAATGAGTAGAATAATTTGGTTAAATTAAGCATTTCACTAAAACCTAAGAAGACCCCTAAAATAGTAACAGCTCTGAATCAAATAATTACTCTGTAGCAGACACTTCACAAACATCATCTCATTTACTTCTTGTATGCCCCCTATGGATTATATTTTTAGCATCTCCAATTTTGCAGATGAGGAATCTGAAGCTCAGAGAGGCTGGCTGTCTTGCTCACGGTCACACAATGGCAGAGCCAGAATCGGAACTGTGGCTCTCTAACTTCTGAGCCAGGTCTCCTTTAAGGCTGCAAAAATCAGTTATAAAAAGGACCCCTTACCAAAAGAAAAAAAAGCCAAAGTTACTGTTTAATTCCAAGTCAAATGATTTGGGAAGGTTACATAGATTCATGATTCGAAGGCAACTGGAGTTTTAGAAAAAAAGTAACACATTAGATAAGCATCTTCAGGAGAACATTTTTAAAAAAATGATTTTATTTATTTCTTTCTAGAGAGAAGGGAAAGGAAGGAGAAAGAGAGGGAGAGAAACATCAGTGTGTGCTTGCCTCTTGCACGCCCTCAGTTGGGAATGTGGCCTACAACTTAGGCATGTGCCCTGACTGGGAATCGAACCAGCAGCCCTTTGATTCACAGGCTGGCACTCAATCCACGGAGCCACACCAGTCAGGGCAGAAGAACATTTTAGATCATGAAAATGGCAGATTCATAAACTGAACATAGTGGACAGTAGGAGTGAGGCAGTAAACAGGAATAGTCCGTTGAGGTGAGAGATGAAGGAAGATGTGCCCCCAAATTAGGAGCATGACGAAGCCTTGCGGTCCGAGTGCTGGGCACATGTAATGCGAGCGACAATGCACATTGCGATGATGGTGCCTGTGGCGCCGAGTGCTGACGGGGGTTCACATGGTCGAGACCGCAAAGAGGGAGAGCAGACAGGGAGAAGGATCGGCATCTCTAGGTGGTAAAAAAAAAACCCTCAAAATATTCTTTAAAACTCTCTACAGTAGTGAAGCAATACGAGCGTCGTGTAAACTTCAGCCCCCTCATTTCAGCAGCAGCCCTCCCCACCCCCAACAAACTTCAGGAAGCCCTGTCATGTCATATCCCCTCCAAGGCAGCCTGGAGTCTGACTTTCATCTAAACTTCTTTGTAAAAAGTATTAGGGAAGGAATTTAGCTTATATAAATTTTCTAAACCTTGGACCCTGGGGCTAGGATTAATGGATCAATGGGGGAAAAAATCACCAACGTTGTTTCATAACCTCATACAAGGGTCTACTTAATAAAATATTGACTAATAAAATTTATAATTAGTACAGTAGATTTTGGTCCAATTTATTATATCACCAATAATTCAAAGGAATTCTACCTATACACTACAGAAGAGTAAATATTAAAGACTTTAAGGGTTTGTAAAAAGTACGAAAAGTATGTTTCTGTGCTTTCAATTGCCTTTCAGCTATTTTGAATTCCTTGGCTTTTGGAGTTAAATGGGTATTATTGAGATACATTTGTGTTGCTAGGCGGATGAACAGGGAAAGGTAACTGATGAAGAACAGGGTGGGTGTTTGGCTAATACGCACCAGTGATAAAATATTTAAATGTGCATGTACTAGCTGGCTAATAGCCACTGCCTGGGCCATCGGAGTACCCCCTCACCCTGCCCTAGCCCTGCTGCTATGATGCAGACTTGGGCCAGTCAGGCCTCTGGCCTGCCCCCAGGACAATGTCCTTACCTACCTGTGGTCTGGCATCTAAGAAGATGACAAGCACGGCAGGAAGGCTCCAGAACCAGCACCCATCCTCTGTGTGTACAGCTATTAACCATTTAACATGCCAAAGTAACTGGTTGAATGTGATTGGAAATGTATCCATTTCTTCTCTTACTCAGCTTGCCTGATTCTTTCATCTTTCTTCTACTTTTCTTTCCTTTATAGGTTCCCAAAGGAGCATAAAAGCACAACTCTGTAGATGATGCACCCTTTCCCTTGAATTAAGCATGCCTCTGAGCATGCTGATTTCCTAACTTCTTGCTCTATTTTGTGTTACCACTTGTGATTAATGTAGAATAATGACAAACATTTTGTTTTATACATTTGTCTAGTTTTAAATTACTTTTAGAGTAATGAATTGTAGATTTCTCTAATAAATATTAAGCCATAAATTTAAAAAATGGGGTAGTGTGTGTGTGTATATATATATATGTGTGTGTGTGTATATATATGTATATGTGTGTATGTAAATACACAAAAAGCATATATTTGTGTGTGTACACACATGGACATCTATACAGTCATTTTGGCTTGATGATTCAGGGTTTAAAAAGTCATAACTGTTAATATATTCCTGACACAATATTTCTTTAGATGCTTATAACCTTCCTTATGATGTGGCACTGTTCTTTCTTTGCATTGCTCCTTGAAATGCATTTGCTTCTCTCAAAATAGTATTTATGCAGTCATACTTAATGTGAAAAAGAGATCTTTCTTTGCACATATTATATGTAAAGTAGGCTTGAACTCAGCTTTTGATTAAAACGTACTTGTGTGGCCTTCTAGCTCAGCTTTAATTGCATTTAAAATTCCTTTCTGTGCCTGTGAAGATTGCAAACCAATATTAATAAAGTGGGCTTAGAGTAGTGTAGCACCTGAGCAATAGGTTCTTGACAAAAGTTATTTACTTAACTAGAGTTTCATTTCTAAGTTAACATGTCTCTGTGCTACTTGAATAAAGCACTCGTCTGAAAACTGTTAGACATTTTAACCCAATTTAATTTATTCCCTGAAAGTTTAATCTGCTGCTGAAGAGAGTAGTTGCAAATTTTCCAGAGTCACAACCCACTGAAGTGAAAAATGTTTAATGACATCATAGGTACTGAGCTTCAAGAGTTTAGTTAAAAATCTTCCTCAAAATGTAAAACAGGGGGCAAGAGTTAATAGGATATTTTATATAGTTACGTTTCAATCCTATTCCAAATCTTTCTAAAGACACTTGCATCTCTACCATTAAAGCTGTATGAAATGAGTTACTTAGACAACTCAGGAAGTAGGGGGGAAAAACACTTAAATTTTAAACCATAAAAGCAAATCTCTTTTGAGCTTTGGCATTTAAGTGGTTCATTCACTCATTCTCCATTTATAAAACTCTCTTTATAATCACATCAAGCAAACAAAACAAATATTAGGTGCCGAGCATCCCTGGCGTTCTACCCAACTATGAGGAAATGGATCACAGTGCAGAGCACAGGGTGCTTTGGCTTCCATGTAACACCAACCCAAACTACGGTTAATTGTGCAACAGAAGCCTATTTGTTGGTTATTGAAATATTTTTGGTCTGACTGCCAGAGAGTGAGGATAAAAACTGGGGAGGAGGGAAAATAAAATCTGAATTGACTTTGTTTTTGGCACAGTAGAAGGCATTTTGGTCCTCTTTATAGTCTCCTAAAAATCGAATTATTCATTTGGCAGCTATACCTCTATAGCACAACTAAATAGTTGTTTTAAAACATGCAAAGCACAGATTTCAGATTTAATAGGAGATAATGACCACTTTAGAGCCTGTCAGGTCATGGCCTACTGGGCCTGCTTACAGAGATATTGCTTCCTGGTTCAGTGCTCGAGAGCTGATGATGGCTCAAGGCCAGCAAAGGTGTCGTTGACATAATAGAAAGTAAGGGTTTCTATGGAACTCTAATGGGGTCCTCTGTAAAGAATAGATCAAAAATGTCATGGCTGGGATAGTACCACTCTGACGGGAACATTTCTCTCTCCTGTTTTGTTTTCTGAAAAAAAGAAAGAAAACTAATGCAAAAGTCTATGGTTTGAATCAGGCTTCTTTGTAAAGTAATAATTTTATATTCTAAAACTAGGATTATTAGCGAAAATAATATTATGCTTGGGATACTGCCACTACAAAAGTTAATAGTTCTCTGGTTGCCAGAATGACTTGGAAAGTCACCGTTTAGGCAATACCCATGGCCACGGGCATCTGCCTTAAGAGCTGGGACATGAGCCCATGGCCTTGCTCCAGGGTCTGTGCTCTCTCTCACCACTATGCCAAGATACTTAAAACATGCACTTTTTCTACACAAATTTAAATTGTGGAAATTAAATTCTTTCATGTAAAGTTAACTGCGTGAATCAATACAGTCCTCTTGATGAGTCAAATTAAACCAAATTAAAGCAAGTATTATTAATATCTACTATTCACTGAGAAGAAACATTCACATGCATTGTCTCTAATTCTCAAAATAATGCTGTGGCAAGGGTATTACTATCTCTAGTATTTAGTGAGGTATAAATTGAGGTTTAAGAGATTATGGCTTTAAAATTGTTATTTGGCCATGAAGCACCTGCCGGATACACAGTTGTGTGCCTGTATACCTGAGCACCTGGTATATAATGGACAGTGTGATATGCCAGTCAGCTATATTTGGGAAGTGATGATTCAAGTTACATTTGAACTCGAAGTTCTACTTCCAGAGTTGAAGCGTGATGATACCTCTACTTGGTCAAGGTGAATTGGCTCATGACTATTAAGAGACTGAATCACCATGTATACTCTGGTTAGACAGAAAGAGACATACGACCTACCACCTTTCTTTTGGTAACAGCAGGACAGCAAGTCCTGGGATTTGAAGTCAGAACCTGAGTGTTGCTTCCTGAACGTGTGATTCTAATGAAGTCTCTTTGCCCCTGGGCCTTAGTTTCCCGTACTCTGTGTTTGAGTTATTGGTGTCTGCATTCCAGGAACGTGGTTGGAGATCAATCCGCTCATACAACATGTTAATATACATGAAAATGATAAATACTATGCAAATATTATTTAAAAAATCTTTCTGATTAAAACAAATTTGTCAGCCTCAGATGGGTACATTTGGTCAATCCAGGAAATAGTTTTCTTTTAAAAAATATTAACTTTCATTTAAACAAAATATGTAATGAGAGAGGCTAAAGAATTTAATGAGTTTATTATTGAAAATAGTAAAACAATTATATATAATGTAAATTAATTACCTATGAAATTATATTAAATAGTCTGACTTATAAGGCTATGATTTCGCACAGTGCAGTAATATTTTTTCTCTCAACATCTACTCCAAGCATTGCTTTCTTCCCTCTCAAATCAAGGAACAGTCTTTCCTCTCAATCATCTTTGTCAATCAAAAGCTCTAGACTTTTCTCATAAAATTATTTTCAGGGCACATCAGACAAACCCAAACTGAAGAACATTATACAAATTAACTGGCCTGTAATCTTTACAGTTTACACAAATATAAAGGGCAAAAAAACAGAAAGAAAGGCTGCTGAAGGGCCATGACAGGTTAACGCAATGCGTGACACAGGATTAACTCCTGGGTGAGAAAAATTAGTCAGTATAAGAGGTATTATTGGGATTGAAGGTGACATTTGATATTGACTCTAGATTGAATTATAGTATGTATGAAGATTACAATTCCTGACTTTATAGCTATACTATGGTTATGGGAGAGAATGCAATTTTTCTTAGGAACAACTCCAGAACCTCTTTAAGGGTAAGTGGGCACGATGTGTATCCAACTTACTTTGGAAATGAAAAAGTCTTTATAGACATATACATACATACATACATGCGTAAATAAGAGAAAAAGGGAGCAATAAAGCAACATATGATCAAATGGAATTAATTGGTGAATGTGAATAAAGGGTGTGTATATATGTTCCTTGTAATGTTCTATAAGATGGGAATTATATCAAAGTTTAAAATTACAAAAATATATAAACAGAAATACTATTTTCTGGGCAGATTCAAATTAACATGCATCACCCTTGCAGCCTATCTGAGAACCAAGATTACTTAGCAGAAGATCATTTCACTTAGAAATGCATTTCTTGACTGTTTAAAACTAACTGCCACTTTGAGAAAAACATAAATCTCACACCTTCCTTTAATATTATGTCAAACTGTGACATAAATATTTTGACTAGAAGCAAATCCATGATACCCATGGAATATGCTGTTTGACACTGAACACATCCCGACACCCCCAATGTCAACGCCAACATGGTTCTCGGCACCTGCTACAGCTCACTTCGCTCTGGCTTTCCCGCAGCCTCTATGAGAATCACTGTCTTCCCAGGCTCACAGCAGGAGGGTGGCTCCAAAGTACTGGGACCTTTACCCAGTAGAGTAAGAAGCACCCATGTAAGTTTTCTAGAATGAATGGGCATGCAGACGGATGTGAAGTAAGTAAAATGACTTCCCTGGGGCAATTTTTGAAAAACTTAAAAATCCTAATTATGGAACAAGTACTTGCTGATGGATTTATAGAAGAGATAACCTGACAGCCTTTTGCTTCAACTTTGCTTTTTTGTTTAAAAAAAATAAGTCTTCTGAAAATAGGAACAAACAAGGCTTTTAGAAACAAATCCAAAGCTCTGTCTCCTTTAGAGGCTGAAGAATAATTCCCTCTGTGTTATAGCTTGCTTACCTGAAAACCTGTGGCAGCGTGTTCCTCATTTTCATCCTCTGGTCCTGCAGAGCAGTTATCATGCCGACTGAAGTCTCCACAGGTCTGAGTACAGTTCGGGGGACCCGGGCAACGTGGGGGACCCTGCGACGCATTGTTAGTGCTGCCGCGTTAGCATTGGCAAGTGCTGCCAAATTTCCATATCCCCTTTCTCCGCAGAATTAAAAGACTCTCTAGCGAAGATAAGCCAGTTTGTTATTTTGAAGTTGACACCCTAATTTCCAGAGTTTTGGTGAACTCTGAAGTAGACATAAAGCATCAGCTGTCGATAAAAGGGAACTTTGGAACACGAGAGGATGCTAGAAAACCTTCAGTGCAGTTTTAACTCTGCCCCAAGCCGTCTTAGGGATTTTAGGTGAATTACTTCAGCTCTGTGGGACTCAGCTTCCTAAAGTATAAAATAATTTCTAAGGTCCCTTTCAGCTTCAGACGTTTTGTGATTCTAACTCAAAACAGCCGTGGGCTTCTACTATACAGGCACAAAGCAGAAATGTCACAGCCATTCTGTATTTATCTACGCTCGATCCCACTAGAGGAAGGCCAAAAATGCCTTCAAGACTCATATTTCTAATAACAGTTACACTTGTGCTGTTAACGGTCACTTTTACAGCTCAATTCCTAGCCTTCGCAAACACATCCATAAAATTGGTTGTATTGCTTTACATTTACAAAACCCCACTGCATTTTCCAAACAAGTGGGCAGTTTTGCAAAGAAATAGGGTAGAATAGGCCCAACTGCCTGTTACAAAGCAATTATTATCTGTGAATACAAATATCCACTTGAATAGTGTGAAGAAAATGCCCCCGGAAGTTCTGGCAGTCTCTGGTGGGATGCTTATGGGTATCTGTTTTTGACACTCATAAGCATTTTCTTTCATTATAGTTTTAGGATTAAATTTCTGGAAATTCAAGAAAGACAATCCAGAGGGCAGCACCAACTTTTTTGGCACCATGGAGACCACACTCATCATTTCATTAAGCATTTTTGATGTTTGTCAAACCTCCAAAGTACAGTTATGTTCCTCTAGGCATTATTATTCTTGTTCCCTTTTTATTTTTATTTAAGTGGAAATACTCCCATTTATTTGGAGAGTTTTGATGAGACATTCCTGACTGGTTATAATGGCTCGTAGCAGTTGTTCACTTGTACTTTCCTAGAAAAATGTCCCCTTTTCTCTTGCATCACTGCATATGTTTACAGAATTACACAAAGCCCGCATGAAGGCTTACAATTTAAACACATTTATCTATGCAAGAAAACGAGCTGTTTATCTGTACATGAAGCAAACTCATCTACAGAGGGATATCATTATATATGGGTAGATGATCCATTCCAACATGCATTTATTCATTCTACCGATATTTATGGAGCACCAACATGGAACCTGGGATTTAATAAAGTGTGATAAGCAAAAATCATGACCAACGTACTAGACGGATCCACCGTGCAGACAACAGCTTTGGGGAAATAATGTAGATAGATAGATGGTAAGTAGAGATAGAGATAGTCTTACTTATATGAACAAATAGTACAGGTTACTCTGAGAAGACCAATCATCCCTGTGGAAAGGAGGTCCAAGCTGGGCTAGAGAATGAGCAGGAATTAGCTGAGCAAATGGGTAGAAAGGATTCCAGGACAGGGACACAGCCTGTGCAAAGGCCCTGAAGTTGAAAGAAAGAGAATGCACAAAGTCTGCTGTGAACTGAACTTGGATGCCAAAGGGAAGAGTAGCCAATGTGAGGCTGGAGATGTAGAAACATGTTGCATTGACCTAGACTAGTTTGTAAATACATAAATTTAAACACCTTATCACTGAACACCTCCTCTCTTAGGAATCGAAGCCTCAACAGCAGCTGCTTTCGTTGGCAATGGCTTCTGTAGCAGTTCCTTGAGCAACAGCAGTTTCTTCCTGGTCCCTGCAGCCCAGAGTGGAAGTGGCTCCCAGGGTCCTCATCAGTCAGCAGGAGCCACAAAGGTTGCTGGCCCATCTTATTTTGAAGAGTTCTGGGACCCTTAGTAACACAATTTTGTCTGACTTCAGAACCACAAATAGACAGCTGTCAGATGTCCTACCTGTGCCCTCTAGTGGCAGCTGGAGTATGACCCAGCTCTTTGGAGAAGGGTAATTAAACTTCTCCGAGTTTGCAAGCAAGTGTAGAGACAAGCCAAGGGAGGAAAGACTACCCTAACAGCTTGTCCTCTCCCAGTTCTCCAGGATAGCTTCTATCCACAGTGTTCACAGAAGGGCAAACTACTGATACTGTGGTAAATCATTTTAAAGCCCATTCAAGACCAAGGGGATCTCAGGGCTCTGACTACACACACGTTTTCACCCAACCTCTCTCTGGTGACCGACTTCTCCGACACCCTCTTCAGGCAGTTTCAGTCTGTCTGTTTCTCTCCTTCATGACCCATCTCCTCCTGTAGTATAACCATTGGGTGAACATCCTTCTTTGATTCAGTGAAACTGTTCATTTAATTCCCTTGGTAACAAAAAGAGAAGTTTTTTTCCTTTTGGGGCTCCAGGAGCACCACTCAATATCTGATGAACTTAAAGCCACAGCACCTAAATCCCAAAGACATCTTTTTGCTTGTATATGAGATCTTTCTGCCTACACATCCTTTTTCCTTGACACCTGGCTCTTTGATGTGAGATTCCACATACCATGCTTTAAGAAATGAGGAATAGGGGAGGGTTGCATTAAGACCAAAATGAAATTGCCCCGACTAGTGGACAGCAGGCGCATCTGGTTCCGAAGCTGGCAGTCACTGGATAAGAGATCTGTGGATGAGAGTGTTTACCCAGTGCTAGGAATCCTGCAAGGAAGAAACAGAAGGTCAAAGGATAGGTGCCAGTCTTCTTACGGGAGGGGTATTAGTAAGAACAGGTTGGCTTAAGAGCTTTCAAGGGAATTGTTTTCTCATGGACATTGTGGCCTTTGAAGTCCCCTTGGCACATCAGTTGTGTCTTCTCTGAGCTGTGCTTAAGAGCCATGTGGGGCCTGGTGCTCTAGGTTGGATGTGCTTTTTATCACATCTTTCTCTGGCCAGGGCATGAGCCCAAAATATTGGGGTCCAGCCTCAGCAGCCTTTGGTGAGGGGGTGAGGGGGTTCATTCACTGTGCTAGATTTTGTCTCTTCTCAGAACATGGGAGATTCCTAGTCCACGCACTTGGACAGGAGTGTGGTGGAACTGTATTCCCAGGATGTTTGCCCTTTCCTGTTTCTGGTTGACTGGCTTGTTGTCCACGCGCACCTGGGAAGCTCTGGGCAGTGTCCACTTGATGGGAGAGACCCTAGGAGAACTTTTGAACAAATTTCAGGATCTAAATGGTATAGGGGTGATATCCCCCTGCAAACTCTTATCACTTCATTTATATAATTTCTTCCCTTGTCATCTATTGAAAGATTTCCAGATCCACCTCTGGATAGCCAGGGGATATCAAGTATATTGTCTCCAAAAATTTCAAAGTTGTAGTTTCCTCAGGAATTTGAGCTCTTACTGGAGTGGTTATACTACTATTACTACTCAGTATGTTCTTATACACCATTGCTGTGAATGAGAACGTATGTTCATATAGGTTGCTGAAAACAGGGTTGGATGGTGAGTCAATCATTCCTCATTTGGTCCATTCTAGAAAGGTACCTGCTTTGTTTGACTTATAGAAGCTATAAACTTCCATTAGCATCTATATAACAAGCTTTATTATGGATAATCACTGATATTTACCTCTAATTCAGAAGGAAAGACCCTGGATCTAACCCAGCTATTCTTTCATATACCACTTTTCTCTTTCCCTCAAAGAACATCTAAATTTACTGATATTCAAATCTCTTCATCAGCAATTAAAAAATGATGCTCAAGTGGCTTTTTTCAACCAAGAAATAGTGTTTCACATTATTTTAGATATTTTTTTCATTATTATAACTACATACCCAGGGGCCATCATATGAGATACTCATACATTTTAAGTGGAAGTAATATAAAATACTAACAAAAGAAGCAACGTTTGTAATGCAAACCTGGGTAATCTGTAATTATGTTTTGAGAGAATGGATTAAGTGGGACTATGTGGAATAGTAATTCTTAATTTCTCATCAATGTTAATGTGTCTGTATGTCAAAATGTATGCGTATATTTATATGTTTACACAGTGAGCATGAGGGAAGGGACAATATTTTCATAGACTGAAAAGTTCTATTTCTTAGTGGCAGAAACAATAGTTCGTGGCTCTTCATAAGGCATATTTTTCCTCCTGTGGTTAAAAAACCATGAACAATTTTACAAGCGTACCTACAAGAAAAGGAGACAAGGGAAAGCTAATTATTGTGGTTCTAGAAACTTGTGGGAAGCTCAATTACCCAGGACTCAGAACCAGTGTCCAGCACAATGATGTAGGTAACAGTTGGACCCTTGTGTTAGAGGTGAGCCATCCTTCCTGAGATCAGGAGAACTCATGGGACAAACACCTAAAATTCTTAGCCGTTGGAGGATTCTTCAAACTGGTGGGAACATACCATCTTTCTAGTTCCTGAGGATGGCATGCAATGTCTACGCCGTTCAGAATGTCTTCTCCTGAAGTTATGTTAGAGATAAGTTATTGCCTATACTTTCCAATACTAAATCATAACATAATCAGTATGGTCTCCTACCACCACCTACTGCAAAAGATGGCCACAGCGTTTTTTCAATTATACTAATGTCTGCCTCAGTTTGTTTGAACCACTTGAGCAGACATAACGTCACCAGGCAGAAGTCAGGAATGGAATAGCAACGTGCAATCTGAAAGCCATGTTTTCTCCCCACCCCCCCGGCCACAGGATTTCATAACCTAGCTAAGCACAATAGCTTTCATGTGTTGAACTCATATATTTTCCATACTTTCTATGTAAAACTTTTAACTTCATGAAAATTCAGTGAGTGAAGTATCATCCCTACTCTGTAACTGGAGAAAGCGTGGCTGTAAGTGGTTATTAGTGATAGAGTAGCAGATTTTGGATTTAGCCCCGTGGTCTCTAATGCAAAGCCCATGCTCTTCGTTTCTATGCAATACAGCCTGCCAGCACCGACGGAGTTGAGGGAGAGGCATGGAGTTTCTTTTCTGCTTTTCCGTTCTTCATGCAGCACAGCTGTTCCTGGTGCATTGCTCTGTAGCAGATGGACATGATGTATTTTGATGTATTAAAACACTAACCCATTTCCTCTGGCCCATCATAGATAATACAGGCACTCCAGGTATTGCCAGTGAAGTGCAGCCTCTAAACGTGTAAGAGAAATCTCGGAGGGCCACATGTCCTCCCCTCCAAATCTTGATAGTGATTAAAGAATCAATGAACCTGCACTATTGAAATAGATGTGCTAAGACTATAAACTATACAGGCAATTTATTGAGTGCTTACTCTCTGCTAGGTGCTCCCTTCCTCAAGTTAAAAAATGGAGACAACTGTACTTGAACAACAATAAAAAAAAAAATTAAAAAAGAATCCCTCAAAGAGTTTGTAGTCATTTGGGGGAAACTTTATAAAGAAGAGCCTAATGTATTTAGATATATCTGCATGCTTTCCTCTACACTAGTTAAGAAAGGGGCTAGAGAAAGCAAGGGCATGCGTAGCCCACCCTGTAAGGTTTTACAATGCCTGAAATAGAGGAAATCCTAAAACTGCAGCGAGAGAAATATAAAACAGAACCTTGTGAATGAAGAGAGGACTGGATATCATAGCCAGTGTAAGCTTATGGCCAATAAAGACATTTTTAGGCATGAACAACTCATATAGTTGGTCCCCTATGAACTTTTTCTAAGAGAATCACATAAATCTGTATACCCATAAAAATGAAAATCCAACTCAAGGGGGGGGTTGAGGTGTATGAAACAACAGTAAGCAGAAAAATCAATGGAATCAGGCTAAAAAATAACTGTAGGAAACCTGGCTGTGAAGCAATGTGATGATTAAGTAGCTACCACAAAGGCACACAAAAATTAGAAATATGGTACGTTCCTATTCTAGAACGCTATATCCCCATTTAGTAAAGATGTTGTTGATTGGAAACACATAAAATACAATTCACTACATATGACACTTTTTATGCAAAATATTTATATATGAAAATGTACTGAAAATATTTAGGAATAAAGACTCGACAGGTTTTACTTTAGGAGAGAGAGGTGGGTTTACAAGGGAGCAGGGGCTGATGATGAAGACAGGCTTTTAATTTTTACTTTGTATCCTATAATATTTTGATGAGTATGTACGAATGTCCAACTGCATGATTAAAATGATTTTTCAAAATAAAGGATGCCCCCTGTGGAGTAAGTAAGAAGTATTTCTTTCACTGGCCAGCAGTGATATTTGACAAGCTCTTTTTGAGCTTTCGTGTTGGCGTATGTAAGCTGAGGGCAAACATATTGACCTTAAAGGTTTTAAGTTTGTGTGTGTGTGTACATATGTGAGGAGGAGAGAGACAGAGCATGAGCACACTGTGTGTGTGATTTAAAATAAAATCAGAGCCATATGTAAAATGCTAATTACAATGTCTGGCATATAGTGTGCCCTTAACCAGTAGCAGTTAATAGTATGCAACATATATTCAACATAGTGAATCATAAAACTGCCAAAATGATGCTGTAATCACAGAGCAAGGCCATTTTGTTGATTAGTTATTCACTGATGAAAGATATTACTTAAGCATCAGGTTGTTTAAAATTTTTGTTTGGCTTCAAGTATTCATACAGTTGATGAAGTAAATACATGATTTTCAAAGCAATTTGAGATTATTTATATTGAACAGTAATAGATCAACAGTAAAATGTGCAGGTTGTTAGAAATTAGAAGGCATCTTATTGCTCTTTTATATAAAGAGGTACACAAACATCAGAGGGTACCTCTAGTTGGAGATAGTATATGTAAAGGGATATAGTCTTTGTAGAAAATCTCATGAGGCCAGGAACATCATAGAGGTTGCAATAAAGTTGGGGAGTGGTTAATATCCAAAAGTGCTGTCTTCCAACAATATTTTAAAAGCTAAGGTATTGATGTTATGATTATAAACCTATACTAAAAAGATATTAGAGATAGCAATGTGAAAGTATGGCCCTAAGACATATAAAGGAGTTTGATCAAACTGTGGCAACTCTCTACGTGCTAACACTTCCAACATCCAGCATAGGTCGTCTTTTCCTCCCTCGTCCTTTACAGAGGTTCTACCCCAGACACACAAGCTCCCTTCATGTTAGACCCTGTTTTTGTTTATGGTTAAAAGGAAGGACCATTCTCTTTACACCCATTTAGCAATGTTTTCAAAATAAGCATATAATTTAAAGTTCATACACCTCATCATGTTAACAATCTTTATTATTCTCCGTGTTTCTAAAACAATGAGACAAACGACACATATAATTTACAGAAATGGTATCATTGGGTCAGTAAGCCAGCTCCTTTCAAATGGGCATTGGCCACTTTTGACATGGCAAATTATATTCAGTTGGGAAGTACAGTATATTTGGTGTTTTCATTGTTATAAAAGATGTTTAATTGTAGAAAAAGGTTCACAACCCTTTGCCCTTTTGGAATTGCATTAACCTGAAGTCGCCTGGCTTTTCTTCGTGCTCATCTTCATGTCACGCCCTCCCCACTTCTGTGAGCACTCAGATGTGCTGACATCAAGGGATCTTTAGGTGGCTTTTAGAAAGAAACTCTTTTAATATGCTTATGAATGGTAGAGGATGTTCTGGGCACAGGTTTTCTTTTACAATGATGATGTTCAGTAGGGCTCAAAATCTCTTTCTATTTGGTGTACATGTTTATGTGTTTCAAAGATGAAAGTCTGTAAGACAAAAAGCAGAATGATAGAATGAGAAAGGCGATGATTTCTGATTGCATCTGGATGTATTAAGCTAGTTCTTCTTTCTCATCTTGCATTATCTCTTTACCACTATCCAAAGTAGCTTTAGTAAGGTGGATTTCAAAAGTCAAGGGGCTTGTTTTTAAGTGCGTTTACTATTAGACTTTTACTTGGAATTTAAATTTTGCCCATGCCTGCCTTTTCTCCTCCCCTCTTCCCTTGCTTTTTCTTCAGTAATCCTCTTTTGTTTCTACCTGGCCTGGCTCCTCTTCTGCCTGTCCTCAAAGCCTGGACATTTGTTACATATTGCCACCAGCCTTCTTTTCTATCACCATGCAGGATCTGCAGAGTACCATCCACTCATACTACAAAATCAGCATCACCACCTCCTCATTTTCCCAGACCTTCAGATCCATCTAACAAACGTTCTTTAAAATAGTCTTATCAGCGCCGAAGGGTGTGGCTCAATGGATTGGGTGTTGTCCTGCAGAGGGAAAGGTGGCCATTTGGATTCCTGGTCAGGGCACATGCCTGGGTTATGGGCCAGGTCCCCAGTTGGGTGTGTGCAAGAGGCAACCGATCAATGTTTCTCTCACAGATTGATATTTCTCTTCCTCTCTTTCTCCCTTCCTTCCTCTTTCTGAAAAATAAATAAAAATTAAATCTTAAAAAATAAGAGCAAATAAATAAACAAATAGCCTCATCAGAACAACTTGCAGGCACTCAATGTCCAATGTCCCTATGAGATTTAATTTTATTTTCCAGCTAATTTGTTACTCCTGTATCCCTTACAGTGTAAACAAACTCATTAACTTTTTCATGTTCCTGCTTAGCCAATAATAAATCATCGAGTTGAGTTAATCCTACCTCTGAAATGTCTCATATATCTATTTTTTCTTTCTCTTTTTCTCTGTCACTGCCTTGGTTAAGGATCATTGACTTTCTCAAATAAAGTATTGCAATTAGTTATTTAACTAGTCATTCTTTCTTCAAGGTCTCTCCCTGACAATGCACCCTCTAAGGTCCAATCAGTGACTCTTCTAGAGCCAGGGTGACCTACTTAAAAAACAAAACAGAACAAAATTTAGTGGTTTCCCATTACCTATAAAACTAAGTTTAACTGACTTTGCAGAATATTTACAATTTGACTATAGCATACTTTGTTCAAGTTCTATTGACTTCTTGCAAGTTCTTTGTTTGTTTCTCTTCCATATCAATGCCCCCCAAGGCTCAGAAGTAAAGAACTATTTTCCGGTCTTACATTTGGCAGCCCTTGTCTGTTCTTTTGCACTGTTTGTTCCGTATGCTTAGAAGAAGTCCTCTTGTCTAATCTGCTCAACCTCTAAACCTCTTTCATCTCCCAGATCTGAGGATCATCTCTTCTGCTAACATCTTCTCTATGTTTAACTTTGACTACACCTGTACGCAGTATTGGCCACATCACACTGTTCTTTGCTTAATTGATTCATCCATTAGACTGTGAACATCTTGAGGGCAAAGACTGTGTCTCATTTATCTTTGTATTCCTATTATTTAACTCAATATTAGCAGGTTGTTTATACTTAAAGAGCTGGCAACTTCCCTAAGGACTCTCCCTGGTTTTTCATGGTTCATGATTGATATTCTCTTTCAGACATTGCCCTGCCCCTCTCCTAGTCTAAGTGAAAGGGGAGGGAAGAGAGAATAGGAATATTCAAGACAGCCCAGGCTGGGTGGCTCAGTTGGTTGGAGTGTCAGTCATCACATGCACCAAAGAGGTTGCGGGTTTGATCCGCAGTTGGTACATGTATGGGAGGCAACTGATTGATGTTTCTCTCTTACATGAATATTTCTCTGTCTCTCCCCCTTCTTCTGTCTCTAAACTGAGTGAACATATCCTCAGGTGAAGATTAAAAAAATAAAGAATATTCAAGACAGTGTTGATGATGGACAATTACAGCTGAAATCTGCTTTGATTCTGCACCCAAACTGAGATGTTCCTGTGGGCCACATGGGTCCCAGGATGGCTGTGAATGAGGCCCAATTCAAAATTGTATATTTACTTAAAACATAAACAGATATTTTTTGTGATTATGTGTCGCAATGCATTTAATGTGCGGCCCAAGACAACTCTTCTACCAGTGTGGTCCAGAGATGCCAAAAGTTTGGACACCCCTGTTCCAGAGTGTTTTCTTGAGGGTCAGCACCACTGGAAGGAAGTTCTTCATGTCATGCCACTGAAGGCAAATGAATTCATTGCATCTTAGATAGTTAAACAGTTTAATGGCTGAACTTATGCTAATCCTTTGTTAAGTTTTACTATCTACTCAACCCACTGTATGTATATATATATTCATAGCAGCACTTTCAAGAATATATGCTTTGCCATGGCTGGTGTGGCTCAGTTGGTTGGAGCATCGTCCTGTAGATGGAAAGGTTGCAGGTTCCATCCCCGGTCAAGGTGTGTACCTGGGTGGGGATGGGTATGAGAAGGCAATGGATGGATGCTTATGTCTGACATCAGTGTTTCTATCTCTCTCTCTGTCCCCTCTGTCTAAAAGCAATAAAAAATTTCCTCAGGTGAGACTAAAAAAAAAAAGAATATAAGCTTTCTTTTTAATTGTTTAGGTTTGGGTTATGTAAAGGAAATTTTTTTTTGAAAAATACTTTTGCTTTCAAATCCCATTGTAAGTAATTCATTTACACAAAATATTAGCCAGTGGGATTCAGAGGATGATAGTACAATAGTTAGTAATACTGATGTTGAACACTCAACATAGTGCAGATACTGTCTTGGTGCCTTAAGTGGAGTATCCCGTTTAATTCTCACAACAGCTCTGGGAAGGGATGGGAATTATTCTCCTATTTTACAGAAGAGCAGTGGAAACAAGCTGAACAACTTGCCAGCACCATCCAGCTGTTAAAGATCACAGCCTGGACTGGGATCCAGGCAGTCCGACTCTGGAGCTCCCATTCATAATTATAACAGCTGTGGAGGGCATAATTTAGAACTAAATTTGTGTTCTACCTGAAAATCAGAGGTTTACCTGCCTGCCATAGTCTTATAATCCTTTTAAATATATTGTATCTTTTTCCTTGAAATATCTCCTACTTCCACGTTTTTTCCCCTCTTACCACCCTCTCCCTCCCCATGCCACTGGGAAACTTCACTTTAATTCCCTTTGGCCTCCTTCTATGGGACAATTTCATTACTGCTTCACAAGCCAGTGCACTGTGGATGTGTCTCATTACAGCCCCTCTCCTTAGTCAAGTGCGTTCATGCTGAGATACAAGTGTTCAGCTGATACCAAGTGTACGCTGCAGTTCTTTTTGCTACCCAGAGAATGGGAAACTGTGTAATTCCAGACAAAAATGAGAGAATAGGATATGCATTTATTTTCTAATTTCCTTTTAGATTAGGGCATAAATATATAGGCTGCATTAAGGACAATGCGTATTTAATTAGGCAAGTAAAGGTTTGGATGTTTGACCGAATCAATTAGATTTCAGTGAAACAAAACAAAACAAAGGCACACACACAACGATAAACACCAAATCCGGAAGATCTGTGGTATTCTTTTCACCAGTGTTCACTTTCAATTTTATATTATGCATACCCTGTGTTATAGAAAAAAGATATATTTTGAAATGCACTTCTCTCGGTAAATTTGTAGAAAACTTTAGTTTTTTCTGTTTTGTGATTATAATGATTATTACATATCAACTATGGAACTATGAAGGGTTATGGTTTTGATATTACAATAAACATTGTCCTAGAAGACTGGCTTTATTATCAGACAGAGAGGATTGGTGGAAAGCTTTGTGTTTTTCTCTTTAAGAAAATATTATGTTTTTATGCATTGGCCCCTTCTCCAAAGAGTATTTCCCTTTCAGTATTATCCTTTTAAGACTTAATATTTAATTCTTGTTGAAAATGGATTTAGATAAAACAACCATTTTGATATTATTAGTCATATGGTCCTCGAGTGTGATCCATTTCATGAATGATGTTTTGGCATGAAAAGAATCTGTAAACAGGAAAGAGTTCAGGTGCTGGGGAAAAGAGCAGAGGCCGATTAAAGAGTTGTGCAGGAGCAAAGGGGAGATATCTAGAGCTAAAATAGCTGACAGCAAAGACACCCTTCTCTCAATTCCCAATATCTGCCCCAAGATCAATAATGGCTCATCTGATAACCATTTCTGACTCCATGCAAGGGAATTTGTCCGATCTGGTTCGGTGATATTTTTAGGAGCCCTGAAAGTGACTGCACAAAGCAGATCTGTGCTTCCCTTAGATGTGACCCCATCCCCACCATAATCTGTCCATTGTTTCTGTGCCTCATCCTGTCCCTAGGGTCTGTGCTGCTGGTGGTCATGTTTGTGTTTCCTCCACTAACTTCTGTGCACCATAGCCTGTGGATCTTTCCAAGAGGGCATTGCTATTGCCTTGGGCATCACAGCATCTGCAATGGGGCCCAGGCTGGGAGCCCAAAATAGTTGACATGGCTTTTTGTACTAGCCTCCTAATCTTTTAGTTTTGGTGTTTCAGGGTGCAGTCGTGAGACATAAACCCACGATAAACCTCATTTTCTCTCAGCTGCAATGCATTTATGTGGGGCTAAACTTACAGGATTTCTTGAGCTCAGCATTAATGGAAGAGAGCAGCCTTGGCTAGTGTTTTTTTCCCAGGTGGGACTTACCACTCACATTGCCTCAGTTTGAACTGGGGAGAGAAGAGACTATTTGCTAGCTGGTAGCTGGTAGTGAAGAGCTCAATGACCCTAGAGGATTTCTGAAAAGGCAAGATTACAAGAGCTAAGTGACTTTGTTCTAGCTTAGGTTGCCAAATTCCCCTGCATGCAGGAACCATCCCATGCAGGTTGTGAGTACTTGGCTGTATTCCAGAACAAAACTACTCTTAGGCCAGACCTCCATGTGTACCATTTGGTTGCCTTCCTCTAATTGTCTTCACATATCAGCTTGGGATGCATAAGAATAGCTAAATTTAATTGAGCTGCTTCTATGTGCCAGCCACAGTTCTAAAGGTTTTACATGTCTTAGGTCACTCAGTGCTCACAGCGACGCTATGAGGTAGGCATCATTATTACCCTCACTTGGCCAAAGGCGTGCAACTTGGAAGTGGCAGAGCTAAGTGCAGATCTCAGGGAGGCTGGCTCTAAAGGTCATGCTGTCACTCCCTAGGGGTGAGGGTAGTGTCCTCTCAGCCCAAGTGACTGAGTAAAAGTCTCGTCTCAGGCCAGGGTTGTATGCTAAGAAGAGGCCCCTAGAATGCAGATTAATTCATACTGAGCCTGAATTTAAAATGCTCTCCAGGAATGGCCTCTCATTTTGAGACCAGTTTGGAAGGGGACTAGAGAGTCCAGTGAGGCTGCTGAGTGGTAGCGAGGCTCAGGTCTGAGGCAGGATTCAGAATTGGTTCTGAAGGGGCCTGGCAGTAGAGGTTTATTGTTAAACCTGGCTTTTTAAAGCTTACAGGAGTTTTGAAGTAGAAAAATAACATCATGAATTACAAAGTTTTATTTTAAAAGTTTTTAGATTTTGGTGCTGAGAAATAATTAGTTTGATTTATGTTTGAATTCAATTTGCTTCATTCATGGTAGATGGCCTTTCACTCATCAAAGTCAGTGTTTCTACAGTCTTTCAGTCATATTTAAGTAGGGTTTTGTAATGCACCTACACCTCCTCTCTCCCTTCATTATGTAAAAATAGAAGTGGTATTTTGTTACATACTAATAAATATTGGCCAGATGCTGAAGGTACTTTAAGAAGTGTCATCACTTAATTGAGTCTCTTTGAAACGGCTTTGATCTGTGTGTGGAATGTTCCCAGGTACAGAGATGTAAATGCCATTTTCTGTTCTGTTTTCAGGTCACATGTGCCAATTTAACAAATGGTGGAAAATCGGAACTTCTAAGATCAGGAAGCAGCAAATCCACACTAAAGCACATATGGACAGAAAGCAGCAAAGACTTGTCTATCAGCCGACTCCTGTCACAGACTTTTCGTGGCAAAGAAAATGACACAGATTTAGACCTGCGATATGACACCCCAGAACCTTATTCTGAGCAAGACCTCTGGGACTGGCTGAGGAACTCCACGGACCTTCAAGAGCCCCGGCCCAGGGCCAAGCGAAGGCCCATTGTTAAGACGGGCAAGTTTAAGAAAATGTTTGGATGGGGTGACTTTCATTCCAACATCAAAACAGTGAAGCTAAACCTGTTGATAACTGGAAAAATTGTAGATCATGGCAATGGGACGTTTAGTGTTTATTTCAGACATAATTCCACTGGCCAAGGGAATGTATCCGTCAGCTTGGTGCCCCCGACGAAAATAGTGGAATTCGACTTGGCACAACAAACCGTGATTGATGCCAAAGATTCCAAGTCCTTTAACTGCCGCATTGAATATGAAAAGGTCGACAAGGCTACCAAGAACACACTCTGCAATTACGATCCTTCAAAAACCTGTTACCAGGAGCAGACCCAAAGTCACGTGTCCTGGCTCTGCTCCAAGCCCTTCAAGGTGATCTGTATTTACATTTCTTTTTATAGTACAGATTATAAACTAGTACAGAAAGTGTGCCCCGACTACAACTACCACAGCGACACACCTTACTTCCCCTCCGGATGAGGACGAACATGAGTTTGAGACTGAAGCCTGAGGAATTACAGGTCACATGACAGGGCCGTTACCTCAAAGAAGAAGGTCATATCTGTTGCCTGGAATGTGTCTACCCTGCTGCTCTTGTCAACCGGCTGCAAACACGCTAGTGGAAAACAATCTGATGTAACTCTGCCCAGTCAGCTCCATCTCTCAGTAGAGTTGTAGGTCACCACAGGTTTTAAAGCCACACTCGAAGACATGCTTTCACACACAGATGTACACAAACACACACGTATACACATTTCAGCTTGCATCTGTCATGCTTCCCGTCGACAGGGCTTTCATTGTCTGACTCATCATGGTTCAGGATAAAAATACCATCGAGCGAAAGGATTAACGAGACAGTGAATGGTTTCTAACCCTTGCTGTTGTGGAAATCTCTTAAAGTCTTGAGTACATGCTAATCGATAGTCCCCACTCATGCATTCCCACTGCTTGGAGTAGCTGTGCTGGTCAATACTACTGTAGGAGTATCTGCTTGTTCACATGGAAACAATATGTCTTTAGAGTTCAGTATCCTTTCTTTTATGAACAACAACAAAGTGTAGTAACTTTTTTCCAGCATACAGTAGGCACATTCAAGGTGATACAAGATGGCTCTTTTTTCTATGGAGGGAGCCCGTTCTCAGCAAAGGGGAGCAAACATTTGGAATTTCATGTGGGCAGACACTGGATTAAAGCACTCATCACCAACCCTGGGACTTTGGCACCGCTGAGACCAGCGAAGGCTGCGTGAAACAAGTTCTGATCATTATGTAAGAAGGGAAATGCCTGACAGACACCATGTAAGTTAGAAGTGTCTGTCTTATCTTTACTACACATATTGTAACAAATTCAATATCCTAGTCTTCATTTGTATGAACAGTTTGTATTGTACATAGTTTAACCAAGTGTTATTTGAGCTGCTTATTAATATTAACTCGTATTTGTCTCTCTGCCTGTTATTGGTTAAAAAAGAAAAAAGGATATGAGGAATCCATTTTATCAATGTAGCTGTGCATTCCATTAAAAGAAGAAACTTAATGTACAAAGCATTTATTCAGCTCAAGTATTGTTGAAAGCTATACATATACAACATTACAGTCTGTCTGTATTTAGATATTTTATTTCTGGACAAAATGAAATGTACATAAAAATAAAATGCTTAAAGTTGAGTTTCAATATGTATTTGTGTAAGATGATGATTTGAATGGTTCAGACAAGAAGAATGTGTTGGAAATACATTCACGATTTTGCATCTCATATCTCTAGATTTGTACAGAACTCTCTAAATTTCTATTAGTTGCCTGGTCAAAACACCTTAGGAGTTTCAATCTCCATTCTGGAAAACAGTTATGGCATAAGCATTGCACACAGTTGTGGTTTACTGTCAGGCCAGTTACTCAAGAACGCCAGAAATCAATGAACATAAGAAGATAATCGAGGTCTCCTAAATTAATTGTAACTAGTTGGATATTTTTTTCTCGCATAGAGTCTTTATTTAGTAGGGGGATTGAGAGGAAGGTGATTTTTTTTTCTTTAAAAATAAGTCAAGGTGTCTGAAGATTATGGCTGACATTCTACTGTAATAACTCAACTGAGAAAATTACAGTAACAGTGGAAGGCGTCTGTGCTCAACTTACCTGCACCAAGTGAGACAGACTTCTCTATACAGCACTGTTTATGGACATTAAGCCTTCTTTGAAAAAGTAATTACTGTGCACTATCCCAGCAAAATAAACAGAAGAAGAAATATGTAAGGTATCTGATTTTTAAGCGTGCAAATTGGGGATTAGGATCTGAAGACTTTCGAAGGTCAACTAAAGAAGCCAAAAAAAGAACACTGACACGTTCTCATCTCCCCTTCATGCTGCATGGGGGATACATATGTTTTCTTGCGGAAAATGAGAGTAGGTACTACAGGGAACCCCACACCACAGAGTTTTTAAAGTGAGAACTCTGATTTAACTAACGAGAGCCTTCACCAACAAATCAGACACATCATCCTGTTAAATGTCCATCTCTCAAAATCCTCCAATGTAACTAGACAACCATTTATATCAATGTATTAATTAATTTACCATGGGACTTAGAAGCAAAGTTAAAACAAGCTCTCCAGCACAACAGGCAGTGAAAGCTTCACGAGTTCCATCTGTTGGGCATATTGTCCACAGATAAACCTTGTTATTCTGGGATTTATTTATCGGAATGATAACTTAATTCTCTCTTAGCAAAAAGGGGAAAAGCTGAGAGGGGAAAATAATTTTGGGGGGATCATTTGTTCGGTGGACCATGATTTTCATTAGGCAGTCAAATGTTAATCCAAAATTCAAGATGAGATAAAATCTGCTTTAATCTCCACTTGTCTACACTGCTCTCCAACCTCCTCGTGAAGTTTATTTTAAATGTTTACAGACATTCAGAACATGGGTAACTAGCTAACATTCAATGAACTGAACTATTTTTCTGTAGTTTTTTCTTTAGAAGAAAAATAAAAAGAAAACACAGCAAACTTCCAATAAAGTTTTCAATTTTTAAAAGTCCAAACTTTCGGGACTTTTTTTCTGGGTCTGTACACACTTACCCTACACTCCTCTGTATCAACACCTCCGTCTGTGATACAGGAAAGCCATGACGATGCAGAACTTCGATTCAAAAGGCAGTTTATTTGTATCCAGTATACTCTTCCTGGTTTAGACAAGGCAATGGGTGAAGGAAGATGATGAATAGGAAGGTTCAAAGGTCTAGATTAAGAATTTTATTAGAGCAACTTGTTGTTTCAAGAAACTGTTAAGTTTTAAGTATGCTAGAAAATTATTTGTTATTTGGCCAGAGGAAACTCTACACTGCACTAAGGAAATCACCTTCTCTAGAATCTCAAATATGATTTCACACCTTAGCTAAGATACAGAAAACATCTTAAAGGTGGAAAGAAATGACATCTGATGTGAACATGGGTTTGTCATTGCCTATTGTTTGTTTTAGAAACATTTTAGTAAGATTGAAACTATGAATAAATGATTATTACAGCTTTTTTTCTCATGGAAGAAAAATTATACAGGTTATTGGTTTATTTATGATAAAAACAATGAATTGTCATGGTATAGCTATAACGGGCGTTTCGGGGTCCACTGCACTTGTGAGAACTTCTCTGCATGAGTAAAAACGATACAAACTGTTAATAGTTCAGCACTGAGGTTCTGAAAGTTACTACTCTGCAAGTGATTGACATACTTGTTATATTTAAGATGCGGACTAGGAATCTTCAGGTTCCTACATTTTAGCAATAAACTGTAAGCCATATTTTTGCACAGAATAGATTAAAAAATCATGAGAAGAAGCCTGAGAAAGTGTTTGTCTTTTCCCTTTTCTCCATTGCTTTACATGTAAGAAGAGCTTAACCCACAGAAAGAGCTCTTTGGAAAAGCATGTGCGTCTCCACCACCAACTTTGAGTGCCAAGTTTTAGCCGAAGCAAATTCCAATGGCTGTATTTAGAAAACTTTGAAAGACTTGACTGATGTACCAGTTTCGGACATTTATTCATATTTATTCAATTATCTATTTTATATTTATCTTGTTCATTTTATTAAATAAAAGGCAAATCATTTGATGCATTCGAAAAGTAAAAATTTAAAACCACTTCATTTGCATAAAAATAATTACTCTTTGCCTGGTTTGTAAGTAACAAAAATTGAGAACCTTAGTAGCCAGAACTGAATCCTGAAAAACTGCGAGGTCAAGCTTTTCTCAGGAGTCCCATGCCTATGGAATGATTTCGGGGGTTGGTAGCATAGGGAAAACAATCTTTCTTAATAAAAAATTGCAGTGTGGCATTGTTTTTATGTTGGATTCTACCAGACATATTTTTAAGTAACAAATTTATAATCATTTCTCTTTTTACTAGGATGGCAAAGAACAGAAATCCCATGAGAGAGTTCTAGTTTCAATTTGTTTGTGTGAGCAAGGTCTAGAGAGACAGCCTAAAATTAGGAGCAGCTGGCCAAGTCCTAAGTGTGATCAAAAGCACTTTAATATTCATAGCTCTGCATTTGCAGGAATTTGCCTTTTATCCTTGATGGACTGGAGAAGGGCTGTAAAGATCCCAGAAGTGATGGATGCAGATTTACAGACCTTCTATCAGTGGCTGTAGTGGTTCTTGCCACTGCCGTTTCTATTGGAGGTGCCAGGTGTTGGTTCTCCCGAATTCTAACGGGTTAAGTAGACGTACAGCTAAAGATCTGCTCGCATCATACACCCCTGGCGGGTGCTAGCCTTCTAGTTTCTAATTCTATGTCAGGCTTCCACAGAGACAACTAGAATGCTACTGCTTTCCGATGTTGAATTCCTTGACTCAAATACAGAAGTTAAATATATTTGTATTTAAAGAAATAACACAAGAAAGTTGTTAGAATGCTACTATTCCCAAATAAGTATTTTAAAAAATAATTTATTTTTGTTACTGCTTAAGTTCACTTCATCAATTTTCTGAAAAGCAATTTTATTATTAAAATTTTTTTTTGCATTTGATAAAAAAAGTTTTAAGTAGAAAACATAGTCAAGTGATGTATCCTAAACAGGTTGAAAATATTTCATGGAATTTAAAAAAATTTAGTTTAATTGACTTATAACACTGTATTAGTCTCAGGTATACTTGAACATAATGATTAAATATTATGTATTATGAAATGATTGCCACGGTAAGACTAGTTAACTTCTGTTGCCATACACAGTTAGGAAAGTTTTTTCTTGTGATGAGAACCTTTAAGGTTACTCTCTTAGCAAGTTTCAAATATGCAATGCACTGCTATTAACTATAATCACCATACTGCATATTACATTCCCAGGACACTTTATAACTGGGTTTGTGCCCTTTGACCTGCATTCACCAATCTGTTTTCTATATCTATGAACTTGTTTTGGTTTTTAGATTCCACACCTAAGTGAGATCGTGTAATATTTCTCTTTTTGACTTATTTTACTTATCATAATACCTTCAAGTTCCATCCACCAATACAAGGAAACTGTCCTTTCAACAGAGAGAAAACTAAATTCTAGTTTTGCACAGTATACTTTTGATATTAAAACTTCTTTTTACAAGCTAATTTTAGCAATACCACCCAGACATAGAAAAATATCACATATCTATAATATGCAGATACAGACACACACTAACATACAGAGAGATGCAAACAAAAACCTTATAGTTTTCATTCTCAAATTTCAGCCATGAGTCAGGCATAATGCAAAACTCACTAGTTTATGTAAGAACAGTTGGAGCAAAATTGTGTTTCTGGCAGATGGACAAAGTTAAGGTAACCTGTTCAGATGGCCAAAGATTTTTATTAAAAAAATTTTATTTGCATGCCATAAAGATTGATTTTGAGCTATTTTCTTTCCTTCTTTTTAATTTTTTTTTAGGGGAAAGAAAGAAATGTGGTTTTATTGAACATTTTAATCCAGTTCCTGGGGGTTGATAAAATATAATTTTATGAACTCTTGAAATTGGTTGACATTTTTTGAGCTATTTTTCAAATCATTTTGCCTTTTAGAAGCTTCTGCATACCAATGATCGCTTTCCATCGCCACTGAGAGCTTTGAGAGCCACTCTTGTTAAGAATGCTCCTTCAGGTGGACTTAGATCTAAGTTAGTTTCCCCACAGTGGCCACTACAATTCCAAATTACCCATAAATTTAATCGTTTTCCAAAAAGGCACAAGATCCTGTCCACAGTGGGTATACATATGGGGAGGAGGAGTTCTTTGAGGGAAGTAAAGAGTTTTAGACCAGGTGGAACCCACCTTTGCCTAGATTCACTAATAACTTTGAAGTATGAGCTGTTTTGTGTATGGTGTGTGTGTGTGTGTGTGTGTGTGTGTGTGTGTGTGTGTGTCTTTTTCTCATTCTCTCTCTTGGATCACTTACTCTGGGAGAAGCCAGCTACCATATATTGAGGACCCCCACCTCAGGCAGCCTATAGTGAGGCCCAATTGGTTGTCCCACTGACACTTTTAGCCAATAATAGTCAGAGAGGAATGAGCTGTTTCTTAACAGCTGTTCCCAAACAGGGATTCACCTTCCCCTCTTTTGAATAGAAGAGAGTTACTTACCAAGAAGCTTCAACAAAAAATATGGGTATGCACAATCAAGTCAGAAAACTCAAAACTCAAAGAGGGTGGAGTTCAGATCCAAGAGTGATTTGCTCTCAAATTCCAGAGTCAGTGAGGAAGCAGTGAACTCAATGGACTCCCTGGGTTCCAGCACCCTTTTGCTCACTGGCGTCAGAGTTGTTGGGGTCTTCTTTGGATCTTATTTTTGATGCCATGAACTGTCAAAAGTTTAGAAATTATGCAAACAAAACCAATGCATCACAGAAATCAGTGATTAACAAAAGTATCTTGTGCAGATACCAAAAAGAGCTTGTAAAACTGGGATCACTCAAACCAAATGAGACTTATGGGTATATTGCCATAAAACAGCTTATACAGTGGGAAAGCAGTGGCTGTTTATTCTTTACAGTGGTTGGCTATTATATTCAAATTTTCTTAAATGACAGGGAGTTGGGTAGTGGTTACCTCCTATCCATTTTGGGAAAGTTTGTTTTGTTTATGACTACTGGAGGCACATGCAAGAGATGATGCAGGTCGAGTCAGACTTGTAAAAATAAACTAAATTAAGCTTTGTATGACTAAACTAGTTTTGTCTGCTCAAGAAATTTTCAAGGTTGGTTTCCATTTTTGGTTTTTTGTCTGTGTGTATGTTTTTAATTTTAATGAGTCAAAAAAACAAAGATGGCACCTGTTGTCACCTTCAGCATGGCAGAAAGAATGTGTGAAGTGGTATCCACCAGCACCTGTTCCCCAGCAGGCCCCTGCTCCTCAGCCCCATGTTTTAAAATTAGCTAAAAAGCTTCTTTCACGTGAGTCTGGGGGCCTTTTCAAAGGGCTGCTTCTCAGCTGGGTCTTTGGTCAAGTAGGCCTGTGCTAGCCCTTTAAAAGCCCATCCTTAGTTCCCCACAATTCTGCACGGGTCTTGTGGAAGGAGCAGCCCTGCAGGCTTTCAAAGCTAGGTGTCTGGGGGCTCAGCTCTTAGGTGCAGGTCTTAAAAGTTGGGGTGTCTGATGTGGTATATGTACCCTTTGCTCCTCAGCAAGCCACTCCTGGTTTTGAGGGAGTCTCCTTCTGACCGTGGTTGGAGTTCAAGGCAAGGCTGTGCCTCAGCCTCTCCTACTCACTTCCACGTGGGTTCCCTCTTGTTTGCCCAATGGAAGGAGGGCCTCTGCTAGTTTTTAGCTTTTTTTCAGAGGAAATTTCCCTGAATGTAGTTAATACATTTGCTTGGAAGGAGGTGACCTCAGGATCTTTCTGCATTGCCATCTGAACTAGAACTTCCTCGTGACCTTCTTAAAAAGAGGTAAGCAATTATTATTTTCTCTTACTACTCCCTTCACCCCAAAGAGAGAGGGGTGCAAGTCCTTTATAGCGGCTAATGTTTACTGAACACTGAAGGACGAGCCCTTTAACTGTGCTGAGCGCTTTAGTGCGTGCCCCCGTTTGGGCGGCACAGCTTTATGCGATAAATGCTCTTCTGACCCTGTTGCAAACAGGAGGCTCCCGCTTGGGGACGGAAAGTGACTTACCCAACACAACCCCTCTCTTAAGTAACACATCTAGGAGTCAAATCCCAACTCTGGAGCTCTAGAATCTGACTTGTCACACTGTACCTCTCTTGTATTGCTCTAATTTATTATTTTTCAAATTGCATTCGAAGAGCTTATAGACAAAATTAGCACATTTTATGTGAACATATGCATAGTATCATTATATGGAGAAGACATGAATAATTCATTTATCCCATTTGTTTTTTCTCAGCTGTTTGTTTTTCTCTAATTTGTTAAGAACCCCTCAGAGTCTTGTGGCAAATTCATTCCTGGCCCCAGCTTGGGCATAACTCAGCTCCTCTGCCCAGAACTGCTCACGCCAGACTACTACTGTGACAGTCAGTATTGTTCCCCAAACCGCTCTTTGTGAAATCATTTTGACTGGGAGCCAGAAGTGTCTTTGAGCGTGATGAGAATGAAAAGTTGTAGGTCAGGGGATGAATAGAACTATGATGTAATTTTGAATTACCCAGTCCCTGCATAGGAGTCTTGTTTCAAGGTAATCCTACTGTGTGTTTAAGACAGTTTCAACAAAGGGACTTCAGTTTTTTTTCCTTCTCAAAAACAATTCAAGTAACTTTAATATAGTTTTCAGTCAACTCTTTCCATATCATTTCACGTGTTCTTCTGCTGTTCTGCTACACACTTTGAATTTTTTTTTCTGCAGAGGGGAAACAAAAATGCATGGTGGTGTTTTATGCATAGATTTTAAGTGGGTGGGAAAATTTGGGAGGATTGCTCAATTCCTTTTTTTTCCTGACATGTTGTTTGTTTGTTTGTTTCTTTTTTTTTTTTGCCACATCTTATTCTTAAACACACCAAAAAATTTTAACCGTATTCTTGCTTTACTTCCTCAAGTTTTTCAGAGACTCGATCTGTATACAAAAACATGGATTAGAATACTTAGTACTTTTGCCTGTCGTAACCTGGCCCTGTGAATGTAACAGTGGCACTTGTTCCATTTCTTCTTCCTAGTAGTGTTCAAAATTAACTTTCTTTAAGAGAAACCGTAAATATGAAGGCAAGTTAAACTCCAGTGGTTTAACTAGAATCATGCTCAAAATATTTTCACGTATAAATAACTTAGGAGCTCTCCCTTCATTGTCAACTGATCTTCTTCACCTTTTCATTTCCCCTAAATTTTAGGAAAAATTGAGCTTATTAAAATCACACCTGTGTTCAAGTCTGAACTATTTATAATATATTATTCCACATAAATTATAAAAACTAAGGGATTAGCTGAGTTTATAAATGTAGCTTTTCATTTTCTTTAATTTGGTTTTTCTTTCTTCTTTTTTTTGGTCAGATATTATTCCTGCATGGCCTTTTGAATTACATACATGTTCCCAAACCTTCCCAACCCCTCTATACACACATTTCCTTCTTTGGGCCGTGTGAGCTTCCTCTGACTTGGGCGACTCCATCTTTCCACACTGAGGCCTCTGCTACACCTGCAAATGTGTTTTTGAAAATTTAGCAGAGCTAATGGCTTTGATCAAGGAAGTTTCTTTTTGCTATTTTTTTTAGCTTGAGTTATATATCAAGAGGGGGAGACCTTACAGTAGTAGGGCACAAGTTCTACATCATATCTAATAGAGTTTGTCAGAAAAAGTTAAGGTCATACAGATCCAGTCCTTCCTCATTCATTTCCCTACTCGGAACCAGTGCTCCTTGTTCACACCATGAAAAAAAGAAATTCAGTAATGCAGGGAAGATTACAAATCACAGCATGTCTCTGGGGTTTTCCCAGAGGGGAAAAAAATGCCTTGGGCTCCTGGGCTTGGGGATCTGAGAGCAGAAGGCACTGCTTTGGGAAGGAATCTGGGGAAGTGGCAGGCCTGGCGGTGGAGTTGAGATGGCTGTATGAAGTATCTAGGCCATTGGGGATGGGGTATAAAAAGTGTCATGAGAAAGCAGAAAGTTTTCTATTTTATCCAAGAGTGACATAAGCTTGACAGAATCCAATGTACTCACGAGGACTTGGAGCTGGGATAAGGCATACCAGGTGCAGTCCCCTGGACCTGACTACTGGAGTCCAGGTGGGATGTTGTCTCTGGGGAGACCAGAGTGGGCTGATGTGAATGAGAATGGGGTGCTTCCTCCTGTCAACACCATAGAATTCTGTATGCCTTGTGAAAGTTTTGTGGGACCTTGGGAACAGGTGGGGAGAACCCCTAGACAGACTGAAATTGGCCTCAATTGGCTGAGATTTTAGAGTTCTCCATATGGTGGAATTTGGGCTTAAGATAAAAATTGAGTTATAGAAAGGTAAAATTACATTTATTCCACAATTGATTATGTGACTTGAAATTAATATGTGCTAGATATTATTTCATTCATGTGATAGAATTGGATGATATCTGTTTTGGGGAAGGGGCTGTGTTAGCACAATGAAACAAATTTTAATAAACAGATACCTATAGTGAAGGACAAAGTAATCTATTAAAATGCAGAAAGGATTTTGTGACCTTTATGATGTTTTCTCTCCAATATAAATCCTTAATTTTATATTGGCTTAAATAATCTTATAAATAATGGTTTTGTATTAAAGGGATAAGTATAGAGGTCTGGAAGAGATGGGTACAAGGTAAGTAAACTTTTTAACTCACACCTTCAATCATTCTTTTTCCCTTTCACTTTCAGTCACATTTTTAGAACTTATGGATAAACGTAGAACTCAGTTCCCGACACACTGAAAGAAATAGAATGTTTGGGATATCTCAGAGGGCCCCATCAAGGAAAATGCCCTGTGGTGAAAACAGAACTCAACCTAACTCAGCAGGCTTCAAATCTAACACTCTGTCCACTGCAGTTCAGTTATACCTTCCCCACGCTCCCTGGGAGTTCTCACTTACACGTTTATAAGGTACTATTTCTAGATTAAGTCATGGTTTGTAAGTATGTTCCAGGAACTTCTAAGTTTCCAACAAAGTGCCTCTGGGGTCTGCAGTGGGCCATGAAGGAGGCCAAGAGGAGGTGGTACTGACTCATAGGCACTACTTTCACCTGAGGAGTCACATATTCAGAACACAAGGAATGCCTACCATATGTCGCGCACTGGTGTAGCACTAAGGATACAGCAGTAAACAGTACAGACAAGGTTCCTCTCCTCATATAGCCTAGAATCCAGTGGAAGAAGATGGCACTTGCCAAAGAAATGCATTGTATGTCTGGTCTTAATCAGTGCTGTGAAGACAAAGGAAAGAGCGAGAATGTTGAGGGGTTTATTCATATTTTTTTAAAATGGTGGTTTAGAGAAAGCTTTCTATGGTGACATTTGAAGAAAGTAAGGAAGCTAGATACATAGGGCAAGAGCATTCCTTCCATGGACAGAGCAAAGCAATCATAATTTCCTGATGAATGATGTCATGGGTACTAGATTAATTGGTATGATCACTAGGTACCATATCCAATCACTGGGGCATATACCTGAAACAAACACGATATTGTATGTCAACTATAATCGAAAAATAAAAATGATTTAAATTAAAAAAACAATAAATAAATGTCAGAATCAAGGGCTTTTAAGGAAAGGCAAAATGCCTAGAGCGGCTGGAACAGGGCAAGCACTGGCGAAAACCTTACCAGATGATGTACAAGAGGAGGCAGGAGTTCGACTTTACCTATGAATGGAGAAAGAACCTGTAGAGATTTTAGAGCGGATGAGTTCTATGAGGTGACATGTTTTTAAAGGACCACCGAGACTGCACTGTTGAGAGTGGGAGATAAGGGGGTAAGGTGGAAGCAGGGAGACCAGGTAGGAAGCTCCTGTAATAATGCAGGTGGGAGCCGATGATGGCTCCGATTCAGACACAGTGGTGGCAGTGTTGACAGTGGGGGATCAGGAGATCCTGGGTATATTCTAAAGAAGGAGCCTAGGACTGACGGATGGACTGGTTGTGATGTGTGAGAGAAAGGAGTCAATTATGCCTTATTTATATTTTATATTCAGGTTACATATACAGATGCTTTATAAAAACAAATGTATTTTAACACCTGCTTTGAAATGAATGGGAAGTTACAGATACACCTGCACCTTCTGATTTCTATTAACTAATAAGTTTGCTCCATCTCTTTGCAACCCATGGAAGGAAAAATGATTAATTTTATATTTTAAAAAGTTTGTATATCTCCTTTGGGTTCATTCTGACAGTCACTTTATTGCTTTTTAAAGCATTGTAAGATTTGCTTAGTTTCTTTCTGTAAGTATTGCTTTAAAAAGTGTATAAATAACTCTTTCATAGTATAAGACGTACTTCCTATTGATCCACTGTTGAAAAGTGGACAGAAAACTTGCTTTGTAAGTTGGAAGAAACAAGTAAATAGAAATATGTACTATGTAAATCTCCTCATGTTCATCTTTAAGCCCGTGATATCTGATTCATGGTAGGCAGATCTGTGTATGATCTACAGGCAGGAAGGGGTTCCAGAGCCCACATTTATGGATGCCCAGAAACTCCCAGCATTGTATGCACACAGTGGGGCAAAAGAAGGTTTACAGTTGTTCATATGGAACATAATAGAATAATTATAGAAGAATAAACTGTTTAATGTACTCACAACTGTAAACCTACCTTTGCCCCACCCTGTACATACCATTTTCTTGGAAGAGGAATTCTATTTCCCATCATATTTGCAAAAGGGTTTTTAAAGTAAGTTAATACAGGGACAATAAAATGAACTTTGAATTCTTAGGTGTTGTTCTTTTTCTGTAAGGTAGCAGATCCTGCCTAGTCCCCTTACCGCTGCAGTCCATACTAGCTCAACTTCCATCTACCAGCACCTGCATCTCTTTTCCCAAAGGCTCTCTGTCCACTGGAGCCTGCTTTGCAACCCGTTCAGCAGGTAAGAAGTGCCCAGGAAATAATGCTCTTTGGGTGCCCAGGGGACAGGCTTTCAACACTGACCAGAGGATCCCTCCACCAGTAATGTGCAGGTAGGATAACCCTGATGTGTGTGTGTTCTACAGTGGTTCACCAAACCCCACAGTAGTGACGCACGTACTTCATGGGCCACACTTCATTGACTTTCTTCTCTTGCCTGCCTCACTTCTTCAGGCCATTTCTGATGCCTCCTATAATCTCATTCAGTATTAACTACTTTCATTCAGATCTTTGTCTCAGGAAACTCCGCTGGGGAATTCACGTTCAGACAAATGTGGATTGCAAAACATTTTGTGATCATGCTGGTTGCTCTTAGTCATAATTGTAAAATAATATCTTTTATGAATATAGATTTTAAAATCACCTTTATGGAGGTATAAATTTACATATAATAAAGTGCGGTCATTGTCATTGTCGCTGTGTAGGTTAGTAAGTTTGTACACAACTGTGTAAGTGCCACCGTCACCATCAAGATATAGAACATCTCCATACATGCTGTAACAAGTTCCCCATGCTGCCTCGTAGTCAGTCTCCTACCACACTCAGACTTCCCTTTCTCACTTGAGTTTTTCTTACTCTAGAATTTCACATAAAAGGAATCATTATGTACTCTGTTTGTCTGGCTTCCTTTGCTCCGTGTTATCTTTTGTTTTTTTGGATTCATTTATCGTGTGTTCTATGAATCAATAGATTTTTAATTGCCAAGTAGTATTTGACTATGTAGAAATACTACAATGTATTTATCCATTCACATATTGATGGACACTTGAGTTGCTTCTAGTGTGGGGCTACTGTGAATAAAGCTGCTTTGAACACTTGTGAAGAAGACTTTGTGTGGACTTATGTTTCTATTTCTCTTAGGGTGGATACCCAACAGTGCAATTGCTAGGCTGTTTGTGGAGGCATGCTTACCTTTAAGAAAGGAAAACTGGGTTACAAAGTGCCTTTACACCTTTTACATTCCTACCACCGGGAATGGGAGTTACATTTGCCCTGTGTCTCCCCTGACACTAGGTATTGTCAGTCCTTTTAATCTTAGCGATTCTAGTGGGTTTGCAGTAGTATCTCATTAAGGCTGTGATTTGTTTGCACGTTCCTCGTGATCTTTCATGAGGTTGGACATCTTTTCGGGTGCATACTGCTATATACTTATCTTTTTTGGTAAAATATCTGTTAACATATTTGACTACTGAAAATATTTGAGTAAGTAGCAGAAGTTCTTTATATAGTGTGGGGCAAAAGTAAATAACAACACGAGAATAAACTCTGTGTTTCATAGACTCACAACTGTAAACCTACCTTTGTCCCACCCTGTATTCTGGGTATGAATCCTTTGTCTGATATACAGGAGTGGGCAAATTAGGTTCACGGTTGCACTGTGACATTCTTTTGTTTAATAAAGCTATTGTAATAATCGTAACCTGCATGTCTTCTTCCATATGAACAATGGCCTGCAAACCTACTTGGGCTCATCCTTGTATATACTACAAATAATTTCCATCAGTCTTAGCTTGCCTTTCATTTTCTAAATAGTGTCCTTAGAAGAGTGGAGTCCAATTTATTATTTTTTTATGTTTTGTGCTTTTCTGGTGTTTTGCCTAAGAAATCTTCCTCTACTCTTTATTTTCTTTCAGAGGTTTTGGAATTTTACCTTTTTTTTTTTTCTTTGTTTTGATCTATGCAGCGTTTGAAGTCAGCTTTTGTGTTGTGTGAGTTACGGGTTGAACTATTATTTCAAATGGACGCAACATTTGTTGAAAAGACTGACTTTTTCCCATTTACTTATTTTGACAATTTTACAAAAATTAATCAGAAATATACATATGGCCTGCTATTATATACTGTTCTGTGTATAATAGAATTTGTCGTAATATAATTCTGTGTAATGTAATTCGTTGGCACGATGTGTTTTGATTTCACATTTCAGTATGTATTCCTGGCTTCCTGGTCATTTTTTAGGAACCATGGTATATTCAGAAATATGCTATTTAATTTCCAAATATGTATGGAGTTTTCAGATGTCTTTTTGTTTTGGATATTTACTTTAATCCAATCATGGTCAGAGAATACACTGTACGCGATTTTAGTCTCTCTAGGTTCACTGAGATTTATCTTACGGTTCAGCACATGGTCTGTTTCAGTGGAGGAGGATATCACTGTCCTGAATGTCAAGTGTGCTCCGCCCATTCATCTCTTCTCCTCCCCAACTCCCAGTAACCGCCGGTATTTTTACTGCCTGCATAGTTTGACCTTCTTACCATTATATTTTTGAAAGATCATGGAACAAATTATTGAGCACCTGTGATGTTCCAGGCATCACAGTAGCTGCTGAGAACACTAAGGTAGCTGTTTTAAGAGCTGACACATTGTGGAGGGGAAAAAGCAATTAATATTATATGATTGGTAATATAATATGAGAAAATTTACATTATTCAAAATAAATATTTTAGACATATTTCCGCTTACTAGATTGATGAGTTAGTTGGGAGTTATGCACAAAGGACCGAATGACAATGTTTCGTGCCAAATGGTTTTCTTGATTCTGAATCCAGTCTATTTCGTTGGCTATGAGATAAGTCGCTGAGGTGTCACCAATTTTTAGAAAATCTTGGGTTGATGTGAGTAGAAGAATATCACTCTCCTTTAAATATATTAGAAAAAGTTTTCTTTCACTTGGTATTTGCAGGCGAAGTGTCATGGATACATTTTTCCACTGACGTAGATTAGAAGCTGCTATATAGGAAGTTCTCTATTGAAAACTGTGAAGAAAGTAAACATGAACTTGATCCCGATTTCTGAAATGCCATATTTTTGGGAAACAGGAATGGGATAACTTGATAATTCAACCTCTCTAAAGAATGATTTTATAATTTCAGTCATAAAAGCTTCATCTTTGACTCATTTGCAGGACATTTTATGGGTAAAAGTCCCTGTAACCTGAAGCTGGGTTGGTGAAACAATTAGCCTGAAGGAGAGATTCTTACTTTTGAACATTTTTTAAAAATACCAGCTGACATTAAAAGATACCACTGTTTTCGACCCTTCCCCTCAATCTTGTCTTTCTTTTTTTTTCTGTAATGAGTGTTTTTCTCAAGGTTGATACTTCTAGTAGCTGAAAATTATATGGAAATAGTTGAGATTTAAGTCTGTTTCTGAGATGATTTATGTCCAATAAGTCCTATAAATCATCATCCCAAAGCATATTTATGGCTCAAATAGTGCTGTGTTTCCACTGCTCTTTGGCAGGCAGGAAGCATCTCATTTTGGATTCAAGTCCTCCCAGAGGGAGAGAAAGTAGTTAATGTTTTTGAAGATATTTTCTTAAAGTTTGCTCTCACTATTGATATCTTTTTGAGGCCAAAAATACAGACAATTGTGTCTGCATTTAATTCTTTGTATTACTGAGTTGAGGAGGTCAGTTCCCACACTCTGAAATGTGTAGACTTCACGATCAGTAGATATAAAACCAGATGAGTTTTTGTTTGGGAAATTGGAGGTAGGGTTGGAAAGTAGCAGCATTTGGGAAAGGCTCTGTACACGGATTTGCTTTTTAAGCTGTTTTGGTTTCACTTAGTGCAAATCGTTTTATCTCCCTTGAGTCTCAGATTCCTAGCCTGTGAAATAAGAGGTAATAACACTTCCCTCTGAGGGTTCTAAGGATTAAATAAAATGAAGTTTATCAAGTATCTTTGCATGGTGCTTTACACACAGACACTTCATGAATGCTAGATGGTATTATTGACTTTAGTGCAGGATATCTTTTAACCTGAGAATTCAAGTGTAATGTTAGTGGCAACACAGTGTTGTTTCTGTTCCACAGAAGCAAGCAAATAGGCTTCTGAAGGTCTTTGAGCCAACGTTGTTCATAAATGACTGTTGTTTTCACTACCTATGTTCATGTGTCCTTAAATGTATATATTTGTTCTAAACCAGTAGCTCTATACAATTTGTCTATTAGATTTGACAAGGGAGCTACAGAGCTTTAAAAATGAATATAGATCCTCAGATCCCCACCTCACACCATTTAAATTGGTACCTTCAGGGTGGAGCCTATGCATCAGTAGTTTTAAAAAGCTCCTCAAATGAGGTGCAGCCATAGATGAGAACCTTTGGCTTACTGACCCCTGGCTCCAAGACTGATTCCTCATTTGCATCCATTGTTTTCAATAAGACAATCAACTTATTAAGGAAATGAGTGGCATCTTAGCCTGTAAAGTCTGATCATACTTCCTAATCTGGGTTATGAGAATATTAGAAACTAACAATAAACTCAAGTTTAGAACATTTGCTTGTAGGCTGGTGGCAAGTACAAGAACTATAAGCAGACACAAGAATTGTCAGTTTGGAGAAACACTGAAAATAGTAGATTACTGACACAGGAAAGTCCTCCATTTTGCTTTGTTTAAAAAAAAGTTGTGATCAATGTTCAACTAAGGCTGATCTCAGAGAATGTTAACTGGTGAGAATAGCAAGCCCCGGGGCTTTTATATGGCTGGCTGATCTTTTGTTTGTTTTGTTTTGCTTTGTTTTGTTTTGGGTAATGCAGCCAACATTTGCTTTGACTCTGAACCCTAGATTTAATCCATGTTTGTGATCTTCCATGTTAACATTCCCTGGCAGTCAGAAATAGTGGTGTTCCTTTACGGCATCCATCTCTCTGCCTGTGTTGGAGTTATAAATCTGGACATTCTTAGGACTTTCTATGAACAGTCATTTCAATATGGGTAATAAGAGATTTTTTTTTTGTTTCCATGTGGTTTAGATGGTTGTCATTTTGTATAAAACTTGTATACCCTTGATGAAAGGAAGAACCCATCTCTTTACGTGAACAGGTATTGCAGTGAATGTATACATGGGCACATTTAGATAGCCTGTGTAGATAGTATGCCTCTCTCTGTTTCTAGAAAGCATAAAACTATAATTAATATACATCACACTACCTTCTTATCCCCTCTGCAAAGCTGTACATTGGTCACAATATTAGTAAGAATATATTATGCTCTAACTATCTAGTCACTGAAAGTGTTAGTGCCTAAAGAAAAGACATGGCATCATCTGGGATAGCAGATACGTTATGCAGATCCTATGAGGAGAATGACACACATACAACAGAAAATGTTTTCCAAAATTATGAAACATTGCATTAAGAAACTCTTAATTTTTGGATAATTTGGATTGACTCTCATACTAAAAAATATGCAAATTATCTGGTTTCTCTGCTCCTTGTTCTTTATATCTGACTGCACCCTTTCTTTTGACATACAGTTTAACATGGCTGAGCCCCTTCTTGTGAGTGCAGTCCCATCTCACCAGCCTGCATTCTCCTCTGATGGCTCCCCATAGAACAGCGACTCTCCCTCCCCACTGAGGCAAAAGTTGGTTAAATTACTAGCCATCAGTACCTAAAAGATAAATCATACGTAAGGATATGAAATAATAACAATAATAATAATGACATAATACAAGTAAATAATGCAATAATTAATACATAATAGGAAGATAAACTCTGTTTTGTGTAATCATAACTATAAACCCACTTTTGCCCACCCCTGTCTCTTACATGCTTAATGAATTTGAATTGAGTTGAATTATGCCATTCAATGTTGCTCTCAGTAAATAGTAGTTTCCTGGCTGTTAATTTCTTTAAAAAGAAAGCTTGTTTTCTTTTAACAATGTATGCTCTTACATAGAGTTGTGTCCTAGAGATGATAGAAGTGTTTCAAACATTTTAAAGATACAATCAAGTTGCTTACTATAATAAATTATATTAGGCAGCATAATTTTGTCCATGAAGATCAAGGTAGCTTAGTTTTATTATATAGACTTTTGAAGAATAATTTTATTTAAAAAATGTTATATCTACCTTGGAAGAAATGAAATACACACTGTAACTGTAACTTACCTCTGTTATTTTTTTTGTAAGATTTGTTATTTATTACTATGTAAAACATTATAAAATATTTTCTAAAGGTTATCCACCCACAAAACAACTATATTAAAATAATATGCATATTTAAACAAATATCCCACCATTGCCACCACACATGAATATCTTAAGTAACCATTAAAAAATCTCATTGTTTTCTCTGGGAAAAGGGAGTCACACCACAAGCAGAAGGAATTTGAACAAGAATTCAGAAAAAAAGTCACTACTATGAGTAAATGAGTCACTTGGAATGTCTTTATAATCATAGTCAATTTAACGAAGAAAAGACACAGAGGATCTACGAGTTTAAAAGTGACATTTTTGGCTCACACTGGTCTTTGCACAGGTTTCCAGTGAAAATCAGCCAAATAGTCTATGGCCATACCATACCATACCTGGTCTCATCTGTTCTTAATGAACTTCAAAACAAAACACAACAAAATTGTGCATAAGGAAGCATCTTTTGGTCTATTTTTATTTTTAAAAATTAAAGAAATTCTTATTATTTTTAAAAATATTGTTGCATCAAATTGCCTCATGAGCAGTCAGTAAAAATGATTCAGGCACACTGTACGCTGTGTATTTCCTTTTTTCGGTACGAACTTCTGAAATGCTGATAGTGGAGTATTAATAACTATTAGTTAAATTGCTACTTTCACCTACTCTTTCTATCTTTGCAAGCTATTGTCTGTTTTACAACAGAACAAGGAGAGTAAATTAGCATAAATTTTTTGAAGGCTAGTTTGGAAGTCTTTACTGAAAACCTTTATAATGCTCATAAATGTTGGCTCGGAAATTCTTCATAACAATTTATCCTTAGGTGATAATCAAAATTCCATGGAAAGATTAATGTACAAGGACCTTTATTACATCTTTTAACATGCAAGAAAATCATGTAAAATGAAAAAGGGAAAAGGTTAAATGTCTAACACCAGAACTGTTAAATAAATTATGGTATATCCATACTGTGGGATATTATATGCTTTTAAAATTCATATTATCAAAGAATGTTTAATGGCATGAGGGAGCCTCATAGTACAATGTTTCCTGAAAAAGTCAGGATGCAGGCTGTTTGTATAACGTGGTCCTGGTTGTTGCGAGGTGGCAGGAGGGGCAGCACAGTGAGTGTGGTGTCCTGTGTCTCATTATATCTGGAAGGAAATGTACTGACTGTTAGAGATTATTGCTAGCTGGTGGCACAACAAATAATTAAACATTTCTTCCTCATACCTGTCTATATTTTTTCTGTATTTTCATAGTTAAATGTTTAATTGTGCTATTAGAAAAATGTTATAAATGGAAACGGTCACTCTCTAGCTAACAAAGATAATAACAAACCCCAAAGACCATCGTTTTAAAAGCACAATTTTTGTTAGTAACTAGGGAAACACAGCCTGCAAGGTGACAGCTCCATAACCGAGAGAGAAAGATCACCCCAGTCAAACAGCAAAAGATGAAAGGTACTCAGAAGCCCCATTGACCCCATTGCATGCCAACTCAAAGGCTTTGGGTCAGCTCTGTTCTTCTCAACTTCAACAGCCTTGGTAACAGCAAATAGTTGATTCAGGTCCAACAACAGAAAGCTGATGTAGTAAAGGTAAAACACCATAGTGTGAAAAAATGATATAAACTTTTTAGAAGCAATTGGTAATACATATCATAAGACTTAAATAGGTTCAGATTTGTGGATTTATTCATTTCAATTCTGAAGATAAATCTTACAGTAACAATCTTACATATTGAACACATGTTATATATGAATATATTTAGAGAAATATTATTTTCAATGGAAAAATATTAGATGGGAGTCAAATATCTAATAAGAGAATCATTAAATTGATTATATTATTGTATATTTATTGATGGACTACTGTAAAGATTTTAAAAATATGACAATGATTTTGAAAATGCTTGATATGTTAAGTGAAAAAGCAAGATGTATCAATGAACTTACATAAAATGTTTTAATAACTTTGCATAGAGGATCCCTGTATAGAAAAAAGAATGGAATAAGATATGCCCAAATGATTATGTAACCGGACGCAGGTCCGGCTACCTGCTAATACAAAAGCCAATACCCAAGGGAAGTGGTTTATTTTCAGGTGCCGGCCACCTGGAAGATGGGGGACTCATGTCACAAAGCCCGTCTCCTCTGCCTCTCAGTGGAGGCAGAGGTTTTTATAAGGAGGGAGAGGGGAACAGAACACAGAGATCAAGGATAAGGCAAGTGATGGTCTGGTGTGCGGCATCCTGGCTTCATGTCATCCCGTTTCATGTCATCCAGAATTTACATCATCCTGGCTCCACAGTTACAGGTCAGCAAATTTCCTGGGACTGGAATTCCCAAAGGTCAGAGTCTGTATCTTTTGAAGTTGTCCCTAGGATTCTTATACAATCATGCCGCTCACCTACAAGCTACATGTTAGTTAGAGTGAGCACTTACAGAAACAATGTCAAAAGAATGGTGGTGGGGTGGGTCACAATCTCCCATCATTACAATTTTCCACTGTTAACATGAGAATGGTTCTATTTAGAGGTAGGCCAATGAGTAAGTTTTTCTTTTACTTTTCTCTATATTCCATTTTTCCCTCTGAGTTTCCTTTTATAAGGCAAAATAAAAATGGCTGGAAAAAGGTGATGTTAGAAAATTTTTGAGCGTGTGATTTTAGAATGGAATATTTCCAAAAGAATTGGGTCCTTTAAAGAATGCCCTCAAATGTTTCAGGTCACCTTAAACATGACTCAGTCCTTGCAATGGGTCCACATCCATTAGCCCCAAGACAGATACAAACCTATCTTCAAACAAGGCTCATCATGCACCCAGAAGTACACCAGACCCTCGCCCTCAAGGCCCTGGGTCACCATCTATCTGCAGGTGGTGTGGGAAATAGCATGAGAAAGGGTTGGATTTAGAACACCATTCAACAAGAAAAAACTCTGATTGAAAATGAGTTTGGCTGAGAATTTTTTATTTGAATTTTCACAGACAACTATGAAGAAAAATCACTCCAATCTCTATGTAAGAAGTAAATAGCAAGACAGGAGAGAGCGATGTGATGAGAACACAGGAATCTGTGAAGAGAATGACCAATTACACTTCCCCTGTAGTAGGGTAGCCAAAGGAATTTTAAGAGCTGAGATACAGAGTATTCAGTTCTTGTTTGTTCGTTCTGCTGTGATTTAACCTCATCCATTGACTCAGATTTCTAGTAAAAGGAAACTGCAGACATAGCTTTTTATCAGTGACTGTGTTGGGGAATGAAAGAATCAGGATGCTTTCCACTACAGAGTGGCTTGGTGAATGAAAGGGACAGTATATATGGAACAGGAAGATGAACTGAACTAAATAAGAGGAAAGAAGAACTTGAAGCCAGCGATGACGAGGAGGTATATAAATCCCCAAGAATTCCAAGAGACATTGAGAGAGACCTCTTCACATTTGATTGGCAAGACCCAATTTTATTTGCATTTCAAAGGGCAAGGTGATACCAGTTAGCATAATATTTATAGTTGTAAAGGGTAGAATTTATTGTATGAGCCTGGGAATTCAATAATGATCCTACTGATATTGAGTAAAATTATAGCGGCCAACCTCCCTTGCCTAAGCCCATTTTTGTTCTAAGAGAAGAGCTTTGTAACATCACAGAGGTAGGGGAACTTACTTTCTAAAGTTAATTCATTCACTCAACAATACTTAACGCTGTACAGCAGACACTGTTGCAGGCAGTAGGGTTACACTGATTAACACAACGTAGGAAAAGCCCTGCTCTCATAGGTCTTACAGCTACTCTAAAACCTCAGAGAAAAAAATAATCAACTACAAAAACAGGGGAATGTAAACAGACAAATTCATTGCACTTAAATGCCCATCCAGTTGTATTCTACAAGAGTAATTCTTTTGAAACACCATTACAAGGACTCTACCAGGTGTGGGGAGATAAGAATGTTATTTTTGTGCAGCTTCAAATTATGTTGGGATTTGCTACTGAGTGACTTAATATTGGGAGTTCTAGAGGTTTAAGGCCAAGATAGAGTCACGTCATTTTTTCTTGCACAGGTAACCCACAGAATGGCTGGACTGAGAATAATTCTTAGAAAGAACTTACTCCACATTCATGTTGGGAAAAAAATGGAAGTCAATATGGGTAAGAGATGAGCTATGAAGCTAAACAATGAAAATGCTGGTTAGGATAGATGTCATAAAAATTTTGGTATTTTTCTTTAACATTATTGACTTTGTTTCCGAGCCAAATGGTCAGACTACAAGTCTCTTCACATTATGGTGAGAATTGGGTCACACTGAACCACTGAAGTATAGCAACTGAAGAGAAATAAAACACATACCCACAGAAGCAAAATCCGATGAAATACCATAGAGATTGTATGTTTCCATGACTATTTGGCTACTAGTACTTAATATGGCTTTTATTAGGGAAATGTAAAGTAGTGATCTTATGATGCTTCTGGAAAAAAAAAGTTTCAGTGGTCAAATGAGTTTGGAAAACCATTTCCATCAAGGAGGTTCACAATGCATTTTGTTTCAATAAGGTCTCTAAGACATGCAACAGTAAAGAAACCTCTTTACCTTCGCTTTCTCAGAGTTTTCTGAAATTATTTGACCATGGAATCTAGTTTATTTATTTTGATATTTTCTTGTTTCAAAAGACATCAATTATCATCCCATGAATATACTTTAAAAATATTACTCTTAAATGGTATATGTTTTATATTTAAAAGATAATTGTGTGAAGAAGAAAATTTGAAGCTCATAAATGGTGAATAAAGCTGTATTTGGTAAGCATTAACAAACCTGAAAAATTTTGAGGACTTTGTGATTGTTTTTTTCTTTCAAAAATCAAAATGATTTGAAAGTAGCAAATTGGTTTCTAGGTTGTACGTGGCTGATAGCAATTTGTTGCACAAATTTGCGCTGGTAGATAATCGAATTTTTATCACTCATTACAAGCTGATTACCCTCTTTGAAGATGTTCTACTTTATCCCAACTTTGCATCTGAGGCCCACATTAGCCGGACAATTGCTTGCAGTTTTTGTTTTCCATTCTGTAGCTTTTAATGCCATCTGAAGATCCAAAAACTTTCAAGAAGCAGCAAAGCAAGAAAGTGCTATCCTGCTTGCTAAAAGAAAATAAAACCATTTTCAAGGTATGCTTATTCCTCCAATTTCATGGATGCTAAAATCCACGAATGGGCTCCATCTCAAGGCCATCTTGAACAGAATTGCACTGCTTTGCATCTAATGTAGCAAAAGACTCCACCTGGGAGTCTTTTTTCCTGGGCGAGCATTCCTTATTTCAGATGAGCAGCAGAATTTCCTGGGATTAGAAAATCTCTGTAATGACTTGGGTTTTAGACACTGGACAGGATACGCAAATACAACGAAAGCTGCCTCTCTGAGAGAGTGACAGCATCGCATAGGCAAAATAAAACAGGCTTTGCCTTTTTACTTCTGCTGCTAATTAAAATGTTATAATTATAAAGCTAATAAGTAGATACTCTGTCCTGTGTAGAATTATCTTTTATTAAAATATTAACATTTAAAACCTATTTATATCTCATTTGTACAGAAAGCTTGTTCTAGACTAAAAAGTTCAGATGAATGACTAGATTGTGAACATTCATATCAATCATATACTTTATTTCTACAAATACTCCAGTGAGCCATGGCTGGTGTAGCTCAGCACAGGTCTGCAAACCAAAGGGTCACCGGTTTGCTTCCCAGTCAAGGAACATGCCTGGTTGTGGGCCAGGTCCCCAGTAGGGGGTGTATGAGATGTGATCACACATTGATGTTTCTATCCCTCTCTTTCTCCTTCCCTTCCCCTCTCTCTAAAAGTAAATAAATAAAATCTTAAAAAAAAAATCCAATAAAAGTCAGCCTGAAGAAGTGACCCAAACAGCTCTTAGCTAAATTTTAATCCTGTTAAATAGGAGACCCAAAGTGAACTTATTAGAGGTATCATCTATCATCAAAGCCACACAGCAATTAATTAAATTAATATCTATTAAACTGACATGTATTGATCTTGTATTATGGGCTGGCCATTATGATAGATGTTGGGAAGATAGAAAGCAAAGTCATACTCCCTTTCTCAAAGAGGTTACAGTCAAGGAAAGGAGAAAGTACCGTAAATCGGTAATTAGGCCTTGCCCAGTCTTAGAGAGTAGGGAGGGAATGGCAGTGGCTATTTGTTTTCAGAGGAAGTAAATCTGAGTTTTTAAAGGTGACTGGTAGTCAGATCTGGTTAGCTGAAGGAATAGGACACTCCAGGTAGAATGTAAAATATGTGCAATGGGACAGGGTGAGGAGGGAGTACATTGAGTTAAAACAAGGCCAGAGTGACAGGGAGTGGAAGGGGATGGGGCTTGAGAAGTGCGAAGGGCCGTATCACAAGGGACCATGTATGCCAGGCTAAAGAATTGAGATTTTTATCCTGTAGGCAATGAGGGTCATTGATAAACCTCATTCGGGGACCTCATTGGTTGGATCCTACTGGGCACATAGTTGTGATTAGAGTGGGTGGCATTCAACACATCATAAGGTGGTGTGTGTGAGTGAGTAAGAGAGGGAGGGGGAGAGAGAGAGAGAGAGAGGTAGAGGGGGAGAGAGAGAGAGAGGGTGATTATAGAACTCAGTGATGGAGAGAGATTTATGGGGCTTGGTTTTTCAGCAGAGGTAGTGTTAGAGAAGGATGTTGGAGTTTGACAGGCAAACTATAATATTAGTAGATCCAGGTAACATTCCTTTTTGCCATTTGGAATAATTCACCATATACAGCCAAAGGTCAGAGGTTTTCTCTGCTTGTTCAAGGAAAGAGTGGTGATTCTGCTTGTGGTGAGGCAAGAGCGTGGGTGCCCCAGGGATCCAGGCTTTACTCTGGGTGGTACATGTGCCTCCTCATCTGCTCATGTCAGTCTTCCCTCCTCGATAGAATTGTTTTACTTTTTAAATTGTTTATCTCTTTTATGTCTTTCCAATTTAATTTCTTTCCATAATATAATTTTCCCCAAATTGAAATGTGCATCTGATTATGAAATCAAAACTAAAGACTCCTTGTGCTGAGAGTATGTCAGTTTTATTAACAAATGTCCAGACATTTCTCCCCAATTCATCCCTCATAGACCAGTCACTTTCTTTTCCTTTAAAACACCTTTTTCAACCTTCCATATATACAGAATAAAGTCTTCAGTGGCCTTTTACTTTATATATGTGATACAGTGTCATTTCCTGACATATGGCAATAGTTTATTATTTTTTTAAATCGTGAATTCTGATTGGACCCAAGTATTTTTAGTCCTCTAGTCATGAATTTTGGGATACCACGTGTTCTTAAGATAGAGTGAACAGAACTCAACTTGCTTAAAAAATAAAGAGAAAAGGAAGGGGATTCTTTTTAAAGGGTCAGGAGTTAGACTGCAAGGTCATGAATCATCGGCAGACACTGTGAGCAACAAGAACCAGGTATTAGAAAGCTAGTGTGCTGACTCTTTCTCCAGCAGCGTGGTCTCTTAGCTGCTCCTCACCATGTACCTGTTTCAATTCTCGTGTCTAAAGATTGGCTCTGTTTGCGTGTGAACTGGAGGTCCCAATCCAGACTGGAGGCAATTTCTGCAGTCAAGACCCTTAGAAAAATAGCTAATGTTTGTGTGATACTGTTGTAAATCACAAGAAAGAAATCCTCGTAGGTTCATCTTGAGGTGACTATTATTCCACTCCCATCATTTAAGGTCATAGTCCTAGGTTACCTGGACCAGTGCCCAGGCAGTGGGGGCATAAAGCATGGTGTCTTAGAAGAAAAAATGGAGAGTTTTTCCAGGTTGGGAATGTGGGGGCAGGAAGAGAATAACTGGTGCAGCTGAACCTTATTCCTGAACCTGCTGCTACTTTCCCACCTTTTTTTCCCCTCTCAAAGCATCTAACAAATCTCAACTCTTTAATTTAGATGCTAATGGACAGTGAAATGACCAAACCATGGACACGAATAAGGAACAGGTAGAGAACAAGGTCTAAGGGGAAACTCGTGAAGAAGATATTGCCCCCTTAAGTAATCCAGCATTACCTGGCTTATGTTTGACCTACTATCGCCAGTGCAAGAGCACTCACTCTTCCTCCCAAACTACTGCTGTGGTTGCAGGGACCTGAAATCTTTCCTGCCAACCTAGGACAAGCTGAATTAGTTCTATGAATCTTTCTTGAGAACTGCTTGGCACTTAACCTCTCTTCACCTTCTGCCAGCAATCAGGAGTGGTTATTTGTCTTGTTTCTATTTGTGCTGTTTATTCCTTTCTTTTCACAAACTGTACCTTAAGTCTATTGCTTTACCTCCTGAAAAATAAGAGTATAAGTGTCTCTAGGAACAAATCACGTAAAATTTAACCCTCCATGCCTTTTCATGGGGATAAAAGCTTCCTGGAATTTCTTTCCTACTTTTAGTATGTGAGTAAGGATGAGGATTATAGACACAGGAATGTTTTCTTTCCCCTGTGAGTGATCCGAGACCATAACTGAGCATGAAGAATAATGGTCTTGCCCTGACCAGCATGGCTCAGTGGGTTGGGCATTGGTTCCACAAAGCGAAAGGGTAGCTGGTTCAATTCCTAGTTAGGGCACGTGCCTGGGTTGCAGGCCAGGTCCCAGGTTGGGGGCATGTGAGAGGCAACCTATTGATGTTTCTATGGCACATCAACATTTCCCTCCTGCTCCGTCTCCTTCCCTCCCCCTCTTTCAAAAGTAAATAAATGCAATCTTTTTGAAAAATAGAATAATGGTCTCCTACTCATACCACTTTAGCTTTGGGCGAAATAGCAGTAGAGCTGCAGGGCGGCACAACAGTTTCAATTCTGAAGTAGTGGTTCAGCGATGAAAATATGCAAACTAGTTTTCAGTGGGTTTATATAATTGTGGCTTGACATATCATCTCATTTCAGGAGCTACCTTCCCTAAACAATGCCCTCTCCACTGAACAGTTGTCTGCTTTGACACTGGCAGAAAAATAAGGAGAGGGAATTTAATTTTTTAAAGAGACTAACTTAAACCAAGGTTTTTCAAACCCTTGATGTCCGGGGTTTCCTACCTCAGACAGAGAGGTATGTCTGAAGCATCAGAGAATACAAAACTGGAGTTGATTTGCCATTCCCTTTGAACTAAAGGAGCTCCTTAATCTTGAGAGTTTTTGTGACTGTTCTATATGGAAGGTAGATGAGTATTTTTCCCTTGTCAGTTCATTGACCTCATCATTTTCAGTTTATCGCCTCTCTCTTTACCTCAACAACATACTTCCATAGTCATATCTTGCCCCATAAGTGCTGCATCCTATAACTACTAATTCAGGACTACAACTTTCTGACCCAAATGTCCTCCCTTCCCAGCTTACTTGTTCAGTAACTCTCATGATGCCTATGTTTAAGTCTTTTCAGCTCTTCCATTCCTTGCCTCATTTCCCAGCTCACAGCTCCCTCCTTTCTTCTCTGTCCTCATAACTCACTTTAAATGCCAATGCCCATCACATCAAAAATCCCTCACTAATATCGTAATTTCCTTTCTCCTTTCCTTTTGTGGCACCTTTCTGGCAGAACCCTAATCCTGGATAACCCACCTATTTGCTTTATTTGTACATGTGTCCAAGTAGCCCAAAGAGAAAATATTACAATAAAACAGACTTCTGCTCCTACTAATTCATGACTTTTAACTTCAAATTGACTCTTAGTATTGTTCAGCAATCCTAGTTACGTTGCTCTGGCCAACCCTCCCACTCTCCACTCTTCTCAAATCTCTAACATCCACGTCCATCTCCTAACTTGACTCTCTCAGTGTCAGAATGTTATGTTAATTTCTATTTTTAGAGACAAAAAAGATAGGAATAGACAAGAGAGAACTCATTCTCAAACTTGTACTTCTACACATTATCCTCTCCTCCTATTACAATGGAAGAGCTAGCCCTCCCAAGTTCTCCTGGCTGAGTCTGAAGTAACTCTGTCTTCTTAGAAACTGAATGTTATTATTTCTTTATTCTTCTTTTTAAATTACTTCTAATTTCCCCTCTACTGGATTATTCACAGTGACAATTAAGCATATTCAAATCACCACAAAACATCAACAAATTAATCTTTTGTAGCATATCTTCTGAAAGGAATTGTTCATACTCATTGTTCAACACTCAGTAAGTAGTGTTGAATAAATGAAGAAATTATTTGAAAATATTTGATAATTTAGCAAAACGTTTTATTTTGAAAAAGATTATTCCTGCACAAAAGAGTTAAAACCACTGAATAAATATTTATGAAGGTCCAACTGCACTGTCATGTTGGGGTACAGGGTGTGTAGCAGGGTTCTCTCTCCATTCTGATGGGCTTTTAGTCTAGGAGGGAAACCTAGCAACTAGACAAATATTAAAACAGAATTTGATACATACTATGTGCAGGTGACTGGGACTATGGAAGCATATCCATGTGCAACTGAAGATTTAAAATGGAAGCACAACATAGTTTTTTTAGAGAGAGTATAAAATTATGACAAATGTGTTATTAAGTTAAAATAGAAAAAGTTCTAAAAAATATTTAGCATAGCATGTGTTCTGTCCACAAACTTTACATAAATTTCACATTGTAAGATCTTCTAGTTTGGGTCAGATATTGCAAAGGGACTTGAATTGCAAGTAATACACTACTTCGACATTCTCTGTTTAACCATGAAATCTTTCCAATATTTAAATGAAGTCTTTTTTTAAATTACTGCTATTTCTTCCTTCTAATGTGAGTCCCTGGTTTGACTCACAGTTCATAAACTCCTTTTCAGTTTACCTGGTTTGTTGTATTTTCTTGTATAAGAACAAACTTCCTAGGAAGAACAATTAATAACACTGTACTGAAAAATAATCTGAAGCCCTTGAGAGATTTACCAAATTACATAGTACTTATGATCAGAAAGAGTAAATGTGTTGATCAAATTAAATATATAATGAATGATCAGAATAAAAAAATAATATCTTGTGGAGTTTATATATGCATACATACAGATGTGTTTGTGCCTTTGTATGTGAAGTAGTACTATTTAAAATTTAAATGATCAATTATTGCATTAAATATAAATGCACTAAATACTGCAAGCAAAAAATATTGCCATAATAAATAAAAAGATTAAAATCATTTAGATATTGTTTACAAGAGGGAAAGCTTAAATTTAAAGTCATGAAAAGCTCGAAGCAAAATGTAAGATACACTAATCAAAAAAGGTTAATATTATAATCCAATATTATAAAAAGTAGATTTTTAGGCTAAGACATATTCTAGATATAGAAGGAGAATTTATAATAATAGAAAGTTAATATATCAGGAAGACATATTATTCTATATTTGTGTACCTACTAACGTATCTTAAAACCATGTGAAGCAGTAACATGTAGAGAGAGTTAGCCAAATCCGTAATCATAGTCAGATTTGAATGTATTTCTCTCAATAAATGATAAAACAAGAAGACAAAAGATAAGTATGAAGAGATTTGAAGAATATAATGACCAGTATATAGTTATATTAAATACAAGTTTATATAATATATACAAGTAGACTTGTATATATTATATGCTTGTATATATTGTACAAAATACATATAATTATATAAATATATACACACATAAACACAAAATATGTGTGTATTTTATATTATCAAAAATTGCAAAACATGTAAGTTTTTCAAGGGCACTTGGAAAACTTGTCAAAATTGAGCGCATGATGCTACATATAGCAAGGTTAACTTTTGATAATTCATTATATTTATTATATCACAAAAGTAATGGATGCAGGACAGCCTTTCAATAATTTCTTCATTCAGTCATGATAATAACTCAGAAAATAAGGAATGAAAGAAAGCTTTTTTTAATTTGGTAGAATATACACAATGTAAAGACTAAAGCAAAAATTACTTCTAGTGTAGACTCTTGACATTAAACAAAACTTAATAAAATGAAGGAATATAGTAGATTCTTGGAATTAGTAGATTGGAAATCTCCACATTGTACAAATGTCAGTTCTCCTTAAATTGATTCATAGATTTAATGCAATCCTAATAAAAATATTAAAATTTCTTTTTGTAAAATAAACAAGATTTAACTTAAAGTTTAAATAGTAATACATATGAAAATAGCCAAGGCAAACTTGAAGACAAAAACTAAACCTGTAAGACATATGACAAGATTTAAGATATTGTAAGTTATATTAATCAAAATGTATATTAATTATTCAAGGAGAGAAAAATAGACCAATTTATCAGAAAAGCTGATCAGAATAAAGAATATCACATATGCAAATACTTGATTTGTGACAAAGGCAGAATTTCAGGGCAGCAGGCAAAGAATAGGCTTTTCAGTGAGTGCTGCTGAGTCAACTGAAAATCCACATCAAAAATGAATTATAAACCTATGTCACACCATGTACAGAACTCACTTCCAGAAGATTATAGATAAGGATGTGGGAAGTAAAGCTTCAGAATATCATCCTAAGATAGTAGATTCATGGCTTTGGGTGTACAAAGATGTCCTAAATAGAATTAAAAAATACCCCACCTAAACATTTAGAAAAAGAAACCTATATTACAGTTTTACAACACTAAAACATTTTCTTTTTTTTACTAAAAGTCACCATTATTTTGGTTTTAAAAATCCACAGAGTTGAAGAAGATCATTACAATATTATAGCTAAAAAAGGGAGCTCTTATCTAGAATATATAATGGTATCCTATATGAATCAGTAAGGAAAAGATGGAAAAATAACAGAAAATTGGGTAAAATCCTTTTCAAGGATATTACAAAAAAGGATATTCAAATGGCCAAAGTAAGATGAAGGGCGCTCAACCTCATTAGGCTTCAACTGAATACAAATTAAATCTCTGAGCTCCCACTGCACATTTCCCAGAATGGCTAAAACTAAATGACTGATATTATTGGGATCAGCAAGGCTGTGGAGTATGGGGAACTCTCACAGATTTTGGGGGGAGTGCAAGTTGGAGCAACCTCTTTGGAGAATTGTTATATGAACCTAGCCAGACCCTATGATTCAATACTATCATATGTGGTGTATAATTATTAGAAATGCATGCATGTTGATTAAAATAAAACAACGATGGTCATGGCATGAATAATCATGGACAAAAACTGGAATCTACTCCGATGTTCACCAAAGGCAGAATGGATAAATATATTGTGATATATTAATACGGGGAGGGCAAAAGTAGGTTTACAGTTGTGAGTACATGGAGCAGTTTATTCTTGTATTATTATTTATTATATTATTTTCCATACAAACAACTGTAAACCTACTTTTGCCCACCCCTGAATAATGGAATGCTATATGGCAGTAAATAAAATGAATTATTTCTGTACCCAATAGAAGGACATACCTCACAATCATAGTTTTTAGTGAAAGAAGGCTGGAACATAAGTATACAAACTGCTCTAGGAGTCCAGACACTGGTTACTGTCATGGGGGGGAGAGAGTGAAGAGAGGGATGGAAGGAGGTTTCTGAATTGACAGCAGTGGTTTACTTGGTTGGGTGGAGTTGGATGGATGTATTCGCCATATTTACCATAAATTGAGCTGTACAATTATGACGTGTGTGCTTGTCTATGTAAATCTCATACGTGAATATCCACCTCCCTTAAAATCTCTGGACATGCCTACAGTTTGAAGTACCTAGAGTTACAGGGATTAAATGTGAAAATAATTTGTTTTAAGTAAGGCAAAATTTTTCATTAAAAAGCAAGATGGCATAATAAAAGACCAAGGACTTTGGGAACTGGAGGTTTTGAGTTTGAATCCTAAATTGACTGCTCACTAGTTTTATGGCCTTGACTACATTACTTAATTCACCTAATCTTCAGTTTCTAAACAAATGCCTTTAAAGAATATGTAGTAAGTGTTAATAGACCTGAAGCTGTTTTTTTACCTGGAACTTTCTGTGTTTAGCACTGCTGGGAAAGTAAAGACACCATACTCCTAGGATGGTCTACAGCCAGTACATGCGGCTTTGGTGGTTTCTGCCATTACTCATTTAGAAAAAATTGAGGCACTTCTTACACACAAGCCGTAATTACTTTCCTTTGCAACCCTTGCTCTTTCCTGGTTAGCTCCTAGGCAGGCTAAAATACGGCAGCAGTACACAGAATAACCATTTTCCTATACTGAAGCCTCAGTCAGGAAACGCATTAATCTCATCTGTGCCAAAAGCAAGTATCTTCACAGTCCTCCCTGCTTTGCATTTTCGGTGACTCAGAACACCTGGTTGCCAATTGCTAGCTGACGATAATTAGCTTTCAATTATCACCAGTTACATTTTCACCTGTTCAATTTGCAAATTCCTGAATTTCTGGCTTGCCCTATTAACAAGTTCTGATCTCTTCTGTCTTCGGTACACCTGCTCTGGGCGAGCAGGGGAACTTCATGTCACCGGGGAATTCCCCTTCATCTGCCATCCTGTCCGCTTTCATACATCTCACACTAGATGGGACTCGCTCTGCAAGGGAGCATTTGGAGCAACCTGGGTTCTTAGTCTCAGTTTTCCCGGAAGTGTTTCTGTGGCTTTTGTCACTTTGTTCGAAAATAGCCAAATAATCTTTTATTTCTGTAAATTAACTTTCTTAAGAGATAAACAAAACAATAGCCAGACAATATAAGGAACGAGTGAATTTTTTGAAGGCATTTATGTCAATTAAATAGTGTATATTCACTAAGAGTCTGATAGTCTAGATATGTTTATAAATTAAAGTGGAATCCTCTCCATATTATAACACTCTGCACAAGACAATATCACAAAATAAGATATTAAACCTAGTATCAAGTGAATACATGACACTGATTTATATACCAAATAAGATGAGCATAGCTCATATATAAGGAGTTTTAAAATGTAATTGAAAAACCACGTATAACAGAAAATTATTTATTGTATCATATAGTTTTCTTCACTTCCTCTTTAAAATCATTGTTTAAAATATAAAACAATAACAAAACCACAACATTGAGTTTTAAAAAGATAAAAAACACATAGCACTTCTCTATAACTTTGTAAATATTTAATTTTGCATATTTTATCGTCTTTACCAACATATCTTTTATGTCATTGTAGACATAGTTTACAATAAATATGTTTCTATTTTAACAGTATATTAAATGTTTTTCTATGTTTCTGTAACTTATGCTACTTTAATGGATACAGATTATTTACTTACTTTGGGACATTTGTCGTGCATCCATTTCTTAAATTATTGTTAGTAACATTGCAATGGACATTCTTCTGTTTTTATACATTTTAGTATGTTTGTGAGGAGTTGTTTTTTATTAGTCATTATATTTATGTCAGAGGGTACAATCTAATTTATGGCCTTGATATATTACCAAGTTGCCTTTTCAAATACTATTAACTTGTGTTTTTCAGTTACAACTATGCATTACTAAAATGACTATGTTTTTAACTCCTTTTATTTGTTTTGTCAGACAGGATATACTTTTATCTTATTATTATTACAAAATAATTTATGCTTAATGAAGAAAACCTTTACAATTAGGATGTTACAGAGAAAAACAAAACCAAAATTGTTAAATCAGAATTTTACAGGAGCATATTTTAAAATCCCATTATAATGTTGATGCTTTCCGAAAACAATCAGCACTTCACAGCATAATCTCCCCAATCACATCTTGAGTATTTACACATAAGCATCACGCTCTGTTTACTTTGAATATACATAGTGCAATTCATGGTTCTATCATATGGAAGATATTCAAACTCTCGAAAACTTGTTGAGGTCCACTGTTTTCCTGGAAGCAGGCATTTATATTTAAAAAAATCCAATTTGTTGGTACTGTGGATTTATTTTAATATTATAAGTGTGTGCTATCTCCCAAATATGATTGATTTTTATATCTATTCATTCACTCAAGGGGCATTTATGAAGAGACAAGGAGAACACATAGAAGGGTATGGTCATTGCATTAAGATGGGACATAGACTAACCAGAAAAGGCTTCAATGCATGAGTAAAACTTCACCTGAATATTGAAGGACAAATAGGTCTTCATGAGGCTCAGGTAGGCAAGAGAAAGAAGAACATTTCTGGAGGAATGCTCTGTGTGAGAAAAACTCACACATATGAGAGAACCACGACACTGACTGTAGCTTGATGGGAGGACGAAGTGAAGAAATGAGCCTGGAGGAATGAGCAGGGCCCAGATCAGAGCAGACACGATGTGTCATGCTAAGGTTAGGTGTCAAATGCACTAACTACACAGCAGGTATTGACTTAGTAATGGAAAAATACCTAACCACATGCAATTAAGTGAGGTATTTATTAAATCAGTTGCCAAATATCCAATGTCTCAGAAAATGTGTTTTATCTAACTAGTCAGGATAAACGAGTATATATGGAAATTACTTCTTTTTTAATTAAATTTATTGGGGTAACATTGGCTGATAAAATATAACAGTATAGCACTAAAACACTATAGATCTACATCATCTATAAATATGACTTCTTAGAAATCATTGTTTTACAGATATGCTCACAATCTAAGCGATGAAAGTAGTATGTTTCATGAACATCCCCCTCTTACAGTAAATGGGTGAAAAGGCAGTTTTTGGCTTCATCTCAACTAAAATTTAACATCCGTGTCTCTAAACATCATTGAATACCATCACATGTCTTAAAACAGCAGATTCTAATTTTACGAATACATACACTATAATACAACCTATTTCTATGCAAACCCTCATACCTTGAACCTAGCACTTTGATCTTTAAAAAAATGCAGTTAACATAAAGACAAAGGATGGACTATATTACTCAGGGGTGATAACTAAACCGAGCTGCCATGGACAGTCAGAGACAAATATATACACACACACTAAGTGCATACTGAGCAATTTTAAGGGAAGTAGGTTTGTCGAACCAAAGGATACACTCTGAGCAAACATGAAAATATACACAATTGATGTCATTTGACCCACAATGAGCATCAATGCTGAGTGCAAGATCAAATACAGTGGAATTCAGCATATTCCATTTGTATTTAAGCATCTGTGAGGGTTAACAAATAGCATGTCTGAAGCCTCTGCAGGATTTCCTCTTTCGAGATTTGTCTCATTTTATTTCAGCTGCCAAGAGATGTTTTGTAATGGGCACTATAAGGTAATACTACAGCTTTCTCATCCCTCAGACTTCTCCAGGAAATCTGTGCAGGATAAAAAAGAATTTATATTAATGACTACCTTTTGCAGTCTGGTTTTGATTTCTGAGCCTCAGCTAAGAAAAACTGAGTTAGAAATGGATTTGATTAGTACTTATTCTTATCTACTTTATCTTGATATCAGCATGTTCATTTTCACTGCAAGATTGTAGTCTCTAGATTTTTATGCACTTGTACACCAATGAAGTTTTTCATGCAAATACTCCTAAGAAATGTAGTCAACAAGAAAGAGGTTTGGGAACCTTAAACATCTGACGTATACCAGTGAGTTTGCTATCTCTCTTTTTTGGATAGTCAGTAACTGTTTGCATCAGTAAGCCATTTATATATTAACTTCTGGCTTCAGTGGTTCACCAATTCTGTGTCATTTATATTTGAACAATTTGGCACATATTATGTAGAAAATATACCCTATTGTATTCTTGGATTGCCCGGGACTTTCTAAGTGATATGATTTGTAATACCTTTATTCACCTGATGAAAATGAAATGTGTTGATGATTTAATCTATAAACTATATATATCTAGGTTTTAAAAATCACTGTCACTGTGGCTTCTCATTTCCTGATAGTTGATGAATTTATATAAAAGCCGCCTGTACTTGTGCTCTCAAAAATTAAAAAAAAAAAAAGGTCCTAGAGCTGAGATGGCATCTAAAAGTTGAATAGCAGGGAATTGATTTATTAAAATTACAGTGTTTATGTTCTATGGAATGCAACCCACCTATTACAAATGTAGAATATTTCATAAAGTGTGGCTTCCACATTCTTCCTTTAGATATGGGAATGTTGACAATGTTTCAGCTTTCAACAAATCTATAACTACCAGCTTTGCCTCTTCCCAAAGGGTAGATATGTGGAATAATTTTGGTTAGTTAGATGTGAAAAGAAGTTCCAGGTAGAAGCAGACTCATCTGTCTCTTCCTTTCATTTTCAGGAACATAGATACAAAGATGAAGGTAGAACAACCATTTGCTTTAACAAGATAACAATAAAAGTAAGAATGATATCATTTTTAAGGATACTATATTCATGTTGACATCTTGGTCCTGCATAACAGAATTGTATTACCTACCTTTGATCTACTTATGTATAAAAAGAATCCCTTTTTGGTTAAATCACTATAGTTCAGGTTATCTTTCATTTTAGCCAAGTTCAATCTCTAACTCATATAAGAGATAAAAATATTTACTATATATAATGCTGAACTAGAAAGAAAAAGAATGTGAACTTTTGCTTCTGAACATAAGGAAATAGCTGGTATGGGAGTTACCCTCTCCACAGAAAAAAATGGAAACAAAGTAAAGCCACTCCTTTTAGACATTGGACATCAGGCAGCACAGAATTGAGATCCCTAAGAGAAGAGAAACAAATAACTGGGCCTACTTTTTACAGGCTTATGGTCTGGACGTAGTTTCTGGATGGCAGCACAAGAAAAGAAAATCCATGAAAAGTCTGTGAGCATTGCTGATTTAAGGAGTCAAGGAGTTGTTCAATCATTCAATCGGAAATTGTAGATATATGAATATATGTGACCCACAATCAAAAAAAAATCAGTCAGTAGAAATGGTTGAAAAAATGACTAGCATGATGGAATTTGTCAGGCAAAATTATTGAAAAGCTATCATGCTCAAGATACGCAAAGATTTTTTTAAAAATGAAACTATAAAAAGTATTGGGTTGGCCAACAAGTCTATTACATGTTTTCCATATGATGGCTGTAGTAGTGCTTAGTTGTCTTTAACTTCATTTGAAACAATTTCGTAAGATTGTATTATGACAGCTGTCATATCAGCATGCCTTTAAAAAAACTTATAAAATTGGTGAATTTTTGTGCAGTCATTTTAACATTGAAGATGAAAGAAGATACACAACATTTTTGGTGTATTATGCTTTATCATTTCAAGAAAGGCAAAAATGTAACTGAAATGCAAGAAGAAAAGAATTGTGCAGTGTATGGAGAAGGTGCTGTGACTGATCGAACATGTCAAAAGTGGTTTGTGAAACTTCTTGGTACTATTGACATGTTGGCCAAATAATTCTTTGCTGTGGGGCTGTCTTATGCATTACAAGCTGTTTAGCAGCACCCCTGGCCTCTACCTGCTAGAATCCAATAGCAGGAGATAGCCAAATTACTCCAAATATCCAAATCAATAAAGTTATTGGTGAAAATGAAAAATATGTCTTTTATTTTTTGGAAAAAAACATAGTGGACTTTTGGCCAACCCAATAAATTGGAACTGCTAGAGATGAAATATACAACATTCAAACTTCAAATTTCACAGGGTGGGGTAAATAACAGATTACATGCTCTAGAATAAAGAATTAGTGAACATTAAAACATAGCATAGAAATCATCTAAGATGCAGCAGAATAAGGAGAGTGAAAAAAATTTAACAGCATCTCGGTGACCTGTGGGACACTATCATATTCCCCCTCCCATTTCATTATTTATTTATTTATTTATATTTTATATATTTTTTATTTTTTCCCATTTTTAATTGTTGTTCAAGTACAGTTGTCTCCATTTTCTTCCTATGACCCCACCCTCCCACCCCAGCCATCCTCACTTCCCACAGGTTATTAATTAATTATTTATTTATTTATTTAATTGTTCTTCAAGTACAGTTGTCTCCATTTTCCCACCACCACTTTCCCCCACCCCACCCACCCCCAGCTCCCACCCTCAATCCTTCTCCCCTTGGCTTTGTCCATGGGTCCTTTATACATGTTCCTTGATGACCTTTTCCCTTCTTCCCCCCACTGTCCCCCTTTCCCTACCCTTCTGATTGCTGTCAGTTTGTTCTTTACCTCAATGTCTTCAAAGTATATTTTACTTGCTTGTTTGTTTTGTTGATTAGGTTCAACTTATATGTTAACATATGTGAAATTGGAATCTCAGAGATGATGACCAGGAAGAAGTATTTTAGTAATAATATTAATAAAGTTCTACAACATTACAATTTGATGAAAAAAGTATCACAGACTCAAGAAACTCAATAAATCCAAACAGGATATACACATATAGTATAGTATATCAAAATCAAATGAATTAAAACCAGTAATCAAAGATAAAATAGTAAAAAGCAACCAGAAAAAAAAACACACAACTTGCAGGAATGTCAGAGATTTCTCATCAGAAACTATACAATACTTAAGACAATGGAATGACATCTTTAAGTGTTTAAAGAAAAAAAAAAAGACTTTCAATTTAGAATTCTGTCAAAATTTCTGTCTAAAATAAAGAATAAGTACTTTCTAGCTCTGTTTTTATATCATGACTTTAATTTTTAGTGCATACTTAAATTCATAGCAAAATTGAGGGGGGTTGTGGAATACAGAGATTTCACTCTCCCCAACCCCAGTCCCCCCATTATCAATATCCCGGACCAGAATGCTATATTTGGTATGTAGTTGATGAACCTACATTGACACATCACAATCACCCAAAGTCCACAGTCTACACTGTGGTTTACTTTTGGTGTTGTATAGTCTATGAGTTTGGATAAATGTATAATGACATATATCCATTATTATGGTATTATAGAATATTTTTGTTGCTTTAATAATCCTATTTGTCCTGTTTATTTCAACCTCCACCTCAACCTCTGCCAACCATGATCTTTTATGTCTCCATAGCTCTCTTTATTCCAGAATGTCACATAGTTAGAATTATGGTGGGTAACCTTTTCAGATTGGCTTCTTTTACTTAGCAATATGCATTTAAGATTCCTCCATGTGTTCTCATGGCTTTGTAGCTCCTTTCTTTTTTATTGCTGGATAAAATTTCATTGTTTGGATGTACCACAGTTTATCCATTCAGCTACTGAAGAACATCTTGGTTGCTTCCAAGTTTTGGCAGTTATGAATAAGGTTGCTATAAATGTCTGTGTGCAGGTTTTTCTGTAGACATAAGTTTTCAGCTCCTTTGAGTAAATACCAAGGAGAGCGACTGCTGGATTGTTTGGCAAGAACATATTCATATTTGTAAGAAACTACTAATTTGTCTTCCAGAGTGTCTGATTTTTGCAACTCGCCAAAAATGAGTGGGAGTTCCTGTTACTCCATATCCTCACCAGCATTTGGTGCTGTCGGTCTTAAAGATTTTGGTTATTCTAATAGATGTGTGGTGATATCACATTATTGTTTTAGTTTGCATTTTTCTTAGGACCTAGGATGTAGAACATTTTTTCAGATGCTTATTTGTCATCTGTTTGTATTCTTTGATGAAGTATTTGTTAAGGTCTTTGGCCCATTTTTTAATTGAGTTTTTTTCATATCGTTGAGTTTTAAGGGTTTTTTTTTTGTATCCTTTGGATAACAGTAATTTAGCACATGAGTCTTTTGGAAATATTTTCTTTTTAATAATAATTGTATTTTTTCAGTATTTTTTATTTTCTGTATTTTTCAAATAAACCATGTTTACATTATGAGTACAAAAAGTATTAAAAGAGAAAGAGCTGGGTTTCCAAGGCTGAAATATACACATTATGGTTTGACCTATTAGGCAGGTTTATTAAGATGAATCCAGGCTATTTCCTGTAGTATTTTATATGGAAATCGTGACCACTTATAAAAATTAAACTTTGTTTCTTCAGTCCTGAGCAATCTGTTAAGACATTATAAATTTTTTATAATGTCTAAATGACAGCAATGTTTCAACTTACCAGTAAATATAAATACGCCTTAATATGATTTAACAAAATGATAGTGATTAGAAAAATTATATATTTATGTATCCCAATCTCAGTACCTAGTGTTTTCAGAAAATCATCTATAGAGAATATATTGTAATTCATTTCACACTGTGTTAATTGTGTCACACATTGTAACCATTATTTTTTACCAAATACAATTACTCTTCTAATGAAAACTGATAAATTTAACAAGAAATTATTAGATATATTTGATCTGTGCATGAACAAGTGGTTGACTAGAAATGCTTCCTAGTGAATATTTTATTTCCTTTACCACTCCCTCCTTCAATTTTAATTGAATTACATACATCAATTCTGTTAAAAAAAGAAATAATAACTTAAAACACTTGTGTACAAACTACCATAATAGGTAACATTAGCTGTAAGGAATAGTCTCTCTCTTTCAGACTGGAGAAGATATTGCTCTCCTGACTGCTTCTGCCATTTGCTTTTTATTCATCTTATATATGAAGGCAACTATTTGGAAGTTATTTAAAGTTTTTTTTCTTTCTCATTTTTCTGCCTCCCATATATCTTTGAAATATATTTATATATTCTCTTCTATGTCACTGTCTATGCAAACCACCATTATTTCTGCAATCCCAATTTGCTGCATCCATTTCTTCTCTCCAATTTGTCTTCCAATTTTCCTATCAGAAACCTCTTTAACATGCGTGAATTCCATTGCCCGAAGTGTAAGGTACTAACACCTTAGAATAGTGTAAGACCTGTGGGACCCGCTTCTCAATGTTATCTTCCCTGTGGCATCCAGTATTTCAGTAACACTGGGCAATTTGTTTGTCTTCAAGCATTTTTCGGTGTTCTTGTAGGCTTACCTTTAAATAGTTAGTTTTCTCTGCTTGAATAGACCCTAGACTTTCTCTGCCCTCTATTCTACTTATTAAATTTTCATTTATCCTTCAGGAAGCAAATTTAAACATTTTTTCTCCATATGAGTCTGAGGTGTCAAAGGGTTTCTTAAGCATAAACTGCATTCCAACAACACTGGAAAATGATCTATATTTTTTAACCCATCCTGCACATCAATTTTCTATTTGTATACCTCTACCATATTTACAGAGCCTTACAAGAATTTAAAATTAAGAGGAGTGCAAATGAATACCCAACCCACATGTACTTCTTACCTCTTCAAGGGACATCAGAAATGAAGAATAATTAATAAAACTCTGGGAGCAGCCCTCAACCCGTTATGGAGGAAAGTTGATGTATAAATAGCACAACTTCTTTGTCCATGGGTTGGGGTATATCTCAGGTGTTTCTCAAAGGATTAAGATCTAGTTACTTGTGGTAGAAACTGCCAGGTAATTCACACTTGATAGACCCTCTTCCCCTCCCTCACACTGCCCATCTCCAAAATAAACTACTTGCACCAAAATCTTTGTCTAATAGTTTACTGGGTGACACATACAGAGAAAGACATTGGTATAAAAGCACTTCTGCATTAAATTGTTTTGTCACATTGTAATCTGTTAATGCTAAGCTTTGCATTAGAGGGTGTACATCCTATACACATCTCAGGGTACCTGGAGACAGGGCACTGCACAGTAATGCTGCTGCTGATCAGCACCGGCACTGACACATCAGATGTGATTATTATCTTAACTCTATAATTACAGATATTTTCATTTAGTGAGAAATTACTCATCTGTCCTTAGAACCAGCTTTGGTAGCTGACTCTACAAACTAGAGTCGAGTAAATACACTGGACAGATTTATTAGCTTCTACAGGAAAAAACTCATTGATTAAAATAAAGCTTGTCATTAATGCAATGTAATCCCTCTCTTGTCCTAGAATAAAATGATTTTTAAAGTTTATATAACATTGAGAAAGGAAATTACAACACATATGCATTTAGATTATAAAATTGAGAAAAAATTGCTGTTTGGTACACTGTGGAAATTATTTTAGTACCTTTTTCATGTAGCATCACACGAATTCTACAACCACATTTGGAGAGGACTGATGCCTCAAATTGTTCAACCTTGAAAAATCAAAGCAACAAATGACAGTTTTGATAATTTGGCTTATTATAAATTAAATAATTTACAGTCAACCCCCAAAAAGGCACATACACAAATTTAGAAGGGAAGTCAGGGTAGAAATTTGCAATGTGTGGACCTCCAGAGCATGATGACCCAGAATATACAAAGATTCTTATATTCAGCAAGAGGTAACACTAAAGAAAAGTGGACAAGAAATATGAAATCTCAATCCAAAGTAAAGGAAAACTGTCCAATTAACATGTGAAAACTTGTGTTTTCTCAATAGTAACAGGAAAATGAAAGCAGGACATCAGTGAAGAACTTTTTCAACTCCAATAAAAGAGTCTGACAGTTTCAAATGTTTACGAGCACGTGAAAAAAGAGGTCTCATATACTGTGTCAATATAAATTAATACATCCCCAGTGGAAAGGCATTTGGCATTATCTGATATAGTTGAGAGGGCAGGCAACATTCAATCTGGTAATTCTACCCCTGGTCATACATTCTGGAGAAAATCTTTCAAAAACAAACCACCAACACATGAAAGGGTCCAATGCTTGGGTCCTCTCATATCTGTCTGATATGTGAATGTAACTATCACACAAATCAGATCAGGAAAATTGTGAGAATTAACAAATATGGCTTCAAGCCACTTAAGTGTGGATTAATTTGTTTCACATAAAAAAGGTTTGCATATCCACTCATTTCTCTATTATATATATGGGTTGGCAAAAGTAGGTTTATAGCCATGAGTAGGTGAAACAGTGTATGCCTGTATCATTACTTATTAATTATTATATTTATTTGTATTACAACTATAAACCTATTTGCCCACTCCTGTATGATTATAAATACAAATGCAGTGGAAAAATAGGATCATATCACCACATGGAACAATAATTAGAATAATATTTTTTCCATATGGAGTAAGATATTTGTTTTTGTTATTCTCTCCATGGCAGGAGAAAACCAGAAAAGTAAATAAAGACAGAAATATATTTCCCTCCCCACTCCAAAAAAGTAGCTGAACACTTTGTGCCTTGAGTCTGACCTCTCCTGCATCAATGATCTTTGAGGACCTTGGCATCTGCAGTAACAAAGAGGATTTGCTTTGTCTTTATCTGTTAAGAGAGGCTAGTTCGTCCTAGCTGAGTGCCCAGATCTAGAAGGAAAAGAAAATTGTGTTAGTTTAGGTCATTCCAGAAGCAGACACAGAGAAAAGGGTTCCAGTGCCAGAGACTCATTTGGGAAGTGCAGAACCCCTAACAATGAAGGAGGGGAGAAGTGATGCAGGAAAGGGAAGGAGACAAAAGGGCTTCCCTCAGCCTGCTCCCAGAGGGCAACTGGAGGTCAGTCCTGTAAGGAAACTGAAACGTACACACCTGACTCAGTTGTCTGTGCACCGCCTTCTCACCTCCCAGGCTGGGAGGGTGCGGAGGCGGAGGTGGAGGAGGGGAGAGGGGGAGCTGGAATATTTACAAACCAACTCCAATGAGTTGAAGCCTCTTCTGGTAGGAGGTTGCTGTTACTTCCCTGGAGTTTCCAGGGGGCTGTATTGGAGAAAGGCATTTCTTGGCTCTGGGAATTAAAAAAGTCAAAAATTCCCGCAAGCCTAGAGAGTTCATCAGAGTGTAATGAAAAGTCCAAGAGATAGGGGCGGGGCCGATGCTGTCTGCTCCAGGGATGTTTCCTATAATTAGGCAAAGGAGAAGGAATGTTGATTTGGAAAATTCTGAGACTGCTCTACTTGCCAGAGGGTGCAAAGTGGGAACTGGGGTAGGTCCAGTTGCCATGGTTACTTTGATTGGATACCCTGAGGGCAGAGTAGATAAAGGTCTATTTGCTCTGTTGGTCCCTCAGATGACCAGCTCTCCAGGGTTCTGTTGCAGAGAGCATGCCCCAGGGTAGCCAGGTACAGCAGAAGGAGAAACAGCAGTTTCTGCTTTGTAAGCCCTGGGAGACTTGTGTGTTGTAGGGAGTGAGATGCCCACTGCCAAGTATAATTAAGGTAAGGTTTTTGCCTGCTTGTTAAGTGGGGCATGGGTGATGGGGCATGGGCATGAGTGATTTAGAAAAATAAAATCATATACATTACCTCCACTTAAGTGATACAGAACAAATTAATACTTGCAATGTGTAATGTTAATATATTTTGTATTATCATGGTATAACCATGCTCCTATTTTTGAGCATCAATGGATTATATATAAAATCAAGATGATTATCCTTGAATTTTATCTATGTCTGAGAATTTCCTCAGGAAAAAAACCCCAAATGTGGAATTCTGGATCAAAAGGCTTGCATAGTTTGAGTTTTAAAATGTATTGTAAAATTGTCTTTCAGCATGGATATATTGATTTACACATAGTTCCACAGTGTACTTGGGGTTTTAATGATGTGTAAGTGCCATTTCAAAGCAAATCTTTTAGCTACATGTGACTATTCTTAATTTCCCTGTCTTAATATTCTCTAAGTTCACAAGAGAAAGTCATGAGTTATCAGCAAAAAAGTATCAATGTCAAATTGTTTTCAATTAGACTAGTTGATATTCTTCCCACTTTTGTAATATTTCTGGAAACTTTGAAAGAAATTTTTCTTTGATGTTTAAGGCATCCATACCCATTTGCTGAAATGACTTACCTTTGTCTAATATTAAATTGGCTTGATTAAAAGTAAGGGAGTTACTGTAATTTTATTTCTGTGACTCATTCTTTTCCAACTTTGTTTTTGTTATCTTATTATTTATTTCGTTTGCATGACACAGAACTGATAAACAAAATTCCATGTATATTTATGAATACCAGTTAGTTGATTTACAATGCTGGAAATTCCCAATAAGTAAAAGGAAATGAGAGAGATTGCATCTTTGGTAAGATTAGAGTCTCATCTGAAAGTAATATTAAAATTGGCTTTCAGAGTATAATCAAGCATTTGTCCAGTTATCTTTAATTGATCTGCTATAAAAATGAAGGTGCAAATTGTAGATGAGATTGCAATACCTTACAAATCAAAGAGGAAGATAAAATAAAGCAAAAAAATAAGATGGGGATTTTTCCTTTTTTTAAATCTGGGCACTCATGGGCTCCTTAGTATTTTCCTTTTTTTTTTATTGTTGTTCAAGTACAGTTGTCTCCATTTTCCTGCCACCACTTTCCCCCACCCCATCCACCCCCACCTCCCACCCTCAATCATTCCCCCCTTTGGCTTTGCCCATGTGTCCTTCATATGTGTTCCTTGATGACCCTTCCCCTTCTTTCCCCTATTATCCCCCCCTCTCTCCCCCCTGGTTACTGTTAGTTTGTTCTATATTTCCATGTCTCTGGTTCTATTTTGTTTCCTTGTTTGTTTTGTTGATATGGTTCTACTTACAGGTGAGATCACGTGGTATTTGTCCTATACCACCTGGCTTACTTCACTTAGCATAATACTCTCCAGTTCCATCCATGCTGCCACGAAGGGTAGGAGCTCCTTCTTTTTTTATGCTGCATAGTACTCCATTGTGTAAATGTACCATAGTTTTTTGATCCACTCATTTGCTGATGGGCACTTAGGTTGCTTCTAGCACTTGGCTATTGTAAATTGTGCTGCTATGAACATTGGGGTGCATAGGGAGGAAAATCTCAGATATTCCATGTAGCAATATTTTCACCAGTTCTCCTAGAGCAAGAAACAAAGGAAAGAATAAACAAATGGGACTTCATCACAATAAAAAACTTCTGCACAGCTAAATAAAACATCAGCAAAATGAAAAGGGAACCAACCATATGGGAAAATATATTTGCAAATGACACCTCAGACCAGGATTTGCTCTTCAAAGTATATAAAGAACTCACATGATTCCACACCAGGAAGACAAACCAATTAAAAATGGGCAAAGGACCTGAACAGACACTTCTCCAAGGAGGACATACAGAGGGCGCAGAGACATATGAAAGGATGCTCAGCGTCACTAGCCATCAGAGAGATGCAAATTAAAACCACAGTGAGATATCACTTCACACAGTTCGGAATGGCCATCATAACCAAATAACAAACAACAAGTGCTGGTGAGGTTGTGGAGAAAAGGGCACCCTAGTGCACTGTTGGTGGGAATGCAGACTGGTGCAACCCCTGTGGAAACCAGTGTGGAATTTCCTCAGAAATCTAAAAATGGAACTGCCTTTTGACCCAGCAATTCCACTGCTGAGATTATACCCTAAGAATCCTGAAACTCCAATTCAAAAGATCCTTAGTATTTTTCTATATTGCTAATGAGGGAAAAAAATTCCAGTAACTTAAAATTAACCTGGAATTTAAAATGATATAAAAAGAAGTTCTCACAATTTTGGGTTACTTTTCATTCAAAAAGGGAGTTCTTTGATAGGCTGCATGCTACTGGCTTATCTAATAGCCTGGAGAAACTATGCAGGAAGCTGGGATGCAGAGCTAATTACGGCAAGGAGGGGAGAGGGGATAGAAATGAACATCCTAACTCCCCCCAGTGCTGTTACTCCCTTACTGCCTGTGACTAAGTTTGGCTTGTACAAATGCCACTCCCCACTTTTTGTAGCTAGAAATGCTCAGAGACATGAATAAGACCATAGACTTGGGCATCGCAGAGATGGAACCTCATCCACCTCTTCCTAGATAAATTGCAAATTCTTTAATCTCCCTGAACTTCAGTTTCCTTGTCTATATAATGGGGAAAATAATAGCAATCTCATTAAGTAACTGTGAATATAAACAAAGACAAAAACGTGTCCATTGTGTAGGTTTGTATGTGGCATTCATTAACTCTCAAAAGATAACTATATTATTTTAATTTGCTCTTTTAGCTATTATTCCTACTACTGCTGTAATCATTATTGTGATGATTTACTTTTTTGGTTGGGGATTATGTCATTTGTTAGAAATGTAGCATTCCATTGGATTCAACTTTCCCATAAATTACACTTAAAAATAAATTCCAAATGATTCTTTTTACTCTTGTCAGTAGAATAGACTTTCTCTTAGGTCTGTTGAAGGGGGATTCTTACTAAGAATTCTTATTAAGATACTTATAAGTCTTTGTAATATATTGTCCAGAAACTTAGTATACAAATATGAGCATTTATGTATTTCATTCTTGGGAATAGCTGTAATTAAAATAGTTCAATGGTTACTGAAAGTAGATGATGGTCAGAATTTCCTTGGGGAATTTTAAGACATTCAAAAACTGAGGTCCCATTCCGACCACCTTCTTTAGGGTTCCCAGACAGGCTGTTATGTGTGTGATAGGGAGCGTTTCTGATGGTCAGACCAATGTGGCAACTGTTTCTGTATTGGCAGATTAATTTTTAGAAATGTTACTCCTTCAGTGAAATGGAGTAAAGACGCTCTCCCCCCTCTTATGGTACTTACCATGTGCCAGATTGGAGGATTACTCTTTAGCAATGCTGGGAGGGGTGCATGTGCTTTCCCCCTTTTCTTTTACCCCCCTAAGAATGCAGACCTTGAAGTTACTGTTGTCTGGTTTCCTCTGTGTGTGAGGATGCCGGCCCTCTGGGCTGTGTCAGCAAAGGGAGAACATATCAGTAGAGGGATGCATCTCATCCGGTTCACAGAAATCTCTCCTCTTGGGGCTAAAAGACAGCTTTTTATTTTTTTTTATGTTCACAGAAATTTGGGGAGATAATTCTTTGACATGCTTCTGTGCTTACACTTGGAATTATCTGTTATTTAATAGCTGACAGTTTGTACTACATTTTTGGAAATAAAACGCAGCTGTGCTTTGTGGAAGAGGAATGTGAGAGAAGTTCAATCACTTTTACACCGATTGAGTTCTCCTTATCCAAATGGGCATAGCTCTTTCTTTGCTCCAGGTTTGTAAAATCAAATGCCTGCAAGCACCAAGCAGGTGGAGACTGTTGGAAAATGGTTTCCTTAATTGAGTAAGTTATGTTCTTTCTGTATCATTTTATTTGCAGGTTATATATGTGGTGATAGTCTTCTCGGGCATATATATTCTTCCCATTTTCTTGAAAGCCATGCCATGTTTTTTATGGAGCGATGGATACAAATATTTCAGTTTTTCTCTTAACTCTGCTTTTAATAAAACGGGCTGTGCAGGTGTGATGCTAAATGGCAGCTGACAGGGTTTTAGTGTCTGGAGACACCAGGGAGTAGTGAGGATGATGATGAATGGAAGATTCATTCACTGTCTCAGGTCACAGTATTCAAATAAAGACTCATTGCTTCTGGATCTGATATCTTTTTGATTAAAATGTCTCCATATTTTTAAGAGGTGAAAATTAATTTAAAACTATTAAAAACATATTGTTGGTTTACATAGCTCAAGGCAGTCAAAACATGTCCATTTTGTACCTTCCAGTAACCTCCATTCTAGACCTTTGATTATTTCAAACAAAACAACAACCACGGATCCTTGGGATTAACCCCTCATGATGACGTGCACTATTTTTCTCTGTTTAATCAAAAACAAGATTTTAAATTTTGAATTCTATGCAGCTCTTAAATTATACTTTTCTAACATTTGGATAAAATATTCCCACTCCTGTGGTGTCACAGGATGTCAGCTGGAAGGGTTCTTAGAGAAATGTTATCCGTTCATTTTGCAGGTGAAGAAACTGAAACTGAGAAGGGAATGAAGTTGCTGAGAGTCGTGCATCTAAGTTAGTGGTAGAATCAGGATCCCTATCACTTTAATACTTGCTCTGCCCTTTTACCATTGTGCCTTCGATGTGTTTATTAGTTAGTTTGTTTAGTATAAGGACTAGGAAATAAGATTGAATACACACAACTTCTTTATGCATTTTTCCCACTGATCTTTTTCATAAGGCAGGACACCAGTGTATTTGGCACTTTAGCAAAATTTAAAATGACCTCCTAAATGTGTGCTTTGTTATAATACTTTAACATAACTTGGATTTAGTGACAGCAGAAGTAAACTGGGAAACTGGTACCTTAGTCTATATACTGCTAAATGACTAGTTTTCCATTTAATTTGATTACTGGTCATATTTTTAGCATCGGATAGTAAAGCCTTAGGGACTGGGAATGCACTGTGCTACTTTCATTATTTTTAATTTTCTTCTGGAATTCGTGATGAGTACGTTTTCCTAGAGTATTGTTTTGGTGCCTTTATTTTGAGTTTGTTCAGCACATTTATTATAACTAGTAAACTCCAGATCATTTCCCAATAGAATTCAGATCTTCTAACTCAACCGTATTTAGGAAATAGCAGGTGATAATGCACTTATCTAGTTTCTGTTCAGAATTTGCTATTTCTTGCTGCTGAAAGATGCAGCCACAATCCCATTTGCAGTGTTTATTACCTCTCAGAATCAGTGAGCAAGCATCTTTCCTGGTCCTTTTATTTGTCTGTCCTGTCTATTGGCTCTCCATTTTCTATTGTTGTCCCAGGTTGGCTGCCAATGGTATATTTCTCAGCCACTTAATAACTTTACTTAGACAGATTTATAAGAAGCCAAGTGCTGTCAAGTCCGTGAGATGTATAGATTGAGGCTTTCTTCGTCTCCTCTACCCCTTCCAGCTTTACAGTACGTCTGTCTCCTTAATAGCACTTTGGTCTTAATAGAGTGTGTCTTTCAGGACCCAGCTTCAGCTGCATTATTGGAGCAAGGCTTATGCTCATCTCTTCTGAGCTGGACTGCAGTTAAATAGGAGCAATTTATTTCTGCTGTTGTCAATATCACATTTCATGAACCTGAAACTCATTACATTTTTTTTTTCAAATTACCTTGCTTGGCTTTGTAAGGGCATTTCGTATTTGCCACAGATCATTCTTTTAGATTTGGAAAGAAACTTTTTGTTACCCTTCTGATTGGTATAATAGGGTGCCATCTAGGCTTAGGGCGGGCAGGAGGAGAAAAGCGCACCTTTTGACCACAGAAACTATTCTTGCCTTGCTCGGCCGCAGGGATAGTGGTTGTGGAGCGTCTGGCTCATGATACAAGGGAATGAAAAAAGCCTCTTCCATTGGGAAGTCTGTCGTAATATATCATGAAGCTGGAAATGATTTTTTTTAAGGAATTTAAGAAATAACTGAGGGGCAGCTATAAGTATTATAAAGGACAATGGCTTAGTGGATATTGCAGCACTGGACCCCAATAAAATGTTTCCTTTTTTAAATACGCATTTTGTATTGCATTACACCCTTTACCATTTTTATCTGTAGGTTCCTCTAGAGCAGGAGTTGACAAACTCTGGTTCCCACCTATTTATGTATGGTTCCTGATCTAAGGCTCACTTTTACATTTTTAAATGATTAAAAAAAACTTTTCATGACATGTAAGCATTAAAATTCAAATTTTAGTCCCTGTAAATAAAGTTTTATTGGAACATGGCTACACTCTTGTTTGTGTATTAGGTGTGTGGCAGCTGTCCTGCTACAACAGCAGTATTGAGTAGTTGTTACAGCGACTTTTTAGCCCACAAAACTGAAAATACACTCTCTGGCCCTGACCAGGTGGCCCAGGTAGTGGGAACATCATCCCATAAACCAAAGGGACACACATACATAATTCCCATTCAGGGAGTGTATGGGAGGCAGTCAATCAACGTTTTCCCCTCACACCAATGTTTCTCAAATCAATGAACATATACTTGGGTGAGAATTTAAACAAAATTATACTCTCTGGTTCTGTGCAGAAAAGATTTGCCTGTTCCAGTTCTAGAGCACAGAGCTAGGCAGCCAGGCACACTTTTTTTTTTCTTCCCCTGATACTGCTATTTACCAGCAACACTGGTAACAGGAGCTACAGAGTCAGGGCTGGCTCTCTGCCCAGATGGAGTCTCATAAATGAAATGATTTCAGGATACAGCAGAAATTCCTCTCCCACCAATATCTCACTCAGTGTTCTGTCAAGATGCAACCCTTCTATTTTCATCTGGTTTGAGTCATGCCTTGAGCTCAACGATCCAAAGGGGACGGAGAGGGTCATTTTTCTAGAGGGCTACAGAAAATCATTTTAGAATAGAAAAAGTCCTAGACTGAGATTCAAGAAAATTGGGACCTAACTGGGATTCACCAAATACTGACTCAGCTTCATGCATTTCGGCAAAGCCCCTGAGCTTTCTGCAGATTTCTTGTCTGTACGGATGATGAGCCACTTGCTCTGTAAGGCCTGTTTTAACCTGGAAGTTCTGATTGTGCATTTCTTGATACATAAGAGGGAAACTCAGTGCTTTATTTGCATTTCTCTTATTACTATGATTGAATTTACTTTCTAAATAAATTGATGCTATGGGAAGATGTAGATATTTTATCCTTTAGTGCATATTATTCACCATTGTATCACGAATGGGATAATCTGATCAGACCATGCATAGACTATCTGCACCACGTGCCCTAGGGCCTGGGGGCTCCCCTTGTTACTGGATACTGTTTTTGTTATTTATCTTCTTATTTATAACCATACCTATACTTGTGAACTGGGAATGAATATACCCTTCTGCTATCCTTCTCACAACCATGGCCTAGATTCCCAGATGGCCTTATGCAGGCTTTGCGTACCCAGAACTAACAAATCCATCAGTTCAGCTGGTACACTGGATCCGTGGCAGAATTCCACCTGCCAGGCAGGCTGAAATCCTACAAGTGGGAGCTAGAAACCTTACAGGGCTGAGAAGTAGCCTTAGAACACTGAGTCAGCGGAGGAAGTGTCTAGTATTTTTTGTGCTAACCCAACAATTAGACAACTTGAGTAGTAAATTTTATACTTCTCAAATTTCCCCAGACCTAGTTCTTCATTAAATGTCAGAGTACTGATGGATATATCTTGGCTTTGTAGGTTTTTGCACTTTATGCACTAGAAGCTTCTGAAGCTCTAGTTTTTTTCCATTTTCAGAGGCATCCTTATTTCTGAACAATTGCTGAGCATATTTAAGGAAGCAAAATACAGAGTCTTTGTCATTAAGAAGTTCATAATTTTAATAGAGATAATAAATAAAATAGAGAATATTTAGAAATGAACTTTGCAATGAGAGTGTTTGCCTTAGGAAAGGAACTATTGTAAAGGGACCTCCTTTATCATAGGTTTTTTTTTTTTTTTTTTTTTTTTTTGCACTCTGTAGTGGCACTACCTTCAAATATCGGGTTTCTAAAGATCTAGAAAGCTAGAAAAAGCATTAATATTTTTTGATCTAATACCTAATTTCACTTAATTATGAGAATTTAATAAAGATGCTTCTTAGCCAAGTAACTATAGCATCTCATAAATACAATGAAGTAAGTACAAATATTTGCATTTATCCTCTTTGCCCTGTGGTTAAAGAGGCAATAACTATGAGGAGATGACGGTTATTACAAGAGTAGAGTGAGCAAAGAAAAAAACAAAACAATTTAAAGAACACCTGTAATTATTGTCTCCCAAGCCAAATGATATATCAATATAATCTGTAATCATATCGTTCTCTGCTAAAATTCACATTTGTTGATCAGAATAAATTGTTAACTATTTGTTTATTGTCATTGTGTATCTAACATTTTATGTTACAGACTCATTGATCAGTGATTATAAAATATAAGGAACAACTTTAGGTCTCCCTATAACTAAAAATCCCAATTTCTGGAGTGGAGTTGGGAAGGCTGAGGTGAAGATAAAGGGGGAAAGATAATATCTCATCCAGATGGTTATTTCTTTGCTTACTCTGATTATTTTTTCACCCAAATCAAAATGCCTTTACGTGTCTTCATACATGTAGAAGCCAAGGCAAGGAGATCTGGTTGCATTTTTCAGTCAATCTTTGATTAATCTGATTTTAAAGAGGAGACATTTCTTAACTTTCTCCATAAAATTTGCGTCAGCAACTGGTAGGTAACTTTTTCCCTTTCCACATTTAAATGTTCTAGTTCTTTTGAAAAATATGTAAAATGACATTTTATTTTTTAAAATATAATCTTTATTGTATTTTTTTCCATTACCATTTAGTCCCCTTATACCACCCCTCCCCCCCAGCAATCACCTCACTGTTGTCCTTGTCTATGAGTCCACTTTCCCTTTTTGCCCAGTCCCTCCACCCCCCGTTTCTTAACCCAATTTCAATGTTTAAAGCCAAGGTGGAGTGAAATAATATGATGGTGTCTTTTATTTTGATATCTTTATATTATGATACCAACATAATTATGCTTATTATGTATACACTGATACCATTATGAATGATAAATAAGTATTTTCCTCAGAACATTATAATAATGGCAATTGTTTATTGAGAACTTCAATATGCCAGTAATAGCTCTAAGTAATTTGTAAGTTATAACATTTATTTTCCAAATAGTCCTGTGAAATAGTACTCACATTCCTTTACTTTACCCATGAGAAAAATGAGTGTCTCAGCAACTTACCCAAAGTGACACATCCAGTAAGTGACAGAGCCGGAATCCAAACCCAGAATCCAAACCCAGGCAGTCTGATGCCCAAGTCCTCTGGGCCACCTAATTAGTTTATTTTCAGACATATTTCAAAACTTACCGTGTTTGTCACAAAAAATATTATTAATTTACTAGAATCCATTATTGCCTCTTCCAAAATCTGTTACCTGGAACAAAAGTCTCATAGGGTCGTGACTCAGAAAGGGGACCTTGTTGGCCTGCTGTGCTGAGGAAGTGGCGGCTGAAACAGTCTGGGGGCTGCCACCGCGCACGCGCACATGTAGTGCTGCCCCCAGACGAGGGGAGCACGCAGCACTTTCCTCTCGCCATCACCCTTTGAGAAATACTCGCCCTCACTGTGTGTTTAGCTTACAGACCTGCACTAACACAGCAGCCAGTAGCCAACGGCGACTGTTTAAATTTCAGTTAATTAAAATTTCATTAATTAGTTCCATTAGTCACGTGTTAAGTGTTTCATAACCACACGTGGCTAATGGCTACTGTGTTGAACAGTGCAAAAGTACATTTCCACCCGCACAGGTGTATCTATGAGACGGCACTGCCGTGGGCTTTTCCGCATGCATTTTGGGCTAGAGGGAAGTATAGAGCCTTGGAGCTTACTCCATTATGCAGAAAGGTACTTCTGACCCTGGAAGTGACAGAAAAATACACCTTTTGATTGACTTTATTTCACTTTTCTATTGAAAATAAATCTTTTGATTACAATAGAATTTCTATTTAGATTAAAATAGAAATATAGTGAACTAATTCCTTATATCTATGGCAAAATTCAAAAGATTTATTAGACCTGAAGTTATAAAATTCAATATACACAGCAAAATAAAATAGAAGAAAGCAACCCTTGAGGAAAGTATACAAGTAATTGATCCTGAGAGCAAGAAGCCGGATACAGAGATTCCTCTTCTGTGTGCTAGATAAATAAAGCAGATCTAATTGTAAGATGTAACTGGCACTTTTACGCTTCAAACTCCAGAGAACTCAGGATTGTGATATTTAGCCTGGTAAAGCTAATGGTAGAGAAGGGCTCTCCTATCACACTTCCCTGAATGAGGGGAAAGGTGATAAAATAGACCTGGGGTTACTTTTAGATACTTGGCCAGGAATTCTGAAAGCAATGTTCTTTAGGGATCCGACAGGTCAGGTAAACCACGTGACTGTGAGAGGGAGCAGAGGTAGGACAGAGGGTGGGTGGGAAGGTGGGAATCATGCAGTAGGACTTGCCTCAAAGCAGTACTTCTGATGCTGCTTTCCAATAAATCCTAATTGCTCTGTAGTAAATTGAAGTCAAAACCATATTCATTAAGGTAAACATGGAAACGCTTTTAAGTTAGGGAACAAGGTATATATTTATGTTGCCAAACTTGGGTAACCAGAAGGCAAGATTTCGCCACCATCTGGAGGTCGCTGCTTTGAATCGCAAGTACACCGTATCAGAAATAAACCCAGTTTTGAAAGTTTGTTAAGTAAATACCTACGAAACTCTATCATGTTACGTGGTGTTAAATACTAGCCACATTAATGATATTTTAAAATGTGAAGACTGAAGATTCAGAGATATAAGCAAAATTGTGATCAACTAGAGAACAGGGACGATGTTATTTTAAATTATTCTTATTTGTAACAAAGTAATGTGTATTAATTGTATCTTACATATTGTAATTGTACACATATAATTATAACATGTGTATCATATTTTACTCTAAAGGAAAATAGATACTTGCTGTAGTCATCAATATTTCAAAGACCCCTTTCTCAAATTTGCAACTTTCTATGGCTAAAGAGTATTCTTCTCTTCATACTTCTTATTCATCAATTTTGGAGGTAAAATTGACTTACTATTAGAGAAGATAAAGATAGCCCAGTTCCGTCCAGTTGTTTAAATCAATATTCATCATTCACATTATCTTGGCTGTGTAAGAATTGTTTCCTGCTCAAACATATATTATAGGTTACATTTCTGTTTTTTTCTTTAGTGTCCTGTAATTAATTATTGCTTTTCTCTTTGCCCAGGTTTCTTTGTTATAACCACTTATTTTTACCAAATTTTCCATCAAAATCATAAAATATCTTACACAAGTCTCCCTACCCCTTTCCTTGGAGTCATTTCTCTGAAGTCCCTTCACATTTCTGCTCTATTCTAGACCAGATGTTTTCCGATTCTGAGAGTTGTCATTCTCAGACTTCCCTATTCAATTCCCATGGTTGGAGGGAACTCTTGTGTTTGTATGTTGGCTATTCAGTTTTCCTCATTGCTGCTATATATCTTCATTTGGTACAGATGCACATCTTTCTATGGTTTCCAGAGAAAGAGGAAATAGGATTTTGCATGTCTAAAAGATCTTTATTTCATTCCTCAGTTCATTTTGAGTGGGTGAACATTTCCACGTGAAATATGACTTCATGGATTGCTATTGCGGGACACAATAGTATTTTGCCTTTCAACTCTTGTATAAATAATTTTTTCCATGAAATTCTTAATAGTTTTTTTAGAGGTAAAATGTTACAGTGATGTGACCTAGAGTAGGTCTATTTTTATTTATTGTTTTTAATGTTGGGTAAGAATTCTTCATTTTTTCCCTTCAGTTCTGGGAAACTTTCTTCTTCTAATATTATTTACAGTATACATTTCTACTTCCCTTTGTTCTCACTTGAGGAAATTCTAACAGATTAAACCTTCTGGATTGTTATTTTCTTATTTATTCTCATCTGTTTTCCACTTTTTTCCTTTCAATTTTCTGGAAGATTTTCTTCAATTTTATTTCTAGTATTTTTACTTACCATTTATTGCTGGAATTGTTTTGGATCTTTTGACAATATTTGCTAAGTACAGAAATACATGAATCATTACTATACAGCCTAAAGAATCATCACAAAGTAAAGACAACATGTTATCATTAACCAAGTCAACAAATGAAATGCCCTTCACCTCTTCCCTCACTGCTAAAGATAATTACCTTCCTAACTTCTAACACCATAAACTAGCTTTTTAAATAAAACTTCATATTAGATTTCAGATGCTCTCCCCCCCGCCACACACACACAACCCAGGTAACCATGTGAGGAGATGGATATGTTAATCAGCTTGACACTACTTATTACTTCACTATAAATATGCATAGCAAAACAACCTGTTGTACGCCTTAAAGATATACTTTTTAATAAAAAATGAATAAAAATATTTTATACCAAAAATTAATTTCAGAATCATGGAGTCATATAGCTTTATAATTTTTTTTGGTCTGATTTCTTTCACCTCAAAATTGTATTTGTGAGATATATTCATTGTTATTTTGTCTAGCAGTAGCTTGTTCATGTTCTTTGTGGCCTAATACTAAAATACATGTTGTACAAATATACTATAATTTATACATCCATCCTACAGTTGAGTGGGAACATCCAGTGTCCTACTCTTGGGTGGTGTTCCCCTGTTTGAAATTGTGGATAAGGCTGCTATGAATATTCTTGTTGTCTATACATTTTTGTGCATATATCATACATTTCTAAGAGTGGAATTGCTGGGTCCAAATGTGTGTGTTTGTTTTGTGGGAATATTACCAAGGTGTTTCCCAAATGGTTATTCAAGTTCCCACTCTCACCAGTAATACATGAGAAGTTCAGAGGCATCCCACCCTTTTAAACACGTGGTGTCGATCATTTACATTTTAGCCTTCTTTTTTTAGTGCGTTGTGCTCTCCTACAATGTTTTTAAATTTTTGTACGCCAGATGACTGATGGAGTTGAAACTATTCATATATTTATGAACTTATTCATGTGTTTATTGGCCATTTGATTATCTTCTCACTTGACATGGCAGTTCGATTTTCATTCTTTTCCCATGTTTCTATTGGATTAATTGTCCTTTCTTAATATGTAAGAAGTTTTACATGTTCTCAGTGAGAATTTTATCCATTAAATGTAGTGCAATTTTCTTCTCTCACTCCGATTTGTTTTTCTCCTCTCTTAATGGAGAATTCTGTTGAACAGAAGTTCTTAATTTCAGTGTAGTCAAATTTGTCATCTATTTCTACTAAGTCCAGTGCTATTTCAGAAGATTTCCTAACATTTTTTCCCTCTAGGTCATGTTCTTTACAGTGGAGACTTTCTCAAAGCATATGATGACTTGTTGTGACTACTCATGTTTGAGAGCACTATACTATATTCCTACTTAAAAATTCTTTTTGTGGGGTTGGGGCCTTAGAACTATTTAATTTTATTCAAGGGATACCAGCTGCTTGGTGTATGTATGTGTGTACACCTGGGGCCGGGGGAAAATTCTGGAGTATACTGCTTATTGAATATCCGATAAGTTGATCATGTTTACGGAGCCATGCAGTGCTAGTGGATTGGAGATTTTGTCACTTAAATATATTCATTTTCATTTTATCTCCCAATTTTTAGAGGAGCTATCTCCTACCCTTCGCCCTCTTCAGGTGTGCTTGGTATTTCCAGATCTTGAAATTCTTGATTACATTTTTCACAAAGAAAGCCTATGTTTTTCTGATGGTATAAGGAAGGGTTTTAGTATGGCTTCTTAACAGGTGAATGGGAAACAAGAGGGTCCAGCAGCTCCTTGTACAAAGGTTCAACCAGTCTTTTCATTTTCAACTTTATGCCTCACCAATACACTGAGCTTTCAGTGTTTCTAACATGAATTAGCAGCTTTTTACTTTGGGGGTATGGAAAAAGACAGAGACAAAATTAATGCATTTGGTACAGCAAATTTTTGCAGAATTCAAATGTGTTACTTTTATTTGGTGTTCACCACCCAGCCTAGTTCTTGCTATGTGTTGGATAGTTGTTTGGTTGACTAAACAACTCTGGAAACTTGGAAGTGTTTTTTTTTTGGTGAGTATATTAAACAAGAATATCATTAAGAATTAAAATCATATATTTGCATAAACTCTTGCCGTCTATCACCCTATATAATAAATACTGTAAGGTTAATTTTAGGGACTATTTAAGATATAACCATTTCACTGGGTACAACATGAGTCTTCACTTCCACGAGCAAAAAATCTGACAATGCTAAAAATGGTTCTGGACTCTGTGAAAAAATTAGTGTAGGTAAATCTTGGAGAATATTAATAAGGATAAATATTTGGCTATTTAAATGATTCAAAAATCCACTCTACCGACCAGTGATAGAAGTATTACCTCATAGAGACGTTAGAGAGCGTATCCATGGAGGAAGTAGAGTCAAAAATGTAAAGACTTGAAACATAATGGTGCACAGGACAATATCAGTTACTTCACGGTCCAAGACAAAGTGCGTCAGGGTTCCGTGTTTTAGTTTATCGCCACAAATTTTGTAACTGAGATTAATGACATCACCCTTTTTATTTAGTTATTTTTTAGATGTCATTGAACAAAGATATTAAAATAGTCTCAGTCCTTGAAAAGAGTAACAACTGTCCAGTTTGAAATCTTATCCTACCATGAACCCTGTGTAGGTGGGACTGGGATCAAATACAACAATGAGAACACTGGCTAACCAATACTTTCCCGGCAGAACATTGGTGAGACCTTGAGTTGAGGTGGAAAGAACCTGAGCTCCGAAGTCAGGCTGGCTTAGGTTCAAATGCTGGTTGGACCACTTACTAGTTCTATCATCTCAACCATTTTGGGCTTAGCATTGAAGTAGAATAATGTCAACTTCAGAACAAGAAATAATTTACAAAATCAATTTAGAACATAGTATTAAGTAAAAGTTAGCAGCTGTGATTTTTCGGCCCATGCTTTTTACTTTAGCTTCTTCTCTTGCCACTCTCTTTATACCTAGCATACTCTCCTGCATGCAGAGTTCTAAAATTTCACCAATATTCTCTAAGTATTTTTCGCCTGTGGGTTGCTTGTCCCTTTCCTGCATGTAACCTTACCTGGTTAAATCCTACTATTCCTCGAGGTCTCATTTTAGATACCAATTTCTCTGATAGCCTTCTCTAAACCTCCAGGTAAAGTTCAATGTCCCTTCTCTATATGTTCTCATATGACCCAATCCAGCGCTTACCACACCATGTAAAACTGAATATTTACTTAAGTTTCTTACTACATTGTAAAGGTGTAGGGACTGTGTCTGTTTCATTGTTAAATCCCTAGTTCCTGTTGCTAAGAGGGGGACTCTATAAAACTTATAGAGTATTTAAATGACTGAATGTGTACTGGGAATTCATCCGTAAACATGAAATAACTGATACATAAGATTTTGGCTTAATGGACATTGCATTCTAGAGGAGGAATACATTACACAAGTACAGATGCTCCTCAACTTGGGATGGGGTGACAATTGTAACCCCATTGTAAGTTGAATGTATTATGTTAAAAATGCACTTAATACACCTGATCCACCAAACATCATAGCTTAGCCCAGCCCACCTCAAACATGGTTAGAGAACTTACATTAGCCTACAGTTGGGCAATTATATTGAGTTTCATCTCAAGAGCAACTGCCTTCCTCCTCTTCTCACTGGAAGCGGGAAACACAGGTGAGCGTTTTGTGATGTAATGAGATGCTAAAACACAATATCCAAAAATGCTGGCAACACAGTATACTGTAGAGTGTCGGTTGTTTACGCCTGTGATCGTGAGCCTGCTGGGAGCTGCAGCTCACTGCAGATAACCAGCATCATGCGGGATTCTCGTACCACATACTGCTAGCCCAGGAAAAGATCAAAACCCAAAGTAAGGTTTCTACTGAATGAACATCGCTTTTCTACCATCATCAAGTTGAAAAGTCACAAGGCGAACTATCATAAATTGGGCCTGTTTACAATTATAAAAAGGGCCATTGAATTATAATTATTATGAGTGTTACAAGATAATATTATGAATAGAAGTTTGTAACAGGATCTTGACCAAGTTGTGAACAGAGACTTATAAACCTGTAATGGTTAATCTTACGTGTTAACTTGGCTAGGCCACAGTACCCAAATATTTGGCCAAATGTGAATCTAGCTGTTGCTTTGCAGGTATCCTTTAGATAAGATTAAATTTAAATCAGCATATTTTGAGTAAAGCAGATTAACCTCCATATACAGGTCCACTCCATCCAGTCAGTTGAAGATCTTGAGAGACAAAGACAAGTATCCAAGAAAGGATGCCTTGTGTCTCCAGACAGCCTTTGAACTCAAAGCCACACATCAAGTCTTCAGCCGACCAGTCTGCCTTGAGAATTTTGCACTTGTGAGCCCCCACTACAGTGTGGGCCAATTCCTTACAATAAGTCACTTTCATTATGTACATATCCTCTTGGTTCTGTTTCTCCGGAGAACCTAACTAATATACAGCCACCAAAAGACAACACTGAAGAACTGATGTTTGGTTTGAGCTCTGAAAGAGGAGAAGGAATTAATACATGAAAGAGGAGAGAGTAGGAACATCATTCCAGCAGAAGGAAAACATATCCAAGAACCTTCAGGGGAAGACATATTGCATTTTAAAGAATAAATGGAGAGAAAATGAGGAAATGCCATGAAATGTATTGGGTAAGTCAAGCAAAGTCTGATTGTACAGAATATGGTCATTTTATTTGAAGAAAATTCATGGAAGACCATCGTTATTTATTCTTAATTGTAGTGATTAAAGTACTTCATAAGATTATATCTATGTAGCATTGGCATTAGCCATAATTTAAATAATCTGTACCCTTTTCTTCTCCACATTAAAATGGGATGGTCAAGAGTGAACAGCTAACTGTTTTTTACCGCTCAAACTCAGGCACATTCTAGGAAAAGTAATGGAAGCAAATCCCAATGCGCTCAAATGGATGTTTGAAAGCGTGAGAAAAGTTCGAGTATCTGCTACATTGAATCAAAACATCAGTAAAACATTAGCAGAGCTTGAGTGAGCCTGACAAAAGTTCACAAAACAATTCACTCGAGATAATGAGAAGGAAGTTGGAGTGTGAGGCAGGCAGAATGAGATTCATATTGTTTAATATTCCTTAGTTATTGTACTTAAAAAATGCAATTTGGCCTTATCCTAAAATGTCAGTGCACATTTTTTGTAAACTTCACTGCACATCTATTCATTGTGTAGCTTCTTTTAGACCTTTACTGCACGTCCTCAGGATTCTCAGATATTTCTGAAGCCACACGTGTAGTAGTCTTAAGTATTAGGGAAAAGGCAAAAGAAAAAATTTGAAATAGTTCTATTATAGATTCTTTTACAGTAATACAAATTTAAAAAACCAATATATTTTAAAGTAAGGGATATAATAACAAGTGAACACATTAAATGTATCTCCTATACCTTCTTGAGTCAGTGTTTTATAATTAAAATGTTGGGTGGGAGAATGACTTCATTACAATTTGAGCTGAACGCAAGTTACTATTTTTCTAAGGACACAGAGAGTAACTGGACAGGAAGTACATTAATTTCCACATATTGCGAAGGATCCTGAACAGGCAGGGGTGACAGCAGCGAGGACTGGGTGGTGATGGCCAAGCCTGGCCATTAGGCAAGTGGCCTGTACTTAGGGAGCAGGAATGGCTGACCCTACCTGGGTGGTAAACTGAGTCTGTAACAAATGGGATGTTCTTTTTCAGTCCGTGGTGCTTAGGGTGATGGAGTTAACTTAATTAAAGGGCATTTTATTTTCTAGATCTACTGAGACATAATTGACAGATAACTATAAATTTAAGATGTACAACATGATGACTGATATACACATATTGTGGAGTGATTATTACAGTGAAGTTAGTAACCACATCCATCAGTTCTGTTACATTTTGTGGTATGCGTGCGGTAAGAACACTTACAATCTACCCCTTTAGCAAATTCCAAGGATACAACATGGTTAATTCTAGTCACCATTCTGTATATTAGATCCTTAGAAATGATTCATCTTACAACTAAAAGTGTGTACCCTTTGACTCAAATCCCCCCGTTTCCCTCACCCCCCTCCATACCCTGGAAACCATCAGTCCATTCTGTTTCCATGAATTTAACTTTTTAGATTCCACATATCAGTGAGATCATACAGTATTTGCTTTTCTCTTTCTTATTTCACTTATTATAAAGCCCTAAAAGTTCATTCATGTAGTTGCAATTGGCAGGATTTTCTTTTTTATGGCCAAGTAATATTCCATTGTGTATTTGCACCTGGCCTTTTCCATTCATTCATTGATAAACACTTAAATTGTTTCTGTAACTTGGCTATTGTGAATAATGTGGCAATGAACATGGGGAAGCAGATATTTCTTCGAGATACTGATTTTGTCTCTTTGGACATCTACCCAATAATGGGATTGCTGAATCATATGATAGTTCTGTTTTTAAGTTTTTGAGGAACTACCATATTGTTTTCTATAGTGGCTGCACCAATTTACATTTCCACCAAAATGCACAAGTTTCCTTTTCTCTGTACTCTCATCATTTCTTATCTCTTGTCTTTTTAATAATAGCCTTTCTAAAAGGTGTGATTTGCATTTTCCTGATGCTTAGTGATGTTGAGCATCTTTTCATGAATCTGTTGGCTCTTTGTCTTCTTTTGAAAATGTCTATTTAGTTCTTTGCCATTATTTAATTGGATTATTGTTATTTTTCTATTGAGTTGTATGAGTTCTTTATATATTTTGGTTTTCTAATATTTTTCTCTCATTCTGTAGATTGCCTTTTCATTTTCTTGATTGTTTTTCTGTGAAGAAGCATGTTAGTTTGATATGGCCTGTTTGTTGATTTTTTTTTCCTTTTCTTGCCCAGACTGATGTTACAGAGCTTTTTGCTATGTTTTCTTCTAGGAATTTTATGGTTTCATGTTTTACTTTTTTCTTGTCTTTAATCAATTTTGAGTTAACCCATGTGAGTATTGTAAAATGGGGGTACAGTTTTATTCTTTTGCATATGGATATCACCCTGTAATTTTCTTTTTTTTCTTTTTCTTCTTTGTTTTTATATAAAAATTTTTCTTTTTATATAGCTTTAGTATCAGGGAAATGCTGGTTTAGTGAAATAAGTTGGGAAGTGTTTTGTCTTCTATTTTTTGAAAGAGAAGAATTGGTGTTAATTCTTCTTTAAATGTTTGGTAAAGTTCATTGATGCAATCATCTGGTGCTTGGCTTCTTTTGATCACACTTTTAATCTCCTTGCTTCTTAATGATCTGTTCAGATTTTCTATTTCCCTATGATCCAGTCTTGGTAGATCATATATTTTTATCAATTTGTTCATTTTTCTAAGTTATCCAATTGTTTGGCATAGAATTGCTCACAGTCATCTCTTATAATCCTTTGTTTTTTGGGGATATCAGTATCTAATCTGTATTATTTTCTTCCTTCTGCTAATTATGTGCTTAATTTATTCATATATATATATATGTATATATACACACACAGATAGAGATAGAGATAGAGAGATAGAGAGATAGAGAGAGAGAGAGAGAGAGAGAGAGAGAGAGAGAATAACCACAGAATCTTTGGCTTCCCACAACTGTCCACCTTCTGCTAGGAAAATATGAAGTAAGGGATTCTTATTCTTAGAGAGAGCATTGCTGTGGTGCTAAGGAGATGCTAACTTTAAACTCATCTGTCAGATGATTCATCATTGTACAAGCCTCATTAGAGGCACTGAAAATGACCAACAGAATGGCTTATGGGAATAAAAGTATGTAACTTCTGGGCCACGGATATTGTTCAAGGTCCAAGAAATTGTCTTATTTCATAGGACTGTGTTGTTCTGGAGTCCCTTGTAATTAATATTGTTGGTTGATCCCTTGCTTTCATAGCCACTTCCAGTTTGCATTTCGGAATAATATTATGTCATAGAATGCATATTTATAAGTATTGAGAAAATGTGAAATTAGATCACCAGGGACATGACTAAATTAGTTATTAGGGTAAGATCCTAGAGTTAAAGACCTAAATCCTAAGGAAATAAAGGAGCTCCTGTTCAACCCTGAGACCACTTCTGGGTTTGAGTCCACTTTAGTCCGTTTGTTGTGCATCCCTCCATCACCCACCGATACCATCTTCACTGTGTAGTAACCACATGTCTTACTGCCACTAAAGCCAAGCTTCTCTCAGCCTGGCACTTCTCACTGTTTCACACTCTTTCTTGCCCTTCAGAAGAGAACAAAAATCAATATGAATACAACTCATCAACTTAAATCACTACCACTCTTCCTCGTTTTCCTCTGTGCTGCACACCCACCAGCTTGGGAAATTAGTACCTGAGCTTTAGTGGTAGATTTTCTTATCAGCACTATTTGCCGTGCGACTATATAAAGGTACTGTATGCTTGTTTACTTACTAAAATTCCCTTTCTTCATCCAGAAATGGATAAGCTGCAACTACTGATTAATTGTATTAGAGAACAAGCAATTACTGAGAGGCAATTCTGTTTAAACAATTAAGCTATGGGGGTGGGGGTGCTTTGATTAAACCTCATGAAGTAATAAATCAGCCACAATGTCCAGATAGAACAGGGCTGATTTTTGTTTTTTTGTGGGCAGGTATGCTTTGGGATTAGATATAAGATATTATACTCACAGGAGATTAGTAAATGGCAAATTTTAAATTATAATAGTTCTTTGTTGCATGGAGAACATTTAAAAAATGTGGGGTTTTTGGTCCAAATAACATTGCTTCCTGAAAATGACAAAAATGAAAGAACAAGCTATCTCTTAATTTCAAGCAGTGTTATCTTGAGCAACAATAGTTCAATGATTTTCTTCTTTTTAATGACCTAAGCCTGGGGCAAATGATTGATAATGTTTGCTTCATAGCCATACCAGTAAAATCTCATCATGAAATGATCTCTTCATTTTTCATGATAGATTAGTTTGAATAAAATAATATTTAGGCAATATCCAATATTTACCAGCCTTTCCCAGACATTCTAAATCACAACAAACAGTAGGCTCCTCTGGCTTTGAATTGCTATATTTCCACATCAGAAATTTATCTTCCTTCTTTCTTATAGCCTGTACTCAATGGTATGGGTAAATAATTCTAGGGATAATGATGTCATCATAAAATTATGTGGATTATTCTTGCATAAACCCAATCAATTTCTGGAAATAGATATGAATTGACTTTTGCTGTAGAAATATCATAATAACTTTAATTTAGTCATATATACACATTTATATGTGCATATATAATATACAAATTTATACAGTTGAAAGTGACTTTGAAACCCTATGTATTTTATAGGCCTACAATACTGCAGTTGCTGTTAGTATTTAAATTTTAAATATAGCTTTATGAATGAAAACAAAATAAAATAAAATCTTATTTGGAGACTTTCAATCTGAAATCCAAAATTCATGTACTCTACGATATGGTCTGGAGAATTTGAATGTATTATGTAACATAAATTAGTATCAATTTTGCATAAGTTTTGTGTTCTGTTAATTCTAAATCATTTTCAAAGAAAATACAATGTATAAAATAAGATTTTTGGACATTGAGCCTCTGTGACAATTACTTCACAAAGTGATTTTTGAGACTTTGTTAAACTTCAGTTTCTTTATTAAAAAATAAAAGGCTGAGTTGTTTCTAGGGATTTTATTTCTGGTATTAATATTCTATAAATAAGTTTTGTGGAAACAAGACGTTGTTTTGTTATGTTACATACACCAGTTTGGGCACCTTACTGAATCTGGCAGCTTTGATGTTGATTACTTGGTATAATGAATTTAGCTACAAATTTGATTTGGTTCAGGTACAGATTTATAATTCCATAGAATGCCATTTTGAAATACTTTACAAGTAGAATATAAAACTCTTTCCTGCAGAAAAAACCATAGAAAAATAAAGAGAGGACCATAAGCAAGAACTGATAGAACATTAAAAACGATTGATATCATGAGGTCTCAAGTCCCTTAATTAGTGTTGGTTCCAGTGCAGACTGATGTTGACAGAAGACTGTTATTATTCCTCTGTAATCATACTGTAGACGTGAGTGCCTCTCAAAGCTTCCAAACCATGCACTGTTTTGCATGATTTGCATGGTGTCCAAAGCCACAATGTGGAGAGGAAGGCGGTCATCTACATGTAGGCATTCAAGCACACTTATTTTGATGTACATTTGCTTATATTTTCTTACTCTGGGCTAATTTCTTTTTAGAGAGGTGTCACCCAGCCTGGCATGCAAAGAAGAAAAGGAACCCACATAAACAGATGAAATATGCATAAGCAAATTGAAGTAATTAGGAAAAAACCAGGCTTTATCCCTTTTTCTAGGATTTAATATGACTTTGATAGTACATAGCTGTGGGAACAATGTGGAAAATAAAAGAATGGTATTCTAGTTTGAATGTATAAAAAAGATTAAGTCTTCTCAATGTAATAATAAATTCAGCAAAATAATGAAATTCTCTCTAATGTTAATATACAAGCACCAGGGGGGCTCCAGGAAAAATAAAACAATAAAATCTAGTTTCACATTAATTATGCCATTTGACAAACTGAACATTGAGCTACTTATGTCCAATAGCCCTTATATAGGCTAGATCACAGACATAGCCCGAGATATTAAAATGCTGGAAATCTGTCTTCCCAGGAGGATTTTTGCCAATTAGTTTGGGACTAAAGAATCCTGCCAGGCATGAGGCTGCCCAGCAAGGTAGAGGATCAGAGACAGGGGAAAAAAAGAAATATTTTATAAGAGAGAGCTGAAAAATCAGCAACTCAGCTGGCAGCACAAAACTATGCTTGAAAGCAACTTTAGGATTTAGGAGCTTTCATAGTGGATTGCATTATAATTTTAGAGGTCTGTTTGGGGAGATTTGCTATATTTCTGGCATTAGATAATTGTGTAAAGATTATATGATGTGCTTACTCATTATGATAGCCTACACATAATGAAGAGTTTTATCAACTGCTCTGCATATATTACAGAGCCATTGATGAGACCATGATGGGCCAGTTTTATCCTTTAAAATAAAGGAAACATTCCTGGATATTTAAATATCTGTAAAAACTGATTAGATGGATATTTATTTTCTAAGTCCTTATTTGAAGATGAAGTATAGAAAAAAGACTTCTACTACTCAGTAAAAACAAATCCCAAATATAGCATTTAAGTTAATATAGTATGACTTAGTTAATATAATATAACTAAGCAGATCTAACAAATGAAAAGAACTAGGGTATGGGCTTTATCCTAAGGCCTGAGTGAGCCACATGACTTCTACACTTGATCTGAGCCAAAAGGCCGAGAAGTGATGCTACATGATTCTAAAAAAAAAAAAAAAAAAAAGAAAATATATTTTCTGTTCATTCTTTTTCATCCTCTTATTTCTAAACTCTTTCTCCATGATTTTATCCCAAAATATCAGAAGCCTATGCTTGTTGGATAGAGGATGGCATTCCAGCTACTCTTTGAAAACCTGTAAGAGTTTGCTTGCTTTTTTGCTTTTATTAGGTCTTTTGTGACATAATTTAAAAAAAGTGATTAAATGACAGGAGGAGTAACTGAATGACAAAGCTAGGAGAATAGACAAACCATGAATTCACTCTACAATCCTAAATAAACTCTCCTGGCTGTACTTGACCCAAAAGTCTATACTCCTTCAGCCTGTGTGATACCACACTTGTCCAGTTTCCCTATGTCTATAGGGGATAAGAAACAGATAATATCCTCACTATTCTCCAAAAACTTTCCTAATACTGCTGAAGACCTTGTAAATATGCAAATAGTTCCTATGGGGTGATTAGCAAACTGTAGAAAGGTGGCCAATTACTGCGGACAAAACCAATAATGATCAAGCAAGGAATCGCCTTACTAGAAATTTCTAGTACAGTGATCTATTTTATGAAATGAAGGTCCAGAATATTTAAGTTTTGGGGTATGTATCAGTCAGGGAGCAAGCACAGAAACAATCAGTGGGAGACATATGTTAACATATTTATTCCAAAGGATTGTCTTACAGGATTGTGAGTGCTGGCTAGGTGAGTCTCAAATCCACAGGCAAGGCTCTCAGGGAGGGCATGCTGGAGCAGTCCCGCGTGGGCTGGGCTGACGCTGCTGGCCATGGCAGAATTCTTACTTCATCAGGGAAGCCTCAGCTCTGCTCTTAAGGCATGCCAGCTGAATGAATCAGGCCCACAGAAATTATCTGGGATAATCGCCCTTACTTACAGGCAACGAATTATGGGCTTTATAATACCTTCCCAGCAATACCTAGATCATGTTTGAGTAAACAACTGAGGACTGTAACCTCGCCAAGTTAATGCATGGAACTGACACGTGGGTAATTTTCAGAGGACTGTCTGGTATAGAAAAAGGATAACTTCAGAGCTAGTACAGTTTGGTCATTATCTCAAATTCACCTGTTATTACCTGTGGGATCCTGAGTAAATTACAAAACCTTACTGTGCTTTTTTTATTTCCAAAATTTGACCTGTTCTTATTAATGACTTTTATCTTTACCAAAATGGAGGTAGTATTAGTTTGACATACTTCCTGGAATATAGTCAGTACTCAATGAGTATTAGCTCCTTTTACCCTTAGAAATCACGTTTGTGGTTAGTACAGTATGTTTCTAAACAATAGTGCTTTGTATATTTTATACAAGTAAAAATTTGTAGCAAGAGCAATGATACAAAGGTGGTGACATATATTGAAGTTTCTATGAGGTATACATCCTTGAGGTTGTTGGAGTGAGGCCTAAACTTGAGTGTTGTCTTAATTAGTGAACAATCGTGAAACCCTACTGCATCATTTAATCATATTGAACCTCAGCTTACTCACCTATAAAATGGGGAAATACATACTTGTTCTACTTACTTTATAGGATAAGTGTGAAGAACAAATAAAAAGGTATATGAGTGGACTCTGTAAACTACGAAAATATTATTATATTGGATTCCTATCCTCCCTGTATTGAGTGGATATAAGGAAACATTTTCATCCTTAAAAGATTTAAAAGATGATAGTGTTTTCTTTTTAAGATACTAAAAGGAGGGGGGGGGGCAAAACCTCTTAGCTCTTTATTATTGTAAAAACTAATTTATTTGGGTTGAGAGAGAAAATAAGTAATTACTAAGATATGGTGTTTGGCCAGGCTTTACAAAAATCATTTAAAAATAATTTATCTTAGGAAATGGTGCAGCTAAGTAAGTTTAGAATTCTATTGCAGCATAGGCCTTAGTCTGTAGAGGTTATGATATTTTGCAGTTATCAGCAATTTACTTCTATGTTAGTATAATTAAAGAGCGGCCTTCCTGCACTTTATGAAAAGGAAATTTATACACACACACACACACACACAACATTTGTGCATATTCCCGTTATCTACTGCTGGGTAGTAGTAAGTCATCTTAACACCTAGTGGCATCAGAGACAACCAGTTTTGTATGCTCATGGATTCTGTGGAACAGGGACTCAGGCACAGCATAGTGATGATATCATCTCACTTCTCCATAATATTTGCGATCTCACCTGGGAGCTCCCATCGCGATCACCTTTTATGATCTGGTCTCAGCACTCACAAATTATAACTTCAGCTATATCTGTTCGTCAAAGAAATCACAGCCTATTCAGATAGAAGGAAAAAGGATTTAGAATACAAATTGTAATGGGTCAAGTAGTTTTAATTTTTAAATTTAGTATTTAGTTCTATGATACATTTCAAATCAGATTTGCATGATGAGATATGAGAGTGGGATGAGATATTGGTTGAGGTTCCTTTTTTTTCCATGGGGGCATCCAATTTTTCCAGCTCCATCTATTAAATGAATTATCATTTCCCACAGTATTAAATATACATATGAAGATTTATACAAATATATAATACTTTTATATTATACATAAATACAGCCAGTCCCATGTATCCATGGGTTCTGTATCTGCAATTTCAACCAGCCATGGATAAAAAATATACAGAAATTAATTGTTACTTGTTGGTAACGTGTACTATGTCTTTGATGGCTGCATCTGTACTGAACATATATAGACTTCTTTCTTGTCATTATTTCTAAATGATATAGTATAACAACTATTTACATAACATTGTGTTGTATTCAGTATTATAAGTCATCTGGAGAGGATTTAACATATCCAGAGGATATGCATAGGGCGTATGCAAATACTATGACATGTTATATAAGGGACTTGAGCACACACAGATTTTGGTATCCTTGGAGATCCCGAAACTAGTCCCCCAAAGATATCAAGGGATGATTGTACATTCATGTATACAAAGTTTCCTGCATAAATTAGATAATTAGTAAATATGGGGATATTTTTAAGATTATTGCTACTCTATATCATATGATCCAGAGAGTTACAGGAAATAAATCAAACTCAGAGTCAGAATCTGGTGTATTTTCTCTCAGAACATAATATTTTCTTGGTGGCCTGGAAGACTAAGCAAATGTGCAAAGCTATGTACACACTCAGGAGAGACTGGAGAGGGTCTCAGTCATCTACTTGTCTCTGGCTGATTGTGCAACTTTGTAAACCAGACAGTAAAAGCTGGGGCGGGCTGTAAACTGTTTAAAGTTGGAAAGCATTTCCCAGCCCACACACAGGTCTATTAACCATGGATCAAACTTAACTGCCTCAAGGAGTTTAAGCACATCCTCTTAAACCAGTTATTGGCTGACCACTAAGCTATGTTGATCTATGTGTAAAGCCTAAGAAGTCAGGCTTAAAAATAAACACACTACAACATCACAAATGAGACAGGCTTTACTGTATTAATCCTGCTAAGTAAATAGACAACTAAACATACAACCCCAAAACAAAACAGCAACAGCAGAGGGATCAGAATCCAGAGTGCTACACTGTAGTATCTAATAGGTTGTTTCAAAATAATTATGAGACAGAGAAAGAAATAGGAAAGAGTAACCCGTACATAGGAAAAAGGTAGGAAAATATTGTTAAACAATTTAAAGAAAGTATGATAATAATGACTCATCAAATAGAAAATATCAATAAAGAGTGTAAAACTATAATAAGAACTAAATGGAAATTCTGAAAGTAGGCACAATCATTGAAGTAAAACTCTCAGAAGAGAAGCTCAAAGCAGATTTATTCAGAAAAAAAGTCTGAAAACATGAAAATAGATCAATTAAAGGAAAGAAAGAAAAAAAGAATCAGTAAGAATGAATAGGCCCTCAGAGACCTATGTATACCATCAAGAATATCAGTATTTTCATAAGTTTTCAGGAGGAAATGGGAGAGAGAAAAATACAGACAAATATTTGAAGATACCATAGTTGATGGCTTCTTAAGTTTGAGGAAAATATTAACTTACACATCCAAAAATTTCAATGTGATCCAAATAAGAGCACACAATAAGATCCACACCTAAACATACCAAAATCAACCTGTTGAATGCCAAAGACAATGCAAGAATCTTGAAAGCAGCAAGAAAATCAAATCATCACATATTGGGAAAAAAACACATTAAGATGAATAGTTAACTTCTCATCAGAAACAAAGGAGGCTGGGAGAAAGTAGTATGACATATATAAAGTTCTGGAATTCAGTATTCGGGAAGACTATCATTCAAAAGGCAAGTTAAAAAAGACATTTCCACAGAAACAGAAACAGATTTTATTGCTAGTAGAACTAACTACAGGAAATACTCAAGGAAGTCTTTCAGTCTGAAAGAAAATGATAACAATGTAACTTGAGTCCACAAAAAATAGCATTGGTAAATGTAATTATGTAGGTAAATATGATATAAACATAATTTATCTTATTTTAACTGATTTTTAAAAACGATTGCACAAAAACAATAATTATAAAGTAACATTGTTAGTTTTATTAAATAAAGGCATAGTAACACAAAGGGAGGAATCTAGCTATAACAGAATGAAGTCTCTATGTTTTTAAATTAATATTAATCTGAGGTAGATTTTTCTCAGATTAATGCATATTGTAATCACTAGAGCAACTACTAAGAAAATAACTTTAAAAAGTACAAAACCAAAAAACAAAAAGGAATTAAAATTGAACACTAGAGAATATTATACACACAAAAGAAGGACGTATAACAGGAAAAGATGAAAAAGAAAACATTAGACATGTACCAGAGAGGCATAAAATTCTCTTCCCCTTTCTTGTCCTATACCCCTTCCTCTCTCCCTCCCCTTCTATCTTCCTTTTGCATCTTTTTTTCCATCCTCTCCACTTTCTTTTTGTTACTTAGTGCATTGGCTAACATTTCCAGTACAATATTGTGTAGATGTAATATAATAAACTGACAGACATGAGCAGAGTAGGAACCATAGCCAGGTACAGAAGGTCGCCAAGGCAGAAAGCCCTGGGTGCTTAGCAATGGACATTTGTAAGGTGGGACCTTGCCCCCAGGGTGACTTTTTCAGCTCTAGCATATCACTGGTCATTCGGTTTAGAAAACTTGACCTTTCATATCTGTGGTCATGTGGTTCGGACCCTCCCCTGACCTTTTGTCCCCTGGCATGTTACTAGTCACATGTAGACCCCCTAAATGGAGGAACAAGGGGGCCAGAGAATAGCCTTATATGACTCTCATACTGGCCCTTGCACGACCATTCCCTAAGCATTAAGCTCTCAGGACAGTGACATTCTGACCACCTGAAAAAGTCGTAGGAACAAAGCCTTGGGTCTGTTGACCACAGAGGCAGAGCCCTTTGGTCAAATGAGAGATGACATCTAGGCCTTAGGTGTGTTTCCATTCGAGGCCCAGAAAAGCAACAAAACCAGTGATGTCAGGACCAGATGCAATGACTAAGGAACTCCTCAACCAACCAGTAGAGACCACAACCCTGACCATGTAGACACACCTGGAAAGCTGATGAATATTCTATTGACATCCTCCCCCAAGACCTCCTTTAAAATCCCTGCCTTTGGAAACAGATAAAACCCTGAAGACAAAAGACCCTATAAGCTCTTGTGCTGTCTCTCCCTCTCTCTCCCTCTCTCTCCCCACCCCCCCTCTCTCCCCGACCCCCTCTCCCTCAATGCTCATATCTTTGCTCTCTTTCTCCAAAGCTCCTAGGACCCTTCTTTTACCTCTGTAATTGTTTCCTGAGCTTACACAGCCCAGCTGGAACTCACTTGTACCTCTACGACTTATTTTTAAATGCATATTTCACTTCATTTTTTGTATTGTTCTATTACAATTGTCCCACATTCTCCCCCCATCCTCCCCACCCCCCGTTGCTGTCCCCTGCCAGGCTCCCCCACCCCGACTCCCACAGTCAATCCCCACCCTGCTGTGCATGCCCATGGGTCTTCTGTACATGTTCCTTGACTTGCTAAATGAACTTTCATTTGGATTTGAGTTCCTTGGCTCTGAATTTTTTTCTTAGCCGTACTCACGTACCAAGGTCTAACACCTGGTGCCATTTGCTGTTAACAGAAGTAGTGAGAGAGACTAGACATTTTGCCATATTTTTTATCTTATAACCAAAGCATCCAGTATTTTACCATTAGGTGTAATCCTAACTGTAGATTTTTCATACTGGACATTTGTAAATGAAGTTGAAGTTTTATCGTGTTGCTAATTTTCTAAGAGTTTCTATTACCAATTAGCTTTAAATCTTGTTAAATGTTATTTTCACCCATTTTATTCTGCTAATGTGGTTATTTCTATTGATTGACTTTCAAATGTCCTAAACTTGCCACCTGGGGACACGCCTACTGGCTTGTGCTCCATGGTCCTTTTTATAGACATTATTAATTTTTGTGGAGAATTTTTAGATCTGTGGTCATGAGGGCTATCAGTCTATACTACTCTTACCTTGTAAACTCTTTGTCAAGTTTTCGTATCAGTTGTTTCTGATTCCAAATAATTTAGGAATTATTCTTTCAAACTATATTCTCTATTTTCTAAAATTGTTTATATAAATTGATAATAATTCTTCCTTTAGCATTTAATAGAACTCACTAGTAAAATCTTTTGGACCTTAGGAATTTTGAGTGAGATATTTAAAAAGTTTTAATTTGGGGATAGGTTTAGATATATAGAAAAGTTGCACAAATAAAACAGAGGGGTTTTTATAATGTACCTTTAATCCACATTCCCCTATTGTTAACATACTCAGGGTACCTCTATCAAATTTCAGAAATTAACATTTGTAAATTACTTTCAATTAAATTGCAAAGTTTATTCATATGTTACCAGTTTTATAAACAATGCCCTGGTTCCTTTCAAGGATACAATTCTGGAGAGCATGTTGCATTAAGCAGCATTATTTCTCAGTCTCTGCCAGTCTGTGACTTACTCTCGGTCTTTTCTTGTTCTTAATAACCTTGACACTTTCCAGCAGTGTTGGCCAGGCATTTTGCTGAATGCCCCTCAGTGTAGGTTTGGCATGTGGCCTCCAATGATTGGACATGGGTTCTGAGTTTGGGGGAAACCGCAGAGGTAAATTACCCTTCTCATTACGTTGTATCAGGAGATTAATAATATCAGCATGCCTCATTATCGGTGTTGCTAACCTCGATCAGTTGGTTAAGGTCATGTTTTCCAGATGTATCCATAGTAAACTTACTAATTTTCTCCCTTTGGGGACTTTTAAATTGAAATCTTTAACCAATATAGAGCCGTTTATGTTTTCTGTTTTTTTTTCATGAATTCGTTTTGGTAAATTCTGTTTTACAAAAACATTGCCTATTTTTATGTTGTTAAATTTATTGTTAAATTTATTGGTATCTAACATTTATTGATTTCCACATTAATTCCATAACAATCAGAGAACAAATTTTGTAAGAAATCAGTTATTTGATATTTATTGAGATATATTTTGTATAGACAGCATGTGGTCCATCTTGAGAATGATTCATGTGCACTGAAAAAAGAAAGGGTTTATTGCAATTGAGTTGTTAACAGATGTTTTGTGGTTTGTTCTTTTTACTAATTTTAATGCTTTGTTATTAAATGCATACACTCTTAGAATCTTTGTTTTCCTGGTAATTTTTCCTTAAACATTACTTACCCTCCTGTAACATTCTTTGCCTTGAAGTCTGTTTGACAGTAGTTTAGACATTTCAACTTTCTTACAGTTACTGTTTGCATGTTATAACTTTTTCATCATTTGCTTTTAACCTATCTTTGTCTTTGCCTTTAGCACACATTTCCTGCAGACAGCACACAGCTTTGTAATAATTTGATTTTCTAAGAAACCTAAACTGTAAATGAAGGACCTGCTGTAAACCCATGAGAAGTGAACTTGTTTTTAGGAATTGTTTCAAGATTTCTTTTCATTGTTGAAATGAATCAGAAATGGGAAAGTTGCTTTGGCAGTATATTAAATAGTAGATTGGGAAGAAAACAAGTGTCATGACAGCTCGATCAAATTTACTGGAAGTAGTGATAAGAGTTTATGGTCAGAGATATGGAATTTGGGGACAACTGTCATTCTCCCAACTCCATGGAACTGTCCATAGTAGTTGGGGGCATTGGATGCACCTCAATGGATTTTGTTAATTAATTATAATATATTTTGTTCAAGTAGGTATAGTAAGTAGTATTGTTTATACTTTGATTTCCTATACAAGCACTTATTTTTTACTTTGGCTCATTTAAGAATTAGTGTTTTTACGTTGAAAAGTCATGAGAAAGCATAGCTGTCATATTCACAAGCTTTTTCATCTTAGGGACTGGGCATTATTCTAAAGTAAATTATTTTACTTACTCTTTATTTTTGCCAAGTGATCCTGTTAAACTAAGAATCTTTCAAATATTAATTATAGTTTATTTTTTAAAGGCCCATTATTAGACATAAGTATAAAAGTATGGTTTCTGATTTATTTTTCTCATTTCATTTGTCACTGATTTTCCTACTGTGTAAGGCATATAACACTCTAACTCAAAAAAAAAAAAATAGGAGGGGGAAGCAATTAGTAGAACAGACAGGTCTTAAGGATCATTCTATTAACATTAATTAATTTTGAGGTGTCATATAAAACTTTGTTCATTTGACCAAGTTTAATATTCAGTGAAATGAAGTTTTAGTTCCTTAATAGGAAAAAAAAATCTCTAAGCACCATTCTTATCTTATTAATGAGGGCTTTTCAGATTAAAGCATTACTTGTTATGTGCTAACTTGTCCTTGGCACAACTTCAATTCAGCGGCAACTGTGAGGTTGTCTAGCACATAGTGAATATGTGGGATGTCATCAGTCAACACACAGAAGCCAGCACACACACTCAGGTTTCTTCCTTGTTCCCTTCGTTGCCACTACTTGGTGCATGAATTACACCTCAGGGCAAAATAATGGCAGCTGGAATCACAGAAAGGACTTGGGTGTCAGCACACATCCTAGAAGTATTTAACTTGTTGGAGGTAGATCAGTAAGTTGGACTACTTAATTTCTCAACAAAGACTAAAAACTAAACAAAGAACATTCTTGATGTAGTCTAGAGTAGGAGAAATTAAAAGATGTTTTAAAGAGTGCTACTTATCTATTGTATTAGTTTACATTATTTGGGCTATTTTTTAAATGGTTTCACAGACACCTTTGGACACCTTGGGAGAGATTTGGTTGAATTACCTTAACCATGCGTGGGTATTGCCCTAATATAACTACTAAAAATGTGAATTTTAGAAAAATTCATGTCTAGCAGAGTCAATTTTTAACTACTTGTTAATTAACTGGTGAATTGGCTGGACTTTTACCAATTCAGGACATATCAGTCTAGAGTAAGAATTCTTCATTATGATATACAGATGCTTAGGTATGTAACAAAGCAAGTATAAAAATATTATTTATAGAATCTAGGTGAGAGATATATAGATGTACAATGTACAATCCTTTCAACTTCTCTGAATATTTAAATTTTCTTATTAAATGGAAAACAATTGGGTCTCATTTCTTGCAAACCCCCCAAATATTACAGCAACAAACTATCTACAAAACTCCATTTCTGTGCATCTAATACCTCTAGAAATCTTACTTAAAAAGTAAAGATATTTAATTCTCATGTCTAGTATTTGTCATTTTTGTCTAATGAGTATATGGTGCCAGGAAATAATTATTTTTACCATTACAAAGTAAAACATCCTTGAATACACATTAACCACCATAAATATACAATTATTGGGTTGTTTGGGAAGAGGTATATACTTTGTATTACCAATTGTTACTTGATTAATAAATAATAAGCAGGGTGTATTACTCACAGACTAGTGATGTAAAGGGTTCTCCCCTCCTTTCTATTCAGTTGCATACAGGCTGACATTTTGGTTGAATCCTATATTTACGTTCCTTTTTCTAAATGTTCATTTTTTACCATATAATATTTTGAGTTTAATCAAAAGTCAACTTAGAAAGGCCATTCTGCCTAAGAGATATTTTTCTATTAAATATTATGACATAGTGGTGGCCTTGAGGGATTATTGGTTTTTGAAGGAATATTAACAGCTGGAAATTTGCATTTTAATGCAGTTCTCCTCAGCTACTCAAGCAATTTTATTTTTAAGACCTGTGACAGGTTTCAAAGTGATAGTTCTAAAGCAATATAGTAAGTACAGATAACATAATTTTATTATAAATAACTAAGTTTCTAATAGTTTTCTCTTTTTTTCTCCTTAAATTTTAGTTTGAGATGTCAGGAAAATCAACACCCAAATTTTATATCTGCACTAGAAGCAGACTTGATAATTGGAAAAGTGGAGAATTCTTTTTAAGCCTCTACTTTCAAAAATTGAAGAAAAAGAAAACAGCACATCTAATTAGATTTCTCTGATTAGAAGTTAAAAACGAAGTTGATGAAGAGCAACCATTCACGACAGTAGTTTCAGTCTGGGGGGTTGTCTCTGGGGGAAGTGGTTGGTGGGATGGCAGAAGACAACGCTGGGAAATGGAATAGAGACCATCCCACTTGATCCTGGTATTAAATACACACTCAGAATTGCTATTGAAATTAATTGAGGATTTTGAGTCAGAATGAAGTGACTTATCACTTAAAATGGTTACCTTCACAATTACGAATGGATCTTTCTTCTAAAATTGACTAAGTGGCTAAACACTTCAGGATGGTGTAAGAGGACACACCTACTTCCACTTTTCATTTTCAGTCTCCAATTAAAATTTGATTTTTTTCATCAAATCTGGATATCTGAAATGACAGGAGGACAACAGGGACAATCATTCATTTGCTAATGACTGACTTCATTCATCGCCATCTTATTTCCTGAACACACTGTAGTATGTGCAAAGGCGTCCAGGAAGAATGGAGGACTGAAGAAGGAAAAGCAAGGAAAAGGCACTGAATTTCTAGCAAATGAGTGAGTGCAATTCTTACAATATTCAGTTAGCATTATCACTATTATAAATGCGTTTTCAAGAAATTCCTACTTAGCAAATCTTGTTACCTCATAAATCACAAAATTCTAATCCTGCAGTGTTTTTGAAGTTCACCCATATTTAGATATTTTCTTTAGTATTTAACTCAATTTCAAGACAGAAAAATATATATAAACAATGTTAGCCCTGGTAAACTAAGAGGTTTTCTTCTTCTGGTAACTTTGATTTCTCTTAACTTTCATGAATATTTTGTTTGCATATTGAAACCATGTAAAATGGGTAGGAATAGATTTTACCCATGTTTTGAGTGGTTCCTACAGTATTGCTTTTACTAGGTGATATTTAAGAAAACAATGTACCAAAGAGTGAGAATTCTATTAAAAAACACAAGATAATTGAAATAGATTATTGCTTTCTAGATACAGAGTAATAATTACTTCCCAACATATTTCTTGTCAGAGTGAGGGCTGGGTCTAAGTTGTATGACTGCCTAGCTCTCTCACCTGCATTTATTGTTTAGAGGATCTGGCAGTGATGACTATTGAAGACATAATTTTCATTAACACTGTTGAATATAAAATCCAAAACCTATATATGTAGGACAAGAATTTTATTTGCTTATGGGATATTCATTTACAATACTTGAGTTTTAGACCGCCACATAACCTGTGGCGTTATGCATTGGACTATGACTCTGAGTATCTACAACAGAATTTTGGTTTATTAGATAAAGCATGTGTCTTGGAATTATATATAACTAGGTTTATAATCTGTTTATATTCTTGTAACACTCTGTGATGATCAATAGGTAATTTAATTTCTGAGCCTCAGTTTATTCATCTCTAAAATAGTGATTGCTCCTGCTCTTCTCTTAAGAGGAAAATCAAGACAGGATTGAATAAGATAAAGATAACATAACACTTTGTAATTTGGCAGAGAAAATGTGCTTAGTGCCCTGGCTGGTGCATCTCAGTGGATTGAGTGCTGGCTTGTGAACCAAAGGATCACCAATTTGGTTCCCAGTCAGGGCACATGCCTGGGATGCAGGCCAGGTCCCTAGTAGGGGTGTGCAAGAGGCAACCACATATTGATGTTTCTCTCCCTCTTTTTCTCCCTCCCTTCCCCTCTCTCTAAAAATAAATAAATACAAATTTAGAAGAGAAAATGTGCTTAGTAAATACTAGTTGTTCACTTCCCTCTGCATCCAGGAAATATATCTTTATTTTTTTCACAGTTCCTCAAAGACAAAGGATATTTATATAATACTGATTTACTTGTAAAAACACTTGGGTGAAAGGTCTGCATCTTTGACTAGGAGGAGACAAGCACTGTTTGCTCCAAGGAAATTGAAGGGATAAGAAAAAACAGAACTCTAATAGTGCTTTTAAATTTAAACTCCAGCAATTGCCCTAGCTTCCTCCTGCCCCAAGTCAAAGCAAAATCTGTCCCATCAACCCATGGTTTCTGAGTCTCTTGATTTTGTATTTCCCTTGTTTCTTTCCTTTCTGGTTGATCTTGGAGGAAATGGGAGCCTGAAGTCTTGATAGTGCTGGTTCAGACTGTAGTAAGGAAAGAAACTAGAATCAAACCGTGGAGACTACTTGTGTCAGGTGCTGTGGTAGGTCCTGGGTATAAATTAGTGAATGAAACAGATTCTAATCTCTTACATTTTAGGGTTCTACTCAGTGGGGAGACATATTTTAAACAAATAAACATGCCAATAAATATGTAATTCTGATGAGGAAAAAGAACATTCTTTCAGAGAAGTGGCATTAAATCGAGAATTGAGAGGTACGTGAATGCTAGTCAGGTGAAAAGGAACTTGGGTGGGGTTTGAACAGGTGTAATGGCAGGACATTCTAGGAGGAGAGAAAATACAGGCATGAAGACAGTGGAGGGGAAGACCATGGCTTACTCTAGAATCAGAATGAGAGCCACTTTTGCTATAACACAAAACATACACATAGCCCAAGAGAATGTGAACAGCACTGGCTTTTCCACCATTGTACCCACCAGTGCCTAGGATAGCACCTGACCCTGGAATTATTTATTGAACAAATGAATACTTAATGGCCTTCTAAGAGGTGACAGAATCTTTAGCAAGCTTCTGTTTCAGGTTTTACTATTTGATTCCAAGCCCTAAATTCTCGAAGTATTTAAAGATATTTTTCACGGTAATTTCAGCAGATATTTTGCTTGGCATTCATTTCTCTTTGAGTATATGGATGTATGTATGTATATACTTCTTTTAAAGACGTGGAGAATTTTGTCCCTTAGCATTAGTGTTAGGACAAGCATATAATCCATTTGATTATGTTTATAAGTTCCAATATAAAGTATTTTAAAGAGTCCCAAATAGCTTTTTAAAAAAATATGTTTAAGTCCTATGTCTGATGTATATAATAGACAAAAAGATGACTTTCTTCCCTTGGGCAGTAGTGAGGGGAACGCTAGGTAGGTATCAGGGAGAGCCGAGTCTGGTCCCTACTTTGCCCATAGTAGTTATGCAAGCCTTGGGAAATTAATTAACCATTGCTGTGGCCCAGCTTCCTCACCTACGAAATAAGTCTAAACATAATAAATATTAATGAAAATTTGAATGAATTCAATCTGAGACATGTCAAAAATTGCCAGTTAGGAAGGCCACTGAGAAGCCCCAAGAGTAATAGCAAGGCAGGTGCATAGAAAGTGATTACACAGTTGTATTTAAATCCAGAGGTCACCTGTGTGGTTTCCATGTGCATACTAAACTAGATATTCATAGCACATGTCGCTATAGGTACAAGTAATGTGACAGCAGAGATAGAAGAGAAAAATAAAATAAGGCCTCAGAAAATAAAACAGACTTGGGAATGCATGAAGTAGAAAGGGAAAATATCTTAGGTTTCTCCATAAGCTCCAAGGACAGCTGTGTATAATAATTAATTATACTTAATGAAAACTCTAGCGATTCAACAATCACTCAATCTAAAAATATAAAAACTTTGTGTCTGACAGAAGTTCTCAGCTTAGTGGGAGAAAGAAATATTTAAGACATTTTCTTAGGAAGTTAAGAGATTTTTAGGTTCATGCAAACCAAGGAGAAGAATAAAATGTGCTTCATCTTACTTAGAGAGTTCAGAGATGGCTTTTGGAGCAGGTGACATTTGTGCCAGATTGGATGTGTTCTCCTTTGAGAGACTGCTGAGAGATCACCCATGATACGCCTGACAAAGTACTTCTCCACTGTGATTGGTTTATCCAGCTAAGCTCCTCAGGTATGCCCTAAGTTTTCCTCAGTCTTCACGTATCCTTTTGAATCCTTTCACTCTCTAAAATCTTATGGGGTAATAAGGCATTTACAAAACATGCTTGGCATGTTTGGGCTAAAATGCATTTATAAGAGCAAAACATGCCATAACAATCCTATTTTATTTGTTTCTTATATTCTTATTACCTTCTTTTCAATGACCTCAACCAACTTGCTATTGAGAAAAAATTTGCTGTCAATGTAAAGATCAAAAAGAAATCTCTGTCACAATATTCTAGTTTTTTCTCTAAATTTTTAGGTTAAAAAGTAAGATGAAATAGAGTTGGCATCAAAGAACTAGTCCATTTGCAAGTTGATATAAAAACACTAGACCTGATTGCAGAAGCAATGTCATTTTAAGTGTCAAAACCCTTTCTATGAAATGAGCCTTTCTAAAAAGTGAATACTGGTTCATTATTTAATAGCAGTACCAAGTTAGCAGATTAATGGAAAGGAATGGAGGAGAACTTGAGACATGGGACAGGACTTACGGTGGAAGTAAAAGGGAAAAAAACCCCCTGAAATTCATAACATTGTCCTTACATTGTACCTCGTGAGTCAAGAACTCAGAGGCGTTCTATTATTATTATTTTTTATCCTTAGCTGAGGACATTTTTTCATTTCTTTTAGAGAGAGGGAGAGAGGAAGGGAGAGAAACATCCATGCATAGAATGAGAGAGAGACAGAGAGAGAGAGACAGAGACAGGGAGACAGAGACAGAGAGAGAGACAGAGACAGAGAGACAGCGAGAGAGAGAGATTGGTTTCCTTCCATACACACCTGGACCAGGAAATCATATACACCTGGACTAGGGATCAAACCCACATCCTAGGTATGTGACCTGACCAGGAATCAAACCCACAGCATTTCAGGTACAGGAAGGTGCTCCAACCAACTGAGCCACAGTGGCCTGGCCTCAGAGGTATTATTAACCAGACAGTTTCATACTGGTTCTAGGTACCACTTAGTGAAAATAAGGAGTGTTAAAGTTTCATTTTATATATATATCTATGGAATCAATGTGCATTTACAGTTTACATACTAAGGATTTTTCTATGTATAAAATGCTTTCACACCTTTGATTTCCATTTTAACTTCCAACGATCTTGTAGCATAATAACTAGACTCACTTTCTAGACAAGGACCCTGACTCTTAGAAAGAGTGAAATGCTTCTGTGTCATACCAGGCCAAAGGTATGTGTCACACATACATATATGTAGGGAATGGCTGTCATTACTACAGTGATGAAAGTAGACAATGTCCATGTTCTTATGGACCTTGTATTTGAATGTGTTCTTATGGCGCAGAAAGAAAAGAACTCAAGTGAGTAAACAGGTAATTTACTGTAGTGATAAATGCTGTGGGAGGGAGGTGGTCTTTGTGTAATTGTGGCCAGGGAAGTCTTCTCTCAGCAAGTGGCATTTGAACCGGGAACAGTATAATGAAAATGAGACAGCCAAGATCAGAACAGAAATGTTCCGAGGGGAAATTCGTATGAGGAGACACTGCAGCATTCTTCTCATGCCAAGTAGACTGTGACATAGAGAAAGGGCTTGGTCTGAGTTCCCCACAGCACACAGCTGTTTTTGAATGTTTGGGGAAAGCACCGCCTTTTCAAAATGTGTTTGTCCGGTTATTTCCTATACACATGCTGCTTAGTATTCAAGAATGTCCCTGCAACTCTGACAAAAATTCTAATGGCAAGTTTAGGTCCAGGCTGTGCTTTCTTTCTTTAAAAAAAAAATCTTATATTCTCTGGCAGCTGTAATATACCATGAATATTAAATTAAAATCAATTGCACACTTACTTATCCTACTCTAGGGATAAAAAGCGTAAGCTAACCAAGAATTAACTTCCACTTTAAAAACATGACTTCATTTCAAAAGCTTAGGGTACTACTATCTGAGAAAGTTTGATGTCCTCGTGTCTCTTCATTAGAATTCTTATGCGACTAGTGTGGGTAGAAATAGGAAGGAACAGTATTAAAATGTACATCAAGCAGATATGAGATCAACTCGGGTTTTTTTCCTGGGAACCTTAGTACCTTCAGATTATATAGTAGATTGGAATCAGATCTCCTCCAGACATACCGGTATGTGTCCACTCCCACTGAGTAAGAAACCATGTTTCTTAACTAGGGAGAATCTTAATACTCTGCTAGTAATACTCTTCAAGGGATGACTGCTACGGAGAGGGAAGGTGCACTTATGAAGTTGCAGAGGAACCGCAAATATGAGCGAGTACGATCCCGGCTATGGCTTTCACTGAGACCCAGGAGCTCGGGCTGACCGTAGAATGCCTTCCGATCTGTCCTCAGATTTAAGCACAGAGGAAGGCATCCCAGGATATTTACAGTCCTGATAGAGTCCTACTTACAATGTTACATCTGTGATTGGGTGGAAGGTTAGGGAGAAAGGGGAACTATAATATATGCCTTAGGCAAGGACCAACTGAAAAATGAGAACATTTTATCAAGATGAAGGAATATGGGGCAGAGTTAATTACAACACAAAGTGACTGGCTATATATGATTTTGTAGGTCAGAATGGATATTTATGGATATTTGAGATTGGGATATAAGTTAAGTCATTAGCAAAGGTATGGTACTCAAGTATAGGATGATTGGTATCATTTAGGAAGAACATACAAAGATGGGAAGGAACTGATGAACCATGTGCTAACTAGTTCTCACATTTAAAGACAAGGTAAAGGAGATGATCTGAGTGTAAAAGGTGAGCAAATCGGATGTAAAAAAAGACTAGGATATTTTTCTGTCATGGAAGCCAAGGGGAAGTGTGTTTCAAAAAGTTATGAGGTCAATTATCTTTCATCATGCTGAGAGATATGAAGAATGAGAACAGAAAAGCCTCATTTAGGTTCAGCATCCAATAGGTTTAGCAAAAAGAGCTTACTGGTGATCTTGCCTAACACAGTTCAGGTACACCATCAGTGAGGAAGAAACCGTATTGGAGTAGGTTTATGTGACAGGCTTTATATTCAAGGGTCTTCTTCAGGTAGTTGAAATGTGAACCTGGAATGGATATGTATTGACAGTAGTTGGCCTGGGAACACAGGAGTTGATGAACGTTTTGTCTGAGAGGTGGTACAGATTTCAAAATGGGTCAAATCCATTACAGAAAGAAAAATGTAGGAGACAGGAGTGAGAGTCCAGGTGGAAGACTCACCTTTAACTTGAAGAGAACCATGTGCACCTAACTGGACTGAAGGAAAACGTGGATAGAGGAACTAGAAGAGAAATGGCAGGGAGCTGATAAGTTTCTGTTCTCTGACATAGTAAGAGAGAGGTAGAAAGCTGTTAAGTACATGCAGACATTTCAGATGCAGCACTAAAACCATCAGAATTCTACTCCATTGGCTTCTCCCTGTGGCTTTTCTGAGTCTTATGTCACACTCCAATTTACTGACTATATTTAGAGAATGTAGCAATTCCAAGAGGGCTACTCTAAACTAGATAGTCTGGGGTTTTTTTTTTTCTACCCATTTCTAAGGAATGTGAAGGTTTTCAAGGCATTGTAAATTTGGCCAGTTATAAAAATATGATGGAAAAAACCCTACCACATAATGAATACCATGTGTGGGTCAGCCATTTCCATTTGAGTCCTTTAACTTTATGGGAAGGAAGGATTCTAATTTAGCAATTTGAAACCTTAAGAAACTAAAAGTTATATAGTCAGTAAACAGCAGAGTAAAGTTACCCCTCTTTTCCTTTAGGAGAAGGATCATGATATAAGTCAACCCAAAATGGTTTATTCTGCTAAGTTACAGCAAATTGCATAACATTTCATAGTTCTGGAAACTTGAAGTCTCTCCATTAGATTTATTTAAAACATTATTTTTGTTGCCAAATGATTTAAGCATGCCCCCATGCAGAGGACTGTGCTCATATCTAGAATTTCCTATTGTAACACATGTCTCTGCTTTACAAAATCAATCTAGTTAAGATACATTTAAACATCTAAGCACTAACAAGCATAAATGAATAGTAGAGGGATGACCGATGAGTCATGTTGCTGTATCAATATTCAGAGAATGATATTTAAAATCAATCATTTCTCAAATGATTAAGAAACAATGACCAAATCTCTGCTCTCTCCCTAAATACTCATAACTATATTTCAACACCCACTTTTAAATGATTGAACTGTCTACAGAAAGAATTGTTTTGAATAGTATTTTTTCTACATGGAGCCTAATTGTGTTGCCTAGCATTGAATAAACAAAAAATTAATATTGGTTGGTTGGATAAGTGAACAAATGGGAAGCAACTGCAGTGCCACAGTACCTATTATTACTAAATAATGCCCCTGACATCTTTGGAAGTGATGCTTAGTCAGCGAGATGCATAATTTTAAAGATTAGTTTCATCCATCCTGACTCATCCTTTGATTATGACTCCATAATTTACTCACTTTTTATGGCATTTAAGGGAAAAATAAAGTTACTGTGTTTACAACTTAGCCCAAATTGATAAAGAAGCTTCCAAAATAAGCAAAGGAATGTTTATAAATGAGTCTACCATTTTTTATCTTTTACTTCAAGTCAAGGCTAAATGACTCATAGCCTTCCGTATACATGAAAGTTTCACTATTACAAGTTTATTTAACAATCAGTATTGTACCCATTCCTATCAAGAAAAGCATATTTTACACTGACCATTCTTGTGAATGGAGTCATCAGTGTCATTCAATCCACTTGGAAGCGTGAACAGCAGTCCCATTAAGCTGATGGGTTTGCTATTGGCAGGTACATGGAACACGTTCTCCCAGGGCTCTGGCAACTCTTCCAAGCATTCAGTTGAACTCCTTTGTGCTGGTAATAGGATATAGTACTTAAAATGGATTTCTTGTTGCTTCTCATTTATTTCTTTTAGGTTCTGGAGTGCTGATAAATTCAACGACAGTGCCACTCCTTACTGTTTTTTAGATTAATTTATTTTTCAGTTATTTCATTATAAATGCATGACAAGAAGTATAATAATCACCGTTAGTAAATTAACAACTGGATGAATGGACTAACCACATTTGTTATTTCCTGTTAATGTTGGTTGTTTCTAGTTTGTCAAAGTACATTAAAAACATATTATGATATTATGTGAATGCTAAAATTAACATATTTTAATACACATACCTATTTTTGTCTTCCGTCCCAGATTGAAATCCATTACTAAGACTGATGTTTTATTCCTTATGTGCTTGGAATTGAATTCTTCATCAGCATAGATACTAAATACGTATTTGAGAAAATTAGAATTCCACCAAACAGAAGAGGATTTCTCCTCTTTGTTAAGTTACTTGTCACGCTGAAATGCTGTATTTTGCTCTGGCTTTATTTCCAATTTTTTTTGACATAGGAACACTTACCATGCCATTGAATTATTATAACTAAACTAAAAGTGAAACCCTAAGATTTCTTTACTTTGGTAACTGCTTGCCAGGAACTATTTTTTTCATTGTCACATTTTCAGCCTTGCCACCTTCTCTGGTAACTGGTAACCGGGCACAGGATTCTATTACCAAGGAGTATTTTTTTCTTAATATCCCTTGGAGCTCACATCAGATTTCCACTTAGGAATTACCAGGACAACATGTATTCTAATTATGCTCTATCAGCTGAAGTAAAACTCATTATATTTTTACATATTTTCAAGGGATGCTGGTATATCCTTTTCTTGTGTGAAAAGATCAGACAGAATGAAAGTCAGGTAGCAACACTAGACGAAATATTAGCTTCTTTTTTAAGATGCTTACAAAATCTAAATTGTTCCAAGAGATTTATTTTTAAAAGGGCAGTTCTATTTCTCCATTACAGATGAACAACACTTTGTTTTTATTTTGTAATGTTATTATAATTTTACACACACACATAAAGAAAATAGGACAATACATTTCTGAGCACACCATTTTCAGAAACTCAATGTCCTGACATTGTAGAAGTGGTTAACCTAAGTGAATTAATGACTGGGTTCACAAAGAAGTAAAAAGTTACCTGATGGACCTTATGCCTGAAAAAGCCCATGGCGTTTTTCCAGCCTTTTTTCTCTTTTCAACTGGCATAACACTTGGTGAGGAAGTCTGAGATTTAAGCAATTTCACATTTATATACACTTTGTGCCTACCCTAAAAAATCTCGTCTATTTATTGGAGAAGAGAATGGAAAGATATTATATTTGTATTAGTCCAAGCTAGACTCCAGTTACTATCTATAAATAGAGAAGAGCTATTAACATATTAATTAGGATCATATTTACATTTCTATTGTCATAAAAAGAAATCTGTGTTCTAATTTAGATCTCCCTGTTATATTACTCTCTTTACTGTCTCTCAGTAAGAAATAGTCAGGAACAATTTCTTGAAATTGACATGAGTATGTGAATAATACGGACTTACATTTTGGTGGAAGGGACTGATTTTGGTCAATATTTCACAGCATGACAATTCTCCAACATGATAGGGTTGCGGTCAGATTATTAGAGAGTTATGCTTTACAATATAGCCATTAATAAAAGAAACAGCAATGATGAACTTAGCTTATGGCTTTTTCATGTATTTGGACATTAAGGTGTTTGTTCTTTATCCCAGAAAATGACACGCAGATACATTTATGTATAAAATATATGTGTGTACTCGCAAAGAGAGAGAAGAGAAGTCTTACAAATGTATAGGTCAGTGCCTGGCTGTGCTGACAATGGCTCACAAGTAAATTTTACAATGAAACATAAGGCATAGAAGGGGCAGAACTGGTGACTGGAAAGGGGATGTAAGACTACCATTGGCAGGGGCAATAAGAACAAGTACTCAGGAATGGAAAAGTAATGGAGACTGCAAAGAGGCTGGGAATTGAACTATCCTGAGATGTTTTTTGAGTGGTTGTATCCAGAAAGTACTAAAAATCTAGAACTAGACTTTCATATTTTTTAACAATGAAGCATTTGGAAAACTTTTGAAATACTATTATAGATACTATCCGCAAACATTAGTAAACATAATGAGTAACGGGTTGTAGAACAATGGCTAATTTCTCTCATGCTACAGGTAGCTGAACATGCCTATCTATGCTGAACTTGTTGGAAATAAAGCAATAGCATAGATGGGCCATGCTTTTATCTGTCTATGTGTATTTAATAATTATACACTCATAATTTTCCAATAAAATGTGTCCTTTCACAGCGATTATTTAACAATTACAAATTTGGGCCATTTGGTGATGAATTAAGGGAACATGACTGATTTACTTTATAATATTAAAAGAAAGAATTTCATTGGTCTGATTTTGTAATCCTCTAAGGGAGGAGGAAACCCTTGAGTTTAGCATATCATCCAGCACATAAATACTTGTTGAATTGAAATATTCAGCAGAAAAACAAGGCTGATTTGATGGTGAAATTCAGCTCCCAGCTGGGATCAGAATCCATCATTTTGAGGAAGATCCTCTCTGTTAATAACAAATGTGAAGATGGGTTTGCTTATTCAGCAGAGTACACAGTGTTAACTGTTTTGCTTCGATACACTTATTCTTATTAAAGCTCCAATTATTGTGGAGAGCCCTTTTTTGATTAATGTTTCTATTTCTATGTGATGGGTTTTCCTCAAGGTTATTACTGTTTTGTAGAACGTAATGCAGTTTAAGCTTGTTAGATCAATCAACTCCCATATCAGATAGTCATAAACATTTACAAATACCTTTTAATCTAAAAGTTAAATGATAATGTATTTCAGATGTCTTTAGTATAACTCATACTAACCAGCCATCCATGTATCTGAAATGGTTTATTTTTTATAAAAATATTTGAATAGGAAAAGTGATATAGCAGCTTATAGGATGTTAAAAAATTACATGGTGGATAGATTAGTATATTATTGACTTCTATGTGAGGCCTTTCATGATTTTTGAGAAAATAAAAGGTACTGAATAGTAAACATGCTCAAAACATTATTATTTTGTTGTACAATACAGATACTACATGACTTTGGTGTTCAAAAATAAGTGGGAATGCAATCAAACACAGACAACTGAAGGTCATTAGCAATCTGTACATATTTATGCAGCTAGCACTTCTTGGAACCTAAAGAGGGACTGATATTTGGTGAGACACATTTTGGTGTCCAAGCAGCTTTACTTTTCTGATGGATGATTTTATTTTGTCCATGGCTGAGGAAGAAAGATGTCAGAAATTCAAAGAGGAGCTGTGAGCACTATTGATACTGGCTTGTACAAATCAGTATAAATACTCTGTAATTAATGCAGAAACTGACTGCTAAAAACAAAAATGTAGCCAAATATGAATGATCAACTACTCCTGCATAGAAACTTTGTCAGTATATGTAGTACTTTTTGTATCATATTAATTACATGAGTCAGATTGTCAATAAATAAAGCATTACCATATTTCACAAAGGAAATAAAAGATGGATCTAAGATTTTCCATCCTCCAGAAAGGAAAAGCAAGACAAAAGTTTAATATGCTTCCTGGGTGCAGAACCCTCTGTTGACTTGGGGAAAATCAGTGTCATTATTACTTTCTGCCAGCGTCCCATGGTTTAATTGGTAGTGTATGTTAGATAGCAAAGAAAAAGAGTCTCTTTCGGAAGAGCCACATGACTTGATAGAACAATGTTCATGTTGATTTTAAGTATGACTGGCTATTTCCTCACACAATGGTGATTTTGAAAATATCAGGGCTGAACAATACAGATGAACTCAGTAGGGGTTCAATAGTGATTGTAGTAGGATCAATCAGAACTCCATGATTTTTTGTCCATAATACACAAAATAATACTCTTCAGAGAACTGGATATACAGTTCTATATACTGGACTGGGGCGAGGAGAATCCTGGAGCTGCGTATCTGATAATTAAGCCTTTGTGTGAAATGAAAGGAAGTGCCATCGTCTGAACAAAATTAACTATTTATTCTCATATTGTCAACTGGTAGAAAATTCAGCAAAGCAGTAGCATATTCAAGTAGCTTTCTTCTTTTTTCTTAAATATTTTCATGTTTATGCTTCTAATGTCCCAATGTTTTCCCCTTAGCCCCCTCCACCCAGCCAGCCTCCCTCTTCCACAGTCAGTACCTTCCCTGTTGTCGCTGTCTGTGGGTCCTTCCCACTTTTTCTTTGACTAATGCCTCCACTTTCTAGTTTCTTAAATCCTTATACCACTTGAAATATTTATGACACTTTCCTTGAGATAATTTACATGAAATAAAGATAGAGTAATTAAATATAAGGAAATATAGGCCACATTAAGTGTAGGTATTCTTATTTTATCACTAATTACTCATATATGTCTATGGGGATACACATACCTAAATTATGCACACTTCTTTTTACATTTGTGAATACATATGTACATGTATACATGCACAAAGCAGTTATAAATTATTAGAAATTGTTTTGAAATAATTTTGCATTTATAATTCTAACATAAAGTACAATTTAATATGTATGATGTACATATATCACATATGTTTGATCACTTTCACATTGGAGCGTCCGATTCATCCCAGGTGTTCTTGTAGCAGTCAGGGCTTTGGCCTGAATCAAGGGCTCTAATACCACATGCACCATTAGCTTGTTGGACCGTGATTGCAAATGATTTTAAATCCTTTTTACAAATTATTTGGGGAAACAATAATTCTTGCATCTCTCTCCTGCATCATTAATTTTTCTACCAAACTGATAATTTGTATTAGTAATGAAATATGATGTTATAGCTCCTGTTATAAACAATAACAATCACAACAAACGTCTTTAGATTGTACTGTTTTCTTTCACCTGCCACTCTGATACAGTACTTCCCTTTATTGCCAAAGTTCTCTGACAATTTATGTTGGTGATCTTCAGTTCTTTTCTTTGTGTCTTAAATCTGTACATATCTGCCTTTCTCTCAGAACAGCCGTGGAACTTGCTACTGCCAAGGCCACAGTGATTCACACTGTGAAGTGGGATGGTTCACTGTCAGCTCGTATCTCACTTGACCTATCAGTTTCTCCACTTGGATTTTCATGTGCTTTCTGTCCTTCTCCTATCTTGTTGTCACCTTTTTTTCAGACTCCATTGCTTAGTCTTCCTTTCTGTTCAATCCCTGAATGTTGGAGAGCCCAGAACTCAATCACTGCACCTCCTTTCTTACAACCACCCTCTACTTCTTTTAGATTTATGTCTTTAAATACCACTGTATCACTCAAAATCAAATTAGGATACAGAACCATATAGTGATTCGAAGAGTGAAAGTTTAATATAAATTATTATGCAGAACAGAGGATTGCCTACTGAGGGGAAAGGAGAAATCTGAAGAATACTGGAATACAAATGTGAGCAGTAGCCACTATCCCTAGGGCTAAGTCAGAAACTAATATGGAAAATAATTTCTTTCCCCGGGGAATGAGGTCCAGATATTCTTGGAGAGGGTGTGTATCACTTCTTGGCCTTTTGGCTAAGATCAAGTGTCATTGGAGAGGGTGTGGACATGCCACCTGGATGGCGGAAAAGCCACTGAGATACTTCCCCTTGGAACTCTCTGGGAAGCTGTCTGTGGGACAGTGGTCTGGAGAGCTACCTTCTGGGGTCCCAGAGAAAGCTGCCCATGGGAAGGTGCTGCGTGTTCCCTATTGCCGCACTGCAGAAGCCTGCCCAGGGCAGCACATTTCCAGGAAGGAGAACTCCTCCTCCTCTGTTGTCCCTCCAGAACCTGCCACTCAGGAAGTGTTTCCTGGTTCCAGCCGGCAAGGGGCAGGTATGCTAGCATCACAAGCAGAATAAATAAATATAGCTGTGAAGGCAAGAGGTAACAGAGAATCCACTTTTTTGATGCTGTGTATTGTAATGTGTGTTTCCGGCCAGGCTCCATGTCAAATAAACCATACTCATAAATAAATCGGTATTTTAGAGTAGAGAAACAACTATTTTGTGCATCTTTGGAAATTTTTACTTACTTTCATTTCTCTAACTCTGACACTGACCCTAATGTATCTTTAATAATTAAAAAAAGTAGGACTGTGTTATAGGTATAAATCTACCATGCTCAGTACACTGATTATAAAAAGTGTTTAAATACTATTGTTATAAAGTATACATAAAGAACATAAAATGAATATTGTTTCATATGTAATGATTATTTAATTTTAAATTTATTATAATTTTGTTCACCTTTATTTAGAATACCTTTCTATAGCTTAATTTAGATGCCATAGATCTTTTTTTAAAGTCACAGCAATTAAAATCATTATCCCTTTTCCTTCTTGATATGTTTCTTCAGCGAAAGCTAAGGGATTTCAGTCACCCCACTGACCACCCACAAACATTCATTGTAGCACATACAAAAATTATCGTCAATAATGATGATATTTCTTCTACTATGAGTAATTTAAGAAAATATGATCGAAGGTATCTCTTAGCTATGTTATCTTCTATATCCTGTGGGTGTGTCTACTCATGAGCAATGCTGCAAAACCCCCAGAGTTTGGTTAAATTGCTCCCAGCTTTTACTGAGTCGGTAAAACAGGAGCATTTCACACATCATTGGAAAGCCAGGGAAACTATTTTCAGGTCATTATTACAAACTGAAGGATTGCTCACAGGATTGCTTGCTTAGCATTAATATTGTCTTCTCTGAGAAGGCTTCAGTGAGCACCTTATTATCAACCTTCCCAAAGAATCCTTGATCAACCACCCTCCTGTGCTAACGCAACACTGTGTCCTCTATTGACACTTTTCATCTTTTATAATAATTAGAGCACAGTCTCCGGCTTATAGCTACATAAAATTTCTCATCGAATATATATGAGTGTGAATCTATATATGAATCAATGGGCATATTATCATAGAAACCAATTTTCTTTCTATATTTTCAAATATCTTATTAGTATACCATAAAATGTTCAGATTTAGGTAATTTTCAGTATTCTGAAATAAAATCAACTAGGAAGATTTGATTCTTCTTAGTCTATCCTTTCTGTCGTACTAAACACAAAATCTAAATAATGACTAAATATCTTGTGTATCTTTGTTATTCATGGCTTATAAAAGCGAGTGCTTGTAGTTCAAAGAATACGAGTCCATTTTTCAGCCAATGTTCTCAGAAAAGATGCTGATCGCAAAGTGAGTTCTTGATTACCAAGCTTTCCATGTGCTGCACTTTCCATGTGGTTGCCAGTGTGCGTCTCACGCAGCCTTGTGTGTGTGTCCATGCGTGTCGCCCAACAACCTGCCGTGTCCACTTCATCTCTACCAGTCTGTGGCCTGTCATGCTGATTGACACAGGAGAGACAGTTAAATGCTGATTTAACTCATTCGAAGCACAGTTTATTTGGAGTTTTTGTTCTAGATGTGGAAAAGTAGCTTTTTAAAAAAGATTTTATTTATTCATTTTTAGAGAAAGGGGAAAGGAGGGAGAAAGAGAGAAACATCAAAGTGTGAGAGATACATTGATCAGTTGCCTCTTACAGGCTCCTAACTGGCCACAACCCAGGCATCTGCACTGACTGGGAATTGAACCAGTGACCTTTTGGTTTGCAGGCCAGAACTCAATCCACTGAGCCACACCAGCCAGGGCAAAAAGTAGCTTTTAATCAGGCTATCTCATCTAGAGGTAACAATTACAATCTCTGGTAAAAATATTAAAATAGCAATGTGAAGACATTGAAAAGTAATGAAAGCAAGCATAAACTAGAGCATATATAACCTTTGCAAAAAGGAAAGACCATTGAATGAGATACATGTTGATATGGCTTTCTGTCAGAAACAGTCCCAATGTTGTGCGCATGGAAAGCTAGAACTTAAGGAGAAATCTTGATGTATCATAGTACGAAGTTCAGGGATGCAAAGGAAGCTATCAATTAAGAGAGAAACTTAGGAAAAGGAAAAATTCACAGAAGGGGACACCAAATATCTGTAATATCCTCTTCTCAAATCCTATATACATCCAGCAGGGACATCAAAACTCCAAGGAAAAACAAGAGCTGAATTGTTTAAAAGTTGAACATGAATTTGACTATCTTCCCACTGCAAGGTAGACAGAATCCGCAGTTTGAATTCTCCTGTGTATGAGGTATTTGGTAATAAATACTGTGGGTTTTGCATTGAAACCCAAGAATACCTACACTTTATGATTAGTGATTAAATTTTATGACTAAAAAGATTGCCCCAGAATAAGACCCAAACCAAAACATATGTCTTCTAAAAAATTATAAAGGCAAGATGCATCATTAATTGAACTGGTTGCTGGAAGGAAAATCCATAGACTTCAAAGAAAGATAAGAACCCCAAACCCCTATAATGTTTGATTTACAATCTAGTACCCAATAAGGAACTCGAAACAAATCAATGTTCCATGCAAAGACATGGGAAAGAATGACTTATGGTTTAGGGAACAAGTAGACAAAGAGTCAGACCACAAGGTGACTCAAATGTTGGATTTAGTATGCAGAATTATTGAAACACTACTACATCCATTAACTTATATATCATTTATGGCTATTTTTGTGCTTTATCTATTTATCTATCTATCTATCTATCTATCTATCTATCTATCTATATGATTATGCTAAAGGACTTAATGAAAGGATAGTCATAATGAGTAAATATATGGGTAATATGAGAAGAATAGAAACTATAAACATGGGCATCTTAAATTTAAAACTATAATTTTTGAAATAGAAAATTTAATATTTAGACTTAATAATGAATTTAAGATTAAAAAGAATGGGTCAGTGAATACCAGGATAGATTGATAAATATTACCCAATCTGAAGACAAAAGGATAAAATAAAAAATAATAACAGTACCCCAGTGACCTATGTGATGGTACCAAGATGTTTAAAATATGTTTAATTGGAGTCCCAGGAGGATAGAGGGGAAGAAAATAAAACACAGAATTTTTGGAAGAACTAATGACTAAAATTTTCTAAATTGTGATGAAAAATGTTAAAATATAGATCCAAGTATATTAGCAAAGAGCAAGCATGATAAATACAAGGAATAATGTACCTAGTTTATGATTATATATTCAGCAAAAATAATCTTCAAGGTAAATATGTTTTGCCTTCAAAACTAAAGGTAATATAAAAACTATTTCAGAGAGAATAAAAAGGCAAGACAACATTTCATCAGCAGATGTACAGTGTATGAAAGGTTGAAAGAAGTTCTTTAGGCTAAAGGGAAATGACCACAGATAAAAATTTCAATTTACCAAAAGGTATGAGGGTTCCATAATTGGTAAATACATGTGTAAAGATGAGAGGCTTTCTTGTTTTTGCCTTTTCTTAACTACTTCAAAAGACAACAGATTATTTAACTAAAATATGATGACTTTTTATGTTTAAAATATGTGCATAGTTCAAATATGTCACTCAGTATCACGAGGAATGGATTTAGGTGGTGTAAATAAAATGGCATTGCTTCAGAGCTCTTACATTTTGTGTGAAATGATACAATAACAACTCTCAGTATCTATGATAACTTGAGAATGTACCTTTAACCCTTAGCTCTAAGTAATACAAAGAGGTATGAAGAACAACTGATAGAGCATCTGCTGCCTGCAAGAGACCCGCCTCAGAACAAAGGACCTACACAGACTGTAAGTGAAAGGTTGGCAAAAAATACTCCAAGCAAATGGACAGGAAAACAAAGCTGGGGTAGCAATACTTATATCAGACAAACTAGACTTCAAAACAACGGCTGTAAAAAGAGACCCAGAAGGACACTTCATAGTACTCAAGGAAAAATCCATCAAGAAGACATAAATATTACAAACATGTATGTATCCAGCATAGGAGCACCCAGATATATAAGGAAAATCTTAGAGGACTTCAAGAAAGATATAGACAACGATACACTTATACTAGGGATTTTAACACCCCACTACCAAAAATAGATAGATCTTCCAAACAAAATATCAACAAGAATATTGTGGCATTGAACAATGCCCTGGATCAAATGGACTTAACCGATATATATAGAACCTTTCATCCCAAAGAAGCAAAATACATATTCTTTTTCTAATAGAACAATTTAAATAGAATATGAAAAGATACTCAGTTAACCCAAAGGAAAGCAGGATAAGAGAAAGAAACAAAAACATGTGGTTTAAGCAGTAGAAAAATAACAAAATAGTAAACTGAGCGTAACAACATTCATAATTACATGAAATGTCAATGGACTAAATAATTAGAAGACAGAGATTGTAGGACCAGATCTGAAGTTGGCAAACTGGTCTATGGGCCAGCCACCTGTTTTGATAAATTAAGTTTTATTTGAATACTACTAAAACTGTTAACTTACATATTGTCTATGGCTATTTATGTCTTGTAATAGCAGAATTGAGTGTTCGCAACATATGACTCTTGAAAATACTAAAATATTAGGTGGGTGGCCTTTTAAGAATATGTTTGCCAACCACGGACTAGAATCAATACTCTTTGGCTCTTTCTCATAAATTTGAACATATGCCTATCTAATTTATTTGAATTATATACCCAAGAGCAATAAAGACATATATTCAGCAGTATTACTTACTGGTAGTCTTAAACCGCAAACACATTATCTATCTATCAGCCAGACAATGGAGAAGCAAACTTCTCCATTGTGTTTTGTTCACAGAGTGAAATGCTACTCACTGATGCAAAGAGTGAGGCAACCACATGGGTGACTCTTAGAAACTTTGTGTTGAGTAAAAAACCAGAGAGGGGAACAGTACATACTGAACAAATCCACTTATATGAAGTTTTAAAGGATGCAAAATTAATCTGTGTTTAATGGAATTAGAAGAGTGGTCATCTACATTTTTGGTAGTTGAGACAACTCTCTGCTGTGATGGAAATATTAGGTATTTTGATTGTGTGGTTACGTAGTATATATATACACACATCGAAAGTCAGACAGTTCCATAATTACGATCTATGTATTGAGCACAATTATATGAAAGGACAATTAAATATACTTTTTGTTTGTAAATTGCAAAAAACCCTCACAAAAACAAAAAGCCAATGGGAAAATATTTTATTCCTGAAATTTGAAATCCATACTACTTTTGACCATGTAATTTTTTTGGTTCAGTACAATGTTAATTTTTTTTGAATACTGGTATAAAAGGAGTTGATAAATTCCCCTTTAGCCAATTACCTAAATGATTGTGTTTATTTAATTTTAGAAAGTATTTTTCTGTTAATAGTTTCATTTACTGACTTCAAAATAATATAAATTAAATGAGAAAGGATAGTATATCCCACTCATCTGTTGGCCAGTTGCATTGAATCCAGATTTTTTTGTTCTTTTGATATTCAATCCATTCAAACTGTTAAGCCTTTAGAAGAGCCTTTTAGGATACACATTGATTTCATTACCAAGCATGTATTTGATCTTTGTTTCTAAATTTTCTCAATAGCCTTGCAAAGTGTTATTTAAATTTTAAACATTTGTGAGTAAATTGTAGGATGCTATGAACTTTATAGAATTTAATTACGTCTATAATAAAGAGCTGCTAATAAGGCTTATAACATAAAATTATAATAATGTACTATGAAAAAATAATAATTACTCTTGGAGAGTTGGGGATGATTTGAAACAAAACACTGAGGAAAGTGACAAATCTCTAGCAGTATCTATGAGTGAGAAAGAGAAAGATCATTTATTTGTATATAAGGACTTAAGGTAACTTCTTTGTATTAAGGACTTCCAAAAAGCTAGAATTGAAGAAGAAACTGCCAAATAAAATAAATGACAATGTCACGAAAGTGGTACTTGTACAACTTCCGGGCTATGTTTAAAAAGACTTGTATCCAATTTAAACTATACTTTACTTCTCTTTCTACCAGAGCTAGTGACTTTGAGTAACTATGGACCACTCGTACGAAAGTGGGAATATGCCAATGTTGACCTCCCTACTTCACCTTAGCATTGCACTGCTGAGCAGACTCTAGCCACAGTTCTAAGACAAACACATCGGGAAAGAAGTAGGGCTGGCAGGCGGGGAAATGTGGACCTGGCATGTTTCTTGCATAACTGGCTCCGTGTTTCCATTTGCTGTTCTCCCTTAGGTTACACGCAGCTCTACACTATAAAAAGAAAAGCAACCTACTGTTTAAAATGCATTTAGAGGCTACCAAGATCACAACTGAAGTGTGAATTTATTTTAGTTGGTTTGAGTTTCAATCCTAAATGCTTTTACTTTACTGTGTAAAATCTCTCTCTTGCTGTTTTGAAAATTGCACCTGTACAGAGAAAGGTCTCATTTAATTCAATATTACTTTTATATATAGTCTTTCTTTAAAATCATGTTCCAAAGGCTAAGTTAAAATAATACTGCTTCAAAGTGAAAATTAAAAAAATAAAGTCAGGGAAAGGAATAGCTGGTGTCCAGGAAAACGGTGAAACATGAAGATTAATAATTTTTTTATCCTTGTCCATAGGGCCATATACTTGGAGGAATTTTTCTTATTGTTATACCAGTATAGGAAGAGCCATAGCTAAAGAAATATCTGCAGTGTTGATATAGAATGTCTCCTCTGTTCTTTCCCCCAAAGTTTCAGGCCCCTTCTCTGGAGTTCCCATATTTAGCAAAAAAACAAACAAAAAAACCCCCAACATAATATCAGGTAAAATTTGAATTTCAGATATACAGTGAATGCTTTGTTTATGTAAGCATTTCCCATGCAATATCTAAGACACACTTATCCTTAAAAGCATATTTATTTATTTTAACCTGATGTCCTATGTTTTACTCGCGTCCCACCTTTCTCACACTCACACACTCAAGAGGAAACTACGGGCACTCTTTCTGCGGATGAAGGGCTAGAAGAGACACTACTGTCAAGCTTTGCTTAAGACCCTGATCTTTAAATATAACTCATGGCATCATTATGATTTTATAAAGGGGCAATAAATACACATGAGAGGGCAAGGATGGCTTTACATTCTAGAACTTTTTCTGCATGACAAGTTCTTTAGAGGGAGGTTGCAAAGACATCCATGTATGTGCATGTTTGCCTTTGTCTCCCAAGATTCTAGGTACTTCCCAGATCCATAGCTCCTTGGATTGGCTGCAGGCTCATTGCGCAGACGCTGGCTTTTATTCCACGGCCTCTGAACTCCTCATCTGACCTCAGACTCCAGTCCCCAGAATCTCTATAACCTTAGAACTCCAACTATTTGCCCTTTTGTGAAACATAACAACATCATTGATAACAATATTGTTTTTGTTTTATAAATATACTTGTTCAGATTTTTTTAAATAAAAGAAGTACCATTGCCAATACATTTCACTGGATTTAAAAAAAAAAACTCTTCTTTTTAGCTGCTCATCAGACTAAAATTGATGATAAGGTATCATAGTTTTTCAGGCTGGTGATAGTTTCAGCTTTCATACAGGGTGATTAATTCAATAAAGAATGTACTTCCCTTAACAAGTAGGCTTATCATCCAGGACAGATTTACCCATCCTATTAGGGGATTAATGGTACTGTGAATACATCAGGAACTCAAAATGCAGACCTTTCCGTAGAATATTTTATCTACTCTTGATAAATCCTACTTAATTCTACCATATACCATACATTTTATTTACCTTACAACAGGATTTTCTCTCTAAATATATTACATTCCATCTTGTGAATTTATTTACCATTGAGAAAGATCAAAATAATATGTATGGTAATGACATTTAGAAAAACTGACATTTTCCAAAAGCTAGTGTCAGCTCACAGATAGCTGTGGGAAAGAAGAGCTCTGAACCCCACTGAATACAATTAATACAATGAGAAGCTTATAATTAAGAATAAGAGAGTGAATACATGTGTAATCATCCTTAATATGGGTGTGTGGCAAGCAGGCTTTTCAGGATTCATTAAAGAATTTCACTGATACTCTGTAATAGGATGTGAATAATAGGATTAATATAGCTATGGGCAGTGTTAGGCCAGCTGGCAACAGATCAATCCAGAAAGCAGAGCATATTAAAAGGATTATAGATTAGCAATTAGATGGCTTCACAAAAAATGAATAGTTCCTTGAGCATCTCTAAAGGTTAACAGAGATAGAATGTCAATTTCTTCAGTTTATAATCCAGTGGTACCTGAAGATGAGAAAAGAGATGGGATTTAGGCTATGATCCGGACTGACATAATCAAACAAAAGGATCTTTTAGCATCAGCATCTGGGTTTCAAAGGGAAGAGATGTTAGTATAAGGTGAAAGGCACCCGTGTGATATATTAATGAAGTCGTCTGAAGGACAAAGGTCTAGGTGTTAGAAATCTTACAGACGTATCATAGTCAGTTATTCAGATCTCATATTCAGCAGTAAGCTTCCAAGCATTTGTGAGATCCCGTGATATATGCAAGGTGATTCTCAATATCTGTGGATAAAAATCAACACTGTGCATTAGGACTACCGAATTCTATTGGAATTTCAGCTTGGCACATACTTTAAACTTATCAATAATACATAGCTATCTGAGTTTCTCTCTGCTTTATTGTTTTCTACTGATATATTTCCAAGTGGTGATATTATATTGCTTTTGATTATACCATTAAAAAGTCTGAGTAAGAACCTGCTCATCTTTAAGATTTGATTTTTGATGATTTACAAGTTCATGACTAAGGAATTTGCACCAGTGAGCTACTATAACTGAACTGTTCCCAGGAAACAATTTTTTTGAATACCCTCATAAAATGATATAAAATCACTACTATCTGGGATTATAGAGTATATACCACTATTTATTTGGTTTAAAAGTCTGTGTGAGAACCTGGTAAACATGCCTGCTGTGTTGCACTAAACAGGAGTGTGTGGAGTGGACCTCATGTCTCTGGCATGTTAACCCCACTGTTCTGACCTCCAGCGGCTCTGAAGTCTTTGACCTTCTTGACTAGGTAATTTGGTGCTGTAAAGAGAAAAGTTGAGTGTTTAAGAGCCAAGTTTATGTAGTGGTGCTTTCTTCATGTGTAAGCTTCTCTATGGCCTTCTGAGTTCTCTACTCATTGATTTCAACCGGAATTGAGCTCATGAATTTCCACACACAGTTGACTCTCATATTTAGGTGCATAGTCCTCATGTCTGATTTACTACATGTAATTGACAAAGGAATGCAGCCTGTAGGTAAGTGAGACAGGACAACATAAACACTTGTAGTCCTAGAGTCCTAGTTCAAGTTCATTGACCAGTTAAAATATATATATATTGAATCAACCTTTGTCTAAATTGGCATATTTTGGTTTGATGTTCAATGATGCTAACACAAGTTTTATGTTAGGCAATTATCTGAGAATACGCAATTATCTGAGAATTGTCTGTTCATTTTGAAAGGCTAGATATTCAGACTTTTGTGGAATCTTGGTGAAAGGACTTTTATGAAAAAGATGCTTGGCTTTCCAAAAGAAAGAAGAGGGACTGTGGACTCGTTTGACTCAAAAGGTTCAGAACTCATTCCCAGGTGCATGCTGTTAGCTACCTGCCACCCAGGGACTTTTCTGACAGTTCATGTACTTTTTTATAAACATTCAAATGGGGCTCTATAATGTTACAATGCCTCAAAACAATAAGTAAATAAATGAACAAATGAAACAAACATCAATAAGGAGAGGGGCAAAAGTAGGTTTACAGTTGTTCATATAGAAAATAATATGATAATTAATAAATAATAATACAAGAATAAACTCTGTTTTGCATACACCGAAGTAAACCTACTTTTGTTTCACCCTGTAAATTTATAAGTATTTATTGTATCACTCAAATGCTTGGGTATTTTAGAGTTTGGAAACTATCATGGAGATGGTGTGGCTTAAATAATAGCCATCTTTGCAGATGTGGAATTTACATTTTGGAGCCCAGAAGACACCCAAAGACTCAGGCAGTCATGCTCCAGGGTGGCTGGGAGTGAGGGGGAAGTGGGTGACGTGACTGTTGACGAACAGAGAAAGGCCCCACGAGGACAGGCACAAACTTTGAAAGTCAGAGGATCAAATGGCAGCCATGGGTTTGCTGTTCAGCTGTTATTTTCAGCAGGACAAAGGTTTTTTTGTGTGTAAAACCATAAGACAGTAATGTGGTCTGTATTTATGCTACAGAACAGGGCTTGCCATTGATAATCTTATTTTTTTAGAAAGAGTTTATAAAAAGAGAAAATAATCTGTTCTTTTAAAATTTTTTTAAAAAATTTTTATTGTTGTTCAATTACAGTTGTCTGCATTTTCTCCCCACCCCTCCACCCCACCCCAGTCGGACCCACCTCCCTCCTCCCCCTTGATTTTGTCATGTGTCCTTTATAGTAGTTCTTGAAAACCCCTCTCCCCTTTTCTTAATTACTAAAATTTTTAGGATAATTTTCTCACTTTGTAATTTCTTTATCTTTTTAGGTTTACTCTTCCTGGGTTAATTGTCTGTTAAATTTTTATATGAATAACATTGATTTCATAGAGATTTTCAGGTTTAGTTAAGAGTATAATTAAGCTTAATATTCCTTGGTGGTTTTTATAATAATTCACTTTACTGTTATTTTCTTTTTATAATTTCTTATTTTACAAATGATTTATAACTTACCTGGTTTTACTTTAGCTTCAATTTTTTTGATATTAAATTTATGATTGATTTCTTATAATGAACACACTTAAAATTTTTGGTTTATGACTACTTCAAATATAATTGTAAATTTTAATTATATTTCTATGTAATTTTATGTTTTATTCTAGATTTTATCTTTAAATTATTTTTATTTAGAGTAGCCTTTTAAAAATATCAGTAATTAGTTTTTTGTTCATATTCTGAAGGTTAGTGTCTTGTTTTATTGTATTATTATGGGAGAATATAGACTACATAATTATATTAATTTGATTTTTAAGTTTTTCTTTAATAGGGTTATGAATTGTTAACAATAAGAGGTTAATTATTTTTACCTCTCACACTTAACTATCAGTTTTGTTATCAGCTTAGAAATGCCAGTTTAAAGGTAGTTTTTATCTTATGTCAATGAGCATAATAGAAAAGGAATTCCAAGGAAATGATTTAAAAATCACCAAAATTTCCGCTTATCTACTCTTACTGGAACGTCATAACATGTTTCTCAGAGGAGAAGCTTCATAGTTCAGTTGTACATAATTGAATTGCTTTAGTCAGCGTCAGAAGCAAGGAGAGGGAAGGCCCGGCCATGGGAGAGCACACAAAGGCTCTCCGGACAGAGAGTCCCTAGGAAAGGAAGGGTCTCATAGAACCCCAGGTTTCTGGATTGGGTGACTCCGTGAATGTTGATGCTCTTTATCAAGGTGCAGATACAGACACAATGGGAGAATGAAGACTTCAGGTCCAGAATTAGCCACACAAACATGCAATCATACCATTATTTGCACTTTTGAAAGCAATATTAGTATAACATCCAATTTTCTCCTCATAGCAAAATAGTGCAAGAAATAAGGCAGTTGATATCTCCATTTTATGGATGGGGAGATTAATTGAATTCAGAGATTTGCTGAAGGTCACAGAGCAACTTAGAAGTGAGCCCAGGAATCAAATTCTGGTCCTTAATTTACAAGTCCAGTGGTTTTTCTGCTATGCTGCTAGAAATCCACATTCTAACTATTTAACATTCCCTTATGCAAATGAATTGCATACATTATTTTGAAATGAACTAGATGCTTATTCACAGCTTTTGACATGTATTCATATCTCTTTCTATCTAAAAAGGGGTGAGTTCCTGATGTAATATTAATTATATAACTTCTTTTTATAGATCCCTAATGTATTAAAAATTCCTCATTTTCAACTCAGGAAATACTACAAATGATGGCACAAAGAAAAAAAAAGTGAAATTTTCACATCACGACACTAGTTATGGAGAAAAGTTATTTCTAAAGGCAAGAATTTATCTTAACTGGTGAAATGAAATCCATTCCTTTCATTACAAATAGCTTAAATCTGTGGTCTCCTAACTCCCCCTAGGCATGAACTTCAAAGCCCTCCCAGAGCGGTCCTGAAACAGGTTTCTTATTTTTCATTTGAACTTCTTAATTGATCTTTTCCACTAGATACTATTCATGCTTTGGAACCAAAGAAATGCAAATCTGAATTTTAGCTGAATCAGACATAAACAAAAGCCAGGAGGAGCTAGAGTGAGATTTGCCATCCAGTCTAACTGTTTTCTAACTAACCCTGGAAAACTTTCTGTGCTCCATCGGCTTTATAATAAACCAGTTTGGGTTAGTCACTTGTGCTTGCTAAGAAGTTTAAACTTAAAAAAAATGAATGTATTTGTGAAAAATGCAGTAACGATATAATCTGGAACATTAAAAATTAGGTAGTGAGCTGCCACAATGGATACATAAACTTCATTCTATCTAGTCCATCTATATTCAAGAAAATACATACTTGTGATAGAGCCCAATTTATAGCGGCAGTTTATGTTTACTTTTATTTACACGAGGAACAATATACAAGAGCTAGGATTGTAAAGGGAGCAGAAAGTGGCAAAGGGTAAAATCAGTTACTAACGAGATACGAGGAGGAATGTATTTTTTAAAAATGGCTGCAGTAAATATTTCTGTTCCTGCATATTCTTCTAGGACCTTGTCAAACCGAAAAAGGCATGGAGTCGATTTTTCCTCTTTTTGGGACTGGGTGGGGCTTTGTGACTGCCTTGATGAACAGCATGTGGTGGAAGTAATACTACATACATCTGAAGGTTATGTCATAAAAGCAGGATTGAGCTTTCTGGCGCTCTCAGGAAATACGTCTGGGGAGCTATACGGCTGTGTGCAAAACTCAGGATTCCTGAAGCTTGGTGCTAGAAAGACCACACAGAGATAAAGTGAAATGCCTGAAGACCCCCAGCTGTTCAAGCCCCCACCTATTTGAGTCTTCCCACATCAACTGCCAGGTGTATAAGTGAGCAGCCTTCATATGGTTCCATCCTCGGTTTTCAAGCTGTTCCAGCTGGCACCGAGTAGAACAGAGACAAGCTGTCCCTGCTAAGCTCTGCTCAAATCTCAGATTTGTGTGGAAGCCAGATATTCATACTGTTTAAGCCGCTAAATTTTGAAGTGGTTTGTTACTCAGAATTTGATAACAAGAAAAAGATATATGTACACTTTAAGTTACATGGTATAAATATTTTCCGTCCTTGATTATTTAGGAAATAGTATCAGTTTATGCATTGTTCACACACTTTTATTCTTCATATCCCTTCTTCAGCTCATCTGTTGGATATCGCATCCCTATTAATGCTCTACTGGGACTGTGAGAAATAAAAGTAAAGGTTGTGCTGGAGTCTTTTTAAAAGCAGTAGTTGGGAAGCAGACGTGGGAAAAGCTTTTTGCAGTAGTAGAATAAAGTAAGTTATAGAAAGGACTTTACTGTGATTTTTCATGGGAGTCAGTATTACTTCGGGCAACAGACAGTAGCTACATTACACTTGAAAATCACCTGGTGATTTCCACTACCCGGAATCTTCTGAGTTTCATTAAATTTATTGTGCTGACATTTGTCTATAAAAGGATATAGGTTTCAAGTTACAGTTCTAGAATACATCATCTGTATATTTAATTGTGAGTTCACCACCTTAAGTGAAGTCTTCTTTTGTCACCATTTATTTGACCCCTTTGACCCCTCTCTGTCCCTCTACCCCCTTCCCTCTGGTAACCAACATACTGTGGTCTGAGTCCGTGAGTTTCAGTTTGTTTCATTTGCTTGTTATTTTTAGTTACATGTCACGCATATGAATGAAACCACATAGTTGTTGACTTTTTCCATCTGACTTATTTTGCTTAGCATGACATTCTCAAGTCCACTCATGTTTTTGCAAATGGCAGTATTTCATCTTTTCTTATGGCTGAGTGGTATGCCATTGTATATATGTATCACATTTTCTTTACCTAATCATCTATCAAAATGACACTTTGGTTGTTTCCATGTCTTGGCCACCATGCATAATGCTGTAGTGAACATAGGGATACATATATCTTTACAAATAAGTTTTTAAAAATTGGGGTAATATCCAGAAGAGGGATTGCTGGGTCATATGGTAACTCTATTTGTCATTTTTTGAGGAACTTCCATACTATTTTCCATAGTGGCTCTACCAGTTTACATTTCCACCAGCAGTGAATGAGGGTTCCTTATTTCCAGTGTCTCCCCGCTTGGACCACCATCTGTCATTTTCCTTGATTAGATTATAAGCATAATTCAGCTGAACAATTCTCCATGTTTCATAGAAGTCTTAAACACAAGCCCATGCAATGAGAAGATGGGATTATACTATAACAAAATGTGCAAATAGTGAACTGGGCTTGATACCTAGCATGAACACCACTAAAGCCCACTAAGCCACAGAAATGCTTTTAGATGCTTAATCTAATGGGACAAAGGCTCTGCATTTTTTTAGCTTTCTCCTCCCAAGATGTAGCAGTTTTCAAGGGGACAGAGTCAGCTGCCTTCAGACTTCAATAGCTCTTTCCAGATCTTGGCTAATGAGCAAGGACTGGGCTTCAGAACACAGGTTCATTTCTTTAAAATCAAAGCCCTAATTTTATCCTCGTTAGGGAAATTCAATTGTTTTATAATTATAATTATCAGGTACTTCCACCAACCTGGTTATACGTTTCTGGGTTGTCTCTGTGGTATTTCTCTCTGTTTCTCTCTGTGTCTCTGTTTCTTTCTCTCTCTCTGACACACAGCCCCCCCGCCCCTATTTCTTGACCCCTTGGACAAGGCATAGGTATTGGTAATATTTATAGTAATACACAACTACTCTGGAGCAAGAGTATAAGGAAAAAGGTGGGTTGAGGAAGGAGATAAAGTTCAATGTCTTCAAGTATGACTGTAGCCTGAAAGGAAAAAAAATCTATGATATTGTATAATTAAATACTAGTTTTTTTACTCTTCAGAGCCACAAAGTCACCAAGAAATTCACTTTTAGAGAAAACATAATGTTGATATTTTATTTCTAAGGCCTGGGTTATGCCAAGTTGCTAATTTCCTTAAAAAAAACCCAAATGGCTATTAAATATAAGAAAATACACTCGATCTTACTAAAAGGAAGACTAGGAAAAATACTACAAGTTATGACTTTTCTATCTATCAAATTGGCTGAAGTAAAAACCTGGTAAGGAAGTGGAGAATGGGGCACACTCATGCCTGGGGCTGGTGAGCATATAAGCTGATACCATATTCATGAAGAGCCTATTAGTTTCCTGTAACTGCTGTAACAAAGTAGTGGATACCTGGTGGCTTTGAACAACAGTAATTACTATCTCACAGTTCTGGATGCCAGAAGTCCAAAGTCAAGGTGTTGACTGGACCATGTTCTTCTGCTTCTGGCAGTTCTTCGGCATTATCAGACAACTGTGGCAGCACCACCCCAATCTTCACATGGCTGTGCGTGTGTGTGCGTGTGTGTGTGTGTGTGTGTCTGTCTCCAAATTTCCCTCTTTTAAAAGGGTCACCAGTCATGTTAGACTAGGAACCCAATCGATCCTGGCATGACTTCATCTCAGTTCAATAAAACTACAGTGATCCTCTTATCAAAAAGGTCACATCCTGAGCTACTGGGGGTACTGAATTTGGCGGGGGCAGGATAACAATTTAACCCACAACAGAAAGCAATTTACAAATATATGTTAAAATTTAAATTTTACCTGGCCAGTAAGTCAGTGCTAGGAATTTGTTCTATAGATGTGCTCATGCACACGGAAGTGCAACAAACATGACTGGAGAGTAAAGAAGATATATTCATAGAAATATTACCAAGTTATACTGTTTTGTAGAAAAAGCAAGATGTTCTACAGTGGTAGGACATTTTACTATTTATGTGAGTATGCATTGTGTGTGCGCACACACACACACACCTATGAAAGTATGTCCACATTTTACAGCTTCTCCTATGAAAAGTATGGCTATTCACCATTCCGTCAATCTGAGCTACCTTTGTGATTAGCTTTGACTAATAGCATGCAGCTGAATTGACTTTGTAAAAGCTCCAAGTCTAGGGGTCAAAGGCTTTGTATCTTCTGCTCTTGCCTTGTTGCTGTCCTGAGACCACCATATGAAGAAGCCAGGCTTGGCTCTTCTGGGATGAGAGACCATAGAGAGACAAAGTCCAGCTGCACCGCCAGCACCAACTGTCAGAAACGGAGTGAGATCACAGTGGACTTTTCAGCCCCATTTGAGCTCCTGAAGACTGCAGTATATGAGTGATCCCCAAAGACATCAGCCCACATTGCTAAGGTGCAGAGTCATGATCAAAGAAGAGGGTTGTTATTTCAAACTACTAACTTTTGGGTGTTGCATACCACAGTAGTAGGTCACCGATGAACAGAAATATATAAATGGACATGCATGGATGCGTCTGCACATGTGTGCGTGTGCACACACACTCCCAATGTATGTTTCTAAATCAGTAGAATATCCTGGATGCAGATTCAGGAAATACACAATGGGGTCTGCCCCCAGGAAAGGGAGAAGCTGTCCAGGGGACAAGAGGAGGAGTGAGGCCAGCTACCATATTTTGCCATGTATAACACGCACCCACAGTGTTTGTGCACATTGTACACGGGATTATTATACCCATTATTATACCCACGGTATGTTACCATTATACATGCATAATACTCATCCTTATTTTCCCCTCAAAACTTTGGGCAAAAAGTGCACATTATACATGGAGAGACACAGTATATTATTTGTTTTAACATGTACAATTTTTAACTCTTAAATCGTGTGTCATGTGCGTATATTATCTATTCAAAAATAAAATTAAATTCCAAAACTCAGTACTGCATTAAGATACCAAGCAACAGCATATGTTGGCAGTCTATTTGTCGATTCTGGAACAATACATACCTCTTATAAGAAAAAGGGAGCTTGCAGAGGCAGTATTGGAGAGTGAATACTGTAGAATGGCTTTGCAGTAGAGATAGTAGGATTAGTTTCTGAAGTCTTTTAATCCCCCCAAATCACACAATATTATCAGAAAGTAAGTCAGGAGTGTGGCTTATTAATGAGGACCCAAGCAGTTTTTACAGAACTCATTGATATTTTGAGCATGAACTGATAATCAAAGTGGATTGAAAAAAATGTGAAAACATCTTCTACAGTCATTTAGCAGTCCTTGTCAAAAAAAAAAGCAACCCAAAATAAAAGTCACAAATTCAAAACAATAAAAGCCAGACTTTTAGTTTTTTACTTTTCTATATTGCTTATTAGATTAATGCACATGCACGTCTTGGCCCAGAGTGAACAATTTCACACAAAAAGCACAAAGAGTGAGCTTGAGTGTGTGTGTTTCTCTCAGACTGCTCCAGTTATACAATTATTAATTTAAAATGTCTGTATCAAAGAGTTTCTCTGTGAGATGCTGCCTGATAAGGGCTGGAAAAAATAGAAAATACCACCTTTGGAAAAGTTCGAATTACTGGTGATTAGTGGAAGAAGTATAGAGAATAATTCCAAGTGCAGCAAGTAAAATATATCTGTATAATTCAGTTAATTAGGTAAGTTCTATTTGAAATGACAGAAGTGAGTTTTTTAAATTCTTCTCTAAAATCTTCCGTACAGAGGAAAACTTAATAACACACATACACAGAGACACATGCACACAGCACCTTGGTTTTGTTATAAAAATAGTAAATTGTTACCTGAGAGCATATTTTTTCCAGGTAGGCATGCATTATTATTTGAAATTCTATGCTTAACAGTCATAGATCTATACATTGGGCCAATCAATGAAAAACATAATTTTAACAAATCATAGGAATTATATTGCTGCATTTTTTGTGTTAAAAACCTCATAAAATGGAAATTATACTTATAAAAAGGAACATAGTGAGTTAAAAAATAATGAAACTATAAAACTGATGGTTTAAGTACCTACTATGTGCCACATATTTTGTAATCATTATCTTTCATCCTCAAGCCTACCATCCCTCCAATTGCTTTGGTTCTTGCCTTTCCTGACTTCAGTAATTACTGATATTTCTCCTTCAAGAATATACCACAAACTGATCTCTTTCTTTCCACATCTATTGCTTCCACCCCCTTCTGGGTCACCGAGTCTGCCACAGCTTCTAAATCCCTGTTTCTCTGTATCTTCCCTGCCATTGATTCTCCATATAGCTGCAAGCTGATTAATTACAATTAATTAAAATTCTTTAATGGCTAACCATAATCCTTAGAATAATATATAAGCTCCTCACTCTGGGATCAAGTTCTGCATGATTTGACTCTGCTCCTTGCACCTCATCTCAACCCACTCTCTCCCAGTGTCTGAACTACAAATACCCCTGTATTTTTGTATTTTCCTAAAATGCGTTCTCCAAACAAAAAGCGTTTGTTAGTGCTCTTTGCTTGGCTTACCAAGACACTTCCGTTATCCTTTGGATTTTAGTTCCTGAACCTGCTTGAATGACCCCATAATGGATGGTTCTTCCTCAAGCACAAAATGTAAAGTATTCAACAGATAGTATCCTACCCCTATATTATTCTCTCTCAGTTACTAGTGGGTAATCTCCACAGCACTTCTTCTTACAATTGCACTTATTTTTTCCATTTGTTTATTGTCTATATCTTTCCTTTTTTTTTCTTATTTTTCATAGGATTTTTTTATAGTAAAATGAGGCCTAAGATTCCCTCACCTAGAAACCTTTAAAGGTGCTTTTTGATTAAATTTATTGGGGCGACATTGGTTAAACAGGTCTCAAGTGTACAATTCTATGATACATGATCTGTATCGTGCATTGCGTGTCTACGGCCCAAAGTCAGATTATCCCGTCACCATGTATTTGACCCCCTTTACCGTTTCCTGCCCCCTCACCTCCCTTTCTTTTGGTAAAAAGAAGGGGAAAGGGGTGTTGCATGATGCATTCATTTAGTTGCCAAGACACATATGCTGGTGGATAATACAGTCTGCACTGATGAAGGAGTGAAGGAATAGACCTTTGGAAAAGCAAAGATATTCCCAGGGGAGACCCGAGTCTGCAGGCATCTTAGAACATGATAAGAGAAATCCAGGTCAGTAGAAAAGCAATGACCTGTTCAATAAATAGTGTTGGGATAATTGGCTTTTCACCATCATCTAATATAAAGTGCACTTTTTTGGCATTTAAACATCTTTGAAACCGCAGTGTATCCCAAAGGCAATGGCACTTTATAATTGCCACCTATCGGGCGACAGTTGTCATCTAAACACAGTAATGTGCTTTTTTAAATTTCTACTCATGTTGCTGCCAATCATTAAATAATGCAAATCAAGGCGGGAGACATTGGCTCATCCCCTGGAGTAGATGTAAATGTAATGAGTGTCTAGAGTGACTAGTTTGAATAGACCTATTGTTAAAGCATCAGATACCAGCAATTTCTTCTTTTCTTTGAAGAGAAGCTGCTTAACTTCTAGCAATGTGTGATTCAGTCAAAGAAAGAAACAAAACGGGGGTCTAGTCAAAAAGTAAAATGAATTGAAGTTTGTAGAAAAGGCTTCAGCTGATTAAAAGGAAATCCCAGATATGACATGTCACACACCTTTAAGGAAAGATGTATCACAATGCTAAGTGTTGGTAAGAAGCCAGGGAGGGGGTGAAATTCTCTTAAACATCTGTTAGTAATAAAAATAGTTCAAATTCTTTAGAGGACACATGAGGAATACGTGGTAAAAGTGTAATGCACGCATGCAGTAACTAGAAGTCCTTTTTCCTTTTTCTAGTTATATGCTCCACTTGTAACTTAAAGTGAGGTCCTTGGACCAGCAGCAGCATCACCTGGGGGTTGTTAGAAATGCAGCCTCTCAGACTTACGCCTGAACTTGAATCAGAACCTGAAGTTTAGCAAGATCCCCTGGTAACTCCTATTAATATTTATGAAGCATTGCTCTAGAGCAGGGGTGTTAAACTCATTTTTACCGGGGGCCACATCAGCCTCAGAGTTGCCTTCAAAGGGCTGAATCAAATTTTAGGACTGGATGAATACACTACTCCTTAACAGTTAAGCGAGAGCCTGGCGCTGCTGCCTGGTAGAAACAAGGTGCCAGGCCGGATAAAACAAGGTGGAGGGCCGGATTCAGCCCGCGGGCCTTGTGTTTGCCACCTGTGCTCTAGAGAATCTCTCACATACTTTTCAAGGAAATATGTATTAAAAATGTTCATTTATTCTTAAAGAGACAAATAGAAAATCAACACAATTGTCATTTTGTCAGAAAACAGATGAATGAAATGTGATGTGTGATGAAATATATAGCAGTTAAATATGTCAACTAGATCTATTGTTGCCACATAAAGGGATTATAATATTGAGTGAAACATGAAGTTAAGGACAATAAGTATTGTACAATAACATTTATATAAGTTAATACAACAAAACACTGTGTATACCATGTATAAGTAGAAATATATAGATAGAAAATATACATTCAAATATGTGTCCATGAATTTATGTCTGGCACAGAAACCTGAGAGAGAAACTGAGGGACTTCAATGGTATCACTGATGTTTTTATTTTTTAAATATAAGGAAATATTGAGAGATGTCACCATTATTTTTGTCTGTCTGTTTATTGGGAAAAGTATTGTTACATTTTTCACTCCTAAATATAGTTTTAGTTAAAAAATAAAGTAAAAAATTGGAAAAAGAATATAAGACAACTCGCATAAAAAGAAATATGGAAACTGCAAAGCATATTAAAAAGAACTGCTCAGTCTCCTTAGTTAAATCGATGTGTAATAATGAAATAGGTTTTCAAAAAAATATTGTTAACTATCTTAACCAAAAAGAGAATACTTTAGATAGTTTCTAGTACATTAAAAAGACGCTTACATACTGTTTGTAGCAATGTAAAGTTAAGTTTTAAGTTTAGTTTATATATATCAAGATTTTGTATGTGCAAACCTCATAGACTTAGCAATTCCGCTTCCAAGGATTCGGTGTTTGGAAGCTAACACTTGTGTATAAAGATTGTGTTCACTAATGTCGATTACAACATTGCTAATAAGAAGAAAAACTATAATAACAATGATTGGTGCACATCATAGGGGATTCATTAAAATATGGTAGGCATATCCATTCTATGAAATGCAAGAGTGGTCAAAAATATTGGAGACTTTAATTTTTACTTTATGAGACTGTTTTGTTCAATGAGAATAGTTTTATTGCTTTTATGTTTAGAAAAATCACCATTTGTTAAAATATTAAAGTCCTTTTCCTTTCTGCTCATGTAATATAAAGAATATGTTCATAATACCCTAAGTCAGTGCCTCATTCCCTCATTTCTCCTCAGGTGAGTGATCACAGAATAGCTCATTGTTGCTGTCACAGAAAAATACCCTGAAAAAAAGAAGGATGTTTTATTTGATATGTACTCGATTCTGAGAATGTAGTTAATTAACAATTCTACTATTTGTTTGTAATTCTTCCCCACTTAAAATAAAATGTGTAACATTACTATGGATGCTGCTAGTTCTTCATTGCTGACAGTGAGGGAAATAAGACCGTGGCCGCGGCGCAGGGTTGCATGTGGGTCATGCACTTTGGCATTGTTTTATGAGAAAATACAGTCATCATCTTAAGAAATTCAATAGATTATACATTTTTAGCCATGACCATGAAATTTTATGATTTATTTAACTTTTGAATCCTCATTAATAGTTAAACATTATGATTTATTTAAATTGATAAAATTTCATTAGATTTTAAAATTTAACATTAATCAAATTAAATCTAAGTCATTACATCCGGTGTTATTAGAGGAGGATCTTACAGTGTAAGGAAGGTGAGGACCGAGTACATTCCAGACTATATTTACATATATTTTACAGAAAGAACACTGACTATAGTCATTTCATTCTTTCATACAAGGGTACTTGAAATGACCAATTTCTAGAATGCAGAGGCTGGGTTTTCATGTTTTAAATTTATCTGCCACTGTCCTAAAAATTTGCGGTCAAGTGCTTAATTATTTTATCTACGACTGCTAAACTTAGGTAAGGTGTAATATACACATCTCCACATGTACATCAGGATATAAAATTGCCTTTAAAGAATTGTGGTGTTACGATATGATCACATTTGTCTGTGTTGTGTGTGGTCCCCGCGTTGTTCTGTGCTCCGTAAATGCCGCATAGACGCAGTTTGTCTATAGCCCGAATTCTTTTTCTTTACAGGGTAGAGAGTGACATGAAACAGTATGATTTCTTTCCCATGTTATTCTAGTTTCCTGACAAGTAAGAAAGTGTTGCCGTCTTCAGTTTCAGGTTCTTAGCAATGGTGATTTCATGTAATAAATATAATTTTAGTGAGTTTATCTTTTTTATTCTGTAGTCACTGACCTGGCCACAAAAATAAAATCTCATAGAGCATTTTCTTAGACAGTACTTCAAAAAATGTCATTACAGCACTAGAGAATTGGCATTTTCTGTGCCAAGATGTCATTTCTAATAATACTGTGTCTGTGGAAGAGAAGCTGGGAGAAACAGCTAGCGGGGTGGTGAAGGACAGGTTTGCCTCATGTGTAAATAACAGTGTTTTATGGGGTGAGGATCTCACCGACAGGACTTCTCTCCTCCTCTTCATTGGGATATTCCACAGGGCAGGGTGAGGCTGTCAAGGACCCCAGTGGGAACTAATGTTCAAAACTTCCTACTTTTTGTTCCCCACTTTAAAGTCATTCATGAATGTACTCTTGCACTCTCCATTGCAGAGATGGGGTTGTGATGGAACGCCTCACCTCTGTCTTTGCTGCTAAGTAGGGTGCTTTGTGCTTACTGTGTAATTCAACAGAAGACTATTTAAGGGGCTGTGGTTAAGGTTTTAAGGAGGTGGGTACTGGTGGAAGTGTCAGGGTCTGTACTCGGGGAGATTTAGTAACTTATACTATGGTTGCAACTGCCAAGCTCTTTGGAAACAGAAAAGAATGAATGAGTTTAAATTTTCTCTAGGCAGAATTGTCAAAAGGACAGCATCTATGCTCCTTTGGAATCACTTTGCATAGAACCTGCAATAGTGCCACACCGGCAATCCCCTAACAATTTCTGAAGAGAAGGAAGTGCATATCGAGAATATATTATAAAATATAGCAGCACAATTTATAATAGCCAAGTGCTGGAAGCAACCTAAGTGTCCATCAGTAGTGAATGGATCAAAAAACTATGGTACATTTACACAATGGAATACTATGCAGCAGAAAGAAGAAGGAGCTCCTACCCTTTGCAACAGCATGGATGGAACTGGAGAGGATTATCCTAAGTGAAATAAGCTAGGCCATGAGGGACAAATACCACATGATCACACCTTTAACTTGAATCTAATCAACAAAACAAACAAGCAGGAAAATATAACCCGAGACATTGAAATTAAGAACAATCTGACAGTAACCAGAGGGGAGGTGGGAAGGGATAATTGGGGGAAGAGGGGAAGGGTTTTCAAGAACAACTATAAAAGGACAGATGGATAAAAGCAAGGGGGGGTGGAAGCAAGGGAGGGAGGTGGGGATGGCTGGGGTGGGGGGAGTCGTAGGGGGTAAATACAGACAACTGTAACTGAACAATAAAATAATGTAAAAAAAAAGAGGGTATATTAAAAAAGAAAGATTAACTCTAGACCAAAAGGCAAGAACTTGCATCAAGAAAAGCAGTTTTCACTAGGGATCAAAATGTGTAATTTCAGCGGACTTAGGGACAGATAGCAAAATAGGCCTACTACATAGTTATTTCTATAGTTCTCATTAGAAATAATGTCAGAGTTATATGAAAAGTTTTTACTAAGGTAAATGTGACCCCCCCCCCAACAAATACACTGTCCTATGTCTCTCTCCATCTCTGATAATTCAGATTTTTTCATCTCCTCCTTAGATAAGTGAAGTTACTTTATATCTTCTATTTGGAACCAAGCATGATCCTTCCAAATGCCCTCCCCTCCTTTTATTTTCAGAAGAAGAAATTAGGAAGGCTAGTTAAATCTGTTTTTTAAGTAGCAGATCCAGGACATAATTCACTTCCATTTGGTGGCAAACCTATTCTTTGTTAACACTGTTGTATGGCCCCTCATTTTTTCCAAGTATAACTACTAGAAAATCAAATTAAACTTAAACAAGTCTTGTTTTCTAGTCTAAAATAAATGAAAACTCCAGAGGCAGTAAGTTAGGCAGTTAGGCACTACTACTAGTGTAATATTCAATTCCACTCTCCCATCTCCCCTCCCCCGCCATTTCTGGCTGTGTTTGAAACTTACCTACAGAGACCGTAGACTGTGCTCTGCCTGGAACTCCCGCTGCACAGGAGTCCTAAGTGTTCTATAATTGGATTGGTCTTAATGGGCCTGAACTATTTGCCTTTTCTGCTTAAACTAGCAGAGTAGGTGTTGGTCCAGGAGCACACAACCTGTGTCCATATGTCTTTACTTGAACACATCCTGGCATTTCTCTGTCCTTAACTCTACTAGTGCTTAGCATCTGGTTCAAGATGAACTTTTCCACCAAAACTTTATATGCTTACCCTTAGTCCATTTGGATGAATTCTTATAGATTTGTTGGTTGTAGGTTATTTAAGTCTCAAAACTCAGGGCTTAGACTACATTAAACAAAATCAGCAATGAGTGTAGCAATTGTCCTGTCTCACCTAACTCTTCTACGAATTTATCAGGGATAACGATGATGCTAGCTAACATTTAATGAGCAGTGTCTGACAGCCAGTTTAAATTTTTTGCATGTATGAACATATATAATTCACATAAAAACTTTATGAGATGTCAAAATCAGTATTTTACAAATGAAGAAATTGAGGCAATAAGGGGTGAGCTACTTGCAAAGTCATGGAGTTAGTGCCAGAGCCACATTTTCATAACTGTCATATTGTATTTACCAAAAGTTATGGTTCTTTAGTAAGGCTGCCATCTAATGGTTGCTTACCCAACAGGTAAAACTCAGGAAAGAAAAAGAACTTAAAATAACTTTAAAGCCATGTTAGAATGAAGTGGGACAAGAAGACATAGGACAAATGTGATAAGGAGAAAATGTAAGGTTGATATGTTTCCTGTTTTCAAGTATTATCCAGGCTGCCAAATAAGACAGGAATTAACATTTTGAATAGCTCCTCCAAGACTAGAATTAAAAGCATTAGTCACATATTCACCTAAATTTGAAAAAGCTATTTCTACCTGTCAGACCTGTCTAAAAATAATTTCCAAGAATCTTTTATGGAGAGAGCAAATTTCTCATACCTGGAAGTTTCTCCATGTTAGTTTGGTTGACATCTTCCAGTAAGAATTTGTTGATGGGATTCAAGTATCAGAAACTAATTAAAAGACACTTGTTTTAAGGGCCTAAATATTCCATGGACTCTCAGAAGAGTGTTCCTTAGCGGCTGGGGCGAGGAGGTAATAAAATACCATTGATATATATAGGGATGGAAAGCAGAGAAGTGAAACAGGAAAATAGAAAGTAGAAAGGGAAATGGGGGAAGGGGGGCAATGCCTAGGAGACGAGTGAACGTGTGAAGCTTGTCCTCTAGGTCTGTGCCCAGTGAGGCCCCACTGGGCAGGGTAGCTGCAGCGGAGAGCTGAGTCACCAGATGGCCTTTCCTCTGACCTTTCAAATGTTCCCATGTTTCGTGGGTTTAGGGCTGGCTTCAGCTTGGGGTTTTTTTTTTTTCCCCTCTGAGACAGATTGTTCCTCTTTAGTTAGGAAAGCAGAGTACTGTTGTGGAAAAAAAGCTATTAAAATAAAAATGTGGTGTATAAAATGGAGACACTTTTTTTGATCATATTTGAAAGGATTTTAAGAAAAAGACAAGAATATCAATAAATACATGGATTCCTTTACACTTTTAAAAGACAATTCTTTCCTTTCTAAAGTCTGGTTCTGGGTGTTCTTGCTATGAAATTGGTCCGTAACACCCAGATTTAATGGAAATTTACATGGTAAAAAATGAAATAGTAAACAGAAAGGAGAAGAGTTCATCTGCTTCTTTCCCTTTTATACCTTTTGACAAGTGATAATACTTGCAATATAAACCATGTAATTTTCTATTAGTATTTATTTGTTTATTTATTTATTATTTATTTTGTGAGAGGAAGCATAGAATCAAATCCTCCTCATTTATGATAATACCCAATAATATTTTGCAGATTTTTGTCTACAACAAAATAATTGTCTATGACACTGGAACTTCTTCCTCAATGTTGCTGCAACTAACAAAACCATAAAATAAATGCTGTAACATGAAATATTTTAGCAAAGAGAAGATAACAATAATAATAAAATTCCCGGCAATTTGTGAGGCCAGAACTCCATTTTAGATGCTTAGATGGGTTATTCTCAAAAGCAATCCACCTTGAAAATAAAGAATATTCTTTGCTTGAGGGGATTTTCTCCAAACCAAATTTCTTCTGAATCTACTCTCTTCACTAAATATAAAAGAGATAACTCTGCTTCTTGTAATTACTCTCTGAAATGAACTTTTGTCTTCATTTATCCACATCTTCATTTTTTTGATTCTTGCTGGGAATATTAGAACCTGTTATCCTCTCTCTCTCTCTTTCTCTCTCCCCCCCTCTCTGTCCCTCTCTCTCTCTCTCTCTCTCTCTCTCTCTCGACTTATAGCCAGACTTAATTACACTTTTTTATTTTGAGATATAGTGGCTTTATATTTACTGGTAAGATGTAAGGTAGAGAGATCCCATGTATGATTTACTGTTTACTCTAATAAGAACATTTTTCAAAACTAATATAATAACCAGTTAGTTTATCAACATTGATGGAAAGGACATAGAAAAGCTTTTCCTTACCACAGCAGTCCCTCATGGTGACATTTCTGGCCACATCCCCTTTTATTTTGCCCCCGCCTATTCCTTAATCAGTTCTCCATTTCTATAATTTTGTCATTTCAAGAATACTAAATAAATGGAATCATATAGCATTTTAGTCTCTCATGTTTCCATAGCAAAATATAATAGATTGGGTAGATTAAACAACACAAATTTATTTTCTCACCATTCTGGAAGCTGGGGAGCCCAATAACATGGTGTTGGCCAGGTCGGTTCCCGGTGAGAGTCCTCTTCCTGGAGGACACCATCTTCTGTGTCCTCATGCTGTGCAGAGCGAGTGAGAGCAAGGTCTGCGGTGTCTCTTCTTAGAAGGCCACTACTCCTATTATGAAATCTCCAGCAACATGACCTCATTTAACCCTAATCACCTCTCTAAAGCACCTTATGCAAACACCATCCAATTGGGGTTTTGAGCTTCAACACATGGATTTTGGATGGACACTAACATTTAGTCTATAATACATAATATAAAAGTTTGGGGATTTTCCTTATTCATTTGTCATAATTTTCTAAGTCATTCAAGTGTGCATCAACAGTTTGTGCATTTTTCTTGCTGAGAAGTATTCTTTGAGATGAATGTACCAGTTTAATCACTCACCTGTGTACTAATATTTTATTTATTTATATGAATGTAACTTTTCTTTGCTCTGGAGTAAATGCCCAGGAGCGCAATTGCTGGGTCATATGGAATGCATGTTTAGTTTCTAAAGAAACTGTCAAATTGTTTTCTGGAGGAACTATACTTTTTCAGATTCACACAGTGATTTTTCTATACTGTAACTGGAGTTTTTTAAATTGTTGAGTTATGGTAGTTATATATTCTATATCCTCACCTTTGTTGAATATGTGAGCTACAAATATTGTCTACCAGTTTGTAGCTTGTGTGTCTTTATCTTCTTAACAGGACCTTTAGCAAAGAAAAACTTGATAATGTTTTCTTTTTTAATTTATGTCTTTGTTGTATTTTTTTTCCCGTTATCAATTAGTCCCCTTACACCCGCCCCCCCTTCTAGCAATCACCAGACTGTTAAAACAACTATGGGCATTATACAATAAAATTCTACTCGACTGAAAAAAGAAAAAAATTTTACCCTTTGCAACAGCATGGATGGACCTAGAGAGAACATTATGCTACTTGAAATGAGCCAGTCAGAGAAAGACAAATACCATATGATCCTCACTCATATGTGGAATCTAACAAACTGATCAGACAAACAAAACAGAGACATACTCACAGAGAGCAGATTACAGCTAGTAGGGAGGGTAAGGGGGTGGAGGGGTTGAGCAAGAAGGAAAAAGAACTCACGGACATGGACAAAAGCTGATAATGTTATTGATGTCTGGTTTATCAAATATTTGTTTTATTGATCATGCCACTGGTGTCAGAGCTAAGAATTCTTTGCCTAGCTCTAAATCCCAAAGATTATTCTTTATGTTTTTTCTTAAAGTTGTATAGTTCACATTTTACATATAGACCTGTGATCCATTTTGAGTTATATTTGTATAATGTGAGTCTTAAGTTGAAGTTTGTTTATTTATTTATTTACTTACTTACTTATTGTCTAGGGATATTCAATTGTTCCATCACCATTTGTTGAAAAGGCCCTTCCATTTAATTGCATAGCCTATTTTTATTCAAACAGAAAGAGAATTCTAAATAAAGCACAGAATTAATTTCCCATCCCAAACTTATTTTATGTTTTTGGATTTTTTTTTTTTTTGTCAAATCATCCCAAACTCTACATGCCATCATATGTCCTTATAATGAGAAAGAAACACATACAAATTGTTGACAACTTTCTTATTTTTCCAATAAGTTACCTAAATTATCACTTGTATTATTAACAGGGGCATTAGCAACTCCTCCCTTTATACTTGCATGTCTTTTATATTCTAAAAGAACCAGAATCAGTTACACAGTTCAAACGGGGTCATTTGGGCTCTTCTAAGCCAATTGGCATATGATTGGTTTATTGATACTATTTTGTTTTACTGCCAAACAATGCCATTGGCCTGACCTATAAAGCCCATGCCCTGTTATATAGACTTTTTGCAAGTTTCGATCCTTGCTGGATCCACAGTGGTTTTTATGAGAGGCTGGCCTCCCTTCTTCAGTGGTCACTTATTCACAGAGCTCCATGAAGACATCCTGAAGCTGAAGCTCCAAGCTTAAGCTCTTCCAGTTAATATACAAATTACCTAACTATGTACAAGGTAGACGTGAGAGTAATAAATCAGTCCTGGTTAGGGCACCTGCTACCTAGTGTTCTTAGAGACACTTTCCCCCTACCCACTCAACTCTGTCCTAATCTGAGTTTACCCAACCAGTTGGTGAATGATCTTTGAAATTCCCAAAATACAAAGGTCTTCTGAACTCCTTTTCTAGAGAATTGAGCTACTTACTCTTAATCTGATTTTCCAAGAAAGGCTACTCTCACAGATACCAACATGATTTACTTCAAATCCACCAAGTGAAATTCATGGTCCCACTGTCATCAAATAAAAAAAGAATGAGGAGGATGGGGGGACTGGAAGAGACAAGCCAAAGGACGTATCTGCACAAACGCATGGCTCATGGCCGTGGGGCGCCGGAGGAGAGGCTTAGTGGAGGGAGGGTGAGGGGGGATAGAGGGGACATTTGTAATAGTGTCCACAATAACAATTAAATTAAAAAGAAAAAAAAGAATCTTTGACAAATACATCAAATGAAAGCCATTTTAATCTCTGAGAAAGGGATAAAATAAATATGGTTTCCATATTTATTTGACCTTGTAATCAGTTTTCACAATATTTCTTGAAGCTTGTATATTCTTAATATCTGTATAATATATTTTTTTCCTAAAGCTTAAGTTAAAAAAAAGTCAGAAATAAAAAAAAACAATTTCTAAAGCAAAGAAATGTAGAGTTAGGAAGGTAGAAATGACCCTCTACAGGTCATATCAAAAGTTCTGGCCCCGGTCTATTTGCAATTTAGCTTTAAACCGTGTTACAGACAGACCTGCAAAATAACAACTACATTCTCAGCATCGTTACACCAACAGAAAGATTTAAGGAGATCTGTAAATTTATTTTCCCTTAGATTTCCTGTTCAAGAATTTTTATTTGAAGATTAGTGAAAGAAAAAAGGAAATATAAACTTGTGTTTCATAAATATACAATATATACACTCTGGTCCCTGAGGTTTGTCTTATTTGCAAGGTCACTTGCTTGCTTTGAGTTATCTGGGCTTCCTCTTCTCAGTCACTGAAATGAATGTCTGTGTGGAAACCCAATAATTTTAGTACTGAAAGCAGTAATGTATTGTTCTAAGGATAGAAAAGTTATAAGGATAAAAGGCTTCATTTTTTTATGGCAGATATCTGAGGTGGCCTTTAGCAGAGGGGAAAAAAAAAATGCCTTTTGCTCCACAGAATGGGAAGTTAATGTCATAATAGTGTTACCAACTTTTTGAGTTGTTCCTTTTTCAAAGTCACATCTTAAAAAAAAAAACAACAGAAGGGTAGAGCAAAACTATTTTGGGGGTGAAAATATATTCATTTTCTAGTCTAAATTTCTGGCTGTTATCTGTGTAATTACTGGTTTGAGTTAACATCAATATACAGGAAATTCTTTAAAAACAGTTTTTTAAAGTTAAATTGTGACAGCTGCTTTGATTTTGACAGACATCCAGTGAAGTGTTTCCGATGCGATATGACAGTGCCAGCCATGACATTAATTGCATCTTTTGTTGGAAAATGCCACATGTAACATTTCAAACAGATTCCAATTCAAACAGAATCCAAACACCAGGATAACTATTCATTTATTTCACTTGGCAATAGGACTCTGAAATATTAGCCTTCATTTCGTCTTTTTCAGTTTCATAATTGACTATTTCAACCGTATTCTCTGATCACAATTGCCAGCATGATCGGTTAACTAGACAGTCTAATCAAGTATGTCTGTTATCAACAACATATTATACCCCATCCACTTAAAAAGATGTTAAAGTTGTAAATTGTGTTTTATTTTAAGGGTAAAATTAATTCTAGAAACCAACAAGTCAGTATCATTTTCCTTAGAAAGTTGTAAAATCTGAGACATAACTTCAGGTTTAGAAACATGGATATGAATGTATATATGAATGTGCAGAAAAGACTAAATTAATTGCTTCAATTGAAAGTAGAGTTTCTTGCGTTCTCTGTTGCCCCTTATTTTTTGATAGGAATATTTTACTCAGCCTGAGATGCAATAGTGCTATGGCTAAATTACTGCATTGTACACATTCACGTATTTATTCATATGTCGATTTAATAAATACTACAAAATCTGTTCAGTGCCCAGGGGTGAGCAAAACCTAACTGGTTGCTGCCTTCACGGGCGCTGCATGATACCAACTATTGATTTAAAATAGTGTATAGTTAGTATGATCTAGTGGCCCATGTTTTCTTGTATCTGCAATCAGTTTTACCAGTTTGCACCTTGGTCTGGGATCAGAGGTCCAAATTTTACCATGGAAGCACTACAATAATTCTTATCCTAATTCTACTTGTTCTGGCCTCAGGTTGCTCTTCTTGTTCGCCTATTGCTTGAGAGTTTTGTTTTGGTTTTTTAAATGTATATCCATTTATAAGATCACAGTGCCAACCTGTGGAAAAATTTTTTTAATTTTAAATATTTAAAATGTAGGAAATTAAAATATCCCTGTCCATTTTCTAATTTGTTAATGTCATGCAATGCACAGAAAACAAATAATGGACCTGACATAATTTAAGTTGATAACAAGAAATACTTTCCCTGAATCTACCATTGTTTTTTGGGTTCAGTATTGATGATCATTTTCTATTTCATAATAGCTGTTTCTACCCTGATAACGTCAATGCCTTTATCAGAGTTGTATGTATACCGTTGCAGTTTATAAAAATTTGCTTCCAGCAATGGATGCCATTCAATGTCCTTAGAAGCATTAGCCCAAATGTAAAAGGCCAATCTCCATTATTGATGAGGTCCCTGAAGAAAGAGACATTTAGGAATGATTAAGAATATATTGATTATCAGATGTTATTAAGATATCAAAGAGACTAAATGTCCTCAATTTGCTATTTAGAATCTTGAGACATTAATCAGGACTGAAGCAAATGATGCATTATTTACTTGATTGCATTGTTATCATGGGCTGTTTAGAAAGCATGCTTTCAGTTTGGACCCATTCCTTAAGTAGTTAAGTGACTTCAAGGCTCTGTCACCAACCCTTTTATATTTCATTTTAATACTTGCCTTGAGTAAATCTCTGTTCTTATGATTTCAAGTATTTTAATGACTCTCAAATCTGGACAACTTTCCTAAAGTTTTTAACAGCTTGTAAAGTTTGTAATTGTTTTTAACAGTTTGTCCACATTTTTATATTTTCTTTTTCATTATAGAATCTTCAAATTTTAACAGAGTGGCTCCTCTGTATTCTGTTCCACATCTTATGTTTCTCACATTGTTGTCTCTCTCAGATAGCTGGTTTCAAATATTAGTAATGACTATGTGTCCCCTCATCCTAATGTCTATCTCTAAGTTACCAAAATGGACACCTGTTTCAATCTTCTCTCATACAAGTGTTCTATGTTTCATTCCTACCATCATTTCTCTACTCAGGCCCTATTGTTTCCACACGCACGTACACCCATTTACCTATTACACTAGCTTTCCAATATATATTTTTTGGAGTTCTCATTAGAAAAATATGGAATTGGGCCTATTCATTGACTGCTAGCAAATCTTTGTTACCTCCTTGCTCCTAAACCTGATATTCAAGGCCCTTCACACATGAATCTCCTTATTGGTTTTCCTGCTCCTACTCATCCCACTTCCAAAACAGTCTAAACATGTAATTCACTTAGCATAATATTCTATAGGTCCATCCGTGCTGTTGCAAAGGGAAGATTTCGTTCATTTTTCATGGCCAAATAGTATTTCATTGTGTATGTGTGCCATTTCTTTTTTATCCACTCATCTATTGACGGCACTTGGGTTGCTTCTATACCTTGCCTATTGTAAATAATGCCACAGTGAACATAGCGGGCGTATATTCTTTTGGATTAGTATTTAGATTTTCTTCAGATATATTCCCCAAAGTAGAATCAGTGGGTCATAAGGCAATTCCATTTTTTTATTTTTTGAGGAACCTCCACATTGTTTTCCATAGCAGTTATACCAATCTGCATCCCCACCAACAGTGCACTAGGGTTCCCCTTTTTGTACGTGCTCGCCAGTACTTGTTGTTGATTTATTGATGGTAGCTATTCTGACAGGTGTGAGGTGGTATCTCACTGTGGTTTTGACTTGTTCTCTGATGATTAGTGATGCTGAGGATCTTTTCATATGTCTATTGACCATCTATATGTCTTCTTTGGAGAAGTGTCTATTCAGGTCTTTTGCCCACTCTTTAATGGGGTTATTTGTATTTTGGTATTGAGTTGTCTGAGTTGTTTATCCATTTTGTATATTTACCCCTTATCAGTTGTATCCTTGGTGAGTATCTTCTTCCATTCAGCTGGATATCTTTCCCTTTTGTTGATGGTTTCCCTTTTTTAAAAAATTGTTCAATTACAGTTGTCTCCATTTTCCCCTCACCACTCCCCACCCCTGCCCCACCCATCCCCACTGCCCACCATCGATCCTACCCCACTTTGGCTTTGTCCATGTGTCCTTTATACATGTTCCTTGATGATGGTTTCCCTTTTTGTGCAAAAACTTTTTAGTTTAATGTAGTCCCATTTGTTTGCTTGTTTTTTGTTTGTTTCCCTTTCCTGAGAAGATATGTCAGAAAAAATCTTGCTAAGAGAAATGTATAATATTTTACTGCCTGTTTTCTTCTAGGAATTTTATGGTTTTCAGTATTATGTTTAAGTGTTTAATCCATTTGAGTTTATTCTTGTATGTGGTGTAAGGTGGTGACAAAGAAAGACAATACCATATGATTTCACTTATATGTGGAATCTAAAAAACAAAACAAATAAAACAGAAATAGGTTCATGGATATAGAGAACAGACTGACAGTAGACAGAAAGGAGGGGAGTTGAGGACCAGGGTGAAAAAGGTAAAGGGATTAAGAAGTACAACTTGGTAGTTACAGAGCAGTCACAGAGATATAAGTTACAGCATAGGAATATAATTATAATATCATAATTACTATGTATGGATCCAGGTAGATACTTGAAATATTGGGGAACAACTCTATAAAGTACATTATTTCTATACCACTATGCTGTACCTCTGAAACTAGTACAGAATATCAAATGTGAATTGTAATTGGAAAATGAAAATAAAAAACAAATCAGAGAAAGCCTCAGTGCTGCCTATAACAAATATTACAAGCTTCCCATTGCTCCCAGAACACAGTCCAACCTCCATACCCCAGCTGAAGGGCTGTCTGTGATCTGACCCTGACTACCTACCTTCCCCAATTCTATTTGTGCCACTTTGTCTTTTGCTCGCTATTTTCTGGAAAATTGTTCTCAACAATCAAGAATGCATGTTTAATAAGGTATTTTTAAGTGCTAATCAGGATGGCAGAGAAAACAATGTGGCTTGCCAACTTTGAAGAAATGGTAGGAGAGAATTACATGGAGAGTAATTGCTATACATCACTTCACATTACCACTAATAAAAAAATTGAAAACAGTCTTTATCACTAGACATTTTTATTAGAATGCTCTTATTTTATCATAGAAGTCTGAGATATTGAGCTGTTATTTTTTTTACACAATTCATGAGTTTGTATGGATGCATTTATATGAATGCACAACTTTGCTCACATGACCATAGTCATTACAATTATAATGTCCAGACATTACAATTATGCAGCTTGTTTTCATAATGAGTGTTATGTTTCTATTTAAAAAGACAGAATTTTCACAATTTCAGCAGATTTTAAAATAGTCACCCTAACTTTTTAACAGTTTTAGTTTTCTTACTCAAGAATAGTTATACTACTCAAGTCATGCTTAGTACTTTTTCTTGGTGCTGTTTTTTATCTGTTTCAACCATCACCAGGATACCAGTCTCGTTACCTTATGTTTACAGACACAAGTTCTTGTTTCACAATTTAACATTTATCGGAGACCTGCTGCCATGTGGGTAACTGTGCAGTGTGTGCTACAGGAAGAGAAATAGGGAAGGTTGAGTTGCTGCAGCCAAGTTGGGAGACTCCAAAAACACTAGTGACCATCTTCTCCTGCATATTCATGTTTTTCCCTTAACTCTTCTATTTCCTTCTCCTCCCCCAAAGGCAAACCTCTTAATGAGCTTAAATAGAATCAAAAGACAATAGGTGAATCAAATGGGGAGCTTGAAGAAAATCTTTTGTGGGAAGTAGATCAACCCTTAATAAGTTTTTGTTGCATTATTTTTGTGTGTGTGTGTTTGTTTTATTGGTTGTTATAGTACTCTATGTGTTTGAAAAATTATTAAAAGGTTTTCATTTTTATGAGGGAAAAAGACTGAAATTGGAGGCCTGGCTAGCTGTGACTTGATGCATTAATGAAGGATGCACAGAACAATGTTCACTTGTCCCCTACATCCAGGAGTTGTCCTATCATGGTATAACCTTTTTTAAAACATATTTTAAAATTAAGTAAACATATCTTTGGATTACATCAAGAATCAAAATTCACTCAAATTTGTAAACTGAGTTGTGAGATGACAATTTGTGTTACTTATGGGAATACTGGAAACTTTGCATCAAAATTAAATTAAGAATTTGCCAATGGGGAATCATATTTAATTTGAAATAAATTTTTAACATAAAGTCATATTTTTGAAGAGCTTTCTTCAAGAGAATATGTAATCATTCATTTGGTTTTCTAGGATTGACTCTTCTAACTTCCAAAATTCTCTATTTTACCTGTTTATTCATTTTTATAATTACAATATTGAAGATTTTACAGAGCTGTCTGTTTTTACACTGGTGTGCTATGTTTGTGGATGGTTTAGAAACAGAGAATTAAATCTGCATGAAATCCTCACATTTCCCTAGATGTCACCATGAAATTGGTACTTTTCCCTGAAAATTTCCATGAAATTACAAAAATTATTGCATCTTCGTCTCTGGATAGCTTGCTTGGAAATAAATATAAAGGAGACCAAGTCAATCTTTCTTGTACTTCAGTTCCTGATACTTATGAATAGATATTTATTCACAAATGAGTTAATTAAACAGTAGGAGTAAAATGTATTTTGTTTATATATAATTTTTTTAGAATGTGAGTCTTATTAAGTGTCTAAATTTAGTGATCGGAGAACCACAATTCCTGTTTCTTTCCAAGGAATGCAGAGTATGGCATACACAAATTGTCCATTTTTGCCAGTTTTACAATTAATGGTAATCACTGTAACCGAATAACTCATTTTATTTTATGCATTATTGGCTAAATTGATAATTTAACCACAATGAAGGCTACTGTTTTTATTGTCTATGGAAATGCTCTTGAAAGAGTGAAAGTATGATTTGAAATAAATACTTGCTACACACACACACACACGCACATCTTCTTTTGAAGTTGGTATAGGAGATTTTCAAATATCATTCTCCTTATCTATGTTGGGATTACACCCCTCCACACTTTAAATGTCTTGTTTGGACATGTGACTTGTGTTACCCATCTTTAAAAGATGGCTATTGCTTCCTTCTCTATTGCGAACACACTTGATGTATGACTGGCGGGCCCATAGAATGTGAGCACAGGGGCTATGGGCCCCTGCTACATATAACCTTAAGAGTCACTGTATGGTTCTGCCATAGTGCTCTTTGTTCTTTTGTACAAGTGGTGGTTGTTTAGATAAGGGCCACTCCTTTCTAGGCTGCCTGGGTCCTGAAATGAAGAGGGAAGAAGCTTATTGCAGCCAGCACACATGAATATGATATGAGTGAGAAACAATTCTGTATTCTTTTAAGGTAAATCCACTGAGAATGTGAATTTGCCTGTCCTTGCAGCACAGCCTACCCAAGAGTGGACTAGTAGAGTGAGCAAGTCAAATTCTTTCAACTTCTTTATATGGAAGGACATTTATGGATATTTATGTTCTCATTTTTTGAATGAAAATAAAAGACCTATTACTATAATGAAATAACATATTATATGATATATATGGCATAACCTGATGTATATATGTGTGTACATATATATGTACCTTCAAAATTTATATAGTCCCTCCTATCATTGCTTTCAATCTATGAGTATATGCTATTATTTATTATTCCCTTTTTACAAAAGAGGAAATTATGACTTAGCAAGGTGAATCAAATGCCCAACTCACTACACATTTAGTACATAGTAGATTCAGGATCCAAGTGTAGCACTTTCCTTACAGAGCCAGCACTCTACCATTGCATTAAGCTGCATTAACCATTGCATTAAGCTACCTACCATAGAGTAGTCGCTCTATAAACATTGAAAGCAGATAAAGTACATTTAATTGAGGGAATATACATGTGCAACACAATTATAATACCAGGTTGGAGCAAAAGTAGGCTTACAGTTGTTTGTATGGAAAATAATAAAATAATTAATAAATAAAAATATAAGAATATATTGTGTCTCACATACTCATAACTGTAGACCTACTTTTGCCCCACCCTGTATAATTCAGTAGACTGTTATATAAAACACTAAATATGGAATTCTATGCAGCAGTGAGAAAGAAGGAGCTTATATCCTTTGCAACAGCATGGATGGAACTGGAGAGCATTATGCTAAGTGAAATAAGCCAGACGGTGAGGGACAAATACCATATGATCTCACTTTTAACTGGAACATAATTAACAGAAGAAAAAAGCAAACAAAATATAACCAGAGACATTGAAGTTAAGAACAATGTAACAATAGCCAGAGGGGAGTGGGGAGGAGACAGTGGGGAGGGGGGATTGCAGGAACTACTATTAAGGACACATGGACAAAACCAAGGGGGAGGGTGGAGGTAGGGGAGGGAGAGGGGTTCAGCTGGGGTGGGGTGGAGGGATGGGGAGAAAAGGCACACAACTGTAATTGAATAACAATAAAAATTTTTTAAAAACACTAAATACAAGTTATACTGTATGATTTTTTACTAATTATATACTATATACACTTGAAGTAGTCAGACATCCTTCAAAGAACAATAATAATATTTTGACTGAAATTTATGCTACTATTTTAAGAAAAAGTTAGTTCAAGTGAAACATGGTATTTTCTTATATCTCCCTTAGAGTAATACTTCTTAGGCTCTTTTTTTTTTTCCTTTGGCTCTTATTCTGCTTTACCAATTTATTTAGTTAGGAATTAGGAAAATATATTATAAATCATCCTTAAACAGGTGACATGAATCCTGTGTATTTGCATTTCTCTATGTATCTTAGGCTGCACTTCCATTGTGAAAAATGAATGCAAATCAGAATGAGTGGCCACCTCTTCTGATTACTGCGAGTGAATATCCTGTTGTCTGTTTGTCTGTCTGTTTGTTTGTTTTTAAATCATTTGTTAAACTTCCCATCCTTGAATTAATAGCATTTGGTTTAACAGAGTAGGCTTTTAGAAAAAGATGTACTGTTTTTTGGATCAAACTATGAAATTTGGTGCCACTGATGTGTACTTTATATTTTCAAGATTTAAGATAAACTGGTGAGATAATGCAATCTTGTATGATTATCTATGAAATAATTAATGTTAAAGCAAAGCTTCTCAAATAATTATTTTTGGGGGGTAAAACTTACAATCTTCATAATGGAACTAAATTTACTGACTTTAATTTTAAGAAGACATTATCAAGGTTCTTTCATTCAATTTTTAATTTTTCTCATAGTCACTAATGTTCGTGCTGCCTAACCCACACCTCCCCACCTCTTCCACTAACTTGGAATTAAAGTATAAAATAACATTTAAACATTTCAATTAAGGGAATGGTCAAATGCTAAAATGAAACAATATCTCAAAAATATATTCTTTTGGGGCAGATGCACTATTTGTGTGTTTAAGTTTTCTGCTATAGAGAGAAACACTTATACAGGTTTTGTGGCTTGTCAAATTATTGAAATGTAAGGTTTAAAATTTCCCTAGGGTTTCACACTGCTAGCCATCCCCATTACACGTTCCTAGCCATTGCATGTCTCATTTTAATGTTAAATCTTCATCCCTGAAGTTAATTTTTAGTATGCTAATGAAGAAAAGGTCATCAAAAGGTCATTTGAGAAGGGGTTTGAAGAGCTATCTTGGATTTTTCCGGCATAAACCTGTTTCTTAGTGGTGGTCCTTGGGTTCCTTAATGGGTTACTGTGGGCAGGTGTAGCTAGCCTTGAATTTCCACCTTCTCTGGACGAGTTCATCCAAGTTCATACTGCATCTATTAGGATATGTGTTGGAGATAATAGAAGAACATTAGTGGTTTAAAGATTAAGTGATGATGTAGCGCACCGCTCAGGGACAGAACCTCTTTTCCAGTTGAGAACAATTCACCTGCTTCTTTAAGTTAATATAGACAATTTCCTTCATTCTCCTTGTGATTGAATTTGGGATGTCCCCAGGACACCACTTTTCTGTGGGTCTCTTAAGCAGTCTTTTTACATGTCTATATGGGATGTGTCTCCAAAGGTCAGAAATGAACTCGTTTACACTTTTCCTGACACTAAGAATGACTCTTTTGAAATATGATGGGTAAAAAATATCTCATGTTAATATTCATGTGTTTTGTAGTCATTCTTTCTCCCTTCCCCCTTCCATCAATGAAAAAATATATACTCCGCATTTTCTACATGTGAGGTACCTAAATTCTGTTTTAAGTACGCCAGACTCTCTCTTCTAACGAATTTTACGTTTGTATCAGTTTTCTATCGCTGTGCAACAATTTATAGGCCTAGTAGAATGCATGTTTATTATCTTGTAAATTCTGTGGGCTAGGAACCTGGGCATAGTTTAAGCCCAGCCCATACTCAAGAGAAGGGAATCACAGAAAAGTAAGAGTACTATACAGTGAGGTTAAGTGAGGGGCATCTTTGAAATCTGCCTACCACACCCTTCCTGCAGGGAACCTCACTCTGGAACTTCTCTTGATGTACCACCTACTCTGTGCCTCTGGGGCTTCGCACGCCTTTTCCCTCTGAACCAAATGTGCTTCTGCAGCTGCCTCTTCTTCAAGATGCAGACCAGAGTCCTCTCTCTGGTAATGCTATTCTTTATTTGTATCTAAAATTTCATCACCAAATAACAAGGTACAAGAGGTAACTTAAAAAGATATTTTTATAATCATAGAATGCTGAAACTCAGAAACTTAAGAAAATAACTACCTTCTTTTTAGGGGCACTGAGTAGATAAATTTACTTTCCCGGAGTTATATAATAATCAAAACAAGTCTCTTTGTCCTGAAATCTTCCTGCCAATCTTCCTGTTCTCTAAAGCTACGTGATATCCTATTTGTGGTTATTAAACTCAAATGACTGTTGTAATTTATAGTAATGGCTTTGTTTTTCCTTGAATGGTAGCCATATCTGCATAATTATCACTAGATATTTCAACTTGAAGTTATATTACCATAGAGACAGGTGTATAATCAAAGCCTTTTTCTCATCGATGACCTAGAACATTTTTCTAGGTTAGCAATAATTTTATAAAGGGGAAATTGACTATTTTTAGGTTATTCATTATATACAATGTGCTAAATTTACAGAATTAACATTGTGAGATATGAAATAAGTTAAAAATCCTTATGGGTAATGCATTGAATAAAGAGACCAGTTTCAATTCAGAGTAGGTTTATGTTATCCAATATTGGTTAACATAAAATATACTGATTTCTTTAAGATGTACATTGTTTTGGAGACCATGCAAGTGTGTGTGTACATACTCATATATGTATGAAGTTTATGAAAACCCACACATACATGGCATTTAAAAGGACATTTAGAAAATATTGAAGACAGTAAACTAAGCCTCTTATCCAGTAACACATTAGTAACTGACACAGGAAAGGAACCCTTGAAAAAATAAGAATACATAGCTTCCAGAGTCTGAAGGTCCAAGCTACCTAATCAGGCGATGCAGAAGGGTGTTGAAATCTGCATCTACAGATGAAATGACAAACATCAGTCTCTCTGCTTGATTTGGGGTAATAAAATGAATACAGGGACATGACTGTAGGCCTTTTTCTGAAAGAACGGGAATTATAGCACCTGATTCTCTCTTTCAGGCATGATATATAATGTGATCACATTCATGTGATCCAAATATAGATGACCACAAAAAAGTTTTCTGTTTATTTCTTGAATTGCCATAAAGATCAATTACTAGGAAATGAGATGATTTCAAAACTAATCTTTCACTTCATCCAACAGGTTAATTTTTGAACTATCTTCTTGCATTGAATTTCTTTTTGTTTTAAGCTTTTATTTATTTACTTTTAGAGAGAGTGGAAGGGATAGAGACAGAAAGGGAGAGAAATATCAATGTGTGGTTGCTTCTCGTGTGCCCCCAACTGGGGACCTGGCTTGCAACCCAAGCATGTACCCTGACTGGGAATCAAACCTGCGACCCTTTGGTTTGAAGGCTGATGCTCTATCCACTGAGCCACCCCAGCCAGGGCTGCACTGAATTTCTTTTTCACTGAAATTGGGAGTGATGTTGCTAACACTTGGCAATTTTGGTGAGTAGAGGGAACTTGTGGCTCTGCAAGCTAGGGCACGAATGCCACAAAGCGCAGCCTGTTTTCTGTTGTGTCAGCCATTGTTGTCACTGTGCTTAAACTGGAAGCAGAGTGATTTGAATTATGATGAAAAGATGTCATGGCTCATGGGAGATGGAGGATAATGATAATGAGCCAAGGTTCATAGGCTCGCTGTGCTGGCTGCATGATTTGTCCTGATAGGCTTTCTCTTCTGTGCCTGGAGGGTTAGCATTAGTATTTGACAGCATCCCCATTAAACGTCACTTTGTGAAGAGCTCGGGCCTGGAAAACTATCTCTTGTGCTTATGTGATGTGTGACAGTAAGGGACTCCCATCGTCTTTGGATATTCTAGGGACTCCACTTAAAACTTGTGCTCCTGAAAGCAGTCAAACCAGAAGGCACAAGCATTTCCACTTGAAAATAGGATTTTTTTTGAAAAAAAAAAGTGCCATTATTAAACTCAGCATGGGAGAGAATCTGAACCAGGATCTTCATCAATCAGATTAACTACTTTTCGAGATGAAAACAGACGAGGCACAGTGTGAGGTTGAGCAGATATTTATCAAAAGCCATATTAATAACCACATTCAGCTTTTTCCTGACAGTTTCATCTGAGGTTCCATGTTTAACATTTGAGTATCATATGTTTTTGTCAGGATGAGGCTGCTAAGAGCATCAATTAATTAATTCCTTTGAAGTACAGTTCAGAAAGGTAATAAAGTAACTGTCCCTAAGGCCACAACCAGTAATGGTAAGCAACATTCTGGAGCTAGATAATTTGTTACTTCAGAGAGAAATTAAAAGCAAAATGTCTTCTTGGGCCCACCTAAGGGTAAATGTAGGTATATTTTTGCAAAGTGGCAACAAGGTGTATATGCATTTCTCTATGCACAGACACAAATACATAGTCAGTATTCCTAATTGCCCACGTAGCTGAGATGTTCCTCATTTGCATGCTAGTGTATAGTCTAGCAAACAACACAAACAAAAGAATGGCCTCTTTAATTTGCTTTATCTAAATGGGCTGTAAATAGGCCAAAATTAAACTTGGAAAAATAATGAGGAGAGTTTTATATTAAGATTATCAACTGTACTTTAGTGTTTGAGAAAATTAATTAGGTGGGTTTAAAAAAAGATCTCAGTTCATGAAAAGTAACACTTCAACCAGTGCAACTCAGAATTTGTGCCTTGTCTCAGCTACACGTAGGGTCCGTATACTTAGGGACATGTCCTGCCTTCTCTGCTCTATGCAGGGCACATCAAATGCATGGCTAATGTAGATTTCATTTTAATGATGTAATAGCAATTGGCAATCAACCAAACCCCAGTAATCTCAGAGATACTTTGTGTATGTAAAGTGTCAAGCCAAAGTGAGAAATAAAAATAGGGCAGGTGTATGCTGCTGTGGGTTGATCACATGTGGCATATTTTTTCAGTCTAGAGGCATATTTCCTATGAATAATTTAGAATGAGTTCACTCACTGTTACTTGAAGATTCCAATTACCCTGTCTGCTTATATGATCCAACCTTATGACAAAAAATTGTTTTATAATATCCTGGATGAGATGAAGCACTTTGTAAAACACTCAGACTGACAAACGCAGAGACTAATGGGAAGTGGCATGACACAGGGGCGTGGACGTGAGTCTGGGAGTTGGAGGGCTGGCTTAGGCAATGTAAGTAAAACGCTTTCTCCCTCTGATCACCGATTCCTGACCACTCTCACTTACTGTGCTCCTGCATCATAGGCTTGGATTATAACCTTCTTGCTGTTGTGATGCGGGTCTATGTTTTGCTTCCCTTTTCTTTTTTTCATTCCTATTCCTATTCCAAGGTAGCTTTTTCTTCTAATTGACTGGACAAGAACATAGGAGACATTGGTGCTTGATCAATTCACTGTCCAGAAGGTATCTAGCCATGTGATATGCAAAATAGAAACATTTTTGAAGAAGATACAAGATTACAAAAACATTGTACATAAGTCAATGATGCCTCAGTCCCTTTCAAAGTAGGTACCTTGAAACCTCACACATTTCTCCCAGTCACCATCAGTTGCCCTGTCGTATCTTCCTGAATCTCATCAATGGTCTTAAATCTCTTCCCTTTGAAAGGTGATTTTAGTTTTGGGAAAACACAGAAGTTGCAGGGTGCCAAATCTAGGCTATATAGGGACTGAGTCATCTGGGTGATTTGATGTTTTGCTGAAAAAAAATTCTTCACTGAACATGATGCATGAGCAGGTGCATTGTTGTGATGAAGCTGCCAATCACCAGTTGCTGCAGCCTTCTGATCATCTGAACAGTTTCTTCAGAGGATGTTCAAACTTAATGCAAAACTTGATGCAAATTCATTGCTCTACTTGCTCAGTTATTTTGTATGTGATGGCCACACAGTACACATGCTCACTGAAAGGTGTCTACCGCCCCCACTGACTAGTACAGTGAAGTCGTCATTGTTCATACATGTGCATTCTAGTCTACTCTCCTTGGCTATTAGGTTACATTGATGTCTGGTAACTTTTCTTTGTGGTTTTTTTGTTTTTTATATTAATTTCTGAAAAGAACCCTATAAATTATATAAATTAATGCTAATATTTAATATTTGCTTTGCAAATCAATATTTATTAATTCATATTATGTACTACTCTTTATACTTTTAAATATATAATCCTGTATAATTTTCTTGATAACCCTATTTCATAGTATTGCAGTCCCCATTTTATTTATTTGTCTTTTTGCAGCTTTTTTTTTAGTTTTTAAAACCATTGATTTTACAGGGGAAGAAAGGGAAAGAGAAAGAGAGAGAGAAAACATTGATTTACTGTTCCTCTTATTTTGCATTCATTGGTTGATTCTTGTATGTGCCCTGACTGGGGATCAAACGCACAACCTTGGCATGTTGGGACGATGCTCTAACCAACTGAGCTGCCCTGCCATGTTGGGCATAATCCCCATTTTGAAGCCGAAGAAAGAATGAGAGAGATTTACACATTCTGTAGACAGTCACATGACTAGTAATAGATAGGCTAGTATTAAAGATTTGCATATATAAAATTTCAAACCCATGTGTTTAACTCCATTTTATGCTCCCTTCCTATCTATGCTGTAATTTCCCCAGGCTTTTACTTTTAACTTTGTTAACAGTTTCTTTCTCAAAAAAAATTTAATATTTATGTAGTCAAATCCATCCATATTTTCCTTTAGGGTGTGTGCTTTTGCTTTTGCTGTTAAGCTTTAGGGAGTCTTTACCTGCTTCAGTATTATATAAATATCATTAATATGTTCCCCTACCTTAGTGTTCTAAACTGTAAAATAATTTTAATTATAGATCCTTTCATAAGTTTATGAAATATGAAGCCTCTCACTCAGAAATATGCACAAATGCCCATATGTAGAAAATTTTGCCTGTCATTTCGAGGAATTTATAGAATCTGTAAAATCTGTGCATTGAGTTAAAAAGGTCGTGTTTTAGTTCTTTTTAAAAAAATGACTTAATTCTTTTGAAATGCTTTGATAAGTGTTATGGGCTAAATTGTATCCCCCGCCACCACCAAAATTCTATGTTGAAATCCTACCCCCAGTCCCTCAGCATGTGGCTGCATTTGGAGCCAGGGACTTTATGAAGAGATAATTAGGGTAAAAAGAGGTCACATAGGCGGGCCCTTTTCCAATTACCTGGTGTTCTTATAAGGAGAGATTAGGACACAGACACATGCGGTGGGAAGACTATATGAAGACACAGGATAACATGGCCGTCTACAAGCCAAGGAAAGAGACCTCGGAAGGAACCAGCACTGTCTATGCTGTGATCTCATTTCCAGCCTCCAGAATAGTGGGAAATTGTGATGCTTAATCCTCTCAGTCTGTGCAACTTTGCTGCAAAAGCCCTAACAAACTGATACAATGAGATAAGGATCTAAGTTTTTGCTTTGTTTTGTTTTGGTTTTTTTTGCAAATAGTTTATCATCTCAACACTTTTTATTCAATAATATATACTTATTGGAAAGTCACTTGAATTATATTCTAAATCCTTACTATGTTTACATTGACCCATAGTGTGTATGTGTATGTGTGCGTATATATGTGTGTGTATGTATATATGTGTGTTTGTGTATATATGTGTATGTATATACATGTGTATGTGTGTGTATACACACACATGAATTTTCTCCCATTTTTATTCATAGGCTAAAATAATATGGCTTTAATGAAGCTTGTTTTTAAATATTTAAATTAAAAAACCAAGTCCTCCCACATATTTTATTTATTTTCTCTTTCTGTATATGTCAAAGGAAATGTAGAATTGTTTTCCATAGTCAGAGTTACTCAACGTTTAGTTAGAGGTGAATTGGATTAAGTTTATTGTTTCTTTAGAAGAGAATCAACATTCTTTGCAATACTTAGTTTTAAACTGAGGGTAATATATATGGCTCTCTATTTGTTGTGCTATTTTTTTGTCCCTTTGTATGTCTTTCTAGTGTTCTTCCCAGGCTTTTGCATATTTCATATTTTGTTTGTTCCTAGATGTTTGATATTTTTGATGTTATTTTGAATAGAATTTTCTTCAAATTTTATTTTCTCCCAGTTTTTGGCTAATGTCAGAAAAGCCAGTGATGCTGATGAAGATGATGGCGACTGAGCATGTGGTACCGTCACAGTTTGATCATTATCACCCCTTATTTTGTTTTCCTTCTCCTTTTTCCTTGCCTCTTCTGTATGATATTTGTTTTGGGATTTGAATATACTGGAGAGTTATTAACAAATTGAGATAGATGTTCCCAAGTGGTTTGGATCCCAGGGTCTCAAAAGAATACAGATTTGGGATTTTTAAAGATCGTTAGAAGACCCTTTCCTTTATAGTATCTTCGTGTCTGTGTCAAGAGCCAGAGACACCTCTGTTTTACACTGTCACAGGTGGCCTTCAGGTGCCCCTGCCAGACCCTGGCACTCAGTCTTTTCTTCCTTTAAGCCAAATAACTGAAAGGAACAAAAAATGGCAAATTTCTTGTCTGCCTATGACCTTTATCATTACCTGTGAGTCTAATGCATTGCCTTTGTCCATTTTATCGTAGAGGGGAACCCTCGGAACACTGGAATTATCTTCTGGAGAGCAGGCCCCTTGTAGCACACACTTCCCCCACATGCGAGTATTCTAGGGACCCTTTGGCTTCAGCAAAGTTTTTGGAAGACTCTTTCAGTGCATTTGCCCATTTCATGATGGGTGATTTACGAGCACACCTGCCCACACTGTGCTGAGTGTTCAGCAGTTTTTGACCAAAAACTGCACGACCCCCATGCCCCACCCTCCCTATTCACTGGATCTTGCCAAGAACTACTTTATTTTGTTTCTCCGATGAAAAAAGTCCTCAAAGGGAAACATTTTGCCAATGTGGAAGAGATTAAACAAAATGCGGCAGAAGCACTAAAAGGCATCAAAGTCGATGAGTTCAAAACTTTTGAGCAGTGGAAAAAAATGTCTTGATAGGTGTACTGCATCAAATGGAGAGTACTTTGAAGGTGACTGAAGTTTAAACATGTAAGAATAAATACACAATTTTTTATAAATAAATTCCAGTTTTGGGGGGTCCCCCTCATATTTAAAAGCATTTTTTATCCTCACTCAAAGACAGTTTTTTCATTGCTTTTAGAGAGAGAGGAAGGGAGAGGAACAGGGAGGAGAACTGTTGAAGTGAGAGAGAAACATCAATTGGTTGGGTTGCCTCCATACACACCCTAACCAGGGATCAAACCAGCAACCTAGGCAAGTGCCTTGATTGGGAATCGAACCCACAAACTTTTGGTCTTGTAGACTGAAAAAAAATGTTCTAGGGAAATTAACCTAACAGGGTGATCTGCTTATAAATTCCTAACTGGGCAGGACATGGTGGGTAGTCATGCCCCAGGCATATCACATTACTAAAAGGGTCATCTTTGCCTTAAGCAAGCCCTGTCCATTGTTTCTGGGCATCTGGGTTAATAAACCTTTGAGATGGGTTAATGCCCCCTTTTTGCCTCTCCTTCTTATCATGAAGACCCTTTCAGACCCCTCCTTCTAAAGTGTGAGAACACATAATCTTAATGAATTTCTAATTAAATCTTGGCCTTGCTTCCCCCACCTTCATGTAATTTTCCCTTGTTCCCTCCTTAATCTCAAATGCATAAGAGAAACTGCAAACTTTCTCTTTAGTTTGGATTAGGAAGTGAAGGCAACTGGTATTGATGAAAAAAAGAAGTGGAATGATTACGTGACTAGAAGGAATATCTGTGCTTATTAATAAACTAAGGAAGGAATTTATATAGGTGTTGATAAACTTACATGGTGATGCTAAATCTAAAGAATGTCCTTAATTTTCAGTCCCTGGTCAGGATGTCTGTCTTCCTGTTGGTTTTGCTAACAGTTGTTTGCAATGCAGTGGTGCTTTAGGCTCAACCCAAAGGCTATTTTTCTAGTTTTAACATCCCACATGTTTGAGGCAGAAGAATTCAAGTCAATCCCTTGAGATGCCCGCTCTAACTCCAGATCACAGTGGATCCCTTTAGATTATTTTCTATCATATGCACTTACAAACTTTATACATTTTTTGAACTATAGCTATCATTCAAAAACTTACCTTTTTACAAGCCATTTTTCTCTACTTAATGAAAAAAAAGACCTTTGTGTTCTGTCTACTGGACACTTCTACGTGAGATCAAGGGAGAGACCTAGTTGGGAAGACTGTGGAGCCTTGGTTTCCAAGGCAAGAATGGGAAACAAAACAAGCTGACCATTTTCACAGGCAGGAACATGGAAAGAGTCTGGAAATCAGCTTGTTTTGTAATGTGATACTGAATTGTGTGGGAGCCTCGAAAGAGTGGGGATTGAAAATAAAAAGAGAAGCTTAGGAAAGGCAGTACTGAGAAGTCATTCTCATTTCGTGGCTTCCTTCATTTTTTTAAGAGCCACGTAGAATCACAACATATACCTTTGTACTGTTTGCATATTTTAGAAATTTACATCCTATTCTTACTGCCTTATGACAATTGGTTTAAAAAATGCAGCAACATTGCAACTATTTTCAAACTCGTCTTCCTTTCTGCCGACTCTCAGGGCTTTTCCACACTTGGATCAATATACTCACTTGTCAGAAAAAATTGTGATAAATTGTTTGCAGAATAAAGTCTATGCCTTTTAGCAAGACACAGGAGCTTGCTGAATTCTTTCCTTTTTGTGCATGTTAACTGGGCTCCTATGATGTATCAGGTGATGCTGGGCTTGCAGTTGTAAGACAGGGTCTTTCCCTTCACATCACTCACGGGATAGTGGAGATGTTAGGTTAACAAAGCTACTTTTGTAGTCAGATAAGCTATGGCACCTTAGTGTGAACCTTGCACAGCAGACACACTCTATCCACAGCAGTTGCTCTTCCCAGAGCACCTATGTATTTGTCTTTGCAAATGGTCTTCTTAGACTATAATGTCCTGTTTTCTTCCTATTATGAAGGGTCATATTGTGTTGGTAAATGTTTATCAACACAAATCTTATTGAAACTTATAATGGGTTTTCAACTAATTTCCTTTAAAGACTGTTTAGCCCAGAAGTTCTATTTGTAAGTTACACAAAGGCTCCCCTCCAGATCTTCCCAGAAGTGCTTATCTTCTGCACCCCCAAGCCATGCGGAGTTCTTCCACTTACTGGCTGCGACCTAAAGTGAGGTGCTTTCTCTAAAATCATTTGCTTCCAGTGGGTTTAGGCAAGCTCCCTTCATCACACAGGTTTTGTTTATAAATAAGGAGTGTTTTTATTTGCCTATCAAAGAGTATATACAAATCTGTTTACAAGAAAAGAAAATACTACATCAGACATGTACTTGAAACTGGCATATAGGTTTAAAGAAAGACTTCTGGGGTAAGTTGTGACTTATTGATGCAATAGAACAGATTTTTATTAATGTTATTATTTGTGTTTGCTTTTGTTTTATAGTTTGTATTTTTCTTTTAATCTCAGAATTATTCTGCTTTCATCAATACTGCCTGATTTCTGAAAGTTTTTTTTTTATTTGAAACCTGATTGTATTACTTTACTTCTCCATTACATAATTATAGTGATAAAACAACCCCAAATGCATTAATTCTGACACATTTTAAATAAATGGAGACTACCATGGTAAAAAGTTGTAGTCAGTATATAAAAGGTAGGCTTTAAACAGCATGTACAAAATAGACTATAATATAAGCAGATAGATTGTATCAAATGACATATCATTCATTTAATTAATAGGATAATTTATTCAATTATTGTCCTCTTCACTGAGTATACACAGGTTCCACCTGTGACCAAACATTGAACGCATAGTTTGGCTAACAAACACCAGAGCCAGCAAATGTTTTATTTCTAATATTTATGAAAATGCTTTTTTCTTTAAAATTTCTACATGTCAATATACTTACAGCAAGAAAAATGCTTGTAGATATGGATGCAGAATACATAGAAACGGTGAACCATGGATGGTGTTTATTGCCCAGTTCTCATGCAGGCACAGTCTTTGTTGTGAGAAATAAAGGTCAATATGCAACTTCCTGTTTGCGAGTGAGCAGGGGGATATTTGAAAAAAACATCTCCTGCTCTCTTTATTTGTCAAGAAACTATAATAACACAGTATGACAAGAGGCAATGAAAAGAATCAGTGTTTAATGAAAGAAACTTACTATGGTGAAAGAACTGTAAAATGACTCAAATACACACAGGCGCCCTCAGCATGGCTAGCAGCAGCTCCGCGTGTATCCTTCCTGCGTTCTGACTGAGAGACCTTCAGTAAGCCTCTTACTCTTTTTACATATCAGTTTCCCATTTGTCACATGAACTTAATAGTAAGGCTGCACATAGAATCATTAGGAGGAAGGGAAATAATGCATATTAAACATTTAGACTCTAGCATCTTTCTTTTTTCTTTTTTAAATTTAAATTTATTGGGGTGACACTGGTTAAGAGATATATATAGGTTTCAAGTGTACATTTCTGCAATACGTGTTCTGTATATTGTCCTGTGTGCCCAACACCCAAGTAAAAGTCGTAGTATCTTTAAAAGTCAGCTCCGTTGCTGTTTTTGTTCCTGATGGGAATCGCAGTGATGGGCTTCAGATCCACCAGCTTCACTTCAGGGCTGCTATTTTGAGTTGCGGTGAGCTTTAGTGCTGGAGAGAAGCAGTATGGTGAGTGGGAGGGAAGGAACACTTGGTTTGGAGGTAGCAGATCAGTTTCAATTCGGGTTTCCCCACACAAACATGAAAACTTGGACATGTTTCTTAACTTTTTGAGTGTGAATTCCTCGAGAGTAAAATGGGGATAAAAATAATTAGCTTTCAGGGTTGAGTGAGAAATAAATTATAAAATAAATTGCTCAGTGAAATCACAAATGTAAGTCTCAGATATTAGTGCTTCCTTTTCCTTTAAATCATACAGACTCATTTAGGTCAATCACCTGTGTTTGATTCTTTGTCCACATTGAGATGAATTTACTGATCCGATGCTATTTAGTTAGGATGACTTGAAACCACGTGTTAAGCAGTGGGCTGAAGTGCTGATCAGCTGTTGCATATCGATTAGAAAGGCTACATTCACCAGCCGGTCACCCCTGTGGTGTCCTGGCCAACCCGAAACACCATATGATAACCTATCAGTTTTTGTACAACTGATGCTTTATGGTGGGAGTTCTCAGGTAACATTTCTATGGGGTGAGTAGAGAGACCAAAATTTAGAAAAATATTGAAGTAAATGGCCTTAATTATGCCAGTGCCTTAGCATACATATGAACTTCCATAGCTCTGGCTTAGAGAGCTCATTTCTGACTATGAGACGTAGTTCCATCAAGGGGAAATGGGAAAATTTAGAACTTCCACAAATAACAGCATCAGTGCCCATCTCTGTGGTCTCCCCATGCCTGGACTCATCTGCTGGCCGTCCAATACTGGACCTGCATTTTCCTGGAAAAGTTAACGAAGTTACAACTACTTCTCTTTGGCCTTTGACTAAAGTATATTTAGTAAAGGATATAAAGGCAGTGTGTCTTCACCTGGAAGGTAGGACTTCCATCAGCCTAAAGATTTCATAGGAACCATAGGAAAAACTCTAAAGATTTCAGAGTTTTGTGGAGAGACAGATACAGTGCCAATGTATGCCAAAGGAAGGTGCTGTTCGTGGCCCATTCTCTTGATGTTCCAGAATGGGAAACTAGCAGACTGGATGAAGGCTTGGTGGGGGGGAGGGGAGGCAGTGTCTATCACACAAATAATTATTTTGTCTTTTGTTTATCATTTCCAATTTTTGCTTTTTTATTGTATGTATAGTACTAATAACCACAGTAGTAATAGTAGTAGTATTTTCAACAGTATTTTCTTGGTTTTCTATATTAAAACAGTTTTTTAGAACAACTTTTTAATTCAAGTCCAAATTATTCCTGCAAGGAAATTTTCTGGGTTTATGAATGTGGGAATAGCACATTCCCACATTCTGCTTATGTAGGGAGTGTCCCTGGGAAGAAGGGGGAGGAGCTGCTTTGGCAGAGCAGGAGCCATCAGATGATACATGTTGTTCCCTTTCTTCAGGATGCAGGATGTAACCCCTGAGCCTTGTAGCCTGAGGCAGGGTCAGCACTGATGGGTCATTGCAAGCTTCACTGGCATTGATGCAATCTAGACAGCAGAACATATTGGTGCATTTTCCTAAACATGTAACATAATTAGATCATTTTGTTTCTCTTTTTATAATCATGCCACATTCCATTAGGCCTCAGGGCATAAATTTAACATGCCAACAGTTAAGTATTTTAAACCACTTAAAAATCTAAAATCAAATTCACGTGCTTTCTACCAATATGCTATCAACAATTTCAACTTAGATTATTTTTGAAGGAAAAATGTCACATTTACAGAAAAATATAATTTTGGAAACCTGAGAAAGTACTGTGTTCCTGATAGCTTGATGTGCAGATTAGGCAAGCACAAGCTAAAATATGTTAGCCGATTCATAGTAGAGACTCACATCCAGGCCTATGATAGTATTTCTCATTGGTTTCAATTCTTTCCCCTAAACTACAGAATTTGAAGTCAGATTTTTAGTTCATTATTTCCAGAATTTTCTCTGACAGTAAGACCAAGGAAAATGGGAAAAATCCATGTCCTGTGTTATCTTTTAAAACTTAAAGATATCTTCATACTTCAAACATATCCTTTTAAATTTAATATTTAAAAAATTCATATTTTAGGATTTCCATTTTAGTAAATATATTAAATATTATGTTATATTTTTGTCATTTGGATGATATTTCATTGCAAGGAGTTTCCATAGTTGGTATAAATAACATTTTCTAATACTGGAAATGTAGATGGTGTTTGCTATTATAAAAAATTCTGAAACATCTTTTCCACTAAATGTATGGATTTCTGATGATTTGTTTAGGAATATTAGTGTAAAATATCAGAATTTTTATGCTGCTGAATAATAAAACACACTTTTTAATTGCATAAATACTCACTGAGCAGAGCAATATAAGATTGAGACATAAGTAAAAGATTTTTTTAAAAGTTCTTGTGAGACACAAATAACTGAAGTCAGAGATCAAAGTGGGACATTACTAATGACCTTCCAAAATAGGGTTATAAGCAAGTTCCATGAAAATTATATGTAAACAAATTAGATGACCTAGATGAAATGGACAGATTCTTAGAAACAAGCAAATTAAACTGGCAAATTAAATCTAAACTGACTCAGAATCAAAAAGAAAATTGCAACAGTGCTGTAACAAGTAAAGAAATTGAGTAAGTTATGGAATACCCCCTAATAAATAAAAGTCCAGGATCAGGTAGTTTCCTTCATGAATTCTACAAAATATTTATATTTTCAGTATTATATTTAAAAGAAGAAGGGATACTTCCTAATTCTTTGTACAAGATCAGTATTTACTTGACATAAAGCCAGTTAAAGACATAAGAAAGAAAATTATAGACCAATATCCCTTTTAAATATAGATTTAAAAGTCCTTATGAAAATACTAGTGAATTTGGATTCACTATGTATTTGTTGGAATGCTGGATTTGTCCAACAGCATATTGAAGAATTATATACTATGATCCAGTGGGATTTTTCCCAGGAATCCAAGATTGGTTCAACATAAGAAAATCAGCCAGTATAATACCACACGTCACTCACATGAAGTAATAAACACATGATCACTTCAATTAATGCATGAATGGCACTTAAGATAGTCCAATGCCCTCTCATGATAAAAACACTCAATAACCTGGGAATATAAGGAATTCTCTCAACATAATAAAGATATAGCTAACATCACACTCAATTATGAAAGACTGAAAATATTCATCTAAGATGAGAAATGAACTTCTTTTTGTGTGAGTGGTAAAGCTGATTTTCAAACTCACATGGAATTGCAAGAATCCCCAAATAACCAAAACACTATTTTGAAAAGAACAAAGTTGGAAGACTCATACTTCCCAATTTCAAAATTAACTATAAAGCTGCAGTAACCACAATAGTGTGGTATGGGCATACATCTATATCTGTCCAAAGAGCCCAGAAATAAACCAATATATCTGTAGCCAATTGTGGGTTTTTTTGACAAGGTGCCATGTACATTGAATAAAAAAAAAAGAGAATCTCATCAACAAATGTTTCTAGGACTGCTAGATTTTTGCAAACAAAAAAATGGAATTGACCCAAACCTACACTGTATACAGAAATGAACCCAAAGTGGGTAAATGACTTATATATAACAGCTAAACACTTAGCAGGACAAATAGGGTTAATCTTCATGACCTTGGATTTGACAGTAGGTACCTGGATATGACCGCAAGCATGAGCGAAAACAACAACAAAATAGACAATTGAACTTTATCAAAATTAAAATACTTTTGTGCATTAAAAGACATTATCAACAAAGTGAAAACCTACAGAATGGGAGAAAATATTTTCCAATCATATATCTGATAAGGGTTTAATATCCAGAAAATATAAATTAATATATTTAAAAGAATTCCTGCAACTCAAAAATAGTTTTTTAAATGGGCAAAGGTCTTGAACAGACAGTTCTCCAAAGATGAACAAATGACCAATAAGCACATGAAAAGAGGCTCCACCTCACTCAAAACTGCAATGAAATAGTGCTTCATACCTACTAGGATGGCTAAAATAAAAAACACCTGAAAAATAGCAAGTGTTGGCAAAGATGTGGAGAACTGGAACCCTTGCACCTTGCTGGTGGGAATGTAAATGATGCTATCACTTTGTAAAACAAATTGTGATTGCTCAAAAGTCTAACCATAGTATTATCATATGACCTAGCAATTCCGCTCCTAAGTATATACTCCAGATTATTGGAAAGAGATTCAAACAGGTATGTGTATGCCAGTGTTTACAACAGTCAGAGGTGAAAAAAACTCTTCACCAAGGTTTCACCAACAGATTAATGAATACATGAAATGTGCTATATATATAAAATGGACTATTATTCAGCCATTGTAAGTCATAGAGTCCTTGTACATGCTACAATGTAGGTGGACCTTGAAGACATTAGGCTAAGTGAAATAAGCCAGACACAGAAAGACCATTATAAAATTCCACTTCTATGAAATATTTAGAATAGGTAAAACTGTAGAGAGTGAAAGTAGAAGTGATGGCACCAGGGCTGGGGAAAGAGGGTGATGGGAAGTTAATGTTAAATGGTTACAGAGTTCTATTTGGGGTGATGTGAAAGTTTAGGAAATCATTGTGACACCGGTACGACATTGTGAATGTCATTAAGACCCTGAACTCTACGCTTAAAAATGGTTACAGTAGCAAATTTTATGTTATACATATTTTACCACAATAAAAATATTTTTTAAATAGTTCTTATGAGTATTCAGAAGACAATCTATACTTAGATCCAGCAATAGATAACCTTTATCTAGAGCTAAATATGTTTCATTTCCAGTTCTGAATGCTTAAAACAACTAATTCATTGTACACTTACAGAAACCTTATAAGGGAAATGCCCTTGCTATACCCATGTTACAGATGTGGAAAGTCAGACTGAAAGATGTTGAGTGATTTTCCCAGGATCACACAGTTACTAGTGGCATATGCGGGATTCAGACCCAGGCGATTTGTTTCCAGGGGCCACACTTACCCACGACACTGCGCTGCTTTGTATTCCATCACCTGTTCTCCAGTCATTACTTCTCAGACTATTCTTTGTAATATTTCAAATATTTTACATAAGAACATATATCATATATCAGGTGTTATTAGATAGTATGTGGGGTTAAGTACTGTAATCCCCAAATTCAAATTCCTGCAAACCCATGAACGTGGCCTTATTTGTGGACAGTGACAACACTAGGAAGAGGCAAGGAAGGGTCCTCCCTGAGAACCTTGAGAGGGAGCATGGCTTTGCTGCCACCTCGATTTCGGACTTCTAGCCTCCAGAATTGTGAGAAAATAATTTTCTCTTATGTCATTCAAGATTGTGGTGATTTGTTACAGCAGCTCAAGGTAACGAATATAGACAGCGTGCAACTATTGTTTTGTTAAGTTTTGCAGATATGATTCTGCTAGATATCTGCAAATATGTTTTATTAAGATTCAAAATCCTCTTGACTGATCTTTCATTGTAGTATATTTGTAACTATTTATAAGGAAAGAAAATTTGCTCATGGCTTTAAATAAACGTCTCTGTGTCATAAAATTTGTAAAATTCTAGTAGTACTACACTACTGGCATTATATTTGATGACAATAAGCCTTGTGTTCTATAGCTTTGTCCTAGCAGGTGGTGGACAGCATAAAGAATAATCTGATAAAAGAGATCTATTATTAAAATTCATTTGAATAAAAAAAGGTCAGCCATGGAGAATTTGTGATTATATATTGAAAATGAAAGAAGTAAACAAATTGCACAGTAATCTTGCTGAAGTATCAATGTTGAACACATTTAATAATCATCTGCTCTTGTTTCTGCCCCCACCCCTATATGCATCATAATTCAGGCCCAGTTTATTTGAAATAAACTCTGAAAAGGATATCTCATGCAGCGTGGCTCTTATTTCCATTGCTAGAATTTACAGCAAAAGAAAATTCAAACCCAACATGCACAAAATTAAAAAAAGAATAAATATTTGAAAACAAAAAGATAGTTATTTATGTAAATGGGATTTACACAAACATTAAGGCATAAATGTAATCAATGGATCTATTTTGACAGAGCCAAGTACCAAAACAATGGAAAACAATACCAGAACCGGCACACTACTTTACTGACATTCCAAAACACGTGAAAACATATATCATAGTTCTTTTTAAAATGGAGTTTCTTTCCGAATAATGAACTCCTGGAGTAATTTTAAAAGCTTATTTGTGACTATTAATCTTGAGATTGCTCTTCCTTACTGAAAATGAGACTCAGACCAGTTGGCTTGGTTAGAAAATCTAATCAGGGCTTGACATTCTGTTTTAGGTTCTGGTCTCTATATTGGGAATTGAGATAATTTATTACCAAAAAAATCTGAGAGGCAGTTTACCATCACCATTACTTGGAACGTTCAGTGCAGAATTTGAAATAGAATTTCCCAGGTGTTTTAATGTTCACTGGAAATTGATTGAACCTTTGACTCATGTTGACCCTCCGCGGGGACTGTCGGAGAGCAGGAAACAAGGTAGACGTGACTCCTACCTGCATGGAGCTCATAGCCTAGCAAGGGTGACAATCAGCAATCACATAATTATAAACTAATTTTGTCAATAATATATAATGAAACAATTATTTAGTTACAATTGTAAGAATTTAATGAAAAAAAATGTGCTGTATTAGATTCTTGGCTGTAAGCCACAGAAACCCAACTTGAACTATTTTTAACAATGGCAACTCACTGGCTTGTCTACTTGAAGAGTCCAGGGGTATTCCGGCTTCAGGCATAGCTGCATTTAGGTGTTCCATCCAGCTTATTGAAAATCAGCTTCTGTCCGTGATTCAACTTCATTTTCTGTACAAACTAAAGATAGTCTTTAACTTCAGGCAGAAGGAGTGGCTAAGTTCACAACCAGCAATTCTAGGCTTATGTTCTTCTTGTTGAATAACACAAACAGAGAGTGCAGCTTACCTGGTGGCCTTTAAATATTGTACTTCTTGAGATGAAAGGGACATCATTATATCTTAATATTCTGATAAGATTGTGTGAATATTTTTAGAGCTATTTTATGCTGCAGGCTACACAATAGAAAAGATTCAATAACAACATGTTTCCCTTCCACTTCTATTCCTAAGCCACATTTCTAATTCATAGATGCAACCTAGTGTGATGACATTTTCATATGTTTTATATAGATATATGTGCATGTATATTTTAAGGCATAAATGATGTTGTGTTCCAGGGCATGGACATGTGGATTGGTAAGTCTTAGAATAGCCAGGAAAGGGGACAGTTTCCATCAAGAATGGAGTAAGTACTTCAGATAATGGAGAACATTGTGTACCCGGTGACAGTGTGGGGAATTTGTTCTCAGAAAAACTAAAGATTTTTGAACAGAAAATCAAGAAGTTATCTACAGTTAACAAGTCAACAATGTGCACAGTGAAATGAAGAGATTGGACATTGGTGGGACCTGTTAGATATATAGAAATGGTAGTATGTGAGATAGAATGGGGGTGTAGAAATGAAGAGTTTAAGATGAATGATAGTGTTCATTCATAGTGTCCAGCATCATAGAATGATAATTTGGAAAATATTCAAGGTCAGTAATAACTGCTTTCAGAATGTCTTTTGTGAGCAGGATGACATCTTTTTGGACAATACAAATGAACAGGAAAACTGTTCATTTTAGATATTTAAATTATAGAGCTGCCTATTCAGAAGCATGACTTGAATCATTTTCTGAAGATATTTACTCTTATGGATTTAAACTAGTGAAACCACTTAGTATCTCATGTTTCCTCTCCACCTACAGTGTTTATATTTAAATTTCCATGTTAGTTCTGTTTATAATCTCTAGGGCACACACTGGTCTAGTCAATCTGTGTCAACTTTGGTGATATCATGTACACAAATGTACATTGTCACTGGAGTGATTTTTAAATGCTTCTTAATATTTCTACTTCTTTAACAGAACTTTAACAGATACAGGTTTCAAATGAACACAATTAAAAATATGGATTGATTTGCTAGTAATCTATGTTAACTGTTCAGTATTTTGCAAAATTTTTTCTTACAAAGTCACAGAGGTAGAAATGAGCGGTAGAAGAAATGGACTCAGGAAGCAAGTAACAGAGGCACAAGAAGAGCCCTTGGAGCTTAGGAGAGGGAAGGCGGGGGAGGGAAAAGTCAGGGGCGTGCTCTTGGGAGAGCACTATTTTGTATATAATTTTTTATAGCAAAAATATTTGCCTGTTTAGATTATTTGTTATTTGACTTTCTTTACCTTTTCTGCCTGTCCATCCCCACTTTACTATGATTGTGGGTTTCTGGTCCACTATAGCATTAGTGGGAATACAGATTTTTACTTTCCGGAAAGGTAGGGGTGAGTGTGTTTCTTTACTATGGCATATGCAGTAAGTGGCTACTCCACCCTCTTGGTTAGGTGAGCCAGAATTTTCCCTTTCCTTAATCCCCACACACTACAAAAACCCCAAAAGCCCAGTGTTGTGGGTCCTGGGTAACATGAATTTCCCTTTTGCTTCCCCTGATCTAGAGGGAGTAAGTTGTTTCCTGAGTTAATAAAACAATGAACGAATGACCTCATTTCCACCATTTTTTCAAGCCTTTCCGGGACTTTAATGCTATATTAAATCCCCTGGTTGAATGGGTGTGGAAGGATGGACTATGCTGGTCATTCTCCCTCTAGCCTCTCTGCCATGTAACAGGGAGCTAGAAGTAAGATTAAACAGACCTCTCTCACTGGTTTCTGGTTAATTTCTTCAAATGGAAAGACCAGACATCGTATTAAACTGGAGAAAGGGAGAAGCACGTTTTATCTGTTCCTGGTAAAGTCTTAGGCAACAGTAGCTGGAAATGGGTTAAGTGCCGGCATCTGGCTCTCAGCTTGGGCAGCGTGTTCCCAGTAGTGTGAGTGGAGCGGCATCAGTCCATCCGCCAGTCTCAGCAGCTCGGCACTCCACACCGAGCACACAGCAGCAGCGAGTTCTCCCTCAGTCTTCATGCAGAGTGTTTGAGGCTCTGGTCCCAGCAGCAGGCCCCACATCGGTGGGCTTCTGGCGGCTTCTGCAGTGCCGTGGTTGTCAGGCGTTTGGCTTCTGGTTGAGCATCCATGGCGGCGGTCCCTAGAGCAGACTCATCAGCATAGCAGTCCCGGACTCTTAATGACGTTATTTTCCTTGTTTTATTTTAAAGAATTGTATCACCTTTCTGCACTGACTATTCTCTGAGCACCCTAGTTTTCCTTTCATTTCTTTCTTAACTTTTTCGTAAACTTGTGTATTTAATTCCCTGTCTTAAAAATACTTTGCATGAAAAACCTAGGAGAGTTTCGGTTTTGTTTTGTTTTTTAAAATGGGCACTAATGGGATACTTTTTTCACACTTTGAAATTATACTGTGAATACTTCTTTATGGCTAGCTTTAATTTTTGTAATAAAATTAATCATGTAGATGAATGTTAATAAAAATAACCTTTATTTTATATTACTGTATAGTAACATTACATTGTAATATATGAATTACATTGTACATCACAATTTATTTATCCATTCTAGCTTTTAGATTACTTCCAGTTTCTAGATATTATAATGCTATACATATTCTTGTATACTTGTTATATATAGACATATATGTGCATAATATATATTATATATAATGTATACATTTCACTTGGATATACAATTGGAATTGAAATACTGGTCTGTGGATTTTTGTATTTGTATATTACTTTTTGTCATATATGACCACCAGTTTTCATAGTAGATGTACCAATTTATATTTTCACTAGAAGTCTTTGAGAGTTCCAGTTCTTTCATATTCTTTCATATTTGCCTCATCTACATTTAGTGCTTTAAAAACAAAACATTGATTTTTCTTAGAAATCAGCACTATAGACAAGATGAGGTGGGACAAATTGCCTTTGCCCCACTTAGCATTATCTGGGCCAACTTGAAGGCTTATGACTAGAATCGCCTGAAGTTTCACTATTTTGTATACTCAGTGCCTGGTGCTGAGATCCCATTGGTTGCAATCTCCACTAGGAATATGGCAGAAACACATGAACATGTAGGGATGTGTGTGTTGCTCTGTGGCTTCCTATAGCACAATGCCTGGATTTCTAGGGAAAGTACCCAGAGAGATTATACAATCTCTCTCTCTCTCTCTTTCTGTATATATATATATATATATATATATATATATATATATATATATATATATAGTTATATGTATGGTTATATATATAACTACATATGTAGTTATATATATATAGTTTGTTATGGTTATATATAACTATATATAGTTATAACTATATAGTTTGTCCAGGAAGTATCCAACCTTGTAATATGAAATATAGAGACAGTTATTGAAGATGATACATGATACAAGAAACATTCCCTCAGTCCCCTTCAAAGTGGGCACCGTGGGACCTCACACAGCTCTCCCAATTGCCATTAGCTGACCCATCATATTTTCTTGAGTCTCATCAATAGTCTCAAATCTCTTCCCTTTCAAAGGTGATTTTAGTTTTGGGAAAAGCCAGAAGTCTCAGGGCCCCAAATCTGGGCTGTAGATGGGCTGAAGCTGGGCTGGGTCACCTGTGTGATTTGGTGTTTCGTTGAAAAATTCTGCAAAAGATGTGATGCTTGAGTGGGTATATTGTTGTGATGAAGCTACCAGTCACCAGTTGCCCATAGCTGTGGCCTTCTGAATCACCCAAAAAGTTCCTGGGAGGAATGTTCAAGCTTAATGCTTTACTCACTCAGAATCATTTTGAATGTGACAGTCACACAGTACATGTGCTCACTCAACGGGAACTACCACCTCCACTGACTAGTACAGTGAAGTCATCATTGTTTACTCATGATCATTCCACTCCGCTTCCCTTGGCTGCCAGGTTACATCGATGATATGCAAATCATTCTCCTTGTATTAACAATGGTTGGACTTTTTCCAGACAGACCTCCTATATAGAGAGAGATAAAGAAAGAGACACCAACAAAAACTGTCAACTATTATGACCAAGGTTCAGATATCCCACAGTGTCAATTTCACTGCATATTACTTGTTATAAATAACTAAATGTAGAGATTACAACATCCATCATTATAAGAATCTATTTTAAATACTTTCACGACTTCTCTGATACTGTAAATATCTCTACAAATTTTTCTCCATTCACCCTTTTCTGCTTTGTTTTTGTTGTTTTCATTCATCTCATTCCTCCACATATTTTAAATCATGAGACATCATTATTATTGTTTTAAACAGTCAATATTTATTTAGATTTATATGCAGATTTGCTTTTATTGGTCACCTTTGTTTATTTCTGTATTATAATACCAGCATGTGGAATTGTATTTCTTCTACCTGAAGAAATCGTTTGAAGATCCCACCAGTCTCCTGTGAACACATTTTCTCTTTTTTTAATGAAAAAGTATTTACCTGTAGTCATCTTAAAAGAGCACTTTTACTGAATATAGATTCTAAGTTGACAATTATTTACTTTCTGCCCTTTAAAGCTGTCATTCCATTGTCTTTGGCTTTCAATGTTTCTGTTTAAAAGCCAGCTATCAGTCTCTCTGTTAATCCTTTGAAAATAATGCTTCCTCTCCTCATTTTTTACTGCTGTCACTACCATTTTTCTCTCTGTTTTTTGTTTACAGCAGTTTTACTATCATGTGCCTGAGTGGATTTTTTTTTGTGTTGATCACGTTTGGATTTCAAAGAGCTTCTAATTTTTATAACAGAATATGATTTATCAATTTGACCAATGCCTACAATTTTGACTAACACCTACTTTAATATTGATTCTGCCTCATATTTTGTCACATTTTTACACTCCAATTATATTTAAGTTTTTCATTATGTCCCATATGTCTTTTTTACTTCTTAATATTTTCCATGTTTTTATACATGTATTTGTTTCTATCTGGGTGTTTTCTACTTGCCAGTTGTTCAGTTTTCTAATTCTCTCTTCTGCTATCTAGTCTGCTCTTAAACATATCAGTTTATCATTATTTATATATTTTACAATTCCAAAATTTCTATTTAATTGATATCTATAAACTCTACCCTTCAGTTACAATTTATATCTATTTACTTATAGGGACATATTAGTAATAATTATTCACCCAAACTGCCGAGTGAAGCATCATTAAGACACAGCTATAGATATTGGGGGGTGTTACATGTTTTTTATCGTGCTTTTTATCTCTATCATAATAAAAGTCAATATTCACAACATAATTCAAACTATCTGTCCTGGTAATCCCAATATTTGGACCATGGATGGTGTCATTCTATCATGTGTTTGTATTTTATTGTTTTGACTTTTAGTGTCTTGATCCTTTTCCTGCTACAACTTACAGTTTTTGAACAAATGCTTAATATTTTATATAAACTAATGTTAGATGTTCTGGATCTTGGTATAATAAATTCTCACTATTTGTGGTAGTTAGGTAATACAAAGTCACTAAATTAGTGAATATTGAACTAGTGTTCCTAGGGGAAACATAAGGTTAGATCCTGGGGGCCTCTGGTCACAATATTCTTAACAATCAGTTACTATGTAAGTTTGTTTTATGTGAGTTTCTCTTTAAAGAGACCTCATTTAATGTACATCATTAATTCATTAACATTGAACGCACAGGCAGCAGGATTGTAATGTAGCTTATCCAATGTGTATATATTCTCCATAAGGCAAGCATAGCCTTCTTACACTTCAGAGCACTAGACGACACTTCAGCACTATGCATCTACCATTTAAAACAATGAAATCACAAACAGAGAAAAGCATTTGGCACTAAAAGGATGCTTGTTTTATGGTATGAGGCCTGAAAAAAGAAAGCAGAGTGCCACTTGTTCAACCTCAGCTGAGAATGTGAGCGCTGAGCAACTCAAAATTTTCATCCCTCTGTGCATGTCCACCAATAACCATGAAAACATTTGAAATATTGGTTTTAAGGGGCTACAAAAAATTTTTAATGAATAAGCAAAATTGCAAATATGGAATACTTGAATAATGAGGATTGGCCATAGCTGTCCAGGAGAGAATTTAATTTTCCCCTCACAGGAATGTTATCTTTGTTTAACCAGTGTGGTTGAGATGATGCTAGGATCTTGGTTAAAAGCATTTAGAAATGTTCTTCTTTGGTGGACTTTAAACCCCAATTTTTGTCTTAGTAACAGCATAGTATTTCCGAAATTTCATTCTAACATATTATCAGCTGTCTTTTAAATGCTTGTCCAATTACACCCTGCTTTAGAAATACTCAAATGCCTTCAGAAGAAACTGTACCAAATATCAAACTCTTATCTTTATTGTCTCTTTAGCCCTAGGATGATTTCAGTGCCTACCTTCCTTCTTGCTTCATTGGAGCCTCAGACTCCAATTTGTAACTTCCTACTTCAGTAAGACTTTCATGTCCTCGAAGCCACAATCGTCTGCTTGAACTCTGTGCCCTGCAATGCAAATTTGCAGGAAAAAAATGTCATGAGGGAAAAAGCAGTGGTGAATATAAACTTCTCTCAACCCATTCTTTTATTTTTTTTTTTTTTTTGCTTTAGAATCTTTGTCTTCAAATCCTGGTTGCCTTAGCTGCTCTTCTATGCTTCTGAAGAAATGTTTTTATGTTTTTTTAAGATTTATATTTGCTATTGATGGGAAAGTTATTCTGATAAAGCTATTCCCTCCTCCCTTTTTTGTGGCTGATAGAGCAAGTCTGATATAATATTTATTAGTGAATAGATATTCAGTTCACTTACCAAATGGTTTAATGAGTATTAATTAAAAATATATTTTATCACTTACTATGTGCCAAAAATTGGGGATATAACTTTAAATAAAGTGTATATAATGGTTTTCCTCAGTATTCTTAGTATCTAATAAAGGATAACTTTGTATTATAAGGGTGATAAGAGTAAATAGAAATACATATGAAAAGCCCTTAACTGGGCCTTGTGAATTCAGGAAATAATTAATAGAAGAAAGGACATTTAAGCATAATCCTGGAGATTGAATAGAAGTTAGTCAGGTAGGAAGTAGGGGGATTTGGAACAAAAGAGAAAGAGAAGTTTTATCAATTAAAAGAAGTTGATTAAATGTCAGAGAAGAAAAGCTTTAAAAGAACTAAAAAAATTCCTAGGGGCCTTTGGTCACAACAGATTAAAGTAGAGAAAAGGTAACAACAGTTCACAAGAGGCGTAAATTCTGTTAACATTAAATTTTACCCTAGATTAAACCAATTTAGGAGTGTAAGTATGAGCAATAGTGTAACTTTTGCATATTAAAATAATCACACAGATTGCATTATGAGCAGTGTATCAGAAAAGATCAGAGGTAGGATACCAGATAGGGAAGAATAACACAGATGAGTGAGGATGGTGGATTGAAATATTTATTTTATATAAAAAATACATAAATAGTTTATTTTCATTGTAAAATATTGGACCAAGCCAGGCATGTATGAGCACACAGATTATGAGTTTTCTCGCTCTCAACCTTACTCCTTAGAGTTAGTTACTGTAACTACTATCAGCAGCTTGGTGAGAACCATCTAATAATGTTTTAAACATATGTGTACATTATGCAAAAAAGTATGATCCAATTTTATTTTTCCCAGGATGATGGCCATTTATGAAACATAAATTCCTCATATCCATTGAACCTAAAAATGAAAGAATTCAAAGAAAGCAAAATTGCATTAAAAATAATGATTTAAAGACTAATATGAAGACAGGAATAAGTGGCCTTGAAAGGAAAGTGGGGAGGAGGGAGGAAAGCAGAGGGAGGAGAGGAGGAGAATTAGAGAGAAAGAGAGAGAGAGATTGAAGGTTAGGATGAGAAGGAAAATGTAGAATTTGTCAGGAGAACAGAAACATCCTTGAGAGTTATTAAATTATTTTTCTATGCTCTATGTAATGTTTTCCTTTCTTCTATTTCCCTGCAAAATTTTGAGTAAAAACTTATTAAAGCTTTATGGAATGGATTTAATTTGGGTGGGGCAAAAGTTAAAAGTTTTAGAAATTGTCTCATCCCTGGCTGAGACAGAAAAGCAGTGTGCAGAAGACAAGTCCTTATATGGATAATTTGCACTTATCTATTTATCCTATTCGAAACACACATTTCTATACCTATACTCAGAAAATACATACAACCTATGCACATAAATATGTGCATACACATGTATATAAGTTCATATGTGTACATCATGTGAATATAAGTGTGTAATCACATACAAAAAAGTTGTGCCCCTTGCCTTTTTCACCATGTATGACAGCCATCTTTATCCATATATGTATCAATTCACTAGAGATTTTTGAAAGAGTTGTCATGATTCCATGGTCCTACCACAATTAATTTAGCCAATTTCCTTTTGTCAACTTTTTAGCTTTTCTATACATAATAATATCTGATCAATAATCCCAAAGGAAATTATTTTCTGTATATTTATGTTGTCTCTAAAAATTAATATGGGGTAATCATTACATATGGTCTTGTTTATTTGAAGATTTTGTTATGTGCTGTGAATTTGATTTTTCAATTTTTTAAAATTTATTGATTTTAGAGGAAAGGAGAGAGAGAAACATCAATTTGTTGTTCCACTTATTTATGCATTCACTGGTTGATTCTTGTTTGTGCCCTGACCGGAGATTGAACTTGCAGCCTTGGCCTATTGGGATGACAGTTTATAATCAACTGACCTACCCGGCCAGGGGAATTTGATGTTGAGAAAGACTTTACCTACCTGTGTTCCTACCAGAGGCATTTGAGAGTGCTGAGTCTTTACTAGTCTGATCTTGTCCTTTGGGTACAAACGCCAGAGCAGCAGAAACATTTCCTTCTGGAAGCAGTAAAGGCAGTAAATTTGCTTCCAAGGCAGTTTGTACTTCCTGCTTTCCTTTCTAGTAGCTGCATCTGTTTTTTTAGCTGGAACAGTTTATGAAGACTCCCTTCAGCAATCCTGTTGTGGGTGTCGTCCTCACCGTATTCATCTGGTGTGACGAGACATTCCACTCTTGGCTTTGCGTGTTCCTGATTCTCTGTTCACCGAACAGCGTTTTAGTTTATATTGGTTTCCCCCTTTCGAAGATTTCTTGGCTAATCAAGGGGAATATCCATTTCCTCTAATGACCTAGATTCACATTGTGACTAAAACAAGTTTTATCATTCTGGTAAAATTACTCTCAAGAGTGAACTTATTTCATTGGGGTAATACTTAGCAGAATTAGTCTATGCTTTTTATATTTACAAGCACACTCAATAATACTCACTCAACACCAAAAAAATATAGCAGGGAATTGTAATTATAAAAATTAACATCATTTCCCTAAATTGCTAGTAATATAGTAAAGCATTTATGTGCATCATGAATAATATAACGCTGGAATCTTATTGTTATTAAATATTTAATACTTAAACATTGAAAGCAATTTTCTTACTATACATACAAAAGTATGCAAATATTAAGCTTAAGTAGTCAACTTTTTATCTAAAGAATTAACTTTTGAATATAATTTAAAATTTGGCCCTTAAAAAGACTATGGTAGATTATATTATTATTTGTATTCATTGTAAGAGAGATAATTTCTAGGAAATGTGTTCATTATTGGAATTAATGTGTTAACATTATAAATTGATAATTTATTATTTTAAGAGCCACCATGTTATAATGTGCTTTTAGTAAAAAATGCATTGCCTCAATTTATTAATGTAAGAAAAACCAAGAGATTTGTCAAAATGTTATAATAAAGTTGTAATAAGAACACACAATAGTTTCTATTGGTAAATCATTGGTTGTCAGGCAATGAGGGTCTGTTGACCTTACAATGACTTTTTCTTTAGAACGGTCTCATAGGCTTCTCAACGAAAATATCTGAACACAGGAGGATTTAGGTCAAAACCCTAATTTGAATCAGTATTAAATGTTAAAAACTTACTGAAGCTTTCAATAACCTATGACTATGATGATATTAGAATTAATTACCTAAGGATGCAAATAAGACTGTAGTTAAAGCATTTAAAGTCTTTTATAATCAATATTGAAAACTATTGAATATGTTACTCATGGCATTAGAAATTTTAAGTTATAATATTGACCATTCAAAATTTTAACTATTCACGAAGACCCTTGAATCTATCGTGTTCTCCACTGTGTCCAGCACAATACTTCAGCCATAGCAGATCTTTCATTAACAATGAGTAAAATGCGGTCTTATGAAAGAGTGAATCAGTGAGAGAATAAGCCTAGACAACTATCTAGTATCTGCTTTTAAAGTAATGATTTCTTTAAATCCTCACAGTGATACTTCAGTACATATTCTTATTTTCATTTTCCAGAAGAAAACATATTAATATTAGTATTAATATTAATCAGTCATTAACATTTGAGCAATATTTCTCCAGACTTATCCCTATAAAAATATAAAGGCAGAGAGAAGTAATTTTAAAACCTGGGATTATAGTGTACATGATTTTAACATAAACCACTAGATAAAATATATCCTACATAATGGAAAATTAAGGTCAAACTGAAGGGAACTGCCAAATTTCTGATAAATATTTCTTTATAGTACCTGACATAAGAATCTAAAGAAATTACCTAACTTATGAGAGAAATATTATGAAGATCTTTCAGGTGATGAGTTCATTGTGTGTGCTGCTTTTAGTATTATATTTCAGTTTTAATTTGTATTGAATTCTTGACAAATCATCTCATATATTTCCCTTCCATCTCTACATCATTTAATTATTTTTATATCATGAAGGTACATGCCACTTATTTGTAGTTATGAAACATTTATTCTCTCCTTTGTTGAGTATTAGCTATATAGTTATATAGCTCCAAAATCTATTCACCACAACATGTACAATTGGGGATTATTCATTTTAACTAATCTGATAGTCTAATACAGTTTATCACCAAATATAATTTTCATATATGCTATATTCTGAGTGTCCAGGCTTACTGCATTTTTGAAGGACAAATTGCCTACTTTTCAATTTTTAATGCCACCATCCTTTCTGTCAAAAATTTGTAGATATTACTGTATTGTAACCTGAAGTTGAGTGTTATTATGGAAGAAGCTAAATAAAATATTTGAAAGCATACTTGTATATAATTTACTTTATATTTTTCTTTCAAATTCAACTCTTCAGCTTCAGAAATTTTCTTTAATTATATTTTAAGTGATTTTGGCCCACTTATTCCATCTTTCTATTTTTCCCTCCAGAGTCACCCATTATGCCCTTGGCCTTCACATAAAATTTACTCTTTGTGATGTCTTTCAGAAAATTGTACTTTTATATGATATCAGGTTAGATAAGTAGGATAAAGTTTGTAGATGGACTTGAAAAATTGGTTAACTTCAGTGTTGCTACATGAATAGATATTTTTAATTTGGTCAACATCATTTGCTTTATAAAGAAAAATGTATGCTGAGTGAAATAAGCCAGGCAGTGAGGGACAAGTACCATATGATCTCACCTTTAGCTGGAACATAATCAACAAAAGAAAAAAGCAAACAAATATAACCAGAGACATTGAAGTTAAGAACAATGTAACAATAGTCAGCGGGGAGTGGAGAGGGGATAGTGGGAAGAGGGGTTTACAGGTGCTACTATAAAGGACACATGGACAAAATCAAGGGGGAGGGTGGAGGCGGGGGAGGGAGGTGGGTTTGGCTGGGGTGGGGTGGAGGGATGGGGAGAAAATGCAGATAACTGTAACTGAATAACAATAAAAATTAAAAAATATATAAAAAATGTATAGGTTCTTGATGGCACAAATCAAGCTAAGAGCAATGTTATTTCTTGTATTTTGTCTTGTTTGTTTTATGGTTTCTTTTTTTTTTTTAATAAAAAATCCTATCTCCTTAAAATGCTGATAGAACTTTGGGTTAGTCCATGTTAACACTAACTTTCCAAAGCTTTATTTCTACTCAGTATAATTTAAAAATTAAAAGAAATCCTTAGAACATTGAACCATCTTGGTTAACCATGCTTATTTTGGTACTATTTCTATGAAATAAATCTCTTTTCTTTATCATTCATCTTGTACTTTCAATAATTTAAACAATGGTTTATTGTATAGCATTTCATTGAGATATGTTTGTTTTCTCATCTTTCTGCCATAGATCTTTGCAATATCTTAATATTGTCTAGTAATATCTAGCAAAGTCCAAATTTAGTAGCATTTTCGCTCTCTGTACAACTCAATTTCTAAGAGATTAAACTCTTCAGAACTGCCATGATTTCTGTTTTAATTTTTAGAACTTAATGCTAAACTCTTTCTTCTGTTCTGTGAACTGCACAGTATCTTTTACATAGTTTCTTTTCAGCTTGTTTCTAGTTCTTGCAACCAAATAAGCAATTGCAAGTTGGAAAATGAAATGATTCTTTCTCCCTTCAAAAAAAAAAATCTCTGATCTCTGGGGAAAAAATCTGGTTGTTTACAAAGTCATACTCAGCATGAATTATTTGTTTTGAAATATTTATGATAATTTTATAAATCCTTCTACATAAAACCTAACCTTGATCTTTACTGTTGCTCAACCTGTTCTTGGAATGAGACTTTTCCTTATAAATGTTTTATGGTAAATGTTAATAGTTAGGAAAATTATAAAGTAGAGATTTAAATTGAGATATATTGTAAAAGAGCAGAACTGAAGTTCAAGTTTTGCAGTGGGCCTTGGGAAAGACAAAGAACTCTGTTGTCTTTGATAGAATGGAATCCAGACTTGCATGAAGGGGAACCCATAAGGACATACAGTGTCCTGTCACATCCTAATGTGCTGTAGGACGAAGCCACAGGCATAGTGTCAGGCTCTAACTAGTATATCCAGATGGTTGAAGAAACACTGCGTCCATGTGAAACTCCCCTTACGGCTGTGCTCAGCCAAGATAAGAGAGACATGTTAGTTTGCTCTATATGTAACATCCCAATTGTGTTTCCTCCAAAGACAGCAAGTACTATAGAAGTTCCTTAAAGCCTACTCTTCACTCATTAGCAAAAAAGAACTAGAGAAATTTAGCTTTTAAGGTTCAAAACTATAGAGAATTAAATGAATGTACTATTCAGTATACCAGTATTATATTTCAAAATGTGACATAATTTGTTTAAAGTAAAATCTATATAGAAATACCACCTAAAGATTCCATTACATTTCTATAACAACAGTTCTAATTCCATCATTTGATTTGGAAAAGAGTTACCACACTGTGTGAATCTGGCAGTTTGTCCCAATGAAAATTTTATTATTATTATTTTTTAAGATTTTATTTATTTATTTTTAGAGAGAGGGGAAGGGAGGCAGAAACATCGATGTGTGGTTCCCTCTCTTGTGTCCCCTACTGGGGACCTGGCCCACAACCCAGGCATGAGCCCAACTGGGAATCTAATCTGCAACCCATTGGTTCGCAGGCCAGCACTCAGTCCACTGAGCCACACCAACCAGGGCCCAATGAAAATTTTAAAGGAGACTCAGATGCCAAGTTTGTTGTTTTGTCTTATGCTCAGCTATTGACTCTGGTCCAGGTCCAAGATTTTTATAAAAATCTTAGTCACAATAAAAAGGTCCAACAAAAATATCATGTGCTGTCAATAGCCAATGCAAAGAACTACAAGAGAGAAAATGGAATGGTAGATATGTCACAAAACACCCAAGAACTTCCTAATTGACTGCTTCACGAGAGGAAATCAGCTTGGTAGCAGTAAAATCAGTGCAGAAACCATACTGGACACATGCAGATCCATTCCTGTTATGGTCTGAATTATGTCATCCCAAATTAATGTGTTGAAATTTCAACCCTCAGCATCACAAAGTAGAACCATATTTGAAGATAGGACAATTTTAGTGGTAGCAGAGGTTAACTGAGTTTATATGGATGGCCCTAACCCATGTATTTGTAGACAGGACTTACAAAAATGTGATTAAGTGAAAATGAGGACAGTAGGGCAGGACCCTAATCCAAAATGACTGGTGTCCTTAGAAGAAGAGCAAGAAAAGTAGGTGTGCTTGCACATGGGGACAAGGCCACGTGAAGACATACCACGAGGACTGCCATCTGTTAATAAGGAAAGAGCCCCCAGGGTAAACCAGATCTGCTGACACCTTAATCATCGACTTCCAGCCTTTGAAACCGTGAGAAAGAAATTTCTGTTGTTTAAGCCATACAAGGGGTGGCATTTTATTATGGCAGCTTTAGCAAACTAGTATGATTTTCATCTTTTCTGAGGTTTCTTTTCGTGGTAGTGGGGTTTTTCTTACCCTCTTAGTATGAATTATATTATTTTTTATCTTCATGTGGAACAAACCACAGTACAATCGAAACACTATTTGTGGTGTAGCTAATTTTTCAAGCTTCTGTGTATCTGATGTAACACAAGCATCACACATGCTAAATTCACCCAGTGGCGTAACTATTGCTGTGTTCTTTAAGACCCTGATCCTTAATTCTATAGCATATGCTTTGACTTGTGTGGTTTACTAAAATTTCAAGTGTACCCTGTTGAAACTCTCTGAGCAGAGAATAAATCTAGCAGAAGAAAAATGTTTTACTAAATTAAATTCATGGTGTCTACACAGCCTGATAACATACTCCCCAAGATCTCACATGCATCTATCTAACACTTTTAGCAGGCTACCAAGTTTCCCAGAATGAACCTTTGACTGAATCATTATTCTAAAGTCTGTATTGACCAAAAACATAAATTCGATACTATATTCTCCTAGCTCATTTAAGTGAAAAATAGGTGTATGAAATAGAAAGATGGCTGAGTTAAGTCTTGGAGGATTTGGGTTTGTTTATCTACATTTACCAGGCTTTTATTTGGAACAATTGGTGACCACTGGAAAACCACAAGTAGTTTGCACTTCCAAAGTCTGATATTTTCCATTGAGAAAGCAACTGGCCACTGCTTTCATATGCACAATCCCTGGTCAAGACATAAGCTCTGGTAATCCTTTACTCTTTGCAATTAAAATTCTTAAATTCAAATTTCTGTGGCATTCTTTAGACTGAATTCTACACATATTTACACACACTGAGCTAGACATAAACAGCAGGTGCTGTCCTCCTGAAGGCCACTAAGCCTGTGGCAGTTCTGTCCATTACAGGACTGATCCTCTCTTGATATGCAAATTAGCTTGGACTGAAGGGAGGTTGTCAAATTCTCTAGTTTTACTGTTTTAGGAATGTACACAAGAAGTCCCCAGACCTGCCTATGAAAAGGATGAAGGAAATCAGCAACACTGTGTATCTAACTTGGGTCAGGAGCTCCTACAAACCTTTCCTAAAACATCACATTAATCCCTTCCAGGGATCTCCTAAAGTGGTTGTTTGTACCCCAAAGTTAGAAAAGAAAATGAGGGTAAGGTTAGGCTAAAATATGTATCGAAGGGCTATCTAGTGCTGTCTGAAGTCTCTCCCTCTGAAACCATCTTAGACGGAGTGTCTGCCTGTCTCTTGTACATACACAGTGACCCACTGTGCCTGCACTGTTCTTATGACATTTGAGGTCACTGTGAGCACCGAGATACTGCAGTCCCAACAGCAAGTGGCCACACCGAAGAAGACATTCTTATATAATAAAACATTTGGCCAGAAAAACAGTGTCAGATGGACCATGAGTCAGCACAGTTTTTTTTTTTTTTTTTTTCCCACTACACAATCTGAATCGACTCATTGGGTTCCTCTGTTAAAGCTGTTTGTGCCCAACCGACATTATTCCACAATTTATAAGTAACCACAGTTATATGTTGAGTTGTGTAACGCTTTCCCTTCTGAAGGAGTTAAATGGCCTTTAAAAATTCAACTTTAATACTTGGGGAGAATGTTTATGTTATGGTTTCTGGTTTATCAAAACAACAATAATATTTATTTGGAAACCCCTGTGTTAGGCACTTGGCTGAATGATTTTACACATGTCAGGGTGGAGAGGCAGACTAGCTGAAGCTATTTGAGAAACAAATCCTGTATGAGTGTATCATCATTAGTATGTAAATTTTCTGTGCTATTGCTTTCCTGGCACATTTTTTTCCTTATTTGTCCCTTTCACAACTCAAAAGGGAATCATTCAAGTCTCGGTTACTTGTCATTCCTTTTTGACTAGACAAAAAAGCAGAGAACGAAATGAAGGAAGGCATTTGCTCATGCTAAGAAAGCCTCCTTTAGGAAGCTGAAAAGGGCTGTAATTAGTTCTAAAATATCATCTTATATCCACCGTGCATATATTTTTCACACACACAGAAATGAACATTGGAGACCAAAGGGCTTGAAATGTAAAATGATGCAGCTAAACTTGATTTGGAAATAGTTGAGATGCAATTCCCAGGTGCCGCATTGATTTGATAGTCTCCTTCTGGGAGGAAACTGAACCCTGCAGGATCACCAATATTTTCTAACTCCCCTCTGATTATTGTTACAAACTGACAGTGATTGATTTTGAGTAATTATCCTGAAAAAAATGAATTAGATTGTAAAATAATCTTCCTGATTATAGAGGAGTCTAGTTCATTTTTGTAATTAGTCCTTTTTTTAAAATAAAGAATGATGATTTGACTAACAAAATGAATTTCTTATATGCTAAACTACTTGACTTTTTTTTTTTAAAGAGCTACGTAAGTTAAAGGCCAAATTTTAGTAAAATCCCAATTGTGGGTAAATTTCTTCTGAAAGGAAGCAGCTTATAATGAAGTAGCCAGGAAGCCTGAATCAGAGGGCCTAAGTACATTCTTAGGTTAGCAATTAGTTATCTTTGTGAGCCCAGACGACCTCTGTGGGTCTGATTTTCTGCATCTGTAAAATGAAAGAGTTCAAAGAGATGTTCTCCAAGGGCCTTTTCTCTTCTAACATTCTGAGGTTTTTATATTATATAATTCCATCTTATGTAAAGCAATGTCCATTTTCTAGAGTAACATTGTAGAGCAACTAAGGGAGAGTATGAAGAAAGACTGCCTAATAGGAAAAATAATTGTTTCTTTATGTGTCGTTGCTTATAGGAAGATGCTCCCAAGAATAGTGCCTCTTCAACTTTAATTTGTATTCAGATCACCCGGGATCTTGTTAAAAGGCAGACCTGAACTCAGTAGGTTTGAGTAGAGGCCTGAGAACTAGCATGTTCCTGAGTGATATGCTTGCTGCTGGTTCCAGAGCACAGTGTGAGCGGCAAGCTCTACCTGTAAAGCTGAAGAGTACAGATGAATCTGGGAAATAGTGAAACAAAATGTAGATTCCAGGGTTAGCTCCAGATTCAGAGACTGGCATGCAGTTACAAACTCTGAATTCTTAGCAGCCTGTGTGGTACTGATGTCTGTGTTCCAGGAATCAAAGCTTAATACACTCTAGAATTACTAACATAGTGCCATGGAAGGGATTTACCTACCAGCTCTTCTTTATTCTGACCAGGTTCTCTATTCAAACCTAGGCACTGACTTATGTATTACTGCCTTTGTTTTCAAAATAACATTACAAAACCGATTCTCTGATTTGCTTGTGCTAGTCTTTTCACCTCCTGAATTATCTGTTGTCTTGTTAGAATGGGAGTAGAGTGTGGAAGGTGTTTATTTGTTTGTCTTTGTTTTATGAACTTGATTCCAGGGACCTTTCTACTTCTGTAACAAGTATTTGTGACGTCACCATAAAGGAAGCATGCTGTAGTGGATGGAAGACCCTACTAGAAGAGAGACTGAGCCCTGACTCTCACAGCTAACTCTTCATTTGTTGCTTTTCTCACACCTGAGGCTGAGAGATTTGGGTCATTGCCAGTTAAATGAATTACCAAGTTACTTGTATAATTAGTTATACCTTCTCAACAGCACCATGGTCTAGTGGGGGTCACTAACGGCAAAAATAATGATGAGAGTTTGGAGAGATAAGTGCTATAAGTCACAGAATGCTTTAAAGTAGTTACTAAAGTTCTTTAATTCTAAGTAAAATATTTGACCTATTTCATTTGTAAGCATAATGGAAAGTATGAGATTAATATGTAAAGTGGAAATGGTATACATGTGACTATATAGATGTAGTTCTGTTGGGTATAACATTGAAAGCTTGTTAAATAAACAGTCGTTTTCATTTTGGAGACTGTATCAGACAAGGTTCTCCAGAGAAACAGAACTGATAGTAGATAAATACAGGTACAGATATATATGAGATTTATTATAGGAATTGGCTCATGCAGTTAAAGAAGCTAAAGTCTCTGGGGATGTGCTGTCTGCAAGCTAGAGACCCAGGAAAGCCAGTAGTGGAGTTTAACTTGAGTTTGAAAGCCTGAGAACTGTGAGACAAATGTAAGCCTGGTCTGAGTCAGAGAGTCTGAGAACCAGGAGCCGTTATATACAAGGGCAACAGAAGATATATGTCCCCAATCAACCAGAGAGCACTTGAACTCACTCTTCATCCACTTCTTTGCATAGTGCAGGCCCTCAGCGGGTTCACTGATGCCAGCCCACATTGGGGAGGGCCATCTGCTTTACTCAGTTCAACAATTCACATGCTAAGCTCTTCTGGAAACTCTCTCAAACACTCCGAATTGTGTTTCACCAGCTATCTATGCACCCTTAGTTCAACCAAATTGACATGAAAGTAACCATCATAGGGAGAGGGGAAAACAAGGGCATCAAAACTTCATGTAAAAAATATAGAGATAAAGCTGACCAATTACATTAAACATCTTAAATACTTTCTATCATGTGATACAGTAATTTATCTTCTGTGTATCTAGGGCAAGAATCCTCCCTTGCCCTTCCCATGTTCATTTACAGTGTTTCATTCAATTAATATTTACTGGTTCTTAGCCATGTACCAGAAACTGTTCTAGACTTTAGGGATATAGTAAGGAACAATAAAAACAAAATTACCTTTTAGTAAATCCCAATATCCTAATGGGATATATGAGGTCTGTCCAGAAAAATTCCAGCCATTGCTAATATAGCAAGAATAGTTTGTGTGACATTGATGTAACATGGCAGCCAAGGAGAGTGGACTGAAATGCACATGTGTGAGCAATGACAACTTCATGGTACGAGTCAGTAGGGGCGGTAGACACCATTGAATGAGCATGTTTACTGTGGGGCCATCTTATTTAAAATGACTGAGCGAATAGAGCAATGAATCTGCATCAAATTTTGCATTAAGCTTGTACATTCCTCCTAGGAACTATTTGGGTGATTCAGAAGGCCACAGCTATGGGCAACTGGTGATTGGCAGCTTCATCACAACAATGTGCCTGCTCATGCATCACGTCTCATGCAGAGTGTTTTGGTGAAACGTTAAATCACCCAGGTGGCTAAGCCTCCCTGCAGTCCCAATTTGGTGCCCTGTGACTTCTTGCTTTTCCCAAAGCTAAAACCACTTCTGAAAGGGAAGAGATTTCAGACTGTCAATGAGACTCAGGAAAATACAACAGGGCAGCTGATGGCATTTGGGAGAACTGTGTGAGGTCCCAAGATGCCTACTTTGAAGGGGACTGAGGCATCACTGTTCTATGTACAATGTTTCTTGTATCATGTATCTTCTCCAACGAATGTCTCTATTTTTCATGTTACACGGCTGGATAGCTTCAGGACAGACCTCATCTTCCAAGGAAAGTATAAACAAACAAGAGATTAAACTTTTTAGTGTGCCAGCTGCTGGTGGTGAAAATTTCAATGGAAAAAAATAAAATAGGAAAAGGAAATGGGAACTGTTGGGTGGAGGGTGATTATAATTTCTTAGAAGGGAAAGGCTTCATTGAAAATGTGGCCTTTGATCAAGGACCTGAGGAAGGTGGAGAGTGAACTCTGAGTGACCTCTGGGTTCCATCAGTTTCTCCAGACAGTGAACAGAAAGGACAGATGCCCTTGTGCATGTGGCAAGTTCAAACAACAGCAGAAAGATCAGTGTGACTGGATCACAGGCAGCAAAACTGGGGGAAAATACTGAGTAGACACTCTGTATGCGGCATTAGGAAGTTTGGCTTTTACTCTGAGTGAAGTGGGACAGAGGAGCGGTTTTGAGCAGAGGCATCATGTGCTATGATTTTCATTTCAAAAGGATCACTGTGGCTCTAGTGTTCAGATACTAGGAAGACAGGTGGGAGTCAGAAAGATGCACTAGAATAGGTGTTGGCACACTACCACTCATAGTTTAAATCTGACCAGCTTACTGTTGTAGCAAATAAAGTTTTATTGCAACACAGTCACTCTTGCTCAGTTGCACATTGTAAGGCTGCTTTCACACTGTGGCAGGTTAAGTAGTTGCAATGGGGACCTTATGTCCTGTAGCACCTAAAATGCTTACTATCTGTTCCTTCACAGGCAAGAGTTTGCATGCTCCTGAACTAGAATGTTATTGCAATAGTCCAAGTGAACAGTAATGGTTGCTAGTCTCAGAACGCAAGTAGTGAAGATAAGGAGGAATGTTCAGAGATAAAAGGATGACAAGTATGGGAGAAGAAGAGTAATCATGAATGCCTTTCTTTTTTTTTTTCTTTTTGGCCTGAGCAATGGGAAAGGCAGAGTAGCCATTTATTGATTGTAGAAAAACTGTGGGAAGGGCAGGTTTGGAGGTACAGATCATGAGATTAGTCTTTGAGATACCTTAGACATCCCAAGTGACGGGTCTGCTAGGCAACTGCACATCTAAGTTTAGAGTTCAGCAGAGGATCTGGGCTGGAAGTTTTCAGCATATTAGTGGTATTTAAATTCATGGATGAGATCACAGGGAAGTAATGAGATAGAAGGAAAAACTTTTAAGATTAGAACTGAAGCTTGGGGATTTTCAGTGTTTGGAGGTCAGGTAGATATTGTAAAACCAGCAAAGTAGAAGGAGAGGGAGCAGCTAGTGAAATAGGACAGAAAGCGGAGCACAAGAAGTCCTGGATGCCAAGAGAAGAGGGTGTATCAAGGAGACCATCACCAACCGTATTAGTCACTGCTGGTGTTTTAGATAACATGGAGACAGAGAATTTATTATCAGCTTTGAACAATGTGGAGACAGTGATAACCTTGAGCGAAGTTTTAGTGGCATATGGGGTGAAATCCTGACTGGACTGGATTCAAGAGAAAATGAGGAGGAAGAAAGACAGCTTGTAAAAAACTGTCTAGAAGTTTTCTTCTAAAGAAGAGCAGATAAAGATGTTGTGTTGAGGACTTTGTCCCCCAATTTTTTAAAGATGGGAGATAGCAGAATGCTTTTATGCTTTTAGGATAATTTAGTCAAGAGGAAAAGATAATATCCAAAAGAAGGAAAATTCTTTGGAGTGGTGTATTTGAGCAGGTGTACAGGTGGAAGGGATGTCCTTCAATGAAAGCACAGGCTGTTCATTCAAAGTGACAGAAGGGAAGGCAGAGTGTATAGGCACAGGTACAAATAGGTGAGTAGGTATAATTGTAGCTGCTTGGAACATGTTCTTCTGTCCGCTTGTTTTTTTTTCCAGGACAGGTCATTTTGAAGGTCAAAATGGAGGAGAGGTCTTAGAAGTAGGGCAAGAGATTGCAGGGACAGAGGGTATGCAAACATCTATGAGAGGGATTAAGTGAATAGACTTGGGGCACTGGGATTTCCACATCATACCCAGATTCATAGGAAAACCTAAATTATAACAATGACTTAAGATGAAAATAAATATACGACAAGAGGATAATAATACGATAAACAGTACTTTAGCACTTCCAGTAAATGGACTATTGAAACCATTAAAATAATTTTCTGATATGTTTAATAACTTGGAAAAATCCACTCCAACAATGTTCTAAACTGCCATCATCAAAATTTGTATAGATTCTAAGTCTCCAAAGTCACATAGCTGGGACATGATACACAGGTCTATCTGCTTTTAACCCGATAACCACACAGGGTAGATTTGCATTTTATTTAAGTGCCTGAATTACGTGGTTAATTGAAAGTCAGCCTTTTTTTTTAGTTAAAAAATTTTTTAAAATAAAAAGTATTAAAGAGGTAAGTATCCCTCATCTTCTACTTGAATAATTGTTTCAACTGTAATACAAAACTTTTTATATAAACTAACTTCATTTCTTTTTAATATTCTAGGTCATATCAGTCTGAACTACTGAGTTTTTGTTTCTGTCATTTAGTACATGAGTCATACCTTCGTTAACATATTCATGACTAGCTCTATTTGTCATGCATATATTTAATTGTTTCAATGAAGTATATAAATCACCAATATCTTCAATATGCTAATTCATTTTTTGAAAAAAAAATAGTATATAAAATGATAGAATTACAAGAGTTTCCTTGAGTAATGTGAGAGTTGATGTGTAACTCAATAGAATAAAGTTTAGATATAGATAAATCAAAAATAATAACCCAAATTTAGTGTGCTCTAGTGTGGGTCACTCATCTGTGATGATATTTTTTAAGCAAAAATGGTTTCACATTTTAGCTTTAGCCTCAAAAGGTGTTGTAGTTGTTCTCCAAACACGCGACTTCTCTCCGGCCTCTGCCAGATGGCACTTGGGCGGTCTTCCTCAGTTCCATGGCCGTAAATAATAATCACCTATCTGCTCACGACTCCCACATCATGTCTTCCCGCCGAATCTCTCTTCCCCAGGCTTTAGTCACATGTGTTCACCTGTCTTCCTGGCATCTCTCCTAGGGTGATTCAAACATAATACATTCAGAACAGGTCATGGGGGCTTTGTGCATATCTGCCGTGAGAAGGCAGACTAAAGACCTTTTTTAGCAATCAGATCACTCATGTTCCAGAAAATGTCAACATCGCTCTGGAAGAAGGCAGTGCCTTGCAAGGAGAGCAGAGAACTTTGGGAGGGACTTCAGTCACATCAAGGTAGAATTTAGTCTCCCTGGAATGGAAAGAAGAGGCTTTGTGTTGACTGCTGGCTACTGTCCGCACACTCTGTGGTCATGTATGGAAGATGATCCAGGGTGTCACACCGGGCTCCTCTTATAAAGTGTGATTTGTGTCACTTCCCCATCCACTGCATGGGTCTCCTGTTGAAGTTAAACATGTCTTGCTGAAAAATATTCACAGGGTTTGGATGAAGTGAGACATTACTTGCTCAGTATCCCAGGTCCAGAGGGATGAACTAATTCTTGAAGAAAATGACATTGAACTTGTATTGACTCAGCAAGCCACAATTGTTAAAAGCAGAAAACTTTAGGATGGTACCTATGTCTCCAAAGGAGATAAGTCTGGCAGGCTTATGAATAATGTCCAAGAGTCGCCTAGCTAGGGCAACAACAGGATGCCAGGTGGACCCTAAGACCTATTTATGATATTTTAAAGATGCAATGAAAGCCCTCTCTCAAGAAAATGACACACAACAGCCAGATCATCTGACTTCCTTCTCCAGCCCCAGCTATTTCTGTTTCTATAAAGGAATCATCAGTTGCTTACACCAAGAATCGTCCTTCATTTCTGTCTTTCTCTCTAAACTATATTTTCTCATTGAACAAGTTTGCTAGCTCTGCCTTTAAAATACATGTCTTTTCCAATTACTCTTTTTCTCCTTGCCATTTCTTAGTCCCGCTCTTCTTACTACTTGCTCCACAAACATCTTTTTGAAAGATCATTTAGATCGCAACAGCTTCCTGTGTAAAGCCTCTCAATGACTTTCTGTTTACTAGGCTGAAATTGAAACTCCTTGTCCTGATCTATGAGACACTACATGAATTGGCTCCTGTCTGGATTTCCATCCATCATGCTCCCACTAGATTTTTCTTTGGTTGCTATTCTTTGTCCTCTTTGGGGACATGGAGCTTTTCTAGTCTTAGATCCTTTGACCCAATCTCATCTCTACCTGGACCACTTTTCCACAGTTCTTATTCTTTTGATCTCAGATAAAATGTCACACACTAAAGAGAAGTTTCCTGGCCATCCTTTCTGGAATAGATTTCCCACTTTGAACTTGTTTTCTCTGTCAAAACATTTGCTTATTTCTCCTACAGAACCTATCAGAACCTTTGGGTATCTTGTTTATCAAGGTATTTTATTTCTCATTTGTGTCTCACCGATTTCTCATAGTGGGTCACTGAAACTCCAATGCCTGCCACATGTCACGTTCTTTATAAATTTAAAATGAATGAATGCATGTACTATTTTCACTCCTTGAAGAAGCTGTAGTTCATTTTCGTAATTTATAAACCCATTAGTTTCCACGTGCCGTCAATTGATATTTAGATTACAGGTGATAATTGGCTTCTCAACACTTCATTATTCCCCACTTTTAGGATAAAAGGATTCTGTTTTAAGCAATTTATAGAGCCCGTTAGTATATTAAACTTCTAAATCTTTTTGTTCTTTCTCCCTGAATAATTCCAGTGGATATTTATAGGGAAAGCATTTAGCTGGATACCCCCAGCTGTTTCTCATTTTCACTCAGGTTCCTACCTCTGAGTAGATGCTTTCCCCATTTTAACCACCTCTGAACAATTTTAACATCACACAAATCAAAATGCAAATTTAAAGAGCAAAGCAATTTCTTTATACTCCTACCATTTGCATGGGCTGGGCTTCTGCATAAATCTGTAGAAGTTAGTAAAGATGAAACAAAACAGAACTTTGAATGGGTGGGGGGGAAGCTAATCCAAAACACTCATTTCAAGTGACTGAAAGCACAGCATGAGTCAGTGCATTTATTAAGATGCTGCATAGCCAGCTGACATAGATCCTATTTTTATATAACCAACCATGCCTTTGGCAAATAAACATGACCATAGCCATTCAGTTTTAATTTTAGAGATGCCAGTTCCAAACTTGCAGTGATCTTTAACACAAATTCCAGAATCTCACAGAAAGATGTAATCAGAAATCATGTCATCTCATATCTCAAATTTGGTGTCTTTAAAACTAAATTGTCTTTGGAGATCAATTAACGTCTACATAAAATATCTACTTGGTTATCCTGTGTATCATAAAGAGCATTAGCAATGTTTTCTTTCATAGTCTGTGCTGGAGGATGGTGGGCCAAGTGGACAGACTTAAAGCCCACTGTTGCTGATCAATATACTGGCAATATACCCCACCTAATACTTCCCTAGAGTTAGAAGACAGGTTCACGTTCACTATCACAGTTAACCTTCTTTTATCTATATCAATAGGCACTCAAGGACCTATAACTTTGTAGTAGTCAGGGTTCTCCAGAGAAATACAACCAGTCAGATGTAGATATGGGTGTTAATTTGGATCTATGGACATATAGATATATGAATATATAGATATGTAGATACATAGACATAGACATAAATATAGACATTTTGGCCCCAGGAAAGGGAAGAGCAAATTATAAGCTCAGGAAAGTAAAACTGAACACAGCCACTCCCATTGTCAGAGAAGAGCTGGCTAGGCAAAGACAGAAAGTGAAGGATAAAATATACTCTTAATCCTCCCCTTCTCCTCAGTCTACAATATCATTCCAGCAACAGAAACAACCAGATAATTTTTCCAGAACATGTAGCTAGAATAGTGAGAGATGCTATTCTAGTGAGAAACACTAGAAACACTAGAGTAGTGTGTCTCACTATTCTGGCTACATATTAGAAATGATTCAAGGTTTCCTTAGAGGGAATGCCAGTACAACATGTGGCCACCCCAGAGGTATGAAAGGCAGTAGCATAACCAGTTGAGAAGGGACAAGGGCAGACTCTTTATTTTCTGCAGGACTTTCTAGGTTTTTTTTAAGCCTAGAGAAGGAGGCAGCGGATAGCTGGAATGTGGTCTGCCTTGCTACTTTACACCAAAGTCATCCAGTTGGGTGAAGTGGTCCCAGAGAAGAGGAAGAAAGGGGAGCAGTTATGCCACTGCAGTATCCACAATGCCATGAGCCTGCACATAACTTGCCCGGTTAGGTGTCTGAAGACCACTGAATGCATCACATGGCAAAGTAGTAGCCCACCTGGGCAGCCTGACTGAGAGCAGCATTGGCCTGACAAATCAGGAAAGACGCCATGGCTTTCACTTGCTATGTACATTAGCAACAGATGCCAGCCAGGCCTTAGGGCAAGTGATACTGCATTGGAGCCCAGGATATTTCACAAGAAACTGCATACAAGGAAACTGAAGTCAGACTGGTGGTTACTATCAACATGTAGCATGTGAAAAGGGAGGCATAGAAAGAGCTCTGAATTCTGAATCAAGGGTACCAAAAGCAAAGAGTGTTCTTAATGAGTGTTCAACTGTCTTGACTGTTTCAACTAAGGCTGAATGTCTCCCTTTGGAATTTGGAAGTCATTAGTGACCATAATAAGAAGAGATTTTATAAAGAAAAGAAGAACCAGAGACAAAGTGGAGCAAGTAAGCTGCCAAATAAGTGAGATTGTAAGCAGTGGATGACGAAACAGAGGCAGCAACGATGGTCCTTTTAATAAATCTAACAGTGGGGGAGAAATCAGGTAATTCTTGAGGAACAAATGGAATAAGACAAGATTGTTTTCTGTTTGTGATAGCATTCATTTATTTTCAGGAAGAATCCTGAGCATATTTTGCTGTTTTGAAGAAGGGCCCTGAGCATAGGGAGGGTAGCTTATACTCTCCACAGACTCTGAGGTGAGCGGGAAAGACATCGTGGCCTCTACTTTGCAAATAAGAAAACTGAGACTTTAGATTGACTAGCTCATTGAAGGTCACAGAGATGGACGATTTACTTGGCTAAGAAGCAGGACTTTTTTGTTAATAGTCTTTTACTCTTCTTTCTTTACACTGAGTATCTTCACATGTTTCAGAACGCTGGCAGTTGCTGTGACTGCTTAAATCAGCTGTAGTATCCCATTCTATCTACACTGTTTGATAAACCCCTGGAGTTTTTGTGTCCTTTGCATATGAGGGAGTCTTAGTTGTAACTCATTTCTGTCTGTGAGTTTTTCAGTTCTGTTTACTCCAAGCACAGAGGCCTTTGTCAACAAGCTGCATCAATGGGAGATGAGAGGGAGAGAGGAGAGTGACCTGGGCTATTTATTTCTCTGGCATTTCTCTTCCAGCTTGTGATCAGTTAGTTGACTGTGTCCCTTTTGGTTGTGACTTCCATCAGGAGGCCCTTTCCATACAGCTATCCTTTTTATGTTCCAGTAGTAGATTTCTCCCATTGGTCCTTTAGACCTAGAGGGTACTCTAGACCTTCAGTGTGTGACACCATCTATTGATAATGCCTTTAAACCTTGGTCCACCCTTGGAAATAATTTCTTATTAAAATTTCCTCAAATTATCCCATTTGAGTGATTGGTTTCTTGGCTAATATGTTATAGTGTAGAAAGTAGATTCCCCGAGAGCACTGAGTTTGGGGTAATAATCTTCAATGCCAATATTATCTTTTGCCTGCATTGTTATAATAACCTCTTATTGGGCTCCCTACTTGTACCCCTGTTCCACTGAAGCCTATCTTCAAAATAGCAACCAGAGTGACTTTTTTAAAGTGGAAGAAAGATCAGATTCTATCTCTTCTTAAAGCACTTAGAGCTCTGGCTGGGGGGCTCAGTTGGTTGGAGCAACATCCCATGTACCGAAAGGTTGTAGGTTCAATTTCCAGTCAGGGCAGGTACTGGAGGCAACCAATTGATGTTTCTCTCTCTCTGTGTCTCTCTTCCCGCTCCCCTCTTTCTTCCCCCTCTCCCCCTTCCTCTATAAAATCAATAAACATATCCTTAGGTGGGGATTAATAAAAATGTTTTTGGAGGGTTTCAAATGGAAAAGCCCAAGACATCTTTTTGGATCCTAACAACTTTCCCCAGTCCAGCTCCCTTACCTCTGCTCTCTGAACTCTACAAGTGTCCCCCTCACATACCCCTGGGCTCCACACCTGTCGCCGTATCCCAGGCATCCCCCATGGGGGACCCTAGCACTTGCTATTCCTGCTGCCAGTAATGTTCTTCCTCGGGGCCTTTTCACTCACCGATCCAATTTTAGCTCCCAAATTTGGGCTTTAAATGAAACCCCCACTAGCCTTAGACTTCCTTACCGAGTTTCTTTTCCCCTCCAAAGTTCTTATTACATGCTAAGACATTTATTTTGTACCATCTTATTATAAAAAAAATAATTCATAGCAATTTGTTTGTTTTTGTTTGCTGCTATACTCTGAATGCCTACAAAAGTACCAGGCACTTCGTAGGAGAGTGAATGGACACCGATTATTCACTGGAGTTCAGTTGTGCTTTATTGAGGTCACAGTGACTTAAGTTGTGGTATAATATTGATTAAGTTAATTGAATCAAATATCTAAGAAGTTATTGAAAGTCATAGTTTTATGCTGAAGTTTTCACTGTTCTCTGATACTCATACCTTTTTCACAGGCACAAATGGGCAAATCTGAAAGTCTTAATTTTTCTTATCAATGAGTGAGAATAAAGTAAGAAAAGTCAATCAGTAGACTTAGATGTTCGAACTAGCTCTACTAGTAACTTTTGCTGCATAACCTAAGGCAAAGTTACTTTACTTTCTGTAATCTGCTTTCCTTAGGTGTAAAATTAGGGAGAGAATTCGAGGATTCCTAAGGTTCATTCTTCCTCTGAAATTTTGAGAGGTGGTTGTTATATAAAATACCTTTTGAATATATGATTATGTTATTTAAAATGTCAAAAAAAGAAAATGTCATCTACAATTATAGTGTTATCAATGCTAAGTATCACTGGTAAGTGATATCTATAGGAAGCTAATAGATTATTATTTGTCTTTCATCTTATTTGCTAACAATATATCACTAAGTCTCTTTCTGGAGGATAAGAATGGGTAAAATAACTACAAATGACCCATTGATTGGGATGAAAGTATAATTTTTAGTTCACTGTTTTTCACCAGTATATTGGTATATATTAAAATATATATACAACATGTAATGACAGATGAAATACATCAGACTTTTAGATTATATTGCAATACATATTTTTGTTTTATTTTTCTAGAAATTGAGTACCATATCATAGATGTTCAAATCTAAACAAAAACTTTAAATGGTCTCAAATGAGTACTTTAAATTGAAGATGAACCTTTTATAGTTCTCATATTTTTCACCTTTAGTATTCAAAGTAGACTCCTGGAAATTTTATGTAAAATTTATAGAGGTCTTCAGATGGTTCTTTTTATCTATTTATGCATCTGAAAACATGGAGCCACAAATTTCTAAATTTCTCCCAGTGCCTGTATTGTGGCAACACAGCAAAAATCAGATGCTATTTATCACTTCTGAATTTTCACCAGCAGAAATATCATTAATTTTAATGATAAAATCCTGTTATAATACCTGGCATGGAGTTGACCTTTTGAGTTCTTAAAATGCACTATATAACCAGAAGATGGTATTGCTGTTATTTGAAAATGAAATAGAATTTCTTATCCTTTCATAACAGCATGACAGACAAAAATGTATGTATCTCTTGTAATTTTGGTGCAAAATAGTAAGTGCAATATTCATTTTGAGAACGTTTTGAGAAGTATTTCCTGTATGTGTATATGTACATCTTCTTTGAAATTACTGAAAGTAAAAACAAATAAATATCCACAATCTTTTACATGCTTCTAGCAGGTAGCTGGGAACCCCATTGTTTTTTTTTACTTTTATTGTTTTATCTGCCTCAATTGTTTTCAATAAAATCAGAACCCAAATCATTAGTTATTAATATACTAAACCTCATAAATGCTTTTCTACCTACAAAATAATTTTCTTAGCCTGCATCAATTCATCTTGATTATGAAATTGAAACAAATTCTCAACTGAGTAAAAGATTCGGTGTCTGCCAGACATTTGGACAGTGGAAAATTCTTTTGTTTAGAAAACAAAGAACTAACAATTTCTGGCCTCTTATAGCTTGATGATATTTGTTTCCATCATGTCATTTTACTTAGTGTACAATCCATAAGAGAGTGCTTTCCACCGGCTTCACATGTGGTCTCATAACAGGCATCGTTCAAAGAAAAGGCTCTCTACATGCATCACAATTTCTTCCTTGCTGCTGCCGTTTCATATGCACTTAGGTGGTACATCCATCCTCATTAGGAACCAGTCTTCCTTATGGACAGTCCATTCCAGCAATCAAGCAAGCCAGTTCTTCTCTTGGTTTTAAAATATCCTCACAAAATTCATTCTCCTTGCTTTTCTTTCTGTGGTCCCCAATTAACATCATTTAAAAATAATAATATCTCCTATAGTTATTTATGCCAATAGTATGTAGCAGACCTTATGTATAGGAGGAAGCATGCAATGCAAAAGGTAACATTAAGGGAGGGCATTGCCAAGCTCTGCATCTAAAGTAGGTAGAATCCCCAAAGAGCAGCTCTGAAAAAGTATGTTTAATTATTGCTAGAAGCTTAGAGCATACCTATTTTATACTTCTAGTTGCCTATCATTTAATATTTATAAAGTGCATTTCTACATTTCATGAACCTTCCCTATTCTACAATTATTATTTTTATAATTTCACAATTCACCCTCAGAGAAAGTAGACTGCAAGTTGGAAAATTATCCGATATGGAAAAGGGAATGAGGACACCTGTATTTGAGAAATGGTGTGATACAGTGGGGTACAAACAATTAACTGGGAGATAGGAGATATGGGTTGTCTTTCAGTGTCTGTCATTTGCTACACTTGTGACAGAATGAATCCTATGATTCCTATACTATTTAGTTTTCACACCCAGTGATGAAAGAAATGGGTGTCCTGTTCTACCTTTCATGTATTTGGGAGTTTATTGATAATGGGCGTGCAAGTACTTTAAGAGATAAAATGTTTTAAAATATTTAAACACCTCTTAAGACTGTGTATCCTGTCTATATACCAGTACAGAATCAACATTCCTTTTTCTTCACACACACACACATACACACTCACACACAACTGCTTCCCCCATTATATGATAAACAGCTACAAACTCCTCCACGTGAGCCTCCATGATTCCAGACTCTCTCTTCTTTGCACTATTGATTTTCTGTCAGAGTCCATGCAATTGTCTCCTGCCACTTTTAAAAATCCTCACACGATACTGTCATCAATAAATAATAATATCAAAACTACACGTACTTGGCTGTCAGTTTGAAGATGCACTAATTTCACTACATCTTAACACAGATTTATTTCAAACCCGTTCATTCTGAAGCTTGTGATCCACTAGGCTTAAGCTCAATGTTCATTCCTTATGCAAAAAAAAATATATTTTTTTTTCTGTCAAAACATCGATGGATAAGCCCATTTCTTCATTGTACTAGCTCCTGCTTTCTTGATCACACACTTTAGGTGACATCATATCTTGTTTACCAGACTACTGCAAATACTACTACTAATAATACTTATTATTACTGTGTCTTATTTTCTCATCTATAATAAAGAGATTGTAATAATAGTATCTAGAATTTTTATTTGGACTAAGTTAGTAAATAAAATATAATGTACATATAAAATCCTTGAAGGAATTTGCCATATGGTATTTTATGTATATTTGTGTATTCTTCATAATATTTAACACAAAAGCCCTTTTCTGCCCATGCATATAATAGTTATCCTTTGCCATAGTGAGTGCCACATAGCTAATGTATTTAAGTGTGTGTTCATAAATATTATATGTATATGTATATATGTATGTGTAGAGTATCCATATTTTTTCAATTTTTCATTTTTTTAAGCAAGCAGTATTAAGTACTGATTAGTACTCAGAAGAAGTCTGAGAGATAGATGTTACTATTCACATTTCCCAGATGAAGAAACTGTGACTCTAAAATGTTGCAACTTTCTTGGAATTCTTTTGCTAAATAGTACAGAACAGGATTCAAAGTTGAGGGTTTTTCCCTCATAAGTAAATGCTGCTTATATTACTTGATCTAATTAGACACTGCTTTAATCAAAAATGACAGTATCATAAGTTAGAGTAGCCAACTGCATCCAATCTCCTTCCCATGCCCAAGCCTGAGGAGAATCTCTTCACCAATGGGTGACCCGGGACATCATTTTCCCACTTTGGAAACTTGAGCAGAGTACAGCCAATTCCATTCTCCACTCTGAGAACATATGTGACTTCCACCATGTTAAATCTAGTAATCAAATGTTTTTGAAACACCCCTTGCCCCACCCAAGCATTATTAGCTTTAAGTATATACATTTTCTCCTTCGTGAGTTGGATCAAGAATATGCTCCTTCAGAATCCAAGAATCTAAACATCCAAGAGTTTAGATGTGCTTTAACAAAATTAGTAACATTCTATTGTCCTATTGTATTGCGCCATAAAACTGGCATGAAGGACCACGAATGAATTGAAAGTTTTGATGAGCTGATTGGTTCCCCTGGCCCATGATATTCCCAGTAGTTTAGAAGTGAGTGTATTTCTCAAAATTATCTATACATTATTATATCATTGCCCTAACATTTTCTTAGATATCTCTGAAATATACTTTATAATGTACTTAAAATAGAAAGTTCTTGTATTCCTGGCTGCCCATGTCCTGAAACTTAATAGTTATTCACCTTAATCCTCTAAGTTCAATGTTCTATAAAGTAAATTTACTTTAAATGAAGAACAGTTTTCTATAAACATCCATGTGTAGCATTTTTATTCTCTGGTGAGTCTGACTTTATTGCTCTAAGCAAATATTCCTTGATTTCATTTGTAAAATATTTCTGAAGAAACAAAGATGGCTTTGAACATATTTTCATTTTTTCCCTTTTACTGAGATTATGATGCCTTTGAACAGTCCTCAGATGAATTTCACCTTGCCTTTCTGTCTATTTCAAAGGGAGGGAGTCTTTGAAAAGCCTTTTTTCCCTTTTTAAAAAATATTTCTAAAGCTTCTCTTACACATAAAATAATTTCCACTTAATACTTTGGGTTTTCACTGAGAATAGGCTCTGCTCAGTGGAGACAGAGGAAAACAAACCTATTTGTAACTATTCCTGTTCTCCATGGGGACCCACCCCAGTCCCTTGTCGCTCCCGCTTCTCTGCACACAACAGGAGCACGGCAGAGCCCCAGTTTACCGTGGGCATGGAGCTCCGGGTGCATAACGTTGGTGCCATTTGCCCTTGATTTTCATGAGTCATGGCTTGTGGAGGAAGTACTATGAAAAGAAAATACGGGGACCGTGAGAAGCCAAGTTCTACTTCACCTCTTCCGTGCCCTTTCTAACATATCTGATCAGAAAGACAGAGCGAATGCTTCCATTCTCTCTGTGGTGGTTACCAAAAGCCTTAGTCTGCTTCCTCATTCTTAATTTTTACAAAAGAAACTGATACAATATAAGAACTATTTTTCATGAGATGCCATAATTATGCCATAGCTGTCATATACTTTTTGGGAGTAGCTTTCTGTTTTTTCTGTTTGATAAAAAAGTGAATTCTTGTTCAGTGGCAATTCTACTTTAGGATGCTTAGGTGCCAGAGGACTATACAAGCTATGGTTTGATTTTAAAAATTAAAATATGATGGGCTATTGATTTCTCTCTTTGAAAAAAGAAGAAATTGCAACTTGCATGGGAGTAGATTTTTATAAAAAGAACTCTTGGCACTAAGTTTCAGGAGACCTATTAATTAATTTAAAACTTCAGTTGAATAATGTCAGTAGTTCACAAAAATGCATGACAATGTAAAGGTAAGAACTTTTAATTGTCCTCCTTTCAATATTTAAATGATCCCAAACTTACATTCATAGAACTAAAGTTCAAAAAGTAGATGCTGCAAATCTGTGTAATAGCGAAAACAAAAAGACCAGATGACGTTCCAAAGTGATGCCCCTGGCAGTGGCTTTTTCCTACTCTCAGCCATTCTTTTTGCTTTGTTATAAACAAGAACATTCTAATCATTTATCTTCTTGCCAAGAGAACTTTCTGTATGTCTCCATTTATCCTGAAAAAAAATGAGTCTCCAAACTTCTTTAATTATTAAAGCTTCTGGATCATTTGTCCCTGATTTACCTTTTTAGTAATTTTGACTTATTTGTCAAAAAAACCCTTTTTATGCTATCAAATGATTCTGTTTGTTATCACTCAGTATTTTTCCTTCATTTCAGCTTCACTTATACAAGAAATACAATGCCTTAATACACACTTCTGTGCTATGTAAGCACCCTCATCCCATGTCCTCAGTCAAACCCCACTCTCTATGTTCAAATTCAGCCTCAGACAGACAGACTTTCCTGATCGACTCGCCCAGCTCATCCTTCTAATCACTTGTTTTGTCCCATTTCTGATACATTTTCTATTCTATTTAATATATTTCAGTTTATATGTTTACTCAATTGCACTTTTAATTCCAGGAAAGTGGTATCAAGGTTTAATATCTCTGAATTCCCCCAGCACTTAAAGGAAAGCCCTCTAGAAAAGATGTGGGTCAAATAATGAATTGCTGTCCAATGCCTCTGAAGAAAGAGCTTGATTCCACTGATTATGAATGAAAGATTCATTAGTTTATAGATTTCAATTTACAATATTTGTATGCTATTAAAATCCATTTAGAAATTTAACCTTTTCTGAAAAATAACTGTAGCTTATTTTTATTGGGTTCCTTCTCTCCCTCATTAGTCTGCATCTCCATTCACATTTCATACCATCTTTAACTGTTTTTAAACCACCTCACTCCATTTATCCATTAACAGACCTCTAATGGGTTCTGGTGTTTACTATACGATGTACAGTTGCCTCCACCTACCCTTTAGTCTAATAGCTACCCTTAGCAGCTCTCCTTCTCCCCCAACTCTTACCAGTCTGGCCTACTTTGTCTTTTCACCTTGACAAAATAATTATTTTTACAACATACATATTTCACTTTAAGATGAGGAAAAAGACAAGATGTTCTTTATACTCTTATTACTTAACATTGTTTCAAGTGACCAGCTAATGTAATTAGCAAAGAGAAAGAAAAAGAAGACAGAAATTAGTGAGTCAAATATAAAATCATCATTACCTGAACATAATATGACTGTTAAAACCCAAGAAAATCAACTGAATTTTTATGAAAAACAACCAGAATTCTGTAAGGGGCACAGAGTAACATAAATTGCCTTTGTATATTGAAACAATAAACTATAAAATGAGACAAAAGAAACAACTTTTTTACAATAGCAACAGAAAGATGAAACACCTGATGCTAAAAAAAGAATAATCAAAACCTAGATGAAGAAAACTTTAGAATACTATAGAGACTCATGAAAAGATATTTTAACAAATGGAAATCATACCATGTTCTTGCAGAGAAAGACAGAAAACCATAAAGGTAACTATGCACCCTTAATTAATCTATTCATTTAATGTGTTCTCAATAAAGATATGAGCGGGATAAATTTATGAAACTAAAAGGACTGGTTTAGAAATGGAGGTAGGAAAAGAAGATACACTGCCCGGTGTCACTGAGGTGCCCTTGCTGGTTTTACAGCCTTGTCCATCCAAGCCAAACTTATCTTTCTGCAGAGTCAGGCACAGCCTCACCTGCCTTGGGAAGCTTTACTTGCTGCTTTCTCCTCTCAACTCATACAACACTTACGATTTTTTCACTCTTTATTCGAAACTTGACTTCTTGCTATTCTTAAGCATGCCTTCTTGTGACTATACACCAACTCCCCACCTAAATATTTAGTCTATGTACATTGTCTTACGTGTTTCTGTGTGTCTCTAAGTGCCCATCTTGGTATCTGAGTAGGTATTAGTCATTAGGAGAGAGCACTTTTATCCTACATAATTTTGAACTGTTTCCTCAATTTGTTTAAAGGTCTCACACATGGGCAGAGTTGACCCTAACAAAATTAAGCCACGGGTTTAGATTTTGCCACTCTGTTCCCGGTGTTCTGGAATGTCATGCTGGGTAAAATTGGGCCTAAGAAGTTGGGCAGATGCTATGTAAGTCTGTAGCTCAAACAAACCCCACCATTCCATGGAAGTGGGTCCTTATTTCAGTTTTGTCCCGTGACCAGATGCAAAGTATAGGCTTTTTTAATAAAGCCAGCCTTGAGTGGCTCCATGTTCCCTGGTACAATCGGGAAGTTGGAAGATGAGGAGAGAAGGTAGACGCTGAATCTAATAAATACGTAAACTTAGCTTCAATGAAGAGCAATGAAGACCTAAAACCACAGAAAGGGGAGGCTGAGAAGTGTTCCTCTAACCTTGGTGTTGAAGGCAACTCAGTCTCCCATCTGCATTATGAAATGAAAGAGCACAGAAGCAAAGATCAGTTAATGTTATCATTCCCTGTTAGTCTTTAATCATAAGGAGTCCTGGAAATACCCATTCATTTTGATATTGTTAATTTTTACTTAATCTGGAGGGTGTACAGTAGTGTAGTTTTATGCTTTAAATGAAAAATATTAAAGAAAATAAAGGTATTAATGAGTGGTAATTTCAGAAACCTGTGCTTCGTGAAATGAGCAGACTCAAACTTGAATTCTGGCTTTGCCACTTGCTGATTGGATGACTGTAGGAAGTTTACTTAACCTCTCCAAGTCTCATTTTTCCATCTAACAAAGAAAAAAAAAAGTCTACCATACAACAATAATCAAAGATTAGAATTTCTTTGTGAAATGCTGAACACTTTGCCTAACCTATTGCATATTCAATAAATATTAGTTTCAAAATGCAACCTTTAATTATATAAAGTTCAAAAAAATTCTTATTTTGTTTAAAAAAACCAAACTAATCCCTATGGAAAATTCTAAGAATGGGCCGCTTGCTTTGCGTGTCCATAAATATATATTGAGATCTCCTGTTAATGCTGGGAGCATTCCATGTATTAGAAAATGTATTTAAGGGTCAAGAGAAATGTTACTATCTCACTATTTATTTAGAGGATCACCAGAATTAAAATTTGTGGGTTATTACAACTTTTGAATTAAACTCAGCAGAATTTTAGTTTTATTGCTCTGTTGTGGCAGTAAAGTGACAAACATTTATTCAGGGTGCTACTTAAACCAAAGCAAAACAATCCTAAAAACTGAATCCCTCTCAAAATCTTGTATGAATCTTATAGGCACACAGTATTCTCCCAACTTCTCAGTTACAGTCCAGACAATCGTATGAATGTAGTGTCTGGGGAAAATCACAGGTGTTTTCTGCAACCCATGTTGTTTATCTATAAAAAAGGAATAATTAAAGCTGGCTGCCAAATTATGATATTGATTAATTGGATGTTTATAAAAGTCTTTAAAAATACAAAATACTATGAGGCCTAAGTGTTTCTTTTTTTGTTAAATTAGTCATTAAATGAGGAGATTTTTTAGGAGTAGTATTTAAACTATTGAATTATTATTGCTCAATTGCAGGAGATAATTAAAATATGTGATGCACTGGCTAGGTGGCTCAGTTGGTTGGAGCGGTCATCTTGTACACCACAAAGTTGTGGGTTCAATCCCTGGTCAGGGCACATACCTAGGTTATAGGTTGGGGCATGTGTGGGAGGCAACCAATCAATGTTTCCCACATTGATATTTCTGTCTCTCTCTTTCTACTCCTCTTTCTTTCTCTGTAGAAAGAAATAAACATATCCTTGGGCAAGAATTAAAAAAATATGCAGCATATTTATTATATAATTCCTTGAGGGGAACCATAGCTCATTTAATTAGAGGATTGAGGAGAGGTTAAAATCAAGTTTCCATTGAACATTAACTATCACATGGCAAAGGTGTTTCTTTATGAAAATTATTGCAAATGAGGAATGAAGAATCCTTGAAAATATGTGCATTAGCATCTCCTTTATCTTATCAAAAGAACTTGAGTGAATGAAAGAACTGGCCATTCCTTCTCCCACCCCTAACCTGCCATACCCTATTTCCAACACTGTTCTCCTTGGGACACCTTATTAGTTTTCGTTTCATACAAAATTCTTAGCAAATTTAATTATTTTTTCTGAGTCCACACAGAAGCTCTTGGAGCCAGCACAGTGAGAACAGAAGAAATGTTATTTAATGGTATAAGGTAGGGTCAGCCCGAAATATAGGTTTCGATCAAGGAGGTGACGGTCCTGCTGCCTTGTTCAATGGCCTGTCTCTGGAAGCAGGGACATTAATGAAAATTTTAGCAGGCATATTCACCAGCAGTAATTGAAAATAAAACGTGTTGGAAAGCTGTAGCATTTGAAGGGTTTGGTATCAGGCTCTGGAACATTTTGAATAAGGCAGATCTTTCTGTTTTATGATGCTCCATACCGTGAGACTCTGTTACACACAAAATATGCTGAAAAATAACTCTGTATTTTGTTCTATAAGTGCAGAAATAGCAAAGTATTTTTAGAACATTGCTGTGGTAGCACAAACCTGAGCAAGGGCAGGGCCCATGAACAGTTCCTCTCCCACTCCACGGAGCTAGTGAGTCCCTAATGAGCAGAGCAGAAATCGGAGGAACGAAGGGAATGTGTGTGCACGTGTGTGTGTGTCACATACTCGTGTGTGAGAGAGGTTTTTATGAGGTCGTGGCAGAGGGTGTTCTTGGGTTCATGAAAAGGCTGTATTACAAGTGGATATAAGGCCTCTTGAGTTTGAATTCAGGTTGACTTGGCTTTAAAGCTCAGATCCATCATTCAGTTGGTAAAGAACTTGGGTAAATAACACTGAAACTCTCTTATGTAAAATGGAGGTCACAGAAGTACATGTTATGTAGGTTGGTTAATAAGTTTTGTATTTATTTTAAAATGATTAACAGAATCTCTAGCGAGCACAGAGGAAAAACTTAATAAATATTGCCTATTATTATTATATCTCATTGTTAGCACAATCGTTCTAGTAATGACCTTGTAAACAATGAGTTTATATTTGAGCAGTATAGAACAAAAGTTACCCTTCATCCCTTCTTTCCATCCTTTCCACGCCTATCCCTACCTGGTTAAACCACTGATTTTTATCTTTATTTCAAAGCAAAGCAGCCAGTGGGGTAGAACATACCTTCCAGGAATTAGACTCACCTGTTTGTACTAAAAGTTTTTTCAGGAGTGAGTAGGAGGAGCCTGGATGAGTTACAGAGGCCTGTGTAATGTGCAGAAATGTTTTAGGGTTTCTGCTATTCATTCATTCTTCTTAGAAAGTCTCTAAGCACAATACTGTTGGAGGAGGCCATGGGAATGTGACTGCCAGTTGCTTGCAAGCTGGACCTGGACAATCAGAGGCTTGTCAACTCTATCACTGTCCTTGGAATATACCTCCCACTACCTTCCCCACAGGAGGAGCTTTCAAGAACAGAGCCGTGGGAGAGTAAGGTGTTGTTGAGACCATCTGGACTGAACACATGACTGAGCCCCATTAAGGCCTCTGTATAAACTTTTAAGATTTTAGTGGGCAGGTCCAGAGATCTACTTGTCTTATGTGACCCAAGCCTCATATATAAGTTCCCTTGCTCATTGAAACTACCACCTACCAATCTGTAGCCCACCTCTTTCTTTAGTCTCTCCTTGCCCACTATGTCTGGGGGCGAGTTTGAAAATCAATAAATACACAATAAGGACTTTGGGAGAGTAAGAAATAACCTCAGGCTAAACTCAAGGTCAAGTTTTTAGAAGTATTTTGAAAATTCCTTAAAAACTTTATGGATTTTTAAAAATTCTGGTATCTTTCTGTTACTTAGATAATCTTACTAAGCATGCAAAAGAGAATTTTCCATTTTTAAAAAATGAGCCCCAAACCGGTTGTCATTTCACCCTAGTCAAACACTGGTGCCAGTTAAACAAAACAAACGAAACAAACAGAAAGGGTTATAAACCACACAGTGTGCTGCTCCTTCCTCCTTGTTTTCCCCACCTCATTCCTGCCTTGCGCCTCCCTCACCTTCCCTCCTTTCCTTTCTCCCTTTCCTCCCCTCCCCTCCTCTCTCCTCCCATCCTCCCCTCTCCCGGCTTCCACTTATTCCCTCCCCTCCCTTCTTTTTTACACATCTCTTTTCTTACTCCCTTCCAACATATGGACTAAGCCTGACCCCAAGCCTGCTTTGTGTGAGACGCTGCTATGGAGTCAGGAAAAGGAGCCATGATGCCCCCCTCTTTGGAGCTAATATGCAGGACTCATAGTCAAAAACAAATAGGCAAGGAAACAGATCTGTAAACCTAATGACTATAGATTTCGATACTAAAAAGAAGCAAATGAGGCAGTTGATAAAAAGGGAATGAGTTGGGAATGGGGACCACTTTAGTCAGGATGGTCAAAACAGACTTCCCCAAGGTGGTGGCAGCTGTGAGAGCTGAAGGGAGAGGAGGGTCTGTCAAGTGAGGCGCCTGGCGAGGGTGTCGGTGTGTCACGGGCAGAGGGGCATGAGTGGTTTTAGGCCTCTCATGTCTTTCAGGTTCAAGTACCAGAATTGAACCTGTAGTACAAACCCTCCGGGGAGCTGAGCGATGTTGAGTGTTGTGCTTTCAGTCTTACCCTGGACGTCTGCTAGCACTTTATGACCTGATTCGAGATCGGCTACCAGAAAGTTTCCATGCTGGGGGCACCATCAGCTGTGACAAATGGGGCTTCACATGTATTAATTCACCCCGTCCTTAAATGCATCTTTACAGACCCTTTCTTATAACTGCTATGTTCAAGGAGCATTTTAAAATTGTCTTAATGTTTGTTACAGGGAGATTAAAACATTTTTTTTTGCTAATTTTAATTCTAGAGCTCTTTGGGAAACACCAATGAGATTTTAGCTCAGCATTGTCAATGTTGAAATCGAGAATTTTCATTCTGGTCTGGTATAAGAGATAAAAATCTTTTTTAAAAAAGTAATACTGATCTAGACAGGATTACAAAGAAATCTTATCCCCCAAAGGATGTAGTGTAAATAGAGGAGCACATGGCAAGCTGTCAAAGGAAATCTTTTTGGCTTTATTCTCCCCCGAAGGAGTACAGTGAGCAGGCCCTTTCAGTATGCATGTACCAGGATGCGAATAAAATGCTAAATGAAAACACTTTTAAAATATCTGTATCTGTCTTTTATGATCCAGTGGACACGACATACAGTTGTGCTCTGACTTACACTGAGTGTTTATTTTGCATCTCCTAAGTCCAGCTCTTTAGCATCAGGCACAGAATGCTGTTATATTACCTTTAAGGTTTCCTGCAGCATCTCTGGCATTTCCCGTGAGACATCATCATGCACAGAGCTTTGAAGGCAGAGTGATGTAATAAAGCAGGATAAAATATGGCTGCAGAACGCAGTGATGGCACTGCGACAGGCCTCCTTAGCTTTTTCCATATTGAAAATTCAGCAGGACTATTAAAGTATAATGGCACAGAACATCTTGTTTAAAAAAAAAAAGCCACAACCCTGTATGGAATCCTTGTTTATGGATGATATTTATTGCTTTTGTATTCTTATTGTGTGCTTTCAAAGTCAATTGAAATGCAAGGGCTAATGAAACTTCCCCCATAACACATTTATTCTTCTCTACCCCAAATGAGTCTACAAGATGTAAATGACTTACATATATCAACCACTCAGGTTTTATTGTTTTGGGCTAATTTATTCATTGTAATATTCTTAATGAAAGTAATGACTCTTACACTAGTTTGTATATTCACATACTACAGTTTTTATTAAATCATGCAGGGAAAGTTCATAATGAAGGCCCGAAAATAAAATTCCATGTTTAGTTAAATACACAAATGTAATCCACTTACTAGGTACCAACTCTATAGTTTTTATTTGTTGTTCTTCTTAATTTCAGTTCATTAAAATTTTAAGTTTAAGGCAGTTCAGGTACTAGCATATTAGTCATATATTCCTATTACATTATTTTTAGAAAGTATATTTGTCAGAGTTATCAACTTTTCTTCATACCTAGTATTCATCATACATATTATTGATTACGGAGACCTAAAGCATCACTTTAAACCTTTATCCTCAATGTTTACACTTATGTTAACATTTGAAATTCAGGCAAAAGCAAACTTTTTGTAGAATTATGGAAATTACAGACTGGGTGAAAACAAAAGCTTTCAATGTATTATTAATTCCCAACTATATGCCAGAAAAATAACTACAATCAGTACAATATATTATTGTGTGATATGGTTTGATAAAGTAACCTAAACTATTTTTCTTTACGTTCAATCCTTTTCATATACTGTATTTTGCCATGTATAATGTGCCCCCACGGTTTTGGCCCAAACTTTCAGGAAAAAACTCTTTTGTTTTAATCTTTAAATCAAATTAAAAAGTTCAACAAAACTGATTATCATAGTCCAGGGTATTATTTTTATATGAATATCATTATTGTTTTACAGAGTTACACTTTTAATGCATAAGCATACATAAAAGAATTAAAAATATTTATATAGATACAGAAGTAGTACTACCCATGCATAATGCACATCCTTATTTTTCTCTCAAAAATTTGGGCAAAAAAGTGCACATCATACATGGCAAAATATGGCAGCCTGGTGCCTGATACTGGCATGACATCCAGGAGGCTTTCCCAAAATTTTGCTGAAAGAATGAACAACGTACTAATACTTAAACTCTTGTTGCCATCAATCTCAATCTGTCCAAAAGCTGGTCCTGTTATTCCCACTTTCTTTCCTAATTATTTATAAGAAATTACTTCTCCTGCAGGAACTTAGTCTTATCTACTTCCAATCAGTCCCTATGCAGCAGTCTATTTATCTTCCTCAGCTATAACTCTGACCACGTAGCTTCACTGCTTCAAAGTTCTAAAGGCTCCTTAGAATCCAAATTCCCTAGCCTAGCGTGTACATCTCAGGCCAAACTAACTCTTTAGATCTTCTCCACTCCTTCTCCTCATTTACCTGAGGCCGCTACTGGCCTTGAAATCTCAGTATCCTGAGAATTCATTACCTGTAATCAATTTAGATTGCCTTCTTGACCCTTGAGGTCCTGCAGCAGAGATATTTGTTTCTCACAACACTGGCCCCTTCCCCTCGACAATAATCTGTCTGAATTTCCTTTAGATCTCTTATAGCATTAACAACAAACTGCAAATAACCTCCGTACTTTAAAATATTTGCCTACTACATTCGATCCCCTGAAGGTCAATTGCTCGTTTGTTTTTTTCATATTCTTTCACGATGACTCATACAAAGCCATGCACATGTCTGGTGTTCAACAAACATTTGTCGAATTAAATTGAATCAGCCATAAAATACTTTACACTTTTAAAAACTTCAGTTCTCCATCTAATGTCTGCCAAGTAACCCCTGGCTCATTTACTCTCCACTCAAAGCCTTATTTTCTAACGTACAAGTTATTCTAATTGTTCTTTCATAAAGCAGAAGAATAAAGGCAGTGGGAAGATGAAGGAGAGAAAAGGAAGCCAGAGGTGCTCTGAAAGACACCTAGTAAAGTGAAGTTTTGAATGTGATCTGAAGAAAAAAAAATCTGAGAGCTGCAGGTCTCAGAGGGTTTGTGCATGCTTCCAGAGGTAGAGAGTGGTTTTATCCATTATGTGAAAAGCATTTATCACATGGTCAGCCTTTCCATTTTAAAGAAAATATGTTTTCTGAGTTTACAAAGGCACTTTCTTCCTGGGACTGATTTTCCATCCATGTGGCAGCAATTTAAGTTCATCTCTGAGTGACAGCTAATGTTACATCAATGCGAACCAGTGAATGATAGCTTCCTAAGAAACAGCCAAGAAACCCTTCAAGGTATCAAAAAGCTTTTGGTGAATAATCTGTTTTTGATTTAGAACCCGGTAGGAAAAGGGCTTTTTAAAGCTGCCGTGAGTTTCACTGTCCTTTTCCTTCTCTACCCTCTGATTCAGCCTGGGGTATTTATAGCACGGTAATGGTTGCATTCTTTGTGCTCAAGGCAGAAGAGTTTCATGTCTTTATAAAATTAATCATCCATTCATAAGGCAGAAAGAAATGTTTTTGTCAGACTTTGCATTTTGATCTGCTACTTAGTTTGACATCAACGCTTTTTTGTTTTTATTTCATAGGTGACAGCACTAAGAATTGATGGACATCTTTTATTTTTATTATTTTTATTTTTCTTCTTGGCCAAGTCAATGCACCCAAGAGAATCTGGGAGGACTGCCTGTTACAGAAATGCAGGTAGGAGGCGATCTTTAAATCTGATGTTATACCCCTCATTTTAGTGTTCTGAAGTATTTAATTAACCACATGATCTTGAAAGTTTTTCCTTATATTCTGACTTTTCAAAAAAACAGTGACCATTTCATTCTTTATATATGTAAGTCCTGTGGCAAGTAGCTTACATACACTGCTGATAAATATATATTGGCATTTTGATTTTACAGATGACAATAACTTAACATTTAGGTTAAGTAAGTTGCCTAACGTTACGTGGACGGAACCGAAATTGGTATCGAGGTCTATTTGACTATGAAATCCATGCTTTTAAGCACTCCATTCTGCTGACTCCCAATACACTTTTACGTATTTAAACCAGGATGATGTCAACAACTTTCTCTTCTCCTTCTTTCAGTTTTGCCCATGGGAACATTGCCTGTTATTTGTTTATGGTATATGGCAGTACTCTTAGAGCAGTGATGCCAACTGCTAACTGTCTTTCGGGTTCTCACTTGATGATGCTGATAGTTAATTGGACTGACAACATCCATTGCAACCACACAGGTTTCACCACCGTAAGGCATTAGTCTGTTGGTTTGTTTGGATTTTATTTTCCTCAAGACTCCTTTCTAATTTTCAGTGCATGATTCCAGGGTTGGTTTTTATTTTCAATACTTTGTTTTGCCCATATGCCCATTTTGGAAACAGACTAAGATTGTTCATTTTTAATGAAGTGCTCTGTGATGTAAAAACTGGAAGCTACATGGAGATTTTGCATGATGGCAAGTCTGTTGTTTTCAAAACATTTGAATTTGGCATTTTCCCATTTTCTTTTTCTTGGTTAATTAGTCTTACTATCTTGTTCACACTACTATCTAGCTACTTGAAAGAGGGTTTTTCTTCTTCAGCTTCCCACTTTTATTATTTTTAGGGGAATCTGTCTGTAAATCTGGAAATGTAATTAAAATCATGTTGAGGAATATGCATTTTTTAAAGCAGAGTTTATTTATGTGTTACGTAATGTGGGCCATCAGTGGCTACTTAGCCTGAATGCTAGGATAGTAGAGAGAGATGTACAGGACTATTATGTGAATTGAATGTGAAGAGGGTTATAAAAAAAGTTCCAAAAATCGGTTATGGAATTTTAGAGAAAAAAATAAATCAATTTTGTCTAATGGATGACAGGAGAATTTCTTGGAATAAGTAGCATGTTGTTTGTTTTCTGTTTTCAGTTCCTTATGAGACTATGTTAATTTTATAATTAACCTAAATTCTATACTATAGAACAGAGCAGATCGCATTTTGACACGTGGATGGAAGCATCAAGGTGAAAAGTATACATTCTATACATTTGAAATACAAAACATACATTTTTCCCTTGAAAAATAAAACACATGAGCTTTGCTACTGACTTTTCTAATATCGCGATAGTCAAAGAAGAAAGAGAGCAAGGAAGGTAAGGATGAAAGGGGGGAAGAATGAAGAAAATGCTCGTTGGAGGAAGGAAGCAAAGCCAAATATTTTAGATAAAGTTCTTAATCAGAACTAAAAGCTGGAGTAAGTAGCTGAAGTATAGGAATATCTATGATTTCACACAATTTCTCAATGTTTTCTCCTCTACTTTAGTTGGTATCTACATATAAAATTCAAATTTATATTTGCAGGCATTTCCAAGTTGATAATTCTTTTAAGTATGTGAATCTGATTATCCCCTTCAGCAAGGCAGAGAGAGTTGGGGAATTTTCTTTCTAAGAAGTTCTTGGTCATTTAACTCTAAATGTACTCCATTCCAGAGAACAATCCAATCCCTATTTCAGACAATATTAGCTTGCTCCCAGGTGTCTAACACTTTTCTAAGGCGCGATTTTATCATGTCATAGCGCTGTGTTGTACAAGTGATATTTAGCTTATAAACAGCAAGTAGTAATGTTACTGCATTTTCAGTGTCATTCAGATTATAAAGTCAGACATCACAGAGCTTGTCTGCTGCTGAAATAGTAGAATAAATATTTTTATTCACATGTGTTAAGTGGTTGGGGAGTCATAAATTGAAATAAAAATGGAAAAGGAGCACTTACTTAGAGATAAATTGGAATCTTAGAGCTACTCCCCACATAATCGTAGTACCGGAATGAGGGATCCTGTGATGAAATTTACAGCAACGGTTGGACACAGAATGACTGTAATAAAGAAAGTGTGGAGGCTGAGCATTTTATCAATTATTGAAAGATACTTGACGCTGCTTGGGCTGTCTGGATATAACTCAGCCTCTTCAATTACAAACGCGATCCAACCGAATCCCAGAGACCGGAAACCGCGAGGAGCTTTTCCCTTTTTGTGTGCTGACCCACAGTGTAAATGTGCAAGGTGAAGTGCAAATCTATTCTGACGTGTGGGTGGGGGGGGGGCTTGTAGTTGTCACTATTTTCACTTGTAAATGTAGGGAAGAAAGAGGAAATAAAGAGAAAAGGGCCAAAGTATGAAATGAATTGTAGACAGACTTGTGGATTTCCTTTGAAAGGAGAATGGGGTTTGTCTCTGAAATAAGAAGCAGCGTTGCAATGTCTAACATCCTTTTGAACAGGAAACCGTACATGATATGTGGTGATCATTCAAAGAATGTGTAATTATCAATAATATCATAATAACTTAATGTTATTGGTAGTTTCTGTATTATTACCGTATTGGATCAGGAATAATAAAAATGCAAGCTTGTTGACTATTTTGTCCATAAACAGAGAGTGAAAAGAAATACAGCTACATGCTAATATGACAAGTATTTAGGACAATTTCCAATTTTGCTAAAAGTGAAAATACAGTACTTATTTTGCAACTTTCATTAAAAGTTTCCAATAAAATGCAAACCTTCAAACCTATCAAAATTCTATTATTAAGACTTTAGCATTATTAATTCATGGAAGTATTGGTTCATAAAATCCTAATAAATAGGATTTATAGTCTTTTGAAAAACCTGCAAGTCTCCAAAGGCCTTTAGACCTCCCAATAAAAATGTTTAATTTTAATCAATTAGTATCTGTTTATTTTAATCCTCACCTGCGGATATGTTTATTGACTTTAGAGAGAGAGGAAAGGACAGTGACAAAGAGAGAGAGAGAAGCATCCACATAAGAGAGAAACATCAGCCCTGACTGGTGTGGCTCAATGGATTGAGCACTACTGGCCTGTGAACCAAAAGGCTGTTGGTTCAATTCCCGGTCAGGGCATATGCCTAAATTGCAGGCCAGGTCCCCAGTTGGGAATGTGTGAGAGGCAACTACATCAGTCAGTTGCCTCCCATGGCACCCTGGCTGGGGATCAAACCCACAACCTGGGTATACACCCTGACCCAGAATCAAATCTGCAAACTTCTGGTGTATTGGGATGATGCTCCAACCAACTGAGTAACCCAGCCAGGGCTAATCAATCAACAGTTAATGGATAAAATAATTATTTTAACAGTTAAAAAAAATAATTTATTTTCAATGGGCTTAAAACCTTATAAAACTTAAGTGATTATGACAAATCAATAGTCTTAACAAATCAAATGTTGACACACATATCCACTTGATGTGACATCATAGAATATTTAATCTTTACTTCTTTTTTTTTTTTTTGCCTCAGTTAGGATAATGGTGCTAATTAATTCTCATTATCCTCTAATCTTCACTTCTTTAGGTGTAAAGAAAGAGAAGTTTCCAGATAAACAAAGGGAAGACACCTGATACATGCTAACTTGTCCTTTCAAGTAGTACATGTTCCTTCCCGTGCCAGTCCTAAACTATGAAGTCTGTCTGGACAAAGTCCAACCATTGTTAATATAATGAGAACAGTGTGCACAATATTGATGTAACCTGGCAGCCAACGAGAGTGGACTGGAATGTGCATGTGTGAACAATGATGACTTTGCTGTACTAGTCAGTGGGGGAGGTAGACACTGTTAAGTGTGAGCATGTGTACCATGTGGCCAGCACATTCAAAATGATTGAGCAAGTATAGCATCGAATCTGCATCAAATTTTGTGTTAAGCTTGAACATTCTTCCATGGAAACCATTCAGATGAGCCAGAAGGTCACAGCTATTCGCAGCTGGTGATTGGCAGCTTCATCATGACAATGTGCTCATTCATGCATCACATCTTATGCAGGTCTTTTTTGTTTTGTTTTGTTTTGGTGAGATATCCAGTTGTCCAAGTGACTCAGCCCCTCTACAGCCCAGATTTGGTGCCTATGACTTCTGGCTTTTCCCCAAACTAAAATTAACTTTGAAAGGGAGGAGCTTTCTGACCATTGATGAAATTCAGGAAGATTCCCCTGGACATCTGATGGAGAACTGTGTGAGGTCATAAGGTGCTTACCTTGAAGGGGAGTAAGGCGTCATTGTCCTATGTACAATGTTTCTTGTAACTTGTATCTTCAATAAATGTCTCTATTTTTCATAGCACATAGCTTTATACTTTTTTGGACATACTTCATATGTTTTCAGATTCACTATCTACAGTAAACTTCCATGCAATTATGCTCCAGCTATACTGATTATTAACCATTCCTGCAAAACAGTAGCACTTTCAAACTTCATGATGTTCCTTTATTTTTGGCATACTCCTCTGTTTATGAAACTTTTTCAGCCTTAAACTCTTTCAGCCTTGATGCTAGGTACAGACTTTCACTGGTCTGCTATTAATTCCATCACAGTTGCCATAGCAATTGGTTCAGAGATAAGCACATGATTTAAGATGATTTACTCAGAAGGAAGCCTGGTTCTTTTGGTCAGAAAGTTAAGAAAGAGATAAGCTTTTTCCTCTGTTGGATGTGAGTAAGGAATAATAAATTTTAGGTTACTGCAGATAACTTGCCTGTAGTATTGAAGGCATTTCTAAAGTCAGTTTGAAGCCTTGTTTTTTAACATGCAACCAAATAATTTAAATTGGTATAAGGAGCTTTTTAATTTGATGTAGTCCCATTTATTTATATATTTTTTGAATTATGAATATTTATTTAATAGCATATTAAAACAATAGAAATGAACAAACTGTAGCATGAATGCTATCTCTCAAAAATAATATTGCACAAAAGCAAATAGACACAGAAGAGTATATATAGTATGATCCACTAATACGAAGACTGAAATCAAGCACAAGTAATCCTAGCTATTAAACATCGGGCTTGTGGTTACCTTTGGTGGAGGAAAGAAAGAAGTAGTGATTGATAGGACTTCTGACAATGTAGATAATGTTGTTTTTTCTTAAATTGATGGTGTTTGCATGAACAGATTTACTTTGTGATCATTCACTGAGCCATATGCTTAAATTTTGATTTTTCTATATGAGTTAAATTCCAATTAAGACTATTTTTAATAGAAATCTATGTACTTACATGGAAAGATGTCTAAAATGTAGTATTAAGCAAAAAGGGAAAGATGAATAAAACTATTTGTTACATTATTTTATTTTTTATCATTTTTTTGTTGTTTGAACATATTTGTTTCCATTTTCCCACCTTCCATCCTTCCCCTTTTTGGCTTTGTACATGGGTCCTTTATACATGTCCCATGTATTTTCTTTTATTTTCCTTGACCTAGGAGATACATTAACAAAAATATTGCTCCTTGAGATATCTGAAATCTTACTGCCTATGTTTTTTTCTAGTATTTTATGGTATTATGACTTATATTGGACTATATTATCTATTTTGAGTTTATTCTGGTGTAGGATGTAAGATGGTGGTCTAGTTTCATTTTTTTTTGCATGTACTAGTCCAGTTATCACAAGACCATTTTTGAAGAGATTGTCTTTACTCCATTATGTGCTCTTGCCTCCTTTCTCAAATATTAATTGACCATAGGGAAATGGGTATATTTCTGGGTTCTCTATCTATTCCATTGATCTATGTGTCTGTTCTTATGCCAGTACTACACTGTTTTGATTACCAGTTTTGCTAAACGTGAAAATACAGTATGTATTTTGCAACTTTCATTAAGAGTTTCAAGTAAAATGCAAAGCTTCAAACCTATCAAAACTCTATTACTAAGACATTAGCATTATTAACTCATGGCCTTGCAGTATACTTTGATATCAGATATTGTGATCTCTCCAACTTTGTTCTTCTTTTTCAAGATAGCTAAGGCTCTTCAGGGTCTTTTCTTACTCCATATAAATTTTTAGAATATTTGTTCTAAGTCTGTGAAATATGCCATTGGTATCTTAATAGGAATTGCATTGACTCTATAGATGACTTTGGGTACAATGGACATTTTAGTGATGCTAATTCTTCCAACCGATGAACACGGTATATAATTCCACTTATTTATATCTTTTCTCAACTTCTTTCTTCAGTGCCCTATAGTTTTCTGAGTACAAGTCTTTTATGTTCTTGGTTAAATTTATTTGCCAAAATGGCTATCATTAATAAATCAACAAACAACATATTCTGGTGAGGATGTGGAAATGCAGACTGGTGTAGCCATTGTAGGAAACAGTATGGAATTTCCTCAAAAAAGTAAAAATGGAACTGCCTTTACCCCATGATTCAACTGCTGGGAATATACCCTGAGAATCCCAAAATGCCAATTCAAAAGAATTTATGCAACCCCATGTTCATAGCAGTGCTATTTACAATAGCCAAGATGTAGAAACAGCCAAAGTGCCCATCAATAGATGAATGGATTAAAACAAACAAGCAAAAAGAAAAAAAAAAAAAACCCAACTGTGGCACATCTACATAATGGAATACTATGCAGCAGAAAGAAAGAAGGAATTCCTGCCTTCTGTCACAACATGGATGGAACTATAGACTGTATGCTAAGTGAAATAACTCAGTCAGTAAAAGGCAAATGATCTCCATATGATCTCCCTTATAAGAGGAATCTAACAAACAATATAAACTAATGAGCAAAATAGAACCAGAGGCATAGAATCATGGAACAGACCAACAACTGAAAGTGGTGAGGGGAAGGTGGGGACTGATTGAAATAAAGTGAAGGGGTTAGTCAAAGAACATATAAGAAGGACCCATGGGCATGGGGAATGGTGCAGGGACTGATTATGGAAGTTGGGGGCAGGCTGGCTAGAGGGGGAAAGGAAAAAACGTGGGACAACTTTAATAGCATAAACAATAATAAAAATAATAAATTGGTATAGGGAGATAAGTATTATCTTCTCTTTAAAGCTTTACATGTCTCTTTTACAAATACCCATTGCTAGTTCACCAAATATTTATAAAGTTCAGGAGAGAGACCTGGACTGGAGACAGAAGGAGTAGTGAGGTAGAAGGTAAGCTAAGAGAGAATGCTATCCTGTGAGAAAGTAGATCAAGGTGACAAAAGTGAATAACTGAGTTGAATGCAGCAGATGAAATAAAATAAAAGCTAAGAAATCAACATTAGATTTAGTAATGTGAAGGTCACTGTGATATTGACAGACACAAATTTGATGGCATGATGGAGGTGAAAACTGATTTGAGTAGGCTTAACAGAGGGGATAGAGACATAGTAGAGACACCAAGTACCTACCTGCTGAGATTGAACATTATTTCACTGCTTATTTGCTATCTGTACAAACAAAACATTCATCTGGATCAAGCCAAGATGACCCAAGGAATTTCTCTAATTTTCAAAGTTCAAATCATAAATCAAATAATGTTATATATGTACTTCCTTTATTATCACTGTTCAGAAAAGATATCATATAGAATTGACTGGCTTCTATAAAACATCTCATGTTCTTTGGTTATTTTCTTTTTAACCTGAAGGCCAGATTTAATGGAAATTCAAAGGGATTTTGTACTTCTTCTCCATGGGAATATGGTAAGGATGTTCAAATAAATGCACTAATTGCATGTTCATATACTCTCTCTATAGCTACTTCATATTGCTAAAATTTTTATACATTTTCTTTTATAAGTAATGAAAAAGCAAAAAAATTCTTTTAAAATGTTTTATTAAATTTATTAGGGTGTACTGGTTAGTAAAATCCCACAGGTTTTAAGTGTACAGATCTATAATGCATTGTCTGTATGTTGCATTGTGTGTTCACCCCCCAGGGGCAAGTCTCCTTTTGCCACCATGTATTTGGCCGCTTTACCACCTCCCCAGAGCCCCCATTCCCTCTGGTAACTGCCACACTGTTGTCTGCACCTGTGAGTTTTTGTTTGCATGTTTTGTTTGTTCATTTGTTGCTTTTAATTTTGCATTCCACATATGAGTAAAACCATATGGTTCTTTGCTTTTTCTGTCTGACATTTCACTTAGTGTGATAATCTCAAGATCCATCCATGTTGTCGTAGATGGCAGTATTTCATCTCTTTTTATGGCTGAGTATTATTCCATCATATACATGAACCACATCAGTCATCTGTCAGAGAACACTTTGGTTGTTTCCATGTCTTAACCACCATGAATAATGCTGCAATGAACTTAGGGATACATACATCTTTACACATAAATGTTTTCAAATTTTTGGGGTAAATACCCAAAAGAGCCAAATACCTGAACAGACACTTTTCCCAAGAAGACATAGAAATGGCCAAAAGACATATGAAAAGATGCTCAACTCACTAACTATTAGAGAAATGCAAATCAAAACTACAAGGACATACCATCTCGTACTGTTAGAATGGCTGTTTTCAATAAAACAACAACAAGTGTTGGAGAGGTTGTACTTTTTTTCATGTTTGCTTTTAAACATTGCTCTGAATCCACATATTCCATCTCCTGAATTCTATTTTTCTAACCCAGAGGCCAGTTCATAAAAGCTTACTATCATGAAAATGTAATAGTCAAGTCAAAATGTATATTATTTGCTCTTTCATATTTACCCAAAAAAGTTAAAAACTTATATTCACACAAAAACATGTCCATAGGTGTTTTATTCACAATTGTCAAAATGGAAGCAATACAAAAGACTCAATTGGCTGAATGAACTGGCACAACCAGAGAACGGGATATTACTCAGTGCTAAAAATGAAATGATCTATCAAGGCATGGAAAGACACGGAGTAAACTTAAATGCATATTACTGTGGAAAGAAGCCAATCTGAAAGGCCGTGTGATTCCTGTCATGTGAGGCAGAACAGAACTACAGAGATATAAGAAAGAAGAGGGTTTGACAGGGGATGGGGTGTGGTAATATGACGGTGGGTAGATGTCATTGTACATTTGTCAAAACTGAAAGAATGTACAACAGCAAGAGTGAACCCTAATGTAAATCATGGGCTGTGATGATTATGATGAGTCAGTGTAGGGTTATTGATTGTAACAAATGTACCCCTGTGGTATGGGATGTTGGTAGTGAGGGAGGTTGTATATGTGCAGGGCTGGGGGGTATATGTGGGAGCTCTCTGCACTTTCTGATAAATTATATTGTGAACCTAAAACTTCTCAAAGACATGAAGTATATTATTTAAACAATAAGCAACAAAAGCAAATATATATTATATTACATATAAGTATGTAATATTATATATAAATATATATTTTATAAATATATTATTTTCAGTGCTTGACCATGCCTCATTTCTTCTCTAGTGGGTTGTATTGAATTTCATTTGGAAGATTATTTTTTTTTATCATCAATCAAGGACATTTGTTTTTCACTGCTTTTAGAGAAAAGGGAAGGGAAACAGAGAAACATGATGCGAGAGAGAAGCATCGATTGGTTGCCTACTGTACACACCCAAACTGGGAATCGAACCTGCAACCTTCTGGTTACAGGACGACGCTCCAACCAACTGAGCCACACAAGCCAGATTTCATTTGAGAGATGAAAACAAACAAACAAACAATTTGTGTTCTTAAAACAGTCTCAAATGGTTAGTTCATGTAATTGCATAAAGCTGAATCTTACTGATTTTCATTTTGCATGGGCCTATATTTCTCAGCTATTTCAAGAACACAAGTTGCTTAACTTATATTTGTGCGCCACCAACTCTGACCCCATACCTGATTCTTGGTTAAGAAAGGCCCTCCATTTTGAATGAGCGAGTGAGTCAGGGTCACACTAAGTACAATCAACTAGCAGGTATGTAAAGGGAGGTTCAGTGTGGGCCATGCGTATGAACACGACATGCTGCTCTCGGTGTAGACAGATTGACTCAGTGTCTTCATAGGGGCTACCTAATGTGTCTTCCTGGATGATAGAAAAGAACAGGGTTAAACTTTTTTTGGTATTTGGGGAAATAAATGGACAGGGATGTGAGATAATGAGGAAAAAATTGTGGTATCAGTGGATCTAATACTCCCCCAAACCTCCTCTGCTATAAATATGCTTTACTGTAGGATCCTGTTCAAAACGGCGGAATATGGACTTAACAACCGCTCAGGATATGCCTACAGAGCTGCAGACTTTTGGCTGTGTTTTATTCCTATTCTTTCAGAAAACATGAAATAATTATAACTTAAAAAAAATCAACACAGCAAGGATCCTTAAGAATCATCCTTTTACTCCCACTCCCAGGCTTCTCAAAGCTCTGAAAATTATTTGAGAACTTTGTTACCCAGTTTTAAATTACTGGTCATGTCATTTTAGCACAATAGCAGTAAACAGTAGTTATATAGCCTCCCTGGGATTAACAAGATCAGAATTTAAGGAAAAAAAAATCTGCCTGCAAAGGCCTTGATGTTTTCCTGAGTGAAAGGAAAAAAGGCTTTCAATGAAGCCAAATGAAGGCATTGAAAGTTGAAAATAAACAATTACTAACCTTGTATTTTTGCTTTCTCTTATAATTTTATTTTCAGTTAACAAAGAACAATCTATTTGTACCTGCTTTTGCCTTAGGAGTTAAAGGAAGATAAAGAAAATATTTTACTTCTATTTTCAAATTATAAGCTGTTGTTGCCAAAGAAAGTCAAACCTCATGTATATTATCATATTATTGTTCTCAGGGGACTGCAGTCACCATAGTGATCGTAATTACATGGCATCATTAACTTTATCCATTCTACCTGATATGGGGGTTCACATTAAGAAAATTTGCATATGCAGGAAATGAATGTCGTTTGCAGGGAAGCTAATGTCATTAAACATTTAGGCAGTCCCTGCCCAGCAAAGGGGTTTCCATTGGGACCTGCTTTTTCGCATGCCCTTTATAGTCATTGTGGGCACAAGCCTCTATTTCCAAGCCCCCAAAAGGGAAACCTTTTTTAAAGAAAAATATTAGAAAGCAGCAGCTATTTTAACACATCCAACATATGACTGGAATTTAACATTTCTGACACCAAGATTACTAGAACCCACCGTCAGGAGTGATGTCGCTCTGAGTGAGTGTGTGCGCATGTGTGTGCCCCGCTTATAGCTCAAAGGGACCTAGATTTCAAAATGCTTACTGTTATATGTTGGTAGTTTTCCATTTTTTTATTGAACAATTTAATCTATTCACCATTAAATTAAAAAAATTCCAATATAATTTCAGGTGAAAAAATGATAATCAAAGAATAGACAAGAAAGAAAAACAGAAAGGGAGTTTCTTGAATAATAAAAGCAGGCTTAAGATTTCTATAATGAATATGTTTCAAACATTTTGAAGGTTAGGATAATAAAAAGGAGCTGCATATACTTTTGTTTGTTTGTTTGGAGTAGAGTTCCTGACCTTCTTGTAACATCAGAGTTCTGTTAGTGTAGGAGGAAACCCGCCAGAGGGAGCAGGTGACGAATGGGCACTCATACCTCATGCTCTTGCCCTAGCTCCCTGAAAGAAAGGCTCAGAAGTTCTTGCTGATCACCAGGGACATTGACCTATAATTTTCTTTCTTTGTAGTGTCTTTATCTGGTTTTGGAATTAGAATAATGTTGGCCTTGTAAAATGAGATTGGGAGTCTTCTCTTCTTTTGAATTTTGTGGAATATTTTGAGAAGGATAAGTGTTAGTTTTTCTTTGAATGTTTGGTAAAATTTACCTGTGAAGCCATCTAGTCCAGGCCTTTTGTTTGTTGGGACTTTTTGATTACTGATGCAATTTCATTTGTTGTAATCAGTCTCCTTAGATTTTCTGATCCTTCCCAATTCAGTTTGGGAAGATTGTATATTTCTAGGAATTTATTCATTTCATCCAGATTGTCCAGTTTATTGGCCCCTAGTAGTTCATAATATTTTCTTACAATGTTTGTATTTCTTTGTTGTCAGTTGTTACTTTGATTTCATTTATTACTTTATTTATTTTGGTCCTCTCTATTTTTTCTTGACAGGTCTGGTTAAAGATTTGTCAATCTTATTTATCTTTTTAAAAAACCACCACTTGGTTTCATTGATTTTTTTATATTTCTCAGACTCTATTTTGTTTATTTCTGCTCTGATCTTTATTATTTCCTTCCTTGTACTCACTTTGGACTTTGTTTCTTGTTCTTTTTCTAGTTCCCTCAAGTGTTAAGTTAGATTGTTTATTTGATATTTTCCTTGTTTCTTGAGGTAGGTCTCTAATGCTATGAATTTCCCTCTTATGACGGTGCCCCCTGTGTCCTGTTAATTTGGGGTTGTTGTGTCCTCATTTTCATTGTTAACCTACTCATTGTTTATTCACGATATTTAGCTTCCATGTCTTTGTATGTTTTTATTTCTTGTGATTGACTTCTAGTTTCATACCAGTGTGGTCAGAGAAGATGCTTAATATGATTTTAGTCTTCTTAAATTTATTGAGATTTGTTTTGTGTCCTAACATGTTGTCTCTCCTAGAAAATGCCTCATGTGCCCTTGAAAAGAATGTATATTCTGTTGCTTCGGGATGAGATACTCTGAAGACATTATTTAAATCCATCTGATCTAGTACATCATTTTAGGCTGCTGTTTCCTTGTTGATTTTCTGTCTGGAAGACCTAGGCATTGATGTCAATAGGGTGTGAAAATCCTCTACTATGACTGTATTTCTGTCCATCTCTCCCTTTATGTCCATGAAGATTTGCTTTATATATTTAGGTGCTTCTACACTGAATGTATAAATGTTTATAAGGGTTATATCCTCTTGTTGGATTGTTCCATTTATCTTTATGTAGTGTTCTTCTCTGTCTCTTACTACAGTCTTTGTTTTAAGGTATATTTTTGTCAGATAGAAGTATTGCTACCCTAGCTTTTTTTCTTTCTTGTATTTGCATTTGCATGAAATATCTTTTTTCATCCTTTTACTTTTAGTTGGTGTGTATCTTTCCTTCATTCTGAGGTGGGTCCCTTGTAGACAGCATATGTATGGGTCTTGTTTTCTTATACATTCAGCTACCCTATGTTTTTTTTTCCTTTCTTAAAGGAGAACCTGTAACATTTCTTGTAATACTAGTTGGGTGGTAACAAACTCCTCTAACTTTCTCTTGTCTAGGAAGCTCTTTATTTCTCCTTCAATTTAAAATAAAGCCTTGCTTGGTAAAGTAGTAATGGTTGTATGTCCTTATTTTTCATCACTTTGAATATTTCATGCCAATCTCTTAGGGCTTGATATTTCTATTGAGAAACCAGCTAACAATTGCATGAGAGCTATCTTGTAGGTATTTGTCTATCTCTTGCTACTTTTAAGATTACCTCATTGTCTTTAACCCTTGCCATTTTAGTCACCATGTGTCTTGTGGGCATCTTTTGGTTCATCCTGTTTGGGACTCTGCACTTTCTGGACTTGTGTGTTTTCTTTCTTTACCGGGTTAGGGAAGTTTTCCATCATTATTTCTGTAAATAGGTTCTTGATCCCTTGCTTTTTCTCTTTTTCCTCCTGGTATCCCAATCATATGGTTGTTATTATGCTTCAAGTCGTCCCAAAGGTCCCTTGAACTGTCCTAATTAACTTTTCTTCTTTTTGCTGTCTCTGGCTGGGTGTTTTCTGCTACCTTGTCTTCTAAGTCACATATTTTATCCTCTGCTTCATCCAACCTACTGTTTATTCCTTCTTGTATGGCTTTATGTAGTAGGTGTTTTGTGGAGTCCCAAAGTGGTGCTGTCCACTTGATTACCTCAACTGCATGCTCTAGAAATAACCCTTGTGGGGTTATATTCCTGTTGTAATTGAGTTTTGATTGCTATTGGCTGACTATGATGATTGATTCTGATCATAGTGTATAAGGTGCTGTGCAGATTAAGACCACAAAAAGCAGATTTTTGCTCAACAGAGTCTGCTGAGATGTCCATTTGGATATGCCACTTGTGAAGCTCATTGAATCCTGTGTTGGTGTTGTCTGAAGCCAGTTACTGGGTGTTTGGGGTCTGGGGCCTCTTGGGAGGGATGCTGGTGAAGACCAATATCAGACATTGCATGTGACTGATTCTGGACAACCAATTTGGTGCCACAAAGCAATCCATAATTTGTGGCCACTTCCCCTGGGCCTGGGTGTGCATGGAAAGGACCAAGCGGTGAGATCCTAAGATGGCGGCAACATAGGTGGGAGCAGAGTCCACTTCCCCTCAACGCCAGGGAAATACCTAGCTGATCTGAGGAGCAGAGCGAACAGCCAACAGTATTCCAGCATATACGAAGATCAGAGACCAAAGATAGAGGACACTGAAAGATCTGACGGTAAGAAGAGTGCTGAAGGACAATAAGGTCCACGGGACCCAGGACCGCGCGGTACAAGGGCGGCAGAAGCGCCAGCCCTGGCGCAGGGGCTGCGGCAGGAGTCTTGGGAGAGGGCCAGGCTGCGCTGTGAGCAACCAGGTGCTTGATTAGACCAGGGGGGCTTGAAAAGGAGGAATTTCTCAAAAAGAAAAAGAAAATAGAGACACTCAGGGGTTAATTAGAGAACTCTCGGTAGTAGCCGAGGCCCCTGGCGCCCCTCCCCCTCCACCCCTGGACTGCTACACTCACCTGAGGTCCGGTCGCGCGCGCGAGCAGATTAGCGAACGGGACCCACACTTGAAACCCCGGAGGGGCGCCCACACCTGAAACCTCCGAGATAATTTGGAGCAGAGACTAGCTGCTCCACCCACAGGCCCAAAACCTCGGAACCCAGTGCCGCGTGATTCAGTCCCAGGGCGGCCCCGCCCGCCCGAGAGACTCAAGCCCAGGGCGGCTGGATCGGGCCCCCAAGCACAGAGCCTGTGGCTCAGCGGGCTGCGCGCGCTCACCAAGCACAGGGCCGGCTGGGTGCCTGTTTTCTAAATACAAAGCTGCTGGCGAGTGTCCTAACCCCAAGGCGGCTGAATCCGCCACCTGCGCGCCAGCGTTCCAAGCCCTGGTGGCTCGATTGGTCCGCCGGCTGCGCGCTCAGGGCACAAAATAAAGTCACAGACCCAAAGCGGCTGGATTCCCCTGCTGCACCGCACGCGTCACGAGCCAAAGCAGCTGGATTGGCTGATCAACGGACTGATTGACTGCCAGGGACCACACTTACAAAACAGCGAAGAGTGTGACCCAGGAAGAGAGAAAAGTGAAACCAATCCTTCCAAACACCCCCTCCCGTTGCACAGACAGGACACCAGCAGAAATAACCTGACCGGTTTAAAGCCAACAGAAGGTTTTGTTTTTTTTTTTTTTTATCCTTTTTCTTTTTTTTTCCTTTCCCCCTGAATTCCTTCTTCCTCTCTCTTTTTTTCTTTTTTTTCATTCCTTCTTCCTCCCATCCTTTACCATTTTTATGTCTTCTTTCTGCCTTCTTTTATCTATTTCTATGTTTTAATTTTTGCTAAAATTCCTTCTTGCCTCCGATCTTTCTTTATTCCTTCTTCCCTCCTTCCTTCCTTTCCTCCTTTCCTATTTCCTTTTTCCCTCCTTCCCATCTTTCTTTTGGTTTGTTTTGTGTGTGTGTGTGTGTGTTTTTTTTTTTTTTTCTTTTCTTTCGCCCCCCCTTTCTCTTTTTCCCCCAGGTGAGACAACAAAACCTGGAGTGCTGAAAAGACTAGAGTTAGACCGTGTTAAACACATAAACATCAGCTCAAGACCAGTGAGCACAGGAGAGTAAGGAGACAGCACCACCGAATCCCATTGGCATTCTACCATAGAAGTTCATATCATAAATCCAGGGAGTCAGAACAAAGCAATTTAAGACGCAGAGGCCAACAAGAAGAACCTCACAAACAATGGGAAGACAAAGAAACAATTCCCAAATGAAAGGAAAGGAGGAAGTCTCAGAAAGAATACTAACCGAAAAAGAGGCAAGTCAACTATCAGATACTGAGTTCAAAGCAATGGTCATCAGGAAACTCACTGAGCTCTCTGAGCTCAAAGAGAACTACCAGAAACTACAAGGAATCTACAATGAACTCACTGCAAACTATATCAACATGAAAAAGGAAATAGAAACTATCAACAAGAGCCAAGCGGAAATGAAGAATACAATTTCTGAATTGAAGAACACAGTAGAAGGAATTAAAAGCAGACTTGATGAAGCAGAGGATCGGATCAGCGAGCTGGAGGATAAAGTAGAAAAAAACACCCAGAAGGAGCAAGAAAAGGAAAAGAGGCTCAGAAAGAATGAAGAGGCAATAAGGGAAATGCAGGACAACATGAAACGTAACAATATCCGTATAATAGGAATACCAGAAGGAGAAGAAGAAGAGCAAGGGATAGAAAACCTGTTTGAAAAAGTAATGATGGAAAATTTCCCTAATCTGAGGAGAGAAAAAGTCACCCAAATCCAGGAAACACAGAGAGTCCCAAGCAAGAGGAACCCAAAGAGACCCACTGCAAGACACATCATAATTAAAATGGCAAATTTCCAAGACAAAGAGAGGATCTTAAAGGCAGCAAGGGAGAAAAAGGAAGTAACATACAAGGGAGCCCCAATAAGGTTAGCAACTGACTTCTCAATGGAAACGCTCCAAGCCAGAAGAGAATGGCAAAAAATATTCCAAGTAATGAGAACCAGAGGCCTCCAACCAAGACTACTTTACCCAGCAAGGCTCTCAATCAAGATAGAAGACCAAATAAAGAGCTTCCCAGACCAAAGAAGTCTAAAAGAATACAGCTCCACCAAACCAGCTCTGCAAGAGATGCTAAAGGGACTGCTTTAAGGAAAGGAAGGAAAAGAGAAAGACAGAGGAACACAGGTAGGAAATAATGGCAATGAATAACTACCTATCGATAATAACCTTAAATGTAAATGGATTAAATGCTCCAATCAAAAGACATAGAACAGCTAAATGGATAAGAAAACATGACCCACACATATGCTGCCTACAAGAAACCCATCTCAGGACAAAAGACTTACACAGACTGAAAGTGAAGGGCTGGAAACAAATTTTCCAAGCAAACGGACAGGAAAAAAAAGCAGGGGTAGCAATACTCATATCAGACAAAATAGACTTTCAAAGAAGGGCCATAAAGAGAGACCCAGAAGGTCACTTCATAATACTCAAAGGAAGAATCCACCAAGAAGACATAAACATTGTAAATATATATGCACCCAACATAGGAGCACCCAAATACATAAAGAAAATATTGGAGGATTTCAAGAAAGATATTGACAGCAACACAATTATAGTAGGGGATTTTAACACCCCACTATCAAAAATGGACAGGTCTTCCAAACAAAAGATCAACAAAGATATTGTGTCACTTAACAATACCTTAGAGGAAATGGACTTAACTGATATATACAGAGCTTTTCATCCCAAAGAAGCAAAATACACGTTCTTTTCAAGTGTCCATGGAACTTTTTCAAAGATAGACCACATGATAGGACACAAAGCAAGCCTCAACAAATTCAAGAAAATTGAAATCATATCAAGCATCTTCTCTGACCACAAGGGTCTGAAACTAGAAACCAACGCCAAGGGTAAAAACCCAAAACACTCAAAAGCATGGAGACTGAATAGCATGCTATTAAACAATGAATGGGTCAAGAACGAGATTAGGGAAGAAATCAAAAACTTCCTGGAAACAAATGAAAACGAACTCACAACAACCCAAAACCTATGGGACACAGCAAAGGCAGTCCTGAGAGGGAAGTTCATAGCAATACAGGCCTACCTTAAGAAGTTAGAAACAGTTCAAACAAACAACCTAACCCTACGCCTACAAGAACTGGAGGAACAACAACAAAGACAGCCCAGAGCAAGCAGAAGGAAGGAAATAACCAAGATCAGAGCAGAACTAAATGACATAGAGACTAAAAGCACAATTGTAAGGATCAATGAATCCAGGAGCTGGTTCTTTGAAAAGATAAACAAAATCGACAAGCCTTTAAGTAGGCTCATCAAAAAGAAAAGAGAGAGGATCCAAATAAACAGAATTAGAAATGAAAGTGGAGAGATTACAACTGATACCACAGAAATACAAAGGATCGTAAGAAATTACTATGAAGACCTGTATGCTAAGAAATTTGAAAACCTAGATGAAATGGACACATTTCTAGAAAAATATAATCTTCCAAAACTGACTGAAGAAGAAGCAGAAAACCTGAACAGACCAATATCAGCAAAGGAAATTGAAGCAGTCATCAAGAAACTCCCATCACACAAAAGCCCTGGACCAGATGGTTTCACAGGAGATTTCTACAAAGCATTTAAGGAAGAACTAACCCCTATCCTTCACAGACTATTCGAAAAAATCCAAACTGATGGAAGACTCCCAAACTCTTTTTATGAAGCCAACATCATCCTAATCCCAAAACCAGATAAAGACACAACGAAGAAAGAAAACTTCAGGCCAATATCGCTGATGAACATAGACGCTAAAATTCTCAACAAAATATTAGCAAACCGCATCCAGCAATATATTAAAAAGATCATCCACCATGACCAAGTGGGATTCATCCCAGGGATGCAAGGATGGTACAATATTCGCAAATCAATAAACATAATACATCACATCAACAACAGCAAAGACAAAAATCACATGATCATATCAATAGATGCGGAAAAAGCGTTCGATAAGATACAGCACCCATTTCTGATAAAAACACTCAGCAAAGTGGGAATAAAGGGAGCAGTCCTCAACATAATTAAGGCCATATATGAGAGACCTACAGCCAACATCACACTCAATGGACAAAAACTTAGAGCTTTCCCACTAAGATCAGGAACTAGACAAGGATGCCCTCTCTCACCACTCCTATTCAACATAGTATTGGAAGTCCTAGCCACAGCAATCAGACAAGAAAAAGCAATAAAAGGCATCCAAATTGGAAAGGAGGAAATGAAACTGTCACTGTTTGCAGACGACATGATGGTGTACATGGAAAACCCTATAGACTCCACTCAAAAACTACTCGACCTAATAAATGAATTTGGCAAAACAGCTGGATACAGAGTCAATACCCAGAAATCAAAGGCATTCCTGTACACCAGCAACGAAACTGCAGAAACAGAAATCAGGAAAAAAAATCCCATTCGATATAGCAACAAGAAAAATAAAGTACCTAGGAATCAACCTAACCAAGGATGTACAAGACCTGTACTCAGAAAACTACACAACACTGAAGAAAGAAATTAAGGAAGATACAAACAAATGGAAGCATGTACCATGTTCATGGATTGGAAGAATCAACATTATCAAAATGGCCATACTACCCAAAGCAATTTATAGATTCAATGCAATCCCTATTAGACTACCCATGACATATTTCACAGATATAGAACAAACATTGCAGAAATTCATATGGAACCATAAACGACCTCGAATAGCTGCAGCAATTTTGAGAAAGAAAAACAAAGCAGGAGGGATCACAATACCTGATATCAAACTGTATTACAAGGCCACTGTAATCAAAACAGCCTGGTACTGGCATAAAAACAGGCACATAGACCAATGGAACAGAATAGAGAGCCCAGAAATAAACTCAAGTCTATACGATCAATTAATATTTGACAAAGGAGGCAGGAGCATAAAATGGAGCAAAAACAGCCTCTTCAACAGATGGTGTTGGGAGATCTGGACAGCTACGTGCAAAAAAATGAAACTCGATCACCAACTTACGCCATACACGAAAATAAACTCAAGATGGATAAAAGACTTAAATATAAGCCGTAACACCATAAAAGTCCTTGAGGAAAACATTGGCAGGAAAATCTCAGACATTCCACGCAGCAACATCCTCACAGACACATCCCTAAAGCAAGGGACATAAAGGAAAGAATAAACAAATGGGACCTCATCAAAATAAAAAGCTTCTGCATGGCTAAAGAAAACAGCACCAAATTACAAAGAGTACCAACAGTATGGGAAAACATATTTGCCAACGATACCTCAGACAAGGGCCTGATCTCCAAAATATATAAAGAACTCACTCGACTCCACTCCAGGAAGACAAACAACCCAATTAAAAAATGGGCAAAGGACTTGAACAGACACTTCTCCAAGGAAGACATACAGAGGGCCCAGAGACATATGAAAAGATGCTCAGCATCACTAGCCATCAGAGAGATGCAAATTAAAACCACAATGAGGTATCATCTCACACCAGTCAGAATGGCCAACATAAACAAATCCACAAACAAATGTTGGAGAGGATGTGGAGAAAAGGGAGCCCTTGTGCACTGTTGGTGGGAATGCAGACTGGTGAGGCCACTGTGGAAAACAATATGGAATTTCCTCAGAAAACTAAAAATGGAACTGCCCTTTGACCCAGTAATTCCGCTGCTGGGATTATACCCTAAGAACACTGAAACACCAATCCAAAAGAATCTGTGCACCCCAATGTTCATAGCAGCACAATTTACAATAGCCAAGTACTGGAAGCAACCGAAGTGCCCATCAGCAAACGAGTGGATCCAAAAACTATGGTATATTTACACAATGGAATTCTACGCAGCAGAGAGAAAGAAGGAGCTTATACCCTTTGCAACAGCATGGATGAAACTGGAGAGCATTATGCTAAGTGAAATAAGCCAGGAAGTGAGGGACAAGTACCATATGATCTCACCTTTAACTGGAACATAAGCAATAGAAGAAAAAAGCAAACAAAATATAACCAGAGACATTGAAGTTAAGAACAATGTAACAATAGCCAGGGCGGGGGTGGGGGGTGGGGGCGGGGATAGTGGGAAGAGGGTATTACAGGAACTACTATAAAGGACACATGGACAAAACCAAGGGGGAGGGTGGAGAGGGGGGAGGGAGGTGGGTTCACCTGGGGTGGGGTAGAGGGATGGGGAGAAAAGGCATACAACTGTAATTGCATAACAATAAAAAAAATTAAAAAAAAAAAAAAAAAAAAAAAGAAAGGACCAAGCAGTGTGCTGAGGCCAGCCTTTTACAGCACCAGGCCCAGGGGCAGGTCAGTAAAAGTCCCAACATCCATCGTTGCCTGCCAGCTGCCTGTTAGGCTCAGTCACTGGATAAAAATCACATGATCATAACAATAGATGCATAAAAAGCAATATGATAAAATCCAGCAACTATTTATAATAAAAAACTCTCAGCTAGTGGGAATAAAGGGAACATAACTCCGCATAAAAAATGTCATATATGACAACACACATCTAATATCATACTCAATGCACAAAAACTAAAAGTGTTTCCCTTAATATTGAGAACAAGACAGATATGTCTTCTTTCATCTGTCTTATTTAACATAGTACTAGAAGTCCTAACCACAGCAATCAAAAAAGAAGAAGAAATAACAGGCCTTCATATTGGAAAGAAAGAAGTAAAATTGTCATTATTTGCAGATGGCATGATATTTTATATAGAGAATCTTAAAGATTCCACCAAAAAGCTACTAGAACTGATAAATGAATTAAATAAAGTAGCAGCATACAATATAAATATCCAGAAATCAGTAGCTTTTATATAAACCAATAATGAACTGTCAGAATTATAAACTAAGAAAACGATCACATGTACAATTACAACAAAAAATACCTAGAAATAAACTTAACCAAAGATATAAAAGACCTGTACTCGGAAAATCATAAGACACTGAAGAGAGAAATTGAAGAAGATACAAATAAGTGGAAACATATACTGTGTTCGTAGATAGGGAGAGTTAACATCATTAAAATGTCCATACTACCCAAGTCAATCAATACATTCAAAGCAATTAGCATCAAGATACCAATGGTGTATTCCACAGAACAAACCAGATAACAAACTATACTACAAGTCATAGTAATCAAATCAGCATGGTACTGGCATAAAAACAGACACACAGGCCAATGGAACAGAGTAGAGAGCCCAGAAATAAAACCACACCTTCATAGTCAATATCCGACAGGGGAAGCAAGCATGTACAATGAGCTAAAGACAGTTTATTCAATAAATGGAGATGAAAATATTGGACAGATCAGTGCAAAAAAATGAAGCTAGACCACTCTCTTAAGCCACACACAAGAATAAACTCAAAATGGATTGAAGACTTAAATGTTAGATTTGAAACCATAAAAATTCCAGAAGAAAACATAGGCAGTAAAATCTCAGACATTTCTCATAGTACTAATAACATTTTTTTCTGATATATCTCTTCAGGAAAGGGAAACAAAAGAAAAAAAATAAACAATGGGAGTACATCAAACTAAAAAGTTTTTGCACAGCAAATGAAACCATCCACAAAATGAAAAGACAGCCCACTGAATGGGAGAACATATTTGCCAATGATACATCTCACAAGGTGTTAATGTCCAAAATTTATAAAGAACTTACAAAACTCAACAGCAAAAAGCAAACAACCTAGTTAAAAAAATGGGCAAAGGACCTCAACAGATACTTTTCAGAAGAGGACATGCAGATGGACAATAGACATTTGAAAAGATAATGAATCATCAGAGAAATGCATATTAAAACCTCACACCTGTCAAAATGTGTATCATCAATAAATCAACAAACAGTAAGTATTGGTGAGGATGTGGAGAAAGGGGACCCCTCTTGCACTATTGATGGGAATGCAGATTGGTTCAGCCACTGTGGAAAGCAGTATGGAGATACTTCAGAAAATTAAAAATAGAACTGCCTTATGACCCACTGATTTCATTTCTGGGAATTTATCCAAAGAAACCCAAAATAGTAATTCAAAAGAATATGCAGCTCTATGTTCACAGTGGGGTTATTTACAATAGCTAATATTTGCAAGCAGCCCAAGTGTCCATCATTAGATGAGTAGGTAAAGTTACTGTGGTGCATTTAAACAATGGAATACTATTCAAACATAAAAAATAGAAAAATTTTACCCTTTGCTGCAGCAAGGATGACCTGGAGAACATTGCGCTAAGTGACATAAGCCAGTCATAGAAGACAGATCTGTATGATTTCACTTATGTATGGAATCTAATAAACAAAATAAACTCAAGAACAAAATAGAAACAGATTCATAGATACAGAGAACAGAATGACGGCTGTCCCAAGGGAGGGTGGTTGCACAGGACTGAGGGTAAAAAGCTGAAGGGAGTAAGAAAAAACAAAGCTCACAAGCACTGACGGCAGTATGGTGATTACCTGAGGGAAAGGGGGGTGAAGGAGATAGAAGAGGTTAAAGGGGGACAAATGCCGATGGAGGAAAACTTGACTTGGTGTGGCAAACACACGATACAGTACATAGGTGATGTATTATAGAGTTATACACCTGAAACCTATATAATTTTATTAACCAGTGTCAACCCAATAAATTCCATAAAAATTTTAAAAATTTTGAACAACAGTAAAATAATTTAAAAAAAGAAGTATCAAGTACAAAAAAAAAAAAAAACTTTGTAAGCAAAAAGCAAACACACAATAGTAAAGCACTCACGTGTACAGGGAACTGTGGTGGCATCTGCATACGGCAGAACTGCAACGACTCCCAGGCAGCTGCTTTCCAAGTCAGCTTCCAAACAACTCATGATTTCTTTGTGACTATTGAAATTCATAGTATTTCGCAATAATAGGAAAATTACCTATTTTCTGGTATAAAATTATACCCTAGGAAATTACATTGCACATGTAAATTGTGATGGTTTCTTTTCAATCTGTACCTTTTTGGGGTAATTAATTCTCCAAGAGAGGTGATGTATGTCAGTAGTGAATGAATAAAAAAATCACTTTATACAGTCAATTCATATAGATCTCTTCAATTAAGATGGAAAGCAACGGAGTTAACAATGACAGTTCAGCAGTAGCTGAGAAAAATCTTTTCTTAATCAAATTATTCCCGTCTTCTGAAAATTTCTCTATATGATTAAGAAGTTTACCAAATTAATACTAAATATTTTATAAGAATGCATACCCTGAATAAATGAATTAAAGTATACTTTTTGTTTTCTTCCATTCAACTAATTTTGTTCTCCTTTTTCAGGGTAAGCTTTCCTATGGTAAGGGTGATCATCTTTTGGATCAAAATTACATCCTATTTATGGGGACAACATCATTTAATTTATGTCTGCTTCTAAATGAAGAGGACTCAAAATCAATTGGTCTCCTTTTAAATGGGTTATGTACTTGTTATTAATTTTAGATACTGCCATCCTTACCTGTTTAGATTTTTTTTTTTAATCACAAAGCCTTTACCAAACTCCTCTCCCTCCCTCTCTCTTTCTCTCTTTCAAAATAGAGCTGCGCTCTATGGTCTCTTGCCAAGTTCATCGACAATTATTTATTTTTTACTTTGGAAGCAAGGCAACTCTTTAAGTAATGATATGATTACTATACTTTTTACTGTGACTACTGAAAAATGTCAGTCAGTTTATTCAGCACATGTTTTTGAGTATCTACTGTTCTACTTCAGTGTTTGGTAGCCCTGGCTATTCCCTGAATCATCTAGAAAACTAGCTGTGGTGATTATTGTGTTGATTGTGGGGATTATTTACATGTATACATATAATCAACACAATCAAGCAAATTAACATATGCATCACCTCACATAATTACCATTTTCTTTATTTTGTGTGTGCATAGTGAGAACATTTAATATCTACCCTCTTAGCAATTTTCAAGTATATGATACAGTATTAACTATAGTCATATTGCTGTACATTAGACCCTCAGAACTTACTTATCTAGCATAACTTAACCTCTGTTGTCATTCACCAGCATCTTCTCATTTCCCCGGCCCTAGCACCTGGCAACCAGCATTCTATGCTCTGCTTCTGTAATTTTGACTATTTTAGATTCCTTATATAAGTGGAACCATTTAGGTTTTTTTTTTTTTTTTTCCTGTGTCTGGCTTATTTCCCTGAACATATTATCTTCCAGGTTTATTCCTGTTTTCACAAATGGATAGATTGCCATCTGCCATCTTTATTTTAAGGCTGAGTAATACTTAATTACTTTCTTAATCCATTTATTCATCAGCGGACATTCAAGAGGAAACTTTAAAAGTAGAGATGCATCAGTATCACTTTAGACCTATTACATCAGAGTTTTGGGGGAGTAAAATCAGGTTCTAATTTATTTTGAAGCTTCATAGGATTTCTAATATTCAAAAAGAGCTGAGAACCACTGTTGTAAGTATTGTAGAGCATATAGAAAACATGACTGTGGATGACAAGTAGTCCCTGATATTGTGGACCGTCCAGAAGGGTCACTAAATGCAAAACGTTAACTACACTAAAAGCCATCTGTAAAGACCATATGAACAGGAAAGGTAAACTGCAGATGTGGGCAACGTGTGTAACTTAGCATAGTCCTCACTAGTTTCTACACGTGTGTCTTGCTGATCTCTTTGAAACCTCACATTGTGCCAGCACAGTGGAAACGAGGGCCGTCTTCACCAGGGGTGGGGGCGTGGCACTGACAACCGTGGAAGGGGGGAACAGTTTTTTCACTTGCCATGCCCCTAATTACTTGGAGATGGGATACTGGAGCTCAGAGGAGAGGACTTGCCTAGAGATACAAATTTCAGATATAAACTCAGAACATATAGATGTTACTTTAAAGCCACAGGACTGATTTTACCTACAGAGATTGTGTAAATGAGGAAAGAAGAGCGAATGAGGTGGACCACTAAATCCATAAAACATTTTGAGAATTAGCCAACAGAAGGCAGGGAGGTAGAAGGGAAACGTGGCCCATCAGATTAGAGAGACTTGTTTTCAAAGAAAATGACCAACTGTGTTCAATGCTAATGATTTTAAGTTAGATTCACATAGAAGAGTATCCATTAAATCATGCAAAATGGAGATCAATGATAGGCATAAAACCCAGAGTGGAGTGGGTTATAAGTAAATAGGAACTGAGGAAATGAAGATATCAAGTGTAATACACCTTTTTGAGAATTTTGACTGTTAAAAATACTAAAGCATTAAGTAGTAGTCATTAGGCTCAGCATGCTGCTCTGCTTACTTTTATGCCCCTTTGGACAAATCCGGAAACAGGTTTTTTGTAGATAAATTACTAAAAGTGTGTTGCCTGATCAGATGCCATTGCATCTGCATATATTGGAGAGCAGAATACAGACCAGATTTCAACTCCTGTGTCTTTTTTTTTTCAATCAGGTATCTTTGATTAGTACAATCCTGTATTGTATAGGAGAATAAAACTTTAAGATAAGTGACAACTATTCCGTTGTTGGCTTTTTTACCAGTTTCATAACATAACCTGTAAGTATTATGCCCATGCCCACTATTGGTTAAAAGAATCTTAATATTTCAAGCTCCAGCACAGAGAATTGGCCCTGGAAATACTCAAGATAAGAGTCTGGAATTGCTTTCCTGGAAGTTGAATCATGTGTTGGTTATTTACCATAGAAAGTATCAATTTACTCCTGCTTGGGATAGCAAAAGTGATTGCGCAGATTGACAGAGCAGAAAGTGAGCTAATTCCAGATTTGAGGTGGTGTCCGTAGGTGATAACTTCTGCAGAATCAGGGACAGTGTTTTCATCTTTGTATTTCCAGCACTTAGGGTGGTGCCTACACATGGTAAGAGTCCAATCAGTGTTGAATTCTACTGAAATCCCGAAGGTATGTTAATAGGCAAAAGTCAAATAAGTGCAAATGAGAGTCTAGATAATGGGATAGATGCTAGGAATGGTGGTTAATAGTCCAAAACTGGTGTTGACGTGGGTAAACTACAGGGAAATCTCCTTTACAGGGGAGCAGATACTATTTAATAATGTCGAGTGAGGTGTTCTCGTTGAAACTCCCTTTATCTCAAGGGGTTTTTCTTCATGTCCTGTCTTGGGGGAAAGCACTGCAGGACAATATATTAGAGGGAATATATTATAGCTTGTCCTTTCAGATAAGTTGATAGTGTGATGGACGAAAACAAACGTGTACTGTGGAGAATGAGTCATACACATTAGAGACTTTTATTGGTAGTAAGTCAAGCAGGTTTGACACTCCACCAGGAAAAAGACATCAGTAAGCACGAAACAAACATCCAAGTGGATAGGAAGGTGTAAGGGAATATGGCAAGAAAGCAGATAAGAATCCTGACAAGTGAGAAGAATGCTGAAGCAGGCAGGCAGGGCTTTGCTATTAACATGGCTGTACATGAGATAGAAATGTGTCTGCCTTTAGAACAAGATTAAGGTCAAGACCAATGAAAGTGTGGTATAAAAGCAACTTCAGAACTCAAGTAAATAAAAGTTCATCAAGGTAGGACTCCAATGCCAAAGGGAACAACAAGGAGCCAGTCAGAGTGTGACTATTGTCAAGGTGGACTTTATTCTTAGTTGTTTAAATTTTGAACCGTCCTGGGACTCTCGTTATTGCATGAGCTAGGATTGCAGACGCTAAGAGAAACTCAGCCCGGCATGCCATTGTATCTGCATGTCCCCAGCTACAATGCTATGTCACTTTATTGACCGTATTACTTAACTTAGCACAGTCACCTAGCCTGAATTTTGCTTTTTCAAAAAATGTATGTTCTCCTTACAAAAAATAATTTCCATGAATTGGGCATTACATTTAAGAAGACCTAACAAGACCCCTTGTTGAATTGACATGTTAACTTATTCCTATCAAGTAGGTACATTTGACTAGTCTAAATCACAAGGTTGAAATAAATATGTAGTCATATTATCTTTAAAGGAAATTAACTCATTGAAATAAGTCTAACCCTGCAAATGATTTTAATTTTGAATATAAAACATGAGTTTAAAAGAGATGCTATAACTACTTTTTCATCTTTGCTGCAACACTTGGCTGCTACCATCTTGAGTGGTTCAAGATGTTTTGTGAAATCTATACCTTTACATTTTATGAAAGGGGAATAAAGCTCCTCTCAATTGACTTGGCGCATTGAAGAGAATTGCATGGGCAATCTCCCTTTATTACATTCAATGGTCCAAGGCACAGAGTAGCTTAAAATGTTCTTTTCGAAATGATGCTCTTCAGAAAGGTGCACTAATGTGGCATTATTAGATATCTTTTTAGTATCTTTTCCCTGAAAAAAAAACTTACAAGGAAAACTGAGTACTTCCATTATATGAACTTTGGTAGTAATTAAATGACTGTGTGGGGTTTGTTCTCCATGTCCTTCCTTATAATAAGGGTCCACATAGTACCTCAAAATGAAAAGGGTGGCAACCCAGGAAGCTACACCTAAAAGCCAGTATATATGAATTACATTCCTATACAATGCCTTCTCCTTATTAACATTAATTATGTGGCAAAGAAAATTGGATGATTCATAAAAGCAGAAAACATTTGGCTTGACCACATTATACAGCAGTGCAAATAAGAATTCTTAATGCTGTTTAACAAATGCCTTTTTCACTCTTCATTAAAGCCTCTTGTTGCCATCCAATCTTGATTTTAGGAATTAAAGCTAACAACCAGATTGAGAGAATCAGGAAAGCGACAGCATGGGGCAGAGTCTCTAAGCCACAACTAACAGCATGAAGCAAAGTGAACCTCAAGCTATTGCCGCTCTCCGAGAAAGCTGGGGAGGGAGGGCTGCATTTGTAGGGAAACTCAATTATAGCAACCCTCAGCTATAGGAAAGTGCTTGAGAATGTTGACACAAAAGCTTTTTCCCTTAATGTTTTAATTAAATACCTAGAAGCCAACACTTCTTCTCAGTTAGTGTCAGAACACTGCTTCTCAGTGGATAAATGTTTACAGCAAAAGCTCAGCTGAGGGCTTCTACAAACATGACTCCAAGAACTGAGGAGGCCTTTGCTGAGGCACTTGAGATTGAGAAGGCGGCAGTGATTAGGAACTAGTTGTACAATAGCAGGATGGTTTAATCCACCCAAATGTCAGTCATTGCTTTGCAAGTTGGCACTCCCACCTTCATCTTCAGACAAAAGGGCACTGGTTAGTCATCTGTTTAATTCTCTAGCTTCAGTGTGTCATTTGGATGTTGAAGGAAAATCCCTTGATTCACTCTGCCATTTCTGACAGCATCCCTCTAGACCCCATTAAGCCTTGCCGAGAACAGAATGCAGAGCAGACAGCAGGCAGCCCACAATCAAAATGGTGATAGAATAGACAGTGGAAGCATCTTCCCTTTGTGAAGATGGTGTTTAGGTGACCTTTGTTGAAGAGATTTTTTTCCATCTAAAAATTGTGTCTTTCAAGATATTAAACAGCATGTGCAGTGTGGTAGATTTGGGAGGTCATTTGGAATTTGGGGGTTTATGATCGGATACAGAAAAACTCAAGTGATATTTACAAAATGTACAACAATGGCACAGAGAGGAAGCCAGCCTGGCTTTGGGCACGCCTGGGGAATATCCTTCAGAAAACAAATATGCCACTCTTTCATGTTGCTTTGAATCTCATTATAAAATTGCAAGTGAAATGAGACACACTTTGCCTCTGAAACAGTTATTCTAGAAGCAGAGCAACTGTTCTCTAATAAAGCAATCCTGTTAAGAGCTGTAGGATTTTGATGTGCTTTGAATGTACATCATTTGTTCATTCTATTGAAGATATGTTCTATTTGTCATGCATTAATAATTTCTAGTTGACTCTGTATGTGTGTGTACATTCTGAACAGCATTGCTTAATGTGTCACATCCAAATTGATGTATCAGGTCTCTTGAGTAGAAGTCCCATGCCAAATAGCCTTTCCCTAGCCATTGCCTGGTCCAAGGAAGCATTCCAAAGTGTGCAATTTCCAGAGACTTGAGTTCAACCAGGAGTGTGAACTTTAAAGGGAATAAAACAACTACATAATTTCCTATGTAAGTACTTCATTAAATAGGCAAGGTCTTTTGGAGACAGAGGTTGGACCAAAATCTGTGTTGAACTCATTGTATTACAATGTCATATATTCTGATTTAATCAAAGATGGAGAAGCGAGTCCACAAAAGAAGTGGAGAGATCATTTATTACCAGAGAGATCACTTTTATTTATAGAGTAGAACCAGGGAAGTCACTTATTTTTTATGCATCTCATCCCTTAATAAAACACTAATAAAGCTTTTATGTACTTTCATATTTCAGTGAGCCATTCAGGCGTGCCTTTTAAAATATACAAAGGGAAAAATAGCTGTTTTCTGCTAGGAATTTGTTTATAAGCTGTCCTTTTATTAGATAACTTGAATTCATTTAAGTAAAACAGTGGAAGCATGTTTTCTACGAGGGCATAAAATGTACATACCCAGTGGGTACTTAAATGTGATATGGCATGTTTATAATGCTTAGTAAGTACTGGAGATTAGATTATTTGCATAGACGAGATGAATTATACATGTGTGTGTTCCAACAAGTCAATTTATTTTCAAAAGTAATAAATTAGGATATTGATAGCCTAAGGTTCACCCAGATTTCTGTGGGATGCTGGGTATTCGCTCCCTGTTTGACTGTCCTAGAACCAGGAGAGTTTTGGGTACTTCATGCAAATTGCATTTTCTAGAAACTTCTGTTAATTGTGAAATGATGTTTAGGCTAATGAGACTGGGAATTCATCTAGTCATGTCCTATTACACTGTTGTGGTAGGTTTTTATCAAAATATTTTGCTAGTAACTCCAAAGACAATGATTTTTTTCAACATTTTTCATTTATATCAGGTGTTTAGGGTTTTAAAGGCTGTTTATCTCATTAGAAGGTGTCCTCAGTAAATGTTCAGAGGAGAGCTAGTTGCTGTATCAACTTTAATAGAACTCAAGAAAAACATCTTACATTCTTATTGCGTGCTGTATGACTCAAAAGAGAACTAATTTATTTGTAACAGTTTTTAAACAACAAATGTATTTTGTTATTAAATGTAATACACTTAACATTATGTGTATTAATATTACATGTATTAAATGTAATATATTTAATAACATCACTATGCTTTTAGTGACATCCTTTGTAGAAAAATACATTTCAAAAAATCCTAATTTAACTTTGCATTTGAAAGTCTAAATTCATATAAGAGGTGGAAATCATGTGTTTCTTTGACATCCCATGGTTTCTTCACGGTGGTCTCATGCCTCCTTGGAGTCTTTAAGTGGGGAGAAAAAGTCAAGCGATTAGTAAGCTGTCATTCAACATGAATCACATGCACTTCCAGTGGAGAGAAACTTGCCATCTCCCAGTGTAAAGACCAATCCTTGCAGAGGGTTGATAGCAGAGGACATCAAGTAACAAGAATCTCCTACTATACTGACATTTACAAAGTAGCAAACGAATGATGGAGAGAAACAACCGGTGTGCAATGTTGCAGGATTTCCTAAATTTGTAAGCTTGCACTTACATATGTGTTCAAATCACCACCACCACCACCACCACCACCAACAACAACAACAGCAAATCCTTCTTGTGTGAAAACATTATTGTTACAAGGGTTACTCTGGTCTTAAACCAGTAGTCTTCAAATTAGAGCATTTGTAACTATGGAGGGAATATACTGTTCTGGGCTAACTAGGCAAAGATAGAATTGGAGGGTATTATCTTTCAGATCCTCAAATTCCATAGGTATCTTTTCCAAAATTAATATGACTTTGCAGAGAATCACTGTGACTTTCCATTCCCACTTCTCTTCAAAAACCTCCTGCTACATCTTTAGAGAAGACAAGGGTTGCTCTCACCAACAAACTCCACATCCTATTGTGGCATCATCCCAGGGTATGAAAACCTCTGGGGCACTGTAAAATGAAGAAAAATTAAAATAGCAATGTCTTTCCTACCCATCTGTGTGCCTGTCTGCTTCTCTAGCTAGCAATTACCTGCCCACTTGGCCACCTCCCACCTGTACATATACCTACTGACCCATCGATTTACCTACCCTCTTGTTAGAATTAAAAATCAGAGCGGAGGTGGGTTTAATGGGGCTGCTTCTTAAGATGATATTTGAAATGGCAAGTGGTCGTTTTTTTCTTCTGTGAAGTGAGTCTGAATTTGACAAAAATATGATGAGCTTTGGCATTCGGTTTATTAGACATACATTTTCCATAACTGAATAAACTAAACCTGCTGCTCTAAATTTTTAATGAAAGTATACTTAAAGCCCTTGTATAATAGCATTTGGGCTGTAATTACATCCTTTGTGACTACCAACCTTAAAATAAAAACTTAAGGTGCCATCTTAAACATGTACAAAGAGAAATAGTTTTCCATAATTCCTCTAGGGGTACACAAAATTTTAAACAGCACTCATAAACTGCACTGTCTCACATTTTTCAGGATTCAGCCCACAGTCCAGATTGGGCCAACTGTCTGTCTATCTTCTTTTTCTTCTACTTCTGTTGCTGCTGCTACTCCTGCTGCTATTACAACAACTTCTTCCTCCTCCCCTCTTTCTCTTCTGCTCCTCCTTTTCCTTATTCTTCCCTTTGCCTTCTCTTTCTTCTCCACCTCTCCTTCTATTCTGCCTCCTCTGCCTACTCCTCTTCCTTCTTTCTTGGAGCTGGATTAGTTTGTATATTTTTAAATGGGTACATTTTAAATAACTTTATATGTACCTATATACACTCTAGATTTTGCCACTTGGGAGAACATACATAAAATATTTACTATCTAGTCCTTTTAAAAAAAAGTTAGCCAACCTCTGACACAGGTGATGATATCAATAAGAGTTGGTTTTCTTCCACCAATATTCAAGTCATTTCATGCTTTTATGACCTGTATGTACATATTTATTTCCTTTCACTTCTTATAGACAAAAGTTGATATTAAATTATTTTTTCATTCTCCTGTACTTCAGATTTTATTTTCTGGAGTTTGCTGCCATGTGTTAGTTCATTGTCTTTGAGAATAAGACACAAAGGTGAGATTAACTATGCAAGAGGAGAAAACACATGTGAGGAAAAACTGGGCAGAGGCAGAAGATATCTGCCAAACTAGGATGCAGGTTGAATCCAGAGTAAGTAAGAGGGAAATAAGAAAGGCTGAATAGGAAAAGGATTAGACTGTGGAACAATTTTAGCCAAAATGGTAGGAAATCCTCCAGTCAAATGATATCTCACTGGAATCCATTGTCTTGAAGAATGTGCTGTCTTTGAGAATGGATGTGCCCTAGTATCTGGCTGCACTCAGTCATTCGGTGGGAGCAGCCAGAGGGAAGTGCAGCCTCCTCCGGAATTGGGGGATGGATTTCAGAGTGCAGCATCTGGGGTTGTTGGTCAATTACACTTCCTGCCATTTGTAATTTGAGATATATTTTCATGGTAGCCATACTCTGTAACAATGGACTGTCAAGCCTCCTTTTTATTAAAATAATGTCTGAACTTGAGTACTAATATGCCCACCTCTCATCATTTTTTGAGTTTTTTATTGTTGTTCAAGTACAGTTGTCTCCATTTCCCCCCTACCACTCTCCCCAACCCCAGCCATCCCCACCTCCCACCCTCTATATCATCATTTTACTCTACTTTTTATATCTTGTGTTAGAAATCATGTTCAACTTTGAAGATAGTTTACTATATTTGATTCTAATAGTTTTAATACTATGTAAGATTTAGGTTCCAAAATTAAGCATGAAAAGAGAGGAGTAAGGAGAAAAGAAGAAGAGAGGATAGAGATAAAGATATTATTTTCATTTATTTTTTATGAAAAGGCATTTTTCCAACACCATTTATCAGATAGAGTCTGCGAGGTCCTCTAATTTAAGGTTTATTCAATCACATGCCAAAAGCCTCTGAAATATTTCCATCTTTTTCTTCTTGTGGCTATTTTATTCCTTTGATCTTTTTCGTTCTCCCTTTAACAATACCACGGTATCTTCAGTTAGTATGATTTCAGTTTTAGTAAAGAAAATTCTTCCTTTTCTCTCCTTTTTTCACAATTTTCTTCACTGTTATTGAATCTTAATTACATCACATGAATTTTCATGGTCAGTTTGTTGCATTTATAAAAAATCTATGGAATTTGAATAAAATTGCATTATATATGTGGGGGGGGGCTCTGCCTGCAGGGTCCTCTCCACCCCCTGGCCGCCAGAGATGAAAATAAATCTACCAAGACATGATCTGCTTGGGGAGGAAAGGTGGCCTATCTCTCAAAGGAGAAGGGCCAAGAGCCTTTTCCTCAATGGGCTTTTATTGGGTTCAATTTGCACAGGAATACAGGTAAAGCTCATCAGTCATTGTCAGGCAGTAAGTATCAAACAATAGATAACAAACAAAGAAGTCTGAGGGCTTATTCTGAGTCAGGGTCAGTTAGCTAAAGGGCCATAAAACTTTGGGAAACAAATTCATTTCAGGCTTGGGCCCTTATCATTTAAATTGAGGGTATTAGCAAAGCAGGCTTCACAGGATTTTATGCAATCTTTCTTAGGCCCCATCTCCCCAGGGGGAATCTGCCCTCCCCCCCCACCACCTCCCCGCACAGGACTGCACCGCCCTAGTCATTGTTTCAGGTTTAAGTCAGGCAGGGGAAGTAAGGCAGCCAAGAGATTAGGAGATTTCTTGTAGACAGAATGAGGACTCAGGCTATGTCAAAGCCGAGGGGCGAGGGTCCATCACCCCCTTTCTCCATAGCCCCCCAAGTCCTTCCCTGTGGGCCTCTTTTGTGACCATGCCTGTCTTAGGTCACCCCTCGCTTGAGGAATCTTACCCATCATTGGCTAACTGGTCAGGCTCAGGGACAAGCTGGGTAAAGTAAAGTGGGCAGAGGTGGTGCCCCTGCCAGGGAGATAAGCTTTGTCTCCTTAGTGGCTCCAAGGTCTCTGACTCAGCCTTAGCCATGGGGGTTTACAGCTTCTGAAACCAGGCAGGCCAGTTCCCAACATATATATTAATTTAAAGAAAACATGTACTGCAATACAAAATCTTCAATCCACAAATATGATAAATTCTCATTTTCAGATTTTATTTTCTTTTGTGTTTTAATAATGTTTCCTAATTTTCTCTATAAATGTCTTCCATATATTGTGTGACACTTATTTCTAGGGCCTTTATTGCTTTTGTTGCTTGTGTGAATCGTATCTACTTAAAAGTCACATTTTCTAATTAGTTATTGCTGGAGTGTAGAAGTTTTTGCATTTTAATCTCCTAAACCCAATTTTGCCACACTCTCTTATTCTAAAATATTTTCTATAGGTGCTCTTGAATGTTTCATGAGATAAAATATTCAAATACTGGCAGTTATTACACATTTTTTCCCAATCTTTATTTATCTTATTACTTTTATGTATATAGTTACATTGTTTAGAACCTCTCAAATATTTTTTGATGTTAGTTATTCTTACTTTTGTTCAGACTTTACATGAGATTCTTCTAATGTTTTATCATTAGGTCTAATAATTGTTTATAGACATCCCTTCTCAAGATAAGGAAATTACTTCCTATACTAGTAATTGATCATTACATTAATGATTTAGACCTCTTGGGCACCTGGCTTATGGTAGGGGTGGGGCTCTACATAATCTGTGAGATCTCCCTACTGAGGGAGATCTCCAAGCCATGCCTGTAGTTATTTTTCCTGCAAGAGACACTGGATATAAAAAGTTATTCTTTGTTTCAGCAATATCCCAGCTTCAACACTTAGCTTGACATTCTTCAGAGGTCCTCTTTTTCTCTCAGTTTCCCTATGATTCTTACTGGCTTATCTATGCTTAAATACTTAAAACATATTTGACTCATTATTCTTGTTTCAAACAATAATGTAAGTATAGTAACAAATCCACCATACAAGTGTTGTTTATAAAAATTATACTTAAATAATTTCAATAATTCTAAAGAGTTGTCATCAGAATAGTTGCTTGCAATACCTTTGGGTGTGTTTTCCTGTATTTGTGGGTGGGAATTTGTACAAGATTAAGTTGATGTACCCATAGAATAACCTGCATATTTCTGATGTAAACATTGCACATATTGTCTAATATCTAATTGTTTAGATAACCTAGTGGGAATAACATCGGGAAAGTTGGGGGGCATTTTGAACATTGTCTGAAGGAAGAGGTTTTCTTTTTGAGTTTACGTTATCAACCCTTTGATAAAGTCCCTTTACAGCACTACAGAAAACACGCTTTAAAGAAAAAGTTACTTATTGTAGGTTTTAAGCAAGAAGACTTATCTGTAGTAAATTTACCCTATTAAAACATCAGGGTGGATAATATATAGCAAAGAAAAATAGTTGTTAAAAATAAACATTCAAAAAAAAAATCTGGGAGCTGAAATCAGTTCCTGATGTTAACCTACTCAGTGGTATGCACTTGTTTTAAATATGCAGTATATTTTATTAAGTCCTTGTGTTTCCTTTCTGCTGACACTTTAAGAGAGGACATCTGGCTAATCAAACACTGCAGGCAAACAGAGCATCGTTGGCCTGATTGTGAAACACGAAATGTTATTTAGTGTGTAAGAGCTGACAGTTCTTTCCTAATGAAATGTTGCACATGACTAGTTTCTCCTGGATAATTCATTGTATCCATTCAAAATAAATAGGAATTTTTAAGGAAGACATGTTATCTTTAGTAGAATACAGAAGAAAGGTCAGCACTGGGAAAAATAAAATGACTTATTTTGATAACACGCACATCAAAGCTTGGCTTTGTTTTGATAGCAGAACGAGATCATGTCTTTTTTATGTGGTGCTGTGATCCCAGCACCGAAAATGGGGGAGGCACAAAGTAGGTCCCCAACAAACCTTCACTAAATAAGTTATTAAGTTTCAACAAAGCACCTCGAAGCTGCTGAGGAAAATTAATGCCTCCTATAAAATTAATATTCTGGTTCTGTTTTCATAATGTTTTGTCCTTTACTATACTAGAAAGCTCTCCAGATAATAGTTATATGGCTATAAAAACCCAAATTAATTGACTAAATTAAGTCAATTTGCTGAAATTTAAAATCTAAAAATTAAAACATTCAAATACTTAAAAGTAAAAAAATACAAAAACTATGTAATGACACACAACAGTAATGAAACTTAGGCTTGCCCAATGCCTCATTTTACTTTTTAAAAAATTGTTCTCATCTTACTATGTATACTTGTTGGTCACTTTCATATCTCTAAATATTATATTTACATCAGGCCTCCTTGATCTAGCCTCATAAATAGTATTGAAATCTAACTGTGATGCATCAGAATATTTTAGATTCTTGCATTGCCCCTACCGCCTATTTTTCAAAATTATATTTCAATTTTTAATCTATTTGTTTCTTTTTATTCCCATATATCAAGGTCTTTGCATTCTTCTTGTCCACCATCAATGCACAACTATTTAAAGGGCTTAATGCTTATCTTTTTCCTTGTTTAAGTTCCTATAGCATGCATATTTTTGTCTTCATCTGTTCTTAGTTCATTTAAATAGTATTGCACTGTATCTCAATTTATTTCCTATATTTTACCCGTCAGCAATATATTTTAAGAGCCATCTCTGTTCTATATTTACAAGTTGCAAATGTAGTAACTATTGCTACTTACTGCTCATTCGTCATACCCATGAACGAAGATGATCACCATGTGATATAAAGGACAATCAGTTAATGCAAAAATAAGATGACAGAGATGTTAGTATTGTCTGAAAAACTCTGGAGCAGCTGTAATAAACATGCTTCAACAATTACAAGCATGTTTGAAACAAATGAAAAACAGAACATCTTAGCGAATGAATAAAAAGCCTCAGTAAAGAAACAAGATATGGAGAAGAGCCACTTTTTCTAGTTCTGTGAAAAATGCCATTTGTATTTTGATAGAGGTTGCCTTGTCTCTATACAGTGCTTTGCATAATATGGACATTTTAACACTGTCAATTCTTCCTATCCAGGAGAATCTATATGCTTCCACTTAATTATATCTTTTTCAATTTCTTTTTTCAGTGTCTTGTAATTTTCCAAGTAGAAATATTTTACCTCTTTGGTTAAATTTATTCCTAAGAATTTTATTTTTGTGACACAATTGTAAGTGGAATTGTTTTCTTAATTTCTCAGTTAGTTGGTTACTGGTGTATAAAATGCATCCTCTTTGTGAATATTAGTTTTGTATGATGCTACTTTACTGAATTCATTAATTCATTCTAGTAGTTTTTATCTGGTGGAATCTTTAGGATTTTCTCTATATAGGATTGTCATCTGCAAATAATGACAATTTTACTTTTTCCTTTCCAATTTGGATGCCTTTTTTTTTTCTTTTTCTTGTCTACCTTCTGTAGCTAGGACTTTCACTACTACGTCGAATAAAAGTGGTCAAAGTGGACAACACTGTCTGTTTCCTGATCTTAAGGAAAATGCTTTTAGTTTTTCCTTGTTGAATATGGTTTTAGGTATGGGTTTGTCATATATGGCCTTTATTATGTCGAGGTATACTCCCACTTTGCTGAGAATTTTTATCATAAATGGATGCTGCAAATTGTTAAATACTTTCTCAGCATCTTCCCTGGCAGGTGTGGCTTAGTGGATTGAGGGCTAGCCTGCAAACCAAAGTGTCACTGGTTCGATTCCCAATCAGGGCACATGCCTAGGTTGCAGGCCAGGTCCCCAGTAAGGGGCACACGAGAGGCAACCACTTATTGATGTTTCTCTCCATCTCTTTTTCCCTCTCTTACCCTCTCTCTAAAAATAAATAAACAAAATCTTTAAAAAATAAATATTTTCTCAGCACCTATCAATATAATCATAAGATTTTTATCTTTCATTTTATTTATGTGGTGTAGTGGTGTACCACATTAATTGATTTGTGGATATTGAACCAATCTTGTATCCCAGTAATAAATTTCACTTGATCATGATGAGTGATCTTTTTAATGTATTGCTAAATTTGGTTGCAAATATTTCGTTTAACATTTTTGTACCTGTGTTCACCAGGGATATTGATTTACATTTTTTTTTGAAATGCCTTTGTCTGGTTTCAGAATCAAGATAATGGTGGCCCTGTAAAATAAGCTTGGGAGTCTTTCTTCTTCTTAAATTTTGTGGAAAACTTTGGAGGACATGTATTAATTCTTCTTTGAATGTTTGGTAAAATTCACCTGCAAAGCCATCTGGTCCAGCACTTTTGCTTGTTTTGAGGTTTTCAATTACTGATTCAATTTTACTCACAGTAATCAATCTATTCAGATTTTCTGATTCATCTTGATTCAGTCTTGGAAGGTTGTATGTTTCTAGGAATTTATCCATTTCTCCCAGATTGTCCAATTTGTTTGCATAAAATTGTTCATAGTATTTTCTTATAATCCTTTGTATTTCTGTCCTGTCAGTTGTGACTTTTCTTTTCTGATTTTATTTATTTGAGTCCTCTCTCTTTTTTTCTTGATGAGTCTTGTTAAAAGTTTAACAATTTTTTAAGTCTTTTCAAAGAACCATCTCTTGGTTTTTTGATCATCTGTATTGAATTTTTAGTTATCATGGATATAGGTTCTTGCTTTTCATCATTTTGAATATTTCATGCCAGACTCTTCTGGTCTGTGAAGTTTCTGTTGACAAAGGCAGTCTTATGCAAGCTATCTTGTAGGTAACTGCCTCCTCTTGCTGCTTTTAAAATTCTCTCTTTGTGTTTAACCTTTGGCACTAATTGTGATGTGTCTTTGTGTGGCATTTTTAAGTTTATCTTGTTTGGGACTCTTTGTTTTGTCAGCCTGCTCTCTGTCAGTGAGTCTGTCTCTATTTTGCTTATTCAGTTTGTTCATTAGATTCCACATCTGACTGAAATCATATGGTACTTGTCTTTCTCTGACTGGCTTATTAACTTAGCATAATGTTCTCCAGGTCCATTCATGCTGTTGCAATGGGTAAAATTCCTTTTTTTTTTTTTTAAATGACCAAGTAGTATTTCATTGTATAAATGTTCCATAGTTGTTTTATCTGCTCATCTACTGATGGACACTTGGGCTGCTTCCATATCTTGGTGATTGTAAATAATGCTGCAGTGAACATAGGGGTAGTTATATTCTTTAGAATTAGTGTTTCAGGCTTATTCAGATAAATTCCCAAAAGCGGAATCACTGGATCATAAAGTAGTTCCATATTTCATTTTTTGAAATAACTCCAAACTGCATTCCGCAGTGGCTGCACCAATTTGCATTCCCACAAAGAGTGCAAAAGTGTTTCTCTTTTTCCACACCATCACCAACACTTGCTGTTTGTTGATTTATTGATGACAGCCATTCTTACTGGTGTGAGGTGACATCTTATTGTGGTTTAACAGAGCTTGCACTGACACCTAGGCTATCCCTAAGGCACAGCCACTGGAAAAGCAAAGGTGGGAGTTGGGTGGAGCAGGGTCTCAGGGAGTCATCAGGGTGGGGCCAGCAGCATTTACCAGGTTAATGCAGATTCCTATTTGGCACCTGCCTGCCTCTACATGCTGTGTGGTGGGAGGGCACAACACTGGGACAATAGTGGACCTCATGCTGAAGATACACAATTCATTCCTCTTTTGTCTCTGGCGCCTTTCAAGCTGTTGTCTCTTTGATGGAGTTCAGGGTGAATGTCTGTGAGTGAATAAGGCTGTGTGCAGGCCCTTTAAGAGTATAGGTTTCCAGCAGCCCTCTTTCTCAGTATTGGGATGGATTTGCCAGTGACCTTCACTGCTCGCTGTTGTAGGCATCTTCCCAATGGATCCCTGGGCTGGGGAGTCCTCAGTGGGGATTGGACACCTCACTCCTCTGTGGCGACTATTGCAGCCAAGTAGTGTGGGGAGCTTTGTCCAGCAGAGCTCTCCCAGCCTCCGTGGATGAGAATAAATCTACCAAGACATAATCTGCTTGGGGAGGAAAGCCTGACCAGTCGCTCAGAAGAGAAAGGTGTTAAGCCTCTCTCTCAATGGGCTTTTATTGAGTTTAGTTTGCATAGGGATGCATATCAAAGGAAGGAGGTATGATTTACAGATAACATTTCTGGGATCACAGGGGTCCTTTTGACTCAGGGTCTGGTAGACTGGATGATGTCAATTAGCTGTAAAACCTTGGGAAACAAACTTATTTTGTGTTTGGACCCTTAATATTTAAATTGAGGGCATTCTTAGCAAAGCAGGTTTCATAGGATTTAATGCATTCTTTCTTAGGCCTGATCACCCCCCTGCTGGGAACCACCGGTTCCAGCACAGGACTGCATCCCCCTTCAGCATTGTAACAGGCCTGAATCAGGTGGGGAGAGCAAGGCAGCCAAGAGATAAGGAGACTTCTTACAGATAGAATGAGGACTCAGGCTATGATAAAGCCAAGGGGTGAGGGTCTTTGTCCCTCCTCCATAATCCCCCAAGTCCTTCCCTGATGGTCCCTTCATGACTGTGCCTGTCTTAGGTTGTTCTTTCCTTGAGGGATCTTACCCATCATCGACTATCCAGCTATCCTCCAGGGACCAAGCAGGGTTAAGTAAAGGGGGCAGAGGCTGTGCCCCTGCCAGGAGGATAAGTTTTGTCTCCTTAGTGGCCTATGGTCCCAAGATCCCCTAGCCTTGGGGCCTTTTTGCCTGTTGGCGAGTAGTTCCCAACAAAGTAGTAGTTCAGGTTCTGATTCTCAACCACCACACATGGGTATTGGACTAATCTGCCTCTCCTATAGATCTGAACATGGCCTCTTTTTATATCCTAAGTTTTAGGAGTTTGTTCAGCTATGCTCAGGTGGTTCTACCAGTTGATGGTTCTATATTTTAGTTGTAATTTTGAAGTGTTCATGGAAAACAGGGAAGACAGTGCTTGCCTACACCACCTTGACCAGAAACCTCTGCCATTCCTACCATGATTTTAAATTCCTTAAAAAAAATAATTTGTGGACCAGCATTTAATTACAACTATTAATAAGATAGCTTTAGCAATAATTATTTGATTCAAATGTGTATGCATTTTTATTTTTATCTCTTTTTAATCTCAAACTTGTTTATGGAACAGGTATCCCATTTAAGTGCATGTTCTATGCTGATTAGTTTGAACTACCTACATACAGAGCTCAGACTTGGGATATTATAGGATGTCCTCTGAGAACGTCCCTTTACTATTTTCTCAGCAAAGGAGGGCTCTATGATTCCATTGCTCCTGTGCCTAGCTTTTGGCTGATTCATAGCCATAGCCTCTTAGTCAAAGTCAATGTAAATTATATGTCCTTTGGCAACTTCAATAGAAAATATACTTGCTTTAAGAAATGTTGGCCATAATACCAACATTGTATTATAGGGACTGCATTTAGACTTCTAAGGAAAACATTTGTAGCATTATTTACAACACCCCTCCTGGAAGCCTTTGGAACACTGCCAAACTGTGGCAATAGCCATTGTCACAGGAGTGATTCTGTCCCCCGCACACAAACCTCTTTTATCAAAAAGCAAACTATGCTTTGGACAGTATATGAATAAGACGGCAGAGGGTGATTAAACAAGTTATACTTATTAACATTGTTTCAAAAAACTTAGGGAGTGTTTCTGTTCCAAGTTCCCTGAGGAGAGAATAAACAAACTGTACCTACATTTCTGCAGAAAATGTTTCGCTGGGAATGAAGAAACCTTTGTTTATTTAAGGATTTGCAAAGAAACCTAAATTTTGATTAAAGGTGATAAATTTCTCTAACTAAAATATTAGCATCTAGTAGAAAATTCCAAATTTTATAGTCACCTTCTTTTAGACCAGTGTTTCTCAATTTGACACAGTCTGCGTTCTTTACAACCTTGTTTGGTGTCAGAGGGCCTCATGTTCATTGTAGGGTATTTAGCGCCATCCCTGGTCTCTACTCCTCAGATGCCGGTAGGATTCTCCCAGTTGTGATAGCAAACAGGCTACAGACATTTCCACAGGTAGCCTGTGGGAGGAGGGGAGATTACCTCAGCTGAAAACTGTAGCTGTAGGTTATTGGCCTATCCTATGTTAGAATGAAATGTCTAAGATTCTAGGCATCTTATTTGCCATCCTCAGCGGCGATTATTTCTGACCATCTTTACACTATTGCAACATCGAACTCTTTTTCTTTACCATCCCTCTCTCAGCTCATGTTCTCAAAGTGTTCTAGGGGTTTCCTCCCCCATTTTAACAGGTCTTTTTCTGCCTCCCCTTCATTTCTCAAGTTCACACTCCTCTTTCCTCCTACCACACTGTCACTAATTTGTTTTTCTCATTCTTGATTTTAAAAGGTACATCAGGCATGGATGTTTTACTGCCTGTTTTTAAACCACATTTACATTCTGTTTTCCCTTCTTCTGAGTGTTGACCCTGGTCTAAGCAGAGGACAGTGCCTGCAACATGGCTGGGGTTACGCCTGCCCCGACATTCTACTTCTAGACCTGCAGAGATCACCCCAGACAACGCCCACTTTTTTCAGCTGTAGCCTGTGCCATGGGAAATTGCTGGAGTCAGAAACCACAGGCATTTTCTGATAGCAAAACAGACTTCAAGCATAAAGATGAACCCACGAAAACAACAATCAAACCAAGTACAGAGGCAGTGGCAGTAGACTCTATTATTTATTTTAATGCGGTGAACTGATTTTAATTGGATGGCCATTATTTACCTCGTAGTCCAGAAATAACGTGTATTTCTGAGTTGTGTCGCTGCACTGAAGGGACAACTGGAACAAATAAGACTTTACATGCTGCATGGGGCAGGGCTTACAGACAGCTGCATGTAGGTCAGAGACAGGCAAAGTCTAATCGCCATCCCAAAGTGGGAGTGCAGGGGGCACCCATACTCTGGATCAGTGTTTAGGGCAGGGCGTATTAATCCTTTGCTACCCTCCCACTTACTTTTCTTTACCACTCCTCCCTTTACACTAGTGGCATTTAACCCTTCCTGCTTATTAAAATCGCTTGGAGAACCTGAAAAGAAAATGGAGGTGCCACAGAGTCATCTCTGCAGATTATAATTTAATTGTTCCAATAGAGGTCTGAGCATCTCTGTGTTTTAAAAGTGTTCTGTAGGTGATTTTCGTGTGCAGCCAATATTGAAAGCCATTGAATGAAGAGCTCTTCTGTGGTGGGGGAAATTGTTTTGTTGTGCAACAAAAGAATCATTGAACATGTCTTATTTCAATTATTATAATAAATTAATCCAAATGTATATACTTACATAAATCAGAAGCATTCTACCTTTTTAGAATAGGTTTTTAGACACAGACACAGCTCTTCCCCTAGATTGTTTTTTTTTTTTTTTCTTGGTAATATGTTAGATGTAAGTGAAATCTGGTTTGAGGTTCGCAATACTTTTTTACAGTTAAAAATTATTTTGATTTTCCAAATGTGAAGAAACATATTCTAAGATAATGATGTCAAGTACACCAATTTTTAAAAAGCTAGAAACTATAAGAAAGGTATTAAAAATACTAGATAGTTACTGCTCTGAAGAAATAACAGTTTACTAAAAGATACCATATATAGGCATAAGATGGTATAATAGTAAATGATATATATAATTAATTTATACTATTATAAGAATTGTTTGAAGAAGTCCATAGTACTGGCTTCCAGAGGAAGAGAAGACGTGGGACGTGTGTATGTGTACACAGAATAGGAGCCTCTTTGTAGATGACAATAGCCTGGGAGCGTGTAATGGTGAGAATTCATGAACAGTGAAGGCCATGACTCAGGGTCAGGTCTGCCATGGCTTCCTTGGGTAAGGAAGGCATAGGGCACAGTGTAGCAGCCGAAAGAGAAGCAGTGGAAAAGCAAAAGCAAAAATTAGTGCCAGGTACACTCAAGGAAAAATAAACAGTTCATTTTCAATAAGAGTAGGATTTTAAAATGTTACTTGGGATTAGTTTAAAGTATATATTAGAGCCACTTTATAGTAGATTTTAGACATCAAAAAAAGAAGTTGAAAATTATCTGTAGTTAAAGGGGCAATTTGAAAGTTTTTAAAAATTTAAACACGTTAAAATAAAACTCTCAAGTCTCTTATTGATCCCATTGGCTGCAGTCGCTCGCCGCATTCACTGATGTGGACTGCACCGCGGATCCTGGCAATATATGCCCTTTGAAAACTGAATCAAACCCGAATGCCTGGTTTATTGTCAGTCTAAAGGAAGCGTTATGATATTGTGTATTTAAAGGTCATAAAATGCTGTCAACGAAGTTTGTGATTCCTTCTCAGATGAATGTAATCATGAAAGCAATATACAGTCAGATGTTTAGTGTAAAATATCCTTCACATTTCAGAATAAACAACATATGGAATACGTCGCCATTTTACTTGATGTGCCACAGTTGAAAATAGTTCAGAACAGATCTGCTCTGATTTAGTTTATATTTATCAGAGCATAATGCCAACCGACATGTTTCAGCAGATCACAGCTAATAAGGGGGCATATTGTTCATTTCTTCAACTTTATAGCTGAGGTTTAAGTATGTTACTTTATTCATTGTTATGGTAGTAAGAGATATATTCACAGCTGGTGGAATTTTTAAAAATTTCTCTTTTTTTCCAGTTTTATTGAGAAATAATTGGCATAGTTTTAGGTGTACAATGTTATTGTTTGAGTTACATATACTCTGAAAAAATTACAATAGATTCAGCTAACATCCATCTTCTCTTATAGATACAGTAAAAAGAAAGAAGGAAAAAAATTCCCCTTGTGATGAGAACTCTTAGCATTTACTCTCTTAACACATTTCTTACATATCATAGCGCAGTGTTAGCTATGATCACCATATCGTACATTAGATATTACATCCCTAGTACTTACTTATCTTGTAACTGGAAGTTTGTAACTTTTGACCACCTTCTTCCAATTCCCCCTTTCCCTCTCCACCTCTGGTAACCACAAATCTGATCTCTTTTTCTGTGATTAAAAAAAAAACCACCTTTTTAATTAATAAAGCAATATGTGGGAGTTTTATTTTATGAAAAAAAACCAGACATTCTAACCTGGGAAATGTTGGAATCAGAAAATACTATAAATAGGTTTGATCTCTTTAATTGCTCAGATCTTGTCCAGAGAAATAAATTGAGCTCAACTAATCCATTCTGTTCCTTTTTAGCATACTTGTGGAAAAGCAGGCAATTAAATGATGAAAGAGGGAAAAAATAACTGATGAATGCATTTTATAGTCACACACACTTTATTTTTAGATAGAGCTTTCAGTGTCATTTTATTGCTATAAGAAGTGTTTCATATCAACTAAAGGAAATTTAACATTCAAGTTGCATGTTAAAAATAAAATATATTATTTTTTCCAAATTCAAACCTACTATTTTAGACAACAAGAATGCTAACTACATATAATGAACCTTTTGACATTGAATGGGTGGGTATCATATATTGGAATGTTGTTTTTCTTATTTATATCGCCTTTTGTCCTAAATTAAAAAGTTCATAAAGATTTAATACTTAAATTAGAATTACTTAATCTCAGAAATGAAAGGTCCCAGACGTCCAACCAGCTGAAGAGTCCCTAGTTCCAAAGTGCCTCTGACAGATGGGTACCAGCCTTGACTTTCATGGACGTCATGCTGATATGGACAGGCTGCTGCCTACATCTGTAGGACACCTGTCCTATTGTTTAATAAATGCTGATTTAGGAAAACAATGTGTTCTTGTGTTTGTTTTTCCTGTCAAATGAAAAACCAAATTGTTAAATCGGGAGTGTTTCATGGTTCATTGGGCTTGTTCATTTCCTCTTTACCTCACTTACATTTATTTGGGTTGGCCAAAAAGTGTGTTTAGATTTTTCTGTAAAATAAAAGACACATTTTTCATTTTCATCAATAACTTTATTGATTAGGATATTTTGAGTATGTTGGTTATCTCTTGCAGGGTATAATGTTGATTGTTCTCAGTTAATGTCTCAATTTCATGGCTATCAGCTGCAACTGGTCTGTCTGACATTGGAGCATCGTCCAGTGAGAAATCTCCAGCGTGCAACCTGACAAATAATTTTCGATATATTCCATCAGTCACAGCACCTTCTTCATACACTGCAGAAATCTTTTTTTGTGTTTCAGTTGCATTTTTACTTTTCTTGAGATAATAAAGCATAATATGCTGAAAATGTTATATGTTTTCTTCCATCTTCAATATTAGAATGGCTGCACAAAAATTCACCAATTTTGATAATGTTTTGAAATGCACACTGATATGACAGCTGTCATGATACAGTCTAACACAATTCTTTCAAATGAAGTCAAAGACAACTAAACGCCACTAGAGGCATCTTATGGAAAAAACCAAAATAACTTTTTGGCCAACCCAACATAAACCCAACGGGTGTTGCTGGTCACATCTGAGGAATTGGCACATGCATCCCTGAGTTCCCCAGACAGAAAGGACCTCCTCAGAGGTAGCGCCAGTCAAACAGGGCACTATAGCTGGCAAACTTCTGGGCATGTGAGATATTAAAGCCTTTCCAGGCAGAAGTGGGCCTGTCAATTCCAAAAACTAGCTTTTGTCCCTGTAAGGGGTCCTTTTCTTTCTTTGCTGAATCTCCTTATGAAAAGGAACTTTCTTAACTGGGAAGAAGCCTTCTAAGAAAAAAAGTGGGAGCTTCCTTACCAGACAGATGGAAATTCAAACCAACCTCTCATGATTTATGTAACTTGTTTCAACCTGTTTCTTTTTTTGTGGAGAATAATAAATAAGCTCTAAAAAGTAATTGCCCAGCCTGTGGTGACTATTTTTATATTTCTATACCTGTGTGGAATAAAGCCCTGCTCTACCTCCGTCACAGTCTAGGATGCTGAACTGGGAGACAAAGAGCTACTGCTCTCATAAGGGAAAATGAGGATGAATCGGGCCATGAATATGGGCTGACTGACCTACAACCACCGTACCTACATCCATCAATTTCTTGTTATATTACCTGTTACTTATAAAAGTGCTCCATGTTCATTTTAGAAAATATAAGTAAGCACCCATGAAAACATAAAAGTCTGTGACATACATAATATTTTAAGGGAATAACATGTCATTCCTACCTATTTAACAATATCTATATTTTCTTAGTCTTATGTAAACATAATTTATTTTGTTTTCATTAACCTATCCTTAGTTCATACTATATACTCAAAGATTATAGATACAAAGCAAAACAAAACCTGAAAAAATTAAGTGACTTTTTATAGGTTTCAGAGAGGTAAGGGAACTGAGGTGTGAGTGACTGTTCAATAACTTGTAACTGACCAAACATGAACTGCCGTATATAAATAGTGTTTTCAGAAACAGGTAAGTAAATTACATCTAAACAATCTATTAAATGATTCTTTAAAAAGAACAGTTTAAAAGGTTCTACAATTAGTCAATTGATTTTTAGGAATCAGAAAGGAAATTAAGATGGTCATGAAGATGTAAAAGTTAGTTAATTTCTAAGGTTGTAGTGAATTTCTAAGTTTTGTATAATTATACTCTGAAATCTCTCTCTCTCTCTTTCTCTTTCTTTCTTTCTTTCCAGATTGGCACAGATATCAAAGCTTCTTCTGGGCTCCTATTCAGGATTATTTGCTTGAGAGCATTTTAACTAAAAAGTCAAGTCACAGAAATGATGTATATTTCAAACACAGTAAGAAATGTTCTCTCTAGTGTCATATCGAATGCATGCATAACATAAATTTCTCTAATGCATAGAACCATTTTCAGAGGTGTTTTAATTTTATGCTTATAGTTTTCAGGAAAAAAAAGACTGTCAGACAAGATGAAATTCATTTCTAAGAAAAATGTGACATTCAAGTGTTATGAAAGGTTGTATATCATGCCGTTTCTGGTATATAGAGTCCATTGAGTAACCACACAGAGCATTTGAAAATAGACACACCGAATTATCAAAACAACTTTTACAGATAAAAACACTAAAATGAAAGACACTATACCTAGGATTATTTTTAGTCAGCCGTTACTTATAACTGGTCATAATTGCATTTCTATAGGCAATCTTTAAAAAGCAAGGTTTATATACATAAATTAAAATATATTAGGGCTGAAAACAATGTAATAAATTGCCTAATTTTTAAACAAATTTTAGACAAAGTGCTAGAGTGATGGGAGGAAGGCCCTTACAGATTAAAAGCTGTGCTCTGTGTATTGTTGTATCCTGAATTTCCATGCTCTCCACCCCACAGCAGGTCCTTCACATGCTTTGACTGGATTTTCAGCAATAGGTGGCTGCCCTGCCTGAGACCCTGTTGGAAACCACAGCAGCACAATATTCTGAACCAGTCTTGGCCTGTGGCCTCCAGGCCACACAAGTCCATGACAACACATTGGTTATATTTGGCAGACACTTACAAAGTTAGGGTTTGGGACACAATGAGGCAAGAACACACACATAGGGAAAAGCTTATGATTCTCCCATTTTTGATATCAGGCAGATATTATGGAAAATGTTGTTACCATTAATTCCCTTATAAAAATGTGTGTGTGAGAGTATTTCTCCTGCTCTATATATCTACACAAAAATAATAAGAATGGAGAACTTTAGATCTACGTTAAGATTCTTAGGTGTTCTGACTCAGCTATGAACTATGTGACCTCAATCAAATTTAGGGAGTTCTGCTTCTGCATTCATTGATATGGTACGATGGATAACTAAATTTAAAACACAGAAAAACTGGATGTTTTATGTCTAACTCTTCTATTTATTAATTACAAGATCTGTGGCAATTACTCCTCTGAAATTTCTTTTTCCACTGATAAAACTAAAATGGTAATAATAACATTACAGTAAATTTCTACTCATTCTTCACAAATCAGTTTGGTTGTCGCCACTCTGCATAACTCCACCGTCACTCACCCTCTGTCCAGCAAACTGAACCGTCCCTGCATGCTTTCATAACAGCACTGCCACCTTGGTTCATAGTTATTTGCTTTCTTCTCCCCCACTATCCAGTGAAATTGTAGAAGAGAAAGGTCACTTCGTTCATTGCTGCGTTCTGGTAATAGGATAGCATATGATGTATGGCATGTGCTCCATTAATGTTGACCGGTGAATGACTTAATGAATCCTCCTTCTATTCGCTCCACGCTTAATAAATGTTTACTTCATGCCTAGGATAATCTAGATTTCATTTTGTAATGTTAATTAACTAAATTGATGACCTAATATTCATCAAGACTCAAACCATGCATGTCTCAATTGTCTTACTAGAGCATCTTCAATATGGACAGAGCAGAAGAGACATAATAGCTATGTCTTCTATAAATAAGTTATGATATGTCCCTATATTCCACAACTAATGTATTTATTGTGATTAAGTGGTAAATTGTTTCTCTGGTTGAAGTTCTTATTTTCATTGGTCAATGTCATCACTTATATCTCATAACAATATATACATTTTTTCTACTTATGTTTTGATTATCATTTTAAGTCAAGAGATCCATGGCAAAAAGGGGGGGTCTACAATATATAATAAGTTCTAAAGTACAACACTTTTTTTTTTTCTGCACAGAGCTGAAGCACTTAGGGCCAGCAGCAAGTTGATGATAAGCACCAAAGAGGGGCAGAAAGGATTTAAATGAAGCGTATGGAAAAAAAGTGTTGATACATATCCTTTGAAAATTGTTCATTCCTTTGTGGAGCTTATCTTTTCCTTATCCATTGTAAATTAAGTTGTCTATAGAAAAAACATTCAAAGCTGATGCTTTGAAATATTAAGAGCAGTAATCTCTGGTATGGTTTGGAATGATTTTTACTTTTACGCCTGGCAATCTTTCTTTAATCCATGATTTATTTTCACAATAAACATGTATTACTTACCAATAAGATAAAACAGCCATTAATTCTCTTTTAGAAGTATAATTAAAACCTTTTGAGAATGATGCAGAAATGAAAATAAAAGATTAGGGGACAGGGAATTCAGAAACAGACTGATCTTCACTTATAAAATTTTCAAAATGTCTAAAAAGGGGTTATTGAAAAGATAATTTATCACAATTAAGCTTGAAAAAACAGAAAGTCAGTTACAAAAATCCTCTTTTTGCCCTCATGACCATGGTCCGAGCCCTGGAGTCACTCAGCCAATGAAATGTGTTCCATTTCAGGACAGATTTGAGGGCTGAGCAGGGCTTTCCTGATTTGTGTCCAGATAACTTTATCGTTTTAGCAGAGTTTGGTTCTGCGGTTTCTCCTCTTCACAGTCATTTCCCTTCACCATCTGCAAGCTTTCATCCGGCTGATCCTAAATATACTAAACAACTTCCTTCTCCTTAATTGCTGCCCAGTGTTCTTCCCTTTTAAATTGTAGATTGGGCCTACTTCCTTGATTTAATACCACTAATTTTCTAAACCTACTATTTAATTCTTGAATCATCACATTCAGCAAACTCTTGCATTTCTGTAAATATATTTATTTCAATTTTATATTTATCAGACTTAGACTCACTGAAGAGGCTAGCCTTGAAGTCAGACCGAATCCTGGTTTTGCTACTTATCTGAAGACTGACCGTAGGCAGAGTGGATCATTATGCAAACCTCAAAGCCCTGTGAAAAGCGTTAAGAAGAGTTGGTGTCGGAATAGGTGAGTGGGTTGCAAAGGTCTGTAAGGTAGTAGGTTGTCAGTATAAGACATTTGTTGTTATTTTGGTTAAGGACAGCCTTATTCCCAAATACCTGCTAGGTATCGCCACCTGTTGTTTGCTTAAAACCAAGCTAAATTTCATTCCAATTTCTTGATCTTACTCTTTTGTCATTAGACTAAAAAAGTTAGTGACATCCAGAGTCATTGACCCTCTCCCAGTCAGGGGAAACAGTTTTTGCTTCTTGTTCTAGAATGGGTCTTAATTATCAGATTTATGACCTTTGGACCTCGTGCTTTGTTGAGATGGCTTGTTGTTTCAAATCCTTCTTGACTTCAAAAATTTCTCTTTACACGTTATATTTTCATATCATTTTCCATCTCAAAAACCTCTGAAAGCCATCCTTAGCTTTTAATTGGACTCTGAGACCAAATTATTTGTTCATATGAAGCCATCCTCCTGCACATGGAACATCTGCTTTTTCCCCATTACAGCCTCAAGCCTCTCCACCGGCTCTGAGACCCTACTGCCTCGCTGTAGCCTTGTTCACGCACTTCCCTCTGCTTCAGGCTATTTCCCCATAGTTTGCCCTTATCCCAAGTCTACTGTTCCTCAAGTTAATATATTATCTTTTTCATGAAGACTTATTAGGGTACACTTGACCTTACATGATCTTCTCTTGCTCTGAACTGAAGCCCTCACTGCCAGCCCCACTTCAGGACCTCATTTTAAACCATGTGCACAATTTCTGTCTCTTTTTTTTTCCCATCCCTGCTCTCTTCTTCAAGGCAGACCCCTGCACACAAACATCAGTATCTTACCCACTGCATCTGCCCCACTAACTCTTCAGGAGAGAAAGTCACTCTTCTGAATTTCCCATTTATGTAATGTATGGGGTGGACAAAATTTTAGAGTACCTCCAGCATTATTTTATGACTGAGGAAACTCAGTCTTTTGGACCGATTCAAAAATCATAGAGATATTTGGTAGCATAATTGGTACTAACTCCAATCATTTTAAAATTTACATCTACCAACTACATACTTCATATTCACCATAGATACATAATAAATATTTATTGATTAAATAATTTGCCAATCTATAGATTAAGATGCATTAATTATAATATTAGGGCAAAGGAAATATGTATTAATATCTCCCAAATTATTAAACACACACATGTATACCTCACCATTTTTTCCTGAAACTACATTTGTGATATAACTTATTTTATTTGGGTTTTTGTAGCTTTCTTAACATCCTAGTTGCATTCTTACCCAGGGCCTTTGTATGTGCTAATACTCTGCTTATAATGCTTCCCCCCCAAAACCTTCTTTAGTTTATAGTCAGATATTATTCTCTCATGCAGCCTCCCGTGACCCCTCTATTTAAAAGTTTATCTATTCTCCCCAACATTTACCACTATTGCTAGTTTTATTTTCCTCATAAAATTAATACCACACAAATGCATCAAATTTATTTTATTGTTTGTTTCTCCTATCCAGAAGATAAGTTCTAGGAGGACCAAGATTCTTTTGTTGAATTGTTTACTATTCTGTCTCCAATGCCTGGAACATGGTAGGAGTTTAGTTCATGTACATTAAATGACACCATGCAAAAGAGCATTCTATGCAAAATGCATCATATACTTTTAACCTTATGAGCATCTCTTTGTTCCTTCAAATAGAAACTTAAATGGCATATCTAATTGTAGAAACATTGCCTTCTGGATTTTAAGATTTTCCATCGATATATTTGTTGGCCCACATATTAAGTAAAAGACCACAAAATAGGCCAATGTGAATAAAGGTATAGAGATTCTGAACCCACTTAATTAAAAATTGAGCCTTCTGATTTTCTCTGTCTATGTGTGTAAGTTTGAGTTGAACTTGATTCATTAAAAAGGTATTTTCTTGAGAAACCTTTGGAAGGTGTTTTAACTGAAAACTCAAACTCCAGGCGGTAGCAGTTTGTCCTATAACTTACGCAGTTAGTTTTTAAAGAGAACACAATTAAATTCCAAGTCAAGTGTCTGTAAGCAAATAATTAATCTTTTAATTTTGACACAGACTTGGGGAGAAAGACAATTTGCCATGTGTAGAAACCTTATTTGGTCAATGATACAGTTGTATTACTATATAGAAAACAGAATAAAGCAAGATGATCAGTTTCTAAAGAAAAGGAAAAACTATTCAGCATATCTATACTATTTTTGGAGCAACAATTTTAGATACAAGCACAATGACTACATATATTCTGATTTCCCATTAAATATAACAGAGAAATAAATGAGAAGTTCCATGGTGAGCGGTACAAGCAAGTTTAAATGACATCTAGGATTATTTTGTTTATGATACATACAAATGAAAAGTAGGTGAGAAAAAGTATTCATTCCAGTAACTGGGGTTCCATCTGCCTCGTGGCTCAGATGTTTTAGTTGTTACTTAAAATTTTTTAACATTTTAACATCATGCATAAATGTTATTTTATAACATATTCATTTATCTTTAAAAGTATTTATTTCTTAAATCTATTTTAGTTGCAGGAAGAAATTATTTAATATAAGTAGAAGAATATTCTGTGCTTGATCCTGTTCTTCTTTTTTAAGACTCTAGGTCTTTGAAAAGAAGGCTTGCATTGTTCAGGAACTTTTTATTTAAGTCCTTGAAATTCTGTTCCCCTAGTGGTTTTGATGATTATGAAATTGATAAAAATTTTTGACTCATCCACAAAAGGAGGCCAGCTTCCCCAAATGCCTTGATCTAAACTATTCTAAAAAAAACTTATATATTCTTATGATATACTTTATCCAAATACAGAGATCTATTTCTAACCAGCCTCACCTTATCACAGCTTAGTACATTGGCTGATTATTATTATGTGCAACCATTAATGTTGTCTAATTCTAGAACATTAACATTACCTCCACGCCCATCACTTCCAATCTTCCCTCCCCTCAGGCCCTGGCAGCCGCTCATCCCGTGTACTTTCTGTTCCTAAAGAATTCCCTATAAAACACATTGTAAGTAAAGAGACATGTGAAATACACTGTGTGAATTTTTGTGACTGGCTTCTTTTAATTACAGACATGCCTTGGTGATATTGCAGGTCTGGTTTCAGATGACCGCAATAAAGTGAGTATCTCAGTGAAGCCAGTCACATGAAGTTATTTCTTTCCCAGTGCATATAAAGGTTATGTTTATACTATACTGTAGTCTATTAAGTGTGTAAGAGCAATATGTTTAAAAATGTCCACACATTAATTGAAAATACTTTATTGCTAAAAAATGCTAACTGTCATCTGCACCATCCGCAAGTTGTCATCTTTTTGCTGGGGCAGGGTCTTGGCTCCGTGGTGACAGCTACTGGCTGGTCCGTGTGCTGGTAACTAAGGGTTGGGGTGCAGTGCGGTTTCTTAAAATGAGACCCCAGAGAAGTTTGCCTTATGGGTTGACTCTTTCACAATCAATTATTCTGTAGCACGCAATGCTGTTTGATAGCATTTTACCCACAGAGCTTCTTTCAAAGTTGGAGTCAATCCTCGCAAACCCTGCCTTGGCTTTATCAACGTAGTTTATGTAATGTTAAAAATCTTCCCTGTAATTTCAACAATCTTTACAGCATCTTACCAGGAGGAGATATCTTCTGAAGAAATCACTTTGTTTGTTGATTCCTAAGATGCAACTTTCGATCCATTGAAGTTTTATCATAAAATTGCAGCAGTTGTTACATCTTCATGCTCCACTTACAATTCTAGTTCTCTTGCTTTTCCCACTACATTTGCAATTACTTCTTCCCGTAGAGACCTGAGCCCCTCAAAGTCATCCATGAAAGCTGGAATCAACTTCTTTTAAACTCCTATTAATGGTGATATTTGACCTCTTCCTGTGAATCATGAATGTTCTTAGTGGTGTCTAGAATGGTGAATCTTTTCTAGAAGGTTTTAAAATTACTTTGCTCAGATCCATTACAGGAATAACTCTATGGCAGCTATCACCTAAAAAATGTAGTTCATTCTAAAATGCCCATTCATCAGTTGATAGGCAGTTGGGTTGTTTTAAATCGTTGGCTATTATGAATAATAATGCTTCTATGAACACATTTATGTACGCATTTTTGCATGGCCACATGTTTTTATTTCTGTTTGGGCACATACTGAGGAATGGAATTTCTGAGTCATACGGTCATTCTGTGTTGAAAATTCTGACTACTCTCCAATCTGTTTTCAAAGGGACTGCGCCATTTTACAATCACTCCAGCCAGATATGAGGGTACTAATTTCTGCACATCATCACCAACACTTGTTACTTTCTGATTTTATATTATAGTCATTATAATAATACAATATAAAATATATGTTCATTACCCTGATTGTAGGGAAGGTTGCATGGGTATATGTACATCTAAACTTATCAAAATATACACCTTGGTTATACCTCAATTAAGTTTTTGAAAAAATAAAAGATTAATAAAGATATATTAATATTAGTAAAAACAAAACAAAACAAAACAGAGAATTCCTTGCTGGCAGATCTACCCTATAAGAAATCCTTAAGGGAATTCTTATTATACACAATAATATAAAGAAACCTAGTGTGAGATACCCACAGTGATATAAGGAGCCAATCTCAAATATAAGTATACCAGACAGCATAAATGTATATTGCTTTTAAGTCATTTATTCTCTTAGATAACTGTAAACACATCTGAAACTTACAGCAGAACTTCAAAATATATGAAGTGAAGTGCAGAACTGAAGAAAAATAAACACACTTCAAAAATAATAGTTGCAGACTACAATACTTCACTTTCAGCAATGGACATAAAAACTAACAAAACAGCAAGGAAATGTAACGCTTGAACAACACTCTGACCCAATGGGCATTTACAAAGTAATCTACCTGCTAACTGCAGAATACACATTCTCTTCAAGTGCACATGGAACATTTCCAGAATAGAACATACAAAGTCTCAAACCACTTAAAATGATTGAAGTCACAAAACAATGTGTTCTTAAACCATACTATATTAAATTAGAAATTAACCATACAAGGAAATTGGGGGAATTTTTTTTAAATATTTGAAAGTTAAATAATGCACTACTAAATATAAAATGAGTCAAATATGAAATTGCAATGGAATTAAGAAAATAGACTGAGATGAATGGGAATCAAAGCATAATATACCAAATTCATGGGATACAGATAAAAAGTGCTAAGAGGGAGCACTATAGTTGTTATAAAAGCCTGTATTAAAGATAACTGATCTCAAATCAGTTGCTAAATTTTTCACCTTGAAAAACTAGAATAAAAGCAAATTTGTTTAAAACAAGAGGTAAGGAAATAATAATTTAAGCAAACATAAATGCCATATAGACAGAAAAATATAAAAATGGAGCAAAACTACAAGTTGGTTGTTGGAAGAGACCAACAAAGTTTAAAGCCTTTAGCTTGACTCACCAAGACAGAGAACACTAAAAACTAAAATCACTAATAAAAGAGAACATAATAATGCCCTTACAGCAATTTTGAAGAATGGAATAGAACACAATAAGCCATTGGATGCCGACAACTTACACAACTTCGATGAAATGGAGAAATACCTAGGAAAATACAAGCTACCAAAACTGACTCGAGAAAAAAAATTTAAAAATGGAATAGACATATGTATAACAAAGAGATTGTAAAATTAATGAAAATTTTCTCATAAAAATAAGCTTAGGACAACCTTGCTTCAATGGTGTTTAAGGAAAAAAAATAACACCAATCCTTCACTAACGCTTCTAAAAAATAGAGAAAAGAGCAGTTTCCTACTCATTCCATGAGGTCAGTATTACCCCAATACGAAAACCAAAGCCATCACTAGAAGACCAATGTCCATTATAAATATAGATGCAATAAGCTTCAACAAAACACTAAGAAATTGAATTCAGCAACATATAAAAATGATTTTACTCCATGACCAGGTTGGATTTATCCCAGGAATGTAGGGTTATTTCCTCATAAATTTTCCAGCCAATACATCCTTCAGCTCAGGTTTAAATACGAATGCCATATTTTCTGTGTGAGTCCTGAAGTATATGTTACTTCACTTTTAAAGCAATTTATTTTATGCCATATGCCATAATGAAATCTCTTGCAGTAAAGTCAGACAGGACAAGACATAAATCATGGATATTTCCTGGATTCCACACTGAAACTCAGAGATACCAGCAATGCTTCATTGGTTTGAATATTTTAGTTATCTCACAATAAGGAAGGTTGCTGACATTAAACAATTGTCTACATCTTCTCTTAGAGTGAAAAATTATTTTTAAAGTGCCCCCAAATGGAAAGCATTGCCTTTTAAAGATGGCATTGTGAAAATAAAATGAGAACCATATTTCTATGCCAAAGTGAATAGCAACGAAGGCAAATGTGTGCATGTGTTTGTAGAAGGAAGAAAGGGAAGAGTTATCCCGTACCCCATCAGGATTCAGGCTTCATGCCAGAAAAACCAATTTCATCATTTGTGGCAGCTGTGTACCACACATATACCTGCATTGTTTCAAACTGGATTGTTTTGCAGCCTTCTTAGAAAAACTGTTAACATTTAAATAGAGAGACAATATCTGTTCTATCAATTCTGTATCCTAATTACATTTGCCTTTAATGAATGGTACAGGCTGTGAATCTGTAAGCGCTAGATGCTGTAGTAATTCTGTATAATCTAAGGTACTGACCAGTGACTTCATTAAGAAGCTGAAAACAGATTAGGGCACAAATTGCAGGCTTTATATCCAGATTTATCTGCATAATTATCAAATATTCCACGCATGAACTTCAAGGGACTTCTAGGAATGAAGAAACTGAAGCAATGACTCACTTCTTCTAAAATTTAGTTGCTTTGGAATAAGTATACTGTAATGGTTAAAGCAGAGGACGGAGAAAGAGGCTAATAAGGGGGCTTTCTCTCTATGTGTAGATGAGCATTATCTTCTTATCTTCAGTATTAAACATCTTATACTGATGTTTAGAAGGATAAGAGCAGTTTGGGTATAGGGTATATTTTAATTTAATGCAACTGACTTTAATGCACTAAAAATTGAAACAAATAATGCTAAAAAGGTAGGAAAAATAAACATTGCCCAACAAATATTTAGCACAACCTAGCTTTTACAAGATGAAGAAATGTGGCATAATTCCTTTCTTTGGAGAATTTGGACAGTAATCAACATGAATCATTGCCACTCCAAGACCGTCCTGGAGTTGAGAACACTTCATTGGTATAATGGCCACCGATCCTTCGGTCATTACTTTCTCCTTCCTCTCCGAATGTTCCACCTGAGATTTGTACATACCCATTTGTTCATTGTCGAGGAATGACCAAAACTACTTTAACTTTTTTAAAAAGGCAAAACAAAAACCCCAAATAACTATGGGTACTGAGTACTTTAAAAATCATCAAAAAATATATAATAAAAAATAAACTTAAATGTACTTATTAGAATATCTATGATAAATTTGATGAAGTAATTTCAATGAAATTGTGAGAGTAGATGTTAGATCTGTATTTTCAAAGCAGTCTAGGAAATATGTAAACATGATTATTTCAGAAAGTTTGCCTAATGGAAAGAAAAATAATATGATAATTGCAGTAGGTAAAAGAGTCAATGAAAGACAACCCAGGAAGTCCAAACTGTAGAGAAGATAGCAATGGGCTACACGCAAAATAAGTCTTCGAGAAATGGTTGATATGTTTGTTATTTTTGGCTACTATACGAAGTGCTTTAGGTTGCTTCATAGTGAATAATCAGGCTAATAGATTGGTGTGCATATAAAACCATACTTGAATATATTCCAGTGTGAACTTGAGCAATTCAAACTATTCAAAAAGAAATATGGCATTGTAGAAGGAGTTCTGGCTTTAGAAGGGGTGACATGGGTCCAGGATCATCCCCTGTAATTTTGGGTAGGTAATGCAAACTTCTTGGACCTCAGATTTATCATTTGTTAAATTAGGGTTGCTTAAAAAAACAGTTTTAATAATAATGTAAAATGTCAGCAAACTTACTGGCACATAGTGGGCAATTGATATATATATATATATAGGCAGCTTATACTTTGGCTCTTGCAAGATGCAGAGACCTTCAGTGAAAGAGACCAAGTTGAGATAAGTTGCCATGGATGTTGGAGAAGAGGTTAAGATGGATGACTTAAATGTGTGCTTGAAATTTTAACATCTTAGGATCCTTTAATCAAGTGCCTAGGTTACCTAAGGTTCTCTCACTGGCAAAAGATAGTAAGAGATGAGATTAGAGCTGAGAAATATTGATTCTGAATGCATGCTCCTTTCAAGTCATATCTATGCTGTACAAAAAGATATTCACAGCAGATGTGGGTTCATTAAAAATATCATAATAGATTAATTATTAGAACAAGTAATGTCAGCTTACTAGAAAGGATATTTTTGTTGAACCCAAATAGCTTCCTTCTTCTTATTTGAGCACAATTTTCAGAAATTCAATGAGGCAAAACATCACCAATTATATATTTTTACTTAAAAAATTTAATGCATTTTTCCATTACCCTTTAGTCCTCTTACACACTCCTCCCCACCACAATAACCATATTGTTGTCCATGTCCATGAGTCCTTTTTCCTTTTTGCTCAATCCCTCTACCGCCTAACCTACTCCTTCCTCTCCCCTTAGCTGTTATCCTGCTCTCTAAGAGTCTGTTTCTATTTTGCTTGTTAGTTCAGTTTGTTCATTAGATTGCACATGTGAGTAAAATCATATGGTACTTGTCTTTCTCTGACTGGCTTATTTCACTTTGCATAATGTTCTCCAGGTCTATACATACTGTCACAAAGGGTAACATTTTCTTTTTTACGGCCGAGTAGTACTGCATTTTGTAAATGTCCCATAGTTGTTTTATCCACTCACCTAGTGATGGACACTTGGGCTGCTTCCATATCTTGGGAATTGCAAATAGTGCTGCAATGAACATAGGGGTGCTTATGTTATTTCAAATTAGTGTTTTGGATTCCTTCAGATATATTCCTAGTAGTGGGACTGCTGTGTGAAAGGCAGGTATATTTTTAATTTTTTGAGGTAACTCCATACTGCTTTCCACAGTGACTGCAGGAGTCTATGTTCCCATCAACAGTGCGTGAGGGTTCCCTTTTCTCCTCATCTTCACCAGCACTTGTTGTTTGGTGATTTATTGATGATGACCATTCTGACAGGTGTGAGATGGTATCTCATCGTGGCTTTAATTTGCATTTCTGTGATTAGTGATGTTGAGCATCTTTTCATATGTCTATTGGCCATCTGTATGTCCTCTTTGGAAAAGTGTCTATTCAGGTGTTTTTCCCATTTTTTAATTGAGTTGTTTAGATTTTGGTATTGAATTTTGGAAATTAACCCCTTATCAGATGTAAGGGTGGATATGTTCTCTCAATCTGTGGGTTGTCTTTTTGTTTTGTTGATGTTTTCATTTGCTGTGCAAAAACTTTTTAGTTTGTTGTATTCCCATTTGTTTATTTTTCCTTTTGTTTCCTTTGCCTTGGAAGATATATATGCTATAAAGTAGTGCTACAAGCAGTGTCTGAGATTTTGATGCCTATCATTTCTTCTCGGATTTTTATGGTTTGGGGCCTAACATTTAAGCCTTTAATTCATTTCAAATTTATTCTTGTGTGTGGTGTAAGAAGGTGGCCTAGTTTCATTTTTCTGCACATATCTGTCCAGTTCTCCCAACATAATTTATTGAATAAACTGTCTTTAGCCCATTGTATGTGCTTGCTTCCTCTGTCAAATATTAGTTGACTAAAGGTGAGGCTCTCTATTTTTTTCCATTGATCTATGTGTCTGTTTTTATGCCAGTGCCATGCTGTTTTTATTACTATGGGCTTACAGTGTAGTTTCATATTAAGTAGTGAGATTTCTCCAGCTTTGTTCTTCTTTCTGATGATCACTGTTGCTATGCGGAGCATTCTGTGCTTCCATATAAATTTTTGAAATATTTGTTCTAGTTCTGTGAAATGCACCATTGGAATTTTGATAGGAATTGCACTGAATCTGTAAATTGCTTTGGGAAGTATGGACATTGTAATGATATCAGTTCTTTCTATGCATGAACACAGTATGTGCTTCTACTTATTTGTATCTTCTAATTTCTTTCTTGAGTGTCTTATAATTTTCTGAGTATAGGTCTTTTATATCCTTGGTTAGGCTTATTCCTAAGTATTTTATTGTTTTTGAAGCAATTTTGAATGGTTTTTTTTTTTTTTTTAATTTCCCCTTCTGTTAGTTCATTATTGGCATATAAAATGCTACTCATTTCTGGATATTCTAAAGTATCCTGCTACTTTATTTAATTCATTTATCAGTTCTATTAGTTTCTTTTTGGAATCTTTGGGTTTCTCTATATACAGTATCATGTCATCTGCAAATAAAAACAGTTTTATTTCTTCCTTTCCAATTCGGATGCCCTTTATTTCTTCTTCTTGTATGATTGCTATGGCTAGGACTTCTAATACTATGTTGAATAAGAGAAATGAAAGCAGACATCCCTGTTTTGTTCCCAGTCTTAAGGGGAATGCCTGTAGTTTTGGCCCATTGAATATGATGGTGGCAGTGGGTTTGTCATGCATGGCCTTTATTGTGTTTAGATATGTTCCCTCTATTCCCATTTTGCTGAGAGGTTTTTTTTTTATCATAAATGAGTGCTGGATTTTATCAAATGCTTTTTCTGCATGTATTGATTTGAACATATGGTTTTTATCCTCATTTTGTTTATGTGGTGACTCACATTTATTGACTTGCGAATGTTGTACCAACCTTACATTCCCAGAATAAATCCTCCTTGATCATGGTATATTATCTTTTTGATGCATTGTTGTTTTTGGTTTGCTAATATTTTGTTGAGGATTTTAGTGTCTATTTTCATCATGGATATTGGCCTATAGTTTTCTTTTTTTGTACTGTCTTTATCTGCTTTTTGGAATTAGGATAATACTGGCTTCATAAAATGAGCTTGGGAGCCCTCCCTCCTCCTGAAGTTTTTGCAATAGTTTGAGAAGGGGAGGTCTTAGCTCTTCTCAAAGACAGCCAGTTACAATCAAGATACAATGGATTATAAGGAAAAGTCATTAACTGGACAACCTAGACAAAAAGGATAAATTCCGAGAAACATACAATCTTCCAAAACTAAATCAGGAAGAGTCAGAGAATCTGAATAGACTGATTATATCTAGTGAAATTGAAGCAGCAATCAAAAAACTGCCAACAAGCAAAAGCCCCAGACTGAGCAGCTTCATAGGTGAATTTTACCAATTATTTATTATTTTTAAAATGCATATTTCCTTTCTTGGAAGTAGTAGTCATTGAATGTTATATAATTTTTTCCAAGGCTTATTGGATTCTCTAATTATTTGAGCCATTAATTAGTTTGAATAAAATAAAATTAAAAAAATTATGAATGTGGGACAAAAAACATTTTTAAAGAAGCAGGATTGAAAATTGCCTGTTTATACCCATTTTTCTCCTACTGTATATATAGACACATTAATGTTAAATTTATTTTTAAGATTTCATGCAGTTTTCCAGATTTTGCCAGTCGGAAAGCTGGACGGTTATGATAATCCTTCGGTATTTGATGATCTCTAGGTCCTTATGTTATTGAGTGCAACAAGATATCTTTATCCCCAGGATGGCTTTGAAGCATATTCTACTGTTTGGGAATTTTTTGAATCTTATTTGAAAAGCAGATTTAGAGCTTTTACCTAGTAAACTCAAATATGAGATCACATTTAATGTTCAGGGAAAGACTTAATAAATGCAAATACTTCACAGTAGTGAACCGTTCTAAAAATGCACTGCTTAGCTGTGTTTGAATCCCTCTGCAGGAGCAGCTTCTAGTTCAGGGGCTTTGATTCTTACCCTTCAACCCTAGAACCTACAGCCTACAACCATTAGCTATTCATGGCATCTAGTTTCTGGCTACTAGTAAGGGATGGATGTGATTCCATAAGGAAATAATACAGACTGAAAAAGGAGGAGGGCTTGGATGAAGAATCACCGGCATTCAGATATTTGGTAAAGGAGGAGATAGATATAAAATGCCCAAAGGAGGCAAAGGCAACAGGAAGAGTTTTTAGTAAAGAGAAATTGAGAAGGTGAGCAGGTCTGTCAAATGCTCATAATAAGTCATATTCGGTCAGGCAGGATTGAAATATACATATACTATATATAAATATATGTAAAATAATGTATAATAGCACACACACAATTTTAAAATGAAGGGAATGCGGAATGATTTTCGTGATGTTGGGGATTGGAAGCTGATTTGGAATTAGGAGTGGAGCCTGGAAGATAGTTAAGGACGCTGAGGGATTCTGTTAAGTAAATAATTAATGTGAATATTTTGGCTGGAAAATCTGGTAGAAAGAAGATTAGAAAGAAGATGGAGATTTAAAGAGGGTTTTTTGTTTTGTTTTAGAGGCAACAATGGATAGAATAAGATCACATTTAAATACGAATGGAAAGTGTTCAATATAAAGACAAAGGTTGGAGGTTGGGTAAAGAAAGTCTATAATCAGTGAAGCAAGATTCCTAACAAGGTGGCAATTAAAGAAATGTTGACATCACTGTAAAAGTATAGTTACTGAGAAATGGGGGCAGGGGGAGGCTTTTCCTCATTAAAAAAGACAGAGGAGAAGATTGGTGTTGGTACGTGCACACTTGGAGGTGGGCCGTGGGGAGTGGAGGAAAAGGCCAATTTGATGTCTTTGTTTTCTCCGTGAGTTATGAAGCAGGGACAATACATGGAAACCGACATAGTGGATAGAGGAGGGTAGAAGAAAGTGTGAAGTGTTGAAGAGTACCAAAGAAATTAGTTGACAAGGACTGAGAAAGATTCAGATGTCTAGAAAAAGCCAGCAAGGTGGCTGGCAGCTTTGAGGATTCATTTGTGGTTGGTGATCATACGTTTAGAGTGAAAACAATCTGCCCCATTGTGATTTCCCCACCAACTCTCAATCTGGGATTGTGAGATAAGGCTGCAGGGGCAGGACACAGGCATCAGAGAGTTATGGGTGTTTGCAAGGCAGTGACAGCGGTGATGGACCATGGGGCTCGTGATAAATAAGGAAGAAAATACAGCCAGAAACAGGCTACATGACTCAGTGTAACTGAGAGCTAATATGAATTCAGGACATTAATGAATTCCAATAATTTTTCATATAAAGGATTGGAAGCTTCTTCAGTGAGGGAAATAGAAGAGTTGTTGATTTCAGGAGTGGGGTCAGGATGTGACAACTTTTGAGTGAAGTGGAGTGGATAAGAATGTCATTAAAGGTAAATAGGCTGAATTGTTGACAGTGAAAAGCTTCAGAAAACTCAAGTTCCCCTCAATAGTGGAAGAGGATGGTAAAGACACTAAGGCAGATGGCTACTTATTGTGAGCCAGACACATTGCAGGTATGATGTTGTCCTCTCACAGCAGCATTTGCAGGTGCTTATTTGTACTTCACATTTACAGAGAAGGAAGCTAAAGCTCAGAGAGTTTAGGTACTTGCCCTGAAGTCACCCAGCAAGTGAACGTTACATTTGAGGTTCAGACTTAGTTGTATTGAACAGAATTTAATCGCAAGTCAACTTAACTATACTGAGCCTCAGTTTCCTCGTCTGTAAAATTAGGATAATATTAGCACCTATTTCAGAGGGTGAGCTAAATGTGTAAATTATTGGGAACTCTAAGAAGCACATTAAATGGTGAATACACATTAGCACAAATATTAACTGCCCCTATGTATTTATGATTTGTACTTGGTTGTGTAGACACAGGCTAATAATCTCACTGCAGAAATATAAAATACAACATACTCTCTAGGGAAAGTTCTTTTTTAAAATAAAAATTACATATATGTAAGGTATATGACATATTTTAATATACATGTACACTGTTAAATGATTAGTACAATCAGCTAGTCAGCATATCCATCACCTCCCCAAACTGTCATTTGTGTGTGTGTGTGCTTTTAAGAACATAGAAAATCTGCTCTCTGTTATTTGTAACAGCATGGGTGACCCTGGAGGACATTGTGCTAAATAAAATAAGCCTGTCACAGAAAGACAAATACTGCATCATCTCACTTATATGTGGAATCTAAAAGACTTGAACTTAGAACAACACTGAGCTGAATGGTGATTGCCAGGGGCTGGGAGACAGAGGAAATGGGGAGATATTGGTCAAGGAGTACAAAGTTCCCATTACACAGGATGAATTCTGGAGATCTAATTACAGCAATCTGAGTAGAGTTAAGCATACTGCATTGTGTACCCAAGATTCCTTATTTCTGATAATTAGGAAGGTGGTCCTAAAACCATAGCTAAGTCAAGATAAAGGGAACATAACACTTTCTACACAAATTTATTTTAAAAATATTGGAAAGAACCATATATTAAATCAATGAGTAATAAGAAGTAATTTGATGACACTATTATGATGGAAGATTTTTACCACATTAAAAAATCTTAAATTTCAGTCTTGCTTATAAATAAAAGTAACTCAGCCATCTGTGCTAAGAAAAAAATTGACCGTCATTAATGGCATTCTTGCATCTGCTACATTCATGAGTGTGAAGGTATTCGGACAAGAGCAAAAGTGGGTGGGCCTGACTGACAGTGATTAAGGAAAGTTCTGGCAGAATAGAGTATGATGGAGTATGACCGCAGTGACTCACTACACCTGAACGGGCTTCCGTGTTGCTGATGAAGGCGACGTGCTGTTTGACATGGATGAGAGCTGAACGCCTTTGAGGAGAAAAGGAACATACTTCATGTGACTCTGCTAAAATGTCTGTGCCAAATACATGATTGGTGTGGGCTAGCATCGGAGGACACAGTGACTAGCTTTCCCTTGATAACGGTAAATAATGCTGGATGGAGCAATTATCTTCTGCTAATGTGAACCCACTGCTTGAAATTTAATTAGTTTTTTCCTCTGGACATCACACAATTGTTTTGAACCATGGAGTGTTTCTCCATGTTTCCAATGCAGCTTCTATGAGCCCATGGGTAGCAGGGAGCTGAGGTCACATTAAAAGAGGTATGTGTGTCCCATTTAATCTTGTATGATGTGTGTTATTTTATTACTCTTTCATCCACTTGGTTGTACGCCTGTGATACAGCAGCTGTTCCTCCACATGTCAAATGTGTCCTGCCTTTTGCTATACCCGACAGGCTGGATGTCATGAAGCCAGAGTAGTCAGTGTTCTAGTAGGTGGAAAAGTATGATAAAACTCCTGCTGTCCCCAGATAACTGTCCAAAACTTTCTTGGTGGCTGAGAACTGGAACCTGAATGGGGAGGGTGGTACCCAAAAGTGGAGCAGCCTCTCCTTCTCTGTCTCCACATCCTCTTCTACTCACAGATGGAAAGTGAACTAGTGAACAGAAAGGATGGAGGGGGCAGGGCGTAGCCCAGAAGGAGCTGGCCAGGGCTGCCCCACTGGACCTTCTTACACATCGTTTGTGATCACGTCTGCACAAACCACACAGATAGGTTGCATGTGTTAAGGAGGCAGACACCAGGGAAAACAAAAACAAAACAGACAAATAAACAAAAATTTCTCCTCAGACAGCTACACTGGCTGTGCCTTTATTACAAGACTTAGATCAATGCGTAATGATACTTGTTTTATGAGACATTTATTTCAAGTGGCCTTATATAAGTAGAATCTCATGTAAAAATATTGCATAAATTGTCATGAAGGGAGGTGACACTTTATGAATTGGTTATGGAAAAATATAAAATATCACAGTTTCTCATGAAGTTTTTGAGAGTGGTGAGGAAAACCCAGGATCCTTATTACTGAGCTAGATTGGTTTGGAGATGTTTAAAGGTATTTTTCTAAAATGAACATAAATTATAACAACAGGACATTTAATCAAGAGAATGTAAAATTTCAATTTTTGCTAAAGGAAATTAAATTTTGAAAAAAAGAGAAAGGGAGGTGACTTGTGAGTGTGTGTTAGTGTGGGTGTACAGAGAATTCAAAATAGGCACTGTATCATTTTTTGTTATTATTCCCCCTGTCTCTGCCCTTTCAAAAATCTGACTCTATATCCTACTGGGCCGAGTCTGTTATTGATAGGGAAATTATTTAAGATGAGAAGGCATTTTAAATAGTATTTTTGAGTTATGGATTAAGACATCAAACATTGAGCCCTTCTTCAGTGTTACCTAAATTCCTAATTTCATTGAAGTATTTTTTATTTTAAATGCCTACTCATTTACTGTTTTCCGCAAAGGGCTCTAGTTATGACAATTGTTAACTTTTAAAAAATGTTTACTTTATTGCCAAGCATGTTTTTAAAAACTTTACATACATTTACTCCTTTTATTCTCTCAATGATTTAGACACTATTGTTGTATCCATTTTAAAGATGTAGAATGTGATGCTTAGAAATGCTGAGTTATTTGTCTGGGGCTTCATAGAAACTCAGGCATGGGATTCTAAAACATATGTCTAGAGTACATTCTCCTGAGTATAATGGATAGTAAAAGGTTTCTCTCCCCACCTCCCCTTGTATTAAGCAGATCTTTTCCTTCATTACTACTGGATCATGGCTGGGAACTGAGTCAACCTCTTGATTCCATAGGAAAATTCACATTTGAGCTGGCACTTTCTTCTTGCTTTTTCCAACAGCAGCTGCTGAGGGCTCTAATAGACAGTCTTCCCTCTAAGACTTCTGTTTTTACAATCAAAGACAAGAAATGGGGAGATCTCTCCTCATTCTCACCAAGCACTGCACATGGGAAGAAATTCTTTTTCTTGTCTGTGAAAAGGCTTCCCCCACAGGACTAATTAGCCTATTATTTTTACTGTGGCCTTGTGCCTTGGCTTTTTCACGGGCTCTCAGAGTCATTCGGGTCTTTGGGTGCAGCAACTCCCACTGATTTTGCTTTTGTCTGGCAGCAAATGTTCTGGAACATTTCAGTGTGTCCTTGCACCGTGTCTCTTCCCCAGCTATGGCATGCTAACCATTACCACAAACAGCCATTCTTCCCATGACTGCATTTTTTTTTTTAGCAGCCACAGCAATGCCCATCTCACACGTGCTGACAGTTGTATCAGTTCCTTAAGTTTAGTCGGTGATCATTAGGGATGCTCTGTCATATCTTCACTCAACGTGAAACTCCTAGGGAGGCTGATTTGAACAGTGGAAGTGTCCAGTGGTTTATGATTTACAGAATCATTTGATGTTTCTTTTGACAGATGAGTTTGGTGCAGCAAATCTGCTCAAACTTCACTGGATTATGTTGCCACCATCCTTGTTATTGTCCCTCACAGCTCAATGTAATTCATAGGCTTGATAATCGTTCCTGGTACCTAGGGAAAGAGTAAATTTCATATTTATCATATTCTATTTAAAGTTAAATACAGTAAGTCGATCATACAAATTAAAATACACCTGTGCTTATAACTAAAATTGTCACTTATATTCAGAATCTGAAGCTTCCACACCTCAGTCCTAATTACAGTAGAAAATTTTAAATGAAAATTTTAAATGCCATAGACTTTACAAAATCTGGAGAAGGCATTATCTATATATCTTTCTGCATATATGTATGTATATATGCACACATATAAACACAGAGCCATGCATATATGTCTTTTCTTGTGTATATGCGCAAACATGTCAACACATATTATATGTGTTTGCCAGCATATATTGGGAATGAAAGCTCAATGTTTCAAGATCTTTAAGCAAATGATCAACTCAGTTTTCATTTTCATTATTCGTTTTTGGGCTTTTAACAGATACTGTTAGCCAATGCAAAATATAGATGAATTGGAATAACTTTATAATTAAATAAATTGCAATGCATGTAATCTATACAATAAGTCATGTTTTCCTGTCTGTGGTGCCCTTTCAATGCTCTGCATGATATTTCTGTCTGAAAGGCACTAATAGAGACATTCTGATCTTAAAAGGAAAAGTGAGGAAAATCAACATCTGAAACTCAGAAAAGTCCTGGGTAGTAAAAGGTCTTTGTTCTGCGGAGTGTTCTCCCGCAGAGAAATAGAATTTTCTTTTAGCTTTTACATTTGACTCCCAGGCTCTGAAATATAATAATCAAAGCTTGTTGCTACCTTATGTTGAATCTCCTGTACATGAAATCTTTTTATTCAGGAAGAAATGGAATTCTTGCCCCTAAATAATTTGATGAAAGCTTGAACATTTGCCAGTTAAAAATATCTTTTTCTATTATGATGTTGCAAAAAAAACTCCCGGTAGGCCACTGGGATAATTAGAGAAGACTGGGAGATATTTAATGAGTTTTCCGGGGAGCATGTGAGAAGGCAGCGTACATTATCAGGTGTTCCTGATAATTTTATCTTTTTCTCTCTAGATGTCACGGTATCCTGTTGTTAGTTAGAATGCTTAAATTAGAGAGTGGAGGTAATACTGAAACCTGAAAATGTCTACCTTGTTCCAGACATTTTTGTAAGAAGGTGTGAGCCTTCATTCTCCATCAGCTGCCGTGGCCCTTACATTCTTCCTCATGGGCAGATTAGTATGAACCAGTAATGGCTGCTCTCAAGGGAAGATGTGCTTTGCCTTTTCGGGGATTGAAAATAGCATTGTCTTGTGATTTAACGAAAAAAAAAGAAACATACCTAATGCTCTCAGACATTGTTTTGTGTTCATTAGACACCTTGATGGTTAATTCTAGTTTCTGTGTGGATGGGGCAGCAATTTCAAACTTGATCTCTTAGGCTAGTTTCCCCTAATGTAGATCCTTCCACAGCTCAAACAAAGCTAAAAAAATAAATAAAGATACTATTCAGCAAAAACTTTGACATGAAATCTATCCAATGAACTCTGAGGGGAGATGCTGAACTAGAAGCAAGAGCAATAAGAAAGTGAATAGAATAGATTGGTGTTCTCTGCTCTATTACTGGTAGGGGAAAGGAAAGCGGTAAGAAGGCTTAATTTTTAAATTCTTAGAGTAAATAAAAGATACTACAAAAACAAAAGCACTACAGGCAAAGAAGTAGTCTTTCATGGAATCTAAACTGTAGAGGACTTTAAACATTTGGGTGGGATTTCACCCAAATGAAAGTGATCAGAACAGAGTGAGAACAGCTAAGTTGGGATGAGATGAGAAATGGACAGGCACCGCTGTGATTAATTCCCTATAACTCATGTGAGGCCACCTGCCTCAGAAGCAGCAGTCCAGGGTACCCGCGACCATGTCCGCAAGTGTAATAGCTTCAACAAGTGTCGGAATACAGCAGGCAATGCTCTCAGGCAGGTGAGAAGGCACCTCCAGAAGCAGGATGCTTCAGAACAAGGGTCAGGAAACTATGGCCCACAGGCCAAATCTGGCAAGTTATTTGTGTAAATAGAGTTTTATTGGGACACAACTTTACTCTTTCCTTCTGTATTATCTATGGCTATGTGCAGAGTATTGCCCACTTTCTCCTGCAGCCTGCTGAAAGGCTTTAGTGCTTCAAGGACAGAGATGAGTAGTAGCAGCAGAGTACTTATGGCCCACAGAGCCTACAGTATTTAGCATTGGTCTGTCACAGAGAAAGATTGCAGATGCCGGCCTGGGCAGCTGTGTTAGACAACTGAATCCAGGCTAGTCAGAAGCAGCCCCTACTGTTTTCCACTAAGCCTGCATCGTTTACAGATCCACCAACAGGGAACACAGTTCCATTTCTCCCACCCTCACCAACACTTACCTTTTGTTTCTTAATAATACCCATCCTGACATGTACAAGAACATATCTCACTGTGTTTTTAATTTGCATTTCCTTGATGAATAGTGATGTTGAGTATCTTTCCTTATAACTATTGGCTACTTATATGATCTCTTTGGAGAATTGCTATTCAAATCCTTTGCTCATTTTTTTACAGGTTGGTATTGTTATTATTCTTTTTTGCTATTGACTTACAGAAGCTCTAGACTGCCTTTTTTACTCTTAAATGTTTCCTTGACTGTACAGGAGCTTTTAATTTTGCTTTTGTTGCCTGAGCTTTTGGTTTCATATCCAAGATATTATTGCCAAGACCAATGCTAAATAACTTTTCTTCAATAACTTTTAAAATTTCATGCCTTATCCTTAAGTCTTTAATATATTGTGAATTGATTTTTGTACATGGTATAAGATAAACATGGTAATGGAAAAATATAATAAAATAATTAATAGCAAAAAATAATTAATAGCAAATTTACCTAATTAATAGGTAAATGTTCTACTTATTCTTTTGTATGTAGATATCCAGTCTTCCCAACACCTTTTATTGAAGAGACTATTATTTCCCCATTGCGTTTTCTTGACATATTTATTTTTGGAGCCTTTTTTGCTCAAAATTTTTTTTTATTGTATTTATTGAAGTGACATTGGCTAATAAAATTATATAGGTTATCAGATGTACAGTTCTGTAACACATCATCTGCATATTGTACTGTGTGTTCACCACCCCAAGTCAAGTCTCCTTCCATCACCATTTATTCCCCTTTACCCTCTGCTACCTCCCCCGTCCCCCTTTGCCTCTGGTAATCACCATGCTATTGTCTGAGACTATGAGGCTCTGCTTTGTTTTGTTTTTTGCTTAATGTCTTCACTTTTTTCACCCAGCCTCCATCTTTGCTGAAGCTCATGTGATTGTATATACATGGGTTTCTTTCTAGCCTCTCTAATATATTCCATTAATTTATGTGTCTGTTTTTATGCCAGTACTCTGCTGTTTTGATTACTGTGGTTTAGTAATAGATCTTGAAATAAGAAAATAAGACACCTGCAACTTTTTTTCTTCTTTCTCAAGATTACCATGGCTATTTGGGATCTTTTCTGTTTCCATACAAATTTTAGGATTTCTTTCTGTTTCTGTAAAAAAATGCCCTTGGGATTTTGCTAGGGAAAGCATTGACTGTAGATTGCTTTGGGTAGTATGGACATTTTAACAATATTGAGTCTTCCGATCCATGAATTTGGGATGCCTTTCCATTTATTTGTGTCATCTTTAATTTCTTTCACCAACATTTTTTAGTTATTAGTGTACAGTCTCAAAGTGATAGTTTCATTCCCATAGTGAACATTATTTACAATAGCCATGGTGTGGACACAATCTACATATTTATTAGTAGATTAATAGATAAAGAAAATGTCATACCCACACAAAAGGGAACACTATTCAGCCTAAAAAAGAAAATTCGTCCATATGTTTCAGCATTTTGACAATATAAGGACAATGAGGACATTATGCTAAGTGAAATAAGACAGTCCCAAAATGACATAAGCTATATATTACATGATTGCACTTACATGAGGTGGCTAAAGTAGTCCAACTCATAAAGGTTGAGAGTAGAATGTTGGTTGAAATATTTATATACACACACACACACATATATACACCTAAGTATATATATACATACCTATATATACCTAAATATTTATATATATACACACCTATATGTGTATATATACCTATATGTATATACATATATATGTATGTATGTGTATATATACACACATATGTATATATATACTATATACATATATAACTAAGTAAATGAAGACAATCTGAAGAGGCTATATATGGTAAAATTCCAACTATATGACATTTGGAAAAGGCAAAACTTTGCACACAATAAAAAATCAGTAGTTTCCAGGGATGGGGGAAGGTCAGATGAATAGACAGGCAGAGCAGGAAGGATTTTTAGGGCAGTGAGACTGTTCTCTGTGATACTGTGATGGTGGATACACACAATGATACTTCTCTCCAAACCCATATAATGCACAACACCAAGAGTGAATCCCACTGCGATAGGCTTTGGGTGATAACAATGTGTTAAGGTAGGTTCACCATTTGTATCAAATGTACCTTTCTAATGGGGAACGTTGATAGTGGGGAGACTGCATATGTGGAAACAATCTGTAGTTTTTGCTCAGTTTTGCAGTTAATATAAAAGTTCTCTAACAATTTGAAACCATTAAAACTTTTAAAAAGAAACAAGCTAAAAAAATAATGTTGACAGATATAGATAATTTAAAATTTGGACTGTAAAAAAAAAAGTAGAGCTCCTTATCATTGCTAAGACCAGAGCCATGACCCTGTGGAAGGTACAGAAGCAGATATAAGGTAGCAGGGGAGGCAAATAAGATTTCCTGAGAACCTCTTCTTTACACCTGGGTTTCTCCACCTCCACTATTGACATTTGCAGCTGGATAATTACTTTATCATATAAGTGTCTAGATGTTGATAAATGTCCCCTGGAGAGCAAAACTGCCCCCTGATGGAAACAACTCTGTAGACCTTGCATTTTTAAATAACCTTATTGAGATACAATTTATACAACATAAAATGGACTCATTTAAAAGTATACAATTCGATGTGTTTTATTAGTATTTAGAGAGCTGTGCACCCACACCACAATCTAGCTTTAGAACATTTTCATTGCCCCCGAGTAAAACTGGAGCCCCCTTTGACACTCACTTCCCCAACTTCCCCAGCTCTAGAACGCCACCTGTCTGCTTTCCATAGACCTGCTTCCCGCGGAGTTGCCCAGTCTGAACATCTTTGAGACGAAAGTCCACCTCCAAGAGAGACAACCATGGCCCTCAGTGTTGAGGCCTGTTGCATATTTGGGGGAAGAAGATAGTTGCAGAAAGTAATCCTATTAGAAGATCAGTGCAGAAAGAAAACCTACCATTTGAAATAATTCAGAAAAAGCTTGAAAGTTTTCCAAGATCACAAAATGGCCACATGAAAAGCCAACTCCGCTCCTTAGCTTTTGTGTAACACATTTAAATTCATCTCCCACTTCCAGAGTGGAAAAGCCATTATTTTACTTCTGTATTCTCTCACTTATTCTTTCTTTTCCTTTCAACAAACTGCTAAACCAGAAAAAAATCATTTTTTTTGTACTTCCTTCCAATCACTACCCAGTCCTCCTATTTGAAGCTTATAGCAGGGTTTGCATGGTGTACAAAGGGTTTTCTTTCTTTCCTTTCAAAGAGAACGTTATGGTGTGAGTTCTCCAGGCCTAATTTTTGATATATTTAAAGGGAGAGAAATATATTTAGAAACCTTTAGCTCTAGTTAATGGCCTGGTTTGCAAGACTATTTTGTCTAGAGCTTGGTCGTATTTTGAGGGTCAGAGGCTAATTATTAATTGCTTTTTGCTCTTTGTAGCAAATCTTAATCCCCTCCCACACCTCTCTTCACCCCTGCCTTGTGCTGCTTCAGCAGATGGATACTTTGGGTTAATTAACCTGACTATCTGAACTCAGACACTAAAAAAGGAAAGTGCATTTGTTTTCCACTCTCTCTCCTCCTCCCTTAGAACAAGTAAGGACCACTCTGTAAACTCTTTCATCTCTCTTGTGTCCTGCTTGAAACACTGTATCCAGAAACCTACTCTCACAACTGAAACAACTTGGTCCCCTCCTGTAAGGGATTTTCTAACTGTCCTGTGACAGGAGAAAGCCTTCAAGCAGAGAGACACAGGTGCTTGAAGTAGGAAGCCACCACCATGTACAAACAGCACAGCTCCCTGCAGCCGTAGGTGTTCCCAGGTGGCTTGACAAGATGTGGGTTGGGCACCACAGCATGGGCTACAGCGTAGAATACTTCAGTGACACAATTTGCTAATTGATCCAAACACACAAGTACAGAAAGTGCTAGACTATCCAAAACAACAACACACAACAAAACCCCAGCACGCACTTGGAAACACGCACATTTTGTAGCACAGTCAGTTACGATTTATGCCTTTTTTTTAAAGATTTTTTTCTTCATTTTTATTGTCGACCCTGTTACAGATGTCCCCATTCTCCCCCTCCCTTTGCCCCCCTCCACCCAGCCCCAAACCCCCCTTCCCTCTGGCATCACCACACTGTTGTCTGTGTGAGTTATGCATATATGTTCTTTGGGTGAGCCCTTCACCTTCTTTACACCAGTCTTATACCAGCTTCTAGTAGATGTGCTGATTATGGGAACAAAAACGGCGCTGTTCTAATTTGGGGTCCCTATCTCATCTTCCTACGCCTGGTGCCCTGCATCAATGACTCACCAAGCGTCCCAGTCCTTTCAGGACTGTGGCTAGATTGTGTCCTGTCTCTCTGATCTTCCAGGACCGGCAGCATGGATCCCAAGCCCAGAAGTTATTGTCCTACTTGCCATGTGCTCACTCAAAAAGAGTTTTCCTTTTTGGCTCCCAGGCAATAACCAACTGTAAACAAAGTAGAGGGAGAGAGTATACAGAGCCTTTTAATAACCTTAGCTTGTTAAATGTGACAGGAGATTGTCTGTTGGTCTGTCTGTCTGCCTCTCTCATCTGTCTTCACATGTATCTAGACACATCTACATACATGTATGCAGTTATGGGTTCTGTGTAATGAAATAATAATTTCTGCGTCTGGCATTCATAAAGTATTTGGACATAGACTGTGGTTTATTTTTCTCCAGGCATCCTACACAAGTCGATTCCCCAAATTCTAAGTAGGGAAAAAAAAAAGCTTACCTTGGCTAATCTGAATTTCCCCTCATTAATAAAGGAATGCCAGGCAGTGAGCAGAGACGGAGGAAACAAATATCACTAAAGGCAAGTCAGTCAATTTGTTGGCCTTTTAGAAATTATAAATATTTATATAAAAGCAAGTAACATATTCTAAAGTGTCCCTGCTTTAGGTAAAATACACAGTAAAGACCAAAAAGAGGGGAAGTTGGGCAAGCTGTGGTGTTTGCTAAAATGCGGCACCAGCACAATGCCATGCTTTCTAAACAGCTGAAATCAATCAAGGAAGTGAAATGTGAAGTTTGACATTTTTAATAAATTACACTATTTACCTCAGTACAAGTACATAATTGAGGTAAATTAAATAGAGGGAAGGAACAACTGAGCTGTAGCTAAGTCAAGTTTTAGGGAGTGTTCAAAGTTTTCTTTATGTTCAGAATTTTTTCACTTCCGGAATGATTAGAAGTTGGATTTTTTTTAGATAAGAAAGCCTGTCATTCATTGCAAGTTAATGAATTATGATATTCTGTCATCAATCTATATCCCCATGACAATAACAGATAGTGTATACTTTTAAGTGCATAACATTAACGTTTACAAAAATAATTATGGTTGTAGACAGAACTGTGCTGAAAAAAAATTACTGAAAAATAGGCTGAAACCCTGAGAATAGGGAATGTAATATGCATTCTCTGATGTTCATGTTTTCCTGAAACTTTATTCAAGGTCTACTACTGACATTCTATTCAAGTATATTAATGGGTGGAAAAGTGAAATACATTTCTAAATGGTCACTTTTTTGTACAAAGAGTAGACTTTTTCTTTTTTTATGTTAGCGTATAATTAAGAGATACTGTCAAGCACACACAAAGTAAAAATTGTAATAGAAGGAAAACATATACAACTGAAAATGTTTTGAGTACTATGTAATAATTTTCTTTTTTCTTCTTAGTTTCAGAAGTTACTAAAAAAAATCAAACTAAACAATATAAAGCAAAAACTAATGCAAATATACTGACCACCAGCCAGCAAACATTTGTATTACGGGAAATACAAACAATAACAAGTGATGTGAAACCATGCTCGATTTCAGTTGGTTTTTAAAGTTAATTAAAATAACATTTTAAGATTATATAGCTCTGAAAATATTTTGGAAAACACCTTAAATATAATCCAGATTAATAGAGTAAATGTCATGAAACGGGCACTTTCATGCTGATTACATCATTGAAATGGCAATACTTTTAAAAAGACACTTAAGCATATATTATGCTGTTGTTTCATTAGCAATTTACAATAGAAAATTATCACAAAATTCAAAAAAGAATTTGAGCTCAGTGATGTAAAGCAAAGCATTAATTTATTCATTATTCATTTATTTAATAATATGTGCCAGACACACTTTTAGGCACCAGGGGTACACTGGTGAACAACAAGAAGACTATAAAGATTTTCAGTGTTTGTATCTAGCCAGAATAGAATATAGATAATTTCCTTTTCTCTCTCTGTGTGTATATACATATATATTCTATACAATTCTCTTTTAAAAATCATAACATAGAAAAACAATTTTTAATTGTAATTCATGTTTCATTGTTTTGTTTTTATTTTTGTTGCCTGCCTTTCATTCCAAATTGAAATTTCTATATAATTTTTAGTAACTAATATGTCTCTCTAATCACAAATACCTTGTCCTATGTCTCCTTCCAGGGATGCGGTAGAGTTGCTGTTAACTTCTCATTGACTTCAGACATGACTGTGCAACTCATTCGGTCCATCAATTGTAAGTGGAATAGGGATGTATGTGACACCAAAGAGTGCCAATTGCTACGTACGATGCAGACGTAATGGGCAAAATAAACACAATGGAATGCATGTGTTTGTCGAGACTTCCAGTATTTACAGCAAGATTACCCTTAAAGTGCTGATGAAAGTACTTGTGTAGCAAGGTTTCTGATGTTTATTCACATTGACTTATTTATTTTTTCCCCATTACCATTGTATAAACATCCTCTCTTTAGGGCTAAAAGTTCATAATCCTGTATTATAAGAATTTTGTGTCTCCAAGAAGCTGAGTAATGGCACATCCCACTAATTCAGTTTGTCATTTTTGCTTCCCATCTGCCTTCCTTTTTCATTTCTGCAAAGTTCCAGTGTTGACCCCATGCCTGGTTCAGGTGTCAGTCAGTGTGAAAAGCAGTCCTGGGAGGATATAGCTTTGAACTTACATCAAGGGTCAGTCTTATGAGGCTTAAGTTGTCCCTGCATCTCTGACCTTGCAGGCTGGGACTCACTGTGTTTGCAAACCTCCCCTTCTGCATGCCATTCCCAGCTAACAGAGGCATCCTGTTTGCTACGTCTACGATAGAGTAGTGCTTCCTGTGACTTGCCCTGGGGGTAATTTATCTTCTAGATTCTTCCTAAGATTTAAACATATGTTATCTCAAAAATAATTTAAGTGTAGATCTGAATTTCTGGATGTAAGTTTACTGCAGATAAAAGAGAGAAGTTTGTATTATTTCTACTTTGAGTACACAAAACATCTGTGTAAAGAGAGGTTTTATAATTTGGGAACCCACAGAGCCCCGCGCCCCCACAAATGCACATAAGCCCATGCACACATACTCACAGCCCTTAACAAAATTTAAGAACCAATGCTCCTCAATCTTAAGTACTTGGATTTTCTCCATTGAAAAAGCCCCTTCCCTCAAGTTTTATATTACAGAGATTAAATAACTATATGTAAAATTGCAACAATTAGACATCAACATGATTTCCAAGTACAAAAGATTGGGAGCTGTCACTTCTTCTCAGTTTCATTATTTGGAGTCAATCTATACTTTGGGCTACCACCCACACCACCAGGCTGGCCTTCTGCTTCCAGCTCCCCCACTTTTCCTGACTCACAGGTTTAACACATGCATTTAGCATCTCACTTTCCTCATCTTTGAGGTTGTGTCATAGTACAAAATATTTGTTCCAGGAAAAAGAATTTATGGAAAGGAATTTTGAGGTAGTAGGTAACCAGGTAGGAAAGCTATTTCTGACATTACTTTGAATCTTAAGTTAGAATACTAATTATGAAGTACTAATATTTATTAATAATGAGTATTAATAGAATGATAACACAATGCCAATGAACTAATTTAAAAAGAAACCTTCAGAATCATCTTTCATTTGGTGCACTTCATATTATAATGCAGAAGTGGCTGCCTCTGCACCTTGAAAGTATCGCTGCCGTGGTTTACACGTGTGGTTTGAGTGCTCAGAGAGGTGTTGCACTCCTGTTCAAAGGCTGCCATGCGGATGCCTGAAGTGTGTATGGGTGACTGCAAGCCAGCGCAATGCCTGACATGTTGATGCACTTGCCAAATAGTTGCTGACTAGAACAAGTGAATGAGTGAACAGCTAATATTAATGTGTAGACTTGTGCTCAGTTCTTATATATTTTTACATAGTGTCATATGTGCAGCAGGTGACCTCTCAATAAGTATTGAATTTCAATTTGGACTCGCTTCCACAAATTACTTGATATGAGAAATTTCACATTGGACCCAAAATTGAAAACAAAAGCAAGAGGTACAATTTAAAGATCACAGACCTCTTCATTGAGAATATCAGAATGAAAGGCAGACAGCCTCCCCTTGGCCCACCATCAGGGCCTCAGAATCTCTCCGGCTCGTTGTTCACCATTCTTCCTTGGATGATCTTGAGGTTCACAGTTCACTAGGGTCGCTAGAGGCAGCTCTCGTCACATTCAAGTTCCAGGAATCTCTGCAGTCAGGGCTTACATGGGAACACTTCCTTCTTTTTAAGGACATACCTTGGAAGAATCATATAACATTTCCACTTTCATATCCCTAGCCAAATGTGACCATACCTAACTGCAAGACAGGCTGGATATTATTATGGTCTGTGGGTGAGCAGCAATGTGTTAAGGTTCTATTAGGAACCAGTTGAATAAAAAAAAAATAGAGAGAGTAGTCTCTGCTTTAATTCTTACTCAAATGTGGACAATTTAACCTTCTAGTGACATATAAAATTTAAAAAGTCGGCCCATGAAATAAATATTTTTTCTGAATAATTAATTTACCTTTAAAAAAGATATAATAAATAGTATGTCAAGATGTGAATGAAGCTTCTTATTACTGGTTACACAACTCTATTACTTATATCATATGTAATAGAATTGTGTAACCAGTAATAAGAAGCTTCATTGACATCTTGACATACTATTTATTATATCTTTATATCATATGATATAAGTAATATAATTGTGTAACCAGATAAAAACAAAACATCAGAATTTGGAATACAAAATATTAGTATTTTACAGTTATGGATAAAGTTTAAATTTTAATTTAAAGCATTCTATATATGGCTTCTTGGCACTTGGCACTTTCTTCTTTGTGCCCTCCTGTGCTGCAGAGATTGCTGCTTAGCAAATAGGACTAGATTAATCAAATTGCCTTGTAGCTAAAGGTCTGGGTCCAGGTTTAATTCTTCAAAATTAGATGTGGTTGCAACTGGTTGGAGGGTAAAAGTGAGGAAGCTGCATCTTGAATTTTGTTAGACAGTAAATATGTCTCCTTTACTTCTACAAATTTCTCTCCTTCTCACTACCTCCAACATATATGGGTTCACACACACACACACACACACACACATCTTAGTAGGCTCCTGAGGTGCCCTGTACACTCCTTGACAAAAGAATGAGTTGAGTTGTCTGTGAAAAGGGGATCAGAACACAAGAGATCACCAGACCACCCTTAATCACAGCACTGCTATTCACCAACGTGCTCCACATGCTTCAAACTGGTGAATGGTTTTGAAGGGAGCTCCAGTCTCTGATGCTTCATGAGAACAATTTTAAAAATTAAGTCCTGTTCTTGCCTTCTTCCCACTCCAACATTTTATTATTTCACTTTATTATCCAAAATAAAAATGATCTTTCTGTAAGCATAATTGCATAACAAAGTAATTTAGAAAAGGCACATTTAAGTTTTAGAATAGAACACAGGAAAAAAATATTTCCACCTTCCAACATGGTACAAAGATTAAAATGTGTCTAAATATTACTCTTTCAGAATGGTTCATTAAGTGATCTCCACACTTTCCGTTCCATTCACCTATTCCTCTTCCATTTAGGAGGCGATTAGAAATGCTACTTCTCCTCTCCTCTCCCCCCTCCCAGCCCACACATTCCTCACCTCCTCATCTGCTGAGTGCTTATTATAAGTCACACACTGTGCTAGGTGCTGTGGACATAAAGAAACATAAAATAAGCTTCCTGCCAGGAGGGAGCTCAAATTTTTGTAGGTATGCAGATATGTATGTGGATTAATTTTAACACTATACCTTAGATGTTCTAATGCAGGTACTACTAGTCATTTGAATGCCATAAAGGGTAAAGGGTCCAACTGTTCCCAGGGGAATCACTGAAGGCCAATATGCATGCTCTTTACTTCATTAAAATAGGAGTAATAGTGTCTACTGAGTATCATCTAGTAGCCCAAGTTTTTGCTGCCTTATTACTGTCCATTTTTACATTATATTTTCTCAGTAAGTAATAGAGAGGGAGTGTTAGGAAAGCAGAAAACACTCTAGCTATAAGACAATGACAGGGCAAGAGAGAATTGGGGGATTGAGAGATATTTTAAAAATGTTGGAAGGACAGTAAGAACAGGAGGGAGAAGATTGGTAACCAGCTTCTAATCAGTCTCCAGTGATTCCTATTTCCTGGTATTTATACACACTAGAGTGGGCTTTTCTCATATCACATCATGATGGCTGGTCTGTGGGACCAAAATTTATTGCAAAAGTGACAATATATTCCAGTGATACGCTACTTTCTGTGCTAGAATATAGAAGATATGATGGCTTCTGCCTGCCCCCAGCCCCGCCTCTCGCCATCTCCTCTCTCTGTGCCTCTCCCTCTCCCTCTCGTACTCTTTCCCTCTCATCACTGCCTGGTTCATGTGCTGAGGAACTGAGGTACTCTGGCAACAGCCAGAGAGAAACTGAGACCTGTGACCAATATGCATGTGAGGGAGGGGGTCAATCTGGAATTGGATTCCCCAACCCAAGTGAAGCCTTCAGATGATGAGCCTGGTCATCAGCTGGACTACGGTTTCATGGGTGACATGAAGCAGGATGGCCGAACAGCTAAACAACTTCCAGATTCCCAACCTCAGACACTGTGTGAGATGATACTTATATATTAGTATTACATGTTAATGTTACATATTAACATTACATATTATCTATTATATTATCTATTATATATCATATATGGTATGTTATATAATATTTATTTATTTTTAACTGCTAAAACAGTTTTGGGGATTTTGTTACATACCAATAAATAAATAATGCAAAGAATTCCACAGGTGACTGTTAATTTGCCTTTGGAGCTACTGTTTCAATTGTCCCTGGATTTTCTAAAAATATGCGTCTTGAAACTGGCTGGAATCTTTGTAAAGCTACTGCCTTTGTCTGGGTAGCTGGGTTCTGGAATTGCCCCAGCCTTGCTGCCATCATAGATAAACCTGTGTTAAACTCAGAAGCAGGAATTTTCCTCCTATTCTTGTCTTCTTACATTTTGCTAATGTTGGTAAAACTTAATGGAACCTGCTTGGCTGCTTGGAAGGGAAAGCTACAGGCTTCTCAGGAATGTGTGCAGACTCCCAGTTTTGGCAACAAAAGACAGAGGAAACTTCAGATTGAGTGTATCACGGAGACAAAGTAGCTAAAGGAACTATGCAGAATACATTACCAGCTCTAGTTTATGGATGAGGGTCCCGTGGCTCAGGGTATATAACTTGTCTGAGGTTACGTAGCTATGCAATGGAAGGATCTTTAGGAGGAATAGAAGAATCTTTCCAAAGCCTCTTTCTATGAATCAGGTTAAATAGTGAGAAAGCAGAGAATGAAATACTATGTTTCTTACCTTCGTTTATTATAAGACTTTGTCTCAGACCTCTCCTGACCTCCAGAACCATATGGGGAGGAAGTTGAACCAGAAGGCATCTTCTAAACATGTCACGTGTGGACGGTTTCCCATTACCTTGAACTCATTTACAGGACTTTTTACAGATACAATGTGTTCCCTGGAAAAAGATGTATTGTCATTCTGACAAGAACTCCCATGCAAGGAGTGGTGATTTTTCTCTCCCTTTCACCATAAGTAAACTGTGAAAGTACTAGGAAGGGATGGGAGAAAAAAAGGTTTTAGTTGTCTTTTCTAGTATAGTAAAAAAAGGGCAAAGTTGGGATGAAATGTACCTTGAACATTATTTTTATAAAGTTAAAAACAGTCTGTTTGCCACCTGGCTGGTCCTATTGATAACACTCAGACTGGCTACTCTCCTCTGTGCTGAGAAAGGTGAGTGGGAGAGGTTGTTCTGTTTCTGCCCTACTGCTGTTAGTGGAATGAGCGAGACAGGGTGAAAGTCAGGAGCAGAATTGCACTAGTGCTTCCTCTATAATTAGTCCAATGGCGAGGCAGCCTGTGAAGTGAAAGGGGCGCTACAGATGATGGAGACACATGGGGATAATTGTGAGCTTTCAATAAACGCCTGAGCACCCACAACGTCCTGTGGGAGATGTGAGCTCTGGAAACGCTTGCATCGCCACTTCCATGCTATTTATTATTTTAACAAATTGTGTGTTCTACAAAGGAATTTTATTCCTAAAAGATGAATGTACATTCAACCAATTCCTTAATTCAAAGTCTGTGGAGGAACAATTTTAATTCCTTAGATATTTTCATTGTCTATTAAGATTTTCTATTGAATTAACTGAAGTTTCAAAAATATTGGCACAACGCTATAGTATGGGATCATATCATTCTCAAATTTCAATTGTGTGCCCTCTGGGATGTGGTCAACAGACTATAACCTCCAGGCCAAATAGGGTCTGACACTTGTTTGACGAATAAAAGTTTATAGTTGATTAAAAAAATGGGCCAAAGACCTTAACAGATGCCTTGACAAAGGAGATATGCCAATGGACAATATGCACATGGAAAGATGCTTCACATCACGTATCATCAGGAAAATGAAAGTTAAAACGACAGTGAGATACCACTACACATCTGTTAGAACGGCCAGATCCAGACACTGACAATAGCGAATGCTGATGAGGTTGCGGGGCAACGGGAACTTGCGTTCTTTCCTGATGGGGATGAAGAACGGTGCAGCCACTCTGACAGTCACTTCGATGATTTCTTAAAAAACTGAACATACTCCTACCATATGACCCAGCAATTGCGCTCTTTGCTAGTCAGCCAAAGAATTTGAAAACACACCCACACCCACACATGCATACACAAAACTCTGCACGTGAATGTTTATTGCATTTTTTTAAGTAATTGCCAAAACTTTGAAGCAACCAAAATGTCCTTGAGTAGGTGAATGGGTATATCAACTGTGGTATGTATAACTGTGGAATGTTACTCAGCACTAAAGAGATGTCAAACCTAGAGAAGACATAGAGGAAACTTAAATGCATATGACTAAGTGAAAGAAGATCATCTGAAAAGGCTACAGAATGTATGGTTTAACTATATTACATATTGGAAAAGGCAAAGCCATGAAGACTGAGACTGAAAGATCAGTGGGTCCCAGGGGCTGGGGAAGGAAGGCCGAATAGACAGAAGACAGAGGAATTTTACATTAGTAAAACTACTCCGTGTGATACTGCCATATTTTGCAGTGTATAATGCACGCTTTTTTGCCCAAGTTTTTGAGGGAAAAATAAGGATATGAATTATACACGAGTAGTACTAAGTCCATATCTATATAATATTTTCAATTCTTTTATTTATGCTTCTGCATTAAAAGTGTAACTCTAGAAAGCAATAATGATATCCACATACAAAATAATACTGTGGAATATAACTGGTTTTGTTTCTAAATATAAATAAATAATTGAATTAAAAAATTAAAATCAAAGATTTTTTTCCTGAAAGCTTGGGACAAAAATGTGGATGTGCACTATATACAAGAGTGCATTATACACTGCAAAATATGGTAAAATTTTGGAAACAGTTTGTTACACATGTGCCTAAAACCCAAAACGAACTATCAGGAGTAAACCCTAAGGTAAACCACGTATCAGTCAGTGTAAATTCATCAATTATAAAAATGCGCCTCTGGCGGAGGACGTTGATAGCAGGACAGCTATGCACGTACAGCGGCAGGCGCGTGTGGCCTATCTCTGCACCTTCCTCTCCATTTCACTGGGAACGTAAAACTTCTCTAAGAGAGATGTCTTCTAAAAATTTGGTAATCGTAACCACCTTTTCATACATTCTTGAGAATATTTCCTCTCCCTCTCTACTCCTAGTTTTAAAAAATACACACTTATGATTAGTTTCCTAAGTGTGGCCTTAGCTGAAGTGTGCATGTTTTGGAGGCTGTGCGGGTTCACAATGCTATGTAGTGTAACAGTGGGGGCGGTTCCTCTTCCCTTCCTCCCGTCCAGAGCGGAGCGTAGTGGTCAGTGGAGCAGCACTGCCGGCAGGTCTGGGTCTGCAAACACCTCACAGCGGGGACCTGGGCAACTTAGTCACCCTCTCTACGCATGTGCCTCAGTGCTTCTACGTTAGTATAACTGTGTGTGTGTGTGAGTGTGTGCAGTACATTTAGAACAGGGGCTTTGTGAGAGCAGGGGCTTTAGTTTATTTTTTTATCACACTTTGGCCAATCACTGGAATGATGGCCGACTCAAAACAGGAGCTCAGAAACATGGGTTGAAGATTGAGTTTTGAATATAAGTTAAAAACTTACCACAACATCCAAGCACATAGTAAGAGTGCAATATGATTAGGTATTGATTATTTACTTTATGTATTACTTCCTATATAATCCTTTTTTCTTTATATACAATGTCTTATTTTGTTAAATATATGAAAAATGTTCATTCAACATTAATATCAACATTAATATCAAGGGCACAAATCAAGTGTGGGTAGGTGTACTCTTTGTACAGTTTTCTCTTTCTGCCTCTGTTTTTCAAGTACTTTTATTCACTCTTTCAAGTGATTCCTCTGGTAATGCCGTGTCCTTTTACATTGTTGTAACTTAGGCAGTAGAAAGTGAGGTCAGACTGATGTGAAAGAAAACATCATTTACATGTAACCACGCGTGGGTTAGAATCCCAGCCTCTGACAACTCATGTAGTCACGTGACTTTAGGCAGGCCCGTTCCCTTACCTGAGGAGTTGGTTTTTCCTCCATTGTTAATGGGATTTCAAAGACCCTCTTAAATAGCCTTTATTGAAGGATTGCAGAGATAATTCTCGTGAAAGTACCCAGTTCACTGAACAAAACCAAACCAATACTTGTTAGAATTTATTATTAAAATCAAATAATTCTAAGTATTGTATCTACACAATTTTTTCCAATTTTCATGATCAATGATTAAAATATTATTTTAGGACATTGTTATACATACTTTAAAAAAACAGCGATGGAAAAATGATATAGGACAAAAAGAAAACCTGCTTTCATCCTGGCTGTACTCTGCTAAATTCATAAAATCTAGTCGCAGTGTTCTTCATTCTCAAGTAGCTTCCAACTGCTGATACGCAGGTGGGTGTTTGGAAACTGATTCCCTGGGAAACAAACAAGCAAAAAAACAAGAGCAGTTAAAAAAAACAAAAAAAAATCTGGTTTGATTGGTAACGTGTCTATTCCCATGTTGCAAATTGTTGATATCATTGAAAATGAAGCTGGGAAGAGATGCTCACAGATTTCACTTTGTATAAACTCCACCTCACTGCTTTCAACTCTAATATTCTGTAATTCATTCCAGTAGACTCTCTATACTGTCATTATTTCTATTGCTGCCAAGAATTAGCAGAGAATTGTAGACTTTTTATACTCTCTCTGGTGCCAGCTGACAAATCCCATAAATCATGTCGAGCCAATGCTGATTTATTGGTAGTGGGCACCTGTGAGTCTGTACTGAGAATGTTTCTGAGGCCACATCTCAGTCCAATAAGAAAGAACTGTAATTACTTCGTGCTATTTACCATGGCCGTGAGAGGACAGCCTCTTCATCAGTATTTGGAGTTTGCTTAAACAAACCTGTCAGCACGAGATGACTCGAAGGCCTTTCCACTTTCCTCAGGTCTTCTGTAACTGGTGGGGCCTTCTGGAGACAATGCTCCTTTGTGTACAACCTTCTTCCAGCCCTGCGGACAAGTCATTTGGTGCAGGCTGTGCTCAGGGAGAGGGCTCCACCCTGGCAAGGCAGCTTCCTTAGGCTGAGGCCACTTTCCAGAGTGTGATTCAGCCTAAGGAATAAATTGCACATTGGCCAGTTTGGGAAATTTTAGGCTGGCCAGGGAGGAAAATGGCACTGTGGTGGATAGGCCAGCAGCCTCAGGTTAGCCCGTGTCTGTAATATCTAAAGGACTTTGTGTAGCCAGTTCTCTCCTTCAGACCTATTACTGGGGAAATGTAATTAAAAACAAAGTTTCCTCAACCTAGATAGCCTCTCCACAGAGGCAGAAGAGACAGAAAACAATTTTATTACTGAGTAATCAAAAGCCAGAATGGGTTGCACATCACAAGCAATCCGTCAAAACCTCACCCTTTTGTATAGCAAAGACAATATGGCTCACGTTCCCAAGATAAACAATGACTAGTCCTCAAGGAAGAAGTCTTCACAGCACAGAGCTCATCCTAAATTTGCTTGGTAATAGGGTTAACATCAGTATTAGATAATTGGCTTTATCCAAAGGAAAAATAAACTCTTCAAATCATTATGACTGAAGGTAGTTCTGTATTTTGGAACAGGAGCACACCGAAGTTAGGTTCCTGCCCTTCCACAGAAACTGGGAAATAGGGATGCTATCTTCCTCAATGACTACATTTCAAAGTGATGACTCCAAGTTTTTAAGAAGGACAATCCTGGGTATTAAATCAGACAGAAGGCTAATTCACCTTTGGAAAAGTTTGCATACATTTCAAAGAGACAGAGAAAAAACTTACAATTAAACATCTTCTAAAGTAAAGGCTATAAGAAAAGGGCGGGGGTAAAGTTTTCCTTCTCTTTGAATGGTGAGAATTAAGGCTCCAGTATTTTAAATTTGTTTTGCCCCTACAATCTTACAGAGGTAACGCATCTTAAATATGCTTAAACACACACAAGTAATGTTACCTTAAGTAAAGATATGAGGTTACAAACATGTATTTTGGAAATGACCGCCCATGGGTTTGATTTTCAGGTAACATGCTCTGAGATTTGCATGCAAGGATTTTACTGGAAAATGATTTGGGGAGTGTAGGGGAGCAAGACTGTGGCACTCCACAGTGTGTCCATTTGCATGAGGGTTATTCTAGGCTGATTATGTCTAAGAAATAAAAGACTCAGAAAGGAAGGTTTACCTCCCCCTGAACTGCCTAAAAGAATTTTAATATAGGGCCTGGTCCAGGAAGAGCATTATGACCAGAGAATCTACAAAGAATATGGGCTAGATATTCTAGGGAAAACTCAGCAGGTCTTAGAGACCAAAGTCTTTTCTTTGTCCCTTTGTCTCTGCAAGGCATGGCTAACATTTGTTTGCCAAACGTTTGTTTTTACATCTCCATGTAAACGACCTTCCTCCCCTTTCAAGTCCCGACTCCTACTCCTCCTTAGTTCAAAATGGTGTGTGAGTCCCAACTGCCTGACTGCCTGTGGGACCCCATACTCTAATAGAGCCCCATATGTGTGTAATTAACTTTGATTTTCTCCTCTTAATCTGTGTCGTGACAATGTAACTCTTAGGCCTGCCAGAAGAACATAGAAGAATAGAGTGAGATTTTCTCCTCCGGGACAGGAAAACATCTATGAGCAGTGATGGAAGCAGAATTGAACGGAGGGAAGAAATAATTACCTCCATAAATACCATAAATAATGTGGCAGCACAGGCTTCAACCAATCCCATCGGGAACTCTGACACCAGGGTAGCTTTGGGGTTGTCCCAGATCAGGCAAAAGGGCTAGGACTTTTCCATATCACCCTTTCCCATCTCCCTGGAGGACGAAGTCTTGGCAAGGCAGCTTCCTTAGGCTGAGGGCGCTTGCTGGCGTGATTCAGGTATGAGTTACTGAACTCCAGCACTTTGGGAAGCAGAGGGCATGAGAGTCTCTGAGTCCTGCATGAGGGACCTGGTCACACACCACCGTGGTGTCCACTCCACTCCTTGTACATCTTTTAACTGAATTGGCAGTGGAAAAACTTATTCATCTATCTGATAAGCACCAGAAATATCCTTTGGGAAGAATCAATAGAAATAATAATTCTAAAAGATTAAGAAAGTGATTTTCCAAATAGAGGAAATAAGAATAAAAGTATATAATGTAATTAACTTAAATTTCATTGTTCAAGAAATTAGAATTTTTTTAAGTTCACACATTTCTTTAACTCCATCATCAAATATTAGTTCAGGAATTTTGTACTGCATGGTCTCCCTATTCTAGCCCATTCTGGGTTTGTGTCCTCTGGCATTTGCATTAGTGGGCATAAAATTTGGATTTATTCTTATAGCAAGCTCTGCCCATCCCTATCTACTTTCTTGCACAGGTTCCCTTAATTTACATTGGAAACATTTTAATCAAAAACACAGGAAAGGCTAGAAAATGACAACATTAATGACAGTGATGAAGATGATGACGGTAGATATGCAGGTTCCGCTATGTGTTATTAGACGAAGGAAGTGGGTTAGAACCATTATCTCATGACAATCCTCTAAGGTACTTCTCAGAATCCCATTTTATAGGCAAAGAATCCCATTTTATAGACAAACAATCCCATTTTATAGGCAAAGAAACGGAAACCCAGGAAGTTAGATAAGTTAATATTATAGAGTTGGTAAATAGCAGAACTTGAATGAAGGGGTTGACTCGAATTTGCAGTCTGGTGTCTCAATGTGTGTGTTACAGTCTCAGCCAGCCCCCACCACTCCCCACTCGTGTTTCCCCAAGCCTTACCACCTTCCTGCAGCACTGTACTGTTAACCGTCTGCCTCCGAGGGAATGTCATGCAATGACATTAGCATAAGCTTTAAACTCACACATCTATATTTGAAACGACTCTGCTGTTTGGTAGCTGGTTTAAGTGGGAAAGTTATTTATCTTCTCTGAACCCTGGTTTCCTCATCTGAAAAAAAAAATGATGATACTGAAAACTACATCATAGGAAATGGCTGTAAATCTTTTGGCACATTAATGGACACTCAATAAATAAACAATAGCTGTTGCTATCCATGAAGATATTGACAATTATTTTGCAAATACTAAGTAGATGCATTGACACCACGAAATCCTGAAGTAGTAAGGATGTGTACTCACATGGAAATGATTTCCAGAATGAAGATAAACAAAATTTTGGGTTAGAATACTTAAAAGTGATAGCAGCTACAGAATTCAGAATCCATATAGCTGAGCTCTTTAAAAAAATCCAGAGGAATAAATTTTTTTTTAAAATGGAGAAAATAGATAGAATTCTATAGGTGGACATGATTAGAACCAAATAAAGAATGTGATTCCAGAATGTTGTATTTCTTTTAACTTTTGTGTTTGAAAGGAAATTTAAACAAACATTAAGTTCATTCTTTTTGGATATACCTATAGGAAATAATCATAAATGTAAAATGATTTTGAAATACTAAAGCACCAGTTATTCATAATGCCAAAAAATAAATTAATTAAATTACTACTAATAATTGACTACTAAAATACATTATACTATTTTAAAGAAAATTATATTTCCCCTAGATATACCTGTTAAAGTATTAAACATGAAATATTTAGGAAGTATATCTAAAGACTGCATATATTATTAAAATACAACACTAGAATATGATATTATTTATATATCTATAAGCACATACATGAGACACATACAATTTCTTCCCCAAATATATACAGAAAAAATCAGTGAAAATATTATCAGTGATTCTCTTTTTATGGTAGGAACATTGGTGATTTTTTCCTTCTGCTTGTGAACATACATGTGTTTGTATGTGTGGTATGCATGTGGTGTTTCAGACTCTCTAAAAACCAAGCAGGATCTGCCCTCTATTCCTGAACAGTTGCCTCCTAGGCTCCGATTTCCTCTCATAAGATCAGCTAATGTTTGCCACTGTGGCACAAAATGATGCAAATATTTACTTCCTAAACAGTAGGAAGGCCTTTCAAGGCACTCAACTAACAGTTACAGCCACTCGTACAGCTTGCTGATTAAGATTTGTGCACCCATAAAAAGTATAGAGATTAAAGGAGAGGCCTGAAAATGTATTCATAATTAGAGAGGGGACCCGGGTTTGTTTGGAACATGATTAACTGGTAGTCAGTAAAGAACAAACTGATTATTAGCTGTTCAATTCTTGCTGGTCTTAGGGGATTCCACTCAGTGGCCTAATTAAACTGAGCTTGAAGTCTTCCTATCTTCCATTCAGTGCCAATTTCATTATACTATTCAGTTCTTTGCGTGAGATTTGCCTTCCCCCTCTTTAATCATATATTTTGCATTTGCGTAACACCTTCCTTGATTAGTTTCTCTATAGGATTAGCTCTTGATAACTGCATGGTTTATGAAAGCAAATGTCACATACAAGACAATCGGGATATTAAGGGTTATTGTCAGTTTTGGAATTTTTTGAAAAGGAAAAATAAACAAAAGACATGCACTTTTTTAAATTAAAATGGATTTTTTTTTCTTTCTAAACTGTGTATTTGTTTGGCTCTGAATATTTTGTACAGGTAAGATTTCAGAAAAAAAAAGTCTCAAGGACTCCAAAGAAATAGAAAAATATTTTACATTTTCAACTCAAGGGATTTTTTTATTAATTGCATTATTCTCAGCATGCAGAATAATGGTTCCTCTCGAAGACAGCAGTGGGTCTTTCTGACTCTAGCATGCCTCTCCGATTAGAAATGTGCTCAGTGGTTTGAAATAGGCAGCAGAGGGCCGCTAATGTGTGTTTTTGAAGCTCAAAACAAAGTTGCGATTTAGCAATTACCCAATTAATTTGATCACTGTTGATGGCTAAACTGGAATTAATTTGAATAATGCAGCCCTTCACATAAACTTTGGGTAACAAAGCATCTGGGTTAGCTATATGATTCATTGATAACCTAATTGAGTTACCAAATCCCAAATCTCAATTTTATACTATTTAAGGTAATCATAGGAGAATGAGTCTCTGACTCTAACATGTAAAAAGAGAACACTTTCAAAATATGGCTTGCAATAAGAGATAAACATACTTGTTATAAACAAAATAATACCATAATATTTTTTGTTCCACATCCTTAGATTAAAGGATTACAAACTCACAAATTTGTACTTATGTGGAGGAAAGACTCCCCCCAAAACCGGAATTATCTTCTGGAGGGAGGGTGCCTTGTAGTACAGGTTCCCCCACTAGGTGAGTGATCTAGGAAACCATCTGTCTCAGTTTACCAGCTGGCATTGTTGTGAGAGGCTATGTTTGGCCTCAGTGATTTTCTTTTTGAAAATTCTTTCAACATGTTTACACATTTCATTCTGGGTAATTTACAAGTGCACCTGCCCATACCACACTGAATATTGAGCAGATTTTGACCCCAAATGGCATGACCCCAGTGCCCTACCCTCCCTATTCACTGGATCTTGCCCCCCCAATGACTTTTTTGTTTGTTGGTTTCCCTGATGAAAAATATCCTCAAAGGGAAATGCTTTGCCGATGTGGAAGAGGTGAGACAAAAAACAGCAGCAGCCCTAACGGGCATCAAAATCAAAGAGTCCAAAAACTGGTTTGAGCAGTAGAAAAAACATACCGATAGGTGTATTGCATCAAATGGAGAATATTTTTAAGGTGACTGATGTTTGAACATGTAAGAATACACAATTTTTAATAAATTTTGGGGCATCCTCCCTCATATTAGCATTTCAATTTCAAAAAGTAATATATCTCAGTGCTCTCTATGAGTTGTTCAGTAGCTATCATGGATAAAAATCAGAACCACTGTCAAAACTACTTTCATTTAAAAAAATCTAGTACATGTGTAGAATTGCTTCATAAACAAGTGATATTTATTCAATGCCTACAATATACAGTCTACACTTTAAAACAATTTTGTTTTAAAAGATTACAGTTTATTCATAGACATTGGTAATAAACAAATTTCATTTACCTTCAATAAACTGTTTTGAAAAATTAGACATATAGTGAAAATATATGCAAAAACTGTATTTTCAGTGTAACATATTTACACAAAAGTGATGATGATGTAAATAAGTGCATACTTGATTCAGAAGTGACTTCAATCTGCAGAATATATGCTATTATTGAGAAAAATAAGAAAATAATTGATGTTGCTTGTTATAATAGAGACTTTTTTGGGGTTTTGAATCCATTGGATTATCATTAGCCCAGCCATAGTGCACAACTATTTCATAAATTCTAAAACTAAAAGGAATCTTGTGTGATATAACACATGCTAGAACAAGATTGTTATTTTCATGAAGACGGGACTTGGCCAGCCTTGCTCATATCTGTATTCCAGCACCCAGTGACATGATTGTGCATAGTTGGCACTTGTGCAATTTTTGTTGAATGAATAAACCCATGAGCTGATACCATGGAGGACAGAAAAATTCTAAAGAATATTCAGATCAGATTGAAATTTTTCTATATTTTTATTGTTGACACCATTACAGATGTCCCCATTCCTCCTCCTTTGTCCAGCTCCACCCAGCCCCCGCCCCACTGCTCTATGGCCGTCATCATGCTGTTGTCTGTGTCCATGGGTTACACACATTTGCTCTTTGGTTAATCCCTTCCTTTTCTTTTCATCCAGTTCCCCCTCCCCCACAGACAGCTGTCAGTATGTTCTCTTTATCTATGAGTCTGTTTCTATTTTGTTTGTTTATTTTGTTCTTCGGATTCACATATAAGTGAGACCATATGGTATTTGTCTTTCTCTGACTGGCTTATTTCACTTAGCATAATACTCTCCAGGTCCATCCATGCTGTCAAAAAATATAAGTTCCTTCTTTTTTATGACCTTGTAGTATTCCATTGTGTAAATCCAGTGTTTTCTCTTAGCTGGGGGAATAACCCTGCTATATCCTGCCAGTTTCTTAGGAATATTTTTATTTTCTGAGCCACTTCTCTAAGTCGTCACCCTATGATAGGCTTAACCTTTGTCTTTGATGCTAGCACCAATTCTTCCACCATACCGTATGGATATGAAAAGCAGAAACCAAGGTTAAAAAGAGAAAGACTATCCAAAACCCAGTAAAATGACTTACATTTTAAAGGGGATTTCACTTACCAGCTGTCGGTATGCAGACAGTGTACTTACAGAACTTCTCCGAGTTCCGGTGAAACACATAAGGCAACATTCGGTAGCTCCTGCTGCACTTAATCACAAGTATGTTGAAGTACCACCCACTGGAGCTGCTAAATGAGTAACTTTTGCTAAATAAATAGCTGTCATTATCATCATCTATGCAATAGATGTAACCATCATCATTGTAGTTACTGTTGTCATTGTTATTATTGTTAGTCCTGGATCTGTAATGACTGGTTCCCATTTCTTGTTTCACTAAATTTTACGTCCTTCAAAGACATGTCCAACTACCCTCCCAGACACATACTCAAATTTTAGGAATTTCTTCTATTCTTAATTGTGCAACATAAATGCGATTCTAATAATTTTAGTAGTAGTTATGCACTTCTGTGAAAAATATTCCATGTGTCCAAGTATAATGGCACTAGGGAATGTTCCCTATATGTTGATACGTTGTACATTTTTATAGGCACCTACCACTCATTTAATTCTTTTCAATGTTTTCCGATGATCTAATTGCACAATAGGTGATTTTGTGAAATTTGTCAAATATTGAGTTGTTAAATATTGAAACTTGCTAAATACTATTCTAACTGATAATTTCTGTGGCAATGTGTGCTCTACTAAATCTGTGCATTGGGACTTCTCTACTTCTAGACGTGTCTAGAACTGACAGCGTTTTGAGGGCATTCACCATGTGCAACTGGAGATAGAAAGGCAGCTTAGTGAAAACCTAAAATGCCTGATTGGTCCCCTCTGATGTTTAATTCTGAATCTTGACATTTCAACTTGGTGTACTGGTTGTTTCAAGGTTACTATAAGTTTGATTTATTCATCTCAATCTATTTTGAAACATTATACCGTTTAAACAGAAAATGTAAGGACCTTACAACATTCTACCTGTATTTAGCTCCTCTGCATTCTTTGGCCAGTGTTTCACCCATTTTTCTATAATATGTTGTGATTCCCAAAATTCATTGCTATTACTCATGGTTTAAATAGCCATTTTTTTTCTTTTCTGTGCTTTGTCTAATTTCTATTGACTACTTTAAGTTTGTTTATACTTTTTTATTGTGTCCAATCACCTGTTAAGCTTATCTAATAAATTTTTTAATTCAGATATTATAATTTTTAGTTCTACAATTTGTTTTGCTCTTTATATAAAGTTTTAATTTCACACATTATACATTACTCATTAATGATGTATAGAAACACAGCTTATTTTATTATATTAATCATGTATCCTGCAATATTTCTAAACTTGTAAAATACTTCTAGAAGCTTTTTCTACATAGATGATCATATCATTTGAAAACAAAGACAGTTTTATTTGTTTTTTTTTACAATATGAATGCAGTTTCTTTTTTTTTACAGCTTAATATGACTTCCTCTTTATTTTATTTTATTTTTAAACATTTTAAAATTATTTTTCAAGTACAGTTGTTTCCATTTCCCCCCTCACCCACCCACCCCAGCCATTCCTACTTCCCACCTTCAATCCTACCCCCCTTTGGTTTTGTCCATGTGTCCTTTATACATGTTCCTGAAAACCCTTCCCCCTTCCCCCCCCATTATCCCTTCCCACCTCCCCTCTGGTTACTGTCAGTTTGTTCTTAATTTCAATGTCTCTGGTTATATTTTGCTTGCTTGTTTGTTTTGTTGATTAAGTTCCACTTATAGGTGAGATCATATGGTATTTCTCTTTCACTGTCTGGCTTCTTTCACTTAGCAGTTTATTTTTCTTGTCTAAGACTTCCAGTACAATGTTAAATAGATGTGGTAAGAGCAAATATTTTTGCCTTGTTCCTAATTTTAGGGATAAAGCATGTAATTTTTCACCATTAAATATGATGTAGAATTTCAAAGGTGCTAGTCATTAGGTTGAACATTTTCCTTTTTTGAGAGAGTTTTTATCAGGAATGGATGTTGGATTTTATAAAGTATTTTTTCCCTATGTATACAGAGGTAATCATATTTTGGTTGTTTTTAACATGGTTAATTATACTGATTGATTTTGAACTTTAACCCAAATTTTCATTTTTGTGATAAACTCCCCTTGAAATGTATTTTCTTTTTTATATATTGTTAAATTCAATTTGCTAAATTATTTTAGAATTTTGACATTCACACTGATGAAAAGTATCAGTTGGTATTTGTTTCATTGTCTTGTCACTCTTTTGTCTGGTTTTGGTTTCAAGACCTTTGAGCATCGGACAACTTCTAGCTTCCGACTTGTCAGGAAAAATCTCTGGAGTGAGAACAAAGTTGGTTTCATTTAGGGAGAGAAATAGAAAGAGACCAGGGTGCAGGCTCACTGTGAAAAAAGCAAAAAAGTACACATCCAAGTGGATGCAAGCCAACTGACGAGTAAGCTGTCATGTAGGCAGTTAGTTCTTGGGGTGTTATGTGTTTCCAAAGTGGTGTTGTCTCCAAGCTCTGTAGCCCCAAATTCTGACTCCATCCACCTTCTGGTTGGGAGTGGTCTTTCTGTGATTTCAAAGACTACGGTAGTGGTTTCCTGCCATCAAATATTTCCCCATGATCATTCATGGGGCGCCTCTGGTGAGAGGATGTCTACTACTTCCTCCACTTGTTGGGAGTTTTCTCTATGTTCTCTCCTGCCTCAGGACTATTATTTAACACAAGTAGAATATTAAGAAGATGATTGGAGCTTCTTATATTGCTTGTAGTTAAACAAGTTTAGCTTCTTTAAAGTTCTGAGTGTTTTATATATTACTTATGTTTTCTCAAGGCTTAAAAACAAAATACCTTAGAATTATTAAACCAGGAGCAAGAAAGTTGGTAGTAAAGTGGATAATTATAGAGATACTATCTAGTAAAAAGACTGTAGTAGAGTCACAGAATCTTTACTGATTTGCTTGCTATAAATGGCAAATTGCTTTTCAATTATTATTTAAATTAAGCTATTCTTAAATATAGTCACGTATACTGATTAAGCAACATCTGGAAGTTTTTGGGGGAAATTAACTATGAATCTTCTATATATTTTTTAATTAGCATTTAGTCTGAGTTATACTTATGACTTCTTTTGTATTAAATATTTATAGGTCACAGCTATTGCTGAATATTTACAACATTGGACATCACAAATTGGGTTTCAAAGGGAAAGGACAAAAATGCCTGCCCTTTCTTTGACACTGATGTAACTTTAGAATTGCTTTATGGAGGGATATATTAACTATTTTTTCTTTTCTCAATAACTAATACCAAATTTGTGTTTCATCTTTTTATAGTTTTCTGTTTCCTTGTTTTGCTAAGTTCTCTTGTGTACATCCTCTTTCATGGCATTCCTCAAAGGGCAGACTATTGCTGTACATAAGACATACTCACGAGACAGCTTTCTATGTTTGAACCCAGCTCTGTACCAGTGATGCGTAGTTAGTGAAATCTCTATGCTTCAGCATCCTTATTGCATAATGGGAATAACAGGTTTTCTATATGAAATATATACACACACATGCACACGTACACACATCCATAAATAAGCTTGTGACACTGCCTGACATGTGGTGAGCACCACATACGTATTTGCTACTAGTAATTCTTCCTCTTTGATCACCCACTCATTCTTTTTCCTTTGACTCTGCGTTATTGCTAATGTACAGAACCGTCTGCAGTTTTACTCATAGCTGTTTGACTCCATGTTCTATCCAGGTTTCTATTTGAGTAATCATTTTTAATTCTATCTAGTTATAAATTTTTACTTCCTAAAGTGTAAATTTCCCCCTTCAGACTAAAATTAAAACCATTCTATAAAGCCTAACATGTCTAAAATAGCAAATGCTAAATATTGTTAGCTACATACTTTTCATACTGTATTTACCATATTTTTCAGACTATAAGATGCACTTTCCCCCCCCAAATTTGGGAGAAAAATGGGGGTGCGTCTTGTAGTCCAAATGTAGCTTACTTGGCTCGCTGAGGGGGAGGCGGAGGTGGAGCAAAATTTTTTTCCTATTTTCCTCCTCTAAAACCTAGGTGTGTCTTATGGTCTGGAAAATACAGTATTTGTCTTTATTTTATGAAATCAACAAATTAAGATATTGGCAAATAAATAATGCATATTTCTGTGACCACTAATGATTTAGCAGTTATCATTTTCTTAATTTTTTTCCTCAAAATTTTTACTCCTATCATGAGATCTTTATAAGTTTTCTTGATTACTAGTTCTGATTGAGTTATTGTGCATAAGAAGATACACGAGAAAGTGGCCAGAAAACCATTGAAAACCTGTGCTGTTGGGTAGTACTCGTTTCCACCTCCCTCGACACTTGGATGTTGGGCCACATCTCTCTGAGCAGAGTGTTTATGTTAAAAATAATGAAACATTTAATACTTCACAAAATGTAAGGACATGTTTTCCCTTCTACATGTACCAGAAAGTTTAGTTAGTTACATATACATGTATGTTTTATATCTTGTTTGTACAAATTAGTGACATTAAATGTTTTTTTTTTTTCAAAATTTCCACCCCACAGCAAGACTGTGCTCAGTGGAAACGCACAGTACTAGGGTCTGAATGCAGTGAGTGCCATGGCTAAGGAAGCGCCGTCTTGAGGGTGTCTGAACATTATCACTTGGTGCTGTGCGACTGCTCTGAGCCACGTTATCAATGAGGTTAAGATACTATTCAAAGACATTTAGATGATCTTGGTGACCTTCACAACTCATTTGAGTCTATCAAAACAATGTCTCCTTTCCCTCTTAAAAACACGATGAGTTTGCACGCTTTTGGGTGTATCTTGTGTTTCTAGATGGCAAAGCCTCCTCCCAGGAGGGTATATTTATATTGCTACTCTTTTGTATTTTGTTCAGACAGCCCTGTGTCTGCTTTCATTACTCAGTAATTCAATTAATTCTAATTGTTTTTGTCTTTATTATTACCTCCTCCCATGGGAAGCTTCCTATTATAATATATTGGATGATTTAAATTTTTTCATTGCCTCTTTAGTAGGAACAATTTAAGGTATTTTATTGAGATGCAAATTTTATACTTTTAAAATGTCATGTACCTGAATATATATGTTTAATTAAAAGGAGTAGGTGGAAGAAGGAAGAGACTTCAGAGCAATTACACTATCTTTTTCTGAAATCATTTTCAGCAGACAGGGCCTTCCACATGAGCAAAATCACTTTTATTATATTAGTTAAATATAAAAACAAAACTCAAGATAAACTGGAAACTGGGAAGCTAAAACTTCCTATTGCAATTATTCAAGGCATGAATTAGAATTTATTCTTTTTTTTTTCCTTTCAGTATTCCCCTCTTTCTTAGTTTCTGCCTATCCACAACCAAGAATGCAGGACAAATATTGATGTGGAATTTACAAGTTAGCCTCAGGTAGTTCAGTTTTATTTCTGAGGCTTTGTCCACCATTTGAAAATTAAAACATTACTCGCACTTCTACTAATAATGCAATAATTTGGGGGAAGATGAGACACTTTGTGCAGACTCCTGCCAATGACCATAACTCATAGCCTGTTCTAAAGCTTTGTAGGGCACTCCCTCCAAAATGTACATGGTAGTAGAGCACTGGTCATTTGAAAGGGTCAGAGAGCGTGAAAGACCGGTCGGGTATTTTCTGGTGTACAGGATTAAAGAGTTGGAAAGTGGGGATGCACAGAAGGGAATGGAGGCCTGAGTACTGCTTGATGATTCCACAGCAGGATAAATGGAGGAGAAAAAAGACTGAAAAAAGATAAAACAGGGACATAAGAATATATATATTCTTATATGTGTATTATATATATATATATATATATATATCTCCTCCCTGCAGGAGGCCAGCTTTCAGGGCTTTTTTCTTAATGAATCCGCAGTCCAATAGTCAATAGTTGGCCAAGATTCACACAAATGGGTAACTCTTTTGTTAATGTAGGAAAGTGGAGAAGTGGCAATTTCTGTTTAATGTATAAATTCATATATGTACATATATCTTTTAAGTTTTATTTTATACTTATTCTAGTGAATTATTATTAGGTAAAATGCACATTTGCTTTAAAATACACTAAAATGGTTTCAGATTGCAATCATATTTTTCCCTCCCTGGAGATATCACTAAAAGAGCAGACACACACTTTAACTGTTACACAGAAATCACAGTTTCCCAAACCAAAAACAGTTCCCTTAATATGTATGTATCGTGTCTTTATTTTCAGTTCTTCCTAAAGTGTTGAGCCTGACAGCTGCTATTAATAGGGAGGTTGATTGTGGTCGTCTTCTTCATTCAACTGAAAGACCTCTCGCTGCTTATGAAGGAGTGAGATTTTCCTCCATATGGGGAACCCTAAGTGTGAAATTCATCATATTCTTTATAATTCACCCTTGAGCTTTGGGTACGTTTTCTTTCACTGATTTACAGGATGTTTGAGTCATCTGTGTGGCTCCTGCTTTTTCAATGTAAACTCATCGTCCCTGTGGCAAAATGAACTGAAGAAACAGAATTTTAGGCAAGTTATTCTAGTCCACCCCCCCAAGTAAATCATTTTTTCAGTTGTGAAGGGGAGAAACGACTCTATGAATTTACATAGAGTAAATCAGTTTTCAAACAGCCACCATATTAGCATTAAAATAAATATTTCTGCCCCTGTCATATTTTTTTTCTGGTGGGCTCTGTTTAAAAATAAAAATGATTTAAAATACTTTCTTATTATAAAGAACAAGTAGCAATTAATGGTTTGGACTTGAGTATAAGCTTCATGAAGGAGGAGGGTTGTTTTCATTTCTTGCTGAATACCCAGTAGCCAGAGTTGTGTCTAGCTTGGAGTAGCTGATAATCATTAATGTCAATATGCTATTATCACTTAAAATTACTTGGTATCAAATTGTATCATATTATGATATTCTGTGGGGGAAAATAAGAAATTTTCCCATACACATACATATAAATGGAAGAGACACCAGTCATTCCATTTAGCTGTTAAAATCATATCCACAATATCATACCATTGATTCAATTGTGATTTAATACTCAAATAAATCAATTAGGACTATTGTAGGTGCAGCTTTAAATGTTGGTTTTTATCTGTCCTCTGTCTTTCATTGAAGTGATATGTTTAAAATCACTTTATTACAATATATCTTAAAATTATGTTTATGCATTATTCATTTAAAGTCACCTTAGAAAAATAGTCAGAGTTAGTGGATCTTGTTTCTAAAACTTTTTGAAACTTAAATATACGAATAGAAGTTTGCTATAATTCCCTTACTACTTTCTTTTTCATATTAACAATACAAAATTAACCAATGTAGTTTTCTTACTAAAAATATAAGGGTAAAAGCCTGTTTTTAAGTTTTTTTTAATTTTTGTTTCCAAAAATTATCAATTTATTCTTTCTACATTTTCCTATAAAATGGTCATGTCATTATTCAGTATAAGGTAATTGTTGATGAACACACTGAATTAAAGACTTCTCTCTTTTATGCTTCTTTAATTACATTAAGATTTATACACTTTAATAAAGCACACTCTCCATTACCCATTTGGTTTATTTTTACCCTCAAATATTAAATTCATTGAATATTGGAATTAATGAATCATTGTGATAGAAAAATTCTGAGATGTCCTAAGTCAAATTACAGCTGTTCAGAGAGTGAGACAAAGAGACAAGAGTAGTTAACCGGGTAATAACTGTGGTCCCCCTAACAAAGGATGGCAGGCATTCCTGAATGTGCCCTGGGGCTTAGCATCAGCCTCCTGGTGGCTGTCTAAAAAGAAGTTGGCAGGACCACCAGGTGCCACTGCATCCCACTTATGCGTGAACTTTGACTCCATTTTCTGCAACCAATCAAAAGTAGTAAATATTTCTCTCTTAAGGGACTACGCAACTTTCCTGAACTACTTCTGCTTTATATTCTCCCATGTCCCCTTGTTATCTGTAGTCAATGTAAATTGTTTAAACATAACTTATCTTTTTTTCCCTAAAATATAATGTACAGGGTGTGACAAAAGTAGGTTTATAGTTGTTCATACAGAAAATAGTACAATAATAAGTAACAATATGAGAATAAACACCTACTTGGGACTATAAACCTACTTTGGCCCACCCTGTATAAAATAAATCCCAGAGGGCGGATGTGTTGCCTCCTCCATCTGGCGCTGCTGCTGGTGGTTCAGACCGCACCCCCAGGGCCTGGTCCTTTTCTGGCTCAATAACCTCTTTCTTTTATAAAAGCTTTTGATTATGAAAGTTTTTGTTTGCTTGTTTAACAATTGAAATTAATACTTAAAAAGCCTTTTGCATTTTTAATTGTGTCCTATTTCTTGCAGGGTAAACAATTGTTCAGTCTGATAAAATTACATTAAGTTCAAAAGTCTAAATTTATATGAAAAGAAATGGGGTATGGGTTTCTTTAAGGTAAATTTTCATAATTATTGTTAGGGTGGTTGGTGACAAGGGATGTGAAAGGACTCCCAAAGAGAAGAAAGTGCAGAGTACAGTTTTATTTTACTTTCCCAAGAGATAGAAAGGGCCAGGTAAGCAGCTATGCTCCAGCCCTGAGGGGTTAGAGCCTTGGGCTTTTATGGGGTGATGGGGATGTCGTAGAGCAAGCAGGATGTTTTGATGTTATCTGTGGGTGCAGGATCTGCTCAGGGTCTGGTCCTTGCAGACGGATATGCCCTGTTTCATATGTTGCTGGAGCCTCTGCACCTTCAAGATGCTTCCAGTAATTTTTTAGTCCTGAGGATAAAGGCTCATAAAACAATTGGGGTCAGTTATGCTTTGGGGTCCAGCCAGCTCTGGAAAAGAGGGCCTGACAAAGTGGCTTTTGTCCTATTAATTATCACCCATAGTTCTGTTTTTCAGAATGTTGTCTAAATGCCAGTGTGTTTTTTAATGCAAATATGCTATTTTCTTTCATGTGCTTCGTAGAAATTTCTGCTAACCCATCTGGTTTAGAAGCTCCAGCTTGATTTTAACAAGGCAATATTATTTACTATATTTATTCCTGAAGATTTTCCAGTGTTTGCCCTATCTTTCCAATTCTGCCTGTGAATGGGTCAAATTACCATTGCCTTTCTGAAGAACTTGAAATAAGTGTTGGCAATCAGTGAGGCTCGGGGTTGGCAAGATTAATGTTTACAAATCCAAAGTGGTGGCTCTAGATTTTAAACAAGGAGCCCAATTATTTAGTCCTCCAGGATACCTTTTGAAGATAGTAAAATGAGCTTCTTTTGAAGTTCTATTACTTCCTTCAGGCTTCTGAGACTTTACCTTTAAAGAAGCAGCAATACATTAAATAGCAGGCCTGTGGGCTTCACAGAGTTAGTTCAAGCCCATAGCGAGAGCATCACAAGTACATTCAAAGACAACAGTGTTACTGTGAAATATGTTTACTTGATAAACATTCCCTGAACCTCCTTCAGGCCTGTCCTGCTGATTTGTTTGGTTATATTGGGTCCTACTAGGAAAAAATCATAATCCAGATACTTAAAATTAATATTTACCTTTGATGTGGGAGCTGAGAGAATATTTTCTAACCTGTAAAGATAACGGTATTGTTGTCATTCAGTTAAATGGCCATTGTATTTGAGAGGCAGAAAGGTTAGCACTTGACTGCAGATTATCAGGAGTGTTGTCCCTAGGGACTTCCTTCTGCAAGTAAACAATCCCACCAAGTTCAAGTCATTAAGTAAAGCGAGTACATTTCCAGAATGATATAGATTTTCAGAGGTCTTAATTAAAGTTCACAGAACTTTAGAAAATTGAGAAATGCCCTCTTGTGACACTTCATTACTGCATTTTTTGATGGTCTGATTTAAACTGTTTAATTGGTTAGTATTAGTATGCAGCAGCGTAGAGAGAATTGGAGAAAATGCCCTCTGTCTGTGAGGGGAATGGGTACTTTCCAGACAAAGGGAAATGAAAGGTCACTGACTAAAGGGTTCTGGCCTCTTCTAAAGATTCTGTTCTCCATGACTCCACCCAGGATTTTCACCAGGCTCTGGAATCACCCAGATCAGACAGCAGGAACCACATGTTACCTTCCCAGGAATTAATAGCTCTTCAATATACCACAGATACGTTGTGTAGTTTCCTGTAAGTAAAACATCTAGTCCTGAGTGAATTTCCTAAATCAAGGGTGGACAGGAAGTTAATGCTGAGGAACCAAGCGTAAAAGCTAGTGAGTAAATTAGTGGTGGGATCAGAAGTTTCCATCTGTAGGTCTTGAAGTCTCTGACGGCTGTTCTTTGCTTATAAAGGTGATGCTTTTTCTGGCATCACACCAGAGATGCCCAAATTGCCTTCCAAACCAGATGGAACCCATGTCTTTTTGTACTGTTAAGGAAAGTGTCCTCTACTAGTTCCCCAGGGTATTCCAGAAAACTATTTAGTAAAACTACTTAGTTAAGGGATATAAACATATAAACACTGATGAGTTAGCTTAATCAGCCTCTTGGCTCCAAACACTTAAAATAAAACATATTTCATTAATATTGGGTTTAGAGTCTTAAAACTTTTTTTTAATAGAGTCTTGCACTATTCATTGAAATTGAGGCTGTTCTTTCAGGCATGCACTGTAAAGGTGGCATTTTGGATCAATAATATTCCATCTCACAGAAAAGGGCTCCTATGTTGATCTGTTCCTATGGGGAAAGATTACTTTGGAGTTTCGATTTACTGCTTGGTTTTACTTTTTTTTTTCTTCTCCCAACAGAACTTCCTTTAGTTCTGACTCAGGATGTCCCTGCTAGTACTTTTAAAAGCTGACAATTACTGTTCTGGCTCTTGAGCTCAGCAGGATTTTACAAGTTATAGGTCAATGAATAGGCACAGAGATCTCCGTAATGAGAACCCACCCTCAAGTATAGAAGTAGTACAATCCCTTTCTCCTTCCTCTGCCAAAGTCCCGGAAAGCAAGAGTCTATCCCATAAACACTTTGAGCCAAATTGTGTTTTGGGGTGGGCCAAATAATTAGGAGTCATATAGAAACACAAGTTGACAAATTTTTGCTGAAATCAAGCCACAGTCAGTTCAATCTCGGTTTCGATGTTACAGGAATATAAATCTTTTAGTGATGAAACTCCCCCCCCACTAGAAATGTAGTGTAAAGCAAGGAGCTTTATTTTAAATCTCTATTCATAATTACTGGAGAAGACCTACCCAAAACTCTTCCTTTTGTGTTACCCAACTCAGGGGGTTAGCTGCTTGGGGTGTTCTATTCAAGAACAAGATGTGGTTGTGGCAAGGTAGTTTTATTTACTTGCAGCAAGTAAAGGAGACAGGGTATATCTTTCCAAAGCTCTGTTTCCCAAAAAGGAGGCTTTGCCATTGCTTATCTACAATATATGGTTAATTATACATTGATTTCTTCTAGCAGTTACCTGGTTAGGTTCCTGTGAGGCTCATCTTGTTTGTAGCTCCATATGCAAAACACTGTGTTACATTTTAACGTTTGGCACAAAAAGCACTTAGTAAGAATGGACCAGACCTTGAGACCCTTGTCCCACCTAACATTAGCAACTACTAAAAGGCATATAGAGTTCAGTTTCATGAGAGCATTTTTGTTAGAAGAGTCACTTGTTGTGGAGATACAAGTCACTTCATTTGGGAAGAAAATTGAAATTAGGCCCAAAATTTTCCATGGAATGTACTTTCTCCTTAAAGGAAAAAGCCAATTAAGGAGAGGTTTTACTGATCATTAATGAAAACTTGGAAAATTTAGTAATTAAATTTTGAATCAGTAGAAAGGAACTTTAATCTCTCATGTAACTAACTGTAAACATTTCATTGGGGTCACGGGGTTTGTTTGAGAATTTTTTTATTATTGTTTATGTTTTAAGCAGACAGACATAAATTGCTGGTCCTTTTTCCATTAAAGCTTATTTATAATTAGGGAAAGGGACGGGAAGGGAAGGGGAAGGATGGGAAGAGTAGAGAAGGGAAAGGGAGGGGAAGGAGGAGAGGGGAGATAGAAGGAAGAGAAGAAGGCATGGCTGAAGGAAGTTTAGGCTGAAAAGACTTCAGTGAGTAAGTAGAACATATGTTAGAATGTGTCAAATGCTTATCAGATATTTAATTCATAAGCATACACAGATTACCTATATAATCTAAAGTTGTGGGGTTTTTAACAGAAGCCATTCAATTAGACCATGATCCAAAAAATTCATATCAAAATTTTACTGTTTTGAATCCAAATGAAATTAACCTAATTTTTCTCTGGTTACATGTAGCACATCAGACACAAAATAAATGTTTAACACTTTTTCTTGTTGTTGAATGAATAGGGTGCAATTTTTATTTATTTTGAGGATATGTACCTCCTACTAAAGAGGTATAGTTAATATAAAATATTTTAGGAAGAAGTAATTAAAATAGCTTTGTTCCAATGTCAAGGAAGCTAGATAAACTCTTGGTCTATTTTTGTTGCTGTTGTTGTTGTTGGTTTTCACTTTTTTGATCAATAATAAAAGCTTTTTTTCTCATCTTTTTTAAAAGTAAAAAAATAGGAAGAATTACAAAGAAAATATTAATAATGCTGGTAGAAGGATGGTGCATGGATTATTACATGCCTTTAATAATTTGACAATTAAAAGCTTTGGGGTTATAATTCCAGGGTTTTAAAAAAATAAACTAAAATGAACTGTAGTAGCCACAAATGGAAGTCCGGTATGTGGAGGGGCTCCGCCCACAGGGCTCCCCCCTGCCCCCAGCCACCTCGGATGAGAATAAGTCTACCAAGACATGATGTGCTTGGGGAGGAAAGGTAGCCGATCTCTCAAAGGAGAAGGACCAAGAGCCTTTTCCTCAATGGGCTTTTATTGGGTTCAATTTGCACAGGAATATAGGTAAAGCTCATCAATCATTGTCAGGCAGTAAGGATCAAACAATAGATAACATACAAAGAACTCTGAGGGCTTATTCTGAGGCAGGATCAGTTATCTAAAGGGCTATAAAACTTTGGGAAACAAACTCTTTTTAGGCTTGGGCCCTTATCATTTAAATTGAGGGTATTAGCAAAGCAGGTTTCATAGGATTTTATGCATTCTTTCTTAGGCCTGATTGCCCTAGGGAACCTGCCCTTTCCAGCACAGGGCCACACCCATCTCTGGTATTGTTTCAGGCTTAAGTCAGGCAGGGGAAGTAAGGCAGCCAAGAGATCAGGGGACTTCTTGCAGACAGAATGAGGACTCAGGCTATGTCAAAGCTGAGGGGCGAGGGTCCATCACCCCCTTTCTCCATAGCCCCCAAAGTCCTTCCCTGAGGACCTCTTCATGACCATGCCTGTCTTAGGTCATCCATCCCTCGAGGAATCTTACCTGTCATTGGCTAACTGGTCAGGCTCAGGGCCAAGCAGGGTAAAGTGGGTAGAGGTGGCGCCCCTGCCAGGGAGATAAACGTTGTCTCCTTAGTGGTTTACAGTCCCAAGGTCTCTGACTCAGGCTTAGCCATGGGGGTTACACCTTCTGAAACCAGGCAGGGCAGTTCCCAACACTGGTATAATTTTTATTAATGAGAAACAAATTTCTAAGATCTCTATTCCCTTCCCCATCATAAAAATTAGCCAAAATTTCCAGTATTATTTTTAAGGGAAGATTACCTTACTGAATCATGTACCTGTTTTACAGGAGGTCGTGTCCCAAATGGACTCAGCATATACTTTGCTTGCAAAACTCCCTGCAGATTCAGTGCACCCTAAGAATGCATTGGTTTGTGGAAAAACTAGTTTTCAAGAGGTAGATAACTAACTCAGAAATAGATGGTTTTTAAAGAAATTGCATCAAGGATGATTGAGTACATAGAGAATACTTAAAATTTGTATTTAGAATCCATAAAATAATTCCTGAATCACATAGGTAAGACTTCTTCATTAATCTCTTGCGAGAACAAAGAGAATTTGTTTAAACACCCCACAGCATCAATATATGTCTTACTACTAATTGGAATAAATTCTTACCTTCCCGGTTTTGAGTCAGTGCTATTCAAGATTTCTTTCTGATAATGTGGCAAGAGTAGCCTTACTTTCATCTATTAATGTCATATCTTGTGTGCTCGCAAAATTTGCCAGAACTGATTAGAGCAGATATTAAGTGATAATTGGACATTTAGTGCTCGTCAAACAGAAAGTGACAGATGGGGCACTAATTAAATTACAGTTCTGACATTATTCACAATGGTTTATGACTCTTCAGTGATGACCTTCATGCAGCTCTTCTCCACATTTCCCCCCCTTTGGTGGAGAAAGAAGGATAGGAGGTTGATTGATACAAAGAAAAACTCTTTCTTAAGAACACTAAGTAAAATTAAAGGATGTTTAAAATGTCTACTTTTTAAAGCTATCAAGAGAAAATATTTTTTCCTGTGGTGAAATGAATAATTATAAAAGAAAAAGAAAACGTACTATGAAGCTAATGAACTGGGAAGAAAATATCTAGGTAATCCTAAGAAATACACCAACAGATTATAATGACTCTATCTCTGGAAAGAGTGAAAACCTTTGTTCTGATTTTGAATAAAGAAAAAAATAGAATTCTGCTACTGGAAATAAGGATGCAATGATTTTTTTTATCAATGCCTCTTTTTTGCTGGTTGACTCAGGCTTGCATTACTAGCTGTCTCCACCAGCTAAATGAAGAATCTTGTTGAAAAGAAAGGGGTAGGGAGAGGAATTAAAAGAAATTCTAAGCTACAATTGCTGAACCAGAACTGCATTTTCTTTTTCAATTAAAAAAGAAAACACAGTGTTAATTACTTTCTAACTTTAGTTTTGTTAATTTTACTCCAGTGTTTAGTAGTCTTTAAAAAACCAAAACTATGAGTAAAAGTCCCAGACTTTTTTGCTTAGTTTTATGTTTCAGCAGTGAACAAACTTCCATCTAGTGACTGAGCACAGTTTAAATTTAAAAATACATCATTTTTGTCACGCCTCTTTCCCATTATTTTCTAAGTATTTTTTTCTGCTTTTCTATATTCACAGCTTTTGTTACCATTAATGGTGAAACTTAGGTCTGATGAGTAATTATAACATTTCACCTCCCCCTCCCCACCCCAGCACACACTATATTATTTATATTAATGATGTAATCTCTTCAACATGCAAAGGTATGGGAAAGAAAGTAAATGAATATAGAATTCATTTAGATTATTTTGCCTAAACGTGTTCTTTAGTTTAGATGTGATAACCAACTAACAAATTCAATATAAAGGATTAAATGGAATTAATTAAACATAGAGATGGCGTTCAAATTGGCCTTGTTCTCTGTGGAAATTTGGAGAATTTCTTTACCCAATAAAGCTTTCATTTGGCCTCAGTAAATGTTTATAATCCTTTCATACCTTTAAAAGTCTTACATTTGTTATGGATGACTTTTATGTTTCAAGTCAGTAGAATCAATGTACGTCAATAGCAGTTTATTTTTAACGACTTTTTAATAGAATATTACTAATAGCATAACATTTTTTGTGTTACTCAAAAAAATGCAAAAATGTTCACTACTATAGCTGAAGAGTAATGTTTAGAAAAGTTTCTGGTTCACAGCAGGCTACTCAGCTATTCAAAACCTTTACAATATTTCTGGTTTTCCTGCTTTTTGTTGGATATAAAACTGCAGCTGTGGGTGTTGTAGGGGTTCGCGTATGTCTACAGAGGCCTTTTTGTTGCCTCTGATGTCTTTCTCTGTATCTTTCTGAATACAAGCAGCCTAATGCCTTTGCTCTCCTGTTTTGATAACTCCACTGGAGTAGAATATGAGGATTGTTTTTTGGTCGTGACATATTCTTCACAAACAGAGATTACGGTTTCCTTCGTCCTTTCTGAAGGGCATACAGGAACACAGAATACAAATACAGAATTTTGTTTGTTGGTTTGTTTAGTTATTTAACACTTTTTGTCAGGCAGAAACAACTACTTCTATAATCTGTGATTTCCAGAATTTTATTATTTTCTCCTTTGCATACCAGAACATTTAAACTTCCCCCATCTTCTTTCCCCTTCCTGTTCCCCATGGTTTGTGAGAAATCGCCCTCACTGCCAGTGTTTCTGTGGTCCCACCAGGAAGTTGCATCAGTGTCGTGGAATGTCAGCAATGAAGTCTTGTGTTCAGTTAAAATGCTGGGTACTTTATTTCTGTCGTCCCAATTATTGTGGGGCATCTCTCATGGAAACATTCCACTTTCAGTTTAAATACCATTCTTCTTTGTAGGAAACATGAAAATAAAATCATAGCCAGAAATTTCCATTTTTCTATTTCTTTAACATTTTTAGCCAGGTATCTGGCTCCAAATAGTAATAGTGTTCCCTTCTTACTCTGCCTCTTACTTTACCCATGACTGAGAGATTCTTCCATTGTTTTCACCATGTTTCACATTTACTAGCTTACTGAATTCAAACCCACGTGGTTCCAACTGATCCAGAGCACGGGTGATAATATGAAGTACGTCTGAGCCTCAGAGGTGCCGAATCTTCGTTTTCACCTACAACGGCCTTTGAGTAGAGAGCTGATTGAGGAAGGGTTAGGGATACAGCCACGATCAGCTTGTTATTTTAAATTTAGCTAATTATAGAATATGAAAATGTTAACATTATATATGTAGTGCATTGGTATTATAAACTTCAGTGAATATTTAAATGTCAGTAGTTTGCGTTATGAAGTCTTCATTTATGAATACCTATTCAATCTCTAAAAGACGTGAGGAACAAAGAATGTAGATGCTCTCAGTGGACTCAGAAGTATTCACAACATCCATCAAAGTATTAAATGTTTTAGTAAATACATGTGCAGGTTACAAGGGGTCATAGGAATTACTTAATCAGTTTGAGGAGACTGAGAACCTAAACGTGACAGAACTTGTCAGTGGTCACGATCACTTCCTGGTAGGCCTGGCTCAGGAGCCTGAACCTTTGACTATGAACGCAGCAATCTCCTGTTTTCTTAAGCCACCACAGTGACTTATCTAAGACCAAGGGAGGGAAAGTTGTTTGGTCTTGTCATTTTTTTTCTGGGCCATATGGCAGGTGTTGCAATAACTGGACTATGCAGCCACAGACAATAGGTAAAATAAGCATGACTGTGCTCCAGTGAAAGTATATTTTTGAAAAAATCCTAATCTGTATACTTAAAAATGGTTGAAAGCATACATTTTATGCTATGTGTATTGTTCCTACAATAAACAACAATGAACGATTCTAAGCAGATTTCTTTACATTTCATTTATCCATATTGTAACAGAGAGTTGATCAATTGGGTACCTACTCTTACAATGTTAATGCACTAGGGCCAGCAGATAGTTGCATTAATAACATAATTTGTCGTGTGATTGGGACATGATAATGAGAAGTCAAGAGAATCCAATGATTACAGTAGAGATTTGGGGAGAATACCACCTGGAAATCTGAAGTCTGTGCCTCAAGAATCCTGTAATTATTGCTTACCAGTTTTAGCAAGAAAAAGTTAATAGGAAAACACAGTCACTAGAGAGCTTTGTGTTAATATATTGTCTAGATTACTCAGTTCAAAATAAAGTACCTATAATATTTAGCATAGATGAATTGTTGGTGGAAAACAGATACGATCTTTAAAGAAACCAAATATTTTCCCATGTTTTTCTCATTTTTTAATGAAAAGCCTCCAAAATATATATTTTTAATGTAAACCCACACAGATGGTTTCTTAAGAAACTGATCATGCTCACTTTTGTTTTATTCTTTCTCTCCCAACATGATCTAAAATTTGTTGAGAGCTGGTTAGATATAAGTTACCTTTTCAAAATTTCTTGTTTTGATGTACAAAATCATAATCTTCCAAAGGTCAAATATATGATTGTGACCCCAGGATGACAAGTAGGGTCTTCGGAGAGAAACCCGGGCCACTCTGATATCCATCTGAGATGACTGGTCCAGAGAAAGGTGATGGAAGGGCAAATTTTGGCTTTTCCTAATGTTTTTTTATATCTCTATGGAGACACAATTGAGATACAATATTTAAATATCATATTTTACATCTTTAAAATACATTAAAGATTTACATATTACACATATTTAAGATACGTAAGTGGTTTTAACTTGTGTGTACATTTGTGAAACTGTCACCACAATTAAGACAAGGACCATATACGTCATCTCCAAACTCTCCAACAGCTGAGTCACTCTGAAATCCCCCCTCCTAGCCCTTCCAGCTTCCCTCTCATCTCATCTTCAGGGGACCCTAATCTAGTGTATTTTGCTGTATATTAATTTTCACTTTCTAGGATGTTTTTAATACATGGACTCCCAGTATATATGCTGTTTCTGACTGGATTTTAAATAAAGCATAACTATCTTATGATTAATCCATGCCGTTAGGTGTAGCAATAGTTCGTTTATTTTTATTGCTGCTTTAGTTCATATTACAGTTATTCTACAAGATTTTTTAATCCATTTCACTATTTATGAGCATTTGTGTTTTTTGTGTGTTAGTTATTATAAATAATGCTTTTATTAACATTTATAGACAAGTTTTGTATGAATATACACTCCATTTCTCATGGTCAAATGCCTGGGAGGGAACTGACTAGATCATATACTGACCCATATTAGATAAATGTTGCTGTCTCCTAATATTTTTGATCCAAGTTATCCAGTAAATAAAGGAAATCCCAAGGAATTCCAACTCACCAGTTTAAAACTACATTAGCTTTGCATGCCCCTTATTTACGGGCAACTGTAAGAGAAGGTTCTGTGCACATGACTGAGACCCACAGCATCTATGGTCTATCGCTTCTCTCTACTTTTCTGTCTCAGAGCTTCCTCCAAAGTTCAGAAACTGTGTCCTTTGAAATTCAGGATCAGCAGCCAAAAGAATGGTAGTCACTCTGCCAGCCTGCCTTACAGATTTCAGGTTTGTCAGCTCTTAGAATCAGGGGAGACAATTTACTCTCTCTCTGTCTCTCTCTCTCTGTCTCTCTCTCTCTGTCTCTCTCTCTCTCTCTCCACTGTTAATCCTGTTTCTCTGAGGATGTTGACTGATACCCTTACATGGACACATATACACAAAACACACCATGTAAATATACACAGATGAAGACAAGAAGGGGGTTGGGGTAGAAAAATGGAAGTTTTGGGGGGAGATATTGTCCTCCATGGAGAAGCTCACTGACTTGCAGTAAAGTTGATAGGATTGCCAACTCCACATTATGTAGAAAATGCTTGGTACAAGTTATTATTGTTTCCCTTCATTTGAGAAATCACAATGTAGAAGATGAGAAACTACCAACATACTCTCGGGCACTTGGAGAATTTTATTTTTCATTATGAAGTTTCTATTTCAAACAAAAGAGCTTTAAAAACTGAAAAAAGAAATTAGTTTGTGAAATTGAAAGTTTTGGTCTCCACAGAACACTCATGAGATTTAAGCATTACGAGTGCATTCGACAAAGTAGCATCCCAGTGATGCAACTGCATTCAGTTCGTTCCCAAATTCGGTGCCGCTTACAACACTGTGGATGGAAAGAAGAAAGGAAACAGTGTGTGGTTTAATTTAAGACCTTGAGCCTTGACCCTGTGGAAACCTCTGTTATTTTCAGAAACAAGAGGTAAAAACAAACAAAACAAAAAAATACTACAAGCTCAAGACACAAAGCTTAGAACTCTATTTAAATTCTGATTATAACAATTTATTGTTTATTAACTGTGTATAAACTCAGCTGACTCACTCAAGAAGACAGAGGTTTCACTAGTAGCACAGCGTGGGGCAAAAGTAGGCTCGTGAGTGGGCAAAACAGTTTATTCTTGTATTATTATTTATTAATGTATTATTTGCCATACAAACAACTGTACACCTACTTTTGCCTCACCCTGTACATATAATTTATAATGAAAGCTGTGGTGATTAAACCAATTATTGCCATTATTTTAGCTGATTTCACTATTTATTGTGGTTGAATTCACTGGGCATAGACTGGTTTTAGTGATTAAAAAGACCAAGCAAATAAAATTGTCTTTTGTTTAGACATTTTATACCCAGTTGCAGATTATCTTACTTTGGCAAATTCCACCTCACAGCTCTAGAGGAGGATAAAATAACAAACAAGGCAAAAATATGAAAAGAGATTGTTAATGGAAATATGGTGTAAAGTATTTAAAATAATGAGTTTGTATTTTTAAGAAGTAAAATATATTTTATTAGTAAAACATGAATTATTTATTTAGGAACATGCCTATCTTGGTTAATCAGTGTTTATAATAGAAAAGATAACTTATTAAAGTTTATAAGGAGCCAAGAACTATTCTCTGTACTTAACGAAACAAGACTTAACACTCATAAAAACTCTTTGAGGTCAGCATGTTTATTACTCCCATGTTTTTGATAAAGACCCTGAGGCAGAGATTGGTTAAGCATCTTCCACAAAGTCTTACAGCCAAAAAGTGGCAGAAATCAGGTTTGAAACCCATGGCTCAGCTAACTACTGAGTCCAGTCATTAATACATTACCTCACTAGCTGAATTTTATACATACATGCAAAGATCAGGGCCAGCTTTATTTTCATTTTTAATGAAGATGAGAATGCTTAGGGTTTAACTTAAGTTCCTGTGGAATTTTAAAAAATTGTACAAAAAGCAATAGCATGGCAAAGTCATTCCTTCCTCAATAATGAGCCAGACTTCTGGTTAGTTAGACTTTCATTTAAACATCTTTTAAAAAACGAGTAATCACAGCAGGATGCCAGCCGGCATATCATTCCATGGGAACTACATGAGGCATGCCCACTCCACTCACTGGGAAGGAGTTCTTGGTGTGTCACAGGGCTAAACGTGACTGTTGAGCAGTTACCTGTGTCCCATTAAAGAACACCTTTCACAATGCCTCCCACATCAGGTTCAATCGAGCCATCAACCCCAAATAGGAAAATTACTTCTAGGAGTCGTAGATACTCTTCTCACAAATAACTTTCGGCTTCTTCTTCAAGCCTCATTTTCTTTTTATAATTTTTTAATATTTTATTTATGTATTTTTAGAGGGAGGGGGAAGGGAGGGAGAGAGGGAGAGAAACATCAATATGAGAGAGAAACATCAATTGGTTGCCTCTCTATGTACCCCAATAGGTGACTGAACCTGCAACCCAAGCAGATGCTCTGACTGGGAATTGAACCCGCTCCCTTTCACTTTGAGGGATGATGCCCAACTAACTGAGCCACACCAGTCAGGCAAAGCCTCACTTTCTATTTTGAGTTCCAAACATTTATTTATTTCTCCCTTTTATTGAGAGATTGCATGGCATAGCTGGCATGCTACAATCAATTTATGGATTGCTTGGTTTCTTTCAGTTGGTAGGGCAAGAGGTCAACCTCTGTCATGGTGTGACATAGATAAAAAACTTAGATATCTCGATCTTCTCCCTTTGAGTATGAAAATAAAGGACTTATTTAAAAATTCTTGAAATAATGGTAACACATTCACTTCAAATTAAAGGAGCATCAAACATAACAACAGTGAACATGATTTTGTGTATCTCATTCCATGTGATGCTTTCTCATGGAATGAAAAGATGTTCTCCAGCAGCTGATGGGTGAGGGATGGCATCAGTGCCTAAGACAGTTTTTTTGGGTATGAGGTCATCTTGACAATTAATGACTGTTTTTAGGATAACTAACATTCCAAACACCTTAGAACAATAAGACAATTGTTTCCAATGAGAACCAAATTAGTTCGTGAAAATTATACAGAGTTTTACTAATATTTCAACAGGGTAAAGCCATTAACTCTATGCCCATAATATTCCAGGCATTTTATACACTAGATTGTTACATTAAATATGCACATATTTTCTGCAGTTTAAATGTAATTATTTCCATTTTCAAAAGAAACTGGGGTTTTAGAAGGGCTTAGTTAAAATTGCCTGAAATTACAGAGCTCATAAGAGGCAGAACCTTATTAGCCTGTCTAGTTTATTGGGAAAGGAAGAGAAAGAGGATGATTTGCCATGTGTCTGTATGCTCTGAAGACTGTTCTTCAGTAGGAAGTGTCTGCAAACCAGCTCATTTATCTCTCATTCTTCGATCTTTCACTTATTCTTTATTTTTGTTCTCTTCCTCTTTTCCTATTACCTGAGGATCACATACATCATCCACATAAAAAGACCATTTTTACCTTATGATAGAATTAAGTATATGCAGGTAGGTATTCATTAAAAATTGTCTGATAATATGCCTTGGACAGTATGGCTCAGTGTCGTCCCGTAACTGAAAGCTTGTAGGTTGGATTCTCGGTCAGGACACACACGCAGGTTACCGGGTTGATCCCTGATCCCTGGTCTGGGTCTGGGCCTGTGCGATCCCTGTTCCAATCGATGCTTGTCTCTTGCATCAGTGTTTCTCTCTCTCCTTTCTTTTCTCTCTGAAAGCAATGAAAAAAAATATGACTTTGGGTGAGGATAAAAAGAAATACCTGATAATACTGACAATTAAAGCCAAAGATTAGAAATACCAAGGGAATTACATGTGAGTCTGTAAACTGAATTTTGACTTGGGGAATATTTTATACAGGAGAAAGAGTTATTTCTCTCCATCATATCTCTAAAAGGTTGATTGACTGTGGTTTTCTATTTTAAGATTCCTTGGAAATTGAAACTGGAAGAAAGTTTCAAATTAATCTAATCTATATTATGGACTGAATTGTGCCTACCCCAAATTCATGTTTAAGTCCTATCCTCCAAAGCGACTCTATGTGGAGATAAGACCTGTAAAGCGGTAATTAATGTTAAATGAGGTCAGAAGTGTGGAGGTCTAATCCAGTATCACTGGTATCCTTACAAGAAGAGAAAAAGACACCAAGGAGGCATGCATACAGATCGAAGGCTCTTTGAGGACACAGCGAAAAGGCAGCCATCTGCAGGCTGAGGACTGAGGTCTTAGGAAAAGCAGCTCTGCCAGCACCTTAATCTTAGGCTCCAGCTTCCAGAACTGTGAGAAAGTAAATTTGGAGTGTGTGGAATTTTATTATGGCAGCCCTAGCAAACTAAAACGGTTTCTTCACATTTTACTAAAGTTAGAATTATAGGTAAATGGGTATAACTTGCTCAAAGACTTTGAGTTAATTTAAATAATAATAATAATAATAACATACATTGTATGTAGTATATACCATGCATCATACTTGGTGACTTTATATCTATTTTATTATTTTATACTCTGCGAGACTCCTCATTGAGGTAACTTTGCCAATATATCTCCCAGGGCAAGGGAAACGAAGGAAAAAATAAACAAATGGGACTATACTTATGGTGCTTATAACACTTATAGAAGTAAAATAAATAACAATAACACAAACAAAGAGAAGTTTAATGATATCATACTGTTATACGTTCTTTACAATTTACCTGAAATATTATAATACAAAATACAAACTGACATTGAAAGTATGTATTTGTAATTTCTAAAACAAGTACTCAAAGAGCATAGAGAAATATACTTAAAGAACCAATAGAGAAATAAAATACAATATTAAAAATATTTGAATAATTTGAAGAGAGATACAAGAAGTGGGGCAAAAGGATAATACCAAAAGAAATAAAATTAGATAATGGAAATAAAAAAGCTCAATGATAGACTTCCACTCCGATTATGAGGGAGAATGGTCACGTAGGTGGAAGTGAAGTCATGGGTATGCTACCTATAAGAGAAGCACTTTGGATACAAATGCACAGGCAGGTGAAATGTAAAAGTTGAGATAAGGTGTTCTAATGAAAACATGTATGTATGTAAGAAATATAATGTGGCTATGAAATATGAGAAACAGCAGATTTCAGGCTAAAAAAATTACAGAGGTAAGATGGAACGTCTTATGATAAACAAGTCAATAAGGAAGAAATAAAAATCATACATGTGTAAATAACTTTAGAACTTTCTAGCATGGGAAGCAAAATTAACAGACCTAAGAAGTGATTAGACAAAACTCACAATTACATTGGAGGATTTTAACACTCATCTCTCAGATATAAGCCTAGACTCAGGTTGGTACCCTATGCTCTCAGTAACATAGATCTACTCCATCTCTACTTTCTGCACTTCGAATAACTGTAGGGGTTTAAAACAAGCCTCTGTGTATGCAGATTATTTCAAGCTAAAGGCAACCGAGACCCTGTGAGTTCAAGAGAAACTTCTCCTCTCGCCTTAATTATCTAGAATTTACATAGGAGCCCAGCACATGATGAGGTTTTTTTTTTTTTTAATTTTAATTGTTATTCAATTACAGTTGTATGCCTTTTCTCCCCATCCCTCCACCCCACCCCAGCTGAACCCCCCTCCCTCCCCCACCTCCACCCATCCACTTGATTTTGTCCATGTGTCCTTTATAGTAGTCCCTGTAATCCCCTCTCCTCACTGTCCCCTCCCCACTTCCCCCTGCCCATTGTTAGATTGTTCTTAACTTCAATGTCTCTGGTTATATTTTGTTTCCTTTTTTTTCTATTGATTATGTTCCAGTTAAAGGTGAGATCATATGGTATTTGTTCTTCACCGTCTGGCTTATTTCATTTAGCATAATGCTCTCCAGTTCCATCCATGCTATTGCAAAGGGTATAAGCTCCTTCTTTCTCTCTGCTGCATAGAATTCCATTGTGTAAATATACCATAGTTTTTGGATCCACTCATTTGCTGATGGGCACTTAGGTTGCTTCCAGTACTTGGCTATTGTAAATTGTGCTGCTATGAACATTGGGATGCACAGGTTCTTTTGGATTGGTGTTTCAGTGTTCTTAGGGTATAATCCCAGCAGCGGAATTGCTGGGTCAAAGGGCAGTTCCATTTTTAGTTTTCTGAGGAAATTCCATACTGTTTTCCACAGTGGCCTCACCAGTCTGCGAAGAAAGAAAACTTCAGGCCAATATCGCTGATGAACATAGACGCTAAAATTCTCAACAAAATATTGGCAAACCGCATCCAGCAATACATTAAAAAGATCATACACCATGATCAAGTGGGATTTATCCCAGGGATGCAAGGATGGTACAATATTCGCAAATCAATAAACATAATACATTACATCAACAACAGCAAAGACAAAAATCACATGATCATATCAATAGATGCGGAAAAAGCATTTGATGAGATACAGCACCCATTTCTGATAAAAACACTCAACAAAGTGGGAATAGAGGGAGCATTCCTCAACATAATAAAGGCCATATATGAGAGACCTACAGCCAACATGATGAGCTTTAAAACCAAAAATGGCTTTTTACCTATTTACATGGGCAGGGCAAAGTATTAATTACTGAACATGTACTGTCCCTGAAATTACCTTCTGAAGTCCCACTGCTCTATCTTACCTCTAGCTCCGAATGCCTTATATACCTACCCATTTGCCCTCTCTGTGTCTGAACCTCTCAGGCATGTGGGGTCTCTGACTCTCTTATGTATGCAGGGTTCCCATACTCATGTATGTATTAAAGTTGGTTATTTTCTCTTGGTAATCTCTCTGATGTTTATTTGTTTATTAGATCAGCTGAAAGAACCTTGAGGGTGGAGAAAAGTTTCTCCTTCCCCCACACAACAACCCACCAGCTACTCCTAATGACACAGACATTTTATTAACCTTTAAAGCAGATCGCCTTCTTCCTCTGTCTACTGTTATATTTCTATGTAGCCTCACTGAGATTTTAGCTCTGGCCCAGTGAGAAAAACCATCTCCATAGCTTAAAGGTCTAAATTCAAAGGTTACTACATAGATTGAATATCTTGAGATCTGAGATATTGACCATGACTCATTTCCCATTTCTAGAGTACTGAGGAATTATCCTAAGGATGTGCTTGTGTATGGGTGTGTCTTGGAAGGGTCTTTGAAGGAAAATAATATACAGATTGTGGCCAGAAATTAGGGAGCGATTTTGACCTGGTCTCCAAGTGTTGCTGCTCAAGCCCTGTGGCGTTCTGAACTCAGTTTCGGAAGCAGGGGTGAAAACTACAATCAGGCAGGGAAAGTCAATCTTTTTATTAGAACACATAGAGCGCAGAAACAATTGGTAACATCTTCCCTGACAGATACAGTAACAGTCATGAAGGCTGTGGAGCGCTGCTAAAGTGTTTATTTGACATTTATTAAAGAGAGTTTAATGGTAGTGACATTTTAATCTAATTCATCAGTTTAATAGTTTTCATGAAAATGCTCCATTTATTTAGGCGCTCTATGTATCTTTCTGATTCTCACTAATCATTTTTGTTCATTTGCTATTGAAATAGGTCATCTTGAGTTAAAGAGTTGAATCAGAAGAATATAGCTTCATAAAACATTGTCATTAAAAACCTATCTAGATTAAGAAGTAGTAACTAATTATAATTTTACAGGATTTTTTTTTCATTTGTCTCAGTGACAGTAAATCATTAGGCCTGAGAAGCCATCCATCCATATGAATCTATAGATACACGCCAGAGGTCATCTCTGGTAACGTGATCATGTATTATTATAAAGCCCCGATTTATAATGGGTTTACTTCTAAAAGAATCTTTAGGAGTAATCTCTGCTAATGAACATGATAAGTCTGATAATTATCCAGGGAGTTTTAGCTCCAAATTTCTTTACCAAATCAGTAAACCCATAGGATAAAATAGTAGGTAGACAAATGGTGTTGTTTGGCTCCTTTAGGGTACATGTTTTGCACCTAAGATATTTCTAGTGCTGATCTTATAAATTCAAGTTTCTAAATTTATAAATAATCAGTCAGTAAGGTCCTAGCATGCGAAGATGTGGGCTCATGTGGATTTTTATTTCTGCTGACTGTGTTGTCACTGCCTGTATGTGGAATGGGTGTAGACTTATATCTGTGTTCCCTTTGCCCGTGAGTACCTAAGAATGGCCAGAAAAAGAAGAGATGATTTTTAAATGTGAATTTACCTGATATGGATATTATATGGTGAAAGAAACATTTGTGGCATTACTAATTTCTGACCGCTTTTTGGGAAGTTGGCCTAGTACAGTTGGTCTGTGGAAGTACTGCTCTCTTAACATCCTAGATGGGTTACTTCTGAAAGACGTTGTGTTTCGAGGGTGATGTCTCTTCAGAGAAGATCAACTGGCTGGAGAGGAATATGTCAGCTTTGACCATTGCGTCACTCTGCAGAAACCTAATACCGTCTGTACCTAGGACTTCTGGGACTTAAATTGGCGATAACAATCCCTAAATTCTCTCTGTACTATAAATTAAAATAGCAGCTTGTTCATTTACACTGAGGAGCATTGCCTTGAGGTAGAACAGATATCAGATGATCCAGTGTTCCTCCCATTTAAAGAGAAATTTGCATGTGAAGCTGAATAATCAGAATTTGAAAACAGAGCAAGAAAAATTATTTATAAGAATATCAAAGGTCTTCATAGTTTTATGTATAGATTTACATTTGTCTCCACAACAAGGATAACTGTTTTAGGTTGACACATATTTCATTTTGCCCCCTGGAAAATTTCTCAATCATGTTTTGGTAGCTTTCCTCAATATCCAGTAGTCTGCTAATACTTGTTTAACAAATGGCTCTTCCAGGAAAAAGCATCCTGATTTGTATTGTTTGCCAATTTCTGTGATGTACACATTTTCCTTGTGCCCAAGCTCAGTCTCCCAATATCAGTAAATGTCCGTCTGGGAAGAAATGCACCCTGTCCCGCTCTCACACCCAGCACCGGCTGACCCTGCCACGGCATTGGGACTCTACACTATTCTAAGTGTAAAAGTTGCCTTTCTCACACTACTTCTAAGCCTTCACTATGGAACACATTATTTTTGAGGCATATTTTAAAAAATATATTGAATATATCAGATTATGATCATAACAATCTTTTGAACCTAGATATGATATATATATATATTTTCTGACCTATTATACCTGAATTTATGGTTTAATTTTCAGAAGTACTTCAATGTTCAAGTTCTTGGGGAGCCCATGGTCATGGCTTTCAAGTAATTTCTTCTCCAGACTTTCATATGATTTCCCGGTGCCACCTGCATGAACGTCTATTTTAACATAAAATGGATCTTCAGTAAAAACCAAATGCAGTCAAGACAGAAGTAGGGAATTGGGAGTAAGCAATGAATGGCAGTTAGTTTTAAGAGCTCATGAAACTGTAATCCTGCAGGACTTCACTTTGGAATGAGGACTTATTTTTTTAATTGATCTTGGAGAGAAAGAGAATTGAGAGAGAGAGAGAGAGAAACATTAATTTGTTGTTCCACTTATCCACTCATCGGCTGCTTCTGGCACGTGCGCTGACTGGGGATCAAACCCGCAACCTTGGCGTATTGGGTTGCTCTAAGCAACTGAACTACTCGACCAGGGCCAGGATTTATTTCTTAAAGGAGCTTTTCTTTTCTCTAGTTTTGTCACTAGTAAACAGATTATTTATTGCATTAGTTCTCTATCATCATACATAGGAGAATCCCCTGGTGAGGTTAAACTTTATGTAACTCCTCCACATGGTGCTAATAAGCAGGTAGAATTGAGAACCGTCCTCTGCAGGGATCCCGAATTCCCTCGATTCATGACACCCACAGTCATTTATTTCCTTAAACCCCCAGGTCAATAAACAAACCAAAACAGAACGGAACATGTAAAAGTTCTGTCTGAGCATTAGTTCCAAGCATTTGAATGCATGTCAGTAACTTAGCTGTGGTTTGAAAAGCTAATTTATAGGACCAGAGTTACCCAGAACAGGATGTGTACCCCTTCTGAGCAGGGCATTGCTCCTCAGAACGTGGATTCAGGTTGGAGACCTCCATCCTTATTTCCTGCTCCACACTGATTTTCTCACAGCATCTGATGAAATTGGGCCTTTGAACACAAATGATGCCATAGAAAAAACTAAAATACAATCATGGGCTGATAGCTTCTGTTTCTCTTGAAAACACAAATATCTCAGAGTGCCCGTGTAAGCTCTCTGCAGCAATCTGGGGCACCTTGGCACACAATTTGAGAACCAGACTTAGAGTGCAAATTTCGTGTTATGGCCAAAGCAATGAAAGCTATCCTCAAACGGAGAGATGAAAGGAAAAAGACCTCGATGGGAGATAGGATTCTTCATTAAGTTCTCATTTTCTCAGTTTTTCAATGATGATGAAGATGATGATGATCATGGTGATGGTAAAAATAACTGGTATTTAGTGGAATCTGTATGTGGATCACTACATTTTACAAGGGTATATATACTCCCAATTAATTTTCAATAAGAAATCTAAGTAGGTACTATTACCTTAATTTCTAGGTATGGAAAGTGGAAGCTTAGAGCTTCAGGTACTTCCCTGGCAGGTTCATGGCATAGCTGGATAGTGAAGGTGGCTTGCTTGAAATCAGTCCGTGAGTTCTTCCTGACAGGAGCTTGCCACAGCCATGAGGAATAGAATTGATGGAGAGTTGGTGGTGTCCTACAAGTGAGCAGATCAAGAAGTGTTACAGTGAGAACGCGAAGGACTCCTAACATAAATACATGTCTTGTAGGACTGAATGAGAACACCAATTGCAAAACCCTCACAATATGGTGGAGTGGAACCCAGGGGTGTGTGTGTGTGTGTGTACATGAAAATACATACACACATTCACAATCCCAGGTGTTACTTGGCTAGGGTTATGTCCAGTTGCAAATGAGAATTAGCAGAAGAGGCAAAACTACAGGTTACAAGGTTATAGGGAAAAGGGTGGGTCATGGTAATAAAAGGGAAGGACACAGAAATGACTGCAGCTCCTGTCATTTTGTACCTTCCTGAACCTATCAGTATTGCCCTTTTCTTGAATATGGAAATGCTTTAAAATTTACATTTTTAACCACACTGCTAAATTTAAATACAAAGAATTTGGACTGAGGGCTTTTTTCTTTGACATATCCTTTAATTTTATTTTTATGTTTTTTGAGCTGCGTATTACTTCAAGCATGTTAGGTTGGGTTGGGTTCCTGCCCTGACTAGGACAAAAAGGCACAGTGCTTGAGCTGTCTGTGTCCTGCTGAAAGCCTAGAATGACAAAGTGCTCATTTGGATTCACGCGGGAATGTTAGAAAATTTCAAAAAATCCACGTATGCCAAAAATATGAGCATATACATTAATTAATTTAGTAAACACACCCCAGAACCTTTGTTTTAATGCTTCTCTATCTGTCATTAGACTGGGAAGGGACACAAAGAAGTTATATGTTGTCAACCCTCCCCTCCTTTCCTTCCTTGCCTTCCCCCTCACCCCTCCAACAAGCTGTTATAGTGACTAGACTCTTGGGACCTATAGTGAGGCTGCATTTGTATGGGAAACCAACCCCTGCAAAGGACCGTGACCTCCTTCTTCTGCCTCTTCCCTGTGTTCACTCCAGTGCTCGCCCCTCTTTACCACTGGACTGGCAGGTCTGCAGCTCATCTCTCTACCCTGATTAATATCCGCACAGCCCTGGCTCATGTGGCCATTTCATAAGTATGTTTTAGGTGAATTAATAAAATCCACCCCATATATATTTATACTCTTGTCTAAATAGTTTACTTAGTGTATTTAAGTTACACCTGTCTAATTGAGCATCTTCAGGTCAGAATTGCTTTGCTCATAGAGAACGATCTAATGACTATTGAAAGAATCACCTTACCAGACTCCTTGCTTACAAAATGTCAGCCTCTCTGGTCTTCACGCTTCTATCAATTTATCTCCAGAGACAAGTGCTAAATTACTCAGTCCACTCCGCACTCCAGGAGCAAGTGACTACTTACTCTGCTGTTTTTCAGCCTGGGAATCTCTCGTCACAACCCTAATTCTTCCTCCTTTAGCTTCATGTTACTACCTGTCCAACTCCTCTTCCTCCAGGACGGGCAGCATGGGCAGGCTCTCCTTCTCATAGCCTCCACTGATTCTTTGTAGTTTCACTCCTTCCTTTTCCCATCGGGGGGCTTTCCTTTGTTATGTCACATAGGCTTTGTTTAGCCCTTTGCTATGAATGAATTTGTGCACGGGAATGTAAATGTGTATTGAATAAGTGAATGAATGGTCTACTGCTCACTTAAAAGTAGAGTTTGTAAAGTATGGCAATACATATATTAGTATCTATTTCATCATGTAAACCTCAACTTTTTCACTTAATAGTGTGTGGGTAAATAGCTGCTTTGTTACTGTGGCAACTCTTTGTGGTCTGAGGTAAAATAAAGAGAGCATGTCTGACACCAAAGTCACATGGCTACTGCTAGATTCTCCTTTTCTCTCAACCAGCCACATCTACGGTAACTTGTTCTGGGAGGTTGTCTTACCCCCTGCTTCATACATATACGTGGTGATTAAATGTCGGTAAATGAATTGGAGCCCCTTAAGTGTGTGTGGTGTGGCATCCGGACCTGATGTAGAAGTTTAAAAATTTATTGTTTAGCCCAGAAAAATTATATATATATATAATTTTTAAAGAAAAAATTATATATGTGTAGGTGAGCTCCACAATTCTTTTTTACTCTTTCCTATTCTCCTTTTCTTCTTCCGTAATATTGTTGCTCCCAGCAACTCATGCATTGTTCAAATGTTATTTCTCATGTCAGGTAATGTTTATAATATCAGCAAGCTTCTTGAATATATAGAGTCTCTCTCTTTTTTTTAAAGTAGTTATAGCAATAGCACTTTGTAAATAAGAGAAAATTGGAAGAGGAAATTCAATATATTGCTAGATGTGGCCCAAATAGTAAAATGTGTTTTAATGTAGATTGAAGTCAATTGTATCACCTGATGTGTCTTTCTACACATCCCTTTTGTGTATGATAATGCCACTCTTAGGTAGCGGAGGCAGATGGGGCCTGTATAGGTAATGACGCTAATTTGCTTCACTGCAGGAACAGCGCAAAAGTGCCCTTCGGCATTTACCATGTGGAGGGGGAAGTGATGTGCGGTTCGCTTTAGAAATACATGGTAAAAAGGAAAATTGATCTTTGTCTGTGTATGTCTTCTTCTGTTGATATGGGAACAATATCGAGTGGTTTCTGGCACCTACTAATCAATTTCTATCTTCCTCCTGACAATCTTTGCTGTCTTTGTTTGATGCTCTTTTATCTCTTTTCTCAGTCCATGCCATATTAGTACTGTTCGTTCCCTCAAATGTTTTTTGAGCGCTTACCTTGTGGTCCACACTGCGCAAGATGATATGGGCAGTAAATATAAATACAGAAAAAAGACAGTTTATGCCTTAAAGAAGGCATTAGTCTCTATCCCCAACACCATGACTGTTGATAGGACTTTAATGTACATATGAGGAATGAAATTAATATATCTATTGTTATCTAAATAGAATACATATAAAATCTCTATTTGAAAGTATACTGTAAACTTATCTTCCATGATTTCCCTATTTTTTGGCAAATTATTTCCAACTTCTTTAAAATATAACAGATATTCTTTATGATGAGGTAACATTTTTACCACACCAATTCCATTACCATTAATCCATCTGAAATAATGTATCGCATTACAATAAATTTTTTATCTTCTTTTGGAAAGTATCATCCATTTTACTAAGTGTGCCATTTGTTATAGTGATGGAAATGAAATAATTACTTTTTGTTTTTACTCCTCCTGCCCTCAGACCCTAAGGAGGTTTTGAGGTTCCCTGTTCTCTTCTGATACTTAGGAGGTAATTGGGGGGATCTGAAAGAACCTCTGACAGTGATCCGTAGGACAAAGAACTGAACCAGTAGAAAGAAGGCAGGGCAAAATTTGGGGCTGGTGAGATTTTGATAAATTAGTGAGTGAATATTATGAGCAGAGAAAGGAGGTAGTTAAAGTCAGCTGCTGTACAGACTTTGAGGAGTGAGGGGAGTAGAGTGGAATTTTAGAGTATGTGTTCAGTGCATGTGGTATACTGACCCTGCCCCTTCTCTCTTCCACCCTCACTTCAGCGCCCCTTTGAGAGACATCAATAAACAAATACACATTGAAGTCATTTCAGCTAAAAATAAGCACAATCAATTACAAGGTAGAACTGCAAAGGATTCGAGTTACTTGGATGCCAAAAATAGAAAACCATTTTACTCATATAAAGCAAGTTCTGCAGCTTTTGTGACTATTTAGTAATCAAGTGATGACCTTTTCACTTCTCTCAAAGTGTTTAAGAAAAATTCAGCCAACGGTCATGAAAATACTTTATTTTAAATAGATATGAAAGATACCTTGGTCTCACCTCCAGAGATTCCGAGGTATTAGTCTGTGTGTGGCCCAAGCAGCTATAATTTAATAGCTTTCATGTCAGAGAGTTGCCATCAAAGATGACGTGGTGACATGGAGGGACCGTGCTGGAAGTACATGGCGGTGGGAGAGGTTGGCCCATTTTTAGTAAATATATGCACTCTTTTACGCATACTAACTAATATTTTGATGAATTTTCATTTGTGTTTTTTAAAGAAACTATACAGATGCTTTATTCCCTAAATTTCATATTCTGTCTTCATTGGTCATTTTAGAAATCAGTCTTCTCCTCCTCCAAAGTTAGATAGCCACCCCCCTGTGTTTTCTGTGGTGCTTGTATGTGGCATTGCTGTGCAGTTCTGTGTGTTGCAAGAAGGAAACGGGGTGAAGAAATGAACGCTAATAATCACGAGATTTTGATATCCAAGTAACGCTAGTTTTACAGAATGAACCGATGTGTTTTGCAAATTTCTGTTTCCTGGAATGATTTAAAAAGAGCATAAGTATTTTCTTTTTCTTTTTCTTGAAAGTTTGAAAGAATTTTCTAGTAAGCCAGGTGGACTGGTTTTTGTGTTACGTTTCTGACCATTTTTAAACATTTGACTCTCATGGGCTTTTCATTAATTATTTTATTTATGTATTTATTTATTTATTTGGTGCGAGGGGAGAGAAAGAGAGAGGTCAATTTGTTGTTGCACTTTTTTATGCACTTATTGTTTGAGTCTTGTATGTGCCCTGGCCGCAAGTCAAACCCTCAACCTTGGCGTGTTGGTACAAGGCTCTAACCAACTGAGCCACCCAGCCAGGACCTTCTTAATTATTTTTGATTAACTATGTCATGAATTATCCATTTGATACATATTTTCAAAATACTGTTTTACGTATAGTATTTTCTTATAACATTTTTTATTCCAAATCTAAAGCCATATTTTTGTGGATTTTAAATGTAATATACTCTTATTTTTTCTTTTCTGCTTAAAAATATTTTATATTTTATTCTAGAGAGAGGGGAAGGGAGGGAGAAAGAGAGGAAGAGAAACACTGATGTGACAGAGAAACTTTGACTGGCTTCCTTGTGCAGAACCCCGACCAGGAACTGAGCAGGAAGCCTGCAACCCAGGCATGTACCCTGACCAGGAATTGAACTGGTGGCCTATTGGTGTGCCTGACCATGCCCAACCAACTGAGCCACACTGGCCGGGGATTATTTTTTGTCTTTATAATTTTCCTTGCCAGCAATCTTCCCACTTTATTTATTTTTTTTCAGAGAAATAGCTTTTTTATTAACTTTTTTAATGGCATTTTCCCCTATATACTAATTAATCCTTAAAAAAATTGGGTCACTGAAGTTTTCATTTTAAGATATGAGAATAAAAATAAATATGCTGTAAGTAGTATTAAAAATTATTGCATAAAGCTTTTATTTTATAATATTTTTATTTTATCACAATTGACATTACCACCAAATTTATGCTTATATATACTTCCTTAGGTTGTTGTAGTGTTTTTCTATTGGTTGGTTTTATGTTATCTTTCTTTTTGTGTTTTACCCTTAACATTTTTTTATTATCACTCAAATGTTTTTAAATTAAAAAAAATATTTTTCTGTGTGTATATATACATGCATATACAACTGTATTCATTTTCATGTAGATACATTCAGACAGTACTTCTTTAATAAGTTAACCAGTCCTAATATGAAATTGCAATTATATAGTGTGACTCCAAACAATAAAAACCAGGAAATTAAAAAAGTTCAGTAATTAATTCTTCCCTTTTAGATCCATATGCATTGTACTGTATATACTTAATAAGGCACCATTGAATACTGTGCATATTTGTACTTGTAAATTTGTTATTCTTGTTATCGTATCATGTTTTCTCCCTTCATCAAACTGTAATTAACCATTATTTATTTAATGACATATCGGTCACTTCAAATCACTCCACCTAAACTCATTACTTACAAGTGCCTTGTTATATAAAATATTTGTGCATTCATAAATGTACACAAACATTCACACTTAAAGTCAGGTAGGTACTCACTTGGTATAATTTTTAATATTGGGAACATGAAAAATGTATAGTTAAATATTTGTTTTAGAGTTGAGAATGCTGGGTCTTAAAGATTTTGATAACTTACTAAATATGACACAGGTGGGTGGTCATAGGAAAAGAACAAACTGTGTGTAGCTTACGGTTGTATAACTTACCCTGCAGAGTCATGTATAAGTAAGGGGTACATGTATACAGTTGGAAACATTTAAAAGGAAGAGATTCCCCAAAGTTCCTGAAGGTATCGTATTAGTGATAACACCAAATTAGAAATACAACTTCAAGTTAAACAATGACATTTATCTGTTCATGGTATATGATTATTATAGTTCTAATCAAATCTTATTTAAATAAAATTATCCTCACATTCGCTTTTACCTGCTGTTGTCTTATAATTTCATTGATTTTGTTGTCTGGTCCCTGGACATGCAGTTTTTATTCAGTTGATAATTTATTGACCAACGAGATCCCTCTCTTAAAACTGTAATATTTTATCAATAATCTGAAAACATCACAGTTCTATAGCATGTCTTCCGCTACTATCAAGTTAAACTAAATTAGTACGTGTGAAGTTGGTTTCCCTAAACACAGAGTTCCAGGTGAGACCTTATGAAAGAGTATGCTAGAATACATATAATACGTAAGAGAATTTTAAAATGTCACTAGCTGTGTCTGTGTCCTTTTGAGATTGACTGATCCATAAGTTAAATATGCCACCACTCCTTCATGCAGACTAGCCATCATAAATATATATTGGATGACATTTTCTATTACTTGATGTTTAATTAAAGTCTTTTGAATTGAAATTTACTTATAAAATATAATCTTAATTTCCTGGATAAACTCCCTGTCTCTCTCTCATTCTCTTTGCCTGTTTAGTGTTTAAGCTTACTTCCAAAAATTCCCATGAGAAGGCAAGGATGATTCTTTTCCAATAAATCATTGAAGCTTCACAGTATAGAATGCTGAAAAGCAAGAGTAAGTGTGAACTAAAGGTCCACAGTATTGCTGTTTGACTTCATATAAAGGTCAACCATATTAATTGGTATTTTCCAGAATGCTAGATTACATTCACTTTAAGCTGTACATGAAGTTAAAATTGTTTAGTTGTCATGTAATTTCTAGTATTACTATCAGAGATTTTAGCAATAATATACCAAGCCATAGCTCTCATCAGTATAGCAAATGTAGTTAGATACTGAGAGGTCCAGGCCATGGATATGTTCATTCTTAGTCAAATTCTTCTGAGTGCAAAATAGGGCTCCAGAATTTTATTTGCCCGGTTTTTAAAAAAAATGTGTATAGATACACATTCTGATTGGCAAGGACTAACTATATTTCCCAATTGCCAAAGGTATTCACCGTTGACAGTCTCACACAAATACAGAGTAAATAAAACTTTCAACAGCATTCAGATTCACAAAATTATTTTTTCCTTTCTTCTCAGCCAGTTAGGAGTCACATAAAAACTACTTTTGTCAAAGATAACAGACTTGCATATGGCTACAGTGAGGAGCGTCTAACTTGGGTAATGGCACAAGTGAAGACCATCCATCATATCTAAATGCCTGCCATTATTTAGGTAGATTCTGATTTACCCTTTGATTCATTACTTTTCAAATGCAAAATAACGGTAGGATTCCAAACTTTTGACCTTTACAAAATGTCAGAAGAATGGGAAAATGCTTTCTATAATGCCAATAGGTGGTTTCTTTCCAAATTATGGAGTGATTTGTTTCTTTACCTCAGTTCATAATATTTGTGGTTAACTAATTAGATTCCCTTAAGAATAAAACAAAAACAGAGACACCTCTTTTCTCAGTTGGATTACTTTGATAGCTCTGGGTGGATGAGATTTATTTTACCTAGGGGAACCCTCTATCATGGCAAAGCTCTGCTTTATGCCCGTTTCCTGGCATAATTATTAATAGTGCCCCTTTCATGCTCAAAAGTCTATCAGTTTGAAAGATAAATTATATGATCACTCTATTATAAATTCTATTAGTCAAGGTTCTCCAGAGAAACAGAACAGGAAGATATATAGATAGATATAGAGACTTATTTCAAAGAAATGCTTTAAGCTATTGCGGGGGCTGGCAAGTTTGAAATCTGTAGACAAACAGTCGAGAAACTGGGGCAGGAGCTGAAGCTGCACCTTGAAAGAAGAGTTTCTTCTTTCTCAGGACAACCTCAGTTTTGCTCTTCAGGCTCTTCAACTGATTGAATGAGGCCCACCAACATTATCAAGGAGAGTCTTCTCCACCTGAGGAAACTAAGTGTTGATTTTTACCCTACCTACCAACTGCCTTCACAGAAACACTCATAATAGTGCTTGAATGGAATACCTAGGAACTAAGTTGACACATTAAGCTCGCTATTACACAAATCAATCTGGTTTATGAAAGTTTTTTCTGTGCACTAACAGCAAACTACCAGAAAATAAAATAAAGAAAAATAATCTCTTTTGCAATAGCACCAAAAATAATAGAATACATAGACATAAATTTAATCATGGAGTGAAAAACATCTGTTGATGGTTTGGAAGAGTGGTCCAGAAATTAGTTAAAGTCAGCTAACGAAGAAGAAAACCTGGGCCCTTTGTGCCATCTATTCCTGTTTTCACTGGAAAATGTACAATTTCTTTTATTTTTTTAAAGATTTTATTTATTTATTTTTAGAGAGGGGGAAGGGAAGGAGAAAGAGAGGGAGAGGAAAAAAATCAATGTGTAGTTGCCTACTGGGGACCTGGTCCACAACCCAGACATGTGCCCTCACTGGGAATTGAACTGGTGACCCTTTGCTTCCCAGGCCCGCAGTCAATCCACTGAGCTACACCAGCCAGGGAACAGTTTCTTTTAGAGTAAGTAGCTCACATTTCTTCGGGCAAATGCCTTGGTGCTCTACCTGTATGTTAAAATCTGTCTTGTTTGAGGTGGTCTGCCACTAAAGAAGGCTGGCAGTTTTTCCATGCAGTGAATGGACAGAGACAGTCTCTCCAGAGAAATTTTGCAGTAGGCTACACTGTGGGGGGGCTCTGCCCGCTGGGCCCCCATCTACCTTGGATGAGAATAAGTCTACCAAGACATGATCTGCTTGGGGAGGAAAGGTAGCCGATCTCTCAAAGGAGAAGGACCAGGAGCCTTTTCCTCAATGGGCTTTTATTGGGTTCAATTTGCACAGGAATACAGGTAAAGCTCATCAATCATTGTCAGGCAGTAAGGATCAAACAATAGATAACATACAAAGAACTCTGAGGGCTTATTCTGAGTCAGGATCAGTTAGCTGAAGGGCTATAAAACTTTGAGAAACAAACTCTTTTTAGGCTTCGACCCTTATCATTTAAATTGAGGGTATTAAGGAAGCAGGTTTCACAGGATTTTATGCATTCTTTCTTAGGCCTGATTGCCCCAGGGAACCTGCCCTTTCCAGCACAGGACTGCACCGCCCTCTGTCATTGTTTCAGGTTTAAGTCAGGCAGGGGAAGTAAGGCAGCCAAGAGATTAGGGGACTTCTTGCAGACAGAATGAGGACTCAGGCTATGTCAAAGCTGAGGGGTGAGGGTCCATCACCCCCTTTTTCTATAGCCCCCAAGTCCTTCCCTGAGGACCTCTTCACGACCATGTCTGTCTTAGGCCACCCCTCCCTTGAGGAATCTTACCCATCATTGGCTAACTGGTCAGGCTCAGGGCCAAGCAGGGTAGAGTAAAGTGGGCAGAGGTGGTGCCCCTGCTAGGGAGACAAGCTTTGTCTCCTTAATGGCTTATGGTCCCAAGGCCTCTCACTCAGCCTTAGCCATGGAGGTTTACAGCCTCTGAAACCAGGCAGGGTGGTTCCCAACACTACACTTAGCCTGTTTTTTGTTTTTGTTTTTGTTTTTGTTTTATTAGCATTATAATCTAAGCTAGGATGCCTGCCAGAAAAAAAAGCATTCACAAATGTGTCTGACTTTGATGCTGGTAGACTTGCTGTTCTCCTTGCTCTGTTTTTACTTGTGTCTTATAATCCCATTTGAGCTATGAATTGAAAGAAGACCTACGGGTAAAACCCCTTAAGAAGCTGGATGTAAAAATCAGTGTGAATGCCTCCTTATACTTTAAGAAACTTTTCATTTTGTCCCTGAGGGCCACACAAGGCAATGCTTGTGATGACAAGCATTCTGGTCTGGCTCATGTTGCCCTTACTCCAGGCTGGTCATACCAGGAGCTGAAAAAAGTCACTGCTTTCTAGAAAAAAAAAAAAAGTTATGCTTCTCCTCTGGGTGGGAGTGTAGATCTGTTGTCTCATCTGTATACCATTCTCTGTAAAACAGTATACATGGAAGATGTCCGGCTAGCCTGAGGCCACCATAAAAGGAGAACCATGGTGCGACCACATGGAGAAAAAAAGAGATGGCTAAGGAGCCACATCTATTTGAATCCCCTTAGCCCAATCACCAGAAGTGCTAGTGAATGATAAAGCAGTCTTTCTCAACAAGAAGCCTTCAAAGAAGACCCTACCTCTGCAACCATATGATTAAAACAGTGCAGTCCCAAGAAAGGATTGCCTAGCTGAGCCCTATAACCTTGGATTGAAGAGCAAAATAGATGTTGTTAATGTTTTAAGCCACTATTGTGGGTGATTTTGTATATAGCAATGTGACCAGAGCCATAAGCCAAATAAAAACCAATGAAGTCTAAACGAAGGTGGTGGCTCCTGGAATGAATCCAAACGGGCACCTTCAAATTATTGAGAAGGAGGAGCCATCTGTGTACAGTCCTAAAGGCAAACACTCCTAGCCTTGGAGTCAACCTGCATCAGCATCCACGCGTTTTGTGGGTGGCAGCTTATTTTAAAATGTGAACAAAATAACTAACTCCCTTGTTTGAATTCCAAGCTTATCAAGCACACTTAACAAATTGTTCCAAATAGCTGAACTTATAGCTACTATATTTCTCCCTGGAGATGGATAGGTTGAAATTCTGTTTTTATATATCAGTTTAAAAAAGAATATTTTTTTTAATTGCATAAAAATCAGGCCCCTCGATGTGGTCAACTCTACCTGTGTTCAAATTCTAATTGTTGATTGGGGGAAAAATGAAGACCGCGATTAAGAATGAAAGACTTTAAAGACAACAGTATAGTAGCAAACCCCGGAATCAGAAACCCGACACATACTAGAGTATAAAGGCCCTGAAGTTGTAAAGCAATTTCAGTCAAGTGGTGGAGTTAGCTATTCACAAGATAGGGTTAAAGACAAGCGAAATACCTCACTGAAAATGAAGGAATTAACACAAAGAGAGCTGATCACTAATGATGTTTTACTTGTAATGTAAACTAAGTATAAGTTTTGACAAGTGTGCCATGCATGTCTTTGATAAAGGTGAAAGCTATGGGAACGTGGAACTGGCTCCTCCCCTCCTTTGCACTAATCTTTATAATACGCCAAGATTCTATGCTCTATTTTCACAGTTTGCTAAACTTCCCTGAAACCAGACCACTAAACAAAATTGTTTCTGTTTACCAAAAAGGGAAACATTTAAACACATATATTTGTTTTTGTCCTCTTTGAAAAATTGTAGTTGGTTCATGAAAAGAGCATGAAACGCAGCTTTTGATCATAGTGTGTGAACCGTTACCTACACATCTGAACCTAGCGGAATGTGAACACAGTTAACATATCCTAGTTTCCATATCCTGCCACTTCCTCTGTCTTCTGAAGCTGCCCCATCTTCCCATGGCTTAACCAAAGGTATCTAAAGAAGTTCTTAAAATTATTTCAAAGCCCACATTTATTACAAGGCTACAATCAAATTTGAGATTATCACATTAAGAATATCTGCAGTCACCATCAAATCTTTGTGCGATTTGCCTACTTCCAGATCCAATAATTTTCCTTGAGTTTCCATTAGTTTTTCTATGCCCAGCAGTCCTAGCCTTTTAGATAGGCTTTCATTTTATTCATGCAGCAGTGAAAGCTTGAGTCTTTCTTCCCCTGAGGGATGGTTCTCGAGTTTATATAAATAAATTCTAAATAACACTGCTTTTCTGAAAGACATTCCGGCTTGATATTTGTGTTTGAATTTTATAGAAAGCATAGACAAAAAGCACTGCTACCTGAGGCAGACCGCGTAGTTTATTTCCATAATGAGGTATCCTGTGTTTTCTGTGCTTGTGGTATAGCTCTTGCTGAGTGATGTCTAATTTATATTCATTTTCTACTGTCTATAACATAAGTAACTTTTATAAATCTTAATTTCTTTGATCACTTTTGCTCAGAAAAATAGCACAAGGGGAAATTAAGGGTTTTCTCTGGCAGGATGTAAATCCAGTAACTGACTTAGATATGTAACCAAGGATCCCAAGCTGTGTCCCAGACCTCTCAGGAATCCTGGACAAGATGGGACATGTAAGTGCTTGGTCAAGAGGATTGAATGCTTGTGTTGAACTTTGAATTTACAAGGGAGGGCAAAAAAGGGGTTGCCATTTCTTTAAAGCATAGTGTTTTAAATTCCTTGAAAATCTTTCTTCAGTGTAATCTAAAACAGTGTCATCTCTAACTTTTGTTCTTTGGAGTTCAGTTTGCCCTTAAAATTACAATTGTTTTTGATGAAATAACCTGTCTACTTGACAACCTTGGTAGAAAAATAAAAAGAAAATAGAAAACAGAGATAAGGATGACAGAGAGAGAGAGAGAAGCAAGAAAAGCAAAGTGAGTACTGCAGAATCTATGTTTTGAAGTCTTAGCTCAAGACTACCAAACACCAATGAAGCCAGATAATATTTATAATTTAAACTGCAAGTGCAAACCATAGTTTTCATATTCGCTGGGAGCTTCAGCAGTCATCCTCAACAAGATATAAGGAATGGGCTAAGATTATAACTGAGCAAGGTTAGATGGACTTGGACATGTTTCCTTCTGAAAAGGTTCTTCTTTGGGAAATGAGGACACACAACGAGGAAAAAAGAATTTGGTCAATGTAAACCTGTATTCTATACACATACCTTGTAATTAGATCTCTCTTCTTCAATTTGGGTTCTAGGGTTCTGTTTGTTCTCACCTAAATACTTTCTTTGCCACCATGTTTAAATTCCTAGCTAGTCCTACACTGTTTCTATATTTTTAAAATATCTTTATCCTTTATATATTTTTTAAAGATTTATTTACATATTTATTTTTAGACAGAGGGGAAGGGAGGGAGAAAGAGAAGGAGAGAAACATCAATGTGTGGTTGCATCTCACACACTGCTCCTGGAGACCTAGCCTGCAACCTAGGCACATGCTCTGACTGGGAATCCAACTGGTGACCCTTTGGTTCACAGGCTGGCACTCAATCCACTGAGCCACACCAGCTGGGGCTGTTTCTATATTGGTTTTTTTTCTCACTTTTAAGTTATTTAGCTCAGTTATCACTACATTATTTTTCCTAAAGTCTGCTTTAGTCATGTGGTCTTCCGCTCTGAAAGCTACAATGGCTTCACATTGCCTATAAAATAAAGAGCCCTCATCCAGGCATCTTCCTTCATGAGAATCCCTATCTCACAGGCCCAGCCTTCAGCATATGCCCTGTTCTCTATTCCTGTGACTTCAAACCTGGACTAGCAGTTTAGCATCCCCTGGGAACTTTTTAGGAAGGGAAATTCTGAGACCCAACTTCAGACCTACTGACTCAGAAACTCCACGGATGGAGCCTAGCGATCAGTGTTTAGCAAGTCTTTTCAGGAGATTCTGACATGTGCTTATGTACAACAAAGCGTGAGAACCACTGTTGATCTAATGCCTAAGTACATATCATGTGCTCTGACTCCAGTCATTTCCCCACCATAGGTCACCCATATCTTCATATTTCACCAATTGCAGAACTTTTTAAACTTTACAGATTTTTAAAACTATATATATTTTCTGTATTCCCATAATAACTTCTTATAATTTTTAAATGTTTTTTAAAATCTGTGCCTATTTTATGCAAATTTCTATTCAATTTAGTTTAAATGAAGCTGTGTCAGTGATAGTATTAAAATCAGTAGTTCTGACCATAAGGAAATTTGATTATGAAAATGAATACAGTAGCCTGGGCTTATGAATGTGGGGTGGGACCGAAGAAGGGAGGTGGGGGTAGTAGTCATACTGCAAAAGCAAGAACTCTTGTTTTGAAAGAACTGTTCTTGTCTTGACTGTGCTGGTAGATACACAGGTCTGCAAATATGCTACTATTGCACAGAAGTAAATGCACCTGCATAGACATACGAGAACAAGTAAAACCAGGGAAGATCCACCAGTGAGACTGATGGATTGCATCAAAGTCAGTATCCTGGACATGAGATTGGATTATAATTTTATAAAATGTTACCATTGGGGGAACTGAGTAAAGGATTTCTGTATTATTGAAATTAAAATAGCAGATATTTCAGGAACAATACATGTATGTGTGTGGTTCAGAATGAGCCACCCAAAGATGTGCTTCAGTGGCATGCAGATTACTTTGAGCTAAAGGCAACTTTAGCCACAGGCTGATGAGAAACTTCTGCCCCTCCCTACAACCTGTAAGAATTTGACAGGGGCCTTGCCCATAAGAGGTGATCGGAGACAACTTCTTTTGACCTATCTGTAGGGCAGGACAAACTTGTACTTACTGAACATCGGTTCTTATCATCCTGTAATGACCCTTTGCAGCCCCCAAGGTAACATCACTTCATCCTTAGCTGAGAATGTCTTATGTACCTCAGTCCCCCTTTATATTTCTGAACCTGTCTTCTGTGTGGGTTTTGACTCTCTCATGAATGTGGGGTTCCATATATATGTATGTATTAAATTTCATTACTTTTTCTTGTTAATCGGTCTCGTGTCTATTTGATTATTAGACTCACCAAAAGAACCTCGAGGGTAAAGTTTGTTCCTCCCTCACATATGTCAATAACAGCAATGTTATATCAAAATGCACGGGACAGATAATGATTGCACTATAAGTCTATGGACATTAAAAAGGCTTAAATGAGGGAGGATCTCTGGGAAGAAAGAGCAGATTAGGTAGATGATTCCAACACATGCATATATATGAACACAACTCGTCAGCATTTTTGTGGTTAGTAGATAAAAATAATCAAATCTGATTAAGGATGGATGGTATAATTCATACTGAACAGTACATTTGCTAATTATCTTTTCTATTCCTCAAGTACAGCCATCAGAGACCAAGTGAGCCAGTATCTTATGGCATATATCTATAGGCTAATGAAATGGGAAAATAAAGTAAAGTGTATTGTATTTTGTGCAGTTTAAATAGCAGGAAGACATTAACTTGACTGAAATGTGATGGGAAAGCATTCATTGATCTCTGGTCTCTGGAAGGTTTATGGATGGGTAGTGTGTGGTGGCGTGAGGCAACTATGCAAAGCCAAGAATCCCCGTGTGTTTCTTGCATTTGGCTGTCTCTCTAGTGGGAGCCTCACAAACGCTGCCAGGAAAGAAAGCAGCATAGATTTTTCTAATTAAAAGAGCCCCTTGTTTTCGGAAGCATATCAATGAGGCCCTTGGTTTAAACTCTATTTGAACAACTACCTTGTAATTTGGAGTGCTCATCAGGAACCATGTGTCATTAAGCAGCACAATGTGACTTTGTAAAGGATCCATTTTAGAAATTACATTCCATTCTCTACTTGTCTTTCCTGGGAGGAGAACCCGTTATTTAGGGGGAAAGTTACTTTATCCCTTGAGTTCTGCTCCTGTATTTATTAGTAGCTGTGAGGACATGTTTCCTTTTTGCCTTTTTAAAAAGACTTGGAATTACATTTAAAGTTCCTAGATGTACTAATTAAAATTTAGATTCTGTGTTTCAAGCCAACATTTACTAATTATTGGAAAGAGAGTGAACAGATTTAAGTAGAATCGGGAACTTAGAAATGTTGTATTAATTCATCATATTTTTCGAGTTTAGTAAAACATGATAAATGTGACATGACTATTTTCGATACACACCAGTGTACACACACAGTCAGATCCATGCCTACACTTTTGTCTTTGTCCTCAGATTTCGATACCTCATTGCTCTGTGTTTCCCTTTTTTTCATTAAAGTGAACAAATAATAATAGTTTTTCTAAGAGTAAACAGAAAATTGGCAAAACTAGTTTTTCCACCACAGTCATTATTATTATTTTATTGACCTAGACAAGCCATTCTATTTCTGTTTACCTATACCCCCATTCGAGTATCATCATGTTCTGAACATCAGAATGTAGTATATATGTTTAGTATTATTGAGGATATATTGTGTTTTGAGACTTTGCTGAGACAAGAAGAATGGAATAATATGAATAGAGAAAAAGTATAGTATTTGCCCTCAAAATAGACTTTGGTCTTAGAATCAGGTCACACTGCCTTGTAGCAATAGGGATGAGCAGGGAGAAGGGGCTACTCCCTTGTGCCTCTTTTTTCCCTGGTCTGAACCCTCCACACAATGGCAATGTCCTGGTGTCACACAGGAACTAAGTCCTCTTCTGATCATCTCATTAAATTCCTGGTATCCCACAACTATACAAATCGTTAGAACACACTAAAAGCACTAGTCTTATAAACACTGATTCTACTATCAAATAGGAAAAAAAAACATTTCACCTAAAACTTGAACATCAAGAAATTTTAAATACTTGCTATTAATTAAATATAAACCAAATGAAATATTTACATTTTTCTGATTGTATTGCAAATAACCACAAGTTATTTATTTATTCAGAATACCACTTGTTTGGAAAATTCTCAAATTTATCTTTGGCATTTCTAAAACAACAGAGTAATATATCATCTGCAGATAAAATAAACAGAGCAGGGGAAAGAATAAGTCATTTGTTATAGTTTGAATATTTTGATAAAATTAATAGCTAGCTTACTGTCCCTTGACCTATACAAAAAGCCTTAAGAGAAAGAGAGTAGCAATGAGTATGTATTTAGATTAGCTCAATAATACTTGCTATAAGAATATAATTATGCTTTTATGTTTTTACTCTCTAGATGAAAGGATCCTTATTCATCCTTTCATTTCTAAGTGCAATGAACCATAGGTGCTGTGTATTTATGTTTTCTGTACCACTGATTCTTATCCGTGCATTATGGGATTCTCTCTCTTTGGGACAGTGGGAGGAGGGGATACCCACATGTTTGAGTGATTTACTTAAATAATAAGCATACTCAATGTAATTATTATGCTTAAAAATAAACTTCCAAAAATTAAGCTTTAAGATTGGAAATACGCTCAAGTACAATTAGGAATAATACAAAAACTATGCCCCCCAAATTTAGCTAACACAAACATGTAATATTAATATAAATAAGAGTATAGATAAGATGCTATATAGTTTTACCTATTAATATGTATCACACCAGATATATATCATACAAACAGTATGTGTAATACTATAAGTACTTGCAGTAAGCAGCAAGAAAGAATGTAAGACCCAGGCTAACAATGGCTCTAATCCAGAAAATTCCTGACTAAAATAAAAGTCAAGCAGTACCATTAAGTAGTAAGCAATTGAGACAGAGAAAAAGAAATTGCTCAGAGGAAGTTCTCCAAAACAACAATTGGAGATATTATAACTGTTTAGAATACAATAAGGCACAGATGTCAGCAGGAAAATAAAGGCTATTAGAAATTGCCACCATCATTCCCTCACTACTCCAAGCTACTCCCCTGCCTCCGGACCCCACACAAGAAAGGGTGGTCCAAGGTTGAAGCCAGTGATTCAAATAGAAATGGTTAAGACAAACCAAAACTCTGCAGCTGGATTCCACACGTGGCACAAGATGACTTTCTCAAGCAATTTATCTTTTATGACTATCATTTATTTATGTGAATAATTTATATGAATACTATCTCTATATTCTGTGTTAATTGACTATCCAATAACCAATATACACTAAACATGTTATGTTTACTTTTACAATAATACTGAAATGTAGGCCTTACGCCCAATTTGTAAATAAAAAAGCCCAAACAAACAGCGGTTAAGTTACTTGTAGAGAATTATATAACTAATCAACAAAAGACTCAAAAAGACCTAGATCTACCTAGCACCAAAGTTTTGATCTTTCCTTACTTTCACCTTTATATTTATTTGGAAAGGTTTTGGTAACTAGTAGATCCCTCAAGGCTTGGGTCTTGTCTGTATTTTCACAGACTCTTCTCCAATAATGCACTTCTTTGCCTAGTACAGCGCTAATCCTATAGGAAATGACCATTAAATCCCCGGCAAATACAGCTACAAAATATTTGTTATTTGTGACTATTATGTATTATAAACATTAATGTTATTTGTATTCCCTGAAAATAAGAAGGTCTCTATGTGTCTCTTCAAAAAGCAATGGCTATGTAGATAGACTTATTTGCTACATATTTTGAACTTGAAACTTAAAATTTTCTTCAAATGGTTTTTTAAAAAGGCCAAATTGGGCATCTGGCACAGGTTATTTTGGAATTGATTAGGTGAGGTTATGAACTGTGAGTAGAGGGTAATCATTTTGCCAAAATATCAGTGTTCACGACAACTTCAGTCCTGATTTTGCAAATATTCTTTTATATTTGACTATTGAATTCTTTCTAGCTTAAACCTAAATACTATTGTTTGCAAGGGCAAGACAGTGTAATTGCATGTAAGTAATACACAAATTAATAACTTTTCCTTTCTCCTGGTAATTCTCTCACTACAATGGGATTCAAGGATTGTTTCCATTTTTAAAGTAAACTAGACCCAGGTTATTTACAACAACAACTACAATAATAACACAAATCTCATTGTATGTAATAAGAAATCTTCAAATCTCATCTTATTAGTTGAAAACTGAAATCACTTGAAGAAGAGATTTAAGGATTAATTTTTGAATCAGTTTTTAATCTGCTTTTTTATTTTTCATTACAGTGTAATGCAAATTTATTATGGAAAATGCAGTCCTTAATCTTTAATAATGTTTCTCATTTCAATGTAGTTAATTCTAAGAAATCAAAATACTATATGCCAGAGGCACAAAATGAAACATAATTTACTGCCCACTAGTTTTTAAACTATACATTACACAATTAAACTTTTAAAACATACCAAGTTCAAGACAATGCTATCTACACAAACACTTGTGAAATGATGCATTATGGTAGAAACTCCACTGGATATAGAAGGAGAAGATTTCAGTTTGAAACCGTACTTGATTGAGTTAGTTTGTGCTGGTGTAAAATGTGTGAATCAAAGTAAGTATCTCTTTATGGCTATATCTTAATAATTGTGTTGTTGAAATCTGGCTGGGGTATAAGTGGACATATAAGGATTTATTGAACTATTTTCTCTGCTTTTGTCTATATTAATATTTTTATACAATTTGTAAAAGGAAAATGTATTTAAAAACTGGTATGTTTATAGTCACTTCAGTAATATGGAAGAAATGGATAATGAACGACGAAGTAAGTCATGTTTTGACCGTAACTTTCTAGGGTTTCCGAAATCCTTTTTGATCTGGAAAAGAGTGCCTTCACTTGTTATAAGCCGAGAGCTTAGTAGAGGCTCATTGGTTGCATCACAATATGTTGGATTCTCTGGAGAGTTCACCAAACAGAAATTTGATTTGACTCAGAAAGTAGACAGTTGAGAAATGCAATACGACAGAATCAACTAGTGAATACTTCGATACCCCATGTATGAATAATTTCAAGTGTGACCAGTGTCTTCTGAAAAGCCCACTTCTGTGGCTTTTTGTAGCATCTAATTCACACAGGCACTTTCCTGACTGCCTTGGCATGTGTGTGTATGGGCACTTTTATTAAGTGTTCAAAAGGCAACATTCATAAGTGATATGCAGTTAAAATAGCAAATGGTTATCATGGTGTTTTCAGACCTGTCAGGAGGCTTGCTCAGTCCGTACACGTGAACACACCCACATTCTTCTGATAGGCACTCTAACAACAGGCCTTGACTTCCTATGAGGCATACACGCTCCCATAGACTTCCAGACTCTTAGGGTGGACCTGGTAGGGAACCCAAGCTACTAACAGTGGGTTTGACTAAACCATAATCAAAAGAAATAAAGCGAGAAAAAATTTGTTTGGTTAGACTGTTCAGCACTGTAATTTGATTCAGATTATTTTATAAAACTCTTCTATTACTCCGTTTGGATGGAGTCCACTAGACATAGATAGTCTCTAGATGCAGATTTTTAATTGTTATTTTTTCATATTGTGTGTTTAACACAGAGCAAATACAGTTTACCAAATTTATTTTAGGGATGAGGTTGAAAACATACTTTTTATACACAGACTGAAGAGAAAATATATGTAACCTTCATTCCCACAATACTGAAACAAAAATAAAAACCAATATATTTTATAATGAAAAAGTCCTAACCTTTTCACCTCTTCTTAAGAATTTATTTATAAGCCCAACGGGTGATGAATGGGCAGGAAAACCACAATTGATTGATTTAATTAGAAGCGTTATTTCCATGCCTCACTCCTCATTCCCAGTGCAATCCCTCCCCCTTCCCTTTGGCCAGCCTGTGGTGCAAATACAGTAGTGTTAAGTGCATTCTGAGGCAATTGTTGAAGACAACCCATTTCAAAATCTAAATCCAAATGAGCCTGTTTAATTCTCTTTTCCTTTTCCACTTTTTTTTTCTCTCTTAGTTATTCCTTTTCCACTTTAATGGCTGCTAACTTAATTGTGTTGTCGGCAGTTACTAGAGAAGTTATAAGTGAGGCATTACAATGGAAATGCCATATAGCAGTTTAGCTCTCAGGCTCTGGAGGCTGACGACTGCTTCTCAGCCTCTAAGTGAGAAAGTCGCTCAACTTATCTAAGCTTCAGAGTCTTTCAATATTGTCAGTGGTACCTCATGTATAAATTGTCCTGAGAAATAAATGAAATGGTGCTTATAAAAATTCCTTGCACACTGGTTGGCATATAATGAGCACTTGATAAGTGTTAGCTGTTGCCGTTATTACTATTAAGTGAGGAAAATTAGATTCAGAATATTAATAGTGCTTGAACTGTTGTCACTGCAGCTTTAAGGAATTCTGAGGATGGAGGGAAAAAAGTCACATGCAGTCTAACTGTGTGTCTCAGATGCTTTAATAGTTACTGTGTTGTCACAGCTGGTTATGACATCCCTTTCACTAACTGTGCCTGGGACTTGTGGGATTCTAGAGCCAGCCCTACATATGAGTATAATAAAGAAGGCTTGCCATTTCCTACCCCCAGACTTTCCTTCCTGTGGGAGGATCCCGAGCAGAGGCTGTACATAAAATATTTGGCACAATTGGTGCCTTGAAATTTATGTTTTATCCCTTTTCTGCATCTCCATATGTCTTACCAAATTGGTAGGTATACAGCTTGAATGCTTTCAAAGAAAACAGAAGTATCTAGGTATTTTATTAACACATGAGAGATGAGTTCACAGTTGGAACTTGTTGGCGGTAGTGGTGGTAGGGCATATCTCCTTTACCCAACAGCTAAGTAAAGCAAGCAGTCTCCCAGTGTCAGAGCTAGTCCTACTAAATACCAGTCCTAATGTCTCTGGGGTCGGTAAAGTCACTCTGCTTTACTGGAGCCTCAGGACACACTTTACAGTGTGTTTCCTCACAGAAACAATGGACTTTGCTATGTATTGGTAGATTGGAAAATCAAGCTAAAGTATTAGAGAATGATAATAGTAATGATACTTTCATGTACTGAATATACTGACTGCCTCCCTGGGTGCTAGATACTATGTAACAATGATTTTGTGGAACTTTCACAACAAATTTCTTTTTAAAGAAAGTAAAATAACACTTAGTTTTCAGATGATGAAATTGGGACACTAAGAAAGTTAAGCTCTTAACAGAGAATGCACAGTCTGCCACTGGTGGAACCAGGCTCCAAACCCTGGAGGTAATGACTTTATTAGAACCAATACAGTTTACATACTGAGCCAACATCATATATCACATTGTCTAAGTCAAGTCCGCATTGGCAACTGACCTGAACTGCTCCTGTAAACATTACACCCACATGCACATACACCATGTTTAAATAGGACAAAGTATTTGGAATAAAATCACTTAATTTCTTTTTAAGATTTTATTTATATTTTTAGAGAGGGGAAGGGAGGGAGACAGAGAGGGAGAGAAACATTAATGTGTGGTTGTCTCCAGCACACTCCCTATTGGGGACTTGGCCCATGTCCCAGGCATGTGTCTGAGAATGGGGATCAAACCGGTGACCCTTTAACTCACAGGACAGCACTCAGACCACTGAGCCACACCAGCCAGGGCTCAACACATAATTTCTAAAGCATAAATCCAACTGAATGGTCTTTGAAAAAATTTAGTAAATATTATTTTTAATGTTCAATATATGGCAGATGATCCACCAGGATATGCATAGGGCTTCTAGCCCCAGAAACAGTTTCCACTGGTTTCAATAGGCAACACTGACATTCTACCTTTTTCCTTATTATCATTTCCTTTTTGGTTCTAAAACAAGCATTAAAGACCTAGAGGTCAGTAAAGCAATCTATCCATTTGTCTATAGTGCACATCAGCACATCAGTAGAGTTCCTTGATGTTTGAGTGCAGACATTCTATTAGATACAGAAATGTGAAGGACAAAAAGTCTTCCTTTTTACTTGCTTTCATTGGGGTCATGAGATATCAAGAAGTACAGAATACAATCAAATGTAGTGATAGTGTTTGTGAACTCAGGAAACAGTTATAAGGGATTTATAGTTAAGAATAAAATAGCTTACTGCTCCTTAACTTCTATATATTTCTTTTTTTTTAATTATTTTATTTATTTATTTTTAGAGAGAGGGAAAGTGAGGGAGAAAGAGAGGGAAAGAAACACAAGTCTGTGGTTGTCTCTCCCATGCCCCCTCCTGGGGATCTGGCCCAAACCCCAGGCATGTGCCCTGACTGGGAATCAAACTGGAGACCCTTTGGTTTGCAGGCGGGCACTCAACCCACTGAGCCACACCAGCCGTGGCTAACTTCTACATATTTCTGACTCAGCTTTTCCTTTTTCTTTTCTTTTTTTTTTTTTTTACCGTGGTCATCTCTTAATCAAGTGGCTCTTCCATAAATGTTTAGGTCAAGCTTGGTTTCTTTTCACAGGTCAAAGAAGATTGGATATTGAAGCATCACTATTAATTCAGATTACAGATTACTTCATTTTTCTTTATACTTTACCAAATTGCTGATATTTTAAAAGAAAAATAAATATTTCCTTAAATCTGGAAAACCAAAACATTAAAGAAACAACATTTCAAACAGAAAGTTGTAGAAGTTATAATCACCCTCATCTGCTCCTTTAGTCTCATGCAATTACTTCTTACTGACCTTTTGGTTGCCATTTTGTGAATCTGTTATTTTACTTAGAGTTCTGTAAATTCTTACGTAGTGCAGTAGTATGATCTAAAAGTTATCAGAAACTTGTACTTTCCATGATTCTTCTTGAAGATTAAGCACTTTTTCAGAAACACTTTTGTAAAAGCCTCAGAGTAAAATAATAACTGTCTGTAAATGTCAAGTATCACAAATTTCACTTTTTTGTGATGCATGATCTTGTTTTTTGTTTCAGTGAATATTCTCAAAAAGTTTTCTGGGACACAGTTAAGTTACCTTGAAGACTTTGATCCAAATATGTGGTATAGACTAAAGAATTGAAATGAAGAGGGGTTTTTCCTTTCAGCCTCAAAAGAGAAATCTACATATACACAAATGTGAAAGAATAAGTGCATATTGGTGGTACTTAGAAGTTGGTTTCAGAGAGTTCTGGCCAAGATGGAGGTATGAAGAAGCCCTTCGCTTCCTCACACAACCAAAAGGAGGAAAACAGCCAATCTAAAACGAATAAACAACCGTAAGTGCCCCAAAATCAAACTGCATGGAACTTTGACAACCAAGGAATTAAAGAAACAGTCAACCAGAACAACCAGACTGGTGCCCCAAGACAAAGAAATATGGCCCAAATGAAAGAACAGAGAAAAACTTCAGAAAGATAAGCAATGAGGAGAAAGCCAGCCTATTTGATAGAGAATTTAAAGCCCTGGTAATCAAAATGCTCACAGAACTGATTGAGCTTGGTCAAAAAAGTAAAAACCAAAGGAAAGATACCCAAAATGAAATGAAGCAAAATATTCAGGGAACCAACAGTGACAGGAAGGAAACCAGGACTCAAAGCAACAATTTGGAACAAAAGGAAGAAATAAACATCCAATTGGAACAGAATGAAGAAACAACAATCCCCCCAAAATGAAGAGAGACTGAGGAATCTCTGGGACAACCTGAAATGTTCCAATATCCGAATTATAGGGGTGTCACAAGAAGAACAGCAAGAAATCGAAAACTTATTTGAACAAATAATGAAGGAAAACTTCCCCAATCTGATGAAGGAAATAAGACTTTCAGGAAGTCTAGGAAACCCAGAGAGTCCTAAAGAAGTTGGACCCAAAGAGAAACACACCAAGGTACATCATCATTAAGTTACCCAAGATTAAAGATAAGGAGAGACCTTAAAAGCAGCAAGGGGAAAGGAGACAGTTACCTACAAAGGAGTTCCCATAAGACTGTCAGCTGATTTCTCAAAAGAAACCTCACAGGGAAGAAGGGGCTGGAAAGAAGTATTTGAAGTCATGAAAGCCAAGGACATACATCCAAGATTATTCATCCAGCAAAGTTATCATTTAGAATGGAAGGGCAGGTAAAGTGCTTTCTAGATAAGGTCAAGTTGAAGGAGTTCATCATCACCAAGCCATTGTTATCTGAAATGTTAAAGGGACTTATCTAAGAAAAGGAAGATAAAAAACATGAACAGTAAAATGACAACAGACCCACAACTATCAACAATGAACCTAAAAGAAAAGAAAAACAATGAACAGGGACAGGAACAGAATCAGAGAAATGGAGTTTCCATGGAGGGATTTCAGTGCGGAGGGGAAAGGGGGGAATATGGGGGAGAAGGTACAGGGAAGAAGAAGCATAATTAGTAGGCATAAAACAGACAGGGAGAGGTCAAAAATGGTATAGGAAACAGAGGACTCAAAGAACTTATATGTACAGCCCATGGACATGAACTAAGGGGGGGGGAATGCTGGAGGGTTGGGGAGTACAGGGTGGAGGGGGAGTAAAGGGGGGGAAATTGGGAAAACTGTAATAGCATAATCAATAAAATATACTTTAAAAAAAGAAGTTGGTTTCATCTCTCAAACTCCGTGTGTGAATCCTGGGACAGTGAAGTAGATGCTGCCTGAACACAGTGGAATGTAAGCAGTCCTGTTGGGGGTGACCAAAGCAAGAAGCCGTTCAAAGCAAGAAGTACAGGAAAAATTTGGAGAAGAGATTTTTGAAAGATTCAACAATGAATTTAATGTAAAACTGTAAAACAAATAAATGAAAAAACATGAAAAAGGAGAACTAAAAGAATAAATAGAACTAAAAGTAGAACTAAATAGAATAATGAAATTATATTTTCTTCAGCTAATATTTTGTTTTTCTAATATTTTAGAAGTATTAAAACAATTTGTTTTATTTTGTTTCATCATAGTTTATTATAATTGTATATAATTTTATAGGGTCATCTTTTCATATATTTAAGATTTAAATATGCATGTTACATACTTTTAATTTTTAGTTTACCTTATGTTTTATAAGCAATAATATACATGTCATATAAATATATTAATATTTAATTTTCTTTTTGAAAATAGAATTAAATATTGTAGATAGTATATATATGTTAGAATTTTTGGGTCTTCCTCCCACTTTTTCTATTACTTTAGCCAGGAAGGAAAACCTTATAAACATAACATATTAGATTGGGTATATTTTGCACTGCATCAGCCGAACCCAGGGCATCACACATATTGCTAATTCAGGGAGTGGAGGTAGCGTAAGAACAAAACAATGTGAAGAAATGAAGAAGGTCTAGGATGAACCTTTAAAGGATAAAATAACTATAAAAAATAATTCTTCTGTTTTAAGAAAACATATTAATGACTAAATTTGTCCAAATGGCTATTAACATTGGTTTTTTAAAACTTTATTTCTCATGAAAGAATTTCCCCAGGGAATGCGCTCCAGGGCCCCCACTAGCAACGTGGCCCAGAAGTGTTCTAATTAACTGTACCAGAGGGTCTCCTGTGCTGTCTAGTTAATGCTTTCTATCTGCTTCTTCACTGGCCATCATGTATCATCGTTCAGCGAGTGACAGCAGTCAGGTTATTAAAGGTGTAGATATTAAATTAACAACAGTAGTAAACATTGTAGCTGTACTTCACGTCTCAGCAGAACCAATGAAGTGGATGACACTGAATCCATGCTGATATGCTGCAGTGACAGATGGGCGTCATTTAACACAATACATCAGTGGGCAACCCACGTACCACAGCTGTCCTCCACTAAATGAATTAGATCAGGGTAATTAATCTAAGGCAGAAAGTATTACTAACGTGGATGCTAAGCAGAATTAGAGAAGAATAAAATATCCTGCTCAAAAATTGAAAAGGATGTATGCATTAATATTTTAGTGCTGACATGAAGGTTTTAGATATTATTTCACTTCTTTAAAAAATTATTAAAAATTTTCCCTTTTGTTGAGAAACAAACTTACCATTTAGGGTTAAAGTGGATGATTCATATTCCTTTATTTCTCTACTAAAAATAGATGCTGCAATGAAGCTTAATCTTGTAAATACTTTTTTAAATTAAAAAATATCTCATTATCTTTTATCATGCGTATTTGTACCAGGTTAACAGAGGACTATGGATTACAGTGATAATAATTTCCGAATTAAATTCTCATTTTAGATACATTTCATAGAGATAGGTGGATGAATGGATAGATAGATGATAGATAATTTTTTCTTCTTGATATCAATTTCCTGTCAGACCAAAGATAATTTAGTTTTAAAAAGTTAGTTTTACCATAAAACAAGGTACACATTCTTAACGATTTGGAGGAATTTCTTAAATATATCATTTATTTTAAGAATCCACTTAAGGCGTATTTCCAAAGAGCTACTTAATAAATTATCATTATTAACTCTATTGCTCATTTATAATAATTCACATTTAAGACCCATAACATTTAATGTAAATTTAAGACACTTAACATTTAATATAAAAAATTGTCTCTTAAAATGGTGGTTTAAATTATTTTTATGATCTTAAAGTACTGATTTGTGATGTATATCCTTAAAAAAGAAAATGTGCTAGATGTTATAGTTAAAATTTCCAATAAATCAAACTCATGGCTTGGATAAAAGTCAGAAACTATATTTAAATAAATCACCAAACAAACAAATACACTATCTCTAATGTTTAGCATTAAATCAACGTGTGTCTAACTGTACTTACATTTTTTAAACACAAAGAACCCATAGCTTAGATGTTATTTTCCGGTTCATGAATACCTACAAATTTACGTTCTAACATTTCACTGCACGAAGTTCTGGTGTCTTCCTGTAAAACAGATTTGTGCCAGTTGTCACCATTGATTAAGCAGCGTGTCAGCCGCTCCTTTGTTACACTCCTCCTCTCGTCTTTGTTTTCCGTCTACTCTCCTTTCCAGAGGCTCTTTTCTTCTGCCTCTCAGGAAAACGGAAAAGCCTGCTGCTAATTACTACAGTTAAAATTTTTACCACAGCAGGAGATTTCCAAACACCAATCCTCTTTCTAAGAGAATTTGCTAGCTACTTTGTAGTTAGTACCTCTTAGCTGGAGGCCTGCAACAGCCATATCCAAGTGTTGTGTATTTATTACGGATGCTGAGCAAGCTGCAGCCGGAGGAAGCTACCGCATGTACAGTATTGGATTTTTAAACTTCATTATCTTGATCATCCACAATTAGAGAAAATTGTGGACTAACTGCTGGTCACATTTAAGTATTAAAATTGAAAGCATGTTTGAAGGGCAGAAAAATATAAATACACCTCAGTATGCAAGGATACTCAGTTTCTCTCCCTGAATTCTCAAACTTAAAAAATGCCCACATACTTTGAATGACTTATTTATTATAATCAATCTTGTATGTATTATGTATTTTTAACTGAAAATATAAATGATTAAATAAAAAAAGAAAAGAACTATAATATTTAATTCAATTCCATTGAACAAGGGCTGTGTTAACTTTAAGTTGAGTCTGCAATGGCCTCCATATCTTGACCAAAATAATGGGCTTGGGTTCTTTTTAGAATATTAATAAGGCTAAATTTTAGTGGGTTTGAACTTTTTGTTTTAAGGGGACAATTGTCTGAGATATTATGAGTCCATTTTCAGTGGTTGTTGAGCAGAAACAATTCAAAGACCAACTTTAATTGTTGACCACTTAGAGACATTTTGCATTATGTTCAGAAGCTATCCTCTCATAGCTCCATATAGTTTAAGCTCTATACTCTGATCCATGAGCAATAGTAAAATACTGCTATAAACTAATTTTATTGCTATAAACTGTGATATGACAATATGGAGTGACAAAAATATCTTGCTGTCCTTCGCATACAAACCTGACATTGCTGAGTCCCCAGTATTAAAATATACATTTTTAGTTGTATTCACATCCTGATTTTTCTCTTTAAGAGCTCTCTTATCTTTTAATCTTGTGAATATTATTTTAAATATCTCAACTGGAGTTTTCTTATCTCAAGGACAACCTTGAATTGTTTAGATGCTCAAACACGAGAGAGAAAACACATTTCCATATTTAATATTTTAGTCGTTTATGACCGAGCAATCTCACAGCCATTTTTCACTGATCAGCATACACGGACTGGCACAATGTAGTTATGAAATGGTTTTGTCATGGAAAACACACGCATTGATAAGACAAGAATTTTTTTTTAATTTTATGCTTCAGTTATGGTTGATATGTCATATTATTTCATATTAGTTTTAGGGGAAGACAAGAATTTCTTTGTGCAAAGATATTTTCTTAATGACCAAACTGCAGCCTTTTTGAAAGATGCTCTCATTCCCTGACAGGACACAACAAACTACCTCCTAGACAAAACCAAACCAAAACCCAAACCAAACCTGCTTGGAAGTGATTGCTACCCATCAGAGCACCATTTCAAGGACCAGTGGTTGGATTTCAGATTCCAGTCATGCAGACACCATCTTTCATCTTGAATACCAGCCATTAGCAGGGTGCTTAACCATAAATCTGATGAATGCAATTTCATTATGATAGGATTTTCTATAGAACAGAGTTCACGATTTAGCATGTAAGTCTTGAACTTTAAGTCAAGGTATGAAAAAGACTATTTTTAAACTGGTGCCTCCTACAGTTCAATTTCCCCAAACTAAATGAGAACACAGTGCCAGTTTCAGGCACTTGAAATATCCAGGTACCCCAAATTATTATTTTGGAGGCTGTAGTTGACATAGATAATACAGAGGTAGAAAGATAGTCTTTAGAGGCAAACAGAATTGTACTTGAAAACTACCTGTATAAATATTGACTAGATTATTAGCTATGCTTGGTTCAGTTTTCTTACCCAGGACATGAGAATATCCAACTTGCAAATTAACTGTGAAGATTAAATAACAATATATCAAAGTAACACAGTCAATAGGATATCTGACACATAAAAGAGGCTTAATGATTGTTTACTATTACCTTTAAATTCAAAGCCAAAGCAAAGGTAAAGTTACCAAGTAGGAAAAGCTTCTGAATTTCTCTTTGCCTTCCATACATTATCAATGATTCATTTCCCCACTCCAAAAAAGAAACAGCCTCAATGAAACTTTTATTATGCAATGTGGGAGGGGCCCTTCTGGGGGCAGCGGCTACTGCCTGACTTAAGAGACCAGATAGATGGTGTCAACATTAACTTAAATAAGAAATACCAATTAAAACATCTGATGTGGAGGGGTATAGAGAAAGAGCCCAGTTTTAATAATGTAAAATAGAGGACATTTCGACCAAGTTATTAAACATTTTTGAATGATGTTGCAGCGTATTAGCATACATGTAGTACCTTTTAGGCCTTGAGAATAGATACAATCACTCAGAGAAGGAAATGACAAAACATAGAGAAGTAAGGAACAAATCTGAAATCTGGAGAATTTGTTAATAAAGAGGAAAATAATTGTGAGCGTGTGCCTGCACACGTGCGTGCTTTGATGGTGAGGATGATTAAAGATTGGCGTCGTTAAGAAGAGAAATAACTGGTCTCCTTGGACTGTGGAAGGAAATAGAAAAGTAGCCAGGATAAGTCCATTATAACATTATAATTAGAGAAGAACATCTCAGGGTTTCTACATAGAGCAGCGATTTTCAACCTCCTTTAACAAGAATTTCTAAAACATGTAATACCTGACTATTTAGTCAGGGGCACTGACCACTTTTCCCTTAGATTGTCAAATAAAAAAATAACAACCGCCAACACTATAGCTTCATCCAGTGTGAATGAGTGAAAATTATACCTTTTTTTCCCCATATGGGCAAACTAATTTAGTGATTACTTTATGTGTGCTATGAGATGGAAAAGATATAATCAAAATCATACCTTTTTTTGTCAGACTGGCAAACTAATTGTAGTAATTAGTTAATGTGTGCCATGAGATGAAAATGTTGAAAATTGCTGGCATAGAGGATTAAGACACAGTTGAGTCTAAGAATCTGAGGGTTATTGAGAATAGAGATTAAAAAAGGGAAAGAATGAAATCAGGCTCTTAGAGGAGAGGCCAGGACAGGAACTGAGGTCTTCCTCCAGGGAAGACAGGAGGGGGTCGGGTGGGGTACAATATAATGAAGTGGATTTATTAAAGGAAGGAAGACCCTGACATTTATTTTTCCAATAATTTTAATGAGAAAACAGAAGCAATAGAAAAAAATGGGTTATCTATCAAAACTAAGGTATGGGCCACTCCTATAATATACCACTCAATTTATTCCTGGATTAAAAGATTTGATTATTTAACTTTAGGTTTATGATAAACCCAAGAGATTTTGAAGGAAAATCTCTTTTTATTGAAGACATGGTTCATCAATTTTTAAATTTGCCAAAATATAATCTTCAACCACTATAAACATCTTTATTATGAAAGTAATGCATCCCTGCAGTTTTGATAAAAGTTAAAGTTATAAATACAACAGATACATTTTTATTAGAATGATGTATATGAAGATTGAAAGCACTATTTTAATTACTTGGGCTTTGCTACCTATTCAATCCTTTTCCCTTAAGTGTTCATTTGCTCTTGCTGAGAAAGAGTAAAAGGATTACAAAATGCGGCAGTTGGGTGAAGGCCCACATGGTGAAGGAGCACCCCACGTCTTCTCCCTCTGCATACATCACATCTCTCACAGCGATCCCCTTCTTTTGAGTCAGCACGAATTCCCTGGCGATTATTGACAAAAAGAGTGAGCTATTGGTGCTGAAATCAGTGGCCTGTGGATCTAGCCCTGGCCCTTAGTATATTCCTTGTCTTTATGTACCATGGATCAGGGTTGCAAGGCCTTATCTTTCTTTTATCCAAGTCTTTATAATAATCATTTTTATTTAGTTATGATTCATATTCAAATGTTATACCTTGGTGTTGTGCACTGTATTCCTGTTAAAAAGCAAGGACTCAGGAATGCTTGTTGAAGTGAAATCAAATCCTTAATACATATCCTAAGAAAATGTGCTAACATTATGTCTTTCGGTGATTTCTACCTGAAGAATAAAAGAACTGTAATTTGGTAATTCATTACTTGAATAGGATGTTTTGAAATCTTTTATTTATCTCTCCGTTAACACTTCAGCTGAAAGGTAGATCATTGATAAATTAAAATAACTCTTTTTTCCCCAACTTTCTCTTTTAGGAACGTGATAAAGACAAAAGAAATAAAATTATTTGAAGCTGATTCTAAGGTGAGCTGGACTTTCATGTTCCCTTCGTTGTCTGTCAAATCAGTTAACGAAAGAAAGGCCTATACAATACAAAGCAAAAGATAATCTTATATATATGTGCAATCATACATATACATGCATATACACATATATGTATATAGAGGCATGCATGCATATATATATGCATATTATATGTCTGTGTGTGTATTCCTCATAGGTTTCAGAAGAATACGCATAGGAGCATATATTTTCTTCATGGAAATGGCTGATTCAATTCAACCTGCTCCATTTTTCTCCGAGAAAAATTTAGTACATGAAAGGTCAGAATGGGATCCTTAAACAAATGTATGTAGAACATCCATGAAAGTGCCACAGTGAATGTTTCACCTATAGAATATTTCCTGGCATCGCCAGCCTTGCAAGCTAATGGAGGACAAACCCAGATCGAAGCAAACTTAGGAGGTTTGATTAGCTCAACAAAGCTTATGGAGGCGTGTGCAATTTTACAGCTATAAGAGCTATTGCAGTTGTTAATAGATGTCATCCAAACTAATGGTCACATTTAGGACATTTCAGTCACCATTGTTCACTGATTCTAACCAATGAATGTACTTTCAACTCTAGTTAAACTGGTTGGTTTCAATTCATGTATGTCTATTATGTAATACGCATGCTTAGATGTCAAAATGGCTTGCATTTGCATTATTTACATTTCAGCTTTGCTATTTGCCAGCTCTGTGGCCTTAAAGTATAATTTTACCACATATGCCCTGAGTTTCCTCACTGTCAAGTGAGTGTGACCTATGTAATTCCTTCTGCAGGGAATAAACATGATTGTGTACATAATGCCTCTAGCATAAGACCGGGCATGTAGTGGGTGCTCTGTAAAAGTTAATTTTTTTCTGCTTTTTTCTTTCCCTAAGTGGCAGTAAAGACACAAAGGGTCTTTAAATCTTACAAGCACAGTCCCAAACAGAAATTGAGCTCTGAATATAATTGGAGATAATGTGATCTTTGGTTATCAAATTTACAGGTGCTTCCAATTTCCAATATATATATTTAATATACATATGTGACTTTTCACCAGTATGTGAAAGGTTGCTCCCACTAGGAGCCATCCTGATGACTTCTGACCTGTCTCACTGTAGTTATTTAGATGGGACACCCTCAGAGTAGACATCATATCATTGCTTATTACAGTATTATGGTTGAATGGCTTAGGTAAACGTCATTACATCTTTTTCAGTAGGACATTTTGTCTCCATGTGGACACAATGGTGGAGAATTTGTCTTCTATTTCTGGTGCCGTTCTATCCAGGGAAAGCCAAAACAACAAAAAACGGTGTTTTAAATCTGTTGTCTGACATGGTCTTCTATATACATGTCTTAATGGGAAACATTATTATTGAATGCTTGTTAATGAAAATTAAACACAAATGTATTGGCGACCTTCCATATGCTTGGCAGTTGGCTAGGTCCTTTACTTTGAGGGTCTCTCAGTCTGGAATAATTTTCTTTCTAATTCTCATAATGTTAACTAATTTACTACCTTAACATAATTTAGATAGTTGACTACAGAGTGATGCTATGCATAAAGATTTTTACTCTCTGAAAGACAGCCCTGACAGGGAATTAGTGCAGCTGGTGAATCACACACACACGGAGATCTATCATGTAAGTATTTAATTCTTTTCTTCTAAGGTAACCTAAAGGCACTATATTTTTACAGAGACATGAACTTGTTTGAGAACAGAAGCCATTAATCTTTCCCATAACAGGCTGCTGAATCATTCCCATTCATTCTGTCAACGTCACTTTACAACTGAGTTTCAGACAGTTTTTGCAAAAATAAGATGTAAGTGTTCGAAAATGCTAATAATATTCTCAGCAGAGTATTGCTAATTATGTCTTCAGTTTATATTTGCTTAAGGCTTTTATGTTGCAATAATCCCCTCTTCAGTTTTTCCATTTCCATTACATCACACTTGGCTGGTGCTAAAATGAGGGCATTCTTTGGCTGATAAGATTCTACTTCCCCTCCCTAATGGATGCTACTTGGACACAGAACTTTTCTATGAAACCCCAAGCAAATCTCTTAAATGATGGAAGGGACAGTGATTATTTTGTCAATCCATGTAGAAGATACTTCCTCATAAATACACTTCATAATGGCTCCCATTTTTTCCCTTTTTATATTTTTGGACATGCAAAATCCACTATATTTTAAGAATTTTTAAGTGAGCAAAGTTACCTTTCCACTTGGTATGTCAAATTAATAACAATACCAAAAATTGAGGAATAATTACATTGAAAATAAAATTACTCCACTCTCCACAGGCTTTTACATTGGAAGTGTCTGTGATGCCTATGCTTTTTTGTAAATAAGCATTTTATTTTAGAGTGGATTTAGATTTACAAAAAAAAAGTGCGAAGATAATACAGAGCATTCCAATATACCTCTCACCCTGTTTCCTCTACTGTTAACATTTTATATTAGTCTGGTATATTTTTTCACAAATAAAGAACCAATTTGATCCATTGTTATTAACTAATGTCCATACTTTATTCATGTGTCTTTAATTTTTACCTGTGGTCTCTTTATGTTCAAAACTCCCATTCAAGATACCATGTCCCATTTAGTCATTGTGTGTCCTTAGACTGCAATAGGCCCTGACAGCTGCCTATTTTTTCCTTGTTTTGCTGTCATTTACAGTTTTGAGGAGGACTGATTTGGTGTTTTATAGAATGTGCTTGAACTAGGATTTGTATGATTTTTTTTCTTTACTCATGAATAAACAGGAATTACTGTTTTGCGAGCAGACCTATAGAAGCGAAATGTCATTCTCATATCATATCAAGGGTATAGACTCTCAACATTACTTATTTCTATTGATGTTAATCTTAATCTCCTGGCTAAGATAGTATTTATCAGGTTTCTCCACTGTAAAGTTATATTCTCCTTCCATGCTGTGCTATTTGGAAAGAAAGCAGGCACTTAATGGGGAGGGAGTTATATCTACCCCCCACGGGGTAGGGTATCTACAAAATGGATTTGGATTTTTTTCTGTATGTTGATGTGTCTATTCTTCCCCCAGTTTATTTATTTTAATCTTTTCTGTTATCAATATAGACTCATGTATATTTATTTATAGTTTGAATTATAAATTGTTGTTTATTTTTTGCTCAAATTATTCCAGATTTGACCATCGGGAGGTGACTTGTGTCCCTTTGACACACCCCCATCTTTGTGTTTTTTTGAGCAGTTTCTTATTCCTGATACTATAAGATACTCTAAATTCATATATTTCCTGCCCTGGTCTTAGAATTGCAGTTTTGCTAGGAGTTCTGGTTTCTGTTTGTAGATATTACTGTTATAAACCAAGACCTGGCACTAGCCATAATCACTTCTATTGGAGTATCATTGGTTCTAGGCCCTCAAAGCTGACAGAGAGAGGAAATATATGTGTATATCCTAATTGGTGTGTAAATTGATATCTACAGATGTTTATATTGTGTGTATATATGTTATACATACATATATGTTATACCATGTTATACTACATATTTTTAAGCTAAACATGAGTTTATACTGATGCCTCTGACTTTCTCTTTTTGTCTGTAATATCTCGTTCCAACAATGAAAACCCTGTTTCCCTCCATGCATCACTGTTCACTTCATCAATCAAAACCAGTACACATGTGTGTTTTTTTCAGAATTGTTAATGACATCTCTCATTGTGAATGACTTGATCATCTATAGTATATGGATTAAATTAACCTTGGAGAATAGCTGTCTTGTTCATTGTTATATTGTCAATGTGTAATCTATTGCCTGGAACATTGAGGGGACTCAAGAAATATTTAAGAATGAATGAAGATAAGATACAATTATTACTTAGAATGGAATCATAGCTGCAAAGATATGAACTTGGGAAATTCAGAATGATTATGGAATAAATTAGAAGGTTTTAGCTGTATTAAATTTATAGATAATAAAATAAATAACATAGAAATGACTTTTAAAAGGAAGTACTGAGAAATTCCCTCATGATTTAATAGAATTATTAATTATTAACATCACCTATCACCATGCTGTTGTTACTTTTTATAACTGATAAACACACCATTGCAATATTTTGTATGGTTAGTACAAGAAGCTATATATTATCTTACGGAAGCTTCACCTGCTTTACCAGTAATATTTTTCTACCAAAATTCACTTCATTTGATCTATGAAGTGGGCAGATAAAATACAGTATTCTCTTTTATAACTGAGACTGTCAAAGGGCAGTAAAATAAACTTACTTCCATAGTTGAGGGTATGGCAAATTCTTAACTAGAAAAAATGCAAATGAAACTTGAAAAAGAAATATAGGATAATTTTACCAGATATTGATTGGATAAACTTAATGGTCCTAAGTCTCTGTTATGACACTGTTGCTAAGTAAAGCTGTAACTATAATGGATATTAGTACCAATATTTATTACGGGATTTTTGTTCATTAATTTTAAGTATGTTATTTGAAATAATTATCCTGCTTTTTGGTATCTATATAACTATGACTCCCTTAAACTTAAAAGGAAAGGTAAACATAGAATGAATAAAAGACATTTGATCAATTTCAAAGTATCTCATCCATGAGTCTGTTTGTTGTAGTAGAAACATCTATTGATCAGGCATAACTAATGAAAAGGTTCTGATAGACAAAATTTAGTTAAATATCTTGAGGTTTTCCTCCGCAGATATTTGCAAAGGGAGATGCTGGCATTGTCTGTGGAAAGAACACCATTCTTCTCATCATTCCTAAGTAGCACTACGTTACCTCTGAGCCGTGGTCTCTGCGAATAGATTAAGTACTTCTTTTTTAAAGATATGCAAATTACTGATGTACATTTTAATAAGTATATACAGACTTAAGTTTAGGCCTGAAACCATTTTTCTACAAGTAACTGAGTTGGTCTCTTAAAATCACAGCATTTTAACACCATTCTCAACTCATCCTTTACTGAGTGATTGCGATAACCAGGTCTTTTCCACAGGGGAGAAGGAAAGCAACTAAGGAACTGTCTACAAAGTATTATAATAGTAAAGTGAATATTTGATGCTTTACATTCTTCTTCCTAAGACCAATTCATACTAACTGGTATTTTAATAATGACAGTAAGTGCAGTGAGTGGACTCAGGAACAAAAGCTTGGCAGTTGGACCCTGGTTCCAAGCAGACCTCCACCTCTTTCTGGCCTTATGATCTTGAACAAAGTGTTTGATATCTCTGAGCTTATTGCTGCATCCATTAAAAAATAATGATATTGGGTATATAGGGTTTTTAGAAATTTTATGGAATTTCTATAACAGAATTAAAAGAATAATTCCATCTTTGAAACAAAGGAGATACTTCATTTACGTATCAATGTTCATTACTACCCTTTTTGGAAACTTTGTATTTTTTATATCTTTTTATCATAAATGTTATAGGATATGAAGTAATTACCATGTATGAACCTACCCCAATTCAAGAATGAAAAAATTGTGCAGCTATGTGTTTCTTCTTCAAACCAAGTTATGCAGATTTACTGCCCTACTTTACCCTAAGACAGGAAGTAATTACAATCCTGAAATTTGTGTTTTTCATTGCCTTTTCTCTGTTGTTCTTTTTTCTACACAGTTCTTGATTTTTTTTCTTTTTAAAACTTTTTTAAAAACAGGTTTGTAAAGCTTCTACTCATCTATTTGCTAGCGTAGTGAATGATTGTTTTCCAGACCACATCCAGTCTACTGACATGCTTATCAGAAAAGCGTTTTTTATAACATGTCCTTTTGATTCCTTTCTTTCTTTCTCTCTCTTCCATTCCTCCTCTCTTCCTTCTTCTCCTTCCTTCTTTCCTTCATCCCTCCCTCCCCCTTTCCTCATGCTCCAGCCTCTGAAAACACCATTCTATTTTGTTATTATGAGTTTGGCTTTATTCTTTCTTATAATTTTTGCCTTTCTGCTTAAATTACACATCTGTTCTTGTATTTTGTCCACTTTTTTCCCATTATAACCCTTAACATGTTAATCATAGTTATTTTTATTTACCTGCATGGTGATTTCCTCTTCTGTGTCATATTTGAGTCTACTTCTGGTGCTCGATTTTTGTGTTCAAACTGGATTTTATTGTCATTGTTTTTTTGTGTCTTTCTTTCTTTTTTAACGCACCTTTTAATTTTTTGTTGAAAGCTAGATGTTTTGTATTGCACAGTAGAAATTGAAGTTCATAGGCCTCTATTATAAGAATTCCTGATAATCTGGCTAGTAGCTGTGGTTTTAAAAATGCTTACTGTTGCCATAGGCACGAGACGGTTCATGTTTCTATAGTATCTTCGGTTTTGTCTCCTTGATTTACTTGGACTACTTAAGCATTGCTATCAGAGTCAGTATTTTACACCATTTTTTAAATCCTCACCCAAGCACATGCTTTCATTGGTTTTAGAGATAGAAGAAGGGTGGGGGAGAGAGACAGAGACAGAGACAGACATCGATCAGTTGCCCTCCATACATGCTTCCAGTTGGGATCAAACCTCAACCTAGGTACATGCCCTGAGCAGGGCCCAAGGCTATATTTTACAACTCTTTAAGCTGCATTCCATCATTATTATACTGGACTTCTGGCTGTGTGGTGACAAAGTATACATGATGGTGGGTCCATTCTATAATCTTCATTCTATTGAATCCCGTCCATTCTATTGAATCCCGGTGTTTTAGTGGGCTGGGTGTCTGGCCCAGGCCCATCACAAGTATTTCTTCTCATATCGTTGTCCCCAGCCTTTGGTGAAACATGTCTATAGGAGGCTGCAGTGAGAGTAATGCCCTTAGCCACACTTCTGAGACAAGGCCACTGGAAAGTATGTCTTTGTTATGGAGAACACTCTGGGCATATTTCAAAGTGATTACTTCTCCTCTCCTCTCCTTTGCTTGAGACACTATGGAATCTTTCTTGCAGAATGTAAGAGTTAGCTTCCTTTTGGAGGCTTCAAATCATGTGTAAGTGGGTCAAGCAAAATGTATCCTTGTTCTGAAGTTTAAAGGAAATATTGAAACTTGGGTTTATTCTCTAAAATTCAGGAGCAGTATAGAGAAATTTGTTATGTTAATAATTGTGGTGGCTTACAAGGAAATCATAGTGATGGATTAGTATTATGATCTATTGGGAAGCAAGGTTATGTGACAAAAGTCTGCATTCTCCAGTATTTTCCTATATTCTATCCTTTCTTCTTTTCTTCCTTAAAGATCATAGTTTTATTAAACATAGAAACATGTTTGAAAAGAAACATATTTCTTTTCAGTTAAGACCTTTTAAAAAACTCTGTTTATAATGAAGGGGAAAATGAGGCTTATAATATTTGTCATCTTAGTTTTTCTTGGATTTGGGGGAGGATATTATATAAATTATGATCTTGGTGTCAGGGTATTGATGATTCTCAAATCAATTCAAGAACATTTTCAAAGCTAATAAAAAGGATGGTAAGTCACAGGCTTGTAGGAACACATAGAGATGATACCCCAACAGAAAAATAGTTTATCAAAATTGGGAGGATGCAAATAAATCAGTGCTCAGAGGGATATTTATAACTTTAAATACTTTATTAGAGAGGAAGTAGGATTTAAATCAATAACCAAGCCTCTACCTAAAATATGTACAGGAAAAAAAGAGCAGAGCAAACATAATGTATGTAGAACCAAAGAAATAATAAAGATCAGAATAAAAATCAATTAACTTAAAAAAACACAAAGGGAATATCACTAAAGTGCCTAAACAATTTATAATAATGAGGAAATAATAGAAATAATTTTATGCCAACAAATTAGATAAATGAAATTATACAAAGATCATGAAGATACAAACTGACTCTAGAAGAAATAGAAATCTGGATATACAAACACAAGGTAAAGCCATTGAATTAGTAATTAAAAATCTTTCCATTAAGAAAAGCCTAGGCTTATATGCCTTTACTCAGGGAATTTATCAAGCATTTTAATAGAGGAAATAAAAGGGAAAATTATAATAAGGTTACAGCACAAAATAAATAAATGCAGTCCACACACAAATGTTCAGGCCCAATTTCATTAAAAATGTAAACTCAACAAGACAACATTTTGCATATAAATTTAACAATTTCACAAATCATTAACGGGTTTGTGTGTTCTAAAGCACAGTGGAGTAGACACTACAAAGGCCCAACTTACTGCAAAACTAATAGATCCCTAGGAAAACAATTTTTATTGCATATCTCACTTTCAGGAAATAAGAAAAATACCTAAATCATCTTTTTACCCCAAACCAGAAAAATGTAAACAAAATTTGATATGTAGATCTCTAATTCCATAAAAATGTTACTGACATAAATGGTGAGAGACAATAACAAGAATGAAAAAGTAAATTTACAAAACTCCCATAAGTTTCCATTCATTTAGAAAATTATAAAACATATTTCTAAATAACTTACGGATCAAAGGAGAAATTAAAATGGAAAAAACAAGTCTTTATACTTGAATGGCAATCCAAATAATACATGTAAAATTTGTGAAATGCAGTTAAAGTGAATATAGTTTAATGTTTACACATATAAAATAACATTTGGTGTTAATTTATGAGCTGTGTCCCAGTTATGATGCTATTAATAAATACATCACAGAATAACCCCCCAAAATGATAGACATAAAGGCATAAAAAACACAAAATCATAACTTATTAAAAGAGAAAAAATAATATATAGAAGTACACAAAAAAGGTTTGTTGAGATTGAAGAGGAAAATAAAACAGAAGGCATGACTATTAGAAATTTGAAAGGAGATATAAATCCAAATTCAGTTACACTAAAAATAATGTGGGAATGCTATTATCCTTTTATACTTAAACAAAATAAATAAATGATAAGGGTAGGTTTTAAGCTTTTGTTAGACTCTTGAGTGTGCACTCTTCTACATAGCATTATAACTGTGTTATGTCATTTGAATGTACTATCTTCCAGGTCTTTCCTTCCATCTATGTATGTATCCATATATCACCTGTGTCTGGAAAACAGCACACAGAAGTCTGGACAGTCTGTGGTCCATGCAAAGTGGCAGGTACCTGCCTGTAATTCTAAGTAATGTAGACACGAATAAGTGCTGTGTGAACTACACTTTGGTGTGTCAGAGCAGAGAACAGTTACCGTGAATTTAGCATGGACACGAGGATGAGGTGAGAATTAGAAGAGCATAGATGAAAAAGCATTGGGCTTTGCGGAAAAAATGTCTGTAAAAGAGCCTATCTGAAATTGAAAGAATGAGCAAAAGTAAGAAGACAGGAAGTCTCATGTTGTGGTGAATGCATAGCATTTGTGATATGAAAAGAAGTAACTTTTAAGACAACTGGTTATTTGGATGCATATTTAGTGGTATTAAAAGAAAGCATTAGTATATCCCCAGTCTTGGATAATACATAGAGAAAATAATTTATTATTTTAATACCTTATTGGGAATTTGGAGACAAATCTTCATGAATCTCTCAGATTTGTGCACATCTTGGCTTTATGAATTCACTGGCTATAAAATCATCTTTTCAAGAATTGTTTAATAAGGCATCTTTGGAAAGGTAGAGATAAAGACTCTCTCTGGATAAAGTTTTACATTGCATGCTAACAAACAGGAGACTTCCCGTTTCTTGAGGGCGCTCAGGGTAATATGAAGATGTCTCCTTTCCAGAGATATTCGATTGTATTCCAAGACAATAAAGTCTCTCTCCAAGGGGACACAGTACAGTTTTGCCAGCATCTCCTACATCATATCAGGGTTTTCTAGTCTCAGGGTTCCTCTTTTTAATGCACGCCCACAGTATATACTGGCAATACCTAAGTCTTATCACATCATTCAGTGTTAATTAGGGATCAGGGAAATGACACTAATGGGCACCATTGCTCTAAGTAAGTAATAAAACTGTCTAACTCCATTTGTGCTCTTTGTCTCCTTGCCAGCTGAATCTATGGCAGCGTGATAGCAGTTGCCATCACGCTGCTGCTTAGGAGCCACTTGTCTGATTGACATTAGGCTCATTTTTCTAAAATCTGCAATGGCTGGGAAATAACTGATTGAGAGCTGCCAAGAAAAATACAGATAAACACTCAAATGATTACATTGTATATTTAGGTCATTCTTCATAACAATTAACTTTAGGTTTCATTTTTATTCTTCCTAAAAATTGGATGTATTAACATTCATTAGGTCTCAGGTCCGATCTTATAGAATGTGTAGTTACTTGCATATCGTTAAAATAAAAAAAGAGATTTGTGTTAACACATGAAGCTGATGGCTCACATTCCATGGCTTAATTTCATTTTTTTCTACAGGGTGTCAGCTTTAAAATTATAAAGTTAAATTTTACAAAGACATGGAAAATGTAGTGGGTCATTTTGGCTTTATGGTTATGTAGTTTGTTGTTGTCGTCTTACAGTTTAAATATCAAATGAAAATTTGATTGTCAGTGACTCGTATGCTTTTTAGTTCTTACATGAATGAGGTTTAAATTTTTAAAGGAGATTAACATTTTTTCCTAAATGTATTCAAAATTAGTAACTGTATATTACTATACACCTTATACTGAGAACAAAATAAATAATCTACAATTAAAGATTTTTAATATAGAAAGTATAAGGGAGGCCCCACCAAAACTGAAGTTTATTTATAAAAATTATGTATTTATTCTTACATATGAAACTTTAGTCATCTTCAAAGTACTCTCCATTTGGTACAATACAACTATTGAAATATTTTTCCACTACTCAAAACTGCTTTTGAACTCATCTATTCTGATGTCTTTTAGTGTTTCTGCCATTTTTTGTTGCACCTCTTCCACACCTGGCAAAACATTTCCCTTTGGGGAATGTTTTCATCTGGGGAAACAAAAAAAAGTTGCTTGGAGTGAGGTCAGATGAATAGTCAGGGCGGAGCCCATTTTTTGGTCAAAAATTGCTGAACACTCAGCACGTGGGGGCAAGTGCACTCCTAAGTTACCCATCGTGAAACAGGCAAGTGTGCTGAGAGAGTCTTCAAAAAATTCACTGAAGCCAATGCAACCAACCATTCACAACACCACCAGCAGGCACACTGATACAGAAGGGCTCCTAGAACACTCCCCTAGCGGGGGAAGCCTGTACTACAAGGGGTCTGCTCTCCAGAAGGTAATTTTCTTTTGGGGGAGTTCACCCTTTATATGGTTCTCTTGTCAGATTAAATAATCATAGAATACATTTTTGTAGAATACAGAGACTTGTCCTTCAGGTCTGACTTCTTAAAGTTTTTCAAAAGCTTAGCTCTGCTTTTTGGGTAAAGGTGGAAGAAGTAATCTTTAGAAGGGTATACTTGCAAAAAGTACTGTCAACTAACATATTTTTGAAAAAAATTATAATTTCAATATTATATAATCACTATACCAAAATAGGAGAGAAAAATGGCATTCTAGTTAATAAATAAAAGACAGAGGTCCATTCTAATAGCTGTTAGTGTTAAATATGGAAATCCGGATGGTTTAACATAAGTATTTATTTTAAATTGAAATTATAAAACTTCAATGAAGCTTATTGCTAAACAGAATTGTAAAACCAAATCCCTGTTCGCCGCCAAACACGCACATTGGCACAAAGGACCACATCTTTAGAAACTACCACTACTGCTGAATTTTCCTCTATAGTCTCTAATGGTAGAAACAAAACCATACAAATATGTACTTAATAGGTGTTACGGGTTTAATATTGTGGTGAAGTAGAAACATAATACTGTAGACACTGAAAATGAGGTTTCGGGTTTTAAAGTAGTTATTAGATATTTGATCTAATCCCTATAAAGCAATAATTTATAATACAATAAATAATGCAGATTGAAAGTATTAGACATGGTTTCAGTTTTGTTATTCACAATTTTTGTTGTCATGACTGAGTCAAGGTTTTTTGATTTATCGTTTATTTAATTGTACAGATTGTCATTTGTGAGTTTAAAAATTCATTCATATATTTATTTCTTCAGCAAATTGTTTAGTGGCTACTCCATATCAGACACTGTCTGGCTGCTTATTTTATAGCAGTGAAGTCTCTGCATTCACAGAACATGTACTAAATTGGGTTGAAATGGAAACTATATATATGAACAAATACTTCTATGTCAACTGGTAGCAAATACTGTGAAGAAAAACAGAGTAGAATAGGCGAAGGGGATAATGGGGCCAGTGTCAGCAGCTCAAACTCACCATGATTTTTTTCTGTCTTGAATTTACAGCTACCAAGAACTATAAATTCAATGTCATTGCCTGTGATGTACTATCACATGTTCATTCATCAATGCATCCTATGGGTATTTAGAAAAAAACTACTATGTGTAAGCCATTATAGCAGTTACTATTTTTATCTGGGTGATTTCAATTACTCTATATTGAATAGATTTTAAAATAATGATTCTCTGGTTTATAACAATATACATGGATTATGTATACATAGTTATAATAAGAGGAATAAAATTCCTTGTGCAATGTATTAAGTATGATGCATAGCAGAAATTAAATCTCTTTCATATATTTATGCAAACTTACATAAAAGATTTCTTTTATGAGTTGGTATAAAGTGGTATCAGTTACAAATTTGAAATGATGACCATAATACTTTTGCAACCAGGAAAGTCTTCCCATACACTTATGAGTTGACTGTATAACACTTTGCCCTTATTTGTTTTTTTTATGTTTCACCACAGCTCCCTGTAAGTAAAACCCTTCCTTTGGCATTGCTGGAAAAACTATTCCACTAGAGCTCTCCCAGAGTTCATTGTACTGGGAAGGAGATAGTTTGATAGTCTGGTCTAGGGACAAATCTAGTACTCTGCCTGCACATAGTAAGTGCTCAACAAATATTTCTTGAATCAGTGAATAATTCTGTCTTAATAATTATGTTTGATGGCATAACTCAGAAACTGGCAATGGTAGCATTGTTATGGATAAATTAATTCCTTACTACTGATATATGAACTTTCAGTTCAATAAAATCATAATCTAATGTTAATCTTCCAATAAATGACAAATACAATGATGGCACAACATATGAAAATCTCACTGACCTTGCAGACATGTCAGCATTAATAAGAAGGAGAGAAAGGAAGCTGCCATCAGTAGATATACGCCCTGTGGCTTGGTTTGTCTGACCAGTGCATTAAGTAGTCTTTGAAGAATGTAAGCCACTGTGATGGATATTTCATACATCATGGGCATATTTGGGGCTGGGGGGTTCTAACACAAAATGGTATTCGAAGAGCTTAAAGATCCGTTGTCTCCCGCCTACATACCTCTTTTCTACTTAGCTCTCTGTTGTACCAAACCTGTGTATTTCCGCTACTGGGCCTTACTATGTATGACCCTGTCTGTGCCCTGCACACGTCTTCTTTCCCTCGTCGTCCTGATCTCCTGTGTAACCGTAAAAGCGCGGTACCTATGTGTACTTCTAGAAAGCCTGTCTTGGTCCTATTCTTAAAAGAGTTACCAGTTTTGTTATCTTTGTGGCATTTATATGTTTAATATGAGTCCTTAGTCTATTCATCAAACTGTTATTTTTCTCCTCAGGCCATGTACTTTTTGGTCCTTTCGTGGTTGAAGTATATGAAACTGCCACTTTTTAATAAATCAATTCCTATGGTTCAAAATAATATTAATGTAGCAACATAATTAGTTACATAATTATAACATAATACATGCATAACATTTTATATACTACAGTGTGGATATATAGGAGGCTAGGCTAGAAAGTATTCAGCCATGCAAGATAGAGACATTTATTGAAGAAGACACAACATACAAAAATCATTGTACATAAGACAATGATGCCTCAGTCCCCTTCAAAGTAGACACCTTGGGATTTCACACAGTTCTCCCAATCACCACCAGCTTTCCAGTAGTATCTTCTTCAATCTCATCAACAGTCTGAAATCCCTTCCATTTCAAAGGTGATTTTAGTTTGGGGAAAAGCTGGACATCACAGTACACCAAATCTGGGCTGTAGGGGGGCTGAGTTACCTGGGTGATTTGATGTTTCACCAAAGACTTGAATGAGACATGATGCGTGAGCAAGCATGTTGTCATGGTGAAGCTGCCAGTCACCAGTTGCCCATAGCTGCAGCCTTCTGAATCATCCAAATAGTTTCTGCAGAGGAATGTTCAAGCTTAACACAAGCTTAACATTTGCTCTAGATTCATTTCTCTTCTCAGTCATTTCTCTTCTCATTTGCTCAGTCATTTTGAATGTGATGGGCACACACAGTACGTATGCTCACTCAAGGGCTTATACTGCCTCCATGGACTAGTGAGCGAAGTCATCATTGTTCATGCATGTGCATTCCAGTTCACTCTCCTTGAGGTGAGTGAACCAATGTCATGCAAATAATTTTCATTATATTAACAATGGTTGGACTTTTTCCGGACTGACCTTATATATATCAAGAGTACTGTCGTCATCATCAGTCTAACATAGTCTCTGGCACATAGTAAGTACTCAATAAATGTTTCTGATTGAATCAAAGGTAGTGAGATTAGTCTTAAGTGCTGAAGCACTTACGGCTTTTTCTCGAATTTGTAAACTAAAAAAAGTTTTGATCTCCAACTCTGGGATAGATGTTGGTGATGCTGGCATTGGATGCCTCCTTATATTATTCCAGATAGGACAGCAGAACATGAAATGAAGCGCCAAGAATTGCTTTCCCAGACCTATGAATATTATAGTTTGTTGCCTGTTGAAGGATTGTTATGAGAATTTATAACTCTCATCCAAACTACTAGTCTCAAATCTAGTCCTTAAAGATTGTTCAGGTATATCTTGAGTTCACTATATTAATTTATATCTTGGCTTGTTGAGGTTTTATAGCCTGCAGATGCCCTGAGCAGCACAAGTGATATCGTTGGATTGTGGTAGATACTGGTTGGTAGAAAAGATTAGAAAACACTCGGTGAGGTATATTTAGCAACAGGTTAAATAAAAATATCTTCTAGTGACCTTTCCCCCTCACCAATTCCCTTACGCTAGACAGGTCATGACACAGTAGAATTTTACTTTTTATAATAAATATTTTTTGACATCAGATATGCCCCATGGAAGATAACATGCACTAAAGATTAAAATAAAAACAAGTGAAAAGTCTGCAAAATCCTGAAAATCTTAAGATAAGTTTTAACTTATAAAGATACCAGAAGTTTTTTGAGTATACATGGGCATTTGCAGAACAAGGATTGGTACGTCTTTCTCAAAATGGCTTATTCTTGTGTTTTGACACAAGAAGGTGGTAAATATTCCATGATCTAAGCCTTCAGTAGTCACTGAAAAACCAGGCCTTCAAAGAGAAGAAAAACAAACAAACAACAACAAAGGACTTGTGTTTGCATCTACCGTTGCTTTTATTACAAGGAGAGTGAGTGTGGTGGACATAGAAGCTACCGAATAATAACCAGATGCTTTTCAATTTATATGAGCTGTCCTTAAAAATCAAATTACTAGGTATTTAGTTTCCTATTCATTCATTTTTTCCCAATATCATGTATTGGTGTTTTTTTTCCTACCTGTAATAAATAACAGACTGGATATACCCTCCACTTGAAACTGTCAGAAACTGGAAACAATATATTAAAAAATGATTTTCAATACACTTGATACTATGCATTTCTTCTGACACTTCCAATCCCCAGTCGAAACTCCCAAATTAAAAAGGCCACTATAGTGGTAAATTTGTAATACACAGAGATACTTTCTGAACCATAAATGGAAGTTGGTAAAAGCCTACTATTACAAGATTCAACACTAAGAAGAAAATCAAAGTACACAAAAGAGCTGGAAAATAATTAGTTTAATCAGCCAACTTCAAAGTCATCATTTTTGCCAAGCATCCTTAGTAGGACACCTTTCTCAACATGCGGAACTGGATTTCTCATGAGAGTTTCTGTTGGTAACTGAATTCAGCATCTCTTTGCCACAAAGACACTGATCTGAGAGAGCGAAAGCAAAAACAAAAAAAAAAGGTAAAATATGTATATATATATATATGTAAATAAATAAATGGCTATTTTGACTTGAGAGATGAAAACTGTTTTAAAACACTTGAGATCATAATTGGCTAATTGATGCCGGTAACTTATCCAGGCAGCTGAACCGAGAGTGTTTTGAAGGTCCTGCTCAGAGACTCATCTTGCATGCATAAGGGAGAGTGGCCATGAACGAAGAGAAAGCTACAGTGTTCTTTCTCCTCTGGCTTAGTCTTAGCATTTTGTGGAAGTTGCATGAAGAATCAAGAATCAAAAGAGAAATGACTTGAGAGCTTATTTTGTAGAGCAGGGTGGTTTAGTCGAAGCTTTGACTGGAATACAGTGGCCTTGTGTTCAGCCCTGTAGCGGAGGCACCACTAATTATTTACATCCCGCTGGAAAACCGGCTTGACTGCCCTTACAACAGCTGCAGTCTCGCCACGTGCGCAGCGCAGCGAACTTGGCGCGAGCGCTCCCGAAGAGCTTTCGGGGGCGCGCGGCACTACAAGCAGGTAGAATCATTGTCAGAAGAGTCTTCTGAAGAGTCCTGGTGCATCAGCAGCAATTAATGCAGGTGGTATCGTAGACAAGGGAGCTAATGAGCTTTAATATGCATGCAGGTGAGGGAGTGCTGAATCAGTAGAGCCATTAATGAACCTATGACAGCCTAATTAGCTACAATTTAAAATCTATGGAATCTAATCAGAGAAGCTGAACACTGCTGCAAATCTGTGTATGAATGAGTCTTTCTAAATACTCCAATCTGTTGCTTAGTCACTGATTGATAGTAATTGCTTTTTTTCCTCTATTGTGTATAGGAAAATGCCCAATTTTTCTCTGATAGGGGAGGACACAACATTGAAGTTAAATGCCTATGATATTTAGCTGCTTAAGTTTAATCAGTGGATGTTTAAAAAAATCTAAGTAAAATTAATTCTTAACTCTGAATATAGATGAATAAAAATATAACACCAGCTTCTTATATATAGGATTGGCAAAGACTTCATAATTGTTAATCAACTCCAAATAGCATATCCGAAAAGCAAGCAAGGACAATATAACATGTGCATGTATGAATTGCATTTATTAATCCATAATTTATTTTAAAAGACCTTATTTATGTTAGTTATCAGAGATAACAGGGCAAAAATAGTTTTGTTGAAGGCTTGAAATAAGAAATAGTTTTCTGAGTTAAAACAATTTGTTAAACCTTCTATTTTAAAGTGGCTGAAATAAGTGTGTTTTTAGAAATTGAGAATCATTTATGAAGGCATGAGGTAATACTGTTTTGTAGTGTGCATTTGGTCATAACTGGCGTGTAAAAGGTACAAGCAGTTTTTCTAATCTGACATTTCACCCTTATATCACACGAGTCATCTGAAACCTTAAAGAACGTTGTAGGCTTTGATTTATTGAGTCTTATAACACCACCGGAAGACAGGTCAATGTGGCTGTCCTCGTTTTACAGTCAGCTCAACTCAGCTCCATTTGCTGAAGGTCACAAGTGAGTCAATGGAAGAAATATAAAAAGACACCCAAGAAAGCTCAGAGTGCTACTCCCTTACTTTTTCCATTTGATAAATGGTGTACCTAAAATTCTTATTTTCCAGATAAAAAACTGTGTCTCTAATTTTTTAATATCAACTTAGAAAAATACCTTGGAATTCAGGCTTGTAATTGTGTTATTTTTAAATGTCGATATCTGGTGCATAAGTACGATGTTACCAGTTAACCAAATGATGAGAACTGCCACATTTGTTCACTGGTGTCAGTAGAAGTGATCTTAAAGTGTTGTTTTTGTTAGATTAACCACCAGCTATTGAGGCTGCAACCTAGAGAGGATAAAATGGAAAGTTTTCTGTAGTTAGAAACACGTGAAATTAAAGAAAGAAAGAAAGATGAAGGAAAGTGGGGAAGGGGGATAAATAGAAAACACAACTACACAAACATAAATGCACCCACTAAGGACTTCAAATGGGGTGGTTTACTAAAAAGTCTGAGGATGCATATAATCCATTGGATTTGATTTTAGTGGAATCTCTATATAAAAAGAGAGAAAGAGAAGGGTGTGAATGAACTTAGAAATCTCAAATGATATGTTAGAACCATTTTTGACGATGTGTTAATACTTCTGCAAATCTTTATTGCTAGTTTAAAAAATACATTGCACAGAAAACTTTCTGAAATGTTGTGTTTAACTGATATTCACTTCATCTTTGCTCCGAAGAATTATTTCTTTCAAGTTTGACACCATTATGGCCCTACCATATTTACTCTTGTGTCAGCCATTATGCATTAAATCCAGGAACAAAATAAACTCTAAGGCAAATATTTTGTAAACCCTACTGGCGTGAAAGTGTTTGCTAAAGTGTCCATTTTCTTGCAAACCTTCCATTTAGAATGTTGTCAAAACTTTGGCATATTAACTGCTAAAATTTTATTCCACCCAATATGATACATCTTATTCTTAAAATCATGAAACTTGATCATCTCTCTTGACTTAATTAGCAGGAATAGGTAGTCCCTGCATACTGTTTTGTTTTCATATGCTGTCCTATAATAATCAAGTAATTGGAAAATGGTCTAGATATTTTGGGATTTATCTTTCCTTTTATATTTTTGTGGATATAATGTGAGTAATTTTTCTTGACTAGTTCTCTTAATAGCTTCTTTAATGAGGCATTATGTGTATTATTAAATGTGATTATATATATATATATATGTATATTTTACTGTACTTGGTCTATCTAAATTTGATAGATAAAACTGCCACATGCACTGCAATGGTCTGGCAACTTGGGATCAGGAGATTACATTTAAAACACTATAAAAGCATGTTTTGTGTTATTTATATAAGTTTCATTACATAATTTTTCATGCAAATACCATCCTGTTCCTCTATAGTCAGAGTGAACTATCAGAAAGAGATTAAGAAAACTATCTCATTTACAATTAATTGCATTTAAATGTCCCTGGGGATAAATAAACCAAGGAGATGAAAGACCTGAGCACTAAAAACTACAAGTCATTGATAAAGAAACTTAAAAAGACACAAATAAATCAAAAAGATATTCTTTGCTTATACATTGGAAGAATTAATATTGTTAAAATGTCCATGCTTCCCAAAGTAATCTACAGATTCAGTGCAATATCTATGAAAATTACAATGACATTTTTTATAGAAGTAGAACAAACAATTCTAAAATTTATATGGAACCACAAAAACCCCAAGTAGCCAAAGAAATCTTGAGAAAGAACAAACTTGGAAGCATCACACTTCCTAGTTTCAAACTGTATTACAAAGGTATAGTTATTAAACAGTATGGCATTGGCATAAAAACAAACACATGGATCAATGGAAGAAAATAGAGAGTCTGTAAATAAACCTATGCCTGTGTGGCCAATTAATTTATGAAAAAAGAATCAAACATATAAAATGAAAGAATAGTCACTTCAATAAATGGTTGGAAAACTGTCTACTTGTGAAGTATTTTGCCTTAGAATAGAACATGGAGAAAGGGATTAAGTGAAAACAGGACAGCCACATGCACGAGACTGAAACTAGAACCTTTTCTTACACCATACAAAAAAATAAACTCAAATGAGCTAAAGACTTGAACATAAGACCAGAAATCAAAAAAATCCTAGAAGAAAATATGGGGGATAAGTTCCTTGACATTGGTCTTGGCAATGATTCTTTTGGATTCAACCCCAGTAGTAAAGGCAAGAAAAACAAAAAATAAACAAATGGGACTGCATCAAACTAAAACACTTCTTCACAGCAAAGGAGACCATCCATAAAATGAAAAGGCAGTACACAAAAAAACAAAACAACAACAAAAAAAACCCCTAAAATAACAATGCAGGATGTTTTTAGAAATCTTTAATTTTATAAAAACCTAAGTTCAAAACATTTTTATACACAATTTTTGTTTTTAAATATTCTCATGGTATCTATCTCTAACACACCTCACACTTGTAGCTATCAGTTGGAGTTATTGGACTGGTACTGAAAGCTAAATCCAAAAAGGTGCAGCAACTTTACTAAAGTCAAACAGACATTCACAGACCAAGTCAGGTGATAAGTCTTGGCCCAAGTCCTTTTGTTAGTGATCAAAATGAGACAAAGACACAGATGTTCTCACGAACAATGGTATCTTAGTTCCTTGGTGAAGATCTATTGATAGTGTTGATTTTTTTTTTTCATTCAACGCACATTTCAATCTGATAATATCACAATTGGTTTATAAATTGTACCTATAACAATAAACTGCCAAGTGGAGAAATTGTCTTTTTACCAGAATTACTGAGGTCAGAAGCCATGGATGTCATAAAAATTTGATTCAAAGTATCTAACTTTTCAAAGACTCAGCAGCGCCCTTTTCTAACAAAAATGAAACCATGCAGACTGCTGCCGCATGGACTTCATTCCCTTTTTTAATTTTTGCTTCGCTTGGATGTGAAGATATCCTGTGTGACTGAACCATCTCATCCTGAAGAGTCAGCACTGCTGTTGCCGTGGGAAGAGCTATATTGAGAACTTTATTATGCTCATCTGAAAAGCAAAATCAGTGATAATGAACAACTTACAGGACAGCTGAAAGCAGTTAAATCATTTACTTGTAATGCTCTCAAGATCTTAAAATGCTCCAATATATAAAACATGTTCAGTCACTGCAGCACTTCTACACTCAGATGAACCCTTTAGAATCAATGGGGGTTTTCATTTACTCTTTCTCCTTAGTCTATTGTAAGCCAACAGTATTCACAAGTAGACAGTTTTCCTACTTTCTCCTTTGACTTAGATGTTTAAATCCATGCAGTGTTTTCAATCCAGAGAAACAAGCACCTCTTAACCCGGGGTCCTCTGATGAGATATTGTTTATTTAGAATAGCGAAAGCCTCAGTTTACAGGTCTTGGGAAATGGGTTCCGACCTGGCTGGGTCACTTACATTAGCTGTGTGACTAGGAAATTCACTTATCCAAAACTGACTCACCTTTCATGTCTGCAAAGTGGAGCATAACAGTCAAACACGCTTTACCTAATTACTGGCATATTCCTGCAGGTCAAAGGTGAGATCCGAAGAGAACCAGCTTGTATGATCGTTAAAAAGGTGAGTTTTAATTCTGGATATGCCACCAATTGTCAAGTACTTTGGGCAAGATTTCCTCTTGTCTTTTAAGCCACAGTTTCTTTTTCTATAAAATGAGTAATTAAGCATTTACTTGATAAATCTATGAATGTTGAAATGATAACATAGATTTATACCTACAGACCTGCAGCAACTCCTGAGTCCTATGGCTCTCTCACTGGATTAAAGGTTGCAGGTCAATGCAGTTAAAGGAACAATGTGACTCAATCATCGCCTTGGCTTTTACTTAATACTTCACCTTTTGGCTTGAACTCATACCCGGTATCCCTATAATGGATCCAGAGTTAGTTCCTGTGTCATATCTCTCTTTATGAGAGAGACCATCAGAATTCCGCACCTGCCGTATTTGTCATATTCATCATCATCATCATTATTGTCATTGTCATCACCCTTGGTCTCTGTACACCCACTGATTAGGCTTCTGTGCCCTTGTAAACCTTTTCAATGTGTCTTCTCAAATGCTCCATCCATCATTAGGCTGAGCTGTGGTGATAGCAGCCCTCCTTTTTCACAACGGCATTTCCAAACTTTTTCTCCCTCCTCCTTGGTAAGCCCCTACCTCCCAAATTCCTTATCTTTACCCCAATCTCACTGAATTAACTGTATTTTCATTAATCATTACCCCTACTCTCTCTGCGTATCCCTCCATATCCAGCTACATTGCCATGACATGTACAACGAACACTTTCTTACCCCCCGCCTCCTGCCCTGCTCTCCCTGTCTCATATCCCTTGGCTTCATCTACTTGATGTGTTCACCTGTGCAGCTGCAGTAGGCCCATTCAGAGAAAAGGTGTGTTGATGGATCTCTTAAAATAATTGCCATAAATCTCAAATAGGCACCCAACATTCTCCTACCTTCCCATTAAAGCTTTCTGTTTGCACTTTTACCCCCAAAATGATCATTTCAGACCTTCTAGGTCATTAAATTTCTATCTCCCTCATTCCCATGCACATCACTCACCTATACTAATACACTTGAGCACACATATGCTTTGAGCCAACAAACTGGTTTTCATTTTTCTTCAGGAAATAGAGGTATTATTATATAAATTCCTTCACCTTTCCATTTTCAAATCTATCAATCTCCCAATATCCTTATTTACTTTCTTTTTCCTCCCTTCAATTATGTTGGATAAAATGTTCTTACTCCTATACAAACCTCTCACTTTTAAAGGTCTCCCTTCATTCTTACACGTAAACTTTCAGGTTGATAACCTCAATGTTTTATCTCCAGACCTGGCTAATGCTGTGTGTGTGTCGTACCTGTATTGGATGGCTTTGACCCTGTTAGGGTTGTCATAGCCTAATGCTTATGCAGAAACTCCCCGATAGAAGTCTCTGCTATGCCCACTAATAGGCCAAGAGACTTGTGCTTAAAAAAAAAAAAGCACAAGTGCCTTGACCAGTGGCTCATTTGGTTGGGTGTCATCCCACAAAGTGAAAGGTCTGCATTTCAATTACCGGCAGGGCACTTGCCTGAGTTGTGGGTTTGGTCCCGGGATGGGGCACTCTCACACCGATGTTTTCCTACCTCTCTCTATCCCTCTCTTCTCCCCTCTCTAAATATAAATAAATAAATCTTTTTAAAAAGGTTCCATATTTAGTTTAACATTCTGCGGTCACTGTTTTGCAATTCTTAATAATTTATGAAACAGAGCCTCACATTTTCATTTTACAGTGGGCCCCTGCAAGATAAGAAGCCAGTCCCACTACTATGGAGCACATTTTAATACAGCCAAGACAGAAGACTTGATTTCCACCTTCCAAACCAATTTTTCTTCTACTTATCCTATTTATATCAATTTAGCTGCTCAGGGGAAAATCTAGAACTCACATTAGATGCTTTTCTCTTCTCACCATTCGATATATTAAAAGTTCTATATATTCTGCATCCACATTTTACCCTAGTGTTCTGTACAATATACCCAATTTCTCCATTACCACAATCAACAAAGAGAAAATAGTTGTATTGGATATTGCAATGGTTCCACTTGACTCCCTTTCCACTCTTAAATTCTATACCCTCTTCACCACAAAACAGCCAGAAACATCCATATGAAATGTAAATCAGATAATACAACATCACTCTCCTAATTGGAATTCTCCTGTTCTCCCATTGTATTTAAAATTAAAATAAAATTACATTTTTAATTATATTTTATTGATTATGCTATTAAAATTTTTTTGATTTCCCCCCTTTGCCCCCCTCCACCCAGCACCCTTCTCTCCCTCAGGCAATTCCCACATCTTGTTCATGTTTGTGGGTCATGTCTGTAAGTTCTTTGGCTACATTTTACTACTCTGCATGATTTGTCAGTGCCTGAGTTTCTGCCCTCATAAATTTCTATTCTTATTTTCTTTCACCATGCATCAGCCACAAAGGCTATCTTTCTATTGTGTGAGCATAGATAACTTGATTTTGGCTTAGGGCTTTATTGGCTTAGGGCTTTATTTATTTGCTGGGTTGTTGCTGTGAAATGTTCTGTCTCTGATACATGCAGGTTTGTCTCTACCTTGTCCGTCACGTCTCACTTCAAATGATGCTCATTCAAAGAGATCTTCCCTGGCCACACAGTCTAAGTTAGTATCTGCTCCACCACTTCTGATCTTTTAAAAAATACTATTTACTATATTCCAACTCATCTTGGTCATATATGTACTTATTTATTTTACTCTCTCCATAAGAGAGAAAGCTACATGTATGTGTAATATCTGCATGCCTGGGGTTAAATACCTGTTGAATTTGCTGAAATTAGGGCACTTAGAACAATGCCTACCATATATTAAATGTTCAGTAAATGCCTTGTATTATTGTATTATTTGTTTTTATTATGTATAAGAATGTTTATTTTTTAGAGATTTTATTTTATTTATTTTTAGACAGAGGGGAAAAGAGGAAGAAAGAGAGGGAGAGAAACATCAATGTGTGGTTGCCTCTCATGCACTCCCAGCTGGGGACCTCGCCTGCAACCCAGGCATTTACCTTGACTGGGAATCGAACCAGCGGCCCTTTGGTTGGCAGGTTGGCACTCAGTCCACTGGGCCACACCAGCCAGGGCTAAAATAATTTTCTTAACTCAGAAACATTATAAAATTATATTCAAATTGATTATATATTTATGTGTAAACTCATAGCAGTACTAGGGTTCTAAAATCAATATTTATTATTAGTAGGCCATTTGTGTTTCTTAATCTGTATATTAGGCTCCTATAGTCTAATTTTTACAAAGGAACACATTGTTCTGTTTTTATATAAGACATCATTTGTTTAATAAAGTAAAATAGTAATTAAATGCATTAGTGTGAAAAAAGCACGTTCAGAATAGTTGAGTAAGGACTTCTAAAAATCTGCTGTTCAAGGCAACAAGATCACTGGCAAAATATGTCAAAATCAATTTCTTTGGAATTCAGGAAATTAACCAAAGGTTTACAAACATCCAGGAGTGTCAGTCAAGGAACTCAGATCTGTCTTAAAAAGAACAGTAAGATTTATGCTGTTTTAACCTGTCTTGCTCCCATAACCCTTTTCCAGCAACAAGTGCCCTTGAAAACTGGCAGCTTCACAGCAGCAGTTGTGAAAAACAGTAGCCTGGCAGCAAAAGAGGGTGAAAGTTGTTATTGGACCTCCCCAAAAGATAAAAGACATAGAGATTTGACCTTTGTCACAGCTCCTTGGAGCTTTACCTGACATGTCGTAGAGCTCAGTTTGTAAGAACAAAGTACATACAAGAAGATTGTCATAAAAAGGGGGAGGGAGATTGTTTAAGTTTGTAGCTGCCTAAGGCAGCAATAGCAGTTGAGGCAAAGAAGAGGTAGACCAATAATATTAAAAGGAAAATATGTGAAAGGAAAGTTCATAGGGGACTTTTTAAAAAAGCTCTGATATATTCCTGGGATATAGAAGGCCATATTCATATACAGGGCTATGCACGTGGCCAGGAAAGCCCAAGGAGGCTCAACAATAGCTGACCTTGACGCACTATGTAAGGAGGAAGTGAAGCTAATCAGCATAAGAAATGCTGAAGCATGTATGTCATGCCATAGCCTAAATGCACAGATCCCCTGACTAGAGACTGAGAGACTTACTGGTTTAAGGAATTTAAGAAAATTTGTGACCAGTTACTAGCTAACCACTTTAACTACTAGCTAAAATTTGTGACCAGTTGCTAGACTTACTAGTTTAAGGAATTTAAGAAAATTTGTGACCAGTTACTAGCTAACCACTTTAACTACTAGCTAAAATTTGTGACCAGTTGCTAGACTTACTGGTTTAAGGAATTTAAGAAAATTTGTGACCAGTTACTAGCTAACCACTTTAACTACTAGCTAAAATTTGTGACCAGTTACTAGACTTACTGGTTTAAGGAGTTTAAGAAAATTTGTGACGAGTTACTAGATAACCCTTGTTTAAGTAAGCAAGACTTCAGTTACCACATATAAGAAAGAATGCAGTCTTTAAAGAGTAAGGCCAGAAAAATCACTAAACAAACAGTAAAATCAATAAATCTAGGAGAGGGAGACCTGATTTCTACAGTTGCCACATTATATTTTTTAAAATATTAATTTTTTGACAATAATAAATATAGAAACAGAAAAATTGGTATTTTTTACCAAGGAAAATTGCTATAATTTATACAGGAACAAAAAGCAGTAACCAACACCAAGGAAGTCCAGTCATAGTACATACTAAAGAAAGACTTTAAGTAAACTATTATAATTGTATTCTAAGACTAAAGAAAAGCATCAATAAATAGTAAAAAGAAAGAATGAAGATGATATCTTATAAAACAGAGAATACCCATGCTATTTATTGAAATTATTATTGACAATTACCATAAGTAAAAAGTTTACTGTAGGAGCTGAACAACAGATTTAAAGCAGCAGAAAAAAGAATCAGCAAACTTTTAGGTGTCAATTGATGTACAATCTGAGGAACAAAAAGAAAAAAGAATAAAGGAAAACGAACAAAAATGCTGACGTATGGGATACCACTAAGTAATCAAACATATACATAATGGGACTACCAGAAGGATAGAAAAGAGAGAAAAGGGAAGAAAGAATATTTAAAGAAATAATTTCTGAAAACTCCCCAAATTTGCTGAAAAACATTACACATCCAAGAAGTTCACCAAACCCCAAGTCTGATAAACTCTAAGAGATTCACACTCAGATACATCACAACTAACCTATGAAAAGTCAAAGACAAAGAGACAATTGTGAAAGCAGCAAGATAAAATTATTCACATTTAAGAGATCTTCGATAAGATTAACAGTTAACTTCTCATTAAAAGCCATGTAGGCCAGAAGACAGTGGGATGACATAAATAGAGTACTTAGACCGTGCTCTGGACCTGAGTGCCCCTCACTGCTGTCATCTCCACCGGCACCTCCCAGTCTTCCACCCTGACCCATGCCTGCATTCTGGCACGGCCCTGTCTAAGACCCCTGCAGCTGGGCCACTCTGTGGCCTGTGGCAGCAGTAGTCTCCGCACCTCACCTCTTCTCTAGGAACCTACTCATGTGCCTGGACATGGGCTTGAATTGCATGGGCATGAATTGGCAGCCAGAAAAAAATGAAAACATGTTAAGTGCTAAAATAAAAATTATCAACAAGGACCAATGGAAAATCTATCTTTCAATGGAGAAAAATACATTTCTAGATAAACAAAAACCGAGAGAAATCATAGCTAGCAGACCTAACCAGTGAGAATATTTAAAAAGATAAGAAGTTTTCTTTCAATATTTTTTCAGATGGATTTCCAATTTCTTGCTCTTTCTCTTCTTCTTCTGGCACCCCTATGATGTAAATGTTGGGCCTCTTGAAGTTGTCCCAGAGGTTGCTTATACTATCCTCAATTTTTTGGATTCTTTTTTTTTCTTCTTTTTGTTTTATTGGTTGTTTTTTGCTTCCTTAAGTTTCAAATCATTGATTTGATTCTCAGCTTCATCCATTCCACTGTTGTTTCCCTGTAAATTGTTCTTTATTTCAATTAGTGTATACTTTGTTTCTAACTGTATCTTTTTTATGCTGTTGAGGTCCTCACTAAGTTCCTTGAGCATCCTTACAACCAGTGTTTTGAACTCTGGAACTGATAGATTGCTTATCTCCATTTCGATTAGCTCTTTTTCTGTTGTTTTGACCTGTTTTTTTCATTTTAGTCATGTTTCTTTGTCTCCTCATTTTGGCAGCCTCCCTGTGTGTTGTTTCTGTGCATTAGGTAGGGATGCTTTGACTCTGTGTCTTGGTAGTGTGGACTAATGTAGTGGGCATCCTGTGGGGTCCAGTGGTACAGCCTCCCCTATCACCCAAGTTGAGTACTCGAGCTGTGCCCTTAGTGTGGTCTGAGTAAATCCTCCTCTTGTAGTTGAGAGCTGGTTGCTGTTGACACATCAATGGGAGGGATTTACCCACACTGATCAGCTGCAGGGACTGGCTGTGACCACTTACCACCAACCTCCACCCTCTGTGGAGGATCAGCTGTGCCAGGACAGGGTGGTGGTACTCCGATGGATGTGGTCTTAAGCTGTCCACTGGGTGCACTGGCCCTAGGGATTCTCAGGAGTTGCAGGCCAAGGTCAGCCAGCCCTTACTGGGGCCACCTTGCCTGGCTGCTGCTTGTGCTGTGCTTGGAGATTCCCAGGTGAAGCCAAGCTGTGAATCTAGGCTGCTGATAGTGCTGGGCCTGGGGCTCACTGAGGCTTGGTGTTGCTTGTTTGGGAGATTTCAGGAAATTGTGAAGCATGAGCCAAGACTAGCTATTCATGAGGAAAATCAGCCTGGGTAGGCAAGTAAGTTGGGTGGGGTGGAGTCTCTGGGGATCTTCAAGGCAGGTCAGACAGTGTTAAACAGATTGATGGGGTCTCAGATATGACACCACCTTGCTGGCTCAGTCTGGATGGATATGGTTTCATTAATTCCATTGTCAGACTTCTGTGCAGCTCAATTTCTGATGGTTCTGAGTGATGGTGGTTGTAATTTTGATGTGGTTGTGTGAAGAGGAGAGCCATGTCTGCCTACGCCACTACTGGAAGTCTGAATGTGGTTACTCTTAACACTCATTGCTCATAGCCTCTAGAGAGAGGTTCTGGAATATTTTGCCTAGTGTATTGCTTATATTGAAAAAAGCTCATTTTAAGGTTAGTAGGAAAACAGCATTGAATAAATTCATGATTCATTTTTTAATTTTTCTTTCTTAAATCTGACAGTATTTTACCAGTTTCATTTTAAAATCTAGGCTCTTAAACAAATTAAACTTCAAATGGAGTTTTCATCAAAAGTTGAGTAAAATATGCTGTAGTCTTTGAATAGCTTTGAGATTTAAATCTCCTAACCTTGAGCAGATTTCCAAATGTGCTCTTCACTAGGAAAGTCTTCTAAAGTAGGACAATACTGCAAGGGCCTTATCAATTGCAAATGCAATCCTGAGGTGCAGTTCAGCTGCTCTACCCTTCTTCACTAGTTACCTGGTCATGGGAAATGATTGTCCAAGTGGATTCCTGGACCATCTCTTACTCTTGAGAACTCCCAAACTATTTCTGACTAAAATATATAACAGTATGCCACTTTCACATTTTAATGAAAAAATTACTAGTAACCATCAGTACCTAAGAAATGTAGGTACTAAAAAGAGAAATTTAATGTTCTGAATGATTTGTTTATCCCAATTTTACAATTGTTGCTGTAACCCCCAAACATATATTATGCATCTATTCTGAAAAGATGGAATACTTTAAATAATCAACCACTTTTCTTCCATATTTTACTAAGAACATACTCTATTTTATAACACCTCATTTAGTTATCACAATATATATTGTATGAAAATAGTTATCTTGCTTTTTAAATTTAAAAAAAAACATGCTTGACAATATATGTTCTATAAATTGTTATTATTATCTTCTTTTCACTTTGCTCAGTATTATAATCTGAAAGTCTTTTAAACTGGGAATCATAATTATGACAGTGTTTATCTCAAACCATGCACTGTCGATCACTAAAGAGGGAAGGTAATCCAAGATGGAAAGTAGTGTCTACTGAGACCATGGGACATGGTATGAGAACACCCTACTGTCCACAACCTACTGGCCATGGGGATCTCAGTTTCCTCATTTTTAAAATGGGATAGATAAGAAGAAATGTGTGAAAATATTTAGCACAGTCAGATGTCATGTAAAATGCAATGAACTTGGTAAACAGTAAAGCACTCTGTAATGTCCAATCGTTACTACTATTTATATTTTTGCAGGAAAAATAAAGCAGAAAAACAGAAATGCCCTGGATCTTTATAACAACCCACCACCATGATTATTATCCTCAAAGACTCCTTCTTCCCCCAGTTGTGATCTTTGTTATGAAAGGACTCATGTACATGAACCTTAGAGGAAATGGGTAAGTGTTTAGCCACTTCTAATATGTAGATGCTTTTGAAACAATATCTGCAATAAGTGGTTTTTACAATGAATAATTTGATTAATGTTATCATGTCTCTTTATATAAAGTCTTTCCATTTTCATATCTATATTTTTGCAATTTATAAAAATAAGCAGCTTATTTAAAACTTTCTAGCATTTATTTTTCATTGAATCAACAGTGCATATTTATTGTATAGAAAACACCAATGAGGAAGGCATACAATATCTTGATAGGAAAAAACAATTCTGAAAACTGGGTGTTCAAATAAGTTAACTTCATCACCCATGGTTGTTTCCCCCCTCAAATTTACTTTCTCATGTATAGACAAAACGAAAACCTTCTCACCAATCTACATTTAAAAGGTACTTGTCATTTTCTTTGTTTCCATATGGGAAGTAAGAAAAATCTCACATAGGAGCAAATTTTTAAAATATTCAACTTATACAGCTGCAGCTGAAATAAGTGTTCACAAACGTCATGATCAGTCCTGACACCATGGCCAGGAGGCGCAATGCTGATTTCACTCCAGCACGTGTGCTTTTCTTTGGTGCGTATGCTATTCTCAGTCTGGCCAAGGCTTCAAGATAGTATCTCATTTTTGATGCTTTGTCTAGTAGTCTTTTGCATTTCCATTTCTATTTTTCTTTCCTATGTAAGAATATATTAAAAACTTAGAGCATACTATCTATTTAAAGTCCACACATATCATCAAGATTTTAAATTATGCATTTTCAGTATATGTGAGACTCCACTAGTGCATGTATAACTTAAATCACTCTAACTGATGTGAAAATCAGAAGCTCAATAACGAAAGGTCAAGGGTTTGGTCACTCTTTTAAAAAGACACGTACTACTAGATTCATCTGTGTTAAATCCTCTAGGCAAGGACTTTACTGTTGTTTTGAATGACACTTGCCCAGTCAGAAGTGAAATCAGTACCAGCAACATCAGAATAAAGCAACAGGAGATGATGACCTAGAACTAGGCTCATATTCCGAAGGCTGCAAGGCCTGGGGTTGTCCATAAGAAGGACTTGGTCACCATGTGGTGCTATTGTAACACAGTAGGCCTGGGTCTCTTTGCAGAATGAAAAATAGTATTATGCTTGCAGGAAGCATTAGCTGAAATATAAAATCTTTTCTAAAAAACACATCCATAATAGCAAAGGAAATAAAACAAGCCAGTGGAAATATTGTCAATAATACATCAAATTAATTTTCTAATGTTAATGTTTCTGAGTTCTTTAAGACTGATCTCGAAAACATCTTTAAACATTCATGTAAATTAACAATACTAATTTTGCCCACATTCTCCATCTTTCTCAGACATGCACACAGACACATACACACAGACATACACATGCAGACACACACACAACCAATTAATTGCTAGAGCACATCACCTTGCTAAGAGTTTGCAAGGCAGATTCAGTAGCATCCCTTGAACTCTGAAGATGAATGCAGTACAACCACATCAGTGGCAATGAATACATATTGGTAAATTGGAGATGCAAGTAAAATAAATTTAGAATTACTTTTGATATCAGATGAAACAAAATGTCTACTAGTAATCAGAAGGACTTGTTTTTGACAATTTAGATATTGCTTTTCAGGAATGTACAGTTTTCCCCATATGAAATGATAGTCTAATTTAGTATTAAATGAATAATTTTTGTATTACCAAAAGAAGACTTGTGATATTGGGCTAAAACAATTTAGCAGCAAATTGCAATCTGGTGACTATAATTTTTAATACCTTGTTATCATAAATAGCCAAATTTTAGAGGCTTTTCAAGTTTTCTTATAATTTCCTGAAGACTAATATCTTGTATATATGACAACAGAAATGATACATCACTGAATGTGTGTCATTATTTGTGGTAAAGAAAACAAATAATTTTGTGTTTTTAGCCACTTTCTTTGTGACTTGAGGAAAAAAATGCCAGCAATAATACAAAGAAACAGACACTGACATAAAATATTTTATGTTCAGGCTCATCTGAACATCCTGACTTTCTTCTTTCAGTACATCCAGGTTCTTTTGATCATAATTCTTGCTTACTTGTGCCAATGGGAAATCATTTTTTAGGATCAGTTTTCATGTTTAATAAATTCAGGTGTGTATCATTAGAGGCTAGCATCTGATTGCACTTAGGATAAAGCAACCACACAATTGCAATACGAGACTAAGGTGTGAAAAAAATTCCGCATGTACTTACATGCAATGAACATATAAACAAGGAATCAGGTGGCCCTCCACAATCGCTTCTGTGTCTCAGAGTCTGTGATGGAGGACATAGAATCTCTATGAGAACTTCTAAATTAAATTGCTTTAAAAAGAGATATTCAGGAGATAGCTGTGAGTGGAAAAATAATGGCCCGCTGGAGGAGTACATGACATTTATACTTTTGTTTCCTCCAGAGCTTGAAGATGGTTTCCCTTCAAATGCAACCAAGCCATCCAGATGGAATTAATGGTAAGGGCAAAAAAACCCATATGGATGTGAACTATGAAAGTAGTCTTAGCAGCTCTGTCAAAATGGCCTTTCTCATGTTGCTGCCATTGATGCAATAGTTCCCAGTGGGAAAAGAGAAAAAAGAGCCAGAGATAAGTCTTTCCTCCTGGCTTCCAAAATGGGAAATATATCTCTTTCAATAAAGTGAGATGAGGCACCATTTGCATGACTACTTCCAGGTGTTTTGAGATTAATTAGAAACTGTCAACATTAAAATTAAACTACAAAGGTTAGTGACCAGTGAATGAGTTTTATTTGGGAGTGGCAGGGGAGGAATTGCAATTTGGGACATGCAAACTATGGCCAGTCCGAAGAGACAAAAGAGAGGTCAATGTTTACTGTATTCTGGGAGGAAACTAGGAAGAGAGTATTTTGAACAGGAGTCCTATTCGTGGGGAGCAAGACTGTGAGGTTGTAGAAGTTTCTTATTGGCAGCAAGCAGAGGGCAGTCGCTGTTGCTGGGGTAAGCAGGGAAGACAGCTTCCTTCCTCCTGCTGGTTACGCAAATTGCCAGGAGTGGGTACTGTGTGAGGGCTCTCTGCTCCTGGCTTCCTGATACCATTTTAAATGAGTATCATTTCCTGACTCCATGCAAAATACAAACTGATGTGCTATGATAATTTTCAGTTTTAAAATAAAGGATCCATGCACTTTGAGGCGGATTTTTTCCCAATCCCCTCTTCCCATTTACAAACTCACTAATCTTGGACATATTATTTAAGCTCTGTGTCTTCAGGTCTTAAATAATACAGTAATACTTTACTACCTTGCAATGTTTCTCTGAGAATCTCTTCGGATTTTATGCAGATCAGGTAAACAACTGTTAGCTATTTGGCCGTTTAAGCAGAGCCTCATTATTTTAAATTGGCAAAATCTAAGCATCTATGATACAAAAGTTAGCATGAGTTTTTATCTATTTATATGATCTATGAAATTGATAATATACCTTAATAATGTCTGATTGAACCCAACTGGCTTGCTTGTGTTGAGGAATTCTAACCTTGGGTTAGAAATACTTTGCATAGATTCCTTTCTCACTGGGCAGTGGGAGTAATAAGGAAACTTAGCATTGACTTAAACATGTGTTCATAAATATAGCATTTAAGGTTTTAAATGTGATAGTCCATTGGAATGAATATTTATTGAAAACTATAGTTTCTTTTGTATCATTTTTATTAAACATATGACTAGTATTTTAAATGAGAATTTCAAATCCAAAACTCACGTCTCCAACCATCATAGAGGTATTTTACGTATATTTCATATATTTTATAAGTGTTTACACACATATAATGTTTACAAAACTCCTGAATATCAAACCACTGCTTCCCTGAAATCATGAGAGTGTAAACTTTGAAAGCTGACAGATTGTGATGGTAATTGTGGAAGCTCCAGTTCTATGAGTTTTATAGTAGAATAAATAAAAGGCTGTTGGTGTTTGTGCTGGATATCATATTTCTATCTGAAACACGAAGCTCCCACTTGAAGATGCGCAAAATGAAACAGCAGTTCAAAAGGGGGGCCTAGAGCGAAACTCTTAAGATTGTATATCATTCTGGAGGAACAGAATTCTATCACCAGCATATATGTGCTGTTGCAAAATAAAGGTTCATTTGTTAGTTTGAAACATGATACTGTCAGATCCTTGATTTGAGTGGAGAAAAAGATGAATATTACATAATGGAAGTGATCTTCCTCTCTCTCTCCTCTCCCTCAATAATAATAATAATAATAATAATAGTAGTAATAATCCTCTTTCCTTTCTCTCTAATAATAACTACATTGCTTACCTTTCAGGTATATGCATATTATTTATCTTACTCTGGTATTATACTTACAATATATTATATACTTTCATAGACATCTACCATCAAGACAAATGCAAGGTACAGACCTTTCGTATTTCTTTTGTGTGTCTTGGTGTCTATTGTATTTGACCTGTGTTACTAGGCCTCCACTCCTTATCTCCTCTTAGAGGGAGTTTGGAGAATGTTGAAATTGTTTTCTTTGATGGTTTCTTTTAAGGCTTTATGCAACACACCTAAAACTCTGTTTTTTATTATTTGTTAGTTTTGGAAATGCAGCAGCAACTATTGACTATTGCCAAAAATGATGGGGCAATTAGTATTTTTAATATTCCTTTATATTTCAACTTCTCTCCACCTTCATACCCAGGTGGGGTGTAAATAATCTGAGCAACAGACACAATGGCCAAGTTCTCTATGTTCCAAATTTTGTTTTTGTATCTCTTTATTTTTATTGCAGGCAACCATGCTTATATATCATAGGCTTTCTGTCATTTTTTAAAATACACTTCTTTCGTTCCCAGAACTACAACAACTGTTTAGCTTCAGTACTTTATCTATGTGGATTCAATGCTCCATGAAATTTCTTTTATAGTATGCCATCTTTATTCCTGAGTTTCTTATTTTGATAAATCTCATGGGTGGTTAAATTCCAACCAAAAGTAGCAGTAATTGTTTTTCTTTCCACTGTTGGTTGTTATATTTTTGTCTATAAACACTGCATAACATTTATAAAATTTATTTGTACATGAGAGACAATTTAGCTAGGTATCATATATTAGGGGGTTAAATATCATAAATTACTTGAATCACCTAATATTGAATGCTGTTGACATATTTTGATATTTAAATTGCATGCCATGTTCTTTCTAATTTACTTATTTATTTATTCTGTAATAGTACAGCTGTATCATTAAGTTTTTTTACAACTCTGAAATATTTTCTCATTCACATATGTTTAACTCAACTATATTTACTCACTTTATTCATTTTTGTTTTTAATTTCATTGATATTATTACATTCCATTTGATTTTATAATGGCAAATGTTTCATAAAAAGGTGTTCCTAATTTTCTTGTGCAAAAGATTTCCTAAATAGACTCTTCATCTACTTTCACCAATGCCTTTCACCAATTAGAAGTTTTCAACCTTTATTTTTTAAATAATATTTTCACATCATATTCTTCCTCCTTTCCTACTGAGATTCTGATGACATATATGTTAGATGTATATTATTGTTACACTGATCCACAGAGCTCGTACAATTTCTCTCAATGTATTTTCTCTCTCGTGGTGGTTCAATTTGGATAACTCTCTCTCTTTATTATGGAGTTCACTGATTGCTTTCTCAGTCAACTGTATTCTGCTATTGAGTCCATCAAATGTAATTTTTATTTTGGTGTAGTATTAGTTCTAAAATTTCCACTTGTTTCTTTTTTATATATCTATGTGTATGTTTGTATATGTTCCTACACATATCACACACACACACACACAATCACACCACTTGATTTTATGAATGGACTTCTCAGGGATGTGGCCAGATCATACTCAGATTTAATTTATTTCTTTCTCCAGATATTCTCTCTTCGTTTTCCTCCCCTTTCTGTATAGTTGGGAAAGGGAGGTATTTTTTGTACATTTATATGCCTAAAGCAGAGAAGAAATCATCAACATGGCTCCACCCAAATTTTCTGTCCCACCTTAGTGGGGTGGCAGAGGAACACCACCTCCACCTGAGTTAGAAAAGGCAGTGATGTTTCAATATTTTGTTAAAAAGGAATTGAAGAAAATCCATTAAAAAGGTAAGATTTATTTATTTATTTAAATTTATTGGGCTGACAGTTGATAAGATCATATATCTTTCAAGTGTACAATTCTATGATACATAATCTGTATATTGCATTGTGTCTTTACTACCCAAAGCCAAATCATCTTCTGTCACCATATATTTGGCCCCCTTTACCCTTTACTAATCCCCCACCCCTTCCCGCTGGTAACCAAATACTGTTTCTGTGTCTATGAGTTTCAGTTTCATATCCCACTATGAGTCACATCATAGGGTTCTTGGCTTTTTATGACTGATTTATTTTGCTTAGTATAATATTCTCGAGGTCCATTCATGTTGTTGCAAATGGTAGTATTTCATTCTTTCTTATGGCTGAGTAGTATTTCATAGTATGTATATACCACCGTCTTCTTTATCCAATCCTCTTTTGAAGGACAGTTCGGTTGTCTTCATGTTTTGGCCAACGTGAATAATGCTGCAATGAATATAGAGGCCTTTTATTTCTTTCTCTTGTCTGATTGCATTAGCTAGGATTTCCAGAAGTATGTTGAATAAGAAAGGTAAAAGCAAGTATCCTTGTCTTGTTCCTCATTTTAAAGAAAAAGCTTTCAGTTTTTTACCTTTGAGTGTGATATTAGGTAATGATTTGTCATAAATGGCCTTTTTGATACTGAGGAAATTTCCTTCAATAACTATTTTATTAAGTGTTTTAACCTTAAATGGATTTTTTATCTTATGAAATGCTTTCTCTGTATCTAATGATAAGGTCATATGATTTTTAATTTTTGTTTTGTTAATGTGAGGTGTTGCATTCATCAATCTGCATATGTTGAACCATCCTTGTGCCCCAGAAATGAACCCAACTTGATCATGATGTATTATTTTTTGAGTGTACTGATGTATTTGATTTGCTGGTATTTTGTTCAGGATTCTTGCGTCTGTATTTATCAGAAACATTGCTCTGTAGTTTTCTTTCTTTGTGTTGTCTTTGACAGGTTTTGGTACCAGGGTTATGCTGGCCTCATTAAATGTGTTAGGAAGTACTGACTCTTTTTAATTTTTTTTGGAAGGGCTTGAGGAGGCTCAGTATCAAATCTGCTGTCAGTGTTTGGTAGAATTCACTAGTGAACCCATTTGGTCCTGGATTTTTATCTTTGGGGAGGTTTTGGATGGCTGGTTGTTTCAATTTCCTCACTGTTGATCAGTCTGTATAAATTTACCAATTCTTCATGATTCACTCTAGGAAGGTTATATATTTCTAGGAACTTATCCACTTCTTCTAGATTATTGAATTTTGTGGCATATAGCCTTTCATAGTATCCTAATATGATCCTTTGTATATCTGTCATGCCTGTGGTAACTTTTCCCCTTTCATTTCTGATTTTGTTTACATGAGTCTTTTCTCGTTTTTCCTCAATGAGTCTAGCCAGGGGTTTGCCAATTTTACTAAACATTTCAAAGAACCAGCTCTTTGTTGTATTACTTTTTGTATAGTCTTTTTGTTCTGTATTTCATTCAATTCTGCTCTTATTTTTATTATTCCCTTTCTTCTACTGACTTTGGGTTGCTTTTGTTCTCCTTTTCCTAGTTCTTTAAGATGTTGTATTAGGTTGTTTACTTGGGATTTCTCTTATTTCTTGAGATAGGCCTATAATGATATGAATGGGTCCCATGGGGACAAGGATTTTTGGAGCCCAGCTGAGTTCTTTCATCCGTGTGATTATGTACTCATACTACAGGTTAACTGCATTTGGCCCCTGGATTCAGAATTGTCTTTGGTGGAAATAATACCTGAGCATATTGCAGCTGGTTCAATTCTTCATGACCATTAGGCATCCAGCACTGTCTCTTTATCCTGATTGTCCCTTCTAAAAATGGACGCACTGAGCTCTAATTGCCTACACAATCAGCTTCATATTTCTCTTTCTCAACTTCTACATTCAGACATACAATGAGCATAAGAAATCAAAAACTGGAAAAACAGCTGTGAGTGGTATTTCAGCCAATGTTGTAAACAAATCAGAAAAACTATTGATAAAAAGTGGAAAAAAGCAGGAAAATGGAAAAGCAAAAGGAGAGTAAATTGAAACTGGCCCTTATCTGTTACTGACAATGAGAAAGCTCCCGTTTCTTATAAAAATACACGAAAAACAGAAGCAAATGAGGGCTTAAGGTTAAGGAGAAAAAGTTAAATATACTCTTTTGTATTAGTAACCTTCAGATTGAGTTAAGTGTGAAATAAGGTACCAGATGTTTTATTTATGAAGTTTTTATTTTAAACATTTTCCTTCACTTTGATGTTATCTAGACCAAAGCAATTTTGTGTGACTTTGGAGGCTCTCATCCATTTCTCTAAAACATGTATCTTATATGCAGTCATTCTTCAGTCTGATGATCACAGAAACACAGTCTTGATGAGGTTTTTTTGTTTTGGGTTTTATTTATTTATTTATTTTTTGCTAAATTACTAATTACCTACTGATTAAAATCAGTTACCTTACAATTTCTGGTCCAAAGCTGGAAATGCAGATACTATAAAATTTGCACACTTGCGTTCATTTGCTGACAGGAATGGTCCAATCCTTCCACTTTTTGTCTGAATATACTCTTTTGGTTGTAATTAAATTTTAAAAATCTGATGATCGTTGTAGACTTTTAAAGGCTTGATGGCAAGTGTGTTGGTGAAAATAAGAAAGAATTACAGTAAAATCCTGTCTGGTAACCCAAAGGTCATCGTGACCTGTGCCACAAATCACTGTGGTAGTTTTCATGAAGTAAATTCATCCTTTCAATACTTGTCTTACTATCAGAAATACATTATGGAAATTAAGATTATTGTACAATTGAAACATGAAACAACTCATCTTTATTAGTAACATCATGAAATAATTGCACTAATGTGCTGTTAGAAGACAGTATGATGATATTTATCAGAATTTTAATGTTCTGATTTGTGGCTGTTATTGATTGTTCATATTTGGAAATATATGTAACTCTTCTGTTGTAAAGTACATTTAAAATTAAATAAATTGTATTAAAATTAAAAGAGGATTTATTAAATATAAGTGTGGAGATGTATCCATCAAAAATATTTGTTAAGCATCTACCTTTGGGTAGGAATATTCTCGGCACTGGGAATATCATAGTAGGTAAAGCAGAACAGTGTCAGTCTCAATGAATCATACACACTAAGAAAATAAATATAAACATAGAAATGTCTATGACAATGAATTGATGCTAAGAATTGCAAAGAGATAGACAGAGCTAGAGAGATTAAGGTGTTCCAGGGTTGGGGGAGGTATGTTCATTTTTATAGTGTGCCCAGTGATGTTGATGTTTTCCTACTGATGGAAGTAGGAGAATAAGCTGTGAAGCCCTGAAGGACAGCTGGTAGGACAAGCATAAGGGTTTAGAAACAGCAACATATGCGACCTGTGTAAGGACAGCACAAGGCCATTGTGCAAAGACACATGGTAAAAGACAAAGTCAATCATGTAAAGGGTGGCTGCTCACTTAGGGATGGAAAACTCATACTAAGTCTGTGTTTCTCACTGAGTAATCTGGACTACACTGGACTATGTGAAGCAGAAGAGTGACATTACCTAGCTTAGCTGATGAGATACTCTAGAATATAAAAGTATCTTGTGTTTTGCCCAGTGATTGGTGGTGGAGGTGGTGAGAAATGATCAAATTTTGGATACAATTTGGATATAGAATGAATAAAATATGTTAATGAAATGCACGTGGAATGGGAAGAAAAATAGAGAAAGTCAATGATGACCTTCATTTAATCTGTATGAACAAGTAGAACAACGGAATTGATATTTACTGAGATGGGTAGACTGCAGGAACTGATTTGTTGAAAAAGATCAAGAAGGGTTTTTTGAAATAGCTAATTGGGTATACTAGCATCAAGTTAAGGGAAAAACTAAAGCGGAAGATCTAGGGTTGTCAGATAGTAAAGTTATTTAAAGCCATGAGATTGGACTTATTTACTTGAGGAAGAAATAGATTAAGAAAATGTCAACTCTCAAGTTTGATTGCCAGAGCACCCAAACATTCAAATTTCAGGGGGGAAAATGTCTTTGAAGAGGTAGCCTATAAAACAGGGAAAGAAAGCAAGACAGGTAATGTGGTGTCCTGCAAACCAAACTGAAGAAAGTACTTTAGGAAGCAACCTAAGTGCCCATCAGCAAATGAGTGGATCCAAAAACTATGGTACATTTACGCAATGAATTCTACGCAGCAGAGAGAAAGAAGGAGCTTATGCCCTTTGCAATGGCATGGATGGAACTGGAGAGCATTATGCTAAGTGAAATAAGCCAGGCGGTGAGGGACAAATACCATATGATCTCACCTTTAACTGGAACATAATCAACAAAATAAAAAAGCAAACAAAATATAACCAGAGACATTGAAATTAAGAACAATGTAACAATAGCCAGAGGGGAGTGGGGAGGAGATAGTGGGGAGGGGGGTCTATAGGAGCTACTATAAAGGACACAAGGACAAAATCAAGGGGGAGGATAGAGGTAGGGGAGGGAGGTGGGACTGGCTGGGGTGGGGCGGAGGGATGGGGAGAAAATGCAGACAATTGTAACTGAATAAAAATAAAGTAATTAATTAAAAAAAAGAGAGAATACAATCTGCAGCTCTTATTATAATATAAACCATCATACCACACTAACAAACCTCCTCTCCAGTAATCTTAATAGTCCAAAATCCTTATCTGATAATTAATTTTATGTAATCATGTAATATTACTTATAGCATGTAATATTTTCATGCTTCAACTTTTTTATTTGCATATCTCAACATAAAGGGTTTGTAGGCTACCTAAAATTAAAGATATTATCTTGCCCAAGACTTATGTCTATGCATATATGTAGAATATATCTTTTTAGTAAGTAAAGGAAGTAACGTAACAGAAACTCTTGCTTGTATATAACTTGCATCAGTATAATATTAAATAACAAGTTCTGAGTGTTCTGAAGTATGGAGATTTCTCCCTGGACATCCATCTAATGGCAGCTAAGAGGCTATTTAGGTTTTCAGGAGCATAGTGGCCAATATTCTTTTTTTCTGTCTACAAAATTAGTATGATATTTTAGATTTCACTTCACATGTAAAGATGATGGGAAAGTAAAATTAATAATAATAATAATAATGATAATAATGTGTTTCCTATGTTAGAAGCCACTTGCTTATAGCCTAAACAGCAGCGATCCTATGCAAGGTTTCAGTGCAAAATAGAATGAACTGACTCTTTGGAAGTATTTCCCTAAAAAATCTAAACCATTTGTACTTTATGGGACAAAATCTAATTGGAGGAGCTTGTTGGTATAGAAAAAAGCAAACTCTTGATTTGCCATTCATTCCAAATCACTTACAGATTCATAAACGTGTTTTTAAAAAAGAATTTGAAACAAAGGGAAAATAGATGGGACAGTTTATAACAAAGGCTCAAAAATCTTATATATAGAGTTGTCAAATGTTTTAAACATAACATATTGAGCAATTGAGCTAAGAGTTGTTAAAAACATGTCTTTGTTCTAAAACTAGACTACCAGAACAATGGAAAATTCCAAGATAAAAATTAATGAAAAGAAAACTCATACATGTGTCACAAACAGATAATTGTTATCTCAGATAAAAGCCAGATGCTCTCCTGTGAATTATTAATATTCACAGGTACAGGGTTCTGTTTAGACAGAGGGGTTCTATTTGATGGGTTATATATGCAGTAGGTAGAGAAGCTGGTTTATGAATGATGATATTGGATGATATCTGAATCATTAGTTTCAGATTTGGACATTTATTTAGAGATATTTAGTCATATCTGGTCATAGAACTTGCTTTCCATTTTTAATCATTGACTGTCAGTCACAGTTTTGTTACTTTTGTAACTTATAGTTCTATAGTAGTCATTTTCCCTATTCAATTCCCTTTATTTTATTGAAAAATAAATTCCAACACAAAAATCATATGTGCATATTTTATATGGCCTTGCAATATTAAGAGTAAATAAACTATTAATTTTTTGGAATTAGATAGATTCTTCAGGAAACAAAATGTCACTCAATTAAATAGCTCTTTAAATGTCTTCATATGTGGACTGAGAAAGTGTTGAATAACAGTCGCTCTAGATCAAGGTAACTGATCAGTGATCCTAGGCAAATTAACCCATCAAAAATGAACAAGCTCCTGAATACTGACCAACTGGATGAACATGACTCAATCAACATCAAAATCAATGAGCTGAAAACAGTCTGCCTTCAGTGAAAATCAATGGTGGTGAAAATGGACTTCCTTGAACTTGACTTTTACAGATTTGGAGCCTGCCTTGAATAACAGAAATATATTTCAATCATAGTAGACTCCTGCCTCTTTCTAGTTTCTTATAATACCTTAGAATTTAACAATAATTTCATGTTATAGGACATGGAATTTCTTACTTTCAAACTCAGCCAAGGCCAGATATTTCAAGTAAAAGGAATAAGAGAATCACCTGGTAGCTCTGGAGGTTGATATCATCTAAATAGGCACATCATTAAAGAGTCCTTAAATAAGGACTCCTTATCATTTAATCTGCCCAGTCACTTCCAACCTCTTATTAGTTCTTAGAAAATACAGCAAAGTGTATTTTTGTAAGGTACCTCAAAATAGAGTCATTAGGTGACAAGTTCTAGTACTCTGTCTTTGCCCCAAAACAAAACAACTTTGTCTTGTGTAATTATAGTCCTGCTTTTTAATCTGGACTCTTGAAGAAGCCTTGTGATGGCAAGTAGACTAGAGGCTCTGTGTCCGTTACTCAGTGATGCAGTCCGCTCTGTCAGAAATACTGTACCATTCACTTAACCTTTTCCCCAAGGTCAAATAGCACAGCCCCCAAATTCCTGATACTCCCCTAAAGTCAAATAGCACAGCCCCCAAATTCCTGATACTGAAACCCTGATCTTAGTGTGAAAGCTTTTAGTTTCTGCCCATTGAGTATGATGCCGGCTGTAGGGTTCTCATATATGGCCTGTACTATGCTGAGGTGTGCTCCCTCTACTCCCACTTTGTAATATTTCTCCACATTATGTAGATCATCTTACTTTTTTGTTTTGATTGTCTATTTTAAAGCACAAATGTTTTTAATTTTGATGAAATTCAAATTATTTTTTCTTTTGTTGTAGATACAGCTGGTATCATTTTAAAAATATTTGTACCTTATAAAATAAATTCTATATCCATCTTTACCATACTTCATGTTTTTATCACCAGTGCTTGTTACTGAACTATAGTCAATAGTACATTAGTAAATTCAGTGTATGTCATAGGAATAAGAAATATTTTTGAAAGAATGAATTTATACACCTTGATATGGACATTACTTCACAACTGTATCAGTGAGCTTACCCTACCAAACATTCAAAAGGTAAGCAGATGTTAGTATCCCGGTAGAGGATATTATGGGCAAAATACTTATTAAGGCTAATCAAGATATCCATCTGCAAAGATTAGAGACCTATGCCATACCTAATTCGAGACAGTTAAATATATATTAAATGTTAATTCACAACCTGTTCACCTTGTCACTCCTACTTATATAACTCATTTATATTTTTAAATTTCCCTATGGGAGATGTACTAGGAAACAAGAAGAAATCTAGGCAAAAAATATAGTAATGTTAAAATTGAGGGGCTTTTTCTTTATCTGAATTCAGTAAATTGAATATAATCATATTTTTGTTGGGTTAAATAATGGATGCCATCACTGAAATCATAGCACTTTGCACATAGAGGGAGTTAAGAAATATATGTTTAAGAGTAATTTTTCAAAATTGTGATGTGGTTGATTCCTGTGGATATAGAGGGATGAAGTGGACAACTTGACTGGCTAAATATACCAATCCATCCATATTATGGGCAAAGGCTGCAGAAATGAGGTACGTTGATTGAGATAACCATTAATATAAGCAAGGATAATAATTTTAAAACTGTACAATTTTCAGTTAATATAGATCAAAGCCACTTAAACCATCAACTCACTGACAAAGTTGTTTCACGTTTGCACAATTACCACCACACATTTAAAATTCTAGAATGATACAGCGTTGGAACACAATGGCATTTGCTCTGACCACCCTGCAGTTACAACACAGAACCCCACCCCCAGGTCTGAGGCCAAATTTAGTTGTGATATGAAGACCACTGATGTCACATACACACTCAGTGCAATGGAAATATTGATTGTTTACATGATTGAGATCTTCAGGCAGATCAGGGCAGATCTCCCAGTTAGATTCAAAGTGGTTGGTCGAACAGGGAAAGGAAACTTGCTTGGGGTTTTTACTGTGGCTATAGATGGGGTTGCGCTGTGGGTTTCCATGCAGCAGCCGAGTGTTTACAGTCTCCTGCTGGTTCTCAGGAGGAAAACACCCTGGCTTTCCTATCGTTTTACAGGAATGAAGAGGGAGGAGGAGTGGACCTTAAAATCTGTTAGGAGTCAAACATCAGAAATGGAGTCAGCCTTGTTAGAGAGTTCATGTTAAATTATATGCTAGATGTTAGACCTTGGGAAAATTGCATCATAATTTTGTATCTCAGGATACTCATCTGTGTAATTCTTATAATTATAGTCTCTATCTACTGCTTAGAATTTTGTACTGTGTAAGGAGTTAATACTTGTAATTTGCTCGGGTGAATGTGTGGGTCCTAGTAAGTGTTCAATAAATGTTATTATTTCCTGATCCCAGAAAGGCTAAGTTACTTACTTGCCCAGGGAATATAGTAGCAGAGTTAGGTTGAAAATCAAATAAATGTACAGAATTCCAGTCTTTTCTATTTTCACTATGTGAAAACCATCTTCCATTAACCATTATTACTCTCAAACTCAGTACTCTCTACAGAGTAAAAATATACCACATATATGTGAATATAAGGCACTTGGGCTAAACGATAGATATTATTGTCTACTGTAAACCTCACCTTCTTATTTCATGTGCCACACAGGCTTCCATCTTGATAGGTCTTAAACTGAATATATCATCTTTATCCCTTTGCCATTCCCTTTAAATGTGTATTTGTGCCTTATCATCAAAGTCAGAAATCTGGGAATTCTCTTCGGTAACTCACCTTCTGGCAACAATACATATTTTATGCCTAAATAATTTCCTCATGAACTTTGGCTTAATTTTAAAAATTATATTCTCATTAACCTGATCAAAATGATGATAGCTTTCATTTATTAATTACATGTCCTTGTTAAAATGTTTTTAAATACTTTACCTCATGAAAATTTCTTAATATCCACAGGAAGTGGGTATTTCAAATACCTGCACATAACACACAAAAACTGACCCAGCGGCTGTTCCATCATGTGACCAGAGTGACAGAGAAGCTGGATGGTAGAGCTAGGATTTGAAACCAGTTCCATCTAATTTCAAAAACAGTGCATATATTATTCTGCTTTTCCCCATATGTTCTCCCACTTAACCACTCTTCAAAAGTTCGTAGTTCCTACGGGATCAGGCAGACATTTCTTGGTACGAGTTATATGTAAGGCTCTCTAAGCTGTGGCTGCATCTGAACATTAGGCTTATTTTCAGCCTATGTACCTTCACAGGCTATGCGTTAGTTATGTTGATCTCTTTCCCATCTCCAGATCTTGGCCTTTGCTTCCTCTCTCTTCAGTCAGATGGCTGCCTACAGGGCCAGCTGCCGAATTTGTGGAGCCCAGTTAAAATATGAAAATGCAGCGTCCCTTGTTATAAAAAAGGAAAAAGACAAGAACAAAGTGATGTTACTAAAAAATAAAGCACCTTTCTTTCTTCCTTGGTCTCTCTCTAGACTTGTCAAGTTGCTTTACTACTGTTTGATGTCACTCTAAGTAAAGAAATATTAAAAATAAAATAATTTTGCCATTCATCTTTGTAGTATATCAGTTTTAAGAGAAAATATAACAACAAAATGTGGAATCACTGAAATTATACAATTCATATTTGGTAGCTCATATATGCCTATATATTGTGTTCTAACAGAAGAGTGGAAATGAACAAAAATAACTCGACAGTTTTTATTTTACTTTTTGATATGTGCATATTCTACCAACGCTCTACCTTCAGCCTACATGAGTCAGCAAGGGCTGAAAGGAGGAGGAAGCATGGGTTGCCCTATTGTTTCTTTCCCTTTATGTCTTCATTTTCAGCATGAGCGGTTGGCTAGTATAGGAAAACAACACATGAATTACAGAGTGTAGGAGTATAGGAGTATCATTGGCCATTTGTGTCTCCAGGATACCACCCAGTGTCTGCATTTGCATTGAGTTCTGGTTGGGAGCAAAAGCAGGGTCGTCAACACAACACTCTTATTTCGCACCCACTACTCTGTTTCATCCTTGTCTCCAGAACTTTAGGTTTACTAATGTTTTATTATGTTATCATTTCTTTAGCCTCATAGATCTAGCATAATAATATATGATGATAATATTTTCAAATAATAAAATATACATATTGTGTGTATAATATGTATAATATAAAAATGATATACATTGGTGAAAATAAATATCTTATCAGATGGATATTTCTCTGTATATACTTGGTGACAAGTTATTTTAAAACAGCTCACTCATTCTTCCTAAAAGCCCAGTCCACCTCCCTAAAAGCCCAGGCACTTGTATTCCACGCATAGTTTTCCATTTACAGGCTGACTGTAAATATGCAGTCTTTTGCCAGATTGAATGCATTTTTCATCTAAAACATTTCTTTAAACAGGAAACCCTATTTAGGGTCAGAGAAAATCTCACCATATGGTGGGCGCATTTTTAAATACAGTGTCATATAAATATTTTCAAAACACATAAGGGTGTAAATTCAGAATTAGGCCTGGCCTGCAAAACAGGCAGAAAGCACAGCTCGCATCATTCAGCTCATGATACATCTGACTGTGAGATGGGCTGCAGTTAGGCCGGCCACCTCGCCATCCCGGCCAGGGCCTCACCACCTGCCTGTGCGACATGGGACAGGTCCCTCTGCTCAAATGGAACTCATGCCTGGTTTCTCCTAAATCCAAGTTCAAGCCCTAATGCAAAATCAAGTGGATATTCCTTTAACTGGGTTGATCGGCAATTGAAGTAATTTTGTCAAGGAGTTGTTCCTATGTTACTACAGGAGCAGGTACCAAAGGGTTATTGGTTGATTCTCCTCTGACCTGGAAAAGGGCTAGCTCTAACCTAGAAAGAAAGTCGTAAAAGGATTTACTTCTTTTTCATGAGACAGGGAAATAAGTCCTTCTTGTGGAGGGGCAAGAATGATAGAGACATATACAATCCTACTAACATTATATAGATATGTAAAAGTATAATTGGTGTTTTGGTAACATAATGAAATAAAGCAGGGGTTTTAAAACCAAGTAACAGAAAAGAATGACAAAGGAGTTGGACATGGCAAGCTTCGTCAGACTCTAGACGACCTAAACAAGCATCCTATGACATAAGCAGATGGATGTCAGGGGCTATAAGTCTAACACCTTGACACTTTGGACTCTTTCCCAATCTTCTGCTGACACAGCAGTGGAGGGCCCTCCCAGAGGCACCATTTCCCTCACCTGTACTTGAACAAGTTGTAGTGCGTCTTCATCAGCATAACCTGATATTGCTGAACGGCTGCACATGCAGAGCCGCAGGCAGAGCTTGGTGAGTGAAGCCACCCGTATTTGGCAAACAATCGATTCTAGGTAATATAATATTAGCCGAGAGTCCCATAAAGCTATACTCAACCTAACAAAAGTTTATATGGTCCTATAAATAATTAATACAAAAAGTTAAAAACTATGAGTCAACTAAAAAAACAAATAAAATTCTGACCACACTTCAAAGTATGTTTAAATTGTATCCAATGTAGTTTTGGTGTTAACTTCATTCTTTGCAATTAATTGCAGTAAGAATACAGGGAATTATCAAAGATTCTATTGCATTAAGGTAGATGTTTCTTGCATCTTTCTACATTAAAAAAGTATGTACATGGTATATAGAACAGTTAGTAATATTCCAAACATTAAACCTGTCCAAGTTAAATGAAATATAATTAATACTAAATACTAAGACTGTCCGAGTTCATTGAAACATAATGTTAACAGATATGGAAAAAAAGTAGCTTAGTATGATGATACATATTATTAGAATAAAATGTCAAATCTTTATGTGATTACTATTCAAAGCCTTTGGAAAATTATAGATTTCCAATGGTATTTTTAGTTCATTTTCAGTAGAAATATATCTTCACACCCACACATCATATTTCTTGTATCTAAATGTTTCTTAAAATTATATGGTACAATGAAATTATAATGGTAAAATCTCAGGTTCATGTTCCAATAAAAATAAAACCATAATATAAACCATACTTAAGGAAAAAATAATTTTATATAAAGTGCTGAAAATTATAACTCAGAGTTCAAGAAATTCTATGGGTTTAAAACATTATGTCATCTGTGTGTTCAAATCAGATTTAAGCTCATTCAAAATTAATATTTACTCAATGATCTTAAGTTTTTTTTTCCAACAGAACAAAATGCTCATATTTTGCCATGTATTATGTGCATTTTTTTGCCCAAATTTTTGAGGGTAAAAGGATTCACATTATACGTATGTACCATGGGTGTAATAATGGGTATAAATAATACCGCATATAACACACACAAAAATGTGGTTGTGCATTATACTAGACAAAATACAGCAATAATCTTGATTAGTAAATATTATTTGATAAAGTAGTAAAGGATAGTCTTAATGTATTATATAAAAATTTGCATTGTAAAGAACAATATAATATGGTATTGCAGAATTTTGCATGTTATTTGTCTTTTATTATGGGGCTTTCAACTGGTGAACAAGGGAAAGCTTCTTAAAATTTTTCTTAAGATAACTGTAGGGAAAATATTATTTGTTCATAATACATTTACACCACCTGCTTTGCACCATGGCATTCTTCTTTCAGGAATGAAACCATTCTGCATTTGCTTTAAATTATTCTGGGGGCCAATGCTCTTTTCATGAAACCCAGCTGTGCTAAGTAAATGCAAATATGTGTCATATCACAATTTACTGAAGGGACAGAGCCAAAAGCAAAGCCTTTTGCTGTACTGCTTAATTGTGAATCAAAGCATCGTCAGAGACTATTGTCTGTTGCTGTATGAAAATCTTCTAGGGACAAGGAATAGTTTAACAACATGCCAATTATATGAATCTAGGGATACCCGAGAGTTCATAAAGCACCAGTAAACTACAACCAACTTAAAAAATGGTAATTTTCAACAAGTGACACTACTTCAAATTAAGAGCTTGCATAAGGGTGGATTATAGATTAGTTGCACATCAATACTTATAGCCTTGAGTGGTGCCATCCTTAGCAGTATATATTCATATGAATGGCTGGTAAACACACTTCCTTGTATCTGTAAGTCATTTCAGCAGAATTTAGTTCCAGGTAATTTAATGTAGGCAGATTTCTCCAATGGACAAGACATAATTTCTTTCCATGTTGGTTTCACATTTTCTGAGAAAATAATATCAAGGTTGCCATGGTACACAGATTCACCATTTATATAGGTTAGGATGGTCACGTCTTTAGTCATAACATAGGCTCTTATGGGAATGGAGTCCCTTGAGGCTGGGCAGTATACACTTTGTGTAACCATATGTGGTAGTCTTTCACAGCAGGAACAAATTACTGCTTACAGAGGACACTGAAAATTCAGTGGTCGGAAATGGAGGAGCTAACTTTTTCTGGGAAAAGTCTGAGAAATCTTTACAAAGGTTATCTTTTTTGCTGGTATTTGAGCTATAAAGAGGATTTTTTTTTCAGGGTGATAGAGGACAGACATTTTAGGCAGAAAGTACATTAGGTACAAAAAAAGAGCAAAGGAACTGTATTTATTGTACGTTTAACAAGTGACGAGGTATTAGGCATGCCTCTAATAGGGAAGAATGAGGGTAGATATTAGAATAAGACAAGCAGGAGTTAATTTCAAGGGGCTTTGTGGAATACAGTTGGGAGAATGAGGTCATCATTCTTGTACTCTGGAAATAAATCAATTTGGTCACAGTGTTAAAAGAGAATGAAGACACTAGACACAATGTAACAGATCAGAAGGTTTGTCATAGTTGCAAGAAATGATAAGGGCAGAAACCTTGTCTGTCTTTTTCATCATTATATTCCCAGTGACAAGGATAGTACTTGAGACATAAAGTTGAAATAATGAGCAGACAGGAGGAGGGATCCAAAATGTCTTTAGAAAATAGAACTGACGGGACTTAAAGTTCCAAAAGATAGGATCAGAACATTTCAAACTGCATTTTATACAAGCAATATTAAGTACAACTGAGATGTTGCCCAGAGTCCAGTTACAATGTTTTTGGTCAAATTACAATGGTCCAAAGACGCAAACTGCTCAAAGTAGCTTATTTTATACACATATTTACAATGCATGTCTGAGTGACCAAAAGTGTACTCTAAATCTCCCTGTTTGCCACTGGCTCACTAGGAATTACTTCACGCACCGCTGTCCTTGAACCAGCTTGTACTCTGTGGGTACCTTGTCCACACTCTCTATGTTAAGCTATTTCATGTAGGTAATTGGAAATTGCCCGTGACAGGCTGTCTAACCTTTTGGCGTCTCTGGGCCACACTGGAATAGGAAGAGATACTTGTATTTACATTGAATTTTTACTAATGTGGTTTGTGCTTGATAAAACACAATTTCTGGGCATTGGGTTTTGGCAAATTAAAATATGAAAAATGGCACAACTTGGTTGATGTAAGTCATATCTTTCATCTTTGGAATCTGTATATTTTTTCTCCAGAGAACCACATCCTATTTAATTTTGGAATAATATAGTTCATGAGAGCAATACAAATAATTTTCTTTTGTATTATTGTTGGGTTGGTAGCAGATTCAGATTATGAAAATGAAAGATTGAGGCCAGAAACTAATATAATTAATAATTTTGTAAATAATAAATTTCACTCAATGCATTAAGATTTTATAGAATAATTTTATAACTAGTATTTATCTATATTGCTCTTAAAATGATTGATTGTTACATAAGTTTAACTTGCCAACTATTTATTTATTTGTTTGTTTGTGGAATTGAGAATATGGACTTTATTAGGTATTGAATAAAAAGCAACCCCATCTAAACAAGGATGCAGTGGGTTCCCCTTATTCTTCTAGGCTTTCCAACCACTACCCTGTTGAAACATTTTGCACACCCTCAATGCCTTGCGCAGAGTAAAAAGATGCAAGGATTCTAAACATGTCAGATGCTCAGTGTAAGGCGAGTGTTGACCAGATCAGACGAGCCCACTCCTGGAGGAGCCCACTATTTGCTTCAAAACAGCACACAGACCATTTATAGCACACACACATACACAGACAAGCTAAAAGGAAAAACTGAAAGCACTCTTAACTTCACTGCAAGGAGACAAAAATATTTCTATTTTGTGTATTTCTTTTTAATGATTTCCATTATTTTTTAAAAATTGTTAATATTGTATAGTGCACTTATATTTTAAAATCATATTATTATATCATACTTAAAACTGTAATTCATTTTACTGTTATGAATGAGCTCATTCATGTTACTATCACCTTGTGTCAAGGAAAAGAGTATATCTACAGCACAAGGAAATGCTCTTACATCCCCGCCTAATCGCTTATCTGCTTCTCCACAGTTAGTCACTATGCTGACTTCTAACACCACACATCAGTTCTGCCTGTCTTTATGCTTATAAAAAATGCAACCATATAGTATATATTCTTTTGTGTCTGGTTCTTTAGCTAAACATTATTTTTGAGAGATTCATCCAATTTGATATAAGCAACAGTTCACTAATTTTCATCACATTCTTTCATAATAAGAATATACCTCAATCTATTAATGCATTCCCAAATATTGACATGGTATTTCATGTGTTCATTTTTTAAGGTCTCCTTTAATTTAAAAAATATTGTACAACAATCTCTGTAAAGTTCTTGTGGTCTTCATTAGAAGTATTCCTTGTTTTTTTTATTTTAGCATAAAATCTATTTCAAGAAATTTACCAATGATCTGTGTCCATTATAGGTTTTTTAATACACTGGTCTTATATCTAGTAAAGTTGTTTCAGTCAATTATTAATTCTAATGGTTTACCCATAGATTTGTTTAAATTTTCTACATAAAATCTAAGTTGTCTGCTTATTACAACAGTTAAATCTCCTTATTTCTAGTCTGTATAAAGTTTATTTATTTTGATTGCTTCATTCCACTATGTACAATTTTAAGTAAAATATAAAATATCAATAATGATAAAACACAATCTTCTTCATCATTATTATTTATATTTTACCTTTAAGTATGAAGTTCATTGTAGGTTATTTAAATAGTGCTTTATCAGATTAAGAATTTCATTGTATTTGTCATTTGATGATTTTTATGACACATAGGAATTTGTTAAATGCTTGTCTGAATCTGTTAAGATAGAAATATTTGTTTTCTTTTTTGTTTGTTAATCTAATTATTTAAAAAATAAACCAACTACATCTTCTTAAAAAATAAATTTGTCAAATTGACACGAGGTTTTAAAAATATTGTTAGCATTAAAGTGTTTATATTTACAATGTGAAGTCTTAGTACTTATTTATACTAATAGTATTAAATATTACTAGTATCAATAAAATGAACAGATAATTTTATAGCCCAAAGGAAGAATTACAAAATCTGGCAAAACATAGTTCAGAACAATAACATAGTTTGAAAGGAAGGTTATGCTTCTTAAATTTTCTACATCAAAGACAATGCTAATACATTATACCATTCTAGGATGAGGCATTTGAGAGATGCTAAATAAATCTGAGATATTTAGATGTAAGTATCTATTGAAATTGGTGGTTAATTACATGCTAAGCATAAGCAGAAATAAGAAATTTGGGATATCAGCAGCTATGTGGAAAATGGAAATATGGGTTGTATAGGACGGAGAAAGAGGAGAAAGATAATAAGTTCTAGTTTGGATATTTTGAAATTAAGCTAGATCTGAGATATTAAAACAGCTATATTTTAATGGCCAACATCAGATAATTTTGCATTGTTTTTTATGAAACAATGAAAAATTCCCACTACATTTCAAAATTGTGAAATGAGCATATGTTATTTTTACACTTAGAAAAAAGTTATAAAATGAGCATCATTAATAGATTGCTTATGGAATTATAACTTATTTATAATCACTAAAATAATTTTGAAATAGATACATGAATAACACATATTAGAAAAAATAATGATTAGATTGCCTGTGTCTGGTGGTGATTATGAAGGCCATAGCGGTGGCACCCTTAATAAAAAGTAACTGTTTAATTATTATTGCATACTTTTTAATCAGAAGAATTATAGAGAAAATAATAAAAAGGTACATTCTTGTTTTCCTAAGAAGTACTAAAAGTTGTGAGAAGAATATGTTAAATGGTTTATAAATCCTGGATACTTTCTTTTCTTAGCATTTAAGATGCTGATATTCTATTGAGTTACTTTTTTTCTTCTTTTCTTTTTTATTATTATTTTTTTAATTTTAATTTTTTATTGTTATTCAATTACAGTTGTGTGCCTTTTCTCCCCATCCCTCCACCCCACCCCAGCCAAACCCCCCTCCCTCCTCCACCTTCACCCTCCCCCTCGATTTTGTCCATGTGTCCGTTATAGTAGTTCCTGTAATCCCCTCTCCTCACTGTCCCCTCCCTACTCCCCACTGTCCATTGTTAGATTGTTCTTAACTTCAATGTCTCTGGTTATATTTTGTTTGCTTTTTTTTTTTCTATTTATTATGTTCCACTTAAAGGTGAGATCATATGGTATTTAACTTTGAAAAATCCATCTAATCTAAAAGTAATTAATAAAGTAGGCATTCTCAGTTTCCTTGGCATAAGGAAAACTGTATAGCAACTTCCAGCTCTAAATGGTGATTTCAAATCCTGTGTGGTATTCTCACCCAGAGGTTTAAAATCTGATGAGCATAATTTCAGTTGGCGGTGTGTACTATCCTTCTAGTTGTCACATTGAAACAAAATATTTCTGTCTTTCTTAAACTGCAGGGGCACATGTTGCTTCCAAATCCTCCTTGGGAGCTTTCCAGGTATAACCTGAGACCAACTCCCAAAAGTGTAGGGCAGAGGGAGAGACAGAAGGAAGAGGCAGACCACTCCAGATAGGTAGGTGGCAGATTTAATAAACAAAGGAATTTACTTATGAGGTTTTTCTTGGGCAGCTGCAAGAGGAGTTGAGCTCTGCACCCACCCATCTGAATCTTAAAGTTCATATAGATTACAGGGGTGTCAAACTCATTTTCACCAGGTGCCAGATCAGCCTCGTGCTTGCCTTCAAAGGGCCGAAATAATTTCAGGACTGTATAAATGTAACTACTCCTTAACTGTTAAGGAGTTGAAACTACATTGGGCCCTTCGAAGGCAACTGTGAGGCTGATGTGGTCCCCAGTGAAATGAGTTTGACACCATTGATATAGAAGCATTAAAGGGGCTCAGCTATGAACCCAGTGTAGATAATCTCAACACCATATTTTTATTTCAAGGCTGCATCCTTGGAGCTGCTACTGAGGGGTAGCAAGGCAGGTGGATGCATGTTCCAAGGATGCGGGAGAGGGTGAAGAGCTTCCAGTTGCTGGGGTCCAGCTGTCAATCAACTACAATCATGTCTCCTTGATGACCATTCCAGCAAAATATACTGTTATAAAACATATTCAAGGAATGTGTGTTCCATTTAAACAAATATTATAAATACATGAGAAATTATTTTAATTCAAGTGTGGATTAATACTTTTCAGGGCATTAGGATATTAAAACATTTATCCCCATAACTACACTGACTATATTGTAACTATTGGCCTACTCAGAAGGGCACTACTAAACCTTGGAGTTATAAAAATAATTGTAATTATTCTGCTATAATTGAAAAAATTCTGTTAAGAAAACTTTATAAAATACCACATATTGTAGGTCTACCATATTTTGTGATTTATGGAATATTTTTTCATCCTAATTTTGCAGCCCTATAAAACGTAAATTGTAGCACTGATTTTGGGACAAAACATAACGTAGTGGTTGAGATGGTAGGGTTTGGAGTTGTAGTCTGCCCTTTGGTTCTAGGTACTTGGTTCACCAGCTTTACTGCAAAGATATTTGATGTATCTCCTAAATATTTTCCTTTGTAAAACATTAATTAGTCCAAGGTATGTGCTTAGCACATTCATGGCACAAAATGAAAATTAATATTGGTTGAAAGGTAAATGAAGTATGATCTTATTTTGGGGTCTCCCCTTAATCTTCTTACCTGAAATGGAGAGAGTATTATAATAAGACTCCAGAAGACAGTTCTTCCTAAATATTTCTTATGCTATAACATAAATGAAAATGTTTTCATTAAAATTTTCAAAATTTATAAATTATAGAAGCTTGACATCATCGACTAAAGAGTTTTAAATGCATTTTACTCTTTAAAAGTTCCCTAACATAAAATGTGTTTAGGTTAAAGTGGTTATGTGCATGTTAGTTAAGATTGCAATAGTGTAAGAATGTTAGGAGCCAAATTAGCCATCATGTTAAAAAAGAGCTCCCAAACCTACAGCATTATTGAAATTTAGAAGTGGAAAAAATCAAAGCTTTGTTCATGCATCCCATGGAATTATAACATAAATTAATAGAACCCATGTCAATACTAATATTTAAGTTTACATTGCATTTATTGACTAATTCTAATGACAATATCATAGTGTTATTTTGAGTACATAGTAAATGCTTTAAAAGTAGTGAGTGCATGGAAATGATCAGAAGATAATACTGTATGAGAAATAACAATGATTTGATAATTTTGCCATATATAGTGAGACGCATCAATTAGAAAATATTTTATTAATTTTAACACCATATATTTTTGCTGTTGTTATATTTCTAGGTACAGTGTTCGCAAAAATTTTGAGTTTTATTCTTCATTTTAAGGTGACATTAAAGATTATACTATACAATATGGATTAAACTTGTGCATTCTTGCCATTAAATGTTGTTTGAAAATTTTATATGCTTTTGTGTTTTGAGTAGAATTAAAAATCAATAAAATACTATGAAGCCACTAATAAATAGTATTATTTTTTCTTACATATATACCCATACCTTTATTTTTTATTCTTAGTTACCTGGATTATTTGACCAATAAAAGATAAAAATAATTCTGGATACTATTTATTTCATGCCTCCCATTTCTCAGGTGCTTTATGTGCACTTTTCTTCTCACAGCATCTTTACAGGTAGATGTTATTAGATGCAGTTACAGATGAAGAAACAAGCTAAGTGATATTAACTTGACTAGAAAGCATAGCTCATAAATGGCACGGTCTGTGCTGTTCCAGGGAGCATGTTTTCCCTCTAAGAGGATGCATCAATCAAGGTCCTGGCAAGAAACTTGTGACACATTCACACGAGGTGATTTGAGGACAATTTAACAAAGGGATTATTTACAAATATGTGGGCGGGTTAAGGAAATGATGCGGGATAGAGTAATAACCTCAGGTTCCTAACACAAGACAGAGCCATGTGGTACGGGCCATCACATAGGAGCTTTATCTGTTCAGAGAGGTTTGGTGTAAACCCATAGTTACCTGGGAGGCAGCTGAGAAAATAAATACTTTGAATTCCCTCCTTTCTTGGCCTCAGCACCTCCTCCTGGTGCTTCGTATTTGCCAAGCTGCAGAATAAGGCAGCCCAGTGATGCAGTCCAATGTGGCGTGTGGATCTGGAGGGACAAATGACAGCTATTAATTATGTGGGACATATTTAATAATCCATGGAGATTTATATATTTTTAATGAAATGAAACTATATTCTTTTATGCAAATTATCAACCGTGGCTAATTAAATCTAATTGCCAGTAAATAAATACAACTGAAATGCAGTAGTATTGACAGAAGGAAAAAAAAAGACAACAGAAATCAACAGATTTCCAACCACACTCTGAGGAAACCAAGAGACGTGCCTTTTACTTCTGTCCACTGGCTGCCCTTTCTGTTCAATTCTCGTTTTCTTCATTTGTTCAAAACTATAAATCCTAGGATCTATCACTATGTTGGGATGAGGTAGTGATATTATAGGACATTGCATTCTGAATGTGAATTTATTTCAGGAAAATATATAAACCTGGTCAGATAAGAACAGTAGGGGTGTCACACGTGCCAAAATGTGTGTTCTTTCAGGTACTGTGTTGCACACTGAAGACACGCACCCTTAATCTGAGTCTTATGAGCTATTAAACAGATGAGGGAGAGATCTTACCATGCTTTTGTAGCTGCATACTATATGATTATATCAATATAGTATATGAAAGAATGCACATTAGCTGCCTTTTTGTTTTGATGGTTTACTTTGCTGTGCCAAAGCTTTTTCATTTGATGTAATTTGGTTTATTTTTCCTTTTGTTGCCCTTGCCTGAGGAGACTTCCAAAATATACAGATATTACCAAGACCAATGTCAAAGAGCTCACTGCCTATATTTTTGTTGGTAAGTTTTATGGTTTCACATGTCACCATCAACTCTTTCACCCACTTTAAATTTAATTTTGTACATGGTATAAGACAGTGGTCTGATTTTATTCGTTTGCATGTAGCTGTCCAGTTTTTCAACACCATTTACTGAAGAGACTCTTTTTCCCAATGTATATTCCTGCCTCCTTTGTCATAGATTAAATAAGCATATATGTGTGGATTTATTTCTGGGGTCTCCGATGATCCCATTAATCCATGTCTGTTTTCATGCCAGTACCACACTGTTTGGCTACTATAGACTTGTAGCATAGCTTGAAATCAGGAAGCATAATACCTGCAGCTTTGTTCTTCTTTCTCAAGATTGCTTGGCTGTTCAGAGTCTTTTGTGAGTCCATACAACTGTTAGGATTCTTTGTTCCGGGTCTGTGCCATTACACTGCCATTGGTATTTTGGTGGTGATTGCATTGAATGTGTAGATCATTTTGGATAATATGGACATTTTAACAATATTATGTATTCTAATCTAGGAGCATGGTATTCCTTTCCATTTATTTGTGTCATCTTCAATTCCTTTCATTAGTGTGTTACAGTTCTCAGAGAAGAGGGCTTTCCCTTCCTTGATCAAATTTATTCCTAGATATATTTTAAAGTAATTATACATGAGATTATTTTTAATTCTTTTTCTAATAATTGTCACTAGTGTATAGAAACACAACCAATTTCTATATTTGAATTTGTATCCTGTGACTTTACTTAATTTATATATTAGTCTTAATAGTTCTTTTTTTGGTAGAGTCCTTAGGGAATTCTATATGCAGTATCATGTAATCTGCAAATAGCGACAATTTTACTTTTGTTTATATTGTGATGTCTTTCATTTCTATTCTTTTTTATTTTTTAATTTATTTTTTTTTACTAATTACCATGGCAAGAACTTCTGCTACTGTGTTGACTACAGGTGACAATAATGGGCATCCTTGTCTGTGCCTGACTTAGAGGAAAAGCTTCCAGCTTTTCACAACTGTGTATGAGGTTAGCTGTGAGTCTTTTATTATATTGCGTACATTTCTTCTAGGCCCACTTGTTGAAAGTTCTTATCAAAAATGATGTTCATTTTTGACAAATGCATTTTGTGCATCCATTTTTACTCTTTGTTTTGTTAGTGAGGTATATTATATTGATTGGTGTGCAGACACTAAACCATCTTTGCATTCTTGAAAAAAATAAAGCTTTTAACTTTATTTTAATTTACTTTTTTATTTGAAAATCATTTTATTTAAAAAATATTTCAAAAATACAACTAAACTAAGTAATAGAGGTCTAGCCTACAAATTATAGGTGTGGCTGAGAAATATGTGTTAAAATATTATGAAGTTTAAAAATAGTATACAAGACAACTCTAAGCAGAATAACAGCTTCAATGAATAAAAATTATTTAAACACATGCAGATTTACTTACAGTTTTTAAGCTAATGCTAAAGCTATGAGGTGCAAATATCTGGAAAGAAAATACTTGGATTGACTAGAAAGCAAACATAGTCAGTTGGTTCTCCTGTATTGGAATAAAAGAAGATGGACTCTACGGGTTTTTAAGGATAGATTTTGACTAAAGAATTCTGAACTTGGATACATTTTCACAAATGAAGATATTATATGACAATGAAGAATTTAGAAAACTAATAGTACTTTTTATAAGACATGCTTGTAGATCATAAAAATAAATAATATCCCAGAATTCAAAATAAGGAAATAAATAAAAGTCATAAGTGTTGCTACAAGAATTGAAATCAATTAAGTACACTTAAAAATATTTATAATATTTATAAATATGACTAAAATTAGGTACATATCTAAAAATATTGTAAAAACCTAAAAAATATGTGTAAAGAACAAATAATTGCTGAAAATATTTTCAGGCTTAAATGTAATAATTATATAATTAAAATATAGCCTATATTTCAAATTAAAATTTTAAATACCAGGAATTTTGATAGGTGGTAGATACTTATTTCTTGCTTAGCTTAGAGAAGCGTAAAATCATGTTTTATTCCAAAAGTATATACTCATATTTAGACACATATCTAATATACATAATAAAACTGTAGAAATGAATAAAAATAAGTTTAGTTTCACAATAATTTTAGAAGAGAACAAAGCAAACTATACATAATTTATATGACTAACAGAAAACCCCAGGAAACATTAAATAGCATAAAAATAAAGGCATATATAAGGAAAAAACTGTAAAGTAATTTAAAATATAAAAACTATTAAACTGTTCTAACTTTATTTAAAAAGACATTCTGATTGCATTAAAAGTAAGTTTTAAATTGATGGCACCTATAAAAATACAGATTAAAATAAAATAGTAAAGAAATACTATAAAGCATTGAAAATGATCTCTCACAGAGGAGTGCCACAAAATATCATGGAGGACAAATGTAAGCCTCAGAAAATTATGCTTAATATAGTGCCACCACCCTTACCATTTTAACCAAAGCAGCCACAACCATATTGGCTTTTGTGTGTGTTTGTGTGTGTGTCTATAATTCATGGGCAAATAAAAAAATAGACAAACAAAAGTAGGAAGCAATATTGACAGAAAATAATGAGGAACAAGTTTATTAATGCAAATTAAGCAAATTTTAATTGATGAAAATTAAAATCCATAACAAAGTAGAAATACTTATCAGTCTCCACTTATCTGTACTATAATCGCAGAATGTGAATGAAAGTTTTATATGAATAAATTCATAGAAACATACTTTATTGATGCAGATGTATTGCCATTAATATATGATTTATAAAGTATTTCATAGTGAATATATAATTTTAACACAGGCACACATACTAAATCTAACAAGGCAACCCTAAGAGAGAGAGAAGAAATGAGTCTGTTCCCCATGACACTGGTTCCCCTTATTCTTAGAAAACAGCTCAGTTAAAGTTACTTCCCTTCATTAAATAATTTTAATTCTAGGTATCTACACATTCACTGAAAATGTGGCAAACATTGTACACAGAGTTGTCTGTTTCACATTTTTCACAGGACAGAAATTGTAGGCAGCGTAAAATTTAACATTAGAAGAACAAATTATAATATATATATATATAGTGTAATATTATTATAAAAATTATACATTGAAAACAAAAATTGTTCAATGGCCTGATACCACATGAAAAATAATGTAAAATGAAAAATAAGGATATAATACAATAATGTCAGCTACATAAAAATAAATTTATAATTATTTTAGAAAATCTAAACTGGAAAGACATAGCAGCCTATTCATAATGATATTATCTAGGTGTTGAGATTTTCGCTTTATACTTTCTTAAGGTATTTCCTAATTTCTGTAATATGTGAATCTTTTTCTACAATCAAAAGGAAAATTCAGTGCAATGAGGTAATATTTTTTATTTGAAAAAGTCCATTTTATATATATATATATATATATATAATTTCCTACAAGTGAAATGTATCTTTTTTGGCATATTTGTTCTAGAAAACCACTCACAAAGAAAATATCAGTTACCTAGCTTATTGGGGAGTGATTGTATATAATTATGTGTATATTATAATATACATATACTATATTTTTTATTCCCATTTCATTCTTAGTTTAACACCTTTTCCCTTTCACATTTTAAATTAAATACAAATAAGTTCTTAGTAAATGTTGGACAATCACTTCTGTTTATTTTAAGAACCATAAATCCTAAGCTTGTATTTGTCTTTATTTAGATAAAGGATCATCCTTTTTTACTCTTCAATCTTCACAGTAACAATCAGTTTCACAGTTATGATTTAATGAAATTTTATGAATAAATTATTCAGTAAATTTAACATATTGATATATCTGCTATCCATTATTTAGTAAGTTGTAAATATTAAAAAGAAAAATATCACATATGTAATTGTTAAATTTAATAAAATCATGTGTGTAGTAGAGGCACAATGTATTTGAATATCTTTTTATTCTATGTTTCCCTGAGTAGGTCTGAATAAAAAAAAAGTTTATCTATTATATTGAAATCCAAAACATGAAGTGCCATATACATCTTTATTCATTTATTTTTTTAAATATAAGACAAAATTATAAATATATTTATTGAATTTTTATTGTATTTTCCATTATCATTTAGTCCCCTTATACCCCTCTCACCCCCGGAAATCACCACCCTGTTGTCCATGTTCCTGTGTCCTTTTTCCTTTTTGCTCAACCCCTCTACTCCCTAACCTCGCCCTCCCCCTTAGCTGTCATCCTGCTCTCCATCTATGAGTTTGTCTCTCTTTTGCTTGTTAGTTCAGTTTGTTCATTAGAGTCCACATATGAGTGAAATCATATGGTATTTGCCTTTCTCTGACTAGCTTATTTCACTTAGCATAATGTTCTCCATGTCTATCTGGGCTGTTGCAAAGGGTAAAATTGTCTTCTTTTTTATGGCCAAGTAGGATTCCATTGTGTAAATGTCCCATAGTTGTTTTATCCACTCATCTACTGATGGACACTTGGGCTGCTTCCGTATCTTGGTGACTGTAAATAATGCTGCCATGAATGTAGGGGTGCTTATGTTCTTTCAAATTAGTGTTTTGGGTTTCTTTGGATAAATTCCCAGAAGTGGATCATAAGACAGTTCCATTTTTAAATTTTTGAGCTACCTCCATTCAGCTTTCCATAGTGGATACACCAATCTGGATTCTTAACAACAGTGCAAAAGTGTTCCCCTTTCTCCACGTTCTTGCCAGCGCTTGTTGTTTGTTGATTTATTCATGACAGCTATTCTGACAATATCTCATTGTGGTTTTAATTTGCGTTTCTCTGACAATTAGTGATGTTGAGCATCTATTCATATATCTATTGGCCATCTCTATGTCCTCTTTGGAGAAATGCCTAGTCAGGTCCCTTGCCCATTTATAAATTTCAATAGATGATTTCAGATTATGTGTGACTATTCTCCTAATTTATCTTTCCAATGTCTTTTTGCTTTCTTTATAACTAATTATATGAATGAATTGTCTACAATTGGCAATTATATTTGAATTGCACCTTTCCTTACTAAAGCTATTTTTTAAAATCATATAAAATTTTACATAATATTCAAGGCACTTTGACTGCATAGCTTCTTCAAATTTCAAATGCACATGCAGTTTCTATTACCATGTATGGCAGCTTTGCATGAGGGGGACTTGCATCCAGTAATTTTCTGGAAACCCACATATTGTTAGTTTCTTCTTTTTCCTTTCTTTTTTTGTCTTTTGTTGGTGGTCGAGGAAACAAACTACTGGGGTGTTATAGTCTGCATCCTTCTAAGGAATTCTCTCAAGCTTTCAAAATCTACTTATGTGACACATGAGGGGCCAAAATCACCACCTCTGATAATGTGTTGAAAAAACAGTTTAGTAGCTTATTTCTTACCATGTGATGATGAACAAGAGCATCTCATTATGTGTTTCAAAGTTGGAATCTCATTAAATGCATCAGCAACACTTTTATTGAAACTTCTTAAGAATTACTTCTAATATATCTTTTAAAACAATACTCTGAAAATCTTTAAAGGAAAGTTCCAAGTATGACAGCAAAAGAAATAAAACTATAAAAATCTTATTCAGTTCTTATCACTGACTGCATAGCAGAATCATGTGATAAGCTTAAATAATACATTAATGCCTGGTCAGTGCATCTGACCAATTAAATCCATGTCTGAGTCAACTTTGCCTGGGCAAACTTTCAGCTTATGAACTTCCAGCAAGTTAGCTCCCAAAATGTGCATTGAGAAATTGTGTATTTATTTATTCTCATAAGAAATAGAATTATTAAAACTGACTGAATAATAATCAAATATCCCTGTACATGATCACTGAATTCTTGAAATTCACAGATTACGAATGGGGACTGAAAGGAGATTAACAAAACTCTGTGTTTCAACATTAAAAAGGATTCAAGCTAAGAGAAATATAGAGATCTAACAAAATAAAAACACATTTAATCTAGATCAAAACAGAGGCTGATTCCACAAGGCAATAAATAAAATACAATAAAATATAAATAAAATAAATAATATATAAAATCAAATTAAGTAATAAAATAGCAAATAAATTTCCTTTCCTAGGATTAGGATTCTACTATTCTAAACATAGAATGGAGAATCTAGAAAATTGTTTAATCAGAAACATGTGTTTCTTTATCCTCTTTCCAAGTCTTTAATTAGTTATTTTATTAATTTTTCCAAAGAAGTTTAGCTACTTTCAGTTTATCCTTTTAATCCACATGGAAAGAACTGCTAGTCATCGATCGCATTTTAAAGCTGAAATTGCATATATTAGCTAAAATCAGTTATTTCATTATAATTGGCAAATGTTTCCTTTCCCTTTTCTACTGTATTTTCAGTGGCTATGTCAGGCATAAAACTCAAATTTTTCAGCCTTTAAGAACATATAAGGATTAGAAATGTTAGTGTTGATGGAAGTTGTCAGTGTACACACATAAAGTGCTTCACTGACCTTTATTGCTGATGTGAATAAAGTTTGTTGTCATGTTTATAAAGATTAAGAGGTTTGCGCTGTTGGAAATGGAAGTTTTATATTGATGTATAACATTTGGCTTTCTTACACTGTTAAAAACATCCTTTTTTAATTTAAAACTTAATTTATATTTTTATAATCAAAGATGATGGATCCTTATTTCTAGCAACTCACCTTCTATAACAAACCTGACTAAGACTTAAATACCTTAACTATTGTTTAATTCCTTGGTAAAAAAATTTTTCAGGCAAATTTAAAAAATATTCAATAGCCTAGCAATAAAACTGAGGAAATCTTAAAATAATTACTGTTATTAATAATTCATTCTGGAAAAGCTGAGGACTGTTAGGAAGCCTGGTCATGAAATAGCCCCAAATGGAAGAAGCATCTTCCACAGTGTCACAGAAATTTCTTCTCTCTTTATGATCTTTTCCTTTCTGACTATAATCCACACTGTGATTCTTCTCCTACCCACTTTTTAAAAAAAAACGTACATAAAGGCTTTCAAAATAAGTCTTTTTTAATTTTTATTTTATTGTTTATGCTATCACAGTTGTCCCCACTTTTTCCTCCTTTGCCCACCTCTACCAAGCCAACCACTTCAGGCAATCCCACACCATACCATGTCTAGGGGTCATGCATATACGTTCTTTGGCTAATCCCTTCACCTTCTTTCATCCAGTATCCCCCCTCCCCTTGGAGAGCTGTCAGTATATTCCATGTATTTATGCTCTGTTTCTATTTTGTTCTAATTTATTTTGTTCATTGTAATCTGTGTATGAGTGAGATCACTTGCTATTTGTTTTTCGTTGACTGGATTATTTTACTTAGCACAGTAGTCCCCAAGTCCATCTATGCTGTGGCAAAAGGGGCGAGTTCCTTCTTTTTACTGCTGTCTAGTGTTCCACTCATCCCTCATTGTCCTGATATACCAACTTAGATAGGATTTCATTCTATTAAACTCACAATACGAGGTCTGTCTGGAAAACATCCAGCCATTGTTAATATAATGAAAATGGTTTACTCAACATTGATGTAACCTGGCAGCCAAGGAGAGTGGACTGGAATGCACATTTGTGAACAATGACAACTTCACTGTACTAGCCAGTGGGGGTGGTAGACACCACTGAGTGAGCGTGTGTACTGTGTGGCCATTGCATTCAAAATAAGTGAGTAGAGCAACAAATCTGCATCAAATTTTGCATTAAGCTTGGACATTCCTCTATGGAAACTATTTGGATGATTCAGAAGGCCACAGCTATGGGCAACTGGTGATTGGCAGCTTCATCATGACAACACCTTCCTTTGCATCACCTCTTGTGGAGAGGTTTTTGGCAAAACCTCATATCACCCAGGTGACTCAGCCCCCCTACAGCCCAGATTTGTCACCCTGTGACTTCTGGCTTTTCCCAAAACTAAAAGCACCTTTGAAAGGGAAGAGATTTCAGACTTTCAGTGAGATTCAAGAAAATACAAGACAGCCCATGGTGACTAGAACTGTGTGAGGTCCCAAGGTGCCTACTTTGGTGGGGACTGAGGCATCATTGTCCTAGGTACAAAGTTTCTTATATCGTGTATCTTCTTCAATAAATGTCTCTATTTTCATGTTACATGGCTGGATACCTTCTGGACAGATCTTGTATTTGCACTACAGCTAATATCAGTATTTATTGCATGGCCTAAATACACTTAGTGTAGAACCACATATTATCAATAGATTAAAATATTCTACCATTTTATCTCCCAGGAGCCCCAAAGCAAAGAAACTTATGACAGATATATGGAAATCATCTTTAATTTTTAGTTTTACTCCTAAAGATCTGGGATAAGAGAAAGCACACAAGCAAATGCGCCTATAGTAGCATTACAGAACTTTTCTACATGCCAATAGTTGAAAATTACTTTAACAAACATCCGAAACACAATAATAACAACAAATTATTTTCTGAAATGAATACAAGTGGAGAGACAGTTAAGAGTAAAAGCAGATACTTCAGAACAGTAGGTAAAGGTGAATCAAAGATTAGTCCATGATTTATAGCTTTAAACCTGAATGCAGGAAATAGAACATTGACTGAATAATAATGCTGTCTAGAATCTTAAACTATCTAATTGTGAACTTCAGTTAAAATAAATATGAATGCATACAAAGGCTTCGCTTCCCTTCGAAGAAAAAGTCCCGCTTGTGATTAAAGGTACTGTTATATAAGTCTGTAACTCCTGGGTATTTATTTTTATAGCTGCTACAGATAGATAATATTTACACTAATAATTACTCAGACTTTATAAAGAGGTTGCTATCATCATATGTTTTCACCTTTTAATTTGATTGTGCTAATCATATAAAATTAGAGAATAAATCCGTTAATGATAACAGGTGTGCTTGTTAGCATGCTTAATGGGTATTTTGATTAGCTCATATCCAAAGTATGCAAACATTTTTGATTACTGTATACAGTGCAGCATTATAGCAAAACTCCAAGATGAAGTCATAAAAAATTACTTAATTGCAATCTGCAAAATATCCTTCGGGTTAAAGCAATACCTTGAAGGAAAAGAGAAAAATGAGATCTCCAGTCTGTGTCATACAGAGTTTAAATTAGAAGACCGATTACCTATCTATAATACTTGTCCATGAGCTCAGTGAGCAGCTATAGATGGGAGTTTGGAATTCTCATGTTTTGTCTTGTTTTGTAATAAAAGTGCTCACAATGCTCTTTATGTTTAACTTCATATTGAATGGTGAATTCAACAGCGTTTTCAGAGTCCATAATTAGGTAATACCATTAATCCTGTTGACGGTCAAAATTCTGCCGTAATCAGCTTTTCACTATGCTATGTGAATGAATTCTACAGGATAATAAACACTCTATTCTTGAATTTATTGCTATTTTTATTAAATAATACACTTTAGACGCTAATGTTTCTAAGCAATTTTCAGTCTTTAGAAATATTTGTTTTTATGGCTTATGTGGTTATAAAGTAGTCTCCAGAGAGAAGGGACAGGCTCACTGTTATTATAAAGCTCTGCATTTATTGCTATATTAAACAAAAAAGCTTTGCTTATTCTAAAACATCAATCCATTAAAATCAGAGGCAAATTTCTGGTGAAAAGTTACTTTTTCCTGTCTTAAACGTAACATATTCAAAGAAGGATTTAAGAATATACCACCAAAGCTAAAGTTTGCTATACCGATTGACCATAAAGGAGACATTTCTATTTCTACCAATCTTCATGGAGACCATAGGGGAACAGTTATTAGGAGACTTAGTTTTAGATTTTACTTAATGATTTGAAAATTAAGGTCCAAAGAACTTACCCAAAGAAATACTAATAAAGAGAAAAATAGTGTTTTGAAATCCTTGTTATGTCACTGCAGTGCTTTCTTTGTGAACTATGAAACTTCTCTCCTGCATAAACTTTATCATGTAAAGTTTTTTCATATATAAAACAGGTGCAGATCCACTTACCTCACATGTGCAAAGACTAGCAACCACATGGGGCTAAAATGCCTGGCGTGCTCCCTGAGTTTTTTTTAATTTAGTAATAAATAAAGTCATCCTTTATTATTGTCTTCACCGAGAGAATTGTCATGGTAATGGGATGAAGCCCTAAAAATGGCAAAACTATCGTGGTGAAATTGGGGGATTCAGCCAGCTGGTGTAAAGGCATGTGCTGATTATTAGCCTTGCCAAGGTTCTGAAACTTGGAAGTCTAAACTACGCGTGGCGTTTAAAAACACGCCAGGTAGAAAGTCATTGTTCATGCTCTCCTGAGTGGTCTAGCAGACCTGCTTCCAAATACAAGTCGTAAGTTCTTCGTGGCCATCATGCATCCCCGTGTAGGTTTGAAGTGAAAATGTATGCTTTTGTTATCAAGATGTTTTTTGCCCTGATATGAAAAGTTATCCAACAAAACCTATGCTTACCAATATCAACTCATGTTTGAATCCTGCTAAGAAATCTCTCAAAAGAGTGTACCTAAAAATAATTAAGCAAACAATCTCATGAAACTTGCCTGCATTTGCTGGTTGTATGTAGCAAAGCCCTAAACTACTTAAAAGACCATCTGGGCTTTCCATCTCGAAGACCTTTTCACCTCTTGCCATGATTTAGAAATGTCATCCCTCATTCCCTACTGTCTTCCCAGGTTCATAGGTCCCTATAACCCTGGGTCCTTCCCCCTAATCCTAGGGAGTGCTGCTCACGTCAACCACCTGCTGAGTGGCCTGCGAGTGAGCCTGTAGTAATAGCACCAGTCTGTAGACCCATCCCTGTCTCTCCCCTCAAAGAAATTCAGTCAGGGGCTTGTAAAGGCATGCTCCTCAGAAAAGGCTATGCATTTTCCTGATTATATTACGTGATATTTGTGTGTCTAGAAGTTATTACTGTTGCCCCAAATTGTGTTTGTTTTTTTTTAAAGATTTAAATGAATAATATAAGATAAAAGGTATCTATTTTAGGGAAAATATTCACATATACTACCTCTTGTAATTTTGGTAGTTTTATAGGGCTAGGAGTAAAATTTCAAAACCCAGCTTTGTGGTGAAATGTTGAGGAAGCAAACATGTTGGCCTTTCCAAATTAACACACTTAATCAAAGTTGTTGTCTGATTACCTCAGTTGATTCTTATCCATTCTTCCCTTAGCCCACAAGTTTCCCCATATCCTACACAGCTATTAGTACCTCCTGAGCCAGGTAGAACCCGTACTCCTAGAAAATGGAATTTCACTGGTGGCTCATCACCAGGAGGGAAGAGAGGACTCGATCACTCTGTGGGTGCAACAGGTCCAAAAACCACAAGATCGGTTTTATAACACTGAAACTCACAGACACTGACAACTGTATGGTGGCTACCAGAGGGAAGTGGGTGGGGGGTAATAAAGTGCTAAGGGGGCCAAATATATAGTGATGAATAACAATTTAACTGTGAGTGGTGGGCACACAATGCAATATATAGATCATGTATCATAAAAATGTGCACTTGAAATATATGATCTTATTAACCAATGTCACCCCAATACATTTAATTAAAAAAAAACCAAAAACATGAGATCAGTTCTTAGTCACCGGAAGAGTTTTGTCAGCGAATCACTATTATTTTTGAGACCTCAATTTTGTAATCTTTTTGTGGGATGCTGCATTTAATTAATCAATTAATTTGTTCATTCACTTTTCCTACAAAAATTATAATTTATATAATATAATGATGACTAGGGATAGGTGTTATTAAAGAGTTTACATTCTAGTAAGCAGATGAGCATATGATATGAATAGCGTATGGTTGAATATAATATGCCAAGCAAAGCTAGAGATAACATAATATGTCCAGTTTAGGAAATTTATATAAGAAAGACACACATGGCCTGAATTTTAAAATTAAAAGTTTTATATAAGAAAAGGTCATCCAATTGCAAACAACAAATTAGAAAATTAACTTTTTAAAAATAGTTTGTGTATTGGAAATTTCAAGTTCTGGATTCTGCCCAACTATTATTCTTTCAATTGAACTAAGTAAATTAAATTAAGAAGTTATGCAAATACTTGTTCTTTATTGTTTTTAATTGTCTACGATTTTGTAACTCAGTTAAGAAAAAACATTGTATAAATATACTGAGGTAGAAAGAATGACAACAATAGAAGTATTATGCTCTGCCATTTATCTACATAGAGATAAAAAAGTAAGAATAGAGAAAAAGAGTAAGAATAAAGGCAGTGAACTTTTCAAATGATTAATTTGTATAGCAGAAGTAACTTTTTACAAACTTTTAAATAGACACCAGTCTTGATCATTGAGAGTCACTAAAAGTGAAGATGGACTTGAAGATGCCCCGTGTTGCATGTACTGTCACCTCCACGCTAGCATCTGCCTCTGATATCACACCCACAGTTTCTCAAAGCCACTGTCACTGCACCAAGCAGTTTGCATACCCACTGACACGTACAGGGTAGTTTAAAAGCTCACTAAATTTTCATGAATATGGAAGAATCATGCAAATAAGGGTGTTTGGTTTATCTGAAAATATTTCTAGTTTGAAAGTTATATCAGGCATACATAAATTTATATATTGCATATATGTGTATTTACACGAATAAAATAAACCTAGGAGTACACACACATCCCATTCAAGTTCACAGAGACCTACTTTCCTTTTATTTCTTATTTGTCACTGGTGCTTATTGACACTTCTCTACATGTGAAATAAATAATAACCTACATATTAAAACTGAAGTAAAGTGATGTTCAGTGAAAGCTTTCCCAGGGCAACAGTTATCTAACTGGCCATTTTTGCAATTGCTGACATAATGTTATTTACATAGAACATTTACTGAGTTGTTCTGTGACACTGTAAACAGCTTATCTACTTTATTAATATGCAATTTTGTTGCTGTTGTTGTTACAGACCTGAAACGGTCAAGATCAGTCTGAATAACTTTTATAATGTTTTCATTTTAAAAGTACAAACCCTTTTTTTTGTTGACTGTTAACGTGAAAGTTTCTAAAAGTATTATAACATTTAGGAAAAGAGTAAATATAAATTTGGGATATAAGAATGTCATTAGGTTCATTTTTGTCGACATACATCTAATCATGTAAACAAAATGAGTAATACAACTTAAATTATGTACTCAACTTAGTTTATATATATTTATATATCACTTTATTTAATAGAATTCAAAGTAACATATGATAATATATGATTTATAACACTATATGACAAATTACAATGTGAATATATATTAAATAACCATTCACATAGTATATTAATGTGCCAATATAATCTTTAAATAGTACTGATTAACATTTACATATATAAATATATGCAATTATATTTCTTAAGTATTATGGATAATTATGACATATGAGTTATAGTTATAATAATATAACAAAAACTGATATGTGTTTTATAATATAACAAAAACTGATATGTGTTTTATTATAAAAATAGGTATATTTATTATGACAGGTATTCCTCACGTGTTTTTAGTAAATATCAGGATTAGATTATTCAAACAATTTTGAGATACCTGTCACTTAGCCTGCTTAATCAACCCCCCGCCTCCCACTTCAGCTCAACTGTCTTTCCAGCAGGACTCGGCCACCTACTTCCACTCACACAGACTCGCAGTTCAGGTGAGCGCCAGATGCTTGCCCAGTCACGCACTCACTAGGTGAAGTAATCATGTGAAAACTACACCTGAGTCATGGGAAAGCATTCCTTAGTGTTTTAAATTGATAAATTCAAGGCATACTTAATGACTAAACTAAGGAAATACTGGATCTCGTTAACCTCAGGAAGGCAGGCTGGTCCACTCCAATGCTAATGTCCTTATCACATATGCAGTATTATAATTTGAGCCTTTAACACAGTAATTGCCATCTCTACCTCCATATTTTATTCCTTTTATTGTTCCTAGGTAGAAAAACAATTTGGCCCACTTTTATAATCAACCTTTAGGAATAGTTTCATGCTATTCATAAATTTAGTCAATAAGTCATTAACATGTTCTGCCTAATCACTGACAAAAATATACATAAGGAAGAAACCAGAGATATAGTCCCTTTAAATAAAAATGATGGATAAATTAATAAGAAAAATAATATTTTGTGTGATTATAATGTGCCAAAACCACACAAAGTCCTCTAGATATATTCACAAATTCTCACAACAAAGCCCTGGTTAATATTACTCAATATAAAATTCTTTTTTATAAGTGGGAAACTAAGATAAAGGAAAGTGAAGTATTTTGTCCTAGATCTTATGTTTAGGTGGTGGCAGAGTGAGGATTCAACTCCCAGCAACTGGGTACCAAAGTCAGGACTCTTAATTTTATGCTAGTTCGACATGTCCATCAATAATGCTCCTAATTACACCATCATTTATGGTACATTTCTACTTCTTGTCTGAAAGAATATTGTGAGAAATTTGTCTGATCACGAGTTGAAGTGTAGAAAAATATGTATATGGCCAAGTATGTCTTTTAAACATTAACTTGCATGTGCTGTATATTTAGAAGGTGCTCAGTAATCACTTTGGGAACAGACAGTGAATTGATAAATACATGAATTACTGAATTCCAAAGCAAGGTGCTTCCATGCATGACTGAGTCAGATAACTTGGTTAAGAAGTTAATCTGACATGTTTTATTTTTCAGGGACTTATGATGGATCCTTTTCCTCCTTTCTTATTCATAAACCATGCTTTTATTATCCTGCCCATGCATACTCACTGATATTGATATCTACAATTTAAATCTATAGTTCCCTTGATCTTTTTCTTAAAACTGGTGTATTTATCTATCTTCAGTTTTTCAGCAACTCTTCCACTCTCTATAACTCTTCAGATATCATGAAGAACAGTGTAATGATCTTAACATGAATCTTTTCTGCACTCTGGGAAATAGCTCATTTGGTCCAGGAGACAAACTCATTTAGAGCAGTTACCTGGCCTCTTGCTATCTCCTCACTTATCTCTGGCTTCAATTCCTTTTTTCGAAAGTTAGATCTATGCTTTCAGCCTGATGCTCATTCCACTTGACAGAAAAGACAGAGGCAAAATAGAAGTTCAGCAATTCTGCTTTCTATTATCTTCTAACCTTACAGCATGAGCTATGAATAGCAGGCTTGATCTTTTCATTAACTTTTTCTTTTTTGCTTGTGTGTTCCTAATATCACTTTAAACGTTGTTTATGCCACCAATTCATCCAATAATGTACAGTAAATACTAGGCATTGGGTGTTATAGGCAGATAATCTTCATGGCTGACTGACATCACAGAGCGTATCTAGAGTAATATAATGCAAGCTGAAAAGTTCAATTAAGAATGAATGAAATTTGAACTTAGCAGCACATAAGTTCTTTTGAATTGGTGGTTCAGGATTCTTAGGGTATATTTCCAGCAACAGAATCACTGGGTCAAAAGGCAGTTCCATCTTTAGTTTTCTGAGGAAATTCCATACTGTTTTCCACAGTGGCTGCACCAGTCTGCGTTCCCAACAGCAGTGCTCTAGGGTTCCCTTTTCTCCACATCCTCACAAGCACTTGTTTGTTGATTTATTAATGACAGCCAATCTGACAGGTGTGATGTGATGTCTCAATGTGGTTTTAATTTGCATCTCTCTTTTGGCTAGTGATGCTGAGCATCTTTTCATACATCTATGGGCCATCAGTATGTCCTCCTCGGAGAAGTGTTTATTCAGATCCTTTGTCCATTTTTTAAATTGGATTATTTGTCTTCTTGATGTTGAGACATATGAGTTCTTTATGTATTTTGGAGATCAAACCCTTGTCTGGTGTATCATTTTCAAATATGTTCTTCTATACAGTCTGTTCTCTTTTCATTTTGGTGGTGATGGTTTCTTTAGGCATGAAGAAACTTTTTAGTTTGATGTAGTCCCATTTGTTTATTTTTCCCTTTATTTCCCTTGCCTGAGGAGGTATATCAGCAAAAATATTACTATGTGGGATATCTGAAATTTTACTGCCTATGTTTTTCTCTAGGACTTTTATGGTATCACATTTACATGTAAGTCTTTTACCCATTTTGAGTTTATTCTGATGTATTGTATAAGTTGGTGGTCTAGTTTCATTTTTGTTGCATGGAGTGCTGGAAACAGCCTAAGTGCCCATCAGCAGATGAGTGGATCAAAAAGCTGTGGTACATTTACACAGTGGAATACTATGCTGCAGAGAGAAAGAGGGAACTCCTATGTTTTGTGACAGCATGGATGGAACTGGAGAATAGTATGCTAAGTAAAATAAGCCAGTTCACAAAAGACAAATACCATATGATCTTGGCGGGGGGGAAGAAGGGTTTTCAAGAAACAAGTATAAAAGACCCATGGACAAAGACAATTGGGAAGAGGATTGAATGTGAGAGGTGGGGGTGGGTAAGGCAGGGGAGAGTAATGGGGGAAAATGGGGTCAACTGTAACTGAACACCAATAAAAAAATTTAAAAAAAAGAGGAAACTAATGAACAAAAGAGGACCATAGGCATGGAAATATGGAACAGAATAAAAATGATCAGAAGGGAGGGGGAGAGGGATAATGGTGGAAAGAAGGGAAAGGGACTAGATAAAGAACATGTATGAATGACCCATGGACATGGACAACAGTGTGGGGATTGACTGTTGGAGCAGGGGGTGGGATGGGCAGAGGAGGGCAAAGGGAGAAAAATTGGTATAACTGTAACAGAATAACTAAAAATGATTTAATTGGAAAATAAAGTTATACTTAATTTTTAATATATAGTTTTATAACTTAGTGTTTCAGTATACCCAAATATACCCAAATATATCTAATGGAAAAATCTCAAATTAAAAAAATGAATGAAATTCAAGAACTTTTAAGTGCATAGGAAGGAATGGCTAACTCCACTCAGGGAGTCAGGGTGGTTTCAAAGAGTAGGTGACTTTTCAATTGGATTTGAAGAGTTGTTTCTATACTTTCCTTTCTTTATATGTGTTTTGACCTTTCAGACATTATTCTATTTTTTTTTTTGCTCCAGACTTTATATTTACAGTTGACTATGACTTGTAATCATCATTTCTCTTTCAAAACTGACCTCATTAGGCCTTAATGTATCCTTATTTTTCAAGGACTCTTGACTTTACTTTCTTCCTTTTCAGTTTAGATCCATCCCTCACAACACTGGTGATTCACTGCTAATAATACTCTCAATGTTGTTGTCCTTCTGTCAGTTTGCTGCAACCTATTAGCAGGACTCACACTCTGGAGGAATAGAAAATGTGCACATCCTAGTGCACTGTGGGAGAATTCCTACCATTGGGCAGATCGGCGATAATAAATCCAGGGACACCAACTGCATTAGTTTGTTAGGGTTGCCTTAACAAAGTGCCACGAGCCAGGCGACTTCAACAACAGACACTTACTGTCCCACAGTTCTGGAGGCTGGAACCCAAATCATGGTGTCAACAGGATTGCTTACTTCTGGGAACTGTGAAGTCAGGATCAACTCCAGCCCACTCTTCTTGCTTTGTAGATGGCCCTCTGTTCATGGTGTCACTTCACATGCTCTTCCTTCCACATGACTGTCTTTTGTCTAAATTTTTCCTTTTTACAAGGACACTGAACATATAGGGTGAGAGCACACTCTAAAGACCTCATTTTAATGTGATTCCCTCTCCAAAAACCCAATCGCCAAATAAGGGCACATTCTGAAGTACTGAGGATAAGGATTAAAAAGTGTCTTTTTGGGGGGAAGATAAAATTCAATCCATAACACCAAATTTAATATTTTCCAGTTAATTTTGTTTACCTGTATTCAGATTGCTCCCCCATTTTCTCTATCAGAAGTATTTTAAATATTTCTACTTTCCTCTAAATTCAAGCCCTGTCTGAATCACTGAATCATTTTAGCAGATTCCATTTATTCATGCTTAGAAATAATAATAATAATAATAATAATAACAATAATATCACAAAAAGGACCAGACACACTTACCTAGATTTATAAACAAAGTCTTTTATATATTATATTAAAAGTTAGAAATGTGTTTCTTCTCTCTATAAATAACCTGTTCATTCAAACCCTAAATGGCATCTTTTTCCACTTTTCAAAAACTCAATGCCATTGACTACTCTCTCTCATTTTTGTTTTCAACGTCTTTCTCCTGGCCTTTCCCTGTTAGCACGTAAACATTCTCTGATTTCTCCTGGTAAAACAAACTCTGTTAGTCAATTAGTTGTCTTTGGTCAATTTTAAAATTTCATTATCTTTAATTTGTTACTCATACAATTACAGTCTGTATTACATACTCACCACTCCTCACAACTCCCTAAAATTTTCAGTGATTGCTGTTTTACTAAAATCTTGCTCTCAACTTACTTAATATTTCAATAGTGGTTGGCCATTTATCACCTCATCATTGTAACACCCTTACCTTTTTTTTTCTGATTAGACACAGTTATGATTTTCTTCCAACTTTCATGTCTATTTTCAAATTCATTTTTTAACTAACCATAAATAAATATTTTTTTTTCAGTGTGTCCCTTTCTTGGTATTTTGGCTTCTTACTTTAGACCCTCTTACTGAGGGTGAGAGTGGGTGGTGAATCCTAATCACCATGGTTTTGATGGTTGACACTCCATCAACTCAGTCCTGAACTTCCAAGCTTCTTAACCTCCCCTCTTAACACCATCTACCTGTTTTATAGGTATGTGAAACTTTACATATGTAGAACTTGAGCTACTTCTCAAACATAAACTTTACCCCTATTCCTCATCACAGTAAATGGCATGATCATGGACTCCATTGGTCAAATAGAATTTATTGATTGAGGCTGTATTTGTCATAACTATTTTGCATCTCCTATTTTTGTTGGTATCATGGGGAGGCTTAATTCCATGTCAAGAGAATTTTGACCATTGTGAAACAAACAAATGGTATAAAAGTAGGCAAATAAACTCCCCTTCTTCCTTACTCTTATGAAATACTTTTAAGCAGATTCTCTTAGCAACCCAGTTAGAGAAGTTTTACCAGGCAAGTGGACAGATCTAGAACAGATTCCTGTCTCTTCAGAGAAGGCACTTACACTTTGCAGTGGTTCAGATCTTTCCTCACCTTGTTCCTTTTTTGTTATCTTCATTGTCTTGCAGTTGTTTCAAAAATAAAGCCTTAGCACTTTACTCCTCAGACTGTTTTCTAAAGACACTGGGATATAGAATCTCCTTATCCTTTAATATCAAATTGTGTTTTTTGGCCTCCAAAGTGACTGCATATATTCTCTCCTTTGTCATCCCCCTGCCACTTAGTCAAAACCATCACTTTTGCTGTCTCACTGTTCTCCTTTCAACACACTTTCAACATTCTCTTCTTTCAACTGTTTCCCAGAATCCAGTTAGAATATTCTCAGTAAACTTCAGATTTGATCTTGCTAGTCCTCTGTCTGAAATCTGTCAAAGAGTTTCCATTGTGCTCAGAATAAAGTCCAAACATTTTTAGAACCGCCTATACCAAAACTTTGATCAGTCTGGCCTCTGCCAGCCTTGCTTCCCCACTTTCGTGTCATTTTTTCTGTTTTCAGCTACACTCCAGCCATCCTGGTCCTCTGTAGGTTTTTCCAAAACAGTATGTTCTTGTGCTCTTTTCTATTTTGAGACTTTCTCCCTGGAACACCCCTCTCCCCTCCTCTCCCTCATCATAGCACACCTAATTCTTACTCGTCCTTCATAGTATAATTCTGATAGCATTTCTATAGGGTTGTCTTTCCTAATATATCATTATAATTTCTGCTGGTGTTCTAGAAAGACTGTGAAACCTCAAGATTTTCCAAGCTCATAGGAGAGTTTTCTAAGTATCTATATCTACATCCCCTTCTTTTTGGACTATTTTTTCTTTATAATATTGAATTTTATATTGTCTTGACTATTATATGTAGCTTTGGGAAAGTATCAGAATTTACCAATGCTCAAAGTCCCTTTCTCTTATTTCCACAGGCTCTAAGATAGCATAAGAAATTCTTCTTTGCTCTTAACAATGAGTCAACAGAAGTATCTTGTTTTAATGCCCTCTCTGCCATCTGAGAAATGAAATGAACTATTGTTAACTATCTTAGATTCATTTTTAAAAGGTTCTAATTTTTTCTCAATTAGAATATAGCATCATAAAATCCAGTTTTTAGTGATTTTAACAGCACTTTGTTCCATGGCAATGTGATGGCACCAGGAAACCTTAAAACATTTATTAGGACACGCTGTACTTTTCCATTTTTAAAAAGTCAGATAAAGAAAGGGCATATCAAATATGTTAATATGTTATGAAGCTGACAAGAGTACAGTAGCACGCGAGTGAAAGATTTAAAACAGCTTTAGTTTGGAACGGCAATCCCTAGGTGGTCTAACTCGAGCAGAACATTGCCACAAGGCACAGGACCCCAGCATTGTGAGAAACCACTCAAGTCATCTGCCATCTTGTCAGATGGAGGAGCTTCCCCACCTCGTAGATGAAGCTCATCACTGCCTTGACAACGTTGGGTTCCACATCATTAGTTTCCATTTGATTCTATAGCGACAAAATAAGAGAAAATTAATTATAGTAGATGCTGGAAACCAAATAGTGGAATTAAAATCCCAGCATTCTCATTTAATGGCCAAGAAACAAATTACACTATTACAGCGGAACAGCTTTTTTAACCTCCTGTGCTGGTTTCTCCATTTTGCACAAATGTGGAGCTTATACTCTGAAATAAACAATTGTATTAAAAATGAATCCTGGAACATTGCTGTGAAGAGTTCAGTCAGCGATTCTTTCCAATATGTGAACTCTTATGAAGAAACTACTTCTGCATTTTCTGGAAAAAAAACCCTACTTACCTCCCTCTGTTGCTTAGTAAACAGAGTAACATTTTTACTTCAAAATCATCTCTTAGATGGACTCAAGCTGGTGAGACAGACTGGCAAACAGTGGCTCCATCAAATGATTATACATTCCATTCCAATTTTACTAGAAGGCTGATTAAAACAAGGAAGTGTAAACAGATCCAGTTGTAAATGGAGCTGATCTAAATTTCTGGCTCAGACTAAGGTCAAAATCAGACAGTGCTCTTTGATTGGAGATGACTCCTATATCTATGATCATAACTATGAGACTGAAAAAGGACTACTCGATCCAGAAATGGCTTCATATAAATGACTTCTTGTTTTTATTTCCTACTCTTCCCTCTCTCGTAACACTCTACATTAAGAAACTGCATCATGAGCACTATTGACAATGTGAACGCAAGGGTATGCTAAATGGCTAATAATATCTTTAGAAATGCTTTCAAGCCTGTGACATTCTTTTCTCATTTTACTTTTTTTAGAAAATATAACACTTTCCAAGTGACTGAAATCAACATAACTTTTGTTGCTCTTATTACCCGTGGTATGTGTATACATAGTTTGGTATATGGACAGGCAGACGGATAGAGAGACGTGGTTTTCAGATGCTGTATTATTGTAAAGCACCATATGATAGCCTGGAAAAAAATATCCAATTGCTATAGTCTCTTTTATTTTGTCATTTTCTATCATCTTTGTATTTCTTTTTTCTTTCTTTACTTTTCTCATTTTTCTTTTATACTACTTACCTCCCAGACGCCTACCTACTTATGTAGCTTCATTGTATTGCTGATTAATGAAACTACTGCCCTGTGACTTTGTGAAGAGTTATTTCTGTTGAAGATCAATTGTCAAATATTTGCTTCTCTTTCTTCAGCCATTTAATGAAAATGTGCTTATTTTTCTTGCTTGGTGTTGAGTAGACAAGGAAAATCCTAAGAAGGACTTTATATATTTTTCATAATCACTGTATTAATTGTTTATTTAATTCACAAATGGTTCTAAGACGTGTGTTTTAACTGAGCCCAAGACCCACATGACCTGACAACTCACAGATAGGTATCCAAAGCCAAGCATTTTCTGGTTAGTGGTAAATGTATTAACATAGTAATGATTAGAATTTGAAACAAAAGACTCATAAATATGCAAATATTGTAGAAACCATGGTTAGGTTACCAGTAGAGAGGAAAAATGTGTATGATTTAAGGGAAATGGGTTTGAGAGGGTGCAAAAATTAGAAATTAAATCATAATCAAATAGGTACTGTATTTATAACATCATATCCACTAAACAATTTAATCTTCACAGTCACCCTGCAAAGTAGGTATAATTATCCCCATATTAAAACCAGAGAAGTTAAACAATCTGTCAATTTTCAATTATTATCTCTTTTTATATTACTATATCATCACTAGACAAGAATATTAATGTCAAATTATTTTAAGGGAGAACTCTCCTAATATTCCCCTTTTAAGAATCTTTTTGGACTTATTTTACCCCCCAAGACATAGGAATGTTATTGAGCTGTGGCTAAACAAATGGCATTGTAAAGATTCATACTCATGTTCAGCCAAATATCCTTGATGCTTTTTTGCTGACTCTCTGCTTCTAAACGAGAAAGCAATTTAGGCAGAATAAATATATTGGAGTACTTGGGAGACAAATATTAGATACACTTATTGAGAAATTCACAGTTTGTGATCAGATACATGATTATTGAATAAAACAATAAAACGTATAATGTGATGTTTTAATACAATTTACCTTCCTTGGTTTCTGATATTTAAAAATTGCTGTAGACTAAGTTTAGCTTAGAATATTCTTTTGTGGGTCTTTGCTAATTTGAACCTCCTTAGTTGTATACATCTATACTCCCTATTATACTAATTCTTCAATTATTGTTCCTTAGGTCCTTTTCTTGATATTCATGAGATTTCTCTAATGAAAGTTGCTGTTTGGGCACAACTTAATTTTGACCATAGAATATAGTGATTAGTCTTTGGAAGACACCACATTCTCAAAGTAATAGTGGAATAAAATTCTGCATAGCCACAAAATTTTTACTTTGATGAGAGCTTCAGACAGGCAAGGGACTGACCTGCAGTAAACACGAATGTTCTCATATACCTTTTTGGGTTTTTTTGGAGGGGGGTATTTATGTTTTTAGTTTTTTATTGTGTTCTTTCCATTACCATTTAGTCCCCTTATACTCTTCTTTCCCCCTCCCCCAATCACCACACTGTTGTCCATATCCATGAGTCTTTTTTCCTTGTGCATACAGAATATACTCATAGACCATATGGTTATACATATATTCATTCAAACCATGTGTGTCTTGTAGCCTGCTTACTCACTTTCATCACCTTCCCTTACTGCTTATCTGCCCCCTTTATAAAAAGAGAAGTAAGAAAAGGTAGTAAAAACCTTTGTCTGTCTTATTTTTATTGATTTATTTTTTTAAATCAACTCATAGTTTATTTGGCTTTTGAAAAATGCATCTGGGGTGGCTGATAGTGAACTATCAATCTAGGTTTCCAAAACATTTTTGTAGTATTTAAGGCATGTAAAATAAAATATCTACATAGGTAAAGCCACTTGTATAACCTACTTGATCATGTGCCCTTTTCTCCTCCCCAGAGGCATCCATGCTGTCAAACTTGTCTATCATCTCTACAAGTCTTTAGTATATACATTTTTTAGTTTATTTATGTTTATTTTTTAAAATTTGTATCTTATTTATTTTTGTGTATGGTGTAAGTTGGTGCTCGAGTTTCATTTTTTTTTTTTTTTGCATGTAGCTGTCCAGTTCTCCCAACACTGTTTATTGAAGAGGATATTTTTACTCCATTTTATACTGCTGCCCCCTTTGTTGAAAATTAATTGACTGGAGAGACTTGGGTTTATTTCTGGGCTCTCTGTTCTGTTCCATCGGTCTATCTGTCTTTTTTTATGCCAGTACCAGGCTGTTTTGATTACAGTGGCCTTGTAATACAGTTTGGTATCAGGTGTTGTGATCTCTCCTACTTTTCTCTTCTTTCTCAAAATTGCACCAGCTATTTGGGGTTGCTTATGGTTCCATATAAATTTTTGAAGTGTTTGTTCTATATGTGTGAAATATGCTATTGGTACTTTAATAGGTATTGCATTGAATCTATAAATTGCTTTGGGTAGTATGGACAATTTGATGATGTTAATTCTTCCGATCCATGAACACGGTATATGTTTCCATTTGGATAAAATGATTTAAATATAAGTCATGATACCATTAAAGTCCTAGAGAAGAACATAGGCAAGAAAATCTCAGTATTCCACACAGCAGTATTTTCACTGGTATGTCCCCTAGAGCAAGGGGCATAAAGGAAAGAATAAACAAATGGGATCTCATCAAAATAAAAAGCTTCTGCATGGCTAAAAAAATAGTATTAAAATAAAAAAAGAACCAACCATATGGGAAAACATATTTGCCAATGATACTTCAGACAAAGGTTTAATCTCCAAAATATATAAAGAAACCACATGACTCCACTCCAGGAAGACAAAAAACCCAATTAAAAAATGGGCAAAAGACTTGAACAGACACTTCTCCAAGGAAGACATACAGAGGGTCCAGAGACATATGTAAAGCTGCTCAGCATCACTAGCCATCAGAGAGATGCAAATTAAAACCACAGTGAGATACCACCTCACACCAGTGAGAATAGCCAACATAAACAAATCAACAAACAACAACTGTTGGAGAGGATGTGGAGAAAAGGGAACCCTAGTGCACTGTTGGTGGGAATGCAGACTGGTGCAGCCACTGTGGAAAACAGTATGGGATTCCCTCATGAAACTAAAAATGGAACTGCCCTTTGACCTGGAAATTCCACTGCTAGTATTATATCCTAAAAGCCCCGAAACACCAATCCAAGAGAACCTATGCACCCAATGTTCACAGCAGCACAATTTACAATAGCCAAGTACTGGAAGCAACCTAGGTGCCCATCGATAAATGAGTGGATCAAAAAATTGTGGTGCATCTACACAATGGAATTCTATGCAGCAGAAATAAAGAAGGAGCCCCTATCCTTTGCAACAGTATGGATGGAACTGGAGAGCATATGCTAAGTGCAATAAGCCAGGTGGTGAAAGACAAATACCATATGATCTCACATTTAACAGGAACCTAATCAACAAAACCAACAAGCAAGCAAAATATAACCAAAGACACTGAAATTGAGAACAGGCTGACAGTGACCAGAGGGGAGAGGGGAGGGAATTTCAGGGGACAAGGGTGAAGGGTTTATAGGAACAATTTTAAAGGACACATGGACAATAATGGGGGGGGTTGGAAATGGGAGGCAGGTGGGGAGGGCTGGGGGTTAGGCTGGGGTGGGGGGAAAAGGCAGAGAACTGTGCTTGAACAACAATAAAATAAAAAATAATTTTGTATCTTACTGATTATGCTATTACAGTTGTCCCAATTTTTTCCCTAATCCCCTCCTCCACCCTTCACCCTCCACTCCCTCAAGCAACCCCCCCACTATTGTTCATGTCCATGGGTCATATATATATAAGTTCTTTGGCTACTCCATTTCCTGTTCTGTACTTCACAACCCCATGGCTATTCTGTAACTACCTATTTGTACTCCTTAATCCCCTTGCCTTTTCACCCTTTTGCTGACATTTCCCTCCCATCTGGCAGACACCAAAATGTTCTCAGTGTCCCTGATTTTGTCTCTGTTCTTCTTGTTTGTTTTTTAGATTCGGTTGTTGATAGATATGTATTTATTGCCATTTTATTGTTAAGAATTTTGGTCTTCTTTTCCTTAAATAAGTCCCTTTAACATTTCATATAATAATTGTTTGGTGATGATGAACTCCTTTAGTTTTTTCTGGTCTGGGAAGCTTTTTATCTGCTCTTTGATTATAAATGATATCTTTGCTGGATAGACCAATTGTGGCTATAGGTCCCTGCTTTTCATGACTGAATATTTCTTGCCAATCCCTTTTAACCTGCAAAGTTTCTTTTGAGAAATCAGCTGACAGTCTTATGGGAACTCCCTTGTATGAAACTAACTACTTTTCCCTTGCTGCTTTTAAGATTCTCTCTTTATCTTTAACCTTTGCATTTTAATTATGATGTGTCTTGGAGTGGGCCTCTTTGTATCCATCTTGTTTGGGACTCTCTGTGCTTCTGGGACTTGTATGTCTATTTCCTTCAGCAAATTAGATAAATTTCCTTCATAATTTTTTCAAATACATTTCCAATTTCTTGCTCTTTCTCTTCTCCTTCTGGCACCCCTATGATGTAAATGTTGGAAAGCTTGCCGATGTCCCAGAGGCTGCTTACACTTTCCTCATTTTTTTAGATTATTTTTCTTCTTGTTGTTCTGATTTCTTTTTACTTTCCTTATGTTCCAGATTATTGATTTGATTGATTTGATTCTCAACTTCATCCCCTCTGCTGTTGTTTCCTTATACATTGTTCTTTATTTCAATTAGTGTAACCTTTGTTACTGAATCTTTTTTATCCTGTTGAGGTCCTCACTAAGTTCCTTGAGCATCCTTGTAACCAGTGTTTTGAACTCTGCATGTGATAGATTGTTTATCTTCATTTTGTTAAGTTTTTTTTCTGGAGTTTTGATCTGTTCTTTCATTTGGGCCATATTTTTTTGTCTCTTCATTTTGGCAGCATCTCTGTGTTTATTTCTATGTATTAGGTAGAGCTACTATGACTCTGTTTTGGTAGCATGGCCATGGTAGGGTCCAGTGGCACAGCCTCCCCATCATCCATGTCTGTCTTATTTTTAGATGCTGGCAGTTTTCTGAAATGGGAGATTTATTTCTATTTCAGTAACCACCATTCCCCTATTGCAATAGTTCCTTGCTTTCACTTGCAATAATTCTTTGGAATAAAAGTCTCTCCTTCCTAAGTCTTCATTTGTTTTCCTTTGACCTCTGTATTATTCCTGTATCCTTAACCTTATTGCTAAGCTCCAACCATATGTATCCAACTGTTTACTTAAGATAGCTACTTAAACCATTCAGAGGCAACTGAAATTCAATGTGAAAATCCAAACTGATGCTCTTCATCCTGAAACTCTTTTTTATCCACCAGCGATTCTTAGATAGTTTAATAACACCAACTTTTACCTAGTGATACAAGGTAGAGCACGTGGGGTTCCTACCAGATGCACAGGTTCCCATCACGTGCATTCTGTCTCCACATTGTGTCGATACTTCTCTTAAATATCACTTGAATCCTACCTTTTTCCTTCATATTGTATTCACCCCCAGTTACATTTTTTTCATATGTGTTCATTTATATTTATAACATTTTCTTCATTTTCTGTTTATTTTTCCATTACCCCTTATCATGGGCCACTTTAGTGGTCCTTTCCTAATATTTCTATTTCATATTTCACCCTTTACCTAATACCCTCTAATGAGCCAGTCACGTGGCTCACAGAGTAAAGATCAATGTATTAATAAAACCAAGATGTGGCATAATCTGACTATCATTCTAGTCACATCTTGTACATTCCTTTTCTCCTCGACTGACTTCCTTTTAGTTGTTTCAGATGGGTTACTTGATATTTGACTCAGGGGCTTCACATAAGTTTTTGCCTCTATGGAGGATGTTTGCGTTGTCTTCTTTTAATCTAAATAATTGCACCTCCACCATTAGATCTCAGTTCAAATATAATTTCCTTAAAGGATTTTTTCCTTACATTCCAGACCAGATCAGGTTCTTTGATGATGAGCTTTCAAAGAAAATAAATGATAAATTTATGTCATAATTTTTATAATCTTAATTTTAATGTATGACTAGCTCATTAATATTACCCAGCTCCAAAATAAACCACTACTGTCTTCATTAACTGTAACTTCCATGAGGGCAATGGCATGTTATCTACTTTGTTTCACTCCTGGTATTTACTGATATTATACTTCCTGGGGCATAATAGATTCTCAACAAATTGATTGGATGAATTAGAGAATGAGTAAAAGGAAAATCAGAGGGATAAACAAAAGTTGTTAAAGTTGGCAATTGAAAAAGTAACAGTTTTATAAACAGATAACAGCAAATGAGATAAATGTCTAGTATTAATTAAAAGATCGATGACAAGAGAAAAGGATAATTGTCCATGTCCTTTGTAGGAAAAATTTACTCTTAAAAGTAAATATATGGAGAGTTTACTCTCAGAATATACTGAAATAATATTTTACTCATGCAAGGATGCAGTTTTCATTCTCTTTTAAAAAAATATTTTATTGTTCAATTACAGTTGTCTGCATTTTCTCCAACACCTCCCCCCACCCAAGCCAAACCTACCTCCCTCCTTTGCTTCCACCCTCCCCCTTGGTTTTGTCCATGTGTCCTTCATAGTAGTTCCTGAAAACCCTCCTTCCCACTGTCCCCTCCCTGCTCCGCTCCCCTCTGGCTATTATTAGATTGTTCTTAACTTCAAAGTCTTTGGTTATATTTTGTTTGCCTTTTTCTTCTGTTGATTATATTCCAGTTAAAGGTGAGATCATCATATGCCAAGAAATGTGAAAACCTAGATGAAATGGACACATTTCTAGAAAAATATAACCTTCCAAAACTCAATGAAGAAGAAGCAGAAATCCTGAACAGACCAATAACACCTGATGAAATTGAAACAGTAATCAAAAAGCTTCCAACACACAAAAGCCCTGGACCAGACAGTTTCACAGGAGAACTCTACAGAGCATTTAAGGGAGAGCTAACTCCCATCCTTCACAGAGTATTTCAAAAAATTCAAGAAGATGGAACATAGTGTCTCAGCAATAATACCTTATTAGGTAATATGGCTGAATATGCTAATGCATTTTTTACATTCTTGAAGAACATCATAATACATCATTTTGCTCTTGAGTTATAGCTAAGTATGTGTAACCCAAGATATATATAATACAAAACTACTAGAGTTTTATAGCATAAAAACATAGTTATAATATAGTACTACACATCTACATAACACAAAGCACCAAAAGAAAATTACCTCAGGGACAACATATCAAGCATATTTTCAACAGGGAAATCTCAGAAAACAGAAACATCTAAAGTCAAATATGTATCCATTTGAAAACTCTATTAAAATAATACAATATAACATTTGATTTTCAAGTGTAGAGTTTCAAAGTGAGAGTTCCTATCATTATACCCAAAGAGTACTTTTAAAATTTCATGCAATAATTAGAATTTTGAAATAGAGAAAGAAACAGGGGAAATTGGAGGAAGAGTAAATGTCCAATTTATTAACATCTGCCAGAACAAATATTATGAGCTTCTTTACAAATAATGCATTCATGATTATATTACATACTGTTTAAATTGGTTAAAACAATAAACATCAATGTCCACTTCAGAAGCAGCGTGGAAACTGGCTAATGGGACAAACTGAAATGTTGGATCTCTACTTCTTCCATTAAAAGGCAACACAATAAAGGATCATTTTAATGACAGAGGACAGACGCTATTGCCGATGCTCTTTTCTTCTGAGCTGCTGGTTTGCAGTTAGGCGCAGCTCTGGGGCTGTTTTAGATAATCCAGTAAGGTACAAATGGTCCTCTAGAACACAATCATCATAGCATATGTTCCTTTTAAAATGAATTTATTTTCCAGTTAGGGTTGACATCCAATATTATATTAGTATCAGGTGTACAAAATAGTGATTAGACATTTATATACCTTATGAAGTGATCACTCAAGTCTAGTATCCATCTGACACCATATATAGTTATTACAATATTACTATGATCTATTATTAACTATATTCCCTCCATTGTAGCATGTGTTCTTGATATAAGCTCATAGTTTTGGTTTTTCTTAGTTCCCCAGATTCCTGTGCCCACATCCAAGCTGTGATTCTAGAATCACAGGACTTGCACTAGATGTCTGTGTCTCTATTGATGTCTGGGTTGAATTGATGCCTGTGTCTTATCAGAGCACAAAATTATTCTTATACTTTCCTCTTATTGGTAGTTTTCTTACATTGGGATTATACCAAACAAGTTTTATCCATGAATGATGCTTAGAACCACAAGTGCTTCACTTACCTGTAACTGACTCTGAAGGCTGGTCTTGGTGTTCCAAGTTTCAGTGTGATGCTTAACTAACACATTTGAGCCCCTAAGGTCTCAAAATCTGATTGAAAATCTTGCCAAGAGTGGATTACACTGTTTCAGTTCTTAACTGTATTAGTTCTTTTTGGAACCTAGAATTGCAAAGGCAAGCACAATTTTTTAATTAAAAAGTCTACTGGACACTTTCAAACCTTCTAAAAGGTTCTGTCAGCTTCTGCTCTATAAATGTACAAGTCTATGTTTTTCCTTTAGTGGCAGCTGTTCCTCCGCCTGTAATTGAGCGCAGAATCTCATAAGCATCTGGAATCCTATAAATCTATATGAAGAATCACAGCATGTGTAAACAGATGTCTATAGGAGATATTCCCTAATGGATGGATTTTATGGTGAGGTTTTTTGTGCTTTTTTTAATCATAAGTTTGTCATATACACTATATGGATAAACATATATATTGAAATAGGTGAATGAAAACCACGAATGTGCTTTTCCATACTAAATCTTAAACATCAGATTAATAAGCTGCTATTTGTGATGGGAGGGAGAAGGAATTCAGGTACATGTAGTCAATGTGTTGGCAGTGAAGGAAATCCCTTTTTTATCCGATAGGCTCCAGTTTTCATAGGTTAGGTTGACTTTAGGCTGACTTTTCATCTTGTTGGAAGATCCAATAGTAGCTAAAACTATGTTCAACTTTCTCACTAGTGTGATTGACTTGTGGAAATCTCTCCACTCTCCTTTCCTTCCCCTCGCTTAACACTTTTATCACACAGTGAATACCAATATACCAACAAATAAGTTAAAAATGGAACATTGACAGACCAAAAGTTCCTTCATGTAGCACACCCCCACCCTCCCCAAAATGCGGTCATGATCTTGATTGTTACAATCATTTTCTGGCTTTCCATGATTAGATTTACCATGGAAACATGAATTCTAATTACTACAAATCAATTTTATGAAAAATAACTATGTTACAAAATAATACAGCATGTATCTTTTATTCACTCGGGATTACATTTGTATGATCATGTTGTATGTAGATGCATTTCCTTCATTTTATTTGTCTTTCGTATTCTATTTGTTGAATAAAGTGCTATTTAGCTGTCCAATTCTCCTCTTCTCCACTATTCTTGAAACCACCATTTACTGTGTTTGAATGTATGCTGGAGAGCTAATAGTAATGACATTCAAAGTTACATCACTTCTCCAAGCCCGGCTATATCTAGCTTGCTCAGCTACCCTATCCCTTTATTATAAGAAACCTGTCATTCCCCCATCCCAGATTAACTGTAGTCTCCCTCTGCATTTTTTTTTAGAAATTGACTGTGGAATTTGGTTTTAAACACTATATTCTCAGACATTTTGAAACAGTAAAATTCAAGTAGGACCAGATACCTGCCAGTTTTACAAAAACATAGAGTATTATGATAATTATAGATATTAAAATGTGGGAGACAACTCACAATAAAATAACTTTTTAATTTAGAAATTCTTATAGTGGTTATGTCTTAACTAATGAAGCAACTGATTCTCAAAGTAATTGATTACTTTTGTATTTTTATTTCTTTCTAAGCCTAATAGTTTCACCTCATTTTAGAGCAGTATCATCTTACCATACCCCTCTCAACAGTAACCGGTGGTCTCTGGAACAGATCTCTTTTCTGTGTCACGGTAGACCACTTGGATATTGGGCTTCTGCCTCTCCAACAGAAACCCATCTGCCTCCAACAGCATTTCCCTTGCACCGGTCTCAGGTAAAAATATTTTTTCAACCACTTTTTGTGATTCATGAGTCAAAGATCAAAAAGAGGTTAGCATTTTTGTCTGTTTTCACTGCTAATCTCAGACCATTGTTAATCCATTATTATTTATAATCATATATTTATTTATATTATTGTAGTTTTCCATGAACATTTAGTCCTCTTATACCTCCCTCTTCCCTGTAATCACCACACTGTTGTCCATGTCCATGAGTCCTTTTTCCTTTTTGCTCCATCCCTCCACCCCCTAAACTCACCCCCGACCCCAGGTGTCATCCTGCTCTCCATCTATGAGTCTGTCTCTATTTTGCTTGTTAGTTCGGTCTTCATTAGTTTCCACATGTGAGTGAAATTGTGTTGTACTTGTTTTTGTGTTTGCTTTGTTTTTGTTTGTTTGTTCAGATTCTGCATATAAGTGAAACCATGCCATATTTGTCTTTCTCTGCTTGGCTTATTTCACTCAGCATAATACCCTCTACATCCATCCACTGATTTTAGCATCATAGTCACATTAAGAAAAAATAGGAATAAATATTGCTGAATTCACTCTTGTAACCTATTTTTGCTTCAAAATATAAATAATAACTAATATCAATATAAGAAACTAGTTCAAAAACTATAAAAGGCTTTTGAACTAAGTATTGGTGAATGATGTGCAGATGGTATTTATTCTACCATCTTCTATCAGATGAGAATAATTAATTTTTAGCTTTAACTATAGGGATAGGAAGAGTTCTTTAAATAAAGGGAATCAAAACCAGCTACTGGGATCATCACCTTCATAGTTTATGAAGCTCTAATAATTAGTTGATTGCTGCTGCCTGCTTCCGTAGTTCCAAAAACAGTAACACTGATAACTGTAGCAAAATTTTTACAACTTAAATTAATTAATTACTGGAATATGACTGACAGAATGAGGAGAGAGTATTGTCTACATTGGTTTTTGTTGCCAGGCAAAAAGCCAGGGATCCTGGGCCTAAACAAAAGAAGAGGAAATAAGAAAAAAATAGATAAAAATAATTTTAATTAGGTTATGGGTATATTCTGCTTCTAATAAATTCTACCAAACCCCTCCCTCCAAAAACAAACCCTCTCATTGGAGAAAGTATAATAAGCACAGGAGGAAATCATAGTGAATCTCAGAGATTTAAAAAACTATTCAGGATGTCATATCTCTCTCTGTCCCTATAAGTTCATTGCATATTAATATAATATCTATCAATGTAATATAATATTTAAAATTTTTGATAAGCATGCTGCCTGAAGCAGATTTGGGAGGTAAGAAGTGGAGGAAGTGAGAAAATTTGAAAAAAAAATTCCTATTTTGAATTTTAATTGCTGAGTAATAACGAGCTATTTTATTCAAATTAATTATGAAAGATAGAGTGGATTATTGTTATTATTGAAATTTTTATAGCAACTGCATATTTAATGTCATCGTGTGCTCTATGGGTAAGAGACTCTCTAAGGGCTTTAGTGACTTTCATAAGCTTATTCCTGTACAACAAAGCAAACCTTAAATAAGGAAGGTTATACATCGTTTGTCTGACTTTCCCTTGAGCACACAACAACCCCTAGGTCCAGAAGTGCATGGCCTTCCCTCCGTGCCTGTGTATAAGGCAAGAGAGACATCAAGTTTTCTGATGGCTGTTCTTAAAAGAGCATAATCTCATCACGACCTTATCTATACTTAATTATTCCCCCACTGCCCTATCCCCAAATACCATCACCCATTGTGGTTTGGGGCTTCAGCTAAAGAATTTGAAGGGACACAATCCTGTCCATAGCACTGTACTCTATTTGTGAGCATGTATTTATTTTCAAATTGAATCATCAGTAGTATATTGAAAATTTTAGGTATTCTGTAATGACTTAGAGGTATGTCTGCATGACCACTAAATAATACTCAAAATATGGTAATACAAAGAGGACAACCTCTTTCAGTTCTGGCAAGAGTCAAATTAATATTTTAATAGAATAGTGGATATTTCATCTCTGCTTCAGTGGGTAGACACAGGGTTTACACTATCCCTAAATGGATTTATCATGGAAGCCACAAATTACTGTGACTCTTACGATCTAGTAATTTAGAAATATCTACATTCGGGTTTTCATGCCAACGTGTCTCATTACAGTAAGTAAGCAGTTTTCTTGAGCTTCTGAGGATACATATGAGAGAGTAAAGTAATCAAGATAAAGCAGAGGAAGAAGCTGGGCTCCATGACAGGTACAACAAAGAGCTCAGTCAATTCTTAAGGAGCTTTGAATCTGGAATGCTATTTTACTTTATTTTATTATTTTATTTTGTTTTTACTGGTTTTGTGTCTTTATTCATCAATAATACATATTGCTAAACTTGTAGAGCTTTTCTAAATCAGGTAAGGGGTCCCAGCCTATGGGACTATGGGGTTCCTACACTGACCAGCTGTAGAATGATGGCTTTCTTTAGGGCGGGAACATAACTGTAAGCAAACCATTTCCCTTCAGTGGTGGTCAATTCCTAGAGAGTGAGAGTGATTCAGCTGTGAGTTTTCAGCAACCAACACTTGAAGTAGATGGGAAAGTGATTCCTATGTCTGATGGGGGGAACAGATTGTCGAACCACAGTTTCCACTCCAGATGCCTCTGAGCCCCAGCTAAGTTCTCTAGTGCTATAGTATTAAGCCCCATCTTTATGGCTCTAGCAAGTCCAGCTTCTCCTTGGACAGAAACTGGCTTTTCTTTGGATGGGAAATTATTTTAATAAAAGGAAAGGATTTTAAACCAACTTGTATTGCTAAGAAACAGAATTTTACTATGGGAAGAGCTCTGTATTTGGGGCCAGAAAACTAGTCTAAGTTTTTTCACTTGCTTTTTGAAAAAGGTGTCAATCTGTAGATGTAATAATAATTATTTGCTAAAATTATTGAAGTATAAGGAAATACATTTAAAATATAGTTTTAATAAAATAAGGATAAAATTATAAGGTAGCTGCACATAAAGTCAACCAACCAGCTAAACAAATGAGTGAAACAAATGCAAGAGTTCTCCAACACAACAGGAATGATCAATCCAAAAAAACCCCAAATGAATGGAAGGGATCTATTCACAATAGCAGCAAAAGCTATCATCTAAGGAAAGCTAATAATAAATGTGCAGGACCTAAAGAGGGTAACTATAAAACTTTGCTGAAAAACATAAACAAACTCCTGAATAAATGGAAAGGCATCTTGAGTTCCTGGACATGATATGTTGTAAAGGTGCCAATAATTTGTAAAACTATATATATATATCAGATATGAGCTGAAGTTTTTGTCTCTGTCATTCATGACATCTCAAGAAAATATCCAATCAGACTTTAGTCAAGTATGGTGGTTAAATCTGGATCATCGTATATAAAATATAAGCATATATGCAAGAGTGCATGAAAGGAGCGACCATTAAAGTTACTCCAAAGAAACATCTGACCCACAGGCTAAAGGTACTTTACTAAAGTAAATTGCATGAGAAATGCTATGTGTGTGCTATCATAAAATAGACAGAGAATATAGACAGAGGTTTCAAAATATGCACCCTGAAGAAAACATTGTCAGGAGAGAAAATGAAAATTTTTTGACCTGGAGATTGCATTGGGGGAAACATAAGGTAAAGCTCATCCTTCAGGGAAATAGAATATGCTACTGTTTATAATAAATGAATAATGCTAATTCAAATGAAAAGAGGATTCATCTGAAAATAAACTTTTGTGATCAAATATGGAGAGCCAGCTTCACCTGACCTGCCATCATCAATTACATGAATGTTTCCACATGTACCCATGACTCATTTCCCTCTGGATTCTTCATTCTGAAGGTCTACATCTACTCCATTCAAGGCTTTTATGCACAATGCACAGCTGAATATACTTAATTTTATTATATTATTTGATAAAGAATTTCTTGTTCAACTAGGCATTTATTTGTGGACCACTTTATTTTTATACTTCTTATATCATCTGACTTAGATCCAGTTTCTTCTTTCCTATTTTATTACACTAAATTAAAGAGATATTTTTCTATAATATTTTAAATATTCAAGAGAGTTGTTTGAGTACAACGCACTAGAAAAATCCCAGATTTTTCATGGAACATTTTTGGTACATTATAGTTAGGTCTTGAAGAAATTAGCTAATTGACTGATAATCTCATGACCCTTTTATTTTCTGCTCATATCACTGAATCTTTATGAGTGCAGTTTACTCTCAAGCAATTATTAAGCTGTAATTAAACTATAATTTTATCAAACTATAAAGCTTGATAGAATAGCTATTGTTTCTCTATAAAGTCAACATGATTGACTTCATTATTCAGTAGAAAATACTTCCTACAAAACAATAAAATCTCATTGAGCGTCTTTTCAAAAAATGGTATTCTATAAAAACAAATTTCTCATTAATTTTGTGAGTTCATTAAGTACTTATTAGTCCCACTGATCACTGTATCCCAGTCAACCTGACATGATCACACACTCTCCTCTCCCAACAAATAGACATTCATACTCACTCACTCTCTCATATTCAATACATACCCCTTCACTTACAAGCACAATTGCCCACATACAAGCACACTCACACATACTCAGACTGTCATTTTTTAAAAATGTAATTGAAAAGGAGCAAAGATATACAAATCTCAGGCAAGAATATTCTTTCTAACTAAAGCCCAGCTGTAAATGGCTCTGTTAGTAGTAGAAGAAGAAATCAAGTTTTTAAAAAGGCACATAAGTATTGAGGTTACTACCTTTTGCAAAACAGACTGGCTTCATCTCTGTGCATCCAATTATCTACTTGTCTTTAAAACTTCTCAAACTGAAAATAAAGAAAAACAAAGCCACTGAGGGTAAAACCTTGCTTGTCATCCATGGACTGTACAAATTGGACACAAAAGATCATTTCAAATATATCAGCTTTCAAAAGCATTCCATCACAAAAATATTTAGAAATCAGCATTGAATTAAATCAATCGTACTCCCCTTTCACACTGATGAAGGAATTGTATGCTCTGTTTTCATGACAAGCACATCATTAGTGTACATACTTTTAAACTGATTATTTCATTCAGCACAAGGGACATTAGGGTTAGAGTTATATAAAAACTCAAATCACACTTGATGTTTCTCAAATATCATGCTTTGTGTGGCCTAATCAAGATTTCATCAAATGTTTTATTAAGCTCTGTCACAGGAACCAAGCTAAAGCCAGATGATCCCTTATTATTAAGCAAAAGTAAATTGGTCTGAATTTCAATGAAATGGTTCCTAATATACATGGGGACTATTTGGAAGTCGATTGTAATACCAACAAAATGCTGTAGCGCATTCATGTAGCAGGGGAACCAAAAGTAATGATGAACTGTAGAACTGGGAGTTTAGCCAAAGAAATCAGAACTATTATGCATATACAAACATCTGCACATCCCCGAAGTTGAGAATTATTAGGCAAAGATGGATCAGTGCTTACTTTTACTACAGTTTGTATTTATCACATTTCTGGTACAACCACAAAATCAAAAAAATACTGGCTTGGTTAATTATCACTAAAAAAGTAAATATTGTATAAGGTAAATTCAATTATTATTTATGATATGAAGTAGACTGAAAATTAAAAACACCTTTCAATATAAAAATATATTCTATTGTGAAACAGGTCAATGTTAACACAATCGTTCAAAGGCTAGAGAATGATCAGAATCAGAGAAGTTGGGCTGTGTATAAAATCCCATAAGTCAAGATCATCTCTAATCATGCAACCTACTTTGGCTTGGACAGCTCTATCCCTAAAAGTACTCCCTTTTACTTTCTAAATGTTCTTGTTTAGTTTATAATACATTAGGTGGCCATTCCACCCTCAATTTTCAATACAGAGAAGCCAGAACAAGGCTCTTTCAACTGAACATGAGAGCAATAAGTCTTCATTGTCTTACCTCAAGGTTATGTCTCCTCCCTTCGTTCTCTCATAACCCAGAGCAAAGTCGAATACTTTGATACCCCAGAACAGTACTGTTGTTTTTATAGAGGAGGTGTGTTAATTATATCCAATAAGCTAGAAGTTACATGTCCCTAGACTCTTCTATAAATAGCACACATACCATGCAGTGAGATACAAGCAACCCGCCAAGGCCTTCCACACTGGTGGCATTTCTAGGAGTAAATGGTGTAAGGCCATGTTGCACTATTCCCTCTGAAATGAAATACAAATTTCTTCCCCTTCATTTGTTCATATAAAATGATGTACAATGCCTGGTGGATCTCTTTGGGTTTGGGAGGCCCCATCGGTCACATTTGGTTGTGAATCTCAGATTAATGTGTTGAGTAATGTGAACGCCTTTTTGAGAGAGGCTCAGAGCAAGAAAGGCCTGTCCTGAACATTCATACTGTGGAATGAGCAACCCTGCCAGTTAGTCACATGACAGAGAATCATGTACTAAAGACACATGTACAGGGAGTTCTGGGAGGTAAACGCCTTTTGAATTGGGTGCTGTCCACAAGTGGTAAGGTAAACTTTAAACCAGTGACCAATATGTGGTACAATTTCCTCAAGAGCCAGAATTTGTGTCTAAGAACCTAAAGAGATAGACACGGTGCATGTTATCTCATTATACACGCAAGAGTTCACTTAGGAAATTTTCTCTTCCCATTCCTGCCATTGGTCCTAGTTCTCAAGGGACACAGACTTCCTTCAAGGAACAAAGCTATAATTCTACTAAATTGGAAGATGAGATATCCTACTGGCCTATTAGGTCTTCTTAGACTAGTGAACCAATAGGCATAGAAAGGGGCTCATCTACTATCTGTGGTGATTATTCCTGATTAAGGAGGGGAAATTTGGTTGGCAAGAACCACGTCCAGACTACCTCTAAACTCACACACTCAATAATAAACATTGGTAGAAAAGAGAGCAATATGATAAAGACAGAATCAGTAAGGACACAAATTATTATGGAAAGATCGATCTGGTCAACCCACTAGATAAAGAGCTTCAACCAAATAAAGTTCTGGTAGAAGCTAAAGATATATTGAATGGAAATGAAAAGACCCTCCCACCTAGCTATAAAGGTAATGAGTGCAGCTACTGTGCGTATTCTCTTAGACAATTTTGTCTCCTTGCTGGCACAAATAAAGTATGCTAAGTTACAATTACAGTTTCAGTTGGAAGTTATACTGAATTGATATCACGCCTGTTGCAGGGTGGTTGACCTCTATGTGTGTGACCTCTATGTCCTCTGTACTAGTGTTTGATAGTTTCTTCTGAACGGAGGATAAGAATGGAGGCTGAGTGGTATAAACAATAAACTCTGCATGATATTCTTATTTTATGGCTCACTCCATCATCTCTCCACCCTTCTCTGTTACCCCAAGTCCCTAGAAACTGATCTCTTTGGTTGAATTACCCAGATTCTGCTGATGGTAAGTGGTTGGACTTGGGTAATAGGAGAGTGGAAATTGAGAGATAAAGAATGTTGAGGTATTTTTTTCTGTTCCTGAATTCCCTCTAACCTCAGCTATTTGAGTTATGTCCTCCCATTGCCAGCTCCTACTATATGATTTCTCCTTGCAATGATTCCAGTTCTCACTGAATTATGATAGTTATCTTCACCCCCCACCCTGACCCTGCTCTTTCAGCCTTATGGATAACAAGAGCTTTTATCATCTTTCATTTATTTATTTAACCTTGGTCACACCTTTATAAGTGGCCCCTTTTTAAAAGTTTCTGCGTCTTAACTATTTGGATTAAATTCTGTTTTCTACCCTCACTGACACTGATTCAAGTGAATTCTCAGTTTATTTGAAATAAAAAAACACAACTATTTTCTTTTAGTTTCCATTGAACTTAGCATAATGCCTGGCTTATCACACATAAAAAATTGTATTAATGTTGAATGAATTACTAAATAAGTGAATGAAGTACTTTATTAGGATATGCCAACATAACCAAGATACTACATTTTGCTATAAAAAGTGTGAGCATGGATGGGGGATATGCTGCAAGAGATTATTAAACTTCCTCACAGGAGTATCCCTCTGGCCATAAGGGGAACCAGATAATTGGTACACAGGCAGTCACAAATCCCTACGTGACCACTACTGACATAGTCAAAGTAAAAGCCTGAATTAGTGAATTATTTGATGGTCAGAGAAATATGAGATAAAATGATCAGGATATTTTAAATATTTTCTATTAATTTAACTGTATATTTATTTTAATATGTGAGGAATAAAATATATGTATTGAGATAATTTTACAGTTTGAAACTTAAATCGAATTGCCCAGTATAATACTCATACTGTGGTTAAAACCAAGATTAACATGTAGATCTTTTGTCAATTATTCTGTGCCATTTCCTGAAGAAACATTGATACCATTTCACACACATAGTAGCCTATTCATTCTGTTACATTTTAATTAATTTTATTAAAAGCAATTGCTATTTAATGAGATTTATAGTAAGTGAAAATATGTATACAGATTTCTCATTTATATATGATAGGGGTACAGGAGAGATAAATTGGATCTAAATTGAGAATGCATCAGAAAGTAGTGGGAAGAACACCAACCAGGCCAGATGCATATCTCTGAATTATCTGCTATCCTACAACTATATTTTGGATACTCAAAGACACAGCGTGTATGATTGTTTAATTATGAGCATTTCAAGGGGAAAACTGTGACTCCCTTTTATAATAACATAGAACACAGGTTATAGATGCTTTATGATGAGATATTTTAGGAAATATTCTCAGAGCTATGCTGGTAAAGAACATGCTAGTGCTTTCAACTGGAGGAATCAATTGGGTTCTTGACTTGTAAAATAGTGACATAAACCTTAATTAGTCATGTCTGACCACTGTCACTGGTGTGTCAACTAGTTTTATCACAATAGTTACAGATACATAATATACTTGCATAATAACATGGCTATATTAACTAATTGCATGTGTGGTTTTAAATTTTAATAGCTATTCACGGGCAAAATTTAAGAAACTTAGAAAGTAAAAAAATCTGTGGTATTTAATTTAATGTGTAATAATATACTCAATTGTAATTCAATTTATTTTCACATTTTCTTAAATTTTTTTGTGTGTTCCGGCACCTTTAAAGTCATAGAAATTGTTTTGTCTCATGCAGTTGTCTGTCTGAGACACTCTTAAGCATAATGCTTTGCCTGTGATGTTTTCAATATTTAGCCCATTATGTTCAGCTGGGTATATAAAATTCATTATATTTTTATGGCAGTTATACATTAATTCATGTAGAGAACTTCATCAAAAACAGGGAATAAAACTATACTGTCAGATTAATTATTAGCACCACTCTGCTGGAATTGGCCTTATGCAAAGGATTTGAACCAAAAAAAAGAAAAATCAACATGAGGTAGATTGTGTATTCTAAATTATATCTAGGACCACACTCATTTGTTCATTAAAACACATCTTTATAATCCTATTGTAATTCCTTTTCCCATTTTTAAAAGTTTGACTTAAAATGAAAATTAAAAGATGTCATATAGCAATCAGGGATATTTTAATTTTAATAAAACACTGCTCAGTATATCACTTTAATATCACATTAAAATGAAGAATTTCTTTTTTTGTTTTTAAATATTTCTTTCTTTCTTTCTTTCTTTCTTTCTTTCTTTCTTTCTTTCTTTCTTTCTTTCTTTCTTTCTTTCTTTTTCTTTCTTTCTTTCTTTCTTTTTATTGTTGTTCAAGTACAGTTGTCTCCATTTTCCCCTCACCACTCTCCCCACCCTAGATATCCCCCTTCCATCCTCAATCCTACCCTTCTTTGGTTTTGTCCATGTGTCCTTTATAGATGTTCCTGAAAACCCTTCCCCCTCCCCTCCCCATTATCTTCTCCAACCTCCTGTGTGGTTACTGTCAGTTTGCTCTTAATTTCAATGCCTCTGGTTATATTTTGCTCGCTTGTTTGTTTTGTTGATTAGTTTGCAGGTATAGGTGAGATCATATGGTATTTGTCTTTCACTGCCCGGCTTATTTCACTTAGCATAATGGACTCTGTGTGCATATTTTCAGGAATGGTTTGATGAATGGGAAGAAATGATGTGAAAACAAAATTATAGTAACAAATGATGGAACTACTGAAAATTTTCTAATATGTCAGTCAATCTTTTAAGAACTCTTCTGTATGCATATATTGATTGCATTTGCTTTACATGATAAATCTGAAGAACTCCTTGGTTGTGCCTCCTTTTTAAATGATCTTCATTTCTACTAATTTCCAGAATCTGATAAATGAGGTCACTACTGGCACTATCTGCAGAAGAGCAACTACCTTACTCTTGTGGTTCTTTTGAGGGTCATCTTCTTGTACATCCATCCACACCTTTCTTGATAGTCATCCATTTATCTGACAGGATGTAACTAGCAATCAAAATGGTGGACATCATTGTTTATGAATAAGTATAATTTCCATGGCTACCTTATATTTCTTCATATAACACCAAGATAAATGTTCTCATTTCTTTTTTTTTACTAGGTGAATTTTCTTTTTTTTATCATTATCATTATTCTATTACAGTTGTCCCAATTTTTCCCCCTTTTCCGTCCTCTGCCCAGCCTACCCTCTGCTCCCACAGTCAATCCCCACACTGTTGTCTGTGTTCATGGGCCATTCATGGGTCTACAATCTATATGCAATATGTATGGTTTATTAGATCAAATCCAAAATATTTAATTTACCATTATATTTTATTCTCTTATTCCTTCTTGTCTATTTAACTTTATCTCTCATTACATCCCAAGATACGTTTTTTTCTGCAATCATGTAATTCTTCTAAAAAATGATTATTCTAGTCTCAATGAATTTTCTCCTTATTCTTTTCTCTTACCTAAAATGGCTTGCAATTTCATTTCCCATGTTGCAAATTTCACCAGTGAACCTTCCTTATAGAATCACCCTTTCAATGAAGTTTCCTATAGTAAAGTCTTTTATTCTATATTGTTGTTCTATTACAGTTGTCCCAATTTCCCCCGCTGCTCTCCCCTGCTCTCCCCCTCCCACAGTCAATCCCCACCCTGTTGTCCATGTCCATGGGTCATTCATACCTGTTAGTTAAGTCTTTTAAGTGCCACAAAATGACTGCTATCAAACCACTGACTTCCCTCTGACTTCTGGCCAGGTATTATGACTTCTACATCTGACTACAGTAGCAGCTGCATTAGGAACCTCTAAATGAGGTATTCAGGGTCATAATACTACATCTGATTGCTTACCCCCTTTGAAATAAAAAAAAAATGCTGTGGTATTTATCCACCAACTACTACTGGGCTGAGCCCAGTTACCTTAACACCCTGGCACTTCCTGTCTTCTTTCGCTTGAGCATGCTGCTCTAGTGAGGCAAAGCCCTCTAGGAAAGAATTGCAGGTGCTTGGGTAGGATGCTGTCGAGTGGGTGTGCAAACTGGACATGAGGTGGCTCCTCACATAGGCCTACTCTGAGGCACCTTTTATGCAGTCTCACCAAGTCCCCAGGAGGACTGAGTCAAATTGATCAGAAATGGCTTTTGAAATTAAATAAATCAGAGTTTCCATTTTAATGCTAATACTTGTGAGCTGCATTCTGATTGTCATTTATATTAATAGAAATATTTATCATATTACAGGAATGTTTTTGGAATGAAGTATAGGAGTAAACCTTGATTTGTGATACCTGCTTCGTGATTTGGCCAATAAGTCAACTGTTATGAGTCTTCAGTCTAGTCCCTGAGACTGCTCTTTTAGCTATATGATTACTCTGGATGAGAAACCAGTAAACTTAAAGTGTGATTATGAACTGAGACTTCATAAGGGGACTATGTGAGACAAATTGAATCTCAAGCAGTCACTTAAGGTGGGGGGAGAAAGTCCAGGTCTCTCCCAGCTGAACTGCTGCCAAAGTAACCTTCAGTAAGCTACTCAACCTTTTTGTTCATTAGCTTCTCCTTTGTCAAAGTAAGCAGCTAAGAATCGTGACTACCAGTCATGCATGGCCATAGTGAAGAGAAACGGAAAAATGAGAACCCTTAAATGTAAAGACTTGCTGGGAAAATATACTATGTATGTGGAAATTCTAATTGTCTACAATGTTTGCTTTGTTATTGTGCTTGAATGGGTGATGTTCAGGTATATTATCAGTATTGGTTTGTTGCTTGTTTTAGTCTCATGCAAGTTTCACAAAATAGATTAGATTTTATGATATTTTTCCACTTAAAGGAAGCAGATAGTTACATGGCTTGTTTCACCTAATGGAGAGATTTCACTTCATGCTGAAATGAAAATGTGATAAATATATTTCCTAAATCAACATTTTCCTAATCTTCATATTTCACATTTCAATCAAAAGGAAATGACTGCCAAGCAATGATTTTATGTACTTGAACTACATCAAAATGGTAGAAATATAAATATTAAGGAGATCAAACATAAGTAAAATGGCTCTTATTGATTCAGAGATCCAACTAATTGAATTTTGTATTATTATCTTGAAATTTTTTAAAAACACAAGGAACTGACAATTATTTTAGAAATGAAATCTAACGTGTCATCTCTAAACAAGTAAGAAAAAGATAACACAAGTTTAGAAAGTAAGGGAAGAAATTCCATAGGTTCAAATATAAAATTATTGTATTACTTCTTTACTATTTTTGTTTTTTACCCTGATCTACTGGTCACTGATTCCATAATTAATGTTCACAACTTGGGTTATTGATTTTCTGTAAAAAGTTTATTCTTCTGGTGGGGGGTTTGGACAAGAAGTAATAGAGTAGTGTCAATAGTGTAAGAAAGAAGAATGAAGTTAATGTACCTTCTGTAGAATCGAGGAAGAGTCTATGTATAAAATTATTAATTAATATGTATGTAATGATACTACAGAATATTGAATTAGAAAACCAGGAAGTTGGGTAATTGCCAAATCCTGTTAATAGTGAGGTTCTGGTTCTACTCCCTTATTCTACAAAGGTTTGGAATTAGATGGTCTGTAAGGTTCCTTCTAGCACTATGATTCCATGATTCTTCTATGTTGTTGTTCATTTGGTGTAGCAAATTCATAAACTTCTAGTAATTTAGCATTGAGAGGAGGCCACCAATTTGTCTAGATTTATGGAGAGGCCAAATTAGTGAAAATAGACTCCTTTTGTAGGCCTCTCAAGGTCTGAGGATTTAAATCTTATATGTAAGATACATGGTTGATTTCCTCACAGGAAAAGTAGGTATTCACAAAGACATTGTCCCCTGGGATTTTTCTATGTTATCACTCACTGTTTGAAATCCTCACAAAATTCAGAAAGAGCCTTCATCCTGAGAAGCTTGTGGCTAAAGGGGTTCACTTTCAATTGTATCTGAAATTTGTAGCTCCTGTTCTGTAGCTCCTAGCCAACTTCTTATTAACACTTCCCTTAGATCTATTTTAGTGTTTATTTTTAGAAAAAATAACGACTATAGCATGTATAAAGTTATTTGTTAATATAAATATTTTAAGAGCGTAAAATGATAGGAATTACTCTGTTTGACTTTCTTGTTATACATTAATAAGTTCATTAAGGAATTATGAAACTCTTTCTTTCTACTGTGTAAACACAGAAAGAAGTAAAATTTCATTTACTAACACCTGGGATATTAAGCTTTCATCTCTTAACAATAAGACTCAAAAATAGTCCAAATGAGATTAACAAAAACTGAGCATTTCATAATGTTTGATGTAAAATCAACAATTATGACAGCTTGTGATTTTCATTTTCAATGAAACAATGAGACCATCTAAATTTTATCTGAGTATGTCTGCAAAAGATGACTGTACTTGTTCACAGATTAAGAAGGATCAAAAGATAAGATAAAGCATTGTGTACGTTTAAAAGTTGCCACTAAAAAGAACATTAAATTATGTTTTTAAACCCTAAAATGAATAAGGACAAAGCAAAATGAAAGTCATCTAGTTGGAAAAAATATATATATAGCATCAATTCTTTGCCCCCTCTAATTTTACTATTTTCAATATTAAATACAAAGAATTCTGTGAGATATACTTAATGAAAAATGCTGATTTGGTAAAGTTACTGAGGAGTTTTCAGCCACTTTAAACAGGAGTCCCCATGACCCTCCCCAGTTTATTATTGTTTTATTTACCATTTATTCAACTGGGCACTTGGGCCCTCTAACCACAAGCATAATAAAAAGCTCCAAAACCTAAGCTCTTCCTAAATTGGCTTTAAAAACTTCTGTGAAAGAACCTACGCACCCCAATGTTAATAGCAGCACAATTTACAATAGCCAAGTACTGGAAGAAACCTAAGTGCCCATCAGCAAATGAGTGGATCAAAAAACTATGGTACATTTACACAATGGAATTCTATGCAGCAGAGAGAAAGAAGGAGCTTATACCCTTTGCAACAGCATGTATGGAACTGGAGAGCATTATGCTAAGTGAAATAAGCCAGACAGTGAGGGACACATACCATATGATCTCACCTTTAACTGGAACATAATCAACAAAAGAAAAAAGCAAACAAAATATAACCAGAGACATTGAAATTAAGAACAATGTAACAATAGCCAGAGAGGAGTGGGGAGGGGACAGTGGGGAGAGGGTTCTATACGAGCTACTATAGAGGACACAAGGACAAAATCAAGGGGGAGGGTAGAGGTGGGGGAGGGAGGTGGGATTGGCTGGGGTGGGGTGGAGGGATGGGGAGAAAATGCAGACAATTGTAACTGAATAAAAATTTTTAAAAAATAAAAAAAAACTTCTGTGAACCATTAAGTGTGTGAGTATAAAGGTATAGAAATCCAGAAATTATAAATTAAAAGATAAAAGTATATAATTTCACTTTTTATCTCAGGATTGATACAAACATAAACTAGGAAGCAACTCTTAAGAAATATTGAATTAAATTTCTTCATTTAAAGTCTATAATTACCAAGAAAGAGATACTGAGATACCAAGAATTTTACAACAAAATACTTTCCTTTATATAGTAGGTCCATATATACATATACATATATATGTGCATATATAGAGATATCTCACTCTAAACTTAACACATTAGACAATGAAAGGTTTTTTCAAACTACCATTGGTGATTGAAAGATTAGAGTGTTTTAAACAAGTTACATGTTTCTTTATAAAGGCATATATTAATCACATGGGGGGCAGAAAATAAAACCTAGAGCAAAGCAGGACAAAAAAAGAAAGTAGTGAGAAGAATTTTGATACTTCAAATGATACTTTTTAAAACCATATTGGAACCTTATGCTGTTACTAAGAAAACAAGAAAGAAAGAAGCCTAAAAGACTTCCTCAGATGTCAGTATCCCCAGGGGTCAGCAAAGGTTGCTTAAAGTAAGTAAATGAGAGAAGACAAGCTTTGTGATGCTCAGTACTCTGCTTTTGACTATACACAAGGTTTGAATTAGGATAAATTATTTCACTAACTAGCATCATTTAGTTTATATTTACTGTTAAATAAAACAATGCCTGAGTGTTACTTAAATCGATTTACTCCAATGCTGTGACTGTCCTACTACAATTGTCCAGAGTTTTGCTGCAGTATCTGTTGGACTAGCACTAAAGACAGTTATGGTAAAAATACTGGTAACTTACAATGACCGAAAGCTTAGTTAAATGCAATATTGGGAACTTTTCATTCATTGTCGGAGAGGATGCATACTAACCACAGTGCCTGGACCTTCAGTGCAATGTAGGTGGAAATGTAAAATGGTACAGAACACTTAGGTAAAACAGTCTGGCAATTTCTTAAAAGGTTAAAGGTATCTTTACGACTTGGCCCAGCAATGCAACTTCTGGTTTCTTACCCAGAGAAATAAAAACATATGTCCAGAGAAAGATTTGAGCATGAATTTTCGTAGTATTTTTATTTGTAATACCCCCACACTTGAAACAATTCAAATGGCCATCAAGCACGAATCCACACAATGGAATAGGGATGGACAATGAAAAGAATGGACTGCCGTTATAAACAACAAAATGAGTGAATCCCCAAAACATCACACCGAGCAGCAGCTAGCAGGCACAAAAGAATTTATATTCTAGTATTCCATTAATTTCAAACTTTAGAATAGAGACACTAATTGAAAGTGACAGGAAGCAGATCTGTGGTTGTCTGGGGTCAGTGATCTAGGGAAGGATTTACTGCAAAAGTGCAGCGTGGACCCTTTGAGATTGATGGCTATGTTCTGTGTCTGCAGTTGGCCAGGGTTGCACAGGTGTACACATCCGCTGAAGCTCATGGAGAAGCTCTGCACTTAAAATCGGCATGATTGTTATGTGTAAAATACACCTCAGTAAAGGTAGTTTTTAAACATGGACCTAAACCTTGCCTTTTTAAAAATAAGAGAAATCATGACTTTTAATGTGAAATCATCACTAAAGTTAATGATTCTGAGATCTGTAGGTTATACTGAAATCACATATTATTAATCATCTCCATACAGAAAAAAATATATAGAAGATCTATACATAGTATACTTTTCACCATTTTAATGCATCAAGAAAATTGACAGATCTACAAAGTAAACATGAAAAATACCTTTAGATCTTTTACAGGATATTTAATTTAGTTAGAATTCATATAGCAGTTAAAATTAAAAAAAGAAAATTCACAAAACTGTGTAGAATAGGGTTGTTACACACCCTCTTTGGTCAATTAACAATCTTATATCTCCACTTAAATTTGCAATGACAAAGCTACACATGTTCTCCCACTATATTTAAGATATTTTGATACAGAAATGACATCACTGTACATATCTTGTGATTTCTGATGCATAATGCCAGGAGTTTAGGTCAACAATAATTATTATAGAGTGTATAATGATTCTAAACTTTATACATGATTATATTAATTCAAAACATGAATTAAGAAAGTGCACAATTTGCCCTGGCTGGTGCGGCTCAGTTGGTTGGGCATCTTTTCACAAAGCAAAAGGTCACTGGGTTCAATGCCTGGTCAGGGCATGTACCTGGGTTGCTGGTTCAGTCCCCAGAAGAGGCATGTGTGAGAGCAACCAATCAGTGGGTGTTTCCCTCCCTCTCTTTCTTCCTCCCTTCTCCTCCTTCTAAAAATAAATAAATATTAAAAAAAAAATTTAAAATGAAGAGCACAATTTTCCTAATGCCAGTGCTTTCTTCATTATATTCCGATATTTGAAGCAAAAAGTACATATCAGGATCACTACAAAACTTCTCCTGAGGGACGTACTATTAAAGCAGACTGCCCTGCATTCCAACAGTAAAAGTCATATATTACATGAGTTCAAATCTCAAGATGACTAAACATAAAAAGAATGTTATTGTTAGTCAATGAGTGCAGAAAAAATAACACACAAAGACTGTTCAAAACCACAGGTAATTGAACTACCATATTTATTATATTTTAACATCCATGAAATTAGGATGTGTCATAACTGATGTCACAGTCACTAACAGTCAGATGGCAGTAGTGATGAGAAAGCATAGAGAAAACAAGATGAGCATTAAGCATAGTACAAGATGACTAAGTTAATTAATGAATATATAGATAATATGTATATATTCTCCTGTAGTATATATATGGAATATAATTTAATATAGATTTTATGGCTTAAAAGAAATATAAGGGATCAATACATAATGTCAAAAGTCAAATTTCTTCAATAAATTACAGTGATTTTGAATATCCTAAAATATATAAATCAAAATGACCATATTTACAAAAAGAAGTAGAGAAATTGGTAATCATAATGGGAGGAGTTAACATAACTCCTAAAATTACCTACTAAAGTAAAGGGAACATCAATAATGATATAGAAGATTTGAACAGGAAAATTAACAGGCTTAATCTAACATATTTTATATAGAATTTTGCATTCAGTATATAATGCAGTTTCTTCCAAACACACATAGAATATTTTATAAAATATTATAGCATAGGATCTTTATTATATAGGCCATATTTTCTGAATATAAATATAAAAACATACTGAAATTAATTTGAAACTTTATACAGTAAAACTAAACAATTCATAAGTAAAAGAGTAAAAAGAATAAAAATGATAGTAGAAATTAAAAAAATAAAACTAAAAGCAAATGAAAATAAAACATATCAAATTATTAAAAATTAAATTAGAACTTTGAGAAGTATAGCTTTAAATACTAATATTTGGAAAGAAAGAATAATACCAATTATTTGGCTACATGTGCAACATGAATATAGAGAGAGCAACAAAATCAGGAAAAGGTAATATGATAGAAAGAGAACAAAAATTAATGCATTACGAAATTCCGCTATAATGTCACCAGGAGTTAGAAATGTTTCAACTCCATTATCATCTTATGGGACCACCACTACAAATGAGGTCCATCCTCGACTGAAACATTGTTATGTGAGGCATGACATATAAGCGTGTTACTTAAATGGTATTTTTTTGGAATAGTTTAGTGCCCAGCACAGGGCAAATTCATGCAAATCATATAATTGGCATTAACACCAATATAAGAAACATCATTTTCGGTTTTTCATTGAACAATGCAAATTTGAAGTATGCTCAGGGATTTTCCTATCACTTAATCACTCAGAGAGTGAAACACAGATTGCAGCTTTAGGGTTCTAGAGATGCTATAAAAACTCTAGTAGAAGCATATTTTAATTATATTACTTTTAATAATTAAAAAATAATATTTGAGTATGACATCCACGTGTATTTTTGTGTGTGTAGATTCCTTCCTCCATGTAGCTGAGGTGCTCCTAAAATAGGCAGCCTGGTCCTAAGGAGTACCTCCTTTTTCCAGGCACACAATAGTAGGCTGAGGTAGACTGTTCTGACCACTTGTGTTCTCAGATTTAGCACATTAGTGATCAAAAATATGCACAAAAGAACAAAAATATCAGTACAGCACTTTGGACTATTGCTAGACCAGGCCTCTGGCCAAAGAACAAAATCCCTATGACTTACATGTGGTTAACCATGGCTCCCTGAGTTATGGGTTTCTCTAGGGGATCTGGGGGCAAATTACCCCAGCACTAGAAAGTCTGCATTTGCTAACTGAGTTTTCTTTATAAAGACTCTGGGATCTAGGTGTTTGGGGCCTTATGCAGTGTATCTCTCAGCCTCATCATGGTGATAATTTTAATATCATTCTTACTATCAATAGCAACAGGAGAAAAAACCCAGAAGAAAGTGGGTAATGTGTGGCTAGGAGAGATGTTGGCCAAATCTTGGAGCTCGGACCAGAAAGACATGATCAGGTCAAAGCACTGGAAATAGGTTGTGGACACTTGATGCTGACCTAAGGTAGAGCTGGGGGAAGGGACCGGGCACGGATGTGCTTGATTCTACATTCCTCTGGTGGTCTCTACAGAAGTAGATCGATCTTTGACATTAAAGTCCTGGTTCTAGAGTTTTCTACACACTAATTGTATCTAAAAGTAAAACAAAACATACGTAATTTGTTAATTGAATAAACGAAGGGTAATAATATGTTGCCACTTTTCTCCAACTTTAATCAAATATTCAAGTAACATAGGTAAAAATAATATATAATATTTTGGAATGTGTTGCCACTTATAAATGGCCTGGGAAATGATATGGTTATCACTTTATTAATTATCATTTTCCATTTCTTTTTTTAAAAACTGTGATAGCAATTTTATTTATTTTAATTTTTTAATATTTTTATTGTTGTTCAAATACAGTTGTCTCCATTTTACCCACACCATTCTCCCCCCCATACCCACTTCCCACCCTCAATCCTGCCCTCTTTAGCTTTGTCCATGTGTCCTTCATACAGGTTCCTTGAGGACCCTTCCCCTTCTTTCCCTGATTATCCCCCTCCCCCCTCCTCTGGTTATGGTTACTGAGAGTTTGTTCTTTATTTCTGTGTCTCTGGTTCTACTTTGCTTGCTTGTTTGTTTTGTTGATGAGTTTCCACTTATAGGTGAGATCATATGGCATTTGTCCCTCACTGCCTGGCTTATTTCACTTAGCATAATGCTCTCCATTTCTGTATATTTAGTGTACATGCTTTTCAAAAAGCATTTAGGAATAGTAAAAAAAGAACAAAGATTTTACTTTATCTCAAAAAAAACTAACCCCTTTTCTTGACAGAAAATACTGGTAACAGGCTGATATATGTGTATGTTTTAAAGCTTTACTTTCAAAGGTACATTCAGCTGAGAGAGAATCATTTTTGGGGTGAAAAATAGCAGTCTGACCCAGAAGTAAAGTTCTCAATATAAAATAAATAGAAAGTATTTTATAAAGTAAACATGACTACTGTGAATTAAATACAAGGTCTTTCTGGAAAACTCACTCTGTTCTTAAAAATCACTGTAACGCTACAATGATTTCACCATAAATTCCATTTTTATTTTACATTTTTGTTATAATTCATGATCTTTGAAATAAACTGTATGTTTCTTTGAAAACTGATTTCATCCCCATGTGTAATAGATGCATTTGCTTCTGGGTATAATTCACATTTAAAAATAAAAACCATTAATATGTCAGTAGAAGCTTTACTTTTGTAACTCAAAACAATCCTGTTCATGTGTTTCAGCTGAGGAGTATTTCTCCCCATAACATGGGACCGAGTACAGTCTGCAGGTGATGTGGCTGTGCTGCCATCCCAGGAGCAGACCGCAGCAACCTGCGGCAATCCCAGGAGGGTCAGGGTCAGCCATTCATTTGCCACCTCGATTCCCACGATTGGACTATGAGCAATCTGACAAGTTTTCCAAGTCTATTAGTCCACTGGTTCAATTTACAAAGGCACACATTTCAAATAATTTCAGAATAAAAAAATAGACATTTAATTGTACATGTCTAGAAGAAAAGAGCAATGCTAGAAAGATAAATGAGGGGAAAAAGTGGTTACCAACAGAAGGTCGTAAACTTGAAACTTTCCTAAAAAAATGAAGTCTTTAAAAACGTTACATAAAAAAATACCACCTCTAGGTAGAAGATACATTGAAGATCTTCTACTCTACGTAGAAGATAATCTTTGATACTTTTGACTATTATGTCAGAGAGGAAATTTAATTTGTTTTTAGAAATTTTGGGAAATTAGCTATAACAGAAGGCCAATGATTTCAGGAATTTAAGCCAAATATATACATGCATTTTGTATTTTGTATATAAGGAAATGCTATTACTCATGATTATATTTTAATATTTAATTCTTTTGACAACATTGATTCATTTGTTGTATAATATATTGTCTTCCTCCATCACTTTTGTTTTTGAATATTCTTCTATGTACCACAATTTTACATCAGCATCTCACATCTAGTCACAAAATTTTGTACACATTTTCAGGTGGGTTACAGATGACCCAGGGGAGGTTACCACCCATGAAAATGAGTCCTTTCATCAAAGAATGTTGTTATAATCTTTGGGTGGCACAATAGCATTTGGTCAATGATAATAAGAAAGCATATGTGTTTTAATTATTGTTTGTTTAATGCTTGCATGCAAAAAATAATAACATAGAATGTTAAGGACATCTCAGAGAACCAGTTTTTGCTATTGATTTCATACTGATATGCTGTATTTGGATGCTCTAGTCAATTACACGCTTTTGAGAGAAGCACTAGCCAGAAAAATTTCATCATATAATTCTATGGCCTGATGAAGTGTATGAGTGGGTTTACTAATTAAAATATAATAAAGTTAGAGATGTTTAAATATTCATTGAAATCCATGAGGTTAGTTAAAATATTCTGTACACATTTCTAGGCTAACAACAGTTATAGAAAAGAAATTATTAGACAGATCTATATTGACCCATTGAAAGCAGAACACTGGGGAAAATATTAGGAAAACAAGATCAGCTTATGAATCCTTTTATTTAACATGCTTTGAGTTTATGTAGTTAGTATTGTTTTCCTTTAATATCTAACATAATGTATTTGGTAACATTACATATTGAGAAATGCATATTATTTTGTTCTCTTGGATTATTAGAAAACCAAAAATGACTTCTCTTCAAAATATTCCTGAACCTATTTTTTTTAAGATTCCCTGGTGGAGAATTAAATTTATTTATATATCAGTGGTATATATACTATCAGAGTCAAATTGTGAACATTATAGAATGCCATTTCTAGATTCTGAGAAAGCTGCATGAAGCCTCAACTTCCCCAAGTACTAGTTAACTGATATTGAGCAAGTTACTCAACAATTTCAAGCTCTAGTATTTTTATAGGTCTATTGTGGATAATGGATAATGAATGTATATCATTTAGCATGGTGCTTGGAACATAATAAATACTCCATAACTTTAAGCTTTCATAATTATCGTCATAATCATCTTCATAAATATTGTAGTTCTTGTCTTCACTGCAGTTGCATTTGGTGAAGTATTTTCAAAGAATTAAAAGGGGATTTTCTTTGTTTTTAATGATGCTTAAAAAAAGATCAGATACTTTGGGATTGGTTCTCGTTGACACAAGGGTAGATCAGTGAAGGATGAAATATGAAGCTGGAAGGGAAAGAAATTCAGAACATTTTTTAAACATAATCCCCTCCAGGAATATTTATTAGTATGGAGCCTTGATTTCATTAAGTTTGATTGACAACTGTTTAGTATATATACTTAAGAAAAGATATTTAAAGTGGCCTAGTTAAGATTATATTACAGGAAATTTTGTAAAGGGAAAAAGGCTTTAGATAGTATATCGTTCCTCTTATATGAAATTTTTAGTCACATAAATTTAATATTTTATTCCTTAGAAATAATTTTATTATGTTATGCAAAGATGAAATATATGAATTTTCTTTTTAGATAGTGATATTTCAAAACAATTTTATATGACCTACAAATATTTATTGAACAATTCTTTGTACATTGATATCTAAGCTTGATTTATAGAAAGTTTAAATGCATTACATTAATAAAAACATCATCAATCTTAGTTTTAAGTGGTTAGAAATTACCCATGTAAATTTTGGAGTATTTTCACATCTATGCAGAAGTGTTGTTGTGGTTTTCCTACACCACTTTTTCCCTCAGTCTATACTCCATTGTAAGGGAACAGTTTTATTTTTGTCTATATAGATTTCTTTATCTTCATTACATGAGTATTTCCATTTTAAAATTATGACAAATTAGTGGAAACTGAGTTTATTGACTTTCACATAAAAGAGATACCTTATGATTTGTTTTACTTAACTATCAACTAATTTGTATTGACTTAGATATTTTTCTTTTGCTTCAGATCATTATTGCCCATGCTCTTCGTCTACAACCTAAGCAATCTATATTCAATGCTGCTCTCTTTATAAGATAATCAACTTGAGACTCAAATTGGAATTAGGATGAGTAGATGAGTGTTTTAATGCAATTATGTCCATAGGAGTAATAGAAGCAACAAACCTTTCTTGAGCTAAAAATGAGTCCTCTGGTGATTACTTCCATGGATCTTATTATATAGCATTATCAAAACTTCTGAATGAAAAGAAATAATAAACATTAAAAGCCAGTAAACTGAGAGATCTTAAATGTTCTCGCCACACACACACAAAGTATTCATGTGAGGTGATGGATGTGTTAACTAACCTTATTGCATAATCATTTTGCTATTTGTGTGTGTCAAATTATTACATTGTACACCTTAAATGTACGTGATGTTATATTTCAGTTACATCAAATAAACTGAAAAAAGTTATTAACATGTAAAATAATAGTTCACAAGATGAGATTAAAAACACATAATCCGTGAAATAATCAAAACATAAAAATAATATTTCAAAAGTAAAGAATTCAAGAGATGCTTATAAAAATGTCAGACATAGCAGAAAAGATATTTAAGCAAAAATAAATGTTTTGAAAATATTCAATCAGAAAATATGCAGAATTAAGGATATACAAGAAAAAGGACATTAAAAAATAGAAAAGATATATGAGAATCAGAAGAAAAACCCAGAGTGCAAGTAATTTTAGTCCTAGAAAAATGGAAGAATATAACAGGACAATAATAGAAGACATGTAAGTATGTGAAAGGCAAATGCCATATGATCTCACCTTTAAGTGGAACCTAATCAACAAAACAAATAAGCAAGCAAAATAGAACCAGGGACATTGAAATAAAGAACAAACTGACAGTGACCAGAGGGAAGAGGGGAGGGGGATAATGGGGGAAAGAAGGAGAAGGATGGCCAAGGAATATGTATAAAGGACCCAAGGACAAAGCCAAAAGCGGGTAGGGTTAAGGGTGGAAGGTGGGGATTAGTGGGGCAGGGGAGAGTGGTGAGGGGAAAATGGAGACAGTTAAATTTAAATAACAATAAAGAATAAAACTCATAACAGGCAAAAAAAACATTTCAAAGTTAATGAAAGGAAAGAACCTCTGTGAATTACTAAAAAGAAAATCACGCATAAAAAATACCACTTAGCCCCTATTGGTGTGGCTCAGGGGGTTGGGCGTTGTTCCATTACTGGTCAGGGTATGTGCCTGGGTTACGGGCCAGGTCCCCGGTTATGCACGTGTGAGAGGCGACCACTAGATGTTTCTCTCACACATTGCTGTTTCTCACCCTCTCTTTCTCCCTCCTTTACCCTCTCTCTAAAAATAAATAAAATCTTTAAAAAATATTATTCAAAAATACCTGAAAACCAAAGACAAAAATGTAAAAGACAACAGATATAATCATGCTCCACATAAGGACATTTCAGTCAACGAAGGATCACACATGTGATGGCGGTTCCATGAGATTGTAATGGGGCCAAACAATTCCTATTGTTGTTGTAGCCACATTTGTCCTAGTAGAAAATGATACTGAGCAATTTATGGTATTGTCCTTTTTTAAAAAATTCAATATAAAATATTTTTAATTATAGTATTCAATTCAAATGGATAAAAAAATTTAAAAGGCTTCACTCTTCTTTTTTTTTTTTTTTTTTTTATTTATTTTTTTTTTTATTTTTATTGTTATGCAATTACAGTTGTATGCCTTTTCTCCCCATCCCTCTACCTCACCCCAGGTGAACCCACCTCCCTCCCCCCTCTCCACCCTCCCCCTTGGTTTTGTCCATGTGTCCTTTATAGTAGTTCCTGTAATACCCTCTTCCCACTATCCCCGCCCCCACCCCCCCACCCCCGCCCTGGCTATTGTTAGATTGTTCTTAAGTTCAATGTCTCTGGTTATATTTTGTTTGCTTTTTTCTTCTATTGCTTATGTTCCAGTTAAAGGTGAGATCATATGGTACTTGTCCCTCACTTCCTGGCTTATTTCACTTAGCATAATGCTCTCCAGTTTCATCCATGCTGTTGCAAAGGGTATAAGCTCCTTCTTTCTCTCTGCTGCGTAGAATTCCATTGTGTAAATATACCATAGTTTTTGGATCCACTCATTTGCTGATGGGCACTTCGGTTGCTTCCAGTACTTGGCTATTGTAAATTGTGCTGCTATGAACATTGGGGTGCATAGGTTCTTTTGGATTGGTGTTTCAGTGTTCTTAGGGTATAATCCCAGCAGCGGAATTACTGGGTCAAAGGGCAGTTCCATTTTTAGTTTTCTGAGGAAATTCCATACTGTTTTCCACAGTGGCCTCAACAGTCTGCATTCCCAACAACAGTGCACAAGGGTTCCCTTTTCTCCGCATCCTCTCCAACATTTGTTTGTGGATTTGTTTATGTTGGCCATTCTGACTGGTGTGAGATGGTACCTCATTGTGGTTTTAATTTGCATCTCTCTGATGGCTAGTGATGCTGAGCATCTTTTCATATGTCTCTGGGCCCTCTGTATGTCTTCCTTGGAGAAGTGTCTGTTCAAGTCCTTTGCCCATTTTTTAATTGGGTTGTTTGTCTTCCTGGAGTGGAGTCGAGTGAGTTCTTTATATATTTTGGAGATCAGGCCCTTGTCTGAGGTATCGTTGGCAAATATGTTTTCCCATACTGTTGGTACTCTTTGTAATTTGGTGCTGTTTTCTTTAGCCATGCAGAAGCTTTTTATTTTGATGAGGTCCCATTTGTTTATTCTTTCCTTTATGTCCCTTGCTTTAGGGGATGTGTCTGTGAGGATGTTGCTGCGTGGAATGTCTGAGATTTTCCTGCCAATGTTTTCCTCAAGGACTTTTATGGTGTTACGGCTTATATTTAAGTCTTTTATCCATCTTGAGTTTATTTTCGTGTATGGAGTAAGTTGGTGATCGAGTTTCATTTTTTTGCACGTAGCTGTCCAGATCTCCCAACACCATCTGTTGAAGAGGCTGTTTTTGCTCCATTTTATGCTCCTGCCTCCTTTGTCAAATATTAATTGATCGTATAGACTTGAGTTTATTTCTGGGCTCTCTATTCTGTTCCATTGGTCTATGTGCCTGTTTTTATGCCAGTACCAGGCTGTTTTGATTACAGTGGCCTTGTAATACAGTTTGATATCAGGTATTGTGATCCCTCCTGCTTTGTTTTTCTTTCTCAAAATTGCTGCAGCTATTCGAGGTCGTTTATGGTTCCATATGAATTTCTGCAATGTTTGTTCTATATCTGTGAAATATGTCATGGGTACTCTAATAGGGATTGCATTGAATCTATAAATTGCTTTGGGTAGTATGGCCATTTTGATAATGTTGATTCTTCCAATCCATGAACATGGTACATGCTTCCATTTGTTTGTATCTTCCTTAATTTCTTTCTTCAGTGTTGTGTAGTTTTCTGAGTACAGGTCTTTTACCTCCTTGGTTAGGTTTATTCCTAGGTACTTTATTTTTCTTGTTGCTATATCGAATGGGATTTTTTTCCTGATTTCTGTTTCTGCAGTTTCGTTGCTGGTGTACAGGAATGCCTTTGATTTCTGGGTATTGACTTTGTATCCAGCTGTTTTGCCAAATTCATTTATTAGGTCGAGTAGTTTTTGAGTGGAGTCTATAGGGTTTTCCATGTACACTATCATGTCGTCTGCAAACAGTGACAGTTTCATTTCCTCCTTTCCAATTTGGATGCCTTTTATTGCTTTTTCTTGTCTGATTGCTGTGGCTAGGACTTCCAATACTATGTTGAATAGGAGTGGTGAGAGAGGGCATCCTTGTCTTGTTCCTGATCTTAGTGGGAAAGCTCTAAGTTTTTGTCCATTGAGTGTGATGTTGGCTGTAGGTCTCTCATATATGGCCTTAATTATGTTGAGGACTGCTCCCTTTATTCCCACTTTGCTGAGTGTTTTTATCAGAAATGGGTGCTGTATCTTATCAAATGCTTTTTCCGCATCTATTGATATGATCATGTGATTTTTGTCTTTGCTGTTGTTGATGTGATGTATTATGTTTATTGATTTGCGAATATTGTACCATCCTTGCATCCCTGGGATGAATCCCACTTGGTCATGGTGGATGATCTTTTTAATATATTGCTGGATGCGGTTTGCTAATATTTTGTTGAGAATTTTAGCGTCTATGTTCATCAGCGATATTGGCCTGAAGTTTTCTTTCTTCGTTGTGTCTTTATCTAGTTTTGGGATTAAGATGATGTTGGCTTCATAAAAAGAGTTTGGGAGTCTTCCATCAGTTTGGATTTTTTCGAATAGTCTGTGAAGGATAGGGGTTAGTTCTTCCTTAAATGCTTTGTAGAAATCTCCTGTGAAACCATCTGGTCCAGGGCTTTTGTGTGATGGGAGTTTCTTGATGACTGCTTCAATTTCCTTTGCTGATATTGGTCTGTTCAGGTTTTCTGCTTCTTCTTCATTCAGTTTTGGAAGATTATATTTTTCTAGAAATGTGTCCATTTCATCTAGGTTTTCAAATTTCTTAGCATACAGGTCTTCATAGTAATTTCTTACGATCCTTTGTATTTCTGTGGTATCAGTTGTAATCTCTCCACTTTCATTTCTAATTCTGTTTATTTGGATCCTCTCTCTTTTTTTCTTGATGAGCCTACTTAAAGGCTTGTCGATTTTGTTTATCTTTTCAAAGAACCAGCTCCTGGATTCATTGATCCTTACAATTGTGCTTTTAGTCTCTATGTCATTTAGTTCTGCTCTGATCTTGGTTATTTCCTTCCTTCTGCTTGCTCTGGGCTGTCTTTGTTGTTGTTCCTCCAGTTCTTGTAGGCATAGGGTTAGGTTGTTTGTGTGAACTGTTTCTAACTTCTTAAGGTAGGCCTGTATTGCTATGAACTTCCCTCTCAGGACTGCCTTTGCTGTGTCCCATAGGTTTTGGGTTGTTGTGAGTTCGTTTTCATTTGTTTCCAGGAAGTTTTTGATTTCTTCCCTAATCTCATTCTTGACCCATTCATTGTTTAATAGCATGCTATTCAGTCTCCATGCTTTTGAGTGTTTTGGGTTTTTACCCTTGGCGTTGGTTTCTAGTTTCAGACCCTTGTGGTCAGAGAAGATGCTTGATATGATTTCAATTTTCTTGAATTTGTTGAGGCTTGCTTTGTGTCCTATCATGTGGTCTATCTTTGAAAAAGTTCCATGGACACTTGAAAAGAACGTGTATTTTGCTTCTTTGGGATGAAAAGCTCTGTATATATCAGTTAAGTCCATTTCCTCTAAGGTATTGTTAAGTGACACAATATCTTTGTTGATCTTTTGTTTGGAAGACCTGTCCATTTTTGATAGTGGGGTGTTAAAATCCCCTACTATAATTGTGTTGCTGTCAATATCTTTCTTGAAATCCTCCAAGATTTTCTTTATGTATTTGGGTGCTCCTATGTTGGGTGCATATATATTTACAATGTTTATGTCTTCTTGGTGGATTCTTCCTTTGAGTATTATGAAGTGACCTTCTGGGTCTCTCTTTATGGCCCTTCTTTGGAAGTCTATTTTGTCAGATATGAGTATTGCTACCCCTGCTTTTTTTTCCTGTCCGTTTGCTTGGAAGATTTGTTTCCAGCCCTTCACTTTCAGTCTGTGTAAGTCTTTTGTCCTGAGATGGGTTTCTTGTAGGCAGCATATGTGTGGGTCATGTTTTCTTATCCATTCAGCTGTTCTATGTCTTTTGATTGGAGCATTTAATCCATTTACGTTTAAGGTTATTATCGATAGGTAGTTATTCATTGCCATTATTTCCTACCTGTGTTCCTCTGTCTTTCTCTTTTCCTTCCTTTCCTTAAAGCAGTCCCTTTAGCATCTCTTGCAGAGCTGGTTTGGTGGAGCTGTATTCTTTTAGACTTCTTTTGTCTGGGAAACTCTTTATTTGGTCTTCTATCTTGATTGAGAGCCTTGCTGGGTAAAGTAGTCTTGGTTGCAGGCCTCTGGTTCTCAGTACTTGGAATATTTTTTGCCATTCTCTTCTGGCTTGGAGCGTTTCCATTGAGAAGTCAGTTGCTAACCTTATTGGGGCTCCCTTGTATGTTACTTCCTTTTTCTCCCTTGCTGCCTTTAAGATCCTCTCTTTGTCTTGGAAATTTGCCATTTTAATTATGATGTGTCTTGCAGTGGGTCTCTTTGGGTTCCTCTTGTTTGGGACTCTCTGTGATTCCTGGATTTGGGTGACTTTTTCTCTTCTCAGATTAGGGAAATTTTCCATCATTACTTTTTCAAACAGGTTTTCTATCCCTTGCTCTTCTTCTTCTCCTTCTGGTATTCCTATTATACGGATATTGTTACGTTTCATGTTGTCCTGCATTTCCCTTATTGCCTCTTCATTCTTTCTGAGCCTCTTTTCCTTTTCTTGCTCCTTCTGGGTGTTTTTTTCTACTTTGTCCTCCAGCTCGCTGATCCGATCCTCTGCTTCGTCAAGTCTGCTTTTAATTCCTTCTACTGTGTTCTTCAGTTCAGAAATTGTATTCTTCATTTCCTCTTGGCTCTTGTTGATATTTTCTATTTCCTTTTTCATGTTGATATAGTTTGCAGTGAGTTCATTGTAGTTTCCTTGTAGTTTCTGGTAGTTCTCTTTGAGCTCAGAGAGCTCAGTGAGTTTCCTGATGACCATTGCTTTGAACTCAGTATCTGATAGTTGACTTGCCTCTTTTTCGGTTAGTATTCTTTCTGAGACTTCCTCCTTTCCTTTCATTTGGGAATTGTTTCTTTGTCTTCCCATTGTTTGTGAGGCTCTTCTTGTTGGCCTCTGTGTCTTAAATTGCTTTGTTCTGACTCCCTGGATTTATGATATGAACTTCTATGGTAGAATGCCAATGGGATTCGGTGGTGCTGTCTCCTTACTCTCCTGTGCTCACTGGTCTTGAGCTGACGTTTATGTGTTTAACACGGTCTAACTCTAGTCTTTTCAGAACTCCAGGTTTTGTTGTCTCACCTGTGGGAAAAAGAGAAAGGGGGGGCAAAAGAAAAGAAAAAAAAAACACACACACACACACACACAAAACAAACCAAAACAAAGATGGGAAGGAGGGAAAAAGGAAATAGGAAAGGAGGAAAGGAAGGAAGGAGGGAAGAAGGAATAAAGAAAGATCAGAGGCAAGATAAGAAGGAATTTTAGCAAAAATTAAAACATAGAAATAGATAAAAGAAGGCAGGAAGAAGACATAAAAATGGTAAAGGATGGGAGGAAGAAGGAATGAAAAAAAAGAAAAAAAGAGGAAGAAGGAATTCAGGGGGAAAGGAAAAAAAAGAAAAAGGATAAAAAAAAAAAAAAAAAAAAAAAAAAAAAAAAACCTTCTGTTGGCTTTAAACCGGTCAGGTTATTTCTGCTGGTGTCCTGTCTGTGCAACGGGAGGGGGTGGTTGGAAGGATTGGTTTCACTTTTCTCTCTTCCTGGGTCACACTCTTCGCTGTTTTGTAGGTGTGGTCCCTGGCAGTCAATCAGTCCGTTGATCAGCCAATCCAGCCGCTTTGGCTTGTGACGCTATTTTGTGCCCTGAGCGCGCAGCCGGCGGACCAATCGAGCCGCCAGGGCTTGGAACGCTGGCGCGCAGGTGGCGGATTCAGCAGCCTTGGGGTTAGGACACTCGCCAGCAGCTTTGTATTTGGAAAACAGGCACCCAGCCGGCCCTGTGCTTGGTGAGCGCGCGCAGCCCGCTGAGCCACAGGCTCTGTGCTTGGGGGCCGATCCAGCCGCCCTGGGCTTGAGTCTCTCAGGCGGGCGGGGCCGCCCTGGGACTGAATCACGCGGCACTCGGTTCCGAGGTTTTGGGCCTGTGGGTGGAGCAGCTAGTCTCTGCTCCAAATTATCTCGGAGGTTTCAGGTGTGGGCGCCCCTCCGGGGTTTCAAGTGTGGGTCCCGTTCGCTAATCTGCTCGCGCGCGCGACCGGACCTCAGGTGAGCGTAGCAGTCCAGGGGTGGAGGGGGAGGGGCGCCAGGGGCCTCGGCTACTACCGAGAGTTCTCTAATTAGCCCCTGAGTGTCTCTATTTTCTTTTTCTTTTTGAGAAATTCCTCCTTTTCAAGCCCCCCTGGTCTAATCAAGCACCTGGCTGCTCACAGCGCAGCCTGGCCCTCTCCCAAGACTCCTGCAGGAGCCCCTGCGCCAGGGCTGGCGCTTCTGCCGCCCTTGTACCGCGCGGTCCTGGGTCCCGTGGACCTTATTGTCCTTGAGCACTCTTCTTACCGTCAGATCTTTCAGTGTCCTCTGTCTTTGGTCTCTAATCTTCGTATATGCTGGAATACTGTTGGCTGTTCGCTCTGCTCCTCAGATCAGCTAGGTATTTCCCTGGCGTTGAGGGGAAGTGGACTCCGCTCCCACCTATGTTGCCGCCATCTTGAAATCCCTGGCTTCACTCTTCTTGATAAACCTCACACACTAGTGTGTTCTGGGCCCACATTTTATGCTGATAACACAGGTGTAATACGTTCCAGTTCATAGATGTATATTTGTCTTTTGACACATTTCCTGAATAGATCACTAGATATTATTCAGGTAATGATGTAATAATTCATTACTTTGGTGTCTTCATCTTAGAAACTCAGGACCTACCCCTATCTGTCTAAAGCAGGGGTGTCAAACTCATTTTCACCTGGGGCCACATCAGCCTTGTGGTTGCCTTCAAAGGGCTGAATGTAATTTTAGGACTGGATAAATGTAACTACTCCTTAACAGTTAAGTGAGAGCTCGGCACTGCCGCCTGGTAGAAACAAGGTATCGGGCTGGATAAAACAAGGTGGAGGGCCAGATTCGGCCTGTGGTCCTTGTGTTTGCCAACTGTGGTCTAAGGAATCTGAAAATTCCAAGTAAACACCTTGTGTTTCAGTATATTTAACAATATTTAAAATAAAACATTTAGTAAGGTCTAGTTGCATTGCCCTGAATATGTAAGGGAGAGACTGTCATGGAAGGCCAGACTGTTAACACTTGTTAGTCCAGAAATTACTTGTCTATTTTAAGAGTAATCTTAAAAATCCCAAGACCAATGCTTGGTTTAGACGCAAGTGGTAGTAATGGGGCTTCATGAACAAAATAATAATGCATAGCTTTCTAGCAAATAATACATTTAAAACTACGAGACTTAGAGAATGTTTTCATAAGCCTGGCAGTTGAGGGTACTTATGCTGGCACTCACCAGTGAAGCTTACCTACCTCAGATCAGGCTGTGAATAGCATTGGATTCACGTTTAAATTCTATTGAACTGTCTTATTTTTTTACAATGATAATATTTAATCACAATATTTTCTGTAAATGTAAATGCCTTAAAACCAGGTTATCGTCATTTACTTTTACTGCCAGATAAGCATATTTATCATTTAGGGATAAGGGTGAATAACATTTCTGAAATAAATATTCTGTTATCAATGATAGTTATTGGTTGGGATGAAAAATTTGATAAATTTCTAGATTAAGGGTAATTCTACCTCAGCTTTAAGGTGTACATATTGCTGAAAGTGAAGAGACGGAAAAAGAGGTTCCACAAAAATGGAAAGACAGCAGGGGTAGCTATATTTGTATTAGAGAAAATAAGTCATTATGTAATGGTAAAGGAACAAGTCGTCAATCGGCTATAACAGTGTTAAATATACATGCACCCAGTATCAGAGCACTGAGTACATGGTGTGGCAAAAGTAGCTTTGCAGTTGTTTGTAAGGAAAATAATAAATGATTAATAAATAATATAGAAATAAACTCTGTTTCACATACTCACAGTTGTAAATTTATTTTGTGCCTCTTTGTATATTACACAAATATGAACAGATCTGAAGGAAGAAATAGACAACAACAATAATAGCAGAGGATTTTAATACCCCGTATTCAACAATGGACAGATCATCCAGACAGAATTAATAAGAAATCACTGAACTTGTACCATACTATAGAGCAAACGGACCTAACAGATATATGAACATTCAATCCAACAGCAGCATACACATTTTCCCATCATGCATGGAACATTCTCCAAGAGAGATCATATAACAGCTTACGAAACAAGTCTCAGTAAATTTGAGAAGATTGAAATGATACCCAACTATATTTTTCAACCACAATGGTATGAAATTAAAAAAAAATGCTCAATGTTCCTGATGAATATAGGTGCAAAAACCCTCAACAAAATGTTAACAAATGGAATTCAATGCTACATTAAAGGGAAGGGAAACCTAACCCCTATCTATAAAGCCTCCTCTCAGCAGAAGAATCAATCATGGCAAGAGAAACAATCAGTGAAATGAAGGCAACTGCAGAAAGGGAGAAAATATTTGCAAACCATATATCTGATTAAAGGTTAAATACCCCAAATACACCTCAGTAACACAAAAGAGACAAATTTATTTAAAAATAGGCAGAGAAACAAAACAGACGTTTTTCCAAAGAAAGCATAGAAATGGCCAGCTGGTAAATAGATGCTCAACATCACTAACGGTGAAAATGTGAATCAAAAGCACAATGAGATGGTTGAAACCTATTACAATGGCTATCGACAAAAAGACAAACCAACAACATCAGTTGTTGGTGAGGATGTGGAGTGAAGGGAGCTGTGTGTGCTGTTGGCAGGAATCTAAATTGATATAGCCACTATGGAAAACATTGTGGAGGTTTGCCTAAAAGTGGCATTACCGTATGACTCAGCAATCCCTCTTCAGGGTATTTATACAAAGGAAATGAAAACATCTCAAAATGATATCTGTACTCCCATGTTCTTGCTGTATTATTCACAATAACCAAGACATGGAAACACCCTAAGTGTTTATCAATGTAGGAATGGATAAAGATGATGTAACATATATGAATTTTATTTAACCGTGAGAAAGAAGGAAATCCCGCCATTTGCGACAATTCAGTTAGCATGCTTGAGTACATGATACTAGGGAAGTTGAGTCAGAGAAAGACAAATTCTGTATAGTACCATTTACATGCAGAACCTTACAAAGTTAAACTTGTAGACACAGATAATAGAATGGTGGTTACCAGAGGCTCGAGGGTACAGGGGTCCAAATGGGGAGATGCTCATCAAAGGGGAGGAACTTGCAGTCAGAAAATAAGTTCTGGCGATCTAATGAACAACACTGTGAGCATGGTAAACAATACTACATTTTATACTTGAAAGTTGCTGAGAGAGTAAATTTCAGATGTTCTCACCACAAAAAAAGGAAATGGAATCACATGATTTGAAGACAGTGTTAGCTAATGCTATGAGAGTAATCATATTAAAGTATATGTGTATCAAATGAACACATTGTGTCCCTTAAACTTACATAATGTTATACATCAATCATATCTCAATGAAGCTGGGGCAAAACGAACAAAAACAAACCACAGAGTTTTGGGGCATGTGTTTTTTATTTTTATTCTTAACATATTCTGTGTGAAAGAGAAAGAAAGTTATATATCCTTTATCTTCCTTTTGACAGTAGAAATATTCTCAAGTTTAGGAAAAACTCATTTTAATGGTAAACTGAATTATAACTGCAATGTATTAAAAGTGCCCACTACAGGAAGCATACCATAAATACAATGAAAACTGATCATCTATTATGAGCATTTTCATTTATATACTCTATCTGAGTTTCTCAAAGCAGAACACATCTGTATTTCTATTAATCATTCATTAAGTAAAAATGATTTCCATGCTAGTGAAAACAGGAATACCTGGGGGTTAATTGTTTGAAGTTTCAGGTTTTCCTGACTTCCATGCTCCCATGGCCTCTAGGAGAGGAAGTCATAATTACTGAAATGATGACACATGCTGTCAACTTCTCATTCATTAAGAAATCGATAAATTGTGATATATAGGACTTTTCGGCATTTTAGAGAAAAGATTAATACTGTGTCAGAAGTGAGTTGCGATTTTTTAAAATCTGATTCTAAGATAAGAAAAGTAAAATGAAGAATCCTTCAAAGTCAGAAGTATTCTAATTGGTTAAAATGTTGTGGGTTAGTAGTCAGGGCAAATCTTCCTTGGAACAAGATGAGTTGTGGAGGGATTTAAATGGGGGTGGGGGCAGGTGGGCAGAAATTCTTCTCTTTGTGGGGCAAGTGCTTTGGAAGTTACTGGGAATTTTGTGGCTGGCAATTTTGAGCTACAATTTCAAGAGGACATATTTGTAACTGAAGAGAACAAAAAAATAGGAACTGATTCCCATGCTTAATATGATTCCTCCCTTGTCCTTCTTTCTGTGTTGGCAATTGAATAGCAAATGAAACAAGGATGGATCACATACTGCACATGTTCTCTATCTGGCAATATAGATCATTAGCAATCTATTAATATTACAACGATGCATTCTTTACTTTGCTCCTGCTTCCCTCCTTCTTCCCCCACTTTCTTTCATTTTACTCATTACTCAATCTCTGCAAATGGTCATCGATGATATATGAAGGGGTGGTGTTTGAAGATGCCCCCTCTTTTGTAAACCACACTGGTTCAGTTCTAGAGGTGCTAGTTTGCTCCCAGCCATGTACCATCAAATGCCCTGTGACCTGCTCATGTTTGTACCTCCTTCTCCTTTGAGCCTGGGTTTACACTGGAAAATTCCTACACTTATATCTCTCGAGGTTCTAATATCCATCTACTTTAGAGTTGAAACCTGAGCTAGTCAGTCTTGCTTCTCCTTGCCATACAATCCCTTCTACTCCATCCGCAGAAGGTCCTTACAGAGACAGGCACTTTGATTTGACCATTTCTTATTTTTCAGGACTAAACATTTCTTTTGGTGTTATTTTCAAATTTCTCTCATAATTTTAATGGAATTTTGGAAAAAAGTGGAATTTTGGAAAAAAGCATGTGAAATTAAATCTTCCTAATTGATTATGAAGATAAAATTCAAATCATAAGTAGGGCTTACCAAGTTCTTCATGCCTGACTCTCATTTCACCTACCCTTAAACTCCAGTCTCTGCTTTTGCTTCCTTCAGCCTCTCAGCCAGGCCAGACCCTCCCAACCATGTCGGTCTTTGAACGTGAAGCTCTCCCTACCGACAACATTAATCTTCATCACTGAATACCTGCAACCTAGAATAATTCCTATTCAAAAAAAATTTAAAACCCATTACTCAATAAATATCTATTGAATGAATCACCTTTTTATACATATATTTCCCAAAACTTTTTATTTATAATAGTAGTAAAAACTAAAATACCAAGAAATATATTTAAATATACATATATGAGGTCATGAAAACATTAGTAAATCTAATAAAATTCACAAAAACCACATAGATCAATCATATGATATACTTTATTTCCAGATGGGTTTCCAGCAACTTATTTATTTATTTTTATCATTTCTTTTTTATTGAATTTATTGGGGTGACATGGGTTAATAAAATTATATAGGTTTCAGATGTACAATTCTACACATTATCTGTACACTGTATTGTTTGTCTACCACTCCAAGTCAAGTCTACTCCCATCACCATTTATGCCCCCTTTACCTTCCATTTCCCCCCACCCAGTTCCCTCTGACAATCGCCATACTGTTTTCTGTGTCTTTCTTTTTCTTTCTTTGCTTAATCTCTTCAGTATAAGTAAAAACTTTTCACATGGAAAATTTTAAAAAGCACAGCACCATAGCTTGCTCAGTATAATTTTCTGCCGGGACATATGTAGCCCTCACTCTCAAGTGATTTTTTTTTATTTTAACCAAAATGTAATATAAACTATACTATAAGATATTTTATGAAGTATAACTTTAAGTGAATGAAATGTATTTGGGAAACCATACATGAAAATCAGTTACATTACCAATTCCCCCAGAGATAGGTCCACTTTGGGCTCTCTTTATAGGAAATTGATTACTTATAGCAATATTAAATATTGTACATTTAGTACAATGTTCGTCAAGATGACAGTTCTATAGTATAGGCTTAAGGCATGCACTCCTTTGAATATCTATTTATTTTGGTTTAGCGATATATTGCTATTTCACTCCACAGTGTAGGCTACTCTTTCTCACTTCAGCTGGGCCATAAATATGGACGGGTTGTCTTTCTCTGTGTTTTAGTGCTGCTCTCAATCCAATTCCGCACATTTGTAGTCCTCGGAAAGGAATGCGTTGACTCTACACATGTTTAATGATGGTCAACTCTAAATATTGGTGAGCAGAACCCTTGGGAGTTTAATTATTATACTTTGGGTGGAAAACATTTAAAACTGGTACATCTATTTCAAATTGCTTTTTCATAAGTTGCATTGGAGCAAGAGAAAATGTTGTAAAAATATGAGTGATTTAGGTTTTAAAGAATTTTTTCCCTGTGCTAAGGAATGTACACTTTATCATGTAATAAGTGGATATTTTTAGGGACTGAGAGAACTTTTGTTAGCTGTATATGCTTCTGTCACAACGGATCAACCTTACAGAAATAAGTCTCCAAACCTTTCCATATGCTTTATAACTTCACACATATACAGCACGCACTTCTATTTACACTTTTAAGTTTTTAAACTGTATTAAATCATATAATCTGCACAATGACCTTGTGAGGTAGGTGTTACTTTATCCCTTTTACTACTGAGAAAGCAGAGGCACAGACTCTACAGCTAGTTGGCGACATAGTAAGATTTACATCCAGGCAGTTGATTCCAGACACCATACTATAATGCCTCTATTGTCTTGTTCATAATGTTTTAGATACTGAATAAATTTTAAGTAAAATTACATAACAATACATTATGTTAGTAGAAGCTTGTATTTGATACATTTGTGTATAGTTGTTGACACAAATGACTACAAAACAATGTCCATTTCTTTTACAGGCTCTCAGCCTGGTTCTTCTCTGCTTCTCCAGCTTCACTTCTCAACTTGCTTCTGTTTGCATCTTTGCTTCAGTCATATCTAAAATGGCATGTTATTCTTATGCTTACCTTCAGTCTCTGTTATGGCCTGCCTGGAAAGCATAGATTGTAAAGATTTATTCATAAACACTTCTATAAAATACTGACCTTCAAGATTGAGTTGATGACTTACTCTTTTCTGCCCCATACATAGAGTATTACCGTATTGTCTATTCTATTTTATTACACTTATCTTTTTTTCACTCATCTGTCTGTATCAATTTTACTCTGGAAAAATGAGGGCTGGAATGCTTACTACATTTAGCATTGCTAGCACAGTTCCTAACACAAATTGGAATGCAATAGATTCTAGGCTAATGCATGAGCAAGTGAGTGAATGTGTGTGTGATGCACACGTCGGGGGCACTGTCACTGGGACGTAATAGAATGCTCCAGTGTGCAAACACAAAACACGGAATATTAATGATACCTGCCCTAGCGTGGTTGAAAATGGTAGACCCCAGTGATGTTATTCATGCTGCCAGAGCTCAAGCCGTTCTGCAATCCATTTTTGTTAGGAAGGCTCTTTTACCAGGGCAACATAATGGTTGTGATAATGTTTACCTGCTTGTAGTACCGTGGACGCAGAGGACATGGGCAGTCACTTCTCTCACTGCTTCGGAAATCACTCTTCCTCACTACTAGAAACTGACACTACCAGGAGAAAGGCCGAAGCTGGTTTTACAATCTACTCCCACTCTCATTCTTTTAAAACCATGGACAAAAGCAGCATAGTAAAGGAAAGTTTCTTAGAGACAAGGAACTGGCTTGGATCTGCTCAAAGAGTACATTAGTTTTGCTCCAGCTAAATTCAATTAGAACCCCTGTGTGAAGTTCTAACTATTGGAAAACTCTTCCCACAAAATTAATTTTTGGTAGGTTGCTTCTTCTAACAAGGTGAAAATAAGTACATGGTAGTGTACTCAGTAAATTTAGGTAGTTTTTAATAAAAGCAATAGGTACTTAATAACCTCTAATATAAAATTGTTAAATATAAAATTACTCGTTTGGAAAATTTTCATGGAATTTTAGCCTAATGGATATAATGTAAATTTTTTACATGCTCACATTTCTTGATCAAAACAAAACATAAAACTGAGAACTTAGATTTCATGATAAAATAAAATTCCCAGAACTGTTTTCACACAAATAAAAGTGTTAAGTAAAGTGTTTTGGAGAAATGCCAATGTAGTTAATTACATTCTGCCTTCCTAAATTCTTGTGGTGATTAAAAGTGGGGTGCTGTAGAAAAACTACTTTTTATTAAATAACAGTTCATGAGATTTTGCACTAATTTTTGAACTAAATAATTACCTCTAAATGCCAGAATTTCCAAATCCGTATGAAAATAATTTCTTATTACCTTTCTTTTGTTAGTTAAATGCCTGTTACTTTTCCATATGAAAGTTGAGGGTATAATTTTCAACCTGCCATCACAGAATATTAACAATTTTGAGTAACATAGTGATTATAATGATGGCATTTTAAATAACATAACTATCTCAGAGTATTTATAAAATCCCTCTCTCCAACCTCATTTTAACTGAACAAAATTTTGAATCTAACTCATTTACTTTGCTTCACCTTCTACCATTGCTTTTTCTTCAGTTTACTGTTGAACATTTGAAAGAACAGTTTATGATTACTTCTTCCTCTCCTGTTATTCCACACGGAACAACAGTCGGGCTTCCGCTCTGACAGTCACAGGAATGTTGACACTAACATCACCAGTTCCCACATAATCGTTAACTACAGTAGCTGCACAGTAGATCTTATTTTGTTTAGTTTACATGTATATGATAATTCCCTTTTTCCAAAATTCACTTTTTCTCTAGTTGCATGACATTGCTAATTCCTTTCATTTTAAACAGGTTGGAATAGGCCATATTTCAGTAAGAAATAACTCCTGAAATCTCAATGGATCAACATAATCAGACCTATTTTTGCTTATATCAATTTCAACATGGGCTGTTTGGGGAATTTTCTCCATCTTGGCTCTGTGCCATGTGGAGCATTTGGTCTCCCAAGCTGTGAGGACCAGGGAAGAGAGCAAAGGAGGAGACACATTGGCTCTTGATTTCCTCATGTCACTATTCGTCAGAGTCTATTGGCCAGCACTGTTCATATGGCCCTAATCCAACGGCTGAAATTATGTAGTGACACGTTTGGAGGTACTAATTGTCTCTGCTACACCTGGTTTTTACCCTAGCTCACTGACCACCCTTTTTTCCATCTTCTGGACCTCCATTCACACTAGAGTCCATTTTCAGTCATCTTTTTCAGACTGAAAATATTTGCCGAGTAACACACCTCCTTCATCCGCCTTAATATCTGTACTCTAACGAATCCCAATCATTCATCCCTGACTTTTGCAATGTTTCTCATGTTTTGACAGATATATTCCCATGTCTTGCCATTGTCCTGAAAATGCCACGAACAGCTCCACAAAGTCAACAAGTCTGAGACTGAACTTACCTTCTCTGATCTCCAACTTTCTCCTCCCTTTGGTGCGTACCCAGTCACCCAGATCAACTTTTGGAGTCATAGCAAACTCCCCTTGCCCTCCCGCACCCCACAGGTCTGGCCAGTCATAACTTCCCAATGGCATGTAAACCTTTAATCCCTATTCCCAGTTGTCATAGCTTAGGTCACCATTTCTCATCTAAGCTATTGAAACAGCCTCTTTAAACGGCCTTTTTTGTTTGTTTGTTTTGTCCTCACATTCACATTTGGCTTCAGTTATTTCAATTTAATACCTATCTTGTTTTTATTAATTTTCTTAAATTTTATCAGGGTAAACAATGAAGTTTAAAGGTAGAAATGACATGTTTCAAAGGGCTTTTTGCTTATGCAAAGGGATGTGCATTTTATACTGTCAGACTGAATATTTTCAAGGAATAAACATGAGCAGATTTTGTTTTTAAAAGCATCATGTTGACTGAAAGAAAGAAGCTATTTTAAGATGAGAGAAAGTCAAAGGGGAAAGAAAAGTTAGGTGACTATTTCAAAAGACCAGGAGTTATAGAGAGATTGTTACTATTTTTCAATAAACACATAGGTTGAAGTTCAGTATAATGCCAGTGTTCTAAAAGTTAAAGACTATTATTATAAGACAATTCTTCATTACTTATATTCATGTATTAAAAAATATGCCTTCCAGAACAGAATGACTTTTAAAATAAAAACTCAGCAACAGTTAACCTCTATGGCAGGAGGTAATATTATCCTTTAAATCTAGCATAATAATGAGGTTCCCTTGAAATAAGTATATTTACTATAGTTGTTCTTTATAAAAATGACCTTTCTCTTTCTGCCAAGAAACTAATCAAGTCAGGTGAACTAGGCTATTCCTATAATATTTACTTTATGAGAAACATGGTAACTAAGCATGAAGTCACAAAATAAATCTTAAGAAATTATTTCTAATTGAAATTTTAAGAGAGAAACTCAAAACCTTTTATGTTTTTTCCTTGCCATATATACATTCATTATTAATCCCTGTTTTTTCTCTTTTAGAAAATTAATTTAAGTTTCAAAATTCTTGTCTTTTTATAAAATTAATATAGATTTAAATTTGCTCAGTCACTTTATGTATAATACGTATGTACATTTAGGGAATATGCCAAAAGGAGCTTAAACTCTTCTGACATAGTGGAGCCTAGAAAAACCAATGCATCTTTGGCAGGGCAGAGTTTTAAAATTTGAAATCCAATTTATCATTTTTATTTCAATTATGAATCATTCTTTTGGTGGCACCTGTAAACAATCTTCACCTAATTCAGCATTATTGCCAGAAATGTTAAAAGTAAAAGTTTTATAGTTGTATGGTTTATATTTGTCCGTGATCCATTTGAGTGCATTTCTGTCTGTGGTTCAAGGAATGGATCGAAGATCTTTTTATCCAATACGAATACCCAATTATTCTAGCACCATTTGCTGAGAAGGCTATCTTTCTCCACTTGTATTAGAACATTGTTGAAAATTATTTGTACATACAAAAATAAAGATTATTTGTAGATATGTGTCTGGGCCTCCTTCTGGAGTCACTTTTATGTTCTATTGGTCTATTTATCTTGACATTAATACTATATTCTCTGTAAACTGTGGCATTAAAAGTAAGTCTTGAAAGTAAGTGGTATTATTCCTCAACTTTTGTTCTTCAAAGTTATTTAAGCTATTCCTGGACCTTTTAATTTCTATCTGAATGTTAGAGTCAGCTTTATAATTTGAACTGAAAAGCTTGCTAAAAATATTGGTATGTATCACAGTGAATCTATGGATCAAATTGTATTGAGTCTTCCTACCCAGTACTTGACCTATCTCCCTAGTTATACAAGTTTTTAAAACACATCTAAACAATTTCATTATACTTTCCTATATACAGGTATTAAACATCTTTTGTCCATAAACATTAGGGACAAATATAAATATTTTAGTTGTATCCCTAAATATTTAATACATTTTATGTGACAGTAGGAGACTTTTATTTTTATGTATCATTGTTTGTTGCTAGTATATAGATAGGATCATAATTACTTTTCATAGGAACCTGAAAGCTTGGTAAACTCATATGTTCATTCAAGTGGCTTTAAAGATATATCCCCATAGATTTTCTACATAGACAAATATGTCATAGTTGAATAAAAACAGTTTTACTTCATCTTTCCTAATCTTTCATGTGTATTGTTTCCTAATTTGTATTTTATTGATTTCCAATATGATCTTATTATTTCCTTTCTTTTGCGCTTGCGGTATAATTTACCCTTTAATTTTCATTACTGAAGGTTAAAGCTGAGGTTATTATTTTGAGAACTTTCTTCTTTTTTAATAGAGTACAATAATGTTATTAATTTTCCCATATGTATTATGTTGTTGACATTGCACAAAGTTTTCTATAGTGTGCTTTTATTTTTGTATAATTCAAAACATTTCTAATTTCAACTTTGACTTCTTTTTGGCCTATGTTTTTTTTAAGAATGTGTCATCTAATTTCAAAGTATTTAGGTACTTTCATTCCTGTGTTTTTACTTTAACTCATTTGTGATCAGAAAACATAATTTTAGAGATTTGAATTTCTTTAAATTTATTGTGTTTATTTATCCAGAATAGAATGTCACGTATTGTGCGAGATGTCCCATTGCACTAGCAGAGAATGTGTACTCTGCTGTTCGTGCAATGGAGTGATTCATAAAGGTTGAATGGGTCAGGCTGGCCGATAGTTTCGTGGAAGACTAACTTGTATTTGATTGTTCAGTCAACACTTAATAGTGGGAGGTTACAATCTCTGAATTGTAAATATTTCTTTTCGTTCTCCCAATTTTTAATTCACTTATTTTGAAAATTTGTTATTGCATACATTCATGTTACAGATTATGTCGTCCTGCTGAATTAACCTTCTTAACATTAGGCAATAACCTTTATTACTGGTAATATTCTTGTTCTCAAACTTACTTTGATAGCATTATAACCGTTCTGACTTTCTCTTGATTTGTGCTAGTGCAATATATCTTTTTCATTTTTACCCAATCTTCACTTTAATTTAAAATATGTCTATTAAAGGCAGTATGCTGTCGGATCTTTCTTTTTTATCCATTTCTGGCAATCCCTGCCTTTTAAATATGGTGTTTAAAATGTGTACATTTAATGTGAGTATTGATAGAGTCAAGTTTAAGTCTGTCATCTTGTTGTTTGTTTCTGATTCATTGTAACCATTTTGTTCCCCCTTTCCTCTTTTTCTGTCTTCTTTGGTATTGGTTAGTTTTATAATTATACTTATGAGTAATGAGTCCTTGTTGTCTTAGTTAAAACTCTGTTTTGTTACTTTGGGGCTACGTTAGGGTTCACATTACACATCTTTAAATTATCACAGTTTTCCTTCAAGTAATAATAAGCTATTTTGCATTTAGCATAGGGACCTTAAATTATACACTTCATTTTCTACTATCCAAGATGTTATTGCATTGTCGTTAATATTTTAATCGCACAATGACACCAAACGTCATCCTAGTCTCACCAAACAGCACGTTTAAAGCAATGCATAAACATTGAGGACTTGAACAAAGCTAGAACTCCAGCAGTCGGCCACTATCAAATCTGAGAGCAGACACAAAAGTCCACAAAGAACCTTGATTTGGAGCTAAAATGGATCCTTTTTTCAATCCAAACCTCTTCTCCTTGCTGTGCTCATCGCCATTTGTCTCCTCCCCTTCTCTTCCTTTTCTTCCTCATATATTTTTAAATTAATTCAAAAGTATGTGAATATATTTTAGTTTCAAGAAAGATGAAAAAACGTATCTTAACACTTATTCTCTCTTTATAAATTAAAAGTTATAACACCACAAATATGACCATTTAATTATATAGTCTTATTTGGGCCTTTGAATGATTTTAACACTGAGTTCAAGTAAAGCCATTATCAAATAGAAATTTTGAAAAGTGTTTGAAAAAGAAAAAAATTAGAGAAAACTTGATCATTAACACGCTGGTTTAATGGCATTGTAGGCGCCCTGGAGCACCGCGCTGAGCACATGTATTTCAAATGAAGCCAAGTAGAGTCTCAATTGCATAGATTTAAAATTCTAGAATTCCTATTAGGCATATGGTTAAATATATAATTATATAGATTACACTATAACCTACATACTTGGCATTTTCTGAGTTGTAAGAAAATAAAATATAGTAATAGATAAAAAAACAATATATTTTAGAAAGATAAGTTTCATTTCTGTTTGCATGGAGCTGTCGTACGAGGCTTAAAGAACCTGTAGTTGCAGACTGTTTACAAAAGTACCATCTTTGAGAACTGGAAGAAAAGAATGATTTAAAACCAAACCCTTAATATCGTATATTGATTTGCACCCGTTTAAAAGTGATAGTCTGCCCCATGCTTTGCAAAAACTAGTAGGAATGTAATTTAAATAAATGAATACAAAATGTATGTATTTAATTTTTAAAGAATGAAATTGTAGCTTTGGTTTTTCCTTTCTCTTTTCTTCGTGCCTCTACCTGCAAAGACCCCTGTGGTTTAAATAACCAGTGTGTGTACACTAATAAAAATCCCATTAAATTAAATGGCCAGTAGGCATGTAGAATGGCCTGTCGCAATTTCAGAAGACAATTTGTTACCAGGCACCCTGCTATGAACATTTTATTTTATAGGGGTTAAGAAAAACATTTCTAAAATCTATTTATTTCCCTTTTAAAAGTTTAGAGGATCCTGAAAGTTGTGGCTCTTTGATTTTTCTGTCAAGAATGAAATGGTTGGGCGAGTTCCACATCAGGCACTATGCAGAATATCCTACAGCAAATGTATGTAATCAACACAATCGGTCAGTAACACTCATCCCCTCACTGTTATTTCTTTCTTCCCTCTGTGAGCAATAAAAGTGGCAATTCCACGCATATTGTACTATAGGAAAGTGCTTACAACACACGCCGTACCTCTGCTCTGATGGAAATAATTTCAGAACTAAGAACTATTTTTTTCTTGCAAATGTTCTCTGTCTTACTTTAACATTCTTACTTTTAAAATATCAGCATGAATTCACATTTTGTGAAGGTGGAACTTCCTTAACAGCTTTAGGTAGCACTTCTAATAATGATTGAAACAGGGTAATAATTAATAGGAAAATGTTCTGATCCTTGTATGGGGGGAGGGTTCCCTTTCCGCCATGTCTTGTCAACACTTGTCTTTTGTCTTTTTGATAACAACCTTTCTAACAAGTGTGAGGTGATACTATCTTTTATTTATGAAATATTTATGGAGTTCCTAATCTCTACAAACTTATATTAAGGCTAATTGCCACTTATAAAATGAATAAAACAGACATATCTCCTCATAATACTTACAGTCTGAGGATATTGAAAAAAATAAGTACTTAAAAGCATTAAGTGACGGGCAGTAGAGGGCATGTTTTATTCTAGACACAACCAAAATGGACTACATAACTAGAATTAAATTTTTTTCTTTAAAAAAGTATTGAGATCAAACCCTTGTCTAAAGTATCATTGCCAAATATGTTTTCCCATATTTGGTTCCCTTTACATTTTGCTGATGCTTTCTTTAGCTGTGCAGAAGCTTTTAATTTGATGTAGTCCCATTTGTTTATTCTTTCCTTTATATCTTTGCCCTAGGAGATATATTGGCAAAGATATTGCTGTGTGGGATAGCTAACGTTTTACTGCCTGTTTTTCTCTGGGACTTTTATGGTGTCACAACTTATATGTAAGTCTTTTATCCATCTTGATTTCAGTTTGGTATATGGTGTTAAGTTGGTGGTCTAGTATAAAGGACTCATATGACTCAACACAAGAGGACAAACAATCCAATTAAAAAAGGGGCAAAGGACCTGAACAGACACTTCTCCAAGGAGGACATACAGAGGGCCCATAGACACATGAAAGGATGCTCAACATCACTAGCCATCAGGGAGATGCAAATTAAAACTACAATGAGATACTACTTCACACTGGTCAGAACGGCCAACATTAACATATCCATAAACAAGTGCTGTGAGGACATGGAGAAAAGGGCACCCTAGTGCACTGTTGGGGGGAATGCAGACCGGTGCAGCCACTGTGGAAAGCAGTGTGGAATTTCCTCAGAAAACTAAAATGGAACTGCTTTCTGATCCAATGATCCCACTGCTGGGATTATATCCTAAGGATCCTGAAACACCAATTCCAAAAAGAACCTATGCACCCCAAGGTTCATAGCAGCATAATTTACAATAGCCAAGTGCTGGAAACAGCCTAAGTGCCCATCAGTAAATGAATGGATCAAAAAACTATGACACATTTACCCAATGGAATACTATGAAACGGAAAGAAAGAAGGAATCATACCCTTCATGACAACACAGATAGAACTGGACAGCATTATGCTAAGTGAAATGAGTCAGGCAATGAAAGGCAAATACCATATGATCTCATATATAAGTGGAATCTAGTGAACAAAACAAAGGAGCAAAATAGAATCGGAGTAATGGAAATAAGGAACAAACTGACAGTGAGCAGAGGGGATGGGGGAGACAGAAAACAGGGTAAAGAAGGGGAAGAGTTTAGTCAAGGAACATCTTTAATGGACCCATGGTAATGGATGACAGGTGGGGAATGACTGAGGGAGGAGGGGTGGAGCAGGGGAGATCAATTGGGAAAATGGGGAAAACTGTAATTGAACAACAATAAAAAAACAAATCAAAATGCAGTGTGTGCTGGTGAGAACACTGATCTAGTAAAGTTAGAACACTCCAAAACCCACTTGAGGATTCAGGTGCATATCATCTGCGCATAACGAGACCCAAGTCGAGTACCACCACTACTTCACTGCATGGCTTCAGGCAAGAAACTTCAGTGTCTTTGTGCCTCTGTTTCATTATTGTGAAAATGAACTTTAAAATTTCTGAAAATAGCTTTGTAACTTGCTTGGAGAATATTAAGCTCCATTGCTGAGTGGCTAAATCCAGTGTGGGGTGAGGGAACTAGGCATACAGAAATGGACCTGTGCGTTTGCGTTAGGTTGGAGGGCATGGCACTGTCAGATGTAGAAGGATATCCCTACGCTGTGCATAGCTGCCTTTCCAGCCTCATCGAATGCTGGCTGAACTGCAGTCCATTTTTCTTCCAAGGGTTGAATTTACCTTGGAAACCTCACACACACCTCTGCTTTATTCTGCCACAGTTATAGTTTCCTCATTTGCTACACAGTGGAGAATGAGTAACTTTTTTGAGTATCTGACCCTTGTCCACTCCTTTGCCATTGCCTTCTGATTAATTTTGTTCTAAGAGCTCGGAAATCATGATGGAGCCATTTCCCTGATACAGAACTTCATACAGCTCTCACGTAGCCAAAAAAACATTACTACTAAAGAATTACTAGCTCTTCTCTTAAAATGGTAATGTGAAGAGGGGGAAACTGTGTAAATGCATGTGACATTCACAGTCAGTGAAATATATACTGCATTAGATATCACAACAATGCTTTTCTTTAGAATAATGAGAACATGTGATGAGCAAAGATGTGATTATTGCCATAATAATAATGGCATCGATTACTTGTAGCCTATGCTGTATTTTTATGGAATTCATGTAGTTCACAGGCATATATATTTTTATGTTTTCAAGCACTTATAGTTATGATACATTAAGGAATATGATACAAATCAACTTTGCACACTGGCGAGAGGGTGGGTGTGTCTCTCACGGAGCAGTGGGTCCAGAAATCCAGGGTGTCACCTTTAGCCAACACTGGAAATTTGTGTAGTCACTTAAATTTCCCAGGCTGCTATTTTTGTAACAGAAACAAGTGATAATGTTGAGTTAGGTTATAACTAAAATCTCTACAGTTCTGCCATTGTCACCATACTCCTGCTATTGCATAAATCTTTTTTTCACTCTAAGGGATTTGGTTCATGAAAGCCAGATAGAGAGCTAGCAAGAGAAATTCCTGTTAGTACTGTGATTCAAAGCACGTCAGGAACTGCCAAGGAAGCTAATTTGCTCTCTAGAGATCTATTAATAAATCACATGGAGGCTTCCCACTGATGAAGCATATAAATTAATTAAGGATGATTGACCCTGTTTTAGGTAGATGGGATATATAAGCTGTTTTAAGCTGAGACTCACTGCAGAAGATATAGAGCCAGTTACACACTTTGACAATAGCGCAAGTCCTTCTACCAGCTGAGATTTTTTTAAACAGAGGGAATAATGAATGTTTACCTAGAAGACAGATCAATAGGTACTTTGTGTTTTTGCTTTTGATTATAGATATTTATATAATTTCTGAGGTGTATATATTGTGAAGAACTGGTTTTTCAGCTCATTTTTAATTTACGATTATAATTTTTACTTATTAAGAATATCTCATAAAAGACACCGAGTTAACTTGGTGATGTTTTTCCTGTAGCCGGGCATTCCATGTTCCAGTTGGTGGTCCGTGTTTGTGACTGAATGCGCTGTTACCACCTATCCGGTGGGCGCAGCTAAAATCACAGGTCTCTAGAAGGGCGAAAAAAAGGATTTTGAATTTTTTCAACTTTGTGTATCCTTTAAGGATAGAAAATATGTATGCACACAAAACTTGGTGTTTGTGAGATTAAAGTATCTTACCACAAGTGTTTTAACTTATACCTTTAAATTAACATAAATGTAATTATAAACCCTTGCTACTCAGACTTGCAACATCAGCATCATCTGGGAGTTTATTAGAAATAAAAATCTCACAAGTATTGGATCCTGCTCTCTATTTTAATGTGTGCAGGTGATTTGAAAAGCACTGATAAACACCATAATTATATATGCTGCTAAAATAAATGTAATGTTCTGATTACTAAACTTTTAATCAAATGGCATCCTAAGGTGACACCCCATCTTTAGCCTGTGATTTTCCAATCCCTTTGCCACCACCCAAGTTTCCCAAGGTGAGCACGCATAGACAGAAAATCGTAGCTAAAAGATTTAGTAGTAGGACGTTGGTACATCACTACATCACTTCAATTCCCTAACTTTAACAAGCCTATTTCTAGTATCTCCTTCTGTCTCCCCACTAACCTTGCTTACTCTATTCCAGACCCACTGACCTCTGTGCTTAGGGCCTCTGCTCTAGAGTCTTTACACCTGTTACTCCTCTGTCTGAATGTCTGCCCCTCCTGATGTACATGGAGCAAACTCCCTCCTTTCCATCAGTACAATTTAATCACAGAGGATTACTTCATCCAACATGTAACTACTGTACCTCTCATTCAGTTTCCAATTCTTAGAGACCAAGAAGTCAAACTTGCTCATTTTTTATCTTTATCAGTGCTTGCCATGGAGTGGATATCAGTCATTATTTCTTGCCATAATGAGAAGAATCATCACTTTAATGACGAGAGTCAGAAACTTGTGATATGAGATAATATGGAAGGAATCTGAGTTGTACAATCTAGAAAAGAGAATAATTGGGTGGTAGAAAAGGTTTTTGGCCAGTAGCATAAAATCCACTTTCACAATTTGATAGGAAAAGAAAGGGATTTGTCTCTAGATAATACTAAGAATCTTTTGTCTTGTACTATGTATGTCACAACACATTACAAATTCTAGTAATGCCTATGGGACTCTTTCCCAATGTACGTCATCTGTCCAGCATGTTCCAGCAAAAACAAGCAAAGAAAGAACACAGACCTAGAGGACAAATTCTAATATGGTATGTAGTTTTAGGAAACAGAATACATAGTAGTATATTAAAGTTATAAGTAGGCATATTTTATTAATTAAAAAAATTTTAATAATTACAGCTCATCAATTGGATGCATTTCTCTAAGAGGTAGGAAACTAATTGTCTGGGTTGATTTAAGAGATTTCCATGTTGAATATATGTTTTTCAGTGTTGCATCTAAGACACCTGCTAAATTTGGAATATATGAATATACATCCATTTAAGTGGGAAATATAGAGGTATGCCAGGATATTATTAATTAAATATTATTATAATTTTCTGTTTTATATCTTACTGGTATTTGTCAGTATTTTAAAATATATGATTTGTTGTAATTTTTTGTGTTCTAATTAAACATTCAAGTTTACACCTAATTTTTTATTAATAATTTTGTATAATTTTCCTTAAGGAAGGATCCCCAAATTGTTTAAATTTCAGTCATCACAAAACCTGGATTCATTCCTCTGTGCTAAATGGATTCTACCAAGAATAGCCTCTTGAGGGATAAGTGACAAGCTCAGAGGAAAATATATACAATACATACAATATTGTATATATACAATATATTATAGAGGAAAACATATACAATATATTCATAAAGGAAAGTATATATACTAAATAAATAAAACTACTATGTACAAAAATCAAGTCATGTTTATACCATAGGCAAAACGAATTATACATGTATATTTACACTTACATATTATATATTATATATTTTACATATACCATATACAAATACACAATACATTTATATAATATATAAATATTCAATATATATCAACATGTAATATATTATATATTACACTTATATATTGCATTTTATAGAGAGAATATGTATATTTTTGAAGAATATGTATATTCTTAAAAAAATTCACTCAACTCTGTTTTTTTTTTGGTTCCTGGCTTCCTATATATGCTTCCCTCCTAATTGAAATAGCTTAATGAAACTGCTTCCAATTCTCACATAACACATCCATTATGAAGGATGAATGCACTCTGATATGGACATATCATGGATCCATTCCAGGGAAGTAAGAGAAAAGCAGCAGCAAATTTATAATATAAATGTATCTGGCCATGTCATTCCCTTAAAAGGAAATGAAGGGAATTACCTGAAGAAGTTGTTGCGTATGCACATGTAGGGAGAAAGCAAATCACTAAAGCTTTGATGAGAAATAATGCCGTTCATCTTTCCTTCAACTTCGTTTTAACCACCAGCTCTTTCAATGCCTGATTTCAACTGCATCATCACCCAGCCTCCTTAAAGTGTGATCTATCCAAAATTGTTTTGCTTGCATTTTTTTAATTAAGGAAAAGGAATGCTGCCAAGCCTCATAGGCAGTTGTGTGCTAGTAAACCAGCTAGTCCTCACTGACAGCATTTGCTGATTTCCATAGTGTAAGTATTTTCACCATGGTCTGTTTCAGGCTACTAATGATGTCACTAAACATTAAGTTGGAAAAGATGTGAACCATGGATTCTCATAAGCCAGTAGGAACTGGCTCCAACAACATATTATAGAACATTTGAGTAAACCTTTAAATAACCTAGGTAGCTATATGCTGGTAAACTCTTTCACAATATCATTTACAACATTATGTGCTTTCTAACATAATTACATACATACTCTGCAGGAAATATTTTATACCAGTTTGTATCTTCACTGCCAATTAGTCAACAGTTCATTCACATTTCTGCAGTGCCACTCTCTGAAAGAGTGTGAGTTGAACAGAAAGCTTTATGACATCAATTAAAAAATAATAAGCACTGTTTCTATTACACCAGATTATATGCCCTGCCCTATACTGTCTTCTACATGACGAGTGAACAGGTGTGCCCATTTAATTGTTACTGGTTAAATACTATGTCCCTATGTTTTCTTTTACTCCTTGTTTCTTATATGAAGCCAAATGATCTATGTTTGGCATAATAAGAGTTGCAAATGTCCTTTGGAAGAAAAGTCATTTTTATTTAGTAAATAGAGAGCATGAATAATGAACAATACAAGAAAATTGTAAAATAATTAGGAAGTGGTTCAGAGGTGCTCATTTAGAGCTGAGGAAATTAAAAATGCAAATGAATTATTATCATAAATGTAGTTAACAGGCAAATGAATAAAAAAAGAGACTTCCTTCTAATTCATCATTGTTTAGAAGACACCTGCAAGTTCTAACTGGAAAAGACAAGACTGAGAAATGCAGATGGTCACGTTTTATATTATATCCATCATATTTTTTATACTCTAATGAGAGGGGGGACTCATTCTTTGTAGGAAGAAGATACTGCTTATTTGAATATTTGAATAAAAGCCAGTTTATATGCAATTCAAAATGCTGGCTGCTTTTTTGTCTTTGTGATAGGAGCGGTGCAATATTTATTTTCTTTGACCCAAGAAAACCGCTGGCAGTCTGCCCCGAAAGATCTATATTTGGGCTGTGAAATTAAATGAATTTAAATTTTCTCTTTGTTCCAAAGCTAAGTTTATTGGTACTGAGTTACATTGTGAATTCACAAGATGTTAACCTACAAGCCAAAAGTTTGCAGGATTAGATTAGTTTGTCTCAAGTTATAGTTTATTTTAGTAGATTTTTTATGATATTTATTTTTAATTTTGTAAACACATGATTTTTTATTATTACAATCATCTCAAGAGTAAGATCTGGTTTAAACTTTATTTTCAATAAATATATAATATCCCATTTATGGTGACTAGAATCATAAGCATGCAGGAAAATATATAGTTGTTTGTTTTTATTTTTAAACTTTGATCATATCAGAGCACCATAAAAATCATCCAGATGTAAAGAGAAGTAGAAAATGTGCACATACATTTGGAAATAGCAAGACTTTAAGGTGTGCATACCCTTGCAGTTAGAAATGAATAAGGACAATTATTTATTTACAATGACTCAGTCATTTTGAAAACAACTTTTCTTTTCCCCGTTTTGTTCTCATTTTAGAATCAAGTAGAAGGTAATACAAATTAGGCAATGATTTTATATAGTCTGATAGATATAATTGCCTGTGCAAATTATTCAGTGATTTCAGATAGTCTGATAAATATAATTACACATATTTTTCTCCTCCTCTCTGTACATCCACTGTTTAGTTTCTCTCTTCCATTTCTCCTTCCAGGCACAGGAAATAGAAATCTGATCACTTATGTTTAACACATTGAAGACAGTGCCTTTGTGCCGATTGCTTGGTACACAGTGCCTAGTTCAATTTCTGGCACACTTAATAAATTGCTGCTCAATTGAATTATAGTGCCAAGCATATAAGAGCCAGTTTAGTAGTATGGCTGTAGACACCTACTTGGTTTTTGGTCTAGCAGAATAACGTAAAAGTCCTTCTAATCCCCACACTAACTATATAGATGAGGGAATGATTGTAACCAACTGCCAAAAAATGCTTCACATCATTCTCATCGTAGACCCAACTGTGATATTGTCATTGTCTTCTAAAGCTTATCATTATACTTCTTAGCCTAGAATTAATAGGATATCCGTAATGAAGATTGATTGTCAGTAGCAGAAAGTGATATTAGCTAACTAAATGAAAAAATAATTGGACAAGATCATTAGCAATGAAAAATTATTCATTTGGAAGGCCTCTCTTAAGCTTGCTAGCTAACTCAAAAGACAGATATTATAAATATTATATTTATTATATATGAAAGTTTTGTCACTAATAAATTGAAAGCATTCACTTTTCCTAATATCAAAACATCAAAATTATAAAAATAAAGTTAATATACCTATGAGTACTGAAGAAATTGCTACACTCTAATATATTTGATAATCTGGGTGAACTGTGTGGTATTTTCATAAATAAAAGCTTATTAAAAACTCACAAGGGATGAGGCTAGCAACTGTAATATAAAAATAACCATAGACAAAATTGAAAAGGTGGGTTAAATTTTAACTCTGATATAAGGCAATTTTACAGTCTCTAAAAATGTGTAGTTATAGGTTTGATTCTAGAAAATAAAAAAACAAGTATCACCAGTACCATCACAGCAACCAAAAAGTGTTATATTAAGTGAAAACACCGAAGGAACATTCTATATAATCTATTTTAGAATCCAGTGATTATCATAAACATTGAGCTGGTGATTTTCAAGAGCAAAAATAATTTTATAGGTTGTAATACATTGCATGAGTTTGAAATTAGATAAAATATATCCAACCAAACTGTTCATCATTTTCTCATTGTAATGAATAGAGCATCAGATACAAGAATCAGTTTGTTAACTTCAGAAAGTATCTGTAATCAAGATTCTTAAGCCTGTAAAATGAGCAAGGTGGAGAGATGAAATTACATCTGACTTTTAATACTCATTATACTTCAATTCATCCTCCACATTTTGGCTAGAAATGGCTTCTTAAATCACAACACTGCCCATCTAGGCTGAATTTGGCACCAAGCTCCTTATGGAATACTCTTCAAACTCTCTTTCAAAGTGTATTTTCACGATCTCACCTAACGTTTCACAGCGTGCTCCATATAAGTGCATCTTTTTTTAGGAATTATTTTTCTATGTCTTAGCTGTTTTTCAATATTTGTGGCCAGCCATTTTAAAGCCCCAATACCCTCTTAAATTTAAACATTTAATTTAAAGTTCCAAAGTGTTGAGACTAATCTGGGCCTTCTTGACATAATGAAAGGATTTCCTGCTTGCTCAAAGCCGTCTAGTTTCCTATCTCCCATGCATTCAGTACAGAGTACAGAATTTATAAATCTCAAATGCCAGTTTCATCAAATTAATTTACTAATTGATAAGCTTAAGTCCTCCTTACACGTTAGCCTTTATAAAATCAAAACCAAAAAATAAAATTCTAAAGTGAAGAGAAATAAAATTTTTAAAAGATACTATGAAACTCTTATCAGCAATACTGCCACAAATTAAAAATTTGTGATATGAAAAAATTCCTAGAAATATTTAATTTACATACTTAAAAATAAAAATCTGTTATAGTCTTATAAACTTTAAATGAATTCAACCAATAGTAAAAACTATGTTTACAATCAAATAAATATGACTTCTTCAATGAATTTGAAGGACAAATAATACTAACTTAGGAAGACAAATTTAGGTAAGAGAAATAAAAAAAAGGATGTTCCTCATCTTTCTTTGTATTGATTCAAACTATGAAAAACACAATATAAAAAAATTATCTTCATCCAGAACATCAATAGCAACCCTCCTCTATCCTCTGAAAAATAAGGCAAAATTAATAACATAATGTATCAAAAGTATAATAAACATAATGCATCATTACTAGTTTCACTCAATGAGCATTAGAAGGTCCATTTCTTATCAAATCATAAAATAAAGAACAAAAATTACATGAGCATCTTAATAGATGAAGAAAACATCTTTGATAATATGCCACATGTATTGATGATTTAAACTAATGTGAACTCTTAGAAAAATAGTAAGAAAACATTTATTAAAGCCAGATTAAAAGAGAAAAATATATGCTTATTTTTAATGGTAAAACACAGAAAATTTATTCTTTGTGAGCACAAATATGGAAATGAAGGCTGCTATCACCATTTCTATTCAACATTAGACCTAAATGTCCTAGCCAGCACAACAACCTAAGAAAAACGCCTAGAATACAGATCAGAAAGGAGGAAACAAAAACTTATTTTTCAAGATTATCATGTACACAAGCATCAAGAGAATATACCAAAGAATTAGTAGAATTCATCTGTCAGATACTAAATTAATATTTGACAGTATCAGTTGATAGTTTCTTAGTCTGCAACAAATAGAAAATGAACGTTTTAAAGGGCATACTACTTTTATTGCCACCAAATGTATGGCTTAGTTGGGCATTTGGTATATGGCCATGGTGGCATTACTGATGACTGGAGAAAAATGGAATTTTTAATGTGTTGCTAGGACAGTTAGCTATCCATTTGAAAATAAAAATTAAAAGAACATTCAAAAAGAAGAAAGAAAATTGAAAAAAGAAGGGAAAGAAAATAAAACAAAAAGCCCCAATGTAATTTGTTCCAAATACCACACAAAAATCAAAATCAATTCCAAGTGGATTAAAAATCAAAATGTGAAAGGCAAATTAAAAAGCTTTTATAGAAGACAGTATCATGCTCCTAACCATTTTCTTCAGACCTTATCGTGTTAGTGGTTTTCTGCCAACTTCCCACAGGGCCTTTTCCAAAACTGCAAGGCAGCACCTCTTGTGCGCTTGTGACTGACTGTAAGCTCTGGAAGGTTAAACCCAGGAGCAGCCTGTACCCAATGATATTTAGGAGTTGGTATTTAAATACCCAGGCTTCCTCTCCCCCTGGGGAGAATAATTCAGGCCTGCGTGTTCTGCACCATACCCTGTCAGACTTAAGCTCCTCTCCCATCATGGAAACTGGCTTAATAGCCTGAGTGTTATTAGCTTCCTTTCTCCTTTCTGTATCAATCCCCTACTCTCCTACTGATGTACCCTGCATCTCCAAATAAACTGCTTGCACTCAAATCCTTGCCTCATGATCTTCTTCTGGGGGAACTTGAACCAAGACAGTTGATACCAGAGTTCTTAAGAAGCAGACTCAGGATGAGATTCTGGAGTTAAATAATTCCCCAGCAGGTGGCAACAAAGATCTGATTGCTTGAGATAAGTCCTGGGAAGCTGAAGCATCCTGATGACTGAGACGTTACCACTTATGGTAAATTGAAACGGTACTGGTGGAAGGGCATGACCTGGCTTATGCAATCTTTGTAGCATTTTAGCAATGCTCATTACACGGACTATGAAGCTGGTTAGTTATTATCAAGTGCCCTCATTTTGATCGGGAAAGAAAATGGCATGCCTGAATTAGCTGACCCTCCACTCAGAGCACGGTATGTCAGCCAGCATTCCTCTGGGACTGCAACTGGGGGCCAAGACCTGACTGTGGTTGTAACCAAGTTGCCAAAAGGGCTTATTTCACTGCCCTGGCAAGTTTCCTAGGTTAGAATGTGGGCCAGGACAGGGAGGGAGATTGACATCTGGGTATGACACCTGAGTGGCTATGATAGAGAACCTTGAATGTCCAGAGTTTCCTGGACCCTTTGGACGTTCAGATTTGACTTGTGTCTCCATGACAGAAGATAATAGCCTCCTCTGACTGAAAAAAAAATTACTTATTCCTTTAGCTAAATGCCTTACTAAATAATACTTACACTTCTTAAGATTTGCTTCTACTTAGTTGTTTTATTTGCTTTTTAAATGTCTTATTTTTTAATTTCTTATTTTTAAGAAAATACAGCTGACATACAATATTATATTAATTTCAGGAGAACAGCATACTGATTAGATATTTATGTAACATGAGTGGTCACTCTGATAAATCCAGTACCCATCGGACACCATGTACAGTTATCATAATATCCTTGACTATGTACTCTACACAGTACTTTACATCTCTGTGATCATTCTCTAACTACCAATTTGTCCTTAATCCCTCGATCTTTGTCACCCATCTCCCAATCCCCTTTCCACCTGGCAATCATTAATTGGTTCTCTGTATCCATGAGTTTGTTTCTGTTTTCTTTCTTTCTTTTTTAGATTCCACATATAAATTAAATCATACGGCATGTCTTTCTCTGACTTCTTTCTCTTAGCATAACAGATGGCCTAGTGGTCTCAGGTACGAGACTCAAGCTCTGCTTCCCACTCACTTCTTGGCTTTTACACCAATGAGAGTTTCACACTGACAAAACTGGACAAGTGCCATACTTGTTTTAGAAAGAAAGTAATTAATTACAAAAAAAACCCCACAAAGAAACCTGTTGGATCTGCCTGTGATGTGTCAGCACACTGGTGAATATGCTTAGGAATGAATCTTGAGCCTTGAAGATGGGAGGGAGAAGTTGCAAAATGTAAGATGCAATGAAAGGTTATTGATAAAAGAATGCTCTCTAGTTTTTTGGAGTTTAATAACCTGCGGGGACATTTGCAATCATTTCTAGTGTGATTCTCAGATGTCTTGTTAAAACTGGAAAATACAGTGGCCCATAGTAAATGTTTTTGCTATTGGGCTCAATGAGCTTAGAGATGTGGGTGTGCTTTAGTACATCATTAGTTAAGGCCAAAGAACCTACTTACTAATTATGTATCATGGGAGGGCCCACAGGATGCTCCCTTCAACATACAGAAATGCACTAGCGAAGGTACTGCCCATATCATGGGAATCTCGGTTGTGAAAGTTAATTGTAGGCTGGAGTTAATGAGAAAGGAGGCTTGTATGATGCAAGTGTCTGTGGCAATGACTAGTACACATGGCATGGCAAGGGGCAAGAGAAATGGACAGGTCAGGGCATGTATTGCTTGAACTTTATAATCAAAAGAATCTCAGGACCAGGTTAGCTGAAGGCTAATGTCAGCAATTTAAAATGGAAATCTTGATCCCTTACTCAGTGTCTAGAACTGAGTTTGAACCATTTCTTAAGGTTCATTCGCCATGCATTGAAGGGGAAACGGAGTCCCTTGAAGTCTCATGATCCCACTCACTATGTCACAGCATCTATATATAGTAGAAATTCCCCAATCTTTTTCCCAAAATAGGTTTGATCATTTAGCAGACGGACTGCATAGTAAGGAAAGGAAATGATCAGATCTCTCAAGGGTTTTTGGATAGAGAGTCTGCAAAGACCTGGATAACCAGAAGACCTTAAGTGTCTTTATGTCCTCCGGTAGAGTTGAGGCACAGGGTGGTGGGTGATAGAGCGTTGGACCGTCTGTTTCCCCGTGGGTCCAGTGTGTCCACATGTTCATGTGCCTTATCCTCTGAGTGCGTAAGAGCCTTCACGTTCTTTGTCTGAGCTAGCAAGTAAAAGCCATAATGGAAGAAAAGGCCAAGTGAATGCCCTGAAACTCCCATAACAACATGACAAAGTCAGATCAGAAGCAATACTTCCTATGAGTGAAATGGCCCAGTTAAAGTTACCTTCAGACTTAGAAGATGCAGGAGTTTCATCAACTTTTAATTCATCAGCCCGGTCTCTGCAAAATCCAATAGACGATAGCAGAAGACAGTGGATTGTTACAAAGTGTAGAGTGTTAGAGCCCCAGTCACAGCTGCTGTGCCAGATTTTCTCTTCAGTTGAGCAAATCCAATACAGCTTCCACTTTGGTATGTGACTATTGATTTGGTAAATGTTCTCTTTTCAATTCCAATCAGGAAGGAAAATCAGAAGCAATTCTCATTTACTTAATGCAATCAGCATTAAACATTAATAATCTTACCCTGGGACTAAGTTAATTTTCTCAGACTCTCTCACCATACAGTCCCGGGGAGCTTGATTGTCTGGTCATTCTCAAGAACATCAGATGGGCACACTAAATTAATGGCATCGTGTTGCTTGTACCCTGGTAAGAGGGCAGGCCGCTTTTTGTGATTATTCTAGCAAGACATGTGAATGTCTTATAATGGAAGATCAACCCTATTAAAGTTTTAGTGGCTTTCCATAATGGGAAAATTTTAGAGGTCCAGTGATCTAAGGTATTCTAGAAAAAATCCTCCAGGGAGTAGAGCAAGTCAAGAGCACCTTCTGCCTCGCACTACTAAGAAGGAGGCACAACACTTGTTAGGGTTCTTGGCTTTTATTTTATTTTATTTTATTTTATTTTATTTTATTTTATTTTATTTTATTTTATTTTATTTTTTAATCCTCACCCAAGGACACTTTTTCATTGTTTTTTAGAGAGAGAGGAAGGGAGAGAGGGAGGGAGAGAGGGAGGGAGAGAGGGCCATGGATGTGAGAGAGAAACATCAATCGGTTGCTTTCCCATACATGCCCTGACTGGGGATGGAACCCGCAGTGGGTTCCTGCCCTGACCAGGGATCAAACCTGCCCACAATCCTATGGTCCACAATGATCCAACCAACTGAGCCACGCAGGCCAGGGTGGTTTCTTGGATTTCAGATACAAACCGTAATTGAGAATATTGTTCCAACTCATTTTTCCAGTGACTCGGAAGTTTTCCAGTTTTGTGTGGGTGTCAGTGCAAGGGAGAGAGAGCTTTTAAGTGGCAGATCTCATTTGCTAAAGGTATTTATTGTTGATTAAGATAAAATGTGGGAACCTTGGCACTTATAACACCAGAATCATGTTGCAAATACCAGGGGTTCTGGAGCGTGACTATGCTATCTTTTAAAGAAAATGATTTAGTATGCATAATAAAGCCCCTGATGTCCAAGAGAGTGGCCGTAGAGCATTGAGCAATTATGAGACTGGAGGTGCTTATCAGATAGTTGGTTATTGTCAGATCCATCCAGTCATAGAACCGGTTCATAGGGTTCATAGCAGTGATTCAGTGCACGATGAAATGGCACATTTTAGATCAAGTCTGAATGGACCCAGAGATTACAATTAATTTACACAAGTAGATGGCGAAAAGCCTCATGTTTCCCACCTCTAAGGCACTTCTCACTCAGCTCATGCCTAAGACACGGTGGAACAGGCTTCAGGGCCAGCTGCTAGAAAAGGAACCATGCTGGACCTGGGTCGTGGATGGGAAGCTCTGTATGTTGGTGTGAGGAAAGAACAGTCTATTGATGTCACTCAGAGGTGACAGTGAATGACAGCGATATGGGGAAATTCTGCCAGGGGGCAAAGCTTCAAGCAGTACCCCTGGTCATTAACTTGGAGGAAGTTATTGCTTGAGGTAAGGATATACGTTGAGTTCCGAGAAGCAGAATATGGCCCGGTTGTTTCATCAGGGACTTAGAATGAACAGGATAGAGGATCAAGTATAAGGAGGTCTGAGAAAAAGGCATTAAATAGGAGAGAGCAAAAGAATAAATAAATAAAATGAGAATCTTTCTCAGGTCAAGGTCCACCAGAGATCATCACCACAGATGAGGCATTGGCATTTGACTGCTCATCCAGTTGTGAGACCATCTCTCTCCTTGGCTGCTTGGTGCTCCTACACTGAGTCCAGACGTGGAATAGGCCTGGGGTCAGGAGCGGGGGTTATTTATGGGCCCCACGGCTCAACACTGAGTCTGACCCAGTCATTGCCACCACTGATCTCCCTATAAAAGAGAAAAGGCATTTAGATCTCAATATGCTACTATTTTTGATAAAACCTACTATAGGGTATCAGGTGAGTGGTGCAGGGTCACTACCATATTGAGGAGTCAATATTTGATTTTTACTGGGATTTATATGTGTCCAGTATCTAGGTTTACCTGGGATTCTGCATAATTTTACCTCAATAAGAAGCTTACTTTATATATCATAAAGTTTTCTGTAGATCCAATGTTATTATCATCACAACCCCCCCACACACACATTAAAGTGCTCTGGTTTTATTGTAGATCTTCTCAAATAAGGCTATCTAGCGGGAAAATATTGCTCCAGTACATCAAAACAAAACAAAACAAAAAAGAAGCAAAAAAGAAAGAACCCCAAAACAATAATTCCCAGGTTTCTAGAAGCTGTAGTGTAGATGAAGTCAGAAAGAGACGCAATGCCTGCTTCAGGTAAAGTGTGTGTCAGCAGTGTGCCTAGTATATTTGACATGCGGAAAGATTACATTTTAACACCATAATATCTATATGAAAAATTTGATTTCAGTAAAAATCATAAGCTTATATAATTATAATAGCCAGAAAAGTAGCTATTGAATTTTTTATTACATTGTATGTATATATCTGTAAAAAACATTAAAACACAATAACACAAAGTAAACATTACACTGTGGAAATGGAAAATGTAATGTATTAGTACATTTCAATTATATTAATATATGTTTAAACGATCTACTTATTGGTACAATAATAAATAAGAGCATTTTAGTATTTGAGCTCTAATCTACAAATTTAATGATTTTATGAAGCTTGTATATCCTTAGCATGTTAAATAAACTATATATTACCAGATCTATGTATCTTTACTCATAGTTAATCCAAGACATTATTTATTTTATTCTCAAATATTGTCTTTCATGTGAGAAAACAGAAATGCAAATAGTTAGGAAAAGTCTGAAAGTTAAGAATGAGGTTGGCAGTTCCTAAAATTCAGATTTATTAAGAAAAAAATTACAATATTGTTTATTTCTAACAGGCTTCAAATGCTTCTGCAGACAGAAAGCTGGTAAAAAGAAAAATCTGAAGGCATAGAACACCAAAGTTGTGAAACTCCATGTTTGCAGCCACTGCAGTATCACTTAAATTTTGAACCTACGGTTTAAACTCTGTAGCTCAGGAGTTGGAGACAAAAACTGGTCCAAAAGGAGCTTGAGTCATTTTAAAACGTTATAAGCTTTTTCTCACAATGCATGCATGTAGCTGAGCCTATGTGTCAGGAATGACTATATAACTAGGACTACTTCAAATTACATTTCCAGCTAAAGTACAGTGTTTCTGAAGTTGCATGTATAGATAGCATTAAAATTCAACAATCGTGACAGCAATCGTTCAGAACTTAGATTGAGAAAATTGTTCATCATTGTATAAGGAACACACATTTTTTATTGTATTTTCCCATCTACATTTATCTCCCTCATACACCCTCCCTCCTGCAATCACCCACTCTTGTCTGCCTCCAGAGTCCTTGTTCAGTTTCGTAGAACACACATTTTTTTTAATTCTTAAAAAACATTGTAAAAACATTATCTTTTACAAATTTCTATCAAAGATGCTGAATGATATTTTATTTGACATAATAAAAATACAGTCTCATTCTAATGGCCAATACCTCCTTTTAAAATTTATAGGATGATGTCCCTTAAATTGAAAACAAGAATTTTTACTGGTCATTTTTAACCTGGATGTGGCAATTCTAGCAAGTTTAATAGTACATATAAAAGAAATAACAGATGTTGTTTTTTTTAGAAACAGACAAGAATTTGTTTGCTTATTGTTGGGGAGGAGGAGAACTACCCCCCTCTTTAGTTCTTACCACCAGACTAATAATAATATAATAAAATTGCCACAAGACTAGATTAGCAGAGAAAAACCAATTTACTACAGGTGCACAGGAGAATCAGTATATGGCACTCAGATCATAAAATGAGACTCAAAGAAATGATTGAACCAGGTATCTTTTTATACTTTTTAGACAAAAAACAATAAATTTGTGAGAAACTGACAGGCCAGTGAGTTAGTGCTCATTAGAAAGGAGTCTAAGCCAGGTTTGGATATTTGTTAGTGAGGAATCTAAAAACAAATTTTGAGCTTCAGTAGTAAATGAGAAAAGGCAGGGCAAGGCTGGTGTATATACGCTTTCACCTCTGGATTCTTTGAACTCTTGTGCTAGGGCCGTCTCTCAAGCCTCAGGGGCAAAGAGGGCATCTATCACATGGGAGATTGATCTTCTGCTTTTAGGGGGATGGAGAGGTCAGGGTTTTCTTCTTGCACAAGCAGTGTCTTAAGTTACTTTAATTCAGCTTCACTGTTTATACTGATGATCATGATGGAGCCTGGGTTTGGGGCCCTTTGCCACACAGCACTGTATGCGTTCTGTTTAAAAGGAGGGGAGGAGAAGTGTCTGTTTAGGTAACGGACCCATGGACAAAGCCAAAGCGGGGTAGGATTGAGGGTGGGAAGTGGGGGTGGGTGGGGTGATGGATAGTGATGGTGGGAAAATGGAGACAACTGTACTTGAACAATAAAAAAGGAAGAAAGAAGGAAAATTAAAAAAAATAATTATGCTATTATGGGCTAGGGCAGCCTGCTCTGGGCCCTGACATTATAAACTACAATTATAATATATGGTGAATAGAACTGACCAAATTGATTGAAAGTGCTTGAATAACAAAAGACATTTAATAAAATAAGAAAATCCAACAGGTAGGCCAAAATATCACAGAGTCTCAGAGATTTTTGGGAAGTCTCACCTGAGCAAGATCTGGTCTTCTGTTGAAGGCATTTATCAAATTAGAGCATGGCAGAGGGTCCCTGGCCTAAGAACACAACTGAAAACTCTAAAAGCAGACTGAAACTCTCAGTTTTTAGGGCTCAGAAGATGGGAACCAGAAACGTCTCAACAAATGCAAACCACAGCCTGGGAGAAGGTATTTGAAATACCTTTATATGACATCTCATTTTCAGTAATGAGTAAAACATTATTAACACAAAGGGAAAACAAAGAAAAGACAAAATATCCACCCATTGTTTCTGTTTTATTTTTGTGGTTTTATTTATTTATTTTTATTAAATTGTTTGGGTGACATGGTTAATAAAATTATATAGGTATTAAGTGTATAATTCTATGATGTAGTAACATTCACTTTTTAAATGTAGGTGAAAGGCTTTATCAGGAAGTTCACAGAGATGTCCAAGTGGTTAGTGAATATATGAAAGGCTGCTCAACTGATGTATTATTAGGAAAAAGCGAATTCCAGTGGACAGCAGCGCACAACACCAGTGTAGCAGATGGACAGGAACAAATGCTAGGTCGGTCAAGAAGTGGAAGACCTCATCCATGGCTGGAGGGATTGTAAACCCTTGGCACAACCACTTTGGAAAACTGTTTGACCATGTCTATTAAAAATAAACATATGCTAACCCTATGAAGTAGCTTTTCCACATCTGGGCATTTAGAAACAGAAAGAATGCTTCTGGTTTACCAAAATACATAAAAAAATATTCATAGCAACTTTATTCCTAATAGCCCCAAACTATAAGCAACTCAAATGTCTTTCAATGGTAGACTGATAAACTAGTGTATGTTCACACAAAGGAATACTATACAGCACTAAAAGATGAATGAGGAGTTGATAAACGCAATAATATAGATGAATTTGCCCATTTTTTAAAAATTGGGTTGTTTGTTTTTTTGATGTTGAGTTTTGTAAGTTCTTTATAAATTTTGGATATTAACCTCTTACCAGGTATATTGGTGAATATGTTCTCCCATTCTGTGGGTTGTCATTTCTGTTGATGTTTCCCTTTGCCGTGCAGAAACATTTTAGTTTGAGGGAGTCCCATTTGTTTATTTTTCCTTTTGTTTCTCTTCCTTGGGAAGAACGTATATTGCCTTTTAAAGAATTTTAAGTCAGAAAGGCATGAAACCATCAGAAAAAAAAAAACTTAGTACTATAATTGGAAAGAAATCTCCATGAATTTCCCAAAGAGTCTACTAATTACAATGAATAATTTATGTATAGCCCTGTCCTGTGTGTCTCAGTGGATTGAGTGCCCGTCTGTGAACCAAAGGGTTGCAGGTTCAATTCCCAGTCAGGGCACATGCCTGGGTTGCGGGCCAGGTCCTCAGTAGGGGGTGTGTGAGAGGTAACCACACATTGATGTTTCACTCCCCCTCTTTCCCCTCTATAAAAAAAATAAATAAATAGTTTATGTATAGAAAACACAGCCCAGCTAATAGGGATTGTTCTGTATGCCAGAAAAGGGATATCTTCAGCTCTCAATATTTTTACTTGTTTACCACTAATTTAATTCAAAGTTACCTGCTATCCCCTACACCTTTCTTTCTTAGATCTTCTGTGCACTCTGAGGTTGGCATTGTTTATCAGGTCAGAATTTTTAAAAGTTGAATCAGGATTAACATCATTTGCTCAGTACAGGATCATATGATGCAGGCAGGGTTCTGAAATGCAGTCTGCACAGTCTCTCTCGTTCAGACTCTATTCAGGAGGATGGAGAGTCTCCTTGAACAGCAGCTGACCACTCCAACAGGAGCAGCATCGGCTACATCAAACACCAACTGAGCAAGCTTCTGAATGAAGTATAATGGCAGTAATTATGTGTTCAGCTATTTGTAAGCTTCTGAGGATTAGTATTTAATAACTGGAAAGTCTAGGAAGGTGATAAACCAAGAAACCTTCACAGAACTGGAGATTGCCTCTTTGATCTGAAAATAGAAAAATCCAAACTGAGAATATGAGAAATTCAGATTCTTCAGGCAAATTGCTTCTCAGATAAAAGAACCATGAGTGGACTTGAAAGAAAATCAAAGACACATCCTAAAGCTAATGTTCTGTCCTTGAATATGTGTGTACATTCTGTGATGGAACATTAGATACATACTAAAAAGAGACAAGTTTCTTTTCTTACCCTCGTAAGTGTATTCAGAGCTGCCTTCAAGGCATGTAAACCAGCTTACCATCGATATGTTACATTAAGGTGGGTACATAGCTGAGATGAGCCTCTATTTTAAGATTACCCTTTCTCTTTGGTCATCGTCTTATCTTGCCTAGTTCCCCTGCCTACCTCTGCTATCCTTTCCATTGAAGCCACCTTTTCTTGCATGTCTCTGCACCCATTTACATCAGAAAGGTATGGAAATATAATAAAAGCCTTAGTGCTACTAGTATAACTTAGCAATAATGCCTCAATTAGTTTCACAATGTGTCTAAAATCTCAAGGTATGCATAAAACACAGCTATTTAATAAAAGAATAAAGCCTGCATAATTTCAAGGTCTTTGCACCATCTCTCTGTCTTCTTACATGTCTCTGATGAATTCGGGTTCTAATAACTGGACCTCCCACATATCTCCTTATGTGTCCAAATCCTCACTCTGGAAGCCTTCTTACTCTTCATGACTAGGTCCCTAACTTATACCAGGTGGGCTCTCCCTAAGAACTGAGGTCTAGGTCCCTGTCTACTCCGTGTGTCCCCTATGCCCTTACCTCTGATGAACACTTCGTCATTGTTGCTTTGTGCTTTCCATTTTATGATTTGCCTGACTAGATTCATAATTTTCCCTAAGGGTCTACCAAATCCTTTTGGTAGAGCTGGTTCTAGGTCCAGCAGATCTTTACCACCCAGTCTTGCTATATCTCTATATCTCTCTCAAGATAATTGCTGTTAATTCCCTTGAGCACTTTTCTTTCTTCAGAATAAAATACTACCTATCTTCAGTTACTATGTTTTCTCAAAGTTACATGAAAGGAATATTAACACATGATTTTATTCTGTTCAGTAATAAAGATCAATCTTGAATGGATTACTAAACTCACTCACTGATTTGAGGCATCTCTTCAACTGTGTCTCTTAAGTTTTTGAGATTTCTCTCACACAATCGAGTAAAAATCAATTTAACTACATCATAAATGGACCAATTTGATAATCTTCTGTCCCTAAATCTGCAACATGTGATGCATGTACAAATAGGTATTTCTTTTAAAATAAAAGCATCTGACATTTATAATTTAATGGGAAAAGATTACAATAAAATAAACTTCTAAATTTTTCTAAATAGTTAATCACAGAGAAGGGCATTTATCAGGGTAAAATGTTCAAAATGTTACTGGAGTCTAGGTGTTTCTTTTCCAGGCTTCATCCTTTAGTTTTTCTCTGGGAAAACAGGCAGGTAGTTACCCTTTATCTTAGATAAATAATATATTATTGAGAAACTAGAAAAACAATCCCTAAATCTCACAATTTCCACCTAGAAGTGGTTCCTTGCTCCAGAGTGAGTTCAGTTTGCTTGCATGAAATGCTTCTTTCTAATGAGGAGAGTGATAATACCCTTACTGTCAATGCTTAGCAAATTAAATAATTTCACTCCTCACTGAATAAATACAGTGATTCCAAAAAACTTAAGTTAATGTGTTAGAAATGAATTATTAATTTGATCCCATATATACTAATTTAGTGATGTGTAACTGCTTAATTTAGAATATTGACCTGATTGAAAATGAAGCTCTTTACATTTTAAGAAACTTCTAGTGATTCTATGCACTAGAAAGATAGTGAAACTATGTTTCACTGAACAAGAAAGGTGTTAAGGAACTTGTACCTAATTCATTCACAAACTGAGTCTAGGTCACATGTTAGTAATATAATACTTATTGTAATATTAATAATAATAGTATCATTAATTGAGTGTTTTGTAGCAAATAGTATAGTAAATAAAGGGCACCTTGAGTTTTCAATTTTAATCCTCACAAAAACTCAATGAATTGGTTATTTTTGATATGTCCATTTGTCAGATGCAAGGACTACATCTCGAGAGTCTCAGTAACATAAAATCACTTGGGTAGTAGTTGGCTATATAAAATTTGAATCTCTATGTATTATTACAGTGCATTTTATTTAAAAGTTTTTCTATGATTTTGTGGTTTAATTTAATTAGATATACACTTCTGATTCTCTGACATTTACTTTTTTAAGGAGAGATAGGGATTATTTTTTTTTTCAAATTGCCAGGTGATCATCTCATCTCTATTGAAAAACCTGATTTTTTTCCCCCACTTCTTGAAATGTCAGCCTTATTTTCTCATATATTTCCTTTTGTTTGCCTATATTTACTTCTGGACTCTTTAGTCTGGTTCATTTATTTTTCTGCTTATCTGAATTTATATCATGCTATATTATTTACTAGAAATTACTGGAGGTGAATAATATATTCCAATAGCTAGGAATAGTAGTTCATTCATTCAAATCTTTTTTACTTTACATCATCCTCAGTATCCTCTGCAAGTGACTGGATTAGATCTCATTGAAGAAGAAATCACGTGTTTATTCTATTGAGGGTTCTTAACTCTGTGTGTGCATGTGTATGTGTGTGTTTTCTGACTATGATGTGTGATCGCATTTCTGAACACCCCTTTGTTTGGATAGGGTCATATGGCTTCCTTTGGAAATTCAGTGGTGAGTAAAAGTGATGTTCAGACTGGCATCCTTAACCCATAAAGTGACTCTTTAGAACTAACTGTTCTCCTCTGTCACGGTCATTGGGGAAGTTTGAGATGGTAGTTGTTCCAGTGAACTGAACCTGAGTGAGGCTGTGTGTGACAGACCACCGCATGAATAATGATGAATATATCATATAGAAATACATTTTGTTATAAGCTACTAAGATTTTCTGTGGGTTTTTCATACCATAACTTATACAATTCTGTTAATGAGCATGCTTTTTCTTTTTAAGTCATGTATGCCTACTTTTGTTAACATTATGTTGAAATATAGTTGTGGAATTTTCCCTTTTAATCTATTACTTATAAGAATATTTTTAACATAAGAAAATATTACTTGAATTTTGGGGAAACTCTACTTGGAAACCTACAGTTAGGTAAATTTTTGAGTGCTGATTAAATTTTGTTTTATGTTTTTAGGTCTATTTTTTCCTTTTAGTCAATATTTACAATTATATTTTTAATCATCAGTTTTAATTAAATTTTGAAACTTGTTAGCAAATTTACAGTTTAACATAACTATGTAATGATTAATGTATCTAGTTTTGTAATTATTTAATGTTCTTACTAATATTTATTAGTGGCTTCTCTTTTTAGTTCTTATTGGTCAACTATCCAGAGATTTATCTGTCTTATTACAGTTCTTAAAAGTAACTTTTGTTATATTAATTGTATTTTTCATTTATATTTCTTTAAATTTTATTCTTAGTTTTTGGTGTTTATTCTTATTTAATCTCTTTTGTTGAATATATATGTATATATTTATACATCTACTTCCATCTTAATATATAATTTTTGTATTCTTTGTATACATTCATTCAAGCTAATATATTGCCTTTAAGTACTGATTACTTCCTGCAGAATTTGATAGTGACTTCTTAGTCTGGCAGAACATGTTTCTAAAATTTCAACAATCGTTAATTTTTTGGTTCTCCCTTATCCTAATAATGCTTTACTCATAAAATATTTATTTTGTCTGATACAGATAATGAAACACCAGTTTGTCTTTGATAATATCCACACTGTTAATCTTTTTCACTTGTTAATTTTAAACATATGATCATATATGTAATCATGCCCTCTAGCATATCTATTGATTCTCTCCTATCTTTAATCATACTGTAAAGAAGTTATCTATCTAGTCCAGTTTTTAAAGATTCATTTCATTTTCAATTATTTACTTTTTTCACTGAAAATGGAGTTTTTCATATGTTTTATATCTCTTTGTGGAGATGACCATATTATTTTTGTCTCAAAAACAAACATCAAATAAAATGAATTTTATTAATGATTTCTTAGTATTGGATCATTTGGGTTTTTTTACTTGTTCACCTGGCATGATTCTTTTAATGGAAATCATTATTCTGCTGTTTTAAATTAATTTTAATTTTTTCACTGATATTCAGAATTATATTTGCCTGTATTCTTTTCCTTATGTATTCTTTGCTATCAATGTTATACACCTTCTTAGGGAAGACTTTAGGTAGTAGATTAGTACCAGGTTATAAGTCAGCTTCCACATATAGTTTGGGATGAAAGGGACAGAGCTAGAGAAAAGTGGTAACTCAGTTTTCATTTTGTGTATTACTCACCAGAATTCTGAGAGAAAGTAAGACAAAATGATGCTTCAGCTGACAATAGTTATTGTTTCAACTTTGGCCCAGTGCACCATACAATTTCATCCTTTTACTCATTTTAATAATTAGATTTGGAGTGTGCTGTGTTGAATATGCACATTTATAATAATCACTATGATACCAAATGGTGCTCATTCTTTTCTCCCCCGATATTGCTGTTTGCTGTGTATTGCCACAACATGCAAAAAGGCCTTGTCACTTCTCAATTTCAAAAACAAAACAGAATTCTGGTGAACAAAATTCACTCTGGTGAAGAGACAGCCTGAGCCAGACAACAAAACAAAAGAGTAAATAAGACATAGAAGCAGAGGATTATTGGAAAAAAATATTTAATGTTTTCTTTAAAAAGAAGTCCCTTGATTAGACAAAAAATCATATGGGCATATTGGAGAAAAAAAATCAAATCTGTCCTCTTTTTATATGTTAATATTAATTTTAAAAACAGGTTTTAATTATACATTAAAATGAGAATTTAAAGCTCAAGTGGCTCCACAAATTCAAAAACACCATGGACTCTAAGTAAGAAACTGAGTTTTTTAAAGCTTTAATATTATTTGATGGCAACCTTGTTATTTAGGAAGATGGCTCATGCTGACCAGCTGTCCTGTCCCCTGAGACATTTAGATTGGCATGTTTGCCCTTGAGATGGGTTTATTATACCTTTGTTATTACCAAGGGAAAGAAACTTCTAAAGATGGCTCTCTCTGCAAGAGCAGGAGGAGGTTCACGGGTAATTCAGGCGTATGTGATCCACTGGCACAATCTTCCTTGAAAGATTATTGAAACTAGAGGTCAGGCCCTGGCTGGCATAGCTCAGTGGATTGAGTGTGGGCCTGTGAACCAAAGGGTTGCTGGTTTGATTCCCAGTCTCAGGCACATGCCTGGGTTGCAGGCCAGGTTCCCAGTAAGGGGGCACGTGAGAGGCAACTGCACATTGATGTTTCTCTCCCTTTCTTTCCCCTTCCCTTCCCCTCTCTCTAAAAATAAATAAATAAAATCTTTAAAAAAAAAGAAACTAGAAGTCAGGTGAAGAATTCAATTTGTTGCATGTGTTCACTTAGAATGTAAGTTTTTCATCATGTTAATTGTAACATATGGGAAAAATTCTACCAATGCTTTATTATCTATTGATTTTAAAAGGTTTTATTATCCATATGGAAGTTAAGATGCCATAGGTATGCCTTGCTGTGATTTTGCTTGTGGTTCTTAAACCCTAAAAAAATGTTACACATAGTTTGAATGTTTAGAATAATCTGTACAATCCGCACACTTTGTGGAAGGACAGTTAACTAGTTTATCAATAATCCAAAGTTACAGAAATGTGAATAGAAAACTGCAGATGTATACTGGTCTGGAGAAGATACATAGAGATGTTTGTGCTTATTATCACGTCAGACAACCAAAAGTTCTCTACAATCAAAACATATTTGAATTAAATTTGTTGGGGTGACATAGGTTATTAAGATTATACAGTTTTCAAGTACACATTTCTACGATACATTATGTGTATATTGCATTGTATGCCCACCACCCAGAGTCAAGTAAGTCATCTTCCATCTCCATATATTTAATCCCCTTTACCCTTTGTTACCTTTACTTCCCTTTCCTCTGGTAACCATACTGTTGTCTATGTCTATGAGTTTTCATTTGCTTATTTTTCTTGTTTATTCATCTGTTGCTTTCAGTTTTATGTCCCACATATGAGTGAAATCATATGGTTCTTCTTTTTTCTGTCAAAAGCACATTTTAAAGATATTTCCTGATTATAAAAGTAATATATTTATTATAAAATATGCTGACAAAAGTATTAAACAAGGAAATCAAATGTTTCTGTAGAGATATTTAATGTACATATTATTAAATTTACATTATCGTTACTTTATTATGTATATGCTAATGGTTAAACATTTACATTTTATAAAGACTGAACATTGGAAATAAATATCCTTCCAAAAGAGCTTCATGGAATCACATCAATGAATGCACCTTAATTTAACAGCTCCTAATGCTGATCACTTAGATTGTCCCCATTTTACATTTACATCTTTATACCAGATTTTATTGAGCACATTTGATTAATTTATCAGAATGGATTTCCAGAATTGGAATTATTTATGGTGTTAATATTCTCAGCCAAACTTATTACTATAGAAGAATTTTACTGTCTATAACCTAGTTGATATAATATCAGGTACATTTTCTCATATATTTATTATTTAAATGTTTTCTTTTTTTAATATGGAAAAATGTTTTTAATGCAAAATAAAAATTAGTGTAGAAAATAGCACATATACTGTGGTTACAAAAATGTAAAAACAGAAATATAGCAAAAAGAATAAACTAAACTGACCAAAAAGAAATAGTGGTTAAGATAGCATTAGGAGTGACATTTTTTCAACTCTCTGGATAGATGAATTATTTTCTTCTTTATCTGAGTTTGGGTTTAATTTTACTTATATTATTATTATTATTATCATTATTATTTAGTTTTCCAAAGAGGAGAACATTATGTAAAGTGAAATAAGCCAGAGAAAGAAAAGTATCATACGATTTTACGCATGTGTGGAATTTAATGAAGAAAAAACTCGGATGGAGAGCAGTATGAGGGCTTTGGAGGGAGGGGCTGGAGGAGTGGAGAGCTTGAGCAAAACAGAAAAAAAGAGAAAGAATTCGTGAATGCAAACAACATGTGCTGATTTGGAGGTGGGGCGGGAGGGAGCTAGGTGGGCGGGGTAAATTGTGATAAAAAATAAAGTAAATAAATTAAAAAAAACATTTATCTCAGATTGAAATTTTTATACAGATTTCATTTGAAATCAGAAAAAAGAAAAGATTATTTGCATACTGTCTGGTTACAGTGCCTGACAGACAGTCAATCCCAAGTGTCAGGTAGATCTGGCTTTCTCCAGGTGTGAGGTCTTCCTGAAGGTGCAGTGCAGATGGATCTCTCCCAAGACCAGGTGCACGGAGCTTGTATCCAGCATGCCATCATGCATTCCTCCTTTCCCCCAGTATCCCCCCATGAGGGCCGGACTTTGCTGGTCTTTCTAACTGGAGCAACATCTAAATAATGGTCACTCAGCTTATATCTGTAGGATTGAACTGAATGCTCTGAAAATGACTGAAATAACCTTTTACTAGTTGTAACTGACATTTTGAGTATATCTCACAATAATTACAGTTTGAATTATTTTTCCAGCATATATTACTTTGGACTTCATTCACATCAACAGGCCCTGTGCTGTGAGCTTGGTGAAGCAGCAGCAGGTGTTCTACTCCCAAATTTCTGACTACCAAGACCCTCTCACTCCCACCCCCACCCCAGCCCCAACTCCACGTTGGGCAGATATTCACATACAACATTTCTTTTACTGAACAAAAACTAATTTCCATTTTTATTAAAGATAAAATCCAACTTCCAGCCAGAGCTTTAGACAAATACGAGATAGCACAATTCCAACTGACAGCAAGTGTGTTTGACTCTTTGGTTATCCTGGACAATGACCTCTGTGGGTAACTGTTACGATTTCCAATAGGATTTTTACACTGTTAAAAATAAGAATTGCATTCTTATCACTTTGTCCCTGGATGCCTCAGGATCCCAAGTAGGAAAAATTTTGCCCAAACACAAATCTCCCTCAAGACACCATGATCCACTCAAAGACGAGTTTGAAAGGCCAGTGAATTGTTTTCTAGATGTAGCCACTTCATTCCTTGGTAGTTAAGGGAAATTCTTTCATTGCTAAGTTCTGCATTTGGTGTCTGAGAAGATTTGTTTTCCTTTATACTCGAAAGATTCTATCACGTGGAGAGGAGGGTTGGGTGGACGCCACATTTGTATTGAGGTGGCTGCTTTGTCTTTTTGGTTCAAGTGCAGTTGGAACAGTAAACCGGGCAGAATGCCAGAGGCCCAGAGCAGCGCTCTGAGGTGGAGTTATGATCAGTGACTACAAAAAATATGTGAAATGCGCTTTAACTCTTTCTTGTTAATATATTAACACATCTGATGTTTTGTGTTCAATATTTAACCACAAAGCCAATAATCACAAATATCATTGTCTTAGCTGAGTTCTCCCAGAAGCTGACTCTGAGAAGAGTAGTCCAAGAAAAATAGTTTATTTATCATATATAGGAAAGATAGGAGGAATAGGATGACACTAATTTAAAATAGAGGCAGAAATAATGGAGGAAGAAGAGCCGTTACTAAGACATCTACCATAGTAGGCAATGGAGGCTACTCCCTCAGAGAAACTCTGGAGACGTGTCATTTTGGGCATTTCTTATGTTCACGGCATTTAGTACTGTATGTTGTGGTCACAGGGGACAAATAATTTCGTTTCCTGCTGCCAGGGATATGCTAGAAAATGCCTATTTTACTTTATTATTTTTGTTTGCACTACTACAGATGCCACTATTTTGACCCCTTTTGCCACCCACCAGCCTCCCTCTGGCCATCACCAAACTGTTGTCTGTGTCTGTGGGTTATGCATATATGTTCTTTGGCTAATCCCTTCACCTTCTTTCATCTAGTCTTCTACTTAATTTCCTTGTAACTGACCCTTTTTCCTAAAAGCAAGGACTTGATAAAAACTAATTAGTTTGGGGTACTGGTTTTCGGACACACTGAGAGGTGGTAAGGTGTGGTTGTTAAGAACGCCATGCCCAAATCCTGGGTGCAAATTCTGTGCTCTGACACTTTCTAGCTGTGCACCTTCAGCACATTACTTAACCTCTCTGTTTTTCAATGTCATTATCTATAACATGAAAATAATCATTTTACCTACTTGATAGCGCTGTGGTGAAATTTTAATAAGTTAACATAAATAACCTAAAACAATACCTGGCTTTTAATGAGCCCTCCTATAACTATTAGTAGTTCTTTCTCTTTTTTTTTCCCACTCCGCAATCTTTTACTGAACCTATCCTCTGTACCAGGGGCTACAATTCAATAGTTTAGTAAAAAAAGAATAATGACGATAGTAGATGGACAAACTAAACAGATAGTTGTATCACAATGTAGTAAGAACCATAGAGCACAGAGCAAGGGGCAACCAACCACTTGGGTGCAGCTGAGACCAGTTTGCCCTTGGAGTGGTTAGAGAGAAAGCCGGAGCAGAGACCATGGACGCCCTGGGAAGGGAGAACAGCCTTGTAGAACATGAGGGCTCGTGAACTGAAATTCCAGGGAGTATAGTGTGTGAATAAGGGTTAGGTAACTGGGTTTTTTAATTGGTTTGTGGGTTTTGTTTTTGTTTTTGCAGGAAGTGAGATCTCAAACATTTTTCTTAGGAAAAGAAATCAGTCATTCATGTGAAGGATTAGCTGGCATCAAGCAACAAAGAGTGTGCTGTGGAGCTAGTCCGACTCTGAGGCAATGCGATGGAGCAGGGGCGCCGGCCCCAAGGCAGGGCAGTGGCAGGAAGAGGAAATGGCAAGTCAGAAGATAAATATTCTGTTGTTAACAGCAGCCACTTCTATGATGAGAAGAAGTCTCATTTTTGTTTTAACTGTATTTGTTTAACTAGAGAGACCAGCGTATTTTAAAATTAAAGCAAAACTTTATGACTTGATATCATAGTTGTGAGTTATGGTTTTTCTTAACTATTGATTTTCAATAAGGTTTTAAAATATACCTTGTTTAGATTATAATATGGAACCTCTATTTTGTTGAAATTCTTGCTCTGTCATTTTAATTTAGCCTAGAATTATATGAATCAAAGCTGAAAATAACCACTATTTCAGATTACCACAAAATATTCTCACCACTTTTTTAAGGAAAAGATGCTATCATATTATTGTACATTCTATTATGCCGTAGGAATGTATTATTTAAATTCCTATAAACTACAATCTTTCAGAGTCGTTTGGACCCACATGTTAAGAAGAAAAGGTGAAATATGCAGAAAATCATGCTTTATTTTAATGCAATTTGGAAAATATAATTAATATATTAAGTATTGTTTCTGATTAGAATTTTGAGGACATACCAATTTGGGGCTTCTCAAATGTATAAGATGTTTTCTGTTTTAGAAGAATCTCTGAATATTTTTACAACAATGGAAAACCTATTTAGTCAGAATTGATTTATTATATGTATGCTGGCACTTTCTGATTAATCTACCACATCATTTTAATCATTCTCTTCATTAAGATTATTTCCCCATTATGATTTGTCTTCCATCAAAAGATAATGACAAGGAAGGGAATATGAGAATTACTCGTCACGTTCAGAGATAAAGCTCAGAGAGTATATATGTGACTATCACGAGATGTGAGAGTACCGACACTTTCTCTCACCTCTGAGGTGTCTTATTGAGTATGAACAGAATTATTAGGCCAGGATGATACTATAAAGAAACAAGTGATGTCTGGGAAGAAACCACCTACTTGATACTTCAATAACACCGTGGGGAGTAACAAGTAAGGGAAGAGAGATGGCAAGCATTTTGCATGAGCCCTGGATGGGGGGAAGTGCAAACACGCAGTAGGTTCATCTATGGAAGCATTTTGTCCTGAGGCACATCTGGAAAAACCAGTAAGTGTTAATATCTGATTAGTTCTATAGGACCCTCCTGTGCCCCGTGGCTTGCTTAGTTCTATATGATTTTGCCTTGACTCCCAAGGTAAATAACGTTCTCCATGAAGACAAGTGGTTTCTGTCTGTTTCTGTACTTCATAAGGAAAGCGGAAGACTGCTTATGTAAGTGGCAGATTGAAATGTAATTGATGTCTATGCTCATAATACCTTAAAAGTACCTTCATACTGTTTTTCATTCAAGAATAAACCATAATGATAAGTAATAAGAAAAATACTTTGGGCAGATTTTTTTTTGGACTTCATGAAAGCTACACAAAGCACAAAAAGAGCTTGGGTTTGCCTCTGAAAAGAGCTCCCATCCACATAACAAGAAAGATGCTCTTGAGAAGTGGACAGACCCCACGCAGATCCCCCAAAACTACTATATATACTTTTTTATCTTGTCACACATGCTATCCCCTATAATATTATGTGTGGAGGAAATTATTTATTTTAATATTTATTATTCAATTAAATTATTTGAAATAAAGGTGCATTTCCTATTATTGATTACAACATGTTAGATTATTTTATTATATTATATAATAATTAAACAATAGGTATCTTAAATTTTTAATTTGTATTTATTCTGTCAATATCTAAAAACATGTCAATCTCCCACAATTACTGTGGATTGTGTATTTTCCTCTGACTTTCTGAAATACATATATATAATATATATCATCTATCATATATATATATATATATGTATATACGCTACACAGTTTCATGGCTTTTGTCTTGAAAGGCTTTATTGTATCAATATTTTTGTATCAATATTGTATCCTTATTCTTATTTTACTTATAGTTTACATTTTTCCTCAAATTCTACTTTTTAAAAAATTTTGCAGCATTTGTTTTTCTGTATGTTAGCATTGATTTTTCCCATAAACTGTTCCATATCATCACTCACGGCCAGTATCATGTCATGATATCCTGCTCACAGAGTTTTGATTACTTCCCATCCCGCTCAAAGTAAAGTTCAGAGTTCTCCCTTTGTTATGCAGACCCAGGGATTGCTGTCCCCCAGACACTCTCCACTTGGTCGCTCACTCCAGCCACACGGACCTCCTCAGACCTCTTGAACAGGCCAAGCACAGTCTCTTATCTCAGAGCTCTTGTATAGCCTGTCCCTGGTGCCTGGAATGTTCTGCTGCTAATAATTACGTGACTTTCCCCTTACTATATCATATTCAATGTTCAAATGTCACATATTCAGAGAGGAATTCTGTGATATTCAGAATAATTACCCTCAAATAAGTTGATGTTTTAATCCCCAGAAACTGTGAATATGTTCTTAGATGGCAAAGGAGAATTAAAGTTGCTGATGCAAGTGAGGTTGTTCTGTAGGCTGACTGTAAGACAGGGAGATTGTCCTGGTTTATGGGAGTGAACCCAAAATAATCAAAGGGTATTTGGGGGTGGAAGAGGGAGGCTTAAGAGAAGGTCAGTGTGATAGAATGTAAGGATTCAGCCCATTGTTGCTGACTTGGATGATGGAGGAAAAGGGCCACAGAGCAAGGAACGAGGGCAGCCTATAGAAGCTATAAAACAGATCCTCCTCTGGACCACCCAGAAAGAAATTCAGCTCTGTTGACACCCTTGCTCTAGCCCAGTGAGACCATATCAAACTTCTACCTAAAGACTTATGAGATAATACCTTTGTGTTAAGTCACCAAGTTGTAGAAATTTGTTATGGCAGCCATATAGAACTGATACACCATCCAGGACCAGCTTAAATAGAATCACGAACCTTAGCTACCTGTTTTGTCTCATTTCATAGGGTTTATTACCACTTAATATATAGTACAATAGAATTTAATGTAATATAATACATATATTCATATATTTTGTATATATATTAATAGTAGTAATATTAATACATTATTCCATCTTTCTCTAAGAATTTTTTTGGTCTTTATCACATTTATACTAACTTTCTAAAATCAAGATCAAAGTTTTATTCTCTGCAAACTTTTATAGAATTCCTGAAACTTTAAAATAATTTCTGTAAAAACATGCAATCAATTGCATAGACTTGGTCTGCTTACATATCTGAGTCTGTCTGTAATTAGACTATAAACCTGTGAAGAAAGGCAGCATTTAGTTCAGTTTATAATCCCAGCAACTAAAGCAACTCATGAAAAATAGTTATTGTGTCTATAAACTGACAGGTATGAAAACTAGACAAATAAGCATACAAGGAAATACACGCCTAAAAATGATGCAAGCTATGCATAAACGAAAAGGAGGTAAAGAAAGAGGGATGCCTGGTGGTGGCAGGCGAGGTCAGGCCTGAGAGGTTGCATGGCCAGGAAAGGCCACTCTGAGGAGCTGCTCTTTGAACTGAGACCCAAGTAGCCAGTTACCACATGGTCTGAAGGGAAGGGATTCAGAAGGAGGAAAAACTGGTTCAAAAGCTCAAAATAAAGGAGAAAAAGCTTGAGATGTCGAAATAACGGAAAGAGGGGCAGTATGGGCAAATCTTAATGAGCAAGGCTGGGAGTGTTGTAGTGTAGAGTTGAAAAGGTCGGATTTGGATTCTGTCTTTTTTTTTTTTTTTTAATTGTTATTCAATTACAGTTGTGTGCCTTTTCTCCCCATCCCTCCACCCCACCCCAGCCTAACCCATCTCCACCCTCACCCTTGATTTTGTCCATGTGTCCTTTATAATAGTTCCTGTAATCCCCTCTCCTCACTGCTCCCTCCTCAGTCCCCCCTGGCTATTGTTAGATTGTTCTTAACTTCAATGTCTCTGGTTATATTTTGTTTGCTTTTTTCTTCTGTTGGTTATGCTCCAGTTAAAGGTGAGATCATATGGTATTTGTCCCTCACCGCCTGGCTTATTTCACTTAACATAATGCTCTCCAGTTCCATCCATGCTGTTGCAAAAGGGTATAAGCTCCTTCTTTCTCTCTGCTGCATAGAATTCCATTGTGTAAATATACCATAGTTTTTGGATCCACTCATTTGCTGATGGGCACTTAGGTTGCTTCCAGTGCTTGGCTATTGTAAATTGTGCTGCTATGAACATTGGGATGCACAGGTTCTTTTGGATTGGCATTTCAGGGTTCTTAGGGTATAATCCCAGCAATGGATTCTGTCTTAAATGAAATGAGGAGCCACCATGACATGGTCAGTTCTGTATTTTAACATATTGTTGCTATGACATGTTTGAGTAGTGCCAGGGCAGGGCTGGAGTTAGGGAGCCCAGTTAGGGAATGCCTGTCGGGGTTCAGGATGGGGAGGAGGCTGCTCTGAGGGAATGAAGAAAGGTACAGATAGTTTAGTATTTGTCCAGAAGGGATTCCTCTAGGAAGCTAATGAAACCTGAGCTCCTGACCCCTCACAAGGCATCTTCCAGGCCATTGGCCTCATTGTTTGAAGTTGTATGAGCTTTCATGCCCCAAAAACCTGGATTCAAATTGTGTCTGGCACATAGTGAATAGGAAAAAATACTGAAATACTGTATTAACTTAAACTATAAGTCATAAGGCCATTATTATTTTATATAAAAACATTTATAAACATATATAGTATAAATATGTACATATATGTATATACACACTGCTTGATATTGGCTTTTGAATCATATATCCATATATAGATATATGCAGCATGTTTCATTTACTAATTTATATATTAGTTGCATTTTAAGTTATGTATAGTTAAATGTTTTAGTTATATGTTATATTCGAATATAACTAAACATTTGACTATTTAGTTATATGACATAGATAACAACCATCCAGATTTTAAGTATATATTAAATATTTAAAAAATTTAAATATATATATGTTAAAAAATCTGGATGGTAAGCAAAATTCCAGAAATCATAGAAAGCAGCTTTTCACAGGTGCTCAGACAACTGGCTTTTGAATCAGTATAGCCAATTCCATATTTCAAAGAATCTCCACTTAAAAAAATATATATATATAAGTTTTTGAACATTTCTTACTCTACTCTCTTGCCAAAGGTTTTGGATAAGTACTAATGCTGCTCCGAATTGAGGTAACCAAGGAGTAATTCTATGTCTTATCAAAAGGCACTGATTACTACTTAGGAAAACATTGCTATCTATAGCCAGGTCCATCTGGATAACAATGTCCATTATTTAGGAAATGCCACATGCACATGTTTTCTAACTTATAATCATCTGAACTCTAAATAGCCAATCATGCTATTTTAAGTTTCTTAATGTGACTTTCTAACATATGTGGAAATACCAGGGACCTTAATTGTATATCTTTTTTTATATACTGGAGACAGTTTTGTATATAGCCAGGAATCTGTAATTTTTTAAAAACAGTTTGGATGGTCTGAGATATAAATATTTCACTATGCACACTCCCATACTTTGTGGAAGAGACTCATAAAAGGAGAAAAATAAATTGACAGAAGCAAAGACACATTGTGATATGATTCTTTCTTATTTTCTGTATTTTGAAATTTAGTTTTTATTACAAAATATTACCTACCTATATAAAGAATTATACAAATGAAATATGCCCCGTCCCCCATTTCTGCCCCAGAAATAATCAATGAAAATAATCTGTGTGTATACTTCCAGATGACATATCCACATGAACATGCTCACTTGTACATACAAATAAACATGTTAATACATGTGAATATATATTTATTTTATAAAGATGAAGTAAGAGGGTAAAATTAAATTGTCTACAATTTTTCACTTGCAGTATATCATGGACATAATTTCACACTAACACTTGTAAGATTTTCTCTCTTTTTCTGATAGGTACATAGTGTTCCATCATACTGGTAATATATAAATTCTCCTCTCTTTTTCATTATTAATTTGTCACCATGAAATATCTTTGTGCGTATACTCAAGGAATTCCTGGGGTCTATTTCTGTGTTATATTCCCAAAGGACAAAAGCTATTCACATTTTACATTTTGATAGTTACTGAGTAAATTGTTCTTCAGAAAATGCTATACTAATTTATTTTCCTTCAAAATCATTTGGCAACATCCTTTTCCACACATTGCATTTCTTACAAAAAATGTTTGTTTTCTCTGGAGTTACTAATTGTTTCTTTAGTTAGCATTTGTTTTCATTTTTGTTTGTTACTTTTTTTTTCTATTTCAGGGCCAAATTTTTGATATAATGCAATTTCCCGAATATAAAGCTCATTTTATGTGTAAACAAATCAAGTAGTCTGCCAGTTCCTTAGATGGTGTCTGTGTGTCTGTGTGTTCTGTTGTCACCATCCCATGGGAAGCCCTGCTCCTGTTGCCACTTTAGCAACTTCTAGTGCGGCTGCCATTCTGAGATTCCCCCCGCCCTGCCCACCCCGATGTTGCTGGGGGGCCCTCTTCTTCACCTCTTTCTATGTTTGTGCTGCTCTATCCAGGATCACATGTCTTGTTTCTAGGATTGCTATCTTATTTTAGGAGTCAATAATTTATAGTGGGTTGCTGAGAAAAATTTTATGAGAAACCAGTTGTTTAATTTGTATACCTGAAATATCTTTATTCTAGTTTCACACTGGATCCACCATTTGGTTGCGTTTAGAATTCTAGATTGAGAATTTTTTTCCTGATAAATAGTGTTTTACATGTTGTGGAATCCACACTGAATTCCAAACTTTAACATAGGTCTCATCTTTTCCTCCATATAATTTTTTAAGATTGTCTCTTGTTTGCCATATTTTAATTTCATGATATGTACCTTATGTGGGTCTTTCTTAATGCACTGTACTACAGACTTCATGGTTCTACAAGCTCATATTTTTCTGAAAAAATTTACATTATTTTTAGTTAGAATTTCATATCTGATATCTAGGAACAAGTTGTTTACCTTCATTGTTTGAATATTCTTTTTTTTTCTCTATAGCATTTTGTTTTGTTACATAATACAATCTCTTTTTTCCTGTATAATATTATTGGACTTTCCTGCCAAGTTTCTTCTGCTCATTGAGTTTTCTCTTTCCTTTGACTTCCTTCATTCTACCTCATACTTTTATTTTTGTCTTTCATGCCAGAGGATATTATTAAAGCAGGGTGCAGCCAAGAGGAGGGCCCCAAGAAGGGATTTGTAATGGGGTCCAGGACTCGGGGTGTCCAGGAAATATTAGAAAAATGTGTGTAGGATGTCCTCACCCCCACAGGCCTGAGCCAGGGGGCATGGGACACATGGAACAGGGCCATTCAAAGCTGTTTTGGGTAGCAATAGCTTTGCAACTAACCCCTGGCACAGTCATTTAACATATCTATAATCTTTAACTGGTTTCATGGATGTGTTAAGTAGCTGTGGCCATGCTTTGAGCCAGGGGGATGGGACCAAATTCCACCCAAGATGGGACTGGGAAGCAACTCCCCCTGGTTACAGGGCCTGAGTGAGAGCTTGGAGATGATTGGCTCCACACCATGGGGCCACACCTGCCCAGACTTACTATGGCAGCCCAGTAAAGCTGGAAGAATACGGGGATGCTGGCAGGTGTAGCTGATGTAGGAGGAGTTGGAAATGGGGCTGCAAAGGAAGATGGTTGCTGGGATTTAAACCTAAGCCTGGCAACCATAGAAGGAGTAGACCACACTGCTCTGAAGTAAATGGGAGAACTACGAGGTTCGGAAGCAAGTAGATAGATAGAGGTCCACACGGTTCTGATAAAGGGAAAGAGACGACCACAAGGTTTTGGAGGAGAAGGGAGAGGATCAGGCAGCTTTGGTGAAATGAAGAGAGGACCATGCGGTTCTGAAGGGAAAGGAAGAGGACCACAAGGTTTTGGAGTGCTTCTTTTTGACACGCGGCTTAGGCAGCAGGAGAGACTTTGCCAGGAAGAAAAGGGGAGGGAGGACTCTTGCTGGTGGGCCATGAGAAGGTGCCACATGGCTTTGGATTAACTGGAGATTGCAGCAGCCACACAGCTGATGGTGCTGGGAGCCTGAATCACGGACTTCTACTTCTTTTCCTGAGACACGGTACCCCAGACTTGGCACGGGGAGAGGGAAGGACTGTGTATCTGTGGGTATTCTAGAGGACTTTAGTATCTCATTGAAGACATTAAGTCATTACTCTTAAGTATGTGTAACTTTTAAATAAACAATTCCTTTCCTTTTCACCAGTCTCTGGCACTGAGAGACGTCTTTCCTCTGGCGGCGGGCATTGCGAACCTAGCAGGTGGGCGTGGGGGGAGGAACCTCCAGAGACAGAAAAGGGGAATCCTTTCTGTAATAATTTATTGTGAACCACCACCCCCCCTTGCTCTGTAACATTATCAGATATCTGGTAGTCCTTGGCTATCCATTCATACTTAGTAACAGCACATTTAGGGGGGCTGGGGTATAGAGGTCTTGACTGGTATTTTTGTTGCCTTCTTTTTTTAATGCTTTCCATAAGATGAATCCAAATTATTCTGCCTCATGAGTTTATCCATCAGCACGTGTGAACTAGAGAATATTCCCTACTGAGTACAAAAGCTTCAGGATGAACTTCAGAGTGGAAACATCCTGCTCTCTATAAGATTTAGGGAGAAGCAGCCACCTGGCTACTTGGGCAGATGAGATTTCAGGGTCTCAGTGTTCTACAGGCATTCAAACATTCTCTCAGTGTTAGCCCTATCTCACACCTTTGCCTTAAATGTATATGATGCCTTCAATTTTTGAGCCGTTATTGCAGAAACCAGAATGGTTTTAATTATCCCCACAGGCCTCCCCCACAGCCCCCTCCCACACCAACTTGTGCTGTGGAGCAGCAAGACTTTGACTTTCTGTTCTAATTTCACAAAATTTTGGCAACTCTTTCTGTTCCTTTACATGTGACAGGAAACTCTGAGGCTTCATATATGCTTTATTTTATTGCTATCATTTTAGTAGGGTTTTGGAAGGGTTCAGAGATAAACACGTGTCTGATCTTCAATAATTAAAATTAGGCCTACGATTTTGATTTTTTTCATTCAAGTTATAAGTTTCTGTTTATTGAAGATCCCTGTTGTCTTTCAAAAGTGTTTTAAATTTCTCTTCATATTAGTCCTACACATTTGTGTTAAGTATTTTCCTAGGATTTTTTAAAGTTGGCCAATTCATACACAAATTTTTAAAATGCTCATAGTCTTACATCTGACGGTTTCATTTCCACAAATCTATCCTTAGAGAACAATATAAAATTCACATTCAGAATTATGCAAAAACAACAACACAATGTTGTTCTATAATAGTCTACTGTACAATTTAAATATCCAAGGAGAATATTTAGTAAAGGATGTTACATGTATCAGTGACATTAAGATCATGGAAGATTAGAGAAACAGTCATAAAATCTTAAACATCTTTGTCTTTGGGTATTAAAACAGTGGTTGTTTTCTCTACGTTGCCTGTTTATCATTTTCCAAATTTTCAACAAGGTGAAAGGAATGTTTTGAGTCTTTTTTTAATCAGAAAAAAAATTATGTATGTGACATAGTGAGGAAATGAGACAAGAGTTGTTTCCAGATGGCTAATTTTAAGCTCTGAAGCATTAAAAAATATATCAACAAAGGAAAAGTTTGCAAAATAATCCATTTCTTATTTTCCAAAAGTGATCTAAGGTGCACATTGTAACAATTGAAATGTGCCATAAGAAACATAGAGAATTTCGTTCTTTGTAAATATAATTAGACAGAATGAGGTGAGTTGCATGAGTGTTAGGAGGCGGGTTCTATCAATTTTGTGACTCCCTTTTGACAGCTCAGCACAGTTATATGACCTTTGTCAGGCAAAGAGTTCCTCATAGCTACTGAGATTCCAGGGGCTTTCTCTTTCTGGAAGGACACTTGGTTCAGAAAACGTCACCTTCAGAAAGGTTTCCAAAAGTGGAATCAGAACTCATTATAAATATTGAGATTTGATCCAACTAGTTGATTTGTAATATAAAACTAAAAATCATAAAATGGTCTATTTAACTGTTATATATAATATTTTATTTATAATTATCAGTATAAACTAATTTTTAGAATGAAAAAGGACTTACAGTATTGAGGGTGATATTTCTGCAAAAAATTAAACAAAGCCCTATATTTAGAATTAACAGTCTGAAGATAAAGACAATCATTTCTTGTAGAATTTACAAGGAGTTTCTTCATCAAAATTCTAAAAAGCCCTTAATCTTTTGAAATTCAAATTAGTTTCTCTTAAAATTGGGACAACTGTAATAGCATAATCAATAAAAAATGAAAAAATTGAAAGGAAACAAAAAATCAGTTTCCCTCGAAAGATCTCATCTTTTACGTTTCTCAGTCATTAACTGTGCTAACTCTGCTAGATTATTCATTTTTATGGTTTTACAGGTGATTGTATTTGTTCTCCAAAATCACTTTACTAGACTTCATGAAGTCTAGTGCAGATTGTTAATCTGCAATCTTTGCCAGATTAACAATTTGTTTACTTTTTTTGCTCATTATTTGTATAAGTAGATCTTTCCAATATCTGAACATCAGGAAAGGTATGATGTGCCAGAGATAAAATGTAATGCTTAGTTCAGATGGAATACTTGAATTCGTGAATGTGTTCATGTTATGATCACAGTAGCGGCCCTATTAATTACTGACAATGGAGTAAATGGTCTTCGTATATACATGCTTATTTGTATGTATGCTGACTATTATTACTGTTTAATGTTTCGGTGGTTCTCTGGTATCCCATATTAAAATCAGCTCTCCATGGCATGTCAGTTTTTGTTGGTGTTAATAAATCTAATGAGAGCCAGTCTCCAACCCACTTTTCCCTGCCTCCCCCAGCTCTGACATCCTACCTCCCACTACCCATGCATGCTCTCCACTTTCCACCTTTGCGCAGTGATCTCTAGAATAGCAGAAGCTAAGCTCTGGATGGAGACAGAATGGATTATCTTGTAAATTGCATGAGATTTAGCATGCAAGTTCTATAGACATGTGACTTCCCAGTGATGGCTTAAAATGATTCTGGAGAATATCACCTCTGTGAGAAGTTACATATAATACAATGACAAACACACATGGGTTGTGAAGGAAAATACTGGAGGATATTTTTAAACTGCAAGGCACTTCAGAGACTTTAATATGCTGTTGGGCAAAATAACTCTTCAGTGTAAAGATATGTCATAGAGCATAGTTCAAAATATAATTGACTTTAGGTTTATTTATTTCTAATAACATCTTGATGGGCTATGACCCAGAGAATACTTTGAAAAACCTAGAGAGCATGTTCTTTTTCTCTCACTTATTTCTGAATCTCATTTCATCCCAAACAATTGGAAATACCACGTTTACACTCAAAGAATTGCATTATTATACATGGCATTTTAGTGCTATCATGGGATTCTATGTACCGATATTTTACTTAAGGCCAAGTTCAAGTAAAAATTTTAACTCTTTGTTGACACTTTCATTTTTTTTTTTCCAACCAGAGGTAATGAGCCACGTGCTTTGTCGGTTTTCCTATAGTCCAGTGGTTCTCAATGGGGAATGGGAGGTGAAGCCAATTTTGCCACCGAGGGGACGTTTAGTAACATCTAGTTACATTTTTGGCTATCACAGATTGCGGGGAGAGTTTGATACGGGCATCTAGTAAGCCAAGGCCAGAGGTGGTGTGGAATGTTCTACACTGCACAGGACAGCCTCCAAAATTATCAGTACAGCTCAGGATGAAAAAACGTGCTGTAGCTCACAGTACTTCCCACAAACCCTTACCACAACCCTCTTATGGGATATTATGGTAAAAACAAGGGAATGCCCAAGTTAAACTAAAAGCTAAAAGATATGTTAATATGGATTTCCTCCCTTTCAGGTAAAATAAACAGTGACTAGAAAAAGACAACTTTTTCAAACCCCTAAAGAGCAAGTTTAATTATAAATTCCTAAATAGTCGAAAACAAACAGTAACGCCATGAACTTGATAGGTAAATTAATGCCGTAGGCCAATCTCACGCAGCGTTCATCCTTTGACATTTTTCTTAACGTTTTCCCTCCTTTCTAATACTTAGATTGAAAGCAGATTCTAATTCTTATTCCAAGCATTACTTAACAGGAACGCCGAGGTCACTGCAAATAAAGCGATATGAGTTAATGAACAGCTTTAGCCAAAGAGGAGGTATTTCTCCAAGTACATCAAGTGCTTCACATATATTAAGAAACCCCAGCTGAATCGATTTAATAATGTTGGGATTAACACAATTATTACAGAACCTTCATTATTCACCCAGGCTGCGCATACCACAGCACAAATGAACATCCCCGTCTGATGGTATTAACATTGCCATTTCCTCACCCATTCCCAGACCATCTGCTCCATGCTGATCACTCACTGCTTTAACATTTAACAGTTACCCAACTGCAACTTAGCAGATTTGTGTACTTTTGAAAACAGCTGGTTTAATAACTGCTTCAGAGCTTTTGGATAAAGAAATTATTTTGTAGTGCTTTATAATAGTCTTTTTTTATCGGTGCCTCGGAGGAAAGAGTGTTACACTTGCTCCATTTACGCATACGCAACCACTCGTAATATTTCTTGTCACATTTGGAAACATATTTTCAGGATTTATAGCACAATAATGTAAAAAGTCTTTATTACTCGCCTTGTTTTGCTGTTTGTTTTTTTTTAAACGTCTCCGAGGACTAGAGCGAAACCTTTTGCATGAAGTAATTTAGAGAGGCACAAAGGTATAAATTTGTGTTGTCTCAGAGTTTCCACTCACTTGCTGTGTCAGAGGAATTTGTTTCTACTTCAGTGGCGTTTCCCTTTTCCCTCTTCGCTAAAGAAAATAGGAAAAAGAAAATAACTATTTGTTTTAATAGTCCAGGCCTCTAAGTAGACATGTATCCCCTGGGGAGTTTAGCAGGTAACTTTGGGAACTGGTTGCTCTGTTGATAACTGGAATCGACCTAAGGGGTGCTTCTGGGTACTGACACTATTCTGATTTCTTGATCAGTACAGGGGTTATATATGCATGTTTACTTTGTGAAAATTTATTGACGTGTACATTTCTGTATACTCTATAGGATGTATGTTATATTTCAATAAAACATAAAAATTAAGCAAACAGAAGGGAAAACTTTACTGGATCCCCTTCATGTATATAAGCTAAATCTTAAACTCTTCCTCATGGCACAGAAAGCCTTTGGTTCTGAGTGACCGTAACATCAGTGTAATATCCCACCACACCTCACTTTACACCTTGCATGTTCCGCAATATAGGGCTGTTCACAGTTCCTAATGCAAGTTGCTATTTCACACCCTGTGGGTTCACCCCTGATATTCTTCACTGGGGCTGGTAAGGGAGGGGTATGGCTTTTTCTTCAATGAATTTTCCCGACTCTTGTAAACCCAATGCAGTAAAGAACAGAACAAAAACCAACAACCCAACCAACAAAACAAACAACAACAAAAAACCACTAATATTTGTTACTTGACATACTAGATTTAATCAATTGTTTTTAATAAAAAAATAAGCTCTCTATTTTTCTTTTACTTATGTTTTATGGAGATTTTGATCTTTTCCCCTGATCCAATGTATTTTGTAAAAATTTGTCCTTTCAAAATATAGCATTTTTGCTTAATATTTTTACCTACTTAAGTTTCCTAATTTGCCTTCCACTGTCTTGAAAGCCTTGGAGCTTTTGTTTGTTTGTTTGTCTTTTAATATGATTCTTTTCTCACTGTTTGGAAGCTATATCAAAACCTAACATTTATATACATTAAAATATAAGAGAAAAGACTTCTGCTTTTAGTCAAAAACGAGATAAAGGAGCCTGGATTGACCTTCTCATCTGAATCAAGTACATTAAAATAAAGCAATAAAATACAAAATGATAGTATTCAAGGCAATAGATATTAAACAACAAAGGAAGGGAATCTCTGACAGACAGAAGATGAAACAGCAAGGTGGCTAAAGTTTCTAAGGCAAAGTAACAATGGGAAGAAAGCTACACGGGAGGAGAATCCCAGAGATGTGCATTGAGTCCAAATGTAACATTCAGCAGAGTAATGATGGAAGCATGCATGCATGCAAGGAAACTGTCAGAAACTGTGGAAAGAGTCATCTAAAAGGATATTGAAGCAGAGCTCCCAGCACTCGCATAGGAATGGGAAAAATACCTGCTTCCACCAGCCAGACTAAAACGTCAAAATTCACAGAGGATTGGCTAGTGTATTAACAAGCATCTTGTTTTAGTGGTGAGGAGAAATTAGACTAGATTAAAATGGTCTTGTCTTGCTTAACAAGTCAACTTACATTTTTAAAAACAAGCAAATTTAGTGCATCTCAGAACCAAGGTAATATAACTATACCTAATATAAGAATAATGTAATATACACATATTGCATAATATATATTGAATATATATGGTATAACATATGGAGTATATGATAATAAATTATTACATTAAAATAGATTTTAATATAATATAAATAAAATTCATTCTATTATAATATATTCCATGTTATAACATGTATATTCTATATATGTGATATGTGTATTAGCTACATATATTACGTTATAGGAATATAATAGGAATAATACCATATTTTCTGACCATAAGATGCACTTAGGTTTTAGGAGGAAAACAGGAAAAAACTTTTTGAAGGAAAACATGTGGTAAAATATTTAATAACGTCCTTTAAAGCAGAAATGCTATAGCAAGCCAGGTAAGCTACATTTGGACTACAAGATGCACCCCCATTTTCCTCCCAAATTTGGGGGGCATGCATCTTATAGTCTGAAAACCTGGTATATTATAGGAATATGCAAGTACCTAGCTCACAGGAAGATTTACTTTATAATGCCTGGTATCCGTGGGAGAGTAGAATCCAAAGAAACAGGAAAATGTAACATAATGATAAGAAGAAATAATTAATGGACACTCACCTAGAACTAACACAGATGTTAGAATTATCAGTAAACAGCATTAAAGGGTTATTATAACTGTATTCCATATTGTAAAAAATAAATAGAAGCAAAGAAGATTAAAAAGAAAAAAATTCAAACTTCTAGAATCCAAAACTAAATTAACTGAGTTGAATAATACATTGCATGTGATTATTCTCAGATTAGATATTAGAAGAGAAAATAATAGTGAAATCAAAGTATAGCAATGCAAATTTTTCAAAATAATACATATCAAAAATAAAACTAAGAAATAAAAACACTGAGGAAGCAACCTAATGTGTGTCCCATTGCAGTTCTGAAAGAGTACAGAGAAAGTAGACAGAAAAGACTTTTGAAAAAATAATGAAAAAAATATTTCCAAATATAATGAAAATCATAAGTGTAAAGATTGAAGAGACTAAAACAAAAGACAAGATTCAGGAAGAAAATTTCACCAAGGCACAGCATAATCTAACTGCCCCCAAACAGGGGCAAAAATCTTTTTTGTTTTTTAAGTTTTTATTTATTTGTTTCTTTTTAGAGAGAAGGGAAGGGAGGGAGAAAGAGAGGGAGAGAAACATCAATGTGTAGTTGCCTCTTGTGCACCCCCAACTGGGGACCTGGCCCTCAACCCAGGCATGTATGTGCCCTGACTGGGAATTGAACTGGCAACTCTTTGGTTCACAGACCAGAACTCAATTCACTGAGCCACACCAGCCAGGGCAAGATCAATAAATTATAGGACAAATTTATTGTCCTATAATTAGGACAATACATTTTTTAAATTTATAAGATAAAAATTTTAAAAATACTGTCCTATAATTAATTATAGCTTCATAATTAGAATATATTACAAATTTATAAAATAAATTATTTTGACAATTAGGTTAAAACATCTTACAAAAATATATATGTAAGAATATCATAGTAATGTAGAAATTTTATATTTCTTGAACATGCTAGTCTTCAGGAATTCAATTGTTTATATTAATATCCTTTTTCCGTTCTTCTCTGTTCTGTGCAGGCCACTTTTAAAACATGTAATTTTAATGTACACAGAAACATTAGTATTCAGTATTGTGCAGTAGAATTTAATCAGTTGAATAGACAAAAGCTTGTATTTCTGCGCCCACAAAGTGATGGGTGGTTTTTAAAGACTTCTTTTCTCACACAGCTATCAATCAAAGTGACAGTGTTCTTTAGATTAACTTTGGGTTCCCTGGCACAAATTAATTAATCTGTCCACTACTTCCTATCTCAGTGTTTCAATCAGCCAACAAATAAGCCAATCAAGATTTCAATTCTTTGCTGATTAGCCAATAAACTGTGACAGCGGACTTGTGGCAGGACTTCTGGGACTCTCATAGAAACTTATTTATAGATGTAGCAAATGCTGTGATCAGTCCCTAAACCACAAATAAGAAGAACATCGTGTTTTCTTCCCAGTTACTTTCATCAAGGCAAAGAACTTTTTCAGGTAGAAATAACACTGTTGGAACAACTAGTTGCAAGGATTCTGTCCTTGTAGTTACATTAATAACATGTTGGTGATGCTGTTGCTTTATTAGCTCCAAATTGTTAAATGCTATTGTGTTTTAGAATTTAAATAATTGCTTTTGTTCAAATGAAAGGATGCATGCTAGAGCTGTCATTATTTCCTCATTGTCAAGAGTTCTTCTGGATAAGAATCCTAAGTACTCTTTATATCAAAATAGTACCTCCTGCTTTTGATATATTATATATTTATGTTTTCAAATATTTGTATATTTACAGTATGTTGTAAAATTTATCTGATATGAGTGCCACCTCCCCCCAGTTTTTCTGATTGGGAGACTAAACCCGACAGGGGAGAGACTATAGACTGGGAGTCAGAAATACAGGGTTAGTCCAGATTTTGCTGGTAATAAGTTGTGTCAGCTAGAGAAAGTCACTTAATTTGTACAAGCTTTGGTTTTCTCTTGTGTGGAATCAAAGGTGTAGACTAAATAACCTCCAAAATTTGATGGCCCAGCAAAACACACTAGTGCATTTTTTTCTTATAAGGACAATTTTTCTTCTCTTTGTTTTTATCATAACTTTTTAAGTTTGTCCAAGTATCAGTCACTTCATGAACTCGACGCTGAGCAGTAAGCAAATGTAACATGAAGTCTGTGACCTTTTGGTCCCACATTAGACTTCGCATTCAATTTCGTCACCTTTTTCTTGGAGAGCAAGCACGGAAGGCCATAAAAGGAAATATCCTGTTCCTCCAAGTAGAGGGGTGCCAACTGTAGCTCCTGACTGTCCATGACCATCACCATTCCAATCTTCTATCCCTTCTCCTTCATATTTTAAAGACTTTAGTTCCTGTATAATAGTCTTTATGTTAATGCCCGCTCCTGTCATCTTACAAAGTGGTCCATCATTTCCCTGACATCTTTGTTCCTTGATGTAATTTTTTTTATTAATTTTTAAAGTATATTTTATTGATTATGCTATTATACTTGTCCCAATTTTTTCTCCCCTTTATTCCCCTCCTCTCTGTATTCCCCCCATTTAGCTCATGTCCATGGGTCATACATATACGTTCTTTGGCTTCTACATTTCCTATACTATTCTTACCCTTCCCCTGTCTATTTTGTGCTTGCCTATTATGCTTCTTAGTCCCTGTAACTTTCCCCCTCATTCTTTCCCTCCCCCTCCCCACTGATAACCCTCCATGTGATCTCCATTTCTATGATTCTATTCCTGTTCTAGTTTGCTTAGTTTTTGTTTTTATTTTTTAGGTTCAGTTGTTGACAGTTGTGCGTTTGTTGTCATTTTACTGTTTGTGTTTGTGATCTTCTTCTTTTTCTTAGATAAGTCCCTTTAACATTCCATTTAATCAGGCCTTGGTGATGATGAACTCCTTTAACTTGACCTTATCTGGGAAGCACTTTATCTGCCCTTCCATTCTAAAAGATAGCTTTGCTGGATAGAGGAATCTTTGATGTAGGTCTGCCTTTCATGACTTGGAATACTTCTTTCCAGCCCCTTCTTGCCTGCAGGGTTTCTTTTGAAATATCAGCTGATGGCCTTATGGAAACGTCTTTTTAAGTAACTGCCTCCTTTTTTTTTTTCCTGCTTTTTAAGATTGTCTCCTTATTTTTAACTTGGGTAACTTAATGATGATGTGCCTTGGTGTGTTCCTCTTTGGGTCCAATTTCTTTGGGACTCTGGGCTTCCTAGACTTCCTGGAAGTCTATTTCCTTCACCAAATTGGGGAAGTTTTCTTTCATTATTTGTTCAAATAAGTTTTCAATTTCTTGCTGTTGTTCTCCTTCTGGCACCACTATGATTCAGATGTTGGACCATTTAAAGTTGTCCTGGAGGTTCCTCAGCCTCTCCTCATTTTTCTGACTTGTTTTTTTATTCTGTTCCGGTTGGATGTTTATTTCTTCCTTTGGTTCCAAATCATTGATTTGAGTCCCAGTTTCCTTCCCTTCACTGTTTGTTCCCTGTATTTTTTTCTCTTATTTCACTTAGCATAGCCTTCATTTCTTCCTTCATTTTGCAACCAAGCTTAATCATTTTTGTGAGCATCCTGATGACAAGTGTTTTGAACTCTGCATCAGACAGGTTATCTATCTGCTCATTGCTTAGCTCTTTTTCTAGAGTTTTGATTTGTTCTTTCATTTGGGCCATATTTCTCTGTCTTGGCACACCTATTCCTTTGGTGTAGTTTCTAATGACAATTTTGTCCACATGACCTTAGTCAGCTATCTCCATTTTTATACCAAAATGTGAATTCTTTTTGAAATTTCTGTTTCAAATATTTTGCCTTTACACCAACTCTCCCCTCTCCTTCCATATAATTTGCTCCAGAGCATTTACAACTAATTTTTTTGACTTTATAAAAAATAATGATTGTAATATATTGTTTATGATATTAGTCACAACCTTGAAATTCCCCACCTCTCTTACCTCCCACTTATATTGCTTTGCAATATCTCAATCTATACATTTTTTGTGTTCAGAATTTTTATATGGTTCACTTAACATTGCCTTAAAAAAAATCCCAAACCCAGTTATTCTTTACTCTTAACCTTGCTTTCCCACTTTCTATGATGGTACTTCTCCATCATCATCCAGAAAATATAAACCAGAAATCTGAAACTCCCTTATTTTTCCACCAAGAAATCTATTTTCACTTGTATAAGTACCCAACTTCTCTTTCTTCCCTTTATAATAAAAAAGGTATTACTACTCAAATCCTATTCTCTGCATTTCAGTCCTGGGCCTAATTCTCTCTCTTCTCTGAATAGATCTTGTATATTTTTGGTGATTTTTCTTATTTCCTGCATTTTATTCATTTCTTCTCTACTGAGTCAGCACTTGATATCCATAAGTACTTTACTATGTCTTATAAAATTAAACAAAAAAATCTAAAAATTAGGGGCACTTCTTCTTTAACAAACAAATTAGTTTCACTCTTATAAAAATTTCTTTGTTCCCTGTCACGCCCTGTTATTTTCAATCTATTCCTCAAGTCTCCTACACACTTCATTCTAGTCTATCTTTTAAAAAAGTTCTTATACACCACTCTTTTAAAATCACTCTTAATCATCAAATGCCTCATTTTGCCAAATCCAAATGACACATTTCTGTTTCTATTCCACTCAGCATATGAGCTGCTCTAAAGCTTTCATGTCAAGTTTCCATTCTGTAGCAGCCATGGAAACATGCCACTCAGATCTTCGTTCAAGACAGAAACTGCCATTTGGCTGTAATATAAATAAGTAAGTAAATAAGTAAGTAAGTAAATAAATAAATAAATAGAAATTAGCTGACAGTACTCAGCTCCAGTGACTTCAAGATCTGCTTTAGCTTTCAAGATGAGAAGTCTTCCCAGGCAGCCCCCACTCAATGACTGTGGATGGTAAGAGTGCCAGAGTCGAGCCACTTCTACCAAATGTATATTTCTTTAAACAGGAAATTTATCATTCTCTATTAGAGACTATTTTTATTCCTTTGCACCACTAATAAAAAGGCACAAAATAGTTTACATCATCCTATTTAGCATGTGTGTATGGGTATGTGTGTGTGTACATTTTTCCCCACTGCCTCCCAACTAGATAGCACAGATGCCATTGAACAGAGATCTCTTAGAAGGTCTCAAGGAATCCTCATTTATAACACAACATTCATAATACATTCCAAATAAATGTTTATTAAATTGATGAATGAATGAGAGAGCCAATAAATATATCAATTTTTATAATTTTTCTTTCAAAAATTAATCTGAAATTCCTCCAAAATTTTAATATCTGCCTCAGGCATGGTAAACAATTCAAATTGAATGTAAATTACAATGTTGCCTTCTTCAGTTTTTACTTATTTGGTTTTTATTTTAAAATATTTAAATTTTAAATTTGTTTTATTTTATTTAATAAGCATATAAAATTTTAAATATTTTCTAGGTCTGTGGCTAGCTTATATAGGAGATACTGAAAAGCAACAAGCAAGTATAAAAATCAATTACACTGTCAACTTAGTCTACTAACTGGAAATGATTTCCTCTCATCACACACACACACACACACACCTACACACACAGTAAGATTTGCCTCAAACCTGATTTTGAATGAATCACAACTGTTGAGAAATCGTGGAGAGCAAGCACGGGTGTGTGTATGTGTAGGAGTAGCAGCGTTCCCTCCAGTCTGTCAGGTTACTGATGTTACACCCTCCTGTCCCTGTTTTCACTGTACTTGACATTGCACAGAAAAAACAAAAACAAAAAATGCAAACAAGCAAACAAAAAAACCCTCTGGGTATAAAGGAAGAGAAATGACAACACAGAGAGACTAAATCTCCTATTGAACATAAAGAAAATGAAACTAACATTTTAAAGATGTTGTTTTGCTCAAATGAAAAAAAAAACAAACAACTAAAGTTAAATCAGATTACCAAATACAATGAAAAAGCCTAATAGTAAATGGTAGAAAGTCTAGGAATAGACTTTCTTATTAGTTATATATAGCTGAGAAAATGTACTTTTGTGTTAAAATTCAATTTCTAATGATTTTTATAGTATTTAAATGACTTCCCAAAACAAAGTTTACATTTAAGTTATTCTTACTTTTACAATTAGATCCAAAGCATGCAGCACATTATTACAATGTTCCCATCATTTCAGAAATAATATTAATATGATAGCCAGAGGGAGAGGGGGACAGGATGCAGGTGGAGGTGGGCAAAGATGGGGGAAATGGGAATGGAAAGAGGCTTTGCTTGGGGCAATAGACACACGATGTAGTTTGTAGATGATGTTTTATTGATGTAGACGATGTTTTACACTTGAAACCTGTACCACAATAAATTCAAAAAATAAAATCAAAAAATTAAGAAATAAACAAAATAAAACTTTCTAGGCATTGAAAAGAAGAGTAATTATGAAACATATTTAATATAACTCAACTTAAGAAATTATGAACTATAAGACAAGTACATTTATATAATTTATTTACATTAAGTGTTTTAATCCTAATCTATTAAACACCATGCCTATTAATCAGCAGATGTTGGCATAACACAGATAAAGAGAAAAAGGCATTCTAACTAAACTTTTTGGTATAAATCCATTGAGTAACATTTTTCATTGTCTTTTTCTGATGTTATTTTTGTTTTATTTTGTGTATGTGTTTGGGTTTTTGTTTGTTTTGTGTATCATGTTACAAACTAATAAAATCGGTTCTTTCTTTTATAAATTCCTTAAACATATAGGGAACCATAAAGAAGAATCTGTATATAGTTCTCCTTCCATATTGGGGGGATTTGGTTCTAGGACTCTCTAACGATAGCAAAATCCCACAAATGTGCAACTCCTTTATATAAAATGGTATTGTATTTGCATGTAACCTATGCACATCCTCCCATATACTTTAAATCATCTCTAGATTATTTATAATACTTAATAATGTAAATTATATGTAAACAGTTGTTTTACTGTACTGTATTGGGAATAATGACAAGAAAAATATGTCTGTACATGTTCAGTACAGTCTTAAGCACGGTAGGCCAAACTACATAGGACGTATCAGCAACAATAAACATTTCTTAGAATATTCTCAACCTGAGATGGTTTAAATCCAGAGATGAGGAACTTGCGGATATGGAAGGCCAACTGTATTTCCTAGAAATTTTAATTGAACTTTGGGTACTGAGAAGACATAGGCTGTTAACTAGTTTCCCAGGAAGCCATTTACAATAATACTCAAATATGCTTAAAAATTACCTTGCAGCAATCATTCAACTTGTGTTATCTCATGATTATAAATGAATGAACTGAAGAAGATTCAGTTCAGTTTGATTAAGCATCCCAGGAAGAGCGGCCTTTTGATGTAAAGAGTAATTAACCAGCAGATAGAGGCTAATGGATGTCCCGAAACCCCTAAAAGCTGTGGGTTTCCTTCCATCAGAAAGAGAAGACATTCTATGCCATCCGAAGCAACCAAAAAAGAACCTATAAACATCAATATTTTTATACCTTTTTATATAACACCAAACTCATGATTGCCTACTGGAAAAATTACCTGGTTCCAATATAATTAACCAGAAGTTTCATTTCATCCCATTTTTTTTATAGATAGACTTAATTTATAGGTGTCAAGTTGTGAAGAAATAAACTGATTATCCACAAGCACCCATGGCACTGGGTCAGGGCTTAGGACTAACACAATCCAGAGCCAAAGTGAGAAGACTGATGCATAGTAAGTGTGTGTATATTTGTGGTCAATATAGATCAATTTGCACAAACTGGCTGATATAAGAGTAACAATGAAAGAGACATATTGAAGATATGCCTTTAGCGAAATGCAAATTCTTAACTTAATATTGTTTAATATATTTTAAGGTATCACACCTGGGTTTTCAATGAATATATATATGTATATATATTAATATATATGAATATTGCTAATAAAATGAAAATTTGATATTCTTGCTATATTATAGACTAGAAATTTCTCCCACTAAAAGACACCTAAACAAAATAATGTTTATGTAAGATAAATTTTCTGAGGCCCCAAATCCCCAAAGGAGCAACTTTTAATTTGATGTAAATCATAATCACAGTACTCTTTATTGGTCAATCAGTGTTCAGTTATCGAGTGCAAAATTCACTTAAGCTAACTGAAATAGAAAGTGATTTATTACACGGTATCAAATGACTAAGAGACTGTTTGGATGACCTAAAAAAACAAGCTATTATTTGAACACCCAGAAATCACTTTTATACCACATTGTAGGATTCGGCCACCTATCCTTAAAATTTTATTAACAAGGAGATCAAATATAACCACCCATAATCCATATCATAGGTGCATATTACTAAGAGACAGATAATACTATAACTTCATATTAAAATTAAGCAAACAAAAACCAAGATTCAGCAAAGTCATCTCTGGGGCTCACATTAGAGCAGAGAATCAAGAGGCATCTACAAGAAAAAGTGGAGACAGAACTGGAGGCCTAGGGGTGGGAATTATAGCTCACTCTCAGAAGAGAAAATTCCACTGTCTAAATTGTGTATCCCCTAAACTCATATGCTCTGGTCCTAATCCCAGTACCTCAGAATGTGACTGTATTTGGAGATAAAGCCTTTAAGAGGTAATTAAGTTGTAATGAGGTCAGTGGGGTAGGCCCTAATCCAAAATAACTCGTGTCCTTAAAGAAGAGGATATTAGGACACAGACACACAGAAGGAAGACTCTGTGAAGGCACAGGAGGAAGCCTGGGGAGAGGCCTTAAGCCAGTCTTGCTGATGCTTTGACGTTGAACTTCTAGCATACAGAATTGGGGGAAACTATGTTTCTGTTGTTTAAACCATTGAGTCTCCATTTGGTCTGTAGCGCTTGGATGTGGCTACCCTAGCAAACTAAGGTACCTACTGCATTGAGAAATACACAGAATAGTTAGTTCTGAGACCTGGTAAATCAGAGCACTAGCTACTATGACAGGGATTGCCAACCTTTTTACGAAAAGGACCACACAGTAATTATATTAGTCCATACGGTCCCTTTGGCAGCACTCAACTCTGCCGTTGTAACATAAACACAGTCTCAGACAATATGTAAACAAATGGAAGTGGCCGTGCTCCAGTAACATATTATTTACAAATATAGGTGCTGAGCTGGATTTAGCTCCTGGGTTATAGTTTGTTGACTCTTATATGAAAGAATCAATAAGGATTTAAGGTTGAAAAAATCAGAGGTGCCAGTCTTAATAATTTCTTCATATATGCTATAGAAAACCTGTGAAGAATAATTTAAATCTCGAACTAAATTTTGTACTGTTAATAAGAGCAGTTGGTTAAAAAGATCAAGGCCAATTCTGAGGTTGTCCAAGGTATATTAAAATGTCTTGCTCATAGCTAATCAATATTTTCAGATATCAGAAAAGCTATTTAGCTATTAAAATGCAATTGATGAAAAACGTGTTTCTTTCAGAAAGCTTTGTACGTAATATTATATGTGATGGAATATTTGAGCACCAGGAAAGAAATTCAATCCTGGATAGTAGACAGAGTTTGTAGCAGGCCAGTGCTCCTGCTAAAAGCAACTAAAAATATACACATTTACAGAAATTATTTCTTCAAAGGGTCAGAAAGCTAACAATATTAATGACGTTGTGGCAAGCAATTGTTTTAGGTAAGATACAAAGAAAACTGATAATAAAAACATTGAAAATTATGCTTCATTAAATTTAAGTTTTTCTGAAAAGAAAATTCACAGAATAATAGTAGTAAATAAATATAATACGGTCAGAGAACATAAAACATTGCTAAAGCTCAATCATAGGAACAAAAACAACCTCATAAAAATGGATCAAAATTTTAAATAGACAAATCAGCAAACAATACAAATGGCAAATAAATTCATGAAAAGATTCTCGGCATCAATAGATACAGAGCAATTTCAATTAAACCCACAATAAGATACAACTGTGTATCCACTACACTCTCTAAAATTCAAGACCTATAATGCAGCATTTTGGTGAAGATTTAGAAGAACTAGAACTCTCACGTGTTCCTACTGAGAACACAAATAGCTCGAAACAGTTCGGCAGTTTTTTAGAGTTAACATTAACTCATAGTGATTTCACTTCTAGGTGTTTAGCCTAGAAACATGAGGAAAAATTAACATTTAAAAAAAAGGAAATCCTAAACAAAATATTGGTAAACAAATCCAGTGATGTATAAATGGAAAAATTAATTCTATATATTTCACAACCAAATGTGAATGATAAAACAATAGAGCTTTGGTAGAAAACACAGGAAAATATCTTTGTGGTCTTGGAGTAGAAAAATATTTTTTTTAATCTGATAAGATTATTTATTTATTTTTAGAGAAAGAGGAAGGGAGGGAGAGAGTGAAGGCGAGAAACATCAGTGTGTGGTTGCCTCTCACATACCCCCACATGGGAACCTGGCCCGCAATCCGGGCATGTGCCCTGACTGGGAATCGAACTGGAGACCCTTTGATTCATAGACCACACTCAATCCACTGAGCTATATGACTCAGGTAGAACAATATTTTTTAAAACATACAAAATAACTAACTATAAGGAAAACTTTGTAAAACTGGATTATTTTAAGGTTATGACACTATTGATAGTGAAAATGGAACACTATGTTTGTGTGGAGAGGTGAAATTGTCAATGTGTATATATTATTAATGACTCATATTTGGAATAACTTTACAAATATCTTATACATTAATATGAAAGACAGGAAACCTAACAATAGTCCGGGCAAAATCGAATCCAGGCATTACATACATGTATGTGCACACACACAAACACACACAGACTTTGCAAAAGGTCAGTGGACATGTGAAAAGATATTGCATTCTTATTGGTCATCAGGGAAATACAAATTAAATCACACAGTGATACCACTGACTGGAATGGCTAAAATAAAAAAAAAAGGTAGAGAACATCAAGTTGTTGGGAACCCTCATATATATAATTGATGGCAGTGTTGGAAAAATATATTTATCTACTTGCACATATATGGAAGTAAGTATCTGTATTTTATATACATACCCAATAGAGAGCACATACCTATAAAACAAACTATTTGTACAAAAAAGTTCACAGTAACATTATTTTAATAACTCAAAACTGGAAACTCATGCCCATCCTCCAAAGCAGTAGAATGGGTGGATAAATTGTTGCATATTCCAAAACTGGGATAGAAGACCACAGCAATAAGAATGAATGCAACACTATTACATACGACAATACGGATACATCTCAAAAATATAATGTTGAGTGAAAGGATCCAGACACAAAATAATACACAGTGCTAAAGCTCACACTCATAAAGTTCAAAAGCAGGCAATGCTAATTGGTGGTTTAAGAAGTAATGGTAGATATTTTTGGGAGTGACTAAAGAGGGGAATGGAATACTTTGGGGTTCTCTTTCTGATCTGGGTGTTAGACAGTTATGTTTTACTTTGTGAAACTTATCAAGCTGTGCACTTATGTATGGTATGCATATTATTCTACTGTATGTGATACTTCAATAAAATTTTAAAAATAGAATAAGTACTATATTTAATTAAAAATTAAACATATAAAATCTATGAGGCCATAATAAAAAAACAGAAAGCCATTTACAATCAAATAAAAACATATTTTCACCATTTTAAGTAGCTTTTATATCATATTTTTACATTAGAAAATTGTTAGTTAAGAGGAATAAATGAAATATTTATTCTTCCTTTCTAGTAACCAAATAGCTTTACATGGCATGGGAAAACTCTTTTTTTTTTTTTTACAGAAGAGTACAGTCCAATAAATGTGAAGGAAAGAAAGTCTTAGAAACATCACCATTTTATGGTTACTGGATGAAAAGTTGATGGGAACAGATTTTTCTCAGGATACAAAAATATCACCCCACCCAGCACCTCTAGTTGCAAGGGAGAAAAGCAGGTGACTTTACAGGGGATGACTAAAGCTATGGTGATTAACTTGGGCAGCACGGTGACTGGGAAGACAAAACATTGTGTGCCTTCCTATGTGATGCGGTAGGAAATACAAAATACATTCTTGCCCACAATCTTTCCCTTGAATCAAATAGAGGCCTTAAATCAAACTTCCACTTTATACAAAATACAGGGATTTAAGACTGAATGTTTGTTTCATTCTCAAATTCGTATGTTGAATCTCTAACTGGTATAAGGAGGTAGGAACTTCGAGAGGCGATTAGGTCATGAAAGCAGAGCCTTCATAAATGAAACTAGTGCCCTTATACAGGGACCCCTTTTCTGCCATGTGAGGAGGCAGCAAGACGACAGTCAGGCCATCTGTGACCCCAGCAGTGGGCTCTGATCCTCATCAGACACTGATTCTGCCAGTGTCTCGATCTTGGACTTCCCAGCCTCCAGAACTATGAGAAAGAGTTTCTGTTGTTTCCAAGCCACCCAGTGTATGGTACTTGCTGTAGCAGACCAGACTAGGATGACAGGAGTAGAGAGACATTATGGTGGGTATTTGGGAACTTTAATGCAAAGTGTATATTAGATTATATTAATGAATAAATAATTGTGTCAAAGTTTTGTTAGATGTGATGTGGTACTGCTTTTAGTACTAACATCCTTATTTAGAAAAGCATAATAAAATATTTCATAGTGAAGATTCATAATATCAATATTTCACTTAAATATTTTAGAAAAATTGAAGATATAAATATGGAAAAAATGGAAACAATTATGTAATTGAGGTAATGAGCATATGGATGTACATTTCATGATTTGTCTATATTCATGAGGGATATTCTAATATTTAGGGAGAGTATGTTTCCCAGAGATTTTAACAAATGTCCCAAAGTCAGTTCATTATCATATATACATAATCTAGTAAACTATAGATTTCTATGTTCTTGCTAATGTTTCTAGCTTATATTTTGTGGCAAGATGTGTATTGCTAAGGTTATTTTCAATATTTCATCTTTTGTATTTTGAATCTACAAATCTGAGGTGATTTTGATATTAGATGTCATTATTGGTTACATTCATATTCCCTGTCTATAGAGAAAAAAGCCTCATCCCTATATATATGTTAAATTTTATATATGATTCTGTTCACTTTCATCACATGCTTGTAGACTTGATGTTTCACAAAGCAGTTAAACTTATGGGAACTGACACTTTTTTCTGCTGTTTCCACTGCTTCCTATTTTTTTCCAGAATTCCCGTGTCACATAGCTGTGTGACGCGGCAATGCTACCACCAATGAGTGACTTGAATAATTTATTGACAAAATCAATAAATTATGTATTGGTACAGATAAATCTAAATGCTAACCTAATTGCAGATTTATTTAAGGTTTTTGTTTTTGTTTTAACATAGTCATGAGGGAGTAAAATTGCCTATCAATCTCTTCATTTATTATCAACAAGACTGACAAATAAAACCTTAATCCATAATGTCATCATGCCAAAATAAATTTTACAAGATAACGTTACACTTTATTTTATGTTTAACACTAAGAGGATGATAATGTTCTCTACTATTGATGTTAAGTACAGATTCCAATGGAAAGTATCTTCTTCTTTGCTTGTTCTCCAGTAATCCATTGTCTATGAGTTCTCAAGAGTCTCTCATGTCTTTAATTCAAGGAGTTTGTTTGATACCATAACTGTCTGGGTGAATGAAGAAGATACATGCTTCTGAGGTAGACTGAAATAAAAAAGAAAGAAGAAAGAAAGAAAGGGAAGAAAGGAAGAAAAGAATGAAGGAAGGAAGGAGAAAGAAAGGAAGGAAAGAAAGAAACTTACAGTTGTTGGCTTGTATTGGAAATTTTCCCAGACTGTAAGTTTCTTATTCTAGCATTAAAATGTAGCTAAATTCATAGTCTTAGCCATAGCTTGGATTTATTTCTAAATTTAGTGTCTGGGAGAAATACTGCACAAAATGTATTTTGCGTTTTGCATCATTTACTTCATATTTAGTGTGAGAAGATGAAGTATTTTCCTTCAGACATGTGTGTGTACATTCCTGCTTTCATCTTCTATTACTCATTATCTTTCACTGTTTTATAAGAAAACTAAATAAAAGGAAAAAATGGATCTGCTACATTAACTCACATTGATTCAATGCTAACTACAGCCAAGGCTGTTAAAGTGAATAAGTAATTACCCCATTGTGAGTCCTTCCAAAACAAATGCCTACACACCCAGAGTAGGCTGATTGGCCCACAGGCTGATGTTCTGGTTTTCAAAGATCTTAGAAATGCTGAATCCTCCGATAATTTGCTCAGTATAGATTTGTGTAGCATTTAAGCTTTAAAAATTTATATATCCATTGGTTTTCTACTCTGTGTTATCAAATACCTTTTGTGCTAAGGAAGTTTTAGTATCAAAGAAAAGCTAGTGATTGAATACAAAGGCACAGCACAAGGTAGGGTAGGAAGAGCCAGCACCTACTGAGCACCTACTGTGTCTGCAATGTGATGCGTTTTCACAGAAGTTATTAATAGAACAATACTGTGAGGTAAAACACCACTATTCCCCTGTAGCAAATGAGGTGACAGAGACAAAAGCATTTAAGCAATTTTTGAACAGGACGCTTAAGCCACGTCAATGTCATTTGGACCCCAACTTATTTCCACCCATAAGCTCTTAAATATCAGCAAATAGTCAAATAATTTATACAAGTAAAATGCCACATGCTATCTTTTAGTTCAGCTTAGCACTTTTCGAACACCATCTTTTTATCAGTATTTTGTGCCCCAGGTACATGAGAGGAAAGATACTCTTCCTGCCTAGAGCTGGCTCACACTGCATTCAGTAAAACCAAGGAAACAAATAAATATAACGACTCATGCCACAGTGGAAGTTGAATGCCCGGAAAGAAAAGGATATAAATAAAAATGTCAGAAGAGTCAAGAAATTACGCAGAGTCAGTGATCTCTAAGTGAAACAGTTTATGATGGAAAAGAATCTGCTAATTAGAAGAGGGACCGCAGGGGTGTCCAGGCACTGATATGCCAAAGCACAGAGCATAAAATCCCTTGTCACTTGTGGAGAACAAGTAGGAATTTGATTATTCTGTAACCCAATTGATGGGAGCTTACGGCAAGCACGGTCTTTATAATGGGGCTTATGCACAGTAGTAAGGAGATTGAACTTTAATCTGCAGGTTGAAACTATTGAATAATGTCACTATTGTACTGAAACATGAAGATTTTTTATTTCAGAAATCTTACTCCAGCAATGATATGCATAAAGGGAAGAGGGGCCACTAACCACAGGCAGTAAGATCATTGGGGAGACTATAAAAGGTTGAGTTATTTCTGATTTTCTTTATGTATCAATTTCTTCATTTGTTGTCCTCTCTATGGTATTTAGCAACCTTTATGTTCAAAACAATTCTCCTATTTTTTTGTTCCCCTGATCTTACCAGAGTTTTTTTAAGGCACTGGTTGATGAGGAAAAATTGGGAGATGATTAAAAGAAGTTAGCAAGTAAAGGTAATTTCAAGAGGCTTGAATAAAGAAGGAGAAAAGTTCAGGGAGAGTTTACAAGGGCTGGAAGAGAGGCTAGCCATGTTCATATTCTGAGAATTCACAAGGGAAAAACATACAGGAGAGAAAAGGAAAGCACCTCAAGTAAACTAGGTAACCAGGATAGAGATCACAAAAAAGGTTAAAATTTATTTTTAAATGATCATATTTAAAAAGTTATAGTCTCTCTTCTGTAATGTTTTAAATTCAATCAGTCATTTCATTTTTCCAGGCCTAGGAGATTGACATGAGCTCAGCTGAGAATGTGGGAAGAAGCCTAGGACTCTCCTGAACACTGACCGCCCTGAGCCCCGGAATAATAGATATGTGTCTAGCTCTTTGGGAAGAATTAAAGCAGACACCATTACCAGTGTTTATTAAAAAGATAATGAGTTATTTCAGCACTCATTGTTTTTGAAAACCATTCTGTAATCGCGGGTGTACAAGTAGTATGCCAGAGAAACTAAGAGCATGCGTGCCACATTCTTACTTGTAGATTTGTGAAGTTAATAGAGCGTATTTTATTTTTGTTTGTTTGTTTACTTGTTTATTTATTTAGTTTTTAGAGAGAGAGGAAGGTAAAAAGAACGAGAAACATTGATTTGTTGTTCCCCTTATTTATGCATTCACTGGTTGATTCTTGTATGTGCCCTGACAGAGATTGAACCTGCAACCTTAGGGTATCAGGATGATGTTCTAACCAACTGAGTTACCTGGCTAGGGCACACAATAAGTCATATTTTAAACTTGCTGTTCAGCTCAAGTATATTGCTTACATTGTTTTCCTTTTGTTTACTGTTTACTGATAGAATCTAGAAGAGATAACTGGGCAAAGTTTAGTGTAGTTATAAAAGCAGGAGCAAGTATTTCTTACAAATATTATCTTTTCAAGGTATTAGAATAAACAATTTGGAAAATAATCATTTCTTAGCTTTCTTTTTCAATGGAACTTCTAAAATTTATGTTGTATAATTTTTGTTGTTGTTGCTGATGCTATTGTGTGTTTGAAATGTCTGTTGAGTTCTTCCAATGTGTCAGGTAGAAGAAGCCAGGTGAGTTGGGTACATAATTTACTTAATCCTCCATCAACATTATGTGAGGTATTTTGTGGTATGTCAGGTTATTAATTAAGATCATGGAGTTCAAAACTAATATGGCTAGTACATTGTTCTGATAGTTCTTGTTATATATAGTAAAATTAAACTTAGAATCTTCATTTTTACTTATCTTGCTAACATATTTTATTGAATGCCTGCCATGTGCCAAGAAGCATGGTAATAGTAGTATTACCATGGTATTTAGTAGTGAGACAGGCACATATGGTCACTGTGGAAAAGCAATGCTTAGACAGCTCCAACACTGAGTTGTGTGACATAAACTGAATGCAAATTCCGTGATTGATGTAGCAGTTGTCATCACAAATGGAGACGTGTTCATAAAGGTGGGAGAGTGGAGGTGCAGTGGGAATTTTCGCTTTTAGGAATGAGAGTGTGCATTACACCAGCAAATGAAATTCCCTGGGTTACTTATGAAAAATGTGTGTACTTACAGTCATTATAACTTTCCCCCAAGGCACTTTTAGCAATATGTGACACTCAGGAGTGAGCATGTTGGTAAAATTTGGGGCAGGCCTTAAATATATGTAAGCATTACTGAGCTCTCTGGGAATAGTAAATTTCAGAGAGCCAGCTGCTGGGTTTTTTTCTGACTATATGCTTGTGTCTGTGATAGACATAGGACATAAAAGGAAGGGGGCAAAACTACACGACAGACATAAACACACTGGAAATCTTATCAGACCAAGGTTTTTATATGGGAGGGGAAGATATTACAGAAGAGTTAATTTACCTTCAAGAGTCAGAACTAATTTAAGTACCACTATGATTGAGCTGTTCCTAAATTAAAAACTAAATGATGGTGTCATGTCTTAGTTTAAATAGAATTATTTTGGGGATGGGGGTGGAGAAAGACTGATTTCATAATACTGATATCTTCAAATGGTAATCCCTGTTGGGAATTGCCCTGCCTGGTTTCAGAAGCTGTAACACCCCATGGCTAAGGCTGAGTGAGAGACCGTGAGACCCTAAGCCACTAAGGAGACAAAGCTTATCTCCCTGGCAGGGGCGCCACCTTTGCCCACTTTACTTCACCCTTCCTGGCCCCCAGTGCATGACCGGTTAGCCAATGACGAGTAAGATTCCTCAAGGGAGGGATGACTTAAGACAGGCACAGTCACCAAGGGACCACCAGGGAAAGACTTAGGGGACCATAGAAAAGGGGTGATGGACCTTCACCCCTTGGCTTTATCATAGCCTGAGTCCTCATTCTATCTCTAAGAAGTCTCCTAATCTCTTGGCTGCCTTACTTACTCCACCTGACTTAAGCCCAAAACAATGCCAGAAGTGGGTGTGGCCCTGTGCTGGAATGATGTGGTGGGGGGGGAAGGGGGGTCAGGCCTAAGAAAGAATGCATAAAATCCTGTGAAATCTGCTTTGCTAAGAATGCCCTCAATTGAAATGATAAGGATCCAAGCATAAAATGAGTTTGTTTCCCAAAGTTTTATGGTCCTTTGGTGTCACTCTGTCTGTCTGACCCTGACTCAGAATAAGCCCTTATAGTTTGAATGTTATCTATCCCTTGATCCTTACTGCCTGACAATGACTGATGAGGTTTACGTATACACCCTGCATTCCTCTGCAAACTAAACCCAATAAAAGCCCCACTGAGGAACAGGCTCAAGGCCTTCCTCCTGTGAGAGACTGGTCAGCCTTTCCTCCCCAAGCAGATCGTGTCTTGGTAGACTTATTCTCATCCACAGTGGCTGGAAGAGCTGTGCGGGACAGAGCCCCCCAGAAATCCTAACTAAAACTCTGCATTGGAGAAGCTATAAAATAGGCTACAAACACATGGATGTATATAAATTTGTTGGTGTATAAAATCTTGGAGTGTTTAATTGAAGTTATAAATGTGATTACTCTTAGTTTCTATCTATATGAGTGACTAATGGATATAAGTGATTTTGTGATGAGTCAGACACGCTGTTCAACCTCAGAAAATATGTAGTTTAATTTTATATTATTTAAGATAATATATTTTAGTTACATTAAAAATATTTAGAAGAGTGATTGTCTAATTAAGAGATAAGATATAAATTTATACAATCTTCATTTTTTTAAATCAGGCATGATGAAACCAAAGCTATAGTCTAAATATTATTCCTCTCACCTAAAAAATACAGTGTTGAGCATATTCATTATTTATGTCAGAACATACATAGTGAGACTTAGAATACTTAGAAATTTACTGAATTTAACTTTTTAGGACATATTTCAAAGCTGTTTTTTGAAGTCAAGTAGCAAAAACTGTACCTCTGGGCTACAAAAACATTTCAGTGAGCAGATGAATCTAATGATGTCATTATATCACTCTCTGTTAGGCCAGCAGCAGACTCAGAATTTTTATTTGAAATAGGTAAGTTTTCATGTGACTTCTCTTATCTTCAAATGCACATATTAAGAACCACTTTTTTTTCCTATCTTTTGGACTGATCTTTTATTGCTTAAAAAGTAACTTTGAACTTATATACATATTTAACGGGCTAAACCAGAGAAGCTAGTATGTGTTTACACAATATAATTACTGATAAAAAATGCTATCTTGCAAACTTGAGGCCTCATAATATCTATAATCTACTCTGAAAGCATATTTTTACAGGTATTGGTCTTACCCAGAACTTTTTATGTGAGTACTTAAAATGTACAAATACTAACATGAAAATATTTTGTCTATTATATGAATATTTTGCACATTCTTGCCATTTCTTAGCTGAGTTATTTTTTCCTAAATTATGATATTAAAAGTCAAAGAGACATATGATTGGATAAATCCATGCAAATATTTTTCATTTTTTGTCTTTTAAAGGGATTGGTTTCACCATTAGAATTTCATTATCAGAAACACCTAAAAGTGAGTTAATTCTAAAAAATAAAGACGTATTTTATAGTATTCCTCCCTAGTCGTACTTCTGTATAGCACATTAGAAGTGTCTCTGATAGAGGACTCAGAGTGCAGGACGCACATGTGATCACTTGAATGTTTATTGGAGACAACAGTGCCTACCCTGTAAACCGAGAGTTTGAGAGAAAACTAAGTGAAACAGTATGAGAAGTCTGTATAGTGTAGTATGTTGTGCACACCCAAAAGGAGTTATGGTTGAGAAAGTGGTGTTTCCCAAATAGTTCATCTACTCCTTCACATCTGCCAACATTTTACAAGTAAAGATGATTATCTCCAAATGATTGGCTTTGGGAAGAAGTGGTATGTGTCATTCAGAAGCAGGAGTGTGAAGAGACAGTACATAACCATGCAACTATCTATCACCCTTACCTAGTTCCTGGTGGAGTCTTGTTTTAAGTATGAGATGTAAGAGAAAAGGGATGAGTATAAAAAATGTGTCCTGAGCAATTAGAAAGATGGAGTTGCTAGCAATTAAGACGAGGAAGACTATGCATAGGACAGATTTTGAGGCAGATCTTTGGCGTTCAGTTTTGGACACAAAGTCAGAGATATCATTGAGGCTATTGAATTTATTAGGAAAGTCTTGCAGAGAATTGTGGACTGAGAAATGAATATGGAAGTTAACGTATGGTTGGTATCTAAATTTATGAGACTGAGATTCCCAAGGAATGCAATGCAGATCTATAGGAGGAATAGCGATGGAGCACTGGGTCACTCCAGCATTATGAGGTTAGATAGAAGAGGAAGAATTAGCACAAGTGACCAAAATATCAACCAGAAAGTTAAAAGAAATCCCAGAAAGCATGGTGTGCTAGAAGTCAAGCTAAGAGTATATCAAGAAAAGGGAAGTGTTAACTACATTAAATGATGCTGATCAATAGCTCAATGAAAATAAGGGATAAGAAAACGGACCTTTGAGTTAGCTTTGAGGTTCCCTGTTTGTATTATTGTATAGCACACCATCCTAAAGTTCAGGGCTTAAAACATGAATTTGTCATTGCCTCTTCTTGTTCTCTGTATGGACTTGTCTCTGATGGGTGATCCCTGCTTGAGATCTCTCAGGCAGTGGCAATTGGATGACAGTTGGAGCTGCAGTTGGATGCTCATCTTAAACCTTATGATAGGCAGAAAAGTGACTTTAAAATTTAAAAATGAATCATTTTAAATATTTCTATAGTAACATGGTAAAATAGAAAAGTTGAACTTTACTGTGATTTGCTTAAACTATCTGGATAACTAAAACAAATGCATAATTACATTTTTATTTGTAATGTGTATAATGCCCAAATTTATGTAATTCTTTGAGTATGAGAAAATGGACCTTGAATCTGAACTTCTTCCAATGCGTAAACTCCCTAATGAAGATAAATTAGGTGTGTCTTTAATCTGTTGCATTTTTTTCAGAATAACAAAAGGAGGATTTGTGATTGACTTAAGAGCCACTTCCGATCTCTTTGGTCACTCCCTGTGTATTTTTGGTTGTCTGTTTTTAAGATGGTCCCTGCATAGTGGCCTTCCCATAAACTTGAGTAGGTAAACAAATTTAAACAGCTTTCAGCAATCACATAAGTAACTTATAGGTACACATTTTCTCCTTATTTAAACCCAACATTTAATAAGCCTAAAACACACTGTTCTGTCGACCGCTGTAGCTGCTCACGCAACAGCATTACTCTCAGTGTTACGTACACTTGGAGCTGTCCTCTTCTCACGCCTCTGGGAAAAAAAGAAAAATGGATTATTCAAATGATTTAAAATCCTTTGAGACATGGGCCCTACAGCGATATTATAAATTTTGTTTTCACTCCAAGGTTAGTTGCAATGTTGGCCATGATTTAAAAGCTACGATTCTGTGGAAAATGGCAACGATATTGAGTTCTGAAAAATTGAATTGGTCTCAAGGTATTGGAGGATGACTAATAAATCTGCAACCTGATCCAGAAAATATTCTATACAACATATTTTTTCTTCGGGAAACACATGTGACAATTGTAAGTGTCACTAACGATAGCTGTTCGGTTTACTTAAATTGTGTATTTGGGAGTGATTTCATTCTTGTTGTGATCAACACCCACCTGTCTATGACAATTGCTTTGGATAAAGATACGAAGGAGTATTATTATTTTTTGTTTGTTTTCCATGCAGTGTAGCATTATATTTTTAATGTCATCTCCTTGCAAGAATTGGCAAGGTACTTTTTAACCACTAGATTTTGTGTAATTTCTTTAAGTCATGAAAGGGAATACTGTGTTTTCATAAGCTTCTCCCAGGAATGTGCCTTAAAATTTGCCATTTTATTACTCTACATCAAAATACATAAGCCCTTTTATTGAGACAAGAAAGAATAAGACATGTCTAAAACATAATATGAATGTAATGAAGAGATTCAAAGATGGAATTATGGTTTAAATACAAACCTATTAACCTGTATTTGACAAGGCTTTTTAGAGGTCTATTTTCATACAATAGTAATATTATTATCTGTCAGGCTATTTGCATGGGATATTTCCTCTTAAAAACATTCAAAACTCATCATGGAAACTTTATCAGTTTTATTTATTAAATTTATTGCTATACATGTAAATATTGGAGTTGTAAATAGCTTACTTACCATGTCTGAAAAAGGCTTTGGGATCCAGCTCAGATGCCTTCTCTCTCACAAAGGATCTCCCCTTGCTTCATCTCCACTCACATCAGTCTCTCCTTTAGATTGTCCAGTCTTTAGCTGCACAATTCAATTTTTATTATATAGAGTCCTAATTTTATTTTGCACCATATAAATAACTTTAAAAAATAGATGGTAAGTTCCATAAATCATGTCTAATGTTCCTTTAACTTCATATCCTACCTTCTTGGTGAAGATTTCATTGACCACACTAAACTATGCTGTATTTGTTTACTTCTTCAAAACCATGTAGCTCTTGTTACTAGTATTACACTTTACAGGTCCCATGTTATTAATGTTGTAATTCATTTCTCACATGGGCATATTTTATTTATATACTTCTTTTGAAAGTCAAATGAGAGCAGACACTAAGGCTTACATATTGAATAGAAAGAACATATGGCTCGAGGACTATTGAGATGACTTAAATGAATTATATTTGCTATGCACATACTTTAATAAAAAGCATATTGTGATATAAAGTATAAGTATGTTATTATTTCAAAACATTTTATCTCCTTAAAGAGTTTAAAATGAAGCAGGTGAATTCATAAAAAATGAACTTCTCAAATTATAAAATTCTATGTCATGAATAATTATGATAAAAAAGAAAAAATAACCTTCAACTAAATTAAAGATCATAAATAAAATTGTTTTAAATTGGTAAGAAAAAAGTGACAAAAATAACTTAAATATCTAACACTAGGTGATTGGTTAGATTGGAGCTGTAGTGTGTGTGTGATGGGTTACTATGAGATTACTACAAACTAAGGAGGACATGTAATGAATTTGAAAGGTCTGTATTCAAGATTTATTAAACTAGAGTGTTTTTTTAAGTAATAAAAGCAAGAAGCAGGGTGATAACCATCCTCTTTTTCCTGAGGCGGAGCAGTGTCCCGGGATAGGGACTTTCAGTGCCAGAACAAGGAAAGTCCCAGGCAAATGAGACTGTGTTCATCACCTAACAGGAGATCTATGTTAAATTAATGTGTGTGTGATGTGATTTGCTGTATACATATGTGCACATACCTACAGTATATTTATGTACCCCATGCATGCCCTTAAATATACATATCTTTTATATACACACACACTGAGAAAGACAAGGAAACAATGGATGTCTGGAAGAAAATATACCATAGTTTTATATGTGTGTGTGCATGTGTACACACACACACAGAAAAATCTCCATTGAAAGGTGGAGGCATATATGTCAACTTTGCTGTGTAACAAGCATCCTCAAAATCTCCAAGTTTTAAAATAATTGGAGATATTTATTTCAGCCTGAGAGAGGCCAGCTGGAACGTGGCTGGATTTGGCTTGGAGCGGAGCCAGCATTCTGTGCAGGTGTCTTTGCATGCTTCTCATTCTGGAGCCCGGGCTGACAGAAAAGAGCCCGTCTGGGGCCTGGCCACGCCACAGCGGACGTAAGGAAGACGAGGGAGTCAGCCTCAGAAAGCTTTTGCTCCTAAATGGCACATCTGCCCACATTCAACATGGTATTTCTTCCCCCATTCCAGAGGCCGAAGGAAATCCTAGCCAAGTGCAAATTCAGTGAGGCAGGAAAGATACTGTACCCTAAGAGGGAGCGGAGTGAATGTATGCCAGGAAGTAACCTAATATGCCGATTGAGCTATTGAATAATGTTTATTTTTTCAATTATACATTTTTCCCAATGTTCTAAACTAAAGATGTATTACTTTAATATTCAGAAAATATAATTTAAACTAAACAAAAACCCCCAAAGTCCTATTAAAAATATCCTACTCAGCATAGTAGAGACAAATGCTACCTAGTTTCTGTCTGTACAGAAAAATACTTTTCTATTATACTTTTATGCAAATAAAAGAGATGACTATATAAGTTTAAGGTGTAGGAAACAGAATACAAATTAAATGGTGCTAGAAACAGCATCTGACTTTGAGAAGAAGCTGTAATACTTTTACAGAGATGGGCGTGCTTGTATCCCAAGATCGAGGCTGTGTGTTATTTTTACGGTCCTTGGTTAAGGTAAGAGAAAGAGGGCAGTGTGGGAAGATCTTCATTCATAGTAGAAGGGGAAAGCTCATAAAAAGATGTTCTGTTCCTCTGGGACTTGGCGGAGAATAGTATGCAACCCTTATTGCTTTATCTGACAATTCTCTGGAGAAAGTATCCAAACTAATTCTTATGATTGAATCTCTTTAGTAGCAGCAAGTACTACTGGTTTAAAGATTAATTCCTGCTTCAAAAAAATGTGTTATTCAAATTCACTCCCAGGCAGCTCAGCTACTATAAAGAATATATTTGGGTTGGGGGAATCAGTCATAAAAGAATTCTTATGTTACCCAAATTGCCACTTCAACCCACCCACTCGTTTGTAATTGTTAGGCAAATGATGATAAAGAATTTGGCCCCTGACAGCATTTCGGCAATTAAACTTCTAATGTGTCAGGCTGCCAGCTGTGGAAATGGGCTTCTTGGCTTCTATTTTTTAGATACTTATAACAATATGTTTAATTACTGAACCATAAAACAGACAAAACTAATTAAGAGATGGGATGCTAGGCTGATGGTGCAGGTGTGCATTTGGTCATGACCACTGCCCCTGGTGAGTCTTGCCAGGGCACTTTAGCAAAAGCATGTGGGATATTTCTCAGAGCAGCAGTGAGTCAGGCTGCTCCTAGCGGCAACCACCTCATAAAGTGCCCTGTTGTGTGAGTACATAGTCAATATGTTTAATGTTTGGGAAATCCCAAAGTAAGATGCCCCTACTTACCTTCCCATGAACATGGAAACATACATTAAAAGGATGGGTATGATATACAGTGAGTCTATTTTGCAATGTTCACCTATAAAAACAAAAAGAGTCAAGTTTGTTTGCTGGTATATGAATTCATTAACTCGACAAAATAAAGTATTAGCTAGGTCACATATTAATTTCTGTGTTGGAAATGCAACTTGAGACTTTTTTAAAGCAACAAGAATAAGATTTGCGTACAACAGTTTACAGTATATTTTATGTGTGAGTCTCACCAGAGTCTAAGTGAACCACTGCGAGGTAGGTCAAAAACAGGTATTTGTAAATACCTTGTTTTATTAATGAAGGCACAAAAGCTGCTTTTAAATGAAAAAAATCACATGCCAGAGCAAATTTATTTGAGACTTACTCATCTCCTAATACAATAATTTTTTTATCTTTAAATTTTATTTTTTATTATTTTCTTATTGTTGTTCAAGTACAGTTGTCTCCATTTCCCCTCTGACTCTCCCCCACCCCACCCGCCCCCACCTCCTACCCTTGTTCCTACCCCCTTTGGCTTTGTCCACGTGTATTTTATACATGTTCCTTGATGACCCTTCCTCTTTTTTCCCCATTATCCCCTCTTGCCTCCCCTCTGGTTACTATCAGTTTGTTCTTTATTTCAATGTCTCTGGTTATATTTTGCTTGCAACAAACACGCAAGCAAAATATAACTAATATGATAATTTGATGGAAGGAGCCCAATCTTTGGAGCTGCATATACCTGAGTTTGAAGATCAACTCAATTCTCACCAAGAGTGACACATTGGTGAAGATACTAAATCTTTTTATGCTACTCAGGTTCTGCATAGGCAACTGTAGGTAATAGCGTGTCTCTTGAATGTTTAAGACTATTGAATGGAACCATAGATCTAACACAAGATGCAGTATCTGGCACCTGAAATAACAACCAGGGTTGTTAATTTCCCTTGTCTTCAGACTCTAGAAAGTTATTTATGCATTCATTCCTTCCTTTATTTATGCTATCATTTGCTAGATATACAGAATTTGAATATCAGGAGGGCCATGACAATTATGTAAAGTAAAAAACTTTTCCTTTCATATTCCAGATACCAGTTTCCCCTTAATATATCCTATGTAGTTTTTCCCTGTCCAAAGTCAGTATTTATTAAAGTTAAGTTTGTATTTAAAAACTAAACAGAAGAACAAAGTTGTTTAGGCTCAAATGGCTTTATAGGTAAATTCTTTCAAACATTTAAAGAAGCACAATACCAACAATCCATACAGCTTTGCAGAAAATAGAGGGGAAAAAAGTTTCCAACTCATTCTATGAGGTCAGTAAAAACCTATTATCAAAGCCATTATAAGTAAAGAAAAGTAAAGGCCAATGTTCCTTATGAATTTAGATGCAAAAATTCTAAACAAAAGTTTACCAGTTTGATTAAAAAAATGTAAGTGTATTTTATGACCAAGTGGATTCTATTTCAGGAATTCGAGTTTGTCCTAACATTTGAAAATTAATCAATGGAATTGACTGTATTAGCAAACTAAAGCAAAAGCCATAAGATCATCTCAATAGACATGCACATAAAAATTCACTCAACAGAATTCAAAATCCATCCCTGATTTTAAAAAAAGAACACTCTGAAAAGTAGGAGAGATATTTTCCCTTTGTTGTGTTAACATATATTTTAAATTGAATGTTTGATATCATGTGGAGAACAGTAGATCTGAGATAATTTGTATTTATTCTGGAAACAAAGCTGGCTCTCTTTTCATCAGAATATTGGTTAAGGGTTCAGTCATCTAGTCTAAAATTGAGCTGAGTGTAGTTGTTGCTGTTGCTATTGGTATCTTCAGGGCACAATAGGATTCATAGTATTCAAGCAATTTATCCTGTGTGAAGTGGGACCTAAGCTACCAGTGAATTTTTTTTTTCAATGTTCCTGCTCCAACCTGAGCATTCAGCTATGCTTGCACAACTACAACACAGAGGGTCCCTCTCTGGGAAGAAGGGTTCTTGCTCCATCCCCAGGGAAGAATAGGATTGCTTGGTAAGCTGGTGGACAGGCAGAGGGAATTGTCTTTGCCCTGGTCCAGTATCAGTTTCAGCATCTGTATGCCAAGTCATCATAGGTGGAGCTTTCTCACCATTCCTATGCCTCCTCCCTGTGATGGCAAATCTCCACTGTACTGGGTCTCATGTGGGAAGCTTGCCCTTCTTCTGTTCCAGTGCTAAGCCGCTTGAATGCTATTAGTAGAGGATCCAGTGCAGAACTCTCCATGCCATTTCCCTGGGTAAATAGGCTTGTTTCTCCTTCCCTTCCTACAGCAATAGTGGACATTTACCTGGACCCTGGGACTGACAGAACTCACTCTTCTTCCTGAAGCATCTGAAGGTTGTCTGTTTTTATTGTTAACAAATCACAACCCCAAAATTAACCAGAATGATGAAGTTTTTTGATATAAGTTTAAAAAATCCAAAAAACAAATATACCCAAACCTAGATCAAATTTTCATCTTGTGTTTTAGGTTATATTTTCAAATATCAAACTTGAGGACATTTAAAAAATAGGAATACTGTGTTTTATGAGCCCCCTTAAGCAAAGTATAAAAATATTTTATAAACTTACCTTGTTCTAGAATAAAAATGATTGACAATTAACCTAAATACCCAGAACTTAACACAAGAAGTTTAAGAAACTCTCTGATAAAATTAGTGAACAGAGCCAAGGGGGAAACCATTCAATGACAGTGTTATCCTACAATGATTCATTTTTAATGTGGTCCTGGATAGCTGTCAAGTAAGAATGTTCATTATTTCTTGGACCATTTTTTTCTTTTCCCAAACTCTCAATCTATAACTGATGAAGAGCACTTTATACCCTGTACTTAGTCATGGATTCCTTGGCTGTACTAGTTTTGACTACTTTTTAATGCATAGAAATATATAGATGTGTTCTAGTTCTCAGTCTATTTGATTTCTGCCATTTTATATAAATGCTAAATGATTCCAGTAATTGTTTTAAAGTGGGGGGAAAAAAAGAACATGCTGCTTTCTCATTAACGATGTTCTTCATAACCTAAACAAATGAATTAGTATTAGGAGTCTTTATATGGCTATTTCACACCCTTTTTACCATAATGCTTAGTTTATTCTTAGATGAATACTTCCATTTGGATCCTTTCATAGTATAATTAGGAACTGTGATAATGATTGATTTAGTGTTCCAAACTATTCCTGAACGTCTCCTTTGATGAGGACACCAGCCTACAGTGTCTGCGGGGTTATGGATGAGACGAGACAAATTCACACGGACTACCAAAGTCCTGTGGAGGAAAAGGGATGACACGGCCGCTCTCTCAGTGAAAGGGAGGGCTGGCCCTGTCCCTTGCCTGGACAGGCTTTTATTGCTCTTCTGGGCACACTTTATTGAGGATGGTCCTCATTTACTATGCGCAGGTTTGCTTTAGGTGGTTACCTTTTACAGAAAATAAAGAAGAGGATGTTGCTAATTACATCAAAAAAGGAGGATATTTGCAAATATGAAGGGAAAAGGGGTTGAACTGGTTACACTCGTGGTTGGGAGGTTTAGCATAGATTTTAGGAAGTTACTTTAAAGAGATTCAGTAAATGTTTGCTGCCTCAATTCAGGGTGAGGGAATTTTAGCGAGAAGCAAGTTTCAAAGTGGCCTACGTACAATGCAGGCCTGATTCCCCACGGGAGAGCCTATCCGTGGGGTGGGTCCTGTGTGGGGGCTGGCCTTTCCGAGTGGGGGCTGGGCTACATTCCCCATACCATGCAGAATGGTTCCCTATACTCCTTTTCTCAGTTAGAATACAGAAATGGCAGAATAGAACACATGTGTACTGAGTGATAATAAGCCCAGAAAATAAGAAAATAAGCCCTTCAAAAAGAAAAAAACTGACCACTATTCAGTGAAAATAAGTTAAATTCAAATGCCAAATAATTATGGATTAGTAAGACCCAGAAATATGATTTCATGGACTGGTTTACATCCTTAATGTTACGAAATTTTGAATAAGCCATTGGTGGACAGGTTCTCTGCTAGCAATATGGCAGGGAATTTAACATCATGAGTAGGCAAATGAACCAGGTACTAGAATATCTAATGAAGGAGGTTTTACTTTAAAATTACTCAGATCAAGGAAAAAGCTTATGGCAACCAAAGGCGAGTGAGGAGGATAATGGTAGAAAGAAGGGGAAGGGTCTCATCAAGGAACAGATATGCATGACACATGGACAGGGACAACAGGGTGGGGATTGACTGTGGGAGCAGAGGGTGAGAGGAGTAAGAAAGAGCAACAGGGGATAACTGGGACAACTGTAAGAGAATAACAATAACAAAAATAAATAAATAAATAAATAAATAAATAAATAAATAAATAAAATTACTCAGATCAAAAATATCTGCAAAAAACAGTAGCAAGAAAAAAGAAAGCTAAGATTTTGATATTAATGGATAGTGTGGTGCCCTCTGTTTAAAATAATTTACCCTACATAGTCCAAACCCTGTACACATCATATTTTCCATATTGTCTATGTCAGCTTTTTAGACCAAAGGCACTGAACCAGAAACACTAAACTGGTGACAATGTTTGGGCAATCGAGGTATTTTGTCTTACCTGGATAGAACCCAAAAACAATTTATCAGATTGCATTTCTTGATTTGGTGTTTGGGAAATTCAATCACCATAACCACATAAGTTACCTGCATTTTCTGTGTTTAAATAATGCAATAAAAATAACTTAACACCAAAATAATTCTGAATAAGATTTGACATCATTTTGATAATATAAGACAAATCTTTTGAGGTTATGGCATCATTCTGGGTGAGTTAACTATTATAATATGCATATGCATTAGTGCTGGCTGATTGATAGAGAATCTTATTGATAGAATATCAAGTAAATAAGATGAAACTTTTTTAAGTGTCTTTAGCCATTATCTGATACATTTAATGATTGTAGAGTTAAACGGCACACCTCAAAAGCTCATTCATGTTTGTTTAGGAAATCGGAAACTGTTTTTTCCACACAAACCAATAAAAGACTGTACTCAATTTTAGAAGAAAGAAGAAACAACTATGGAAATTTTACCTGAGAATCCATGCAGGTTTTGAACTTCGCAGAGTGGGAACAAAGAGTAATTTTGTTTGTTCTCACATTTGTTTTCTTTGAACACATTCTCAGGGCTAGTTCTTTCCTACTCCCAGACACAATATTGGACAGATCCCATAGGTTCTCTGTGATTTACAGGTGCTAACATATACTCTTACTTTTTCAGGTATTAAGAAGTCCAAAATAATCCAAGATATTATTAGTCACTCAGAATGTCTTTACTCTTCCCACCCTCCACTTCCAACCTCACTGCATCCTCAATCAGATTCTACCTCCAGCTGAAGCTTCCAGAGGGGAAGGAAAAATGGTGGGAGGTCTGTTTGTTCCCTTTTCCTTCCTATATCTCACTCCAGCGCTGAGTCTGAGGAGAAGGGCAGGTGGGAGGAAGATGTGCAAAATTGAACTTTATGTGGCTTATGCTATTGTAAATCACTGTTGGTATCTTTCTTGGCAGAATTTCCAAACACTGGCTCTTTCACTCATAGGTGTGCTCCTCCTCCCACCCTTTCTCTATCTCTCTCATTTTCTCATTCTTAGACACCTGAGATGCTTCCATACCCAAGTCCCAAATTTCAGATGAAGCTTCACCCAAGTGATGGTTTAGCACTACCTCGTCAGCATCTTGCTACGGGAGATTCACCTTCATTTAAGGTCACTTTGTTCCATTGCACCAGTATACATTAAGATGTTATTTTGCACATTGGACAGAGGCACCCACTCTCCAGCCCGACAGGGCCATGCTGATATAATAAACACAGGCTGTCTTCAACCTCAACTTGAACCTCTGTCCAGGGCACCAACTGGGGCACTGGAAACCATGGTCTTGATTCTGCCTTTCCACAAGGGTGTTTTCATCCACCTTGTGAGTCCAACTCTGAATTCAGAGAACTCAGATCGTAGCCCAAGCACGCTCCAAAGGAGTCTTCCACACTATACTTTATTCTGTCGTCTCATTCAGGCCACTCAAACCAGCCTCTCCCAAGCCTTGAGATGTTAACGCTTTCCTTTTATTCTCCCAATTCCAGAAGATGTATGCCAGTCTTTCTAAAGGGCCTTCCAAGTATTCTTTTCCCTAAGCCCTTATGACATGACATGGTTTAAGGTGAGAGAGAAACCATTACCCATCAAATCTCTAAGGACTGAGCAGGGAAATGCAATAAAATACTGAATACTGTCTTCAAAGAAAACTCACTCCCGGTCACTTCACTCTCCTTGTGTATTGAGACCCAGAGATCTAAGGTTGATGAATATGGCTTCTTGTGTCAGTATCATAACAGGTCTTGCTTAAAACTGGCTCCTGCTCTTCACAGCTTTGGTCAAGGCTATAAAAGCAGAAATTACTTAAATTATTTTTCTTATTGAATTCCACCCTATTCTTAAAGTATTTTGGGGCTATATAGAGATTGCTGCCTTACTTTTGAACTGGAAAATCTGGTTTAAAAAAACAATAACTATTAAAATTCTTTGAGAGAGGACAAAAATGGGACACGGCTAGCCAGGACAAAGATTAAACCAACAAAAGTTAGTCAATCAATAGGCCACATGCAGAGAGGTCAGCCAAGGTAAAGAGAAGCAATTGAGAAGGATTATGGTCCAGAAGGTAAATGGAGTAATTTGCCAGTGCATAGTATTGGAGCATCTGACTTTTAGCACTGAGTTTATAGTGGAGAATACTGGTCCTATATTTTTATAATGCTCTACTTACCATGTATACAAAGGGGCATTGTTCAAAGCCAAAACCAAAATCAGAGTCAAGCTATAATTAGAAAGAGCATGTTGTTGTTAGGATCATCTTGAAGTCAGAAACTAGAAAAATACATTCTGGAGCCTCAATACTAAAATCACAAAAATTGTTTTACAACTCTTGGTAGCTCTACATTTTAAAGGCATGATACATCATTTTCCAGCCAATCAAGGGCTATTTATTGAATGCCAACTCTAAGCATCATTCAGAACTAGGCACTAGAGGAACATTGTGTTATAAGTTTGTCCAAGGTCACGTTGCAGAGAGGAAAAGCTTTGCTTTGTTTTACTGAAGCATACACTGTGTGCTGAAATCACACAAAGAAAAATATTTGAAATTGTTATCAGCAACAACAAATTTAATATTTTTGTGTGAAGAATTATCTCTATAGTCAAAGGTAAGTTGTATTTTCCTGTTTTCCTAGTAATTTAATATAGTTTTAATGTGCAGGTACAACTAAATATGTATGAGCTAACATGCTTTAAGTATTTCAATGTGCATTCACCAAAGCATGTGTTTGAAGACGTCAACCCATATAAAAGCTCATTCGGTAGAAACTAATGGTGGCCAGAAGAATATAATATAACTAATTGAATCTTGTAATGTAGCCAGTAACATGATTTTCAGAGTGTGTGGTATTTGCAAACAAAGTGCTTTATTATCTATAATGTCAGGAGAGATCACCTCAAAGGGGACTTAAATCTTCTTTCATCAAAGTGCTTTCTGTTTAACTACTAATGGAGAATAGGTATGCTCTAATGCTTTTGATATGAATATTTTGAGTGTCAGACTCCTTCTACCTTTCTTTTTGTACCAAATATGTAAGCTATTGTCAAATTACAGTGTCAGTGAGAAAGACGAAGATCCTGCATTATTGGTAGATATGTAGGTACTTTGTGATCTAGGAGGAATCTACATGCCAAGATTCTGTGCAGACTCCAAGTCCTCATGTAACATGGGGGAATTCTCTTCTCTCAGCCATGAAAGTTTTACTTTTTATTTAATGGAATATTTATATCTGCACTATGCTCTTCAAACAAACAAACAAACAAAAACTAAACTAGGAAATATTTAAGTTAGCACTTACTGCTTAGATAATAATTCACTGTGCAAATAAAATAATTTCTACAGCCATGTAGGAAATACATATATTGGTCATCTGCTACATGTCAAGAGTATGAGATTTTACACAACTTGCAGGCTAACAAGTTAGCCTGCCTCAGTTTTGTGCGTGCTGACAGGAGACATGGGATTCACATGATCACATAGCCAGGAAGCAACAGAGCAGGAGCCAACCCCAGGCAGCTAACCTTACGTTGAATTGCTTCCTAATCACTATGTGTCTTGGTTTTTGCCTGCCATGCACCTTCTACCTTGTATGCTATGTCTTACATGTTTCCTTTTCTAGAAGAGATACCAGAAGAATGATGTGCTATTATACACTTTATTGTATATTTATTATACTCTGACAGCAAACATTTTTAAGGGTTATTATATGCCAGGCTCTATGCTTGATATTGAGGCATTTATAATCTAACAGGGAGATATTTAGGCAAATATCATAATGGAATGGAATGCAGTAAGTGCTATAATAAAAACCAAGGAACACGCAGTGGCAAAAAACGCATTGATTAACCAGGGCGGGCTAACTTATACTTCAGTAATATATCTCAGTGGCTTAACACAACAAAGTGTCATTTTTCCACTAAAACCAATGTCCAATGCCGGTTGTCAATAAGAGGTTTACTCAGTTTGTTACTAAGGGCTTCAAAATATTTACACAACTATTGTGACAGGCAGAAATCTATTAAAATTTGTGCACAGAAATAAGGCCCCTTACATTTGCATTTCATTGTCCAAAGTAAGGGTTTCAAAGGAACATACGCATGGAAAGAGAAATTAACCATAACAATGGTTAATACTCCAATTAACTATCACATGGATTGAAAGGAAGAAAAAAAATTGACTCTGCCTTTGAGGTCATACTCATAATCAACTGGAAAGACAATTGAAAATTAAATTAAATAGCATAGACTACTTGACTATGTTATTCACATCTTTCTCTCTGTATTTTTTTAGACATTCATTGAAAGAGAATTCTTCTTTGTCTAGTCATTTTTGGTAATATCAACATTAATATATATAAACATATATGTGTATGTATGTATGTGTATATGTGATATGCATCAATATATAATTTATCCTACAGAAGACATTTAATATTCACTGTTATATTTATGTCAACATAATTTCTCTAAAAAAGACATGAAGTTAGTGAGGAAATGAGGCTGGGATTGAATGAAATTGTAAGACAATCCAACTTGAAAAAGATGTCATACTCTATGAAAAGCAAGTGCTTGATTTATATCAAATCAGATCACACTTGAGATCACATGCTCGTTTTTTTCTTTCTTCTTTTTAATCAGGTGAGGATTGGGAGTGATTAGAAAAAAGCCTATACTAGATTCTACATACTATAGTTTAAGAACCAAACCATAAGGAGGATTGGATTAAAGAATTATTATTTATGAAGCAAGGAAATAAGGAGGTGTATTTGTGACATTGCACATATATGATGTGTTCACTTGTGAAACATATATAGGTACAATATAATTAAGAAATAGCTTAGTCAACTATGAGATTTTTTGTTTGTTTAATGTAATACAAACCAGAAACTCAAACTCACCTAAATTAGGTAAAACTAAACACAAAAAATCAGAAGATGTTATTCTCTCTTCCTCCCCTTCTATCCACCCCCCAACTCTGTCTCTCAACCTCCATCATTACTAGGTTCTCTCACTCCCTTTGTTGACTATACATGTCCCCATGTTGAGGGAACAGGGTGCCAAGGACTTTAAAGTCACCTGCTCTCAGACCCAATGATCTCAAGGAAGACGAGAGTCTTACCCAACATGGCTAAAGGATCAGAATAAACACGTGCAGTTGGAGAGTGGTTCTTTTCCATATGTATGAATGTTTTCTTATTTTTAAAAAATGAAAAATACACTTGAGTAAACACTAAAAGAAAACAAACAGCAGTAGCAATAGACATCTTGGAAACATTACAAATTTTCTCTCGAAACAAATGTACTTGGCCAGAGACCTAAGTGTAATAGTACACTCACTGTATTGCTATGATTTCTTCAAATTAACTTTCTAATAGGATACGTTTATTAACTATAAGTAATAAATATGTTAAAGCTTAAAATATGAAACTTAAAAAATATTATTAAAATTAACTGTAACTCAGCAACCACTTAGAGGTCATACAAACAAAATATTCTTTCAGGAAGAAATAGTGTATCCTGGGCTCTCTAGAATCACGGAAGTAATAAAAAACAAATGGACATTTAGTCATTTTTATTGTTTTTAACATCTCAAGAGAACACTTACCACAGCACAACTGGCTTCAGGTTCATCACTGGCTCTGGGGGAATTCACAGTGTGGTGGTGGTCTTAATGTTACTCTCATATTCAAGAAGGAATTTAAAATGATTTAAAAGTTAGAATACAATAACTTTAAATTAGTACAATATTAACATTTTTCAAACAAATGATTTTACCTTTTTTATTTTATCAGAGACAGTAATGATATATTAAAAAATTAAAATTCATGAAAATAATTTGTTATTGATATAAATTAAAGATAGGAGTACCAGTTTAATTTTATCATTTTTTAATCAACATCAAGCTAATTTAGATGGTTAATGATAAAAATGTAATTCATTTTTAAAACAAGTTTCTTTGGATAACTCTCACTTTTTTTCTAATAGACATGAATAGCTATCGTTTTTTTTATCCAAAACTAAGATCCAAGACAACTAATGTAGTTGGAATCCCTCAACACAATACAATCCAGACCATTTAAACTTGGTTTTGAAAATGTAAACAATGCGAAACATCCTCTGATTGCAAAGGTTAATACTAAATTAACTTGAAATACTTTCTGTAAATGAAATAGATTAAAAGAATATTTGTCTCTGAGAAGCAGATAATACAGTCTTAGTCTGAGTGAGGGAACATGGCCTTTATAGGCACTATTATCAATGAATCTGAAATGACTCCAAAGTTCAAACATCAGTGAAGCATCACGTCGTATGACCGTTTGGCTAGGCAAATGCCATTTATATTCCAGAAGACATCCACGTTATAATCAAAAATGAATTAGCAGACATGGAAACTTCAAGCACTATTCGTCATCTGGAACTCATGTGCATTAACATGCCTCATATCTGTGACTCTGAAAAAAGCTAAGTCAACTCCAAAATTATTGTAACATTCAAAACTAAACAGAAATGCATTTTAAAGTGAATGCATTGAAAATTGAATGCCAACTAAAAATAAATGATAGTACCACTTAAAATTAAATTACAAAAGGCTTTTCCCTTGTCCTTTATCCTATCGTCATCCTTAGTTAGCATATGTGTCCCATTCCCACCCTTTATGTCTTATAACAAAAATGGTTTAGAATATAAAATCAGACAAAACCCACACCTAATTTTACCTAGGTGAGTATCTGACAAATAAATTGGTTTCTCATGAAGGAAAGATGCAATGTTATTCTATTAATCAACTTGAATCTTCTACACAGGACTCCTTTACTAACCTGCATTTTATTTTTGTCATTATTACTTCCAATGCACAATATTCCCTAAGTATATCTGCACTTCAGTAAGAAGAGGCAGAAGACAACTAGCCGTTAATGTGTTAAAATGTTTAATGTACCAAGAGGGAACACACATTTTATAGTAAAAATGAAGTTATAACGTATTTATTTTTCTTCTTAATAAGCCTTAAAAATGAACACATAAAACGGAATTATGTCTTAAGCCTAAAAGCAAATACAAATCAAAACAAAAGACAGCTGGAGATGAGTTTTGCCAGTAGATTATTCTCCCTCTGTATACAGACGTGTGTGTGTACTATGCCACAGAAAACTCTGCCAGAACACATGAACCATTCTAATCACCCTAGGAGAAAATGGCAAAAACAAAACATAAAATCTAACCAGTAAGTACTATTAACTACAACTAATTTACAGAATTTCACACTTTTGTTCATTAACTAAAGGGATAATAACTCTTCTTTTTCTCAAAATACTTTATTATATTATTTCAGTCATGGTATGGTATTATGATTACTTATGTAGTTATATGTATTTATAGCTATATGATTATATTACCATGTATAATTATATATGGGTATAATATAATTGTATTGTGCATTCCTTGAGGGCAATAATCATGCTTTATTTTATTTTATTTCCTTATACGGGTAAGCACTGCTGGCAATAGTTCAGGTACTCAAAAATTTATTTTTGCATAACTGAAATTTTGTGAATGAATTAATCCTAGGCTATAAGAGATTATTTTTTCTTTGTCAGGCACGGTACTAGGTCTTGTACGTATAGGATTTTCCATCCTCAAACAACATGTCAGCACATTTATTGTGCTTATGTAGCAATGGCTACAATTATATTTTGAAGTTTTTGTTAGGATTTTAAACATCTAGTTTAATCCTTGTAGTAACTTTATGAAGTTAATAGGGCTGACCATATTAGGGATGATGAAAGAAGCAGTCAGAGAGGTTTAGTGGCTCTTCCGGAATCAGGTAGGTGTTGTTAGCTCACACAGAATACTGGTTCAGTTTGAAATTGAGATGAGAGTCGATGTTCTTTCCGCTACATGGTGCTACAGCTCTGTGATCACATAGCTAGTACTCAAGGCAAAGTCAAGTGCCCTGTGTACCCAGAAATGAGACTTATGCTAATAGATACAATCGGGAATGTGGGACTGAGAAATGACGACAATATCCAAGTCTAGTTAAAGTGTCTAGGCTGTAATCAACAAGGGGATCTGCCTAGAAAATAAAAAGTGAAAAAAGTGAAAGTCTGAAGTTAAGAACATGCATAGAGGAAAAGTAACCTTGCCTGGTTTTTTGAACAGCTGATTAGAATATAAGCCAGTTTAAAAATTACAGACTTTTGAACTCAAACTTCTCATCTCTAAAATGAAAAAAATAGTATATACCTAACATTGTTGTCCTGAAGATAAAAATGTGATTGTATTAAAAGTTGTTAACATTATTATTGTGAAGTTATTATATGACTCCATAAAATAGCAAAATTTTCATCAAGATCATTTGTGAATACACTGGCATCATCAGTTTTGAAAGGAACTAATTTCAAAGGTTAGATTACGTGAATAAAAATTAAAATTTAGTGAATGTGTTTTTATTAAATTCACACTGGTAAAAATATGGCTGAAATTTCTCATAAAAATATTTTAGCAATTTGAACAAAATTATTAACTTTTAAAACAGTTGTATTTGTTGTAAATGTTAATCATTAGTTTACTGATTTAGTCAATGTATATGACATGCATTCTGATATATATATATATATATATATATATATATATATATATATATTTCCAACTACTTACAATGATAATGAATATCAAATCCCATAATAACTATGTTCATATCATCCATGTATCAATTTCAACTTGGCATTTTAGATTTTAACTCAAAGAGTAGAGCAGTCAATTGGATTTTTCAGTAAGTTACTTTGATTCATATCTCAGATGACAAGGATATCGGAGGCTATGACAAGTCTTTGGGTAAAGAAGCAGACACTGTCCTAGCATCATGTCATGTCCCTTCACTTGTATTTTAGTATCGAAGTGGTGAAACCATAGGTTTACAACCACAGTGAGAAAATTTGGGATGAGTTCATTTTTTTCAATCAAAAATGCCACTTACATATAGCAGCAGTATGTGTTCCAGGTTTTTTACACCATTAACGACATTATTATTTATGATCAGGCATTTTACACTTCGAAGTGCATGACATGTCTGAGAGTAATAGGGTCCCGCTTTGAGGGGATTCTAATTCATCATCCCTTAATTGCCTGCTTGGAGCAAAGTCAAAACAATTCCCTTCTTACCTGACCACAGCAGCACTCCCTTTGGCCTTGAACACCTGCCCCACTTCTCTTAGTAACAAAACCCATGTCAATTTGAAAAACATTCACCATAAAAAAAGGGTGAGGAAATAAACTATCTTGAAATGATTCTTATTAATGTCATTGGCGCTGCCATTTTCAGGGGTGTAAGACATTACAAAATAAGACCTTATGGCTTCCTCGGACCTCCTAAAAACCTTGCCTGTAGAATTCAAACAAAGATTGATTTGGACCTGCAATCACATTAAGTAATGAAAAGTAGAGGGTAATACTTACAAGAACTTTTCTATGACAAATTCACAAGTGTCAGCTCTGTCACCATCTTTGACGTAGATTCAGTATCTTTGATTTTTACTCATCAAAAGGACATATACAGATTTTTGTTTGGTTTTTCCTTATGGGGTGTCTGAAAGGGCGTTGTAATAATTTTGAAATATTTTGTTTTCCACCAAAAATCCCGAATTGAGGAATGTTTGGGGCATAAAATAAATTAAATTAAAAAGAATGTTCTCTAGAGAAGTAAAAAAGAAGTTCAACAAATTGCGTGTTCATCTTCAGTGAACTTGATTTCCGCGTAACATTTGCCTGTTGTTCTCTCTCTGTTCAGTTCCTTCCTCTCTTGTGACGATGTCTCTGCTGACATAACAGGGGTCTTCGTCAGTGCTCCAGAGGTCTTAGAAGCCCCCGACCTTGTAACATGTCAGTTAGGTCAGCATTTCTAAGATTGTGAGGACTTCTCTCATTCCACTGCTCTCAATATTCTTTTACAAAATATATTCATCTTTTACTCCATTGCCTAGGGCTTTTCTCTGCATTTTTGCCTCATTGGAAGGCATTTGTCAAGCTTATTCAGTTTAGATTGTTTTTGATATCACATCTGGATTTTTATATTTCATAAGAAATAAGCCGTGCACAAAAATTATTTATTTACCAATTATTAATAGGCTATTATAGATTTCTAATGTCTCTCAAATATAGGACATAGTCACTTGGCATGTCTATACAGATCTGGGCGCTTTTTCTGAGTCTCCGTCTACAAGGTCAGGAATATTGTTGTTCTGTTATTGCATGGTAGTGTAACGACTAATGCAAAAACAAGTGAGCACTCAAAAGGCCAGGGTGTCTCTACCAGTGTACCAGACTGAGTGCTCATGGGAGTTTGCTGCATTTGCCGACCCTCTTCTACAACATGTTTCACCTGAACAGGCTGGCTCACAAAACCAGAGGTCAGCAAACTAAATTACAGCCCGTGGAGCAAAACTACTTTGGGGCTTATTTTTGTATAACCTCTAAAATAAGAATATCTTTTACACTTGCAAAGGGGAGTAAAAAAGGGAGAAAAGAATATGAAACAGAGATTGTTAGTGGCTTGAAAAAAAATTCCTCTCTTTTTTTTATAGGAAATGTTTGCCTACTTTTGCCTTAAAAAAAAAAAGAACAAAAGCAATGGAAGGAAAATAGAATCATCATAATAGACTACATCAGCTCCTTAACTATATTTATCGATGAAAAATCTTAATGTTAACAGTAGTGTTGTTGCACCTCAATTCTTGAGTTTGGCAAAGAAAGAATTCAGAGCCAGGGACTCTGATTCAAGAAGTTTATTTAGAAAGTCACAGAGGTAGGAGTGAATCAGTTGGGCTGTGTGGTCTCAGGAAACAAATCACAGAGGCAAAAGAAGGGCCCTTGGATCTTAGGAGAAAGAAAGCAAAGGTATGCACCTGAGAAAGGTGTGTGTGTGTGTGTGTTTGTGTGTGAGAGAGAGAGAGAGACAGAGAGAGAGAGAGAGAGAGAGAGAGAGAGATTGAGAGCGAGCTCGTGCACTGGGTCCCTTGCCTTAGGAGTTTTTATCTGTTTTCTAAAGGCAGAGATTTTAGGGGAGATCTTAAAATATTCATCAGCTTTTCAGGTGTGTCCTTTCAGGGTCGTGATCTCATGGCATGTTTGGCCAAAGCTAAGGGAGGGGGTCATTAGTCATTTCATCTGGTTCTGATGTTGGACATGGCATTGCTTCAAGTGGTTTTGCTCCTTTTCTGAGCCTGAAGCTGAAACACAACTGGGCCTGGATATCATCTCTAGTTTGAAAAACTGTCTCTGTGGTCAACAGAACTGAGGTTTTATTCCTAAGATTATTTAATGCTGATCAGAACCTCATTGTCCTGAGGGTATAATGCTTAAATGGATGGTCGTGCAAGAGCTTGTATGGGAGTCCTATGAGGCTGTTCTCCAGCCCTTTTGCTTCTCCTCTAAGAGGGTTCCAACTGCATGACTAAAGACATGCTAGGGGAGGAAAGGTCAGCCTGGGGGCAAGATCCTAGCCTATAACAGTTGTTTTCTCCAGTTTTCCCTGTTGCTAGGCACTGGAGACTTCCCACCCTGGTGTCATTCCATACTTGGCCTATCATTCCTGTTCTGCTTATGCCTGACTACCCACCTACTCTATTGATGTTACAAAACCCCCAAAGAACCAATCTACCATTATAAACAAGCAAACACACACAAAAACCATTGAAAGCATATTATGTTTTGTGATACTCAATTATAAAATACATTAATGGGACTGCCCTACTGATATTTATTGATTAAACAACAACAGCAACACTAGGCTGAGCCTTCTTTATGTTCACCAGGGCTTACTTCATGCCATATGGGTACAGATGAGCCACATATTTACTATCCCTAAAGAAATCAATGCATGTCTTAAACATGCTTAGAAAGTTTGCCTTCCCTGGCTGGTGTAGCGCAGTGGATTGAGTGTGGGCTGCAGACCAAAGGGTCATTGGTTCAGTTCCCAGTCAGGGCACATGCCTAGGTTGCAGGCCAAGTCCCCAGTGGGGGCCACGTGAGAGACAACCACACATTGATGTTTCCCTCTCTCTCTCCCTCCTTTCCCCTCTCTCTAAAAATAAATAAATAAAATTTAAAAAAAAGTTTGCCTGGCAATAAATCTTTTGCTAGGATTAATTTTACTGACACATCTTTAAGTTTATATTTTAATATATAGGTGAGTTATATCCTTAGTAACAGAATGTCAGGATAATTTTGCTAGTGGACTTGTGAAGGAGGTACAAATTGGAGAAATCGTAAATCAGTAAGATTGGTAGTCATGTTTAAATAAAATAAAATTTGAAGATTAATTAGAAAATACCCCATCAATGTAGTGTCACAGCAATTTGCAACAATGAAAAAATTTTATCCATTTAAATATAAAATACTATTTCTCACTCATGACTAATACAGCATATACAATGTTGTTATTTTAGAGTAGTTCATAATTTATCAAGTCTTGGAAGGATGATGCTGGAAATGCATTTGTAACAGATAGTGAGGGCTACTGGTCCACAGAAGAGACCCAAGATCATTGAACTCTCATTACTTGTGCCTTTTTAGCATCATCCTCTGTCACATGCCTATGATGTCAATGTATAATTGAATGTCAACTGCATTCCAGCAGAGCACTCATTTCCTCACGTATCTCAACATTGTTTCATTAGCAGAAAAACTCTCTCATGTAAGTGCTTCTGAAAGAGGTTATGCAGATCAGTAGTCAACATACCCTTTTTCTCTAAAAATTTGGAGAGTATTTTCTGCTTTGTGGGCTACATGACCTCATTCACTGCTACTCAGATTTACTATATGTAAACTAATGGGTGTTGCTGAGTTACAATAAAACTTTATTTACAAAGACAGGCAGCAGGCTGAATTTGGCCCTAAGGTTGTTATATGCCAGACCCTAATACAGATGTGGAGCTGCTCTGACTAATTCCAAAGTTTCTATAACTGTATATGCAAGCACACAGAAACCACTTAAGAGTGATGCACTATTTTCTTAGTTATCAAAGAAAAATAAATAACCTCTAAAATATCCCCCATGTACACATCTAATTTTTAATTCATGAAATTAAATTTACTCCATTTGTTCCTCACTTAATCAGAGTGGATTGGTACAATCCACTGGGAATCTGAGCTAAAAGACAAGATATAAACATTCTGAACATCGGTTAGAACAAAAGAATGGTAAACTTTTTTAAAAAGTGTCTCCCTTTATGGGAAAAGAGGTTCTGCTAAATTCACTGTTTACACAGGAAGGGAGATGGCCAAAGAGATTCATGACAATGAAAGATGTCAGAAAAGCAGATGCTGGGTAAAGGGAAAGTCAGTCCAGAAATACTGTTGACAAAAGTTAACCTCAAAGGAGACCTCACCTCAGTGTTCAATATAAAAGCAATTAGAAGGGAAACCACAATGCCTCCTGCCCTGAGGATATGATTGTATTTAATTGGTACAATATGTTTTAAATGGGAAAATTCTAATCATAATGACTTTTTTGTAGTAACATGTCTTATTACATGGACTAGTAATCTCAACAGACAGCAAGGACCCAAAAGCAAAACTTAACCTACACTCTGAAATGAATTGAACCTGCAAGTTCTTGTCCCTCTTGCCTTCCTGACATACAGCATTTGCTAAAGAAAGCAACTGTGCAAATAGAAATTTTGTCGTTGTTTTTATATATTTTTGAAGGGATGAAGACATATCAAAAGGATAACTTTAACTGGTCAATTTATATATTCTGTCTTACCCAGGGGATATTCACATTCATTAAAAATGTGTTTGATAATAAAATATTAATGGTATCAATAAGTTATACTATTCTTTTTTCTAATTCAAATCTTTATTTCATTGTATTTAGCAATTACCCACCCTGAAACTACACCCCCTTATATTTGTAATTATTTGTGTTTTTGTCAGAAGCAGTATAACAAGGTGATTAAAAAGTCCACTGATACCAACTCTATAATCTCCTAGTTCTATGATTGCAAATGAACATTAATTCACCATGTGAAAAGTGGGAATAATAGGGCCACCTGATTTAGAAAAGAAATGGCGGGATTGATTATTCAATTAAGTAGATACTTGCTAAAGATATTTGCATTCTGTTCTCATCATCCAATGTCTGGAGCCAGCACTTGTCACGTGACTGATCTTGGTACCACCCTTGCTACTGAGGAGTGCTCTCTGAACAGCAAAGAACCTGACCTCTTATACATAGATCAGTGATATTCAGCCAGTGTGCTGCAAGAATTTTTAAAATATGCAATACCTATTTGACCTTTTTTCCCTTAGATTGTCAAATAAAAATATGACAACTGCCAACAGAAAAATAGCCGACCCGTGTGAATGCCCTATCTTGAACAATAAATACATAGGTCATATAATAGAGTTACATTTTATTGGTTCATGTTGCATAATAAGTTTATGGTAGATTGGTTAATTCTTGGTACCAAAAATCCTTATACACAAAGTGTAGGCACCTGAGTTTTTTAAAAAATCACCTTTGGAGTAAAAATATTAAGTAATTACTACTATTTTTTTTGTAAATCAATTAAAATTTTACCAATTTTTATCAGATCAACAAACATGTATTTTTCGGTGTGCTGCAGAATTTTAGTAGTTTGTGTGTGCCATGAGATGAAAAAGGTAGAAAAGTGCTGCTGTAGCTCCAACTATTGCATTCCTCAGCTCGACACCTTCAAATAAATGGCTTGATCTCACATTTGGAATAAAATCCAAAGTTCCTACTGCAGTCCCAAGTCTGTTCATGACCCCACCTCTTTTCCAAAGGTCCCATCATGAAACCCTAGCTCATTCTACTAAAGCCACAATGGCTTTCTTATTTTCCTAAAATAGAACGAGCTCTTGTTCTTGCTCTGACTTTTGTGCTACTCTAGGATCTTCACCCAGCCTCCCTACTCTTCCCAGGTCTGTGCTCAAATGTCGCTTTATCACGGAAGCTTTCCGAAATATTCCATCCACAATGACTTAGCCCCTATGCATGTTTTGGTCCCCCTCTCTTCTCTGCAGAAACTCATTTCTCTCCCGTTGGACTTCCCTCCTACACGCTCTGGCCACATGTCCTTCTTTCAGTTATTTTTATACTTGTTTTCAGTCACAGAGTATTAGAAGGTCAATCTCAACTTAATTTTGGTGAAGTAGGAAGCTAGATTAAGAGAAAGATATCTAGATATTCAAGAAAAATATTTTTAAGTATGTTATTTTTGCAAAGGGTAAGTGTTCCTTCTTTTTTACTGCCATGTAGTATCCCACTGTGTAGTGTACCACATTTTTGTCCACTTATCTCCTCGGGGACACTTGGACTGTTTCCAGATCTTGGCGATTGGAAATAACTAACGCTGCTATGAACATAAGGGTGCATATATTTTTTCAAATCGGTGTTTTAGGATTCTTGGGCTATATTCCCAGAAGTGAGATCACCGCGTCAAATGACAGTTTCATTTTTAATGTTTTTTCATCCACACAAAGTGGTGGTCATTTATTTCTTTTCTAGCCCTGGGCTCAGTATGTAGATGGCTTCTCTTCACCCTTTGGGTTGGCAGTTTTCTCCAGGTTGCTGATAATGTGATAAAGCTCAGCATAGAAGGCCCTCAGGTCCAGCACCATGGCCCTGAGTTCCCAATAGGCTGTTTCATCTCTTTCGCACACCAGGGCCCGGTAATCCATCACAGGGGTCTCCTTAGAGGCCTTGGCCACAGCATCCCGGCATTCTGAGAAGTACTTGGAAATGGTTGTCTGGAAAGCTTCTACTTTGGTCTTGACCGCATTTACCCTCTCCAACACCTTCTCCTGGATTGCCACCCCAAAGTCATTTCCATCCTCAACTTTGGGGATCAAGTGCTGGATCCATGTGATCACCAGAATTTTCTTTGAGAGCCCAGACTTCTGGCCTAACCAGGGCAAGCAGGGCCAGAAGTGTCTCATTCCCAGGGAGAAAGCGGCACTTAGGGATTTCCTTCTTCTCCTGCTTATCTGTTTCCATCTCATCATCCTTGGGTGGGGTGTCTGGGGTAGGGATGTACAACGGGGCTCAGAGACATGTCAGGTCAGTCATATTGAGGGGGTCCCTAGCAAGAGCTGATTCAGGTGTGTGATTTTCTGTGGCAAGGATCTGTAGAGGAAATCCTCAGCCTCCTGGAAAAGCTTTTGCCTGAAGACAACCACCTGTTAGTGGGGTTCCCTGCTCAGGCACATCCCACAAAGCTTGGCCATGCTGCTTCAGTTTGCTAGATCTCTGTCTCTCGGCCCATTTTCAATTTTTTGAGGAAACTCCATACTGTTTTCCAGTGATTGCACCCATCTGCAACCATTCCCACCAACAGCACGCTGGGGTTCCCTTTTCTCCACATTCTTGCCAGCACTTGTGGTTTATTGATTTGTTGATGGTAGCCATTCTGGCATGTGTAAGTGATACCGCATTCTGGAATAAAGAAGAATAAAAAGATATTAACAACTAAAGGCAGTGAATAATATAGACCAAATTGAAAAACTTATGAAGACATCAATTGACAAAATTTGAATGTGTACTCTAGATGAGATCATGGAATTTTATCAAGGTTAAATTTTCTGATTTTGATAACTACTGCGATTACTTAAGAGAATGTTCATATTAAGAAATACACACTGAAACATGTAAGATAAATGTCTACAATTCACTCTAAAAATCATTCAGAAAAATATGTATGGGTCGAACAATGGATTGACAGGCTTGAGAGCAGACAGTGAAGCAAGTGGGGCAAAATGTAAACAAAGGCTCAACCTGAGAAAAGAGGAAACTGTGTCTCTGCACTATTCTTGCAACTTAAGTGTAAATAAAAATCTATCAACATTAAAAAGTTACAATAACAGAAGTTTTAGCTGCTCTTTTTTCTTACCCTTATAATGTCTTCTGGCAGATGTATTTCTCTTTCTATCATGCCTCCAAGGAAAAGGGGATTATTGGCCTTTTCTCATCTAAGAGAGGTTTTATTGTTTTTGATTTCAGTTCATGTAGATTGTTTTTATCTACAGCTCCATGTGGTTTAAAATGTTTACTGGGTATTTTCTAGTCACTTGAGTAGCAGTGATAATCTCTTGCGACTTCCTCTGCCCTAACCTGAAATGGTTAGATCCCTACACACAGTCTTCTTTATGTGGCTATTGTGGCTGACTTTTAGAATTTGGGTTTTTTTAATCATCAGTATAAAAAGAAAAATTTTACTACTACTTTCAATGATCTTGAGTTAATGGTCCACAATTTTGTTTCTTATATCATTATGCAAATCTGTTTAATAGTTCCTAAACAACTATGAAAACATTAATAATGATTTTAATCTGAGAGTCAAATTATAGTCAAATTATGTTTTAGATTTATCTTACATAAGTTCTGCAGTTCATTCTGAAGTGATTCTGTGATGCTGTTTAAATTGTAGACGTTATTTGCTCTACCTTGGATTCCTAAGTAACCAAATTTCCCAGAGCGGAGCATACATATGAATTAAAAACAAAAAATATTTTAAGAAAAAAAATATTTTTAATTAATATATTATAGATGAAAATTTACACAATACAAATTAGCTTTCCTTTAGTCTAATTTACTGAGGAATTACTATGTACCAGGTATTACTAAGCAAGGGATATATATCAATAAACAAAGCATATTTCTTTCCTTATGGGGTTTTCCGTCTATAATAAATAATAAATAAAACAAATCATATGGTAAGATAAAATGTAGTAAGTGCTATGGGGAAAATAAGAAAGCAAAGCCGATTAAAGGGGATCAGAAATATTGATTGGTATACACTTTTTAATAAATATATATTTTGGGGAAGACCCACCTGAGGAAGGGACACTTGCAAAAAAATTAGATGTAAATACTTGTAGAGAAAAAACAGAATAGTCAGCTCTAAGGCAGAATTATTATTAGTGTTTTTAGCATATCTATCATCTGTCTATGTTTATGTCTTTTGTAACTTGTGTTTTAGTGGTTACTCAGTCACAAGTTTTAAATAAATATTAATACTTCCTAAATAGTGTTCAATAACAGTGATTCTCCAAGAGAGTTCCAAGGTGACTCATAGTTCCATAGAGGATACTATTTGAGGTGGAACGAACTAAGGAGCATCCTTGGATGACTTATTCTTCAATGAGAGAGTTGAGCACTATATTGTTTCATTTGGAGGGAAAGAATAAACATGTAAAGAAGCTAGTTTTTTTTTTTTAATGCAATCTCATGACTTTCTGAGTCAATCCCATATGGTTGTACTTTCGGATTGTTTGCGATTCTCCTCCACCATGTACATGCCTTCTGCAGGGCGCTCTGCGGGCCTCTCCGCAGCTCTGTTGTTGCGTGTAGCCACCGTTTCTTTACTGAGATACATTACAATAGCTGGAATGCTGTTGTAAATATGACATAAAGTTCTAACGTGCTTTATTTATCAAATTACCCCACAAAAGACTACTAGTTATATAGCTACAAGCACTGCTTAAACACAGCCCTTTATCTAACTGAACACTTTTTTATAAAGTATTCCACTTTTAATCATGACTGTAACTGGGAGAAAATAGTTTCTTATTGATATTTTTAATGTTTTTCTACTTCGACGGTATTTTTCCAAGGCTCTCGGTACCATCTTTGTGTGACTATGCACACACACATAATACCTGTTGAATTTTTTGAAAAGTAATTCTATTCCAAGTCTAGAGATATTAGAGACATTAGGATACCTAGAGATATTCTAGAGAAGTTATTGTAGCCTTTTAGCGAGTTAGTGGAGCAGTGGACTTGAACTTACTTACCTGCTACTCCTTCTAGTCCATTCATATAAACTAATTAATGTTATTTTTTAGAGAATACATGGGTGTCCTGGGTTTAGGGTGGATGTTAAGATTTGCCTTTGTACATATACCAGTAGATCTTTTGTAAAATAAACATAAAGCTTTTTCTTTAAGAACTTTAATGTATCTGTATGAACTCTGTAAACAAGAATAAGCAGTAAAAGAAAAATTACATATAGTAAAAACACTACACTTGGAAAATGCTTGTTTTGTCTTATTAACAGAGATAAATATATGAAAAAAAACACATTTGGCTGAATAGTAGGTTGGAAATTTATTTGTTCCCAGAAAAGTTACAATAGTATTCCATCTATTTCCTCATAATTTATCCAGATGCAAGAAATTTAATTTATATTTTAAATATAGTAAATGTTCTAGATTAAGGATTGAGTGCCTGCCAAATTTTAAGCTCAGCTGTTTTACTTATTTATCTTGTTTTGCTTGATATACAAAAAATGGCTTGAACTATGTAAAACTAAATTATCTGCTTCCTAATATTTTTAATTTGTTGATTCATATCAAATTCTGGAGAGATCTTGTGAGGCTGAGTGCCTATATATGTGGATGGAGCCTGAGGAAATTGTTTTAAAAATCAATTTTAATGGAATTGAAACTTAACTAAACGTACTTCCACTTCACCTAACTTTGTTTTGAAAATGACTCGGTAAAGGGCTTGTTCTTTAATTTGCTGACATTTTTGAATGTTAATAATGGTAAGTTGATTATAGAAAAAAATCAAGATATATGACAATTGTCTCTGAAAATTAAGCAATATTGTTTCTGTTCTGCTACAGTTATATAAATGATTTTTTTAAACAAAGCAAATCCAATATGGATATTTCTCATAAATAAACTTCCTGTGCCATGGATATTACTCACCATCCTCCTTTCCTTGATGCTACTTGTTCCTTAAATGTATTTTATAACATAGAAGGCCTTAGGTTTCAATAACTTGACTGCCCTCTTCCCCGGTAGACTGAGAGTAAGTTAGATAAGAGTGAAATGTTGAAGTGTTCCTTGACTTACTAGGGTAAGATGTAAAAATCTTTTTATTGACATTTAGGAAATACAAGCATATTCTTATGCCTTTAAACTTCCTGAAGCTAATGGGAAACAAATGGACACAGAGAACTAAAAATAGCAAAAAAGGGAAATATACCACACAGAGTGTCTTTTCACCTGCAAGTTGAGAAAGAAACTAGGAGACAATCCTTGGAATAACTTGAAAATTAAAAGAAAATACATCGATCAAAATGATCTGAAAAAATGGAGCTGGTTAAGAAAACAGATGACCAGTGGTCGACATTTACTTTATTGAACATGAAATTTTAAGAGGAAGAAGTGAGTCAATTGTCAGAGAAGCAAGAACCATCTTGGATAACAATGTCATTCCCTTGTTTGATACATGTCTCATGTTTCAGATGAAACTTGTTGATGTAGCAGTTCATAAAATAACACTCAAGACACTGCAACAGAAGATTCAGCACAGGAGAGGGGTATTTTAACTCCTGTGCCAAGATCCACATCTAGAATTTCATAGATGGGCAAAGACCGGCTCTGGGCTCTATGCATAAAGTCTCTCTCCCTAGAAGTCAAGCTACCACAGCAAATTTTAACTTCCTAAATATTCTATGATCCTCTATTTGTCAGACTTGCCTAGGCTGCCTAGAAGAAGAAAGAGGTTGGATAACTTAGCTAACCAACTACCTACCGGCTAAATAATCACTCTTCTTTGTTGGCAGGAATAGGTTGAGGGTTAGGGTGACCACGTGAGTTAAGATGAATTAACAGCAGAATGAAACATTTGGGAACTCAATGAATCATGTGCATCTCTCCTTTCTCTTTATAAATATTTTAGATATGTAAAACTGAAAAGAAATATTCCTCTACACTTCTTCTGTTACAGGTTCTACTTTCTACAAATTTTGTTTATTAAGAAAAGTCCCTGAAGAGAGGAAGGCAGAGGATATATACATATAGCATTCATCATATCGAAATAAAATGCATGGACTCTTCTGTCATAAAATTAGTAAGCTTAATAGGAGAAAATATAAACACTCTCAGTTAACTACTTTTCAAAAATGAAGAATCACAAGTCATGCTCAAACTAAGTAGCTTAAAAGAACAACATTTGGTTTTGTTCACACATCTGCAAAATAGCTCGTTGGGTGTGATCGTGTAGCTCTGTTTCAGGTGGTGATGGCTGAGGCGTCTCAGTTCCACCCCATTCTCCTTCTGTGAACAGCAATCTCTGTATTTCTCATGACAAATACGGAGATGAAAGACAGTATAAACACATGAGGCCTTGTACATGACTAGGCTTGTAACTAACACACTGATCTTCTACACATGCACCATTGGCCGATGAAGCTTCGTGGTATTAGGGGTTTGCTTGTGTCCCCCCAAAATACATCAGTGCTCTAACTCCAGTACCTGTAAATATGACCTTAATTGGAAGTAGGGTGTTTGCAAGTGATCGAGTTAAGTTGACGTCATTAGAGTGGGCCCTAGTCCAATATAAGGCACTGAATCCTCATATAAATCAAGAAATACCTGAAGCTTCCGGAAACTAGAGAGAGTCATGGAAATAATTGTCCGCACAGACCTCAGAAGGAAGGAACCCACCTAACTCCTTGATTTCAGAATTCTAGATTCCAGAATCATGAGGCAACTGAGTTTCTTTTGGACTTAGTAGAACATCTTTTTGTGTGCACGTTTCCACAATAGAAGTTATTGCTAATTTTCCTGCCACTCACTTTCATTCAAAATTTTGTATTTTAAATGAGGAATCCCCAGTAAAATTCTTTACTTCTAAGAAATTTCAGCATTGTAAGCTAAATCTTCTTGTACATTTTTACTCAACTTTATAAATGAAAACATTTACAATATGATAAAAACACTTCTCTAAAGAATACAAAGCATTTTCTTCAACTATACTTAGCTTTAGGTGAGGTGAAAAGAAAAAAAAAAAAGAGAATGAATCACCCGAACAAGCAAAAGCTTTTTCAATTCAATAAAAAAATAAATAAAAATGGAGCTAGCATTATTCAGAAAGTTACAAAAGCAATTTTGAATGCAGTTCCCTAAGTGTGTACTGGGCGAATGAGACCAATGAGTTCAATAAAAGCAGAAAATCTATTACAAACCACAGCTTGTTATGGGTGTTACAGAAATTTCTTTAGAAAATTTCCTTCCAGGAACTTTTTTTCCATTTAGTTACTCTGTCAATATTTATTGCCTGTTCATTGAATACAAACTGCCTAATATCTGGCATGGAAACTTAGAAGAAAATAATGCTCATTTTATACCCTGTGCATGTGGGAAGTTATACTCCTGAGCACTGTAAACACATAATAAATAACTATAACTAAATAATTATTTTTCTTATAAAGATATTTTCTATGTATAATAAAATATTTAAACAAATCAGTAGTAAAGTTTTTATTACAAATGATGTAGAACAAAACTAATGGCTAGAGAACCATATAAACACTTTTTTCATTCAAGCCTATGTAGATTTACTATGAGAGTAGAAATTTAAATGTCAGGATGCCTCAGGCACATGAACCCTTCCCAAGGCCCCAGGAGGCTCCTGTCAATGTGAATGCATGATTATATGTATTTATAAGATTTTGAAGGTAAAAAACAAATGATCATTAAAATGTTATCCAAAATTATACAAAACCACCCTCCCTTTGCACCTGGGATCTCTCGCGTTCTCCATCACCTCCGCCCGAAGCTTGGCACTGAGTGGTCCCGCACACCCTTAGAATGCCACCACCGGAACGTGGGGTCGAGGCGGGTTTCTCCTGTGCAACATGTGCGTGTGCACGCCTCCACTTACAGATGAGTTGTTGTTGTTTTCCTGCCTTTTACTTTCATGACTAAGTCTGCATTCTTAATTGTGTACTGTAAACATTTTATTACGGAGAGCTTGGGGTTTTCAGCATTTTTTCCTAATTGACTTATTAAAAAAATATAGTTTCTCTGACAAACTGTTGTTGCTTAATCGCTAAGGCAGAGAAGCCTATTTATTCCTCTCATCTTCTTACCTGAAATTCATGATACAATCCTTTGAACCATTGGAGAGAATTTGTCTATTTTCCTGTCATACTGCTTGGAAAGTTAGAGTAGCCAATTAAAGGTTGAGAGTGGCATGAAGTTGATTAACTTGTCTCCTTCCAATTATCCCATATCATAATTAACCCTAACATATGCTATTACAGACATGATATTTGTGTGTGGAAGGCAATACTGGAAGAACCGTTGGAATCCACAATGCACACATGGTTATAGACATATTGAAATTTGTACTATTTTGGGAGGAGGCATTTTTGTTTTCAGTTAGTATGCAGGCATTAGAAATAATTTTCTCCACCAAAATGACTGGCCCTCAAGGGCTGTGTTTCCTCAGAGGGCCTGTACGAGCCACAGGCTTTGCAGGATCTGATGGCCAGGAATATCCGAGCGGCACTCAAATGCTTTGTCTGGTCTGGGGCACCCCGAGTTTGCCCCGTTAGTCTTTGGAGAACTCTTCCCTGGCACGTGTTGGCTGATCCTGCTTTCAGAAGACCACGGCACCATTCTGGGGTTACAACTGCCTGACTCTCTGTGGAAACAGATTGGTTATATTAGATAAGTTGCTTTATGAATGTGCGCGCCTAAGCTAATAAATGTTTGTAGGTTTGGCAGAATATTGTTACTTTTTAAAGTATCACCCAATAGTGAGACTGTTGCAGAGAGGTGCAAATTCTCTATTCACCCTTAGTTATTGGAGGCTACTGTATTTACTAAAAAAAAAAATATGATCTCACCTATAAGTGGAACCTAATTAACAAAACAAACAAGCAAGCAAAATAGAACCAGAGACATGGAAATAAAGAACAAACTGACAGTGACCCGAAGGGAGGGGGAGGGGATTACAGCAGAAAGAAGGGGAAGGGCCAAATTAAGGAACATGTGTAAAGGGCCCACGGACAAGGACAATGGGGTGTGGGGAGGGAGGATTGAATGTGGGACAGGAGGGATGCACAGGGCAGGGGAGAGCAAGGGGGGCAAATGGGCACAACTATATTGAATAATAAAAAATAACATTTTTTCGGTTTAGTTTACACATGACCCAGCTGACAATTACTGATGTGTGTATGCGTGATATGTGTCTGTGTGGACACATATGGGTCAGTGGGTGGTTTGTGAGAGACAGAGACAGAGATGAACTTGTTTTGTCTGAAATTTTTCAAAGTGGAGGTAACTGAGAAAATTATGTTATGACAGTTCTACCTTCTCAATTGCTATTCCCATTCCCAACAACCATAGAAAATCTAAACGAGTCAAAGCAGCAGGTTCTCATTTAGTTCTTTCTGTCTGGTCTACGATGGTGCAGATGCTTTCATTATAAGTTTTCATCTCTAGGACCTAACACATCTGGCACATAACAAGTGCCAAATAAATAGCGGGTACATCCAAAGGTGAATGAGTGAAACAGTTTCATAGTCTTCAAAAATTATGACAATATATCTTATTTCTCCATTTAGCTCTCATTTAAGGAACTCTAAGTGAAAATAATAACTGCTATAGTCATTACACTATTTTAATATTTGTAAACAGCAATGCTGTATCTTGTGCCTCGTATTTTTCATCTTTAAAACAGAACTAATAGTGCTTAGATCATAGGTGAGTTATACATAGATTAAATGTGTGTGAATCACATCAAGCTGTGCCTGCCACATAATAAGCACAATAAATCTTAATTATTTTAATCTCATTTTGTCAATAAGGGATATTGCTCAAATATAATGGTAAAGTTACAGTCATTAAAGCTGATTTGTTTTATATTGCTTTCAATCTTTTAATCTCTTTAAATTCCCTGTCAAATTTTCTGGCATATGAAACTGCCACACACAAAAATATTTAAACACGCATTAGAAGATCAGAATGACATAAGTAATATTATTGATTTAATAACCATACACTCAAATTTGTATTCTATAAGCTGAGGGTATTCTTTATTCCTTAAACATTTATGAAACACTTGTAAAATTGTGTTATTGTGCAGGCCACAAAGAAATTATCCACAAATTTGAAAAGTAGAAATTGCAGGGGTCTATGACCACCGAACTATAAAACTAGAAATTAATAACATTTAGAAACTTTAAAACTTAGAAAATAAAAAAAAACATTTTCTTAATCCATAGTTAAAAAGGAAATGAAAAGTTCAATAATACTCCATTTAGAAAATAATTACTGCGCAAACACTGTATTTATTGTATGGTGTTCAGCTGACTGATACAGAATTTGACAGAAAATGTGCTGTGCCTTCCATGTCCCCACAGTTTTGCAAGTAAAAAATAATAATAAGCTGAGTAGTTTACTCAGGAAATTAGAAATATGGTGCCAAAGAAAATGAAAAGCAAAAGTAGGAATCATAACTCTAAATGGCAGAAACTAATCAATTAGGAAACAGGGACGCTGAAGTACTTATATTAAAGATGTTTTAAGATTTTCTTTAAAGGAAGTAATAGCATCCACAACAACCTAGCAGGTATAATTAAGACAAAAAAGAAAATTGTAGACATAATAGTGGGAATAAGGAAGTTTTTTTTAAAGGAAAAACAACTGAAAAGGAAGAGATAAACACAGATATTTTAAAACATTCAAAATAGGAGATGATGATCTTCAGGCCTATACAGTAACATATTTGAAAATCTAGAAAACATGACTTTGTATGAAATACAAATGAGTAAACCCAGCTCTGAATTACAACACCTGACGACTCCAATACCAAAAATTACATCAAAGAGCTACTTCCAAACAATGCCAGTTTTCTTTCAAAAGTTTAAGGACCAACTATTTTCTGTCATATTTTAACTGTTTAAAAGCATGAACAATGTGAATTTTTTTTAAAAAAAATCAAGTTTTAATCCAGCAAAACTTAACAAAGTTAGCGCAGGGTAGTGGGAAGTGAAAATCGGAGTCAGTACTATTGGCATAACTCTGTATGGTGCCAGCTGGGTACTGGAAATATCAGGGAGACACCTTGTGAAGTATGTCATCATCCAGCCACTATACTGTGCACCTGAAACCAATACAAAAATAATACTAAAGTTAAACTGTAATTTAAAAATTAAAGTTAAAAAAATAAAATAAAATAAACAGAAAATCAGAGCTCATCTCCCTTAAAAATACAGCATAGGGAATATAGTCATTAATATTGTAATAACTGTGTATGGTGTCAGGTGAGTACTAGGCTTATTGGGGGGTCACTCTGTAAGTTATAAGAGTGTCTAATCCCTGGGTTGTACATCTAAAACTAATGCCATCTATTATTGCATGTAACTGTAATTAAAAAATAAAAATTCAAAAAATAAACACAAAAATTAAAGATAAAATGGTAACAAAATCTAATCTAGGACTATACTAATACAATAACATAACATTAAAAGTGGGGCTTAGCTTTAATATAGGAAGCTTGTTTGATATTTGGAATTCTAACAAATTAATTGATTATATAAAACATTTTATGGCCAAAAGTGTAATTGCAACTGGTAGAAGAGGCGGACACAGAATGGGCTGGCCACACATCCACGTGTGAATGATAAAATGGGGAGGTATATTTCAGCTGCAGAAGTTCCCCCTGAGGAGTTAGGCGGTCCAAACCCCATACTAGGCACTCTCAGTCCAGGTTTCCAGCACCAGGAAGAGAAGTCCCCATAACTTCTGGCTGTGAAAACCAGCAGGGATTGTGGCTGAGTGAGATAGGGGCTTCTGGATCTCAGGAAGTGCCTCTTAAAGAGCCCACAAAAGGACTTACTGGGATTCACTCCCTGTGAGCTCCAGCACTAGGACAGCAGCTTGAAGAGCATGAGGGACATATGAAAAGGAACTGAATAATCTGGTATCAGGGCAAGAGTGGAAGGGTCTGCTTTCTCCCAGAAAGAAGAGCTTGCAGAGGCCATTGTTTCTTTTCTGGGCCCTACCCTGCAACAAGGTGGGCACCATATCTGAGTCTCCATCAACCCGGCTATCACTATTCACACCTCCCTGGTGATTCCTCTGGACACTGGCACTCCCAACTTGCAGGCCCACCTGGATGCTGTTTTCATAGTAATGGCTTATTTTGGCTCCTGCTTCAGACTACCCTAAAGTCTCTTAAACAAGCAGCATCTGGCCTCAGTGAACTTCACACTTCTCACTAAGTGGCCCCAGCACCTGGCCTTGGTTCACAGTGTAGCCTCTCGTGGGCACTGCCGAGCACAGCACAAGCAGCACCCACCTGCAGATTGCTTTGGAGCTCATACCAGTGGTCCTAGAAAGAACACAGGTGGCAGCTGACCTTGGCCTGCACTTCCCAGGAGGCCAGAGAGCCAGTGTACCCAGTGAACACCTTCAGACCACATCAAACTACCACCCAACCACCTCCACAAGTGACACATTCAAGGGGCAGGCCCAGCAGGCACCAAAGCCTCATTGAAGTAAGTCCAAGGTTGTAAGTCCTCACAACCTGTTTTCCTGGCGGCAAATCCCTCTCATTGACCTCCCAACAGCAATCAAGGCTCAACTACAAGAAGAGGGTTGACAAAGTCCACAAGGGGCAGGAGTGTGTGCACCCGGAGTGTCCAGCTTGGGTGATGGGGGGGATGCCAATGGACTCTACAAGACACCTACTACATCAGGGCACTCTACCAAGCCCAGGAGACATAGCAGCTCTGCCTCGTACAAAGAAACACACACAGGGAGGTTGCCACAATGAGGGGGGAAATATATCCAAATTAAGCCATAAATAGACTTCAATTCTAATTAAAATCCAATTTTGGTGTTGGAGAGGTGTGTATTAACATTATAAATGTGCTATAGTACAATAAATTGTACTCTAGTGCGGTTATGATTGCACAATTCTAAAATTGTCCTCTGTGTTTTTTAGAAAAAGCAGGTACCAGTTATAAATATTCAACTAAATGTATAGCAGAACAAAAGTATCAGATTAAGGGACCTCTAAGCAGAAAAGTTTGATGAGCTTCATGGGGCAGAGCCTATATCCATCTTGTTCAAATTTACCCATTTAAGAGCATAGGTGATAAATAAATGAGTGAATGAGTGAATGAGCGAAGTTGGGACTTGAGATGACTTCAGCCCAGGCTGGCACCCGGATCGCCGCCGTGTGAGACACTCAGAGCCAGAAACCCGTGCTAATCTGTGCCCGGATTCCTCACTCACAGAAAATGTGAGATAACAAATGTTTGTGGCTTTAAGTTTCTATTTTTTGTTATAGATAAATAATAGCCATGGAAATATGCAAGCATATAAATAGTAGAAGAAAATATATGTGTACATTTGTCTTATCTTTTCCTGTGGGAGAATTTTATATACATAATGTCAAAGAAAGAAAACATAAGGACTGAAGATTTGACTAGCAAAACACTATGAACCTTTAAACAAAGGCAAATATATAGCAAAAATTTGGGAAATAATTTATGGTATGCATAAATGGAAGACTGTCAATGTTCTTATTTTATAAGGAGATTTTCAATTAACAGGAAATAATTGAACACCACAATTAATGAATGGGCAAGAGACTTGATAAAGCACTTTGCGAAAGAAGAAAAACAGAGCCAATTAAAATATGGATTATACCTCACTAGTAATTAAGTAACTATAAATTTTAAAAAATCAGCAGAGACCGTGGGAAAAACATCTACCTTTTACCTTGTTTCTTGTTGCTGATAGACTTTACTTTCTCTGGCACTGAGATTTCTCCCCATTCACATGTGTGAACCTTTAAATTTGTATTCCTAGTATCTTTCTGTTTCCTTTCTTGTAATTTCTATTTTATTTTTTTTTTCATAATTTCTATTTTAACTGAACAACAAAAACATTCAGTTAAGCTTAATAATAGTAGTAATAACATCCTATAGTAGTGCACTTACATATATATTACATTGATTATATATAAAATTTTGCAATATGGAAAAGTCTCATGCTCTGCTGGCGGGAGTGAAGACTGAGACAACTGTTTTTAGAAAAATACAGTGATTTCTAAAAGCTTTTACATATGTGATAAGAAGACATTTACAAGAATGTATGTTGCAGCACTCTTAAATATCAAAGGCATATGCAAAACAAGATCTACCAACAAGAGAATGAACAAATAAGTAATGGCATATCATATAATAGAATATTATACAGCAGATAAAATAAATGAGATCTATCAATAACAGCAGAGATAAATAGCCAACATATATATTTTAAGGAAAAAATGCAAGTTGTCAAAGTGTATATAAAATTTTACATAAAATTATAGAACATGCATAACACTGTAACGGGGTATCTGCACAAGTTGCTGGGAAGCTAGGGTGTCCTCAGTCTCAGGGAAACTCTGATCTACCAGAGCCAGCACCTCCCCCCAGAGGGTGGGTTGATACAGCTGCAGAGGTTTTGGATTGAAGCAGCCCTCTGCTCTGAATGGAGGGGCTGCCAAGAAGGGAAATTGCTAGAGGTAACTGTAAACCAAGGCAACTGTAAACAAACCAGGAGGCTTCACTCCAGCAACCAAGTAGCAGTAGTAAATAGAGCAGCCAGCAGGAGGAGGGGCAGAGAGGCAGCCCTGGGATGAAACCAGAGCTAGGGCTGGATAGCCTTCCCACACCCTCAGGCTACTGTAAACAGTTAAAGCACTTTTTGACACAGGTTGCAGGGTGTTTGACTGCATGAGCTGTGGGGGCCAGAAGCCGCAAGCTGAGATGCTTGTGCCCCCTTATATGTGGCTAGAAACTCTGCCCCATTGTGCAACATGGCCCCCGGAACAGGGTCAAAGGCACACATGGCCAACATTAGCACACTGGCTGAGAAGCTGGACACTCCCACAGGCTTTCAGCATGGGAGTGGATTTTAAAACAGAACATAAGCAGAAGCTGCTCCCTCTTGCTCTGACCCACCTGGCTGGGAGTGCTTGGGGCTTAGGCCTCACACGGTGGGAAGCCAACACCCAGAGAGAGAGTCCCATGCTGGAATGAGTGCTTTTCTGGGTGCCAGCCGCTGAGGCCCTGTGCAGGCACACTGTGTGTTGGACTGTTTCCATTCTCTTGCCCTGAGAGCAGCGCACAGAGGTGTGAGCTGGGAAGCTCCTCGGCCCCAGGGGCACAGACAGCCTCAGGTGCAGGGCTCCACAGATGGAGTTTCCCCTGCACAACCATCTGAAGTGATCTGGCAGTGCACCCCAGACCCTGAGAGACAGAGAGCTTGCTGAGCTAGGTGATGGCAACTCTGGCACCAAAGAGCAAGAGAGCCTGGATCTGGAGAGATGGAGACCTGCTCAAGCAACGACCTTGGACTACAGAAAAGCAACAATGAGGAGTGTGGGTTTACACTTTCACCTTTTCGGATACAAGGGAATTTTTGTGCTTTGCAGATGAGGTTGGCTCACAGAAGGAATGCTCCCAGCCCCTTCAAATTGGGTACCCTGTTAATAAAAACCTATTTCATTCCCCACAAATCTTCATGTTATGTATGTACACAGCAGCAAGCAGCCCGGCCTCCAGCTGCCCGGTTACAATACTGTTATATGTTATAGATATAAAAACATATATTTAATACAGTGGTTCTCAGCACTCGTCATTCCTTTGTCCAGAACTCATGATGAGTGCTGAAATCTACCAGTACCGAACAATGAAGCATTTTCTATTGTGGGATGGGGTTGTGACTCATACAAGTTGTAGCCAGTGCCGGGAGTCCCAAGCAAGCCCCGAGGGCTGAAACATCTTGTTTCTGATCCAAATGTGATGAGTACAGAGTTTGATGAGTTCTGAAGCCAATGAATACCAATGTATGACTAATTTAAAAGGGCATTTAAACCAGTTTGTGTTCATGTGGGAGAGGAATAGCAGCTTTATTCAATGTAAATGGAACTCCAGGGCCTCTGTCGTATCCTGTTGGGAGATTCAGGTTCTATATTCAAACAGATAGGGATACTACTCTAGACCACTTAATACTTATTATAGTCTAAATTTTTTAAATGTCTATTTAACCAAGAAATAAAAAAAAATAACTAACTCTGAAAAATATAATTTAGTATGCATTAATTCCTACCAGGCTAGAGGAGGGTGACTTTCACATCTGGGATGCTGCTTCCTCCTTAGCTTTTCTTTTTTTTATACAGAGTCCACTCAGAACAGGCATTTTTTTATTAAAGACTCATAATTCCTTGAGGCAATCCACTTGTGTCTGATTTAAAAGAGAAAATATTTAGGGAAAAGACAAGTTCATTTCTTTTACCTAATAATGGTTATATATCAAGTCCCTGCAACTGGAAGTTTATACCAGTGAACTGCCCTAACTCCTGATAGAAATATTTCCAGAAATAAGGTCAAATAACATTCATTCACTGTAATCAAAGTTCTCATAAGAAATGGACAGCAAAGCCATCTCTGCTTGTTTACAGAAATGAACCACTGTCATTTTCGGGCACCCTTTATATTTCTACAATATGCAGCAATATAGTATTTCAATTCTGCTTTACATTTCTCTTGTATGTTGCATTCATGCTGGGGGTGGTCTTCATACTCTATTAAATGACATCATATTTCCCTTGTTAGGGTGGATACTAGAAAACTCAAGCTAATTTGAGTGTTCTAATACAATAGTTTGTGACAAGGTACCCTTTAGTATTCATTTTTTTCATGTAACTATTTTTTAAGGAATCTAAGTCCTCATTCTTATTTTGGGGGCTTTATTTCAGTGGGTCCCTTGTACTGGTACTATTTATTATCAGCTTCCTTTTGTTATTTAGGAGGTAGTCAGGGAGAAATGTTAGTCATTTATTTTTATTTTTACATTATTTAGAGCTGAGCTTTCTTGCTATGTTGGCTCTACTTCTCTCGCCTTATCTGAAGAATGACAATCTTAGAAACAGCCACTTACATAAGTGTGCCTCAGGCTTGCTCCCCCAAGCTTACCTCTTTCAACCTGAGCTCTCATCCATTAGTACCTAAATTCACTTCCTCTGTGTCAGGTTTGTGAATGCAACATGCTTTCCTCAGGCCTTTATCCAAGCTCTTTCCTTTGTTTTCCATACTCTCCCTGCTCTTCCTCCTCCCCTACTGTTTAACCTCATCCCTCCTTTCAGTGTCCCTTTAAAGGTCAGTTCTTTCTTGACCTGTTAACCAATTGCTCCTCTATGTTCTTCTTCTCCTGCCCGATCGAGTGCTCCCAATGTCCTGTGCTATCGCAGCCCTGTGTCACTGTATTTTAGTTATTTGTTCCTATAACTGTACTCATTAAACCATCAGCTCAATGAAATTGACTTTGTACATTTTGCTTATCACTACATCCTCTAAAATTCCATATCTTTAATTAACATTTCTTAAATGACTGTATATATATTTCTTCTGGTCCCAAAATATTAGAAATATTTAAATTGGAATCTTAAAATATATGCTTTTATATGGTTGTCTGAAATTGAATCTCAGTAAACATACTCCATCCAAAATACTATATTTCAAAAATTATTCATTGAACATTTACTTTTTCTATATTATTCAAATAATTTCCTAACTTTCTGTTATGCTTTAATTGCATGCATTTGAAGGCCAGAAATACATGGGGGAATTTTATTGGGTGGATTGCTATGCTGGATTTATTCAATTTTATTTTACTTAACTGTGGTAGAAACAGTTTCAATTAGCACACTGACAGTAATAAAATCCTTTGTCAATATATTATAGCAATACTGTAAGCATGAATGCGCTTTAGTGGGGACACAAATCATTAGTAATGAAGTGGCCCTTTGTCGGATTTAAAAAACCTAACTAAGCAGAATGAGCTAACATGCATTTGCGTATCAAGAGGAGATCTGAGACAAATTGCACCATCAGGCAAGCTACAGATGTCAGAAATCAGCAGTTGCCCCAAAGTTTTCTGAATATAAAAATGTAAGTTATGTGATATGATTATTATTCTTTTGTAGTTATGAATTAAAACATCAACACTTTATTTTGAGGAAGTCACACATTGGCAGCATTATAGAAATTAAATATATGTATTTTTTAAGTTGATGTTCTTATTTGTTAGATGAGATTGTTACAGAGCAAGGGGGGGGGTGGTTCCTTCACGATAAATTATTACAGAAAGCATTCCCCTTTTCTGTCTCTGGAGGTTTCTTCCCCCACGCCCACCTGCTAGGTTCGCAATGCCTGCCGCCAGAGGAAAGACGTCTCTCAATGCCAGAGACTGGTGAAAAGGAAAGGAATTGTTTATTTAAAAGTTACACAAACTTAGAATAATGACCTAATGTCTTCAATAGATACTAAAGTCCTCTAGAATACCCACAGATGCACAGTCCTTCCCTCTCCCTGTGCCCAGTCCAGGGTACCGTGTCTCAGGAAAAGAAGTAGAAGTCCGTGATTCAGGCTCCCGGCACCATCAGCTGTGTGGCTGCTGCAATCTCCAGTTAATCCAAAGCCATGTGGCACCTTCTCATGGCCCACCAGCAAGAGTCCTTTCTCCCCTTTTCTTCCCGGCAAAGTCTCTCCTGCTGCCTAAGCCGCGTGGCAAAAAGAAGCACTCCAAAACCTCGTGGTCCTCTCTACTCTCCTTCAGAACCGCGTGGTCCTTTTCCCCACTTCAGAACCACATGGACCTCTATCTATCTACTTGCTTCAGAGTCTCGTGGTTCACTCCTTCCTTCAGAGCCTCATGGTCTCCTCCCCATTTACTTTTGGAGCCGTGTGGTCTCCTCCTTCTTCCCCAAAACCTTGTGGTCCTCCCCACTACTATGGAGCCGCGTGGTCTCTTCTTTCTACGGCTGCCGGGCCTAGGTTTAAATCCCAGTGCCCATCTTCCTTTGCAGCCCCATTTCTGACTCCTCCTACAGTCAGTTACACCTGCCAGCATCCCTGTATTCTTCCAGCTTTACTGGGCTGCCATAGTAAGTCTGGGCAGGTGTGGCCCCATGGCATGGAGCCAATCATCTCCACGCTCTCACGCAGGCCCTGTAACCAGGGGGAGTTGCTTCCCAGTCCCATCCTGGGTGGAAGTCACTCCCATCTCCCTGGCTCAAAGCAGGGCCACAGCTATTTAACATATCTATGAAGCCAGTTAAAGGTTATAGATATGTTAAATGACTGTGCCAGGGGTTAGCTGCAAAGCTCTTGCTACCCAAAACAGCTCTGAATGGCCCTGTTCCATGTGTCCCATCCCCCCCTGGCTCAGGCCTGTGGGGGTGAGGACATCCTACATACATTTTTCTAATATTTCCTGGACACTCCGAGTCCTGGACCCCATTACAAATCCCTTCTTGGGGCCCTCCTCTTGGATGCACCCTGCTTCAAGATGAGAAAGTTAAAGACTCGTTCACGCAAGGTGCTCTAGCTTGTAAATTACACAAATGCACCTTGTGTCAAAATGTTGTGACTTGTAGTGATTTATATAAAAGCAGACGCCCACGAATGGATTATTGGTTCCAGAAATACGTGTTTCTGACTACCAAGTAGAATTTTACAAAATTATCCTTCTGGCTCTTGCCAGTTACTTTATCCCTTCCTGCAGAAACGCCTCTACCCAGACCTCCGTCCCAGATATTCGTGAACTGAAGACATCGATACATAGTAGCGGACTATGTGCTGTGCTGCACCAAAACAGAATTAATCATTAAATAAAATCTTCGTGATACGGGGACTGTTCTCTTGCAGAGGGATAAGAATTATTGCCTGTTAATCTCACTGTAGAATATAAAGTACTTGTAATGAAATTTTTCTGAGTCAATGAAAAGCCTTAGATTAAGTATTTCCAAGAAAACAGTGTTGTTTGCTTCAATATTATACACAGGGAATGATACAAACAAATGGAGAGTGAAGTGGAGAGAAGTGGAGGTTCTGACATTAGCTATCAGGACCAGAAAATCAGCTCAGTGTTATTGTATTTAAAAACATGCTGTTGTTGTACCTGAAAATATTCTAAGTGAGTGGAGCTTTGTGAAATGCTACACGCTTATTCAAGAAGTTAATTTGCTTAGCAATTCATATAATTTAATAATAGAAGTGAGCTTTAATAGAGCCCATATACAAATCATTATGAAATCTGGATTATTTTGAGTTAATGAGATTTTACTGTACTATACTAAGAAAGAATTTAAAGTCCTTGTCTTTCATCACTCTATTTACTTACTTTAATCCTTTATTAATTTTCCACTTGCTCACCTAAAGAAGCAAATTTATGTTATAATTTTTTCAGCCCTTGTAAACAGAAGATCTGGGCTAAAGATTGCCTCTCTAAACTCCGGGTGGGTAAAATAGGAATGAAGACACCTTCACTTCCGACTCTGCTGGCTACTCTCATTAACAGGGAGTTGTTCACAGGAGGCAGGAACATAAGTACAGGGGGGCATGCAGGGCTGGTGTGGGGATGGTTAGTTTGATGTTGCTCTATTTATGTTTTAGCCCTCTGAAAATCTTTCTTGCATTAATTAAAGTGACTTGAATTGTATTTTGAGATTTAAGAATGTCTGTCTAACTTAAGGCAATTATAGTATATTTCTTTGGCTCATGCAAAAGATAATAAATCAGTGAGGTTACAATATAATTTATGCAGCAACACTGTAAAGGTTCAAATCACAGCCTGGCAATCTGCAGGTGTGAAATGAGTATAATGATGCTACTGGAATTTTTCAGGATTAAATGAGATAATGCAGGTAAAGCAGGTACCGTGGTGACTGGCACATAGTAGCAGCAAACAAACCTAGCTATTAAGATTTTTTTCAACTGTTATTTAATTTTTGAGAACCACCAGCTGAGATAATATTGCCCTTTGAAAATTAATTAGGGAACAAAAATGTACGAAGCAAAAAAAGCCTCAAAATGTAAAGACAGAGGCCATGAATGAAGATGATACATATTTTTAATCTATTCTCATCCCCCAAGCCTCATTAAGTACTACAACATAAGAATAAAATACAAAGAATCAAACTCTGTGTCCAAAGAGAAAAGAATTTATCAAAATCTAAATCCTTGATAATGAAGAATATCTATCCACCAGAGAAATCAGGGTAAAAGAAGAAACTCCTTAAAACTAAGAAGGATATATAGACTTAGCTAAAAAAAAAAAAAATGTTCAGCCTTGAAATGCTCTTACAATGACCTTTGACTAGAGCGGTAAGATCTTGGACTGGCAAGACATTGTCTGATTGGGAAGGGTCCCTGGTTCTTCCCACCAACTTTGCGGAACAGGGGGGAGGCAGAGCAAGAAGAGGAGGAAGCACATTCACCAGTGAAGCTTTCAATTCCTTCCATGACGGCCACATATTGAAGGAGATGCAAGAGAATGAAACAGAGAGAGGAAGGGAGGAGCACAGCAGGGAGATCTGAGATTTAAAAGTTTTTATTGTCAGTGTATCATGACTATTTGCTGAGGGAGTATGTGACACTATATGTTGAATGGAACAGTGGAACAGTTCATGCCCCTTTCTCTACACATTGCTCTAAAATAGTCCAACAAACAGCTGGCTTGCTCTCAACTTTAGGGTAATACGGTATAACTAGAAAGGAACAGGCTTGAAGGCCAGGCCTATATATGGATAGAAAAGGAAGAAAACACAAGCAAAATCCAATGAAAATCTAATGTATAGTAAGAAACCACAAAAAGAGAAATTATTAATACTTTCAAGTAAATATACATGTTTTCAATAGGAATGTTTTGCATGTTGGGATATATTTTTATTTTACCCTCATCCTTAAATAATAGTTTAGCTCTACATAGAATTATATACTGAAAATATTTTAATTTCACACTTGAAAGATATTAATTCCTTTTAAATTGGCCTCTGAGTATTATGGATGAAAGTCTTGGAAAGTCTAATTGCCAGTAACATTTTTCTTAAATCTTCAAGTCAAATTAGTCACTTTTAAGTTTTTCCGTTTGGGTTTAATGATCGGGGGTTTCATTACCTAGTGTCTAGGTGAGATTAGGTGTGATATTCCAAGTTTATTTTCTCTTTCTAAAAAATTACTTTAGGTTGATGGTGGAACCTTTCTCTATCTCCTTTCTAGTTCTATGTCTTCCTTCTGGGCCATTCTTTAGATGTCTTTTCCCATTTACTATTTTTATTTTCAACAGTGTTATATGATGCTTACACCCCCCACCATGCCTGTATTACTGGTTTAGAGGTGGTTCATTACCACTTTCATTGTTTTTCCTTGTAGTGTCTTTTCCTTATAATTTCAATTTATTTTGTTGAAAGTTTCAAGCGTACTTTTAATCTCTTCAGATTATTTCATTCTCTAGTATTTGGGGCATAAATGCTCTCAAATGTTGCACCTGCTGATTCTTTTGTCTGCGTGGTTTGTAATTTTCTACACTGAGTTGATTCTTTATGACACCGTTTTCCATGAGAGTAGGTGGTCTGAGTTTCAGAGTTTTCTCTAAAGAGCAATTTTGTTTCTGCCTAAATGAGACGTTACAATTTTAATCTACTTGATACCAATTTTTACATTAAATTCTCAGCTCAGGCCTCTTATACATTAGGGATAATGTATGGCTGATTTTCTCATGGTGAAGCTTTTTTAGAGATACCATACATATATATGGTGCAGATTGTACAGTAGACAAGAGAACTGAGGGGATACTAGTGACAGAAATTCGGTCCTGTGTCACTAACCAAGCCACGTATAGGTAGGCATTCACCCAGAGAAAGATACCTTTTTTTTCTAATTTGTACAAAGATTATTATGGGCTAGAATCTGCCCTGTTCCTCATTCACCCATGAACCCAAGAAAATGTTTAGTTTACTTGTTGCTCCCTTGGGCTAGCAAATATTTGTATTCTAACACATTGAACAAGCTAAATAGCCCTTTGGGGATGCCGCTTTTATGCAGAAAGCTCAGTTCCAGCTTGTGACTTGTCCTGGTGAGACATAGCATCATTTGCTCCTGCATGGACATTTCAACCCTAGTGTCCAGTTTAGGGCCTATATGTGGACTGGGTACCCTGTGAGTCGTCATCAAATACCACTGACTTCTCTGTCTTTGGGTTGCCTCTGGCACTTGAGATTTTCACTTTCTGACTATTTTTTGTCTGCTGATTTTGTTTATCCAAGACTTCTATTTGTTTAGAAAGGAAAAACTGAAAAAAACAAAATTTCAATTTTTCCCACACCTTACTGGCTGCTCCTTCTCAGTCTCTTTCTAATTAATGATTAAATGTTGACCTGGTTCTAACTTGGTCCTAGTCTTTTAACCTAGATTATTCTGTTGTTATGGCTGTATATTTTTTCTATGTGGACAAATGATAAGATTAGCATCAACATTTGGAAAACTTTATTCTCTTAAGGCTTTCCTATTCCCAGGTCCCACTTGTTTCCTGGAGAGAGGGTATGCCTGTATCAGAGTGGGCGTGGGGCTGAGTGGCTGCATGTCTGGCGATTATCTGAGCGCTGTCTCTTGCTTAATCATATTTCACTAGAGTCATTGCAAGTTCTACTGAAAGTGTGTGTCAGCCATTTTACTCTTTCCTTCACATTTAGAATTCAGGGGTGGGTAACCTAGGCTTACATCTTTGATATAGAAAAAAGGACATGCAGTTTATAATACAAGAATAAACTCTGTTTTGCATACTCACAATGTAAACCTACTTTTGCCCCACACTGTATTCCAAAAATGCTGCAGCCCAGTTCATTGTAGAGCATCAGTTGTTGACCCTCCTGAGTCCTTGGGTGACTGAGAGCCTCAGCTGGCTGCTGCTGCTTGTCACCACGAGACGGCATCATACTTCATTGCTAACTGGAGAACAGATCAGCGTTCAAAATTCAAAGTATGATTTCTACTGAATGTGTGTTGCTTTTGCACTATTGTAAAGTCAAAAGATTTTAAGTCAAACCGTCAAAAGTTGAGAACCTTCTGTATTTTCATTTTCTTAGGATTGTATGTAAAGTTGAATAGCTCGGTCACGTGGCAGAGTAAATCACGAACTTTTTCAGAAATTGTCAAACTGTTTCCAAGATTATGTCAGTTTATATTCCAACCAGAAGTATATGAGAGATCCAGCTGCTATACATCTTTACCAACAATTAGTATGGAAAGTCTTTTTAATTTAGTATAGTGGGTGGGGCAAAAATAGGTTTGTAGTTGTGAGTATGCAAAACACAGAGTATTCTTTTATTATTACTTATTAATTATTGTATTATTTTCTGTACAAACAACTGTAAAGCTACTTTCGCCCCACCCTGTATTGTGTTTTGTGGTTTTGCATTTTGTCATGTTTAGAAAATACCTATCTGTGTTTCCTGCGTCTGGGAAGAAGAGGAAGGAAAATACCCTTGAGATGAAATTCAAGATGATTGGCTAACTGGAGACTGACAAAAGTGTTCTGAGCATGTTTAAGTTAGGCTAAATTAAACTATGGTGTTTGGAAGATGAAGTGTATGAGATGCATTTTTTACTTATGATACTTTCAATTTATAGTGAGTTTATAGGAACATTTCCCCTTATAAGCTAAGGAACATCTGTATAAATATACAAAGACCCATATTTATATTCATAGCATTCCTGTTTGTAACAGCCAACTAGGTTAAAAAAATCTAACTGGATTAAGAGACGAATGCTTTAAAAAATTGTGTATGCTCTTACCATGGAATACCACAGAAAAATAGAATATTGACTTATGAAAAAATATTTGTGAATCTGAAGATAATTAAGCTGAATGAAAACACATGAAAATAGTACATAGTAGATGATTTCACTTATATAAAACCACAAAATGCAACTTGATCTACAGTGACAGAAGATCAGCAGTTGCCCAGGAAGGGACCGTAATGAGGCATCAAGAAACTTTTGAGCATGAAAAATATGTTACTTATCTTTCTTATGGTGATGCATTCCCTGATGTATACATACATCAAAATATATCAAATTGTATCCTTTATATATGCACAGTCTTTTGTATATCAATTAATCCCAGTGAAGAATCTTAAAATAAAAATAAAATTTTTATTTTAAAAACTACTATTCTGGGAAATAGTTATGTTAATTGGTGATTTCTCTTAACTAAGTCTGTGTGTTCATCTTTTTAAGATATACAGATTTGCAGTGTGTAGAACACCGGAGAGAAAAGAGGGTAAGAACTGAAAAATGCAAACTTAAGTTGTGGTGGTAATTAAATTTTAACTCGAGAACTGAAAACACCAGACGGTAAATAGTCTATGCCAACACATGAAAATTGTTTATGAATAGCATGGTGGAGATTTAGAAAAGCACTATGACTCTCCTAAGAGTTCGCCTCTCTGCCGAAAGCCCTTATAAAAACTCTAGAGGAGGTTTGGGTAAAATAAATCCAGCGAGGGGAGTAAATGGAATGGTATCTCATTGTTCTTTTCAGCTACATGGTTCTCACTGTCCACTTGCCTTGAATCATTGGAAGCTGCTGTACACTGAACAGAGACGAAGTCATATTCATTTGAAAAGAATCCAAGGCAAAAAGTGATAAAGGAATGAAAGGGATATACATATGACACTGAACTATTTTTTTAAACAAATTCTTTGTTTAAAAAATAAAAAGAGTAGGTGGATATCCACATTCCTATATTTTCAAGGTAGATTTCATCTCTAAACTGTAGAAGCTAAGTGATGCTTTTAGTCTCGGAATTTGAAACAAGTAATTTTTTTTTCAGCACGTGGAAAGTTGACATTTTAAAAAAGGGCACCTCAAGAAATCATCGAATATATGCTCAGGTGTCATTTGTCTTTTCCAAAGATAGGACAGTAGTGAAACTATATAATGAAGATTGTATATTATGTACAAAGAACAATTTCCTGGTCCTCAGGATTATAATTTTATGAAATCTATTCCTGAGGAGACTTAGCATAAAATCTTATTTGTCTGACCATTTTCAGTGGAGAATATTCAGAAAGTTTGTTGAGATAATTTTCCTCTTCCATTAATTATGTGAAAATCAGTCAAAATAGGAAAAGCATGTATTCATATTTATAATTTATTTTGTGATATTTTCTGCTTTTCTCTAAGGACAAAATTATATAGATGAGGTCAAGAACAAGAGTTCTAAAATATGTCTATATGTATTTCTTTTTATTGATCCATTCTAGAATGCAATGAAGCTTTTAAATCTATACATTCGGAATTATATTTACCTCAAGAAAGTTGTCATGTCATATCTTGGATTAGTTTGTATTTTATTCAGTTGTGCCCTTTCTTTAGTAACATAAGGGGCCACATTTTTATCCTCCTTTAGCATTCTTTCTCCAGTGATTCTCTGATCATTTTTATTTTCAATAGAATTTTTCTTTACATCCTGGAAGAAATATCTCTGTATTATTCCCATTATTTAATTATCATCATTTAGTTTTAAAAATATCATGTTTTCAAAATGACTTTTAGTTTTTTATTGGGTTTTTAGATGTTTATTTAATTTTTAAATTTAAAAGTTTCTGTTAAATACTTTTCAGGTTAAAAAGTGATGATGCTCAGTACAACGAATACAACAGTGCCATACAAACAATTATCCACTTATCTATCTGTATCTCACCTGTAGATGTAGGTAATGCTGAATCTCTTACTCATATAAACACAAACACACTATATACAGAAATATTCAGGTGTATTTATAAGTAGTGATTTAACATTTTTTCGAATTGCAATAGGTAAATTTCACACACACATATGTAAGAGCACTCATTTCTCTTCTTTTTTTAACTTTTAAAAGTACAAAACAAAAAAAATTAGAATAATAAAGCATTCAATAGTTATATATATTTTTACCTAGACTACAAATTGCTAACATTATTATTTTTGTGAGCAAGCTGTTTTATCTGGTAGGTATCACATGCCTTCATCTGTAAAACTTAGAAAAAGGAGGGAAATTAAAAGAGCCTATGAAAGAAATATATTATTGTTGTTTTTGCTTTGTATTAGGTCAGAATTTACTGAATCAAATACAATTTAACATTGATACAATATTACCTAATATAAACTATATTTAAATTTTCACAAATGTCCTCATAGATAATTCATAGGGTTTTCTTTTTTTTCCTTTTCTGACTCTGGATTCAGTCCAGGACCATGAATTACATTTATGTTTAATGTCTCTTAAGTCTTCCTTTATCTGAAACAATTTGTTTCCTTTTCCTTGACTTAATATTTTTAAGAAAACAGGGTAAATGTTTTGTAAAATGTTCTGCAATTTCTGTTTGATTATTTTATCAGGATTAGATTATTTTATCTGCATTTTTGGCAGGAACACCACCAAAGTGACGCTGTGTCCTTCTCAGGGCATCACATCGCCCTCATCTTGTCCTCCTTTTGGGGATGAAGGTATCGATTGCTTGGTTAACGTGGTGTCCACCAAACTGGCAACCCTATAAAGGCACTTTTGCCTTTTTAATTCAACTTAACCTATGAGACTATGGAACTACCCTCTAACTCAGTGGTTTCGACTGCCATTGTCTGGATCAATTTTTGCTATCAGATAGTTTTCTTTGTCTTTTACGTGCTTTTTACCCTTCTCCTGAAGCAAAGCTTTCCCAAGATGGAAACCTCTGGTCTCATAAAAACCTCTCTCACCTTTCTTTTGATTCCTCCCAGGTCTCAGAGGTGGTCTCAATATCTCTCCTCTCTCTCTCAGAGTGACTTCTGTCTGCATCCCCTCCTGCCTTCTCTTCTCCCCTCAGGTTCTGCTTGCTGTTTTGTTCTGGCGTGGTTCCAGAGCTGGCTATGGACTTGAGATATGCCTTTCATCACTTGCAGGTAAACTAGATCTTGCAATATGTTGTTTCCTACTCACATTCTAGGTCTGAGGCATGAGCGGTTTTCTTTTCAGTTCCTTATCAGCTGGAGGAGGATGCGTGGAAACATTCCAGTCGAGGTAACTGCCATTTTCATGCTAGAAGTGGCAAGTTCCTTTTGTCCGCAATGTAAAATAACCAAGGATAATGTAAAACACTTTAAATGAGATGCCTTAGTTGAGGACATGAAATACCACCTGAGGGTATAAATGGATTTGAAAATATTTTCCCAGAGAGACAGAAGGGGAGAGAGAGATAGGGGTGTGGGAGCCACACGTAGAAATAAAAATAAATTAGGGACAAATAAGAATAGAAGTTTTGAAATGCTTTTTAAGAGAGAGACCGAGAGATAAAGTAACAGAGAAAATCCAAGAAAAACAGAGAAAGAGAAGCAGAGAGATACAAAGTGATTAAAAGAGATAAATAAAAGACCAGAGAAAATAAAAAGAACATATAGAAGAAATATATTTTTTATTATTCTTACTGAATATCTGACTATTTAAGCTCTTAATTTGGCAAAATACATTACCAAAAACAGCAGTTGCTTCCATAGTTCCCAGATGAAGTTTGTACTCATATTTTTAGAAGCCTTCTTAACACTGCAGATCTTTATTTGATAAATTGTACAAAGGTCCAGAATTTAGAATTGTTGGTGAATGTGAGTATACAGAGGAAAAATGTTACACCAAATGGTTAACATTAACATGCTTCTGGAAATTTGGGCAGGACAGGAAAAAAGAACAAATTCTTAGTCTAAGTTCAAGTTGTTTCCAATAGCTAAATAAAACTAAAAAAAATGTTTTAGCCCATATGTGGAGTATTAGGGTCTTCTCAAGAAGGGCATTGAAGCTTCACAGATGTTAACTCAGCCCCCACTCTCACACTCAAGGAATTTCTATGTATATTAAACAATGTTTTATCCAATGTACAGAATCTGACTTGTTTAAATAGTTCAATGACATAAATACATTAAGGGTATGAGTTGATGCTTTTACCTCAAAATCTTCTATAATAAATGAACTGTGGCGGTCAGATTTCCAAATTCTCTTAAGCATAAAATGTAAAATTTGACTATTTTAATCTAAGCAATACAGTTAGGCTTTTTTTAATTTTACAATAGTGAAATAGTATCAAAATGACCCAGTATAACAATTCACTTAATTTGTCATGTGAAAAATACATTTAATATCTCTTATGAAAAGCAGCTCTATTAAACTGAATGGCCTTTCTCTTATTTTCAAATGTCTTAGGTTCTTACAATGAATTTCTAAAAATATCCCCATGCTACTGAATTGCTAGTACATTAAATGAACATCTCATTTACCATTACACAGATGTAAATACACATAAAAATGTAATACACATAAACCATGTTTTATTTAAGAAACTTAGCTAGACTGTGAAACATAGTTAAATGAGAAATATTTAATAACCCAATTTCAAAAGGTCAGCTTTCTATTTTAATTCCTCAGAATAGATAAATTATTGACATTGCCAGTATTTAGTGAAAACTTTATTGAATACTACGAATAAATTAATGAATGATTTTGTTACACATTAAAATATAAATTATTTCTCATGCAAGCCCTGAGATTAGAGCCTATTTAGTGCTAAAAACCTCAAACATTTTAATACTTGTTAAAATAACCTCTTTCCTGGCATCTCTATTTTAGTCTCTCCTTAGTTCAAACCATTTTCCACATTTCTATAAGTTAAATAATTAATTTGATCATTTTGGCAATTAAACTCTGAAACAAACAAATAAATAAACAATCTTGACATCCAGTTCCTGGACTGATGCTCACGATGAGACCCTATGTTTCTCCAATTGGACATAAAAGATCTCAGACAGTGTGAACAGCAGACAAGGTCACTCCCAGACCATCCACGGTAATATAAAATAAGGCCACTGCACCACAGCAATCACACAGTCCCTGTCCCAGCTAAAACGAGTGACTGCTGCTTCTTTACCAAGGACAGCTTTGTCCTCGCTCTAGTCTGCTCTCCCCATAATGAGGTTTATTCAGATACCCAATCACAGACCGGCTCCCTCTTTTACACAGCCTCCAATCTGGAGTGAACGTCTGCTTCCACAAAGCCTCAACATTGCCTAACCAACTACCAATCTTATTGTAGGCTTTTCCCAACCCCTCTGACTGAGATGAGCATGGTTCCCCATGGGTAGGTGTTCCCCCACTCCCCCTAAAACAGAAAACCCAGCTTGTCAACTATAGGTATACTACTGATGGCCTTTGGCTGCAAGACGTCAACACCCCTTCAGTGATTGTCGTCGATTGCCTGACTGACTTCATCCAGTCCGCTGAGTACGGCTTGCAAAGTCCTGTGGAAACTGGTCCCCTCGTACTTGATAAGCTCATTGGCTGCTACTTTCCTCCACAAGTAAGCTGCCCCCCAATCAACTTTCCCATCTCCCAAATCCTCCATGCTCAATATTGATAACAACTAAGTAACAAGAAGGAATAAAGACCATGGAAGAGAAAGAGGAGGTAAAGAGGATAAGTATGAATCCAGAGTTTCCATGCAGTCTTATTTGAAACAGGACAAGGAGATCTAATGAAACGTGGCTTCAGCATCATTTTTTTTCATAATAGAATCTGGGAACAGTCAAGTCAGACCCTCTTACAGTGCTTGTCTATCCCTTGCATAAAGCTCTTATTAATCTTATGTGGGAAATAATATTACCCTACCAGTTAGCTACAGAATATGAGGGCTGTACTCCAGACCAATAAAATCAGGGACGCTCCGTATGTTTCAGAATTCTGCAGGTAATTTCAATGTGCAACCGAGATTAAGAAACACTACTCTAAAAAGAAGCAAGAGAGTAATAACGGGAATGTCCAGTCTAATGGTTCCTTTGTCAGGGGCAATTAGAAGGTTTTCAGTAGCTTAGCAGTGTTCTACTGCAAAGGTGGGCAATGATGTGGTAGGTTTCATTGGTCTTACTAGTATAATTGTCATGATTGTGCTTTATACGCATTCTTTTTTGAACAGCATGGTGATTTAAAAGTAATTTATAAAATTAAAAGGAAACAAATGTGTCTTTTATTTTCAATAATTTACTTTAAGAACAGATGTGTCAGCCATCATTGACGGCATATACAATCTCTTAGATGCCTCTAGCCCAATATATGCCCTGGATAATTGGCAAGCTTCTCAAAGAAGTCCTTGGCATAACACTAAATTAGTTCCTTTTAAAAATAATTTATTGGATAGAGATCAATAAAAATAAATACCCATAATGAATATTATAGTCTTAAAAAGTTCTTTGTGCAATAAGCTACATCTCCTTGCTTCTAGAAATGAATAGAAAACTAGCATTTCAGGAACTCAGAAATCCAGCTGTTGCTGAGAGGCTCTGGTTACATAATGCTGGGAAAGACCTATTTCTCAGGCTTCTGGAGACCCCGCTAAGGAATAATAGAGGTTTGGCTCTTTTTTTCCTCGCAGCAGGAAGGCTGATTCCATCACTCTTCTTATGCTGCCTGGCCAAGTCCTGTTAAAAAATTTGCAGCTAAACCAATGTCCCCTGTTGTGATCAGGGGAATGTGGAGTCCTTTTTTGTATCTCACAGAAAATATTTACCATCAAAATGGCAGGTTATATCAGGGAACATTTTTAGGGATTTGCTGATTCGGTCCAGACTTTGTAAATAATTGAGATAAATCTAGTGACACTGACGTGGTTTTACTTGTTTTGAGAGCGATGCCAGGGAGAACTGCTCCTAAAGCCGAAGTCACCACTTTCTTATGTAAGTTGCCAGACTATTGCCAATTGAAGTAGGCATTTTAAAGATTATACATCATTACCAAGAGGATAGTATTGCTGTTCTTTTGGGTTTTTTCTTAAATGGGAAAATAATAACAAAGAGAGACTGTAGCAAGGCTATGAAGGAGAGCTGAATGCTGTGATTGGTATTCCAGGGTTGAGTTGATTGATGTGAATCAGTGTGTGCATGGGAATGGAGCTAGATATCAAAGAGGGTAATATTCCAAGAGAGATAAGTGCTGATCTACATTCAAGGGCCTGCTCTGCCTGTGTCCCAGCAAAAACATGCAGACAGCCTCTCCACAGTTACAGAAATAGGAGTCTGAGGAGAATAGATTTCTAACAATACTTTAGGAATACTTTCTCATGAGAATTATAATAGCGATGTTGTCTGAGTTTCAGTCTGAGAGAGTATCACTAAGTAATGCAGGGTCTTCACAGGGCAGTCCATCTGGCTTATCCCCTCTGTTTGTAAATAAAGTTTTATTGGAACACAGACATGGCCATTTGTTCATGTAATGTCTATTCCTGCTTTCATGCTACAACAGGGAACTTGATGGTCCTTTAGAAAAAACACTTACCAATCTTTAAAGAAGCAGATCATAGCAAAGATTTGATTTGAATTTGGGCAGCATTACTTATAACTGTAACTTTGAACAAATTGCTTATCAATCTCTGTGTTAGTTTCCTCTTCTTGAATATTCTAAGGCATATAGAATAGTGACTAGTATACAGCAAAATATATGTGTCTTTGATCTTATTGTGGTTGTTAAATGTTGGGTAATGTAACATGTAATGGGCATTCTTCATGTAAGTTTATGTATTTATCATCCTTATTTTTTTTGAATTTTCTGGAAATGTCTGCTTTTGCAGAAAACAACAGTTTCCCATTCCTAGACAGTCCATTGAAGTTATGGGTCTAGCATATCTAACTTTCCAAGAAGTTGTATTTCTTAGATCACATTTTATTAATCTTATCCTTCTCTTACAAATGTGTTCTTATGCTTTTTAGCTAATGAGATTCTTCCTTTTGTAAGGAGACTAAGTGATCAGAGAAAATCTATCATTTCACTTTCTTTGATAGGCCATGAAGGTCTAACGGAGCCTTTCTTAGTATTTCCTATCAATGTTATACTTTTAGTTAATTAAAAAGTAAAGAAGAGCGTTCATGTACCAAGTATTACGGTGTTTTCTCCTTAGGCCATTTTTTTCAGTTTATCCGTCACTAGGCAGAGAAGACATAGCCTGCTACGCATTTCACTGTTTAGATGGGACCTGTTCAGTCCCCTGAAGTTAATGGCGCAGGACTGTCAATATGCTCCTGGCCAGGGGCCCGATCTCTGTGGCCCTCCTTGCTGATAAAGAAACAACACCGACAATGCCACAGTAAATGGCACGGTAAATGGCATTTCCCTCTGTTAATGCTTTACTCTTTGCTCTGTGATGTTAGGTCAGTGGGCAAATTGGAACTGTAATGTCCGCAGCTGCCACACACATCTCTGGTGACAGAGCGTGGCTTTTTGTCTCTGTCCTTATTGTGGAAAGCATTGCCCATGTCACTTTTCAGGAGACAATGCACTGTCCTCTCAGAATGGTGAACATAGTCTTACGTTAATGGGTTAGTTGACCCATTGCTGAGACTTTGCCACTGAATTACTTTTATTTTGCAGCTTTTACCTTGGCCCCAAATCCCCGTTATAACTCGTACCCCTCAGCTCTGGTGTGAAATAGTTTGTGATTTTCATATGGCGACTGTGTAATAGTATTAGCAAAGATTCTGTCCGTTGATCTCTCATCTTCTGGTCTACAGTTATAATAATTTGAACAGATAATAACAAAAAGGAAGGATCTCAGAATTTGAACCCTGATGAAGTTGTAACCAAAAAAATGAATCAAACACCTGAAGTAGTGTCAGATTGTAATCATGATGCTTGTTATTTTTCCATCTTACACACAGGCACACACAGCAGTCTGTGGTTCCTCCGGGTCTCTTATCAGTTCCATTACCCTCATAGGCGTGAGATATTTCAGGCTGAGGCACTAAGGTATTAAGAACAATACTTTCCTCATTTCTTAATTATTTTAATTAAGACCAATCTTTCCACAAATGCTCAAAACATATTTGATAGCAAGTGCTCTAAAATTAAAAATAAATGCAGAGTGGGGAATCACACATTTAATGTGTTCATCCAGGAAAGAGCTATCAGTATGAATTTGTTACAATCTTCTTTTGAATTTCTAGTAAATCTTGTTATTTTCTACATACATTCTACTTTATTTTTTAGTTCTGATGTGTTTTGTTGCTACTCTGAAAAGAAATGTAAGATTTCAACTATATAAGAAAGCAATTCATTCTTGCTTCTTTATTTGTTCTTGGAGCAATATCCTTCTCTCATTAATTGTAGGCATATTTCATAGGGTCTCATGCAGAAATGCAAACGTATTAATAGACATACCGGTAATGATAATTTTTCTCTTTATTTCTGATATCTTGTTTCTTATTTCTGTTTCATGTGTTATCCTGATGTGAAAATACAGAGAAACAATAAATAAAAATGAAGATCACATTTATGTACCTCACGTTTATAATTGTGTCAGTTTCACACTTTAACATTGTGCACACTTCCTGGATTGAGATGTCCTGTCACACGAAAGAAAAAGTCTTTTATTGCAAATTATACTGGACTTTCAACAGTGATAGTTGCTAAATTTAATGAAATCACTTTTAAGTTTTCTAAATGTCTGTAATGATAGGCTTAATTTCATATTTGATCAATAATTATATAGTAATTTTAAATAAATATTTGGTTTGTTCTCATTTCAGCTGGTACTAGTTGATCATTAGCAATTGTAATCTGTATTTTACAGCTTTAATAAGATTTTCTTTTCAGTTTATTTTATAGTTATTTTTGACTGATGTTCCTTTACCTGTTAAATTCTGATAGATATGCCAAATTTTATTGTAATAATTTTGTGTTTGAGGTTTTGTCTTGTATTTTGGCAAACATGTTTCAAGTTGGTTTGGGCCAAACATTGATTTTTTATTTGGTGAATGAAGGTTCATGACTGTTGTGTTCACAGTATGAATCTCACACCTTATGAATAACAAACAGTCCATGGAATTTTTTTCCTACTGACTGCTTTTTATATAAAATAACTATTGACAGTCTCACTTGTTTTGTCTTATTTGCTAGTATTTGCCAGGTAAACTCTCCTTCTAATTCATATTTAACATGGATTGTGTTAATTGGCAGGCATCTCTTTTCACATCAGTGATTAAGGAATTCAACCTTCAAGTGTCTGGCCTCATGGCCCTCCCTGTGTGACCGTTGTGTTCCCCTTTGATGCTAACATCCAGCTGGCTGGAGAGAAAAGGGTAAAACCCTCACCCTGTTTTAAACATATATTCCAGTTGTTCCCAAGCACTTATTTTTAAGGTTTTCTCTTTTTGAAACAACATTCTTAATCAATTAAAAAGTATAGAAAATACAAATATTGTTCCTTTTTTTCCTAGTGATTCATGGACCCTAGCCAATCCTATTATTGCTTTCTTTGGCTAGTTATTTTTACCCTATTTTTATTCCCATCACCTCCCCCCAACCTTCTCCTTTGGCAATGATCACCTGAACCACCTAGTTCTCTATATCTATGAGTATGTTTCTGTATTATTTATACACTTATTTTTTTTTTCTTTCCACCTATAAGTGAGATCATATGGTATTTGTCTTTCTCTGCCTGACCTACCTCACATAGTATAATACCCTTAGGTCCATCCATGTTGATAAAAATGGCAAGATTTCATTCTTTTTGACAGCCAAACAACATTTTGTCTTATATATATATATGTATATATATATGTCATATCTCACATCTTCTTTTTCCATTCATCTATTGATGGATATATAGATTGCTGTCTCATTTTGGCTAATACTAGTAATGCTGCAATGAATATAGGGATGCATATATCTTTTCAAATTAGTGTTTTTTTCATTCTTCAGATAAATACCCAGTAATGGAATTGGTGGATCGTATGGCCTGAAGATACTGTACAGGAAATTTTGGGGGTGCCTGAGAACTAACAACATCTTATCTGGAAAATGGATAAAATGTTAATATCATCTAATCTGAAAAGTAGATGAAAGACTACTGGAGTCTATTACAATTTTCTAAATCCTAAATTATAACGTGATCTCTTTCATTAGTGGAGTAGAGGAAAAAGCAAATAGACAAAAACTGAAAACACAGAAATAAATTTTCCATAGGATCCTTGAGAAAAAAAATATACATTCTGTGTTTCTATAATTAAAAGTTTAATACAGCACATAATCATAAAGGAATAAAAGAGAAATTCATTGTACACAAAAAAACACATTGAACTGCTTTTTCTAAATGAAAATTACATTTATTTAACAGCAAACATTGCAGAAAGCACCTGGAGAAGCTTTGCAGTAACGGGAGCTCAGTATCGATGAAAGTGTGATATACAGAACAATGGCCCAGTCTGGAGCACAAACTCTGGGGTACACGGGATATCTTAAGCCAAAGAGTTTTCCCACAAAGTATCTGAAATATTCATAGGTCCCACACTACAATAAATTTATTGCTGCTATAAGATATATAAAAGGTTGATAAACTGCTTTCCTGACCTTGCAGAACTTTGTTGGGATATTAAGAGACTTTGATACATAGTGGAATGCGGCCATGCGTTATGATTTGTTGGCTGCAGTGCTGGGCATGCGCTGTTATGTGCTTGGAAAACAAGGGGAATCTGCGGAGAAGGTGGTTTGTGTGAATGGGCAGTGCTCTCGCTGGCAAATGTGGCAAGTGAAAACTCCAGGGATCTGAATGTTGAACCTTCTTATTGAAGCCCACACAAAATTAAACTTTTTAACGTATCTATAGTCCTCTGCAGTATGGGTCTTTGGTTTTCTACTGTCTTTCTGCTTTCCTCGCTGGTAACATAGCATTTGAGCCTCTGCTCCCCGTTTACATAGTATTGCTTCATGCAGCACCTTGGGGCTCTAATGAGTGACAGAAATAGCTCGGAGACACTACATTTGTGAAAAGTAAAGCCAAGCAGAGTTTTAATAACGTGTGGGCTGAGCCCCATTAGCTCCACAAAATATCCTTGAAATATAAAGACTGAATAACAAACTGGAGGATGGAAAGTGGGAAATTCTGAAATGAAGGAAGCATTGGGAACACAAATTGCTGAGATTCATTTTTATTTTATTTCCCAGAAGGCTTCGTTTCAAACCCAAAGCATTACTACTCAATTTGTAGAAAAGAGTTTAAATTGTATTGTTTATTCTATAATATTTAACATATATCTTCTATCTGTTTTATTCAAAGAGTGAGCTCAAGATTAAAAGTATACTGGCAACAGGAATACAATTAGATTCACAAAAGTGATAAGACACCATTTTAACTTTTCTAATCCATTCCAATGTATCATTTATCATGTATTGATTAGATCAGATTATTCAGTGCTTTCCCATTTAAACCTATGCTATTTTACTGACAGTGGAACGTTCTACCCAAAAATAAACATTTCTTGTTTTTAAGGGAGGTAATTAGGGGCATTCAAAAAGAAAGAAAAGAGTATCTCTTTCAAATGAGCTCGGTGAAATCAGAGCACACTACACATTTCTTAGCTGACCAGTAGTGGCATAACAGTGGAACAAATTCCTTTCCTTCTTTCTTGTTTTCAATTTAGCAAAGACTTCCCTTCCACTGCATAGGTTCTGCCAGGAAATACACTGCATGTTCTGACCATTTACCAAATAGCTGGCACAGCAGATGCTTTGCTTACCTGTGAATGCCAGCGAAAGAACACCAGTGCCTTGAATTTCCCTCCATTCTCATATCATTAGCAGGTGGATTCTTGGTGTAGGACTAGAAAAATAACATCTGTTCTACCCTTCTGGTGTCTAGAGCAAGGGTGCATGCATTTATGTTTGCCAAGCCAGTCGTGGGCTAGTTAATTATTTGCGTTTTCAAAAAGTCATCTATAACCGTATTTAGACAAACTAGCCTGAAACATTCCTTTTGAAGTTCTGGAGTTTGATATGTTTGGCTTTTGTCTAGCAAGTTCAATATTTATAGACACAACACCTCTGTACATTTTTTAAGTTTAGAATATTGGATGTGTAGGAGAGGAAAGATAATTTTTCTCTACCCTTCTAGATTCTTGGATGAAAGGCTTCTATTAAAAAAAAAAAAAACACAGATTAACAGGAGAAAAGCAAACAGAAGTTTAATAAAATGTATACCTTGTGGTACAGAAGGGAGATACCCAGGAAAACCACTGAGTAACTTCCTGAAATGGCTCAAACCATCACTTTAAATAACATCCTCAGCTAAAGACAAAAGAGGTAGAAGGAGCCAGTCATAGGAGGTTATCGGACAAAGCAGAGTAAACAAGGGTAAGGTTGTTAAACAGGTTTAAGTCCTCACTGTCTCCATTGACAAGAGTTTCTAGAGACTGGCATCCTTCTGTTCCTGGTACAAAGAGACGCCCTTACAAATGCAGATTTTCCTCACGAATGTAAATGTCTTTTACAAAAGGGCAGCTTCTACTTGGTTTTCAGAGCTTCTCCCTTGTCTACTCTTTTTTAAAAAATATAACCAGCTTAAAATAATCCTTCTGCCAAAGAGGTATATTTGGGGGTAGCGTATTCTGCTCCTTTTCAGATGGTAGAGCTTTTCAATAATTTTGAAGGCTATATTCCTTTACTTTATCTTAGAAATAATGTATAAAGTTGCTATCACATCAACTATATTACTTAAATTATCCAGTCATTCCACATGTGAAAAGACAAGATTTTTATAGGTTATTAGTTATTAAACATACATGTAAATTTATTGATCAAACTTAGTCTGGTATTGAAAGTTTTATGAGCAAGCTCATGGGTGCATTGTTGCCTCAATTTCTTGTTTTTTATACAAATTATAATCTCTGCTTTATTACCTCTTATATTTATCAAGGTTGGCTCTAAAGGTAATTAGATTTCTAGAAATCAGACACTTGAGTTTTTATAATATACTAGAGAGTTGTCATTTGCCTCTCTAAATTCTTCTTCCACTCTCCACCCTGCTCTGTACTCCAGGAAGCTGACTTGTATGGAGTACAGCAACTGCTTCCTTGTACTCCAGCTTTAAGTCACGCTATGCCAGTGGGAGGCACCAGAAACAGATCGGGTGGTGAAGGGAAAATAAGGCTCACTAAGTCCTACTGAAGACCACAGCATGTTTTCGTTAGTCCTCCCATGAAAGACACTTCCGTTAACCAAGGCCGCTCTGTCTTAGTTTTTGGATTGCTGATCACTCACTACTATAGCAACCACTGATGAGGGATGGCATTCTGCACGTGGTAGCCCCCCATTTATCCATGGTTTTGCTTACCACAGTTTTAGTTTATGTGGTCAATTGAAGTCTGAATATAATAAATGGAAAATTATAAAAATAAATCATTCTTACATTTAAACTGAGCTCTACTCTGCATAATGTGATGAAATGCCATGCTATCTTATGTGGGATGTGCATCATCCTTTTGTTCAATGTATCCACACTGTACATGGTGCCTGTCTTTCTTGGTTATCAGATTGACTGGCACAGTAATCCCAGTGCTGTGTTCAACTAACCCTTATTTTACTTGATAATAGCCCTAAAGCACAAGAGTAGTGATGCTGGGAAATAAGATATGTTAAAGAGAAACCATAAATTGTATATATGTATAGGAAAAAACATAGTAACATAGGGTTTGGTACTATCCTTGGTTTCAGGCATCCACTGGGGGTATCTTGGAACGTATCCTCCATAGATCAGGGCAGGGGGATACTGTATAATTTTTAGAATTACACTTAAAACATAATTTTTTGTTTGATTGGTTGGTTTTTATTGTAAAGCCTTTGTTTTTAGAGCAATTTGGAAAGGGAGTAGTTAAAAAATTAACAGTGGCAGTACCTTTAGAATCAATAATTGCACATCTAAAGTAACTATACTGAATAGAAGGTGCTCCTTTGGACATCAAATATTAGGCTCTGTTGTTATCAACCACAATACTCAATGGTCTAATCTTTTGTTGGTCTCAGAGGCCATCTGGTATTATTCTTGCTAAAGTCACCTTTCAACTGCCCAAAGCATTAGATATTTTTAGCATTTTCATTACTTAATTGTAATGTGTTATTTTGATGGCTTTCCTTCTCTTCCAGAAATGCTCTTCTCTATCGTTTTCTGTAGCTAAGATATAAAGTCACAAAGCCTGCTCTCAAAATATTTGCAATTTCATTCAGTCAATGAATTATAGACTCAGAAAGTTTTATTTATGATTTCTGTCCAGAAAGTATCCAGCCGTGTGATATGGAAAACAGTGACATTTTTTGAAGAATATACAAGATACAAAACATTGTACACAGGACATTGATGCCTCACTCCCCTTCAGGGCAGGCAACTTGGGACCTCACACAGTTCTCCTAATTGCCATCAGCTGCCCCATGGTATTTTCCTGAATCTCACTGACAGCCTGAAATCTCTTCGCTTTGAAGAGTGCTTTTAGTTTTGGGAAAAGCCATAAACCACAGGTTGTCAAATCTGGGCTGTAAGGAGGCTGAGTCACCTGGGTGATTTGATATTTCACCAAAAATCTCTGCACAAAATGTGATGCACAAGTGGACACATTGTTGTGATGAAGCTGCCAGTCACCAGTTGCCCATAGCTGCAGCCTTCTGAATCATCCGAATAGTTTTTGCAGAGGATTAACACAAAATTTGATGCAGATTCCTTGTTCTACTTGCTGTCATTTTGAATGTGACAGCCACACAGTACACATGCTCACTCAACAGTGTCTAGTGCCCTCAATGACTAGTACAGTGAAGTCAGCATTGTTCATGCATGTGCATTTCAGTCCACTCTCTTTGGCTGCCAGGTTACATCAATGTTGCACAAACCATTGTTCTCATATTAATAATGGTTGGACTTCTTCCTGACAGACCTCGTACTAAGTAAAACAGTACACATATACTGAATTAAATGGTTGTCATAGGCATTAAGTGGTATGTGTATTCATAAGAGGAAGACAGCGATGTATATTGGTAGGTTAAAATAGTGAAGAAAGTTTATTCCAAATGTATCTTAATCTTAATCAGTCGGATCTTATTTAACAGGATCTACATAGTTAAACAGAAATGAAATACAAACCCTGAGATGAGCTCAGGGGTTCTGCCAAGGTCAAGGTCTAGAAATAAGAAATTACCAGCTACGCTCAGTACATTATTTTTGGGAGCAATAAGACAGAAGGTTACAAAGTTAACTTAAAAAAATTGAAATATTTTCCATAGGGGAGTTATTTTTGGGAAGCTATAATTTAGAAATATTAATCTGGGGGATTGAACAGTAGTCCTAAAAAAATCAACTATCCTCATGACTGACCCGAAGCTGCTTTACACATAAAATAAATTCTTCCATTTACTGGAAGTTTTATGCTTTAAGCAATGTATTCTTTATTTTATTAAATAGGTCATATTTACTCTAGAAAACTTTTAAAATGGGTACACACACAAAGGAGCTAATAAAACATAAATTCTTCCATGGTTTTACAAACCATTTTGATATGTACAATTTTCTCAGGTTTTTAAAATTTAAACCAATACTTTAAAAAACTTATTGTTGTTTAATTACAGTTGTCCCCATTTTCTCCCCATTACTCTCCCCTGCCCTACCCACCCCTCACTTTCCACCTTTAACCCTCTCAAAAAAAAAAAAATAGAACCAGAGACAGGGAAATAAAGAGCAAACACAGTGACCAGAGGGGAGGAGGGAGGGGGAAACAGAGGAAAGAAAGGGAAGGGACACGTAAAGGAAGATGTATAAAGGACCCATGGATAAGCCAATACTTTTGTGTAGAGAGAACTCACAAACTAAATACTGAATGATTCTAGGCATAGAACCTCAGAGAGTGTCTAAGACTAATCATGGCAAATTGTGGAGTGAGAGCCCAATTTAAAGGGAAAACTGGTACCAATACATATGAGGCAGCGGCCACATGTTAGATCATAATGGTCAAGTGTTCACAGATCTTTTCATTTTTAGGAGAAATGGGTAATTGAATTTTTGTGGCTGTATATGTAGGCAAGAAAATCCATTAAAAAACATGTGGACAAACACCATAAAGGCCCAAAGCAAAATGAACTGACCTCGTTTGTGTGCTATCTTTAGCTCTGAAGCAGAGTATGACCAAAACAAATGAGCTGAAGACCCCAACTTCTGGTTTCAGATCCATCGAATTTCAAGTCTCGGCCCTGTTACTGGTTATGTGAACTTGAACATGTTCTGTCACCTCTGTAAGCCTCAGTTCCCTCATCTGTAAGTCAAGAATAAAATCTTTGCTTCCTGAAGTTATGAGGGTTAGATAAGATCATGAATATGGAGTTAACACGCCACTAGGGACATCTTAAGTGGTCAGACAACATCGTGGCATTCTATATAAGTGGTACCGTGAGTGCTTAACATTTTCTATCCTTTTTGTTTTGTTTTGTAAGGTATTTTCTGAGAACATGCTTGTTAATGACTATACAGCATTTTATTAGATACATATAAGGGCAAATGTTTATACTTAGCCAAGTTGTTAAGATTTTACCAATTCCTCCTCTCCATAAATTAAAATATTTTATAATTTCATCACTCATAAACTAAACAACTTTAAAAATATATTACTCAGGAAATAAGCCCACATCTAGGAATTAACTTTTAGGAAAAAAATAAGGCATGTTACGACATATACACTTAATAAATATGGGAACTGTAGTTTGAGATGGAATATAATTGACTTAAGTCATTCATTCATATCACTTCTATCATCATTAAGAGAAGCTAACATAAATAGATAACTACTATTTCTAAGGTCTTGGGAAAATTTCAAAACAGTGACAAGTAAGCTTCTCCTTCAATGGAAGAGCTTTTCTTACTCCATATTTATGGTGGCATAGATTCAAGTGTTTTTTAATGTTTTCCTGTCTTAATTTGAATCCTATTTAAGTATAGGAGTTTCTTTTGTAATAAGCCTACTCTATGAGGATGTAAATTTGTAACCAACTAACTTGAAGTTCAGTTACACATTAGGTTTGACTGCAGTCTTTTATATGTGTTTATACCCATAAAAAACTGATTCCACGGTCACATTCTGAGGTCACTTGTTGTTAAGGACAGCATCAGGGTGATATGTCATCAGGACAGGCGGCCCGTGTTGGAGGTGCAGAACGCTCTGGCCCCGCTGCAGGGTTACAGTTCATAGACTGAGTCTCTGCGGAAGATATATGAGTGCTCCCGCCATTGTGTAGGGCTCGGTCCAGGAGTTTAACAGAAGAAATCAATGAGGCACAGCTGTGTGAGATAGGGGTCAAATATGCACAGCTGTGGCTCCACATAGATCAGAACGCACTGTTTGATTTTTCTCTAGACAGCATTCATTACTGAAATGGGCTTCAGAAGCTTTTTATTAAAAACAAATTGATGTTAATTAATTCTGATTGCAGTGGCCATTAGTCAGCTATCTCATTGCAGGAAGCTGGATCAAATCAAGACTATTCTCTGCAATCTCGGATGGCTTGCTATCTCTAAATCTAATTTTTAATTGGAATTCTGATATTTTAACTTAGAGTGAATATCTCTGCTCTGGCTTTCCCTTGATTATTAGCTGTCTTGTTCTTTGGTTACTTTACCTTCTTTGGGAGATGTGTATTATCCCGTTGCTTATTAATTTACCTTTGATATTATATAATTTATATTTTCCTGTCTACCATATGTTCCTGGATTCAAAGAAATTACATTTATTTTCATGTAAATACTAGGGATTTTGAAATTTAAATAATCTTTAAATAGGAATAGTTCTTGCTTTTCTCCATTTTGCAAGAGAAATATCCTCTGAACATACAAATTCCCAAAAGTTATTTCTCTAGTGTTTTAAATACCCACGTTCCCTAATTCAAATCCTGTATGTTATTCTTGTTTCATCCCTTATCTCTTTCTAACAAACACACACATGCACAAAAAGAGAGAAAGAAAAAAAGCCTTGCAACGATCCTTTATTTTTTCCTATAATTAGTCTGAATAAGATCCAGTTCAATTGCCTTGTTTCTCATTGTCTTGGCCATTTGTCTCTCTGGCTGACCAACAAATTAGGTGCACGCTGATATGAAATATGTTTGTTTTTTTCTTACCTTTCTTTAGACTGATGAACAGTGGAAAGTTAGAGGTAGGAGGCAGAATCTCTATAAATAATATGTGAGAAAGAAAGGGTGTGTGTGATTATGTACGGGGGGTGTTTGGAGGTGCAGAGGAAGAGTTCCCAATGGCATGCAACAGAAAGGGACATTGTGGGGAAATGAGGGCATGGGGCACATGGTGTAATATGGGAGAAATTGGATGTGATATGGAATTAAAAGAAATACGGCTCTTAGACTCCAGCAAATACTGCCCCATTCTTCAGGTGATTCCTGATCTCTGGAATGTCTTTTTCAAAACTTTCTACATCCTGCTCCGGTGTCTCTGAAAAGCTGGGCTGGTGGCACCCCAAGCGGTTCATGTCCAGAATGGGTGGAGCACCCCAAACCCAGACTGTGACCTACAAGTCCCTCAGTTTCTCTTTCTGTCTTATGGGGCTTCTCTCGTGACCGAAACTGGAGTCATTCCGATGACTGGAGGAGCTTCAGGATTTGCAACTATGGGGGCATCTCAGGGTACTCTCGCCAGGTCCCAAGCACCTTCCAGGAAGGCAGCCTTGTATGTGAATTGTTCCCTCTGACTAGTGAAGTATTTCTCTGAAAGGATCTCATGAAATTAGACTTTGACATGCTGATTTGAGGCGAATATAACTCGCATCACAGAAGCAATTCAGGGCTCTGATCTACCCCTCACAGCATCTTATATGGGTCTATGTGTTGGCTCTTGCCCACATGTTTCAAGAATAATGCAACCTCTTGGGTCCAAGAGTGGTAGAAATGATCTTGATCATCCCCTATCCAGCATTGTGTCCCCACCCCCTCACCTGACACTGGCAACCAATAGCTGGCTTTACTCCATGTGTAGGTCGTCTTCCAGGGATTGTCATTTCTCTCCCTTCCAATGACTTTCCAGGTCACTGTTCCATGTGTCAATGGATACTTTTATCAATGTCCACTCTTGTCTCCAATTTATGTGGTGACCGTGTTCTCCTAGGCCATTTTTAAGCCATGCAAGACAAAGGAAGGACATCTCCTATGGGAATGGGTCCACTTTTCTCACTCTACCTAGGTAGACCTCTTACCTATACCCCTAGCTAGTGATAAATGAAAAAAGACCACATCTTAAGATTAAAACAATCACAGCTTCGAGATTGAATGGTTAGAAGATATGCTATTCTACTTGTATTCTGTAAAACTTCATACACTAAATTTAACTTGGTCAGGTAACAAATTGTCATTCACAATTTCCTGTGTACTCCAGGTGAAACTTGCATTTTTGGTCATCTTGAAAACCGCGTAGTGACATCCCTGGAGAGAGTCATTGCAAGCCAGTTCCACGGGCAGCATGATGGATGGTGCAATGTTATGAGTAATGATGCAACTGAAACCGGGAAAGATGCCGGTGTTTGGGCTGCCCGTCACTACCAAACCCAATAAGCAATGGCAGTGGTTGAATCTTTATGGGCACTTTTTCAGATGGCCAGCAATCAGAGAAGATGGTGGTTCATACCCTAACAAACCATCTTCCCTTCTCTTTCCAGGCCAGACTTTTTATAACAGGGAATAAACAAGGTGCGGTGAGGGCTTTGAAATTCAGGGTGCATTAGGTGAAAGAAGCTGCAACATTCCTCTCCTGGGCAGTTAGCTGTTCCTAGGTGTGGGGGTCATGTCTCTCCCTGGAACACAAAGGTCCAGATGCCTCCAACTTGTCCCCAAGTGGTAATCTTTAGTAGTGCCCTAGGAGGTCAGCTGTTTTCCCAGGAGCCAGGAAGGGCCTAATCTGTAGTTTCTGAAAGAAAAGCTTTAACATATACATTACTTATTAGGCTCATAAACTTTTACCTTAAACTAAAATTTTCCAACTCTTGAGTCCCCTATCATAACCAGAACTAAATAAATCATATTAGGGAACTGTGGTAGCAAGAAGATCTATATTGTTTCCATACAAACAGGTTCCAAAGACAATGATATTGTGAGTAATAGTGGTGCTGCTACCTTTTCCTCCTGCTGGGAGGTAGGGAATTAGCCAGCTATAACGCATTGGAAAGGAAAGACCATGAAGAGGTGGCTCCTAGTTCTGACTGAGCACAGACAGATTGGGCCTGGACACTACCAAGAAGCTTCATGTGAACTGACTGAACAAGAAACAAATACTCTAAATCTTCACTAGTAAGTTACTAAGCCTCTCACATATCCCCTGAACTTTTAAATACATTTTAATCAAGACATTTATGTCAAAGTGTTTAATACACTGCAGGAAATAGTCTTCTAGGATTCTAGATATATTAGTGGTACATCTACCAGGTTCTTTGTGGTAATCCATTCGGATACCTAGAGGTATGCACAACACAATCATACTTGGAAAATGGCAAGGGTATGTGAAATTTACACCATTGATAAAAATCATAATTTTCCCCCAAAGTAGGAGGAGAGCACATTCTCTTCCTGTTTATGGTGAAAGATTTGTAAGAGAAACAGGAGATCACTGAAGAAGAGGAGAACATGGCAGTGCACTTGTTTGGTTATTTCTATCTTATTTTAAGCTTTTAGATAAATATTATGGTTATGAAACTAGCCAGAATTCTTATGAGTCTGAATATATTTGTTTCTTATATATTGAGTTAATATGTTTGAACTGATAGAAATTAGTGTATTTATTCAGATATTATTGAAGGACCACATAAAGTACCAGGTATACAAAAAATCACCAAAAAACACTTTGACTTTATTCTTCTCTACTTTGGGCAACTAAAAGTTTAGGGGAAGAAAAAAAAATTGTAAACAAATAATTACACAATATATTTTGAGGACAAATGCAAAAGAGAAACTAATCAATATGGGGAAACAAGCGCAACCTTTATATGCATAATTTTTGAACAATATTACAAGATTAACAGAGATTTTTAGGGACATGGGCAACTGAAGTCTAATACAGGCTGACAGACAGGTACACAAACACTAGCATTGACTCTAGCTTTGCATTTCCCTTCCACCGTAACAGATTAATGAAGTAGGAAATATTTCTCAACAATCTTTATTTCATCTCTGTAGTTCAACAGAGCTATGGGGGTGTTATTTGGTGTATTTTGAGGAGTACTTCTCAAATTTTCTGTTGCATAAAGTAATATACACAATACTTGTATATATCAATGTGTATATTAGTTATCCCTCAATATGTTGATAAATAATTTCTCAACCCCAATTCCACTTCTTATGGAAGTCAAAGCTCCTCTGTAGCGTTGGTGTGAAGTCCCAGAGATTTACCCCTTAGGGTCCCTTGACCTCAGTCTCTGTCTCCGTGTCTGCCGTATCACTTTTGTACCCAGCAGATAAAAGTATGACACTGAGGCCCTTTGCCAGTCAGCACCATAAGAACCTTTCTTCTTCAAATCCTCATGCTGTTAGGATCTCATCCCCCAATGCATTCATATGGAATTACAGTGGAGGGAGGGAGGGAGGGAAGGAAGGAAAGAAGGAAGGAAAGAAGGAAGGAAGGAAGGAAGGAAGGAAGGAAGGAAGGAAGGAAGGAAGGAAGGAAGGAAGGGAGGAAGGAAGGAAGGGAGGAAGGAAGGAAGGGAGGAAGGAAGGAGAGAAAAAGAGGGTAGAGGGGGAAACTTTTATTGTCTTATTTCCTTACTCAAGACAAGTTGATGATTTGGATTGTCTAAACTAGGAAACCTTTTCTTGTTTTGTTTTTATTTTTTAAATAGGCTACATCTTATTGAAGAATTTGTGTGTGTGTGTGGTGTTTTCTCTGTAAGACGCCCACAGTGAGATCCAAAGTCCACGTGCCCAATCATTTAAGTGATTTCTTTAATAATACAGGAAGAATAATTCCTGAATCAGGATATTCTTAGTGCATTATTACACTGTGTACATTATAAATGTAAAGCAGGCACCAGAGCTCTCCCCACGGGGAGAATTTATGACATGGTACTATTATAAACCCAAAGATTTTATAATGTTTCATTTTATGGCCTGCTCTGCCTAAAATGACCTAAAGTATAATTTTCCTCCCACTGATAGATGCCATCTACAAAGTGCCACTTCTATTGAAGGGCTGGGCTGAATCACTAAGGAAACAATTCTCACCTTTATGTCTTATGCTTCTAAGCCCAGGTGGTAATGAAAGGGTGGTACATCAGTAAAAGGTTACTCATTAAGTGCCCTTAAGCATGTTTGTAAGTACAGGGAACCAGAAAGACTCTAAGAACAGTTCTGACCACAACTTTTGGTCGTTTGAAGCAATTACCTGGCGTGGTCTCTGTGAATGCTCCCAGAGCAAGTGAATTGTCTGAAGGGGGAAAAAGTAGATTCCTAAGTAGCCTCTATAGCCTATGTGGTTTCTGAAGCTATTAAGCACATCATCACCCACAAGGCTAAGTGGCTGCTTGTCTCCTCCGAATACACGCCATGTGTATTTGGGAGTCTCTCAATGCCTTGTTCAAGGTAAACCACACTTCCTTACAAAATATCCTTAGGAATACACATTAAACAGAGCTCCGGGAAAACTGCCCATGAATTTGGAAGAACTGACTTACCTGCTTATGAACAAAATAAACCACTGGTGATACAGTCAGTGCATTTCAATACCATCAGTGTAAAATGATAGGTCAAGATTCATAAATCCTTAGTCAGTCCAGCCAGTCAGTATCCGATGACTCACCACTTCAGTTCTCATGTGTTTGACCATATGCAAACCTGATATTAACTGCATGTTAGTCAACCCACCAATACACTGGGGCCACCCCAACCCTTCACTCCTCTCATTCTCTACATGGTTGTTGCATGTTTCTCGTCTGTTGTGCTTGTTTTAATGCTTTAGCTACTTGTCTCTGATTATATCTATCTCACCCATTTTTTAGTATGTTGGTGCTCACATGGTAATTATTGCATTAGCTTATATTATCTCCCAGATTAAGGACTGTGCATCACCTCCACATTGCCTCAGGAAGAGTTATGCACACTCCAGAGGCAAAATTGGCATTGAAAAGCAGCTGTCTTAAGCCTCATATAAAGCAAAAGTAATACCTATAGAAGTAGTAACTTGAAAGTCTTGCCTAAACTGACTACTTTACTTAGTCAGATGAATAGTTAAGGAAGAAAAGAAAGGAAGTTTGCTTTAAGTACACGATCAAGTTCCCTCCGTAGTCCATATGGCTGAAAGGTATGACTTAATACATGCAATTGGCTCTAGTTGGAACATAGTTTTACCCCTTGGAAAAGAGGTGAGTAGAAGTGTAATGGTCATTTTATTTATATGTTATTGAAAAGTGGAAACCAGCATGGAAAAGCTAGTGCTTTGGGTGTGCAGATGTAATCCTGCAGATATCTGCTGTGTCTTCAGTCATTTGTGAAGAGTTTAAGAGAGCTGCCACTTAGGGAAAGAGTGGGGACAAAGTGGAGGCCTCCCTAGTAGAGCCCAGTCTGATGCATAATCCAAGGGGACTAAAACTTTCCTTTTCAGTTGGACTTTTCCTAAGATATGAGTAGACATTAACCTAAAAATGAATTCTATATACTAAGTCAGAGATTAACCATTACATTTTACTCACTATGGATGTGAGGGAGCAGCTCAAAAAGGCTATACTCCCATGAGCCAAGGCAGCTGTGGGTGCTCAGCCCTTCTACATCATTTGGTTGATGTAGAAGTTTAACCAGATTATTCAGCTTAGATTGAGGTGTTGGGGGAAAGCCCCGAAAGTCTGATTTTAGGGTTGATTCCAAAGAAGTGACATGTAGCCTTATTAAAATTCATAAGAGCTTTAATGGGAGAAACTTACCTACACGGGCAAAGCAGCTACTTGCTTCCAATGTTGGCTGGCTGGGGAAAAAAGTCCACACCCTCCCAGGGCAGGACCTCCTTTTCATAGGGGGTTGATAGTAAAACCATCTGGTAGATAGTTATGTAGACCACCAGAAAGAACAATGCATTTCTAAGTTACCAGATAACAGCAGGCAGTTACCCATCCTCTACACATTCATTAGCCTCCTTCCTGTGGGCATGCCATTTCTCTTTGTGCAGCATTCTGGTTTTCTGGGTAGTTGGCCAAGCCTGAGGCTATAGAGAATTAAGAGCCCAACATTTCCCAGATGCCTTCGCTGCTGGAACCATACTGCATCTCAATAAGTTGCCTTACTGAAGGTAACTATTTCGGCAGGTGGACCTCTCTACCAGTCCTTTGATTGATGGGATAAAAATTCACACGTTATCTATCCTCCATGATTTTCTAATCCTAGCTCCTCATAGCTCCTACTTGCTTTTCAGTCATCTTTTCAATTTGACAACCTAAAAAGGAAACTAGAAATAAGGAGACTTCTTAGCCCCGATGAATTCATACTCTCCTGATAAGCACAGAAGAATGCATCAACATATTCCACTTTCATTCATTGCCAGTTCTCAGCAATCCTAGAACAGTAGCAACAGGAAATCTCTTTCCCAAATAGTGTACAACAGTGACTAAGCACTCAGACTCTGAAAGAGGCAAAATGGCCTTCAATTTTCACATCCAGCTACTTGGTTTTATGTGAATGCTACATATCTCACAGGATAGTATAAATATTAACTGAGATACAAGTGTCTGACACGTAGAGGGTGCTCAGCAAATGTTAATTCTTCTAAAGTATATTAACATAGAAAAATGCATGAAAATTCTTATTAGGCTCTGTGCTTTTATACAATAGAGATAGTGTATACAAATAGAGATTTGTTGGTATGTCATGATATGTTACTTTCTTCTAAATATGCCTTTCTTTTGTTAATAATAAACCCGATTTTTAACTGGGTATATTCTAAGCTAAAGATTCCAGGCCTTCTTATATATTGTTAGGGGCAGCCAATAAATTATGTGTAGAAGTGTCATGTGACACCATCAAGAATTATCCTTAGAGGAAGAGGATGACATAATCTATTCTCTTCCCTCATACTCTTGTTGGAGCTTTGATATAATGGCAGGTGCTCCAGTCACTATCTGGGAATGTGAGGATGAGCTGTGGCAAATCGGTGAACTTCAAGAGTCCATGACCACTCTGTGGACATGCCATACAAGAAGTCTTAGATTGCTTAATTACGAACTCATGTTATGTAATGAATAATCAATTTAATCTTGCCTATTATGTGATAAATAAATCGACAAATATCTTTTCTAAGTCACTCTTACTTTGTTCTATTTGTATTGTTTACCACTGCAAACAGCCCTAAAAATTACCCTATACATTCCCAATTTACCCTACCTTGGGAGTAACTGATACATACTAGAACCTGGTAGATGGCCAAAAATCAGCTTTAGAGGGGAAAAAAGTCTGTAACTGTTGGTGAATTTTGATATTTTTTTTAAAAATCAAATTCAATCACTTAAAAGTATAAAGGGAAGTTTTTCTTTGGTAAATGTAGCATTTTTGTTCTTTTGAAATACTACTACATGTTCATGGTAGATTTTTTTCTTAAATGGGCAAAACATAAAAAGAAAAAGAGGAATCAATAACAAGCCCATCATCTTTTTATATATTTATAGATTTCCTCTTTTTGCTCATCTTCAGAGAAGATGGCTATATGACTAGGATTAGAAGTTGAAGCATGTTTTTTAAGAGATCACAAAGGTATTTGTTCAATTTTTTTCAAGTCCAGATGAAAGAACAAGAGAAACTATTAAATTTATTTTAGTTTTACTTTGATGAATTTAATGCTTCATAGTATTTAAAGAGTAGAAAAAAATGATGAACAGAAGCACTCTTAGTAAGAAGTTTTACTTATTTTTCTAAAAGCTAATTCTCCTTGCTTGCCGTGGAAGCCCGAAGTTAGCTAGGATAGTTAGTTACCCCTTTTTGAACTGACATTTTAAAGAGCAAATTTGCCAAAGCTATTGCTTACTTATAACACTTCCCGTAACAAGTGGAAGTCAAAAGTATTCATGTGCAAGCCAGGCATCAGTTAAGTAGATCAACATTTCCATCCTTCCAATTGCCCTGAATTTAACCTTCACCTGGACTCCAAGTTTTATCCTTTGGTTCCTTTTCACTTTTCACTAGGAAGGGTTTCATTTCATGCATATAAAATTACAATGTCTGTATTATATTTGGTAGAAATTTTCTGAAGCTTTGGACATATAATTAAAAAATTCCCTATGTCATTAGGGATAATAAGGATCTTTCTCTACAATTATGCCATTTTCATGTCAGTCACATAATACCTGTGAAACATTACAGAAAAAGTCTCCCTCACTTTTCTTATTGTCAACTCTTCTTCATGTGGCAAGTCTGATTCAAATATAAAACCTTCAGGGAAACTTCTCCCAACTGAACAAATTGAGTTATTTTCCTTCATTACACATTTTAATTTTACCTCTTAGTTTTTTTTATAAAACTCATTACAAATTTAATGAAATCAATGTTTACTAGTTCATCCCAGTAGAACATACTTTACATGAGGTCAAGAGGCCAAGAAAGTGGTGTTTGCTACTGCATCCTGAGTGTGGTAACTCTAGTGCTCATTGGGCTGAGTACCTGGCATTTTCAAAAGTCCTCTATAAATATTTACTCAATGGCTAATCGAATTAATAAATGCCAATAAACTTGAAAGAGTAAGTTCATTTGAAGATAGACTCAAGATATCTTCAAAGACTAGAAGTTTATGTTTTAAAAACATGTTTTCATGAAGTATTTGAGAGTAAAAAATATGGATATGAAGAACAAACTGCAATGTATAAAGGAGTTGGCTGAGTAGATGTCATATCTTATACTTAGTAATTATTCCTCCTCAATAATTAAAGCAATATTTGTTGGTCACATTTCTCACCAGAAATGCATTATCCTGATAGAACACTGAATTCATAGTACAGGTGAGCTTCTGATATGAGCAGTATTAGTCCTGGTGTGTTGTCAAGGTAAAGTGATGTCATGGGCTGGTCTTAGCCTGTTGGTAGCCAGGGTTGTGGCTGGACTGGCTCTTTGGGTTCCTATTATGATTGCAAGGCACCCTCAGCAATTGCCATCAGGAAATTTGGGTGGGTGGGAAGGTTTATTACTTACATGAAAATTACATGGCACACCTGAGGTTGCACAAGGAGGTAATATGGGGAGTGAGGGAGGGAGAGAAAGGAAAGGAAGGGAAAGATGAAGAGAAGGGAAGGGAAGGGAAGGGAAGGGAAGGGAAGGGAGAATGGTCTGGGGTTCTGCTCTTATTGGAGTGCAGGGTGGAGGCCTAGGGTTTCAAGGGCTCACTCTTTATTGGTAAATTTAAAATATAGAAGTGGGAATTTACAGTATGGGAAGAGGAAAAACAAGTAGTTCAAATGGTCAGTTATCAAAATTAACCAAGACCTCTAAAGCAAAGGAGCCTGGGGAGGTGGGGGGGTGGGCTTGAACACCCTGGCTCTTCTTTTAGTCTGGCAATATGTTTATGGGAGATAGCCATCTTTGAGTGATTGCCTCTTTGAAGTGGATGCCACAGCAATCAAAACTCGAGTCACGCACTTGCAGAACAAAAAGAAAGCCAACTTTCAAGGCTTACACTGGGAGTGGATCTACGCAAAATGCATTGGGTAATTACTGAGCAGTATCAGCCTTTAGACACATTAATGTTTCCAGATGATGGGTAAATAGTAATTCTGATTGCCAGTAGTCTTAATGTAAATGTATGTTAAACATTTTACTTTTTTCACATTTAAACATCATATCAATTCTCTGAAAGTCATGGTTCTGCCCATATATTATAGATTTGAAAAAATCTTAGCAACATTGGCAATTTATCCCAAATGAGACAACTCTTGAGACTTAGTGCCAGGATTTAAATTATGGTCTAGATGAAAGATATTTCCACTTCATCCAAACTATAGCACTATTATGCAATCTTGAGACTAGATCAAATTTAGAGAAGTCATATTCTGTGATTAAAACCAAAGGCTGCAGAGCCAAATTGCCCAGGTTCAAATGTTAACTCCCCCACCCCTTTCTCTACAACCTTGGATAAGTAACTCAATCTCTTAGTTCCTCAGACCCAGTTAAAGGAGATAATAAAAAGTATCTAATTCATAGCGTTTCTTAGGAATTATTCTTTTTTGCTATAAAACTGACCACCTTGTGTTAAAAATTCCCAGTTAAGGAAGTGAATTTATATAAAGTAAAACAAACTATGATGTACAATTGTCTATAAGAAATATGTTAGAATAAATTAAAGACATAAAGACACCACAATGTTGCCAAATATTTCTGACGTACTGAAGTTTCTCATCACATCTAAACTTGCCATCACTAATTAACATGTTTGAAGTTCTGTACATGTTCACAATTAAGTTACTAACAACCCTCATTCCATGGTTTTTTGTTTTATTTTTGCATTTTTTTTTACCTTCACACTACTCAGACTGCAGAGTGCCCAAACACATAGAATAATTTGTATAAAAACTGTAAACTGAAATGAATGTGAAAACTGAATAAAATGTATAGACACTAATATTGAGTTTAGTGAAGTTTAATTGATTTGATTTTGATTATACAGGAAATAGAAAATTATCCATAACTCATCTGCTTCAGAAAAAACAATATTTTTAATGGTTGCACCAAAGTATTGGAATCATACAACTTCAGAGATTATTTGTTTCCCTTTTTTTTTGCAATTTCTTATCAAAGACTGTACTTAATATCTCTGACACAATATTTCAGGGCACAAATTTCAGTTTCCATGGTAACTTTATTTTATTTTAGCAAGACAAAAAATAGGCATAAAATATGTATAGATTCAGTTGCCCAAGGCTGCACCAGTGTCAACCAATTTTTACCCAAATACCCTTTCTACAATTTGTAGAATAACCAATTATAGCTTTTATATGCCAAAGCCATCCCTTGTGAAGATCCTTTACATGTTATGTTATTATGTAAAATTAGACAAAAGATAGCAGATAATGTATGGTATAATGTAAAATATAGTATAAGCAATATATACAATATATTAGACATACATAAATTTTCCTTTCAATGACAGCCTCATTAACTCAACCAACAATATCAAATCCTTACACTTATGTTCTATTTAATTGCTCACTTATCTCTTAGACTTTTTCATAAGTTTTCGTACATCAGTGACAAACAAAAGTAATGGCCTCACCCAATACTGAAGTTATTCCTAATTTTTAAAATCTTTGGCAATTTACTCATTTAAAAATTTTTCAAGTGGTTTATTCTTTAAAAATCTATTAGTTGTTTTCAAACTTATGTAACTGATGCTTCTAGATGCAAAAAGGTAACTTCAGTCAACCTAGCATCAGACAGCAGATGTCTCTCCCTTCTACACCCCTCCCTCACCCACGTGTGGCTCTATAGAATTCCTTTCCTGAAGGTGACTGTATGTCACATGGGCAAATGCTCTCATCAGTTCTTCTGCAGAATAGGCCATGTCCCGCTGGGTGATCTTCAAACACCTCTATGGAAACAGCTTGGTTCCCTACTGGCCCCCTTCATGGGCAGAGCAAAGTGAATGTAACATGTAAAGAATATACTGTGTGGGAAATGAACTTACTGATTGACCTCCAGCTCCCTTGTTATACCTGGGCAACACTTTACAGTATCAGTAGCCGCTTCTTCCCCAATTCTGCTGCTTATGTCATGCTACTAAAAACATGATATCAGGATGAAAGTGTTTGTGATGTTTCCCGTCAACTTTCAGTACATTAGTGTGATTTTGTGGTCTTGAAAGGCAGTTTCCTTAAGGTCATGACTTCCTGCACTAGAGGTAAAGAAAAGTTCATTTGAGACCACATTTTGGTAGTTAGAATTTATGAAAATTAGTACTTATGCCTCAATTATTTCTAGACAAAATAAAGAGGTTAATTGCAACTATTCATATATTTTCAGTATCGATCTTCTCACTTATTCAATTTGAGGTTTGAGTTTTAAGGATTTAATGGGCAATGCAATAAACCGACTCTGCAGTACCCTGTATGATCCGCATCTCCTGGTGTTCAAATCTTCTCATTATGACTTCTCCTGAGTGTGGGCAGGAACTGTGACTTGCTTCTAACCAAAAGACCATGGTAAAGACAATTGGATGTGCTTCTGAACTCCCCTTAAAAGAATTTTCCCAGCCCTGGCCAGGTGGCTCAGTTGGTTGGAACATCATCCTGTACACCCACAGGTTGTGGGTCGCTTCCTGGTCAGGGCACATACCTAGATTGTGGGTTCAATTCCTGCTCAGGGAATGTGCACAAGGCAACCAACTGATGTTGCTCTTTCACATCCATGTTTCCCTGTCTCTCTCTCTCTCTTGCTCTGGCTCTCTCCTTACATCTCTCTCTAACATTAATAAACATATCCTTGGGGAGGATTAAAAATAAAAAAAGAAGATTTGTTCCACCAGCCATGTTGGAGAAAACTGCATGGCTAGGAACTATGGATGATTCCAGTGACTACAAGCAATCTCCAGGAACTATATGCGACTTCTAGAGCTCAGGTGGCCCCCATCCAAATTCAGGAAGCTGGGGCCTTCAATTCTACAGCCACAAGGAAATAGATTTTGTCAACAACCTGAGTAAGCTTGGAAGTGGAATGATTCCAGCCTCCAGGTGAGACTGCAGTCCAGCCAACCTATTCACCGCCGCCGTACAGAGGAGTCCCACTAAGCTGTGCCCAAGAACGCTGACCCACAGAATCTATGAAATCATAAATATGTGTTGTTTTGAGCTGCTAAGCTTGTAGTAAATTTTTACACAGTAATAAAAAATTAATACAGACAAAAAGATTATTTGATTTCTTCCTAGTCTTCTACATGTTAGTAGTTGGCATTCTCCAGTTGTTCAAGCCATCATTTTCCTTACCCTAAACATCTTATCCACAAGAAAGCATTTTTCAGATCTATGTGCCACACATATCCCACATTGGTCCTGTTCTCATTGTGTCTGTTCCTACTGCCAAACTTCCAGCCTAAGCCCCTACTGTCTGTGACCTGGACTATCACACTGTCTTTTAACTGGTTTCCCTTTTCAATCTCTTGCCCCTTTAAATCCGTGTTCTATATACAAGTCAGAATGACGTATTTTAAAAAGTGTCACTTCCTACCATAATCTGATCCCCATAGCAATTTTTGTAATGGTGCTCTATTCTAAATTCTAAGGGTACATATTACTGTCTGAAATTATATTAATTTTCATTTTGTTTACAAGTTTCCTGCCTGCCTCTCCTACCAAAATGTAAGCTCCCTGTGGGCAGTTTCTCCTCACTCTTATCCAACACTGATTATTTACCACAATGCCAGAATTGGGCTGGGATGCCAAAGCGCTACCCATCCAGAAAAAAGTTGGAAAACTATTGGCTTAGACAGTGTTTAAAATAAATTTATAATCTCTTATTTATAAAAGAAATGATATATCATTAACACTTTTAAATATGCTATCATGAATAGTCATAAATGTTTTTGTTCAAATAAATTCATGTGACTATATAAAGAAAATAATCTCTCACAGTCCAGTAAAAATCAGAAAATAATATTCTGGAAGGGTACTGATTGCATTGTAAAGACATTTGTGAATGACTATTGTATTGATTAAAAATCCTAAAATGAAAAATACAGACTATGCCACTAGAGAGAGAAAATTAATTAGGAAAACTGCTTTCAAAAGGCTTAGATATTTTTGAGTTCCAAGTACACTCTCTTTCTGTGAACACATTATTTCATGCGGTATTCCATGATGCGGACGTCCAAGATGAGTCTGTACCAGATACCTGTTACAATTTTAAAAGAATGGCTCCTCTGCCTTTCTTCTTAGAAAACAAAAGAAATAATAATAACAACCATAAAGACTAAATGTTTCAGTGTTCTTAGGGTATAATCCCAGCAGCGGAATTACTGGGTCAAAGGGCAGTTCCATTTTTAGTTTTCTGAGGAAATTCCATATTGTTTTCCACAGTGGCCTCACCAGTCTGCATTCCCACCAACAGAAACACCAATCCAAAAGAATCTGTGCACCCCAATGTTCATAGCAGCACAATTTACAATAGCCAAGTACTGGAAGCAACCGAAGTGCCCATCAGCAAACGAGTGGATCCAAAAACTATGGTATATTTACACAATGGAATTCTACGCAGCAGAGAGAAAGAAGGAGCTTATACCCTTTGCAACAGCATGGATGAAACTGGAGAGCATTATGCTAAGTGAAATAAGCCAGGAAGTGAGGGACAAGTACCATATGATCTCACCTTTAACTGGAACATAAGCAATAGAAGAAAAAAGCAAACAAAATATAACCAGAGACATTGAAGTTAAGAACAATCTAACAATAGCCAGGGCGGGGGTGGGGGGTGGGGGCGGGGATAGTGGGAAGAGGGTATTACAGGAACTACTATAAAGGACACATGGACAAAACCAAGGGGGAGGGTGGAGAGGGGAGAGGGAGGTGGGTTCACCTGGGGTGGGGTAGAGGGATGGGGTGAAAAGGCATACAACTGTAATTGCATAACAATAAAAAAAAAAAAAAAAAAAAAAAAAAAAAAAAAAAAAAAAAAAGACTAAATGTTTAAAACCAGGAAAGGAGAATTTTAAATATTTTTAGCGGTCAGCTCAGTTTATTGGATTACCTTTAGAGATTTTTTAAAAATAGTTCACCAATAAAGTGATTGTAATTAATAAGAGGATATCTTAGTGAAAACCTATGGATATTGTTTTCCCATGATTTTATAGGAAGTAGAAAATAATGAGAGAAATAATGAATCCATGCTCAAAGGACAACAAACAATATCCTTCTATTACAAAGTCGGGATACAAGAGATTTTCTGTTCCAGTCCAGAAGGACTTAGAAACCCCAAAGCCATGGATATTTAGGATGCTGGGCAAATTGTTATTCAAACAGCATGTTCTCAATTTCCTTGTCTAATAATGCATTGCAGAACAGGGTAAACACATCAGAAATACACAGACAAAAAAACATCTGTAAAAAATAAGTTTTTGTTAGGTAAATACAGATTAAGTTAGAAGGATCTTGACAAGTTTTCCTTAAAACTCAAGTTTTAATTGCTTCAGCCCCAGGGCAACTATAAACTTGGGATGTAACAATTTATATGGATTTTATGAGCCTGTTTACTCTGTTATTCATGAAAAAAGTTACTTTAGCAACTGCTCTGCCTCATGTTACTTATGTTACCTATGAATTAACTAGCATATTCTTAAAGAAACAAAAAGCTTGTTTTCTGAAGGCAGTATGTTAGTCAATTATGTTTGCAATCAGTATCATTCCAAAATTATTTTAAGAGTTAATGCAGATAAATACTTCCTACAAAAGGACATTTGTGAGAAGGCTGCAGTTCATGGGAAGCTCGGCTGCTCTAATTTGATTTGCTCGCCCAGTCAATATTTATAGAACATTTAACACAGAATAGAATAGGTGCTGGGTAACAAAAGATTAAAAGCAGCTGTTCTTGCCCCTGAGACCTTCACGTTTCAAAAAGAAACATTTCAAATCAGTCTCCAGCTGAGAAGGAGGGTGATAATTTACATTCCTGGAGATCAACAACTTCCTATTGAATAATTAAAGTTACAAATCAAATTTACATCCTGAGATAAAGATGAGGTTGACTTTCAATCACAAATATGGAGCAACAATCTCTCTAAACATAAACATGTGTAACATATGAGGTCTGTCTGTAAAATATACAGCCATGTCATGTGAAAAATAGAGACATTTACTGAAGAAGATATAAGATACAAGAAACATTGTACATAAGACAATGACGCCTCAGTCCCCTTCAGAGTAGGTACCTTGGGTTCTCACGGTCACCATCAGCTTCCCCATCATATTTTCCTAAATCTCGACATTCTGAAATCTCTTCCCTTTCAAATATGATTTTAGTTTTGGGAAAAAAACAGAAGTCATAGGGCACCAACTCTGGGCTGTAGGTGGGCTGAGTCCCCTGAGAGATTTGATGTTTCACAAAAAAACTGCATGAGACATGATACTGGAGCAGGTGTCATAATGAAGCCGCCAATCACCAGTTGCCCATGGCTGTGGCCTTCTGAATCATCTGAGTAGTTTCCATGGAGGAATGAATGTTCAAGCTTAATGCAAAATTTCATGCATGCAGATTCCTTGTTCTTCTCACTCAGTCATTTTGAATGAGACGGCCACACAGTACACATGCTCACTCAACAGCATCTACCACCCCCACTGACTAGTACAGTGAAGTTGTCATTGTTCCCACGTGTTCATTCCAGTCCACTCTCCTTGGCGGCCAGAATACAAGGATGTGCAAACCCTTCTCATTATATCAACAATGGCTGGACTCTTTCCAGACAAACCTTGTATATGTAATTCTTTAATGATTTACCATGTCATAAACTGTCTGTTTACAGTTTGTTAAACAGTTTGGCAGTTGTTTGTTAATACCTGATCTCTCTGATTCTAGTACATAACATTCATTGGGCATTTCAAAACTGGATTTTTTTTAACTTTTGATATGAAATGTTTAAGCATAAAATGTGGCAGAAAATAATGCAATGTCCATGATTTTGGCTTGAGGGAAAAAAATAGTTTTAAGCCCTGGTTTTATTGCCTCCAGTTAACTAGGGGGAGACACTTCATTTAGTTAATTGTTTCTTTATGTCTATAGTGCTAATGACAATAGATGAATCCCAGTCATAATTATAGTGCTGTGGTTATTGTAAAGATTAAAGAAAGGTAATATATGTAGTAGACTGAAGTAGTAATTATAATTTTATTATTATTAATACTTAAAAATTTACCGAACTATAAGCATGTGGACAGCAGGGATAGTGGCCAATGCTGCTTAGAGTATAATCCCGAGACCAACAGGTGAGCATCACCTGACTCCACTCCAGACCTACTAGAGCAGAATTTCTGCGTGACACCCAGGATCTGCGTCTAACAATGTAATTTTGCTCACATTAAATTCTTGGAAGCACTGCTCTAGTCTGTTCTCAGCTTTATTTTCAGTGTCCAGAGTTAACAATGGGCAACGAATAAGAGCTCAGTTAACATTTGTTTAACCATTCATTAATAACACTTTTTTAGAAATTATTTTAAGCTATATTTGCTGACTCTTAAATTGAAAAATATGATGAAAGAATCATAAATTCTCTTTGTTTTTTATTTTTGCAGGTAACAAAAGAATAAGGAACCAAATTAGATTTGCGTATATTTTACCTTGTTGGAAATTCCCTCCGGAATGACAATAATAGCAGTTTCTACGTCTTAGGACAGTTGTGAACATATTGGGTGGTGCATTCCTGGCAGCGCGCTGTGAGCACTCAAAAATAACATCTGTCATGTCTTGGTGGTCTTTTTTCCAGCTGAGCTAAGCAATGAATTTTACTAAAACACAAATGTACAGAAACTTCACAAAAGAATTTTATTTTGCAAGAAAGAAATGGGATATTACCTTTCTTTACTATTTCTTTTTGGTCTGATTTCCCATTTTCAAGTTCACATACAACATTGATTAGATTCAAAAGCCTTCACCACGTTAAATGGTAGATGACTTAATCTGTTTTTAAACTCTCTTATGTTACTATATGAGAGAGTTTAAATAAAGCATAATAATTACTAAGCAACTACTATTACCACTCTTCTCAATTCTGATCTTTTCTTACATAATATGTGTAAAAATAGAATCTTTGGAAAGGAAAGTCTTATCGATGTTTACATGTAGTAATAATCATAAAAGCAAAGAATAAGTTATTCATTCTATAAACATCTGATATTCTCAGGTAGTTATTATGTTTGTAATGAAATACATGTTCATTAGCATAGCACAAACCTTGGAGTTTGTTGTCTTTTGGTCATTAATAAGATATAGATGCAATGTAATTGATGACTTCCACCTGAAATTAGAAACAACGGTTATACCTGCAGCTATAAAAATGGTGACAAGACTCTTGTAGCTTAAAACAGTTTTCCCCTGGGAAATATACTTTTAAAGCTTCAAAGAATGTGAAAGCTTTTCAGATAAGACATAAATGGACATCTGCAGTCTATGCTGTACTTCAATAAGATGAGAACGGTTGTCATGTCAAATCTCTACAGACCGTCTTTGCTCATGTTATCCTGGGTAAGATATTCCACTCAAGCCGAATGAAACCTAACCTTTAATATTACATTCTGTAGAACAAGCCCCAGTGACACGTAAGTGGATCTTATCACTGTATCTCAATGGATTTGGTTTAAAAAAGCTTCTTTTCTGCAAGACTGATATCAGATGGGAGTTCTCTTCAAGAGAAAGTGCCCATTTTGTCTTCATAGAATAACTTGAAAAATGAAAAGTTGTTCAAAATAATCACAAAAAGCAGACAAGGATATTAGCATCACAGAATCTTCATGCAGGGTGACAGCAAGGCCTAAAAATCAGTATTGATCTCTGAACAAAGCATATATCTGAGAGATTCCTACCCTATTTCAGATTATAACTACCAAGCTGTAAAATGCACAAGCCAACAAAAAAATGAATAAATCTGCTGTAAATGCATTTTATAAAGATGTATAGATATAGGTATACATCTATCTGTCTATCTTCCTTATTTAAAATTCAGTGAGTTGAGTAATTAAAATCAGGTATTATGATATAATATAAAACTAGTATTGACTCCAAACATAATAAAATATATTTAAATTAATAATGAGTTTGATTAATTTATAATATGATTTCTATTTACTTATTTGTTTTCTACTTTACTGCCATTGGAGACCAAAGTAGAAGTTGTTAGGTCCCGAGGAAATATATAATTTCTTCTTTGAGCAGAAGGAAATAGATGTAAACTTAATATTAAATCTAACTTAATTCCAAAATTATTGACTATATAAACAGTAATAATGTCTCAACAAAAACAATTAAATTTGTGCATAAATTATTTTGGCTTTCATTAACATTAGTTAAAAATCTGACCTTTTAAAATTTGGATTTTAATATTTCAAGATATCATAAAGTAACGCTTAATTAAAATAGATCTTTCAGTATAAGTATATCTCTTTTGAGGAATACCTTGTTTCCATAGAGAAATAACATGGAGATTTTATAATTAAACAGTTATTTTGATGTTTGTAGACTAAACAACAAGCAAATTATCTAATTTACTTTGGTTTTTTAATGTGCTCTTGATATCGGTGACATGAATAAGGATATTTCTAACTTTTAAAAAGTTTATTTAACAAACATATATAGTACTTACTATGTACTAGGTACACAATTCTAAGCCCTTTGATTATATTAGCTTGTTTAATCCTCAAAACCACTCTGTGAAATAAGTGTAACAAATCTCAATTTTTGATGAAAGAAACAGAGGCAAATGGCCACAGAACCTCCTTGGGTCATCAGGTCACAGAGATGGGACTAACCCAGGCAATTTCCTGCCAGGACGTGCCCTTAACCACCACATTAGCTGCTGCTTCAGCGTGGTCTTGGCAACAATTTGTTTGTTAAAATTAAATTTTCTTGAAGAATACACTTTAATTGAGTGGGATAGAATTTAGGGATTTTCAAAAATATTTGTCCAGTTGACAATTTACAAAAGAATAAAAGCATCATACCATTTGTCAGAGGCCAACAGCAACAGAAACCTTAGAGGAAAAACCAAAGTGTTTGTAACAATTCAACCTAAGTTTCTAGAAAGAGGAAGTAGAAGTTTGATCAACATGCAAACAGAAGAATAATTTTCACTTAAGAATACAGGCTCCAGTTCTCATGGGTTGTAATTTGAGATTTGTGACCTAAAGAATATGAATTTTGAAGTAAAAATCTATGCGGAGTTTGAGTTTAACTGGAATATAAAACCTTAGGGAAAAATGGATATACCTTTAAAATATTCCTTCTAAGGACTAGTAACAGATCATAATGGTTATTGGTAGAAGCCAAATGGTGGTCTGAGACAAAACATTGAAGCTTATAATGTTGGCAAAGAAAATGTCTCAGAGGACACAGAGAGATGAGATCTCCATCGCAGAATGTGGGTTAGCTTTGGAGAGGCACTGGAGGAGGTTGTGAGCTTGACTAACTACAGATGATATGTTTTCCTGCTCTGTTGTGAACTCCCTATGCTCAGGCCCATGTCTGTTTTATTCACTTCACCCCATATTCTCAAGTGGGGGCCACAAATATGGATCAATGATTACTTGGACTCATTTAAAGTCACTTAAAATTTTGCAGCTGAAATAGCAAGCAGCCAGTGAGAAAATAAGGCTCTGAATGAATGCTTTTTTTCCTTCTATTAAATTTTTTTTATTATTGTTCAATTACAGTTGTTCCCATTTTTCCCCATTATTCTCCTCTGCCCTACCCACCCCCACCTCCCACATTCAATCCTTCCCCCTCCATTGTCTTTGTCCATGGGTACTTTATACTTGTTCATGGACCCTTCCCCTTCTTTCCCCCATTATCCCCCTCCTGCCTCCCCTCTGGTCACTCTTTATTTCCATATTTCTTGTTCTATTTTGCTTGCTTGCTTGTTTTGTTTATTAGGTTCCACTTACAGGTGAGATCATATGGTATTTGTCTTTTACCACCTGGATTATTTCACTTAGCATAATACTCTCCAGTTCCATCCATGCTGTCACAAAGGGTAGGAGTTCCTTCTTTGTTTCTGCTGCCTAGTATTCCATAGCATAAATGTACCAGTTTTTTATCCACTCATTTACTAATGTGCACTTAGGCTGTTTCCAGCACTTGGCTATCATAATGTTTCTTTTCAATATCTCTATTACACAGTTCTGTATAGTCAGTTCATTCCAAAGTTTGATCACCAATTTCCCTTTCTAGAATAAGAAATTTTCTAGGTCACATTAGCCTCAAACTAAAGGATCATTAATTTTTATTTTTTTAATCATCACCCAAGAAGGTGTTTATTGATTTTGGGGTGGGAGACAGAGAGAGAGAGGGGGAGAGATACATCAATGTGAGAAAGAAACATCGATTGGCCCCTGTTTGCTCTCTAACTGGGGATGGAACCTACAACATACGTATGTACCTGACCAGGAATTGAACCAGCAACCCTCTGGTGTATTCCAAACCAACTGAGCACCCAGCCAGGGTCAGGACCATTACTTTTTGATACGTTAGGCTGCAGGAGGGGTAAAGAGTAGGTACATGTGTCAGCAATCAAAGGACAACACTATCATTGTATATGGAAATGCTCATTATTATATATTTCTGAGGTTTTCTTTTGTGTTATGGGGCATATTTTTACATTCAGCACTAGCATACTTTTGAATAAAGAATATATTAATTTTAAGGGTTCAGCTGAGATTAGAAGTCATATCTATTTAGAAGTACAAATCAAAAGGGCTTTATTATTTTTCTCTGGCAACTTTAAGAGCCTTGGCATCAGACCCAGGATTTAACAAAGCAGATAAGAGAATTAAATAAATTGGTGAGAACATGGTTGTAATAGTTAGAAAGAAGATAAAATTCAGAGCAAACTGGTAGATTTGAAAAATAGGAAGCAGTCAAAGAACCTTATGGTGTGAAGAAATGGAAGAATGTAGATAGTAGGTGACATTGACAGAAAAATATTCTCATTAGAATCTAAACTCAGAAAGTAACATTGCTAACATATATCCAGGCAGTGTACCAAAGACCATAAGTGCATTAAATCCTCACAGAATTCCATCAAAATCAGATTGTTATTGTTCTCTTGTTATAGTTGGGGTGTTAGAGACTTAGAGAATTTAAATACCTTGCAAAAGAGCACAGGCTAAGAAAAATGTCAGAGCATGGGTTAAGCACTAGGTCTGTTTGAATCTAGATTTCTAACTTTTAATTAATTTAATACTATCTCCCAAATTGTAGTGTTTTCAGTGAAAATAGGTGAACCTGCAGAAGTCTGTGAGAATGGAATGCAGAAACGATCTCTGTAGATGGAGGAACCACAGTTAGAACACCCATGTTGAACGTGAGGCGTGTCCATAACTACGGTACATAAGATGACGAAGAGGACAGCGATGAGTTCCAGGCCTAGATCTAGAGGAGATGAGCAGTGCTGATAGAGAAATGTGTAACTGCAGATAAAAAGAGAGTAGACTAATGGGAAAGCAGAAACGTCAAAGAAGAAAGTTTGTTAAATAAACTTGATAAAATAACGGTTTGGAAATTTAAATAATAAACTAGACTCAATGCGAACATTTCATTGTACTTAAGGGCATTGTGTTATGAAGACTTCCAGAGCTTTGTATTAGATATATATTGTTGTATTACTACCACTACGTTGGCAGCTTAAAAAAACATTTATTATCTCGTAATTTCAGTGGGTCATGTGTCTGAGTTTAATTTCATAGCATTTTCTGTTTAGAGACTCCCACGAGGCTTGCAGCCCAGGCGTTGGCCAGTACTGTGAGCTCATCTGAAATGTCAGCTGGGGAAGGACCCACTTTGAAAGCCCCATGGTTATTGGCAGGGTTCGGTTTGTTGCTGGTTGTCAGCCTGGGGAATTTAGTTTGTTGCTGGATTTCAGCTGGAAGCTGCCCTCTGATTTTTGCCATATGTGCCTCTTCATAGAGCAGCCTGCAACATGGCAGCTTGCTTCTCAAAAGCCAGCAAAGTAAAGAATTTGCTAGCGTCAAATTCTGTATAGTCCATTCATGGACTAATGTCCCACCATCTTTGCTACAGTCTATTGGTTAGAAGCAAGTCACAGGTGTAGCCCGCCCTGAAGGGGAGTGCATGTATGAGGCATGAATACCAAGACATGGTGTTGATTGAGGAATATCTGCCACAATTTTCTAGTAATTATCTTCTATTTAGAATGATCTATCTTTTTGCTCACAGAGAGATGAAAGAGGGACTTAGAGAAAGACCTTCTGGGCAAAAAAAAAAAGGAAAGTCGTAAAATATGATTTCATGACTTCAGTCAGTGATGGTTGTCTTCTCTCTAACTCCCCAAATTTGTAGAAATGAAGGCTATTCTCTCAGGGAAAGATTTCTTGCTAACTTGACTCTTAGTTTGCCTTGTAATTTTTTCCTACTTTATTATTGATAATCTCTTTTATTCTCCCACTTTACTATGAGAAAATTTAATCATAGATAAGAAACTTACCAGTTCCTTGGGAAATCACTTTTGACTCACAGTTCACATTGCTGACTCCATCAATTACAATGCTAACTAAAAGGATAATTCTCAAAAAGAAATTATCCAGCAAGTGTTCTTATGTCAGCATGTCTCAGATAAAGAACATATTTTGTATTGTATTGGAGTAGCCACCAAATAGTTAGAGGTGTGAGTCCCAGTAATACCACATTTAATATGCTATGGGCTAAAAAATATATATAGGACTTAATACTTGATCGCTTCTGAGACCTAACACTGCTGCCAGTTATTTTGCTAGAGGAGCATTTGCTGTGGAATTAATGAAGCTCAAATTTCAGGACCCTTCACTAGGCCAGGCCTCTCCCAAGACCAGTATGCTTTACTCAGGGTTGTGGGGCGGCGAGTGAGGGCTAAGAGCAATAGTCCCAGCTCTGTGCCAGGAGATACAAAACATTGTCCCCACCTAGCTGTCACTGTCTATACTCTGGTGGTGACCCTGAAGCTGCCATCCACTTGCATATCTATCAGGTCCTTAAAATCACCTGTTTTATGAGACCCCAAGGGACAAAATTGGTATTAAGCACCTTTGATCCCAAGGAGAGAGAGATGAGCGAGAGACACCTCTCCACCAAGGTTCCATGTGAAGTGGCCTGTGAAGATCCACCCAGTGGAGGTGAGAAGAGGGTTAGAACAGGAATGGGTTAGAATGGAATGACCAAGATAAACAAACTCTCCTGTAAGGGTCGTTGGAAGGCGCGTGTACAAAACCAATAGTATGGAGGTCTCCAAGAGGTTCTCTCAGGGCTGGAATCATTGTCTAAACAAGGAATCACAGAGCAACTCCAGAGGTGGCATCACCAGGAGAAAGTTATGAAGCTGAGAGAAATTTTTCTAAGCTATCAATAACTTTTTTCAATCAATCCTGCTTGACTAAATTAGCTTTCTAGTCTCTTTGTAGAAAATATTTAAAATTTGCCACACACAAAGAGACAAAGGTTATGCAGCTTTTAAGAAAAAGTGTAGAGGTGTTAGACCATTAATTAACATGAATAACAATATGTTATTTTTGAATGTTGAAATATTTGTGATATTGCTTGTTTATTTAAATTTCTATTTCCTGGGATTTAGGTACTCAAAAAATTAAATACTTATATTTATGTCTTATTTTCTATTTTTACATTTATAATTCTTTTTCCTTAAAGAGAGTTTCTTAAACAGTATAAGGTTCTGTTCTCACCACAAAACCTGGATATAACCTGACAAGTAGGAAGTATTTTATCACGATGTTTGTGTGTCTCTATAGAATACATAGGTGTGATACGTATGTATATTCACGTGTGGAACTTCTGAGCCATTCATTTCCAGTAAAAATCATTTTAAGATTTTGTTTCTTTGTCTCCTCCAATAGAACTATCCTTCTGCCTGTAGTTATTGCATGTATATGCCCCCACAAAGCATCACCTTCTCGGTGGAGATCTAGGCTGCCTAGATTAGCTTTATTAATTCAGAGATTTTCAACATAATACCAAGTAATGAGGCTCATTTTTTAAGCCTGCTATTAGGAAAGGAAAAATTGGCTTGTCATCTGATGTCAGGAAAAATTAAGAGGTTCTTTTTTTCCTACCAGAGATTTAGAGTAAGTCTCCATAATCCCACTACCGTGAGTTGAAAATGTAATCACCAATAAGAAAAGGGTTAAAAAGCTCTGAAACACTGGGCTTTGCTGCTTTGGCAAACAAAGACCTTATTGTTCAGAGAGCAGAACGTGGCTTCAGGTTTTCTGCATAAGGATGGTGGGCAGAGAAGCACTCTGAAACCCTGGGTCAGCCGAGCACAGCAACCTCACAGCCAACAGAATACAAAGTGTGATAGATATTGCCTTCCAAAAAGTGTAAAAAGTAAAATCTCCTCCACATCAGTACTCCACATCTTGTCTTACTTGATCTGGCAGCCACTTCCAACCAGGCCCACAGAGGTTTAATTGATGTCTAGGGTGTGGAGAGAACATAAGGTCTCCCTTAGTAAAATATGTTGTTTATTGTGCTCATGAGAAATACCTTCATAATTCATTCGGCACTTCTGGGAATGGAAACCATTAAGTTAGTCACAAAAGAAGACTCACAACCAAATGAGTTTGTTTTCATTATGCTTTTTTCTCCTTTCACGATTGCGGACTAAAATTTCTAGAGTGCCTGAGAACATAAATATGTAATAGACCAATGGGTGCATGGACAATTAGGTTAAAAAATAAGCTAAATAAAAGAAACACTGCCATTTTCAGTTTCATTTTGATTTTACTGTGATCTGAAAAGTGTGTATGGTACTTGGAGACAAAATCCAGTTTTTCCAATCCAGAGAATTACATGGATTGAGCTTTAGGTAAAATGAGTCTGAGAGTGAAGGCTGCGTTTCTGTGTTAATAACCTAATTGTGAGGCCCACTCAAGTTTCCTCGGTGCATGGCAGATATTTCAAACACTCACTCTTAAGGAAATCCCACAAGAGGACTGGGCATGCCTTCTTTGGGGTTATTATTTTACTTTTATTTTCATGTATTTTTTCTCTTTTTTTAAATAGAGTTTACTGGGATGACATTGAATAATATAATTATAAGGATTTCAGGGAAACAATTCTATAATATGTCACTTTTCACTTTCATTTAGATTACTGTTGGTAGCTTCCTTATGTAAGAGCCAAAAGGTGAAAACCTTTGGAAAGTAAAGATGAAGAAAAAAAAAGTTCATATTATATTTTGTGTTAGTAATAAACAGAAGAATATGGTTGTGTATTTGTTTAATTTATCTATAAAGAAAAAGATAAATTGGAATCTAATTAAATGCTGATTTGTAAGGGATTAGTGGAAACTAGAAGAAGGGATAGGAATATGAACACGGGTTTTCTGAGTATACCTTTTACTATGATTTGGTCTTTTGAATCATATTATTAATCAATCAATAAATAATCAAAATACATGAAAAAGCAAATCGTACATTCAGCACAAACAGAAACAAATAAATAGCTTATCAAAATGGAAAAAGCAGTTATCTAACGATAAGAATTAAATCGAGTAATTTTAAATTCATTTTTCTGATTGTACAACCTTAATAGTCATGAACCCATATATTATACATGTACACATACAGTGAAATCTTGCTCTTATTTATTACAGGTTCTGGCTGTTTTCAGAAGTGAAATGGATGTCAAATTTTGTGTGTATTGGCAGACAGATATCAATGCATTGATACTGAAGAATACAAGTTTTTACTGTGGGAGAAGAGTGACACAGGTATGAAATGAGGAAGGGGAGAAAGGACCCTGTGTTAGTTGGTTTGGAATTGAGAGTATCAGCATGGAATCATTACATATCTCTAGCTCTTTATCTATTATCTATCTATCTATCTATCTATCTATCTATCTATCTATCTATCTATCATCTATTACAAGGGGAAACCAAAATTACCCCTGAATATATTTATAAAAAATTGTGTATTTATTCTTACACGTTTACATTTCAGTCACCTCAAAGTACTCTCCATTTGATGCAATTCATCCATTGAGATGCTTTTTCTACTGCTTAAAACAGTTTTTAAACTCATCAATTTTGATGCCCTTTAGTGCTTTTGCCATTTTTTGTTTCACCTCTTCCTCATTGGAAAAACTAAGTTTCCCTTTGTGGACTTTTTTCATCTGGAGAAATAAAAAAAAAATGTAGCTCTGGGTGAAATCTGGTGGATAGGGAGGGTGGGGTGTAAGGGTCATGCCATTTTTGGTCAAAAACTGCTAAACACTCAGCATGGCAGGCGCAGGTGCATAAATCCCCCATCATAAAATGGGCAAATGTGTTGTCTTCAGAAAAATTCACTGCAGCCAAACGCAGCTTCTCAAAACAACGCTAACTGCTATTCTGATACAGATGGGTTCCAAGAACACTCATGTAGAGGCAGAAGGCTGTACTTCAAGGGGACATCCACCCTCCAGAAGATAATTCCACTTTGGTTTTTTTTTGATCCCCCTACCCGTATCTATGTAGTTAGCTAGCTCTTAGCTGTCCAATGAAAAAGAAGCAATGATACCTTGGTAGTAATGAATATACCTATCATGCAAATATTTTTTTTCTCAGTAGCAATCTCCAAGGAAACAAAACCTGTGCAATTTAAGAAATGGCTAATTCAAATTATGAGTTCTGGAAAGTTCGGCGTAAGCCTGAAACATTTCCTTTCACACCACAATGAAGTGTTCAAATAATAATGAAGTTATGTCAAAATGATACCCAAATCAGTTTAAAGGGCTTACACTGGCCAGGTTTTGGACTGTATATGTATAAAAATGATGACACTAATGATTTTAAATACACTGAATTTTACTTAAGTATGTGCATGTGTGTGCATCAAAATTTTAGGAGAGTAACAAGCTCTAAGAACAATTATGTACAGACTTCCAGTCAGCTGTCTCTCTTTTCTTCTCTCAGCTCTGCCCCCTCCTCCTCTTGTTAGTCTTACAAACTCTATACCTCTGGTTCTTTATCCCAAATATTGTCTCCTAAAATATCAGTAATATTACCATCTCTCCCCAAATTATTTAAATGAAGACCTAGGGAGGATATAATATTTATATTAAAAGAATGAACTATGTCACATTATGTTCATTAGTCCTTATCTGTACCCTTAAAATAATACTAATGAGAGAAAAAACAGGTCTGTTAAGCTGATGGGTAAGCCTGTCTTACATTAACTAAGTTTTAAATATAGCGTATGTGCCTCCATTCCCTGGAAAAAATAAATTGTAAATAATCCAGTATCTGCTTAGGTTAGATATAGGTTAAGTTCATGGAATATACATGTAACTGTAGATTTAATTGGGCTTTTTATTTCCTTTTAATATTTTCCCCAAAGACTACCATTTCTCAGAACCAAACTTACTTGTCTACCTTTCTAACAAAGCTGATTTTTAAAAATGTATGTTATAGCATGGCTAGGATCTGTACATTCTCAGGAGTTTTCTTTTTTCTGCCCATGGAAGTGAGAAGACCTTTGTCCCAGGGCACTCAGCAAGGGATGTGTTTCAGACCATGCGTGAGCAAGAGTCAGTGTGGGTGAAAGACCAGCAGTGTCAATAGCTTAAGACCGTGCTAGTGTTATAAGGATTTATTTTTACAAGAGTTTACTACAAAAACTACTCAAGGAACAAAAGTAAAATTATCTGGATTAAGTGGATAGTAGTAAATAAAGAAGGTGTTGAACCCATGGCCTATAATGTGCTTGTAATGCAGAACACAGAGGTATGAGGTCACAGCATGTAGTTCTGATGTATTTGGATCACACGCACAATCCCTTTAGTGACTGTCGAGCTAAAATGGCATTCGTGTAGTAAATGGCCTTGTTGTAGGCTTATTTGAAGCGAAGACCCTGCTGTATATATTATTTAAGCTTGACATCCTTAAATGAAGTATTAATGGGTGAATATCCTTAGCTCATTTTGACCATGTTAATGTAAATATAGTAATGCACTTGAAACGCTTAGTACAGCTCTTCACACAGACAGTACTTAATATATAGTAGCTGTTGTGTATATATGTATATGTCAATTATATCATATTTATGTATGTATATATATATCAGTTATTTGTGTACTATCGTGCTGTTATTAATGTCTGTCTCTTCTGCTGTACTTCATTAAGGTGGATTTCTCCCCACAATTTTACCTTAAACACATAGTGTGCTGCCTAGAGTCCCACAAGGGTTTGATAAAGTATTTGTTGCTTAATCAACGTCAAAAAAGCTCAGAATCCAAATTCATTAGAAGTCTTTTTAACAGAGATTATGTATTCAAACAAATAATGAACGAGTTCCTGATCTTTTAAAGCTTATAAACATAACTTGGATCACACTTCCCACATTAGGAATAACTACATGACAAGTACCATTTACTGAGTACTGGCTTTGTGCTGGGCATTGTGATAAATGGTTTAGCTGCATTATCTCGTTCGATGCTCAGCTTAGCCACATAATGCAAATATTAATAGTCCCGATTTACAGATGAGAACATTGAGGTTCTAAGAAGTCAAATAAGTTGAAAAGTTCTGCCTTTGTTTGCCATGACTTCTGAACCTCAAACTAAATTTATTTCCTATTGAATACATCTGTGCTATTAGTTTTTGTGAGGTGCTTTCACAATTACTTTTTAAAAAATGAGCAAATTCTAGCTCCCAGTCTGATGCCTGTGCTGTACTGATAGTTGTAGAAAGCTTTTCACAGGATACAATCACGTTATGAAAAGAGCTTTATTGTGTGTGAACAGCTTGAAAAAGGATGTGGAGATGCTATTTGAAGGGGCAAACATCCTTGAAATGGGGCTGTTTTGTTTGACAAGGTGCTTTCATTGGTTGAATAAGAAATAGAATACGTTACATATAAATGCCACATAGGCAAAATGCTTTAGAAATACTGTAATCCCTGATTTGTGGAGATTTAAGATGCAGCCTTGGAATATAGGTCACTGAATTAAGTGCCAAAATTAATGTGGACAACTAATTATGTTTAGATAAAATGGGAAAACATGGATACCTGCAAAATTTTTAGGATTAAGTGAAATTGAGCAGGGCAGTAGAACAACACAAAGATTCAGATATTATTTTTCAGTTTTCAATGTTACTTCTACTCACTTCCATGGAGGCAAAACATCAGCAAATCAAACATGTTAGCATATGACTCTTTAAAATTTGACAGTGAGGTTCAATTGAAAGGTCGCCAGTTCAATTCCTGGTCAGGGCACGTGCCTGGGTTGCAGGCCCTGTACCCAGTTTGGGGTGCGTGGTAGAGGCAACTGATCAATGGTTCTCTCCCTCCCTTTCTCTCTCCTTCCCCTCTCTCTAAAAATAAATAAATAAGTATTTTTTAAAAAATGAATAGATTATATTTGTATTACAATGTCAGAATAACAAAATTTTGTTCTAGATCTGTTGTTAATCCTGCATATGTCATTTATGAAATATTGTTTTGGATGATCTATTTCATTAATAAAGTTTGTTTTAGATAGTGGTTTATAAATATGATTGCAAAAACAACTGATAGAGCAACTTTTATAACTATGAAATGTTTAAGAATACATGTATATAAGATACATACAGTATTTTGGTTTTTGATTTTAAAGCTTTTTAAATATAATTCACTAGTCTTCAGTATAATTGTGTATATTTTGCCCTTATTTTCCATAAATATACCGTGTCTATGGAGTTGCTTTTCCTTAGAAAGTAGGAAAAAGTTTAAAACACTGAAGTAAAATTTCAGGATGGATAAAGGACTGTTCCAGAAGACTTTTAACATACATCAGTATGTGAGGAATGATTTTTGATATTTTGCTTCACTGAAATATCTTTAACTCTGCCATGTGTTTATACTTCTATATCTAATTTATTCTCAGAGAGATTTTATTCTGTGCTCTTGTGTTTCTACCTATTCTCACTGCCGTCGCTCTAGGAAAGCACAGAGCCTTCACACATTCACTCGTGGTGAGTAGGAAAAGTTCACTACCGCCACGGCAAATTTTGCATTATCTATGCCTCTACTATGTTCACATTATCTCAGATTTCATAGAAAAAGTTGTCAGGATATAATTGGGGAAAGTATTTATTGCAAACACTCTTCTTGAAACACTTTTAGATATTTTCTCTATGACATTGGTGGAGAAAACTAACACTGTTAAAATTTTTAACTAGAGTGAAATAATAACGTTACCTTATCATTAATCTTGTACTAATAATGATTGGAAAGATTTGCTCTAAGTAGAAATTCTTATATTGCACTTAATTTCCTTCAGTTATTCGAGGTCTAATATATACACTAAACTGTGGGGAATGTACAAAATAGTATGGACGACTGCTAAATTCACAATAATTAACCTATAACTCAGATGCAAACACACAGTAAAATAACAACAAGCTTTTATGTAGGTAAAGTTTGCACTGTTAAGGAAAGAGAATGATGTAACTGAACCAGTTAGGAAGGACGACATAAAAAAGAAATTAGGTGAAATTTAAAGAGAGGTAGAAGTGATCATTGTGACTGAACATTTTTGGCAGATGAAATTGTTTGTGCAAGATAAGAGGGTGGGACACTGCAAAATGTATTCAGAGGACAAGACACTAAACAAACAAGCTAAACTAAAGGGGTCAAGCTGGACTTAAAAGGAAGGACAGGATTTTAACTTCTAAATTGCAAGCGCTAGAAACCGGCCTTTTCCAAACTACGCCATTGAAACAGCATTAAACCTTGGAAAGGTACTTTTGAATGAAGTCTCCTAAGCCAAACTACATTGTTTGTCCTTCTAAAGGTTGTAAAAATTTATAACATAAAATTCCCAGGATTCTCATAGTCATTTGACTATTAAATCTTATCAAATTTTCCTGTTCTTACACAGTGCCTTGAAGAAATGCAGTTGTAGGCAATAAGAAGCCATCGCCTTTGGTTTTAACACAGTCAAGTGACTTGATAAAATCACTCAATTCAGAGAAATCATTTAAGGTGGGCCCTACCTGGGAAGAATGGAAGAATAGTTGGAGATAGACCGGAGTCAGAGAGACCAGAGGGAAAATTAGCGAGCTTATCAATGCATTAGACCTAGTGTGATGGCAGTGAGGATGGATAAGAACAAGAGCACAGAGTAAAAAGTCTCTGATAGTAAATTGAATATAGAAGTACAAGCACCAGCAAAGTTAAAGATAATTCGGTGAAGCACAACATCAAAAATCGTCCTTCACATATTGACGTGTGTTGAAAGGCTTCCAGAACAGGAGTTCTACATCCATCCTGAAACTCCACTTCAGGATTTTAACAACTTTTTTGCTAGGGAATTGTCTCTGAGTGTTAATCTTAATTATTCTAGCTATATTTCACCCCTTTTGGTGGGAGTATTTCAGACTTTTACAAGTAGATCTGACCCCTTCAAAATTTCTTATTAATCTAATTTCTCCTGACTTGTAAAAGACAACTTGATTTAATTCTTATTGCAAACGATTGGAACAATGACCTTAATTAATATTAAGGAAGTGGCTTGCTTTTATTTTTATTCATGGCTTTCAAGTATTTTATACTTGCTAAATTGGGAGCAAAGAAAGTATATATATTTTTATTTTTTAATTGTTGTTCAAGTACAGTTGTCTCCACTTTCCCACCACCACTTTCCTGTACCCCACCCACCCCCAGCTCCCACCCTCAATCCTACTCCCCTTGGGCTTTTTCCGTGGGTCCTTTATACATGTCCCTTGACTACCTTTCCCCTTCAAAGAAAATATATTAAGAGTCTTGTTTGTTTTAAAGTACTTCCAATAACTTTGAAGATCTTTTATTGGATGTCAGTAAATTTCTATAACCCGAAAATGTGAGATCTTATTCTATTTCATATTTATTTAATTTTTATACTTGCCTAAGGACATTGTTTACTGCTTTTTAGAGAGACAGGAAGAGAGAGAAGAAGGGTGAGAGTGAAACATCAATGCAAGGGAGAAGCATGGAGTGGCTGCCTCCTGTACACCCCCAGGGATCTCATACCCCCAGACTAGGGCTGAAGGTGCCTGGGAAGGAACCTGAAATGCAGCATGAGCCCCAACCAGAAACTGAACCCACCACCCTTTGGTTACAGGATGATGCTCCAACCAACTGAACCACACCAGCCAGGGTGTGAAACTATATTTTGTATTGATACCAGAATGTGATACGAAAGATGTGGCTTTAGAAGTCATTTGACTACCTGATTTAACTCCTGCCTGTACAACCTATTAGCCATGTGTGTTTAGGCAAGACATTTCAAGGATCGGTACCTTTTTGCCTGAATCACTATATTATAGAGGTGATCATATTCACCTCAGTAACCCTGAAATGTATTAATTTATGCATGCTAAGTGGCTAGCACAGTGTCAGACATATAGTCAGTCATTAGTGTATTCAAATCCCTTGTCCCCTCACTTCTCAAATTTTGAACCATTAGCTGAATTTTTAAACTGCCTCTAAAGTTGTTGCCATTAATCTTTACTGAAATCATTTTGCCACCTTTCATCTTTGTCCATTTTATAATAGTGATTCTTTCTCCGTGGCACTTCTTTTCCCTGCACATAAAGACCAGGGTTTCATAGATGTGTCATTCTCCTCTTTATCACTGTCACCACTGCCAAGGTAAGGAAACACAATTATTTCCAAAAGAGCTGATTCAGTCTCTAAGAAAATGTAGGCCCAGACCTTTCTGAAGTAAAATGTGTGTTTTGGGGTGTGAGTTTAGTTCCATAGTCCAACAGACAAGATAAACATGTTCATTTTGTAACAGATATTTTCCTGGGAACATCAGTTTAACAGTACAACGAGGAAACAAGATACCAATAGCTCTTCATAACTTGCTTCTTTACTAGACCTGATATCCACCATGCAAAAATTCTTTCTTTTAAAACAAAGAACAAAGGAGAGAAATAGCTAGAATTCCTGATACATCAATAGGCCATTGTATTTATACCATTGTTTATATCCTTATGGCCTCCCAGGCCTTTGGAGTAGCAACAACCAACTACTCTTAATGTACCTGAGGATTTGGCCAACTATTACTAGATACTCATCCTGCCTTGCTGGATATACCACCCCCAGCTCTTGCCTGTGTTTCTTTGGTGCAAAGAATGCAGATGATGAGCTCTAACACAGATTCATTAAAAAAGCTCCCACCTCCAACCTTTCCTACCACAACAGGACACTGGCCTCTGTCTTTTTATCCTGCTACTCACACCATACAAGGAATACTTCTCAAAGAAGGAAATTTCTTAGCCCTGGCCTTGCACACAGCCCAGAGCCTACCACATCTTATAGTAGGTTTGGGCTCCTTTGATTCATCTACTCATTCAACAAAATTATTGAGCACCTCTGATGCAATGGTTAGGTCACAAGTATAATTACATATAACAGATTGAGGCATAACCAAGGCCCTTGCTTCCACAAAGCTTACATGTTATATGTTGAGCCAAAAACAAATACAGACAAAATCTCATAGATATGGAGCATGGTGTGGTAGTTACCAGATGGAAGGGGGTAGGTGGGGTAGTAAAGGGTAAAGGAGGTCAAATATAAGGTGACACAGAAGATTCGACTTTGGATGGTGGGCACACAATGCAATATATAGGTGATATGTCATAGAACTGTGCATTCAAAACCTATATAATCTTATTAACCAATGTCACTCCAATAAATTTAATTTAAATTAAAATAAATAAAAATTAATCAATTAGTCAAAAAAAAAGCAGCAACAACAATGGAACATTCGAGAGGGTAGATGTTTAGGTTTTGTTCTCCAATTTTATACCAGGGTCCAGAAAAGAGCTACACATTAATCATGTCTTAATAAATATTAATGTAAAATAAAGATATGATACAAGGGAGAGTATGAAGTATAATGAAGTACAACAGAGTTAGAAGAGAGACTACAAAAGGTTCACAGGTGATTATCTTTGGCTCTTTTCCAATTTTTGTGAATGTTCTGCTCCAAGATGTGAGTGGCTCATCCGTTTCTTTTTGTACCTCACCTGTGCATCTCCAGTGCCCTCTCTGTATCCCATCCCTTTGGCACAACTCTCTTTACTTTTGTTTCTGTCCCCTGAAACCAGTCTTTGACTGCGTGTAGGCCAACTATCCCCTTGAGGAGTTAAGAGTACAGATTTGTCTTAAGGAGGTTGTGCTTCCCTCTGAAATATTTGCTGAAGTTTTAATTTAATCCAAACACACTGTCAGAGATAAAAGATCAGATTATTTATTCTTTACTAGTTTTCAAAGAAAAGTGAATTGTCCTCATGAAAGCCCACCATGACAACGTTTTTACTGTATACAATGAAATGAAACATGAGAGCAATAGAGTAACTTTTGTAAAAGCAGAGTTTATTGCTTTTAAGAGGCTTTATTTAAAACTATCATATCTCTTTCATTTTTGTATTCAAAATGTTCTTTATGGCAATATGATACTCATCTCATAAAGTAACATTGTACATCTGGTTGTATATTTAGCAAAATTAAAAGTTAGTGGTTCTGTATCAGTTGCTGAATTTGGTGATGGTGTCACTGATAATCCACAGTAAAGTAAAAGAATGTGTGTACACACACATGCAACACACACACCTATTTGTTACCTTCTTCAGGGTAGAGATGGACTCTATATTTTATATTTTAATTTTAAGTACTCAGTGTTGAATAGATGTCCATTACATGTTAATTTACTGAATAAAACATTATAGACTACCATTCACAATAAACATAAAGAAGGGATATAAAGTAAGGTAACATGTATGTTTAAAACATTACTGGAATTTATGAAGGTGCTAACCAGACCAGTTGGGACAGAAAATAAAAAGAAATTCAGATAATGGATCTTTGTGGACAACAAATAATGGATAAGGAAGAAGAAAGAGAAATCTTCTTTTGAGTTAACCCTTATCCTCCCCATTTATCCCAAGACCAGTAATAAAGATAACTTTAACTTTGCTGAAACTCAGTTTATACGTCATACATACTTGACTATGTAGAAACAACAAGTGAAGCATCCTGTACAGTTGACTGTTGAACGATACAGGTTTGAACTAGGCTGGCCCACTTGTACATATTATTCATGTTAACACCTAAAGTACTGTTAGTGTATTTTCTCTTACGATTTCCTTAATAATATTTTATTTTCTCTAGCTTACTTTATTGCAGGAAAACAGTATATAATACATATAACATACAAAATATATGTTAACCAACTGTAGATATTGTAGTTAAGGCTTCTGGTCAACAGTAGGCTATTACAGTGCAACCTTGGCTCTCGAACCTAATTTGTTCTGGAAGGCTGTTTGAGAAACGATTTGCTTGAAAACCTACTCATGTTTTCCAATTAGAAATACAGGTAGCATGAAAGGGTTGTTTGGGTAGAGAACCGAAGTTTTGTTTAACAACTGAGACATTTTTGCGATGAACAACTTGGTTGAGAACTAAATTGTTTGAGATGGGAGATGTTGGGAAACTGAGGTTTGACTATAGTAGTTAAGCTTTGGAGGAGTCACAATTATATGTGGACTTCTCTGTTGGATGTGGGGGAATTGGCACCCCTAACCTCCAGGTAACTTAGAGCTTTCTATTGGTTTAAATTGCCACATGGAAAATCACTCAGGTGGACTGGATCCACCTTTAGTTTGATCACTCACTAACCATTTTAGAGCTTGTGTTGTGTTTGTTTCTGCCTCTGCTTAATATGTCCTCCTCTTCTCATCCTAAATTCTTATGGTGGCACATTGTCTAAATTGTTGTTTCCATGATTAGGTCCACAATATTGAACTGAAGAAATTTGGAGATGTGAGTGAATGCACTTTGCTGAAATTTTACAGAGAGAGAGAGAGAGACAGAGAGACAGAGAGAAACAGAGAGAGAGAGAGAGAGAGAGAGAGACAGAGAGAGAGAGACAGACAGAGAGAAACAGAGAGACAGAAAGAAACTTGGGATATCAGCTACTGTCTGCTTCTCAACAGTATACTTTTGAAATCACTGTCTTCGAGGCTACTCCTATCTGGAAGTCAGCTGCACTGTTTATCAGACACTTTAACACAATAAAGTTGAAAAATAGGATAAATAACCTGCACAGAAATAAAGCTGAACAGGCACATAGGCACGAGTGTGTGCAAAATGAAAACAGGAAAAATCATCCTCACTTAAAAGCATCCCCAATGGTTCATAATGCAACTGAGATAATGATATGCTATTTCATATAAATATCTAATGGCTCCAACTAGAGAAGCTAACTATAATGAACAGTCTCATTAAAAAATAAAAACCACCGAGGGAGCCGGCAGGAGCAATCCAATCTCCGCATCACCACTTCGTGGGCAGCCCTAGGTCTGAAGATCAGTGAAGGTGTCTGGGCTTCTTAATTTATGTTGAACCTAATAATTTTTGGTGCTCTGCAAATGTTCCCCGAACACAGCACTCATACTTAAATGAAATCAAAGTAGCACAATATTATTTTGAGGTGTTTGTACTGAAATTTAACTTAAACATCAAAGATCATAGACCACTAAGGACTAGTTATAAATAAAGCTTCTAGGCACACATAAATTACATTTAAATAGCAGATAATACTCGAGATTTCATGCTTTGGCTTGAAGCAGTGTTTGCTTAAAGATAATTGAGGGAAAATATGATATTTACACTTTTTATAATTCATATCGGTGTCACTGGGCATACCTAATAATAACAGTAACTGAAGTGTTCATGTAGCATTGACAGATTAGCAAATAAATATGTAGGGTGCCCTGGAACATCTGAATTTCCGATAAGCAATGATTATGCTTTTCATATAAGTTCGGCCCATGCCCTTTGGGGAATATTTTACTAAAAATTATTTATTGTTTATGTAAGATTCCAATTTAACTGAGCATTTTATATTTGACCTAGCAAGGCTAAGTTCAGGCCAATGCCAGTAAAAGTATATTGTATGCATGGTTGTTTGAATGAATAAATTAAATAGGCTTATTTATATAGTATTTTATCCTTATGTGAAACAATCACTGGAAACGGATGGTAATTGTGAGACAATGCTACAGCTTAGCAATATTTGGTTTGTTTCTTCTTCCAGAAAACACTAATGGGCATTGTTATGCAGCCTCCTTGAAATTAGGTAAAACCATACGACTGACTTCTAAATGATTCTAAGTAATGTTCCCCTTCTCCAATCTTCTTTCTCTCTCTTTTTTTTCCTTGTCTGCCAATTGGAGGCACAAGCCTTAGTGGAAAATGCTGAGCCTTTGAAAGCACCCTTTGATGGGTGCTGAGTGAACACATGAAGTAGGAGGCTGGCCTCTTATTCCCTCTTACCACCAATGCCCATTAGATGGTGATGTGAGTGAGAATGGAACAGCTTTTGAGGTGCTGAGGTTGTTTGTTTCTATAGTTAGTGTGACTTAACCATTAATACAGATATTAGTGCCTTGCAGTAGATTGCTTTTTCAATTGAAATTTCAAATATGTGATAACTGGCTTAGCAGGCTAGACGTGGGTGGTGAGGGGACAGACACAACAGGCTGGACAACTTTATCACTGTGTTGGTCAGCATAAGACATTGATAAAACAGTGGAAGCAAAATCATGTGTCTACTGAGCTCTGCCTTCAGGCAAAGAGGTTGGTAAAAAGAACGTTGTTGGTATCTGTTGGATGTGGTTATTGATTACTCTGAGCAATATGCTACCCCAAAAGACAAGTTTAGGAAAGAAAAGGCCAGTTGGCAATATTAAATTTAAAAAGAATAGGAAAAAAATCCAGAAATTTGGATCTTTTAAGGTGGGGAAGTCTACTTGTTTAGACTGAAACATTTTTTAAAGAAATTTAAAAAGGCTTTGAACTACAAAGACCTAGTGAGATTTATTAGTTAAACAAAGGAAGTCAGTTCTGGAGCAGAACTAGTTTAAGCATGTGGCTTTGAGATCATCTTCAAGTCATAGCCATTGAGTTGAAGAGGTGAAGCTTGGGCATGAGAAAAAGAAGAAATAAATAAATCTAAAAGAGAATGTTGAATACAGGTGTTGTTGAGTCATATGGGCACTAAATAGATTAGGCATCTACTAATACTTTAGGAAATTTTATACTGCCTTTGATTTTTCAAAAGTAGCATGACCTTTGGAACTCCAGGCTTACTTCTATAAGAATCAGGCTGCAAAAGCCATCAAGATCAATAGCCATACTAAAGACATGGTCAGATTTAAAGTCAAAACTAAGAAACGTCTCAGGACAAGATAATGAACAATACAGGGTTGGTCAAACGTAAGTTTACAGTTGTGAGTATGTGAAGCAGAATTTACCCTTGTATTATTATGTGTTAATTATTGTATTATTTTCATGTGAACAGCTGTAAACCTGTTTTTGCCTCCACTCTGTATGCTATATTTCCTGGAGATGTTGGACTTTGATGTGTTAACTAGGTATGACTATGTATTGATAGGAATAAATGGAATAAAAGGGTATTTGGAGTCTAGAAAGATAGGAATCCAGGTTTCTCCTATTCTTCTTTTAAACAACTAGACTGATTTATCACAGCTTTGCACTAAGCTGTAATTGAAAAATGTCAATTTCAATACATTTGCTAAATCTTAGGCTTGGTGATCTGGTACACACCAACCAATATGGTGTCTCATTTCTCAGAGAAAGTACACAAAATGTAACATTTACCCTTGATTTTGGACTTTACCTTTAATTAATACTCGCCTTATATTCCAGTTGGATCATTTTTATTCAACTTTTATGGGTAATCATTTGAAATTCAAGGTTCTAAAAACTGGGTCATTTTACAGTCTTCTCTCTTGGAATGTGATAAATTAATTTGGTTGATTATATTTAAATTTTTCTCAGTTTTATAACTTGTCAAACCTAGCATCACATTTACTATATTCTTGACGAGAAGTTTATGTAACAAGACAAAATCACAACAGAATGAGCCAGTTCAACTTGTTATTACTGTTTGATTTTATGTATTAAATAGAAAGGATTAGAGGAGAATCTCAATGGATTTTTGGCATAGCCAATATGTAACAGGCTATTTGTAAACCTACAAAATTAAAAAAATACAACAGATTTTCAAGAACTCAATGTTAAAATGAACTTTCAATCCATTTAATTTATTTCATCAAAACCTGTAGTAGCATCCTTGTTGATTAGTTATTTAGCTCATAACTGAATACCTAATATGGGCATCACTACATATAAATGTGGCACCCACATTCTATCATTCAATGTTAAGAAGTTCAGTCATTTTTCTTGATGCCAGGCTAAATGTCTTTTAACTCAGTGGTTTTCACACTTTAGTTCATATTAAATTTACCTGAGGATTTTAAAAAATACCAGTGCCACACACCCATCCCCAGATATTCTGAATTAACTGCTATTGAGTGTAAGCCAGGTATTAGAAATTTTCAAAGTTTCTCAAGTGTTAATACTCAGCATAGTTAAGGTATCTCTGCTTTAACTACATTTCTGGTTTCAAGATTCACCAGATTTAACTTGGAGGAAATATTTTACGACTCTTTTGTTACTATTTTATATAAAGATGCTTAAGAAAGGCATGCATGAGAAAGAACGGTAACTCTATCTTAGACATCTTAGGTAAGGTAGAAATTTCTGAATCATTCATAATTATACTCAGTTTGAAGATGAGTTAGAATTCCTTTAGTTTCATAGTACAGTGAAAAAAGATAAGCTCCAGTAGCATCAGTAAATGTTAGACATTTTCAGTCTGGTATTGGTCATCTCCTTTGTATTTTTTATGTGGACAGCTTTCTTTTACCAGGAACTGTCTAAATTATTGATTATAATGCTTTTTATGACAGAGGACAATAATTAATCATAGAAGAATCAATAAACATGGCTATTACCAAAAGTGGCTACAATGTGATTTTAAAATCTTTAGTTGAAGGAAAGTTCCTTAAGATAAAACTTCTATATTGTAATGACCATCACAAAACTTCTAATATCGTAAAGCTGATTCATTTCTCTTATGAGCAATAATGTATAACCTATGACTTTCTTCTTGATTCTCAATTTTCAAAATATTGGAAAAATTTTCTCATGTAAATCTAAACATTCTAGTAATGCCACCATTTTTAAAATATAACAATTAAATTTAAACATGGTTATCAATTTGTTCTGGCAAGTTCCTAATATTGAGATGAAACTTCTAATAAAATGTTGCTAACTTTTTCTTTCTTGTTTGCAGTAGTTTTTCCTTTTCTAACAACTTCATAGATATTTCTCCATCTGACCTTCCTTCACAAGAGGCAGTTACAGTATATCAATCATATTTTCTTGCTGTGCTTGAGTGAAGATCATGTTGTTTCATTTCAGAAATAATTTCTTGGCGCTGTATTTAAGTAGTACATTTTATGTCAATGAAAAAAAGCTCTAAAAGAACGAGAACAGGGATAACACAAAACAAAAGTGATCTGGTTTGTGAATTTCACATACTGTATATTATCTTTGTGACTGTCCACCTGGGAAAGGTACACTGTGGTCCCTCTATACTTATGTTTATTTTGAACCTTTTCTTCACGATGTTATTCCCAAAATATTAAAGACATTAAGGTACTTAATTAAAGAACTCTACTTATCATTGATATGATGGACAGAGTTACTCATATTTTCACTACAAAGAATGCACAAATGAATGTTGAATTGAGAAATTACAGGATCATTGAATATATTAGAAGTCAAAAACCACCCTTAATAGGACTTCCAGCCAAGATGGAGGCATAGGTAGACACACTGTGCCTCCTCACATAACCAAAAGAAGGACAACAACAATTTTAAAACAAAAACCAACCAGAACTGACAGAAAATCGAACTGTATGGAGATCCGACAACCAAGGAGTTAAAGAAGAAACATTCATCCAGACTGGTAGGAGGGGCAGAGAGGACTAGCAGCTGGCAGACCCGGTGAGGCAGCAGCTGGTGGACTGGGTGATCCCCCATTTGCATGCAGATAAACTGGGAGGAACAACTGGGGAGTGAAACAGGCCCCACAACCCAGGGTTCCAGCCCAGGGAAATAAAGCCCAGAACCACTGACTGAAAACACCTGTGGGGGTTGCAGTGGTGGGAGAAACTCCCAGCCTCACAAGAGAGCTCCCTGGACAGACCCACAGGGACCTAGAACATACACAAACCCACCCACCTGGGAAGCAGCACCAGAAGGTCCCAATTTGCTTGTGGGTAGTGGGGGAAGTGACTGAAACCTGGCAGAGAGTGGAGCAAGCGCCATTGTTCCCTCTCAGACCCCTCCCCCACAGACAGCGTCACAGCACAGTGACGTGGGTTACCCCACCCTCGTGAATAACTAAGGCTCTGCCCCTTACTATGTAACAGGCACATGGAGACCAAGAAAAAAAAATGACCCAAATGAAAGCATAGATCAAAGCTCCAGAAAAAATATAATTAAGCGATGAAGAGATAGCCAACCTATCAGATGCATAGTTCAGATGCACTGGTAATCAGGATGCTCAAAGAATTGGTTGAATTTGATCACAAATTAGATGAAAAAATGAAGACTATGCTAAGAGAAACAAAGGAAAATGTACAGGGAACCAACAGTGATGGGAAGGAAACTGGGACTCAAATCAATGGTGTGGAGCAGAAGGAAGAAAGAAACATCCAACCAGAAAAGAATGAAGAAACAAGAATTCAAAAAAATGAAGAGAGGCTTATGAACCTCCAGGACATCTTTAAACATTCCAACATCTGAATTATAAGAGTACCAGAAAGAGAAGAGGAAGAGCAAAAAATTGCAAACTTATTTGAACAAATAATGAAAGAGAACTTCCCCAATCTGGCAAAGAAAATAGGCTTCCAGGAAGTCCAGGAAGCTCAGAGAGTCCCAAAGAAGTGGGACCCAAGGAGGAACACACCAAGGCACATACATCATAATTACATTACCCAAGATTAAAATAAGGAGAGAATCTTAGAAGCAGCAAGAGAAAAGGAGACAGTTACCTACAAAGGAGTTCCCATAAGACTGTCAGCTGATTTCTCAAAAGAGAACTTACAGGCAAGAAGGGGTTGGAAAGAAGTATTCCAAGTTATGAAAGGCAAGGACCTACATCCAAGATTGCTCTATCCAGCAAAGCTTTCATTCAGAATGGAAGGGCAGATAAAGTGCTTCCCAGATAAGGTCAAGTTAAAGGAGTTCATCATCACCAAGCCCTTGTTATATGAAATGTTAAAGGGATTTATCTAAGAAAAAGAAGATAAAAATATAAACAGTAGAATGACAGCAAACTCACAGTTATTAACAACCATACCTAAAACAAAAGCAAAAGCAAACAACTAGAACAGGAACAGAACCACAGAAATGGAGACCACATGGAGGGTTATCAACAGGGGAGTGGGAGGGGGAGAGGGAGGGAAAGGTACAGAGAATGAGTAGCATAAATGGTAGGTAGAAAATAAACAGGGGGAGGGTAAGAATAGTATAGGAAATGTAGAAGCCAAAGAACTTATATGTATGACCCATGGCCATGAACTAAAGGGAGGGAATGTGGATAGGAGGGGTGGTGCAAGGTATAGCGGAGTGAAGGGGGGAAAATGGGGCAACTGTAATAGCATAATCAATAAAATATATTTAAAAAAAATAAAAAGACCACCCTTAATAATTTGTAGCAGCATTATTCCTTCACACACTTTACATTGAACATTTTCTTGTTTCAAAATTAGATAATTTTCAGTGCTTTACCGCTATTGATAGTAAAGCAATTATGGAAGTTAAGATATATTTACTATTTTATTTTATTTCAGAAAATGCCAATTTTATTTTTATTTATAATATGTACAAATCTTGGGAAAAATGAGAAATGGGAAAGTATCCTATGGCATTTAGAAAATGTTAGGAACACTCAGTGTTGACCATGCTAGCCTTAATGTTCTCTTTAGCTTGAGTGAACTTTTGACAGGCTTCTTTCCACTCCAGGTCTCTACCTTCCTTTTCTTAGATCATTTACTTTAGAACACTTGCAATTAAAAAGTGTTTCTCCCCCTCTTTGAGAGATAAATCCTCTCCCAGTCTTTTGCTAGTTTCACAGCCTAAAACACTCTTTTCCAAAGACCTGGGTTCCATCCATTTGAAAGATAATCCTCCAGGAACATAAGGCCCTTACCTCTCTGCAGAAGTCTCCTGGAACTTCTGCCAAGGTCACCCCAGTGCTGAAAACTCCCTCACTTTTTGTTTCTAGGGAGTTTACTTTAATCTCTGTTCCCTATTCTAAAAGTCTCAAAGAAAAAAAAAAATCTTCCTTAGCCTTTTTACTCAATTTAGTGCAACTTTTCTTTGACAGTCAATGTTCTCTTTGCCAGTATCATTGTGAATGTGTATTAGTTCTGTTTCATTGTTGCTGCATAATCTTTATTGATTCTTTTAATTACAAAATTTTAAAGGACTTCACCCACATAACATACAAGTTGTGTGTCCCTGAGGACTAATTGGGAGAAAGTACAGATAAGTAAAAGGGAAATGAAAGCTTAGGCTTTATGATTTATCAGACAGATATGTTAATTTAAATGACTAAAAATAATGAAAATGTGCATTTGTATATTGAAAATAATGATAGAATTGTCATAAATGTGTATATACAGGGACCAGCACAAGTAACACCATTGAGTGTGGCTGGTAGGGTATGTGAATGTCTCACACTAGATGGACAGCAATTTGAACACTTCCCCTAAAAAGTCATATGGTGCGCTTGAGTGTGATACTGTTATGTTACAGAATTACATGCTTATGATTTTGTAATAAAAGATTTTTATATAATAAAAGGGGCATTATTGGGGCCAGACCCTGTATATTGAAAAACACCCTAAATATCTAAATATTTCAAGGAAAGAACAAGGACAGTAAATTATTCAGACACTTGCTTTACTTCTCCAACCACTTTTCATTAAATTCAACTGTGGTACCTTTCCACAAGATGATTTTTAATTCGTCTAGACTGGTAATGGGAAGTATGGTGTACTAATTTATGTAAAATGTTCCAATTGCTGAGATTACTGACTCCTCTTATATTTTGTCATTAATTATAATAGATTTTTAATTACCATTGGAAGGTTTTGTAATTAGTAACATCTAGCTCTATAATCAGTGACCCCAAGCTCTCTAATTGACATAACTTGTAAAAATTAGTCAAAGTGTGTTGTAATGTTGCTTCATGTCAAGAAACTGAGCTTGAATTACACTAGTTTTGGGCAGGGTGGACTTGTGGAACCTGTCACGGATGTGCTGTGGCACAGTGCTCTTTGTCACACCTACCACTGTCCTTGAAAAGGCAAGGACAAGTATTCACAGAGTTTGGAAAAAGATAGATTTATCTATAATATGGACCCATTCTTAGCTAGGATGGGCTATCTATTTTGTTTATTAAGCTGTCTTCATAGAGAATTTTAAGCCATTGAATATTAATGACAAGGGTTTCAGTGGTACAATGCAATAAATTTGAAGGAAGATTGTCAATATTTTAAATTTTAAAAGATATTTTTATCAATATTAATTTTCCCCAGTCCTTGTGGCTTTCAAAATAATTACAAATCATATTCTAAAAAACAGGAATTAGTGAAAATCTAGAAAAATTTTGATGAAAACAGTTGCCATATACAATGAAAGTGTATATCCTACCTACATTTAAGCATAGTACAATTACAGTTACGTTCAAATGTAACAGTGAAAATTGTAACAGTAAGAAAGGGTAACACACCGCACCATTCTTTTGACATTGTTGCTGTAAATCCTGACTCTGACTAATATATAGCTTGTAGATAAACAGCATGTTTGTGTAAGAATCCTAGGAACTAACTTCAACAGATACAGACTCCAACCTTAAGGCATCCCGGCTCCAGGAGATGTGCTGACCTTCATCAGTGGAGCTAGGATGATGTAAAGTCAGGGCAACTAAACCAGGCTGATGCAAGCTGGACCACCACTTGCCTTATCGGAATGGACTGTGCTCATCTGCATTAGAGAACTTTTCAACCCCCTTCCTTGATCTCTTTCTTCCATTTTCCTCTTCCTTCTTATAAAAACCTCTGCCTCCACTGAAATGTAGAGATGGACCTTGAGAAATGAGTCCCCCATCTTTCAGGTGGCTGGCGTTTGAATAAACCACTTTCTTTTACATCAGCACCTGCCTCTCGACAAATTTTCCTTAGACAAGTTTGAATCAAAGTCACACAGCAGGAAGTGGGAGAGTCCAAATTCAAATTCCTGCTGAGTAATTGCACCCTCAGTTTTACTGGCTTCATTAGTATTAGCACTACAAAAAGAATAAACAGGCCTGACCCAGCCATATTTGCTAGATCACATTTCTAAAAAGATTCAGAATGAAAGTGCCCGCCTCTTACTGAACTCTATCTACCTAAGCACAGGGTTCTGGTAGAGGCCCATCTCCCAATTCCCCCCCCTTTCCTGTTTTTTCCTTATCTACCAGAATAAAAATTAGAACTTCCTATTTTTCTTATCAAATTTTATTTGTATTTGGAGAAATATTATTTTAAAATTATAAAAATTTGCATAAAAACAGCCATATAGATAAATGGGACAGAGTAAAGAGTGCAGAAATAAACCTACACATTAATGGTCAATTAATATTTGACAAAGAAGATAAGAACCTACAATGTTCTAAGGACAGTCTACTTAAAAATGGCATTGGGAAAAATGGACATATACATGCAAAAAAATGAAAAATGAAACTAGATCACCTTCTTACACCACACAAGAAGAAGCTCAAAATGGATAAAAGACAAATATAAGACTCGAAATCATAAAAGTCCTAAAAGAAAACGTAAGCAGTATAATCTCAAACATTTCTTGTAACAATGTTTTTTCTGATATATATCATCAGGCAAGGGAAACATAAGAAAAAGAAAAAATGAAACTACCTAAAACTAAAAAGGTTTTGCACAGCCAAAGAAACCATCAACAAAATGAAAAGACAACCCACTGAATGGAAGAACAAATTCACCAATGATACATCTGATAAGGGGTTAATTTCCAACATATATAAACTATACACAACTCAACTCCAAGAAAACAATCAATCCAATTTAAAAAAACAGGCAAAGGACCTGAATAGACACTTCTCCAAAGAAGACATACAGATGGCCCATAGACATATGAAAAGATGCTCAATGTCACTAATAAAACCCAGAACAGTAATTCAAAGAATATGTGCACCCCTATGTTTATTGCAGCATTACTCACAATAGCCCAGATCAGGAAACAGCCCAAGCGCTCGCCAGTAGATGAGCGGATAAAAAAGTTGTGGTACATTTGCACAATGGAATACTACTCAGTGGTAAAGAAGAAGGAAATCTCACCTTCTGTGACAGCATGGATTGACCTAAAGAGTGTTACACTGTGAAATAAGCCAGTTAGAGAAAGACAACACCATATGATTTCACTTATATGGGGAATGTAATGAACAAAATAAACAAGCAAACAAAATAGAAACAGGCTCACAGATACAAAGAACAGACTGACAGCTGTCAGAGGGAAAGGGTGTTGGGGGACTGGGTGAAAAATGTGAAGGGATTAAACAAAAAAACCCCTAATAGACACATAAAAAAATTGTAGAACATATTCCTGTTGATTTAGCACCCTAACCCCTAATTTAACTCTGGGTGAACATCTTCTTTCCTTTTACCTAGAGGTGCTAACAGGTTTCATCTGTTGCTACTTGCTGCGGACTTTTCCATTGCGGTTGTTTACTTGACCTCTGCCACACCTCTGTAAAGACATTCTAGTAAACTCCGTTCCCTTAACCCTTTGTATTACCTATCAGAATGTTTCTATCAGATCCTGACTGCTAGACATTTTAAACTTTATGTTATTTTTTCCTTGAGACAATTTGATCATTTATAATTTTATTCAGCATGATGTAACCTCTTCATCAAATGGCATTAAGTACACTTATTAATATTAATATTTTAGTATTCATATTTTATGCTTTTTTTTCTTTCTTAAAAAGCTTAGTTTTGAATTGTTTCTCTTTATTTTTCCTTTAAGCCTCCACCTATAGGTTTCTAATAAAATAACATAGTTGAAAATAATGATCCGTGAAGCTAGGATTTCTGTTTGAATTGTTGCTTCACAATATGTTATTAGCTGCATGATTGTCCGTGCCTTAATTTCTTCATCTTTACCTATAACATACAGGACTACAGCAACCTCACATTTTGTGTATGTGTGTGTGTGTTTTCTTTTTAAGGAATTCGTACGGTGAAGAGGCTGATATATTAAGTGACAGGCTTCATAATCTTAACTATTATTATTTATTATTATTTGTGAAAAGGGCATCATTTAATAAATGTGAATTCCTGTTAGCATTATTCTGAGGGTAGAAAGTTCTCTTACTTTGGGTATGTTAGGAAATATCCTCAGTTTGCCCTCATCCTTGACCAACAGTTTGCTTGAATATAGAATTCTGAGTTTGCAGATAATTTCCATCAGCACCGTGACGACATTCTGCTTAGTTTCCTGGCATCGGTTTTTACTAATGACAAACCAGCTGCCATTCCAACTGCTGTTCCTTAGAGTGCTCAGTCATTATGTTTGACAGCTTTTAAGATTTTTCTCCTTAATCATGATATTCATTAGTAAGTTTGGGTTAAAATTCACTTTTACTTTTGCATCTTGGAAATTTAGGTTTGTTTTTAATCTCAGGATGGCAAAAGCCTGAGACCTCACTTGCTGAAATGTCACTTCCCCACCAGCCTCTCCATTTTGTTTTTATGGATATTAGGAACTCCAATTTTGTCTTCTACTATTTGTGTAGCAGGGCTTTCCAAAACAACTTTTAGTGATGATGGAAATGTTCTGTATATGCATTTTCCAGTATGGTAGCCTTACCTTACTGGAAATTGAGCATTAAATGCCCAGCTCGGAGCATCAAAATGTCCCACTACTGAGGCAGGATAGCAAAAAGATAGGGACATTCCTTGGCAAGTGGAATAAGGGGAACTGAGGCAAAATAGCTAAGCAAGACCAAGCAATTTCAGTAATTTACAGCCAACTAATGAATCACAAGGTTTTATCTTCCCTAACCAAGGACACTTAGGAGTAAATGGCTTACACATTCCGGACTCTCAGGGACAGACTGGCTTTGGTCCTGGTCCCTATGGATAATGTTCTTAGAGAGTGAAACTAACTAGAAAATGACTCTGCCCCCCCATACCCACATTTTGAGGAATCAGCATATTGAAGGACATAGCTGGAAAGCTAATACATATTCTGTTTAGACCCTCCCCTAAGGTATTGCCTAGGATACCCCCCCAATAAAGAAAGATGAAAAGCTTCCAGACAAGGGATTCACCTCACCCTCTTTCCAAGGCATGACTAAGGCATGACCATGTCCTTCTCTCTTAGGCATGTATCTCTGCTCCCTGTCTCCTAACCTTTAAGGGTCCCCATGAGATTTGCAACCAGGGGAGCAGTGGGCAGTGGCAGCTCCTCCCAGGCTCACTTCCCAAACCTGTCTCCAAGGTCCCTTATTCTCTGACTTCCAGTGAGCTAACAGCAGCCCCTCCTTGACTCACTTCCATCACTGTGAGTTTTACTTCTCAGTGAGTTCATGCAGCCCAGCATGGCTCACTTTTGTCCTGTGACATTTCTAAAAGGCCAAAGCAGCCCTGCCCAGGTTCGCTCCTGTTGCTTCTTCTACCTAAAGCCCTTCCTGATTTCACTGTCCTCAGCTTTAATAAACTTACTCTCAAAATCACCTGGACTCATATTGTGAAATCTTTGCTGCACAAAGTCAAGAACCCAAACATGACCTGTCAGTTGTGTTCAGGGCCCAGGTCCCCTCTAGTAACACTAGGACTGAGGAAGTGAAATTTTATTGAATATATATATATATATATATATATATATATATATGCATTTAAATAATCACATGTGCCTAGTAAATGCTAAACTGGATAGTATGGCTGTAAAATATTCATTTATCTTTTACTAATTTTTATTTATCTTTATATGTGCTGAATTTTGGATAAAGTTATACAGAATAAACGCGTTCTGGATGAATTCCTATATTTGTCCCAGTAACTAATTCTTTATTTGTCCAATAGAGAGTTAATATCATTAGTTGGCATGTTTTTGGTTGTTACATTTTTCCTCAAGATTTCTAATTAATTTTCTTATACATCTTACTTTCCTGATTTTATTTTGGTTTGTCTTTTTTTTTTTGTAAGTTTTTTTCAGACTGTCCAATCACAAACAGGTTTTAAAGTTGAATTGTGAGGTTCCTGTGCCAAGAATAAATCAAGACTGTCTCGGATCTCGGTACCGCAGCCTTGGATATCTTGGTCTAGTTTCACATTGAGTGGCTATGCCTGTGTCTTCCTGCTTTTCTGGGTCCACCTTGATGGTGGTTGGAAAAAGTTTTTGTTTGTTTGTTTCCATCTTCATTCCATCATTATCCTTTCCAAATAAGAAGACCCACCTGCCCTTCAAGCACTGGATCAAGAAAATATTGTAAAAGTCTATAAAATTGTTTTACCTTGAAAGGAGCAAAATACCAATTATTATTGTCTTTTTCTGACCAGATCTCATTTCCATGTTTCAACCCTGCTTATAATTGTGTAGTTTCATTTTATTTTTGTTTGTTCTGAGCCTATTCTTTGCTTTTTGGTGTCTACTTACATTTTATCTACCATTGATCTGAGGGGATGAATCAAATGTATTCTTACGAAGTCATCATGACGAAAGTCTGAAGCGCATGTGTATAGCGTAAGTCCTCTTATGTGTTGTCTTTTAACAGAGGAGACACTGACTTTAAATCCCCAGTTGTAAATCACACTATATCTCCTTATGTCAAGGATGAGACTTTAAAACTTAGAAAATCGTTTTCTTATTATTGTAAACACACCTAAAGGGTAGTATTTTTTTTGCTGTAGAATTTTAAAAATTATTTTTAAGAGGTTACTTTTGGCCTGAACTCACTATTTTCTTTGTCACTGTAATGGTTAGTATTAGAGACAATAGGGTACTAAAATAGGCCAATCTTAGAAGAGTGTGTGACTTAGATTAAAGCACTGCAGAAATGAAATATGTACTTAGTAAGATTTACATCAAGCAAATAGGAACATTTTAAATTAGCAATGCTCCCAACAGACTTCTAGGTACTACAGGGTCGGTGTGTTAATATTTGACTAAATTTACATGAAAACTTTTTTATATAACTTAACATCTTTTCATTATCTGTGATTTTCTATTTATAACAATCTTCTTTAAACAATTAATACATTTTGCTTTGTGAAATAACACTTTAAATGTGTGTGTGGATACTTGAAAGGCCTTAGGATTGATAAGTAAATGCGGGTATAAGAGTTGCTTAACCAGTAGATTTAATGTAAAACGTGATGAATACTCTAGCTTTGAAAATCCTGTTTTTAAGGCACATGAGGGAAGTGGTAAAATAATTGGCTTTCAGGTAGGAGAACTACAATTCAAATGCATACCAACCTTAGTTTTCTAGCTCTGAAATTTAAAGCACATTTGTGCTATTTAATGCATTTTTTATTTTCCTCGGGGGAAAGTGCATTTCCCTTTAAATTATAAAGCAAATGTATACTTTATTCAAAAGTGTGAAACAAGAGAACAACATTTGTATATAAAGAACTGTGCAGAGAAAATGTGTTTGAAAAGTATCTAGAATCCGCAGTGCTGTGCTGAATTTTCTCATTATAGAAGTTCACCCTGTCATTTCGTAGTAACTATCAAGTGCCAATGATACATCAGGAAATGTTCTAAGCATTGTATATGTGTCTTTTCTTTTAATTTCCAGAAGAACACTCAAATATTAATTTGTATATTGGTTAAATTTTTAAAATTTTAAAATTACAGTTTATGTTCAATATTATTTTGTATTAGTTTATTGTACAGCATAGAGGTTAGGAAATCACATACTTTACAAAGTGTTCCCCCGATATTTCTAGTACCCAACTTGTACCATATATAGTTATTACAATATTATTGACTATATTTCTGGTGCTGTACTTTACATCCCCATGACTTCTGGTAGCTACCAATCTGGCAGTGCCAAACATGAATCAGAATCTGTTTGACTCTCCAATAAATTTTGCACCATAGCACTGATTATTCAATGTTCATACTTATTAATAATTAAAGAGGATAAGTTTGTTAAAGACATTTACTTTAGTAAGAAAATTAAGGTAAAAGTGCAGTATGGTTTGGAATGAAGGCTCCCAAAGCAAAAGGTAGAGTCAAAGAACAGAAGGAGAAAGGCTGCATTGTTCTATCAGCACAAAAACTTTTATATTCTGAAATGAAATCACTTAGATCTGGAAGAGGAAAGATAGTATGAAAGATGTTGCATGGTATGTAGGTGACGAACTCCAGAAAAGAATTAATTGACAGAATTTTGCTATTTAAAAGTTACTTTTGGGAGGATTTGATGGAAATACCCCTGTAAGAACTTGAATTTGCTGTATTCATTGGTGGAAAGTACAGATTCCTTACCAGTGAGCACAGGTTGTATTTAATTGCTCTTTTTCTCTTATTGTATGCAACTTTCAAATACTTTCTCTACATTTGTTGCAGAGTTAAGCATAAGGGTGGGTCCAAAAATGGTTTTCATTAGTCAAGGCTTAGAAAGGTAAAGGAACTTTTATTCAAGGTCACACCATGAATAAATGGTAAAGTGTCAGGGCCCCCATTCTTGTCTTCTCTTCTCACCTGTCTCCTTGCTCTCTGTCCTCATTTGGTCCTTCCTCCAACATTTTTTGTCTCTATTCGATCCTCTATCAATGTTCTACTTTTTAATAAATTCTGAAGTTAAGGAAAATAATAAACATTTTGGAGCCCTCATTATTTTCCCAAAATATTCTTTAACTCCTCAAACAATTTATTTCATAAATGAATTTTCTCCCTTTGAAAGTTCTCTTTAGTCATCGGACATCAATGCAATTTCTCTAATGTGCTCAGTGTGCTACTTTTTAAATGATTTAGAAAGTTGAAGTACTGAAGATGACTATCAAATCAATATCAGAAAGAGGGAGGACATTTTAAAAAATAAATGAAACAGATTAACTATAATATCATAAGCCTTAAAACTAAAAGAAATTGTAATTATTAATTTAGAAAAAGAAAAAAACAGAAGATAGAGTAACATGGAGAAAATTTAAGTTTACTAATATTAGCATAAGTTATTTGGTGAAAAGTAAAAATAAATTTTATTGAGAAATTTATCAAACATTACTTCATTCAGTAAATTCCAGTCTAATGAAGATAGGGTAATTTACTCAGGGGTTTCAATATTTTTGGTGAACTTTAAGTCTGATTGACTAGAGGAACTAAGACCTTGATTAGAGCATCAAAAATTACTTTAATGAAACAAATTGTTCTCTTGGTTCCATCTATTTAGTTTTAGGTATTAATTTAGGCATACATCAATTAATATATACAGATATATAGAAAATAAGCAAATATGCTCAGCATTTATCTTCCTTTTTCAGCTTTTGTGTCCAAGAAGGAACTTAATAAAAAGAATATGATTCAGAAACTTATAAATGTATTTTAAAAACATGACAAGAATGCATGTAAGGGTGTTTGAAAACTGTAGTCACTAAAGATTTGAAAGACTATAATACATTGTGTTGCAAATTTTAAATGAAAAGGAAGCCATTATATTCTTTCTTATCTGGGACATTTTATATAATAATGAAAAGAAGAAAATAAGTAAGCTAAAATGATATATGTTTTAATTAAAGTATTTTATTGAAAATTTATAAATATAGACAACTTTAGGAGGCAATTGGTTATTTGTTTCCTTTAAAATACCTCTCTAGTGCACAAAATATATGAAGTTCATTTTTTGGCAAAATATAAAGAGAGTATACTTCATATCCTTATCTGTAAACCACTCTTGTTTCTATCTACTTACTACCACTATTTCCAGAATTTATAGTTTCACATTTATCAGCGCCTGCACAATGTAACAGCTGCTTTTGTAAAGACCTATATATTTCTGTAGCTATAACTGAACAAGTTCCCATTGTTGCTTTTAGTTGTTGTCTTCCTTGCTTAAAGACTCTAGCTATGTATCTCAGTGTTCACACACAGAAATTGAAATGTATAAAAGTGGAAGTTATTAAATAGAGACTGCACAGGAGAAGAAAGACCTTTCCAGGATGCCAATGGAGCTGTCATCTCTCAAATTTCATACAGTGGTGAAGGCAGAATTACTATTTAAAGGAAGAAGGGCTTAGGAGCTGCATTCTGGTGGGTGTTAGGAAAGGGTGAGTCTCATCCCCGGTTACCTAGTTATAAAACAAATTCTGATTTTCATGTCTGGACTGGGGTCTGGGATTCTCCATTTCTGTAAAGCACCAAAGAGCTAAAAACGCTAAGGAACACATGTCAAAGAGGGAGGGTCTGCTGAACTAGTGTGAAGCACATGGTGTTTCCTTAGGTTCCTGACTTGTTTGGTGTGGCTGGGACAGAGTTAGTCAAGCATCCAAGCTAAATTACATCCCACTGAGCCCCCAGCCTTTCTGGCTATCTCTTATTTCTGCAACTGAATTCATAAAGTCAGAACTCAAGCTCAACTTTGACTGAGTCCAAAGCTATTGTAGACTAAATTATCTCACTACTGTAAGGATGAAAATGTTCTTTTTGGACATACACCAAAATAGGTAATAATTCCTAATTCAAGAAGCAGCATATACAAAGCAAACTACAACTTTACAAAATAGTTTGTTGGAAAGACCTAAAGCAATAAATTATTTGATATTTTATTACTTGACAATAATATTTTCAAATATTAAGCCTATGGTCACTGATTATAATTTCAACTTTTTAAAAAATTTAGAACAAGACTCTGGACAAACAAGAATAGATAAGACCAGGAACTTAGGTATGATAACATGGCTAAACAAGAAAGTTACTTTTTTGAGTTTGGAATGCATTACTTATGTTCTGTGTTTGTAGGACAGTGTGCAAGTACATAACGCTTCAAATTAAATAGGGAAACTACAATGGATTTCCACAATTTTATTCTGTTTCATGCCCTGTCACTTTCTCCAGAGTAGGAGAGATCACAATACCTGATATCAAACTATATTACAAGGCCATTGTAATCAAAACAGTCTGGTACTGGCATAAGAAAACACACATAGATGGATGGAATGGAATAGAGAGCCCAGAGATAAACCCATGTCTATATGGTCAATTAATATTTGACAAAGGGGGGAGGAGCATAAAATGGAGTAAAAATTGCCTCTTCAACAAATGGTGTTGGGAGATCTGGACAGCTACATGCAAAAAGGTGAAACTTGACCACCAACTTACACCATACACAAAATAAACTCAAGATGGATAAAAGACTTAAATGTAAGTCATGACATCATAAAAGTCCTAGAGGAGAACATAGGCAGGAAAATCTCAGATATTCCACCCAGCAATATTTTCACCAATATGTCCCCTAGAGCAAGGAACATAAAGGAAAGAATAAATAAATGGGACTTCATCAAATTAAAAAGCTTCTGCATGATTAAAGAAAACATCAGCAACATGAAAAGGGAACCAACCATATGGGGAATATATATTTGCCAATGATACCTTGGACAAAGGTTTGATCTCCAAAATATATAAAGAATTCACATGACTCTACTCCAGGAAGACAACCAACCCAATTAAAAATGGGCAAGGGACCTGAAAAGACACTTCTCCAAGGAGGACATACAGAGGTCCCAGAGACATATAAAAGATGCTCAGTATCACTAGCTATCAGAGAGATGCAAATTAAAACCACAATAACATACCACTTCACACCAATAAGAATGGCCATCATAAACAAATCAACAAACAATAAGTGCTGACTAGGTTGTGGAGAAAAGGGAACCCCAGTACAGTGTTGGTGGGAATGCAGACTGGTGCAGCCACTATAGAAAACAGTATGGAATTTCCTCAAAAAACCAAAAATGAAACTGCCTTTTGACCTGGCAGTTCCACTGCTGGGCTGATCCTAAGAGCCCCGAAACACACAATTCAAAAGAACCTATGCACTCCAATGTTCATAGCACAATTTATAATAGCCAAGTGCTGGAAGCAACCTAAGTGCCCATCAGTAAATGAGTGGATCAAAAAACTGTGGTACATTTACACAATGGAATACTATGCAGCAGAGAGAAAGAAGGAGCTTATACCCTTTGTGACAGCATGGATGGAACTGGAGAACATTATGCTAAGTGAAATAAGCCAGAAGGTAAAAGGCAAATACCATATGATCTCATCTATGAGTGGAACCTAATCAATAAAACAGATAAGCAAGCAAAATATAACCAGAGACATTGAAATATAGAACAAACTGACAGTAACCACAGAGGTGGAGGGAGGGGGATTATTGGAGAAAAAAGGGGAAGTGTATTCAAGGAACATGTATAAAGGACCCATGGACAAAGCCAAAAAAGGGGAAGGATTGAGGGAGAGGTGTGGTGGGGGGTGGTCAGGGAAGAGTGATAGGGGGAAAATGGGGACAACTGTACTTGAACAACAATCAAAAAAAAAAAAAAAGAAAAACAAAGCAAATGAAGAAAAGGACATATTTACTAATATTGTATGCATTTATTATTGCACACACATCTTGATTCATTTTAATCTTCCCATTCCCATAAGAAGATATTAATTAAATTTTTTTCTCTTCTTTTGATATCTAGCTTTAGCATGGTTTTGGAGAGGTCAGGAGTCTGAGCAACTACATTGCACCGATGCGCTGGCCCATGAAGAAGCAGGCGTAGTGTAGTGTGTCATGGCAGACTGAAATGAAACTCCTGCCCTGTGAAGGTAAATTTTCCAGCCATAGTAGCAGAGACTGAAATAACTCACTTGACTGCTGCCACAGAAAGTGTCAGTCTGTGTCTCAGACTGTAGCTATCAACCACTCTGTACTACTGCCTGGGGCAGACACACAAAGATTCCAAAGTGACAAGGAGAGGTTACTGCATTTCCCTGAATTAACTTAGAGTATTAGACAGTTTCAGAGTCTTCACTTTTTCTACTAAAAGATCATGTCTGAAAGCCAGGAGCATATATATTTGTTATACTGTGTCACAATGTACAATGATACAGTTTTACAGTATACCAATTTATTATTTTTTCCTATTAAAATGAGCTAGGCATTTATGATTTTCCTCTATCTTAACATGAAAGAAATAGGGAAACAAACGGACAAACTAAGAATGCTTGTCAAATTTCATGATGAAATTTCAAACACTTACAATGTTGTATATGTTTTTTTTTTAACTTTTTTTATTGTTGTTCCAGTACAGTTGTCTCCATCTTTCCCCCACCACTCCCACCCACCCCAGCCATCCCCACTTCCCACCCTTGATCCTACCTTCCTTTGGTTTTGTCCATGTGTCCTTTATAGTTGTTCCTGGAAACCCTTCTCCCTGTTTCCCCGTTATGCCCACCCACCTCCCCTCTGGTTACTGACAGTTTTTCTTAATTTCACTGTGTCTGGTTCTATTTTGCTTGCTTGTTTGTTTTGTTGATTAGGTTCCTCTTATAGGTGAGATCACATGGTATTTGTCTTTCACTGCCTGGCTTATTTCACTTAAAAAGTGCCATTTAGCAAATGATGATGGTTTAATTCCATTGACCAACCAGCTCCATGAAAGCCTTCCCCCAAGGGCTTCAAACCTCCCCCAACTGTCATTTCAAAGAGAGTTGAATTCAATCTCTCTCCCCTATGGTGATAGTTTTGAATAAAGTCACCCTTGTCTGGTGTACTTTTTATCAGAACCCAATAAAAATGAATATACCTTACAATAAAATTATAAGAAAATATATACATATAATTATGACAGGGCATCTTTTAAAAATAGCCCATTGACCCCCATTGACACCATTGAAATGTTTTTAAATGACAGAAAAGTAATGTTAGCGGAAATGAGTGAGTGAATTTTCAGGTCCATAATCTATTTTAAGTCTTTGAAAATGTAATATAAGCCTGTGTTTTCAGAAATCATCACACACAAAAAGAAAAAAGGCAATATAAAAGACAATATATATACAAAGAAAAAACAGGTTTAATTTGTTTAAACTTGCAAAGGAGGATTTTGATTATATTTTTCACACAGTTCCATTAATATAACCAAGGAAATCATAGGGAGAGAAGTTAAAGTCTGATTAACAGATAGGGAACAAAGAAAAGGAATAATTAAGCAATTCTCAGGACACAAAGAATTTGCCAGTGGGTGCGCAAGGGACCAGTACTACACACTGCAATTCAGTATATCTCTAAATGCTTGTACTAAGAGGGAAATTTATGCTTTGGTTAGTTGAGACTTTGTAAGATTTCTAGAAACACTTAAAAAAAAACCCTCAATAATTGGTTTTGGGTCACACATGAAATTCAACCCAAGAGTAACGTATGTCATATTTAAACGATCAGCTTAAGCTATTTATACTCACTAGTACGTTTTAAATTAGTTGTGACCTCTCAGAAAATTGACCTGAGTCATCTCCAGAATTCTCAATCTAGACATCTCAAAATGATATAGAGCTCATTTATATTAACAGTCCGAGTACTAGGGAGTTCATCTTTCACCACGACAGCCATGGCCAAATAACGAGGGACATACTGAGCTGGACCTATTAATCTTAAGGCTGCTGGCAGTCCCCTGCTAACCTGTGTACTAAACGGGAAGCCACTCTGATACTCTTAAAACTCTGAGAACTAAACTTAGCCACCAAAACATTCCCTTGACAACTTTCAAACATTCATTAAAACTGAGACCAGTCACCCCTCACTTTCCACAATTTCACTTTCCATGATTTCAATTAGCTGAGTCAAACATAGTCTGAAAATATGAAATGGAAAATTCCAGAAGTAAACCATTCCTAAGTTTTAATTTGCATACCATTCTGAGTAGTGTGTTGAAATCTCTAGGTGTCCCACTCTGTCCCACTCAGGATATTACTCATCCCTTGTGACAGCTTATCCAGGTTGTATATGTTCCCTACCTGTTAGTCACTTAGTAGTCTGCACGGTATTTGAAGGGTTTGTATGCAGGTAATCCTCATTTTACTTAAGAATGGCCACAAAAAGAATAGTGATATGGTCAATTTGAATATGCCAAAAGAAGCTACCAGTGCTTTGTTTAAATGAAAAGGTATAGGAAAAAAACACAGCATATAGGGTTTGACACTATTCATGGTTTCAGGCATCCACGGGGGGGTCTTGGAATTTGTCCCCCACATATAAGGGTGGACTACTGTATTTCAGCCCTAACAAACACAAAACACTCAACCTTTCATCTTGGCCTTTGCACTGTAATTGATCAGTTCAACAGAACAAACTGATTTGCATTAAAATACAAATAAAATAATATAAAATGTTTGAAAAAATCTGAAATCTCAAGTAGGGATAAAGGGGAGGATTCTGGAAGGGTCAAGTCAAGGAACATGTATAAAGGACCCATGGACAGAGACAATGGTGGGTGGTGGGGAGGACTGAATGTGGCAGGTGGGGGTGGGTAGGGCAGGAGAGAGTCAATGGAGGAAAAATGGGAACAACTGTAATTGTACAACAATAAAATTAAATAAATAAAATAAAAATGCAAAGTCACATTGTTGTTTTGGTGCTGAGATGTTGTATTTATTTGAAAGAAGACTAATAAGTTTCCATATTCTAGTATTAAATAATTGAATACAACATTTGTTACTTTTATTTTGAATTAAAGATTTCTCATTAGAGAAAGTTGTGTGAGTTCTACCCTAGGACATTAATTTTTGGTCAACAAGGAAAAGGTACTTTTGCTTAAAAAATAAGGTATTGCCTTTTGAATATTTGAGAATAGTAACTACATGAGAATAGTAAGTACATGAGAAAATTGTTTCCATGTTCTTACTAAAATGAGTCTATGGAAAAGGGGATAATTTCTAGGTCACCCTACTAGAAAAATAACCTGAGCGCCAGAGTCATGAGAATCCTCTCCTCCCAACCCCCAATGGAATAGCACCTTCGGTTGTGGGACAAGAAAGATCATCAAAAGTGGCCACTTGGGTGGTAAAGTTAGCATCAGTTACTCTAACCATGGCAGCTAATGCTTAAGAGCACCAGGTATAGAGGCACGAGAGAATAATAAGCACAAAAGTACAGAAAATAGTAATGAAAGAAGAAATGTTGTACGCCACCCAGAGCCTTGCAAGGAAAAGAAAATGACTTAAAGTTCCAAAGGTTCCGCAAGGTGGAATTTTAAACTGAATACAAAAAAATCCTTTGTGATTTTTGTCCCAAAATTCTAGAAACAGGATGTAATGTTTCTAGAATTCAGTAAATGTTTCAGACTGAAAAAAAATCCATTACAAATAACTAATTTCTTTCTAAAATGTTGTTTCCATTACAGAAAAACCTGGTCAATGTTTTGATCAAGCCTTTGAGTTGGATGTTGCATTCCGACTATTGTTTTCAGTGGTTCAGATTCCGGTCATTTGGTACTCACTTTACACCAATGGAAACAAAGGCAGTTTGGCTTGGTGACATGGTGCAATTGATAGTAATTTACTCAGCCTGTGTTTCATATATCTTGATAAGCTCTCAAAAAATCTAAATTCTTAACCTGTTTCTTCATCTTACACCCATGTTCTCTCTAGTTCCTAGGAGACATAAAATCTACTGTTACACACAATTCTAGGTCTGGAAAATCCTGCCATTGAGTAAAATGAAAGGAGATAATACATTTTGCTATTGAAGTTTGAATTTGAAACCACTGTGAACTGATTCATTTTTATTTCCTGTCTGTAAAGGGAAGAGTCAGTAGTGAGATAATTAGTTTGATAATTTGGGTCAAAAAATATTATGTTTCCTGAAATTTTCACAAACTTGAAGTTTATTTTCCTTAAAAATTTGGTCGATTGTTTTAGCATAAGTATATATTGAATAAATGAAAGTGTCACAGCTAGGATAATTAGGCTGAACGTTGGAACAAAAATATTTTTTCCTGGAATAGTTACTAAACTGAGGTTTATTTCAATTTGCTTGAAATATTTAGGCAATTCATTACCCATGCAGTTTACCCCGTTAGTGTAAATTAGACATGGTGTAAATGAGAACTAATTAGGCTAATTAATTTCATTGGAACTTAGCTTCCAAAGGTTAAAGAGGAATAAAAGATACCTCTTATAATGAATTCACCTAACATGTCCTTTGCTTCCTACTCCACAACATGGCCTTTAGCTGACATTTCAAGAAGAGGAAGTATTCTAAGTCAGTTAATTTTAGTTAGCTAAGTTTTCTCTCTCAGGCAGCCAAACATTTTGACAGAAATATGTCCATCGCTGCCATTAACTGAGATTAGGAGAGAACCTAGCACATTGGAGAGAGTAGTTTGAGGATAAGCAAAACTAAGACCTGGGTACAGGCAAAGGGGTCAGGAGAAAGTGAAGTAAAATTGAGAAATTTCTGTTCTGAAATCCATGTTTCCCTGCTTTTTCAAATAGAACATACTGGATATAATTTATTTGTGCACAAATACTTAGAGTCAACACTGTGCAAACCATTGGAACTGAAGTGTAATGTAATTATACTTTAGGAGTTCTGCAGTTACGGTAAACATTAAATAAATCTATATTATCCTCATTTCTTTTTTCAGTTTTCCAGTCTAATTTTATGGGTTTCTATCTCCATCAGCTTGCTATCAGTAGTCAGTGTTTCTGTTGACAATGTCCCTGCCTGTAGCATTCTACTTCCTTCTTCTGTTCTGTTTGAAATGTGCTCTGAGCTGAGACATTAGATAAGTTTAATGACATTGGTATGTATTTCCTTCCACATACAAAATTTTCACACATACTCTATATTTTTTAAAATTTTATTCTGAGAGCATTGAGTTAGATTAGTATGGCTTATTGATTACTAAATACTTGGTAGTCATTAGACACACTTCGAATCATGTCTAAAATTATATTAAACTGAGAATGGAAGATGAGTTACATGCATGGATTTTAGTATACGAGCTTTGTGTTATCTTTAGGTAATTTATGGCATTTTTTCCTGCTACTTTTCAAGTTTTCGTCCATATATTTGGTGGTTGAGGTTATTTCACTATTTGTTAATAGTGCTAAGGATTTGAAGGACATATAGAGTAAACAGACTTGAAAGATCTGAGTTCTATTTAAGTAATTATAGAAGTAATAGGTAAATATAAGAAAATTAAGAACCAGTATTTTATTCTACAATATCAGAAACCTGAAATTCCCCAGGAACCGCGCTGGACATGGCATTTCTTCAGAAGGCACCATGGTTTTCAATCTGCTAAAAAATGCCCAACAGAGAGCGGCTTTGGGAAGACAGAGGAGAGTGAGTCATCCGAGTGCACAGCCCCGGGGAGGAAGTGTGACTGAACCCAGGTCCGGCTGCCCTGCCTGCTGCAACAAAGGCCAAACCCGGGAGGCATTGCCCCTGAGAAGGAAAGTGGTTTATTCAGATGCCAGAGATCTGAGACGATGGGGGACGCATGTCCCAAAGCCCATCTTAACATCTCAGTTCAGGCAGAGGCTTGCAAAAGGAGGGAGAGGGAAAGCAGAACGACGAGATCAAGGAGGAGGAGGCTGAAAAGTTCTGCACACGGAGACGAGCACAGTCCGTTCTGAAAGGGCCTCGAAATGGGTCACCAGATGATTTGGTGTGCGTCATCCTGGTTTCTGTCATCTCGGTTTTACATCTTCTTGATTTTATGATTGAAAGTCAGCAATTCTCCCAGAGCTGGCATGAGTGAAGGTCGGAGTCTGTATCTTTTGCAGTTAGTCCCTAGGATTCTTACACAAACATGCTGTTCGTCTACCAGCTACAAATTAGTCAGAGTCAGCACTTCCAGCAACACTGTCCGAGGAATGGTGGGGTGGGTGACAATTCCCCACTGTGAGAGAAGCACTTATCAGGCGTGGCGCTTCCATCACACACCGGGGTTTATTTTCCTGGAACAGAGACGTAAATGTGTACTTTCCCCGATACACTTCATCTCTGTCGTCTTTGTGAAGCCTTCAGATAATCTGTTTGACAGTTGACACCACTTGGCCCTAATAAAGCCAATCAGAATTAGTGTGAAATGTTTATCCCTTTTTTCTAAAGGATCCCCCTTTTATTCTTTTAACTTTTTTTCTCAAACTGTATTCTAAAACGGACTGTCAGCCAGCATTCCTGTACTCAACTACATCTCCACTTCAAAGCTCCACATACTCTCCAGACTCAAAAGATTTGTTAGTGGTAACTGGCTGGGCTTAATTATCACAGGCCCCATACAGTACATAAAACTTCATACATCATGGAACTACATGCATTATCCTTAGGAAACAGAAAGAGGAAGAGAGACGGGAGACACAGGGAGAGAGACAGAGATTCTTTATTTCCAATTGGCTTTTTTTTTTTTTAATTTATTTATTGTTATTTAATTACAGTTGTATGCCTTTTCCCCCATCCCTTCACCCCACCCCAGGTGAACCCGCTTCCCTCCCCCCTCTCCACCCTCCCCCTTGGATTTGTTCATGTGTCCTTTATAGTAGTTCCTGTAATCCCCTCTACCCACTGTTCCCGCCCCCACCCCCCACCCCCCGCCCTTGCTATTGTTACATTGTTCTTAACTTCAATGTCTCTGGTTATATTTTGTTTGCTTTTTCCTTCTATTGCTTATGTTCCAGTTAAAGGTGAGATCATATGGTATTTGTCCCTCACTTCCTGGCTTATTTCACTTAGCATAATGCTCTCCAGTTTCATCCATGCTGTTGCAAAGGGTATAAGCTCCTTCTTTCTCTCTGCTGCGTAGAATTCCATTGTGTAAATATACCATAGTGTTTGGATCCACTCGTTTGCTGATGGGCACTTAGGTTGCTTCCAGTATTTGGCTATTGTAAATTGTGCTGCTATGAACATTGGGGTGCACAGATTCTTTTGGATTGGTGTTTCAGTGTTCTTAGGGTATAATCCCAGCAGCGGAATTACTGGGTCAAAGGGCAGTTCCATTTTTAGTTTTCTGAGGAAATTCCATATTGTTTTCCACAGTGGCCTCACCAGTCTGCATTCCCACCAACAGTGCACGAGGGTTCCCTTTTCTCCACATCCTCTCCAACATTTGTTTGTGGATTTGTTTATGTTGGCCATTCTGACTGGTGTGAGATGATACCTCATTGTGGTTTTAATTTGCATCTCTCTGATGGCTAGTGATGCTGAGCATCTTTTCATATGTCTCTGGGCCCTCTGTATGTCTTCCTTGGAGAAGTGTCTGTTCAAGTCCTTTGCCCATTTTTTAATTGGGTTGTTTGTCTTCCTGGAGTGGAGTCGTGTGAGTTCTTTATATATTTTGGAGATCAGGCCCTTGTCTGAGGTATCGTTGGCAAATATGCTTTCCCATATTGTTGGTTCTCTTTGTAATTTGGTGCTGTTTTCTTTAGCCATGCAGAAGCTTTTTATTTTGATGAGGTCCCATTTGTTTATTCTTTCCTTTATGTCCCTTGCTTTAGGGGATGTGTCTGTGAGGATGTTGCTGCGTGGAATGTCTGAGATTTTCCTGCCAATGTTTTCCTCAAGGACTTTTATGGTGTTACGGCTTATATTTAAGTCTTTTATCCATCTTGAGTTTATTTTCGTGTATGGAGTAAGTTGGTGATCGAGTTTCATTTTTTTGCACGTAGCTGTCCAGATCTCCCAACACCATCTGTTGAACAGACTGTTTTTGCTCCATTTTATGCTCCTGCCTCCTTTGTCAAATATTAATTGATCGTATAGATTTGAGTTTATTTCTGGGCTCTCTATTCTGTTCCATTGGTCTATGAGCCTGTTTTTATGCCAGTACCAGGCTGTTTTGATTACCGTGGCCTTGTAATACAGTTTGATATCAGGTATTGTGATACCTCCTGCTTTGTCCTTCTTTCTCAAAATTGCTGCTGCTATTCGAGGTCGTTTATGGTTCCATATGAATTTCTGCAATGTTTGTTCTATATCTGTGAAATATGTCATGGGTACTCTAATAGGGATTGCATTGAATCTATAAATTGCTTTGGGTAGTATGGCCATTTTGATGATGTTAATTCTTCCAATCCATGAACATGGTACATGCTTCCATTTGTTTGTATCTTCCTTAATTTCTTTCTTCAGTGTTGTGTAGTTTTCTGAGTACAGGTCTTTTACCTCCTTGGTTAGGTTTATTCCTAGGTACTTTATTTTTCTTGTTGCTATATCGAATGGGATTTTTTTCCTGATTTGTGTTTCTGCAGTTTCGTTGTTGGTGTACAGGAATGCCTTTGATTTCTGGGTATTGATTGACTTTGTATCCAGCTGTTTTGCCAAATTCATTTATTAGGTCGAGTAGTTTTTGAGTGGAGTCTATAGGGTTTTCCATGTACACTATCATGTCGTCTGCAAACAGTGACAGTTTCATTTCCTCCTTTCCAATTTGGATGCCTTTTATTGCTTTTTCTTGTCTGATTGCTGTGGCTAGGACTTCCAATACTATGTTGAATAGGAGTGGTGAGAGAGGACATCCTTGTCTTGTTCCTGATCTTAGTGGGAAAGCTCTAAGTTTTTGTCCATTGAATGTGATGTTGGCTGTAGGTCTCTCATATATGGCCTTAATTATGTTGAGGACTGCTCCCTTTATTCCCACTTTGCTGAGTGTTTTTATCAGAAATGGGTGCTGTATCTTATCGAATGCTTTTTCCGCATCTATTGATATGATCATGTGATTTTTGTCTTTGCTGTTGTAGATGTGATGTATTATGTTTATTGATTTGCGAATATTGTACCATCCTTGCATCCCTGGGATGAATCCCACTTGGTCATGGTGGATGATCTTTTTAATATATTGCTGGATGCGGTTTGCTAATATTTTGTTGAGAATTTTAGCGTCTATGTTCATCAGCGATATTGGCCTGAAGTTTTCTTTCTTCGTTGTGTCTTTATCTGGTTTTGGGATTAGGATGATGTTGGCTTCATAAAAAGAGTTTGGGAGTCTTCCATCAGTTTGGATTTTTTCGAATAGTCTGTGAAGGATAGGGGTTAGTTCTTCCTTAAATGCTTTGTAGAAATCTCCTGTGAAACCATCTGGTCCAGGGCTTTTGTGTGATGGGAGTTTCTTGATGACTGCTTCAATTTCCTTTGCTGATATTGGTCTGTTCAGGTTTTCTGCTTCTTCTTCAGTCAGTTTTGGAAGATTATATTTTTCTAGAAATGTGTCCATTTCATCTAGGTTTTCAAATTTCTTAGCATATAGGTCTTCATAGTAATTTCTTACGATCCTTTGTATTTCTGTGGTATCAGTTGTAATCTCTCCACTTTCATTTCTAATTCTGTTTATTTGGATCCTCTCTCTTTTCTTCTTGATAAGCCTACTTAAAGGCTTGTCGATTTTGTTTATCTTTTCAAAGAACCAGCTCCTGGATTCATTGATCCTTACAATTGTGCTTTTAGTCTCTATGTCATTTAGTTCTGCTCTGATCTTGGTTATTTCCTTCCTTCTGCTTGCTCTGGGCTGTCTTTGTTGTTGTTCCTCCAGTTCTTGTAGGCGTAGGGTTAGGTTGTTTGTGTGAACTGTTTCTAACTTCTTAAGGTAGGCCTGTATTGCTATGAACTTCCCTCTCAGGACTGCCTTTGCTGTGTCCCATAGGTTTTGGGTTGTTGTGAGTTCGTTTTCATTTGTTTCCAGGAAGTTTTTGATTTCTTCCCTAATCTCGTTCTTGACCCATTCATTGTTTAATAGCATGCTATTCAGTCTCCATGATTTTGAGTGTTTTGGGTTTTTACCCTTGGGGTTGGTTTCTAGTTTCAGACCCTTGTGGTCAGAGAAGATGCTTGATATGATTTCAATTTTCTTGAATTTGTTGAGGGTTGCTTTGTGTCCTATCATGTGGTCTATCTTTGAAAAAGTTCCATGGACACTTGAAAAGAATGTGTATTTTGCTTCTTTGGGATGAAAAGCTCTGTATATATCAGTTAAGTCCATTTCCTCTAGGGTATTGTTAAGTGACACAATATCTTTGTTAATCTTTTGTTTGGAAGACCTGTCCATTTTTGATAGTGGGGTGTTAAAATCCCCTACTATAATTGTGTTGCTGTCAATATCTTTCTTGAAATCCTCCAAGATTTTCTTTATGTATTTGGGTGCCCCTATGTTGGGTGCATATATATTTATAATGTTTATGTCTTCTTGGTGGATTCTTCCTTTGAGTATTATGAAGTGACCTTCTGGGTCTCTCTTTATGGCCCTTCTTTGGAAGTCTATTTTGTCTGATATGAGTATTGCTACCCCTGCTTTTTTTTCCTGTCCGTTTGCTTGGAAAATTTGTTTCCAGCCCTTCACTTTCAGTCTGTGTAAGTCTTTTGTCCTGAGATGGGTTTCTTGTAGGCAGCATATGTGTGGGTCATGTTTTCTTATCCATTCAGCTGTTCTATGTCTTTTGATTGGAGCATTTAATCCATTTACATTTAAGGTTATTATCGATAGGTAGTTATTCATTGCCATTATTTCCTACCTGTGTTCCTCTGTCTTTCTCTTTTCCCTCCTTTCCTTAAAGCAGTCCCTTTAGCATCTCTTGCAGAGCTGGTTTGGTGGAGCTGTATTCTTTTAGACTTCTTTTGTCTGGGAAGCTCTTTATTTGGTCTTCTATCTTGATTGAGAGCCTTGCTGGGTAAAGTAGTCTTGGTTGGAGGCCTCTGGTTCTCATTACTTGGAATATTTTTTGCCATTCTCTTCTGGCTTGGAGCGTTTCCATTGAGAAGTCAGTTGCTAACCTTATTGGGGCTCCCTTGTATGTTACTTCCTTTTTCTCCCTTGCTGCCTTTAAGATCCTCTCTTTGTCTTGGAAATTTGCCATTTTAATTATGATGTGTCTTGCAGTGGGTCTCTTTGGGTTCCTCTTGTTTGGGACTCTCTGTGATTCCTGGATTTGGGTGACTTTTTCTCTCCTCAGATTAGGGAAATTTTCCATCATTACTTTTTCAAACAGGTTTTCTATCCCTTGCTCTTCTTCTTCTCCTTCTGGTATTCCTATTATACGGATATTGTTACGTTTCATGTTGTCCTGCATTTCCCTTATTGCTTCTTCATTCTTTCTGAGCCTCTTTTCCTTTTCTTGCTCCTTCTGGGTGTTTTTTTCTACTTTATCCTCCAGCTCGCTGATCCGATCCTCTGCTTCATCAAGTCTGCTTTTAATTCCTTCTACTGTGTTCTTCAATTCAGAAATTGTATTCTTCATTTCCTCTTGGCTCTTGTTGATATTTTCTATTTCCTTTTTCATGTTGATATAGTTTGCAGTGAGTTCATTGTAGTTTCCTTGTAGTTTCTGGTAGTTCTCTTTGAGCTCAGAGAGCTCAGTGAGCTTCCTGATGACCATTGCTTTGAACTCAGTATCTGATAGTTGACTTGCCTCTTTTTCGGTTAGTATTCTTTCTGAGACTTCCTCCTTTCCTTTCATTTGGGAATTGTTTCTTTGTCTTCCCATTGTTTGTGGGGCTCTTCTTGTTGGCCTCTGCTTCTTAAATTGCTTTGTTCCAATTGGCTTTAAAATATCGTATTTTTAATTGGAATATAAAGAGTTTGAGCTTTGATATTAAATAGATTTAAATTTAACTTCTTATGTTAACACTCAAATAGGTAAGTGAACTTGAAAATATTTCACCTATAGTATTGAAAATAAACCTAAATTACATTTTTTTCAAAGAGGACTTCCCAAATCTTCCCAGGCAGACTCTGTCTTACCTTTATCAATGTTCAATGAAGAATATTTGTGTTTATTTTAGTATTTGTTACTTAACACTTGGAATTTTATTATGGCAATTTTTGCAGCTTTGTGTTTTTTCCAAGAGTTTATACATTTATTTAAGCAGCGAATTTGTCTTGTTAATTTTAGTTGTTTCCCTTTCTTTGTAGAAGGCATGCAAAATAATTACATAATTGCATATGTATTTTCTCTCTCTGGAGTGTCAACATTAGGCATTACAAAGAAATAAAATCTAGGAGTTGGTAGATAGGGATTAGGCATTAATTCATCAATAACTTGCTCCCTACAATTATACAAACCATTTAACTTTTTCCCATAGTGCTTACTTAATCTATGAAATAAAAAATAATGTCATTACTTTGTATTTTCCTCTTAAAAATTGTGAGTGTGTGTATGTAGAGGTGGTGGGTTGGGGGGGAATCATTTTGGAAACATTTATTTTAAAATTTTTAAATGAATCGGTTAATATTTTCTTAAAATATCCTCATCACTGCCACTTGTTTCCTGGACACTTTATTATATTTTCATATGTTATATCTTCTTTGATTATATCTTTCCAAGAAAAGTTTCAAAAATGATTTACAACTGTAATTGAACAATAATAAACAAAAATAAATAAACAAAAATGATTTAATGTTCTTTTATTGTTTTCTACAACAAATGATTGTGTTAGAGTGTTTTACGGTTACCAAGTAAATGATGAATAATGAGGAGTTTGTATTTTTAATTGAAATGTTTAGAAAATTTTTCAGATGTTGATTTCCATGCTATTGTTTCAAAAGAACAAATGGAAAGCTCAACATTCTTTCCAACTGTCCACACATCAAATGGATTTGACCCTTTCTGTAGCCTTTTTCACTCGTTGTTCATTTATCTTGGATGTCAGGATTTTGTATTTCTAGGTGATGCTGTTAAATGTGGAATCACATCCAATGCTCTCTATTTTAAAGTATTTTTAAAGAGTAAGATTAGGTTGAACTTCAAATAATCTTTAGAAATAGAGAATCAAAGGTATGTTTCTTAAACCTCCTCTATGGGATATTTTATTTTGAACTTAGAGTTCTTCCTCCAGAGTTAAAAGATATTGGTATCATAACAATAATACATGACAAAAAAACACCATTTTCAATTGGTTTGAATCATCTTCTATTTTGATCCATATGAACTCTTTAATAAAACACTCACAAATTATACAAATTATAGTCACATCAGACGCTTGCACCATGAATATTCAAAAGTGAATGATTTCCCTTTCATTTTATGGATCTCAAAAGACTCTGCTTTATCATTAATCACTAAGATTTTTAGTTGAAGAAAATTTCAATATGCATGTATTGAACAACTATTATTTCTACAGTTATTTTAATATCTATATAAAAGGTATTCATCCCAGGTAATTTAAATAATATAATAAAATATTCCCAAAAGAAATGTATTGCTCTACCAAAAATATTACACATTTATATAACAGCATTTTGATTTCTAAAATTACATTATTAGTAATGGTATCTTTTCTTTCTCAAAAAATCTGAATAACATTAAGAAATAAAAATTCTTCAAGAAGTAACAATAATAGCTAATCTTCACTGAGTACATATTACACAGGCACTCTTCTAATACTTTACTTCTAATAAATTCATTTCATCCTCTAAACAACCCTATGAGTTAGGATTTTACGAACAAAAATCTCAAGCCACTGAGAATTTAAGTCATTTTCCCAAATAGAAGTTTTCAAGTTTGTCTCTTTTTATCATTCTGTTGACTTGCCAGGGTCAGAACTTTAACTCAGACTAGCCTCAGAAGACAAATTCGAGTTGGTTGCCTTCTCTACACAAGATGAGTGTGTGATGTCTCTTTGTGGCTTGAAATTTGTGCTCTCCCCTCAGTGTTACATGCTGTGTGTGGCTCCTGTGACGCTGTCCCCGAGGTGCCTGCGGGAGCTGACCCAGCACTACTGCACGTGCATGTGGAACGGTTGGTGTGTGGGGGCAGGAGGACAATGTTCCACAAGGCAGGGCACGAGTCGGTGCAGAACCTTTACCTCCTCTTCCTTCGCAGACTCTTTAGGTGGATCCGGACACTGCTCAGGGGTCCCGGAGGCACTGAGCACCAGTTGCCCAATGTGATGACGCTTCCATTAGCTTCCCATCTTCCCTATGCACTGCCCTTAACACCTCAGCTCTCTAAGACCGCTTCTCCAAATAAACAATTGTCATGCAAGTCCTTTCCTCAGGCTCTGCTTTTAAGGAGAGCCAAGCCTAAACACTCTTATTAGAAATAATGAGAAAATAAAATTACAGGAATTTGGAGTCATTTTTCCCCCTAAAACTGTATTTACAAACTAAATGTTATTTTGGGTTCAGACACAACTAAACTAAATAAAGTAAAACACATCTTTAGTAAATGGCAATATGTTCAATAAAACACATTATTCAAAACAAATATTAAGCATGTCATGAAAGTTGGTAATATATACTCTGAAATTTGAGAAATAAATAATATTCTTCACTTGATTGAAAAAATAGATATGTGTTGGTATAAGCATGTACCTCACTTACTTCAAAATGCAATTTAAGACAGTTCATAATTTTATGCCCTGACTGGTGTGGTTCAGTGGATTGAGCACTGGCCTGTGAACCAACAGGTTGCTGGTTCGATTCCCAGAGAGCTAATAATTTTAAAACAGGTAAATATTCATTAAAACTCAGAAATACTCAGTTTAAAAAAAGGAAGAAAGGAAGAAAATATGAATTGATTATACATGAAAGAAGATATACTAATAATTGGCATATGAAGATCATATAATTTAAAAGAAATGAATGCAAATTAAAGAAATGAAAGGTAATTTTCACTTATGGAACTAACACAAATTTAGAACCACACTCAGTGCTTGTTAGAATATAAGGAAAATGTACTCTATTACTGTTTATGGGACAATACACTTTGACTCCATTATTATAGTTCTAAATTATATCTTAATAAAATAATACAAAATGTAAGAGAAAAAGTTACCTTGCCTTGTAAGAACATTTTCCTCAACTATATATATATATATAAAATAGTGGAATGATGGCAAAGAAACTGAACATTCACTGGTGAGGTGACAATAGTATTCCCTTTCTGCTGTAACAAATTATCAAACCACAATGACTTAAAGCAACACAAATGTATGATCTTACAGTTTTGTAGGTTATCACAGACTTTGAGTAGTTGGTCAAACCGTGATCCTGGGTTTCCATCCAGTTAGATGAGCATCCCATCTCCTGCAGCAAAGCTGGGAGGGGATGCTCAAAAGGAGGACAAAGTCTTCTTCCATTTGTTCATAGCATAAACTTAGAAAACTACAGACGGATATCTCTCATGAGCCTAAGAGCTAAAATCCTGAACAAAGTATTAGCAAATTGAATCTAACAATATTTATATATCATTAATTACACATCATTATAAGTGAGATTTATCCCAGGTACACAAGACTTAATCAATATTCAAAAATCATTAATGTAACCTATTATATCAACAGAGAAATCACGTGATCCTATCAATAGAATCAGAAAAACATTTGACAAAATTCAACACTTATTAATGATTAAAAACTCTCAATAAACTTCTAATGGGGTAACTTGCTCAACTTGATAGCAATATCTACAGCTAACATCAAACAAGGGTTAGAAATGCAGTTTTCCCACTGAGATCAGGGACAAGGCAAGGATGTCTCATCTCACCACTCCTTTTCAGGACTGTACTGGAAGTTCTAGCGAATTTGCAAGACAAGACAAGAAAATAAAACATATACAGATTAATAAACAAGAAATAAAACTGCCTATTAGAATATCTAAAATAATTAATTAAAAATACCTCCTGGTACTAATAAGTAATTATAGCAAGATTGCAGGATATAAGTTTAATAGACAAAATTAAATTGTGTTCCTATATGCTAGCAATAAACAAGTGGCCTCTGAAATTAAACAATATGTTATTTGAATTAGCACCCCCCAAAAATTAAATACGTAGGTATAAATCTAAAAAAATATGTACAAGATGTATATAAAGAAATCTACATAACTCTAATAAGAACATTCAATATTGTCAAGATGTTAAATCTTCCCAACTTAATTTATAGAATCACATAATCCAAATAAAAGTCCTAACTAGTTATCTTGTGGATATCAGCAAACTGATTCTACAGTTTATAGGGGGAGGCAAAAGATGCAGAAGAGTCAACACAAGATTGAAGGATAAGAACAGGCTGGAGGAATAATGCTATGTAACTTTAAGGCTACTGTAAAGCTACAGTAATCAAGACAGTGTGGTATTAGTGAAACAATAGACAAATAGATCAATAAAACAGAGAAAAGAACCCAAAAGTTAACCCCCAGAGATATAGTTAATTGATTTCTGACAAAGGAGCAAAGGCAATATAATGAAGTAAATGCAGTGTCCTCAACAAATGATGTTGGAACAACTGGACACCAACATGGGAAAAAAAAAATGAATCTAGACAGAGTTTACACTCTTCACAAAAATTAACTCAAAATATATAGACCATAGACCTACATGTAAAACACAAAACTATCACACTCCTAAGAAGATATCATAAAAAATCTAGATGAACTCTTTGGATACAACACCATGAAAAAAAAATGGGTGAGTTGGATATGATTAGAATTTTTAAATTCTGCTCTGTGAGGGACAATGTCAAGAGAATGAGAAGATAAGTCACAGACTGGGAGAAAATATTTTCAAAAGAGACATCTGAGAAAAGACTGTTGTCCAAAATATATTTTTAAAACCCTCTTAAAGTTCAGCAATAAAAAATACAAAGAACTTGATTTAAAAATGGGCTAAAGACCATAAGCAGACACCTCACTAAAGAAGGTATAGAGAAGGTATATAAGCATATGAAAAGATGCTCCACATCATATGTGATGTGGGAATTATGTATGAAAACAATGAGATACCACTATGCACTTTATTAGAATAGCTAAAATCGATAACACTCAAGCAGCAACTACTGAGGAGGCTATGGAGCAACGATAACCCACAGACATTGCTGTGGGAATGCAAAGTGGGACAGGCATTTTGGAAGATAGTTTTCTGGTCTCTTATAAAATAATACATACTCTTACCATATGATCTAGCAATAACAACTCTTGATATTTACCCAAAGAAGTTGAAAACATGTCCACACAAAAACCTGCACACAGATGTGCAGCTTTATTCATAATTTAAATATTTAAATAGCAGCTTCATTTAGAATTGCCAAAACTTAGAAGCAACCAAGATGTACTGTATTTTTCAGACCATAAGACGCACCTGGGTTTTAGAGGGGGGAAATAGGAAAAAAATTTTTGAAGCAAAAAATGTGGTCAAATATTTAATAACATAAATAACATAATATTTCACTAATGTAAATGTAAGCTACATTCAGACTATAAGATGCACCCCTGTTTTCCTCCCAAATTTGGGGGGAAATGTGTGTTTTATAGTCTGAAAAATGCAGTAGTTCATTTGGCTAAACAAATTGCGGTGCATCCATACAGTGGAATATTAATCAGCACTGAGAAGAAATAAACTACCCAGCCATGAAAACACATGGAGGAAACTTAAATGCATATTACTAAGTGAAAGAAATACATCTGAAAAGGCTATTCTATGGCCAAGCTGTATGATTCCAGTTATATGACATTCTGGAAAAGGCAAAACTAAGAGACATTAAACAGATCAGTGATTGCCAGCGCCGGCAGGGGGATGAATTAGGCGGAACACTGAAATCTTCAAGGGCAGTGAAAATACTTTACGTGATGTTATAATGCTGGATACACATCATTGTGAAATTTGTCCAAACCTGTAGAATGTGCAACACCAAGAGTGAACCCTGAGGTAAACTATGGACTTTGGGAGATTAGGATGTGTCAGTGTAGGTTCATCAAAAAAATGTGCCACTCTGGTGGAGAATGTGATAATAGGGAGACTATCCGCGTGTGAGGGTAGGGGACTTACGGCAAGTCTCTGTACCCTCCCCTTAGTTTTGCTGGCTAAATTTCAAAACCAATACTCCTAAACATTTCTTTAGAAAATACTAAAACTAAAAAAAACTAAAAACTTGATTCACACCAAACAATTCTTGAGAGTTGGGTCAATTATGGCGAAGATTAGAAAATATCAATAAAATGTTAATATTATGCACACTAATACTATTAATATTATTTTTAAATGGTGATATATAAATATACTGCATTTTGTATAGGTTGTACGTATACTTCCTTTACATCACTGAAGAAAGGGGGAATATTTGTGTGAGGCAAATGCAGCCACTGGTAACTTTATTCTGGGTAAAGGTCATAAGTAAAAAAATCTGTCAACAGTGTCTGTTTGAACAGTATTATAATGAAATTTAAAATAATGTACACAGAGGCAAGAGTAAGGCCTGGATAGGCGTGCAGGAGGTTGATCTGTGCAAGATACCGGAGTGCACTTTCTCACATCTGCAGACCTTCGCCCTGTCCGCGCTCCTTTACGGGACACGCATCCCTCTTCATCCCTCAGTTTAGCAGAATTCTGACTCTTCAAGGAACACAATATTGGCATGTATCAGTCGTCATTCCCTATTTTTCCTTCTGAAATAAATGTGAGCATTTTAGATTTTCATAACTTCTAGACGGGGCTGGGTTGCTACTACCATTGACTAAGACAAGGTCAAAGACACTTAAAATTCATCAATGTGTGGGCCGTTTGTAATCAACAAAGACGTGCCCCAACAAAAATGCTAATGGCACCCCATTTTTAAACCACTATATGTAATAAAATAATCTGTAGGACGAAATGATTCTCCAGGCATCCTGAATAGAGTTTTTAGAAACTCGAAATTCTTGGACTTAAACCTAATAATCACCCCTAACAACACCTTTTTTTTTTTTACCACTCTGTTTTTACAGATACTCCAGACATTCAGTTTTTTAGAAATCCTTCAAAAAGTTTCTGATGCCATTGCCATTTTTAAATCATAGACCTTTTGCTTAGGGTCACCAGCTGAAAAACATGTAGCCCAACAGAGAATCAGGCAGAGATAGATATAAACCGTCTTATGTTTCTGTCTTCAAACTGGTGGCCCACACTGCTATCCTATGACTTAACTGATTATCTTACCTTTTGATTTTTTTTGAAAAAAAATTAACTTTAGAATAGTTTTAGATTTATATAAAATTTGGGAAGACAGTATAGAAAGTTTCCCCCACACACTTCCCTGCTTATTAACATCTTATGTTAGTGCGATATATTTGTCCCAATTAGTGAAATAATATTGATACATACTGATATGGAGTTCATACTTTATTCAGATTTCCTTAGTTTTACCTGATGTCACTTTTCTGTTCTAGAATCCTATCTATGATACCACATTCCATCTAGTCATTATGTGTGACAGTTTGTGCTCCACTTAGTGTGACAGTTCTCATACTCTTTCTTTTTGATTACCTTTATAACTTTTGAAGGGTACAAAAATGTTGCAAAATACCATTTTGTGGAATGACCCTTATTTGGGATAGGTCTTATGTTTCTCTCATAATTAGACTGAAATTATATGTTGTCTTCATGTCTGTGTCTTGCAAGACCTCCACTTCCACAAGTACAAACAAATATTCCTACCCACAAAATACATAAAGTCACACAAAATGAAAGAAAAGTGGCTGCTTTTAAGAGCTCAAGGACAGAGCAATATAAATAAAATAAAATAAAAGTACCCCGCAGGTTGCATATTGCTGGTGTTGCTTTCCCTGAAAAGTGTCTGGGCAGTCGTGGAGAATATAAGCACAGCTGTTAAAGACCATAATAGTTATCAGAGTGAATACTTGTTGGAAATGTCACAGAGCCATAACAGTAATTCCAAGTAAACATCTACCTGAAAAAAGTTGTTAAATATTTTGTTAAATTACTCCATTACAAGACTACTGAGAGAAATTAATGAGACAAAAGTATAAAGTTTTAAGCACAATATCTGAACATAAGTAAAACTTAAGAACATAGTTAAAAATTATAAATATGTCAGGTTAAAAATACCGGATTAAATATGGCTACAATTTATTTGACACTCTTCCCACAGAGATAAGAGAGATAGGGTCTATTATTTCTTCCCACGATTTCAGGCCAGCTGTCACTGATTCGTCAATAGTGTATGGTGAAAGTAACACATAAGCATACTTTTAAGGCTGACAGCTCATACCTGAGTCTATCAGAAGTTACCATTTAAGAAGCACAGATACCCTAAGACCACTATTTGTGAGGTACCTATTGGAGGGAAAGAGAGAACAAGAAGCACCAAGGGACCAGACATATGAGCGAAAAAGTTATTTTGAAACTGTGTTCTCCAGTATCAATTGTCCTAGTAGATATCACACGGATCAGACACTAACCACCCAGCTGAGCCCTTCCCAGCTTACTGCACAACAAAGTCATGAACAAAAATGTTTGTTTTATACCATTAAAGTTTGTGGTAATTATATAGCAATAGATCACTGAAACAGTTAACATTTTCTAACCAAATTTTAAAAATAGAGGGAGATTAAAGACTTGCAGAATAAATTTTAAAAGTTCATATGGCTGGAGGGCTATTCTTTAGATTTTATTTTTGATATCAAAGAAAATAGTATAATTCTTCCCAACACCTATTACCAAATAAGCTAGATTGAAGAGTTTAAAAACTTAGATTTGCAATTGCTGACAACTGTGTTTTAAATAAATCTCCAAGACACAGCTTGCATGTTAGTAAAATGGAGATATTAGTAACTTCTAACATTACCTTATTAGAAAAGTGCATGCGCTTTTTGAGTACTTTTTCTGGTATGTAGCTCATTTCGTAGTCTTCACTAACAACTATAGATTATTTAGTGTTTTATCTCATTTATTGTGCAGTTTGTTATTGGAGCTCAGACTCACGATTCATACTTCATACTGTACCCAGTCTGTATTCAGAACCATTTAGTATCCTTCCTGAGGTAGCAGAGGTTCTCTAAAGACAGTATGTGTCAGACAGATCATCGTGCAAGTCCAAGAACAAGCAAATTGTGCTTTCTCCTGATTGCCCTTATAAGTCAGTCTTGGGGACCAAGTATATAGTGTTGATTTGTTAAAGTGGATGAAAACAATGACTTCCTTTTGCAAAGATATGCTGTTTTTATTCTTTGAAATCAGTTTCAGTAACTCTACCAATGACCTGGGTCAAGAAGAAATGCATTACTTTTCAGATTTTGGCGCCATTCAATAAGACAATTTTACTAAATGTGTTTCAATAAATAAGCCCTGATGGCCTCTATCAGATGGAGTCCAGCAGGACATAGAAGTGTACTCAGGGTGGTGATTAGAAAACGTTCACTGACAGAGTTTGGAAGGGGGTTAAAGGACCCACCAAGACTGGCAAAGCACCCAGGACTAGCAACTAGAAAGTGCTATTTTGCCAAGATCTGAAGGAACAACTGGATATAGAGCAGTATTTCTACCCTCCACCTGCTCCTGGACACTTCTTTGCCCAAACTCAAATTGAAACACAGAGCTGAAAAGGTCAGATGAGGTAAGACACTGTCATCAACTTCCTGAGGCACAGAGAAAAGCAGAAAACGTCCAAGCAGAGAATAACCGATGCGCAGCCTGACTGTTGATTTCAACAACATGTTTGCTTGACTGCCTTGGCCTGATGTTGAATAGTTGTCAAACCCATTTGCCCTATTTATATTGTATCGCCATTTTTTAAAGTCAGGATTCACCAAAATAAAGGGCTGAAAGAAAGTCAAAATATGTAGAAATTAGAGGCACCAATTCAAATAAAATTGTACTCGTTATCAAAAAATGCAACCTAACCCTATCATGCGATAGCATTTACATCAATGAGATCAGCAATGTGATCAGGTTTTATATCACTATGCACAGTTGCGGACACGGGTCATGCGAACACTCCTACACTGTTGGTGGGAGTGTACATCTTTTTATAGTAAAGAAGCTGGGAGAAATTTTATCCATCACCCAGTGCCCTCCAGTCCTACTGGAGCCAACAGAATGGGGCAGGGGGTCTGAACTTGAAGGATCGATCATTCAGCCCTCAAGTCAGCCTTCAGAAGGCCTTGCTCTGTCAGGGAAGAGGATGGTGAACTCTGTCCTTGACCTCCAAGGGAAGCAAGCTCTCTCCTCTACAGTTGATTCCATGGTTAGAGATCTCCCAGCGAACGAAACTCCAACCCATACTCTCACTTGAAGCTTTAGGGAGAAAAATCATTCTAAAACAATCCCTCAAACTGTATCAGAATATTTTCCTGAGCAATTATAATTTCTGAGAGAAAATTTAGACAGAGTTATCAACCTGTGCTCCTGCCCCACTTACCCAGAACACACTTTGATATTAAAATGCCTTATTTTGAAGTGGAGGGACTTTTAGTGATTTGTTGCTCTTCCTCCTTCTTCACACTTTTATGTATGTGTAAATATTTTAGAATGAGCAGATATCATGTGACAACATAAAAACAACAAAATGAACAAAAACAAACACAATCCTTGTTCTTGACATAAGTTAAAAGTTTCACAAAGAAACTAAATGTTTTTCTTAGAAATGGAAGATACCTAATAAATGAGTCAAAATGAAATAACAAAAAATGCAAATAATTACTTCATAAATTGTTCTCATTTCCAGAGATATAGATAATTTGTAAGCAATTATTTTTCTCATTTTATAGAAAAGCATATGGGGTTTCTGAATTGGAATGTTAATGACCCTACTTATGAGAATTGAAATATAAATATCCCAACATTTATTTTCATGTTAGAATTTTTTTTAAAAGGCAAAGCTCATTTGCAGAAATTAACACATACAAGAAATATCACCAATGCAACAAAGGTCTTTTAAATGAACTCTAGTTCATTATATACTATAATGTTTACATTACTGGCCTTTATCTTTAATCTAGTCAAATTAAATTTTTATTCTTGAATGGCTTTATCGATTATTTTATAAACCTATAATGACACAGAAACTGCTTATGAAAAAATCTAAATAGTATTGTTTTCAAGCATCAAGCACACGGAGCTTGGAGCGTCCTAGAGTGAATGCATGAGTGCCAAACATCCCAATGATTTGAGCCCAGTACATGTGTTCAGAACACACTTTTAGTTGAATGTACTAAAAGGTACTCTTTATGCACCTACCTAAAAATGATAATTTTCAGGGTATATAATCCTCACATTAGATTTTTTTAAACTATTATGACACAATGATTTTCATTGACTCTATGTGGTTTCAAGGAAATGAATACTGTGCATGGTTAATAGGACAGTGGTACCCAAATATGAGTAGGAACAAAATTTATCTGAAGCACTTATTAAAAATGAAGAATCTTTCACTTCATGGCCAGAAAGTCTGGCTCAGGAGCAACATTGGAAGTCTGTATTTTATAAAATGAATGAATGGCAGGTCATTCTAATAGAAGGATCCTATAAAGGTAAGCAAATGTAGAAGGTCATAAATAGAGAAATATTTTCTTGATCTGTTTTTTCATAAATACAAACAATTTCTAAAAACATATTGTAGACAAATATTGATATATGTTAATAGTTATATTATCCTTTTGTTCTTATTTTTTATAATGTTTCTGAAAGTCATTACTCAATTCTCTAATCCATGCTATAAATTTAAAACCAAAACTGTGCGCACAATGGAATGCTCATAACTTTTTAATTTGGCCCTACATTTCTGTGATATTGAGCTGACAAAAAGCAAAAGGCTTTCCCATTCTGTGGTTTCTCAACTCCTACAGAGGGCTTTGTGCTACCGTGATCATGTGGCGACTTTTGACGGAGAACACAGTGAATCGAATATTGGCAACTCATCATGTGCCCATCACAGAGCTCCATGGATGTTACTAAGTGATAGCATGAATGAATGGCCATTAGTTCCAAATCTGGACAAGTTCACACATTTGTGTTATTTCCATGGCATAAAGCAATGTTTCTTAACAAGCTTTTGGAAACATACAGATTACTAGTTTTCATCCTATTTTCTAATTTAATAGGTCAGGAATAGAACTGAAATGCCCTACTTTTTAAAAAATCTACCCCAAGTAATTCTGATGTGAATAGAAAGAACCATTGGTCTATAATCTTAGTTCTCAACAGTTCATATTTTATTTACAAATGACTATATTACATAAACAGCTGATTTAAAAAAATCTTGGAAAGATCTCAGCCTAGAAAGATACAGAAATTTCATAATTATTAGCATGGAAATAATGAGAGATAAACTTTTAGATGGTAATCCAATTATGGCTACATATCTTTTACTTGAAATTGTTTATATGTGGTGTTCTTGCTTCCCCAGAGTATTTCAGATCTAATTTAGGTACTTGAAGGGTCATCTGAAGCCTATTTACGTATAGGCTAAAGGTTGTAGATTCTAGGTTAAGAACTCCCAGGTATAGCAGAATGTCTGAGCATCATGCCTTTCGGACAGTCCTCCATAAGTCTTAATTTTCATCCTCAGGTTTTTGGTGGTGCTTAGATGAACAGTGTAAGTTTGTAGATTCTGGCAAATAACATGAGACTAGACATTCTATACTTCTAAAATTGAGAATATATCCATGTAATTTATAAAATATCTACAAAGAGAGTATTACTTTAAAAGTTAGACACCTAATTAAAACTCATGTATAAGTATTTGTCAATTCCCTTTCTTCCTATAGGCCCCTTGAAGGGTGCCTTCAGACAGAACTTAAAACTTCCTTATTATATAGTTTTGGAGTAATTCCAACTTATGGAGAAGACCTCATTTTTCAAAGTAGGTGTTACCAATTGCCAAACTATCAATATAAACATATCTAAAGTAAATACTAATTGTCAAATAAATTTATTAAATTTAAAGGACATAAAAATTTAGTATCATTATTAGAGTAAATTTTATGTGGCTTTAAAATACAATTGAACTAAATAATAGACATGAAGTTCAGTAATGACCATTGCAAATTGCAAAGATAGTAACTAAAATTGCTCTAGTTTTACCAAGTATGGTCAATAAGAGATTGCAAATGTCACTTGCAGGTAATATATGGGAGTCCCACATAATATATAGGAGGTGAATTCAATCCAGTACTATGTCATCAATACTTGGCTTTGAGCTTAGTGTATTGGTTATGGTCATAGAACAAATGCTCACTCGCTGACAGATGTTTCTAGTTAGCCCCTCTATTACATCCTTCAGTTTGAATCCCAATACATTTTGACTAATTAAATTACTTTAATTCTGAGAGTTTTAAGGAAAAGAAGAATACAAATTGCTCCTAGGGGAGCAACCTCTATTTGAAGACTTTCTATAAGTGTTATTTTATTTAAGTTAATCAGTGTGGTGTCAAACCATTACCAAAATTGCAACCTTGAGTCCTAGTTATTAACCATCAAGGCCAAAAGTGAAGCTTACTGAGTTGGGAGGAAAGCCCATATGTTCTTAGTTGCACTTATCTTCATAACCTCAGGGTATGAGAATGTTGTCTCTTCACTAGAGTCTACTTTTTTAATAAAAATTTGTGCACAATATTGGTTACATGCATATCAATAAAAAGTTTGCTTATTTAAATGCATTGCAAAATGTAGCAGATCAACATCTTTAGAATTTATCCATGCATGTAACTCTTTCCTTAGTTCTGGGCATAGACAAAATTCTACACAGATGTTTTTGATGGCCAGAAGTATTTTGACTGAGTTTTCTCTTGACTGAAATTATTGCTTAAATGTACTAAAGTGAATAAACAAATATTTGTATGGTACCTCATGCTAAATAATTTGAATATGTCTTAGAAGTTTGTTCTTAACTCTGTTCTCATTCCTCTCACCATCACTGTTGTCGTCATTGTCATCACCGTCATCATCAACATCATCATCAACATCCTCATTTACCATCTCTAACTCGGTCTAATTGAGCTGGGCAATAAGGATGTAATAGTGAGCACAGATCTTACATTTGCTAGGGCAAAACAAAACAGACAGCTGCAGTAGAGTGTGACATATGCTAGGTATTCTGTGGCATTAAAATGTGCTAAAAGAGTACAGAACAATGGCATTTAACCAGTATTTGGAGGTTCAGCATTTCATCAGGATAATTCCTGTTTCTTCCTCTTATCACAGTTTAGTTACTTACCTGCTGAGAAGTCGTATTAGAACTGTGAAGTAAGGGAGAGCATGATGTTTTGTAGAACTAAAAGAAATTTAATATAAATGCATCAAAGTAAAGAAAGATGGTGTAGCTCACGTATAGAGTTTGAACTTTAAAGTTATGAGAAGTGAGACAGGAAATGCCTGATGGTACCCTCATGCATAATTTTGTAAACTCTATTATAATATGTAGATTTCTTTCCCAAAGCTAAGCAGAGAAGCTCCAGTTTCTTAGATTCTCTATTCTGTCTCTTACCTCCAGGCTATAGACATGCGATCTCCTAAGGCTACAATGAGTTCACTCCCATCCTTTTCCTGCATAACTCTAAGCCCTCTTGGGTTTCAGGTTGTATATCAGTTTCCCAGGTAAACTTTACAGTGATATACAGACTCAAAAGATGATCCACAATGACTTACACACCATTTGACATTCCTTTAGTGTGGGTAAGAAGTATGACCATGATGGTATGTCACTGAATGAGTAGGTTACTAATCAGTTGACTTTGAGAAAACCCAAAGTCATACTATCTTGGGTAGGCTTGACTTAGCCAAATTAGTTCTTAAAAGAAGGTGAAGCATCAGAGAAGTTCCTCAGATTGGCCTGGACTCAGACTGCAAAGTGCCTTTGGAAAGAGCACAGGAGACCTTAGTTCTACAACCACAAAGAACTGAATTCTGTCAGCAATTGGAACAATCTTGGAAAGGACTCTGTGCTCTATATGATATGGCAGAGCCAGCCAACATTTTGATCCAAGTCTTTCAGGATCTTGAGCAGAGATCCCAATTAACCTCTGCCCAAACTCCTGGCCCACTGAAACTGAGAAAATAAATTTATTTTGTTTTAAGCTACTAAATTTGTGGTAATGCTCGTGAAGCAACATGAAATGACAGAACTGTCAAGCCCTCACACCAGGAGTGTTTCTTATGTACGACTCCAGCACTCGGTTCCTTCTGTGTGCTCACCATGTGTTCACCAGCACACCAGGTACCATACCTGGCACACACTGTGCACTCAAAACAGACGTATTAACCAAATGAGACAAGGGGAACCACTGAAAGATTTTAAGCATTGAAATAAAATACTAAATACACTGAACATTAATTATAATTACAGGCGATTTTATACATGACCTGTTCCCAACTTACTTGTTAACTCCATCTTTCACCATTGGCAAACTATCTGACCAGTACTACATCCTATAGACATTTGTCTGATGCTTGTGTTTCTCTCCGTAACTTATTTCATTGATGACACATTGTCTTCTCTCTGTCCTATACTCATTGATCTCTTATCTTCTTGTATTTACCTGAGAATCACTCAATCCAAAATGCTGCCCACCCTTCATTGACCCCAACATGCTATTTGGTCACTAAACCCTTCTTCCTTAGCTGTGCTTCCTAGGAAAGTCACCTTTGGAATCCAGAAGACAGAACTGTTCCCTTAGTGTTCCTGAAGTTAGGCGTGACTCACACTGATGCCTGGCTCTGCATTTTGACAGAGTGAAATATCACCTGCTTATTGTTTTCGGGTTTAGATTGTCCACTCAGTAACCAGAGCCATCAATCTTGGAAGCCAATCAGCAACTAGTAGCTAAAGAAAAGGTAAATGTTTGCAATTTAAATTCAGATATCTATCAGATTAGATTGTCAGAGGACACTATTTCTGATTGTGATACTTTCTTATGTGGTTTTTCATACATTATATACATAGTCCTGTTATTTTCATATGAATGCATTTGTGTCTTTTTAACATAACCAGTATGCATGTAAATTTTGAGTGCTTATATATTGTCATGGCTAAGTTTCAAGAATTGGTTCTCCCCCTAAAAGTGTCTTTTAAACTGTCTTTCCTTCCCAATGTTTAATGTACAGTGAAAAATATAATTTACTTCATTTTGCTGTATCTCATTCTGTTTTACTCTCTTCTTCAGTAATAATTTCCCACTTCCGCCCTTTTGTGATGTCCCAAATATGGCTGCAAAAATCATTACATAGCAAGTAACCCCTTGGGTGAGGCTATTACTGGCCTATAATTTCCTGAGAAGTGGTGGGTCATGAGGCCCTTTTAAGCAAGCTGCTTGAAAATGCACACAATGAGCATGTATTATTAGCGAATAGAGCCCTCAGAGAGCTATTGTGGTGGCTAAACTTATATTATGGCTCATTCTCTATAATTTAATTCTGGAGCAGTTATTGGAACTAAGAACTTCAAAATGAGAAACATTTCCTCTTTCAAATCTCTCTATCTCACTCAGTCTCTGTGTATGTGTCTGTCTCCCATCAATACAGATGCAAACACAGAAGCTGCAAGGTATTAGGAACAAATATTGAGCTACTTGTGAATCTATGGGCACTGGAATTTCTGTTTCCTGTCCTTCCTAAAAAGGGGGGCGGGAGAAAGGTAGGGTGAAGAAATTGAGACATGGGGATGACTCTGGAGAAAGAGGGTCCTCCATTGTTAGAGTCACAATTTACAGAGCCCGGAATAAGTATGTAAATAGTCAAAGAGGATAGAATTGTGCCCAGAGTAATTGTTACATAAAAGGACACCATTCAATAAGAGGCATTATAAAACATATTCTTATATGTCCCATGATGATAAATTCCTCAAGGATCTTTGTTCCTGATAAAGCAATCTTGGTCATAGAAAATAGCTTAGTGATTTTTTCCCCATTAATGTTAATATAAATACTTGTAGAACACTTACATATATAAATATAAAAACAATACAAAACATACTTAATATATCACAGTTGTCAGCATAGATAGCTAGATATTTATTAAAAAGGGGAGCAAAGGAAATCAGACATCATTAAGCATAACAAACTAGGGAGCATAAGTCTGTTTAACGTGGGAATTACAGCTTCACAGGCTCCCCAGGGAATCACGGGTCCCTCATATTACTGGAGGGAGGGATAGAACAATAAACAGGGAGGTAAGCACATGCTCAGTAGGAGCTAAATGGTGACCATAGAGACCTGTTTGTCTCTATAGACATGAAGCCCTGGAGGATCTAGGAAATGGATTGGTTAGGGGGTGGACCCATCAGAAACATGTGAAAAAGTTGATTGGTTATTTTGAAAGAGCGCCTGGTCATTCGCAAGCCTGGGATAATATAACCTGACAAAGGCCCTCTCTCTCTGTGTGTCCTGGTAACACACGGTCACCTCCTTCATTTTTGTGTTTTATCTCCATAGCAGCCCTGTGGCCCTAATAGCCACCTGGAGCCCCCAACAGACTTCATGGGCCTGAGCACAGGACCAGCCACAAAGGGACTAAGCTAGCTGGATCAGGACAGAGACTTGGACTTAACCACTGGTGCAAAATGTCTGAACACTGTCCCTATTTCTGGGTCTAATGAAGATAACAATGGACTTTTTGCATGGCAGAGTGGATGGAGGTGGATGTTGTAAACCCAAGGTACTCCTTGGATTTTGCATTTGGCACAACAAATAAATAAATCCTACCATGCCATAGTCTCCCAAATGTGGGTCTCCTGGAATGCTTTCCTTGTGATACCACCAGAAGCCCACTTCCACCACAACAAAGCCACCAGTAAGAATATGAAGTACCACAAATATCTCTACTCAAACTTCTTAAAATTCTTTTCTACTTAAAATATTGGTTAGCTAAAACTTAAAATAATCGCAGAAATAAACAAAGTGTGTAAATATAAATGAGATTAATTAATGAAATGCTATTAGACATTCAGAAGGAAAGAGCCAATCTCTCCAGGATTAAAAACATTTTCTAGTTCACAGCAATTACAGTCAAAGCTAATAAAAACAATTTTGATTTTCACTAAAGACAAGCTAGCTAATTTATAAGCACAGCAGAGTTCTACACCTGCACTTGACACTGGCCACGAGAAAACAGGAGCTACGTGTGCTGAACAAATGCCACAGAGGTCTTCACAGGCTACATGACCAAGGGGGACCCAGTGAACAAGGTGGGTGGCATGTTCTTTGTGTTGTTTTAACGTACATCACTAATTATCACTCAGTTTAAATTTTGTAATGCTTTACTTTGAAAATAAATTGGCATCCTTGAGTTTCCGATAAGGAATAGGCAACCTGGCTAAAATTCATCGAGTTCATTTTCTCTGGAGAATGCTCGCTGAGTCTGGTGACTACATTTTCATTGTCTTTTATACTTTTATCAGTTAATGCAAAGCTGAAATAACTTGGAAATTAATGGGTTTGGATCAGCTCTACAAATGGTTCCGAGTGAACGAAGTAAAAGAAAATTTTTGGTACTCAATAACATAGTCTAAAGAAAAACAAAACCTTAATTAAAAAAAACTACTTATCTAGACATCAGACTTGCCATGTGGTCCATGTAGATGACATGTTGAAATTCAGTTTCTAAGAAAGAACTTAAAATGAATGACAAATATATTGTTGTTGACTTATAGAATATTCAGAGGCTCAGAGAGTATGATTTTTCTCCTTCTTAATCTTTAGCTGCAATATTTCAAGGAAGCTGTCTCAAAAACCTTGGAAGAAAAACACAAGTACTTATTGATCTTAGGACATGCAGAAAAAGTTATTAAAAGACTAGCTATTATGGGCTAATCCTATGTCAGTGCTTGGAAAATTAGGTGAATGAGACAAAAAGCAGCCCTCAAAAAGACTTCAGTGTGGCGTGACAAGTGATACATACACAGGTTTTTCATATTACGTAGGAGTGGCAAGGGGGTTCAAGGTGGTGGCATAGGAAGGGTCTTGACTTCACCTCCTCTAATGGACTCAGCAAATCTACAACTACTCACGGAATAATGGTCTCTGAGGGGGACCTAGAAACAGGACGGCCAGAGCGCCCACACAATGGCCATCCCTGAGAAGGGGAAGAGAGGCAGAAATACAGCCTTGCTAAACAGAAAACCCACATTACAGCCATGGCATTTCATGTTCCCAAGAAATTTCAAAGGTTCGTATCCACCCTCAGGAGCAAGGGATTCGCGCTCCCCAGGTGTCCCAATCTTTAGATCCTGCACACAGGAGAGATAAGCCCACAAAGCACTTAGCAGAAATTCATTGGATTGTGTGAGATTATTACAAACAAGCATAACACCAACAAATTGGACAAACTAAAAGAAATGAATAATTTTCTAGAAATATACAACCTTCCAAGACCAAATCAGGAAAAAATAGAAAATCTGAACAGACTAATTACTAGCAACAAAATTGAATCAGTAATTTAAAAAATTCCTAATAAACAAAAGTCCAGGTCCAGACAGGTTTACTGCTGGATTCTACCAAACATTTAAAGGAGAGTTAATACAAGTTAACATACACTTACCATATGACCTAGCAACACAGTCCTAGTCATTTGAAATGAAATAAAATTGGAATGTTTGCACAAACGCCTGTAGGTGAATTCTTATAACAGCTTTATACCTACTTGTCCAAACCTAGAAAATAAAAAAAAATGTTCTTCAACTGGAAAATATATAAATAGGTACATCCATACAATATAATACAATTAATGAAAAAATAAATGACATATTGATACAGGCAACAACATGAATAGATTTCAAATACATTACATTATAGAAAAGAAACTAGGCTCAAAAGGACATTGTCTCATTTATATGATATTCTTGTAAGAAAAAAAAGTGTAAGAATAGATACAAAACAAAACCGGACCAGTGGTTGCTAGGGGTGTGGTGGATAAAGACGTTGACGTAAAAAAAGGACACAATTCTTTTTTTCTGATGAAGGAATTGTTATGTAACTTGACTGCAGTGATGGTTATACAATTTTATGTATTTACCTTAGATCACTAGACTTTACTCTGAACAATTTATACTTTACTCTATGAAAATTATATTTTAATAAAAGGATGGAATAAACCTAAATTTCAAGGTGAAAAAAAGAATGATAATAAAGTCCTAATGTGGCAAAAGGAGAAAGCTGAGAGCTTAGGGCAGTCAGGGCGAGTTTGGAGAGGAACGTACTTGGCCCATGATGCAGTTCAGCAGGCGGCACGCAGCGATGTCAGCAACGCATGCGCTCTGTGGCCAGGAAATAAATTAGGGTGTGTATCGGCTCCAGGAGAGGGCTTCTATTTTCTAATTGGCCAATACAGAGGAGCAATTTGATTTCTAATTTTTACTCTTTGGTAGAGAGAAGGCTAGAAATCAGGAGTCTATAGATTTATCTTGTACTCAACAAGAGCAAATTCAAAAGGACTAAAATGAAATTTTTTACTGACCTTTGTGGAACCCTAATTGTGGCCATGTCTCAGGTCCCTGAGGTGTCTTAACCTTAGGTAACTCAAAGGTAATGAGAGCTAGTTAGATTTGGAATACTTGTTATCTTTGTCTATGATTTTCTTCTTCTTTTAAATTGCCATTAGTAATTCACTATAAAATATAAATTTGCAATTGATTTAAACTTGTGTTGGTAGCATCAATGTGGGTAATTTCATTAGTACCTATGTAGTAGACATATTAGCATGTTCTAATAAAAATATGTCAAATGACATTCACAGCTTCATACAGTGGTAACGATGAAGAAATCTCATTTTAAACCACTTGTTTAAAAATATTTTTATTGTTGTTCAAGTACAGTTGTCTCCATTCCCTCCCTACTCTCCCTCACCCCAGACACCCCCACTTCCCACCCTCAAGAAGACTGAGTCTAAACTCAAAGTTTCCTAAGTGTTAAAAGTGGATTTTTTCCTATTTGTGTTACAACTCTGTTTTTTTTCTTTCTTTATTCACATTCACGTTTGATCAGCACAACAATATATTGGATTATACCAAGTTGTAATCAATAAGGAAAAATGATACTTACTACGAAGTAAGCCATTCACCAAACCGCCGTTAGTGTTCTGACGCACTGCTGTCTCTGTGTGTAATTTTCATACTTTCATATCCTGCTTGTTTTCACTTAACCGGAGCTCACAGCTTGTCAGAGTGTGTTTCCATGCAGCTCTTCCTACTTGGTCATTGTTAAATCAAATGGCTGTAGACAATTTCTTCAAGGGGATACATTACACTTTATTGAGCTTTCTTGCTGTTGTTGGGAATTTAGGATATTGAAGACTTCAACTGAAAATTGTCACCATGCTATCTTCAAAATGCAACAATTCCTGGTTACATTGCTGTGCTTCTTTCTTTTTATAAAGAAAAAATAGTTGGCTAGAAAAACCTTCATATAGAAGTCAGATGAGAACTTTTAAGACCTAAGTAATAAACAGAATAAATCGCAGAAACCAATCATCGTGATTGAAAGATGACACAAGAAATTTTCTGACTCAAAAAAGACCCCTGCTGTTTATGCACATTAATAACTAATCTCTAGCTCATTCGCTTTGTATTTGTCTCTCTTTGTACTCCACATAACTAATTAAAATTCCAATTTTATCAGCAAATTTCTTCTTTGGATTATAATTGCTTTCCAATTATACTATACATTTTCCCCAATCATTAACCTAATGACATTTTCTCATAGATATTTCTATACTTTTAGAGATGAAAAAGACAATTATATGTCACCTATTTATCCAGGGGACAAATAACATTTTGACCTACTTGAAGTTATATACATGCATTTAGTTAGGGCAATGCTAATTCTCCCGATTCTACCTCCAGAGTTCTTTTTCTACAGCAAGCTATGCAGAAGAAATAGTAGTAGTAATAATATTAGTATTACCACGAGTAGTATTAGTAGTAATAGTAGTAGAAGTAGTAGTAGAAGTAGTAGTAGTAGTAGTAGTAGTAGTAGTAGTAGCAAAAGCAATGACTTTTTAGATTCAATGCCAAAGGTACCACCCATGAAAGAACTGATAAAATAAAAACCTTCTGTTATGCAAAAGACATTGTCAAACAAATAAACAACACACAAACTGGGAGAAAATGTTTAAAAAGACACCTGACAAAAGGCTCTTACCTGAAATATACAAAGAAATCTTAAAACAGCAACGAGAAAGAAAAACAATTAAAAAATGAGCAAAGACCTGAGAAGACACCTCACAAAAGAAGGTACGCACATGGCAAATAAACAAATGAAAAGATGCTCCACAGCATGTGTATTAGGGGACTACAAATGAAACTACAATAGCATAGCTACTCCTACATATCTTTTAGAATGGCCCAAATCCAAAATGCTGACAACAGGAAATGCTGATGAAATGTGTAATGAATGAGAGCAACAGGAACACTCTTTCATCCTTGGTAGGAATGCAAAGAGCCCCAACCACATTGGAAGACATTTTGGCAGTTTCTTACAATATTAAGCATTCTCTTATCATACAATCCAGCAATTGTCCTTCAAAGTATTTACCCAAAATAACTGAAAATTTATATATACACAAAAACCTGCACATGGAATTTATAGCAGTCTTACTCATAATTGCCCGCAACCAAGATGTCCTTTAGTAGGTGAATGAATAAATGAACTGTGGTACATCCGGACACTAGAATATTATTCAGCACTAGAAAGGTCTCAGGCCATCAGAAAACATGGAGTAACCTTAAGTGAATATTACCAAATGAAAGAAATCATTTGAAAAGGCTACACACTGCATGACTTCAACTATATGGAATCTGGTAAAACCAAATTCTGGAAAAACCAAAACTTTGGACATATTAGGAAGATCTGTGATTGCTAGGGGATAGGATGGATAAAGGGATGCCTATGCAGAGCAGAAAGGATTTTTAGGACATTAAACTATTCTGTCTGAGACTACAATGGAAGGAAAGGCATGACTGGACATTTATCAGATCCACAGAATGCACATCACCAAGCCTGATGTAAACTATGGTCTTGGGCTACTGATGTGTTGGTGTAGGTTTGATTGTAAAATGTACCACTGTCGTGCAGTGTTGGTGGAGAGGGAGGTTGTGCACCTACTGGGACACATGTATGTTCTCTGTACTTTCCATTCAATTTTGAAGAACCAAAAATTGCTTTAAAGTTTATTCATTTAAAAAATGATTAAAATGTAATATTTATATACATTATTTCCATACAAAAGGTATTTACTTAAAGATCAGAGAAAATATTGCAACTGTAGCAGTACAGCCAGTGACCTCAATATATTATATGTAAAAAGACTTGCTATTGAATCACTGCCAAGAAGTTTTGCTCTTCCAGAAGATTGAAGAGGTAACGGTGCAATCGTTCAATAGCAATGCCAAGACGTACACATTAGTTCTTGATTGGCTCTTTTCCCATAGCTAAACTATCAGCATTTGAGTTCATATAAAGTAGTAACCTAAAAATAGCACATGTATTTTTACTTCGCCTGCATTCTTCTCTGCCCCCTCCAATATTAGCTTCTGCCAGGCTTTTCAGGACTCTCTGAGACTCTCAGAAGAGACTCTTAATTCTTGGCTAATCCTGCCTCTGTGTCTCACAGATGCTGTAGTCTCATTTATCTTCTTTCTCACTGGACTTGTACAACCAAGAACTGTCATGCCCACCAATAAATCTAGCCATAATTGTGTTAAGAGCTGGAACTCAGCTTCAGCTTTCCACAAAGTCCATTTTATTCTCACTGTCGCTTGGGGACGTGGGGGTAATTTGGAGAGGAATATATTCAGGAATCTACTGAACTAGAAGCATGTCCATTTTCCCCCCAAAAGCCATAATATGTGAAATGTAGTCTCCAAACCTCTTATGCCTATGATTAGAAATTTTAGAGATTAATAGGGATTGACACATTAATTTTGCAAAGAATCTATAATTTTACTTCAACAAATGAACAGGAAAAATTTTTAAGGGGCCAACTAATTATGATGCCAGTCAGACTTTTCTTAAAATTGTACAGAAATCTTTCCCATTTTATTTTCCAAAGCTAATATTAAAAAGTGCTCTGCTGGAAAGTAATTGAATGACAGCCCGTAAGCAGGTTTCCTACCTACTATTTGTATTGTGACACCCCCCACACACCGTTCTGATCATATTTTAAATTTTTGAGTGGAACAAGCAGTTATTAAATGTGAAAAGGCTAAAATGCATGCATAATAGCTACTAATTATCACAATTTATTCAATGAATTAAGGCAGCCGGGGCCTCAGTTTGTCCCTGACACTACACACAGGAAGCTGTAGATGAACAGTGCACACAAAAAGGTTATTTCTAGTTGATTTGCAGCCCCTTGCTTACATCTCAGACTTTTCTGTATAGTCATATTGTGGTTGTTTTTATACAACTATCCATCCCCGTGAATCTTACCAGTGTCCCATGTGCACATAAATGCACAGAACTTAATCAGTCTCTCATTATCTCTGCTTCCTAAGGAAACACCCTATTCGGGAGGACTTCTACATTCAGAATTGGCAGTGTGAGAACAGCTTCACAGAGAAGCAAAAAGTTATGCAAATGCCTCATCATTTTGACTTTTTAAAAGGGCAATAATAAGTTAATGTTTGAAGCATCAAATGATAAAAAAGTTGGCTAAAATATTTCAGGGAAGAAAAGTGCTCCATTCTTCTATGAGCCCTGCTCTCTTTACCTCTATAGCAATGCTCTACAATAACTCCATAACACTTTTGTTAGGTAAACCGGTATTTTACTTTTATTTCCTGTTAGCTAGCAGGTCTACATATATACAGAATTAATTTTACATTGTAATTTCTATTGTAACTGATTTTATTCCATTACAATGAGTGAAAAACAGTTCTAGGAATATGAAAATTTTACTTCTTTGTAGATGAGTCTATGTGGATTGTCTGAATTAAAGTTGGAGTGGTTTTTTTTCTTAGAATTCTCCAACTACCATTTGTGAAGAATTTGCCTGAAATTAAGAAACTTTCATGACTTGCTTCCAAAACACTGCTCATTTACCAACCAGTCTATCAATTCTCGACATTTCATGGAAACTCCTTTCCTTATCTTTTTTTAAACTGTTGGTATTACCCAAGATCCCTTCTCAGTGTTTTTCCTTTTTCTTTGTATTGGTAATGGCTTTTTTTATTGTATTTTTTCCATAACCATTTACTCCACTTATACCCTCTTCCACCTCCACTCAATCCTCTCCCCGCCTCAGTCACCACACTGCTGTCCATGTCCATGAGCCCTTTCTCTTTCAACCTCCAACACCTGTCCCCCATAGCTGCCATCCTGCTCTCTGGGTCTGTCTCTATTTTGCTTGTTAATACAGTTTATTCACTAGTTTGTTCACATATGAGTGAAATCATATGGTATTTGTATTTATCTGACAAGCTTATTTCATTTAGCATAATGTTCTCCTGGTCCATCCATACTGTTGGTTGCAAAGGGTAAAATTTTCTTCTTTTTTTGGCCAAGTAGTATTCCACTGTGTATATGTACTGTAGTTGTTTTATCCACTCATCTATTGATGGACACTTGGGCTACTTCCAAATCTTGGCGATTGTAAATAATGTTGCAATGAGCATAGGGGCACCTACATCCTTTTGAATTAACATTTCAGCTTTCTTTGGTATAAATTCTCAGAAGTGGAATCACTATCATTTTCCTTCTCATGTATTTCCCTCTCCCTTTCACTTTCCTTACTAAATATATAATTAAAAATACAAAAAATGGAGTTATTTATAAAGGGCATTGTTGAATTCAATTCTAAGCATTTACATTTGAGCATCAGTTAGGTCTTTAAGGAGTAATACTCAGTACTCAGTGGGAAATGAAAGATTGGAAACTTTGTGGGGCTGGCAGTCCTAGCTGGCAACAATTTGGAATTGAGCACTATATACGTGAAATTGTGGTGTGATTGTGACCTTCGAGGGGAAGACTTGATGGATAACCTCATTAAAGTGACTAAAGAGAGAAGATGAACCAAAATAAGGACCAAGATTACGAGCATTCTTTCTGTGACTTCATAAATTGCATTCCCATTGGCCAGGCTTTGTCGTTACAGCCAACAATGAGTGATTAAGTTATGCTGGAGGTGAAAGCTAACTTAGCCACAATTATGGTAGCTGTCAAACAAGAGAGAGAGAGACATGGTATAACCCGAGGCCACCAACTTCAGCAACTGTTATCAAATAGTACTGATAGCTACAGTCCCATATGGCAACTGACATTAAATCAAGTGAAAATTCTACTTCAAATGCAATACATTAAGCAGGATTTGATCGTGCCCCACACTGGAGGCTCATAGTGAGGAGAGAAACCAGAAAAAGGTAACTAAAGGTGATGGACGTGAGAGAGGAAGTGGGAATGTGGAAGAACCTATAGAGAACTAGATCCCAGGCCAGCACAAACGTAAAACAAAGTCTGAATTCAGGTTGACCATGTCTACAGAATTATTGGTTCAGCATGCCCAGCTCCCCACTACTAGCCTCAGAGGGATTTGCCCAACTGAACTAGAGAAGAAAAAAAGAGTGGCATCCATTTGGCGAGCAGAAAAACTTAGGCCTAACATGTTTACTTGCCTACATGTCAAATAGAGCAGGAGGGGCAACAAGGCAATGTTGCTGACAGATCCAGCAAATGATATTTTCATTCATCAGTTATGAAAGGCATACTGGGTTTGACTCACTTCATACATGTTCTGCTAGTGAGCAATCCGTACCTGCATTAATTTAAGCACTATATTCAATCAATGAATGAAATGTAATATAAAAATTTCATCATTTAGTTTTCTAATACAAAATATTAAAATTAGCAGTAAAGCAGTTACAATAAATGAAAGTTCTAACTGACAAATTGTCCTTCATGAGTATTTTATAATTATTCTTTTGTGCACTGTGCAAAAATATCTGTACCAAATGGCATCCGCAGTCCATGAGCGCTGATTGCAGCCCCATATTAAAATGATGTATATGTGGGAAAGTAGCCAGAAGGCTGGATGAGGAAACAAAACAGCATCTAATTTGAAGAAAACATTTACGTACATTCCCATAGAGACTCCAGTGGTACTTCAGGGAACTTTCCACTGTGAGTTCAATGTATTTGATATAATTTTGGGATTTCTGATACCTCAAGAAATTCCAATCTTTATGTTCTCATTTATTTATTCTGAAAATATTTTTTAAACTAGTTGACAACAACAAAGAGCTATTTCTATGCTAAAGGGTAAAAGAAAATAAAAAATAGAAAAATTATTATGACTTTTTTCTTTTATCTTGAGATCTTTGTATGGAGTTCACTGGAAACACTTAAAAATCATAGTAATAAAATCTTACGTACCTGTTCGACCTGACTTGTAAAAACGTTGAGAAGGCGGTGAGTCAGAAGCATCACAGCATCCAGCAATTAACTGACTCAGTTATAAATAAGTGCTTGATTCAGCTGTGGGGTAGCCTAGACTTCACACAGTGGAAGAGGAGTGAATAAATGCTCCAGAACTTCAGTGAGGAGAGGTGGGTGCATTTCTCTTCTATTCATTTATTTATTTTTTTATTAACTGCACATTGCCCTTGCTTGATTATTAATCAAGCACAATTTCTCTGTGTCAATTTAGTAGTTTTAATATTGAGACAAATACCCTATTGACATGGATCATTTAAAAATAATTACATGTCAGTATTATTTTTCCACATATATTTTTGTTGTTTTCAAACTTTGCAGATTATTTAAAACTTTGCTCAGTGTTAGTGATGGTGACCAAGGAGAGGCAGAAAATGGTACCTTCAGACACTGGGAAAACATGACACCATCAGATACACATTTGATGAAACATTTTTTAGAGCAGTGATTTTCAATCATTTTCATCTCATGGCCACGTAAACTAATCACTGAAATTGTGCAGCACACCAGAAAGTACATTACATTTTTTGCCAATCTAACAGAAAATAGGTATAATTTTAATTCATTCTCACCAAACAGCTATTGTGTTGGCTGTTGCCATTTTTTTTTTTTTAATTTGACAGTCTCAGGGGAAAGAGGTCAGTGCCCCTGACTAAATAGGCAGGTGTGGCATGTTTTAAAAATCCCTGTGGCACACCGTTGAACCATATTCACCGTTCACACAGTTGAATATCGCTGTTTTAGTGCAATGCATATGCCAGGTTCTTCACTCACAGGTACTGTTGATTCTGTCCTAATATATTTATTAGAGGTCTGATTGACTAATAGTCTGAATTAAATTTCTCAAACATATGAAGGAATTTAGACAGAATTTAAGAGATTCTGATTTTATCAGAGCTAGAGCATCTTTCCGATTCAAATCAAGCCAAAGTGAATTCTAAAACAGGTAGGATTTGGTTTTTTCTGGCACACACCAAGCCAATTTCAGAATTATTGAGATATTTGGGGACTCAGAAAAGGCTGCTTTCCTAAGACCAATCAGTGGCCCTCACCTTGGGTGGCTTCTTCCCCTTGAACTTCCCTGACCTCCCACAACTAAAAGAGTGGTGCCCTGCAGGTGTGGGGTGACCTTCACACTCTTCAGTGCTGGGGACAGTGGGCATTGACAGGGACGCCTGTGCCTTCGAGGTTAGTTATTTTCAGTTTCTGCTCTGATTGTTGGGGTCACTAAACAGGACCAGTTAGATGTTGCTAAGTGATACCAAAACTATGGTGTCAAATAGAAAAAAAAATACTGATTTTACTGAATTTTTTACTTTTTATCACTGTGATGGTCTTTTAACCAGCAAATGCAAACAAAAGAATTTGAATGGTTTCTATCACTATTATATGAGACACAGTGAGTGGTGAAGAAATGCTCAAAATTACTATTATCACTCTTCTAGCACTAAAAATAAAACTTCTTTGAACTAAAGGAAACCTTTGTCAGTGTCATTACAAAAACTGTCGATTCTGTTTTTCCAAGGCGGAAATGAATCCGAGTGCTCTCTGACTCCTGGCGGAGGACGGCCTCTGTCACCGATCAACCTGGGGCCCCATGGGTGGGGAGGCTTTTTGAGGATAATGTACACAGTTCCCGAGACTCCAGGCAGAACCCAGAGACAGACGGTGGGCGAGCCACAATCTTAGCTCCAGATCGCTGCTTTGCACAAAGACAGTCTGACCACAGGATCATCTCCCCATGCGGCACGTGGAGATTATTCTATTTGTGCTGATGTTTTATCACTTCCGTGTTGAAAGTGACAATCTTCATTTTATTAATCATGAATAAATTTGAGACATGCAAATATGCTGTAAAGGTTTTCATAATAAAAGAATATAACAAATCTATAATGAAACACCATATTTATTTTAGAGATTGCTGAATATCAAAAAAGTTTCAAAATATACTATGTGATTGAGGTATGAGGCATTCTTATATATTGTAGGCTTATGAATTGATGTTAAAACATTAAATAAATAAATGTTCTTACATTGACCCTTTAATTTTGCTTCCAGGTATCCATCCCACTGGCATGTTCAGATATGAAAACAATTAAACAATTACACATATATCAGTCACAGCATTATAGCTTTTTTGGTAATATAATAACAAAAGCTTAAAACAGACAGCCATGCCTATTAATAGAAGACATTCTATGAAATAGAATAGGAATACAAAGTATAAATGTCCTTTTACGTATACTGCTATAGAAATCTATCCAAATTATAATTTAAGTGAATAAAGCAAGTTGTTGAAGAATGTGTAGAGTATGCTACCAATTTAATAAAATAAAGAAAAACTAAACACTTTTACAGATATATGTTTGTGTATATATGTGTGAGTTTATATATACATATTTATTTTGTTCACACACACAATAAACACAAAGAAACTGCTAATAGTAATTGCTTTTTGGTATAAGAAACTAAATGATTAAGAAACAGGAGGAGATACATTTAATTTTATTCTTTTTGAATGTTGTGCAATGCACTAGGGCTACTTATTAAAAATAATGTTTAAAATAAAAATAAATTATTTATTAACTGATATTAACTGCTATAGAACCAGAGCTATGGATTGTAGGAAATAATTTCATATACTCTGCTCTCTGCCTTCTTCCTTGTCTTAACTATTCACATATCCCAAAGCAGAAAGTAGGGACTTGTGTCAAGCAAGCATTTCATATGTGCTTAGACTCTCTTGGGTTCTTCAATGAAAAATATTTCTTTCAATTTGATTTAGGACTTTAAAATGCTAGACTTAACAATGAATCTATATTTACTTTGAATCTTTCCTACAAGCACTACACTAAAATCTGGGGTGAAGCTCAGATAATCAATGCTCCTGGGGATTCTATGCTCTGTTCTCATTTTTCTGAAAGAAGCTGCCAGTAGCTTGCAAAGAGTTTTTGCTGTTTTGTTTAATACTGTGCTGGTATTTGTTTTTAAATTATATGTATACTTTTAAATGACTGCAGAATTTGGCAGCAAAGTGGTTTACTTCTGTAAAAGGCAATGTATTTATATTTCATTGTAAGACTTTTTGCTCCTACATGCGTTGGTTTTTGAAAACAAAAATAAAGCTTAAGCAAATCATGCTTCACATAGAAGCAGCAAAGTGAACTGAAACAAGTCTGGTAAAGAAAAACAAGGTGATGATGTTAAAAATAAAATTATTCAGGGCACCTGTTGGGGATGGTAAAGTGGAGTTTATTCAAGGGGGACCATGGCAATGGGTGTAGGGATCACTGCAATGGGATCTCATAGTTGGGAGAGAGACTGGACTCCACTCCACATTCAGGAAGGATAAGTGGGAATTTGTGGCCAAGGACAAGGGTGGGAGGGTGGTGGATGCAAAATCACTAAGAGGAAATGTCCAGGGTAAGGGGAGATTATGGCTAAACTGATCAAACAAGATTATTGCTGAAGGCCTCACCTGACAAATGATAGAGGATGAGGAAGCTGACCAGGTAGGGAGGATGATCAGACCTGAAGGGAAGGGCGGTTCTCCGGAAAACCAGATTGGCCAGAGAGGCACAGTTAGGTCTACTAGGAGGTTCCGGAGTCTGACTACAGCTTGTCAAGCAAGGAACTTAGTCATCAATTTATTTTTGCTGGGTAGTAAAATACTGTGGTCTTTTTTAATATTAAGAAAGTTAAATAATCCCTACAGATAAACATCAGTTTGAAATCAGAGACTAATTACCTAAGATATTGAAATACTGGTCCTTTACTTTTTTGAGAACAACCAACAGCAGGGTGTAATAAATAAAAATAACAAAACAATTACAAACCACAACAAATAAAATCCAAGTTTCAGAAATTCCATTCCTCAAATTGAGACAAACAACACTCAGTAGGAACTTTCCAACACTGCCAAGAATTATATGTCGTAGAGCAGTCTGCCTTTTTAGTAGGATATAGAAAGAAAAATTTCTCAACAAAATTTTATCACTGGCTATATTTAGTTTAGAAATGATTTATTTTGATTTTTAATAACTTAATAGATAACTACAAGCTTACAGCTTACCTGATAAATAACTTTAAATTTAAGAGCCTACAAAACCACTTAGTTATACAAACAAAAAGAAGCACTTATATTTTGTAACCAATTACAACTTATTGGGTCGACAGCAATCCTGAAGGAGACAAAAAAATAACTTTAAAATATTGTGTTAAAAGTTTAAGAACCTCAGACATCCCCTAAGAGGGTAGATGACCAAGCATCAAATCAACCCAAAATTGAAATCTTCCGGAGAGGTCTTAATGTTTCCATCCTGCTTTGGACACAGTAAGAGTTACTCTTTGCACTAAGAACTGACTAATCTTTTGCCAATCTGGGATGAGTTCCTCAGAATCACAATGAAATAGACCTGAAATAAAGCCTCAAGAAAGGCTTTCATTTACCAAATACTGCCTGGGCCCCTTCCGCGAGAAGCCTGGAGGCTAATCATTCTTCAGATCTATGTCACTCTTGACTTCCATCCCAAATACAAAGCCATGGATGCTAAACTTGCTCTGACTCCCAGGCCCTTTTCTTAATGAAAATGCCACTGTGGCTCCTACTGAAGCAATTGCCCTGTTCTTCTCTCATGTTAATTTTGTTATGTATCCAGTTTGCAAAAAACTTACCCTACTCTCTACCCATTCCTCTTGAACACTCATTATCAGACCTCATAATCAGATATTATCTATTTTAGATAATATCTTATCTAAATCTCATTTGCCCTTGGATAATCAAATTTTATATCAATGCACAGAAGTTCTCCCTGGACGCTCATCTTTTCAATACCTTGGATACTTTTTTCCTAACTCTCTTAACAGTCTATGTCTACTAGTTTTGTACTTAGAAAACTGTGTGGTAATTGCTTATTAGGTTGCGTTGCAGACTATAAACTCAGTGAGGCTAATAACTATAATGCCATGTTCATCACAATCTTCCTATTTTAAGTAGTTTTAATAGAGTGCCTTCATAAATACTTGTTCAAGGAAGGGAGGGAGGGAGGGAGGAAGAAAGGAGGGAGGGAGGACAAGGGAGGAGAGGGAGGGAAGAAAAGGGGAAAGATAAAAGAAATAAAAGAAGGGAGGAAAAGAGAGATGAAAGAAGGATTTGAAATCTAGCAAAGGTAAAGCAAAGCACCTAGAAGTAGAATATAATAGAATGTAATTATGGCATTTAAGAGTAACGCAGCTTTGGTACTAACTTCATACTGAAAAAAAAAAAAAGAAGAAGAAGAAAATGTGCGAATATCGGCCATCAATTGCTGAGAACTTATGAGGAGTCTGAATCAGAAAAGGAAATGATTTAAAAAGAAGCTCAAACCATGATTAGAAAGGAGCCAGTCTGAGGACCGTGCTTTATGTGCATAGTTAATAAATTAATTATGTTTCAAAGCCAAACAACTGAAAATAGATACAAATGTACCCCTCTCCAAGCACTGTTGTGGTAGTTATATATACAGTCTTGGGCCAACACACATTTAAAGAGCACATTTTGATATTGTAAACCATAAACATCTAAAGAAGAAAAACCAAAAATCTTGTAGGGCTCCTGAGGTATACTAAAACTTGTATGGCAACACAATTGCCCCTGTACACGGCAGCTGAAAAATAGTTCCAGTTTTGGATGATCTTCACCTTGAATATGCCAAGCAAGAATTGTCCATGCGTTCCGGAGTCTGCTTCTGTGATATAATGTTACTTATTACATGTAACTTCAATAATTTTGTTCAAAACTTTTATGCTAATATATTAATTTTTATATTTCTCATTCTGTGTATATTTGCTATCTTGTTATGATGTGAATTTAAAAGTACCACCTTTAAAACTACCTTATTTATGAATTTTTATACTGTCTACTTTCCAGAAGGTAATATGTTCTTTTCAAGAGCATCATAGCAACTTTTTTAAGCTGAAATACTTGTTTTAAAATGCCAGTCCAGCTGAAACCATTGCTATGTTTTGATAGTGTTTAGAAGTTTACTTCTTGTCATTTAGCCATTTACACTACTTACTATGCACTACTCACGTAATAATTTAATGACATATGAATAAAGTGCAATTACTTTTAAGAGGCAAATTGTTGCCAGACCAAACTAATTTATCTTTCAGACATTAAATGTAAAAAGATAGTTGTAATTTCAATGCATTATCTTTTGGTAGGACAGTGTAAACCATCCTTTGAGGAACTTCTGTGGGTCCTTCTTCAACAGCACAATATACTTGTTTCTAGAAGATCAAACACAACAGTGTGTAAATATATACATTTTAGTATTTAATTCATACCAACATATTTTTGTTAATACAGTGGTTTTCTTAAAGTGTTGTCTTGTTCAGAAATGAGAGACTGTAGAACCAGTTAAATTTCTCCAAAATAAGAACATTCAATGAAATGTTAAAATTACTTTAAACATTTCTATCACATGCCTGCTTGCCATTTTTTAGTTTATTCTACACCCAGGTGAAGTTGTGTTGCTTCATTTGTAATTTTTCTATGCTTGGTAGTTTCTTTAAAATTTTCTCTAAGCCCTATTTCTCCTTATAGTATTCTATTCCATGAAACCGGACATAAAGAATAGGAGAAATAGTCTAAGACCTGCCCAAGTTCAAGAATCTATAGGAGACACACCCGACAAAGTCAATCTCTACCCAATAAAACCTGAAATTCCAAAGTAGTACAGATATAATTTATGAGTAGAACTAGAGATAAATCCAATTTACTAAACCACTGCAAGGGAGACTGTCTGGCTTGCACCTTGGTGCTGTGTAGGGGAGATGAATGGGACTCAATATCAAGATTTCTAATCACATGATTGCTTAGTGAATTTGCTATGCAAATTCACTGAGGTGGTACTAAACAAGCAAACAAAAACAAAATAAAGTAGACCTCTCTTCAACTCATTTATTTATTTTTTTAGAAATGCCAGGTAATATTTTTTCAGATAGGAGTTAATGTTCCATATTATCTTGTTAGTATTCACCATTAATTCATAGTCTTTTTCCTCAACCTGATAGATTCAAAACTCAATTATTAGCTGTCTGAAAGTAGATTAGTCTCTGTAAATAAACTGACAAATCAATATTAAACAGTGTTCAGCAAGAATAACAATGATAGACTAAAAGTTGCATATGAGGACTAAGACATGGGATAATCTGTAATAAAACACACAAGAATGAAAGAGAAGACACTTAAAGATGTAGGTGGTTTGACTTAAGGTAGAAGATACTTTTTTTCATCCTTCTTTGTGCCCTGATAAATCATCTTTCTATACCTTCTGTATATATTTATGAAACCGAGGCCAGTGATTTAAAATGAGATCATTTTCTCCCCTGGACAATACTAACAAAACTAACATTTTTCAGTCTTCATCTGTAGTGATTCTGTTTTCATGTCATTATTTGCATTTTCCTACATTACTAGACAAAGTACATATCATTCCTATGGTAATCAGATATGATTCTCTACTCTTCTGAGTATTCGTAAGAGAAAGAACACCTTTTCCTGCTTTACTTATTAATGGGCTCACATTCGCAAAAACACAATTTCTGAACCCTTTACTTGACTCAGTCATAAGTCAAGCTTTGTAAAGTGAAGAAACATTTGGCGCCAAAAGTAGGATCTCATTTTTAAAATCATGGTAGAATGTAGAAAGGCTCTCAGAATTTCAGAGATCTTCAGTATAAAGATTGGTACCTTCTGAGTTGAGGATTACTGTGGGCACAAAGAAATATGTAATAGAGACATTGGTATTGTAGAAAACTAAAACATAATTGGAGAAAATCTAGCCTATTCAGGAAATGAGAGTCAGAGAGGAATTCAAGATAAATAGGTGAAGTCATACAAATTTATTTACAATTTTAACTTCAGGATCATAATAGACCATCTAACTCATAGTGAACAAAGGCCTGATCTATAGAGCTAAGAGACTGGGGGGCATAATGAGATTTGTTTATTTTTTTCAGAGAATTGAAACCTGTCTTGTATTAATTAGTTGAGAATGAATGAGTTAAAGCTTCAGTTTTTTTAACAGGAAAGCAAAGTCCTCTACAATTTGCAAAGGATGATGAGGTAAAGCTGAAAATTTTTATTCCTTAAAAATACATAAAGTCCCACAAAACAGTTTTTAAAATAAAAGAATGAATTTGATAAGATGGAAACATATTTAAGCTCTTGATATGAAAGTGGTAAGGAAGTTCTTAAAATGTCTAACTTCATCACAGTAGCTTAGGTTCTGGAATTATCTGGCTCATTAAAAAACTAAGTCTTTAATGAAAGCCCAAGACTAACCAAATACTTATTTTTGTCTTTATTCATTTATCTGCCATAAAATTAAGAACAAAAGGAATTTCTTTGACTAATGGCCTCTGCTAATCATTTCAGTAGAACACATGAAGACATTTTTAAAATATTTTATTTCACTAACAAATTTTGTGTTAACCATAAATGTCACTCATATGCAAATTATGCATAAATATTCAGGGTGATCTATATTTTATCAGTAGTAACAGAAAGCTTGCCAGTCAGTGTGGATTTAAACAAGTCATTAGTGCATAAGTTATTAAACATTTTAAACAAATGGGCTGCACCAAACCCAAATTAGGAGAGTTCAAAGAAATTTCACAGCATCTTGATTGCACAGGTGCCTGAACCGCTGAGAAATTCTGCATTCATAAAAGATTAAATATCTTAGTTTAACATATGTTATAATCCTCTTGTCAACCCCAGTCTCTTCATAGTCATTTTTGAAAACCATTATCATAACCTAAGTCTTTGCTGTCATCTGTTTTCTGATGTTTATATCTTCTGGGGAATTCAGGTAAATAAGGAAAATCCAAGGGGGGTCAACCTCTGAACTAGAAGGTATAAAGTAGGATTCTTCAGACCTTCCAACTAAACCAGGGTTATTTCTCTCAGCTGAACCTATAGGACACAAGGGAGACAGATTTGTTGAATGGTAGCACTGTGACAGAATCTCACATCTGAAATCTGGAGTTTTACTTCCTTAAAGTTTCTTTTTTTTCAAAGGTTTAATTCAAGACACATGCTTCTTCTCATTCCTTGGTACTAAGAAAGAACAGCCAGTTTATTTCCAATTGTGGCCACTATGTTTTGAATCATCACAATAGACTCCCTGATATTTTGTACCCCTGGGCTATTTTGTAACTCCATTATACTATGTTATACTGGCACATCCAATGAAACAAATGAGACTATTTCTCCTCGCAAAGACCAGCCTCAACTATCTTAGAAACTTAGAAATTTTTGTTGAATTCAGTAGGTGCTATTATTAAAAAAAAAATACATTTCACGAGTAAGATTATTTTAGGTGCCATCCAAAATGAATCATGTAATAAATCAGCCTATACAATTTATTTATTTATTATTTTAAAGATTTTATGTATTTAATTTTTAGAGAGGGGGAGGGAGAGAAACATCAATGTATGGTTACCTCTTGTGAACCCCCTACTGGGGACCTGGCCCAGAACCCAGGTGTGTGTCCTAGACTGGGAATCAAACCAGCGAACCTTTGTTTCACAGGCTGGAGCTCAATCCACTGAGACATACCAGCCAGGGTCAGACTATGCAATTTACACAGCTCAGAACAAAGTGATTAAATGTTCTGAATTTAGTGACCCATGACTATTGCTTCTTTATGACCCATAATTTTATAGAGAACTCTCAGCACCTATGGCCAAGAAGTGATAGCCCTGTATCACCTGACCCTACTCCCATGCATGGCTAACAGAAGGCTAGCCAAGGATGGTTTCCTGCTCTGTGCTGTGTCCGCCATATTTTCCCTGCTGGGAATTGGGACTTAGAACATAGACTATCTGTACTGAGCTGGAGGTCAGCAGTAAAAGATGCCCTTTAGAAAGAAAGAGAATAAAAGTTTGAATCAGATTTCAAAAACAAATAAATTTAAAAAAGACACAACAAATCTTCAAGTCCTAGGAAACAAAAGACAGTCACATTTATTGAGATGTTTCCAATTTCTGGTTTCAATCTCTTCTAAGACTTTGTGATACATCCTGAATTTGAGTTTCTAAAAATTTGTGAGTTTCTTGGTGAGCTTTCTTATTTAAAATAGTACAAACAGGATTCTATTTTTCCCAACCAAATAGTCCCCAATTAATGTCCCTGGGGATTTTGCAGTCTGATATTTTTGTACTTTCACTCATGTGGATCGGTATCTTCAACACAATCTAAATCTTGGTAGAAATTAAATACATATTAATTAATTGATATTTGCCTTTTTAAAATCTGTCTTTTCAAAATTTAATTTAAAGCCATTTTTCTAAACAGAGAGGGAGAGAGAGAGAGAGAAAAGAGAGAGACCATCTTATCAACCAAGCTAGAATTATCTCCCTTTTGTCCGTCGTCCCCAGTTCTATGTACCTCCACTAAGGCACTGGTATCAGTCTTCGTACTCCCCAAAGGCAGAGCAGAGTACCTTGTGCAGGCTCCCTCATAGAGAAGACACTGTGAATGTTTACGTAGTTGGAAGTCAAAGAAGAAATGCAATTGGAATACATGCATTTAGAATAATACAAGAACAACAACAAAGCTTAACTCTTAGGTTGTATGTGAAAAACTTACGCCAACTTCTAGTGCAAAGGCCCCCTCATTCTCAGCTCAACTCCACATTGAAGGGAAGGGTAACAGACTTCCCGATCAGAAAAGAGAATTAATGTGATTAATTTTCAAATAAGCAGGAGATGGTTTTCTCTCTCTAAGAAATACAGTTTCGTTATCACTTAAATTATTTGCTTTAGAGATTTAAAGTATCTCTGGAATTAAGTTTAAAAATGAAGAAAATTAATTCTCTATCAGCAAAAATAGTTTGAGATCAACACTATCCCATACTAGCCATATGTACTATGATGTGTAGCTTAATTTTTCTTAATACATATAACACCTAGCACATAACGATCCTTTTGAGGGGCTACTTAGCATAGTGCCTGCCTAACAAAAATCATAACTCTAAAAATAAATGTTACCTCTCTTTCAATTTTTCTCATAAAATTATTATCCCTGAATAATTTTAATGAGTATGTTTTGTTACTATCCTTTCCCCCACCCAAAGGAAACAATAATATTTAACTTGTTCTTAGTATTTCTTCAGTTTACTATATTATTCAGAGGGTAGAATTCTAATGTCAATTGAGAATTTTCTGCTCACATACCTATTCATAACTACGTTGAGACCACTGTGACCAATAAAATTACCTACCATATATCACTTTCACTTTCTCTCTCCCCGCTCTGTCTCCCCCTCTCTCTCTCCCTGTCTCTCTCCCTTCTCCCTGTCTCTCCCACACATACACACATTCTCAGAAAACTGCAGTAAGAACAGGGCCAGTGAAGTGTCTGTCTTCATGCAAAATTGGTTGTAATGGAGCCCTTATGGAAGTTTTGAGAAAAATGCGTTCAACAATGCTGAGTGTATCACTTGGGAAGCGTACACTGTCTACCAATGGTCACTGTCCCAGGGGACACTGGGCTGAACAATTTCTTCAAGTTCAGCATGGTTTCTAACACATAACAGCATTTGATCAAGTGAATGCATAGTTTTGAATAACTCTACGTACACTTTCAGATAAGTGAATGATATTGAAAAATGAATGACTACACGTATGACAAGATGAATTAACTTAAGCACCCACTTTATGCCAAAAACCTGTATTTATCCGAAGTACCTGTCTCAGAGTGCATATAGTTCATGTTTAGTAATCTACATGGATGGTCATTAGAAAAAATATTTCAGTAAGAACAAATTTAGTTTATTGGTTGGAGCAAAATAAGTGAAGCATTATATAAAGAAATTTATGAGGGAGTGAATATGTTAATGGAAAAATCAAGATTAGAGTACACTAAATGAGAATTTAGACTTTACAAAATGGATTCTGTGAAAGTGTTTATCTATGCTGTTATTAAGCAAATGTGGTTTACTGAACCCTTTTTTCCCTCTATTAAATATGTAGCATTTTCATATTCTCAGACTTTTAAGAATATTGGCAGGCTTATTTCAAGTTATTAAGTGTCAGAAAAGTGTCCATGACCAACATGAGAAAACAGACTCTTCATGCTTTTCAATGTTCAAAACATATTCAAATGTAGAACTCCAATAATTTAATTGCAATAACAAACTCAGTGATGTGTGTTTATCTTGCTTTTACACGCAGGGATTTACTAGAAATCACCTTATGGAAAAGTAGTTCTATGTGCTAAAGCCCAAATTCAATGGAGCACTACACATAAAAGTTATTAAAATCAAATGATTCTTTTAAACTTTAAATTTAAACTCAAGAGCGAGATAATCCAAAAGGAAGTTAAGGAAAACGTCCTTTTGGGAAAGAGTCAAACTACTGCCTTTGGAGAAAAAAAATGTTAAGTGTTAGGATACTTCTTCCAAACCAAAGGAAATTCCACATTTCAGTAGAAAGAATTATATTTGTTCATATGTGTTGCAATTGCACATATAAATTTATTATTAAAAATTAATTTTAAAGACATTATACTGTACCTAACTAGAAGGAGAAATTCAGGAGAAGGAGAAATTCATTTCCTTATATTTTACATTTGTAACATTACCAATCTCAACTTTTAATTTAGCCTTTAATATATACTTTCCACAATTTGTTCTCCACAACCTTATCACCTTAGCAATTAACAGAGAATAGAACACAAAATATAATTTAATATTATTTTTTAATATATTAAAATTGCATTTTTGCATATCTATCATATATTTATACATACACATATATAGAGCATTTGACATGATAATATCTTATGTCACTAAATAAACTCTTCCTCTCTCTCTGAAGTCAATAAATAAAAATTATAAAAAGGAGTACACTTAAACTATTTCTTTTGCTATAGAGAAACTAAGAAATTTCCAAATCAAATAATGGTTAATTGAATAAAAAAGTGGTCATAGAGAATGGAATAAATGAAATTATCAAATTTAATTTCTAAAGTTTTTAATAACCTGAAAACATGATCTTTATTAAGTTAAATGAAAACCACACATTATACATGGTATTGTATATATCTAAACGGTGAATATACTAACTTATACTAACTATATTTTCATTATGCAGGTAAAATCTGTCGGTCAGTATCCCTGCTAATCAAGCCGGTATACAATGAAACAACAGTGAGTTACACTCCCCACACATTCGATGGAAATAAGGTTAAGCCACTGGAAGCAGCAGCTGCCATTCAGGTTGTGGGGAGTGCGATCCTGCACATTGCCAGTAAAAGTGCTGTGTCCCTTTCAGAGAGCAGCTCGTCAATAACTAGGCAAGTTAACGGTATGCTGTTTTCTCCAGCAACTCCACATACAAGAACATATCATAGAAGGAGGGACATGTGCCAAAATGCTTATTGTGCTATCAAAATGTTTTAAAATGAAAATTAATCATTCATATATAAGCAAATGGTTTGTTCTCACAACACAGTATTTGTTAAAAATGAATAAACTAGGTTTATAGGTAATGACATGGAGATATTGCAAAGAATTAATATTGAATAAAAACAAATTATAATATATATGTATGATATTTATGTAATTTTTAATCCTCACCTGAGGATATTTTTATTGATTTGAGAGAGAGAGAGCAACAGCAATGTGAGAGAGAAACAATGATCAGTTTCTTCCTGTACACACCCTGATAAGGGACTGAACCCCCAGCCTAGGTATGTGCCCTGACCAAGGATCAAACCTGCAACCTTTTGCTGTATGGGATGGTGCTGCAACCAACTAAGCCACCCGGCCAGGGTTTATGTAATTTTAAGATAGACAGCCCTGGCTGGTATGGCTCAGTGGATTGAGCACTGGCCTGTGAACCAAAGGGTCACAGGTTCGATTCCTAGTCAGGGCACATGCCTGGGTTGTGGGCCAGATTCCCAGTAGGGGCCTGGGAGAGGCAACCACACATTGATGTTTCTCCCTCTCTTTCTCCTTGCCTGTCCCTCTGTCTAAAAATAAATAAATAAAATCCTTTTTTAAAATTAAAAAAAAGATACACAAAACACCATTTACCTACAAGTGTGTGCATGTGTATAAAATATAACTATAAATGTATGAGAATGATAGACACTAACTTTATAATATTCATCACCTCTAGGAAAAAAAGAATGAGGAACTAGTATGAGAAGGGGCTTAGCAATAGCTCTAACATGTTTTAGCTCATAAATAAGAACGTCTAAAGAAAATATCAACATGTGAATGATATAGTCCCCACTTGTGCAAGAGGGATACGTTCCAAGCCCCTCAGTAGATGTATGGAACTGAATAATACCAAACCTACAAACACTATGCTCTTCATTATATGTGTGTGTGTGATTATAAAACTATGATAAAGTGTAATTTATAGATTAGGCACAGTAAGAAATTAATAGCAATAATCATAAAATATAACCGTAACAACAATACCCTACAAAAATGTTTTGTGTATGGCTTTGGAGCCATTATTAAGTAAAATAAGGGTTAGTTGAACACAAGTACTGTGACACCTCCATAGTCTCTCTGAAAACTGAGAAGACGACTAAGTGACTCACGGAAAGGGAGTGTACACAGTGTGGGTAGACTGGATAGAGGGATGGGTCAGGTCCTGGGCCGGCGGACTCAAGATTTTTTCGCACTACCTAGAACAGCTCACAATTTAAAACATAACTTGTTTATTTCTGGAATTTTCACTTAATAATTTTGGACTGTGGTTGACCATGAGTAACTGAAACCTCAGAACGTGAAACCACTCCAACATTTGATGTTTGTTGATTTGTTTATGATGGCCATTCTCACCAGTGTGAAGTGGTATCTCATTGTGGTTTTATTTGCATCTCTCTGATGGCTAGCAACACTGAGCCTCTTTTCATATGTCTCTGGGCCCTCTATATGTCCTCGGAGAAGTGTCTGTTCAAGTCCTTTGCTCATTTTTTAATTGGGTTGTTTGTCTTCTTAGAGTGGAGTTGTGTGAGTTCTTTATATATTTTGGAGATCAAACCCTTGTCTGAGGTATCATTGGCAAATATATTTTCCCATATGGTTGGTTCCCTTTCATTTTAATACTATTTTCTTTAGCCATGCAGAAGCTTTTTATTTTGATGAGATCCCATTAGTTTATTCTTTCCTTTATGTCCCTTGCTCTAGGGGACATATCAGTGAAAATATTGCTGCCTGGGATATCTGAGATTTTCCTGCCTATGTTCTCCTCTAGGACTTTAATGGTGTCACAACTTATATTTAAATCTTTTATCCACCTTGAATTTATTTTTGTGTATGGTGTAAGTTGGTGCTCGAGTTTCATTTTTTTGCATGTAGCTGTCCAGCTCTCCCAACACCATTTGTTGAAGAGGGTATCTTTGCTCCATTTTATGCTTCTGCCCACTTTGTTGAATATTAATTGACCATAGAGACTTAAGAGGTTGTGGAGAAAAGGGAACCCTAGTACACTGTTGGTGGGAATGCAGACTGGTGCAACCACTATGGAAAACAGTATGGAATTTCTTCAGAAAACTGAAAATGGAACTGCCTTTTGGCCCAGCAATTCCACTTCTGGGATTATATCCTAAGAACCCTGGAACATCAATCCAAAAGAACCTATGCACCTCAATGTTCATAGCAGCACAATTTACCATAGCCAAGTGCTGGAAGCAATCTAAGTGCCCATCAGTAAATGAATGGATCAAAAAACTGGGTACATTTACACAATGGAATACTATGCAGCAGAAAGAAAGACGGAGCTCCTACCCTTCCTGACAGCATGGATGGAACTAGAGAGCATTATGCTAAGTGAAATAAGCCAGGCAGTGAAAGACAAATACCATATGATCTCACCATTAACAGGAACCTAATCAACAAAATGGACAAGCAAGCAAAGTATAGCCAAAGACATTGAAATTGAGAACAGGCTGACAGTGATCAGAGGGGAGAGGGGAGAGGATAATGGGGGAAAAGGGTGAAGGGTTTATAGGAACAATTATAAAGGACACATGGACAATAATAAGGGGGGTGGAAATGAAGGAGGGATGTAGGGAGGGTTAGGGTGGTGGAGAAGGGTGGGATGGAAAGGCAGAAAACTGTACTTGAACAACAGTAAAAAAAAAAAGAAAAAAATTAAAAAATAAAAAGGAAGCGAAACCATGGGCAAGGGGTTACATACAGTTATAAGCACGTTATGCACAGTTATAAGCTCCTCTGATGCTAAAGCAACAGCAGACTATTTTTGAAAGGGAAGGCCATTACAGCGGTATGCTGGGTATGACTCTGCAGGTCCCCAGGGCCAGTCACCCTCCAAGCCCCCTGCCCTTTGTGGTACGCAGCACGCTTTCTGGAGTGGGCTGCCGTCATGACGCTGATGTGTCTGGGATGTATTGAGATTTATTCCAAATACTGGTTTGTTAAAAATATTTTCTTGTGTTTTACAAATTGAATATAGTATTTTTCTCTATTGACCAAAAACATTATAATAAAAATAAAAGTATATGACATAAAATTTTGATATTGAAACCCAGGACACATTCTACTGAGAAAACATTAGTAGGAAAGGTGTTCCATAGGTCCACACCTTCAATATTGTTTTTGGACACTTAGATTGTTCCTATTAATTTATTGTGGTCAACAATATCTTAGTGGATATATCTGAGGGTAGCTTATCCTGTATTTTGAATTATTTGTTTAGTATTCCTCAAAGAGGTATTATTGTACCTGTATGTATAAAACATTCTTATACTTTAAAAAAAGTCTAAATTTCTTTCCCTAAGCTTGTATAATGAGATATCCTGTGGAGCCTGGCAGGAAAAACTGCCAATTTCAAGGTCATAAGCATCTTCTGCCATCTAAAAAGAAGATTGGAATTTACCTCTTAAGCTAACAGCTTCTTTAGATGGGGAGAATCGCTTTATCAGGTCATTTAATCAAGAAGCTTTAAAGTAAATACCCTTTATTGTCCTTGGAAAGGATCTGAGTGGTTTGAAAGTAAACCAAATGGAGAATTTGTAAATGATCATGTTAAAAGTTCTGCTTGGTTAAAAAAAAGGCGGAAGGGGGTAAAAATTCATCAGATAATTAAGACTCCTCAGGTTTTATATAAAACAAATATTTGATGTTAATGTTGTTAATCGAGGTTTGAGCTGTTCCATGCCTGAAAGTTTTTGCTTATTTTAAAAGAATGAGATAAGGCCTGACAGGAGATTGGATGGGGTCTAGACCATTGCAGGCAGGATGGGTTGGGCTGGTCTTCTTCCCTTACACAGAAGAAATCGGCTGTGAAGGGCATGGGGCCACTCCTGTGCGTGAACACGTGACAGGATTTATCACTGCATATTCGTATTACTGAGAACCCCACTTTCTAGAGCACAGCTGTACTTTCTAATTGTCCACAGTAGATCAACAGGTAAGACATCTTTTTGAGTAGAAGACAATGTTTATCCTGAAAAGACTATGTGTTTTCTGCCCACCTGTTCCTTTTTATTTCTTTTTAATATTTTTTATGCTGAGATAGAACAATCTTCTTTTTAAATTAAATTTATTTGGGGTGACATTGGTTAATAAGGTCATATAGGTTTCTAGTATACATTTCTATAGAACATGATCTGTATATTGCATTGTGTTGTTGGGTCCTGGATTGGGCAGGGTGGGTTCAAGTTACTTTGGGGAGAGAGAGGAAATAAAAGAAAATTCTTCTTTCTTTGGGTTCAGAAGGTGAATATATTCTGAGGTCCAAGGCAATGTCATCTTTAGATCTGCAATTAATACCTAAATGTGCAACAGCATTATCAGAGTGGAAAAATCTGCAAAATCATGACAAATTTATTTTGGTAACCTAAAAATAAAATGCAAAAGTGAGAGGCAACGGGTGTTTATGTAGGACCCAAAAGAATTGGAAATCTGGTAAGCACTGACTTAGACAGGAACTCAAATAGTGTTCCGTTTAGGAGGTGAAGGCAGAGGGTAGTTATGAAAAAGGCAAGGAGAATAATTAAAGAAGGAATTTCTATTGGCATTAATAAGACAAGGAAGAAGTTTCTAAAGGTTTAAATAAGCTAAGTCATTCTTTAGGGGTACGTGGTGGGTCTAATTCTAAAGAATGTCTTTAATTTTCAGCGAGTGGCAAGATGTTGGCTTTCCTGTCCGCTCTGCAAACAGTGGCTGGGAATGCAACGTTGCCTTGGCCCAGCCATTTTGCTCAGCTCCAACACTGCAAAGGTTTGAGGAGTAGGATGTGCGAGGCAGTTCCTCTGGGCTGGAGGCTTTGTTTCCATTCTGCGGTGGCTCCATTCATATTATTTTTCACACCTTTCACATCATAGAGTAAGGTTTTCATATAAGGTTATGATTGTATCATTTTACATTAATATCACTGGTGTATTAGGGTACTCATTTTCCTTTCCAGATGGCTTCTTTTTATTTAAAACAAAAAATACCCTATTCAGTTTCAGAGCCTAGACCTATTGCCCATTAATTAGTATGAGAAAAATTATACACTATTTCTCACAAAGAGAAAATCCATAGTATAGAATAACACTTGATTATAACTAAACATTAGAATATTGATAAACTATAGCTCTCAAACTATATAGGACTCAAATTAATCCACGGATCCCTGAGAGCTTTTTTTAAAAATTATACTATTTTAAACGCTCTACAGTTCACACAGGAGTCATATGGCTCTAGTTAGCAGTGACTGTAAATGTGTCTCCAGAGTCCCATTATTCTAGTATCACTATTTTAGAACACACAAAATGATGATTGATATCCATGGTGAAAAAAATCTCTGTATGGTAGGGTCATACATATTAACACTAAGTTATGTAGAAAATTAACATTCAATAAAAGTCCAAAATATCATGTCAATGCATTTCTTGATGAAGAAAGAAAGTAATTTTTCCTCAAAAACACAATATATTTCTTGTGAATGTCTGCTTTTAGGAACAAATAATCAGAGTGGGAGTCCTGTAACAAGGTATTTGATGATAGATGAAAACACAGCCAAAAGATAGTGAGTGTATTTTTCAATGAACCTCTCTCCAAAGCAGGCGTGCCATGCGGTAATGAGAAGCGTTCCTGGACTCCACTCTATGCAGGGCCATCTTTGGAGTAATGTATCATCTAAGCACCTTTTTCTGATGATGTATTACTCAAATGCATCATCAGCCAGATTGGTGTTTCTAATGATTTATAAGTCCACTAAATCATTAGAGTGAGGCACAGCAATAATTTAGTATTCATAGATGTTTCCCGATGGACAATAAGGATTCAGGAGTAAATTTTAGGGATATGCAGTGCAAAATCAGACAAAAGAGGAAATACCAGTATGCTGAACATCACTCCACTTATTAAGTAAGCATATACCGTATTATCTTTGTTTAGTCAGTAGTAGTAAGCGACTAATGTATTCTTTGGTTCCATCATTCTTTTGTTTGAGTCAGTAAATATAGAATAATATTTTCAGGGCTAATGATTTCAATAATTAAAAACAAACCTGAACGATTGTTATCTAAGAACTACAGTTAAAAATAAAAGAAGCAGAGCCTACAATTTCCCATGTTTCTACACTTAGAGAGAATGGCCATAACAGGCAATCTTAGATTTTAAAAATTATATAGTCTTACTGTAGCATTACTTATACATTGGAGAGAAAACTAGTTGGCTGTGTTTTTAAGGTATCAGTTTTAAATGAGTTGGGTATGTTGACTTTTAAAAATACATTTTTTGACTTATTTACAATATAAAAGTTTTAATTTTATTTTTCAATTACAGTTTATTTTCAGTTTCAGGTATATAGCAGAGTGGTTAAATAATCATATACTTTACAAACATGTTTGTTTAAAAACCACACATATAATATTATGATTTTATCTCAGCTAATAACAGAAACATTAGGTCTTCAGTTGTAAAATGATGTCATATCCCTGATATCACATTTGGTAAGAAACCAATTTCAACTTCCAGCCATAAAGAGGAATCGTACAAGCATACTCGTTTCCTTTGAATTATCTGATGCAAAAGAAAAGTCAAACCTCGAAACAAGTGAACACTTTTTCTACTTTTAAAGGAACTCACACAATCAAAATATGCTAATAGTAAAACAAAATTCAAGGAAGACAGAAATACACAGATAAGTCAAGCTTCCCTTTCAACCCTCAATCTTATTTATTTGCTTAAAGTAACCCCAATAAACAGTTTTGTATGTATCTTTGTAGATTGATGCATATGATGTATATTTATATACATTTTAATAATTTATTTATATTTTAATAATTTGGGGGCTGATATGACTATTCAAAATCATACAGCCAATAGCACTGGTTTTGTTTGTAAAAAGAGAAGCAAATTCTTAGCAGAGCATAAAAGAAGAGTTGGAGTTCAGTACTTAAGGGAGGGCTGAATGTTTGGAATAGACGTTGCAAGAAATGGGATGTCAAAATGCAGACATGAAATAAAAGACAATCCCAATGAACTTCATGACTAAATAACATCCCTAAGTAGTTAAATTCCTTGCATCAAAACCTAATTATAAATGCCCATTCTGCCACTTGCAATTCTAGTTTCTTTTTGTCCTTTTATGAAGCTGAAATCAAATATGCAATATGATATTTGTGATAACTTGGCCTCTAAAAGTTAGACAATAAAACCTTCAGATAGTTGACACTGAGTTATGTAATTAGTGTCAGTAAAACTTCAAATATACACAATTTACACTAGATGATATTTGTTAAGAGATAATTTTTGGAAAAAAAGGCAAAATCATAACTTTCATGTATATAAAATGATACATATTGAAAATTGTATTTAACTTACATGGGAACCTGGCAGATGTTACAAATTGTTCAAAAAAGAGTTCAAAAAGCAGAAATATTTGTAGATCAGGATATTGAAATAAATATGCAAACAGAGGGAAACTAGCTTTTCCCCAGGGTGTAAGGAACATAGCTGAGCCTCTGCCAAACAGGACAGAATTTGTATTTCTCTCAATTACATACAAAGGGTATTAAAATTTCTCAAAGACAATGAAAGACTAATGTCAGAAAACTTGAACTGGTATTCTGCAGAGAGTGCATATACATACATTTTTTAAAAACCCTTTTTTTCTGCATATATATATAGAGAGAGATCCTAATAAGTTACTTTTTAAATGAAATGTTAGGACGTTGCAACCAGGTTTTTTAGTATATCCATCTGCCAAAATGTTGAAAATAGTTCTAATGTTGTTTGTTCATGTGACTTCCAAAGAACATTCATGGGTGGGTTCTAACCCTATCAGAATAATTGTCATTTTTCTTCTGCTGATAACACTGTGGATATTGGTGGTGCAATTTCTATAGAATCCTGTTGTTAATCTTATTAATGCCCATATAATAGACCTAAACTGAAATGTTTAAGCATACAATGGTATATCAAAATGTTAATTATTCAACCAGAATCAACATGTATTCTTGTTATATGAATAGCATTCTAAAGTGAAAAAAAAAGATGACTTGCAGGAGCTTTTCAGTTTTCTATAGTCTCATTCATTTATTTTTGCTTTTACTTTCCTTGTCTTTGAGGTCAAATTCATTAAATCCTCTCAAAGACCAAGTTTTATAAGTTTGGTACCTATGATTTATTCTATGCACTTTATTGTTTTGGGTCTTACATTTAGCTCTTTGATCTATTTTGGGTTAATTTTTGTTTATGGGGACAAACGTAGTCTAGTTTCATGTTTTGCATGTGGCTTTCCAATTTTCCTAGCACCGTTTACTGAAGAGGCTTTTTTTTCTCCATTTCATGTTTTTGGCTCCTTTGTCAACAGGACAAAAGACAACCAACCAAATGGGAGAAGATATTTATAAACAACAGCTCTAACAAGGGATTGATATCCAAAATATATAAAGAACTCATACACTCTAACAGCAAACAAAGAGTCCAATTAAAAAATGGGCAGGGGACCTAAAAGACACTTCTCCCAAGAATACATACAAATGGCCAATAGATATATGCAAAGATAACTTTGTATATATCAGCTTCACTAGCTGTTAGGGAAATGCAAATCAGAACTACAATGAGACCACCTCACCCATGTTAAAATGGCTATTATCAACAATTCAAGGGTTAAATGTTAGAGAGGTTGCGGAGAAAAGGGAACCCGCATTCACTGCTGGTGGGAATGTAAACTGGTAAAATCACTGTGGAAAACAGTATGACGTTTCCTCAAGAAATTAAAAGGAGAGTTGCCATATGACCCTGAAATACCTCTTCTGGGTATCTACCCCCAAAATTTGAAAACTTTTATTTGCAAAGATAGGTGCAGCCATGTTCACAGCAGCATTATTCACAGTGGCCAAGACATGGAGACAAGCAAAGTGTCCATTGGGGAAAGAAGACGTGCTGCATGTATTCAAAAAATACTACTGAGCAATAAGAAAAGATGAAAAACTGCCATTTGTGACAATATGGATTGATCTTGAGACTATCAAGCGAAGAAAATAAGTCGGACAGAAAAAGTCAGGAACCACATGATTTCACTCACATGCAGGATGTAAAACTGACAGAAACAAATCAACCAGCAATACGAACAAACAAAGACTCACAGACAGACAATGGTATGGTGGTTGCCAGAGGGAAAGAGGTGCGGAGATAATAAGGAGGAAGGGGGTCAAATATATGGCGATGGAAGAAGGTTTGACTTTGGGTGGTGGGCACAAATGCAATATACAGGTGATGAAACATAGAATTCTACACTTGGAAACTGTATAATTTTATTAATCAATATCACCCCAATATATTTAATGAAAAAAAGATGCCTTGGAGAGTTAAACATAATGACATTAAAATAATTAAAGTTTAAAATCTAATTTAAAGCAAGTCTTTGAAAGACACTAAAAGGAACATTGTAATAAATTATTTTTCATAACTATCAAGAGCAGAAAAAAATCAGTTTATTTTTCCTATGAAAATGCACTTTAGAATATATACATGTGCCAACATTAATTTTTAAAATGCTAACTGATATAAAAAGGGCCCAGAGATATATGAAAAGATGCTCAGCATCACTAGCCATCAGAGAGATGTAAACTAAAACCACAATGAGGTACCACCTCATACCAGTTAGGTGGCCAACATAAACAAATCAACAAACAAATGTTGGAGAGGATGCAGAGAAAAGGGAACCTTAGTACATTGTTGGTGGGAACTCAGACTGGTGCGGCCACTGTGGAAGACAGTATGGAATTTCCTCAGAAAACTAAAAATGGAACTGCCTTTTGACCCAGCTATTCCGCTGCTGGGATTATACCCTAAGAACCCTGGAACACCAATCCAAAAGAACCTATGCACCCCAATGTTCATAGCAGCACAATTTACATAGCCAAGTACTGGAAGCAACCTAAGTACCCATCAGCAAATGAGTGGACCAAAAAACTATGGTACATTTACACAATGAATTCTAAGCAGCGGAGAGAAAAAAGGAGCTTATACCCTTTGCAACAGCATGGATGGAACTGGAGAGCATTATGCTAAGTGAAATAAGCCAGGTGGTGAGGGACAAATACCATATGATCTCAACTTTAACTGGAACATAATGAACAAAAGAAAAAAGAAAACAGTATAACCAGAGACATTGAAGTTAAGAACAATCTAACAATAGCCAGAGGGGAGTGGGGAAGGGATAGTGGGGAAAAGGGTTTTCAGGAACTACTATAAAAGGGCACATGGACAAAACCAAGGGGGAGGGGGAAGCAGGGGAGTGGGTGGGTTTGGCTGGGGTGGGGTGGAGGGGTGGGGAGAAAATGCAGACAACTGTAATTGAACAACAATAAAATAATTTAAAAATTGAAAAAAATGCTGACAGAAGGGAATTATTGCTATCCTTTCCCTGCTTTAAAGAGAACAGGTTCTCATTTATCCAAGGTGGCCTAAAAGTAAACAGAAAGTGGGCTAGAAAATTAGAACCACTTTGGAAATTGTACAAATATTGCAAAGACCTATATCGGAATATTCAGATTCAAAAGATCAGTAACAAGGCTTAGGAATGTGAATCTTTACAACATTTTTCAGGTGATTTTAATATATGTCTACATGTGTAATCTTTCCAAAGATATCCTCAACCCTTTTTTTTTCTAACTTATTATGCAATTAACCTCTTGTATCATTAGAATTAAATAATTCTGTGCAATATAGCTTTATGGGAACAGTGACGTGGAAAAGGCAAAATGTGTTAGTAATTAGTAGATTTTCAGGTTTCAGAAACCCATTACAATCCAAGATTCAATATTTATGATCCTGGGATAGAAGGTAAGGGTGTCTTTAGTCAGATGCCTTCTTCTGTTCTGGGCGTGAGTTATCTAAAAACCTGTGCACAGTCAGTCCCATGAGACCCTGGCAACTGCCTTGGACTATTCGCAGCCTGGCTCTGCCTTGCTATATTCTGTTTTTACAACGTTCCTATATTATTCATTAGCTTTGGCAGGTCACAATAATTTGTTTTGCTATTCATAGCCCCTCAGGATTTGTTCACCTACTTTGCTGATAATGAACTGGTTTGTTTCTGTTTTACCAATAGCTTATCAGCCTCCTGCATTTGAAATGTCTGTCAACATTCCCCCTTAAGAACTATTTTCCTTTGTTCCAAATGTTATCTTTTTTAAAAATATGCGTCCACTATTATCATCACCATTTGATGAAAAAGTCATTGTGATATATAAGAATTTTCTACCTCTAGTTGTACTCAGTATCTTCTTTCAAAATATAGCAAGTGAATTATTGACCTGAGAAAGTCAATGCTTAACTATAGATATTTCATTGTTATATATATCTAGGACAACAAAATTATTAAAGAAAACTAATTTTTTTAAGTTGGTGAATTTGGAAGTGTTTCTACTGCCCCATTGTTGGTCAGACTCCCTTAAAAGATGAAAAATAAAATAAGGCCAGAAAGACAGCAAAATTGAAAGAGAATGAGCAGCTCTGGCAATAATAGATATGCAGTTTGTGAAAATAGGTTATGTTGGTTATGTTTATTATTAATATTAAATCTGCAATTCAAAATAAATGGGCACAATTTAAAATAATTATTGAGCACAATTACATATACATAGAAAATGTTACTGTTTCCAATCATCTCAGACTGGAGGGTAGTGAAGTTAACATTAAAATAAGAACATCAAAATAAAGTTAACATTAGAATAAGGCCACATAGCAATTGTGAATAACCTGGACTCAGATGAGATTCGATAAATTGTTACTTCTTCCAGAGTAATACTTAACTGAAATTTTCCCTAGAAATGCAAGAATTTTTTGGTAAAAACTGAAATCTTAATGAAAGATAGAACTTTGTGCCTAGAATGGCTCTTCTGGCTCTGAATTTAGGACCCTTCTGCACTTGGAAGCCAAGCAGGTCCGGAAGAGGCTAAGACAGATTTGAGTTTGAATAGTGATTCTAAGAGAAGTCAAGGTACTACCTAATCTCAGATTCCTCATATATAAAATGGTAAGATATAGATTTCCTAACTCAAAGAAGGAAGAAATGAGCTAGTTCATGTAAACACCTTAGCTCAAAGCCTGGATCACTTTATGGTAACTATCATTATTTCTTAATACACTCCTCCTTTTCCTTTGCTGGAACTTTTCCTAAACAAGCAAACACACAAACAAACAAATATAAGTGTCGAGAATTTAGCTCAGCTACTCCATGTTATTGCTGCTTCAGTCTCCATTTTTTTAACAGCCTTGGTGATAAACAGTGGCCCCTACTTCACAGGGTCTTCCCCTTGTTCTCCCCTTAGATAAGACTCCCATGAAGCTTATTAAAAACACTTTCTGGTTTGAATTGACTAATTCAGCCTTAACCTGAGAATTGCAAAGCATGCCATCCATGATCTCTAATAACCATGTGCCTCTCTCTGCTGACACTGGCCTTGACCTCTTTGTGTAATCCCTTGAGGCACTTAGGATCTGTGAGTGATAAACTTCCCTATCTCAGTTTCTTTTGTGGTCTTTTGTTGAACCACAGGGGCTCACTATTGGGCTCCCCAGGACTCTAGTTAATAAAGTTAACTTAACAAAATTATAACACTAACATACAAATAAACAAAACAAAAAACCCACTTTGCTGGAAGAACCCTCTGAGCAGCCCTATTTGTGAGATTATACTGACCACATGCCCACCTTACATGGCCTGGAAAGTCCAGGCCATTTATATTTAGTTTTATGTATTTTGTATTTAAAAATTAGTAGCTCCCACCCTGACTGGTGTGGCTCAGTTGGTTGGGTGTTGTTCTGCAAGAAGAAAGGTTGCAGGTTTGATTCCCTGTTAGGGAACTTGCCTGGGTTGCAGGTTCAGTCCTGGCTGGAGCACATGTGAGAGGCAACCAACCAATGTTTCTCTCTCACAAGGATTATTCATGCTTTTTACCTTGAGCCTTTGAGTTGTTATACAGCCTGGCATCTAGTTATGTATTCCTTAAACATATGCTGAGTAAATGATTAATAGTAATGGAAATGCTATCTTCTCTGTCCAGCTTCACAGGTTTCCTAGGACTTCAAAGAGGAAAGGCATGAAGTTATTTGGAAAATGCATACTGCACATTCATAGTTTTATACATATTTTTTTATTTACAAAATAAAAAATCTACAATGAGTATAATCAATTAGCCATCCATTTGATTGGCTTCCTTTTTGGCATATCTATACTTCACCGAAAATTAAAGATTTTAGAAGCTATTTTTAAAAAACCCGTATTAACCAATTCATATACACTACATAATAGTATTAAATTTCAAAAAAGGCAGCGGGGTTTGCCATGACAAACCTGCTTTCACATCTATCCAGAATCACAAGTCTCCTCCGATACTAAGGCATAGACCACGTAGTGGGAATCCTGACATGCTGACAACTCATTTCTATTAATTTAATAGTTGAATGAACAACAGTTTAGAAATCAATGGATACTTCCTCCCTTGTATTTTAAACAAGTGTTGGATGTGGAGTTAAAATAGAGTTTCAGTGGCAATACAAATAGTCTAAGGGAACTATCTTGTTGTCTAAAGCCTTGGTCACAGCTGGGCAGAAACTTCAGGTGCTTATTACCTGATAAATCAGAGCACTCAGTAGGTAGCAGAAAAATACTATTTGAGTTTATACCTGGATTTTATGAATGTTTCAATAAAGTCCTATTCAGATAAAAAGAAACTGCCTTTGAGGACAATCCAAATGGAATGTAGTTATTCACAAAATAAATAGATCAAAAATAGCCTTCCAATATGCTAATATCTACTAAAAATGAAAAAAAATCTCTTCACTAACAGTGAACATGTACATTTCCTAAAAATAAACTTGAGGATGTTATAACACTTTTTAAAATGTCTTCCAATAATATCTGTAAAAATGGAAAGATGCATTATGATGATGAAGACTTTCAAGTTGTTTGAATTCCAATTAGTCCTAAACTGGTTTATAATTTTTATCCTTGAATTACAATATTCATCAAAATATCAAGGTAAGTTTTTGACATGACTAAATAATGTTTAATTTTATTTCAAAAGGTAAATAAGCAATAGTAGATAATAAAATATTAAAAATAAAAGCAATGAGAATATAGCTGTATTATATAATATTGAACTATATTAAATTTTCCCCCAAGTAAATGACAGTATCAAAAAAGAAATATCACAATAGAATTGAATATAAAATTCTAAAACTGACATTATTATGAAAAAGCCTTCATATATCTTTACGATATAATTTCAAAGCACTAGAGAAAAAAGAATGATTTAATAAATGGCGTTAGAAAATGAGGTAGGTAAGTTTGGAGCCTTATCTCATGGAATGTAAATAAACTCTAGATGCCCAAATAATGACTTAAGGAAAGAAATGGAAGAAGGAATGAGGAAGGAAGAAAGCGAGGAAGGAAGGGAGGGATGGGGGAAGGGGAGAAAGAAGAATGGACTAAAAGCAAATGTTTATGAGCATGCATATAATACAAAAGAACAAGGAAGGTTAAAAGTCTTTAGCAAATGAGGAGAAAATAAATTCATAGTTCTCTGAACAGTCAAGCTACAATGTATGATACTTGAACCCTATCATGTAATTTCACGGAGTTTATTCTACAATTTTTATCAACTCTATGATTTTTTTTTCCATGAGCATACAAGTGCTTACTGAGTCCAAAGGTGTCAGTAGAGTTATAGGTCTGGAGTTAAAAATATAAGAAATGAGCCTGAAATGTCTTGTCATACCAAACAGCAACAGAGCTCTCAGACTACCATAGGAATTATGACAGCAATGAGTTACAATAAATCATATATACTTTAATTAATATTATAATTGTGATACTAAAGAAAAAAATTAAGTTTTCCTCCCTTTGGTCACTAACAAATAATGCCAGGAAAGCAATTTATTATTTTGAAAACTGATATTATATCATTCTACCTTTCTATTCAAAATCTACCACAGAGTAACAAAATACTCATTCAGAAGTTTCTCTGAATAGAAGTACTCCAACAAATAAATGAAGAAGAAATGGCTAAATTAGAATATTACTCTTTTGGAATGCAAACTGTATTAATAAATCATAGCAGTCGTTACCAATGGCTGTTGACTTTCCCCCAAGAGATGTGCGTTCGGATGCAAGTGCATACCAGCTATGAGGTACTCTTCCCAGTATAACCGCAAGTAGGGAATCAATGCCAGAAGAACATGAACACTACAGCTTGAGGTCACAGTAAAAAAAATCTTAATTATGTAAAATTCTGTACAATAAATGACCTGGTTTTTCCAAAAAACAAATTGTGAGAAAAAAGAAAAGCTATGGAAAAGAAGTTATAGTGTCTTATATGTAATGGATGGAGTTTATTTGGATCCTGAACTGAACAAATAATATAAAACTTATAAAACAATCAGGAAGATTTAAACACTGACTGAATATTCAAATAGTGGATTACTTATTAATTACTGGGTATGATAGTATTTTAGAGATACATACTGAAATATATACAGATGAACTAATAGACATCTGGATTTTGACTTTAAAAATCTAGGCAATTTGGGAAATGAATGTGAGGATTAATTCATGACTTTTCTGAATTGTAAAAGAAAATGTAACTTTTATACATTTATTCATTCATTCATTTATTTCTTCATATTGTAATAGGTTACTCCTTGGAATGTATATTATTTTTTCCCAACTTAAAAATATAAAAAAATAGGTTTGTCCATATTAGATTTGCTTTTATATTTTTCATTCAATGGTTTGTAATTACAGTGAACTGATTGATGTATATCAGACTTAAGGTCACAATTGTCACTAAATTTTCTCTGATATCCGAAGAGGCAAACAAGATGTGAAGAGGCACTGTGTGCCCATGTGCTGACTGATACAAATAATGGAAAACACTTCCTTTATTATAACTTCAGTTCATTGTGGACGTACTCACAAGATGCAGTGTGTAAAGTACAGTGTAGTAGGGAAACAACACACAAACGTGGTAAGAAAGATAGAACTAGGTACTGCCAACGTCAGTACCTTAGAAATAAAAGAAAATATTTGAGAAGTATATTACTAATTAGATAATGTAAGTCTAAAATAAGCACAACTTTTGAAAGAATGCTTCTTTTTAATGTCAAGTAGATGGTATTAGCTTTCTGTTCAGATATGGACTTGAATATAATTAAAACAGTAGAAATTAAATTTGGGTTGTTTTTATATCTAAAAAGCTTATATATTTCCTACCGAGGTTTTGCTCTTTATATGAGAGAAAAAATGTTTTTTAAACCTATGGTAGAATTTTCTTTTGAAACGCAGTATATCTCTCACTTCTAAATTTTTATTATTAGAAACTTAAAATATGCTGAATCAAATCTCCACTAAATTTTTTAAGAATTCTAATATTGATTTATTTATTTTAAAGATTTTATTTATTTGTTTTTAGAGACAGGGGAAGGGAGAGAGAAAGAGAGGGAGAGAAACATTAAGGTATGGTTGCTTCTCACGCATCCCCCACAGAGGATCTTACCTGGCCCACAACCCAGACATGTGCCCTGAGTGGGAATCGAACCAGCAACCCTTTGCTTCGCATTCCACCATTCAATCCACTGAGCCACATAAGCCAGGGCAAGAATTCTAACATTTAAATTTAAAAGTATTTATACAAATTATTTGAATAGTTACTATTAAGTAAATAATAATGGAAACCCCCTTGTGTTTTAATGTGATGGACATATTTTTAAAACACAAATGTTTATGAAATATTTTTTAAAAATGGGAGATAAGAGACTTACTCTTAAACATTGCACTTTCTGTAGTTCTCAGTTTATGATTGCCTTGTATACCAAAAAGGAATTTAATTAAGTAAATCCTATGCCTTTAAGTCTTACTGGGTTCCAGAATTAACTTTGATATTGCATTGTTAATTTTTAATCTGTTACTATATTATAGTGAATCATTTACTGTGTATTGAGAAAAAAGCTTTAGTCAGATAATACTCTTATTATATCTAAACAAAAATTAATCTTTATTAAATAATATGTTTATATAAAACAGGAAAAGAGGATAAAAGAAATGAAGGCTTTTAAAGTCATGTGAATTAAATTAGCATGCAGCTACAAAACCCCAACTACAGATAAGTGACAAATTAGACAGTTAAGATTAATAAAAACATGATCTTGTGTATGATTAACTATAAGGGATGAGTGACTGTTGAGGATATTTTAAGCTATTCTGATTTTTAATATCTCCGAATGCAGTTCCAACCAATAGAAAATAACTCAAACCATTCATAAACTATTTTACATTTTCAGATTTTTATGTTTCTGAAGGTATTCTGCTAAGTAAGAATTAGCTATTTTACTGAGTCCCAAATTGCCATGCATCAATAAAGACAAGACATAAATGTGGTTTTTGTTGAGAAAAAAATTAATGATTATTGATGACAATATATACACAGAACTGAAAACTAATACATGAATCAAATATCCAATGTGTACATAGAATTCAACTAATTTAATAATTGTATCAAATATGTTTTCTTTTTTTATTGATGTTCAGGTACAGTTGTCTCCATTTTTGCATCAAATAATTGTTGTTTTGGTTCCCAGGCTAAGAGATCCATTTAGAGGCTCCCAACAGAAGCCAGCAATAGGAGTGGCTCAAAAAAAAAAAAAAGAAAAGAAAAGAAAAGAAAAGGAAAAAAAGAAAGGAAGACTTAGTTAATCTCATATAAAATGAGTTCTGGGAAAGGTACTCCAGAGTAGGTCTAACACCTTCGCTTTGTCGTCAGAACCCAAGATCCTTTTATTTTTCTGCTCTACTCTCCTCATTACTTGTTTTCTACCTTCAAGTTAGCCTTATGTTCCCACATGCGTGGAGTTGCAGCCATTGTACCTGGACACAAGCAAAGAAGCAGGAGGATGAAAGGAAAAGTACAAAAGGGCTTATGCTAACTGTGCATCCCAGTCTGGGGGACCATTCCTGGAAGTTCCTCTGTGTGCCTTCTGCTTACAAACAAAATATGACATAATTGGCCACTTTTACCTATGACATAGTTTATACAGTCTTTGTACCAGGTATCTCATCATTTTGTTTTGCTATTGTTTTTGGTTTTAATTGAGGAAGAAGAGGGTAATGGCTATGAAGTAGGCAGCTAGTTATTTTTATTTATATATATATATATATATTTTTTTTTTACTCTGAAAAGCACATCATTATTAGATGTACCAACCAAATATCCAAAAGTTCAGAGAGTATGAGTCCCCATTACACTGGCTCTAAAATCTGAATTTTGACCATTATTGTTTTAATTTTTGGCTATTACTATTGGGTGCAACATATCTATGTTTATGCTCAACTACTTATGAAAAGCTGTTGTTAGAAACAAGGGTAGAATGACTACATTTTCTTACTATTTTTACCATTAAAAGGAAGGTGCCCAATATAGTAAATTGTACTAAAGTACATTTTTATTTTTTTTTTAATTTTTAAAAATGTTATAAAGGTCATAGAATTTTTTTTTTTTTGCCATGTATACACAGCCTATAGAATAAATCAGTTAGACTTAGGCTAAATATTTTGCTAATAAATGTGCCTGCAATTGAATTTGGCTATCAATCTGGCTATGCATCAGGAAAATTTCCCTAAAGAAGTGCCCCTTGGGAAAGTTCTCATCCTATTGGCAAGAATGAATTCTATATAAGGAAAGTCAAAGGGACTAGTTCAATATAACGGGGTCATGTGAGGAGTTTGTGCGACAACTGCATCAGTCCCTACTCATGACAGGGCTCAGACCTTTTGTAAACTCAATCCTGCTCCACCCTCGCATCTCCTAGAAAAACTTTCTCCTCATGGTTACTTTCTTTCAGTTTCTATGTCTGAAGTGGTGGGTTGCTTTTCCTCAGCTTATTTACTTCTAATAGCTGCTAAGTGAAGTGGAAACTTAGTTACTCTTGACTGAACTATGATCTTCTCCTTAGGGGACTGTTGTTAGGAATTAAAATATCCTTGGGATAAAGTTTGGATGAGTAGTATAAACTGTATTCTCCACAAGAGGATGCTGAGATGGAGGTTGGGGTAGAAGATGTTTATCAAGTATCAGTGACTGTGAAGGGAAGGCCTTGGAGTTGAAAAGAGAGAGAGGAAAAGTGACAGAGAGATGCAGCATAGCCTTGGGAAACCCAGTGGGGACCTCTGGGGCAAGAACTGTTTATCAGGCCAGTATGGCTGTACCTTTCTATCTCTGGTTCACATGGCCACTGGATCCAGGATTCCCTGGGAAGGTTTAGCCTTAGGAAGGCAATTCTCCTGAGCTCAGGAAGACCCTAAAAGAACTGAGAAATGGAAGACATTCTTACTACATAATCCAGAGTGAGGCAGAAAATTCTTTCAAAAGGTGATCAGGAAATGGCATCTCCATGTCTACCAAAATCCATCCTGAATCACAACCTCCAAGATTCTGGTGAGCTTGTTTTTCTAAGAAACTTAGGGTGGGGAGGAACTAGTGGGACCCATTATAACTATTGCCACTGTATTGGTTTTCAGGCTGCAACAGGTACTCTCTCTTCAACTATCCATTCTCATGGGCCTCGCTCTCTACTGTCTTCTTTGCCGGACTCAATAGGTTATCCTAGTGGTGTGACAGAGCCTCATCTCTGAGGAACCGGAACCCCTGGTTGTCATGAACTTCTCAGACTGCTTTTACGTTACCTGCTCATTCATAGTCACAATAGGGCGGGAGAGTACAAAGACGTATCACACTGGCTCGGCTGGGTTCCCCACACATCCTTTCTTCCTCTCATATAACAACACCTCTACCTCAGTCATCATCTGGACTGAAATGCATCAAGATATTTCAGCTTTTCCAGTGGGAAAAGTGATGTACATCCTGGCTCAGATCCACTAAGGAGAGGACGTTCTATGGGCCTGAAGGGTAGAATTTAACATTTTAAAGAGGGAGAACAGAAGGATGAGGGAGAAAAGGAGAGAAGAGGATAGTCACCTTTACAGATTCAAACATCATCACAATGGGACTACCAAATGAAATAACTAGTAAGCATAAGGAGATCTGGCTATTTGGGATATTAAGTGGTTATATTTCAGGGGCAAGGTGGAGGTACCAAACAAATAGGAAGCTGATGCTAGGAAGAATCGTGCCATTAGGTGGGGAGGAATTATTAGAAGATGTGTTTACATTTAATCTTATAGAAAAATTCATGCACAGATCATATTTTTAGATGATAGTTTGCACGTGTCTTAACTGAACTTTTCAGCCTGTAGCCCTTACAGTATCTAATCTAGCCATGTTGCTTATCAATATCTGTTTCTTGAATTGAATAGGAATGAACAGAAGGCATGCTTGAATGAATTCCCTTACTCAAATTTCACTTACTTAGAATTATCCTGTAGTAAATAAAGACAATATATTTCCACTTGCAGATGTCAGCCAGTGGGTATTTCAAAGCAATAATCGCCAGAGCAGAACCAGCGAAACCACGCCATACAAGGCAGCACATGCTGCTGGAGAGCCCCACTTCTCTCTGGATGACAGGTTGTGATTTCATTGAGAAGTGTGTTCCCTTTTGGTAGCTTATTCAGGCAAAATCCAGATGGGTGAAAATTGTCTAAGAATCTTGGACAATATTCTGTAATTCCTAAAAGTTACTTTGGATTCATTCTTTCTAATATGCACAACCTGAAAAGTATAATTAATTTTGCCCTAAACTGTTGCTGTACCTGTACACCTGGGCCTAATCCATCCCTGCTCCTTCCTTCTAAATGCCTCTTCTCACATTTATCTCTAGCTACAATCCTCTGAATATCAGCCTTGGCCTGGGCAGTCAGCCTAATCATTTCTCCTTGGATTAGGCACTACTGAGCTGTGTCCACTCAAGAGACTGCTGGTAATTCTCAGCTTGCTGCTCTCAGCATCACTGAGCAAAGCTGTTCTTACAGGTTGGACTAACTTATCCACCTTAAAGCATGCGGCTTTGGGTGGTAGGATAATCTCATTTCTTCCTCTTTTCAGTTTATCACCTGATCTTTGGCAGCCTTCACTTTCATTCCAATTTCAGATTTAAAACTTTAAATATTACTACTGTGTATACTCTACCACAGTGACTATATCCCTGTTCTTAAACATCAAATTAGATAACTGTTTTAAAAGAAACTTTGTGCAAGGTGAAGATTTAGTAAGCACGAGTTGCCTAATGATAAAGACTGAGAGGTCTATAATTAATCTAATAATTTTTAATGTTTAAAGTTCTAAAGTTCAGCTTCTCATTTTCCCTGCTACAGCTGTCCTCAAACTAACTGGAATTGTTTCTGGAAAACTAATTTAAAGAGCCACCTCATGGTATAAGACCATATTGATTTCCTTCATATGAGTGTTAACACAAAGTAGAGGGTTTCTACCAGGGGAGAAATTGGGTAATCATAGTTTGTTGGGTGAAAATTTGCATGTTTATGGAAAAACTACTGGACTCTAAACTAAAAAAACATGAATTCTAGTCTTAAGTCTGACTCTAACTAGATGTGACACATTATTTAATATTTTTGGACTCTAGGTTTCTTATCTCTTAAATTAGGGAATTAAAACAAATTATTTCAAAAGTCATTTCTGAATCTAAAATTATAGATTCTATTCCATGGAACATTCTTATATCAGATCATTAATACTTTATGATAATTTTTATTGGGCAATGATTCCTGCTAAGTAAATATTTGCATATCAGCAGGAGGATGAGATTCTATGAAATCAGGACTAATTTTTCCCACAATGCAAAGGCAATTGCTTTCATATTTGGATGGCTTTTATTTTATTGTAAATAAAAGCACTAAAAATTCTAATTTTGAACTATACTATGTACTTTGTATATGGTAAATAAATTCAATATGAAGCTTTTCAAAGTTTATATTCAGATTTATTCCAAACTTCCTTGAATCTACTTTATACTCACTGGTAAGGTTGATAAATATATCTGGATGAGGAAACAATATACACAGGAGGCTATTCCCATAGGATGGCTACTCTTGAGACAAATCCTATGATGAGATAGATTTGAACAACACATCACTATTGATTAAAAAATGCTAAAAACTTGTGTACCTCTCTTCTATACAGATTTGATTTTTAAAATGCTCTACCTGAAATATTTTTAAGATGATATCTTAAACTAATTAAAAATTATATGAAGAATGAACATTGTCATTCAATCTACTTGGGGCATAAGACATTTTAAAATGATCGTTGAAAACTACTATCCCTGGCCAGTGTGGCTTAGTGGATTGAGCACTGGCCTGTGAACCAAAGGGTCTCTGGTTTGAGTCCCAGTCAGGGCCAGGTCCCCAGTAGGGGGTGCACAAGAGGCAACCAGACATTGATGTTTCTCTCCTTCTCTTTCTCCCTCCCTTCCCCTCTCTCTAAAAATAAATAAATAAAATCTTTAAAAAAACCTAGCATCTTAGGACATTGAGTTTTCTAAGGGAGTCATAGCAGTTCTGATATGTCTAAAAATTACAACTCTTTATCATTTCCTTACATTTTTTCCATACTGACACATATTACATGTCTAACATTGGACTAATTGTCACAGAAGTAGAAAATTATGTTAGAGACTAGGCTTTCATGACCCTTTTTACAGTTTAAAAGATCACAATAGCTTTATATAACATATTTTAATATTGCCTTCTGATAAACTATACTCTCAGACCCTATTTATGTTTTTACATTATTTTTCTACTTGTTTGTTAATATCAATAAGGCAAAACAACGTGTCCTCATGCTTTCATAGATTTCCTGAGTGTGCATTATTGACTACAATATTGTAAAATAAGGATCTAGTTGATTTTCCCTTTGTTAATTTTTTTCCCTATGCAATAGGAAAAGTTTTGTTTAAAGCTCAAGTCAAGGGCTTTAGTGAAGTGCATCCATTTTAACCTGCTGAGTTTGTCACATCTTGGAAGATGACATTTTATAATTGCTGATGAAACCAGGCATGGTGTGTTATACTGATAGTGCATAAAGCTTATGATCACTAAAAAGAAATGGTTTACTGAAAATGCATGTAAGAAACCCCTTGTCAAAATTAATATCGCTTTTCTTCCATTTAAACCAACCATCCATGTTTATGACCATGTTAGCAAGGAAAACCCAAGGACTGACAAACTACGAGGTATTTTTCACCTTACCCCTATATGCTCAGCCCTTATAAATGGCTTTATTAAAACACACATACATGAGTGAACACACATTTTGAATTTTTGATGCTTTTACATGTTTGATATTTTTTATGTAACACTTTGATTAAAACAAAATGTGGTTCTCTCAGACATACTCTGAATAAAGAATAGTTTTCAACACCCCCTAACAAAACATAGTTTAGAAAGATATTAACATTATATTTTTAAAAAGAAAATGTAGCTTAACCTGGCTATTGACATAAGATTTCACAGGTCTTAAGGATTTAGAAATAACTTTTAGCTGTTACTGCACAGAATAATTCTATAAATAGGTCATATTATTATCTTCTGCTAAGGAAAACAATGCTAACAGAAGTCTAAAGGCCTCTTAGTGAATGTCCTGAAAATTTAATGTGGTATAAACCTCACTTTGTACAAAGAAATTGATCCATTTAAAAATAGGAATTTAATGGTGAACTATATATGTGATTCACTCCTAATTCTTCTTGTAAAGCTTGTAATGCCAGTTTCTTAAGATTAGCAGTAAAAAAACAAAACAAAACAAAAAAAAACTGTTAACTTCACTCTCCCAAGTACATAGGAAATGACATCTTAGAAAATAGCTTTAAAAGCTGTCAACAACTTCTATGCTTAACAACTGCTCTGTCAATTTTCAACAGCAAAACTTGTCATTAGGGGTTTAGACTGAAACAGTGGAAGGTGAATCTGTGTGCTCAACAAATTTTCATATTTTTCAAATGTACTGATTTATATTTATTTACGTTTCAAACTTGCTGTTGGATAAATAAATAAGTATTGCAGGGAGCGGAATTTTGTCATATGTGCATAAGAGTCAATAAAAATCCAATTGGCTGATTTAAATGTTCTAATTTCTATTATGCAAAAAGCACTGTACTAGGTACTGGGGTAAGGGGAATGGGTAAAAGTAAAATTTGAAATCATATTTTGTTACTATAATCTAACACACATATTTATTTGAGTAAATGTTTGAATATTTGAGCATTTTATGAGAAATTCATGTGAAACAAATAAATAGTAACATTCCAATAAATAAAAATTAATGTTATTTTAACGCAACTTCCTCTTGGTGCTGAGGTATTACCAACTGAGGAATAAACTGAACAAAATTGCTTAGTGATAATGTGCTTGCTAGGTGAATTGAGCTCTTTTCTTTTTTTACTTAATATGAATAAAACATTTTAAACTTTGGTACAGTGTGTGATCCATGGCCAATTTTGATCATCTGTTGGAGGAGAAACCAATCCAAATTACTGTGACAAAACACACGCAATTTGGTTCAATATATCTGTTTCTTAGGATCACAGAGGAATGCTGTTTCTGCTCGGGGCTCCTTCAAGCCATCTCGTGCCACTTTCAGAAGCCGGTCGTCATTTCCAGTCACCTATGGAGGGTCATCTGATTGCTTTTCCTTTCGTGTCATTTTCAAACACCAATACCATTTCATAGCTTAACCAATCCTCAATCCAATTTCTTTGTTTTCCCCATCCTATTTGTTCTGCAATTATTGAATGCAAATTAAATCACTGTTATATTTTTCACAACTCTGCCTTTAGACATATTTTTCATGCTACAAACAATTAACAATATGTCCCAGGTGATTGTACTTAAGTAGGGAGCTGAGAGGAATTATGCAAGCAACTGGGATTCTGCCACACCTGACAAATTTTATTAATGATTAAGATTCTCATCTTAGTTTATTAAAGAGTAATCACTTATCTGCAGTTACACAGCAACAAATGGCGATGCTAACAGAATTCCTACATCCTTTACACATCCTTTACTTCATTCTCTCCACTTAAAAGGGAAAAATATTTTAAGTGAGAATTATGTCTGCTCATAAGACCCAAGAAAAAAGTGATTAGTGATTAAAAACTATACATTTCAGAAATAACTCTATTTGAGTTGGAATTAATCATCACTAAAACCTATTTCTTCTATGAATTAAAACTAGTCTTTGTTTTGTTTTACAAGAGGCTACCAGTTTAAAAGCTGATGATTTTCCAGAAATTTGGAAGTAGTCTATAAACACAATTCAGAAAATGGGATGGCAAGAGAGAGAATATCGATTTGCTCCTTTTCTCTGTGCTTTTATATATAGACGGTTAACTAATCTAACATTAGTATTTTTAATTAATGGAAAATATGGTAACTATGTGCATGTACGTCATCCATTGTACCCACCTGAGCCCACGACCACGCTTTATTTTATTCTCTTCCTTCGAGAAATGTCCATAGTATAATAATCGCACATTCAGAATAAGTAAATACATACATAAAAAAGGGATATATCACTTCAGATACAATCAAATTTGAGTTTAAAAAATGCTCAAGTAAAATTACCTTGAATACAAACATTCATTTTCCCACATTACAAGCCCAAACTTCGGCAATTCCAGAGCTGCCTTTCGGTGACGTTAACATGAACCCAAGGCGTCCATCACCTGTCTGTTCTGCCGTTTTGCATGGATTAGAATTGTCTCCTGCCATGGCCACAGCATGTCTGTCTCCACTTTGGAAATCACATTCTCACTTACCAGTAAGCAAAGGAAGGAAGAAAGGAGTGAGAAGCGGTTTTTCTCTCTTACTTGACGTTTTAGCAGAAAGGACAATCTTCCTCAGTAGTCACCCCAGAGATTTCCGTTTATTCTCATCACTGAAAACTTGGTCATAATACCGACCCTGGAACCAAGGACTGGACAAGGTGAATTGCTTAGTTCCCTCCATTAACTATATCCTTTCCAACCGGGGCAGAGGCATGCCTGTACTGAGTACGCTGCTGCCAACCTAAAACCTGAATAAATATGTCAGAAAAACGATGACTGTTGGGTAAACTACACACCACTTCTGCATCCAGAGCTACGTAGCTTTAATTACATTCTCATGACCAAATTGGCTTGGAAAAGGTAAAAATGCATGGATGAAAGGTTCATAAAGATGGTGTGGGAAGTGAATGAAATATGAATTTTTATGTACAAAGTATAATCCTGAAATATTTCTCAGAAAAAATATTTCCAACTTAAATGGACTTGCAATTAAAGGTTAGCCCAGGTAGGAGAATGGCATGCATGCACTGGGCAGAGGGAAATATATAACGATTTTGGGGAGCAGCTGTCTCACCACTGATGCCTGATAGTAAAGAGAATCTCAACAGTTCATCAACACTAACTTCACTCCTACATTGTCTGGCCTTTGTCAGAACAGGCTGGTTTCCTTAGCCTGTCGACATTAATCCATCCCTGCCCAACCTTGAGAGGTCATCTTCTTTACTACACATGCCCTTCTGTCCCTTTTTAAAAGTTGTGGCAAAGTATATACAATAACAGTTTTGCCATTTTTACCATTTTGAAGAGTGAAGTTCAGTGGCATAAAGTACATTCCCACAGTTTTGCAACTACATCCACTATTCACCCCATAACTCTTTGCACATGCAGAACCAGAACTCTGTAACCCTTAGACAGTGCCTATCAATGACCCCTCTCCCTGCCCCCAGCAATCACTGGTCTACTTTCTAGCTCTGTGAATTGGACTACTCTAGGTACCTCATAAAAGTAAGTTCTGCAGTATCTGTCCTTCTGTGACTGGCTTATTTTAGTAGCCTAATGCCCTTGAGGTTTACCCACATAGTAGCAGATATAAGAAATTCCTTCCTCTTTAAGGCTGAATAATATTCCATTGTATGTATATACTGCCTTTTGTTTATCCATTCATCTGTCAATAAATACTGGGCTGTTTATACCTTTTGGCTGCTGCAAATGATGTTGTTACCAACCTTGATGTAGAAGTATCTGTTCAAGTCCCTACTTTCAATTCTTCGAAGCGCGTGTATACACAGAAGCAACGTTCTGGATCATATAGTAACTCCATTTTTAATTTTCTGAGGGACTTCCACACTGTTATCCACAGTGGTTGCACTATTTTACATTCCCACCAGCAGTGCACAAAGGTTCCAATTGATCCACACCCTCATCAACAATTTTTCTTTCTTTTTTGTTGTTTTGTTGGTGGAGGTGGTGGTGATTTTTGTTTGTTTGATAGTAGCCATCCTCATGCCCATAAAATGCTACCTCATTGTAATTTTGATTTGTATTTCCCTAATGACTGGTGATGATGAGCCTCTTTTCAAGTACCACATTTTACTTTTAACTCTCTGTCTTTTTGTTCTTTGAATGGTTTAACATATTTTCATCTCTGTTTTCTCTACTGGCCATAAAAAAATATACCTTAGTTTCAGGTCGAGTCACTATTCTTTGTAAAAACATCATGATTACTGTCATCATCTTAATATGTCTCCTTCTGGATGTCAATTGGCTTTTTAAGTCACTACTATTATAATTTCCACAGCTTGATATCGGTTATAGTTAGATGCATATGGGTCTTTTTCTTCTCTTTGACATAATTTTGTTTTTATCCATCTTGCTTTTCCTAGCATCTGTAAAGTCTGAATTAGCTCAAACAGAGAAGACTTTTATTTGGAATAATCATTTAGTTTTTTTGTATATTAGTGTGTAATTTTATTCTAAAAGAATAAGGTCAATAAAAGAAATAGAGAAGGTTTTTAAGTGTCCCTCTCCTCAAAATGACCAATATCTGGGGGTTTCTTGGATTTTTTTCAATATCTATAAACTTAAGTACTATCTCTGCTACTTGACTATTTCAGTGAACTGCAACGTAAGAAAACTGTATGAAGCAACTATAAATTCATACCTAATAAAGGTGGTAAGCTAGGAAGAAAAATACTACTTATGAATAATGATATAAAATATTACATATGTTATTTGAAAATTAAATCAAATGTTTATTATAAAAATAACACCAAGTGAGGTTTATTTCTGAATGAAAGGTGGGAATTAAAAAAAATGAGAAAATCAATTTAAATCTGTTATATTGGCACATTTAAAAGAAAAATAATAACCACTTCTTTACAGTCCAGAAAATTCTCAACAAATATCTATTAGAACACTCCATAAAATGGGTATCAATGGATACCTCCTTAATCTGAATATATATATATATATATATACATATATATATATATAGGCACATTTGCTAACATGACACATACATATAGACAAAAGGCTAGATTATTTTACTTAATGGGGAAGTACTACATTCCCCAATTAAATCTGAAGTTACTATTATGACTATTTAAAAAAAAAACAGGTAATGTCAGTATTAGCACAAACAGTTAAAGAGAAAGCAATTGCATTTTGGAGTAAGAAGCAAAAAAGATTGAAAAAGAAAAGTTGTAAGTATATCTATTTGTGTTTGATAAGATGCCATATCTGGAAAACCCAAGAACTTCAACGTTTACAAAACTACTGCAAAATATACAAGAATTTAGTAAATTCTTGGGATATTTAATCAATTTCATATTTGAGCATTCACAAAAAGATAAAATACCTGAGTGTAATTTTCACCAAGAAATGTACAAAAGTGGTATGAGGATAAATGTAAAAAAGATGGGAGTTTAGTTCTTAAAACTACTCATTTTTTTACAAAAACCAAACTGCTGATTTATGCTACACTGTAGAGTAAAACAACCACAGGACTTAAGGATGCTAACTAAAGACTACTCACACTGCCAAGGGCTAAACCAATCAGAATGGGGTTTAAACCAAGATCAGCAGTTATCCGACCAGAATATCAAGCTTGAGAATTTACTTTTCTCTTAAATTACTGCATTTGTTTGTTTTTACATTTTTAATGCCTTGTCTTATTCTAGAAAATCTTCACAAAAATAAGATATAAACATAACATTATAAAGTAATACAAATAATGACAAATTTATGGAACTAAAAATACTAGTGAATAATAATAATAATTGTTACCATCATTACTTTAAACAGCAATCAATGAAAACAATTGGTTGGTAAACCATGGTAAGTCTTATGATTGAAATTCTTACCTCAGTTTATATTGATCTGTAATTTCATACATGGATATTTATTTAAGAAATAATTTGAACATAAAATATGTATATATAGTACAATTTATGTTATTTCCCAGGGAAACTGGGATGGTTTTAAGAAACAAAATTTTGATTAATGTGTGATTAGATATTTTACAAAAATTAACCACTTGAACCAATGAAATGTAAGCTCCAGAGGGACCTCTACAGGCGCATTAATGAAAACACTATATATATTTTAAGCATCAGTTTTTTTTCTATTGTAGCCCTATGAAATCGATGTAAATTCCTCATGTCTAAAAATTTTAAATCTCTCAGAGGACATTTGCATGATATGAATGTACATAAGTATAAAAAAGGATGACATACTAATTTGAAATGTTGCCATTCCAAAAGTATATTCACACTTGTTACTCATTCTCAGACTGAGCAAGAATCAGTTCTACAGTTTGAATGGACAGATCTCGATTTCTAGTTGAAACGACAACCACCACTACTCAGGGACACACATGAACAAATATGCACCTGAAATTCTAATAGAGCAAATAAATCAATATATGTGCAGGATAAAGAAATGAAATCAGTGATACAATGAAAATTTAGACTGACTGAACATGATGATACATACACGGCCCTTAGTCACAGAGAGATAAGGTAGGCTAGATACCAGTGTCTCCAAAATCGCCATCAATCTGTTCCTTTGACCACAATTACTACCTGATCCCTACATTGCCCCATTCCTCATAGCTGATCTCTAAACTCCTCTAAGTTTTAGTTGCATTTTTAGTCTAGTATTTCTGAAAAGGTGGTATCACATTACCTGGGATTCAGAAGATGATTTCAGGGTTAGGCTGAGCTGTTGAGGCATTTGCATTTCTCCCCTACAGCTCAGTGATGGCTTTGATTGTTAGCACCTTGCAAGGCAGGGCTGTGGTGAAATACTGAGTGCTCGTTGTCAACAATGGCTAGGACCACCACGCTCTTCTCTGACTTGGGCTGCACTGGGCATAGGCAGCACAAAGGCAGTTTACCTCTAGGGCGACTGTCTGACTGGTAGAGGCTGAAAGCTCTGGGAGGTGGAGAAGAAAGCGAGTGATTTTAAGTGTGTTAGGAGTGGGGATTGTCTTTGGGAGCAGGGGTTGGACGGAGCAGGGGAGAGCAAGGGGAGAAAAATGGGGACAACTGTAACTGAACAATAACTAAAAAAAAAAAAGAAGTGTGTTAGGAAAAACCCACATTACCCCTGTGTTTCTCCTTTACTCTCACACTGCTACCATGTCCACAGCACTTCTGAGACCAGATGTACAGGGTTTTTGCCACCCAAATAATTCTGCAACACAAGCGGGGTGTTCTACAATTTAACTCAATTCTGACACTATCTACCTGGAAATTGATTCCACAGGCTCAGGGCTCAGTCCCAATGGACTTTCCCCTACTTCAAATTCAAATAGTTGGTCTCCAGGTTACCCACTTCTGTCTGATTTGTCTACAAATTGGAGGTTTCCATGACTTTCCCCCAACCTCCATTTGATTATTTGATACAACAGGTCACAAAACTAGGGAAACACTTACGTTTAATAGTTTAAGAATATGATACAGATAAACAGCCAGATGAAGCAATGCATACGGAAAGGTCCCAAGTGAGGATTCGTCTCTATGGAGTTTGGGTGGGTTACCCTTTCCATAGATGGATGTGTTCACCAATTTGGAAGCTCAAATACCATTGGGATTCTTATGGAGGCTTCTTCATGTAGGCATAGTCAGTTATTAACTCTATTTCCAGACTTTCTCCCCTCTCTAGAAAATGAAGGATGGGCTGAAAATTTCAAGCTTTCAATCCTGGCCTGTTCTTCCTGGTGACCAGCCCCCATCCAGGAGTTCACCCAGAGTAGCCTCATTAAAACAAAGGACTCTCCTAACACCCAGGAAATTCCTAGGGATTGAGAAGCCCTGTGTCTGGAACAGGGGTCAAACACCAAATATTAGAACAAAAAATGCTCTTAGTACTCTTATCACTTAGGAAATTACAAGAGTTTTAGAAGCTTTACATGTAGAACTAGGGTCAAAAACTAAATGTTAGAACAAAAAATTCGCATTGCACCCCTATCTACAAGGGTTTAAGAAGCTTGTGTTAAGAACGGGGGGGAAGAGACCAATATATATTTCTTATTATTTCACAAAAGTTTTATTGAAATCTCTTTTGAAGAGAGGAGAGAGGCAGTCATCAGGTTGCATCCTGTCTCCTTCCTTACTGCTTGAAGAGCTCCGATCCTTAGTAAAAAATTTAAATTATCACCTGGGTAGTCCTGTCACCCTTTCTCCTCATGTAAATATGAGTACATTTTCTCAGTGCCTGTGAATTTCAGAACTAAATATTGTAACTGTTATATGAATATAGAACCTCATTTTCATTTTAAACACAGACTAAGCAAAATAACACATTCAAAGGAGTTTTTTTAGGGGAAAAAGTTATCAGGCACTAAATCTGTTTTGATAAATTATTATAATGACCAATTGCATTTACATTTAGTTAAAAATTTTAAATATGTTGTGGTGTATTGCATTATTTTAATGTTTACTTCCTGGAGGATAATTGATGGTACTTGTTTTCATTAATGACACAGGTACTAGATCTTATTTTTAAAATAAGTGTATGTAGATAAAAAATGTGAATAAATTTAAAGATAAGCATTAAGCAAATTATAGTACGTATAATGAGATTTGACAAAAATTGTGAGGATGATGTTCAAAAGACTGAAATGTGAAAGATATCGGCAGACTGGTTACATGTTTAACTGGACCATGTTTTCAACATATGTGTCATGAAATCACTCTCTTTATTCCCAAGTCTGTTCTTGTTGCCCTACTTCTTAACTTGGTTATTGACATTCCTATGTATCCAGCCTAAAAGTGATTCTTCTCTGCCCCTTCCCATTATTATTTCCCATTCATTGTGCTAGTAAGTTTTAATATGATCTTTCTACAACCATATTATATTTGATTGCTATCTGTATTTGTATTTATATTTTCCCTGAAAAAAATGCACACATTTTTGTTTCTGTGTCCTCACTTCAATCCATTAGTTTGTTTAAACTAATTATTATAAACCTTCTGTCTCATTGCTTTGTAACTCGTGTTGTGCCTCGAAGCAACCTTCACACGTCCCTAGAGTTTTCATTCTAAAACACAGTTCTGATGACATAAATTTCTAGATTTAAAAGTCTTTATTTATTTTGCATTGTCCATAAAACAGAACTCAAACTCTTCATCTGGCAAATAATTTTGTTTATTTTTAGCCCCAAACTAAATGTCTAACATCATCACTCTCTCCACATAAATCCTAGTTTGGTACTCAAGCAAACCATTATTATTTGTAATAATAATTTATCTTTGAAAAAACTGATTCCTCTGATGTAATTGCCTTTTTCTTCTACTTTGTCTGTTAAATTCTTGTTTTAAATTATAACTTATTTTAAAGAACTGTACCTATAAAATATAGGTCCCTTATCATCCCTTCTATAAAATCTTCCCAAATTTCTGGAAGCATATTTCATTATTCATTCCTCCTCAATGCCAGTTAATTCTTCATCTTATTATAGAACACCCTGCATTTTATTGTTTCTCCATTTATTAATTTTTATTTTTTAATTTTTTAAATTAAGAATTAATTTTTTTAAAAATTTATCATTTGTTTTTTTGAATTGTACTTTTTTCATTACCACTTATCCCCATTCTTCCCCTTTTGTTATTGTAGAGCAGGTCTTGCTCATGAGACGCTTCAATATATAGTTACAGATCTAATGCTCTGGGGTCCAGTAGGCCTGGGTTACAGCCCCAGAATAAGTGGATTTCTAGTAAATATTAGAGGAATAAATGAATGAATAATCGAAATGAACTAGGAACCATCCCATGCACTAGTCTGTTCTTTATCCTAAGAAATTACTCCCTTTTCCTAAGACCATTACATTCCTTGATCTTATTCCCTTTTATTTTTTAAAAAGCTAATCTCAGTGTATTGAGATAAAAAATGAATTGAGGGAGAAGCTATGCAAATGTCTTTCATGATCTGGTAAAACATTTTTGTTAAATGAATGTGCTCAAGTAGACAGTATATGGTCCCTTCTTCTCCCCAGTCTCTGACCTCAAGGCACACATCCCTGCTATATGGTATGATTATGTTTAGCCTTGCCTCACAAAGATTTTATGACATCATTAGAATTTTTATTATGCATCATCTAATTATGTTATTAACACATAAAAATTATGTAATTAGAGAAATTTGCATTAAACATGCAATTAGATCAAATTATGCTAATGGCCCAAAATGCAATATAACTCACTAAAATTAATTTTAAAAGCAGAGAAATTAACTCAGTTAAACCACATTCAAATATCATTACATATTTAGAAATAAACAAGTAAATATTCTTGTTTTATCTGTACTAGGTCAGGCTCTAATCAACATGTCTTCTTGCTTCATTCTTCCCTCTCCAGTTCAAAATCTATATGTAGCAGAGTTACTCACCGCAATTACAGATCTAGCACATTACTTCTCTGCTTAAAAATTTTCAGTGACACATTTTCCTGTTAGAAAAAATCCATACTTCTACCCCTTAAGAGTAGGGTTGACCTGAGCTTTCAGTGAGTTCTCTGAGTCTTTCTAGTGAGTTTCTGGACCTGAGGGTCATTTAGGGAAATCCCTGCACTTGTGGTTGGTGTTAAAAGTGAAGGTGGTCTTGTGTGGATTCTTCCCTCGAACTTTGTCATTAGACCTTAAGTCCCTGAAGTCAAAAGTCTCGAGTAGACTTGACAATCTGGAGAACTGTGCCCTTATTGAGCTTTGCTAACTCTGTGCAGCAGCTTTTCTTTGAGTATTTCCAATAATTTTAATAAGTACAATTTATTTCTCAGAATACTATTTTGGTTTCTCTCTATAGGTTTTAATATTTAGAACTACCATCACAATTCTTTTAAAAGTAGTTTGTAATTTCCATTTGATTTCTTCTTTATACCTAAGAATAATTTTTAGTATACTTTATTTACACATCCAGGTTAGAGACTTTTGAACTTCTATTTGTTTGCTAGTTTCAGATTTTCTGAACTTAGGAAGACCTACATCAGTGTTCTTTATCTTTATATGTAGCTTAATTATGTTGTGCCTGAAATAGATTTCTTTGAGTTTATCCTGTTAAGAATTGACTTAGCTTCTTGAATTTCTGTATCTTTTGCCAAACTTTGAAGTTTCCAGCAATTATTTTAATATTTTTCTAGTTTTTCACTCTTTCTTCTCTCATTCTGGGACTCTGATGAAACAAATGCTAGACTTTTGGTTATGGAACAGGTCCTGAAACTCAGTTCATTTTTCAATATTTTTTCTTCTGATTCTCAGATTAGGTAATTTTTATTGATCTCTCTTCAAGCTCACTGAACTTTCCTTCATCCCTTTCATTCTGCTCCTGAGTTCATTCAATAAGTTTTTATTTGAGTTTTCTAATTCTAAAATCTCAATTTTGTTCTTCTCTATGTCTTTTATTTTTTTGCTCATTCTATTTTAATTTGTCAGATATTCTTGATTGCTTATTTGTCATTTTTATGATTACTACGACTTTAAAAATATTTTCAGATCATTTCAGCATTCATGTCATCTCAATTTGGGGAACTGTTGATATTCTTTTACACTGAAAATTGAGATTTTAATTATTTTGTTTCATTTCAAGTAATTTTGTATTGTATCCTGGCCATTCTGAATGTTATGTTAGAAGCCTCTGGGCCATGTATAAGTTTGCTGGGTGATATGATAAGTATTTTTGTGTTGATGGCAACCAAATGTAGGTCATGATATTTTGACAGGCAATCAAGCTGCATATTCTAACCAACCTTCTCTGCACGGTGGTTCCTATACCAGTTCAGTTTTCAAAGCTTTTGCACTGTTATTCTGATTTGTTCTATAGGTGCACCACTCAGTGGTTCATCCGATACCTGTGTAAAGTTTGTGCATTAAAGTCTTTGGTATATAAGTTAGGTTCAAGTTCAAGAATGTTTAAATTAGGGTAAGCCCAGGAGTTCATGAACAACTGTATGGGTTAATCTCTTGAGCACTTTGCTTTCTGCAACCACTCTAATAATTTCTGTTTCCCTGAAGTACGTTTTTATCCCCCTGAAATTCCTTTGGCTAGAAACCATTTATTTCCACAGTTGTGTCATTGCCAGGGTCAAATGGCAGGAGAGCCGAGAACAACACACAGACAAATGGCAATGTGGTTCTGCCTGCCTTCTTGCAATTGCAGGTCCATCGCACAAGTAAAGCGATTCCACACCCTCAAGAACTTGGGGTCTGCGGGATCATGGTGGATCTCTTACTCTTATACCTGCCACACCTGCCACTAGAAAACTGTTTGGGGCTAGGGAGCAAGATGATAGAGGAAAAACGAATGAAAGAGAAACAAAAGAGGATTTTCCTCTACTTTCTCTGAGCATAGGAGTTCTCTTTTCTGCTCTTACACCAAGAATGAAAGGTTTTCTCCTGAGGTTCTCTCTGTCTCTACCACAGTTCTCATTTCAATATATCTGAGTGTGTTAAGTTCAATACAGGGGGGCCTGGAAGGACAAAATGATAAAGTCACCCTGGTTCAGTGGCACATCCACTTCTGGTGTCATTCTTCAATGTACTTGTTTCTGATTATTTTGAGAGTCTCCAAATAACTATCAATCAATCAATTAGCCAATAAAGTAGTAGATTTTAAATAGCATTTAAATACACAGACTGTAGTGATTGAGAAATCCTAGTGGATCATGAATAACAGTTTGTAACTAAATTATTTTAAGGCAATTTTATGAAAATAAGCTTCCAAAATTGAATAAAGATTAAATATAAAATACACAATTATCTATAACTTCTTAAGATTTTGATCAATAGTTTTTAAAAATATACCCCCTAAAAGCACAAGAATTTGAAGATTTATAAATATTACCAAAACTTTAATAAATGGTTCAGAATCTAAGCAGAACCTGAAGACCCCTCAACTTTGTTTATCTTACTTTAACACCAAAGTAGGACAGGCAAGAGTGGAAAATGAGAAATGTAATCCAGATGCACCTGTTTCATAGCTGTAGAAATCTCAAGTAAATATTAGCAAGTGAAATCCAAGATATATGCATGAAGCTATGTCCAAGTAAAGTTTAATCCTTAAACTGCAAAGATTATTTAGACTTAGAAAATTTAATAATAGAGCTCACACTTTTGATAAAGAAGAAAATCCATTTAATTCCTATAAAGAATGCAGAAAAGCATCAATCACTAATAAAAATATCTTTGGGAAAAAGAGGAACTTCTTTAATTTGCTAATTGGCATCTACCCAAACCTGTTGCAAATATCATATTTTAGTATAACATACTTGAAAAATTTATTTTTAAAGTAAAAACTGTACATCAGCCATTTTGTGCTACATTCATCCTATCGAGTTATTACTAGTTTACATAATGAAATACTATGTGAACATAAAGAAACTTTTTGATACACCTTAATATAAGAGGTTTCTTTTTCTGCTCATAGGTTTCAAATTCCCTAGGTCCTATGCAGACATTTGTTTTTGCTTGATCTAAAGAATAACTCTTTATAACACTGTCCATGTTGTCTTTATAATACTGTGCGGGGCTCTATATTATGTAATGAGGCATTTCTCTTCATCACTCTGAGAAGCTCTGAAACATTTTCATGCTGTGCACAAAGATGAGAATTTATAGAATATGCTTGACTGTCTCTCTTTTCTTCTATATTTAAATCAATAGATTTGAGAAGTTGATGATCTACTTAGTGTTTAGCTCATATCTTGCTTACAAAGATTTAGATGAGCTATTGAAAAAAAGTATTCACATACTATTAAGCTTGAAAAATTATTCCAATTACATAGATTTCCTTTACCACCCCAAGAAGGGAAAGATAAACAAATCTACTCTTTATGAGTTTGGAGTTTGAATTCTATACAGTTTTTGTGTTTTGATGTTAAATATCTTCCCAATGGATTTTATCCACATGGGTGAAACCACGTTTGCAGGAAAATAGGAGGCAGAGTAGCTACAGATCTCATCTCAGAGTATGAAAAAGACACCTGGGTCTGACAGATACACAGTTTTAGACACTACAGTGAACTCAGCTGTGTAGTAATCAATAGTATATTTATTACCTGTGTTTCACTTCATTTTTGCTTGCTGAATAAACTTTATTTCACCATATCTTTAACATATCTGGTTCCTTACCTCATGTAATAAAGAGGAGAGAGCACAGTCTAAGACACACAATAAACCATCATTTCAAATGTTGGCCCTTTTATATCAGATCCAAATAATTTCAATAAGCATCACTGTTAAGAGTTGGGCAGGGGGTGCAGTCGACAGTGAGGGGAGGGGCCTGGTGTCTGTAGATCACCATATTACATTTCCTTATTTTCCTATCTCAGGAGAAGTAAAATAAAGTTAGACCTTTTTTGGCATAACGTAAGTCATGCCAAAAAAAAGCCTTATGCCTTTAAGCTGTCATGCCTTATGAAACAATCAAAACACAAAGGCAAATTATATTTTGGATTTATAAAAATAGCAGACAGGGGATTTTTTTAATAGCATCCATTTTGTTAACTTTCTATACTGTGTCTTAAACTGAAGCAATGAGGTTACAGGCGTTAATAGTCAGTAAAACCGAGAATGCTGGTTGTGGTCAAATGATTCACTCATCATCATTAGAGCACACATGCAGGGAATTTGGTCATTGTGTTCCCAGCTGGCAGCTTTCACTAACATCTGGGTTATTAACATCAGAATCAGCAATCTAGAGAATTGTTCCTTCAAACACAACCAGCTAATACTGGAACCAAATTAGTTCTCTTCCAAACCCACCTGCAGTAAAATCTAGGAGTCAAGTGGATTACCCTTGCATAGAATTCTTTCACTTAAATGTAAGCATACAGTAGAATGAAATATTCCAGAAAAAATCCAGGCGTGGCTTTCTAACTGTAGACAACATTCAGTATCATGTTCTTGGAAAGTGGAAATCAAGATACCCACGCTCACTTAGTGAGAAATTGGAATGACGATTCTGCAATTCTCACTGCTACTTAACAAGAGCTATTTAAAAAAAAAAAGGACTTTTTTCTCATATTTGAGACAAATAACCACAAGTTTCCTTACTATAAACATATGGGCAGTTTTGGAACTATTTTCTTACATGAAATACACTCATGGTTGGTTTAAAGGCAGCTCTGCTGCTGGTTGAGCTTCCTGGTCCTAAAGACATACAGCCTTGTTCCTTATCCAGTTTAATAATTTTTTACACTGGAGTGAAAGGGACCTAAAGCCTCTTTTAATTATCTATCAGTTGTCTTGTTGTAGTCACAAGCAATTAAGGTAGCTTAATACCAGAACGTTTAAAAATTAGATTACTCACATGGGTTCTTAAGATTTAGTTGATTGTATTGATTGTACCTGCTAAAGTCACTAAGGGAAGATGTTACTACAGAATGCACATATCTGCACATAATTTGAGATTCTTGATGACCCCATCATAAACCAATATAGGTTTTGTTTCTAAAGCCTTGTGGCATGTGAATCACATCATTGCTATTTCCTCTGATTGTGTGTTTCTTAAAAAGAAACTTGCTTTCCCACCGAACACTGGTTTGCATTCAGACACAGCCCAGCTCTGGCTGTTGTTGACCAAACCCAGCTCTGCACTGTTTGAATTACATTCTATTCATGTCTCTTGTGTCTTGATCAAAAGTTTCTCATATTTTCCCCTGTTTTTCCCCCTATTCCTTTGCTCATGCTGTTTCCTTTATTCAAAAATAGCCATTTCCATTTTCAAACTCCACATCACAGAGTCATTAAAGGCATAATCTGAATACTACACCCTTTAGTTTTTTCTTTTCATCAGAGATTTCTCCTGAGTTCCCACTTTGTACTTTGTGTTTATTTTTGTTGTGGTTATTTTGTTTTGCACTATTTTTCTTTCTTTTAGCATATAATTGCCAGATCTCTACAGCATGCTACATAATTTTTCAGAGAAGGATCCTCACATTAAAATTTATTCAGAGAAAAAGGTAACTATTACTTAGTTAACCACTTCATCCTTTATTTAGTTCCCTTTCCATCATCTGACCCCAGCACAAATTTGGGGGGGATCAAAGCTTAGCTTAGGTCACAATTCAGGTATTTTTCTGTTGTATACCCTTGATTTTGTAGTTGTACATCTTTTAATGATTACTGGTTTAAAAATCACATGAAGAGTAGTCCACTGTTGTTGTGATTATTCATACTAACTCAAGAACCCGACTTCAGGATCAACAGACCTAGAAGTAGAGCCTACAGCCCTGGAACCCGTATTTTAGAAACACACTCTCCCCCTGTCTTCTACTGTGGGTCTTATGTAACTAATCGGCTGTGATCAGCAGGTATCTAACAACCTCTGAAACATACAACCGTTTGGATAACAGTAAAGTCCCCCCAATTATTAAATCCATGTTAAGCTTATTAGTTACAAATATATGATCATTTATGAAATTAGACTCTTCTTTGACCTGTATTTTAAAAGTCAGAGCTTTATTATATTCAAATTCCTTTGTGTAGAATATCTTAAACCCTGATGCTTTCATAGGTGTTAAGTAAAAAATAGTTCACATAATCAATAAGATTGCTAAATGTATCTACCAATATTCTACTTTGGAGATGTATAAAACACAATGTCCATCTTCAGAGCATGAAGGTTCAGAAAAATGTCCAGTGAAGAGCCCATATGTCCTTAATTTGTTTGATACTGAATCCTTCTGTGGTGTGACACCAACTCTTAGACATTTAATGCACAGAAATGGACTTTACAAATCAATGAAATATAGACTACACTAGAAAATGGAACAAAGATATACATGTGGCAAATTGTAAAGAAAGAGAAGCAAATAACTCTTCCCAAAAATAATTAGAAGTAAACGTTAAAACAACCTTAGTTCTTTTCTGTAAAAAAAAGTTTTCCTATTAAAAAAAATGCATGTAGAGGGCATCTCTTGCTGAACCTATAGTAAAATCTTATAATTGGTCTGCTTAGCTCCAGATACCTCCCACTCAGATACTCTGTCAGATACTTTCTCCACAAAGAAACCTGCAATTTATTTAAAACTCAGCCTTAGTTTTTATCCCCGAGCTTGGGACCCTCACTTGCTCGTCAGCCTCATGCACCTTCACTCCTTATTGTCTCAGCCCCACCGACTCCCATTCCCCATATAATCCATGTGGCCTCCTGCACTTGTATCTTTGTTCACGCTGACCTTTTTGTCTATAGAGTATTTTCAACCCTCTTCTCCACTTTCTTATGTTCTACTCATTCTTTAAATTTCAGGTTGGTGTGTCCTCTTCCCAGAAGCTTTTCCTGAATGCTCCCCCCTCTCTCTACCTGCTCAGTTCTCCAACATTACCTTGTGCATCTCTACCTCTACATTTCATGTTGCTTTGCAATGCTCTAATTGTGTTTATCTTCTGAAACAGACTGTGAGCTGTTTAATGGCAGTGACTATATTTCATTTCCTTGTCTCTCCTGTGCTTAACACAATGCCTATAGTGTACTAGTGACAGGAGAAAAATTCTGGGATGTCGAATTAAATTACAGCAGGCCAAAGGGTGGAAGGGAGAGACAAGAAAGGTTAATCAATTAACAACTGCAGGGCAAACCCAGCAAAAGACTGTTTACTTTCCTGATTATATTTTGAAACTTTGAATTAACTTCTAAGTGGCTATCTTGGGAGTTATCTAGAAAAAAATAATTGAATAGCCGACCACCGGGTGCGCGGCATCTTGTTTATGCACGAACTTTCCAGACTGTTGCCTACGACCAATCCAAAGAGGAAACATCTACTCCTTATGGACTCTGCACCTGTGCCAGAACTAGCCCCACGTCACCATCTCCCACCCCATCTGTATGAAAGTGCCTGTTAGTTCCAGGGTGGTGGACACGTGGTTTTCTCCATCTAGGCCTGCTGTTGGTGGTCAAGGCTGCATGCCCCAGGACCTGGTCCTTTCTCTGGCCAGCACAGGGCTCAATAAACCCTTTCTTTCGGATAAGCTTTTGGCCAGGAAGGTTTTTGCTGAACACTAGGAACTCAATAAATGTTACTTTAATGAATAAGTTAAATTTCTTAAATTAGTGTAAATTTTTAAAAGTGAATATAGTAGTACACTTGTAAGCTAGTAGTGGGTTTGGAGATTGCTTTATATTTCTAAAAAGCTACTTGACAATACTTGAGAATTGTGTTTAAATATGTACAATTTTTATTGGTAATTTTTTAAAGAAACTTATCTTACAAAAATAATGAACAATGTGCCTAAATTTCTCTTCTATGACGTTGTTTATTGCAGTAGGAGAAATTGAAAAACACTTATATGTTCCACCAAATAAAATTAGTTAAATAAATTATAGTCTATTCGTATCATGGAATTCTAGACAGTCATTAGAAAATCACTCCAAGTGAATGTTTACATGGAAATACAATCAAGAAAAATTCTAAGCAAGAATGTAAAGTATTAAACACTAAACATGGCATAACCATGTGTGTTCTTATGACTGTGTTGTATAACATGAATTTATATGCACTCATATGTGTTATATAAGTGTGTATGTTTCTATGCATATATATGTGTGTATATATACATGTATATATACCTTTTTAACCAAAAAAGAAGATATTCACTGACATGTTGGCAATAATTATCCTTGAGGGGTGAAATTATTGATGTTTAATTCAAACTTGCAGTTTACAAAGTTTTTTTCTAGTGGAATTAAATTTTGATATCATTTAATTTTTCTTACTGATACTTTTGTGATTAAATGTTCTTTCTTTCATCCCCCAAAAGCACTTTGCTCAGCATGTCAGTATGAATGTACAATTCCTAGACTGATTCCACCAGAACTGAGCCTCTGAAGAGTAAGGGTTGTGATAAAACTGTCTCAGCATGCTCTGGTATTTGCACAGTGCTGGACTCAATATGGCACTACTCGTGATTTTTGGAATGAATGAATGAGGAAATCATCAATCAAAGTTTGACCAACTGCATAAAAAGATTACTAAAATTGATCTAATTATGCCTGATTATCAAAATCTACTTTGGGTAAAGTTAAATGACAGAGATATTTAAAGTATTTCTATATTTTAAATTAAAATAGCTCATCCAGAACCACATACACAGTGAGCCCTCAGTCCTGATTGAGATAATTCTACGAAAGGCAGGAGTTAGGCCAGTAAATGACATAGAGACTCTTAATTCAAATCATGTTTCTAAATGATAACTAAAGCTTTACGTGAAACTCTTAGGTGGCATTTCTATTCAGAGAGGAGAATTTGGACTCAGCTTTGAAGTTATTTAATTTTTACGTACCAATCTAAATTAAGAAAATCTACTGTGTATTATCATTTAAAGTATATTTGCATTTTATTCTACCATAATAACACAAACTGCAGAACATTTGTTCCTGCTTAAAATAATAATAATGATAATATATGCTACATTAGATATCTGAATTGTAGTTATTTATACATATTGAAAATAGAATAAAATGTCTTCCTTTGTTTATAATGACTAATGCTGTCAAATATAATAATAATTATAGCAAATATTTTGTCCCTCTATCAATTGGTTTGACTAGGACTATTGTTAACTAATTTACATATCATTGTGATCATTGTAATAATTATATAGGTAATTATAATTTCAAATATTTTACAGATGAAGAAACTATGATATAAGAAGTGTAATTCCTCCAGGGTCATAACGAATGGTATTTTTTGAAACCAAGGCTTTCTGATACCAGAATCTGTGTTTTTAAATGCAATGCCAAGGTAAGAAAAATTATCATAAACTAAAGGAAAAACTTCCAACTTTTTGGAAAATGTTCAGTCTTGTGTGTTACATGTGAACTAGCATTATTTACGTACTTAGAATTAATTTTGTATATTTTAAAAAGTATTTATGTGTTGAAATGACTTCTAAACCTCTAGACATCTAGAAGGTAATCATAATAATAAATTAAATATCTGAAAGGTGCTTTTGATTTCTTGTGAAAAAGCAAGATATAACATGTGAAAGGTATTATATTAAAATTAATATTTATATGAGTATGCTGGAACCACAGGTAAATATTTAAGTAAATGTTTTTTTCTGGATATCAAAGATAATGCATACCCTAAGTATAATTAAATACATATATGTATATATGTGCATGTGTGTGTGTGTTTTAGAATATTTTTAAATCTCCATAATATTATACTAAAGAATTTCGGCCCACCATAAATAGTCTCTGGAAAAGAAAGACAATAATTATCACCAGATGTTTATAAAATAGCATAGACTTCACCTTGGGAAAGGAGCCTAAGATACAAAACCAAGATCAAAGACACTATTATTACTTTACTCAAAAAAAATAAAAAAAAATCTGCAACCAAAGAACTTGCACATCTTAAAAGAAAGGAAAAAAATCACAGAAACTAGAAATGGAACTATATTCATAGCCTCCAATGATAGAACCTTAATATTGTTCATACTCAGCGCCAAATAAAAACTTAAAAGAAAATTCCAGCTTCTTTCTCCATTAGTTTGTGAGGTATATAATAGTGGTCCTTGTCGAAAGTCTTGAAAAGGAAGCCATGCATTTATTGGTAGTACTTTCTAGATATCATGGGTCCTTCGGTGAATCTGGAAGAGCGGATAATTACCTTGACTGTTTGAATGGGTGCAAGTGCCCACGCCAGATGGAACAGGGGATGATGCCAGGCAGCGGAGTCTGTTAGTTTTCTTCCGAAAGCGCTGTCAGCCCGTCAGATTTGATTTCCCCTGGTACAATATGCAGCAATGCTTGTAACCTGGTGAACATTCCTAGAAACCTAAAAACAGCTCCTTTTCACAAGTAAAAGGATTTCAGATATTTTTTTAAAAATTGTGGTTTGCTCCCTCAGCATCTTCACATTTAAATACATTCACTAGGGCCTTATGAAAATAGTAAGAATGAGCAATGAGCTTAAGATCCTTAACACAGAGGAGTTGTTGAATTAAATGTGCTATACTTATATACTGAAAAATTAAGCTGCCTATAAAAGTCTGTCTAAAACAATTTTTGATGACATGGCAAATTCTTATAAAACAAATTCCAGATGAAATATGTAATTTCTTAGATGCTTCCAGTTTCATCATCAGAACTATCAGTTAGCTTTGCCACTGTGGTACCCAGTTATCTTTTCCCCAGTTATCTATAAACAATGTATAAGTTTCTTTGAATATTAATTATGTCACCATAGAGGATACAAAGAGGGACTGAGATGTGAATTTTAGATATTCAGTCAGTTAATTTAAAAAATTCCTAAATCTTGCACACCTGTCTTCCTCTTCCAATGGGTGCTGTTTAAATGCAGGCCTCAGCTAAATTACAAATTCTCCCCAGTCATGGACTTTTAATTTTGCTAATAAATGCATAATTATAAAAACTTATATTTATGAATGCTTTACTTATAAATTTATATTTATAAATACATAAACATATTCCTCAAAACCTCCTCAAGTTCTAGAGGAAATTTCTTTTCCTTTAGTCTTTTTTTTTTTCTGTCCGCACAACTTCTGATGGAAAAAATGTGTACTAATATACAGCTATACCATACTGGAAGAAGCCAAGTAACATCATAAATTTACCACTAGCAAGTCTTTCTCTCAGTTCAGCAAGTCTGACAGTTGACTTTGCAAGTGTTTCAGAGTAGATGCTGACTCATGCTCATAAAGTTCCTAAGAAACCAGTGTTTAAAAGGTGTGTCAATAAATTTGTTGCAAGAGAAACAAAGGTGCCAGAGGGACTGAACATTGTAGTTAGTCCGATTAGTGGTTCTTTCTCTGTAAAAACAAATTAAGTAGGAATCCTATTGAGTATGAGGTAGCTTGGTGAGCTCGAAACAACTATCAGAACCAAGAGAGCAGTTCTCTGATCTGGATATGTAATGAAGCTCGCTTAGCTGTTGCAGAGAGCCTGGTGCCTCCCATTCACTAAAAGGGGTGCAGCTGAGATGAAGACTCCAAGAGTTCAAAGCTTTGACTGAATATATTTTTCCAATGCTAGTACTTAGAAGAATGGACATAACCTAAAACCCTTATTTTTCCTTATTAATCAACCTTCTTCTAATTAACACTCACATACACATTATTTGGGAAAACCCTCATTAGGTATGTTAATATCATCAGTCTGCTCTTAATATATTTCTGCTTAGAACCATTAAGTTTTGGTTTTTTAACTCAATTCTCAGAAGACAAGTTCTTGGTCTGCCCATATGATACACTAGTATCCTATATTTTGTGAATTTTTACCAGGAAGAATGTAGTAAATTTATAATAAGAAAAAATGTATATTTTAGAAAGAAACTCTTTGCAAAGGACATCTGACCTAATTTAAAATTATTGTTACAACAACAACCCTGACAGGTGTGGCTCAGTTGGTTGGGCATGGAAGGGGTTCCATTCCTGATCAGGGCACATGCCTGGGTTACAGGTTCGGTCCCAGGTCGGGGAGCCTAGGAGAAGCAACCGATGTGGACGTTGCTCTCACACATTGATATTTCCCTCCCTCTCTTTCTCCTCCTCTTCCCCTCTCTCTAAAAGTAAATAAATAAAATCTTTTTAAAATTTTACAACAATAACATAGTTTCTAAAGTTGAAAAATCTACTTCATATAAGTTTTTACCAATTCAACATTCAAGGTTATCTCTGCATTGCTGTGAATGTTACGCTCCCCTTAATACAACCCAAATGTTAAGTCATTTTTGTCCATATGTCTGGCTGTTTCACTCATTGTCACTAGTAAGATCATTTTCTTTCAGTCTTCACATGTCTCTTAATAATTTCAGATTAATCTACTGTATCACTCAAATCTGTTTATTGTTTCTAGTTCTCCTTTTAGACCTGAATTCTGTGTCATCACAATAGGATTTTCAGCTGAGGACTGGACCACCGTTAGGCACTGATGTAATGGCACTATGTTTAAAATGACTTAACAGGGAAGCCATTTGAGCCCCACTCATCCTGAAGCCTGATTCTCAGTCCTGGTGTACCAGTGGTGCCCCTCCGCTTCCTGCCAAAGCCTGTTGTCAGCTAGTATTTTAGACAGGGTTTACAGTTCAGATGAAAGGATAGTTGTGTAACGATTATATTACAATTGAACCACAGGGAAATCTAATTACCCTTTTCATCTGAGAATTTCCAAGTAACCTATGAACTGTGGTTAATGAAGCCTCAGAGTTCCCCAGGAAGATATGAACTTGGACTGTGTGCCTTTGAAAGCTATTGGCGGGTAAGCATCCGGACTTGCCTCGTCCCTTTCACTTCAGTCTGGCATTGTGTTACATTGATAAGTCAGCCCTGCGGCAGCACTTAAGAATATGTCACCTAACCCTTGTTTGAATATAACCAGAGAGACCCGGTTGTAAGTCCTTGAGATCAACTACAAAACTACTAAAATACTACGCCAGACTAAATTTGATGCCTCTCCCTTCACAAGAAATTGCCTTTCTACATTGTCCACTGTCACTTTGAGAAGATGAGAGATGACATCAAGTACCAACAAAGGCCATTTGCTTTCTCCTGTCTAACTCAATTATTAAATGACCCGTTAAAGATTGCCTTTTATTCTCTCGCAGCAGTTGTTTCAGACTCAGATAATAAGCCTTATGGTGCAGGGGCTGCATCTTTAATTCCAGTTAAAAGTCAGACTCCCATCCAGTTGGGCAGAAGGGTGAATATGGCAACTGACTAGGAACTCAAATGGGAGGAGGGGAATCGGTGATTCATCTGTGATTGAACACTGAGCTTCTCATAACCAGTAGACTACTTTTACAATTTTAACAGTCACCTGAAGTGTCCTCCAGCTGGTGTTGAAATAACAATGCAACTCGTAAAAGAAAGTTTTTGACTATTTAGGTACAGCACCGGAATATCGAAATAGCAAAAACCTTCACCCATTCTCAGCTTCTGGTCTCCTATGGACAAAGCAACCAGGTAACAAAATTTGTTTCATGCTTCATCTAAGTGTTGAGACATTGTAGGGCTTTTTTTTTTCTCCTAAACAAGAGGCCATATATAATCTTATTAGGCTGGGATGATGAAATATGATAGGAAAAAAATTCTTAAAATACATGAATATTAGATATCTTTTTAAATCCTCACCCAGGATATGTTTATTGGTTTGAGAGAGAGAGAAAGACCCCCACATCCTTTCGGTGCACAGGATGACCCTCCAACCAACTGATCTACCTGGTCAGGGCTCAATACTAGATTTCTTAAAACTGCTCATTAAAAGTCTGATTCTGGTGATTTAAAAATGCCTGCAAAGTAATGGCCAGAAAATTCATCTGAGCTACATCTATTTATCTTTTGGATAATATATGATATATTATGAAGAAGAAGAAGAGGAGGAGGAGGAAGTGGAAGAGAAGAAGAGAAGGAAGAAAAAAGAAAAGAAATTTAAAAAACTTCCTATTAAGTGACAGAAACAAAATAGCCTAACATCCTCTGAGACAAAGTTGGAAAGAAATTTACCCTCAAGTAAACACTTCACAGCCAACAGGATTCAGCCCAAGTGGGAAACAAGAAGGCAAGACAGAGGAAGTTAAGAGATAAGGGTGAAGGGCTGTTTTTTGTATTCCTTCAAAGAAAATTATTATCTGTTCTTATCCTTAAACCCCCTTCCAAATATTTTCAAAGTGTTTTTTTTATGAAATTCTGACTTTTTCACCCCTCAGAATAGAAAATGCAAGCTTCAAAAAGCAATTAGCAAATGACTCCTCCATTCCAAGGAATTTGAAAATTCTTAAAGTCACATTTTTATCTCTGAAAAAAAATAGATTGACATGTATAAAATCTCTAATACAGTGTAACACATAAGGCTTACAGAGTGAGAAACATCAAAAGTTTGAAATGTAGACAGTAGGTTACACTGATAACAGAGACTTGCCTTAATTTAAATGAAGGATATTACTATGGTGACAATTTAAAGTGAACTTCAAGTTTCTGTTAATACAAACATGCTCTTCTGCTTTGTGAAATCTAAGAATCAGTTCTATAAATATATATTTCTGAACTTTCTAAATTTGCTCTACTGGCTTTCATTTCTCCCAATAATGTTTAAAATTGCCTGAGTTATAATTATATAATATCGTATTCAGTAGTCATTTTAGTATGGAAACACTGTGATTGTTAATACTGATGTTGTAAATATTAAATAATTTTATTATAAAAATCTAAATATTTTGAGGGCTAGATTTCAGGTAAAAACTAATATTACTCAAGAGATGCTTATTTCAATATAGATATATGTGGGGGGACTCCAACTGCAGGGCCCCCCCAGCTGCCACAGATGAGAATAAGTCTACCAAGACATGATCTGCTTGGGGAGGAAAGGTGGCCGATCTCTCAAAGGAGAAGGGCCAAGAGCCTTTGCCTCAATGGGCTTTTATTGGGTTCAATTTGCACAGGAATACAGGTAAAGCTCAATCATTGTCAGGCAGAAAAGATCAAACAATAGATAACAAACACAGAACTCTGAGGGCTTATCCTGAGTCAGGGTCAGTTAGCTAAAGGGCCATAAAACTTTGGGGAACCAAACTCATTTCATGCTTGAATCCTTATCATTTAAATTGAGGGTATTAGCAAAGCAGGTTTCACAAGAGTTTACGCATTCTTTCTTAGGCCTGATCGCCCAGGGGAATCTGGAATCTGCCCTTTCCAGCACAGGACTGCACTGCCCTCTGTCATTGTTTCAGGCTTAAGTCAGGCAGGGGAAGTAAGGCATTCCAGAGATTAGGAGACTTCTTGCAGACAGAATGAGGACTCAGGCTATGTCAAAGCCAAGGGGCAAGGGTCCATCACCCCCTTTTTCTATAGCCCCCCCAAGTCCTTCCCTGTGGACCTCTTTGTGACCATGCCTGTCTTAGGTCATCCCTCCCTTGAGGAATCTTACCCATCATTGGCTAACTGGTCAGGCTCAAGGCCAAGCAGGGTAAATTGGGCAGAGGTGGCGCCCCTGCCAGGGAGATAAGCTTTGTCTCCTTAGTGGCTTAGGGTCCCAAGGTCTCTGACTCAGCCTTAACCATGGAGGGGGGGGTGGTTACCGCTTCTGAAACCAGGCAGGGTGGTCCCCAACAGATATAGTGGTTCACTTCATTTCCCTTTATATAATAAATGCATATTTTAAACTTCAATCCCTCTAGAAAAAGCCATAAAAATATTTATAATGGAAATTTCAAATAATCTCTACCTTGTACCAGGGCCACAAGAATAATAGTTAAATGGCACCAAAATTTAGTCAAAATAGTGAAGACTTTTAATTTTTTTATTACTTTAGAAAAAATGATTTTTACAAGTTATTATTTTTAATTATCTGTGGCTATATGCCTAAGAAATAAAACATTAAGTGACATAACTAATTTACAGGACATTGAAAATTAGCAAAAACTATATGACACCCACAATTTTTGTTTTATTCTAATCATTTGTTTGAAAGCAAGTTTTTTTCTTCTTTATATTCCAGGTTTGCCATCTTGGTTTATAATGTTTTCTAAGTGGACAAATTATACTAATTATTTGATACATTTTTCTTAATTGTAGAGTTTGTTTAGAACCACTGAGCAACTGTTTTAGCTTTGGTTTATCTGAATATATTGATGGTAATAATTTTATTTTTATTAATATATTTTATTGATTATGCTATTACAGTTGTTCCATTTTTTCTCCCCTTTATTCCCCTCTGCCCTATACCCCCCCCCTCCCACCATCATTCCATCACCTTAGTTCATGTCCTTGGGTCATGAATATAAGTTCTTTGGCTTCTCCATTTCCCTCTTAACCTCCCCCTGTCTATTTTGTACCCACCATTTATGCTTCTTATTCCTTATACCTTTTCCCCCATTCCCCCATTCTCCCCCCTCCTCCTTCCCACTAATAACCCTCCATGTGATCTCTATTTCTGTGAATCTTCCTGTTCTAGTTGTTTGCTTGGTTCGTTTTTCTTTTTGTTTTTTTTTAGGTTCGGTTGTTGATAGTTGTGAGTTTGTTATCATTTTACTGTTCATAGTTTTTTACCTTCTTTTCCTCAGATAAGTCCCTTTAACATTTCATATAATGATGGCTTGGTGATGATGAACTCCTTTAACTTGACCTTATCTGGGAAGCACTTAATCTGCCCTTCCATTCTAAATGATAGCTTTGCTGGATAGAGTAATCTTGGATGCAGGTCCTTGCCTTTCATGACTTAGAATACTTCTTTCCAGTCGTTCTAGCCTGCAAGGTTTCTTTTGAGAAATCAGCTGCTAGTCTTATGGGAACTCTTTTGTAGGTAACTGTCTCCTTTTCTCTTGCTGCTTTTAAGATTCTCTCCTTATCCTTAATTTTGGATATTTTAATTATCATGTGCCTTGGTGTGTGGTACCTTGGGTCCAACTTCTTTGGGATTCTCTGAGCTTCCTGGACTTCCTGGAAATCTAATTCCTTTTCCAGATCAGGGAAGTTCTCCTTCATTATTTTTTCAAATAAGTTTTCAAGTTCTTACTCTTCCTTTTCTCCTTCTGGCACCCCTATGATTTGAATGTTGGAATGTTTAAAGTTGTCCCAGAGGTTCCTAAGCTTCTCCTCATTTTCTTGAATTCTTGTTTCTTCATTCTGTTTTGGTTGAATATTTATTTCTTCCTTATGCTCCCTACTGTTGATTTGAGTCCCTGTTCTCTTCCCTTCACTTTTGGCTCCCTGTATATTTCTCTTCATTTCACTTTGCATAGTTTTCACTTTTTCCTCCATTTTGCTACCATACTCAACCATTTCTGCTTGCATCCTGATTACCAGTGTTTTGAGCTCTGTATCTGATATGTTGCTTATCTCTTCACCACTTAGTTGTATTTTTTCTGGGCTCTGATCTGTTCTTTCATTTGGGCCATATTTTTTGTCTTGGCACACCTGTTACATAGTAAGGGGTGGAGCCTCTGGTATTCTCCAAGATGGGGCAACTGACTTGCTGCGTTGTGGCACTGAATTTGGGTAGGGGTCCAAGGGGGGACAATGCTGCTTGCTCAGCACTCTGCAGGCTTGCAGTCACTTCCTCTGATACTTACAGGCAAATTGGGCTCTTCTGGTGCTGACTCTTGGGTGGGTGGGTTTGTATATGTTCCAGGATCTTGTGGGTCTCTCTAATGAACTCTCCTGTGAGGCTGGGAGTTTCTCCCACCACCACAACCCTATAGGTTTTTTCAGCCAGAGGTTTTGAGGCTTTATTTCCCTGTGCTGGATGGAACCCTTGGTTACACAATCTGTCTCACTCCCCAGTTGTTCCTTCTAGTTTATCTGCAAGCAAATGTGGGACTACCCGCTCTGCCAGCCACCACCTCACCTGGTCCATGAGCTGCCGCCTTGCCATGAGTTCTCTCTGCCTCACCTGCCCATGTCTGCCCCTCCTTCCAGTCTGGATAATGTTTCTTCTTTAACTTTTTGGTTATTAGACTTCCATACAGTTCAATTTTCTGACAGTTTTGGTTGTTTTTTGTTTTTAAATTTGTTGTTGTCCTTCTTTTAGTTGTGCGTGTAGGCAAAGTGTATCTACCTATGCCTCCATCTTGGCTGGCAGTCTCTAATGGTAATGATTTTAATTAATCATCTATTTTGTCAGGACACTGGACAAATCCCACCCATGGAAGGAGTTAATATATTTAATCACCCTAATTGAATTCTCTCTACCTAGTTCTTCTTGATTACTCCTCAATACCTTTGAAGGGGAAGGAGAGGGAAATTAACATTTACTGAACATAAGATCTCTGGTAGGCATAAATCCACACAATTGACCTAAAACATAAACTTTACTATCTTTATTTTATAGTGGAAGAAACAGTAACTCAGAGAGCTGTAATTATTGGGTTGTGGTTAGACTTGAGAAGTTTGGGTCGTTAGAAAGTTACATACCTTGAGAATTTCACTTTAAAACTCATGCTCCCATGCTCTTTCCTTTTAAATATACAATATCTAACATGTTTTCTAATCTAGAAGAATTGAATTTGTTAACATATTGTATAATTTTGTGGCATAATACATTTTCCAATTTTAAATGAAATGATTATGAGGAAGCAGAGGAGGAAGATGATAACAGCTAGTATTTGTGAAAATCTTACTGGTCTGTGGGCCCTGGGGTCCGACGGCCTGCATCTATTTCTCACTGTACCACCGACTAGGCAGGTGACCATGAGAAAATTCTTAATCTTTTCTATTCCTTAGGACCCATATCATGGAGGAAATACAATCATGCAGCTCTTATGTGGTTGTGAGGAATAAATGAGTTTCTGTGAAGAACAAAGGGGTATTTAGAATTAACATCAATGATAAACCCTCCATACAGGTTAATTACTGTTACCATTTTTGTGTTAAATGTTAAACACATGTGACCTGAGTATACATTCAGGACCAGGTCTGTCTCTTGGAAAGATCCACCATTGTGGCTTCCTCTGGGCCTCATGATTAACTGAGGGGTATTTATATGTCCTCACATTTTTACTCTCTTCCCTGGATATCATTAAAAGTCAATTTTAAAATTCTGGTCTTGAAAGATACCCCAAGGGGTCTCTAAAAGATGCCTCCATTTACAAGTGGAGTCCATTTGCAAGTGTGATTAACATGGACTGCTTTCTCCAATGAGTCCCCCTCAGCCTCGTCTCCCTACACCCACTTTACTCCCAATATGCCTGTGCTAGTGTGGTAATGGCAGTGGGGGAGGAAAAAGGTGGCTGGGTTCAAGAGGATTTGGGGAGGTAAAATAGATGGTTCTCAATGAATGATGTAGCCTATCCAGCTGTGAGGAACCTTTCCTTTGCCTCCTTCATGTCTCTGCATAAACATAACTTTTAGGGAATCTTTTGTGGGCTGTAGGACCGGTCAAGTGTTCCCTTAAAATACTCCCATTGTGCCTATAATTCTCATGTGTAGTATTTTCCACACTTTTTATTAAATAATTGTAAGTACACTGTTTAATGTATTTCTTCCCAGCAGATTCAAGGTTTATGGAGAGGGCAGATAAATCCTGCCTTGTGAACCACCACATCCTAACACCTGGCACATACTAGGCATTAAATAAAAGCTGGTTGGATAACAGCTGACCCTTAGAATCTAAATATTTCTCTTGCTTTTAAATTGATTTAATAAATTTTAACTTTGGGTTTTCTGCTATATTTAAGAAGTATCCCCCATCTATCTTAAAAAAGAAACAGTATTTTCCTTTGGGTTTGTGTTTGCTGCTTCTTCTCAACACTCTTTTATTGCTTTCTTTGTTTGCCTCTTTGTCTGTCCTTCCTTCCTTCCTTCCTTCTGTTTTTTTTTTAGACAGCGTGTATATTGTTACCAAGCTTACATCAAAACTGCCTGTTTTAAACACCTCATGCACCACTTCAGTCCCGGAGTCTTTTGTATGGATGACACCACTGAAGTGACTGTCTCTGCCAGGGCCTGGGCCAGCTGCATGCAGGGCAACATGACAGCATCTAGGTTGCAGCATGAACTTCCCAATTTTAGCCTCCTGGTGAGAAGTGGACTAAGATTCTATGGGAACCAATTGATGAAATGCCTCATGGTCAATGGGAGCTGTAGGTAACTAAACCTCCTTTTCTCTGCCAGGGTGATGGTCTGGAAACATCTTTCAGAAGGCTTCTCAGAAGGCTGTATAGTGTGGAAGAGCCAGCCCCATAGTGATGGCCAGATTTCTGCCCCATCACTGACCTGGCCCCGCTCCTTCCCAGCTTTGCTTTTCCCATCTCCCTCCCCAATATTGGGTCACAGATGTACCTTTGTTTCAAGTTCTTCTTGTTAAGGATGCCAACCAACAGTGGTAGCTTTGTAAGGCCAATCTGCTAAAATGGCACAGTGAAGACAACCAGAAAAATTCTGTAACAATAACAGTTCTTGTTTTAATAAGTTCCATTAACAAAGCCTTGCAGTTTAAATTTTCTCTTTCATTGCAATGAAAGCCATAATGTCATTTCTGTTGCATATAAGCTTTGTCTGCTTTGTAAAAATTAGTTATATTGGGTTTTTGACAGTTTACTTATGAAATAAAACTATATTACAAATTTTAACTTTTGTTATTTTTATATGCAATCAATAAAAGTGCACTAAGAAAAGATTAGTCTGAACATAAGTTAGCATGGAATCTCCCAGGGAACCCTGCACCAATCATGTGACTTTAGGAGGATTCCCCTTTCCTTTGAGGGGGGAGGGAGGGGCACCAATACTAGTTGGAGACATGTCAACTTTTCACAGGCTTTGTTTGTTTGTTTTTAGTTTTAAAATAGATTATATTTGTAACAGCAACTAAGTTAACATTCCTCTCCTTTCACTATTTCCTGGAAAGAAGTTCAAACAAACATGCAAAAGACATGCTACAACTATCTCAAAAGAGATTGTGAAATGTGCTTTCTGACTATATCTCTTTTAGAAATAGTAGCAAATTTGGTAGTATTATCCCAGATACAAAAATCAAGCATTTCCAGAATCTTAGGAAATTTAAAGCATTTAATTATGCTCTCCAATTATTCAAAATTATCTCTGAAAGTGAAATAAAGGGAGACATGTAATAAAACTACACCATTTAAAATTGCATGGTGTCAGAGGGCACTAGGTTTATCAGGGGGACTACTTTGTAAGTTATATAAATGTCTAACCTCTATGTGGTACACCTGAAAATAATATAATTTTGAATGCCAACTGCAACTGAACATTTTTGAAAATAAATAAAAAAATAATATGTTCATAATTGCATAGTCATAATTCAACAAATCTACTTTAAAAAGGTGAACTGTTTTTAAAAATCCTACTCAATGTTATAAATATAGCTGGGAAGAAAAAAAAAAGAAGCCGGAAATTTTATTTGCAATCTCATTTGTTTTAATACAGCTATTGCATCTCTAGATCTTGATTCAGTTGCAACTTGTGCCACTTCACGGGCAATTTGCCTGGATAATGCCTGCCTGCGTGATGCCACTTCCCCTCGCATTAGCTGAGGGGGTGACTTGGATTCGGACACTCAGAAGTTATCTCACAGCAGGGCACGAGTTCCTTATGTCACTCCTCCCCACCGCCTCCCTGCCGCCACATTACTTGTGGTTAGTTTCCTGCTGAGCACATTTTCTTTCACGTTAACACTCAGTTTTTTTTTTTTTTTCAGGTGACTTTGCAGAACAGATGTTCTTGTGTGAGTTCCCATCTTTCTTCTTCCTCCTGACATATTTTTCACAAAAGACTCCCTTGCTACTCCTCTATTCCTTGGTTAGTCCAGAAAAGGGTGGGGGAGGGGGAAGGAGTGAGAAGGGGAGAAATGAAAGACTCATTCTGAGTATCTTGAAAAAAATTGTTCCTTAGGTATCTTCCTGTATAATTTGTTCCCACCTATTTCTCCTGATATACACACATACCTTTGTGGAAAACAAATTTGCTTCTTCAATTTTGTCTACTCCTATGTATAATTTTCTCCTGAAAATTAGTATATTTTTATTTTAATATTTTATGTCTAGAGAGATTTTAAAGAGAAATTATCAACAGAAGCTATATGTGTGTGTGTGTGTATATATACATATGTATATGTGTGTGTGCATGTGTGTATATATATATATATATATATATATATATATATATATATATCTTATTCCAATTTTCATCCACCCCTAAGTCAGTGGTCACAAGTTAATCTTAAAGAGAATTTGCTTTCAATATTCCTTTCTGTTGGTCCTGATTTAAAGTTTAAGTGTCATATGTCCCCATTCTTGCTCTCTGTCACTTGTCAAAAATGACTTGTGCTCTATCTGCACATTTAATCAGTTAAAAATGTGTATACATTTTTCTATTTCTGAAATTCATTCACTAGGGAGGGGTACTACAAACTTGGAAATAAAATGAAAACTTTTTCTCTGGCTTCTTTGGCAGTAAAAACAACGCTTTTGGTCCAGAGATCCAGAACAGTTGAATGAGTCTCTGGCCCTCTCTCCCTGGTGCTAATCTCCTCTGCAAAACTGTGCAGTGTGGGTTGAAGTCCGTCCATGTTAATACTCCAGATATTATAGCTGGAGTCAGTCTCAATTTTTCAGAACTAAAGATATTTGAGGTCAAGCTTTAAAAAGTATTGTTGTTCTGAAGATTCATTTATTTCAAATATTTTGTCATTAGTTCATCCAACAGGAAACAAATACTGAGTTCTGGAAACCAACTTCTTCCAAATGCTTTTGAGATAAACTCTTGACAAAGATTTTACAGGTTACAACATGGGTTGGTCAGAAGTTTGAGTGTTAAATCAGAGATCATTAAATTGATCAACATGACCCAATAGACCAATCTCTCCCTCTCTCTCTTTCTCTTTCTCTCTCTTACTGCAGAGGGTTGGTAAGTGAAGAATAAAAAGCTTCTGCATATCATTTCATATTTGTAGATTGTAAACATCAATTATTTCTCCTCAAAAAACATTGTTAAGAGAATTGGGAATTTTTCCCAAAGATATTATAATTCAAAACCCTTCTTAGAAAGGTATTTAAACCTTTTTCGTCAATAATAGTAATCTGGAATTCTAGAGTTTCTTCTCACTTTAAAAAAATGCCAATTTATTAAAAAAGAAAGAAAGAAAGAAAGAAACCACCAATCCCCTATAGCCCCGCATTAAACCCGACGTCATTTAACCTCTGAAACACGCCTGCAGTCACTTCATCCTGAGGAGGAGGGTGGCTTGCTGTTAATTCATAGCTGTCACTCATACTCAAGGCCGTTAGACAATGGAGAAAAGGAAGGGAACCATTAGTCTATAATTCTCAATATTTACATCCCCTGTAATTTTCAGTGAAGGCTTTGCCTCTTTGGTGTCTAAAATAGACTGAACTACAACTGCCACCACCAGTTCGTGGCATTTTCCTAGAGTGAAAGCAGACAGCCCGGTTAGCAATTTTAAGACCCAAAAAGAGAGGCTATTTTGTTTTCCATCTCAACCTTCCTGTAATGTTCAAATAACAGAAATTTGTTTATCTCATCTGCCTTCTTTAATGATCATGAACAGCGACAGATCCCAGAGAGAATGTACAACACTTTCTGCTTTCTGAGGCTCTGTATTATTCTGTCAGGAAAAATTTACAAGTTGGCTTTTGTGTTTGTAAAGTTCAATTCCCAGAATAGTAAGTTATAAATAGTAATTACCATAAAATGCCCACATTTAGATTGTGTTTTAAGGAAAAGGATTTTGAATTGATTTTTTCCTAGCTTATTTCTGCAAATGTACAAATGTGATAGTTGTTCCTCACTCTGTTCTTTATTTCAAGAAGTGCATAACTATAGCACGTAATTTTATTTAAAACATGAAAGAAAACAAAGTCATATATGAGTCATCACATATTAGTTATGAGACAACATACCAAACAACTCTCTGGGAGTTCTCCCCTCGCCCTGACCCTTAAAAACATACCACAAAGGGCCTGGAGAAATGAATGTTGATTTCAGGTAACCTGGGTTCTAAATTTTAGCTCTGACAGGGACCTATCATAGGGCACACAGTTGCCCTGAGCCTACCTTTCTTCTTTTCTTAAATGAAACCATTAGACCCAATAATTTCTAAGTATAAATACTAATAATCTTTGACACATCCAAAGCCACTAAGAAAGACACTGGAGGTGACAGGTCAGTTTTCACTTTGAAGTTCTTCTTCTCGCCTTCAGCTCTATTCTGAATAGTTCAGAAATGCCGAAACTGCTACGTGGGCTCATGAAGCCTTAGTGTCTCTATTTGTCAGACACAGGGGATAACCGTCCCCTTGTCCATACTGGCATGGGAATCCATTCAAAAGGATGCAGCTGTGTGCTAAGAACCTGGTGCGCCTCCTACCAGTGGTGACTATTGTTACTGTTTCAGAAAATCAGTAATGCTTCCTAAAACCATTTGTTTTGCTCTCTTCAGCAATTTCTTTCTCAAAGAGATCTTTCCATATTCTGGGGTAATAGCTTAAAGTATGGCCAGATACGTTACAGCTAGTTGTACCTATGTGAAAAATGTACGGCAACCTCCAAAACATTCATTATTGATGAAACAAGTCCCACACATTAATCATAAGAGTCAAAGGAAAGGAGCAGTGCAGTCAGTTCTGCTACCGGGCAGCACGTTGTTCCTAAAACCGCGCTGTGCAGAATCGTGCACTAGAAAAACAAAACGAACAAACAAAAACATAGGGTTTATGGAAAAAAGAGGTTAGGAGACAACACTCACAAAACTGCATCAGTGGCACACAAAAGACACATAGTAATCTAATAAACACCATGGCACAATGAAATGATTGAGAGATACATGAATCCTAGAGTAGCTATGATGATACTTTACCTTGAAAATGACATGAGGTTGCCCTTGGAAGAAGGGCTGCTGCTTGTGAGTTAGGGTGGACTCGTGGAAGGAGGATTGTCTGCTGTAACACCATATGTGGTGGGTGTGGCTCATAGCTCATGTGATGAGCTGAGGTTCCTTGTAGATTGTTGAGGTATGTGCGTTTTGTGGATTGCTAAGGGGCACCATTCAGCTGAGTGTGGCTTTCTGCCATTTCTTGCTGACAAAATCAGCATAAGCCAATATGAAATTTGTAGTATGTTCAAATTGGTCCCTGGTATATCGATCACTTTGGGACAAATTTGCATTTTCCAAAGATGTGTTATAGCAGAGATGCCTGTAGGTAAATTCCAGGCAGTGTTTACCCTCCAATCTGTGGATGACATAGAGTACGCTCATGTGTGTATGTGTGATAACATTACAGATGAGAAAATGAGTAGAATTCAGTGAATGATGATTTTTGTGCAAGTCCATAATAAAAATTATTCCTGGTGGAATAGTTTTACAAAGTGCTACATTTTCATGCCACACCAAACAAAAATATTTGCTCTAAAAAATTCCAAATATCAGGAAAAGATAGGTCTTACAAAATCCTTATAAGCACTCTTTTGCTTGGAACCTTTTTTCAAGTTCCATATGTGTCTCAATTTCCAGCTTCAGTGAGAACAGAAGAGAAGGTGGTGAAGAAGGAGACATACAGAGGAGAAGAGAATAGGGTAATGGAAATTCAGTTTAAAATGCAGACAAATCCGCCGTTTCTGCTTGATAGCCTGTAACATTTCCATGTAGTGCACTTTGCATGGCAGAATAGCTACTAGTAATAGAATTCTCTCGCAGTGGAGGTTAATTACTTTTCAGCTACAACAAAATAAATTTCCTGTCAAGCTCATGGACAGGGATATGCCAGTGTCCCCATTTTTACCTGCAGTTTTAATTCAACCTTAATATCTGACACTTGCTTGCATTTAGTGAGCTCTTCCTCTGAACAGTAGGCACCCTAAAGGAATATTGAGAGATTGTCAATTATGTAGTATCGAAATGTGTGTTAAAAAAAGTGGTTCACCTCTCCCAAAGTGCACTGTACAGAAGATTAACTGAGCTGCCTCTCACTTGAAAAAACAGGGTTGACCCTCGTGGTGATGTGGAAAAGCACAACTTAAAACTTAACCAAGACATCCTCCCCGTGCACAGTGGAGCAAATGCTGGCTGCCAGTTGCATCTCAAACTGACTGTAGGGAGACCTTAAGAGTCATTCATTGCAGTCTATTCTGCATTTTAATAAGGCCACGCCCACTGCACAATGTCTTGAACTTTATAGGATAAAGTAGCAACAGCTTTCCTTAATTATCAGCTCCCTCTTTCGGAGCTCAGTTATTTCTCCCCAAACGTAATCTCCTGTCTATGATCATAATTATGTCCTATCATTGGGACAGACACTGCCACCATCAATTAATTAATCAATGCCAACTTTTGCAATCTTGAAAGACAGACGGAATAGATAGATGAGCCTATATCACAGCCAACTGCATTCACAGCTGCATGGGGTGGGGAGGTGGCAGAATAAAGAAGCAGAGTTTTACTCTGTTAAAAAGACTAGACATCATAGCTAAAATATTTGTGATTGTCAATTAGAAAATAATTGATATGGGGAAGATATTTTCACATGTGTTCTTTCTATAACAGCTCTTCATTTTCAAAATCCTCCACCCTGCATTCTCTTCCCATCGAGACCTTTAATTGTAGATACCTATAATTCTAGTTCAAACCCTTCTGATTCAGCTAATTCTATGTGGTTCCCTCTCCTTTGAAACACTGTTTTATTCTTTCCTGTGACATTTAGTAGACTGTCTCATATAACTTTAACACAATTTTTAACCATTCTCTTTTCCAATTAGATTGCTTAAGTATCTTATGATTTAATGTTTTATTTTGGTTTTAGTTTACTGCATTCTTTTAAAATTATTTTATCATTGTTCAATTACAGTTGTCTGCATTTACCCTCCCCCCTCACGCCCACCCCAGTCATCCCCACCTCCCTCCCTTGTTTCAAACCCCCCTTGTTTATGTCCATGTGTCCTTAACAGTTGTTCCTAAAAACCCTTCGCCCCTTTCCCCCCATTATACCTTCCCACCTCACCTCTGGTTACTGTCAGATTGTTCTTAATTTTAATGGCTCTGGTTATATTTTGCTTGCTTGTTTGTTTTATTGATTATGTTCCAGTTATATATGAGATCATATGGTATTTGTCTCTTACCACCTGGCTTATTTCACTTAGCATAATGCTCTCCAGTTCTATCCATGTTGTCAAAAAGAGTAGGAGCTCCTTCTTTCCTTCGGCTGCATAGTATTCCATTGTGTAAATGTACCCAGTTTTTTGATCCATTCATTTACTGATGGGCACTTAGATTGCTTCCAGCACTTGGCTATGGTAAATTGTGCTGCTATGAACATTGAGGTGCATAGGTTCTTTTGGATTGATGTTCCAGGGTTCTTAGGATATAATCCCAGAAGTGGAATTGCTGGGCCAAAAGGCAGTTCCATTTTCAGTTTTCTGAAGAAATTCCATACTGTTTTCCATAGTGGTTGCACCAGTCTGCATTCCCACCAACAGTGTACTAGGGTTCCCTTTTCTCCACAACCTCTTAAGTCTCTATGGTCAATTAATATTCAACAAAGTGGGCAGAAGCATAAAATGGAGCAAAGATACCCTCTTCAACAAATGGTGTTGGGAGAGCTGGACAGCTACATGCAAAAAAATGAAACTCGAGCGCCAACTTACACCACACACAAAAATAAATTCAAGGTGGATAAAATATTTAAATATAAATCATGACACCATTAAAGTCCTAGAGGAGAATATAGGCAGGAAAATCTCAGATATTCCAGGCAGCAATATTTTCACTGATATGTCCCCTAGAGCAAGGGACATAAAGGAAAGAATAAACAAATGGGATCTCATCAAAATAAAAAGCTTCTGCATGGCTAAAGAAAACAGTATTAAAATAAAAAGGGAACCAACCATATGGGAAAACATATTTGCCAATGATATCTCAGATAAGGGTTTCATCTCCAAAATATATACAGAACCCACATGACTCCACTCTAAGAAGACAAACAACCCAATTAAAAAATGAACAAAGGACTTGAACAGACACTTCTCCAAGGAGGACAGACAGAGGGCCCAGAGACATATGAAAAGATGCTCAGTATCACTAGCCATCAGAGAGATGCAAATTAAAACCACAATGAGATACCACTTCACACCGGTGAGAATGGCCATCATAAACAAATCAAAAATTTACTGCATTCTTGACCAAATGAATCCTCATTGAGATTTTGTTGAATTCACTTTCTTGAAGTTTAATCATCTTTTGATGCAGACAAAATTGAATGAGGGGATCCTCAATGCGTTAAAAACATTTTAACTTTTCTCTTTGTGATACTTTGTAATTAATTCATTTGCAATTCACAATTCCTATAGAAAATAATATTTGAATGTGAATTTCTGAGTGTAAAAATACTATTCATTTATATTTTGTTGAAGGATAGAAACAAATAACCAATACTCACCTTTTCCCTTTCTGAGGATGAGTCAAACAAAAAATAAGATACCTGAGACAAAATGATAGAAATCATAGAATCTCTTCACTCAGATAAATGCAGTAGGTGAGCATGGTTAAATCAAGTTTCCTAGCACTTCACCCCTAAACAACTCTATGTGTTCCTCACAAAAATAAAAGATACCCCCCACATGAATTACATAGTGAGAGAGGAGACAAGACTGGGCTTGCTCTGGCCAGGTAATAATATGGCCTGCACCAGGCACATTCAAGTTTTCTAAACTTGTCAAGCAGAAGTTACTTCTTTTTTTTTTTTTAAGATTTATTATTTATTTTTAGAAATGGGGAAGGGAGGGAGAATGAGAGGGAGAGACATATCAATGTGTGGTTGTCTCTCATGCGCCCCCTACTGGGGATCTGGCCCGCAACTCAGGCATGTGCCCTGACTGGGAATTGAACCAGTGACCCTTCGGTTCACAGGTCAGCACTCAGTCCACTGAGCCATACCAGTCAGGGCCAGAAGTTACTTCTTTCCAGTGTCATGCAGTAAACCGGTGGGGAGAGGAAAATAGGATGCTTCAGAGAGAAGCTGAAGCATACTCCAAAGGGTTTTCTTTAAAAAGGAGTAAAGAAAAAATGTAGGCCAGAAGGAGTGAGGAATTAGCATTGCTTCCTAATACAGAGTTATGTTCATTCCCCAGCCCCTTCTAAACCCAGAAAAAAAGCACTGATACTTAGCATTTGTCTACTGCATAATCCTCTGCAGCTTAATTTTTAAAAACTTCAATACCTCCTCAATTACCATCAATAAGGATTTGCAAAACCTACTATCCGAGGTTTAAAAAAAATCTACAAAAGGAAAGATGTTGATTATGCCTTGTGATTATTGGCAAACCACCGTTTCAGTGTCCGTTCGGACAGACCTTAATGTTATTTACAACAGTAGCGGAAAAGGTCAGAGGAGGAAGTCTGCCCAGTCGCAGGACTTTAGCCATCAGTCTAATTTAGGCACACAGGACAGACACTTGGAAGCTCGATGAGGGGTACCCAATTACACAGGAAAATGTTAAGCAAAGGCAAACTGGTAACATTTATCTTCTTGCTTATTTTGTAAAAGGGCAAAGAAGTACACTTTTAGTAGGCAGCTTCACTGTTTCCTGAAGAAAATAAAACTGGAAGTTTCTAGGGGTGGAACACAAGCTCAAGCTAAATTTGTCCTGCAGCTCTGCATGGTTACCACCTGAACAGAGGGGAAGGACAGGCACCTGCCACTGAAGTATGACACACGGACTTCAGCTTTCTTTCCATGTGGCAGAGTTGCGTTACTGCACCCTATTGATTCTCTCCCCTCCTCATTTTCACTGTTTACCCAGTTTTTGTTCTTTGAACTATTTTTGCTATGTAGTAAATACAGTACATTTTTTAATAAGGAATAGCATTATATTTCTCTCCCTTCCATTCTTCCTGCCATGGAATAAAAGCAGCTAACAGTTTATTGTGTACACTGATACACGTTTTTACATAGGAACCTATAAATATCTTAGAGTAGCAAGTAGTAAGACTTTGAGTTATTTCATTTTAATTTTTTGCAGTAATGGCACTATTATTTTTGCAACTTATAGCAGATGTCATTTCTGAACATATCATGGATAGCTCTCTAACTCAGCAGAAATTTAATGTTTTCTCCCTTTTTTCCCCCTTCATAGATTTTCTTAACATGTATAAAGTATCATGTATATAGTATGCCTCTAGTGAGTGGTTGAGCAGTGAAAATTTTTCACTTTTTTCTTTTTTTAAAATATATATATAATAAGGAATTTGAACCACCCGCTCTATACTGTTCTTTTCAGGTCTAAATCTTTGTGATTCCCTGAATACATTTCTATTGCATTTTGTCAGGTGTTTTACTAAGTGTAGAGAAAAGCCTTGTCCTATAAGCCAGTTTTTAAAAAATGTAGATAAGGAAGGAAAAAGGAATAACATTCCTTATAATAATAATAAAATAATTATCTGTAAAATGTTTTATAATAAAATTATTTATTTTTATGTTCTGGTTATTAGAAATTTAAATAATAAAAAGTAATAAATTATCCAAAAATGTATGTTAGATAAAAGTATAAATTTTATGGTTTTTAGACACATATGTGTTGTTTTAAGGAAAATCATTATTTTAAAAATTTACAAGAAACTTCCAGTATATCCCTAATTCTTTGCTCTAAAGTTTATTGCAAGGGTTGGAAAAGGGACGGTAGCATAATATCAACACACTTAAATAACTTCTAAGCTCAGTTCCGCACCACAGGTGGGCTAAAGTTTACCGTGCTCACATGAGCCTCCACATGGCCCAGGTTTGGTCTCTGGGCAGAAGGCCCCTAGGATAAAACAAAGCAGTTGTTGCTGAAGAAGAATGTAGTGGTTTATGCATTGCTACCCTGCTCATAATTTATCCAGAGTCTGTAATTTACAGAGGGTCTGCTGTTTGCCTCATTCATCACCGAGAGACACTAAAGAGAGGAAAGCTGTACACACAAAAATTAAAAATCTATTTGTTGCCCTTGGCATGCTTTCATTCCTTGTACAACTCAGTTCGCTGTGTTTGACTCATACTGGTTTACTGTGGGCCCCACAGAAGAAAAATGAGCCTGCTTTGTTGATCTATAAAACCTGCCTCCTTGGGAGTCTCCAGTGTCCCTTGAAATTCTGCATCCTTACTAATAATACTAGAAAGTCAGATTGCTGTGACCTAAAAAAAAAAAAAAAAAAAAATTCCACTCTATATCCTATTTTGCATTGTATTTAAAGTAATTGCTGCTGTTTTAGACATTATGTGAAATAAATATAGCCACTGAATTTTCTCTCTTCCTCTTTCCAGTAATTTGTTACAAAAGAGGCAATATAATGTAATATTTAACAGCTTACAAATCCTTTAATCTGAGTGACTTTATGCAAGTTACCTAAACTTCTCAGTCTTCCGTTTCTTTATTTATAAAAGGGGATGATAATATTACCACTACCTCCCAGGGGAATAAAGGGGATTAAGAGTGTTGTTGGTTGAAAAGCACTTAGGAGTGTCCCTAGCACACCTTACAAAAGCAATTATTACACATGTGCAGACATTTATGAGGTTAGTCCATCTGTTAAAAACAGAATGTTGGTGTCCTCCCGAAATTCATACATTAGCGTCTTAACCCTCAGGGTGACTGTATTTGGAGATAGTGACACTCGGAAATAATTAAGAAAGGCCTGAAGGGTGGGGCTCTGATCCATAGGATTGGTGTCATTATAAAAAGAGTCACCAGAGAGCTTACTTCCTTTCTCATCCACAGCCAAGGAGAGGCCACGTGGGCATGCAGTGAGAAGACAGCCGCCTCCAACCCAAGGGGAGAGCTCTCCTGAAACATCGCCCCGGCAGCCGCCCTGATCTTGGACTGACAGTCTCCAGAACTGTGAAGAAAATAAATTTCTCCGGTTTAAGCCAACCAGGCTATGGTATTTTGTATGGTAGTCAGAGCAAACTAATGTACCATCTATCTATTCCCTAAAAGGATTTGAAAAATTAGCTAAGTACATGCTGTAGGATAGCCAAAACAATCTTGAAAAAGGAGAATGCAAAGGAAGGAATCAGTCTACTTCTTATTAGGTAGACGTTGATGTTGGTGGAGAAGCAGATATGGATTAATGGAATAGAATTAAAAATCCAGAAATAAACCCACATAAATACACCCAAATGATTTTTAGCAAAGTTACAAAAGCAAACCGATGGAGGAAATATAAGCCCTTTCAAACAAATGGTGCCAAAGCAATTAATTACCCACAACCATAAAAGTAAACTTTGTACTAACCTTCACATCTTAAAAAAAAATAAATTCAAAAGTCTTATAGCCCTAAATGTAAAACTTGTAGAAAAAAAAAGATAAAATAATTATCTGGGTCTACATAGAAACATTTTAGACCAAAAGCATAATGCACAAATTGATTCATTTGACCTCATCAAAATTAAAATCCTTTGCTCAGTGAAATGAAATGGACACATTTCTTCTGTTCAGAGAATGAAATGACAAGCTACAGCTTAGGAGAAAATATTTGCAAACCATGTATCTGAAAAAGGATGACTATACACAATTTTAAAACTCAATAATGAAAAAAACCATAAACAATCAATTAGAAAATGGGAGAAAAAGATATGAACAGAAATTTTACAGAACCATATACAAGCGGCAAATAAGCACATGAATAGATGTTTGGAATAATTCGTTTTTAGGGAAATACAAATTTAAACTTCAGTGAGATATCATTTCAAACCTACCAAAATGAAAAATTTAAAAACAATGACAACACCAAATGCTGGAGAAAAGGAATCACTCATACATTGCCAGTAGGAATAAAATATGATACAACCACTGTAGAAGACAGTTTGGCAAATTTTCAGAAAACTAAGTGGGTAATTGCCACATGATTCAGCAATGTGCTTTTGGCCATTTAATCTCAGACAAATATAAACTTATGTTCACACAACAACCTGTGCATGAATGTTCACAGAAGCTTCATTTGTAATTAACCCCCAAACTGGAAACAACCCAAATGTTCTTCAATGGTAAATTTTGAAACAAATTGGTTCATTCATGTTATGGAATACTATTCAGCAATAAAAAGGAATGAAACATGGGTACTTCAAATGACTTGAATCTTCAAATAATTATGCAGAGACAGCCAATCTTAAAAGCTTACATACTGTATGATTCCATTTACCAAACGTTTCTGAAATGACAAAATGAAGACCTAATTAGCAGTTGCCGAGTTCTGAGAGCCGTTAGAAGGAGGTAGACACAGTTGTCAAGGGGTCACACGAGAGACCTTAGTGGTGATGGAACCTTCTTTATCTCCCCCGCGGTGGTGATTTCACACATGAGTGCCTGTAAGCCAGCGATGGGCAGGTAATACGAGGGCATCGTAACGAGGAGAGCTGGGTAAGGCTATGCAAGATCCCTCTATTATTTCTTATCTGAATGCCCACCTACAATTATCTCACACAGGAATTTAATTAGGAAAATAAATGAGATCAAAATAAAAATACAAGAGAGGTACTATTAATCAATTTTTTAACTTTGTAAATTTACTGTCTCCAGGAGGTCCAGGCATGACGAATACCTGATTCAGGGTTCTGTATGACGTGGTGACTGGAATGCCCACTGTTCATATATTTAGTTGTTCTCTTAATTTGTTCTCCTAATTATGTTAGAGCTTTCTGGTCTTTGAAAACTCTAATTTGTAATTGGACTTGATAGAATAATTAAGACTACAGGAATTACCATGCAGAGTCTTAGTCCCAAGTGATCCAGTTAAAGAAGAGCTGAACTTTTGACATGGATACAAAGCAAGCCCAGAAGGCTGCTGTTCAGCATAGTTTGATTCTTGGATTCAATTGCTGAAAACTGTTAAGTCATTTTATGCCACTTGACTCAAATCGTTCATCTCAGTGAACATTTGTTAGTTAAATGTCAGCTCCATGGTGTTACTCTATAGACTTCACAGAGGGAACCAAGGCTGTCTAACAATTTTTAAAAAGACATGTCTAGCTCAGGCAGCATGCCTGAGCTACAGAGGGAGCCTTCTACTGCAGAAGATCCTGGCCGGAGGAGAGCTTTACTGTCCAGTAAACACAAGTGTATCAAAAAGAAATAAATAATACACTTAACACAAAGCAAACTATAGCATAATTCCTGCTGAGATGAAAATCCCCCCAGTTTCTTAAATATTTTAACATTCTTTTATTCCCATTCTACTAATGTGACAATTTAGAAGTAGCTATTACTGTAATTTGTTAAAGACATAATAGGAATTTGTTGTTTTGAGGAGCTCTCTCCATGTGCTTCGGGCTGTCTTCTTTGAAGATACTATCTTCTCCTCTCTGATCTCAAAGACAGCCCCTGTGACAAGGGTGTCAGCAGAATCAAGCCAAACAACATCTAAGCAGTATTAATTACAAGTAAGTCAAAAGAAATGAAATGTTTGTTTTCAGACTTAAGTTACTTTCAGTTATCAAACAAAGACAACAGAAAATTATAGTTATAGATTAGTGCATTTAAGAGGATGTTGGTAGTATTTTTAAAGAATCAATAATGTGCATGCTCTTTCAGGGACAAACCCTTCCAAGACTTCCTTTCCTGAAAAAAAACATAGCAAGTGAATTTATATTTACTCTTGTCGTGAGATCATGTGCAATTGCCAGGATGACATAATTTTCAATCAAAGTAATTGCTAGATATCAACATAATCTGTGATATTTTATCACATAATCATTTAACAGCAGGACAGTTATCATGAGTCATTATTTTAATTTTACTGCTCCTCAGTTTTAATTATTACCATGCGTATATGTTGTCTTCATAAGCAAATCCCCCCAAAAGGTATTAAATCCTTTGATGCCATAGGCAACTGAAAAGATAGGTGTATGAGAGCTTATTTTGGTGGGCGTGGAAATAAGAGAGAGGGTGTTAACTTTTACATTTCTGGGGGAAAAGTGAAACAGAGATTTTACAGATTAAGTACAGCTTAGATAGTATCTTTCAAAACTAATAGGAACTCCTTTGTCATTCTCTGCCTGCTCAGATTCCTTCCATATAACATACGGTTATTAACAAGAACTCTATCTTCTAATTTTGGCTGCTTTAAAAACATTAGGGGACATTTATCATCATATTTCTTATTAAAGCTTGGAGGAAGCACCACACAGCAGTGTATCTTGGAAGCTGGAACTGTGAAGAAAATCACTCTATTATTTTCTCACTGATTGTGCCTAATGTTAAAAATAATTACTATTACAAGATTTGTGTGTACTTTAATTGTCAGTTTTCACAGATCCAGTGGTTAAATACCCCATTTCTGTCTTCTAGAATTCTCTTTTTTTTAAATCCTCACCCAGGATATATTTACTGATTTTAAGGGAGAGAAAGAGAGGAAGAGAGAGGGGTAGGGGGAGAGAGAGGTCAGGAGAGAGAAGGGTAGGAGGAGAGAGAGACATGTGTGGGAGAGGGAAGCATCAGTTGGTTGCTTCCTATATGCATGCACCCTGACCGGGGGAACGAACCTGCAACCTGGATATGTGTCCTGACCGGGAATCAAACCCACAACCTTTCTGGTGTGTGGATGATGCTCCAACTAACTAAGCCACCCGAAGAGGGCTACCCTCTAGAATTCTTCATAGTTACTCTTTATCTCCTCTATTTGGATGCTTGAGAATTACCCAGGATAGTGTTTTTAGTTTCCCTTCTGAGCTGTCCCACCAAAATCTGTTGCCTAACGAGGATGCAGGGAACGGCCTGGGCACTGACACAGTATGTACAAAATAAAAATAGAAACAAAAGCAAAAACAAAACTCTAAGTTTGGTGTGTTTAGGTTGATATCACAGTGAAAAATTGAATGTGTTTCTTCAGTTGTTATTTATTGCTCTTTTCTGTTTTTGTTATACTTACTAAGAATTCCTTAGCAATTTTGTCTTCTCCATATTTTGCCCTTAAGGGATACTTTTTAGTACATAATTGATCATTTCTCTCATTCATAAAGCGCTTGTATTGGCTTTTAGTTATAAACATTTGGTAGAATAGAAATCAGACATCCTGCATTCATTGTTCTGAATCTTTCCAGAGCTTCCTTATGGCATAAAAACATGAACACCGATGCTTCTTCTTTCCAACATCCAGGTTAGCATGTTATAAACCACTGATCAGAATTTCACTTTTTTTTTGGCATAGTAATACATCTTGGAGGTGATTCTTTAATGAAACCATAAAATCATCTGCATTCATTTACAGCCACATATGTATGGATATACTATAGTTTGATCCTTATTGATGAACATTTTGATTGTTCGCTTTTTATTGTGCTATTCCATGCCATGCTTAATTGAATAACCTTGTGTTTATTCTTTTATTTCACTTGTCTGCAAACGGAGAATAAATTTCTGGATATGAAGGCTATGCTATATATTTAAGCAATATAATAAAATTGCAGTCCAGGGCAATTTCTCAACAGCAACACAATTGACCTTTTTGGGCCAGATAATTCTTTGTTGTGAAAGACTGTCCTTTGTATTGTAAGGTTCTGGGCAGTGTCCCTGTCTTCTATCTGTCTCCCTCACTCCATTTGTAATAATCACAAATGTCTCCAGATACTGCCAACTGTTCCCCTGGGAAGGCAAAATTGCCCCAGTTCAAAACCGCTGCTCTGGATAGTCATATGACCTATAGCGCCACCAGCTGGTGAGACTACTCAATTTCCTTACTGATAGATCCCAAACTTGAAATTTTTGCCAATTTGATGGAGAAGAGAATGGAATTTCAGTTGTATTTTGATTTCCATTTCTCTTATTATGAGAGAATGAGTATCTTGTAAATTTTTGCCTTTTTTAATTGCTTGTTTATACTCTTTACACTTTATATATGATAGTCTACTTTCCCTTAATGATTATTTACCTTTTCTTATACATTTCTAAGAAATGTATTCCTAATATGTTTATATATTAGTGATTACTGCTTTGCAATGTAAATGGAAAGTTTCTAGGCTTTGTTGTTTGTTTTCTGATTTTTTAATGATATTTTGATGGTGAATATTTTTAATTGTTTTATGTAGTTGAATTGATCAATCTTTACTTTTGTGACTTCTGAATTTTTGGTCAGAAAGTCTCCTCATTCCATGATTTTCATGGAAATAATAGAAGTCACATATACGCGTGAGGCACATTTATGGCTTCATTTTTTATGTCTCTTATCGTACTTCAAATTTATCCAATATACAGTGTATCAATATTTTTCTGCAGATTTCTTTGTGGTAATTTTTAAATTACAGCATTCTTTTATAGATTATTTCCTTTTCACTGGTCAAAGAACATGATTAATCAAGAGACCATTGATTGAGAAGCCATTGGCAGGTATAGCTTATACTATAGTAATTCACATAGTTTTTATAAGAATGTTTACATTCTATTTCATACTCTATGAAAAGAGTCTGTTTACTAGAATCAGGAATCTAATTTTAAATTTATAAAGTTTTTTAATATTTATTTTTAACAGTAAAATTATATTTTTACATAATTGTATGGTTTTGGCTTTGTGGGGGGTTTGTTTGTTTTGTTTTTTGCTATAGGTCAACAGTCACAAGCCTCAAATGGAGATTTCAGGACAACTTTATTACTATAATATTTGAGACACATGAGATGATATATAGGAGCTCCCTTTGACTGCCTTTTGGCTTTTAATATGAGAAGTATAAAACATATCCTGTGAGGATGGCTTGTGCCTTCAAAAGAAATTCTTTTATAATAAAAACTGGTGCATATAGATAAAAACTTCCTCCTGAGCCAGGTTTATTTTTAGATAAAACCCGAAGAATCTAATCAGGTTTCCTGTTATAATGTAAAGTGGAAATATAAAGATGCCTGATTATTTTGTTAGGAGCAACTATTTCATTCTATCATCTGTCTTTTTCTATCACCTCAAGTGTGATATCCTGGAAGGGGCTCCTGACACATAATAGAAAGTTGTAGAGGAAACATTAATATGTTCCTCAGTTCAAGGCGTCCATGTTATCACAGAAGCAAATGAGAAGTCTACTGACCTTTTCATTTACTTCTATGACAACACACTCTGCGAGGAAGGATTTTTGCCAGCTGTTTTAGTTTTAAATTACAGTGCCATGATTGGTTTCATTTCCAGGTCACCCATAGCAACCACTATATGCAAGTGTCAGATGCACAAAGGAGGCATGTGAATTGCTCAGGAATTTCAGTTCAAATGCTCTGATTTATTATCAAGAAGGTTTTGTTAGCTTGGATCTGGTGGGATAGGAGAAATTCACGTCATTTGTACATTAGCTTCTCTTGTGGCGGGGAGGGCAGTCTTTTAAAAAGCATTTCCTTTTAAAATTATTAATTCCTTATGCATTACCTTTCCAGCAGTAGAGACACATAATTTAAATAGTTTTGAAGTGTGCTCTACTGGCCTCCAAACAAGTTTCCCAATGGGAGCAGGAAAGTGGAGTAAAAATCAAGATTCTACACCTGCTCCCACCCCCTATTTACCAACTCATATTAAAAGTGACAGGTTTTAATTCACCCTGGAATTGCTATTTTTACCTGACTCACTATTTTTGCTTACTTGTTATTTGCTTAGTTATTACTTTTCTCCACATAGCATGTTCCTTCCTAGTTCTTGTCAGAAGCCAAACGCCCTAATGAGTACAGAGACTTTCTTCCGACAGCTCGTTATCCCTCGAATGTATGGCTTTACACTAAGACTTAGCATCTTGGAGGCAGGGCTCTGACCTCGGGGGCACATTTGTAGCATCTAAGGTCTCCCATTTTCTTCCTCTTCAGTGGTACTTTAAAATACATTTTCATAATGCTTCAGGCCAGATGCTGGGAAATTTATTTATGAAGTGCCAGATAACAAAATATGAGGCTTTGTGAACCATGTGATTGATCTCTGTTATAACAACTACTCTCTGTTATAGCTACTCAATGCTGCCATCATAACGTGAAAGCAGCCACAGACCCTCTACAAGCAAATTGAACATTCGTGTTCTGATAAAACTTCATCTATACACACTAAAACTTTAATTTCACATAATTTGCATGAGTCATAAACTATTCTTCTTTTGATATGTTCCAGTCATTAAAATAATGTAAAAACTATTCCAAGCTTGAAGGCATACAGAAAGCCAAGAGGAGGGCCAGATTTAGCCCAAATAAGCCCTAATTTACCAACCCTTGCTGTAAGCAGTGATTTTCAAACTGCAGTGTGCATTAGAATCACCCAGGACACTAGTTATAACAGACTCCTTGGACCTCCCTCCAAAATTTTGGGTTCAGGAGTTCTGACAGGCCAGATAAATATTTTCAGCTTTGCAAACTATTCAAACCTTTGCCACTACAGTAAGTCCTTACTTAATATTGTTGACAGGTCCTCTGACTTCAAAGGAAACCAATTTTAAGCCAATAGAAGGAAGCCAGTTTTGCCATAGGCTAATTGATACAAACAAGATTCCTATGGCATCTCATCAATGTTATAACAAAATGACATCGAAGGAAACTCTTTGAGAATCTGCTCTACTAAACTTGCCATTGTGGTGCAAAAGCATTGATAAGCAACGTGTTCATGAGTGGAGATCTTGTGTCTTAATAAAATTTTATTTACAAAAACTAGCAGTGGCTAGATTTGTTTTATGGATGGGGTATGTTTACCCATGCTCTAGAAGACTTCCTTTTATTCAAGAGGAAGATAAGAAACCTATTTTGGCCCTGGCTGGTGTGGCTCAGTGGTTGAGTGCCGGCCTGTGAATCAAAGGGTTGCTGGTTTGATTCCCAGTCAGGGCATATGCCTGGGTTTCAGGCCAGGTCCCCAGTAGGGGGTGCACAAGAAGCAACCACACATTGATGTTTCTCTCCCTTTCTTTCTCCCTCCTTTCCCCTCTCTAAAAAATAAATAAATAAAATTAAGAAAAAGAAACCTATCTTTATGAATAAAGTTTAAAAGTCTTGCATAACTTTCTGAGCATATGATAAAAATAATTTCAAAAAGTATATTTTATAATAGTTTAACAACATTCAATTAGGTATATTGGTGTCAGTCTTCACTGCTAATAGTGGAAAATAATCCACAGTAGAAAAGAATTTCAGCTAACTGATAAAATGTACATATAAAAAGCCTACCTTTTGTTCTTTCTTTATTGCTCTGCTAGCTGTAAGAAGTAGGTTTAATTGTTTTCACAAATGGACATTTTTAGATATTTATCAAATTAGCCAGAAAGCTGGAATTGCAAAATGCCACCTTCTAAATTATAATTTTCCCTCAAATTTTCTGATTCTATTTATATTGTGTAGTCAAATATTACCTTCACTTTATCTTCCAAACATTTTGCTGAGTTTTGCATCACATTTTTTAGATGCATTGTATTATCAAATATCTCGGCGAATACCAGGGACACGTGTCTGCGTGTCTGGGTGTGTGTGTGCACACACAAATGTGGACACGTGTAAGATGCATCACATTATTAAATATCTCGGCGAGTACCAGGGGACACGTGTGTGCATGTCTGGATGTTTGTATGTACATGCAAATGTGGACACGCGTAAAACTCCTCCCTCAACTGTTTCCATTTTCCGTGTGTCATTGTCCCTGTATGGTCGGCAAGGCTGATTGTTTTCTGTTGTACATTTATCACATATCTGGTGATTTTGCCTTTCTACTCATAGTTTAAAATGAGAAGACAGGAATATTGATAGAGACCTACAGGTGTGCAGGTTGATATGTGTACATTAAGTGAATAAATGGGTAGACACGAATGCTGGGAGTCCTCTCAATAGCAGAATTGGAGGGCTTTGCTCTGAAGTGCAACACTAACTACCCAACATTTTCCAAGTACCCTCCAGCCCCACCCTGCTCCAATTCTTTAGAAGAGTATCCTTTGGGGTTTTGCCTGGTGTAAATGCCTGGTTGCGTATACAGTTGCCAGTCATAGAATTTACTGTAGCACTTTTGTATTTAGACTCTCTCTCCATCGTACTAGCTGCCTTTGAGTCTGAATACTTTAGAACTGATATATGGTGTCATATCACTTCTATAAAAATACAACATCATCAAAATTGGTTTTCAGGGAACTCAGTCACAATGACAATAATATATATTGGAAAAACAAATAAAAGGTCCTAAAACCGCAAGTCATTGACTGAAGAGAGTACATTTGTATCAAAGAAACGATCTCTTCCAATTTGCTTATCAGTAAATACTGCAGCCTCTAGGAAATGAACTTTACAACTGAGTGACTAAGTTAGCACAACTGTGTATTGCTAATACTTTTCTGCAGGTGCCAACTGCTTGACTTTAGGACCCAGGCTGCCTTTCACAAATCCAGCCCAGCCCGTCAGGCTGTGCTTTTTATTCTCCTCTCACACGGGAGCCATAGGCATCCCTCAAGACCTCTTAAACCCATGCATCTCATTTTCTCATCACATTTCAGGGACAATGGAACATTCAGTGGAAGAAACTCTACCTAACCGCATTATTTCAAACGGTTCTTGACTTTCCTTAAAATCCGTTGGTAAGTTCTCCACCCAAACTCCAAGGAGATTACAAGTGCTGCAGAATGCTTTTGGTTTGATGGGGTGTGACGGCACTTGTCAACGTCAATTGCCATCAAATCTAATTGATTACTTTATTGAGAAGTTGGACAGGTTGAAGTTCAGCTTAATTGAGATTGCTCATTACAAGCTATCTTCCCTGAATGGAAATATAAAGTGAATGCCACTTTAAGTACGGGAGGAAAACATTTCAACAGCGATGTAAAAATAGCATCTGATGAGCAGATAAGAATCTTATGAAAGGCACACTATTATCAGCAAACACAACTGCTCCTACTGTAGCAGCTCTGTAGCACAGGCTCTGCAAAGAAAGCCAAAGCAATCATAAGCATTTTTATAGCAAGGCTGTTCATGCTTTTATAGTATTCATTGTGTCAGCACTTTAATTATAAATTCTTTTTTATAAGCTTACAGCAAAACTGAACAACCCTCCCCACAAATTATTTTAGAAAACTCACTTAAGTTTAAAGTGAAATAACAAGAATATTTTTGAGATGCTGATCAGAGATGACCATGTGTTAAATAGCAAACACATCAGTTAGTCTGGGCAGCTGAGGCCCGTGTAAAAGTAGATGGCCGATAAAAGCAAAACCGAGTAATTCAGAGATGTTTAGAAACACACAGTACTCACAGGCAACATGAGAATAAAAATTATTAGAAAGTATAAAATATGCTGTTTCAAATTTTTAAACAATAGTTTAAAACCACCATTACAGACTCCATTGTATTTACACTTTTACTTCATAGCATTTACAACAATTGTCATTAAATACTATTCGTGTGCTTTTAAAAACATAGCTCACACGAGACTACAAGTAGAGGGAAACAAGAATCACATCTCTACTGGTTTATGCCCAGTCATGTACATTGAGTTTTGCCCATGGTATGTGCTCAAGCTGAATGAAGAACAAATTTATACTGAGAAAAGCACTTGTATAGTTTAACAAATAACTTATTGATCAGTGATATACATAAGTAGCATCACTTTATTGTAATCACTCATTTTATTGTCATTTTAGTTTCTGAGGTATATTTTCTTTTACATATGAATAAAATCACATTTGTAGAAAATGTATTTCATATTAGTGTATATGGATCTTTTTAGTCCACTTAAATAATATTCCCATATTTATTCTGAGTTGTTTTTTCTTGTAGATCTACAGGAAAGCAAATGTGGTTTTGAAGAGGAATTACCAACTGTGTCCAGATATGTATAGATTTAGTTGTTAAGAGAAACATTCACCCCCAGCATTTGGAAACTTTATTTTTTTCACTTCATTGAAGTATAATTGACACAATTATGAGATATTTAGAGTGAATAAAGTGGTGATTTGACATATGTACCCAATGGGAAAGGATTCCCCCATCTAGTTAGTCAACACATCCACTACCGCATACATTCATCTTTCTTATGTGAAACATTTCAGTTCGATACTTTTAGTAAAGTTCAGCTGCACAACCCAGTTACTGACTGTAGTCACCGGGTTATACGTTAGATCCTTAGACCTCACTCGTCATCACCTGAGGATTTGTAATCTTTTACTAACCATTTCCAGTCTTATCCCGCCTTGACCCCCAGACTCTGGTTACAGTTGTTATACTCTTTTTACTTTTCTTTTTTTTTTTTTAAGATTCCACATATAAGGATCCCATTCGATATTATCTTTCTCTGGCTTACTTCACTTAGCATAATGCTCTCCAGGCCATCAATTTTGCACAAATGCCAGGATTTCCCTTTTTCTTTTCAAAATGTATGCCTGAGTTATTTGTATGTTACTGAGTTTGAGTTCTTTGTATATTTTAGATATTCATCCTGTTCAGGAAGGTGGTTTTGAAATATTTTCTCTCATTCTATAAGTAACCTTTTTATTTGGAGCTGATGATTTTCTTTACTGTGAAGACCTTCTTAAATTTAAATTTGGTATAATTTCACTTGTTTATTTGTGACTTTGTTGCCTTTGCTTTTGGTGTAACTGCCCCCAACCCCAATTTCCAAGATAAATGCCAAGGAGCTTACAGTCTTTGTTTTGTTCCAGGAGTTTTATACTTTCATGTCTTGTGTCCAAGTCTGTAACCCATTTTGAGTTGATGTCTGAGTATGGTGTAAGATAGAGATCCAGTTTCAATCTTTTGCACATGGGTGTGCAGTGCTCCCACCCCATTATTGGAAAATGTATCTTGTCCCCATTTTATATTCTTCGGTTCTTGGTTAACAATTAATTGATCATATACACATGGGTATATTTCTGGGCTGTCTATTCTCTTTCATTCATTTGTGTGTCTGTTTTTATGCTAATATCATACTCTTTTGATTACTATAGCTTTGTAATATGATTTAAAAATCAGGAAGTGTGTTGCCTCTGAATTTTTTCTACTTTCTCAAAAGTACTTTGGCTATAATACACAGTCTTCTATAGTTCCATACAAAATTTAGGATTTTTTAATACTGTGACAAAATGCCATTAGAATTTTTTAAAAATTTTTTATTCTTCAGGTAGAGTTGTCTTCATTCCCCCCCAACACCAGCCATCCCCATTTCCCACCCTTGATCCTACCCCCCTTTGGTTTTGTCCATGTGTCCTTACACATGCCCCTGAAAACAGTGAATGCATTCAACCTGTAGGCCGCTTTAGGTTGTGTGGACACTTTAACAATATTAATTCTTCAATCCATGAGCATAGAATATGTTTCTATTTATTTGTGTCTTTTTAAATTTCTTTCATCGATGTCTTATAGTTTTCAATGTACAGATTTTTACCTCCTTGGTTAAATTGAAAATTTTAATGTGATCTTTTACTTTAAAATGGATTCTAATGGTGAAGTTTTTGTTTGTTTTGCTTAAAATGTGTTTTAATAAGTTGGTGCTACATTACTGCTCCATTTTCAAAAAAAACTCTCGAGGTAGCAGGGACAAAGCAGACATGGTACCCCAGTGTAAAAAATGCACAGCGTAACTACCTAAGATAGGCAAGGCTAAGAGCTACTGTTGAACCTTCAGCATGCAGCAGCCCTGTTCCCAAGATTGTACTAGGCCTATCAAGAAAAGCTGTTAACAGTAACATCAGACACAAAATTGCCATTCCTCGGCCGTCCCTACCCAAGAAGAAGGAGGCAAGTGAACACAAGATTTTTTTTTAATATATACTAAAATGAAAATCTCTAAGAAAAAATGTCTTCCTTAGGATGAAAAGGGATAATATATGGAAGATAACAGAACCTTATGTGTGTTTTCTGTGACCCCTGCGGACATTGGCCTGAATTCCCACTTGGGAGTGAATGCGGTGATGGGCCTAAGGTCATTGGGGGTGTTGGTGGGTTTTGTGGTATATGTGGCAGTGTCCCTTGGGTTGGGGAACTTCAGAGTGAGAAAGCAAATACAACAGGATAAACAAAGAATGGAATGATCAAGATTAATGGGGGCTCTAACTGGATCCACATCGCCATTGCTCCCTGCTTCCCAGGCCCTCAATAATCGCATGAGACTTCAGGAATGCACCACACAGATATGGTTAAATGATATATCATACAGAATTCATTTGTTAACTATTGCCCCTCCCTTGCCGTCTGCCTCCAGCACACTCCCTAGAGTAGTACAGGCAGGGAAGACCTAACTATTAGGAGGAATCCCTAACACTTTTCCAGGGCAGAGTTCCTGCTAGTCCAAAAAGGGTCCTTCTCTTAAGGGTTTTGGGGAACTAGACGATGCAATTTTATTAGTAACAGCGACATTTGTTTGGAGCAAATTCAGCTCCAGAAGCTGAATGGTTGAATGCAGAAGGTATTCCACCAATTGCCCCTATCCCTTCCATTGTAGCAGCTTGGCTGTTCAGTAGTTGGTGGGGTCAATCCCGAGGTTCCATCTGGCATCATAGTGGCAGGTCCTGGAGGAGCTGGGGTACCAGCAGGCACAGGAGCAGGGGGCATGACACCTCTGTTATGTATGCCCATAGCACCTCCCATAGCCATCTGGCCCATCTGTATCTCCTGCTCTCTGGCATCAGGGAAGGTTCTCTTGAATCCTTCCTGCTGTCTCCACATCATTTCTTCCTGCTGTCTCTGCACTGCTTCTTCACAGGTGCCTGTGTTCCTCTTCCTGCCTGAGTTCCAGTGGCTTTCGTTTTTCCACTTCTTGGTTGTGCAGCTCTTCCATCCTCCAAAGTTCTTGATGCCTCATAAGTTCCTGCCTCATTAACATGACCTGGTGCTTATGGCAAGCAGCCTCCACCTCCATCTCCTGTTTCTCACGAGCTTCCGTGATGTTGTGGTCCACTTGGTCCTGCTGCTGTTTCTCCATCTCAGTGAGTGCCTTCCAGCGTATGGCATATTCACACCCAAAGGAGCCAGGCTGTGCAAATCTAGGTGGGCTGCTCCTGCTACTTGTGAAATTACTGGTTCTTTATAACCAACTTCTCTGGAAGTCCCTCTTCAGCATCTAACTGGTCCATGGGTTCCAGTCACAGGCTGAGGAAACGTAGTTAGAAGGAAGGAGCCTTCCTTGCATCAATCCAGAGCTTTCTGAGCAGCTGGCTTCCTTGAGAATTCAACAATGTCTTTTCCAGAAGGCCTTCCTCGATCATCCACAATGACTACAGCCCTCTCCACCTGGCAGAACACAGAAAAGCCTTCCTCCAGCAGTTGGTTGGACACACTCTGAGGAAGGTTTCTAACTATAAGGGATGCACTGTGGCAGGCAAAGCACACATGCAGCTGCTTTCCACAGAGTAGCATGTTGTCCAGCTCCACTTTAGCAGTCGCCACCAGAGTCCTTGTTTCCAAGTGGATAAAGCCAAAGCCTTTATCCTTATGAACGAAGACTTCTCCTGTCTTCCCGTATCCTGGTTTCCTAAAATTCTTCAGGTCAATAGTCAAGCCTTCATTTTGGTGGCTGGCTTGTTGCCCATTTGCAGGTATTGGTGGTGGTGGTGGCTGCTTTTGCTGCTGCTGCTGCTGTTGCTGCTGCTGGTGATGCTTCCTTGGAGTATGGTTTTGCCTCTCCAAGTTAAAGGTTTTATTTCTCTGCATTTTTAAATCCCTCTACTGACTGACTGTTCTTTCCTCAGAGTCATGGTGATGAAATGGCGAAGTTTCTATTCCACATCATTATCACCATCGTCATAGTTAGATCGGCACGTGTAGTGTTCTATCTGACCACAGAGTCAACAGTGTCACCTAGGGCTGCTTATTACTCAGGGGGAAATAACCTGGGGTTAGGGGATAAGAAGGGGAGAGTGTTTTCACTGTTATCAGTGCCGCTATTATACTAAATTTTGTTATGATTAATATAGTTCAGGTTAATTCTCTACTAAAGTTAATATTCTTAAAATTGAACAAATAATAATAATACTGAAAATGTTATAAGCATTTTAACCTAAATTAAGGAACAGAATTTGTAAATGTATGTGTTTTCATTTATATAGAATCATGATAAAATAATGTTAATATGAAAAATTAGCCCTGGCTGGTGTGGCTCAGTGGATTGAGTTCTAGCCTGCAAACCAAGGATCTCAGGTTCAATTCCCAGTCTAGGGTACATCCCTGGATTGTGGGCCAGGTCCCCAGTAGGAGGCGCGAGAGTCAACCATACATTGATGTTTTTCTCCCTCTCTCCCTCCCTTCCCCTCTCTAAAAATAGATAAATACAATCTTTTAAAAAATTAAACAATCTTTTAAAATATCCAGGGTATCTGGATCCTGTTTATATGCTAATAAAACAGATCAAACCCTAAAACCTCCCATTAGATCTCACACAGCTTTTTGCCTTTGTACAACATTGTTTTTACTCCCTTCATCATATCATTCTTGGGAACAATGCTGGTTGCATTTCCAGCGCCAATGGCTTTTGTTAGATTAAGTGAGAGCATTAAACTATTTTCCTATGAACTGTTTTTCCAGCAACTTTTTTATAACATTACATACAAACACAGACCTGTAGTTTGCCTAACAGGACACCCTAAAGATGAATTGTTGCTGAGAGTGGTTAAGGAAAGTTAAAGAACTTTACACAGAAGAGCCATTCAAGTGCTGTAAATTGTTGAACCTCAAGTCCCACAGCCATCTGTCTTCTCTATTGTCTTCAAATAACACACAAATGGTCTTGTCTTTAGTGAACTTGTGATGTTATGGTTGCTGGTGTGAAAGAACATTAATCATGTTAACTTCAATCAAGAAATGCACACACATTTTGACAGGAAGAAATATATGGAATGTGGCATATGGTTATTATATAACACTATAATTGGATGTTTTGACTGGATATTATATGCTAGATTGTATTACATATACTTTATGTGTTCAGTTGAGTCCTACTCCTATGACTGCAACAATTTTGTTTTAGAGTTTTCTTCAGAAAGTTTCTATTTAGCCATCAATCATTACATAAATATTGTTTCCTCCATCTATTTCAAGGTGTCATTTCAGATGGTAATTACTTCCTAAATGTAGACATGTGTATAATACTGTTAATTTTGAGCCATGTGCACGTAAATGTCTTTTTACATTACAGTTTACAGGAACAACTATAAAGGACACATGGACAAAAATAAGGGGGGTGGAAAAAGGGGATGGAGGTGAAGAGGGTTGGGGTGCTGGGGAGGGTGGGGCAAAAAGGCAGAAAACTGTACTTGAACAACAATAAAATTCAAAAGTATTTAATAAAAAAAGAATCTGAATGTGCTAGAAAGTATTACTTATTAGATCTTGCCATGTATAGTGTGCCCTTTTGCCCAAGTTTTTGAGAGGGAAGTAAGGATGTACATTATACAAGGGTAGTGCCTGAAAAACTCTGTATCTGTTCTTGTGTTTTCTCATTATTTGTTACATAAAATTGCTTGTACCATAATATGTTCAACAATAAATGCTAAGATTTCTTTACAATACAAAAAAAAGAAGCTAGTACAAATTGGATAAGTAACTGATATTTTTGACTTTTTGTTTTCCAGTAAAATTAAAGACAATATATAAGCAGTAAAGATGCAATTTCTCGGAATGTCTAAAGAAAGGCAACCCCCTTGCATAGTTTAGATATTTCTGTTGTAGTAGAGACATACAGACATTGAAACTACTTCTTAGGCACTTTCTTTCAACTAATTTTGATGACTTAATGCCAGGTTAGCCTCACTACAATCATTTACTAGAAAAACACATTGTATTGTTTATAATAATGGTACGATTAGTTTAAATCATGCACTTTCTCTTTCTTGCTCCTATTTCTGTTTAAATCAGTATATCATATATGTTGCTGGGTGGTAGACAAGACTCCAAAAATATTGCTGGAGTCCACCATGTTAATGTTGAATATTGGGTTATTCTCTTGGAAGTATAGCATAAATGCATGTACTATTTGCTTTCACTTGACATTCAGACATTTGATGTATTTTCCTTCTTTTCTTTCCTTCCAGGCATATAGATGACCTTTGACATTGCTAAAATGAGGTCATCTCTCTCATAGTAATAATAAGTCTTAGGTATCCAATTAGTCAAAGACATTTGAAGTCATAGGCCAAATTACGGTTAATATATTCTTTTCTTAGAAAAAAATAGCTGCAGATATAGTATAAATTAATGAACTACTTGATTAATGTATCTATCTCTCCTTAGAAACAGAGTTGTATCTTTCTCTGAGATAAATATTTATCTATCTCTTGTTTACATAACATCAGCTAAACTGACGATCAATTGATTGAAACATTTTATATTTAACCCAAGAAAACAAGTGTCTTGTCTTCTTACACTGTCACTCAAGATACTAATCAAGACCATAGAGAAGATAGAGGTTGTTTATAACAATAAGGTTTATGAAGAAAGTTGAATGTTACTTGTAGATCTATTCCAAGGATTTAAGGATTTGGATCAATGCAGAATAATATTACTCTTTGGCCTCTGTTATTAAATTCACTTGCATTCTGAAGAGTCACAGTTTCCATATGATCCTGTTCTTGGCATAGAATCATGGAAACATAGAACCTTAGAATTAGAAGGGAAATTAAGGCTTTAAGATTCCAGATTTAAAGTAATTTTTTATATACAAAGATGGACTTCTAAGCACAGTTTGAATGATTTTAACTATAGTGGTTTTATTACTTCAGAAGGTGTCTTCCAATACAAAGATCAAAGAGGGAGAGTATAAATAGACTTATTCCTGGGCAGCTCTGGGGGATTCCCTGAAGACTGCTAAGTTCTCAGTCTAGATATCTGATGAGATGGGAGGTGCCACATGGGCAGATACTGGCATAAGAAAGCAGATTTGTCAATCTGATTGGATTCTTACTCACAGGTTGGTGAAGACAGAAGACACTCAGTCTTCAGCACAGGTATCTACCTGGTATTCAACCTCCTTTCCTACAGGTCACCTCATGCCATCTCCTAACATTTTTCTTCCAACTTTGTCCTTCCAGACCAGTGTGCTCCTACTAGAGACCCAGACCCAGTGTTTATAACAATAAAACCTATCTAAGATCAGGTTATAATTCTAACACAAGTTCAGTAGATCCTGGATATTTTAATCAATTAATATTACAAAGCATTAAAAATTAAGAAAGAACTCAATAAACAGATATTCTAAACTGTATGTGAATATCCCCAAAACAGTAAGCAATCATCCTCCACAAGTCAGAGACACAGTCTTTAGCAGTTCCACGTTGTCCAAGCTACATGTGTACTTTCCTTCTCTCCCTCCCATTATCTGAGCAGTCCCCACAAAGGGACAATAAAAATATCTCTTACACTGGTCCGATCTTCTCCTTCCCAATCGTTTTGTGTTGAAAAATATATTTACCAAGTTAAGCCTCTTGCCATTGTTTAAAAATGTATCATAGTGGGAGACAGTCTAGTATAGCTGTTAAATATACAAATTCTGGACTCAAAGAAGAGGTCAGAGAAGAGCAGGCTCAGAGAGGATGGGGTTGTAGATCTGGGTCAAGAAGATAGTTGCAGTTGTTAGAAATATGTTATTTTTCTGCATCTTGGTGTGCACAGAATGCATCAACTTAAAAAAATTATATTTATCGCTCTTTCTCTGCTCATTCTAAGTGAAAGTTTGTATCTAAAAAAAGGAAAAAAAAACAATTCAGTGGATGGTCTGACACACAGTTCAAAAAAAAAGAAATATGGAGAATTTCTTCATATATGGAGACACAAAACAGGAAAATAAAGAAAAGAAAGTAAACAATACAGGAATAAGGTGAAAAATATATAACACATGTTAGATTCCCCAAAGGAGGGGAGAAAGAAGATGGGACAGACTCAATGTTGAAAATATAGTAACTGAGAACTTTCCAAAAGTGGTGAATGACAGCCACAAATGCAGGAAGTCCTAAAAATGTCAGGTTTTAAAAAGAAAAGAGAAATGTATTTCAAATCATATTAATACCACTGAAAAGCAAAGAACTAATGTGGAATATCTCACAGGCAACCACAGACTCAAAGATCGATTGCCTTCAAAGGGGAAACAATAATACTGAGAGTTATCAAGCAATTCAGTAGAGACTGGAAGATAATGAAATCACATCTCTAAAGTGATGAAGCAAAATAACTGTTAAATTAGAACCCTGTGTCCAGTACAAATATTTATTAAGTATAAAGGTGAAATAAATACATTCAGACACACAAAACTGAAAATACATCTCTAGAAAATCTGCAGTAAAGGAAAATCTAAAGGGGATTCTATAGGAATAAAAAAAATGAATACAAATAGCATCTTACAAGAAGAGATAAAGAACAAGGAAAGGGAAAATACACTATCATCTAGAGGCATGTACATGTGTTAACAAACATTACTGTAGCATATAAATGAGGCAGTAAATAGGCATAGGAATCAAAGGTTCTTGAAAGAAGGCAAGGGTCCAATTAGCATTAGACTTTGATAAGTCAAGATTTATGTGATAATTTGTAGGTTAAATAAACAAATATTCTGTTAAAAATTAGAAAATGAGTGAACAGTGGAAATTACAATGAAGATGAAAAATGTAAAAGCCTCAGTAAAATAAATTTAAATTCAATTATATTGGTAGTTACATTAGAAAAAAGTGGATAAATCTCATATTAAAAGCAAAGTTTGTTATTCTTGTTTTAAAAGATCCCAGTTCTTGGATGGCCTAGATGGATGTGTTGGCAGATACACTTTGTCTCCTCACACAACCAAAAGAAGGACAACAACAAACTTAAAAACCAAAAACAACCAGAACTGCCAGAAATCGAACTGTATGGAAGTCTGACAACCAAGGAGTTAAAGAAGAAACATTCATCCAGACCTATAGGAGGGGCAGAGACGGGCAGCCGGAGTGGAGAAGACGCATGGCAAGGTGGCAGCTGGAGGACCAGGGAGTCCCTCATTTGCATGCAGGTAAACCCAGAGGAATAACAGGGAAACGAGACAGACAGACTGTGCAACCCAGGGTTCCAGCTCAGGAAAATAAAGCCTCCAACCTCTGACTATAAACACCTGTGGGGGTTGCAGTGGTGGGAGAAACTCCCAACCTCACAGGAGAGTTTGTTGGAGAGACCCACAGGGTCCTAGAATGTGCACAAACCCTCCCACCTGAGAATCAGCACCAGAGGGTCCAATTTGCTTGTGGGTAGCAGAGGGAGTGACTGAAAGCCAGCAGAGAGGGGAGCAACCAGCATTGTTCCCTCTCAGACCACTCCCCTGTGCATAGTGCCACAACGCAGAGACCTGGGTTGCCCTGCCCTGGTGAACACCTAAGGCTCCACCCCTTATAATATAACAGGTGTGCCAAGACAAAAACAAAAACAAGATGAAAAGAATAATTCAAAGCTCCAAAAATAGAACTAAGTGATGAAGAGAGAGCCAACTGTTTTGCAGACATTCAAGGCCAGGCAGGTCCACTCTAGCTTTGGGGAGATGGAAGAAAATGAGCAGAGTGATGGGGCCATACCTTTATTCATGGGTAGGTGAGCCATGCATGCTGCAAGCTGCTTGTCTGCCTAGTGAAAAGCCCCTACTTGTTTAAGTACTAGAGGTGAACAAAGCTGGCAAGATACCAGAAAACTATATAACATAACATAATTCTGCACATGTGAGCCCACTTCATGTTATGAGAACAGTTTATCAGACCCAGTCTCAAGGCTATGAGAACACTATACATCAGCCCCCTCCAACGTTATGGGAACACTGCTTCCCTAGGTAATCCAGACACCTGTGTGAGGAGGCCAGACTGCCTCCACTTAACCTACACCAATGTATCAGATGCAGAGTTCAAAACAATGGTAATCAGGATGCTCACAGAAATGGTTGAGTATGTTCACAAAAGAGAGGGAAAAGTGAAAACTATGCAAAGTGAAATGAAGAGAAATATACAGTGAGCCAAAAGTGAAGGGAAGGGAACAGGGACTCAAATCAATGATTAGGAGCAGAAGGAAGAAATAAACATCCAACCAGAACAGAATGAAGAAACAAGAATTCAAAAAAAATTAGGAGAGGCTAAGGAATCTCCAGGGCAACTTTATAAATGCTCCAACATCTGAATCATAGGGGTGCCAGAAGGAGAAAAGGAACAACAAGGAATTGTAAACTTATTTTTAAAAATAATGAAGGAGAAATTCCCAAATCTGGCAAAGGAAATAGACTTCCAGCAAGTCCAGGAAGCTCAGAGAATCCCAAAGAAGTTGGACCCAAGGAAGTACACACCAAGGCACGTCATAATTACATTACCCAAGATTAAGGACAGGGAGAGAACCTTAAAAGCAGAAAGAGAAAAGGAGACAGTTACCTACAAAGGAGTTCCCATAAGGCTATCAACTGTTTTCTCAAGAGAAACCTTGCAGGCAAGAAGGGACTGGAAAGAAATATTCGAAGTCATGAAAGGCAAGGACCTACATCCAAGATTACTCTATCCAGCAAAACTATTATTTAGACTGGAAGGGCAGATAAAGTGTTTCCCAGCTAAGGTCAAGTGAAAGGAGTTCACCATCCCTAAGCCCTTATTATATGAAATGTTAAAGGGACTTACCTAAGAAAAAGAAGATGCTCAAAAATGTGAACAACAAAATGACAACAAACTCAAAACTTTCTACAACCGAACCTAAAAAAACAAAAACAAAAATGAACTAAGAAAACAACTAGAACAGGAACAGAATCACAGAAATGGGATCACATGGAGGGTTATTAGTAGGGAGGGGGGAAGAGGGAGAACGGGGGAAGAGGTACAAGGAATAAGAAGCATGATTGGTAGGTACAAAATAGACAAGGGGAAGTTAAGAATAATAGAGGAAGTGGAGAAGCCAAAGAACTAAGATGTACAACCCATGGACATGAGCTAAAGGGATGAGAGGGGAGGATGTGGTAGGCAGGGGTGCAAGGCATAGGGGAATAAAGGGGAGAAAAATGGGACAACTGTAATAGCATAATCAATAAAATATATTAAAAAAATAAAAGATCAGTGTTCTGATTACTGTTTATAAAATGTTAATAATACCAAAAAGATAAAAGTAAGGAATGCATGATTTCATGCCATGTAAAGACAAATTAAAGTAATATGAGTATTAATAAGAGGTAGTAGGGCTAAAAGCATTCTTAGAGAAAGAGGAAGTATTTCATAATGATGAAATATCAAATTTGACAGAAATACATAACAGTTACAATTTTGTTTGCACCATTAAACTATATGCTTACTATATGTGAAGCAAAAGATTATGGAACTAAAAATAGACAACTCTATAATTCCATTAAAAAGCCTTAATAAAATTATTCTGTAATGCTGATAGAACAAGAAGCCACAAAATAATTAATAAGTGATTAGAACATCTAAGCAACAAGTTAAAGAAATGACTTAATGGTGATTTTAAACTGTGTGTGTGTCTACCAGGTCATTCCAGAAACTATCCAGCCAGGCACTATGAAAAATAGAGACATTTATTAAAGAAGATACGAGATACAAGAAGCGCTGTACATAGGACAATGACGCCTCAGTCCCCTTCAAAGTAGGCACATTGGGACCTCACACAGTTCTCCCAATTGCCATCAGCTGCCCTGTCATATTGTGTTGAATCTCATTCATGGTCTGAAATCTCTTCCCTTTCAAAGGCGATTTTCATTTTGGGAAAAGCCAGGAGTCTCAGGACACTAAATCTGGGTAGTAGGGGGGCTAAGTCATATGGGTAAGTTTATGTTTTGCCAAAAACTCTGCACAAGACATGATGCATGAGCACATGTGTTGTTGTGATGAAAATCTGAATCACCAGTTGCCCATAGCTGCAGCCTTCTGAATCATCCAAATAGTTTGTAGGAAGAATATTCAAGCTTAACACAAAATTTGATGCAGATTTCCTGCTCTGCTTGCTCAGTCATTTTGAATGCAATGATTACACAGTACACATGCTCACTCAACAGTGTGTACTGCCCCCACTGACAAGTACAGTGAAGTCATCATTATTCACACATGTGCATTCCAGTCTGCTCTCCTTGGCTGCCAGGTTACATTGATGTCATGAAAACCATTCTCTTTATATTAACAACGGCTGGACTTCTTCCTGATAGACCTAGTATGAGTGTGTGCACATGTGTTTGGAGTATGTTTACTGTTATATGTTACTGCACACAAGAACTGAAGAATATTATTTATTGACAACCACATAAGAAATTTCAAAATTGAACTAATAGTGTGTTCACTACTACAATGCAACTGAGCTAAAACAATACTAAAATATTAAATATTTAAAAATTAAAATATATACATCTGTTGATAAAGAAAATGTGATATATACCACATAAATTGATATAAATAATATATATAATGAAGTATAACTCAGCCATCAAAAAGAAGGAAATCCTGACACATGACCAGATGAATAAATCTGATCAGATTATGCTAAGAAAATAACCAGACTATAAGAAATCCCTGACTTAACAGTGCCCTAGCTTGGATGTCTCAACTGTCCCTACTTCATATACAAGCCTGCGCCATCCAGTCTTCTTCATCTCAGTTCTCACAAGTCTACACTGCCAGTTGCTCAGATAAAAACCTTTGGGATATTTTCAGTGTCTTTCTTTTTCACCCCCCTTTTCACTGTTGTTCAAGTACAGTTGTCTTCATTCATCCCCTAACACTCCCCCCCCCCCCACCTCACCCATCCCCATCTCCCACCCTCGATCCTACCCCCTTTGGCTTTTGTCTGCGGTCTCCTTTATACATGTCTCTTGATGACTCATCCCCTTTCCCCTCTCCATTATCTCCTCCTGCCCTCTGGTTACTGTCAGTTCTTTATTTCGATGTCTCAGGATATACTTTATACCCTGCATTCAGACTATCAGGGAATATAATTGTTTCTACCTTTAAAATATACCCAAAGCATGACCACTTTTGCCATGCCCGTGGCTACTTTTCTGGTAAAAGCTACTATTGTCTCTCACCTAGATTCCATTAGCCCCTTAAGTAGTCTTCCTGGTGTCACTCTTGTCCCTAAAAATATATGTTCTTAGAGAACACTAAAATAATTCTTTAAAACTATAATTAATATCAGATTATTCCTTCTCAGAAAATCCTGCTACAGTTTCCCATTTAATCCATAGTTAGAAGCAAACTCCTAACAATGGCCTGTATAGTGGACTTAATTTCTCTCTTCCAACCTTCTATCCTCACTGTTGCTATCACGAACTCCTATCTTCTTTCTGTCCTCATCTGCTGTTAATCTTCCCCTCTCTCATTCTATTTCAGCCATATGGGTCTTCCACTTTTTCTTAAACAGTATTATGTGTAAAGATCACAGGGCCTTTGCATTAAATCTGTCTCTTGCTTAGAAGCTTCATCTGTCAAATATGTGCCCATTTCACATCTTCACAAACTTCAGGTCTGTGTTAAAATTTCACATTTCAGGGAAAAGTACTAGACCATTCTATTTAGAATTATTACTAGGCACTGAAATCCACTTCTCTATACTTTGATCTCCATACTTTGTTCCATTTTATCTTTATTTTTTTTAATTTAAGTAGAGTTGGTATATAATTTTATATTGGTTGTATTAGTTTCAGCTGTACATCATAGTTATTCAACATTTTTATACTTTACAATGGGATCACTCCTCTAATACTAGTACTCCTCCGTTGCCCTGGAGATTTATCACAATATACTGGTCTATATTCCCTTTCCCCTTTTCACCCATCCTCCCAACCCCCTTCCTACTTGTAGCCATCCCTTTGGTCTGTTCCAGAGACTGGTTTTGTTTGTTTGTTTTCTTTTTAGATTCCACACATAAGTGAAACCATATGATATTTGTCTTTCTCTGCCTGATTTATTTCACTTAGCATGATTTTTCTGTAGCACATATCACAATTTCATGAACTCCCCATTGTTTGGTTTTCTTCTTTAATGCAGGTTTTACAAGCACTTATAATTTGGCCTAATGCATAGTCTGTGATCAAGAAATATTTGTTGAATACATAAAATGTAAAAGTAAAAATAGATTACCATCAGTATCAGGAAATAAAAATGAATATTTGTCCAACATCAGGACAATGAGACTTTTCCTTAATATGACTAGATGTATAGAAACCACAAAGGAAAATATAGATATTACTGACAAACTTCAATTCTTGAAATTTTATTTTAGAAAGATATGTAAACAAACTTAAACTATCTATCTAAACGCTAAACATGTATAATGCCTGCATCTTGATAAGAAAAACAAACAATTCCAACAGAAAAACAGGTGAAAGTTACAAACATTTTATAGTCAATACATGTTAAAAGGCAATGAAATATTTAAATGATTTTTAACATTAAATTGAAGCAATAAGGATACACTTTTCCCCATAATATTGACAAAATATTAAATGATGATTGTTTTCAATAATAGTGAGAATGCAGAACATGAACATGGCTAGTGGGGTGTGATGGCTTTAGCCCTTCTGAAAAGTAATTTAAAAATACCTACCAAATAATAAAATACAATGATTATTTGATAAAGCAATTTCACGTGTAGAAATTTATTATCTAGAAATAAATATATGTGTACATGAAAATACAAATGGAAATGTATGTCTAGATAGAGCAAGAGGGGGAGAGAGACAGATTGAAGCATCACTAATAGTTACAATTCTAAATATAAGATACATACCTATGAATAAGAGAATGGACTAAAAATCTGGGATATACATTTTTACAAAAAATTGTAAAGCTGTTCACAAAGATGAATTACTCTAACAAAGATGAATGGGTCTAAAAAAGATCAGTTGGCCTATGTTTACTGAACTACAGACAGTTTTGCAATATACTTTGTTGTAAGATGAGGAAAGTAAGTTGTTCACCAACCTCATTAGCTTAATAAATGTTAATTCAAAGGGATTATACAAATATAAAAGGGCATGATATCATTTGATACATAGTGGATACTATTCTTATTGCATTAATTCTTAGATTGTACAAAATAATAAAACCGTATTGAAACTAAATAGCATGATAGTAAGAAGAGAATGAGAAGGGTGAGGAGGAGGAGGAAAGAGGGGTTAAAGGAGAAGATGAGAAGCAGGGAGAACTAAGTTATCATGAACTCACTATAAACCAGGCCACAGTACAAAGACTCGCTTGTATCAAACCCTTACACTATGTGACTGTAAATAGGAAGTTTTGAGAACTGCAAGTTATAATTTGCTTCACTATAATATAAAGAAATGTAAGAGTTATTCTGAAAAATCACTGTCCCTTGTATTTCAAAGATTATATATCATCTAAAGTCAAAGATATGAGCAATAATTTTAATTCTTTGGATTCTGTGAAGAAAAATTCTATTCCCAAGAGAAAGCATATTATTTATTAAATACATTTTGTCCTTAGTCTAAAGGATGCTCATTGTCAGAGTGGCAATAAGTATCACATCTAAACCAAATTCATAAAGTGTTTTAACAAGAGGAATTTTTACTCAATGATTATATATGTGAAATCACAAGATATATTACATCGATGTAATTGTTTCTAAAGGAAATTATCAATACATGGGATTGAAAGGGAAATAACTATTGAAAATAAAATGTTTACCTTTCCAGTTGGAGATAACAGAAATCTTTTTGATAGAAAACAAAATGTTATGAATGCATTAATATTTTGTATTTTTACTTCCTTCATCCTAATAGAGGTAACAAGTATCAAGAGGTATTTAATATTAACACCTAACAAAAATGTACTGCTATTTATATATTTGTGAGCTCGTTATTTTAATTATATTCCCTATTAGAAACTTTGGTAGAACTGGCAGTTAAGACTACAAATAAATATTTATTTTTGTAGTTCTATATTTTATAACATACTAACAAACAAGAGCTATGGAAGTTGACCTATTAGCCTTTGTAAGTCAGTTAATGCTGTATTTTTAATAGCGTTCATTCTTGTTTGACAAGTTTAATAAACAGGTCTTTCAAGCAGTTGAAAAATTCACTACTGCCCTCACTGGTGTGGCTCAGTGGGTTGGGCATTGTCCAGCAAACCGAAAGATGGCCAGTTCGATTCCCAGTCAGGGCACGTGCCTGGATTGTGGGCCAGGTCCCTGGCTAGGGGCATATGAGAGGCAACCGATCAATGTTTCTCTTGTACATTGATGTTTCTCTCCCTCTTTTTCTCCCTCTCTTCCCCTCTCTAAAATGAAAAAATAAAATTTTTTTAAAAAGAAAGAAATATTCACTACCAGTATTAAGAACCAGAAACTTAAGTTTGTACTGATAAAAGTAATTTTGTAGATTTTTTCATCTATATATGACAAATGCAGTCAACTTTATTCCCTTAAATATAAAATACCCTTATGAAATAAAAATGGTGTAAAAATAATTTTCAGAACTATGAATTATTTGAAAGACTGTGGAAGATATTCATAGCTGAAAAACAAAAGAACTACAAAATGAATATTCATTACATAATAAAATGAGATAAATACTAGAAGAAAGGTACATATGATTAAAACTTGAAAGTCAGTATGATTATGTTTCTTAAATATCCAGCATACTTCCTTCATATAGTATGCAATCTCTTTTCTCACATTTCATGTTTCATATCTCTTTTTTTTCCTCTCATTTGCTTGTGTTTATACCAAATTTTACATTGCATTTTGTCTACTGAAGAATTCATCTCTTTATTCAAAAACATTATTCAGGCTATTGTCCTATTATTTGCAAAAGTAACACAATGACAGCAAGGAATAAAAGGAAGCTAGTACTCTACTACATTGTGTCTCACGTAAATGAGAAATTATTTCAAACATTACGAATTATGTTTTAAAAACATGTTTGAGGTAGGAAACTAAGACTTGACCCTTCAGCGTTATTCGCCCCAGCTACAGTCTCCTCATGAAAACTTTGCTCAGCTGGCGCCCGCAATCCCCGACCCCTTAGATTCATCGTTTACATTACAGTACGCTCCTTCTTCCTCTTCTCTCCTGGATTCTTCCCTCCAAATGCTGAGGAGCGTCAGAACTTAGTCTTCATTCCTCTGCATTTCCTATTAAAACTTACTCTTTAGTGACCTCATGTGCCTCGTGGCTTTAAATATGTCTATTCGCGAAAGACCAGCAAATTGCATCTCTGGCCTGAACATGTCCCCTGCGCTTCCCAAACGTTTGTCCAAATAACAATGCCATCTTTATTTAGACATTTATTTGTCATTTCAAACTTTTCATGCCCAAAGCAAAAATCATCTTATCTCTTCCCCAACATTCCGCATCTCAGAAAATGACTCCAACATTCATCCATTTGCTCAGGTTTCTAATTCTCACTTCTCTTTTTTTTCTTTTATACCTCACATTCATTGCATTACCAAAACCTCTTGGTTCTATCTTCAAAATATCTCTCTCATTTCTTTCTATTTTTGCTGCTACTGTAATGGGAGGTAGAGCAAGGGTCCCCTGAAAAATAGGAGAAAACCCTCACAGCCTTTATTTGGGGGAAGTGGATGATACAGCATTAAGATACTTTTTATAACAATGGCAAGTTAACAGCCTTGCTTTTCTTGAAGGAAAAGGTCTGTTGCACAGGTGTACATGACTCTGGGGGCATTTTGACATAGCTGAGGAGCTTATACAGTGTCTACATGAGAGAGAGGCAGGGGACAGATGCCCACTCTGGAAGTCACTGGGAACTCTTGCCCTGACTAAAGATGGCAGCCAAAAGAAGGTAAAAGATATGAAGAAATTGGCAAAAATAGCATATCATAGGGTAGGCTGGGTATTAGGTCACATAGGAAGCTCCAGGCCGAACATTTAAAGGGCAGCCCGAGAGAGAAAGAAGATGAAGCCACACGGTCTGAAAGGGTGTGGACAGGAGTTGGCTATAAGGTCTGGTGTGTAAGGGTGAAGCCATGCAACTTGGAGTAAGAGCATGCCATGAGGTCTGGAATAAGATGGAGAAGATGGTGGCAGAGCTGATGGAGCTATGCTGGGACCTGCCTAAACAAGCACAGATTTGTGGCAGATGCTTAGAGCTGAACTGTGACCGGGAATGCAGATTTCTGCTTCTCTGAAGGATGTACAGAGAAGCCACTCTCTTGGGACGTGTGCCTCCCTGGACTATACCATGATCCAGTGTAACATGGCACATATTTCCCCTGAACTATTACGTGGAGACTGAGAACAACGTATCCCAGATGGTGAAGGAAAGAGCTACTGAGAGTAGATGGAGACTCTGAAACCTATAAGTGTACATTCCAGAAGGGGACAGAGACCTGTTTGCACAGCTGGCTTAAGAACAGATATGGCTATGGGGAGCTCCTGGGCATGGTTTTAGCTTATGGCCTTTTGGTGAGCAAGGGAAGTGCCGGGTCTTGTGGGAGAGGAGGGCTCAGAGCTGGAGTGCTCCCAGCCCCCCTGCCCCAGGGTTGGAACCCTGTTAATAAAAACTTGTTTCCTTCAACACAAATTGTTGGGTCATGTGTCAAGGTGCCATGTGGCCGAGCCCTGGTGTGCTCGGATAACTACCACCTAGTTCAAAACATATATTATCTCTCCTGGATCCCTAACAGCCTCCTTATTGATATCCCTGCTTCTCCTCTTGGCCCCGACACTCTACGCTGCACACAGCGGCCAGAGTGCATTACTTACGTCACTGCCCTGACCTAACGTGCTCCAGTGGAAGAAATCCAAAGGTGTTAACAGACTCTTCTTCATAGATTACATTCCATTTGCCCTTAATATTTATTTCTAGTTATACATTTTTAAAATTTTTCTATCATAATCATATGATCATTTATTGCTTCTAAAAAAGAAAGACTACCTATAAAGTGGTTTAGTAAGAACAGTTAACAGTTATAAAAAGGTAAGAACATTTAGAGGAGATAAAAGAAATGACAACGTTTGTTCTACTACAAAACATGACTATTTTATTTTACTTTATATCTAAAAGACCAAAATTTAGATTGCACAGAAATAAAGTGTCAGGTGAACATTTATTATCTCTTATGGTGTATGAACAAAATTGGTTTAATTTATAATATCCATAAGCACATTAACTTGTTTGTGTTTGTATTCCTAACATTCTGGGAATATCACTATTGGGATCTTCCATTTTGAAAACCTACATTAAAAATAAAAGCTAAATTACTATATCATTAAACTGATCAGATATAGGTTAAAATTAAGTCAGATAATTAATATTTTTGCTTTTCCAGTTATTTTAAATAAATAGAAATTATGGATAAAATTTTGAGAAGATATGAGCTTCATGACCTCATAAATTTACCATAGACTCATAGAATATTTAAAAATTTAAAGAAATTTGCTTTCCTAACCCATGGACACAGGCTAAGAAGACTACATGTTCAGGAGTGGAGTTGATGGTCTCATGTTGAGTCCACAGGAATTTAAGCAGAAGAGATAAAAGCGCACCACCCAAGGGAGACATCTTCCTAAAAGAAAATGAAGTGGTGATAGCAAGTTTACTTTTCCAGTGTAGCATGAAATAAAGGATAATAGTGATAGAGGAAAATATTTTTCTATTTTACTGAAGGAACAGGTGATTTAACAAGTTCCTTTCTGTGTTGTGCTAGAGATATCCTAGTGTTTTTTATAACTGAGCAGGCTGGCAGAAGTTTGATAAAAACATGAGTTTGCCAAGCATACTAGACTTTCTCTTCTCTAAGTCACCTATAGGTCACTGAGGTTACTGACAGAATAGGACTTCTTCAGTGCCATTGAAAATTTATAAACTAATGAACTGAGCTAAGGCATTAAGCTGCCTTCCAAATGACTTTTAATCCCGTTCACCTGATTGGTAATGCTTTTTTTACCAATATGTTAGCATATATTTACAGAGTAAACAAATGCCTTGCACTTTCTAAAAGAGAGTGTGTGTGTGTGTGTGTGTGTGTGTGTATGAGAGAGAGAGAGAGAGAGAGAGAGAGAGAGAGAGAGAGAGGGAAACAGAAATAGAAACTTCGAGTCCATCTGGGACAATTCCTTCCACTATATTAAGAAAACTCAGACTGAGAGAACAAAACCACTTTTCTAAAGTTGCATGTTCAGGAATTAATAAAACAAATTGAAGTTAGCACCCAAAACCTAATCTCATATTTAAACCTGATTAATCTATGATGCTAAATTTCTTTAAATAGTCATTGTCACCCACACTTTGACTACCTTGTTCTTACATCAAGAGGAATTCTGAGCTAGCATCTGATTCACGGAATCCACAAACTGTTAACCCAAGATGGACAAGAGCCATCCACTCAGGGGTGAAGAGACGTCACTGAACATCCTTCTGCCCTCCATGCTTTCTCCCCATTCCACTGGCAGACCTGTAGTTGCTGGAAGCAGTGCAGGGTCTCAACTGTGTCAGTATTGTTAGAAGTTATCAAAGGGATGGAAAAGAAACAGGAAATGGATGTGAGAACAGGGCCGGCCACCCAGTCGCAGCTGCCATATTCTATAGTCTCAGAGTAGAAGTGATCTTAAAGACCATTCAAAGCAATTCCACTGAGTGCCTGCAAATCTGTACAACCCACTTGTCAAGTGCTTTTCTAGGTTATGACTGAACACTTTTTGGTGACACTTCATTATATCTTTATATAATCACAATATAAAATTTAAATTTTTAAATAATTTCAAACATATCTTCCAATGACTTTCTCCCAATGACCCTAATTTATTAAATTTGTTTTTTCTCTCAATACGCACAGATATATGAAGGTGTATTTGTGAATGTATGTTTGTGTTAGAGTTAGACAACCCCTCCCCTTGAAATCTAAATAGAACAGAGTTCCAAATGATTATCACCTTAATAATAACAATGATAATTTTATTATAGCTAAGATTTAAGACAATTTACTTTGTTCCAGACTTTACAGAAGACATTTTACACACATTATTTCAATGGACTATACCACAAATTCATGAGGTAATATTATTAATCCCAGTTTCTAAGCTTTAGATAGGATAAATAACTTGTCCAAAGACACACAGCTTGTAACAGAAGTGTGATTTGAATTAAAAGTCTTTGCACTCTAACACTTCCCCATGTTAATACAATATCCTATTAACACAGAGACTAAGTTTGACTTTTTGTTAAGCACCTTGCACTACATAATTATATTGAGTTTACTGTTGCTTATAAATAGAGAGAAAATGAAAATATCTAAAGCCTATAACACAGAGCATTCTCACAAATATGCATTACCCACCACCTCTAAACTTTGGATCTTCCTGCTTAAAAACAACATAGGCTAACTTGAGATCTGTATAACTCTTTACTCCTGCAGACTTCCTATGTTTGTTGTCACCGTTGCTACAGAGACAGTCTCACAAGTTGAGACTGTCATATGAGGACTCAAAAGAAAGAAACCTGGCAAAAAGACTTGAGCTAATATTTGTTCTTGGCTAAAACATTAAAATATTTCTTCATGCAAGGCACATGATTTGAGTCTTCCTTTTGTTAAAAAAAAAAAAAAAAAAAGATTGATTGAGCCTTCCCAAAATTGCATGGTCCCTTGATCCTCAGCCATTACCTCATTTTTTTCTCTTGAAATCACAGCAAAATGCCAACTACAAAAATTCACAGTCTACCTAGTTGCCAGTTTTGAATTCAATACCATGTAATTAGTTTCTTGTATAAGTTCTGTGGACTCGTTAAACAGTTTATTTGGTATTTGGGCAATTTAAAGTTGCTAGATTTCAGAACATGTGCATTTTCTTTAGAAATAGCAATTATTCCCAAATGAATTTGTTGTTTTTAAAAAAATAAAAGAAATCTTGCTCTAAATAGTCTTAGTGTGTATAATATTTGAACGTTAAGAGATCTATTTTTAATTGCATGCAATCTTTGTAATCCCAACAGATATACAAAGCAATATGCACTTTTGATTATTTTCATGGGTTCAAGTAAAAGACACAATAGAAGAAAGATATGATTTCTCCTATAAATGATGTAGAATATGAAATTTGGGCTAATTGTATGACTTTTATTTAGCCTAATTCTTTTCTTAACAAAGATAGATATTGTGATGCATTTTCTAATACTGAAGTTAGAAAAAAATGTTATTTATATTTTATGCAGATGTCTCAGGGTGTTTCTCCTTCCAGTCAAATAATGTAGTCTAGCATATCCTTACAACAGAATTTAACTTTTCATTAAAAACTAGTCAATGTCCATGTTTCCATTCTAGAAAAAGTGAAATTTTCACACAAATTTTTAAATCGCCATACAAATAATGAGCTTTTATCCACTCACCTATGCTGGAACTTTATTCTAATTAAAAACTTATATAATGCTACCATATAATATATCTTACAGCTGTTTGAATTCTCTCATATCAATAATTACAATGCAAAGAATAAGGGATGCAGTGATAAGATCTAAAACATTTCCAGTTGCTTCAAAATTTTAATTATACTTTTTGTATTCTCCAGTTATATATAAATATCTCCAGACATAAACTGCAAAGAAAGACAAATCATTTAAATTTCTTCCATATGCAAAATAATGTAATGTTTTTCTAGAATTGTAAAATAATACTCTAGAATAGTTGATTCTTGAGCAATGCAGGACACTGACCTCCACCCAGTTGAAAACCCACATATAACTTTTGACTTCCCCAAAACCTAAGTCGTCCTTCAATATCTAAAGGGAATTGGTTCCAGAACTTCCCCCAAATACCCAAATCTGCGACTGCTCAAGTCTTGTATATAAAATGGTCTAGAACAACATATACAGCCTGCCCTTCAGGTTCACAGTCCCTCAACCATAGATCAAAAAGCCCTATGGAAATTTCTTTTATAAAATGTGTGTATAAGTGGACCTATGCCGTTCAAACCCATGCTGTTCAAGGGTTGACTGTACCTGAACCACCTTTATTTTAGTATCCTATATCTCTGCCTATATTTTGAACTCAGTGTTGTCAAAATCTGTGTTTCTCAGTACCATGCAATCTGCAGTGCCTTTAAGAGTGTTGATCAGGGACATTTCTTAAAGGAATCCTACGCCGTTGTCTTTAAAATGTTTTTTAAGCTGCTGACTCCCATTATGCAAGTTTTATTGTCCCTGTTTTCTCAATCTTATCATGTTGTCAGACAATAAAATTTATATTAAATAATATTTTTAAAGGTTTTGTTTATTTTTAGAGAGAGGGGAAGGGAGGGAGAAAGAGAAGGAGAGAAACATCAATATGTTGTTGCCTCCCATGTGGCTCCCACTGGGGACCTGACCCACAATCCAGGCATGTGCCCTGACTGGGAATTGAACCAGTGACCCCTTGGTTCACAGCCTGCTCTCAATCCACTGAGCTATACTAGCCAGGGCTACATTAAATAATCTTATGTCCTGGTCAACAGTGATTATAAGATACATCCTCATTCAGATATTTAAATAGTTTAAAAATGCATCTTAAAATTAATTAAATAGCTTATATATGAGTATGTTTATCTGTCAGTTCCTATCATCCTTGCTGGACTGTAACAAGCAAAGACTTTGCCCTATGTACTGTTACATCCCCAGCCTACCACAGTGTCTGATACACAGTAGGTGCTGCCTGTATGTTCATCAAATCACTGAATGAATACACACATGCATACGAAAAATTAGTGAATAATACATGCTCACTATGAACATTTCCTGATTTGTTATCTGTGTAAAATTAAAAATTTACCTAATTATTATAGTAAATTGCATTCAAGTTGAAGGAGTTTATGACTAAAAATCATCAACATTACTGTAAGGTCACCTAAGACAATTATTTTATTTGATACCTTCCTTACTATTAAACACTCCTATTATTATCAGTTTTATGGGAAACAGATGCTCTAGCTCAGGAAAACTCCAATAAAAGTTCTTTTCAATCAATCCACTTATCTTAATTTCTAGATTGGATATATTAGTCAATTTACATAAACTAAGGTTTATGTAAAGGTGCTTATACAGGACACTAATCCCATTTAAATATTTTCAGGTTTGAGGTATAGTATATTGACAGAACTACTTTACAGTATACACCATTTTGCTTTTATACAGTGCCAACTCATTCAGTATTTTCATCTCTGTATGAGCCAGATATTTTCCATGTTTATATTCTGAACACTTTATAGAAAACTACTAACTCTCTCTGTGGCACATACTTTCCAAGAACTGTGCCCATTTTGCAGAGAAATGTTTTCATATGGATATGTATTCAGAAAACAAAGGCCAGTTCCCAGCAAATGACACCTACAAAGGACTTCCCTGTGTAGAGTGACCACAATTAGTAACAGTTTCCCAGGCCCATAAAGCTCCAATGAACAGGCTTCTCTGGAAAAGACAGGTAAAGGTATATGGCTTGAATGGAATGTTAATATACTAATGAAATTGATGACATTAGTGATTTATTTCATTGACAGAATTTAGAATGAGATTCATTTATCATCATCCCCTAGTCATCCATCAGTAGTATATTGCCTTAAGCATTTAGCCTCCTGTTTGCATTTTAAGTTTCCTTTGTAGTAATTATATTGGAGAAAGAATACTTCATGGTTGTGGTTCACTTGATTATAAGTAAAACATAAACAAAATTAAATTTTTATTAAAATAATCTTTTATGTTCTTCAAACAATAATTGTTCTTCTACTTTGTTTTAACATATTTTACATTGCTCCATCTTCTATCCTCCCAAAATTATCTGATTTGAAAAGACAATTTTAACTCCACAGTAATGTTCTTCTCTTCAAAAGGAAGCATAATAATTAAGCTCCTGGACACATGGATAAATTTCAGATATTGTCCACTTGATATGTAAGATATCCAACAATTAATCAGATAACACCAATAAATCACCATCATGCCCACACACTTACTCACACACATAATCACAGAGATATTAGGTAAGTATAACCATTGATTAGTTTGGAAACTTGCTCTGCTTCTTCAAAGTTATAGCTCCTAAAAGACCCTTTTAAGTTTGAAAGGTTTTAATGAGACCGTTTCACAACAGAAGCAGATTAGACTATAAAAGTCATAATAAAGCAGCTTATGGACAACTGGCCATAATTTATCACATTGAGATCAAGTCCTGAAAGCATGGCACCTGAAGACTACTTTGTAGATTTAATTTAGTGCTCTTATCCTTTTATCTCATTTCTCAAAATAAGAATAAAGGTGACAGTTTCTTCTTTACTATTCAAGGAAGTTTTCCTAAGAAAATTCCCGAGCTGTCCATTGGTGATTTCTCTTATTCTATATCCCTTTCCCAGCTGCAAGTAAATAATAGGTAATAAATAAATACAGGATAATGTACCAGACATTGTTGGGTGAGTTATTCTCGAATGTCACCATAACAAGCTAGTATGCTGTTCTGAAATGAATGTGATTGAATTATTTTGAAATGAAAAAGAGGTACAATATAGATGCATAAAATACATTGTGGTATCCCACAATAAAGTGTTAAAATTGCAGAAAGGACAGCTGTTCAGTGCTGGGGACAAAAAGAAAGTCCAGAACTGAGAGTCGAATTTTGAGCTAGAATTTTAAAATGAGTATGAGTGCATTAGACAGGAAATGTTGGGTTGAGGATATGTTAGCTATGTGGAATAAAACATAAGGTGTTTGGAGATAACATGAGAAATGGCGAAGAGTTCAGTGGGTAGACAATACAGAATGCATGATGGAGAGTACGTGGATATGTGGGTGTGGGATATAGGGGACATGGATGGAGGGAACATGGAGGGATGAGTAAAGAATGTAGGTGCACGGTGGAGGACTGTACATGGATGGATGGGAAGGGAATATAGGGTGTATGGAGGCAAACCTATAAAGAGAAGCTGGGGCGAAAATGTGAAGACTGTGTGGAGGCCACTATGGAGTTTTAATTTTATCCTTTAGGCAATGGAAGAGCCACCAAAATGGAAAGAAATGATCAAATGCGCAAATTATGGAAAGCTCATCCTGACAGTTGTACACAAAATGGCCAGGGAACCAGAGGTGGTTAGGCCATCAAAACAGCCCAAGCAAAGCTTTTAGACTTTTCATTCACAAGCTTTAAGATTCAAAGAGATATATCACTAATTATAGAAGTTTAGGCATTATGACTTGAACATGCATTGTGTGACTAAGATTTTATGTGGTTCATTTAGATCACAATTTATAAACTTATTACTACATCATGAATTAACAGAAAAAATACAGTGGTGAGGTTAAAACACACCTACTCACCAAAAGTATGTTGGTGCCAAACCTTACGCATTTGACACCAGAATTGTGAACATATATTTCAACAAAGCCAACATAGTTCAAAAATGCACACTTGGGAATGATACTTGATTTAAGGCATCATGTGAGATGCAGAGGCATGGTTGAAAATGGAATGAAGATCATGACGTAAAGATACAAAAAGAAGACCTGCTAGAAGATATAAATTAACCTGTGTGGTTCCATTTTTAGTTTCTGAATAGTAACATTGCTTTTCTTACCATTTTAAAACACTTTAGTATAGTTTGGAAGGAGAAATTTTAGAATCCAAGCACCAATAATCTTAGTGACAAAAGGCTTCTGTGAGATGAGAATGAAAGGAATCAGAAAATATTTTTGTGCTCTTCTACTTGACCTGAATGCTTTATGCCTTACTGACTGATTAAATCAGTTCCTGGTGCTACTGGAGTTTGAAATAAGTGTCTGAGAAAATTAGAATGAGTCTTAAATTTACTGATAATTTTGGCAAGTGTTAAAATCTGGCCCATGTGCAGCTTAGCACATTATGCTTCAGTGGTTCTTAATGTACAATGTACTTTTAAATTTTTTTCCCCAGATATAAATTGTCTTCCTTACCTTCAGCGAAATTGTATCCTCAATGAAATATCAGATTAAATGGAATAAGCGCAATGCTTATAAATTTGGATTAGAAGAACACAGCAGAAAGGATGCTTAAAATGTATCTTTAAACCTAAGTGCAAAAATTTCCATACATACCTTGAAGTATGTACTGGGGTATTAAATGTGCCCAGTAAGCTAAGCCATGTGTTAGATAATTAATAAACATTTAACAGCATTGATTTTTACAGCCTGCTTTATTAAACTTCTTATCAGTATTGAACAGATGGGTCATAAGTATAAAAAATTATATTTTAAACATGATTACTATATGTGAATTATATTTGAAAAATATTGTTCAGTGAAGCATTTACAAATGTAATTTAATGCACAGAGCAAGACCCCAAAGTTAAGGTGTATTTTTCCTGCATTAAATACAGAGGTACTTAACTGATGTAAGAAGAACATTATGGAGTTGTTTAAAAATAATGTTTAGATGAAAAAACGATCCCCTACGTGAAAGAATGAAGTAGTATGTACACTGTCAAATAGGAGTAAACATTTTAATTGATTTTATTTTTACTTAGTATACAATAAATCCATTCTCACTACCCTTTACAATCATCCTTAATATTTATTAAGAATTATGTTTGAAATTTTATGACTACAGTAAAAATTTAACTAATGTAAACTTTTTGAATGATAGCCAGTGTTTAATGATTCAATTGCAGTAAACACACACACACACACACACACACAGACATGCATCAGTCATTAACTGAACCCTGTCACAGGACTGAAAAAAAATGTGAAAAGGTATAAAATATTTGTATTATTCTCTAAATGTATTTATTTGTTAATAATATTTATGTATTTTGGCTCTTGGTTTATTATAGCACAATAAAGAAATAATGTGAAGCACAGGTAGGTTTTTTTTTTTAAGATAGTACACTAAGACCAAACCAAGTTATAATTGAGTCCATCACAACTTTCAAGAGAAGTAAGCAGTCTTCAGGATGCCCCCGAATGATCTGTACCACCTGGTATTGTAACCTTTGCTTTGTCCCACCCACAGTGCACCAGAGTTAGTTAATATGACCAATAGCGTGTGGCAGAAGTCATATTATCTCACTTTCGAGATTTGGTTATAAAAAGACTGTGGCTTCCATCTTAGTGTCTGTCTGTCTGTCTGTCTGTCTCTCTCTCCTCATTCACTCTGAGAGAAGCCAGGTTCCATACCAAGCATTCCCAGAAAAGGCCACTGTAGCAAGGAATCAAAATCTTTTGCTAACAGTAAACAAAAAAACTGAGACCCATCAATAACCTTGAGAGTAGTTTGGAAGCGGATCCTTCCCTAGCCAAGCCTTCAGATGAGACTGTAGCCACATTCTGAGCCCTGGAGTCAAACCCACTCTGATAATCATCTCCAAGATTTCCCACTCAGCTAATCCTCTCCAAGATTTCTGATTCACAGAAACTGTGAGATAATAAATATCTATTATTTTAAGCTGCAGACTTTTGTGGTAAGTTGTTAGGTAGCAATTGATAAAGACATCAAATGGCATACCTAGCCACTGGTACCTGAGAAACACAATGCTAGACAGTCCATATGAAATGAGCTTTTAGCATTAGAACCCATTTTTTTAAATAAGATATACAGACAACATAAGATAATATAGAAAAAGTATACAAATGTGTACTAAAATAACAGTAAGGATATGATATTGAAACACAGGTGACAGAGTCATTTTTGTTCAGTGCCTACGTAAAGCTTTAAAGAAAGGCAGTAAGTACCAGTATATTGATATGTGAATGGTAACATGATTTGGACAGGCTAAGGCATTCCAGGCTGACAAGTTTTCACAAAAGCATAAAAGTGGGAAAGGGCAGAAAGTATATAGGAATTAACAATGAACCTAGTTGGGTTAAATATAGTATTTACATACATATGTATGCACATGGTCTGGCACAAATAGTGCCCTTTTTTATTGCAAAATCTTTTATTACGAAATCAAAAGCATGTAATTCTGTAACATAACAAGATCATACTGAAGCACTGCGTATGAAATTTAAGGTGAAATTATCAAATTAAAACTTCAAATTATTACACCCATATTATCACCGACCAACCACACTCAAACAGGCATTACTTCCGCCAGACCCTGTGTGTAAACACATAAAACTTATCTTTGAGACAGAGAATGGGTTAACATTCCCGATGTTACACAATTATGTGATTTAAATACTAAGCTTTGGCTTATGCTTTTGTAAAATGTATGTAATATTATCACAAACCTGTTCTTTTCTTTTTTTAACTTCAAATGCAATGCTCTTTATATCCAAACAAATCCACCTTCTCGGTCTGACTTCAGACTTTAAATGGATTAGTAACAGAACAAATTTTCCTTCACTTCCATACCATCCAATTCTCATCTAGCTCTATTGTTTATTGTACATTGATTTGTTCTGACAGAAGATTTTGATGTGCTAACTTAAGAGAACGAGGAAAGATTTCTAACATCACCAGCTAAACAGGACATTTCTATATCAAAAGGGAATGGTCGAGGGCCTGAGAAAGTACGCTTTTTGCAGGATTATTCAATTGTAAAACAAGCTGTATTCATATTTTCAGTACTTTCTCATAATACTAGTCGTTGTAATTCATACATGGTTTTGCTAAAACATCTACATCGTAAGTCAGGATGGCCTTGCAGTGCTTTATCACTAGTGGTCTATTAACAACAATCAATTGAATACAGACACCAAAAATAAAATAAAAATAAAACAGATAAAACTAGAAATAATCTGTGATATCAGGTTGTTTATGTTTTAGCTTAGCCGTGAATATTAAGTTGTGTCTATCACTCTAACTCCGATCCATTGGTAGTAACCAGGGAACTGACCACTGCCTCTGGGTTTGGAGGAAAGTGATGCGGTGATCACAGTGGGATGTACACCCTGCAACAAGAGAGGAAGGAGGCGGTGTGTATCCACTCCGTCCTCATGTCTGTATCTGTAGAAGAGGTTAAATGCATACACAGAAAAGAGAACCTGGGTGATAATGTTAGCCCAAACTGTAATACTCTCAACAACTGTTATTAGAAATATTGAAAAGATAAAAGATTGAGGCTTAACAGTTAGGGAAGACTTTAGATGAAGGAAGTTCAAGTTTAGCCTTAGAAAATAAGATGTATATTGTTAAATAAATAAATGGTTAAAAATGAGATTTCCCCTTCCAATATAAAATGTAATGTTACATTGTTCAACATTCATTCCCATTCAAATTGGTTTTCCCATGTTATTTTGTTGTATTGTCTCAGGATTCTATGAGGATCCTGGATCAACTTCTTTGTAAGTGTTACATCTGGTCGATGCTATTTCAATCTCAGTCATAATACATCCAGTGCTATCAAAACATGAAAAACTAAGCATATCCATTAAGGACGCATTCCTCTTCAAGTAATAGATAACTGAATAACAGCAAGTTGAACAAAGTTCTTTTTTTCACAAATGAAGAAATTCAGAGGTAGATAGGTGACATTCCTTTGGCTGCTCAATGATGACAGAAAAGCCACATATATCTCTAACTCCATGACCCACAACAAAGCATGTAAGCATATCATTTCACCTTTGTTGCCCTATTACTGTGATGACTTCTATATATAGCTCAGGACACCAAGCTCAAGGTAGCAGAATAGTGGAAAGGAAAGGGGAAATCTAGATATATATTACTCCTTGTAGCACAAGAGCCCCCAAACAGGGAGCTGCTTCAGTGCTCACGGTATTCAGAAAAAGCCACCCAGAGGACTAGCCAATGTGGACCCGCCATTCATTACTCACATTACTGGGGAGTGCACCCCGGCAGCCGGTCGGTGCCTGAGAGACCACACCGCCCCCAGTCCGAGGCTCATTCTAAGGGGTCCTGGACAAAGGAGGCACGCATCCTACGTGTGACTCCAAACTAGATTACCTCGGTGTGTACGGGCCGCAAAAGCAGTCACAGGACAAGAAGCTGCTCCCAAAAGGAGACAAGGAGGGAGTTAGAATCCATTCCCAAAACAATACACATTCCTTCTGGCCAGTGGCTAGGCGGCCACTGTCATGGGAGGGGGAAGGGCCATGTCCATCGACCCTACACTCCTTTCAACAGTACATCAAATTTCACCAAAGGTTTCATTGTCCAAAATTTGATGGTTGCAAGGGAGCCATCACTCAACACATAGATCTGAGGACATTGCTGCTTCGATGTGAGCATGTAGTAAAGAAGAGGGGGAGAATAGGCAATGAACAATTAACAATGTGTGTTTCATTCAGCTCAATATTACATAAAAACGGTTGCAGTGTACCCATGGGACTTATTTTCAAGAAGCATTTAGCTCATGATGTCATACATTACCACTGTAAAGAGAATTATTGTTGATTCAGTAATCATTTATTCATTATCTATTAGTGATATACACTTTGCCAAGCTCTAGGGATATAGAAATTCTAAAGTTTATTTCAGATACAAGATAGTTTTTCAAAATTCAAATATATTAAGCTTTATATTTCCAAAAAATACAGTATTTGCAAACAAAAGCACTGAGTCCCTCACAGCTATAATAACAATTAACATTCAATATAGAAAACCAATTGTATTTTTATACCCTATGGAAAAAATACATTTACAATAGCATCAAAAACATCAAATTCCTAGGAATAAATCTTACTAAAGATGTCCAAGATGTTTACACTAAATTACAAAAGCTTCATGAGAGAAATTAGAGAGTGATCCCGTGTTCACAAAATGGGAAATCTAGTATTTTACATGTTTCCTTTGTATTCAATTTGACATATAAATTTAATTCAATTCCAGTAAAAATCCCATCATATTTTTGTATATTTATCCACTAATAATAAAATGACATAAAAATGTGAAGTGTATAATCTGGCAGTCATAGATTAAAGCTTATTTTTCTGTTAAGACATATTCAGTAAAGTACTATTCTTTAAAAAAAATGTGAAATGTCTAAAACATTCAAGACAATGATGAAAAGGAAAAAGTTCAGAAGTGAGCCTACCAGATCTTAAGAGTTACTATAAACATACAGAAAATAACACAGCATAGAATTGGTGTAGAGTTATACAAATAGGCTGAAGAAGCACAATAGAAAGTTCATAAATAGATGCACTCACAGTTGTTATTTAATATGGGACTACAAACTACTGCACAAGAAAAAGCAGATGCAAAGAGCACTCATTGTATGATTCTATTTGTATAAACTTCAAAATCAGGCAAAACTAATCCATAGGTTGGCAATTAATCTAGCAGTTATGTGGAGAAGGGGAATAGACAGTAATTGAGAAAAGACAGAAGAGGACTTTGGAGGGCCTTTAAACAACCTTTCTCTTGACTTGAGTGCTGGGGTATTTATTTTGTGGAAATTAATTATATTTATGTTTGTTATACTTCAATAAAAGATTTCATAAAATCAGTAGTTACTAATCAGCAATAATCAAATGCAAATATTATTTTAAAATAGAACTGCTTCAATTTATAAATAATAAAAATCTATAGAACAAATTGAAGATAAGACATGCAAAATCATTTCAGATTTTCAAATGCTACACTTGAATAAATGAATACACACCCTACTCATGGGTAAAAAGACAGTATCATAAATGTTCATTAAAACTCAAGTTAATATGCAAATTCAATGGAATGAAATTTCAGTATCATTTTAAATGAAATTTATCACTTTGACTCTTATACACAATAAATTTCAAAATAGCCAAGCAAAATCTAAAAAATAAAATAAGAGAGGTTATTCGGCCTAACATGTATTAATTAACTTTAAAAGTCTTAAATTAGCTCAGAGGCAGACCAACAGATCAAAGAATATATAAAAATACATATAAGAAAACTTACTCTATGTCAAGTACAGCATTAAAAATGGGGGAAAAAAGGTAAATGACTCAGTATCTGATGTCATAATAATTAAATTTTGATACAGTATTTATCTCTAATTCATAAACTCTTCAAACACTACATCATAGATCTAGTTTTATTAAAATTCCAATAAAATTTAAATACTATAACTATTAGAAGGAAACATAAAATAATGTCCTTATGACCTCTGTGAATGAGAAGTATTTCTTAGGTCATTCAAAGCAGAAGTCACTAAAAGTAATAATTTTAAATATATAACAAAAATAAATATTCTATTTAACAATAAAGCCTAAAGACAGGTAAAAAAACTGTGATAAAATAGCTGGAGAAAGATAAGTGTACAATACAAAAATAAATTTTATAAATTAATAATAAAAATTAAAATGGGTATATTAAGACAGTTCACAGAACAATAAATAGAAATGACACATGCACTTCCAGTGAGAAGATTGTATTGGCTGTGAGTAGAATAGGCTATAGAAAAATCAGGCAGAACTTGGGAGAGTAGATAGAAGTCTGTAGCAATTGTCCAGGCAAGAGATTGTAGTGGTAAAGATCAGCGCAGTTAGAGCAAAATTCTGATACATAGATTCTGTCCATGTTTTTCAGATTGTACCATAGAATATGCTGAGGCGTTACATACAAAGTATGTCAAAAAGAAAGGGTCCAGGATGATTCCCAGGTTGCTAGCCTAAGCAACTGCAAATGAAGAGAAGTAGCATTTTCCGTATGGGGAGACTACATGAGGAAAAAGTCTGAAACACTAGGAGTTCCATTTTGAATCTGCTACATTTGAGATGCCTATAAAATATCCAAATACAAATGTCTATTGGGCAGTTAATAGATGAATCTGAATTTCAGGAGCAAGTGTAAAATCAATAAACACATTTGAAAATCTTCAGGCGTTTTGTACAATACTTGTCTTAGTCTATTAATAACCAGAGTTGTTGTTGGATCGGCCCTTGTATTTCTTACTATGATCACCATTGGCCTTTCAGTAATAACCACTGGCACACTTTGAAAAGATACAGGTTTATTACTTACAAAACCTGGAAACCACGCAACCCTCCTGGGCCACACAGCGAGATCTCAGGTAGACAGAGTGCATAAGTGTGAGGTTCTACTTTTATTGAGGTCAAGGGTAGGGGCCTAGAGTTTTGTGGACTCACTTGTTACTGGTGAATTTAAAATATAAGAATGGAAATTTAAAGCAGAGAAAGAGAGAACAAATTAGTAGCCCAAATTCTCAGTTACTGAAATCAACCAAGATTCCTAAAACAAAGGAGCCTCAGGGGATGGAGGTAGCTGGGCTCTTTATCTAGTCCTGTGGCCATAATGATTTTATCAGAGATAACAGGCTTGAAGTGGGTTATGTACCTCTTTGAAATGGATGCCTCCTCAATTAAAGCTTAGGTCAAACACTGACATTAGTAAAAAAGAAAAAAATTGCCAGGGCTCACGCCACTTCAGGTTATATGTGATTAAGCCCCAAAGAATCCTTAAAGTCACTGAGGGTGTGTTTGGAAAAAGGAGAGGACCAAGAACTGAATTCTGATGCACTCTAAATTTTGGAAGGTGGAGCGAAGACAAGCAAACAAGCCTAGGAGTAAAGTAGGGACAAAGGAGAAGTAAAGCCTTTGCAAAAGGAAGGATGGGATTGAATGTATGTCAAAGGCTGCCTTTAGTTCAAGTAAGGCAAGGACTGAGAATTTGCTCTTTAAAAGTAGCAAAATAGGTCCTTAAAACATGTCAAGAGAAGATTTGGTGGAGTGGTGAAGATTTAGGATAGAATACGAGGAGAGAAAATGATTATAGAAGTCTCTTTTCAGAAATTTTGTTGAAAATATGGTTCTCTCTGGAGCGAGAAGTAGATTTGTCTACATAACAATGTCCAGACCTGTAGAGTAATTTTATAAATATTTATTTGAACCACAAAAGAGGATATACCTGGAAGCAAGATCTCAACAGATTGAGATAAATGCTTCAGAATAACAATTTGCATTTCTTTTATGCATGTGAAATTAAGGAGGGAATTTAAGGCAGATTATTTGGAAGTGGGAGAAAGCAAGGTGGGGAATTGGATTATAGGAAAGTTAACCAGATTGATCAACGCACACAGGAGTGTGCTTATTTCAAGGGTGTGTCAACCTAGATGCAAAAAAATAATATTTGTGAACCAAAACTAAATAAGTGATAATATCTTCAGTAAATCAGAAACTCTCATTTTAATAAAAAAAATAACTGCTTTAGTAGAAAAATGAGCAAAGGAAACAAATGGCCAATTTATAAATGCAGAAATGAAAATATTTACTAAAAATGTTTATATTTTCTACTAGAAATTAAAATTCATATCTACTTCTGTGATTAAAATAATCATTATAGTATTTAAGCCCATTTCACTTATCAAATTGACAAGGAATAAAATTTTGAATAAGTACAAGTTTTGGTATGGTCATTTGTCAGTATTATCTAAAGTGAAATATACAATCCCATATCTATGAATTTACCCTAAGAGAAACATTAGGAAAATGTTGGGAGATTAATTTCTAGAGATGGTAACTTTTAATAGTACTATTCAGCCATTAATAATACTGAAAAACTGAGACAACCCAAAAATCTATTAATAAAGTCTTGATGAATAAATTATGGTACATATTTTATACAGAATAAAAATCAGTCATTAAAATTATTTTATTGATATACATGTAGGTAAAGAAATTATCAGCAATATATAAGTGGTTTAGAGTAGAATATTCTCTTAGTTTTAATGTAATAAGTATGCATAGAAAAAAGGTAAAGAGACACTCCAAATGCAATGTTTTATTTCCAAATTATTCAATTTTAAGTGTTTTTAATATACACATGTTCTATAGTTATATATCCTTGATTTAAAGATAAAAATAAAATATTTTTAAATAATAAAAATAAATTTACAGTTTTAAAAATATCTACCAACTTTCTTATTAAAACACATTCCTTAAATGAAAGCTCATAATAATAGAAATTGTCCAAAAATACTAGTTCTTGAAATTTATTTCACTTCTTTCATTTATAAGAACAATATCAACCACTCCCATCTCGGAGAATAACACCATTACTTTTCTTCAGGAGTCAGTCCCTCTCAAGAAAGAATCCAATCTCTCTTCATTACTCCTACCTGAACAAGATGTCTATTTATTCAATTTTCTAGACCAAGAAAAACAAGAGTTCCATAGTTCACTCTAAATTTCAAGAATCCCAAATGATTATATCAAATAGATGAGGTCAAAGTAGAGATTTATCAGGGACTAGCAAAAGCCATTTGCCTTGAAGGTACCCCGGCTTTTAGAACTAAATGATGTGAACTTCCATAAAACTCTGTCGCCCGAGATTTGTGAAATTCAGTCTCCCTTGGGGCGTTGATTGCTGGATGTTCTTTGTATCATGATGCCACACTTGACTGCTACAATTTTTTTAAACTTATTTTTAATGACTAAATTGAAATTTTGAAAACTGAGCCATCGTTTTCACTGTTGTAGGATATGTAAAATTTAATGATTACAGAAAAGCAGACTTTAGTAGATATTTCCACCTAGGAGCTCAGAAAAGCCTGACATGACAGGTGACCATCGATTGTCATTGGAATTGTTGATTTTTGCCACATATAGATTCTTTGGCCCTCTTTTATCTTTATACAGGAGTCTTCTTAATTATTCAGAGTATTTACATGACTCATAGTTCTCCCTTAAGGACATTTTTGAAGATCACCTTAAGGCAAAAATAACTGTGTTTTAAATTTAATGCTTAAAATGTCTTATTGCACAACCTTCATAAAATTATAAATTCTACTTCCATTTTTCAATTGCTTAAAAGATATATACATTATTTTAGTAAAATCAGTCTTCCCCATGGTGTCAATTATAGAACCATGTATAAACTTGACTCTGATTCCTGTTGCCTAGGTGTCTAAGTATCCTTGCTTGTTTTCTCAAACTCAGTCTCTAAACTTCTTTTCAATTTTGTGGGCATCTCCCACAATTTTTAAAGTAATTATTTTAACTAACATATAATTATTTTCTGTTGCTTGTAACCAAAAAGCTGACTGATATTCTAGTAATCAAGGTAAAATGATATGTCTACTGAAAACCTTAGTAAAATAACCACATAGTGCATAATTTAGCAATGCAATTTCTTGTTATATTTATTACACTTTGTGATTTTTTTTCACAAAGCATTGTTGAATGCTGGAATCATTCAAACATACTCTTCATGTTTCTCAGAATGAACATCTCTATGTGTAAATCACATTGCTAAGGACCTAGAATAAAACATATCTATTTTATTTGGCATTTTAACACAAGGTTTTTAACCACATGCTTTATACATAGGGGTGCTCAAAAAACATTTGTATAGTAAATTAGTTACTGTCTTGTTGAAAAACGAATAAATTAATGAATGTGAAAGAATGTTCTCCTATTTATGTACTCTGCTCTGGTCTTCCTGAGGATCAGGTGAAGAATGTTGTGCTAAATGCAAACAAAAACCTAATGGTACATATACTATTTCAGTTCCATTTTCAAATAAGGTTAGACAGACACTGACTTATGGACTGGTGGTTGTCCATTTGGTTTTATTGTAGAACTAAGGTAAATGATGAATAAAAGGAAGCCAGTATAGACTACAATGGCACTATGCTCTAATTAATTAATTTGAAAAATGGGGCAAAAAGGTGAGAGTATAGAAAAACTAGAATAACCTTACTGATTCAACTATAATTAAAAGAATATTATTTAAAATGAGATGATGAGGATATAAACAGTAGATGGGAAGACAAGGTTACTAGCTAAATTCAATATTGTTTTTAGAAGTAAACCTCTTTTTGCTAAGAGAAGGGATGGAACTAAACCTATTATATAATCATTAGAATGATACCAAATAATGTGGAGATAAGAGGAATCATTTTTTAAAAATGTGTATATATGTTGAACATATGAAATTGAGTGGAAAGGACAGAAATAAAAGTTAGAATTATTAGAATATGTTTTGACTGGCAAAATTGACATTGGTAACCTGTGTTTTACATAATTTAAAATGTGTTTCCTAAAATTATAAAGGATATAAAACAAGTACCCTAGTTGTATATATGGTGGTGTAACTAAATAATGACCATATACTTCAAATTAGTAAATTGTGGCTTATTTTGCAACTCTAATAAGATATACTCTAGGGACATTTTTTTTCAAATCTTACTTTTTAAACTACTTTCAGTGATAATATTGTTGGTACATTTTATATAACTTTATTCTGACATCATTTTGTGAGTAAGAAGGGTAAAACAAATAAATGAATATTCAAGTTGATGTTCTTTATAACTGGGATGTTCATCTTTGAAAGGGAGAGATGGGGAGAGAGAGACACACAGAGAGAGAGAGAGAGAGTTAGCTTAGATCTGTGACCCTGGGATAAAACTCCATAGTATAGAATTTGATTTTAAAAAATCAGCATGAACTCATAACGTATTTTATCTTTTAAGTATACACATACACCTGATATCACTGTTTCCCCGGCAGGCCTAAAAACAAGGCGCCCATCAAAGTGTCTCAGACATAGTTCCTGAGTGAAAGCAAAGAAAGCATTAGGACCAGTACGATCACCACAAAGCCTTTCAAGACCAGGAGGTGAACAAAATAGGCTCATCATGCAGGCTGCACTAAATTGAAGCAAATCAAATATGTTTAATTCTATGAGTTCATAATGATACCAAAAAGGGAAAATTTAAAAACTCTTATAAGTAATTGGATGGTGCTGAAGAATCAACTCATTATTTTGGAAAATAGTAAATTTATCTTTTCTGTGTTAACTGTCCTTTAAGCTTATCAATGAGAAGATAGATTTTTAAAAATTACAGAAGAATTGCAGCCAATAAAGGAAACGGAAATGAAAGATATCACCATTTTGGAACTCATAATTAATTATTGGGTCTAAGCAATTATCTTCAAGAGATTTTATGATCATGAAAAAGATATAGACATTATATACATCTTCATGAAATAGTCTCATCAAAAAATGTTTTCCCCTAAGTTTAATCAACCCTTAGATATAATTACCAATTTACAGGAAATTCAGGGAACAAAAGGAATTAAAATATGTAGGTTCAATAATGTTTATGTGATCATGTTATAAACATCGTGTGTTTTAGATGTAAGTATAGACAATGAAGTTTTCTTTAAAATATTTTGAGGAATATAGTTATAGATTTTTAAAAAGTAGTTAGAGGGTTATAAATAAGACAAAATTGGCTAATGGTAGACCATTTATAAAATTAGGTGAGGGGTTCATGGATATCATATTATTAATGCTACTTTTGTACATATTTCAATTTTTCACATTAAAATATTTAAAATAAAATGACATATTTACTTATCTATGTTTAATGCTTAAACTATGTATATATAATTTTTAGACTACATATAAAATGTAAAACATATATTTTAGCAATTGTACATATTATATATACATTGTATGAATATTATATGTATTTCATATATTTCATATGTTTCACATGAAAACACACATTCCTGGACCAAATGTGTCACCATACCAACATAGCTGGACTTATAATTTCTATAGCAAATGTATCACTGAAAAGAATGAATAGCACATACATGCACATGTATTACTTTGAAAAAATACTTCGTAGTGATATTTAAATCTCTACTCTGTGTCCTATGACCATTCTGAGTATAAAGCAACACAAATGACTAGTTACCATGTAAAATAGCTCTAGCTGTAATGAGCTAGACAGGAAAATGCATGGACTTTGAAGTCAAATAAATGGGTTAAATTTTGTCTCTGCCACATACCAGCTGTGCAAACTTAGAAAGGTTATTTAATTTCTCCAAATATCAATCCTCTCCTCATATAAAATGGGGATAATATTATATATATTATATATTACACTTAATGCATAGTAAATACTCCTTAAGTTGTTATTAGTACTAGTCATTTTATGGAATGAGTATATTTCTGTAATAATACTTCAAATGCCTTCAAAAGAATCTCAAAATGACTTTTTCACTATTAAAACAATAATTTACATTTATAGTCATTTGAGTGCATGTTGTCTCAAAACCATTTATGGATAAAATGAATTAATTCACTCAAACATCTGAATACAAATGTGCTTACACATTCATTTTTCACCCCTGGAAACTTTCATCCAAATCTTTGTTTCAGTCTTGAGTGAAAATGAACTGAATTGTCCACCTCATCAATAGCTGCATTATCACAAAGCTGCCACGCAAGGCAGCATATAATTTAGTATGGCTGCCATTCTGTCAGTCTCTGCTTCAAATTAAGCCAGGATCAAAAAGTAGTAAATTGTTTTACAGTTCTCCCAGCACATTGGCAGAGCTGTATCCATAAGTCCTCCTGACTGTACTATTTTAGCTGTAAGCAATGTCATAAAGATACTTTAGTCATGACTTTCCTATAAGCTCTGGAGGTTCAAGGTTGTCTAAATATTACAATCAACTGCAACCTTTAAGAAATATTTATGCCCAGATTTTAACCCAGAAATTCTGACTTGTTGGTCTAGGGGTAGGCATTGGTATTCAAAAATAAATAAGTAAATGCCCAGCAGATTTTCTTTGGCAAGAAAGCTTAGTCTCTTTCTACTCAAAGTCAGTCATAATCATGTTTTGGCATCATCTGGGAACTTGCTAGAAATGCAGATTCACAGGTCTTACCACAGAGCTACTGAAAAGAACTTGCTTTCGACAAGATCCCCAAGTGAATTACATGCACATTGTAGTTTGTAAAGCACTATCCAAGTTTGCCTAGAATTCACTGAATTTCCACAAAAGGTATAAGTGAAAATCTGCATGAGGCCCACTAATTAAACATTTTGTTTACATGAGCAGACAAGTAGAAAAAAACAATGTAGAAGCAATATTCACACAGTTTTAAGTGTTTTTAAGCCTGAATAAAAAGGAACATTTGGGTGTTTTAAGAAGAGAAAACTCACAGAGCTTTTTTAAGTATCATCATCATCGTTACCACGGAGTATTCTAACTTTCCACTGCAGTTCAAGAAATGTCATCTTAATCATACCTTTGATTTATAACTGAGCATTTACATTAAGAGTAAGTAAAATTGCATAGTTTTTTTAACAGATTGAATCAAGTAGCTTACATTCAGTTCCTAAAGGAATGTACATATCAACATCTATAGATAAATGCATATGGCATTTATTTCATAGTCACAAGAGGCTATATGGAAGTTAGCAGAAATTCATACACTCCTGAATCACTAGGATCAGAAACCAAAGCTCTAGATGTGCTCATTGCTACTAACATACTGTTGTTTAGGACCTGCCAGCTAATGAAGAAAGGAAATATAGATATTAATAGTTACCTGCACATAGAAATATATCTATAAGTATTTCTAAATGTAACAACCTCTCTATTAAGCTAAACTTAGTTTACGTTTCCAACTCTAATCCATGACCACACAGATGACTCTAGAGTCCTACTCCTCCTTGTCTGTAACTTCCCACACCCATAACAAAACACCTGGCTCACAATGTCCACTTACTCAGGTGTTCAGTTCCAGTCTACATGTACAGTACATCAGAATCACTAACCTGCAACCCCATAGGAATGACTTTATCAGCTAGAGGATGTTGTTCGTGTACAGTTTCTTAAACCTTGAGTCTTATATTCTTCACTCATTTCTAATGTTAGTTGGGCCAGTAGTTTCTCCCTCAAACTGTTAAGTCATATTATTTTGTATATTTGTAGTACAGTTAGATTGTTTGTCACATTCTGCACTCCATCCTGAGAACCCCTGATCTCTTAAACTGTTTTTGTAAATCTGCATGCATAAATTCAGGTTCACTTTTTGTACTGTGAAGTTCTGTGAGTTTTGACAAATGCATGGTATCATGTATCTGACATTAGAGTATCATAATAAATAGTTGCATCATTCCCTCCTTAAAATGGGAAAAAGTAAAACAAAAATTTTTGATAATACAAAAACCAACACTACATGCATGGAGAGATTGCAGAGACCAGTGTCACCATCAAAGACTTGAAGGATGCCAGGGTCCTGCTCAGTTACATCCAGCAGATCCAATGGTTCCTACAGGACAATCATATTGTAGTCTAAAGGTTATAGAGTGAAGCTCTACCATCTTCTGTAGATAACAGCTCTCCTTTTGAAAAACAACTTTTGGCTTGCTGTTGAGCCTTACTTGAGACTGAATACTTAACCATGGACCATCACGTTACCATGTGACCCAAGCTGCCCATTTTGAACTGCGTGTTGTCTGGCCCACTAAGGCATACAGTTGGGCAGGCATGGAAGCAACCCATCATAGAATGAAGTTGTATGTGTATGAGAAGAGACTCAGGCAGGCCCTGAAAGCATATGGCTTACATGGGCCTCAATCCTGCTACAGCACCTTCTCTCTCTCAACCTGCACTTTCGTCCTGATGGGGAGTTGCCTGCAATCTGCTGAGAGAGAAGAATAAAAAAGTTGGGTCTGACCTACTGATGATTTTTCAGCATACAGGCATCACCTGGAAGTGGACAACTCCAGAAGTCCATCCCCACACTGGGACGTCCCTGCAGGGACAGCAATAGAGAGAAGCGCCCCTAGTAGGCAGAACTTTGAGCAGTGCACCTGGTTGTTCATTTAGTCATTTTTAGTGTTTAAGGAGCATTAATGAGAGTTCTAATTTCATAAAGAATATGTTTCTGAAGAGAGTAAAATTAATCATTTTTCTAAAAATCCCTAAATTTTATTTACTCAGTTATTAGGAGAATATTTTGTACTACATTAGTAGGTTGAGTTTTGGAAAAGAAAATCAAAGTCAAAAGGTGTAAAATGTAATTGTTCTAAAAAATCCTCACCTAAAGATTTGCGGTGAGCATAGCCAAAGAAAAACCTCTGTAGGATGTATTTTTGTATCTCTTTTCCTAATGGGCTATTATATAATCCTTAGGGGAGAGTAATTTTTCATAATGATGGTAATTGCAGTAGAGTTTAAACTGGCTGAAAGCCAAGGCTGTATGAATAGTAATGTCAAAGAAATAAAACAGTAAAGGATGGGCAGAGGAAAATGAAAGTAGTAGGGGGGGAAAGAAACTGTGGGTTCCAGTATTATAGACATAGAATGAGAATGAACCAAGTTCAAGACTGTTCCCAGGAAATATGCATTCTAGCATTTTTTAGTGTGAATATACAGAATGGAATACTATTCAGCCATAAAAAAGAAGAAAATGCTGCTTTTTGTGACAGCATGGATGGACTTGGATAACATTATTTTATGTGAAATAAGCCAGTCAGAGAAATACCATGTGATTTCACTCATATGTAGAATCTAATGAACAAACTGAACTAAGAAGCAGAATAGAGACAGACTCACAGATGGAGAGCAGGCTGACTGCTCTGGTTGGTGCATTAGGGAGGGAGAGATCGAGCAAAAAGGAAAAAGGACTCATGGACATGGACTTCAGCGTGGTGATTGCAGGGGGAGAGGGGCATTGAGGTGATAAATGGTAATGGAAAAAATACAATAAAACAAGTCTTAGAAAATAAAAAATAACAAAATAAAAGCATATGCTTCCATGTGTTGTGACAGAAAGTAGAGAATATTTCATTGTTAATTATTCCTTCTAATAGTCCAAATACATTTTGAAAGTAGTATGATGGGAAATTCAATGATCTATACTTATTTTTGCACTTGTCAATGGTCAGCATAATGTTTTAATCAACCGTAAAGTGAAAGCCTGCACAGCCACAGGGAGAAGGAATAGCCTTCTTGCCATAGGTTCCAACAAAGTAATATCCTTTCAATATAAAAACACCAGCTGGTCCTTTCCAAAATCAAAACATCAGCTGGTATAGACTAGAGTACAACAATTGTATATTCTTCTATAGTTTATAAAAATCTTCCCATAAAACTTTTTATTCACTACCTAACAACTCTTTAAAGGAAGAATTATTAACAAATAATTTGCCCAACTCACTTTTCCTATGTAATGGGGCCTTACTGATGACTTGAAAGCAAAATCTTCTTGTCATCACATGACCAAAGGAATACTAGAGGTCAAGTACACCTGAAAACTGAAGACCCAGGTAGACCCTTCCTGTTTTTTGATGTGACACAGAGTAGGTCAGCAGTCTCCCAGTGAGAAAGAAGAGTGACTGTTTCCCTATTTTCTGATATTCACAGATCACTCTCCAAGACAAGAATAGTTATGTTTTAAATATTTTCTAACAAAGTAGAGACATCATCCTGGAGTCTTCTCTGTGAAATTTTGAAATACTCAAATGCTGTTTTGATAAAATTATATTTATGTTGAGACCTAGAGAGAAACTATGAACATATGGAGGATAGCAAGATACAATTTTTAATGACTAGGAAAGTTTTGAGGGTGAGTGAATTAAAAGCTTAAACTGTGTACAAGGATTACTGTAAGGTCCTCAGATATATGGACTGTGTTTCATTCATCTAGCTAGCTATTATATGGGAAATCAACTTGATTCAGTGGAATTTTCTGAGTGCACTACCATGAAAAACAGTGTGGAACATACTGTCATGGAGCAGAAAGTCTCACAGACCAAATTAAAGTATACAAAGCACTCAGAGTATTAAATTGATTTAAGAAGCAAGATTAAAGCTTGGGTAACTTAACACATTTAGCATAAGGTCTAAGTGGATGGCCTGACTTTTGCTTGGGAATTTTTCATTTGTGTGTATGAATGTATGTCTCCCAAGGGCACTGTATAGCAATATATATTTTTATTTTTTATTTCTTCATTTTGTTTTGTTTTGTTTTATAAAATACATATAAAATGGAGTTTCTCCTGTGTATACTGCCAAGATCACCACATCAGACAGTATTTATCACATCTAATTTTCATCATTTCTCTCATCCTCGGTTTCAGCAAACTTTTTGTTCTTTCCAGATTATTGTGCTCAAAAAATTATGGCTGGTGGAACTATGCTTAAATATTTACTGAGATGTCATCTGGTCTCTTGGAAACCATCACTTTCTACCCAAAAAATTTCATCCTCCAATCTCAGGAGTATTCAGCAGCCCTTGGTGGCTGTTTTTTTTCACTGCTCCAGTGCAGGCACTCCATCTCTCTTTCGTTAAATACAGAGGCCAGGCTCATCCTAACAGGAAGCTTTCAACCAAAAACTGTAATAGCATTTCAGAGAGACTCAAAATGGCATTTCTTCTTTAATTACGATGTTACCATGTACATCAGAATGGAAGTACATCAAAAGTTCCTAGTTAAAGCTCAAGATATATTACAAAGCCATTCTCTAGCATGGCTGCAGGGATTGGCCCGTGATGACAGACCAAATTCCACAGAAAGTTATGTCACAATCAGAATCAAGTTAGAATTCTAGAGATGGAACAGGTTACTGAAATTAGTACCCAAAACAATTAGGAAAATATGTCAAACCATGTTATCTTGTTTTATTTTGTGAAAATGCAACACAAAATAAAACCAAACATCAACAACTTATTAATTGCCTTTATGAGTATATGTGTGTGAGCATATGTATAGAGAGAGAGGAGTTTAATATTTCAAACTTAACATTCCGAGTTCATGTACCTTCAAATACAAAATCTGGAAATGCTCTGGGAAGGGAACGTATTTTATAAACACATCAAATTTTATCACTTTGATAAAAATGTGATACAAGGGACTTATTTTAAACTTTCAATGTGTATTAGAAAATACTGTCTTTACTAGAGTTCCACAATTATCAATTGTCTCATTTTTTGTAATTTCTCAATTATGAGTTGCCTGTATTTTTACTGATTAAAAAGTGTTTTTAAAACCAAAATATTTATTTATACTTTTTTAGTAAAAATTTTATGCATATTATATACTGTCCAGAGCAAACCTAACATAGTCTCTGGTTCAACTCTCCCTTCTGCATTCTGAAACTACTATTTCAATCCTCATCTTTTCAAATGTTCTATTTAAAACATACTCATAACCCAACATGCTCTCAGAATGCTACCTTACCTGACTTCTAACTATCAAATATATCAAATTGCCTTCTAAACCCTCCCCCATTCTTGCATCTTCTTCCTGCAAAGCAGAAGAGTCAGACACATCCTTCCCCTGCACACCCCACGACCTCCCTGGGCTTCTCCAAATCTTACTCTATCAATAATCCCAGTCTGCCCTCCACTGTCTTTTCTGTATACAGCTGCTCCCTCTCAAGTGCAGCTGCACAAGTGCATTTAAACATGTTAAATCTTTTGTCTATTTTCCAAAAAATAGAAAGGACTGCTATCCAATGTTTCCATCCTAGCCAGTTGCCACCATATTTGTTTTCTCCTTCTCTATAGACATGCTTCTAAAACGAGTTGTCTTTTTAGAAGTTGCCTATCACTCACTCTCCAACTCACTCCAGTTTGGCTTCTGCTACCACCACACCAAGTCCACTTAACCAATGTCAAACCTCACCTAATGCGCTTGCCTTCTCAGTAGTATTTATTACTGAGTATTTATACTGTTCATGTATTGATATGTGTTACTGTACATTCATTCATTCATTTACTCATCATTACTTACTCATTCCTGGAGGGCATACTATGTGCTGAGCCTTAAATTAGGAATAGAGGCTGCTACAGTGAACGAAAGTTACAAACACCATAACTCATGGAGGTGGGGAGAGACAGACAATGAACCTACTAACTGAGTAGTATACCAGATGAAAACAAAATAAATCAAAACAGAGAAATAAAGAGGTGCCTGGGGAAAGTTTGGGTGGGAAATCCAAATTTCATCGGAGTGATAAGAAAAGGTTTCAACGCAAATGTGATGAAGTCAGTGATGACGAAAACGTGTGAGTTAATGGGCGAAGGGCTTTCCATGAGAGGGAGGAGCAATGTTAATGCCTAATGTCAGGAACTGTTGAACGTCCCCTCTTTCTGTATGCCACACAGTTCTAGTTCTTCTAACCCTTGTCATTTCTTGCTTTGCTCGCAGCCTTCTTTTCCAGCCCTTAAATGTTGGAATGCCTTAAAAATTGTGCTTGGCATTCTTCTCTTTTCTTTATAAACCCCCCTCTTGAAATTCCATCCAAAATTATGGTGTTAATTATCATCAACATGGGTATGTAGTTAAAAGCTACCCTTTGAATTTGTGACTTGCATATCAAACTGCTAACTTGACATTGAGCTTTGGATAACCCAAAAGTTGTACTCTTGATTTTTAGAAAGAAATATGGTCTCCCTTTAGTGTGGTCTAGTTTTAGTGAATAACACTCTCTTTCTTTAAGATTCTTCAGCCAAGAACTTGACAGTCATCATCAATAACTCATACTTGTATCACACCACAGCCCATCAATCAACAAGTTCTTTCGATCTAACTGACTTAATATGTCTCTATTCAATTCAATTCTCCATCTACATTTTCTCCTTTCTAGTCCAAGGAACCATCATCTTTCGCCTGGACTATCGAGACATTCTTCAAACAGTTTCCACCTTTAAAAAGATCTTCATGTGGCAGGTTAATCATGTATTTCACCCTACTGCTTAAAACATTCCGTTGCTCCCATGCTCTTACGATAAATTCTAAAAAGCTTCACATGGAGTACAAAGCAACACAAGCTGACACCAGTAACCTTTCTGGCCTCATCAGCTGCCATTTCCTTCCCTTTGTTCTGTGTTCTGAGAAACTGATTTTCTTTTAGTTTCTCAAATATGATGTCCTTCTACACTAAGGTTTTTGTATGGGCTCTGTGATGTCTTATACTGGAATGTTATCCTCAATCCCTTTGCTAACTTAAGCCATTTACATCTTGCACACTCCATTCCAAAGGTGATTCTCCACACCAGCCATGACCCACCAGAGTACCTTGGATCCTATTTTTTATATACTTCTGCGGACTGTGCACTTTCACCCACAAACATCACAATAGTTGTTGCGTGTTATGTATGTGTGTTATTGTGTAACGAACACCTATCTTCAACTGTGAATTCACTAAGGACTGAGACTGTTCTGATTGTGTTTTACTTCGTGCTCCTTAAACTTAACACATTGCCCAGCACTGAGATCACATTCATATAATTGTTGGATAAACAAATGAATGAAGGAGTAAATGAGTAAACACATGTAAAATGTCATTTGCCTTTGCCACTAGACCATTTTTAGCAGTGGTTGACTGTATCTTTTGTTTTGCCACTTAGTAAACATGTTCCTGTAGGCAAGTTACATAAACTTTATAAATCTTAGTTCTGTCATCTATGATTTGAGAATAATTGTAGTATCTTCATCATAGGTTAAAATGAAAGTGAGTCCATCCATTTGAAGGACATAGAGTAGTACTTTGCACAAAGTAAGTGCTCAGTAAATAATAGCTTTTGTTAGTTTTTGATCTCTAAATCGCTAAAAGCAAAAACCCTTACTCCAAAATTCCACTTTTATTCTTAATTACCTCTGGAGGTTATTCTTTATAAAAAAAAATAATACCCCAGAGATTAGGATGTTTGAACTGTAATTGAACTGCCATAGGTATAAGTTTTCATTATAAAGTTTTAATTACTTCTTATACATGTGGGGTGAAAAGGTCTCTCCAGTTTCTACAGTTTGTCTTTTCCAAAAAGTATTTTTTGGCTCTAGGGAAACAAATCAATTAATTAATGACTTTCTAGCAATGCAATCAGCCTCTAGCATGTCCTTGACTGGAAATCACTCTTCTGAAATAAATGAGAGACAGAGAGGGAAAATGGCACCTCTCTGGTCCGATCCATGGTCCAGATACCATGGTCCATTCACAAGTCAGAAATCTCCCTAGAACAGCAAAGGAAATAAAACACAGATGAAACCTCTGTCATCTACAAAACTAGAGTACTCATATAGTCCCAAATATTAATATAAAATAAGAGGATGCTAAATTAAATAAAAGTGATGTTGCACACAGCAGATGTTGAGAAAGAGAAAACTGATAGACTAGTGCTCCAAATGTAGGTGTCACACACAGGGGCAGAAGCCAAATATTTTCTTGGAATACTAAGAAAAGAGTGCATAGGTTATTGGCCTGACCTTTCCTGGATCAAGTTTATCCCAAAGAATAAGCAAAGACAAAGACACAAAAAAATTCCTGAGAAGCTACAAGCTTCTGCATGGTTTCCTGGAAGCAGTCTCTTCATGAAGAAGGAAGACACACACGGCAGATGAGTGACTCAGTCACTGCCAGTTCCTGTTGGCTGAGGAAAGCAAAGTTAGACAGCACGGCAGAGAAATTTGTGTGACAAAAAACTGTATCGTAAACAACGAGAAATGCTGCTAGCATGGAAATCACCTGTGCCTGCAACTTCACAGTAACCTACTTCAAAGAACTTGTCCAGTAAGACCTTACCTCACTTCAGAGTAAGGGTCCAGAAAACAAGAATTATTACCTGATAGTCCAAATACTCCTTAGTCTAATGAAGTCATAGAGTTACAACCTTTCCAGAAAGAAAATTTCCGGCCCAGATGGCTTCCCTAGTAAACTATTAAAGTTTAAGAAAGAACACAGGGGAGCACATATTCTTTCAAATTCGTGTTTTGGGTTTCCTTAGTTATATACCCAGAAGTGGAATTGCTGGTTCAGAAGACAGTCCCATATTTAATTCTTCGAGGAACGCTCTGTAAAGTATGTGATTGTCTAACCATTATGCTGTACATCTGAAACTAATAGAAAATAATATTGAATGTAAACCATAATTGAATTTTTTTAATTTAAGAAAGAAATACCAATTCCATATACAATCCCCAGGATATAAAAGAGAAATCTATTTTTAAATCGACATAGACTACAATGCCTTTTTTATATGTTATGAATTTATAACACCATAAAGATTTGTGTGTCTACCACTACAGTCAGGACACTTAAAAGTTCCGTCGTCCCCCTGACACTATCTTGTGCTGTCCCTCTGTGGTCACACACCGGGTCAGTCCTATCCTCTCTGGAGCAACTGCTAAGTTCATCGTTTCAGTTCTGCCTTTTGGAGAATAGAACCTTTATCTATATAACCTTTTGAAACTGAGTTATTTTGTGCAACATAATCGTTTTGAGATTCATCAAAGTTGTTGTGTGCTTCAATAATTTATTTTTATTGATGAATAGTTTTCTAGTGTATGAATGTAGTAGTATTCCTTCATATGGATTTACTACAGTTTCTTTATCCATTCATTCATTCATCCAAAAACATGCTGCGTGCTTAGTTTGGGATGACTAGGAAGAGAGCTGATAACAATCATTTTTGTATAGGCTTTCCTGTGAACATACTAAGTTGCCTATCCTCTAGGCTGGGATTTCTCAACCTCGGTGCTCTTGACGTTCTTTGATGTTGGGGCTTTCCTGTGCATTGTCTGTTGGATGTTTGGAAGTCTCCTTGGCCTTTACCCATTAGATAGTAGCAGCGCCCTAATTCATCGCCTTTGTAGTAACCAAAAAATGTCTCTAGTCATTCAGAAATACCCTCTGGGTTCTTGTGCTCTTTTGAGAACCTCTATTCTAAGGTAAATAAACCTAGCGTGAGGTTGCTGAGTTATATGGTAAGTGTGTGTTTCACTTTATGAAAACTGACAACTGTTTTTTATAGTGACTATCCCATTTCACATTCTTGCCAACAATGTATGAGTCATCCAGCTTCTCTGCATCCTTACCAGCTTTGGTATCATCACTATTTTAAAATTTTTTAACCATTCTATAAGTATTTAGTGGTATTTCATTGTAGTTTTTAATCAGCATCTCCCCAAAATCCAATGAGGTTGAGCATCTTATAAATGTTGATTTGCTATTTGTATATACTCTTTGATTAAATGTCTATTCAAATATTTTTGTTCATTTTTAAATTAGTCTCTTTACTTTCTTACTGTTGAGTTTTTAAAAATAATTTTTATTATATTTCTTAGAGTGACATTGGTTAATGGGATCTTTTAGGTTTCAAGTGCACAATTATATGATACTAGATCTGTACGTTGCACCTAAAGTCAAACCACCTTCCACCACCATATGTTAGGCCCCCTACAACCCCCCCACCCTATGCCTTTCCCTCTGGCAATCCGCACATTCCTGTCTGTACCCACAAGTTTCAGGTTTACATCCCACATATGCATGAAATCATGTGGTTCTTAGCTGTTTCTGATTGTCTTATTCACTTGGCATAATCTTCTCCAAGTTCATCCATATTGTCAAAACTGGCAGCATTTCATCTTTTCTATAGTGAGTAGTATTCCATTGTGTATGTACCACAGCTTTTTTTTATCTAATCCTCTATCCAAGGACACTCGGGTCGTCTCTGTGTTTCAGCTGCCGGAAGTAATGCTGCCATGTCTGTAAATACACGTTTTCAAGATTTCTGGTTAGGTACCCAAAAGAGGGATTGAGTTTTGAGTTCTCATGATCTGGCAAGTTTTTTCAGGTATGAAAAATGATATTTTTGTATGCTTCCATTTTTGTAATCTGCCTTTTTATTTACTTAATAGTTTCTTCCACAGAGCAAAAGACACTTTTGTCCATGCATATATACTCTCTAAAACTGAGAGATAAAAACTAAAATCATAAGTGAGTCAGCAAACAAACTGATATTAGAGAAAAAAAAACTGGAGTTCTAAAGCAATGTCCTAGACAAATTATAGTATAATATTAAATTTAAATACTTAAAGATTCAAAATTATTTTCACATGTTTATATTAAGTTAAAGTGTGTCTGCTTAAAAATAAACATAATATAATAAAATATTGATGATGGTTATCTATCTGAGTGATTTTCATTTCTTTTTATAATTTTTTTAATTTTGCTTTTTAAATTTTACATTATGTCTTACTTTCATAGTCAACCCAAGCATTTGAAAAATGTTCTTGAGTATTCCTCAAATTTACTGCAACAGAGAAATTCAAGTTCACTGGACACAGGAAATCAGTCACTTTTTAAAAAAGCCTTGCCTGAGGATACGTTCATTGATTTTAGAGAGAGAGAGGAAGGGAGATAGAGAAAGAAACTGACATGGGAGAGAAACATCGATCGGCTGCCATCCCCCCATAGGCGCCCCGACCAGGGTTCGAACCTGCAACCCAGGTCTGTGCCCTGACCGGGAACTGAACTCCCACCTTCTAGCGTACTGGACAATGCTGCAACCCCCGCGCCCTCTGGCCAGGGCAGTCTCTTATTTTTATAATCTAGTACATAGAAAAGCATTCTGTACTTGGATGAAGCTTGATAAATATTCATGGAATTTAGTCTGTGTTTCATATTTGCTCTCACGGGATTTTGTGAAACCTTAAGTTTTAATACACATGATGCTTCGATGTGTCATCTTACTCACAGGCCACTGCAGCCTAAAGTGCAAGGCGCGTTCTCTCACCTCCCGCGAGCGGCAGGTGTGTCGTTTGTTCTAGCTGCTCAATAAACTGCTTAGAATCCATTTTAAAAGACCATGATTAAAACAAGGATAAAATATTTTTTAAATTTTCTTCGTATTAAAAAATAACATTTTACTTATATGTTTTAACATCGTTTTCAGTAATTTTTTCAGCGCCAAAGACACATTCTCTCTGACTGGATATAGCTCATCTCCTTCTAGGCAAAAAGACTACTTTATAACCAGCGGAACACGAAACGAGCCTTTGGGATCGCCTGTTTCTGTGCCTGTGTGGCTGACTGTACAGTCTAATCACTGCTTGCCTCCTCGGAGAGCAGCTCTCACTGTTTTCTCTCAGCCAGCGACACATTAAAAGAAAGGATACAAAGGTTGGGGGAGTAACTGGGGAATATGCAATGTTGTTGCTATTGCCCTGCATACGACAGGGAGACAACCTAACTCAACTTTGTCATAGCGTTGCTATGATTCATTCCTTGTTTTTCACCCAAATCCCCTTGTAACCAGGTTAGACTTGAGAGAGTGTGGGTGACTTCTAAATGGGAGGGTTTTTTTAAAAAAATGTGGTACATTCAGTGAAGCTTACTATGCATCCCATCACTTGATGCTGTCATGCATGTTAAAAATATGTTGTTCTCTTTAGGTATTGGTTCACTGTTTTTCTAATTAATTTACATTTAGAGCATCTGACTGATCGCAGGAGACAAATTTCTAATTAAATTAGCTTGCTCACAGAGACTTGTCTTTTCAATTAAAACAAAAACATTATTGATTATTTTTCGCAGGAATCAGGGTGGACCCAGAGCTGTCATTTACCACCACACAAAGCTGCCCTCTTCAAGCTCATTAAAGACCTCTGTGTTAAAGGGCCCACAGACAAGGGCAATGCCTGGGAAGACTGCATGCAGGAGGGGGGCGGGCAGGGCAGGGGACAGCAATGGGGAAAAACGGGAACAACTGTAATAGAACAACAATAAAAAGACCTCAGTGTTGCTAAACCCAGTGAAAGCCACATTCGTATTTGACTTTTTAGCCATGTTTTATACCATGTCTACCTTTTTGAACATTCTCCTTGGCTTCATTGAGCACTATCTTTCCATGGTTTCCTCTTACCTCGACACATACTCCTTCCCCAGACACTTTAGAGCTCTTTTTCACCCATTTCTTAAATATTATTTTTCTAATGGTTCTACTAATAGCCATCCTCCATTTAATCTGGTGAATACTCATATATTTTGCCATGGCCTCTTAACCACTTATACACAAATGGTTCTGGAAAATCTATTTACATGGAGAATAATAAAAGGCAAGCACATCAACTAATCAGAAGATAAGCCCAACCAGTCAGAATGGCAACTCACCAGAAACAAACAGGTAAGGCTGGAATGTTGAAACCTGACAAACAGTCCCATCCCCAGAGCAGGCCTTTCTTGTAAGCTCTAGCCCCACAGTTGAATTGTATACATCTCAACATTAGAACCTTCAAAATACAGTAAGTATATTAGTTTCTATAGCAGTCTAAAAAAATCCATTTCTGAATTTATTATCTTAAAACAAACATTCATGACTCCATGAGCAATTATGGAGATTTGAGTTTATCTCAGCTTCTCACAAGTGGACCTCCTCATGTGTCAGTAGTTAGCTGGCCAATTACCTGGAATTTGCTTGATCTAGGATGCCCTCAGATGAAAAAAGTCAAGTTTGTCTATGTAAGAAATGTCAAAACCTGTAGCGATTTTTTTTCTTAGTTTATTTGAGCCAAACTGACAATAACTGCTTGGAGCATAATCTCAACAGACTGAGATTATGGCAGTTTTGCATCTTGTTTTATATGTTAGATCAAAGGAGGAGATTTAAGGAGAGTTTCATGAAATCCTTTGGTGATAGATTAAGGAGGTGGGAGAAAGCAAAATGGGGAAACCTCTGGGATTGGATAAAAATTAAAATGAAAACACACACTTCTTTTACATTGGTGGGCACTGGCTAGTTAATAACTAACACAGCACATAGAGATGGTATGGGGGGAACAAGATAACAATGTGGGGTTCTGTGGTCTAGCTCTTAGGAGCCATGGGTGTGCCGGAGGGGTCTGCAAAAGGAGATTACAAGAAAAGAAGGTATTTTATCTTAGATGCAAAAAGACAATAGACAGGGTCACTTAAGATAAAGAAAGATTGACCTTTGTCAAAGAAGCCATAATTCTAGAATGTGACTACCTGCCGTGACCCACTTTTAGTTAATAATTTTTGTTTAGCCATCCTATATGGTTTCTATTGGTCTCTGAGTTTGTAGGGTCTGCCATGCAGGCCTCCCCTAAATTTGTCAGGTTTAGTTTGTTGCCCCTTTTTCAAGTTGATTCTAATTGACTCTCACACCCCTCCAGCAGGGTGATCCACGCTTATTGTTATGGTGGCAGTATGATTCAAGAAAAAGCAGAAATGTACAAACCTGTCTCAAAGAAAGTCACATCACCACGCCCAAAGGCAATTGGGAGGGCACTCCAAAGGCCATTAACTGGAGACACTGTTGCAATCTGTTGACTCAACTGAACATGGCAAAATACCAACTTACTGTCTGCTGCCTACCTCTTCCTCTACTCTGGACCTCCAGCTGGCTCACTGCCACCTCCTCAGTCATGCTGCTCTGCTTGTCCCCACTGCTTGCATTTAATAACTCATACATTTCTGTTGTACTGCTGTACAAATATCTATTGAATTTATCATGTTTGTTCCATCTACACTGTTGTAAGTGAGCGTTCTACCATCTTTTACCTCAATTACTGAAACAGTTTTCTAACTGGCCGATTCATCCCCAGACTTGACCCTGACATTCAGCATTTAAACAGAAACAACACTGATCTTTCTGAAATGCAAATACGATCAGGAGACATATCTTCAAAAAATCAGTTTCTCATTGCCCTTAGTGTGAACGTCAACTTCTCATTACAAGCACTTTCATGGTCTGGTACCGCCCTTCTGTCTTTGCTTCTGGCCACTCTTATTCTCAAGTTTTATGTTGCTATGGTGAAGTACTTCCAGTTGCCCAGATAGACCACACGCTTAGACGTACACATTTCTCTTTTGGGCTAGAACATACTGAAGAAGAGCAGAATTTGCCACTCCAAAATATGCTTCTTTGGCATATGGATGATTTTAAGCTGGCTATTGTTAAGAAACTACATACACAGGAGAAGCTCTGAAAACTGAATAGACATTATCTTTTTATGAGACATTCACATCTGTAAGGGAAATCTTTATTTGCAAGGCTGTCTCTCTCTGTACCAAGAAGAGAAAGTGACCACAAATCATTGGAAACTCTTATCAATGTAAAAGGTAATGACTTAAATTGGCATAACAACCTGACTCTTCTTTACTGTACTTTTCCTGGTAACTTCTCATAACTGCACACCACCCCCTGACCTCTTATCTTTAGCTGGAGATAGCATTTAAGGTGATGGTTTGGGCCTTTTCAGAAAGTTACTTGGTGTTCTGGATCTCTCTTGTGTATACAGGAGATATATATGTTATTAAATTTCTGTTTGTTTTTCTCCTATTAATCTGTCTTTTTATTACAGGCACATCTCAGACAAGAACCTAGAAGGGTAAAGGGAAAATTGTTTTCCTTCCCCCACAATACTCTTACATGACCGGTGAGGAAGGAGAACACAGTTTTATTCTTCATATGCAGCTGAGAATTAACTTAGGATTTGAAATTTCCTGAATATAAACTAGAAGAAATTAAGTTATTTTACATACAGATAATGATGTTTCACTATCAATATGCCACAAAATAACCTAAAATTAGTGACATAAAACAATTACAATTTATTATGCTGATAGATTCCTTGGTTCAGGTGTATGGATAGAGCACAGCAGAGATGGATTGTTTTTTCTTGGTACCTCAGTTGGGAAGATTCAAATGTATGAATCCCCAAAGACCTTCCCCACCTATCTTTCTGGGAAAACTGTTTCTGGTGGCTTTTCCATGTGAATGTCCTGTCTTGGCTCACTCTTCAGATTTTCCTAAAATCTCAAACAAGTGGCATCTGGCTTGTGTGTGCCCCGTACCTCTTGCTAAGTTGCCCCAGGACTGACATTAGCAGAAGCCAGCCTTGGTTCACAGCTTGGTTTCATCAGGGCACTTCCAAGTCCAGCACATGTAGCAGACATCTGCAGATCATTTTGTAGCTTATGCCAGGTGGCTCCAAACAGAATAAAGGCAGTGGTAGACCATGGACATGCTAACAGCAATCAAGGCTCAACTATAAGAGGGGGGTGTACACAGTCTATACAGCAAGCACACACTGAGTACCCAGCTTGTGTGGTAGGGGAGGCCCTATGTACCCTATAGGACACCTACTATATTAGGCCACTCCAACAAGCCTGGGAGAGGTAGCAGCTCTACCTACTACATAGAAACAAACATAGGGAGGCTGCCAAAATGAGGAGACAAAACAGCATGTCCCAAATAAAAGAACAGAACAAAACTCCAGAAAAAAATAAATAAAATGGTGACAAGCAATGTACTAGATGCAGAGTTCAAAACACTGGTGATAAGGATGCTCAATGAACTTAGTGATAACTTTAGTGGCATTAAAAAGGACATAGAAACCATAAAAAGGAACCAGTCAGAAATGAAGGATACATTCACTGAAAAGAACAATAATTGACAGGAAATCAACAGTAGAGTAAACAAAGCCAAGAATCAAATCAGAAATTTGGAAAATAAGGAAGTAAAAAACACCCAGTAAGATCAGTTCAAGGAGATCCCTGACTGGGTAGTTCTGTTAGTTAGAACACTGTTTCTATATACCAAGGTTGCTGGTTCAATCCCTGGTCAGGACAGATACAAGAGTCCACCAATGAATGCATAAATTAGGGGAACAATAAATTGATGCTGCTTTCTCTCTCTCAAAATAAATATTTTTTTAAAAAAGAAAAAAATAATTTAAAAAAAAATGAAGACAACTTTAAGCATACCAACAGTCTCATCGTGTGGGTGCCAGAAGAAGAGAGAAAGCAAGAAATTAATAATCTATTTGAAAAAATAATGACAGAAAGCTTCCCTACCTAACTTGGCAAAGGAAATAGACTTGCAAGTCCAGGAAGTGCTGAGATTTCCAAACAAGATGAACCCAAAGAGATCCACACAAGACACATCATAATTAAAATGCCAAAGGTTAAAGACAAAGAGAGAACCTTAAATGCATCAAGAGAAAAGCAGTTAACTACAAGGAAACTCCATAAGACTGTCAGCTGATTTCTTAACAGAAACTTTTCAGGGCAAAAAGGATTGGCACAAAATATTCAGAGTGATGAAAAGCAAGGATCTACAACCAAGATTACTCTATCCAGCAAACCTATCACTTAGAATCAAAGGACAAATAAAGAAAAAAAGAAAACTTCTATAGATAACAAATCTTTGCTCTCCTCTGTATACTATTCATGATCAAACAAAGAAAATATAGGGCACTTCAACATTTGTGCTAAAACTACCTAAACATTTTCCCTTTTCTTCTATATAAATATTTTTTCTACTTCTTTTTGTTTCCAAATCTCAGTTTTTAGTTAGCATGGAAACAACTCTTGCTAAGTAACTGTGACTGCCTGTTACGTTTCTGAAGGAAAGTAATTACATCTTTGGTGATACACTCAAATTCAACTTATTAATTCTTATAACTTACAGGGGATACACTTTCTTGTCTGAGGTCCATAGACAACTTTTAAAGAAAAAAAGTCAATAAATCCTAAAAGCAGAAATGTATCATATTATTCTTTGTTTGGAACACAAATTTAAACAAAATTCACTAAATAGGCACTGAGCAGTGCCAAAATTCATATTCACATTGTTAAATATGATTTGTACATTTCTGCAAAAAAATTATTTTTTTCTTAAATTTTTCTGGGCATATATTTTTCAGATTAGCACTTACATGCCTTTAAAAGAAGTCACAGAGAGTTGCAACTGAAAAAATAACATAAAACTCAATTAAGAGGCACAGGGAATCTGGGGACATTCAAAATAGAGAAACAGTCTTAAAAATACTAAATTACAGCCCTGGCTGGTGTAGCTCAGTGTATTGAGCATGGGCCTGTGAACCAAAGGGCCACTGGTTCAATTCCCAGTCAGGGCACATGCCTGGGTTGCAGGCCAGGTCCCCAGTGGGGGATGCACGAGAGGCAACCACATATTAATGTTTCTCTCTCTTTCTCCCTCCCTTCCCTTCTCTCTAAAAATGAATAAATAAAATCTTTAAAAAATACTAAACTACAAATAAATTTTAATGCAATGAAAGATTATATTAATAAATTGAAACAAAATCTTAAATGATCAACAAATATCAAACATGGCCAAAGTAATTTATGGTTTATGTGTTAAAATTAAGAAAAAATAAATAACAAACTTGGCATCCAGCTCAATAATTTAAACAAGTCAAATATTCTAAAGGAAATGAGGAAGAAGTGTTCTATAATGAACATAAGGGCACAGATGTTTGTCACACTTCCCTGTGACATCCTCATATTACACCAAATAAAAGGTCTCACCTCTTTGGCATTATTTATGAAAGTATATACTGCAATTCTAAACAAAATCTTGACAAGATTATTATAACTTTAATTGAGAAGACCAAATCCCTGTTTTTTGAAATGCATTCTCTTTCCTTAGCTCCCATGATACAAGGTTTTCCTCATTTTTCTCCTATATATAAATGCTTCTTTTCAGTGTCTTGTATTAGATATTCTTCTTTGGTTTAAAATATTAGTGTTCCTCAAGACAATGTTTTAGGCCCTTTTAAGATTTAATGTTCAGTTCATAGAAAATATCCTCTAAATCATGCTTCAACTTCTTTCTAAAATCCTGTGAACTACTATTGCATTCTTCGGTGAAACCTCTTGTCTGTGCAAGCACTATATTCCACTGTCTGCTCAATATATGCCCCCCCCACAAGGATAGTACCAAGGCCCTTTAGACCAGTGAGTCCAAAATCAAACACATCTATTCCCCAAAAGGTGCTTGAATATGGTTCCTTCTCTCTGTAAAGCTTACCATAATTATATCCAGTTTCACAAAAGATCCCAGGTCACTTTGGCTACCTCGCTCTCATTCAACCCTGTTAAAACATTCATCATCAAGGCATTTGGCTTCATTTCCTAAATATATTTTCAATTTATCTCCCACCATTTCTTCCACCAATTTAGACCAACTTACTATTATCTTTCACCTTGAATTTGCCATAGCCTTCTGATTGACCTGTCTCCATCAGTGTTCTTCCTCTATCTGATGAGTCTTCATGTCATAGCCCAAAGTGAGATCAGTCTCCTATAATATGCTCACGTTACTTTTACAAGGAGCATCAAAATTCTTAAGTTTGCTTATACGGTTCTGTGTGGTCCACCTCCTGCCACTCTTTGTTACTCTGTCTTAAACTGTATGCCAAGCTATCTGTTGTAGCCACACCGGCCTTCAGTCAGTGCTTCGAACAACCCAAATCTCTTTCTATTGCATGGCCATTGTCTTAGCCATGCTTTCTCCTATGGTCTCATATAGGAGTTTTATAGTTTGGGGTTTTACATTTAGGTCTATGATTGATTTTGAGCTAATTATGTAGTGTTAACTTTACCAAACAACAGAGAATAAGATCTTCCCAATAGGTAATTTGGCAAAAAACATGAAGTGAATATTAATAAAGGGAAGATAAACCCATTAAACATATAGAAAGTAATAGTCTGATAAATAAAAACTTCAAAAGAGCAAATAATACTTTTCACTTATGAAATTATTATAATTTGAGAAAAAGCCCAATGTCAATGAACATATGGTAAAAGGGACGCTCTAAAACTACCATTATTTGGAAAGTCATTTTTAGTATAAAAATTCTTAAAATATATTCTCCCTTTCATTCAATAATTACAAGTATAGAAATAATGTATAGCATAGATTGAATGATTCCATATACTGAATTAGATATATATTTTTCAAAGTGGCATTTAAAATAACAAATTGGGAGGGGACTTCTGGTCAAGATGGAGGCATAGGTAGATACACTTTAGCTCCTCACACAATCAAAAGAAGGACAACAACAAATCTAAAAACAAAAGACAAGCACAACTGCCAGAAAATCGAACTCTATGGAAATCCAACTACCAAAGAGTTAAAGAAGAAACATTCATCCACACCTTTAGGAGGGGTGGAGACAGACAGCCGGGTGCAGAGGACTCACAGCAAGATAGCAGCTGGATGACTGGAGAGAGCAAGGTACCTGCTGGTGGAGGGGTGATCCTGCATTTGCATGCAGATAAACCTGGAGGAACAACAGGGGAGTGAGACAGAGCACCCAACCCAGGGTTCCAGCTCAGGGAAATAAAGCCTCAAACCTCTGACTGAAAACACCTGTGGGGGTTGAGGAGGCAAGAGAAACTCTGAGCCTCACAGGAGAGTTTGTTGGAGGGACCCATAGGGCCCTAGAACATACACAAAACCACTCACCTGGGAATCAGCACCAGAAGGGCCCAATTTGCTTGTGGGTAGCATAGGAAGTGACTGAAAGCCTGATGAATGCTGAGCTAGTGACATTGCTCCCTTTCAGAACTCTCCCCAACATACAGCACCACAACCTAACAATGTGGGTTGCCCAGCTCTGGAGAATACCTAGGGCTCTGCCCCTTACAACATAATAGGTGCACCAAGACAAAGAAATATAGCCCAAATGAAAGAACAGATCAAAGCTCCAGAAAAATATAACTAAATGATGAAGAGATAGCCAACCTATCGGGTGCAGAGTTCAAAACACTGGTAATCAGGATGCTCACAGAAATGGTTGAGTATGGTAGCAAAATAGAGGAAAAAGTGAAGGCTAGGCAAAGTGAAATAAAGAAAATGTACAGGGAACCAACAGTGACAGGAAGGAAACTGGGACTCAAATCAACAGTTTGGAGAAGAAGGAAGAAATAAACATCCAACCAGAACAGAATGAAGAAACAAGAATTTGAGAAAATGAGGAGAGACAACTCTGGGACAACTTTAAACGTTCCAACATCCAAATCATAGGGGTGCCAGAAGGAGAAAAGGAAGAGCAAGAACTCAAAAACCTATTTTAAAAAATATTGAAGGAGAACTTCCCAAATCTGGCAAAGGAAATAGATTTCTAGCAAGTCCAGGAAGCTTAGCATGTCCCAAAGAAGTTGGACCAAAGGAAGCACACACCAAGGCACATGGTAATTAAAATATCCAAGATTAAGGATAGGGAGAGAATCTTAAAAGCAGCAAAAGAAAAGAAGACAGTTACTTACAAAGGAGTTCCCATAAGACTAGCAGTTGATTTCTCAAAAGAAAACTTGCAGGCAAGAAGGGGCTGGAAAGAAGTATTCAAAATCATGAAAGGCAAGGACCTTCACCCAAGATTACTCTATCCAGCAAAGCTATTATTTAGAATGGAAGGGCAGATAAAGTGCTTCCCAGGTAAGGTCAAGTTAAAGCAGTTCATCATCACCAAGCCCTTATTATATGAAATGTTAAAGGGACTTATCTAAGAAAAAGAAGATCAAAAATATGAACAGAGAAATGACAACAAACTCACAACTATCAACAACCGAACCTAAAAACAAAAACAAAAATGAACTAAGCAAACAACTAGATTAGGAACAGATTCACAGAAATAGAGATCACATGGAGGGTTATCAGTGGGGTGGGGGAAGGGGGAGAATGAGGAAAAAGGTACAGGGAATAAGAAGTATAAATTGTAGGTACAAAATAGACAAGGGGATGTTAAGAATAATATAGGAAATGGAGAAGCCAAAGAACTTATATGTATATGACCCATGGACATGAACTAAGTTGGGGGAATGATGGTGGGAGATGGGGTACAGGGTAGAGGGGAATAAAGGGGAGAAAAAAGCGGGACAGATATAACAGCATAATCAATAAAATATAATGAAAATAATAATAAAATAAAACAACAAATTGGAAACAATTTAGATACTCAATAAAAGGGAAATCACATTAAATTATCAGATATCCAAAAAGGGGAGTGACATTAGGTTATAACATGTATATAATAAAACATATTTTAAAATAAGTAAAAATTAGTCTTTCTCTTTAGGTAATAATTTAGAGAAATTTCTACACTTAGTCAAAGTGTAAAACAGCAGAAAGAGAAAGCTCTCAAATCACGTGATCACATCTATGTAAGCCAAGGCCACTGGAATCACCACTCGTGTGAGCATCTCTATACCACATGTTTTTAAACCAAGTGCACCGTGCTAGTCTTTGCATGAGATCAGGAAATTAGAAATGGTTTTATTTTTATTCATATAAATTCCAAAACCAGTGAGAGGTACTTTCTCATAGAGAACAACATATTCAGGAACATCACGGACTCGAATGAATTTAGTGTGCGGTATTTCATAGATTTCATCCAAGAAATCTTTCAATTACTAAAAAATATGAGGACGTTAGTTTATATCAATTAGAAAGTGGCCCACACAGGAAAATAATGTTAATTTCAACTTAATAATGAAGGATCTCTTTTCATTTATCATGACTTACAGATAATATTAATAGCTACAATGTGTTGAGGCCATATTGCTAAATTCTTTACACACATTTCTTCACTGAATCTGCACACAACCCTAACAAATAAATGCTATTATAATCCCCATTGTATCAATAAGAATAGCGGGCCATAGAGAAAGTAGCTTACACAGGGTTACAAAACTGGCTACCGAAATAAGTATCTCTGATACATTGGAGGCATTCAGCTTTCAAAACTAGTATTTCTCTAAACTTTTAAGCTTATTTTTCTTCACAAATGATGCATTAATAGTTATAAACAGGTGAATATTTTGGGATTTATTCTTGCACTGCATGCCAAAACTGGGACTGCCGAAAGATTTCCTGACTCCTGGTCCTATACTTTACTCACCAGGCTCTGATGAGCTATATAAGCGCTCTTGCAGACTAAGACAAATCCTGCTTTGCTGCACAGCTGGTACTCAAAAATGTCACTGTTGATTAGATATTTTTAGTTATTTAATTTTTGCTTTATAAGCTGGATTTCAGTTTTCCTTTATGACTGACACATATTGTTCCTGTCTTTTCCTTCTGTCCACATTTTTCTTCACAGTATTCATTACAGGAAACAAGACATGTTATTTTTAATAATACACCACCTGCAGAAGGAAAGCAGGGAGGTACAATCTTATCCAGGAAAAATATTGCTTTAGTTAACTTATCCTAAATTGAGTTAAGTTTGTAAACTATCTGCTACAGGATTAAAACAAGAAAAACACTATATATGGAGTCTAAATAGAAATGGAGAATAAAGCATTATAACTTAATAAATCCACAGAGGAAAATGTGAAGAAGTCTCTCAAACCTTACAAAGGCATAGTCTGTTTTTGTTTTGTTTTTTCAAGAAATATTAAGGCATGTGCATCAAATCCGTAGCTGAGTATTTACCTTGTGGGAATAGATGCTTTGGGTAAAGGAGGGCACAATTTCGATTTCAATATCAATTTTATTAAACAGGAAAAAATCAGTAATTTATATTCCATAATTCTAAATTCAATATGCATTATACTATGAAACAGAATACTTTTCTAGATGAAAATGAGTAAAGAAGTTAAAAAACAAAATGAAAATATTATTCTCCTGATCTGAATCTCATTTTTCATACAACTTATGTTTTCAAATAGTTTGGTAGAAATTAATTAACAGTAATTGGTAAATTTTAAGAAGATACTTATAACTGCCAGAAATACTTAACTGCTCTCTGAAATTCATTTTTACTTTTATATATAACCTTATTTTTAAAAGTATAAAAATAATATGCATTGTAAATAAGCCAACCAATGTATAAACCTCAAATACGAAAACCATGTCTTAACATTAGAATAAAATCACCTTATATACTATATCTGCATGTGATTCATTTCCATAAATAATATATATACATACACACAAATTCAATACATAATATTGGCAGACTCTGAACTGAAGATTTATATTTATTATCAATTTTAATTTTCACAATATCACAAGTCCCCTGTGAGCTAGGAAGTAGTACTTTCCACATTTTACAAATATGTTTATGGAATTTTTGATTTTTAAAAGGAGGACGAGACATCATTAAGCCTGTGGTCTGCAGAACCAGATGGCCTGAGTTTAAATCCTGCTCCTGACAATTACTGGCTGGATAACTTTCGGTGAACTATTTAATCCCTTTGCACCCCACTTTCTCTATCTATAAAAAATTGGAATAATAACAAAGCCTACCTTACAGGCATATGTGAGGCTTAATACAACAATGAATTAAAAATAGTTAACAGAAGGTTCTGGATATCTGAAATTTCAGTTAAGAAAAGGAAGAGAATCTACAGATAAAAAGTACCTATTATCTTGCCTTAGGTCAGATCACATGTTTCCTGAAACCCTTCAGTGAACTTTGTTATACTGGCAAACGGAACAGGTAAAAATGAGAAAATGTTTACTAGGCCTTATGCATTAAAAATTTATAGCACCTTTGTAATTTTTCAATATGGTTTGCAATCCTTGATTTTCATCTGATACTTCTGTCTTCCTCATTATCATTAACAAAAGTAAGTAATACTGCTTATCTCAGGTAAATTTACAGTGTAGACCAAGAGGGTAGCATGGAGCTGTATGTTCTAAGATTTCTGAATGAATGGTCTGAATTTGTGTTTCTATTTATATGAGTAGGTATCTTCTCATAGAGAGTATTAGCTCTGCCAGCTCCCCACCCCTACCGAAAGTCACCTACATCAAATTAAATATGTGCAAAGTCTTCCCTTTAAATCACACTGAAACCAAGCAAGATCCCATGGCCATTTCTCTTTAACACAAGTAATTATATATTTCCATTGGCCTCTGACTTCTGCAGGACCCAGGGCAGTTCAGTGTGGAAAATGAGCCTCATCAATTCTCATTTCTCCAGTTCTGTCCAAAAACTGTGGGATGGCATTATATTTTCCTACTGTTAACTAAAGCAAATGTTACAGAGACTCTGATCTATTTCACCATCTAAATGATCTACTGGTGCCCAAATAAATGGATTAGAGAAATATTCATCAATTATATTCAGCACCACCATCTAATCTTGCTGCACCCTCCAGTCAAATGGATTCTTATTCCCTGTGGCTGAGCAGCAGAACATCTTCAAAAATTAGGCATATTGCTACTCAGTACTGGTTTAGTCTCATTCTACCCTACACTGAACATTAAGGGCTTAAGGATAAGGTCCTCTGAGCTACACTTATATTTAATGATGTTACACAGGAAGTGTTAATTTGACTCCTTTTATCTCACTGCATTTCATCGGACAGTGTTGACTAGTGGAAATACAAGCTACATGTGTAACTTTACATTTTTAGTAGTCACATTAAAAACACAAAAGCAAAGAGTTGAAATTAACATTAATAATTTTATTTAACCCAATGTATCTGAAGTATCAACATTTCAACATAACACATAATCAATATAAAATTGTTAAAGAGATATTTTACATTCTTTTTTCATACTAAGATTTCGAAATTTGAAGCTGATTTTTCATCTGAATTCAGGTGAGTCATATTTCAAGTATTCAAAAGTCACATGGGGCTAGTGGATGCCATGTTAGGCAATGTATATATCCTTATATTTATGCTTACATCTGTCTCTATGTCTTGCTCCACACTGTAAATCTAGCTGAAATGAGCAGGACATCTATCTATCTATCTATCTATTTATCTACCTACCTACCTATCTATTTCTGTAGCTATCTCTCTGTTTGGCACCTTAAATTCTCTCTGGAACAAGAAAACACAAGTTTTAAAGTTTAAAAAAGTAGTTATCATTTTTGTGGCAGGTAATAGTTCGCTAAGTAATACTCTAATATACACATTAGTATTTGACTTGCAAATTAATACCACTGCTAATTTTTTTTCTGCTGTAGCATAGCAATTTCTAGGATAAAAAGTATGATATACCTGAAAGAGAAAAAACTAAAGTTTAGTTAGAGCTAAAATTGACAGTAGCTATTTCTACATTCAGGTGGAGTTACATAATACATGATTTACATAACTAAAAGGTGAATAAATCTTTATACCACCCTTGCCCCTTGGAAAGTCTTGTTAGGAAGACACAAAAATGAAGTTCCAAATAGATGCCTCTTTGTTCAGCAAGGCATAGGAAGAAGTTCAGAATCATGCCCACAGACCCAGCTAAGTCAGGAAGCTGGAGTAGGAGGAGAATGGCCTGCATTATATTAGAAACTGTGTTTGTGGTCATTTCCTTTGGTGGGTTCCCTTGGTAGGTTTGTAGTTAGTTCCCTTGGTAGAAGGGCCAGGAGGGTAACATTTTGGCAAAAATATTCATGGAGATTCTCAGAACAAGACCTCTTAGCCTTGGGTTAGTTGGTCTGATTTAAATTTAAAAACAAAACAAAACAAAACAAATAAAATGAAACAAAATGAAACTTCTCTTACTACTTTTGCAAGAAATACATTCATTTTGTTTAATTTTTTAAAAATCCTATCTCATGTGAGAATGTCTCTTTACTACTCGCTGCTTGTCTTTCTGTCTTTATCCTCATCCATTTTCCTGCCTTATTTTTTAATCTTTTTCTTTAGTCGAAGAGAACTGTGGAGTTATCAGGCTTCACCAGTGATTGCCCGCATTGCTGAAATACTAACTTAGCCCTGGCTGGGTAGCTCAGTTGGTTAGAGCGACATCCGTATTCAATCCCCGTCAGGATACATACAAGGAGCAACCAATGAATACACACATAAGTGGAATAACAAATCAATGTTTCTCTCTGTTTCTCTCTCACTTTCCCTCTCTCTCCTTCTCTTCTCCCCTTTCTAAAATCAATATATAAAAAAATAAAGATAAAATACTAAAAGTATAATCTGTGAACTGCTATGGTGTTTAGTTGGTTTTGTTATTGTTATAACTACCCAACTTTAGGCCATTCTTCATCTGGACAGAAATAAAATATTTTCATAAAGAACAGCAATAAGAGTATGGTTGCTATTGCTTTGTAACTTTTTGCTGAGGATGAGGCTGAGTTTTAGCAGGAAAACAGTTCATAAATGCCTCACCGATAACTCTTACTTCAGCTCTCCCTTTATTTTTAATTCTAGCTCTCTTATCACTGCCTTTATCTCTGCGTTTAATGTGATAGTTATACAGAAGCAATAGTCCAAAAAAAAAAAAGAAGAAGCTACTATTTGCTATTTCTCCAGGCTGGCTTCCTGGTTCCTACTTTCCTTGTGATGACAGCAACAGTAAGATAAGGCTGTGAAAACGGGCAAGGGTGGCAAACTGTAAAGAAGTAAGTAGGGTTCAGAGTGATCTTGCTAGGTTTTACAGCACACTAGTGCTGATGGGAGCCTCCTTCCTAGGTCCTTACCTTGGAAGGTATGTTGGCATATAGGATTTACTTTGGTTATTGACACACCTCTTAAAAAACAGCACAAATCACAGCAAAAACACCACTGTTGGTAAAGAAACAAACTCTCCTTGTGGAATTAGGAGATAATTGAGGTTAGAACCTAAAGTGGAGGCCACATTTTCCAGGAATGTCACAAGGAGGAAATAAAAAGAATATTGCAACTCAAAATCTTGAAATCTAAAATTGAACAAAATTAAGCTTTACATTTAATAGTAAGGTAACATATTGGAATTATGTAATTTATTAATAAATATGAATATATTAAGTAGACCACCTCCAAAAAATGTTTACTGGTAACTAGGTGGCCAAAATGTTTGGAAACCACTGGTTTTAAAAGTTGACTTTCTAACTGGATTCTAATAGTTGTTACTTACCATAAATTGAAGGCTAGGCCAATAGAACACAAAATTCATCCAAATTCTCAAAGATGTGAACAAATAAATGGGAACAGCTTTTTAGGACTGTTATTTATTATTTTCCCACAAACACATATGAAAAACTAATATAAGTTATGATCAAATTCTGTGTCTGAAAAAGAATCTTAAGCCACCAAAACACTTCTTTATTTTTGTTTTTACGAAAGAAAATCATATATGTGGCAATGCAAAATAGTATAAAGGACTTAAAATGAAACATAGTTTGGTTTGATTGTTTTTAAGTTTTAACTATATCATACTATGTATATTCTTTTAATTTGATGTTTTCAATGGCCCATTAGGTTTCTAAGAGTTATCCCTGTTGACGTTTGAAGCTATTGTTCATTCTTTCACTGTTGAATAGTATTTCATTGTGTTGATATATTGCACAACAATTTATTCAACTGTTCTTTCTGTCCAAGGATATTTTGGTAGTTTATAAGTCGCTTGTTGGTTTGTTTTGCTGTTAATAGCAATGCCACCATGAACATTCCTGCCGACACTTTTTGTTTACATGTATAACTGGTTCCTTAGGGAGTGGCTTCCAAACCTTTTTAGCCCACAATGCACAATAATGTATAGTTTACATTTTAACACAGATTATATACACGGGCACACATACAAATAAAAGTGAAACAAGTTTACACAAATAATCTTCACCTTTACTACTTAGAAGATATGCTAATATTTTATATTATATTCTATGTATTGTAATTATATGCATCATTTTATAGCCTATTTTGTTCTATTTAATTTTAAAAATCCTGTAAATTATTGAAATTAAGACCGCCAGTTTAAAAATACAGCACCAGGTTATATACCTGGTAATAAAAATGCTCAGTTTTAAAATATGTACTTCTTCAATTTTATAAGATGATAATTATTTTCAAAATATGATTGAAAATCACATCAAGTTTCAACCACTTCCATGAAAGAATTCATCTTGTTCCACATTCTGGAGACACTTGGTATTATAAGACTTTTTTCTTAACAATGTAGATCACACAAAATGTTATCTCATTTTAATTTTCATTCCATTTTTTTATTGGAAGTTGAACATCACTTCATATTTTCATCTTCTTTGAAGGGCTATCTGGATTTTTAGTGATTTCTAGTAGTGTTGTTTTACACACTGATTTGTAAGGAAGTTTAAAGTACACTTGATACTAATTTTATCCTAATTATATACATGTTCATTTTTTTTCTGTTTGGTTTTGGTTTTCACATTATTTATTTTGTCTTTTAACAAAAAGAAAATAGTATTTGCATTCTTACAGAGAGAGAAACTGAGGTTCTTGATTCCTTGTTCAATACCACACAAGCAGTAATTAAAATAACATATTTAAACCTTAACAATTTTGATCTTGGAGCCCACCAAGAATAGTGCTTCTCTATTACTGGCAATTATATTTTGTTCCCTGCTTAATTTTTATGCCATCCTGCTTCATGTTTAATTTTCTTCCTTGCTCTTTAATTTTATCCTGCTCTTTTATTGTTATAATTTTTCAAATATCTTAGTATATATTAATTACACTAATTTTTTTAGGTTCCCCAAATCATCTTTTTCATTCAGAGTCAAATATTTTGATTTTCTGGTTATTATTCTGAGTGTTGTTGATTCTCCTGATCCTTGATTGTTTGTTCATATTTACAACCAAAGGCCTGAGCATTTATTTGGGATTTTTGATGGTGCTGTGTATGTATGTAAGCCTATTTCTACCTGGATCTCTCCTACAAGGGGAGATTCTCACTAAGATCAGTATATTGGGTAGGGTGAGCTATACACATTAATAAACTTCACTTCAGGGTGAGCAGTCCTGTCATTCTCTGTCCGGCTGCAAAGCCCAGCTTTTATATTTGTGTGTGGCTGCATGTTGTATGTGCACATGTGTGTGCGTGCATCAGGGTGAGCAGATATGGAAGTATGGCGTTACTTGCTCCTGAACTTATCATAAGTACACCTACTTCATACTCTGAGCTCACTAAATCCACGGTGCTAAGCCCGTGGCCTCTTTGAAGTTCGACTGAGCAAATTGTTCTCTGGATTTTCTTGTAGTTTTCTTAGTAGATGACACTGCTTCTGTACCTAACCCTCTGCAACCCTACGTCCCGGAAAGTTACACACATCTTTTATTCTTTTGCCATGTTCCTCTATTCTTATTCCATGGGTTTATTTACTTCTTTATAATGTCTTTTATTTTTATGTTAGTTTTAACTCAAGAAGGACATGAAGCAAATGCATGACCCCAGTCTTTCACCATGGACTAGATGACGCATGAGTCGTTATCTTTACCTTTTCTTTATCAGTGATTAAGTAGTACACAGTGTGTGAGCTTGAAATGTAGGAAGGGATGAGAAGTAATACAATGGGAGGTTCCTTTATTCATTCAGCAAATACTTAACATCTTGCAGAACCTGGTTAAGAGGCAGAGGCATGGTAGAATGAGAACCAGGAGAAAGCCATGGCAGACTTGTCAAAGTAAGGGATAATTTCAAAAGTTGTTAATGGTTAAAACTATCTATTGCTGAGAAGTATATAAACAAGATAAAAACTCTAAATGATGCAGCCTAGTGTATTAATTGAGGGAGTGAGTGGGTCCAGGCTCATCCACATTTATATCTTCTACCTCTACTCTGTCAACGCAGATGCAATCCTTCTCGATAAGATGCCACAAACAAAAGTATTCCTCTATAACTGTATATCTAGACACTCCAAATCATCTGTATTTTACTTTTGTAGCTGCACTTCTTTTAAAATACTGGAACTATAAAATATTTCTGTAACTCTCAAATTCAATAACTCAATAATAAAATGCATTTTGGACACTTACTTCACCTTATAAAAAAAAACTGAGTGAGAGCTGGCCCCTTCCAAACAAGACCTCATAACAGAGGGAATATACCTGTGGTCGTTTCATCTTTCTTACACTATATATTTTAGGATAGTTGCATGCCTTTTGCTAATCTCTGAGCCTCAATACCTTTCCAGGTGCAAAATAATAAGCTAAAGAAGTTACACAAATGCTATTAAAACTTCCACTGAACTGGACATAATAGAATATAATTTTCTTCCAAATCTCAATTATAAATCCCTAGAATATACCCAATAATCTGCTCAGGCTAAGATAAGGAAATGCTAAGAACATTTATCTCGTAAATTTGAACTTCAAAGAGTTATCTTGAACCCTTTCACTGTCACAGAAGTAACCAAGCAAAGGTCAAGCTCTCATTAAAGCTTATCTGAAGCCAGAGTTTTATGTTATGGTTTATTGCCTCAAGTACCAATTAACCGAATTAAAGAAATGAAGAACCAGCAATTCAAACCTTTGTAGACAAATTTCCATCCTTCTGCATAAAGCTAAAATATTGTCATTTTAGTCATGTAGTGTTTTATTAGGTGCTTAACTCTAGGTTTTATCAATAGATATATAACCTTCATTTTTAACAAAATGCAGAGGAGACTTGAGGAACATTTACTCAAAAGCTAATAAAGTAAAATCTTAGAAGTATTTTCTAACCAGCACCTTAAACATGAACATAAATTATTGATGAGTTTGAAATGCCTAATAGTAGGGACCTGGAAAGAGACTATAAAGAATTGCTGAAATATCCGTGATATCAGGGGTGATTGTCTTCATACACATATAAAAACAATAAAAGGCACAATTGCATGCTACAACATTAACAAACAAATTTTGTCTACAAGACTGTTGATGGGGGAGGAAGGCAAAAGGGAAGATGGTTATAACCAGGAGGGAGAGTACCCAGGTGTTCTTTCCTTTGTTCACTACTATTATTGTATGTGACCTGGAAATGCAGTCAAACCTCAGTTTTCGAATGTCTTGGTTCTTGAATAATTTGGTTGTTGACCAAGCTGTTCACTGAGAAAAGTCTCGGTTGCCTAACAAAACTTCAGGTCTTGATTCCCTACCCAACAGCCCTTTCATGCTGATGCTTGTATGATCAGTCACATATCTCTAAGCGACAAACTAAGGAGGTTCAGTTTTCAAACAAATTGATTGTCAAACAGTTTTCTGGAATGAATTGAGTTCAAGAACTGAGGTTCCACTGTTCTCACCCTTCCTGTGGCTAAATGCTAATGACATATCACTAATAATCTCCTTCAAACACTTTCAGGTGCAATATATACCTATACTGAGATATAGATAGATGATAGATAGATAGATAGATGATATATATATATATATCCTATGTGTGCATATGTATATTTAAAAGTATGTATACGTATATATATATGTATGTATATGTGTATACACACGCACACACACACACACATCAGTTTCATGATCAGTATAAGCTCCAGACTACCAGGGGCTTGAACCAGTAAGTACCCTCCCGCAGGCTAAACTCCTTATGCCTTTGTTCTCAGAGATCCCTAAACTCTACATCTACTGTCCACTTTCACATTTGGAACTAAAAGCATACCCCACGTTTGCCTCTAGGAAATGAAAGCTGTCCCTCCAAATATTTAACACCGTTGTAGCAACTGAGTCTACAGATGAGTTCGAATAAACTTTAAAGAAAAATCCCCTGTGAACAGCAAGCAAGCAAGGTTGCAGGAAGAAAATTATCCTTGATAAACTGAGTCTCCTTGAGCTGTGCACAAATGAAGATAAGTTTTTACATTATTAATGTCATGTAAGGGACAGTTGAAGTTGTAAGCCTCTCAGGACTTTTTGTGACTGGGACAGCATTACCCTGTTTTGAAAATTCAGCTTTGGAAAGACCTTCACATTGGCACTAGCTTGAAATCTAGTGTACATTGCCTGTTTTAATAAGGGATACATAGTTAAGAGCTTATGTCTTCTGTCTGTTGCTTTATATTAAGGAAATATTTTGTCACAACAATTTGCTCCTCTGTGACTATACTATTCAGTAGCTTCTTACTCTAAGTCTTTCCTATCCCATCATCCTTTTTTGTAGGCAAGTACAACGAACTCATCCTGGCTACTGAGCTAGATAAGGTTACCCACAAAGTATCTAATATCTTTTTTGTAGGGATTAAAAATCTTCTTTCCTCAGTGTTCAGACCAAATATTTTGTCTGAACACATGGGGCACACCCTAGCTGTGATGGATTTTATGTACTCTGTAAAAATCCAGCAATAAAATCAATTTACCTCTAAATTCTCTAAGCAAATTAAGTCTCTCTGCTTTGAAACAGAATGGCTGATTAGTACCGACTGACTTCCTCTACCATGAGTTCCATGAGTGAAACCGGGCTGCAGCTGAAACAGATGCTGGAACTAGAAATGGTATAAAGAAACTTATGCTTTTATGTAGAAGTTTGGGATTCAAGTTCTGCCTTTGACACATCAGTTCTAGGTCCGATAATCTTACTTTCTTTTTTCTCACCTGTAAAGAAGGAAAAATAGTGCCCACCAAGCTAACAGAAATATTATTAGAATTAAGCGAAGGCTTTTAAAAAAGTAAAAAATGATCCTGATGATAATGATGATGATGATGATGATGATGATGGTTCTATGAAGTCATTGCCTGGACAGAGTACTGTCTGACCATGTTTCGTTGCTGTCATTGTTCTTGTTCCCACCTTAATTTCTATGACAGAAAAAGAAAAAGCCAATTTTTTCAGGGCAAAGACTAATACATTTGATAAGATTAATCTAAAACTAAAAATGCATCCGCCTATGCCCCCTTTCATTTTGGAGCTACACTAATTTTCAGGGTTTCATCTTAACCTCCTCTTTAATTTCTAATTTGAAAATCCTGCTTTCTAACCACAACTTTCTTTACTCCATGCTTATTCTCACTTTCACTGTTACAAAACTTACTGTGGAGCCTGTTGAAAACCCCTCAACTCTCAAATTTCAAACTATAGTATTCCTTAGCACCACTCTCCAGAGTCACCTGCATCAGCATCTGCCCAATACACTATCTCATTCCCTTGACCTGCCATTATTCTGTCACCTAGTCTCTCTTCTTAGGAAAAATGAAGGCCCATTCTTTTCTTATTCCTGTTACCAAGCACTGCTAAAGAAATTACTGAAAGGTGCTGACTGACTGTTACACATTTAAGATTCTCTGGACTCATTTGTATCTGTAAAGTTGTTTGATAGTGATCCTCTGGCTCATTTCTTTCAATCACCACGTATGTTTAATACAGATGTTATTCCACACTTTTACCATTCTCTTAAGCTCTCTGGTTCACACCAATCCACTGCCTTGAGCAAATGATCCTTGAGCAAATGAGCTTCTTATTACTTCATGAAAATAGGGGAACCTAATAGAAACATTCTCCAATATCCTTGCATCTCACTCTCAGTAAAGGGTCTCAGATTCTTTTGTCCTGCTTTAAAGGTAAAGAAACTATTTTTTTTGTATTCTTTTCGGGCATAGGCCTTTCAGCCATGCTCACTATGATAACACTTTCTTCACTCCCTAGTTCTTTGGTCTGTCAAGTTTTCTTGTTCTTGTGTCTATAACTTCTTTCTTTCCACTGGATCCATCTTCTCAGCCAAAAAAACTCGTTCAAATAAATGTTAGCTTAGACTTGTCTCTCATCATGTTGCTGAATCCTCACTTTTTTCTTCATTAACATCCTGAGAGAGAAAGTATTGTAACTAGAAATTTTGGGTTGTCTGTAGAGATAATTTCACTTTAAATGTTGCTTCATTACGCATCCTGTCTCTTTTAATTCTCTCAGGGCTCACTCATTCATTCCCATATTTTATATATACATATATACACACACAGCTTTAAACTCTTTCTAGTGTTAATATCAATTACACTTTTCTACATAATATCTTCACCTGAATTGCTGTAAGCATGTCAAGTTCAGAATGTCCTGGGGTAAAATTTCAGAGGCTCTCTCTTGACTGTACCTCTTCAATACCATTTTTAACCACTGTTCTAAATTAGGCCTCCTTGTTCATCTGATCCCCTTTAATTGCTCATGAGCCCCTTTAATGACTCATGAAGATTCTTCAAGATATAACTCTAATATCACTTCTTCATTAATCAATCAATTCATTCATTATTATTTTCAGTTACTCAACTCCTATATTGAGTTCTTAAATTGGAGCATGAACTGCTGCTAAATACTGGAAACTCATAGTGAATGAAATAGATGCACTTCCCTGGCCTTCAGAGCTCTGTTGAAGGCTGCCTTGACCTTCCCATTATGAATAGACCCCTCCCTCTTGGGGTTTTTCATGAAGAGTTGTATAGTCCCATATTATAAAGATTATTACATTTTTAAAAAATTTACATAGTTATTTTTATGGCTTCCATATATCAGCTGGGTTCCTTGAGGACAAGAACTGGTTTTACACAGATGTATCTGAAGAGCTGTGTTATTATTGCTGTTATTTTTTCCCAAGTACATGAATTACACGAGTCTCATAATTACTTCTTTATGTTCATTGTTGCCTGAGGAAAGTAAATGTGAAGTCTGGGAACCAAAATATAATTATGACCTAAATGTTTAAGAGAAGTTGCTTTAAAGAATGGTGTTTCAATAGGTTGGTTCCCTTGGAAAAAGTTACCCTTCTCAGAATTTGATAAATCTGTTTCATAATTCTGCTTAATATATAAGAGCTGGTAAACAGGAAAATAAAATAGTCAAATAAGTTTCTTCAATTTAAGATTATTAAATTAGAAATTTCTGGTCAAAATATTGTATCAAATTTTATATCATTGATTAATCCACTATCTTAAAATTTTCTTATTTTTACTTTTCTTTTGGGCACAATCTGAGAAAAAAACAGAACTACATTTAGTTTAACTCTGGAGTACGATTAAAAGAATTAGCTTTGGTCTGTGGAGGCACAACAACCAAGAAATGGTCACGAACTCAATATTAAAGAGAAAGGTCATATTGGGGGCATGTGCAACATTGTGATTTGAAAAGAAGAGGCAGAGACCAAGACAACGAAAGATGTTATCAGTGAGTTCTTGAAGAAAATGTCAATAAAATGTACCTGTTCTACTGAAAACTGTTCTCTCATCTGTCACTTAAATTTTACATCTGTATATGGTAAATGCAGCTCATTCACCCAATTGCTGGTACAGTACTTGGTGATAGCTAATAAAATATTCATTAAATATTTTAATGGTTTTAATCATTCTCCTCTGCTTTCTACTTTTTCTATGAGAAGAAAATGAAGCAAGACTGCATTACATCTTCATAGAAACTTTCTTCAAATTGTTGATACCTAAATCATAATATTTTTCAAGTTAAAATTTAAATAAAATTTTAATAAAATTTTAGATTATTAAAATAGTAAATGCTTGAATTATATCTACCACCTCTCACTGATGAATATTCATGCTTTTTAATCAAAGGATTGTATGAAGTAGAAAATAAACATTGATAAAACTATGTAATCTGTTTATATGATTACAATGGCATGTATTTAATAGTCTATAGAAGAAAATAGAAAACTAAGGGATTTTACAATAGGATGCTTTATTTTATTAAAAAATCTTGTATTAGATTTATATCCTTTGGGTTAATATTTAATCCCCCAAATCAGAGCCAGAAAGAGAGAAGCTGAATGGTACTAAATATGTGACTCTGGGGCAGTAGTTTCTTTAGCTTAAATAGACTGTATTATGCCTGATGGATCTGCTTCTGCTTTCTTTGTTGAATCCCAAATTAGAACTTTTTTTTCTGTCTACATAAAAAAGGAGAAAGACAAAAGACAAAAAAGGAGAAGGAATGAAGAGGAGAAGGAAGCCAAGTGTCTCTTCCAGACAGTGGTCCTCTAAGAATTTATAGCCTCGTAAGTCTTGATTTCTTTAATTTTTTACATCCTCTTTATGTTCTAAGTCTCTTCATAGTCCCTTTATTCCAAAAGTGCATATTCCTCTTAAATTATGCTGTTTATAACTGAACAAAAGATTGGAGAAATAAAACTATCTCCTTAAACCTTTAATTTTCTTTTATCATCTCTTTTTTTGTTTGTTTGTTTGTTTTTAATGTTGGATTCCTCAGGATTCTACCCTTAGTCACTTTGCTTCTCACAGTGCTTTCTCTTACAGGGGAATGGCACCCACCTTTAAGATTACAATTATGCTGATAACTCCAAACTTTACATCCTATCTCCCTTCTGCTCAGAACACTGATGTCAGGTCATCTGACACCTGAGACAGTAAAGGCAAAATGAATATGTTGTATGTCCTTCAGAGTTATTTCTCACCCTTTGGTTCTACTTTCTCCCAATGCAAATGTAATCAACATTTTAAGCTCTTTGTACTTTGCAATGGTCAGCAGCTTCCATCTCTAGGCCAAATTTGACATTCTTAGTTCTCATCCTCAGTCTATCACTTGAAACCTCCTCCATATCCATGCCTCCGCCAGAAATTTCAAACTGCTTGAATCAATCTTCTAAAGATGCTTTTACAGTATTACAGCCTTCTTCAAAACAGATTTTCCAATTTGCAGTAAGGTTAGCATAAATTTAGTCTTTCCATAACATTGGGCCACAAACTATGGTACAACCTTCATCCTAGATAACATTATAAGCATACAAGCAATAACGGTAATGATAATAACAGGGGCCATTTACTGAATTCCAGGCATAGTACCAGTATGTTTTATATATAGTATCTCAGTTAAATATTTACCACAAATCTGTTATACAGGTTTCAAATTGATATATTTTACAGTTGAGGTTTGGAGAGGCTAAGAAATGTCCCATTGTTGAGTAGAAGTGGCAGGATGTGAACCAAGGTTCTGCTGAGATCCCTAATCATTCTTTTTTCCTAATGTCATGCTGTCTCTCAAAATGTATTTTAGCCGGTAGGTATACTACACTCTAATTCAGCCATCACTGATATCCGTTAGCTAAACAACTCATGCTCAGTTTTTCATAGCTACATTGTTACCCTCTGCATGCATTCTATAAGTGAGTCATCTAGAACACAGTGTGAGTTTTAGTAACTGCCCGTCACCAGTGATCCTCTCCCTTACTAAAACTCTAACCCTTCTCAGGCTTCATGCAAGTGCCAATGTCTCGTGAAGTCTAAAATAAAGCTAGTTGAATTCGGTTGTCTTTTCTTTGGTTATCCATTGCACAGTACTTGTATGTCTATTATTGGATAAAATGCATTTTTACTTTTTAATATTCTACTTATTCCATGCCTGGCAGAGATTCTATTTTTTTCATTTTCCTAGCCTTTGGCAAATATTCTTTGACATACCATGTGGTCAACAATTGACCATTAAACAAATACTCTAAAAATTATATTTGCAATCAGGTAAACTCTAGGAAAGGAGTTTTAAAATAGGAACATTGGGTGACTTTCTATTATTCAACATAGAATGTGGACTTATGAAGCTTGAATGGAATATTCTAGCAATCTGAGATTTCTTTGAAAGGCAAATGTAATCCTGATAGGGGATTCAAGAGTTGGAAAATTTTAGTTTAAGGTAAATAGTTATAAGCCTAGTAAGTAATGCATATGTTAAAGCTTTTGTTTCAGAGCCTACAGATAAGGCCCATCCTGGCTCCAGGGAGAAACAGCCGACCTCTTGGGGCACTCTTAAAGATTACCACCTGCAGACAAGTGGAGGCATCAAGTAGAAGCATCTGGGCCATTGTGTTCCAGGGAGAGACAGAGGACCACCCGCCCCTGGGAATAGCTAACTGCCCAGGGCAAGAGTACTCCAGCTTTTTAAATCTAATTTTCCATGAATTTCAAAACCCCTCACCCTCACCAAACTTTGTTTATTCCCTGTTAGAAAAATGTTGGCCTGGAAAGAAAATGTAAGACGGTTTGTTTTAGGGTGTGAACCTGCCATCTTCTCAGATTGCTAGCCATCTGAATAAAGCACCCATAAAGATTCAATCCCTGTCTCTGCTTACTGGGTTTGGCAAGTGACAGGCAGCATGAGTTCCAGTGTCCTTTCTGGTTTCAGTCCTATGCTTGTGGCCTAAGATCTTGTCATATCCATTTACTAATTCACTTTTTGGGGGTAAAGGGAGAGCAAGATGAAGCATTTGGGTCTTCATCTTCCATCTCCTTTCCTTGGCCTTGAAAATTCTAAAGTAACCAAGCACTGAATGGGCAACAACAACGGCACATCTTACTAATTCAGTTATTGGGAAACATGTTGCCAGTGTCCAGTAGTTCACATTCTTTTGGAATCCATATAACTTATAAGAAATCCATATTTCCTATGGCCATATATGAGCAAAATTTTTAAAACATTGGTTACTTGGACCCAGTTTGGGTTATTATGCATAATATAGACCTTATTTCAAAAAATAACACCAACTTGGGGAAAAATTACTGTGATAGATCAAAATGTCAAAATCTATCAATAAATCAAACATTACACCATATTTTGCTTAAATGTGTTTTTGTGTTTCTCAGACTAAGGTTGCAACACGGGGTTTACATTAATTCAGTTTTCCTTTCGGTAACATATTTGGAAAAAGAAAGTCACACAATAGCAATAAATCAGAGACACCTTTCTATCTAAGTGACACAATTGTGCTGACAAATATGATCATATATGAAAACATTCTTTTTTTCACAAGATTTGACTAACTGTTGTTCATTATTTTATTATCCTGAGGAATAGCCTAAAATCTCTCCTTTTAATGGGAAGAGGGCAATTTTAAAATGAAATAATGGAGTTCCTGCCCTTTCTTTCCCTCCACAGGAAGCAAACCATGCCAAATCCTGCTTTCCTAAAAATACTGCCGAGGAGGGCTGGCCAATCGGAGCTCTCATAGAAACAGAAACACAGCTGCAAGTATTACCTTTGGCCAAGGCCTTCTTTCTGTTGCCGTTTCCTGCATTCAGTGTCCTTCTGAATAGCGCTGGTAAATTAGCATGGAGAGACAGTGTGCTGGTCTGGGGCACGCGCCTTCAGGAGTCATGCTGTGTGGGCCATTAAACAAATGACAAAGAAAGAAGAAAACAGTCCTCCTTAGCATAAATATCCCATGATTGATGATAGCCCTCTTTATGCATTCCTGCCCAGAGTGTTTGCAAGTCTATTCAGAGTCAAATACTGGCTTTAATACAAATCCCCTGGAAAACATTTCATAGTTCACGCAATAGTTAAGTCAGTTCTCTGAAGTCTATTTCCTCTCTTGTGCATAAAGCAGTCCCAGCATTATCCTTTGCTTGTTTTGCTTCCTGCTTGATTTTAGTTATTAAACCTCAATCTTCCCCCTCCCTTTTATTTTCTAAATAGTTTAATAGATTGAATAAGTGACACGAGTTAGTAATACTATGAAGAATGGGATGTATCTATTCAGAATCCAGCAATGAAATCTTACCTTTTTTAGGTAAATCAAAGGTATTAAATTGATAATGACTGGACAGCGGCTCAATATTTGTGGGACATCTTACTTTCTCTCAAAAACCAAAGCCTCTCCAAAAGCAATAGTCAACACAGGATAGAGGTCTGCCCGCCCCGCAGTGTAGGATCAGCAGAATTGTGTTCCTGTTCCCCCTCTTCTGTAATTCCCAGCACATTCAGTGGATTACATACTGTTTATGCATCTTGCAGCCTCCCTGAGCCTGTTTCTTTACAGTACTTAATCCTGCTGCTAAAAGGAAAATAGGCTCTGACAATCCTCTTTGGCTGCCAAAGCTGCTGCCTCTGAATGAACACATCCTGCTCCCAGGAGTCCAGCTGATCCCTGTGATCCCTGAATCCAACAAGAGTTCAAAAGAATTCTGTGTGCCTCAAGGGGCAAAAATTGCTATTCGTTTAGGATTTAGGGATGAACCAGAGCTCCCGTCACCTAAGAGCTGATGCTACCCTGCCTCCCGGATTTTGCTGCTGCTGCTGCTGCTAAACCAGCTCAAACTGCAGATTAGTGCAAAGGCCACAATCTGCCGCTGACTGTGGATCTCCTCCTGCAGGACACACCTCCAATCAGACACAAGAATGAGGCCTTTGAGTTTCCTTCTGCCCCTGGGAGCTGACTGTAAATGCTAAAGTTAAGTTGTTGAAACGACTATGTCAGGGGACTTGCAAATGAATCTACTGTCTTTCCAACATAAACCAGTTTTACGCTGTGTTCAAAGTGAATGGTTTTAGACACCTAAAGTCTTGCTATGATGATGTTTGGCGAAAACATCTTTAGAACACATTCCTTTTTGTAAATTAATTAATTAATTTCTATTCAGTTACAATTGTCTGCATTTTCACCCTATCCCTCCACCCCACCCCAGCCAGTCCCACCTCCCTCCCCCACCTCTACCCTCTCCCTTGATTTTGTCCTTGTGTCCTTTATAGTAGCTCCTATAGACCCCTCTCCCCACTATTTCCTCCCCACTCCCCTCTGCCAATTGTTACAATGTTCTTAATTTCAATGTCTCTGGTTTTATTTTGTTTGCTTTTTTCTTTTGTTGATTATGTAGAACACATTCTTAGAGGAATATTGAGAAATCAGATGGCAAGCTTAGAATCACAATGGTAGAGTATATTTTGTACTTCTCATAAAAGGATTTAAAGATGTTAAAAAGTGAATGATTTCACAACAGCTACAAGAGATAGATGGCAAATATTATTCGATATAAGTAATTACAACTCTGCAAATTCATAAATGAAAGTAAATTTTTATAAAGTTTATAAATCTGTTAATTTGAACAGAAAGCATTCTAGGACTAGGGATCAAAATGAATGCAGCATCCTTGCTGTATTCCACTAAGAAATACCTTAAATGATTTGAAGGCCCCCATTAAAATTATTTAACATATATTTTGATACATCAAAAAGATTGTGAGGGACATCTAGCTTGAGTATTCATAAAGTGGTTTGGATGAAATTTCGATAAAGATTTCTAGAAACAGAGATTCTCAGTGACTTTATATGTTTTAATTATAGTAAAAATATATTTGTACAAGGATTTCATGATGGATAGTTTGTGTCAGTAGTTAATTGTATCATCTTCTAGATAGTATCTAAGACATAGATTGTCTTATGGTATGAATATGTGATTTACTGAAAAAAACAGGACCATTAACCAGGATTTTATCACATATGTAAAAAAGTTTAAAGTAGAGATTGATTTTTTTCCCTTCAACAATGTGTAGCTTTGTGGACTAGTAAATGCTTGTATATTAGGAAAAGCAATACAAACAAATTAATCACTTGTTTCCCCCATTCCCCCCACCCCCCCAGTTTCCATTCCCTCCCCTCCAGCCCTCTAGAATGTGAGCAGGACTTGGTGGAAACACAGCTCACCCTTCCTCCACTCTATGTCAACTGGGACAGCTTGAAAACTGGGATTAGAATCATCTGAAACCTTCATTCACTTTTGCGGTGCTCGTTGCTGGCTATCAGTGACCATCTTGGTTAGGCTGTTGGCTACTTCCTCAAAGCATCATGGCCAGGTTCTAACGATGAATGTCCTGAGAATGAGAGAACCAAGCAGAACACATGCCACCTTTTATGCAAGTCATGCAACATCAAGTCCAGCAGTCCTATTTTTCAAGCCAGTTACAGAGCCCCAAGTTCAAAGTGATGGTAACTTCACGTAATGGAGAATTGCACATTTCTATAACAACATGTGGTAACAAAGAAAGTTGTGGTCATTTTTTGGAAAATGCCAAAAAAGAATATCTTTAGTGTACCAACATTAAGTACAAAATAAATGGACGAATTATTTGTATTAGGTCTTTGTTGTTTACTAATAAATGTACTCTTGCATTTTATTCTCTAATTCCTGTTAGTAGCAGCCAAATAAAACATGAACAAACAAATAAACCAAGGCCCTGGACTTTCTATAACTCAGGTTGCTTTCTAGTGCTTGAATTTTTTGTATAGTCTCTGGACTGCAAATTTGTTTCTTTTCTTGCCTCTCTGTGGTTTATTTTAGATTATTGTATTGCACTAAAAAATGGGTAAAGCATGAGATAAAAATCAGAGCGCAAATGTTAAAATGTGAGACATTTCTAACCCTGGTCATAAACAATAATCCAGAATTGGATTCATGAGGGTAACTTTGAATAACCTATTTTTAACTCCTCCACAGGATTGGTGATGGTGGGAGTACGTGTGGACTGGTAAGAAACACTGATAATTTTTTTTTAGTTAAGACATTTGATTTTCTTTTCCTTTTAAACAGAACCATTCACAAACTTAGAATATGCTTAAAGCATGTCAACTGAACGTAGCTGGTATTTCTGGAGATCAGATGGGTCTGTAATCACTGACTGCAGAGGAACCTGGGCAGCATTAGATGTCACCGGTATTTGCTCTCTGACATCGGTTTAAACATCTATTTAAATGACTTCGGTTTTTTCCTGCTCACATATTGTTTAACCTAAGACACGACAGGGTATTATTTATAAAATAAGGAACACTGATTTTAGAAAACAATTTAATGAGATCATAAATTTTTTAATTGTTTTTTAGAGAAAGAGACAAATTTTGTTTTTCCACTTATTTATGCATTTATTGTCTGGTTCTTGTATGTGCCTTGACTGGAGATTGAACCCTCAACCTTGGTGTACTGGGTCAACACTCTATCCAACCGGGCTACCCAGCCAGGGTGATTACGAATTATTTGTAGTCTAAATTCTTCTATGAGACATCAAATTGTTTGTTATATCTCATGAAAATGAGCGATAAATGGAGTTATGATTATGTCCATTTTTATTTTTAAAATTCAAGATTGTCCATATTTCCTCTGTTATTTGAACAATGCTTATATAAAACTAAACATTTCTTATTTTTCACTGAGAAAACACTAAATATATAAAAATTATTTTAGAGCAAAGTACTAGAATTCTAAAAAATAAGGTCTTGAAATCAGTATATATTTTATTTTGCCCAAGTAGTTAAATTTCAATCTACATTTAATCCCAGAATTAAACTTGAGATAAAAATCTAATTTGTAGCATCTATGTTCACAAAGCAGACTTTTTTCTTACAATTATTAAATAAAGAAAGCAATTTTTATCAGCTTTTAAGTGGGCAAAATTTTATTTATCTTTATATATGTTCATTATTAAAGATATAATTAAAATTAAACATATACAATAATATACTTACCTAGAACTAAATATTTTTCTTGCAATTATTTATCTTCACTTTATTAGGTATCATATATGAAAATTGCATTTTTTTTTCAATTTTTAAAAAGCAGTCCACAGAATATCTGTAGTGTTAAAGGACTCCCAAAATAATAATATTTGGAAACTATTTGAGAAAAAATAGTAGAAATTATTTCATTCAAAGAAGGGACTGTTCCTTTAAACTTACGTATTAATTTAGTAAACATTTGTAAACTACGCAAACGAGAAAAATTCTCCTTCTCTGTCAGTTCAAACTTAAAAGGTCAGCCCTTTACTTTTCAGGTTAAATTTGCCTGAAATCCCTGAAAAGCTGTTCACATGAGACAATTGTTTCCCATCAAGGGCTACGTCCTTCCCTAGTAGACACCGGAAGGTGGCTGTTGTCCAATTTTGTTTCAGTTGGTGCAGCACCTGGAAGGCACTGTCGGCAATTAGCTGGAGCAGGGTTTACACAGGCCTGGGCGTGCTAGATATCCTCTAAGAAGGAAAGGCTCAGAGCAAAGCATTCTTCTAGATTCCACCTGACTTTTTAAGTGTTCCCCAGGTAACAGACATTCATAACTTTGAAATGTCTGTTTACATTTAGCTGAACCTAAGACCTTACTAACGGATTGTTACATCTGTGTAGAGAGTAGTTCTGCATAGTTTTAATTATATTTTCCATGTATATTTATCACCATGTGTATGAAAACAGAGTATTTTGTTTTAAATGAAACTTTATCTGGAATTGTTCATCACATTAGCCACGTCAGAAAATCTTGTTTCTGAGTGCGATGTTCTTTTTGCAATTAAAGTCATCACAGCCACACTCTTGGACTGGTCTACAGTCACAGCTTGAAGTTCACAGTAAGTCTCTTCTGAGGTGTACAGTATCTGAGTACTTCATTATGTTAGTGGTGATGTGGGCTCTTGGTTCAGCAACCTCAGCTCTTAAGTTTGGCAAAGAAAGAATTCAGAGCCAAGAACTTCAGTGCAAGAGAAGGATTATTCAGCACAGAGGCAGAAGAAGTGAGCCAGCTGGGCTGTGGGGACTCAGGAAACAAGTTACAGAGGCAAAAGCAGGGCCCTTGGAGACAGGTTCAGGGGTCAGCCTGGGACGAGCTGCTCCCCTGGTAGTAAGTTTCCTGGGAACCGTTAAAGCTTAGGAGAAAGAAAACCACAGATATGCCCCTGAGGAAAGAAGGGGGAAGGTGCAGGTGTGTTCTAGAAAGAGGGAATGTGAGCACACTGTGTCTTTTGTCTCAAGGGTTTCTATCTGTTTTCCGAAGGCAGGAATTTTAGGGGAGGGCTCAGGGGAGGATCTCAATAGAATATTCATCAGCTTTCCAGGCATGTCTTTTCAGGGTCATGGTCTCTACTAATTAGTCATTCATTAGTCATTGTAGCTGGTCCTGATGTCAGCCAAGGTATAGCTTCACCTGGTTTTGCTGCTTTTCTGGGCTTGGAGCTAAAATACAACTGAGGCCTAGATGTTATCAGTAGTTTGACAAAAACTCTATCTTTGTGGTCAACAGACCTGAGGCTTTGTTCTTAAGACAATATGATGCTGTTCAGAACCTCATTGTCCTGAGGACTTAATGCTTAAGGGAGAGAACTTGAAAGGGAGAGGGAGGCAGGTGAGTCAGGGTGCGGGATGAGGCCAGTCTGAATCAGCTATCTGTCTCAGTTTCCCCATTCCACTTGCCAAGGAAGTTTCCTGACTTCTTGCTATCTTCCCTCAATTACATCTCTTAATGTAATCATCACCAAACATTTATTTTACACTCCTTTAATCCCTCATCATTAATATCTAGGTAAGTGTATATGTTCTTAATTATGTGTATAGGTGGGTTATATTACCTTCAACTTTCATTTCAGTTTTGGAAAATGGATATTAATAGAACATTTGTGATAGGAAAAGGCATTGGGTATAATCAAAGCTCAAAGGCATTGCTCCCAAAACATCACCCCAGGCCCATTTAGGAATTGATTCGAGTCCTATCTAAGCCTCAGAATAGCCAAACACTCACTGTAGACATCAGTATTAAGAAGGACTTTGGTAAAGCCAGACCTTTCATGCAAGGTGTTGTAAACTCAATGCCTAAAGGGCCAGGTAGTTAATATAAATGAAGCCAGTCAGCTATGAAGCAGTAAGGAACGGAGTGGATAATGGCAAATTTAACACAGTATGTGTTATGTAAAGAAGGCAAGAACTACTCGTCCCAGCCACCACTGCCTCAGAGGAATAAGAATTCAGTGTTGCCATCAGTTATTTTTTAAGCAGTGTAAAACATCCAGATGAACAGGTACCCTTTCCTAAATGTTAATACGTTGTACATGATAAACAGCCACAAACTTGTTTACAAACTATTCATGGGGATGCCAATTTGCAACCTCTGCTGTAAATTTTTAGTGGAAGGAAATAACATCTGGATATAAAGCCCCAAAGCACAAAAATTGCCCACTAAATTTCTTTTCAGTCAACCATGTCTTTCACTTAGAGTTAAAGCAATATGCTCCTTGTACAAGTATAAACATATTAGAATAATGCTGCAATATCTGTTGTTTATAGTGTTTTACAGATTCTTTGATATATGCTATTGAAAACCTATGGAAAACAAGGTGTTTTATAGGTTTTAATGTACTTTGATCTTAAAACTCTTTTCAATTCATGTCCATTAATTTCACTTTTTATACGTAAATCTCTTGAGAATCAATGAACTCATATGCAGTCTCTATATAATGAACTATCCCAAACTGTTTTTATCTTATCATTCCAAAGTGTACTTTATATGATTTGCTTTTTGCATTTTGTATTTGTGTATTTCATATATTTGAAATATCATTAATATAGAAAAAAGTTATAGCAATGTACAGGAGCTTAATGTAAGAAAAGAGAAAATATATTTTCAACTCCTTTGTTCAGGTTTTCCACTTTCGTCCTAGAAATTGTTTCTGTCAATTTTAATTTGCACTGAGTTGAATGGGAAAGGGATGTAACAACTACCTCCAACCGCAAATTGCAATAAAAGATTAGTAAATGTTTTCAGCAGTTCCAAGTTTCATTGAACATGTCTTGAATGGCATGGGCCAAATAAAATAGCATTTCTGGAAAAGCAGTAAGAGACATCATGGTGTTTTAAGTTTAGGGATTGAAAACTCACCCAGAAAATACTCCAAAATTGCAGTATAAAAGAGATGCAAGAAAAACACATTAAAAAACCCCCCTGAAACTGTACTTAGAATAAAAATATGAGGCAAGAGTAGCTCTTATAAAGAGAGGAGCATTAATGTAAGACCGGAAATATCACAAGCACATTTCAATGATAACCTTTGTATTGGCACGTTAAGAGGATGATCACAGCTGCTTCTCCAAGGCTGCTACATCCTCAGCAGTTGTGAGCGATTCACTAACAACTTCAAAGTTTCTGTTGTTGCATCGGAGGTCATTCCCATCCTCTAATTAGAAACAAAGCAAAACAGAACCTATAAGAACCTTTCTGAATAATATAGAATAAGGTAAAAAGAACTTTTTTGTATAAAATAATCAGGGTATATGCACAAGATCAGAGGGAAGATAAGTGTTTTTTAAGAAAAGTCACAGGCAGTCTGTCAACTGCCCTTAACCTCATCAGGTCTTAGCAAACCCATTAAAGAAACTTCGTGGTAGTTTCACACGTAGTCTGTCTAGAAGGATTGCTGGACACGGTAAAACTGGATTTTGGAATTCCTACACCATAACCCATTCATAGCGGATCTGTGGGTTTGCTATGTTCAAGCGCATACATAGTCTGAGGAAATCTTGGCTGAGTGTTTCTATAAAAATACCCTGACCTCAAAGCTAGGGATGCCTCCTGGTGGGGTTGACTATATAATGATCACCCATAATTTTTTTTCATCTCAGAATTAGACAACCAACAACAATTTAGTTAATTCTAGTCTTTTAGTGTCCTCACATATAAAAATATATTTGTAGATGAGACATGTTTTCCTTCCGAAAAATACATCACAGTAGATAAAATACTAGGGTTGCGGGAAAATGAGTAAAAATGACATTTTGTTTCTACAAATAAAAATGAGCCCTTGACACCGTTTTTTGACGGCCTATAACAAATATCTCCTACAGAAATTTACAAAATAGTATTTCCAGTGGAAAAGCACAGATATACCAATTATGGACTGGATTACTATATTTATAGGTGGGAAGGCTCTTTATTTTTAAAAGTTTTTTTAAAGATTTTATTTATTAGAGAGGGGAGAAGGGAGGGAGAAAGAGAGGAAGAGAAACATCAATCAGTTGCCTCTCAGATGTGCCCTACCCCGGACCAAACCCAGGCATGTGTCCTGACAAGGACTCAAACCAGCGACTCTTTGCCCTGTGGAACGATGCCCAACGAACTGAGCCACACTGGTCAGGATGGAAAGGCTCATTTGAGACAAAAAAGCTACTGTCATAGAAAAGGAGACTATTTTGATCACTGACTGTACAGCCGGTATGATAGCACTGACGTCATCCACAATTTTGCTTCCCACAATTTCAGTTACCCATAGTGGACTCCAGTCCAAAAATATTCAATGAAAGAAAGAACCAATTCATGGGTTTTAAATGGATTCTAAGCAATGTGATTCTAAGTCACGTGAAGAAATCTCCTGCCCTGCCTCTCCATCCTGCCCAGGACCTGAGTCACTCCTTTGTAGTACCCACACTATGGTCTCCATCCACCTGTTAGTCACTTAGCCTCTTGGTTATCAGATCACTGCCACAGTATTGCAGTGTTTGTGCTCAAGGAAACCTTATTTTACTGAATAATGGCTCCAAAGCATGAGAGCAGTGATGCTGGCGTTTCGGATATGCCAAGGGCAAGTCATAAAGTACTTCCTTGAAGTGAAAAGGTGCAAGCTCTCAATGTAATAAAGAAAATATCTGTATGTTGAGATTGTTAAGATATACATTAAGATAAAATCTTCCATCTGTGAAATTGTGCAGAAAAAAGAAATTCATGCTAGTTGTTGCTGTTGTGCTAATTCTGTAAGTTTTGCTGTCAAACTGCAAATGTTATGGCCACAGACATGGTAAGTGCTTAGATAAATGGCAAAGGCATTCAACTTTATCATGGGTATACATGTATAGTATATATGTGTGTGTGTGTGTACACACACACATATATATACACACACATGCACATTCAGTACTATCCATGGTTTTAGGCATCTACTGGGAGACTGGGGGTCTTGAAATGTATCTCCCATGATTAAGGGGGAATTACTATACTGTAATAAGATGGGGAATAAGTCCCCAAAGTAAAAGAAACGATGGCAAAAAAATAGGTTAGTTAAGCAGAAATAGTTTTTGCGAGAGGCCTCGGTATAGGATAAAAAGCAATTATTTCAGGTATACTGAACGCCACTATTGCTAATGTTGTTTCAAGAATGTGTTGTACATGTGTGTGCATGTATATACATTCACTATATTAATATACTGAAAATAAAATGACGTCTATAAATTTACTTAACAAAGTTGAATCTATCTCAAATTTAATATAGATATAAAATTCATACCAAACATTACTTAAAAAAATCTTATTCATAGTTTAAAAAGTAGGTGAGTGTGATAAAAGCGATGCCTCCTAACAATATTGACATCAAGTGAAATTAATTAAACTTTTATTTAAAAGACTTTCTTTCATCCATCCTGGCATACTCAGAGGATATTTGGAAAGGCTTCATTGCACTGCTATTCAAACCAACAGGTAATGTCTAAACTGGTATCGAGGTGGTTATGCATAATATTCACTCTTAAAATTTTCTTTCCCTTATTGATAATAAATGTGATATTCATACAGCAAAAGCTTTATTTATTTCCTGAAAATAAATGCTTTCCTGTTATACATAAAACTAGAAAACTTAGACCTTGGTAAAACTAAACTTGGAACATTAATAGGTAAAAGCACAAAGTCAAATGTTTTCTTAGTTGCAAATCAAATTCAAATATTTTCATATGTATTCACCATGAATTGCACTAGACCTGTAAACCAATGGTAGCTGAGGAAGGTAGCTTTTATTTTTTAAACTCTAGACAGTTGGGAAAACATGTGAGATACTCAATGAACCCAAAATATGCCCAAGTTCATTCATCCTTAAAAGTAATTAAGAGATAGTTTAAATCCTTTTATTTGAATTAATATCCTCTTTAGCTTGAGCTATATTTTCCCTTTTCCCCCAAATTAATAAAAGTCCTCGTGACTGCAAATGAAATATATGGAATTGTACTTTGCCTTACATATCTCTCCTCATTAGCAGGAACAGCCTTGGATTCCAGTTCTGAGGGCACGCAGTGGTGGGTCCAGTGAGCCTCACCTCGCTCTCAGTCTGTGCTCAGTCGAGCAGAACATTGATTTTTTAACAGGGAGCCTTGAAGAAAATAATCCAATATTCTATTAGACAATGAATACAGGCAGTCAAACGGGTAGGAAGCAGTCCTTCGCTCCATTTTAATGTATATTTATGAAGAAAAAGCCTTTTTGGGTCTTGTTAGAATGTCTTCCTATGGACGTATTTAGTGGGTGAATCATCAGAGAATCTTGTGTTTCTGGGTAAAAGGGGAGAGAGGGAGAAAAGATAAATCAAAGGAAAGAAATAGCACAACAAATAGTTAAATGGCATTGGAGTTTTGTTGTTGTTTTTAAATTATATTGTATTGATTATGCTATTACCGTGGTCCCAAATTTATTGCCCTTTGCCTGTTTCCTTACAGCACCCCCACTCCCTCAGGCCATCGCCACACCATAGTTCACGTCCATGGGTCATGTGTTTATTAAGTTCTTTGGCTACTCCGTTTCCTGTACTGTACTTTACAGCCCCATGGCTATTCTGTAACTACGTATTTGTACTTTTTTATTGTTCTATCACAGTGGTTTTTCATTTAAAACTTCTTGGTTGGTCCATAAGAGTCTGTCCTCAGCAGTTCAGCCAGTCAATATTGGAGGGTCATCACAACTTCATGAACTCTGACGCCTCAAATCAGGCAAGTTAGCTCAATAGGACAGGTTTTCCTACCATATCTCTGGTGTGCCTCTTTTTTTAGTTAAATCTCAAGGGAATATTGTTCAGCTATTCCCTGGGATTTTCACATTATTTCTACTTGGACCCAGGAAATACAGAAGGAAAGTAATCAAGTGAAAATTTAACAGGGAATGAAGTTGTCTAGATTTAGAAAAAGAACGGACTGAGATTTTAAATCCAAATACACAGGCTATTTATGCTGCTGGAAAAGAAAATTAAACTGAGTAAATTTCAAACATCTTATTGGCTGTATTCCACTATTCCTGAATCAGGCCACATGCAACCTAGCAGGTAAAAAGGAGCGCCAAGGAGTGCCAAGGAGCTTTACAAAATAAAAGGCCATTATAAGCAGGAGGGAGCGGGAACAAGGAAGTTACAGTGAGGGAAAAGCAGGCTGGTTATTGCACAGTTACTTCCCTTTAGAGAGTGACGGTTCTTTCGGGCAGATTATGCGACTGGTGCTGACCAGCTGATTCCTGACTGACTGGTTTAAACATCCATTGCTGGCAGAAGCCAAAACTGTAATTAAGTTTTTTCAGTTTGATGATGTAGGGCTTAGTATAAGTGACACCATTTGGGCCTGCTGCCTTATTTTTAACCATGTACCTAAATGTAGATGGCAAACTTAGATGATATGACAAGCAGGATATGAGCTAAATCTATGCTATATAAGGCATGTATAAAGTCTAATTTAAAAAGCCAAGATATTTAGTAACGAAAGAAATAACCTATGTATGCAACATTTCCCTGGAGCCCAACTGTTTTTTAACTCCTGAAAAGGTCAGGAAGTGGGGAAAAGTGTGTAAGAGGCTGCTTATTAGTTAGGCTTTTAGACCCACCTGACCCTATTAGCAATCCTTCCATTTTTCCTGACAATGTGTGAAAATGTGAATTTAACCACCACACAGCCTTCTATCTTCTGTGTTTACCTTTGTAGGTACTGAAGAATGAGGTATTTCCATTATATGTGTAAATTAGTTTATTTTTATGTTTGAAATGGTGGATATCTACAATCAGTCATCTCGAGATATGCTGGTCAGCCCCTAGAGTTCCTATCAATAAGTTCAACATTATTAAGTAAAAAGCATTTCAATATCTAACATTGCTGTTAGATTAAATGGCAGAGGAATGAAACATGCTGTAAGAAAGAGCATCGTATCATTTCTTTAGGCTCTGGTTTTCCACTTGGCTAAAGTGTAGTATTGGGTTACAAACCCCGAAGTCACACCTGGATGCATGAGGCTACGCTGACTGTACAGGCAGCAGACACTGTTTAACACCCACCCGTGCCCGGCACGGAGTAGGCAATGTCTGCACAGTGGGTGGGGTGCAGGTTTGAGAGTCAGCTGGATTGAGGCGCAATAGTCAAGGTTCCACTCTTACATCTTGGCCATAGACTTTGGAAAAGATATTTAAACTTTAAAGTTTCAGTTCTTCCTCTATAACATTGGGAACCTAAGGGTACCTAGCACTAGGGCTAATCATCATATGGCACCCACCTTTCCAGACCTAAGAATGGTTAATGGTGAAAACCATTTCTGGTGGGTTAGTATATGTAATGTACCTGTTGGTAAGTATTTTGAATATTAACTTTTAGAACAACCTCAGTATTTCTTGATAAATATTTGTTCTTAATAACCTATAGTAGGAGTAACAGTATAAACATATTGATTTCTTCACAAAATATGTCAAAAGGAGTCAGTAAATTATTTCTTTGCTTTCTTCAGAACAGCACTTTCAATTCTGAATATGATTCTTGTATCCTTTACATTGAACAGTTAATAGAATGTAGCAAATACAATGCAGTGTACAGATAATGTTTTACTGAGTTGTACACTTGAAACCTGTGTGGTTTTGCAAACCAGTGTCACCCCAATAAATTCAATAAAAAAGAAAAATATCGCAAATACAATTTGAAGAATTAATTTAACATATTACTTGAGAAAGAGTCAAGACTTTTTTATGTTGGATCATTGTTAAAGGAGTGGCATTTATTATAGGAATCCTAATTCAGTATTTGATTTAAAATATTATTCATTGCTTCTTACTTTGTTAAAACTTGCTGAAGTACAGACACTCTTCTCCAAAGGAAAATTCGAAGACATTAAAGAATGGTGTTAAAAACCACTAGCACACAGGGAAGGTTCTTTACATATAAATATTAAATTAAATTACATTTTTATATTTTGTTTCAAACTAATGCTTCACAACTTTGAATTATAAGAAATTCAAAATGTATTACTAAGAAAAAGATAAAAGGTAAAATAAGTATTCATCTGCGGGAATCCCTAGAATCTAGGCTCGGGTAGACTGAGAGTTCACTTTTCAGCACTGGTGTGTGTCCAGGCAGGGCATCCATAACAAAGAATTCTGACAGTGCAGGTTTTGGCTGGCATGGCTGAACTGGAGAGGTGACATCATTAAACAAACATAACAGAAACTCCTTGCGTTTTACAGACTTCAATCCATGGTTACAGATGTGCATCAATGGGTAGATAACACTTCAGATCTCCCTTCCCAATTTAAAATGTTCTCATTCCAGCTATTTTACAATTTGCTAACAGCCTACTTCCAAATGCTGCTCTCCTCCAACAGGTGCAGATTCTTATCACAAAGTGAACTCATTTGCACCTGCTTATGGCTCTGCATGGAGTGCGGTAACTGTGTCAGTATTGCTTTTGCTTATCCAATTTACATTTCAAAGTGACTAAATTGTTTCGAAAGCATATCCCAGTGTGGAGTATTTTGCAATCTTGGCTTGATGTTTAAAATGCCTGGTATCTACAGAAAAATAAAAAGAACTACGTGTTCTTGACATTCCATAAAGCACAAAAGAAAAATGAAATTGCTCCCAAATAGGGCAAATTTACAACTAGCTCTTTTTACAGATACATATATGCCTTATATCACTATTAACATTTAGAATAAAATTGAGTTAAATGCTAGACGCTGAAGTCATTTGAGAGACCTCTATGTCATTTCATCCTCCTCACTTCGTAAATGAAAACACTGCGTTCCCAAGGGCTTAGGACATTAGTAAAATAATATAGTTTGGACTTGGATGTGTCTCAGTCTGATCCCTGTCACTGTCGCTGTGGGAACAGTAAGCCTCAGTTTTATGATCTGCTAAATAATAAATAAATATCTTAGACAATAAAATATAATTAAACTAAGAAAGGAAATCCAGTGGGAAGATTTGAGTGACAGCGCTGGCAGACCACTGAGTAGATATGAGATGATAGGATGGTTATCGGCCTCGCAGAAGGAAGCAGGAGGCACACAACAGGAAACATTTTCATGTCTATTACCAGTCTGTTAGCATGACCCTTTCTAAACCATGGAAGTGGTACCGTAGGTTTTTGTCTGATTCTCCGGTTCATTCCCCTCCCTTCTTCTTTATGGCCTAGAGTGCTGGCCAGCTAGCATGGACCATATCAACCTGCTCCTGTATCGTCTAGTGTCCTGCCAGTTGCTGGTAACTAGTTACTCCAACTCCTTGTCATCTCAAGCCAAGGCTGGAAACAAGTTGTAATATCTGCTGTGGTCCCCTATACCTATGCCTTTGTGAATAATCTCTGAGTAAACAGATCTTCCTTGAATTATCCCAATTTCGAGTCTATGCTTTTCTGGCTGTGATGCTGGCTAATATACTCTCTAATGATAGAGTCCCACGGCAGCGCTCTGGAGGTATGAAACCGCTCAAGTGGACATGACTCCGAATTGCTCCCCCTGGTGTTTAGTCAGATGAATATCATGGGTTGCAATCAGTCTGGTTATACTTTTGAACCAGGTTCTTGGAGCAAATTTCTGACCTGTACTAACTGCAGGGTCACATGACCACATACATTGGATTCCTGGGGTGTAGGGACAGTGTCAGTTTTGAGAAAGCCTAAGGGGTACTGAAAAAAATTGTAAGCACAAATGAAATAAATGTAATTTAGTGCTAATAATTTAGTGCTAAATGATCTTCTTAAGAAATGGTATAAAAGATCTCATTTCCTGTATTATGATCTATTATACTAGAAAAATACATCATCTTTAGTTCAATAAATTGTTTATTAGTTTCTGATTATATCTATAAGGACAACTTCCAAAAAAAGTAGATTAGATTCAATAGCTGATCCAACATCTATGTCCACCAAGTGTAAATCAGTAGGTTGATCTCAGCAGATACTTCTAGAGACATTTCCAGGTTTTCCTGCTGTTCAAAGACATGAAAAATGGCATGGCATTTGTGGGACTCATAGACAGAGAGCAGGCTGACAGTTCTCAGTGTGGGGGTGGCTGGGTGGGGGCAACTGAGGGAGAAAGAGAAAAGACGATAGTGTGGTGACTGTCAGTCAGGGGAAAGGGGTGGGGGACATGGAGGAGGGTGCAGGGGGGGATAAATGGTGGTGACCGGAGACATGACTTGGGGTGGTAAACACACAACACGGTGTACAGATGACGTGTTGTAGAACTGTGCACCTGAAACCTGTACAATGCTGTTAACCAGTGTCACCCCAATAAATGCAATCAAATGGAAACAATAAAGGTTTATAAGATCATACTGAGAAGGATTGTTAGTACACACAAATTAAGACTAAGTTTCTCAGTGACAGGAAAGAAGAGCTAAAATTTAGAAGACGTGATTTAGTGAAAATACAGACAAACTCCTTAATTTCAGGTACAGAAAAATATAAAAATGTTTCAAATATAGCATCACTTTAGATTTTGTTTAGGAGTAGTTTATGTGAAACATATTAGTGTAGTTTTAGTTGGTCACAAGTTCAACATAAGCTTACAAAATTAGAGCTTGACTAAAAAGATACAAATATAAATAAAATAAAAATGTAGTATATTACATAACATATATAAAATATGTAAAAATTTTAAATATATTTAAAAATACAAAATCCTATAAGAATTTGTACTTCCCTGCTTGGATTCATCAGGAATACGATGTTCATTTCTCAGGCACATCACCTGAGAGCAAGTGTCGAAGACCAGAGTAAGGGAAATACGCAGAGTAATGGCTGAAAGTGCTTTGTATTGTTAAAGCAAACAAACAAAGTCAAACGGCCAAAACTTATTAACTGAAGTCTTGATTTTAAGAGTACTCTATCGGGAGACAAAGGAAAACCATTCTGTGTGCCAATAAACGAAGACCAATGGGCAGAATTATAGAGGCAGGATTCCATCTTATTACAATAAAAACAGCAACTGTAGATGCCCAGGAACATGTCAGTTGAACACCCAGAATAGCAACTGAAGGATCATACATGACAGAAAAGTGAATCCATAATCTGGAAGAGAATAAACTATAGTATCAGAAGTTCTGAGTCTTCTAGGGACAAGATCTAACAGTGAAAATTATCAGCTCCATGTCCCATTATAAACAACATGTTTATACTTCAGGTTAAGATGTGATATATATAATTTTTTCTCACCAGGGGGAAAGAAAAGAAAGAGAGAGAGATCGGTTGGTTGTTCCACCCATTCATGCATTCATTAGTTGATTCTTGTATAAGCCCTGACTGGGGTTCAAATCCACAACCTTGGTGTATCAGGACCAAGATCTAAGCAAATGAGCTACCCAGCCAGGATGCAAGGTAATATTTCGTATTTAACCTCACCACACGTTTAATATTCTTCCATATCTGTTGCATTCATCTCTTTACATTCTGTATATAATACTCATTTCCATCTTAAATCTATAGAGTTATTCATCTTTGCATTTAATTGCTGCATTTATCTATTTCATAATTGCCAAATATAAAAACATTGTACTTTCGACATCGGATTAATGTCTATCCAACTTAATTTTAAAAAAGGAAAAGTTAAGCCTCTAAATTAGGATTTTACTTTGTAGTAGTCTTATAAATCATGATTTTTTTCAGGAAAAGAATTGATACATTGCTCATATTTTATAGATTTGTCAAAAATATATTTATATAAGCTTATTATGAAAATTCTACACAATTAAAATCAATGTAACTATATTCGGTCATCATTTTTGTGGAAAATGTTTTAAAAATTTCATAAAATTCTTGCTGAAAAGAAATTGTGTGTTTCATTGAAGATCACATACAGTGAGCTTGATGTCAAGTCCCTTCTCTCAGTTTCCTGACATATTCAGCCTTGAAGACCCTCCAACCTGTTCTTGTTTTAAATATGCCAACATTTGCTCTTAGATTCTATTAATTGGTAGGTTTCAGGCTAGTAAAAGACTTCTGTATACCTATTCACTTATTCTAATAACAGAGAGCTGAGGCAAACAAAAAATTCAGATTAATATAGTAAGGATATAATTTAAATCAATATTAAAATTCTTCTATGGACCAAATTATCTATATACTTTTATTAACCCTCTTGTTTGCAGAGAGAGGCAAGGATATTGAATTAATTGGGAATAAATATTTGGAAACGTACTCTGTCTGATAACCATAAATCTTACATTTAAAATAATAGCAGTTTAACACTATCCTGTCCAAGTCAGACTCTGACGAAGAAAATATCATTAATGAATTGATTAAAGTTGATAAATAGAATATGGAACAGATACTATGACAGTGCAGTAGGATTGGTTCCAAGTTCATTTTGATAAAGTGGTGGTTTACAGTCTTATTTTTTAATTGCATTTATTGGGTGAGATTAGTTTAAAAAAGTATATCGATTTCAGGAGTGTAGTTTGGTAACACGCCATCTGTGTAATGTACTGTGTGTGCACCACCTGGAGTCAAGGCTCCTTCCCTCACCATTTATCCCCCCATGGTTTGTTTTTCCTCCCCCTGCCTGCCTTTCCCTCCATTTCCTCTGGTAATCATCTTACTATTCATACTGTTGTCTGTGTATAAGGTTTTTTTTTTTAATTTTTTGCTCAACCCCTTCACTTTTTTCACCCAGTCCTGCATTTCCCCACCTTTCTCACAACGGTCAGATTGCTCTCTACCTATGAGTCTATTTTGTTTGTAGTTTATTTTGTTCATTAGATGCCACAGGGGGGTGAAATCTGTAGTACTTGTCTTTCTCAGACTGGCCTATTTCACTTAGCATCATGCACTCCAGGTCCATCCTTGCTGCCACAAAGAGTGAGTTCCTTCTTTTTTACAGCTGAGTAATGGAATAACATAGTCGCCAATAATACATCTGATAAGGAATTAATATCCAAATTTTATAAATAACTTTTAAAACTCAACACCAAAAAACCAAACAATCCAATTAAAAAATGAGCAAAGGAACTGATTTGACACTTTCCAAAGAGTACTAAGATGGCCAGTAGACATATGAAAAGATGCAAATTAAAACTATAATGAGAAAAAACCAGCAGGAGGACTGACAAGATGGCGGCAACATAGGTGGGAGCGGAGTCAACTTCCCCTCAACGCCAGGGAAATACCTAGCTGATCTGAGGAGCAGAGCGAACAGCCAACAGTATTCCAGCATATGCGAAGATCAGAGACCAAAGATAGAGGACACTGAAAGATCTGACGGTAAGAAGAGTGCTCAAGGACAATAAGGTCCACGGGACCCGGGAACGCGCGGTACAAGGGCGGCAGAAGCGCCAGCCCTGGCGCAGGGGCTGCGGCAGGAGTCTTGGGAGAGGGTCAGGCTGCGCTGTGAGCAGCCAGGTGCTTGATTAGACCAGGGGGGCTTGAAAAGGAGGAATTTCTCAAAAAGAAAAAGAAAATAGAGACACTCAGGGGCTAATTAGAGAACTCTCGGTAGTAGCCGAGGCCCCTGGCGCCCCTCCCCCTCCACCCCTGGACTGCTACGCTCACCTGAGGTCCGGCCGCGCGCGCGAGCAGATTAGCGAACGGGACCCACACTTGAAACCCCGGAGGGGCGCCCACACCTGAAACCTCCGAGATAATTTGGAGCAGAGACTAGCTGCTCCACCCACAGGCCCAAAACCTCGGAACCCAGTGCCGCGTGATTCAGTCCCAGGGCGGCCCCGCCCGCCCGAGAGACTCAAGCCCAGGGCGGCTGGATCGGGCTCCCAAGCACAGAGCCTGTGGCTCAGCGGGCTGCGCGCGCTCACGAAGCACAGGGCCTGCTGGGTGCCTGTTTTCCAAATACAAAGCTGCTGGCGAGTGTCCTAACCCCAAGGCGGCTGAATCCGCCACCTGCGCGCCAGCGTTCCAAGCCCTGGCGGCTCGATTGGTCCGCCGGCTGCGCGCTCAGGGCACAAAATAACGTCACAGACCCAAAGCGTCTGGATTCCCCTGCTGCGCACGCACGCGTCACAAGCCAAAGCGGCTGGATTGGCTGATCAACGGACTGATTGACTGCCAGGGACCACACCTACAAAACAGCGAAGAGTGTGACCCAGGAAGAGAGAAAAGTGAAACCAATCCTTCCAACCACCCCCTCCCGTTGCACAGACAGGACACCAGCAGAAATAACCTGACCGGTTTAAAGCCAACAGAAGATTTTTTTTTTTTTTTATCCTTTTTCTTTTTTTTCCTTTCCCCCTGAATTCCTTCTTCTTCTCTCTTTTTTTTTTTTTTCATTCCTTCTTCCTCCCATCCTTTACCATTTTTATGTCTTCTTCCTGCCTTCTTTTATCTATTTCTATGTTTTAATTTTTGCTAAAATTCCTTCTTATCTTGCCTCCGATCTTTCTTTATTCCTTCTTCCCTCCTTCCTTCCTTTCCTCCTTTCCTATTTCCTTTTTCCCTCCTTCCCATCTTTGTTTTGGTTTGTTTTGTGTGTGTGTGTGTTTTTTTTTTCTTTTCTTTTGCCCCCCCTTTCTCTTTTTCCCACAGGTGAGACAACAAAACCTGGAGTGCTGAAAAGACTAGAGTTAGACCGTGTTAAACACATAAACGTCAGCTCAAGACCAGTGAGCACAGGAGAGTAAGGAGACAGCACCACCGAATCCCATTGGCATTCTACCATAGAAGTTCATATCATAAATCCAGGGAGTCAGAACAAAGCAATTTAAGACGCAGAGGCCAACAAGAAGAGCCTCACAAACAATGGGAAGACAAAGAAACAATTCCCAAATGAAAGGAAAGGAGGAAGTCTCAGAAAGAATACTAACCGAAAAAGAGGCAAGTCAACTATCAGATACTGAGTTCAAAGCAATGGTCATCAGGAAGCTCACTGAGCTCTCTGAGCTCAAAGAGAACTACCAGAAACTACAAGGAAACTACAATGAACTCACTGCAAACTATATCAACATGAAAAAGGAAATAGAAAATATCAACAAGAGCCAAGAGGAAATGAAGAATACAATTTCTGAATTGAAGAACACAGTAGAAGGAATTAAAAGCAGACTTGACGAAGCAGAGGATCGGATCAGCGAGCTGGAGGACAAAGTAGAAAAAAACACCCAGAAGGAGCAAGAAAAGGAAAAGAGGCTCAGAAAGAATGAAGAGGCAATAAGGGAAATGCAGGACAACATGAAACGTAACAATATCCGTATAATAGGAATACCAGAAGGAGAAGAAGAAGAGCAAGGGATAGAAAACCTGTTTGAAAAAGTAATGATGGAAAATTTCCCTAATCTGAGAAGAGAAAAAGTCACCCAAATCCAGGAATCACAGAGAGTCCCAAACAAGAGGAACCCAAAGAGACCCACTGCAAGACACATCATAATTAAAATGGCAAATTTCCAAGACAAAGAGAGGATCTTAAAGGCAGCAAGGGAGAAAAAGGAAGTAACATACAAGGGAGCCCCAATAAGGTTAGCAACTGACTTCTCAATGGAAACGCTCCAAGCCAGAAGAGAATGGCAAAAAATATTCCAAGTACTGAGAATCAGAGGCCTACAACCAAGACTACTTTACCCAGCAAGGCTCTCAATCAAGATAGAAGACCAAATAAAGAGCTTCCCAGACAAAAGAAGTCTAAAAGAATACAGCTCCACCAAACCAGCTCTGTTAGAGATGCTAAAGGGACTGCTTTAAGGAAAGGAAGGAAAAGAGAAAGACAGAGGAACACAGGTAGGAAATAATGGCAATGAATAACTACCTATCGATAATAACCTTAAACGTAAATGGATTAAATGCTCCAATCAAAAGACATAGAACAGCTGAATGGATAAGAAAACATGACCCACACATATGCTGCCTACAAGAAACCCATCTCAGGACAAAAGACTTACACAGACTGAAAGTGAAGGGCTGGAAACAAATCTTCCAAGCAAACGGACAGGAAAAAAAAAGCAGGGGTAGCAATACTCATATCTGACAAAATAGACTTCCAAAGAAGGGCCATAAAGAGAGACCCAGAAGGTCACTTCATAATACTCAAAGGAAGAATCCACCAAGAAGACATAAACATTGTAAATATATATGCACCCAACACAGGAGCACCCAAATACATAAAGAAAATCTTGGAGGATTTCAAGAAAGATATTGACAGCAACACAATTATAGTAGGGGATTTTAACACCCCACTATCAAAAATGGACAGGTCTTCCAAACAAAAGATCAACAAAGATATTGTGTCACTTAACAATACCTTAGAGGAAATGGACTTAACTGATATATACAGAGCTTTTCATCCCAAAGAAGCAAAATACACGTTCTTTTCAAGTGTCCATGGAACTTTTTCAAAGATAGACCACATGATAGGACACAAAGCAAGCCTCAACAAATTCAAGAAAATTGAAATCATATCAAGCATCTTCTCTGACCACAAGGGTCTGAAACTAGAAACCAACCCCAAGGGTAAAAACCCCAAACACTCAAAAGCATGGAGACTGAATAGCATGCTATTAAACAATGAATGGGTCAAGAATGAGATTAGGGAAGAAATCAAAAACTTCCTGGAAACAAATGAAAACGAACTCACAACAACCCAAAACCTATGGGACACAGCAAAGGCAGTCCTGAGAGGGAAGTTCATAGCAATACAGGCCTACCTTAAGAAGTTAGAAACAGTTCAAACAAACAACCTAACCCTACGCCTACAAGAACTGGAGGAACAACAACAAAGACAGCCCAGAGCAAGCAGAAGGAAGGAAATAACCAAGATCAGAGCAGAACTAAATGACATAGAGACTAAAAGCACAATTGTAAGGATCAATGAATCCAGGAGCTGGTTCTTTGAAAAGATAAACAAAATCGACAAGCCTTTAAGTAGGCTCATCAAGAAAAAAAGAGAGAGGATCCAAATAAACAGAATTAGAAATGAAAGTGGAGAGATTACAACTGATACCACAGAAATACAAAGGATCGTAAGAAATTACTATGAAGACCTGTATGCTAAGAAATTTGAAAACCTAGATGAAATGGGCACATTTCTAGAAAAATATAATCTTCCAAAACTGAATGAAGAAGAAGCAGAAAACCTGAACAGACCAATATCAGCAAAGGAAATTGAAGAAGTCATCAAGAAACTCCCATCACACAAAAGCCCTGGACCAGATGGTTTCACAGGAGATTTCTACAAAGCATTTAAGGAAGAACTAACCCCTATCCTTCACAGACTATTCGAAAAAATCCAAACTGATGGAAGACTCCCAAACTCTTTTTATGAAGCCAACATCATCCTAATCCCAAAACCAGATAAAGACACAACGAAGAAAGAAAACTTCAGGCCAATATCGCTGATGAACATAGACGCTAAAATTCTCAACAAAATATTAGCAAACCGCATCCAGCAATATATTAAAAAGATCATCCACCATGACCAAGTGGGATTCATCCCAGGGATGCAAGGATGGTACAATATTCGCAAATCAATAAACATAATACATCACATCAACAACAGCAAAGACAAAAATCACATGATCATATCAATAGATGCGGAAAAAGCATTTGATAAGATACAGCACCCATTTCTGATAAAAACACTCAGCAAAGTGGGAATAAAGGGAGCAGTCCTCAACATAATTAAGGCCATATATGAGAGACCTACAGCCAACATCACACTCAATGGACAAAAACTTAGAGCTTTCCCACTAAGATCAGGAACTAGACAAGGATGCCCTCTCTCACCACTCCTATTCAACATAGTATTGGAAGTCCTAGCCACAGCAATCAGACAAGAAAAAGAAATAAAAGGCATCCAAATTGGAAAGGAGGAAATGAAACTGTCACTGTTTGCAGACGACATGATAGTGTACATGGAAAACCCTATAGACTCCACTCAAAAACTACTCGACCTAATAAATGAATTTGGCAAAACAGCTGGATACAGAGTCAATACCCAGAAATCAAAGGCATTCCTGTACACCAGCAACGAAACTGCAGAAACAGAAATCAGGAAAAAAATCCCATTTGATATAGCAACAAGAAAAATAAAGTACCTAGGAATAAACCTAACCAAGGAGGTAAAAGACCTGTACTCAGAAAACTACACAACACTGAAGAAAGAAATTAAGGAAGATACAAACAAATGGAAGCATGTACCATGTTCATGGATTGGAAGAATCAACATTATCAAAATGGCCATACTACCCAAAGCAATTTATAGATTCAATGCAATCCCTATTAGAGTACCCATGACATATTTCACAGATATAGAACAAACATTGCAGAAATTCATATGGAACCATAAACGACCTCGAATAGCTGCAGCAATTTTGAGAAAGAAAAACAAAGCAGGAGGGATCACAATACCTGATATCAAACTGTATTACAAGGCCACTATAATCAAAACAGCCTGGTACTGGCATAAAAACAGGCACATAGACCAATGGAACAGAATAGAGAGCCCAGAAATAAACTCAAGTCTATACGATCAATTAATATTTGACAAAGGAGGCAGGAGCATAAAATGGAGCAAAAACAGCCTCTTCAACAGATGGTGTTGGGAGATCTGGACAGCTACGTGCAAAAAAATGAAACTCGATCACCAACTTACGCCATACACGAAAATAAACTCAAGATGGATAAAAGACTTAAATATAAGCCGTAACACCATAAAAGTCCTTGAGGAAAACATTGGCAGGAAAATCTCAGACATTCCACGCAGCAACATCCTCACAGACACATCCCCTAAAGCAAGGGACATAAAGGAAAGAATAAACAAATGGGACCTCATCAGAATAAAAAGCTTCTGCATGGCTAAAGAAAACAGCACCAAATTACAAAGAGTACCAACAGTATGGGAAAACATATTTGCCAACGATACCTCAGACAAGGGCCTGATCTCCAAAATATATAAAGAACTCACTCGACTCCACTCCAGGAAGACAAACAACCCAATTAAAAAATGGGCAAAGGACTTGAACAGACACTTCTCCAAGGAAGACATACAGAGGGCCCAGAGACATATGAAAAGATGCTCAGCATCACTAGCCATCAGAGAGATGCAAATTAAAACCACAATGAGGTATCATCTCACACCAGTCAGAATGGCCAACATAAACAAATCCACAAACAAATGTTGGAGAGGATGTGGAGAAAAGGGAACCCTTGTGCACTGTTGGTGGGAATGCAGACTGGTGAGGCCACTGTGGAAAACAATATGGAATTTCCTCAGAAAACTAAAAATGGAACTGCCCTTTGACCCAGTAATTCCGCTGCTGGGATTATACCCTAAGAACACTGAAACACCAATCCAAAAGAATCTGTGCACCCCAATGTTCATAGCAGCACAATTTACAATAGCCAAGTACTGGAAGCAACCGAAGTGCCCATCAGCAAACGAGTGGATCCAAAAACTATGGTATATTTACACAATGGAATTCTACGCAGCAGAGAGAAAGAAGGAGCTTATACCCTTTGCAACAGCATGGATGAAACTGGAGAGCATTATGCTAAGTGAAATAAGCCAGGAAGTGAGGGACAAGTACCATATGATCTCACCTTTAACTGGAACATAAGCAATAGAAGAAAAAAGCAAACAAAATATAACCAGAGACATTGAAGTTAAGAACAATCTAACAATAGCCAGGGCGGGGGTGGGGGGTGGGGGCGGGGATAGTGGGAAGAGGGTATTACAGGAACTACTATAAAGGACACATGGACAAAACCAAGGGGGAGGGTGGAGAGGGGGGAGGGAGGTGGGTTCACCTGGGGTGGGGTAGAGGGATGGGGAGAAAAGGCATACAACTGTAATTGCATAACAATAAAAAAAAAAAAAAAAAAAAAAAAAACTATAATGAGATATTACCTCATGCCTGTCAGAATGGCGGTGATCATCAATCAATCAACAAACAACAAGCACTGGCAAGGATGTGGAGAAAAGGGGAACTTTGTGCACTGCTGGTGGGAATCCAGACTGGTGCAGCCACTGTGGAAAGCAGTATGGAGCTACCTCAGAAATGTAAAATGGAACTGCCTTATGTCCCAGCGATTCCACTTCTGGGGCCGTATCCAAAGAAATCTGAAATACTAATTTGAAAGCATATACACACCCCTGTGTTCACTGCAGCTTCATTTATAATAGCCAAGATTTGGAAGCAGCCCAAGTGCTCATCAGTAGATGAGTAGATAACACCTTCTTAAGGTTTTAGACTCTGAGAATCTCAAAATCCTTGAATTATTTTGGAAAAAAAACCACACATATACTTGGATATATAATTTAAAAAAAAACATGGTATACTTGCTATTAAACTGACCACACTATTTTCTCCTTGAAGCCAGAAAACTAAATCTATTCAAATTTACTGGAAAAAAATATCTTTCATTAGCAACTTGAGCAAGACCCAAATCTACTAAATTAGTATATAAAAAATGCTAATATTTTCCAAGATAATTCCATACATGCCATACAGTTTATTCTGTCACATATACTCATGTGAAAGAGTGACCTTTCTTCCTGGTAAGAAATAAATAAGGTCATACATAGATATTCTCCTTCACTTTCTTATCACAATGCCATTCATGCTGGCAGGAAGATCTTTGCCATAGAAATTGCTAAACAAAGTACTTTCCTCCCCTGAAACAATGAATGTTGCAGAATGTCAAGAGTCACTGTGAACTCTGTTTTGTCCTCTTTTCATCTTTCCAGAAACAATTCTACTTTTGCCCCTCTGGGGAAAATAAAAGATTCAGGGGTAGGAAAAAGCTATCGGTTTTGTATAACCAATGACACTTAGATCTAGTCACTAAAACCTTGAATATCAGAAAGAACTAGGGAGAATGAAAAGAAATCAGTGAAGCTGGAAAGGATGACTTTTGTGATACTTAATGCTTTTCTCTCATGGATTTTAAACCTCTGGCTCAGAGAGTTTTAATTTCTCAAGTTCTAATGCTAAACCTTGAGGTTATCCCTAAATATAATGAAATTGGTGGATGAGCCACATTGCTACAATATGTTTAGTCTTTCTTACAAAGCTTTATTTGCTCTCAGTAGAAAGTGTATTTTAGACTCTTCCTGGTAGAAGCAAAGCTTCATGCTGATGTATCCAGATATCTACCCAGAATCCCTGGAGATCAATGACACCCACTCACAGGATGGCTGAATCAGAAAACAAGTCCTATTTTCAACCCATTATCAGAGGTCATTTCAAAATTTCAGATAACTGAAATTTTAACCTCATAAAAGTGGCTCCTTGGCCTTGTCTTTTAAGCAACTGGGCTAACCTATCACAGACTTTATGGGTTTACATGTAGTCTTTCCAAACCTGGGTAATAGCATTGAAGTTCATCCTGGGACATTTTACATCCAAGGACCCACGTTGGTGGTAGCCATCCATTATCTTTGTATGCACACGCAAGTTAGACAGTTAAAAAGCCGGCATCTCATGTACAGATAATTGAGAATTCGTGAGGAGCCAAGCATGCATATTGAGAATGTTTTGGTGAACAGAGATAAGCAAGCAATGTGCTACATTAATTTTGAAGAATCTGCATATTAATTTCCTGAAACAATTGCATTTCTCACCTCTTGCCTCAGTTTTGAACACATTTTGATAAAACATCTTTATTTAATAATATTTGATGATGAAAAATTAAATGCATTCAGCTTTTCCTTTTCCTGGTAATAGAATAATGTTCACTTAAGATTTCTTTTTTAACTCAAGACAGTTTCAAAGGCCCAAGGGCCCTAGATCCTTGAATACCTATTAAAAAACTACAAACCAGAGGGAAATCTCCCAATATCATTGAATCAAGTTACATTCTCAATTGGAAACTCTATTGACCCATCCTGAGATGCTTTCCCATAACTTTAATGGTCAGAGCAGAAATAAGTCTCAATAATCATATTCTTGATCACACAGAACCGTTTAAAAACTGAAAAATGGAGTTCATTTTGGGTAATTCAACAAAAACGATTGTCTTTAAAATTTAAAAAAAACACAGAGAAACAAATGTTTTATATTAACACTTCCATGTCAATATAAAATTTATTTTGTCCTAAGTTTCATAATTTATATACACTTTTTTTATGTCTTCTGGTCACTGGTCTACTTCTCTATCTTCTTTGCCTCTACCTTTCCTATTGTCAACCTCCAGACCTATCAAACTGCTTGTTGTTTTCTACAACTGCTATATTATTTGGTTCTTGGATGCCTTCACATATGCTTTTTCTTCTAATTGCAACATTGTTCCCCCAGAACGCTTCTGTATAAATCATCCTTTAGGACCACAATCCAGGACTTCTCATAGAAATATCCGTGGCACTCCTCAAAGTCATAAAGGTCCTTACGCTGATTTTTGTATAAATCCATCAGTATGTAGGCACTGTCTTAAGACCATGACTTCGATCTCTCATGTCTTTCAGGAGATATGAGCTCCTCAGCGAAAAGACGGCCTGGTTCATCTAATATTGACTAGCATAGGCCTGGAAACAGAGGTTGTACAATTGCATAAATGACTGAAAAAATAAAGAAACAGGCAACAGACTTTGGTGACTTTATTCATACCATAATTTAGCTGAATTCCAAAGAATACATACATTATAATCTAAAAGAAAAAAAAAACCTAAACAAGTAATCAAATCAATTTATTTAGTTGTTATAATTGCCAGTATTTCAGAGATGAATTATTTCAGTTATTTAAATGGGAAAATTACTCCAATTTTTTTTTATTCTCACCCTAAGACATTTTTTTCACTGCTCTCAAAGAGAGAAGAAGGGAGAGTGAAAACGAGAGAGGAAAACATTGATTGGTTGCCTCCCATACATTCTCCAACCAGGGATCAAACCTGCTACCCAGGTACATGTCCTGACCGAGAATCAAACCTGTGACCCTTCAGTTATGGGACTTTGCTCCAACCAACCGAGCCACATCAAGCTGAGGCTAACAGCCAGATCACTTTAATCACTGATTTAGTTACTATGGTTCTATCCCCTATGTCAGGTCAAAACTGGCCTGGAAACTTGGAGTTTCCTCTTGAGAGCTGAAATCACGTCTGGGTAAGGCGCAGATTAACCAGACCATTAAAAAATCATTAGAAAGTTGGTACAGAAGTTGCCTCTTCTCAGGAGTATGATGTGGTATAAAGGATGTAGGCTTTGCAGTCAGACAGATATGGCTAAAGCTCCTGAAATCTTTACTTTTCAAATGTGTGATCTTAAGTAAGATACCTTCCATAGCCCTCCGTTCATTTATTTTTATTTTTGAAAGTTGAACACCAATATCAGCTCATGAGTGAGGGTGGAAAAATGGCAAGGGGCTGATGAAATAACACATGGAATATGCCTAGTCCATGTCTGATGCATAGTAATTAAGAAATATTAGTTTAATTCTATTACTTCCACTTTTTCTTTACTAAAACTCCTCATGGATCTTTGTCTTGCCTTGGCAAACCTTCTGAGTGCGGGGGTTATTTTGTGGAAATCACAGATGACACGAAAGTCTTCCTCAACCGCAGAAGGTGAACCAGTGTAAGTGTACTCAGCATGATCAGTATTTTCCTCCCTCTCCCCCTTCCTTCCTTTTTTTCTTTCTTCCTCCTCTTCTTCTACCTTTCTCCTCCTGCTGTTTCTTCTCTTTTCTCCATGAATCTGAGCAAATCTAAGAAATACAAATACATTTTTAAACTAAATTTTATCTTTATAAAAATTGTGTATCTGCTCTCATTTCATCTAAAGGTAGTCAATCATATTTAATCTTCATCTATATATGAATTATTTTCCAGACTTATTTTTTTCCAGGTTCAGGGTAAAGTATTTAAAACTCATCAGAAGGTGATTAAAATATTTTGAGTCCTTCTCATTTCAAATGCACTTAAGGCTGCCTCTTTATAAGTCTGTTGTTTTTTATTCAGCTTATTAAAAAAATAGTACTAGTTAATTTGTTTAATTTTGTGTAAACAAAACAGCCAATTGATTGATGAATCTTTCACTTTTCAGCTAATTGTTTGAACATTAGGAAGGTAGATACAAATTAAATTATTCCACAGGAGCAGGCATAATAGGATGGCATTTTCTAGCACTGGCGGAGATTATAGCTGCTCAAATAGACTTTTAAGGTGTTAGACAAGTATTTGGTGAAGAATGGTTAATAAACACTAATTAAGTCAGCTACAAAAACCCCTTGGGGGAAGATCAATATTATTAAGTGTTTAAACTGGCTTTTCACATTAACCCAATCTATACGCATTTGGGCAAGCTGCAACTCCTCCTTTGCTTTCCTACTTTCCCCTCCCCTTTCATTGAAACTGAAACTTGGCTTGCAGATCATATTCCTAATCATCTCTTGCTTTCTAAAGGAACTTATTTAAGTTGCCATATATTGCATAATCTTGTCTAACTCGCTGTTACTGAGCTAGTCACAATGTAAAGCTGATGAGTATGCTAAGATTAAGAATGGATATTAATGAGACCAAAAAAAGTTCCCACTTGCTTCTTCCAAGGTAGAGCTCAGGCTAAAACTCCAAGGTAAAATTGTATTTGATTGACAGTGGAAGTGGGAATAATCCTGATTTTAGTACTCACTACTGTGGACTAGAGGAAATCAGAAAAATATAAATTTTAAAAACAGTTTATAAGCATCAAACTGGTAAAAATAAAAAATGTATAATTTTGATTGTTGGTATGGATACGGGACACATGATATAGATCACTTCAAACACTGCTAGTAAGAGGAAAGACTGGGGTAGTCATTCTGGAAACCAGTTTGGAAGACAATTAAAATACTCATAAATTAGCAACTCCCATTTTTTTATATATATCCTCAAGATGTATATCACAAAAGTCTACAAAGATTTTCATTAAATTCTTTCATTGTGATAGTGGAGAATTACAGGTGTGCATCACAAAAATGCCATATAGGTAAAATGTGGAAGAAAACCAATATGGGGTGTCATTTAAAAATCCATGTGTACATGTTTCTGCATTAATAGATCTGAAAACATTACCTAGAATGGGATAAAATATTTGCAAATTATATCATCTGATGAGGAACTTTTATCCAGTATATAAAAAGAAACTTGCAACTCAGTATTAACAACACAAATATTATAACTTAACTAAAAATTAATTAAGGATCTCAATGCATATTTCTCCAAAGGAGATATACAAATGTCAATGAGTACATGAAAAGATTCTAAACATAATTAGTCATTATGGAAATGCAAATTAAAACCATGATGAAATACCACTTCACATCAACTAGAATGCACATAATAATAACAAGTGTTGGCGAGGTTGTAGAGAAATTAAACTCCCATCCATTGTTGGTGGGCATGTAAAACGGTGCAGTGATTTTGAAAAGAAAACAGTTTTGTATTTCTTTAAATTGTTAAACAGAGAGTTGCCAAGTGATTCAGAAATTCGATACCTATGTATACATCCCAGACAACTGAAAACTATGTCTATACAAACTCCAAATATTTATAGCACCGTTACTGATAATAGCAAACATAAAAACAACCCAAATGCTCATCAACTGATGAAGAGAACAAAACGAAGTATACCCATACCATAATATATTACTCATCTCTTTAAACAATGCAGTGCTTATACATGTAACTGCAATGTGGATAAACCTTGAAAACATTATGCTATATGAAGAAAGCTGGTCAAAAAGACTACATATTATATTATCTTATTCACAAGTAAAGCCCAGATTAGGGAAATCTGAAGAGATTTAAAGCAGATTAGTAGTTTTCTAGAGCTGGAGGGATTAGTGAGGAGACTGCAAAGTGGCACTAAATGGATATTAGATTTTTTGGGGGGGAATGAAAATGTAATAAAATCGTTCTGGTGATGGTTGTACAACCTCCTACTGATGGCCAATAGACATGAAAAAATGCTCAATGTTACTAATCATCAGGGAACTGCAAATTAAACCACGATGAAGTATCACCTCACGCCTGCCAGAATGGCTACCATCAGTAAATCAACTAACAAGTGCTGGCGAGGACAGGGAGAAAAGGGAACCCTAGTGCACTGTTGGTGGGAACGCCGACTGGTGCAGCCACTGTGGAAAGCAGTATGGAGTTTCCTTCAAAAATTAAAAATGGAACTGCCTTTTGATCCAGTGATCCCACTTCTGGGAATATATCATAAGAATCCTGAAACACCAGTTTGAAAGAATAAATATAAATATATATTTATACTATTTATACACACTATATATTATATTTATTTAAAAATATATTGAAGAAATATTTGTTTATAATTCACATCATACAATTCACTGATTTATGGTATACAATTATATATATATACACACATATATACACACATGTGTCTATATGTATGTGTATACATATAAATAAAACTTTATTTTTATTGTTTACACTATTATAGATGTTCACATGTCCCCCCAGTTTGCCCACCACCACCCAGCCCAGTCACCCCTTCCCTCTGACCATCACCACACTGTTGTGTCAATTAGTTATGCATATATGTTCTTTGGCTAATCCCTTCACCTTCTTTTATCAAGTTTCCCCCTCCACCCTCCCCTCTGACTGCTGTTAGCCTGTTCCACGTATCTATGCCTCTGTTTCTATTTTGTTTGTCAATTTAGTCTGTTCACTACATTCCATATATAAGTGAGATCATATGGCATTTGTCTTTCACTGACTGGCTTATTTCACTTAGCATAATAATCTCCAGGTGTACCCATGCTTTTGTAAAAGGTAAGATTTTCTTCTTTCATATGGCTGTGTAGCATTCCATTGTGTAAATGTACTATAGCAGTTTTATCCATTCTACTTATGGGCATGGGCACTTTGACTGCTTCCAAATATTGGCTATTTTGAAATAAAGCTGCAATGGTGATAGAGATGTATATATACTTTTGAATTACTATTTTGGGGTTCTTCATATATAGGCTCAGAAGTGAATCTCTGTGTCACAAGCTAGTTCCATTTTTAATTTTTGAGGTAACTCCATACCACTTTCCATAGTGGTTGCACCAATCAGCGTTCCCACCAACAGAGAATGAGCGTTCCCTTTACATCACATCCTTGCCAACACTTGTTGCTTGTTGATTTACTCATGATTACCATTCTAACAGGTGTGACGTGATATCTCATTGCAGTTTTAATTTGTATTTCTCTGATGATTAGGGACATTGAGTATCTTCTAATGTGTCTATTGACTATGGGTACGTCCTCCTTAGGGAAGTGTCTATTCAGGTCTTAGACCACCTTCTTGCAGCATATACAAGAATAAACTCCAAATGGATTAAAGGATTAAACGATAGACTCAAAATCATAACTATCCTAGAAGAGAACATAGGCAGTAAGAATCTCAGACATTTTTCATAGCAATATTTTTTCTGATATATTTTCTTGTGCAAAAAAAGAAAAAATAAACAAATGGGACTATGTCAAACCAAAGTTTTTGCATTTTTGCACAGCAAAGGAAATCATCAATAAAATGGAAAGGAAACCAACTGAAGGGGAGGACATAATCTCCAATGATACATCTGACAAGGGGTTAATATTCAAAATTTATAAAGAACTTATAAAAGTCAACACCAAAAAAAGAAAAAGAAAGGCAATCCAATTTTTAAAAAATGGGCAAAGTAATTGAATATGACCTTCACTTTGGTATTTATTTTATTTTATTTATTTAATTTTAGAGAAGGGGAAGGGAGGGAGAAAGAGTGGGAGAGACACATCAATGTGAGAGAGAAGCATTGATCAGTAGCTTCTCACATACACACTGACCAGGGGCAAAACACATAACCCAGGCATGTGCACTGACTGGAGAATTGAACCAGAGGGTTTCAATTTCTCTTACGGGATGATGCCCAACCTATTGAGCCACACTGGTCAGGGCATGACCTTCACTTTTAATTCACTTCAGCTACCTACCCCAATGGCCTCACCACAATCTTCAACATCACTCTAATCACATCGATCCACTGAGCCACACCAGTCAGGGCTCAGTTGTTTATATTGGGAGTATATTATCACTGAAATTCTCATCATTTGATGATTCCTTTACAATATATACTGGTCTTTAGTGTTATTTAACTTCTTATGTTTTTCTATGTCCCCCTGATTAGGTCAAATTTTATTACTTAAGAAACATAACTTTACTTCTTCACACTGATTACAGCTAGCAACACACCATAAATGTTCAATGAATAAATGAAGAAATAAAAACTGAAAAAAAAGGAAAAGAAGGAGGGAAAAAACAAAGGCAGGAAAAAAGGCAGAAGCAAACCAAGTTTGAACCTAGAACATGTAAAGTGGCCTCATTGAATTCTAAGCCCTGAGTCACTTTATAAACATGTCACCAAAACAGCCTGGAGATGAGATTGGTAAATTAATGTTTGTAGAGTTTCTTAAACATTATACAACACTATACAGACATGGACATTAAAAACGCATCTGAATCTGAAAACAGAACAGCTTCTGCTCTTAATACTATTGCATTGAATTGTCTTTTGAATTTGTCCCATACTCTGTTCCTTTGCAAACCTAGTGAAAATTACACAATACTTGTAGAAGTTAGAATGGTTCAAAGAAATTCTAATGAAATTCTGTGAAGAGTAAGTCATTCTATTACTAACTAAGACATACTCACTTTTTTCCCAGAGAGACAACTTAAAATCCTCAACTACAGACAAGAGATTTGGTTTATAGCCAGAATGTTAAAAACTCATTTCAAATTTTCTTAGCACTTTAAATATGCATTTAAGAAAGCAAGTTATGATTGCTAAAGGGGTCATTTGATTTTTAGATCATTTAAAAGTCCCCATTACATATTCCATAATAGGTATTTTGTAAATATATAAATATGTATTTACACAGAATGAGAAGTCCTTTAGAAATAAGCTTTTGAAAGCTAATCTAAGTTAATATACATTTGATCAAGCCTTCTATTGACAACTGTTATTTACCACTAAAATAAAGAAATCAGAGGGTTGCTATTATATCCTTAGATTTGTTTTAAATAATGCTAAAAGTGTGACAGGGAGAATAATTTTTTTAAAGAAGCTTGCCAGACATGAAACATTTAATTAATAAAAAGGAGATAACATGTTAAATAAAAGAAAGATGATATGTCTACACATTTGCAAAAATATTAATATCACTTTGAATCCATATACAAAATTTTAAATTCTTTCCTATTCCCTTTTGAATATCCTTACAATATTGCCTATTTGAAGTGCCTCTTATTTGTATTTCCTGGCTGATAATTTTTATTTGAAATATTTTAAGTTTATTATAGAGGGCATTTAAATTTAAATATTGTAGCAAAGATACAACTTTGAAAGTACTAGTTTGAAAGTACTCTTTGCAATAATAATGCTAAAACAAAGTGTGTTAAAAGTACCTGGTCAACAGAGTACTGCTTTCAGCAGCGTATTGGGCAAGATATTTTGAAAAATCTTCCTGCTACAAAACAACTTAGACTCTGGATAATACATATTTTTAAGGTATTATTGGTTTACAAGCAATGTTTGTAACAAGTAAGCATGTTTTCAAAGATGCACCATTTCCCCACCTCCCCTACTCCACAAAAGAAAAATCAAACAAAAGCCATGAGCTATAAAAAGATGAACGAGGAACAATGACTACTAAACAAACCAGGTAGAGCACACTTCCTGGAAACAACAGATTAAATGTGCTCAGGTTTGAAGACTGAGCCTTCTACCAATGCCCACGAGGAGGCAGCTTAATCAGAATCACTCACACAGACTCCGAGCACTGCACCCGTGTGAGTGAAAATGCCTGGAGGGCATTTCTAGTATCCTGACAAATGCAAATACAATGCCTCTCTGCAGAAAATCACCTACAATTTGGGTCAAGTGCAATGTCAGAGATGAGATGAAAGATCCCCAAGCTACCATACACAAGAATCACAGAAACACAAACATAGACCCCTAAGGACTTTGGCATTGAAATAATCATCCTCTCTCTCTCCCTCCCTCTCTCTCTCTCTCTCTCTCTCTCTCTCTCTATATATATATATATATATATATATATATACACACACATTATATATATATATATAAAATCTCCAAGTGTGACCAAAAGAAAAATTTTACAAATGTTATTTATATTGAGAGATTATATATATATATATATATATATAACTTTGTAGGATTACATATATATATTATATATAATATAATTATATATATGGAAGGTTTAAATAAATAAAATCATATTCAAAGTATTTAAAATAAAAAATAAATAATTGAAAAAGTAACAACAGTTTTTGAAATGAAAATATAATTGATGATTTTAAACTTAATTAGGTAGGTTAAACAATGGGTAAATACATCTGAAAGGGAAAATTAGTGATTTGGAAGTTAAATGGAAGAAATTACCTGAAAACAGCACAAAGATGTAGAGAGAAAAAATAAGAAAAATGAACAGAGATATTGATAATAGAATATGAATGTTGACTATAGGTCCAGGTGGGAATCCTAGTAGAATGAACTAGAGAAAATAGAGGTATAAATATATTTGAAAAATAAGATATGAGAATTATTGAGAAAGGATGAAAGACTTGAATGTGAAGATATAGGAACTATAATATACATAAAACAATAAAAATATGAGGTCCGTCTGGAAAAAGTCCAACCATTATTGATGTAACAAAAACTGTTTGCGCAACATTGATGTAACCTGGAAGCCAAGAACAGTGGACTGGAATGCACATGCATAAACAATGATAACTTCACTGTACTAGTCAGTGGGGGCAGTGGATGCCATTGAGTGAGCATGTGTACTGTGTGGCCATCACATTCAAAATGACTCAGCGAGTAGAGCAACAAATCTGCATCAAATTTTGCATGAAGCTTGAACATTCCTCTGCAGAAACTATTAGGATGATACAGACGGCCGCAACTATAGGCAACTGGTGATTGGAAGCTTCATCACAACAACACACCCACTCATGCATCACATCTTCTGCACAGTTATTTGGTAAAACATCAAGGCATCCAGGCAAATCAGGCCCCTCTACAACCCAGATTTGGTGCCTTGCAACTTCTGGCTTTTCCAAAATTAAAAATCACCTTTGAAAGGAGAGAGATTTCAGACCATTGATGAGATTCAGGAAAATATGACAAGGCAGCTGATGGCAATTGGGTAAACTGGGTGAGGTCCCAAGATGCCTACTTTGACAAGGACTGAGGCATCACTGTCCTATGTACAATTTTTCTTGTATCTTTTTAATTTATTTTTAATTATATTTTATCGTGTATCTTCTTCAATAAATGTCTCTATTTTTCATAGTATATATCTGGATACTTTCTGGACAGACCTCATATACTGACAACTAAAAAATTCAAAAAACCAAATATAAAGAAAAATATGTAATTGCACCCAGAAAAGAAACATAGAAAAAGAAAGACATATAAACAACATTCTCAACAGCAATAATAAAGCCCAGAAGACACAATAATTTCATGAGAGAAAATTACTTTTTAAGACTTGTTTTCCTAAAACAAAAATCGTTCAAAACCAAGGATAAAAAGAATGTGTTCAGGCAAACAAGTTCTGAGTTTATCTCTGTTCTCTACTAAGGAAAATCTAAAGAATATGCTTCAAAAAGAAAGAAAATGATCCCGGTAGGAAGGTTTAAAATACAAGAAAGACTAGTAGGTAAATTAATTTGTAAACAGGGTGTTTATTAAAATAAATTACAAAATAATGCCTAGACTGTGAGTTGGAAGGGGGTCTGACTGAAGTTAATGGACTCTAGAATCATTGCATTATTTGGAAGGTGGTTACTATATTGGTTGACTTGTAGGGTTCAATAAGTCAAATCATGCATGACAAAATTCCAGAAGCAATCAAAACAGGAATGTAAAATTTATGAACAGAGAGAAAAGATAAAGTAAAGAGGGGGAAAGCCTAATTCACAAGGACTAAGAAAAAAGTAATCAGAAAATATTTGGGCAATAAAGATAAAATAAGTTTGAAAGCAATTCCAAAATATCAATAACCATGATGCATTAAATAGACTAAATTCCTTTGTAAGTTAGAGATTTCAGATTGGAGAAAAGAATAAATTTTAACATAAGCTATTTACAAAGGATATCAGCAAATAAAATGGGCAAAAAATGTTTGAAAGTAAAAGAATAAATGGAATGAATTTATTAGTATTATTAATTAATTATTACCATTGCTAGTTATTAGATATAGATACTACATATAGATAGGAATATAACGTAAATTAGAGAAATAGCTTAGCTGACACAAAATACACATTGTAAGAAGTATAATTTTACTATATATTGGTTGACTAGAGCTACGTAAAATTCTGCAAACTGACTTAACGGAAAGGTACTGTCTCACAGAGTGGAGGCTGAAGTTTGAAACTGAAGTGTTGGCGGCACCAGTTCTATCTCAGGCTACTGAGATAGAATCTACTCTATGACTCTCTCCTAGTTTCTGGGGGCTTGGTAGCAAACATTTCTTGGCTTGTAGGTATTCACCCCGATCTCTGCCTTCATGTTCACGTGGATGTTCTCTCTGTGTGTATGGCTCCTGAGTCCAAATTTCCCCTCTTTTTAATGATACGGTCATGTTGGATGAGGGACCACACTAATAATCTAAACGTAACTTCATCATCTAAAAAGACTCTATTTCCAACTAAGGCTTTATTCACAGGTCCCAGAGGTTAGAACATGAATATCCTTGGGAAGGGGCACGATTCAACTCACAGTACTATATATGAATATTAAATTAATGCAATTTTTTAGAATAATCTACAGGTGACTAATCTGAATATTCTACAGACATGTACTGATATCTATAAAAAAAGAGGAAAAATGAAAAAAAATGCAATGAAAAATGAATTACATTTTCACCTTGCAGAGCTGTGCTATATATTTTTCTTTTTATCCTTTTTCATTATCATTAAATTAACATAGATTCACAAGAGTTGTCACACTAATTGGGATATCTCTGAATTTGGTTGTACAAAAAGGTCACATTTAATCAAAGCAGATCAGATTATTCACCAAGTCTTGTTCCTGGCCATAATGTATGATAATAGGTTTCATACTGAATTTACATTGTGTGTACACTCTTATGAATTAATTAGATTTTGTTTATTTAAAGGTGTACAATATCTAAAAGTCACATGTCACATGCCTACAAGTTAAGCAAAAGTCGTCCTCATATACCTACATATATGCTCAAACTCTGAAGTAATAAACAGATTTTGTAGTTTTAAGTAGATATCTAATATTCAAATTTTAAAAATGCTACTTTTTATGATTAATTATAAGGGCTAGTTAAAATAGAAAATATAAATTAAAATTGGTTAATGCAGTGAAATAAGTTTGCTAATATCTTTATGTAGAAGGATTGTAATGAATTGGCATAGAATTTCCTCATAATCAAGCCTATTTTCTCTGCCTTATCAGAAGGAGCAAATAAAATGAATATTTATTATCAATGAATATGTGATATTTTACTGATTGGCTACATTTATAATACAGTGAAAAACATTTAAAAACCTTTGGTTAAAAGTAAAAGTGACAAAAATTTGGAGGTTTGGGTGAAGTCAAAGCACAGGTGTGGAAGGCATGTTGTCTGATCTCAAATTTCATGGATAGGCTTCTTCTGGTTAAGGGTGAAAAATGAAAACTCTTGAATTCTCATGGGAATAAAAGACATCAAGGCATTGACAGACGGGACTCTGGACAGATCATTCCCGTGGACATTGTGTCATCCTGCACTATACGAGATTATGAATTAAGGGAAGTGATAAGAATGCGAGGTAAATGACAAGGTGGATGGCAGAGCATAAATCATCCATATGGCATCCACCTTAAATGAGCAGCAATGTTGACTCCAGGGTCAAGGGGAAATGGTGTAGAATTAGGATGGGGATTTAGAACAACATGTCCACTCTGCCCTCTAGCCTTACCCTATCCCTTAACACTGGTGGGTAACGAAGATTAAATAACATACCTTGAAGAATTCCGCCAGAAACCAGTATCTTCAGAGAAATCCAAGTTATAATCAAAATCATGAAATGTAGAGTTCCATCAACAGGCTAAGGCTGTGTGGGAATTTTCTTGTTATGAAATAAGGGTTCTAAAAAGCACAATAGGAAAGAGGAAAATAGAAAAGTAAAATTCAAAACCTAGAGTCATATAGAAATTAGAATTAATGAGTAGACTTTAATTTGACAGACTTATATTGTAAATCATAAATAAAACAATTAGCTTATGGAAAGGTTGTGATTAGTGGGCTTATGGTCAACGGTAGTAAGGAGAGTGTTATCTCAGGTCTGTTTTAAGACTATATATTTTCCTTTGAAATTGTAGACTTCTTATATTAATATGAACATGTGAGTCTAACTACATCTTTTCACTGACACTGAATTTTAAAAAGTACACTGATTATAACTGAAAATAAAGTTGTTTTCAAGCTCTTTTTGAAAATTAATAATACGGACAGACTGAAAAAGAAGATTCTTTTCTCCGTCATACTGTTTTAATGTTTCTCATTTCTCAAAGAGCACCCTCAGGCCAAGTCTTGTATCTGTTACAGAGACATTAAAAAAGAAACCTCAGTTCCTATAAGACATTTGCACATTTTAGAAGAGATTATTTTCTGCATTTCATTAGTATCATCCATGAAAAGGATGGCAGAAAAGATATCATTATTAATGCATATTAAATGCATTATATTTTATTTGAGTCTATACTTAAAGACAGAAAAATGAAGCTAAGCATTCCCACTTTATTTCCCTTGCTTCTTGTATAATGTGGTAAGTGAACTGCAGAGCTCCAATGTTTTGGCTAAAAGAAACTTGTTCATGCTAACAAGCTCTAGGAAATACCACTAATGAAGATCAGAATATAATTCTACTTCCTCAACTATATCATTTACAATTTTTTGCATGATTCCTACCTGTATACTTAAAAGCTTCAACAAAAGAGATACTCACGTTTATTTATCCATGTTTTTATGCTTTCTTAAAAAAGACTGTGACTGCTTCTGAAATATATCCCTCATATGCTTACCAATCCTTATTTCCCCAGCTCTATGCCTGCTGCCAGAACAAAGAGAACCCTAAGCAAACCAGAGTCAGAATAACCAAACGGTTTGGCCATCATGTAATTAAACAGGGCTGACTATTTTCACAACAGTTGTGGGTACTTTGCTTTGAAAGGAGTGATTATTTCAACTTCTAAATTAGAGCACAGGGTCAATGAAGAAACTGAGCAGAAATGATTTGCAGGCTTCTTCCCTTACAGTAATATACATGGGTCATCAGCCTGTATCTAAACTAAACACTGATGAGTTTACCAATTACCCTGCTTAACTGAAAATATCTCCTAGCTCTGTTAGAGGCAACAAATTGTTGCCCCCTCTTTGTTTTCCTTCATTCTTTCCTTACTTTCTTTCTCCCCTCATGCTTTCCTTCTTTCCTTTCTTTCATCTTTCCTGTCTTCCTTCATGTTTTGCCCCCTATTTACTTAAAGTGGTGCATCTGTATTTTCCAAAGCACTTGGGACTACATTCAGAAGGAACACAGATTCTGTCTTGAATATGAAGGAGAGGTTAAAAGGTCAGGGATTTAGGCCTTCTACCCCATTTTAATCCTGGAAGGTTAGCCTCAGTTCGTTTCATATATGATGAAAAATATCAAATATGACTGGGTTGAAGTAAGGTCTTTAGATTAAGCTAAGTGTGATTCTTATTATCTTATTAGCAAAAGTTAATTTCATAGGAGAAAACAAGCCTTAAAACATAAAAGATCACTTTAGGAGACTTTGCTAGGCTGAGAATGAAGAAAGACTATAGCACAAAAATTGCTAGGGTGGGAAGTCCTGTATACCATAACAAATGTTGATAGCTGATTATCAGTATAGCAGCTCCGAGAGGCTGCAATGAAAAGACAAGATGATTCTGACCTTCTTTGCAAACAAGATGAGGGCTTTACTTAATCACTGAAATTTAACTCAATCAAAGAGGCTGAGTACCTACTTCGTACCATTTGCTATGTCAGATCACTTATGACATTGGCAATTTTACTTTCCCCAGTGGATCTTTCAATACCCAGAGTGACTGTTGAGAAGTTAGATGGAAAAAAATAAAAGAGAAACTTTACTTTTGACTATGATGGGTTAACAGTATCAACAAATCTATTGTTTGTTCAAATGTTGAAGATATAAGAGATCAGTTTTAAAATATTGTTATTAATAAGTTGAAGAAAAGAGATGGGAAGATGAAGAAACATATTGAAAACTAAAATCTAGAAATATAGAACCAAATAGAAATCTAGAACTAAATTACATAGCAACTAAAATTAAAAACAGGATAGATTTAATATACAATTAGAGCAAAAGAGAGAATTAATAAATAGATCAGAATGGTAACTTCCAAGTTCCTGGGATAAGGAACTGAAAATAGGAAGCTGATTGGAAATGTTTCATTTTCCTTAAGGTAGGACATGGATCCATGGATTTCTGTATTATTTTTTTTATTTTGTATGCCAAATGTACCCCTTTAAAACATTAAAAAGAAGAATATTTGTATTCATTCTTATTTGTTGCTGAATTGTTGGGGGATTTCTAGTAATTTTGATGACAATTAAATAGAACAAAACATATAATTGGTTGGCTGTTAATAATTTCCTCCCTGAAAACAGAGTGAGACTGGAAGTATCAGAGTATTTACAAACACTTTATTTCTCCAGCAATCACTAAGTCCACAGACACAAAGATGACATAAACCAGGAAAAAGAAGTAAATATTTATTATAAAAGAAGTACATGTTTATTAGAGTGAAGCTAGACTTTAAAACATGTAGAAAGAGAAGAGTGACAGAAGAAAACTCCATTCCCAGAGAGAAAAAAATGACATTCTCTCACCCTTCTGCTAGCCACATGTGATTTTAAATAAAAAGCCTTTGTTTTTAACTATCTTTCCAATTTTCCTTTGTTGTATAAAGAACAAACTCAGATGGAAGAGAGTGCAGGCATTTTCTGATTGCTTTTTGGTTTTCCATTAAGCTTCTCAGCACAGATTAGGTATATAACAGGAGATGACATGAAATTTTTCTGGTTGCCCACAATTATCAGTGTTGCTCAGAGGTAAAAATAATACTCCACAAACTACTAATTACTTACTGCCAAGAATTGGGAAGAGGCACCTTTCATCACAGTTTATTGAGAAGCCCCTCTACCACTTTCACGACTGTGAGACTAGGAGGAGACTAAAGAGAGAGTCATCAGGTTTACAGAGGGCTCTCTCTTCCTGAACAATGTATTGCTAAACTCACTGTCCTGTTGTGAGAAAGAAACAGGAGGCTACTTCTTTTTCTATCTTGAGACCAGAGTAGAAAAAAAGAGCTTAAGAGTGACTGAAATAAGAGGGAAATAAACATTCCACTCCCTACCTGCATGTCTGCTTAGGCATCCAAACTCTATATCTGCCTGGGTGGGGAGGAGAAAATTGCAGATGTAGTGGGGAGAAGAACAAGATGTGGGAGAGCTGCCCATGCCCTGTGATGTGGTATGGAAGAGAATGCCTGAGTTTCTCTTCAAAAGTCAGTAAGTGTGCATCATAAAATCATGTACCATGTTGCTGGCATTCCATTCAAGAGGACTGCCTGCTAGTGGGAAGACTGCAGGAGTGCATTTCATCTGAGGGCAGGAGCTGGTATTCCCATGGGAGGAGCTGGGCCAGAGCTAGACCTACAAGAGAGAAGTATTCAGTGGAGAGACTCTGCAGGTTCTCCAAAGAACAGTGGACCATTCTTCTGAGAACCATCCTTTGAACACCTTCAAGAAAGAGACATCACTATGTCATCACAGTAGTTCCAAGAAACAGTGACCCTCAGCAGAGGGAGCAGTACATAGTGACCAATCCTCCTTCTCCTTCCCACTTCATCTATGTACTGGAGAAGCCAGGATTCAGAAGAAATAGGGAAGGACCCAAGCCTTTGCTACAAATAGACAAATAGATGAGTTTGAATCTGATACTACATTTTTTATTATAAAGTACACTACATTTTTAATGACCTAGTTTTCTGTAGTCTTTTTAAAGTCTGCTTGAGATTTCATTAAGGAGAAAAGGCAAAAGTATAAAAATTCTGGTGAAAGTGATGATTGCAAAATATAATGTCGCAGGTTTATATTTCACTGATTTGAGACTTCTTCAAAAGCTGGTTACAGATCATCAAATAGGGACAAAACCAAACAAAATGTTTCTTAGCAATTTTTAATATTGCAACCCATAGAGCAAAGGATTAAAATAATGTACTCCTTTTTGCTTCAATTTAACTAGTCCAAATGCAGTCAACTTCCACCAACTTCCAATTAAAGCAGCTTGACAGTTATTTGAAAAGTTGGCAGAGAGGAAAGAAACCAAATGAAGGAGATAAAAAAAAAGAGGCCAGAAACATGTGTCATTAAAAAAATAATAAAAATACAGCCAAGCTGCTTTCCCATCATCCTTTGCACAGCTATCTTTCTAGTCACTCCCATTTTATTAGCAATTTAGTGTTTAGCATGTTGGTTATAGTTGCTAAGTATTAATTGGCTATGTGGCATGTTATGCCAAAATGAACCTGATTAATTAAGAGAGGAAGCACTAGCCTTTGAGCAGCAAGACCAGGGCACCGATGTTGACGCCTCAGGTTGCGTGTATAATGAGACTTGTAGCTTCAGGCAAAGGGATGCTGCGTGTTTTCAGTCTCTGGCATAGCACCGAATTAAGTATTAGCTCTGTAGTGGACCCCTGCTTATCAGCAACCTTGCTATTACTCTCCCGACCCTGATGTGCATAAGCAATATTTTCATCTTCTTCCCAAGAGATTTATCTGGCTGTTGAAGTAGAAAATGAATATTTTACAGTTCACTTGTCTGATCAATTACCTACAAGCTGCTGCAGTATTTTATAGCCAGTGGGAGAGCTGTGTAGGTGATGATAGAGAAACCTGGGGGGAATCTCTTAGCCAACTACACAAAAGGGAATAAAACGGTGAATGAGCCATTAGTAACAGTTCTTTGTGTTCATACCAGTCTAGCCAAAAATCACAGTGTAACCAATTAATGTACTTAAGTGATAATCAGCAGAATGTGAATTCTAGAGGTGAGGAAACTTGACTGCTTGATTAGAAGATAATGAAGTGAAAAATGGTTCAAAGCCAACCCTTCCCTAGGCAACTCCTAGTTCTGCCATTTTTGTCTTCAGTAATTGGATGGAAATCTTTTTGCAGTGACACTTTAGAAATTAAAATAATAAAAATAAGTAAAATGTACATACCTGAAAAATTGTGTGTTCACAGTCATATAGATGAGTATGTTATTATTGTTGACTACCAAGGAAACTTGTTTTTAATGGAATAGCTTGATTTGTATAATGTTTATAATTTAATATTATTTGTAGGATTATGATTGAATGTTTGATAATTATATTCTCAAGAGAATGACTATCAAAAGAATGACTCCTTTTATACTCTAAAAGAAATATTCTTAAAAACTCTCAAATGCATTAAACTTCATTCCTTAATATTTTGGGATTTACCTGTCTCCAATATGTATATATCATGTTACTGGAATGACATTTATTTTATACATAATTTGTCTCTAGCAGTACATAAAAATACAGCAGAGCTATCATGAGAAATTGTAAATGATACAATGTACAGCATCTTCCACCTGTTTCACAAAGTCTACCATTCTTTTCAAAATACAAGCCTAGCTTTGAGTGACAGACTGAAAATTATGCACTGTTCAGGAAGATGAAAAAAAAATTGAGATTTTAACAGAAAGAAATTTGGTAGGGTTTATTTAGTTATAGTGACAATATAAGGAAAAGAAGATTTCAGAGGAGGAAACACAAGCACTTTCTTAAGTATCCATTGGTTTGGAAGAATTTCATTTATATTTGAAGAAAGTATATTTTTAAATTTCATAGTAAAGTTATACTTTACCCACCCAAAGGGGAGAGGATGTGAACATATGTAATAGTGTCAACAATTAAAATGATGTTGGTAAAATTCCATCAGGCAATGCAGTTCAAACAGAAAAATAAATGTTTATATGTCAAAGATTAAGGTATAGGGAGACAGAATATATAGAGAGATAGGGAGTGTGTGTGTGTGTGTGTGTGTATACACTGTGTGTGTGTGTATATATATATACACACTCACACTCAAGGTTTGGCATTTTTCCCTCATCCTATCAGTTTCCATTTTGTTTTTTGTTTTTTTCTCTGCATAGCTATGGAATGAAAAACAAATCTATATGAAATAGAAGAAATTGGAAACTCATTTTGATATATCAAGAGTAATCTTGGATCAATATTTAAAATTTAGGATACTTTTTAAATACTCTGTAATTGTACTAATTTCTTGCATTATGTAGGGCTCATAATACATCTATTAGGATATAAAGATTCTTTTATAAAGAAATTTTAATGACTGATATTAACCTACTTCACAGATTAGCAACTGTTTGAAAATAATACAAATTAATAATACATGTATGAAAAATATGCATCAAAACTATAAAGCCTTTGACATAATGAACCTAACTCAAAAATATTTGAGCAACTATAAAAATTATGGGGATTTTTATTTCACTATATAATATCCAAACAACTTTATCAGTTAGCCGATGTCTCTTGTTCTTGTTTTTTATCTACCTACTCACTTCCTGCTTTTGGCAAAATCAAAAAGAAGGTCCATCAATCTGTACTTTACTGCTTTTGTAACTAGGTCATTTTACCGCATTAGGTTTTGCTGCCTTTTGAGGATTTTTTCCTGCATATTTTAAGTCCCCCTATTTCCTCCATTTTTTTGCCCTGTTTTTGTGTCGTCTCAATAATAAAATTGTGATGAGTTTATAGTAGAAGAGCTTATTACTTCTCCAATAGGAATTTACAAAGATCCCTCTAATTTTGACTTTCTTAAGGCTTTTCTAGCATTTAGTCAACAATAAAATATACCATGAATAATATTTGGTAGGTTGGTGTCTTCCTCATATTTCAAGTTATATGTTTTTAGATATCTATCCTTTCCTAAATTAAAATATATCTTTCTCAATAAAAGATATTTGAGAGGCAAATTTATAACATAGTGGTCAAGGGTTCAGCTCTAGAGATCCAATGCCTGGTGACAAACCATGGCTCTGGTTTTTATCAGCTGTGAGCCGGAGCAAGATAGTTCAAGTACATTTGTGATGCGGATGCATGCCCTCGGGATCCATGTGTTGTGGCAACAATGGAAAAATTCACAGGGACTACCAAGTCCTGTGGAGGAAAAGGGATGGCGCCACCACTCTCTCAAGGGGAGAGCACCCAGATCCTTGCCTTGACAGGGCTTTATTGCTTTTCTGGGCACATTACATTGAGGATGGTCCTCATTTACTATGCACAGGTTCGCTTTAGGTGATTACCTTTTACAGAAAACAAAGGAGAGGATGTTGCTAATTACATCAAAAAGGAAGGATATTTGCAAATGTAAAGGGAAAAGTGGTTGAACTGGTTACACTCATCCTTGGAAGGTTTAGCATAGATTTTAGGAAGTTACTTTAAAGATATGCAGTAAACTGTTTGCTGCCTCAATTCAGGGTGAGGGAATTTTAGCAAAAGAAAGTCTCAAAGCGGCCTGGGTACAATGCAGGCCTGATTCCCCACAGGGGAACCTATTTCTGGGCGTGGATCCTGTGTGCCACACCTCACTTTCCACTGGCCTTTCCAAGTGGGAGCTGGGCCCATGCCACGCAAAACTGTCTCCTATGCATTTGCAACTTCAAAGAAAGCTTTAAAGTATACAAACATCATTTAAAATAGTCCCTAATTAATGTTTCTTTGTGCAGATTGACTCTATGACTGACCACTGTAGTATGCAGGCAGCCCATCTTGACCTATTGATCCTGTGGCCAAAATGGCCTTTGCCTCCTCTGGCTCCCCCTCCCATTGATGGCCTCTTTGCAGGAGGTCCATAGACAGCCCACAGTAGGTCACCTAAGAAGTTTGCCTGTTAAATATGCAGACTTCTGGAACCCAGTCCAACATAAAGCAGAACTTTTGAAGATACAATTCAAAAATGTGTATTTTTAAACAAGAACCCAGCTGACTCATTTAGATGACACTGCCCACACCACCATACCGCTCTCATTCTTATTTACTCTTTTCCCCTCACCCCTGAATCTCCTTCACACTCCCAGTTTCCTCTTCCACCAAAACTTTCTCTAGAGCAATTTCCTTCTGTGTACATTATTTTAATGGTGAAATAAAAGTCTCCGTTCTCCCATAAAGAAATTTTAGACATAGGAAAATCTGGGGGCCTTCCCCAACGTGTCTAAACCATCTCACTACAGCCAATTGTCCCATTTGTTAAACAATTCCCACCCTCAGGTCCAATGGACAGGTGTTTCAAAAATCCTAAATAATGCCTGCTTATTTCAAATGTATACAGTTGAACTGGCTCTCCAAAATGGAACAGTCGAAGACTAGAGTATGTCTAGTCAACAGGATAAAACATAAGAATTGAAAAATAAGGCTCACAATTTTAGTTCTGCTTCTAACATAGCATAGTTCTGAATAAAATGTTTGAATAAATCCCCTGAAATATAAAATAAGAAAATCCTTAGTCCACAGAAGGCATGTTTTTATAGATTGCATAAAACAATGATTAAAGCAAATAGTTTCCAGAACCTTCACATAACAAATTCTTCTGAGTATTACATCTTTATTTTTACCTTGGTGAAACAATATGATTTTTTAACTTATATTTCTCTTTTTGCCTTGGATACTAAGATGGATAAAATTATATTTTATTTTCAATTATAAGAATATTTCTTAAATTGTTCATTTTGGGGCAAAACTATTGATCTGACTTTTACTTTCTTATTTTTTTCCACTCTAAGTGAAATGTATAATACTTTTACTATACTAACTCTCTGTAAATAGGGAAGGTAGAAATAATAAATAAATAAATGGTTAGACAATTAGAAGAGAATTTTTTTCTTCTTCAGCATGATTATGAAAAAATGAATGAACTATGTCTAAAACAATTTCAGAAAAGGGAACACTATATAAATTAATATTATGTTAGATATAAGGATTATAATATAAACTTTCCAATAGTTTTTGCTTATTGTCAATGAAAATTCATCCTCACAAAAAAAGGAGACTTTATGCCCTTTTACAGACGAGAACAACATCAATAAGAGGTAAGTATGCTATAATTACAAGGTTTATGACAAGTGATTTTTATATAATTTAACTCTTTATTATGGTTTTCTAATATTATCTTGGCCTAGTTGATAACAACATCATAGGGCAACATAAATTCAGGTTAAATTTAGGTCTTTTAATAAAGCTCATTGTAGAAGCTTTTTAGAAACTAGCCCAGTCAAAACAACTGGTAACATTGCCACCATATAGATAACAAATTGAAATAAGGAAATATTCTTTTTTAAATAAAAAATATGGTCACTCTTTATCCAAAAAAGCAAAAATACTTTTATTTCACATTTCTGTTACCCATTGTGAATAAGGGAAAGTAATATATTTTTTAAGTAAGCAAAGCACAGAAAGCCTGAAGGGAGGCAACAGAGCTTTCTCTAGGATGGTACCATTATTGTTTTCTCCTATTTTCTTTAGAAGTCAGATCTCACTTTTTGTGCTTTGATGCACTTGGCAGCAAAGGAAGCCTGCAAAGCTGGGTGGGATTTTAAGATTATGACTTCATTGTTCAAGGATTTTTTTCTTATTTTATAGTACAGTCCATTGTGCTATAAGGCAAATAGCATTTCTATGAAACATGGTCCCATTAGGTCTCTCCTGCACCTTTACAGCTTCCAGCAACTCAACTAAGTTTTAAAGGAAACACAGAGAAATTCTACAAATGAAAAGAAGATACCACACACATGCACAGACACACATACCAACCAAATGTTTGGAATGGGAGCACTGTTTTCTCTACAAGGCACGGCCACTGCTGTATCGCAAATCTTGAGATTGCCTGTTTTGAATAGAAAGACTTGATCCCAACCCGCAATGTGAAGTGTAACTCAAGTAGAGTAGTTATTAACTAAATTTTTTTCTTTCTTGTTAGTGTTCTATTTTCCTTATCCTTTGGCTTAAGAGAACAGGCTTTCATGGTGGGGGTGGGGGGTGATTTTTGTCTGTGCCAATTTGCTTTTCAAGGTTGCTGGCATCTCTGGCTCCGTGTCTTGGGTATTTAAGGTAAGAAGAAACCCATGGTGTCGTTCCTTTGGTTCTGAAGTCCTTAATCAGTTGGCTTTCCTCTCTCCACATACTGGAGTTTTTTCCCTATTTGTTTTATATATAATGCCCAGGGGTTTGGGTTAAACTTAGCAGGAAAAAGGAGGAAAACACATCTACTCCATCTTCCTTGAAGTGGAAGTTCAAGATTCCTGATTCTCTGTGTGATTTGAGATTATTGGCATGAGAATTTTTGCAAAATTACTCTCTGTCTTGTATCTCTGAAGATATTCTTTTGAGAGTCCTTCAACATTACAGATTCCTTCTTGGGGGCTTTTTCATTAAAAGGAGAACTTGTGCTGTTGGATCAAGTACAAGTTATATCCTCTCCCCTATTCTAAGGCTCGGAGTGCATTTTAGGGCTGGCCTCTCTATGGTATTACAAAAGTTAAATATACTGCTTGGCAGCAACAACACTCCTGTAAATCAGCTTTAAACTAAGACCTATATATTTATTAAAACTTTTACCCATCTATTTCTGATTGGAGACATCAGTGTCTTGTTTAACGCAATGAAGTCGTTAATGGTAGCAATTATATTGGCACTACTAATGAATATCCACCCATTCTGTGCTAGGTATTGTACTATGTGGAAACAAAAATAAGTCAGTTTTTTTTTATTATTTTATGCTCCAATGGAGAAGGCCAAAATGCAAACAAGTAACTATAATGCTACAATAACACAAAATATAACTGAACAATGTTAACAAAGATGAAGTGGGCTCAGTGAAGTGCTGGGCAAAGCTCCACACATACGTTGAGAATTCTATAGTAACTAGTGAACATATAGCTTATTATATCTTAATAATGCTGCATTATGTAGTATAAGTGGTTTTGAAGCTTATTATACTTTTAGAATATCTAAACTTCATATTTTTGATAAACATTCTGCTTATATTTATTTATAAAGGGTATTTGTTTCCAAGTAAGGTAAAATAATTATTTCTAAAAATAGAACTCTGTCACTCATTGAAAATGAGAAATTTAAAAATAAATTTTGATAGTGTCTAATGACTGACTTGATTACTTAGACTGAAGATAAAAGCATTCATTATACTCCCAATGAATGTTTCTTCAATCAATATCAACCGTACTGTCAATAGTGAATGAACTAAAAATGTTCATGTGAATTCACTCAAAGATAAGAAAATATGAGTTGCCTTTTATGTTTTACATATGTGCAGGTAAATACTACCCAAATTATAAGAGAATATTATATTGTAAACTTTTATACAATAGTATTGTGGTTTCTACAGAGTTACATATAATTGTGAAACAGAATAAAGAACATAAAGAATATAACTTCCACTTCCTTTTAGCTTACTGTGACTAGGTTAATATTACTAAAAGAAAAGTTCAATAGACAAGGGGATTTAAGCTCATCACATCTGAGAGAGACAGATACAAATCGGGAAAAAGATATTTAAGTCCCAGATGATTAACATTGCAACAAATACATGGGGTAGATCCACTGGGAAGAAAATACAATAGTGTTGTCAGATAGTTCAAAGCAGATATGATTCTGGAATGGTCACCCAACAAGACTGATACTTATCCAAAGTCTGAAATTATTTGGAATCTTCGTTAGGCCAGGACATATTTGGGATATTAGTTTATAATTTTTTTTACTTTAGGTTTTTATTTCTTTTTATTGTTTTCCCATAGTCAGTCCCATGCTATGGAAATAGGAGATAGTTTAAAAAGATAAAAAGTTTGTTTTGTCCACATCAGTTTTTATCTTAGGACCCTTCCTCCACGAGCACCCTCAGCTCCAGTTATATCAGCCTTCCTACAGTTCCTAAAACCAGCCATGTCCAGCCTATATCAACGCTACTGAACTCACTACTTTTTTCTTTATTTAATTCATGCTTCTGTTCAAGTATTCCATAAAAAAGAGCTTCTCTCTATCTACCTTCTTATATTGCTTTATAATCATAAAAATTTGCATTTTCAGAGAGTACAGTTTATATTTATTTGTTAAATTGCTTATTTTCTGTTTCCTCCACAGGAACATTAGTTCCACAAGGGCAGAGACTTTGTCATTGTTACTGCTAAATGACAGGCACTTAGTAGATATTCAAGTACTTGTTGACTGAATGGATGAATATTTTGGAAATCACAGCCCTTATAAAATTTAGAAGATTTGAGGTTTTTTTCCTAAGAAGCAGACAGAAAAGAGTAAAATGTTCTGTTCCTAGAGTAAAAAACAAACAACAGCAACAAAAAAAAATCCAAAGAAATAAACAAAAACAGAAATGAGTCCAGGAAGAAAGAAGAAATACAGAAGTGATGGGAGCAGAGAATAAATGGAGAGAAGGGCCCTGAGCCCTAAGACCTGTGGTGAGCTTCATTCAGCAAGGTAGGGATCGCTCAGAAGGAAGTAACTGTGGGGAGCATGCTTTGGTATAAGATTGTAGATTCCCAAGTGCAGATTCCTGTGGTCTAGCTTTCTATGCCTTAGCAGGCGTGGCGGTAGCAGAAGTACTCACAGGACTTGAAAAGGGAAGTGGAATAATTTCTGTAGTCACTAATGGGCTCAAAGACCAAGTGCCAGGGTCTGCAGTCCTAACCCCTGGTAATATATCAACTCCCTGTAACCTTGAGACACTTCTGGGGATAGGGAGAAACACGAGTAACTGGTTAAGCTACTTCCATTCTAGTAAATGGGGGATTGGACAACAAATTCTTAGCTTAAATATTTGTATTCCTTGTGCACTTGAATTTATGGGCTGATCTTCATAACAGCCACATTTACATTTCAACTGACTGAGAGTACATGCATTATTTGATTTCCATTTGCTTGTTCTATACTACCCATGCAGGTGAGTGTGAGGAGGATGCATTCATTTAAAACTTGAAGCTTAGACTACAAGATTTTTTTTTGCTAGTGTTTGGATCAGTTCTTAACAGATCATAGAGGATGCTGGCAAAAATGTAGCGGCATCTGTACTGACAGCGTGAAAGCTCTGAGGTAGGTCAGCAGCTGCCGAGACAGCACATACGGGTCTATCGCTCTGATGTGTTCAAGTCAGCAGCACATGTTGAAAAGAAATTATAGAAGCCAGCATCTTCCAAAAACAGTTTTTGGAAATGTCACAATATTGTCAAATGTATTCACAATCTTATCAAACAGTAAACATTTTAAGAAATGTTTCAAAGGGTCTAGAAACAAGGTAGAAGCTTGAATATGTTATATAAGACAAACTCATTATTTTTTGCTGATGAAAACATTCTGCTTAATATCTCAGACACACCGTTTCCCTTGAACATGTTTGTACAATTGTTTTGGAAGGGTTGGAAATGTTTGTAATTTCAATGTGATAACGGGCTGGTGTTGGCAGTGGGGCTTGTACTGTTAAAGGGCTCACGATGGCAGCTGCAGTGTTAATGAATGGATGCTGCATTCCGCTTGTCAAACAGAATAGATGCTGAGTACCTTGAGCATTTCAGTCCATAGCTGAGACACATGCCACTAACCTGAGATTTAATTTAAAAATCATCATTTAATTCATAATATTTTAAGATATATTAGAAAGTTACTTTTCACTAAACATGAAGTTCCAAACTGGCCAAGGAGCCTACTGTTCCACTCATTCTAAATCTTTCATCTATCAGGGGATAGAAGCAGTTATTAAAGGTTGCTACTCACTGAACTGTTAAAAAACAAACAAACAAACAAAAACGTCTAGGCTACCTAGGATTCTACTACGTGTTAAATGAAGCACATCCTGTGAGTGGAAAGCTAGTTGTTTGTGTTGAAGCTACTTACCTATATATATTTAGATTTTTACTGTTCAATTAAGCAAAACAAAATTGAATTTGTTTGGTTTGGGATATTTAACTTGATTAACATCCTGAACGGTGATGGCGTCCACACGTCACTGTAGGCCTCTTTTTTTTTTTTTTTTTTCTGGTGTAAAATGCAGGGGTTAACTTCTAACGTTGTCTCCAGGCCTAATACTACATGGTGGACTTAACCAACTCATGGAGTACTCAGATAAAATCAGGTTATCCATATGTCCCACAAATGAGATCATCTTTCCTTTAGCCTCTTTTCAGCGACGTATCATGGTAGATATGACATACGAAAGGAGCTAGAATAAAATATGAGATCTAGCTAATAATGTAAAGGTTAAACTTAAAATGGTTTTCTATTGATACTAGTTATTTTCAAAGAAATGAAATGAAGACTTTTTATATCTTTAATTTTAAAGTTTCTCTGAAATCTTGCCTTGGACCATTTTCATCTATTTCATGCACTGACTTCTTTTAAAAGTGTGGAATCACTCAGTTCCAGGAACACACCTGAGGCAAAAAGAATCTATAAAGCTCCCGAACTTATTCATTTTGCTCTAGCAACCCTTTGAAGAGCTTCAAACTCTTAATATTTGCCTGTGATCTGGAGGATGATGGCATTGGCATAGTTACAGTATAGACTTCATACTGTGCGTATTACCTGTTGAATGTACTCACGCTCAGCGGCGATGTTTGCTTTTACAGTCATTATCTTGTTGACTATGGAAATGAGAGAGAAATATGCCTTGGTGATAGGCATACTATTGTCTTCCTTACTGGAGATCGAAGACGCAGCATGAAAATAAAACTGGACCTAGTTATAATCTCTTTAATGCCTTCTAAAAATGTATTTGCATTATAATTTCTGAATTCATGTCTCTCCTTAGATGATCTTTAGAAATGTAAAAATATCAAAATGAATATTTTTGCCATATGTTTTAATTTAGTTGTTCATTCTATTTATCTGTCCACTTCTGAGATTATATTGAACTATTTTTAAAACTATATATTTATGATCTCATTTCAGAAATCTTCATTTATATTCTGTGTCAGATTGTACACTCCGTGTTAAGTACATAAACTCTGATAAATCTTCTTAAGTGAAGAGGACCCGGTATCTACCAATCAATAAGTAGCTGTTTAATGTGAATTTAGGGTAGAAAGTTTCCCCTCCATGATGAATTTTCTATTGTCCTTATTTAAAAGAATATTTGCCTGCCCCTAAATAAATTTAGTCTATTTTGCTTGTTACAGATAAATTTTTGAGTTCTTTCTAAAGAAGCAGGACTATATAGAGAGAAAGCATAGGCAAGAAGTAAAAGAACCTATTTTTACTGCAAGTAAGCTTCCTAAGTTTCAGTTTCCTCATAAACAATATTCATATATCTTTCTTGCTTACTTTATAGAACTATTTTGAGATTCAAATGAGATAATTTAAAAGCACTATAAAAGTCTTTTTATAAAGCACTATACTAGTGAAAATATATCACCATTTGTGAGGAAGCCTTTTATTATATAAACGTTGCATGCTTATTAGTTTTATTATTACATGATTATGCTAATATTGATGATTATTGTAAGTTTCTTACAGCCACTATAACAAACTATCATAACCTTGGTGGCTTAGTACAACATAAATTTATATTCTCATAGTTCTGGAGGCTGAAATTAGCTTTATTGAGCTAATGCCAAGGTGTCCCCAAGGCTGGTTTCTTCTGGAGGTTCTAGACAGATTTCCTTGCCTTTTCTAGCTTCTTAAGGTCAAGGAGGTCCTTGGCCCATGACCCTTTCCTTGCCTCACTCCAACTTCCTGCTTCCATCATGTTGCCTTTTCTTCTCCACTATAGTTACATCTTCTGTGTTACTCTTCTAAGGACACTTCTGATTATGTTTAAAGCCCCCTTTAGTAATCTAGGAGAATATCCTCATCTCAAGATCCATAACTTAATCATTTCTAAAAAGTCCCTATAAAGTAATATTTTAGGGAATAGAACATGAATATATTTAGGGCTATTATTCAACCTACCACAATTATTAAAAGATTATCATGGCAGCCAAGTATCTGCAATGATAGGAAATCAGACGAATGTAACTAGATAACTGTTCATGGAAACATTCTCCCACAGTGCATTGCCCGAGATTGGTGACAGACTTCCAACCTGAGCCTGAAAAATCCCTAGAACATATTTTATATAAAAATTCACTGGCCTATTAATGAATAGACACTAAAAGTGTCACTACTACAAGGTGGGCAGCCCTCAAACATTTTACCATGAAAATGGCTCTCAGCTTAGAAAGGCTAGGAGTGGCTGAGCCCCACAGGGAAGGCTAGAGCCACAGAAGTGCAGCCGTCAAAGGAACCAGGCTCCCTCAGCCCTGCTTTCCAGCAGGAAGAGTATTATCGTCTGCTTTAAGTATTGGACTTTCAAATACCTTGTTAGTTTAATAAAGGGTTCTGGAGATAAAAATAGGAATGATATTAATTGTTTGGAAAAGTCTGTTCCAAAACACTATCATTCTGTCAAGCAATACCATGACAAGGTGTAAGGGGGGAACTTCTTTCCGTATATAAACCATTAATGGTTACAGCACTTTCTAAAAGGAACGGTTAGTTTCTCCAACGCATAATCATTCTAATACTTCTTTTTTCTAAAAGCACTAACTAGTCATAGAAATTTTAGGTATTGTTTTTTTTTCAACTTTACTGTTCCTCAGTAAATGATCAATTATGATAATGATTCTTATTAGAATTGAAGGATAAATAGAAGTGTTGAGCAAATTACAGTTCTTTGCAACTGTGGAATTCCTAAATGAGTCTCATACGTTTAGGTCTATGCTGGAACAGCATATTAATTTTAGTCTAAGTGGCTTAAAAATAAATTAGCATCCTTTCTCATCCCACCCACTATTCTCTTGCAAATCTTAACCACAGTGCAAATTTAACACTTTCAGTGAGTTATAGGTAAAATAATGATTATTGGTGGTTTTTCAATTTGTATAGAGATTATGTCTTTAAATTTGAACTCGGAAGTTCATGAAATCCTAACATGTGAATTAGAAAAACTGGATTGGGTTAATAAAATTTGAATTCTTGCCTTTTACATTTATCTAAATTGGCTACATTGCTGTGTAATTGTCACCTAGAGAAAAACAATTGATAGATGTTCACAGAATAAGATATCAAGTTTTTGCAATTTGTGTTTTGAAAAAAACACATACTTCAGATGATGCTTGGCTAATAGGTAAAAAGCCAAGAAATATTTGAACATAATATCAAATATCCACCTTTTTTATATTTCTGATTCTTTGTCTGCTCTCTGCACAGTAACCTCACATTTAAACTTCCACCTGCTCCTTGCTGGTGAGACTTCTGCACATGATCTCAGCCTGAGCCCGTTCCCAACCAACTTCCAGATTTCCCTGCGCTTATCAATCATAACTCACTCCTCTCAGGCCTCACACTATTGGTTATCAGTCATTTCTAACTTTTCCCTGCTCTTTATTCCAATGTACTAATACACATCAAATATCCATCTTTCTTTTAAAATATTCTTTCATTTTTATTTTATTTCTACTTAGTTATGCCATTACCCTGGACTGAAGCCTGGTGAATATTTACTGTGACTTCTTCAAAGGCCACTTAATTTAAGCACCCAGGTTTAACTCTAAGTATTCCATTTGAATATTATGTAAATTAGTTTTAAATGTTAATTTTATCCTTTTACTCTTAAAAATGGTTTTTGGTTGTTCCTCAAGTCCTTTATTGTTTAATTTGTTTGTTTGTTTGTTTGTTTGTTTGTTTGCTTTTGAGTCCTTTTATTTTTGAGTTTTAATTTACCAATCCATCATTATCCCTCACCCACAGGACATTTTAATTTTCTACTGCCCCTGATTTGATCCTCCATTCATGTTCCTTTATTCTGTTTTCATTCTTCTATTAAAATTCCACAAGCATTTGGATTATTCTCTACACTTTCCTTTTACGTTTGCCATATTTCACACAAGCATAAAACACCACCTGGCTGTCAAGACTGAAGCAGGAAGGTCAGTTAGGAAGCTATGAGAGTGCTCTACACAAGAGGTGCTTGATTCCTTGATATTCCCCAGCTTTCATAGACAGTAGGCAATTTATTATTAGATACTATTATTATGGCTATAGTGCTGATGATACTCATCCATTTTAAGAATTACATTTTTGCTTGTGTTTTAAAACTGTATGTGTATTTCTAATTTTTATTACTAAAAATAGCTTAAATGAAGCCAACAGATTAAGGCAAAAACTTGTTTTCACAACATTTCTAAGTCATTTAACAAGATCAAGACCACTTTAAATTGTTAACATTTTTCATAAGGCAAACAAATTTATAAGATTTATTAGTCTAGTAAAAATATATGTAGCAAAATTCTTGTGATTCTTAAAAATTAAATGCTTAAAAATTAGTGTGGAGGCATCTACCCTCTTCAAAATTTCAGAACCATCAATAAAAGTATAAATGTGAGACCACTGGGGTGTAGGAGGTGAGTTCTGAGCTGCAAATTGTTGGACTAGAGAGACTGTAGGTTTTAATATTCTGTATATTCCTTCAACAATTTCATAAAGGAGGCAGGTTGACTTCTTTGTGAGGACACCTAATACAAACATAGGCACTACAGTTACCAAATGAGCATTTTTGTCTCCTCTATAACCAATGCCCAATCATTAAAGTCAGTAAAATGGAGATTGTTTTGAAGAATGCAAGTAGTTATGCTTAGAATTTACAAATTACTTTAAAACTGCACTTACTCTTTCTCCAAATTAACTCCTCTGATGGATTTTTTCCCTGATAGTCTTTTCCTGCTTTCTCAAGCTATAATTAGACATTGAAGATGGTCTCAGTGCATGCTGGGAAGACATTAGGAACTCCAGCTCTCTCTCCTTGTTAAGAAAAGGCTCTCTCAGAGTGATGTAATCTCAGTGACCTAACGACCAGAAAGTGACTGTGGTACATCATGACCACTAGTCCCCTTTGCTAGAGCGTGACAGTAGCAGAGATGCCAAATGATTCATACTCTGTCTTTTTAAAGGTACCAGTAATGCAGACACACAGCCAGGAAATCCAGGACAAAACCATGCCTAATAGTGCGTATTTTGGTAAACAGAAAAAAATAACCCTTCTTTCTTAAGTATTTTGTGTGTGAAAGCAGTTATAAAACAAATAAACTATTAAAACTGATAAAATCAAAACCAGTTATTCAAAATGTGTTTGTAGTTACTTTGTACCTCATTTCTAGACTCAGGCTAAAGTAATATTTAAATGCTATATATTTGATATTCATACTTTTGAGAGGAAACGCTGCCTTGGGTTAAAATAGCTTCAAAGATGTAGATATTCTCATGGGAATTAATTGGCAGGAAAATTGCAGAAATGATTTACGTTTACCTGTGTATAAAGTCTCCTGGGTTTCACAGTAAACATTATCCAATGCTTAGTTATAACTTTGGGTACTTTCTCTTTAATCACAGCTAAAACACAGAAGTTCTGACAACAACAAATGTGGAACGTATCCCACTTCCTTTGTGTATTTGCGATGAGGAAAGCAATACAAAGTTACGCAAATAAAGCTGATAAGTCACAATATATGAAAAGAAATCGGTGTGCTCAGAAGTAGAACTACTTACTTCATCAGTCCAAACTCATAAAATCAGATTTTCTGTATCCTAATCTTAGAAACAGACTTCAGTAGAGCTGAATGTTTAAGTTTTTGCTCTCAAACAGCACAACTTAGTCTCTAATTGCTGAGTTTCCCACATTTGCTAATTATTGTTGGGTCTCTGTCTAGACCAGACATCATGGGAGCTGATTTACATATGTATCTTCTACTAGAAGTCAAACTTTTTACTTGATTTGTGTACCCTCACCCTGGTATATGTTGGAGTACTTTGCAATAAATTATTACTAAATAAAAATAAACTGATAATAAATGAAAGTTGTAGTCTGCCCAAATGTACTTTCTAAAATTTTCAAACTGATACTAATCTTTTTCTTTTAACAAGCCATTAATGTATAATGCCTAGTATTTTATGTGTTAAAGAATGTAAACTGAACAAAAAACCTGGATGTGTGCTCCAGCACATGCGTGGCTAATGGAACAAGAAGAAAACTTTAATAACAACAGCATAAAACTTGTAAGAGTTAAGCCACACATACACAGCAACTAACTAGAATTAAATAGATACATAAAGCAAATCATTGTGCTTTATGAATTTAAAAATGAGCACAAGAACAAACATATAATTGGAGCTTTAGAAGATAAAATGGAAGTAATATTTCACAACAAAGTAAAAATAAAACTGATTATAACTCAAGAATAGAAAGAATTTGGGAGCAAATTCAGGACACAAAATATTCAATTAAATAACTATCAAAAAAAGAAAAATAAACTTATGAAGGAAAATAATATTTGAAGAAATAATCAGTTGAACAAAGTGTTTTCATTTAAATTGAAAAGGATCACTGAGCACCAGACAGGATTCATTCCTTCAGTTGTGCAGTCTTTCAATGATTGCGTATTCAGTAAATACCATATGTCCAACACGGTTGTAAGTAGTAGGGATGTAGTAGGGGGTTACATGGTTAGCAGGGGAAGACAGGTGATAAATAAACTAATAATTGCTCTATTTTATGGAAAGACAGTGCAAGGTAAGGGTTCAGACAGTGCTAGAGGGGTGTTGTTTTTCTTCTCTAACTTTCTTTCTACTTGACCTGACTTCAACATAGAGTGATGTACAAAAGTCTCTTTTAAGCAGAACAAAAAAGCTTTACAGAAACAAAAAAAGATCCAAATTCTGTACTGAAAGGTCCTGCTATGTTTCCGGAAAAATTGGCTTGCAATGATCTTTGTCTGACTTTTTATTTCTTTGTTCTTATCTATAAAATCTTTACCTTCTGTACTTTCTGTTTTATACAGGTGGTAGCATGCTTCCTAGGATAGGTCAATAGGGATGGATATATGTATATATAATATATATAATATATATAATATATGATAGATATGTAGACACATAACTGCTATACACACAACTGGTTTATCTTTACTGTAAATGTTTACTTTTAGCATTTAAAGTCCTCATCTTTAGGTTTAATAATTTTTGAACTAAATTTTACTTGACTGATTCCAAAATCAAAATCTGTATCTATGATTCCTTGTTACTTCAATTTTGAGGGACTACTTTATATTCTTTTATTTTTAGAATTTCTGAATCATTTGCTTTAGCAGTGTCTCTTGTATATAGCATATCACTGTGTTTTACTTTAGAGCTAAATTGAAAATTATTTTATTTTATTTTATGAGGTGAACTAAGCCCATTCACATTTATTGATATGACCATGGTGTATGGTCCCAACTCTGTTATATTATTTTATATTAAATTATTATGTGTATTATGTGATATTTGATTTCAGTACTTGAATGATTTCCTTTGTGTTCCAAGAGCTAAAATTTCCTTTGATATGTGGAAGATTTGTATTTTTGTTCTAGTGGTCACCTCGTACTTATAACTCTTAAAAATGCCATTAATTTCCTGTCCCCTTTTACTACTTGTTTCATCGGTGTTTAATGGTATAGGTAACTCTCATCTAATGTCTATTTTATATCCCTCTTCCCACATCCTTTTTCCCCCCTCACTTCATTTGCATTATATTTACTTTTTAAAGTTACATTTATTGGGATGACAATGGTTAACAAAATTACCCAGGTTTCAGGTGCACGATTTAACCACACATCATCTGTCTGCTGTACTGTGTGTTCACCACCCCAGTCAATGTCCACCCACACCATTTATCCCCTATAGTCTCCTTCACCTCCCTCCATCCCCACCCCCACCTGCAATTACCACACTGTTGTCTGTGCCCATGAGGTCTTTCTCTTTAGACATTTCCAATAAGCACCCAACTACTCAGGAGCACACTTTGAGTAGAAAAAGCTTAAAATGCTTGGTTGAGGCTTCCAAGGGAATATAGAACTGTGTCATTTTTAAGACAGCAGATTCTTGCTTCTCTATTATTCACAAATTGTTCTATTTCTGTACCTTTCTGTATATAAAGCAACTTTCTGTTTCTATGTGAAACTAGAGGTTATTGTTTGTAGAGACACTTTAAACAAATATAGTACATATAACATACAGAGTTCAATTAAAATGAAGACAGTTTGAAGAACTATAACCAAAGTTGTTCATAGAATAACAATATTGAACTGAACTTGAGCCTTGCGTTATATTCAATTATAAGACAAAATGGACATATTTTATTCTTCCCCACAACAATTATGTTGTTTCTCTCACTTAATGTTCTGCTTTTAGTCATAGATCTACCAGGATTGTCACCAACAGTCCCTTTGGCAGAGTTTTCCTGGTCACGTCACATGTTGATATTTATTCTCTAATAAATTACTAAATAAGTGTTCATGGTGAAAACTTTTCTGAGTTTTCATAGGACTAAAATAATTTTTCTATAGCCTTGATATTCAAAGGATAGCTTAGCTAGATACAGACTTTTTGGATTCACAATTTTTTCTTGAGTTTTCCTTGCTTTGCATGCTGCTTTTGCTAAAATTATACCAGTTTGATTTTTCTTATCCTTGTGTGTTATTTGACTTCATCTGTCTGAAAACTTATAGGATTTTTTTTATCTTTAAGCTCTAATAGTTTTACTAGGATAGGTCTCAGAATTGAGCATTTCAGTACTTCCATACTGCATGTATATTAATAAGGTGAACAGAACTTTTTATGCAGAAATACTCTTGTAGACACAGCTTGTGTTAGCAAAAGATTGGAAACAATATAAATGTCAACCAATACTTGACTGATCAAATAAATTATTATACATCCACAGAGTGGAATATTCTGTACTTCTGTTAAAAAGTGACAGTCTTTCATGTTCTGCGGCAAAACTGTGCACACCAGTTATTCTCCTCTCCCTGTTCCCATCTGACTTCTATTTCCATAGCTCACTGAAACGGCTCTTGTCAAAGTCACCAAAGGTTTGTACATTGCCAAAAATCAATGACCACTTTCTGTGTTTATCTTACCCACCTATAAATGGTTAAAACTCTCAGGCAGACACTGCTGCTTTTTGAAACCGCCTTTCCCCTTGAGATTGTGTGATGCGTGTTGGCCGTTCTTTTCTCCTACACCTTAATCATATCTTTTTCCTCTCTCTCCACTTAATTTCTAAAGGTAGCAGTACCTCAGGACTCAGGCCTGGGTCCCCTAATTTTCCCTATAGGCTCTCTTCCCCAGAGATCACAGTCATCTAACAGGATTTAAATCACAATTAGAACATGGCACTCTCAAGGCCAGAGTTCTTCTTCAGTATTTCTTTTACTCTTATAAAATCTAAATGACTTCCACCACCTTCGATAAGATGCAAATGCTTTGTGGTCTTTATCCTCGCCTCCTCTACTCCACTGCCCCATCCACAATGTCCAGCAACACCGCCTTGTGACATGTTCTGGGATACACCGTACTCCTTCTCACAGCAGGGGTTTCACGTGTTGTTATCTGTTTCTGGCGTGCTCTTTCCATGGCTTCCCGGTGGCACTTTTTATACTTCAGAACTGAGCTTAAATTCCATCTCATGAGAAAACGCTCCCCTACCAGACTACCTAAAGCATTGCTTTAGCCTCCAGTGCGGAATATGGATACATCAGGGGAAGGACAAAATAGACAATCCATTGGGATATAGGAAGAAAATATTAGCTTGTCCATTTGTATTTATTTTTATGTCTTTAAAAATATGTACCATGTATCTGTATATTATTTATAAGATAAAATAATTGTATATACACATATATGTACTATATATTTAAACATATATTTATATAAGGAGTACAGAAAATAGTATGTATACTTGATAATATGTTTAAGAACAAATAGTCTTGCATTACTCTGTTTATATATTTTGTGACTTGACTAAGAGCTAGAATTATTTTCAATATATTTATCTATTTTTGTTTTCTCACTAGAAAACTCCATAGAATAGGCATCATAATTGTCATATTCACTACTGTACCCTAGGATTACTTGAGTGATTAAAAGCAAAAATAAGCTATGAAAAAATGCATTAATTTAATTTATTTGGTATTATTTAGTATGTATAATATAAAATATAATAAAAATTATGTAATTGTAAATATAAAATAATTTTTACATTAGCAAGAAAAACAAAAGTTATTGAGTTTAAACACAAAATTTAAAATGTTTATGAAATTAAAATACAAATGTTTATTTATAAACCTAACCGAATCCCTGAGTAGATGGAGAGTGATACTGTTTTCCTACTTGATACAACTTACAAATTATACAGTGTCTTTCTGAGTATGTAAATTCTGGGCAATTGTCATTAGACTTCTAATTTTTCTCCTAAACTAGACAAAATGATTCTACATTTTATTAAATTAATATTTAAACACTGCTAAGGAAGTCTTGGAAAATAAAAAATAAGTAATGAAAAGTGACTTCATAAAAAATGGTTAAAAGCTACCACAACCAATATGATTGATACTGGGTAAATGACTAGAGAGGAGACAGTTCACATCAGGTTCATACAGCATTCCTGAAGGTCCCCACATATCTCTTTGATTAATCTCAAATAAAAAGGAATCAGTTAACAGTACTTGATGGAGTGGAAATTGACCACTACAAATACTAGTGCATGCTAAATATTAGCATACAGTTCTCCATCATTGTGATTTAAAAAAAATAATGGTTTGGTTTTCAAAGGACCTTAATTTGACACATATCAAAAAAGCAAATATTAATATTATTTCTAAAACTTTTTGAACAATCAGATTTTAACTGTTAAAGATTCAGGAGACAAAAGGATATTTTCAAAATTTCTGGATAGGGGTAGGTACATATCTCCACAGCATAATCATGCCTATATTTTCAAATTTAAAAATGGAAATAAAACACTGCTTTAAATAAAAACAGAAAAGAAAAGTTAACAAAATACTCTTTGCTGGTGGGAATATATTAAAAATGATCCATTTCTTGCCAAGGAAATAATGTGAAAGCTTGTACACCCAATACGGAGATAAGGATGAATATGAAGACACCACATGCACACACACCTCTTACAAGATGTACAGTGGACCCCTGAACACCAGTGGTTTGAATTGTGCACATCCACCTGCATGTGAGATGTTTGTAATACATACTGAAAGACTATCTTCTCTCCTTTATTCTCTTCTTTTATCGTTTCTCTAGCTTACTTCATTGTAAGAATGCAGTATATAATACATACAAGACACAAAATATGTGTTACAGCTATTTATGTTATCAGTAAGACTTCTGGCCAATAGCAGGCTATTAGTACTGAAGTTTTTGAGCAGCCAAAAGTTATCAGTGGATTTTTGACATCGTTCAAGAGCCAACAATATATATTTCACAAGGGTACTTGGGATAAACTTCTTTGACAAATAAATAATTTACTCATACTTGGAAAGAAATACTGAATGTTTTTCAAAACATATCTTACTCATTTTTCCAAATGTTAGCCTGTGACATACATTAAATCAGACTGTATTGAAGATTTTAAGGCACAAATACAGGAGAGGTGTTACACACACAGCCCACAGAGAAAATTTAAAAAATCTGTTAGATGCTCCCCTTCTCCAAAGTGCCTCCCGCCATCTTTATGTGTGTGTGTCCTAAATACGTCTAAACATCTAAAGTACCTAAATATGTAGAGTATATATTTAAACTGCTATGTCTCCCTAACCCTGAAGAATAAATTCTGATTCATTCTCTTATGTATTAGCTAGTCTCAATGGCTTGTCTTAATCTCTCACTGATTTCGTCCCCCCACCCCGTTAACTTCCAGCTTTATGCAGAGTAATTTACTCAGTTTTAACCTCTAATCCCAAACTTGCACATTCAAATCATCAAAGTGATCAGAGTAAAAAGCCTTCAGACTGTTAGGACCAATTCTCCTGAGAGTATGAAGAGGCTGTTATAAAGAATGGGCTTGTTCTCCCCTCTACTCTTTCTTTCTCTTCCTCAGGCCCCTTCCCTGGCCATGCAGTCACATTGCACTCTTTGCTTACAAGAGTCTCATATTTGGATTAATGTTCTGCTATTTTCTTCTTGAAATTCATAATAACATTTGTACAAAGGATCTTACATTTTTTATGTGGCACTGGTCTCTGCAAATGGTGTAGCTTGTTCTGCTTTCCCTGTTGTCTCTCTTTCTGTCTCTCTCTCTCTCTCTCTCTCTCTCTCTCTCTCTCTCACCTCCTCCCAACACAAAGAGGGTTTAACAGACTGAAAGCTCATAGGTGCAAGCCTGTAAAACTGAAACAATAGTGTTACACCAAGAGAAATGTGCACGTTATACAGAAAAGCTTCTTTATGGGGAGGTAGTGGAAGTTATGTTCATATTTAAACGTTATTTCAGATCCAAGTAAAGCTTAGTATTTGAAATGTGAGGTTTTATTTTTAACATTGAATTATATCCTGTACTATGATATATAATTACAGCATCAATGTCTATATACACCTTTCGTTGCAAACATATGCTAATTACTTTTCCTGTCTCTAAAGGTTTTAAAAAGAACAACAGAATTAGAAATGTTTAGCAAAACTGACCCAGGTAGATCTGGCCAGATCACAGGGCAGAGGGCAGGGGCCCCAAAGCAGGGTAGGAGAGGCTGCAGCCCCCAGACAAACAAGCTAGGATGACAGCATCACATTGCCGGTGTAACCACCCTAACAGGCCTGATGACAGATTTCTTTGCCCCAAGCAGAGACGCAGCAGGAGGAAGCCTTGCAGTAAGTCTGCACAAGGCTGCAGTGTGATGGAGGAAGGGAAAAGTCCTCCAACCCCCTATGGTTCCTGACTGAAGGGGAAACAAATGGTCACAGCAGCATGTGTACCGTAAAGGTTAACATGGCTCCTGGGGGAGGTGCTGGCATGCCAATCTAGCCTGGGAAAGGAACGGGATTGGCCTGGAAAGCTGAACCCCTCCAGAATGCATGGACGCTTGACCTGGGAGATTTAAATGAAGGGAAACCAGAGACTGACCCTTCTCTTCTTCTAGGATCTGCACATGGGGGTGTAGGCTGGAGCATTCTCAGCACCAGTGGGCCCTGAAAACTGTGTGGCCAGAGGAAGGATGTGCAGGGCCCATGGACAGAGACCCAACACAGCTGGCCCTGCCCCCCAGCACAGGAAGCTGCTGTGTGGCAATGGCAGCACAGGCCTGGCACACAGACTCCAGGGAGCCTAAAGCCATAGAGCTGTTCGCCAAGCAGCCTTGGGCTCCAGAAGGAAAGATAAGGATGGAGTGATATTTCAGGGCTTGGTTTTGGGTTTCAGTCTTTTGGGGAACAAATTTTTTTTTCTTGTGTTTTGCAGAAGAGAGACACTGGAGCCAGGGAGTTCCCTATCTCCCCAAATTGTGCAGCATTTTTCCTGCCCCACCAACCTTTGTCTTATGCCTGTGTTCCATGGTTGGCAGCCAAATCCCACTTCTGTTCAGTAAGAACACCAGAAATCTTAATACATTAATGTTAAACATACAAAAAAGCCATACTGTATGAATTCTTAGGATTTTGAGAAAAAATCCTATAGGAATTTTTTAATAAATCTGCAGAGAGTTTAAGGTGCTTTACTAAATGAGTTAGTATTGATCTCACATATGGAGTTCAGAAATTATTTCTTCTTCCTCCATCACTTACAGTTTCATATCATCAAGACTCCTAGGAACTAACTCTGTGTGGATTCGAAAGGAATGCTATAAAGTATGCAAATTTCAGAGAGTCTGAGTCATCTTTTATTGTGCTCAATTTCCAGCCAGTCTTTTTATTTGCATGGTGTTGCTAAATGCTTTTCCATCTAATTGCATAGGAACTGATTTGTTTAGCAACCTCTGTTGAGAGTCGGGCTTTGTTCTTTCCACTGTGGATGCCACTCTGGCATTGTTTTCTTGCTCCCATTGTTTCACAGAGCACATTTCATCACCAGCATTTGTGATTCAATTATCTTCCCCTCACCTCTCCCGAATGTAAGGGATATCACCCTTTGGCTGTAATACATGCTTTTAACAGCTGCTTTGGAACATTCATTGCAAAAGACAGTAACAGAACCCAAACATCTATGTAACTAAACCTTAAATATAAAATAGTCATACTTAATTAAATGACAACAGTAATCAAAACGGAAATGGAGAACATATGCATTTCTGAAGCGCCAGGATAACTGCAGTTGACATCACATTGCATGAATTCATATCATGATTTATTCAAAATAATTGTGAAAAAATGTCTACCTCCTTTGACAATTCACTCAATGTTTTATGCTTATATGCATTTAGATTGTGGATTATCTCATCCCAAGAAATGTAAAGCATGAGACTTAAGTACAGTGACAATTATGTCACTATATTAGGAATGATACACAATGCAGGATAAAGTTAAAATCATTTAATTGTATTTCCTGAAGGCCTTTATTCCTTTTAGAAACCTTTATGTACTAAGGAGCTCACAGCATGAAAACAGAAAAGAAAAAGTAAGTCTGGAAAAAAAAACAACTTGACTTATCCAAACCATACCTTAAATCAGGGGTGTCAAACTCATTTTCACCAGGGGCCACATCAGCCTTGTGGTTGCCTTCAAAGGGCCGAATGTAATTTTAGGACTGTATAAATGTAATTACTCCTTAACTGTTAAGGAGTTGAAATTATGTTTGGTCCTTTGAAGGCAAGCAGGAGGCTGATGTGGCACCTGGTGAAAATGAGTTTGACACCTCTGCCTTAAATGTATTTATTTCTGAATAAGATAAATGAATGAGCAAGGAGAAAATAAGATCTTTGTTCCACTTTTTAATGTTAGGCTACATAAATGCCATTTGAAATTCTCATCTTGAGAAAATTTTTATTGTAATAATTATTTTTAAAAAAGAAAATTTGGGGAAAGGGTACAAGTGAAATAGGCAAAAAAAAAAAAAAAATCTAATAGAGTAGAACAAATCAACTCTTTAACATATGGTATGTTACCTGGCTTCTTGCCATAAATTGGGCAGCCCACTTTTCACTTAGGGATTTTGTTGGTAAAAAGCATGAGGCATAAATTCTGAAAACAAGGTAGGATGGGAAACAGTTACTGAAGCTCAGGGCTATTGAAACAGTAAAGACGTAAGGGATTGGAATCTCCAGAAGAGAACTTCAGAGGAGTGGGCATGGCATCCTGCAAAAATTTCTCCTTGAAGCATTAGCTCAGTGGTAAAATTTGAAGGATAAAATTCTAAGAAACCAAACAGGCAGCAGTTGCTAAGATATTAAACATTTAAGCAGATATTGTGGCTGTCTTGCAGTGCTGGGAGATGAAAATGGGAGTTTAGGACCACAGAAGAGGACCTTAGAAAAACATCAGGCTGTCAGCTGACCCCTGAAGGAGCATCATCTATGCAGTAGAATCAACCTCAACTGAAACAGGGTGATCTACTCATGCTTCACTGGTTGGCAAGAAGAAAGATCATATCATCCAGAGCCCCAACCTTTTTCATTTACGACCTCTGCCATTCAGTCCAAACTTAGAAGTCATGCTAGGAAATAGGCATAGGTGACTGAGAAACCCAGAAGTAACAAAGCAAAACAACAGAGATGGAGATATTTGAGCTACCAGGAATAGATTTTTAAATATATTCCAAAATAAATATAAATATGAAATATTTTTACCAGAGAACTGGAATTGAGTTTAAAATAAAGTAGAAATCAGAGACCTTACCAAACACTGATACTAAGACATAAATGAATTTAACAGCAGATTAATCACAGTGGGGGAAAGAAAATGTACACCTATAGTATACATGGATATATACATACAAAGTATATAGTTGACGCAAGCACAAAAGAAAAAAGAAGTGGGCAAGAGGAGATATGTGGAACATGATGAGAAAGTATAGCATATCTGTATATGATTCCAAAAACAGGAGAAGAGATAGAAAAACAGAAGTATGAGAAAAAATACTGGCTGATACTTTCCCAGAACTGATGAAAAACATCAAGCCATTTGAGATATTCAGGAAGCTCTATGAATCACAGCCTGGCTAAATACGAAATACTAATACCAAGACACATCGTATAAAGCTGCTAAAAATAACACAAAAAAGAAAATCTTAAAACCTGCAAATAAAAATGACACTCATTTTAAAAGAGTAAAAAGAATATTGAAAGATGACTTTTGAAACAAAACAATGGAAGACAGAGGCCATTTAGGGGGCTGAGAGAAACTAACTGAATCTGTGCTTAGGAAAGATAGTGTATTCTTCAAATATTAAGACTAAATAAAAGTCTTTTGGACGAACAAAAACTCTGACAAGTAGAGTCCATAGCACTTTTCCTAAATAAAATAGCAAAAAGAATTCTTCAGACAGAAAGAAAATAATTCCTGGTTAAAGTACAATGATACAGAAAGAATAAAAAGCACTGGGAGGGAAACTAACATGCTATGCCAAAAACAAATACTGAATGCTAAAACAACAACAATAATATGTGAAGTTCAAAATATATGTAGAATTAATATTCATGTATTAATAGGATAAAGATTGGAGGGGAAGTTTTGAAGTACTTCTATTGCTCAGAATGTCTGAAAGTAATAAAGGTAGATTCTAATTGAACACATAGTGTAATATACAGGGTTAACATTTAAAGTATGAAACAATAAGAAAATAATACATTGTTAAAAATCTAAACAATGAAATATACAATAAAGAACAGATTGAGACACAAAAAATACATGGTAAGATGCTATAAGTCCCAAAATGTAAGTAGCTGTTATTTATATTAAATACTCTAATTCATAGACAATTCTGTTAGGCTGGATAATAAAAATGAAATTATTTCTGCTTAAAAAAATAGATAGATACATACATACATACTCATATGCATATATACATGCAGGGCAAACTCTAAGAAAAAATATTATAAAAGATAAAGAAGGAATTTTATAATAATGAAGTCAATTTATAGCACTACATTTTTATGCACCTAAAATCACATTCTCAAAATAAAACACAAAATTAAAATTTCTAAAATAAAAATGCAATTCACATAATCCAAATAAATAACAGAAGACTTTAATATATTTCTTTCAATAACTTACATAAGCCAGGGATGGGAGTGGAGAATAAACACACAAAAATCCAGACCTGACATTTATAGAAAACCATACCCACCAACTGCAGATGCCATTCTTTTCAAGAGCACAGGTAACCTTTACCAAAATTGATCGTATGTGAGGCCATAAAGGAGTGCTCAAGAAAGTTAAAAGGATTGAAAATATACAAAAAATATTCTTTGATCACATTGGCATTAATCAAGAAATCAATATCAAAAGGAACTCTAAGAAACCCTAATGTTTGCAATTAAAACATAGAATTTCAAAGAACTAATAGAACAAAGGGGAAATTAAAATGGCAAAATTAGAAATATTTTGGACTGAATAATACTGAATATCTGACACATAAAACTGGTGAAATGTAGTCAAATCTATACTCAGACTACAAAGCTGTGCCCTAAATGCATATATTGGGGAAAAAAAACACTGAAAATTCATGATCTTAGCATCTATCTCAAGAAGAAACAAACAAAAACCAAGTCCCAAAATTTTAGAGAGGAAAATAAAAGAGAAAAAGAGAGAAAAGTCAAAACAGCTCAAAGAATAATAATAGTGCTAAATTCTTTGCAGGACAGAGAAACAGAGAGAGAGAAAGAAAAAAGGGGAGGTGAGGAGCTGTGGGGGGAGGAGGAGGTAGTTTCCTCCCAAGCGTAAGCTGAACAGTATCTAGCTCTAGTAGGGTTCTCCTCATCTGTCCAGAGCTCTGTCTGTGCAGCTCTCTCCTACCTGGTAATATTTCCTCAAAACTCTACCTTCCTTAGTCTCCATGGAGTCTCAGGTCAACTCCTCCATTTCAGGGATCCCTGTCAGGAAACTGGCAGAGATCCCTGCCAGAGGCAAACACAGGGTCTCACTTCGTTTGCTCCCTTTCAAAATCACCACCTAATGTCTAGTATCACAGAAACTATTGTTTCTCTTAAAAGTTCCCCTTTCTTGGTGTTTCGGAAGGGGGTTGGAAATCCAATACTTGTAATTCTATTTGTCAATAAGCAGAAGTATTAAAAATTATTTAAAAACAATTATAGGCAAAACCATCTGAGTATCTAACCAAGATTTTCAGTTATGTAAAAATCTTAGTTACATAATACACAGTCATCTAATACCCAGTTAACCCCTGATCCTTCTGAATGCAGATCGGCGTAATTAGTGACTGAGCCTGGAAGGTACTCCAGTGTGATGTGCTACCTGCCAGCCATGAAATGCCTTCCTGCTGAACACAGAGCTGACAATGCCCTTCGTAGACATGTCAGAATCTGTAAAAGAAAATGCTCACTCTTCACTGACCTGCATCACAGGAAAATCCAAATATATTTGCTTGGAATAAATTCTGTTTGCTGACCTGATATGTGGTGGAGTTGTGGGACCATGTTTTCCCTTTGATAATCTCACAGTGGATAATAGTGATTCTACTGTTAGAAGCCTGGCTTCTTGAGGCTTCTCCAACATGAGGTCACTACTTTGCCTTTCAGGCTGTTCTTCATGTAAGGGATTGTGCAATTATGAGAAAGGATATACCAAATAAAATTGTTATTTTATTCTGAGATAGACCATCAGTTATCCAGATTTCTTTGTCTAAATAATGGTGATGGCAAAACAGACCAGTTTTTTTTTTACCAGAACTGAGATAACAAAAAAATATTGAAAAAGTAGATTTATATGTAAAATATCAAAAACAAGAGAAAATATGCTAATTTGATTTTCATAGAAAATAAATCTCAATTGATACTCCAAATTCTTTTTGAGTTGTATTGTGAAAAATCAATCTAAATTTATTATTCTAAATGTCCTTCCTTACATATAACATATTTTGGCAATTATTAATGTTCTTTCTTTAATGATTTTGTTGGATTAGCTTTTCCCAAAAGCAGACCCTAGGACTAGGATCTGAGTAGTTTATTTGAAAGATGGTTCTAAGCATCACTGGTGGGAGAATGACAAAGTGAGACAGAAAAAAGGAGAAAGTCAGCATAGGGTGTGAACATGAGCAGATATCTCCTGTAAGCAACTGGGGTTTGATTCTTCTGGAGATTTAAAAAATTAGTAACACAACTTAGAGTTCTAAGAGTACTTGAGAGAGCTGAGGGAATCATTGTAGCATTTGCTGCAATGACTGAGGATGTTTTTGTTACTTAGTTTCTTTATTCTTAACAATAACAATTATCCAATAACTCAATTGATTTAGAAACTTCAGGAAGGTTCATTCTCTATTGGACACAAACTATGCTTTGAAAATTTCTGTATTTTTAGGAGTGCTTGTGTTGGTGAAAGGACCTGACTATATTTCTTATTTTTAGTTTTCAGGTAATTAGTCTGCCTTAGGGAAGTAGCAAAACTAAGTAATATGAGGGTTCTGATAATTTGATTTTTGTTTTAGGAGTACTTTGACTTTATTATACTTGGTGTCCTGAACTTTTATCTAAAACTTTCCAAGGGAAAACTGTGATTTTATCTGCAGTAAAATTGTGAAAAACCATTATGCCCGATAAAATGTTCCACAAGGAAAGATTTTAGCATATGGCCAGGAATAAAAACGAGTCCCTGTGGTAATTAATATACTTATTCCTCTCTATTATCTTGCTTTATTTTGAGTCCCGACTTCCAGAATGCTCAGTCAACTTTTTTGTCTTCATTTACAGCCACAATTTTAATCCTAGTGGTTGTATGTTTATTTCTTACTTCTTTATTTTCATTTTGCTTTGAAAAAGTTTTTAAAGGAAACTCATTGCTTTATGTACCTTAACACAATGATATTCCAACATTTACATGGAGTACTTTATGACATCTGCTAGAGGAAAATATCTCTAAGCTGACTAGTTTTCTGTGTAACAGGAAAAAAAGGACATTTCCTACAAGTGAGCTCTTCTCAATCTGCTACGTCTGACAGAAGGTAGTGAGATGAAGTCTGTGGCAATTCTCCACCCGGCCTGATATAAGGGTTAAAGATAAACATGGTATCCGGAAAGAAGCAGGAGCCACAGAGAATGAACACCCTTCACAGCTTTGGTCTTCCTGTACCTCATCAAACAGTTACCCCGTGAGTTGACAATTTATATTCTTTCTCTCAAAGACTACATAACTGAGGAAAATAATTAGCAATGCTTTCTCACAGCAATTTTAGAGGAATTTTTCAGACTCCTGAAGGCTACCATAGGGTGAAATGAATTGGGTACCTCCCTCCTAAGCTATTATGGCAAAATGTCTCCAAGATGGGACCCAGACCCAAGAGAAGCCTTCCAAGCCACTCACTAAGCAATGGCTGAAGTCAAGATTCAAGGCCAGGAATAGTGGTTTCCAATAGAGACACAGAAACCAGGATACAGGAGAATGAGTATACTGTATGCCTTAAACTGGTCAAGAATACCGGCTGCCTGAGGCAGATGGTCCAGACCAAGAGAGCAACGTGGGGAGTCCTCCACTACAGCTCTCCGGGTGCTCTTATTGACAGTCAGCCTCCTGCAAGACTCATTTACCTCTGAGACTGTCTCTCTCACCGAATTGTGAGCCCCTACTGGGCACATGTCACATCTTACTCAGCTGAATAACGCCCATTTTGCATTGTGTTTTAAATATAGTAACTCTGTCCCCTGAGTGTTTAACTCGGTTGTACTGAAGCAAAGGTCAGGAAAATCAGCCTTCACAGATGTAAAGAAATGTTGCCAATCAAATCGCAGCTGTATACGTAACTTCCATAAAGCATGCTTACTTCTTCTTTTAAAAGGATAAGAAAAGACTGTTAAGCTATTACTGTCATTATTTTACCAGGATATTGATAACTTGAATGAGTCTGTTTATGACTATGCTAAAGACTTCTGTCTATCAAATTAAGTCATTCTTCAGTGAGGTCATTACTGCAGGCAGGTAAACATGTGACAGTCAGCCTGTTCTTTTTAGACGTTTCAATCCCTTTGACAAGTTAACTTAAAAGAAAAAGAGTATTGAACCAACTTGAGCTAATATTCACCATCTCTTCCTACCCACATGTTTGAGTCACAAAATCTCTGACCTGTGCTCTCTATCATATCTCTTATTTCTCTTAAATAGTAGAGCTTCCCTGCCTAAGATCAAAGTAAAAACACTACAGCTGCATCTACCATTTAAGAATTCTATCAGGTGTTTGGAAGAATTAAATATGAAATAACATATTCATAATATGAATATGAACTCAAAGAACACCAGGATGAATAGTATGAGGCTAAAGTAAATCAATCACTTCACTATAGTTCCTAGCTGAATAAGAAGTAGCTGGGGTCTTTTCTGAACAGTTGTATATCACGATAAACATCACATTCCTACTATACACTTCTTCATTTGTAGAACAAGTGAGGTAGACTAGAATGACATTTTTAAATAGTTATAGGACGGATATTCCAAGCTTTAAATTTATCCCATTGATATTAAGAATTAAATCTCATTTTGATTATAGTGTGTGTTTGCTTCGGAAGATGTTGACAATACCTGGATGTGTGGATGGGGACAGGGGGCAGGGGCAGCCGCAAACCTGACATTCATAGAAGATATACAAGCTTCTTTTCCCCCTTTTTTGGAAATTGAGGTATAATTGACATATGTGACATTATGTAAGTTTCAGGTATACACCATAATGATTTGATATTTGTTTATACTGCAAAATAATCACAACAATGAGTCTACTTAACATCTATCACATATAATTAAATTTTTTTTCTTGTGGTGACAACTTTTAAGATTTACTCTCAGCAACTTTCAAATATGCAATACAGTATTATTAACTATTGTTACTATGCTGTATATTATACAGGCCTTAAAATAAGGAAATGGATCTAAAATTATGTTTGAAATGTACAGAAGTTTATTTTCACCTGATATATTAGATTTTCAGTCTGACAGTCAGTCAATATTATGGTGTTTAAATTCAGCCTATCGAGAAAACGATAAAGTTGAAATAAACTAAAGAATGTTATTTAAAATAGTAAAATAAATACAAGAAATTCCTTCTCCAGGTCCCTGGTAATCCCTCCACAGTGCTCTCAATTCCATCTTTCCCTTTGACCTCAAGGCACTGCTCTGTGAGTCATTCTTTCTCTCTATCTTCAATTGCTTCCTTTGTACTGAATGATTTCCCCATTGCTTGTCATTGTGACTAAGCCTCTTCTATCTTAGAACCCCTTTCATCAGCCCTAAAAATGGGAGAGAGAAATTGTATCATGCTCTCCTTGGGTTTACCATCTAATGAGCAAAATAAACTTTAGCCAAATAATCACACAAATTACTATATATTTAAAAGCTACCTACTTGCCAAATCCACAGAGTTATTTTCAGTATAATTCTCCTTTATCAGTAGTGTTCATATTGACCATTTCCTTCTAAAAATTCCCCTTTCTCTTACTTTCTATGATAGTCCTTGCAGGATCGTTGGCCTATTTCTCTCCTGTCTTTGTAATTATGCTTTGCTGGTCTTTGTTTATACCTTCAAAGCAGGTGACTTTCCCATGGCTGTGCTTTTTAACTCCCTCTCTGGTATCACTTTCTAGTGTTGTTACCTTCAAAATTGCTTGTTTTAAAGCTGCATGTGCCTTTCCTAATGATAAACCCATTGGTGATCCTTTCAGAATATATCCTAATTGACTCATGCCTTACTTACTTTATTGATTTCTTCACCCATGAACCACTCTTTCTTCATCTATCTGTCCATTCCCTCCTTTCAGTGGCATTCATGTCTCATAGTTCTCCTCCAGATATTTCCACTTGGGATATTTTACTAGAGGTACATGTGAGGAGTGAAGTACAAAATGTAAATAGACCTACAGAAACAGAAATTATGGATTCTTTTTATCATCCTTCTGTTATTGTCAAGCTGACAAAAGATGTTTAAAGTATCCTAAAAGTATTAGTATTTGGTGTGGAATAAGTACTCCATTCTCCTAGGATTTAATTGAAAGAAGCAAAACTCCTAACACAAAATGACTCTCCTTTCTAATTGCACTTTGTGTTTCTGCAACAAAGGCAACATAAGGGATGTTTTTCCTCTTGGTTTCCTGCATGGGTGTTGTGGACATACAGTCCCCCCTTCCCCCACCACATCCCAAGGCCTTCTGCATTCAGGTAAGTGACACTCAAAATAAGTAAGTAAGTAAATAAATAAATAAATAAAACCTGTCTGAGTGTTTGAAAACACATCAACATATTTTCCTTGAAAAAAATAAATAAAAATAATTGTGGAGTCCTTGGGAAAAGATATAGAATAAAGCAGGACCAAACTGAATCTTAATACCTCAATAGCACACGATTAAACTGGCTTTGGTCTCTCTCCTCTCTCTCTCTTTTCTTTTTTCCTCTCAGCAGTTCAATATAGAGACTATCAATATGGATTGCCTTTAATTTTATAAAAATACCTTGAAATGTTCTGAAAAACTTATACCTTCATTACATTATAAACAATGAAGAAAACGGCTGCTCTAAAAATACTGAACAAGAACTCACTAAGCAGCCTTTGGTCATTCTAGCATAAAAAGTGCTCATGCTTTCTTAAGGAGAAAAGGAATAAAAATGGTGAGAAGGAAAGAAAAACTTAAAGCTAAAAGATAGTAGGAAGACAAAAAAAATATGTAAGAAAAAATGAAAATGTATAAAATAAGATCTTACATAATTTGAGAAAATAAAGCAGTTAATTTGTTATCTATGTCAAAATGTTATTTTTATTCTATCCTTGCTTTTCTTGCTAATAGGACATAATTCTATTACATCGCAGCAACATCAATGCTACTTGCATTTGACATAAAATCCATACCCATTGGAACTTTGTGAGCATCAGACACAAGTTTCTGTGGACAATATCTTAAAATATGTGTAGGAAATGATGATTCTCACACAAAGGGGTTGCTATATTCTTTCAAAAGGCATCGATCTAGCAGGCAGGTTTCAATGTGGTAGTTTAGGTGATTGAAATATTTATAAGTCCTGTTACAAATCGTTTCTCAACTGTGAATATAACACTTTCTGATAAACTATTGGTCTATTTTTTGAGTTTGTGTTATCTTCAAAGAACCATTGTTGAAATGGAGGCTTTTTCAGTATCAATCAAATCAGGAAATAGAAAAGCAAATTAGCTTAGGATAAAATGCCTTGAAAAGACATATTGGGGGAAGGGGGGAAGGCAAACAACTGTACTTGAACAACAATAAAATTTAAAAAAAGAAAGGACATATATTTTCCCAAGGTGTGCAAAACCAAAGATTTAATCAACAGAAAGACAGTCACGTTTTGCACCTACATACTACTCTACACAAAGGCTTTCAGAACATTTCTAAAACACTGTTGTTAAGCCACACATCTATAGATGTGGAAACACACACAAATTTTATAAAGCAGTCAAGAGGTTGAAAATTTAGTAAATCCTCCAAAAGATGTATTACCAGTCCTTACCTTCATTAATTACAGTAGAACCTTCACTCTCTAGACCTCCGTAAGAAACTTTCAAAGCTCTACTACTTCCATACCACATGTTCTTACATTTCGATTGCCTCGGGAAGCTCACAGTATAATTAAGGAGTGGCAATTGCCTGAGCATATCAAGAATCTAAAGAAGATGAGAAAGAAAGAAGTATTGAGGTATGAACACGGCAAGCTGTAAGACTATAGAGCAGGAGAGAGACCAGATGGCTATAGTTTGTGGACATCTGTTGAGAACTGGATACTTGTTAGAAGGCAGTGAATTACGGAATGGCTTAAAGCTTCAAACTGCAAGAGTATTCTAGCAGACATGGTTAGAATGGCTGAGAATAATTGGACGTTAAACAAGAATATCATTGCCACCGTCGTCATCATCGTCATCATGACTAGAGCATTTTATACTCTTTAAGGTATTTTAAATATAATCTTCCAATTATTCCTTCCAACATCTTCATTTTTCATCTCAAGAAACTGAAACAGTGTTTAATGTTCTGCTCAAGTACAAATTAGGGCATCGGTGATACAATGAACTCAAATATCCTCTTCCTTAGACCTATATTTTGAAATTTCCAGAGCAGAGTAAGATTGCTTTAAAGTTAAAATTAATTTGAAGGTAACTAAAGAAATAATTTTGAAAGTACACATAAGCTGGTTAGGACTTCGCTAAATGGAGGATTAAAGAAATGGCATTGGTTTTTTGTATGTGTCAAAGGAAACACTCCAAAGCAATAGAAAAAGAATCCCAAGAGGTCATCAGTAAGGCAGGTTAATTAATTGCAAGTTGCCTCCAAAGAGTTGAATGTGCGAGGTGTTACCTTTTTGTTTTATACAAGAGGCTTATAACAAGATCCAAGTATTCAACAGAGTACCTTGTGTACTTCAAAATTCCGTTCATGACTCGTATCTCCTACCATACACAAAAAATGAATGACAGATGTATATGTAAAACCAAAACTGCAGCCGTCCCCTCTGATTCTGGTTTTGCTTTCCACAGTTTCATTTACCTATGGTCAACCATGATCCAAAATATTAAATAAAAAATCTAGAAATAAATAGTTTATAAATTATAAGTGGGAAGCTGTTCTGAGTAGTGTGATAAAATGTTGCTCCACCCCTTTCTGCCCCACGCAGGACGTGAATCACCAGCATACTCACTCTGTATACACTACTTCCCCATGGGACACTTAGTAGCCATCTCTGTGGAGGCCTCACAGTGCTGTGTTCCAGTCACCCTTGTTCTGCCGAGTAACAGCCTCAAAGCACAAGAGTAGTGATGCTGGCAAATTGTATATGGCAAAGCGAAGCCGTGAAGTGATTCCTTTAAGTGAAAATTTGTGTATATATGTATGTATGCATAGAAAAACATAGTATGTGTAGGATTCAACAATATTAGGCAGTTTCAGGTATAAACTGGGGGTTTTGGAACATATTTCCCATGAATAAGAGGATACTATTGTATAAAGCTTTTTGAAGAAAAAAAGAAAAATTGTGACTTTTGCTTAGGCAAAATTTTCCTTGAAAGGACATAAAACACTAATCATAAAAAAATTGGACTGCATAATATTAAAATTTCCATTCTCCAAAAGATGCTGCTATTAAATGTAAAGGAAAACCAGGATTGGAAGAAAATATTTGTAAAACATGTCAATGACTAGTACTAAGAATATATATTTAAAAAAATCTTAAAGTTCAAAAAACAAAAACAACTTAATAAAAATGGCAAAAATTGAATACTTTACCAAACAAGGCAAATGAATGCAAATAAGTACACAAAAAGGTATTCGATTACTCAACTTTCTTAGTCATTACAACTCACTGAGATACCACTGCCTGTGCATTAGAATAGGAAAAAAGGAACCTTGACAATGCCGAGTGTATACAAGGAGTCAGCACAACTAGAACCCAAGTGTCCCTGGTGGGAATGCAACATAGTACAATCTGTCAGAAAACAGTTTGGCAGTTCTCATAAAGTTAAACACACATTTAACATATGACACAGTAATCTCACCCTTGGGTATTTAGCCAAGAACAGTAAAAACATATTCACCTAAAATCCCTATGTGAATCCTTTCAGCAGCTTTATTAATAATCATCAAAAAACTGGAAGAGACCATAATGTCAATCAACTAGTTAATGGATTTTAAAAAGTGATACATTCATCCAACTTAAAATAATGTACTGACAGACAAATACAAGATTATGGTAAGTGAAAGAAGTCAGACTCAAAAATCTACATTTGTACAAATCCACTTAAATGAAATTCTACAAAACTTAAACTACAAGGGCAGAAATCAGGTCGTTGGTTATCCATGACTAGAGTGAAGAGAGGAGATTAACTATAGAGAGAAACAAGGAAACTGAGGGTGATGGACATATGCCTTTTTTTTGTTTATGGTGATGATTACATGATTCTATACATTTGTCAAAACTCAGAACTGCCCAATCCCTGCCTTTTGGGCTCCCAGGTGAACGATGAGCTGAAATACAGAATGATGGACATGTCTGGGTATTTTGTGATTAGGATTAGAGGAGAATCCTCCCCACGAGGAATTAACAATTTTAATAGAAAAGAAAGGGCAAAATATGTCATCTATAATTATAAATAATTAGTGTTTTGGGACAGGATTTTGATGTAGTTGAGACCACTAACAAGCTCTTAAAACTCATTTATCTCCTTTAAAACAAAAACTCAGAAATGTACATTTAACAAGGAAATATTATAACTTTGTAAACCTGAATTTAAAAGAAAGCAGATGGGCCCTGGCTGGTGTGGCTCAGTGGATTGAGCACCAGCCTGCAAACCAAAGGGTTGCCAGTTTGAATCCCAGTAGGGCACATGCCTGGGTTTCAGGCCAGGTCCCCAGTATGGGGTGCATGAGAGACAACCACACATTGGTTTCTCTCCCTCTCTTTATTCCTACCTTCCCCTCTCTCTAAAAATAAGTAAATAATATTTGAAAAAAAAAGAAAGCAGATGGGATTTCATGACTGGGTTGCTAAATGTGCCCGTGGTAACTGATGTCTAAAGATGGTCTCCATATTGAACCTGAGCTGCCTCTCTGACTCACTTTCACAAAGAAAATATGGGGGAAATGATGCTATGCTAAACCAAATGGCCCCTAGGACTGCATTCCCAGCTATCATCAAATGAAACAAAGAACTTTCCAGTCAATCCACAGACTCATGAGAAATAATAAATTGATATTACTAAAAGCTCTCTTTCCCAGTGAAATTCCCCCAACTAGCCACACTTTTTATTTTGGATCAGTACATCACTAGTGCCTGAATATAGTGGCTATGCCAAAGACAGCTAATATTTATAGAGTGCCAGCCACTGCTCTAAGCTCACTATATGTATTAGCACACTTAACTCTGTGAGGTAGGGTTTGTAGTCAGTCTTCCAAACCAGTGTGATGTAGAGGCTGTGTAACATGGTGTTTAAGGCATGGGCTCAGGTACCACAGTATCTAAATCTGAATCATGTCTTTGCTACTTACTAACACTGTGATATTGAATAGATCATTTACTTTTTCTTTTTTTACCCTTTAAGATAAGATTTTTTATTCATCTCAGCATCTATTGTTTTCTTTTAAAATATTTTTATTTTATTTTTTCAGGTTTTGTTATGGTTGTTCTATTACAGTTGTCCCAATTTCCCCCCACTGCTCTCCCCTGCCCTGCCCACAACCTCCCCACAGTCCATCCCCACCCTGCTGTCCATGTCCATGGGTTATTTATACTTGCTCTTTAACTAGGCCCTTCCCCTTCTTTCCTCTCTTATCCCCCTTCCTGCTCCTCTCTGGTCCATGTCAATCTGTTCCTTGTTTCCATGCCACTGGTTCTGTTTTGCTAATTTGTCATTTTGTTGATCAGTTTTCACTTATAGATGAGATCATATGGTATTTGTCTTTCACCACCTGGCTTATCTCACTTAGCATAATGCTCTCCAGTTCCATCCATGCTGTCACGAAGGGTTGGAGCTCCTTCTTTCTTTCTGCCGTGTAGAATTCCATTGTGTAAATGTACCACAGTTTGCTGATCCACTCATTTACTGATGAGCACTTAGGCTGTTTCTAGAACTTAGCTATTATAAATTGTGCTGCTATGAACATTGGGGTACATATGTTCCTTTGGGTTGGTAACTCAGGATTCTTAGGGTATATTCCCAGCAGTGGAATCGCTGAGTCAAAAAGCAGTTCCATTTTTAGTTTTTTGAGGAAATTCCATACTGTTTTTTATTACTCAGGTTTATCATCTTTAAAATTTGGATAATTGAAGAACTACCTCCTAGATGTGGTGAGAATTAACTGATTTAATACATGAATACTGCACAAGGGGAGCACTCTAAAATGCTAATATCATGACTGATGTAATTTCACCTCTACCCAATATGGTATATATGATATAATCTTAAAATTCACAAAAGTTTGCATTGAGAAGAGCTGAGTTTGAGTTCTGTTTTCAATACTTCTTATCTGTTAGAATGTAAGTCATGAAAATTGTCCAATCCTTTATGTAATCACTCATAAGATAAGGCAAAAAAAAAAAAAACACATCATTTTCACATAATTTCTTTGTGGCTCAAATGTGATAATTTTGTGGAAGAGCTATATAAATTATAGAGCATTAGAAGCAATTACTGGACATTGCTATGATGTGATTTCTTTTATCATTTTCATATTTTATCTCACTATTAAATGCAAATTCCCTCCAGTTCAGAAAATATAACATCAACATTTTTTCTGCACACTGTCATCCAGCTGTCATTGGAGGCTTGCTTATTCCCACTCTGAGGCTTTATTAAAGGTACCTGCCCGTTTAGGCACTGCCACTATGAATAGGGCAAGTATGTATTATTCAGAGCTATTCCAGAGAGCAGTGTAAATTGGTGGAAGTAGCTATTCTCATTGGTAAATGGGATGAAAATGCCTTCCTTGCATAGCTGTTATGAGCATTACTGAACATTTATTTTCATGCCAAATATAATGTTTGGTATATTATAGACACTCAATAAACATTAGTGCCCAGCCTACCTTAGCTAAGCTTTGAAATAAAGTATTCATCACACAAAAGCAAGTAAAACATAATTTGTATCAACTGCTTACACTCTAAAAGTATTTCCTTTCACCACTAAAATTCACCCTCTGTTTACCAAGCTGGAACTATTCTCAAGATTGTACTTACTGCCAACATAATGTCTTGGGGGTTTCTTCTTGGCAGATATACAGAAATAATCTTATTTTTTCCTTCTATTTTACCAATCTGTGCCCTCCTCTCCATCCCTTTGTTATTAGGAAAAGCTAAGAAGGCCATTTCTATGTCAGAGAATTGCTCTGTACCCAGAGATCAAGGGGGCTACTGTAGAGGAAAAAATGGCACTTCTGGTGGTGAGCAGCAGAATTGTATTGTTTGTAGAGGAAGGAGCTGACCGGCATGTTCTATTGGATGATCATTATAAAGCAGACGCTGCTAAATTGCAAGCTATGCCCATGCAGAGAACTGTCCAGAAAACTGTGCTACATGGCAGCATTATAGATCTTGCTAAAATTCAGTTTTCCAATTACTAATTTTTATGATTGTATATTTTACCTAGTAAGCATGCCAGCAAGCTACACCTCTGCCATGTAACTGTACTGACTTTTCTCCATATTCTGTTTTTTTCAGGGATCTCACAAGTATCAACATAAAAGATTTGCTATTTTAATAGCATACAATACATTTTGAATTCAACAAGCTGGTGAAAATCACACTTTAGTCTCTAGTTTCACTGAAGCTTATGGTACATAATGCTACAGTAACACTCCAAGGTACTTTTCAAAGACTGCCAAGAATAAATGCATTTTATCTATTGTTAACCATCCTACAGGCAGCAAGATCCTGGAGTGTGATATTGGCTTTTCATTGTTGTTCAAACCAACAGTATCCCACATGCACATAATAAAACATCAGGAAAACAATAAAGAGTCTTTTTAACAAATTATAACTAAATGTAAATGGTATTGTACCAGCTTTATGCATGAAGTTATTTGTTATTTTAACATAATACAGCCAAATGGAGAATCCTGATTAGATGAATACCAAATAATGTCTATTGAGGAACAATGGTAAATTTTCTGGATTACAAAAAAATGGAATTCCCTTTGCAATGATCATTTCAGCCCCATTTATTCACTGGAAATTCTATGGATCCTAGCAAAAGTATATACACATAATCTTGCCATAAATAGTGGCAGAAGACTTTAGAGAGGAGGGAGAGAAGACACCTATTTATCTTAGATTAATTAAATTACATTTTTATTGAAGTGTTTAAACAATTACAATCAAGGAGTTAACAATGCAACTTTGTAGAGTCATTTGCTATACCTTACATTTTTGGCAGTGTCTACACCTAAAATATTTAAGCTGATTAAACTTGAAGTTTTGTCTATTTTATTTTCTCTGGAGAGTAGATACACATCTGATTGCAAAGGTAGAAAGCAGCCAGCTTTGCTGATCATGTGTTCATTGTCTGGAAGCAAAACCATTAGCTAAACCACTACAATATAACCAATTATGGCTGTGTTCACCTGAAAAAAATGATTAATAATTCTGGGTCTTTGGAAGTCATGTTAGTGTGGGGAAGATTATGGTAGTCCAAATGCTCTTATTGCCATTCCTGCCGCTAGCACGAATATCATCAACAGCCTTCACATGAGCTCTGTTGAACAAGGATGGCCAAATTCACACATGAGCCACGATTACAGATTGGATGGGCGTGAAAATCTGAAGTACAATGAGACAATCACATACATCATTTAATCACTTAAAATGCTCTCTTTGTTCAAGGTAAAAAATGTTCTAATGAAGCCAAAGAGTAAGATGCCATCTGGATCTAATGTTGGAGGATCTTCTGAATAAAAAATCTGAAAATTGAAATAAAATGACACACAGGGGAAAAAAAAAGTCCAGAATAAAATTTAAATGATGCATGTGATTAAATGGTTGTAAATAAGTATACTTTGCCATGCTTCCTTTTCAATCTCTTGGGCCTTCAAGTAAAACATTGTTTAAATAATCAATCAGATGATTTGAAAAAAAACCCCACTACATGTAATATAATAATATCAAAATCATAAATGTTATATATTATTTAATATATACATGCATATATATCTTTGAAATTCTGGTAAAATACTAAGATTAAGAGAAATAGTGCTAAGAAATTGAGATCAAGCTAAAAAACCATATCAATTAGCAAATTTTTTCTCTTTCTCCAATAAAGTTGTTCCCATAGCTCAAACCCACTGTGAATACATCTCCAAACATTTTGCACAATGTCAGGGGGTATTGTGCCAGATATTGGAGATGGTTCTTTTTTATCTGGGCAGAGGTTTCATGCCAACATCCTTTATAGTCACGGTTTGAATCATATTAATGTAAACTCATCACGTTTTGATGTCATTTAGAGGAAGTTACAAACAACTGGAAATAGAATATAATTGAATATATTACCTGAATTAGAGTTGCATTATCACAAAAAAATGGCAGCATTTCTGCTGCAAAATGGTGCAAGTGTTAAACTAAAATGCATTTTTTGCCTATAAAAATATCTGCCCTATTCTTCCCCAACAAAACACAGCCAGTTTGTATCACCTTCTGTGAATTTACCCTAAACTGTGCAGATACATCATGGAGCCCACTAGAGACATGTTAAGGCAGTGCTGGGAAATCACAAAACCTAATTGCTAATTTTCACTTATTTTGAAAGAATCTTCTGCTTAATACTGATTGAAAGGAATTCTCAGAGGGTACTAAATTTTAGCGAATATTACAAAAGGCAACCATTTATATTCATTCTAAATTTAGGTGAATTTTCCAATGAGTTGCGGTGTCATCTCGTAAAAGCTTACTTTAGACGTCTGTTTATTGTGCTGTCAATTAAATTTCTGCCCTTCGATCTCTAAACCTCACTGCCTTGCTTATAGGAAGAAATAAAATCCAAACAAACAATTAGAGTTAGAAGGTATATTGGTAGATTATTGCTACATCAGAGGAATGCACCGCCTGGAATGACAGTCATTCATATCTCCAAGACTTTCCTGAGTACATATTCAAGATTGACCTCCTCAATTCTAATGACACATTTTGGAAACTGTAGTTTTTATGATTTTCATCCTTTTGGGGGAAGTTAGACATAGATAGATGATGGATAGATAGATAGATAGATAGATAGATAGATAGATAGATAGATAGAAAGATAGATAGATAGATAGATGATAGATAAATGTGGGGGGATAGATATGGAGGGGTGTCTGTTTCTACACAGGAAGAATATAGAGACAGAGAGCATATACATAATGTGAGCCCCACTGGGACTTTTTAAGCAGAAATAGATACTAAAATACTTTAGACTCTTAAGATATGAGATATACTCCCAAAACACTGGTAACTGGGGGAGGTAACTCTCATGGTATATTAAATGGCCCAGTATGTACTTAGTAAATAAGAAAATGATGAGGAATTTTTATCTGGGGATAAACTAAGTACATTACGAGTATTATTATCAGGAAAAAGAAAATGTTGTTGAGAGATTAGAAAACATACCCAATCTAAACATAGTTTGAAAACCCTGACACTTCTGATAAGATACATGAAAACAGCCTGTGCCTTTCTGTTCCAAAAGCTGCCCTGGGGAAAGTAAAACCTTATTGGACGAATCTGGACAACTATGTCAAAATTAATTGCTGCAAAAGCAGTTAACTAAACTGAAGTGTTAAATCACAACATATAAAAAAACAACTCTAGCAAAGTTGTCTTGGGAGATGTTTCCATTACATTCACATTGTATCACTATTATCAGAAAAACTATTATCTGGCCTGTAAAACTATTATCTCACCACTGTCATTTGTAAATATGCCCTCAAAAGCGATATTTCCCAAAGTTGTTTTCACAATTTAGAAACTTCATTATTCCCACTGTTGGTCAGAGGTTAACACCACATTGACTCATTCATTCATTTAGTCATTGCTTAATAAATATATTGGGGGTATATGCTATGTGTTCTATTCTAATGCCTGGGATTGAAAAGATGTATTCATGTTTGTTGCAATCTCTGCCTTCAAAGACATCCAAGTTTTAGGAAAATAGGTAAACCTTGTAAAATACACTGAAGTTTGATGACAGATTTTTGGAACAAATGCAAAGGTAGGGAGATCAACATACTTCAGGGTCAGAGAAAGGTTATTCTGGTGAAAGGACTCTTAAGTTTGTATGTAAATAATGAGAAAGAGGAAAGACAGTCTACCCATGGAAAAGAAATATTGCAAATGTAGTAAGAGAGGTTATTCATGAATTACATGTTCTCTAACATTAAGAGATGATAGGATTTTGAGAGGTCACAAAACAGAACTGATTTTAAAATTCAAGTTTGCAGAATATTTTGAAGTATTAGATGCTGAATTTTTCTGGTGTTTACCGACCTGCATAAAATGAAATTTGATACTACATGCTACATTAAGTAACCTCAGAAACTCTTTAGGTATGTCTTTTCATACTCACTCATTCCCATTTTTTTTTTGGTTTATCACAACTTATCTTTTACAGAGACATTTAAAGAAATACGAAATTTCAACTTCAATCTTTGTGATAATGTGTGGCAAGGAATCTCAAAACTGCAGTTTTCCTGTATTTCCTGGTGAGAATATTAAGCTTATTAAAACTGATTAAAAGAACTAATCACTCCTAATGAACATTTTACGGAAGTATATTATATACACAGAAAAGTACAAACAATATAAGTATGCAGATTAATACATTTGTATTAACATCCGTGTTATTACCACCCAGATCAGCAGATTGGACAACCCCAGCATCCCACAGGCCCTGCCTGGGCCCCTCCCCCTACAAAGTAACAAAGTAACTTGAGATGAGTTCCCATTGCTCCACATTCTGACCGACACTTGATATGGTCAAACTTTTTAATGCCAGCGATCTGATAAATATGCGATGGTATCTTATATTTGTTTGTATTTGAATTGCTCTTATGATGGAGTAAATTGAGAAGCCTTTCATATGTTTACTGAATATTTGAGATTCCTGTTCAAGTCTTTTGCCCTCTTATCTTTAAAGCTATCTGTCTTTTTTTGGTATTGATTTCTTTTTATTCCAGGATTAGTCTGTTTATATAGGTAAATACTGACACATTAGGGCTTAAAGTTACCATCTCATAATTTCTTTGATATTTGTTCTATCTATTCTGTTTCCCTTCCTTCCTTCCTTCCTTCTTTCTTTCTCTTTCTTTGTTCTTTCCTTCTTTCTTTCTTTATCTTTTCTTTCTTTCATTCTTTCTTGTTCTTTTTTTTTTTTGTCAGTGGGGCAAGGGCTGTGATGGGGGAGTGCATTGGATGGACCACAAACTTTTTTTTCCAGATCCTTGTGTCCCAGATTTCTTATACTCTGTTTATATTTTTCATTATTATTTCTATATATACTTTATTCTGGGTATTTTCTAGTAACATATATTTCAATGTATTGACTCTCTCTTCAATCCTCCACTTACTGAGTATTGAATTCAGTTGTATTTTCATTTCTATAGTGTATAGCCTTGGGTAAGTAATGGTAGCTTAAAGAGTGCACAAAAATCTCACTATTTGATAATTTAGATATCATAAAACAACCTTACCATTACCTTCAGATTTTAAAAACACCTAGAATTCCTACACCTTAGATGTTTCAGAAACCTACTAATTTTATTATATAGTTAAAGATACAAATACTGCTTATAATGGACAATATGAATGTCTGCCCAACATGTATCCCTCATTCATTGATCACGGCCCAGATTTTGTTTAAGAATCCGCTCCTCTTCTGTGTATGCAACTCAGGAAAGCTGGCTGCATCCCCAGCTACAGGGTGATGGGCCAGAATAGAGGAAACATTATGGTAAACCCATAAAGCAGAGTTGCACAGATCTCTGCTGATGTTTTTCATATTAAAAACCTTGGTGATAGTCTGTAAGGAAAAGAATGCCAGAAAAGCTTTATATAATTCAGGGTGAGAAAGATTTACTTTTGGGGGGGGTTGCCTCTGGCTAAAATTCTTCCTATAGTTGCAATAGCCTCATCAGTCTGTGCAGAAGATGTACAGTGTTCTCCGTCTGCAGCCAGAGATCTGCTTCTCGGCTTTTCTTCCCTGGTTCACAAACAACAATGCTTGAACATAAAGGTATAGGAAGTATTTGTTTTCTGGCATTTCTGAAATGGGTAGGTTGAATAATACCTTTTTTTCCTCATACTCAGAACACACCAAAATACAGAAATTAGCTGCCTCAAGATGTACCTGCATTTCAAAAGGCCTTTTGAGGGTTGAGTAACCCACCGTTGATGAAGTGGAAGTATACTTCCAATGCCACCATTTATTCCTAAAGAGGATTCTGTGAAGAGTCGACAAAAGCGAGACTGAATGATTTCATTTGAAATTATAACCACTGTTCCGTCAGTAAAAAAAGAAAAGTAAACTCACTGCCTAAAGGGGAATGAGAAAATGTAGCTATTTTAGGAAAGAAAAGAAAATGCAACACTTGTTCCCCAAAGCCTGTTTGGTCGAGTTAAAGGAGTCATTCACAGAAACTCGGTTCTTGCAGCCTGTGGAGTTCAGCTCTTTTCACTGCGCCATGGCCTCTGCAGGCTGTTAGTGTCGGAGGGGAAGCAAAACGATGTGTTGGCAGTTCCTGTGCAGGTTACACTAATTTAAAACCTGAGAACCTGCGCTCCTTGAGAAAGAACCACTTTTCTATGGGAACAGATGGCAGTGGGTTCCATGTCATCTCCCTCTCTCCCTCTCCCTCTCTCTCTTCCTCTCTCTCTCTCTCTCTCTCTCTCTCTCTCTCTCTCTCTCTCTCTCTCATCATCTCTCTGGTCCTCAGCAGTACCCAGCCCTCCACCTACCCAGGTTCCACACAGGAGCTCAGCATTTCTCTGGAAAGAACACGGGAGTCTGGGGCTGGGGTAAGATGCCAACAGCAGGAACCTTGCCATCTGCAGGGAATTTTACTTTTTGGATGAAGCGGGTAACTGCTATTGATTTAACCAATTAGCTGCAGAGCAAAAATGGCCAACATATTATTTGGGCAAGGCTGAGCCCATTTTGGTTTACTACCTTGTCCTAAAAACTGCCTTTCTCTGTCTTCTTAGATCAGGTGAATGGCCACAATTCTGGACCAATCACCAATGTCTTTTTTTTTATCACTTTTTCCTGTACTTCTAAAGGCTACAGTTGCATCCCAGCCACCTCAGACATGAGCCACTTCAAGGGAGGCGAACAGGTATATTTTGGGGTCTGAAATCTACTCTAAAGGAATGAAGCTGATGGATATAAACATTAGGACATGGGAAGCTCTAGTCATTTGGACAGTGCATGCTACAAATACAACGTTTGAAAACAGAGAAATAGACGTGCTCTGCACTGGATTGCAAACACCACTTCATATAATAATCTCCAAGTTTCTGCTATAAATACCTCCTTTGACCAATATTTTTAAATTCAAATTCCTTAGAGAATGAATCTAATTAGTTAATACTGAACTATGACAGGGAAGCCCTTGAGTCTTGGGCCTATTCTTGCCCAATCAGTGAGCAAAGAAGAATTATGGTCACATGATACTTAAAATATCAACTTAATCATTACATATTCATTGGTCAAGGTTATTCCTTCAGATAAGACTATGGGAGAGCCAGGCTTTCTTATGGTTGCCCCCCACCCCCCACCCCAGTAAAATGGCGTTTCTTACAGACTTAGAAACAGAGACATTTAAACCTGCAAGAGACTTTAAGATGGGTGTAAATCATTTTCCTAAATAGATAATCTATAGAACAGGGTCCTGTATGACACTGAGGAAACAAAAATGAGTTCTGTACTTAGGACCTTTAGGAAAAACTGAACATTTATTTAATTCAGAATTTCTCAGAGCTCTTCATGTATTAATATATACTGTGAACCTCTAACAACTTATTTGTATTTCCTAAAGTTTTATTTTATTGCTATTTTTTTTTTAATTTTAAAATGCTTCTGCCCCTCTGGCTGGTGTGACTTAGTGGATTGAGTGCCGGCCTGTGAAGCAAGAGGTCATTGGTTTGATTCCCAGTCAGGGCACATGCCTGGGTTGTGGGCCAGGTCCCCAGTAGCAGATGCATGGAAGGTAGCCACACATTGATGTGTCTCTCTCTGTCTCCCTCCCTTCCCCTCTAAAAAATAAATGAAACACTTCTATCACAAGCATTTCTTAGTATGCTCAGAACTTGTGCTTATAATATGCTAATCTAAAATCATTTATAGGTAAGGAAAATAAGACCTACTATACTTCTTTAGGGAATACTCTTTAATCTACTATATACCAAAAATTTTACTAAAAACTAAACATAATTCCAACCTGTTATCTGTCCAGCCAGGATGACAGCAGGAATTGTATGGTGTTAGGTACTGTATACTTAGTGCCTACTAGCCTCAGGATTTCAAACAAAGTTTGTGGAATAAATTTTAAGTAAATGAGGAAGTTATTTAAAACCTTAGCCATGAATCAGGATCTGCTATAAATACATTAAAAAACAAAACAACAACAACTCTTATTCTTGGGCACATACCAGAGCTATTAATTAAAATTTCTTAGTAAATGTTCCCCACATTTGTAAATTAGGAAATTCTGTAGGTAATTGTAATATATACCCAAGATTAGGAAACATTAATTTTAAAACAGGCAGCTTATTAGTGGCATAGACAATTTAAAACTGAAGATATTTCATGTCCAATCTAATATATTTTCTGTTACAATATGTTAATTAGGGACAATATTGAGGGTAGAATATATATACTGAAAATGGCAAAGAACCCCACTGCCCAAAGTAGACATTCATGTCTGTAGGCCCATGGCAAGGAACTGAGAATGAACCCAATTTTAGGCAAGCAAACAAAAGGCAGACAGTCAAAGGAAGACTCACTTAGCAGAATGTTGGGGGACGGGATGCTCAGCCAATCACAACACACAGCCAGGGAACCAAGGCAAACACAGAGAATTAGTGACAATACTGAGAATTGGGTTTGGCCCTAGAAAAAATAGCAAAGGCAGCTAGTTGTTAGAACATCAATATTATTAGCAATGAGTCCTGACCACACGGAATATGCTAGTTCTATGTACTCGTTTTTTACATGGAGTACCTCAGTTTTCACAGCATTACTGTGAAGTGGGACTCATTGTAATCCCCATTTGGGGAACAGGAAAATATAGCTTGGAGAGATTGAGAAACTCCCTAGGATCATTGATTTAGGAATGTGGAGCCAGGATTTCATCCAGAGCCCTCTGAAAGTACAGCACAAAGTCACAAGGATACCAACAGCAAAAGGGGCCGTGCTTCTCATGGTCTTAAAATGAATTGCTCAAGTCAACAATAAAAAAATAAAAATAAAAATAATTAAAAAAAGAACTGCCTAAGTCTTTGTTACAAGCAGTCATGGACTGAACCTTTCGGTGGACTTTAAGAACCCTCAGCTACAAACCTCACAAATTGAAAAGAAAGAAAATTCAACTCGGCAATTAAATAAGAATTTAAAAAATCTATATTTGTTAAAACCTGAAACAGAACATGGCTGTCAACAGAGCCAGGCCTCTTGGAAAGGGCTACATTGTTAAAGGGTCTGGATTATCTTCAGAGCTCAAGGGAGTTTCAACACCGTCTTCAATTTCGGTATTTACCACCTTTCTATTTTATTTGTTTAACTCTGGTTCAATATTTAAAAAAAATTCTGAACACATTAGTAAAATAATCCTTTCTCAAATCAAAAGGCAAAAGCTTACATACACAAACTGGTTATTTTCTTATCTGTCTACATTATTTCCATAAATATTTATCACTAGCTGTAGAGCAATCCAATTCCTCCTTCTTAGCAGTTGTTTATAGAAAATTTTATTTTCAGTGAAGAATAAAATCTATAGAATCTCCACTCCTAATCAAAGTTGCTCATTTCTAACATGCTTTATATAAATTTTTACATGACCAGAAATGTATTTTTTTCGGTGACGACAATATGCCTACTGGATATGTACTTTTCCCCTGCTCATACAGGTCAGCTGATGTAGTTCTAACAGTATAAATGGTATGTATATGTGTTAAGCATTTGGTTTAACCTCATCAGTAGAAATGTATTCCTTATTTTTATTCGCACTCTTTGTAAATATGATCTGAAACCCCTAGAGCAGCACATTGCACGGGAAGATACGAAAACTCCTGGTAGCAAAAATATAGAAATCTGATGTGATAACAAAAGGGTTTTAGCATGTGGTATTAAGGCCCATTCCAGCCTCGTTTTTATTCATGAGCATGGGGCAGTGATTTGCAATGAGTTCTCAAAGGATATGCAGAACATTACCTTCTTTTTGTTTGTTTGTTTTTACAATATTAACTGAGTGGGTATAATTAAATAAAATATCTTAAAATGTTGCAATCAGTTCTTGTTCCAGAAATATTTCTTGTATCTAGATGAGGCTGTATATTTGTTATCTATCATTATGTAATGAGTTACCACAAACTTAAAGGATCAAGATAACATACATTTATTATCCCAAAGTTTCTTTGGGTCAGGAGACCAGGATTAGGTTAATGGTTTCTCTGATTAGGGTCTTACCAAGCTGCAATCAAGGTGTCTGTTGGGCTCTCTCTTAGCTGGAGTCCTGATTCAAAGTTATCAGCTTCCCAGGTCACTTAGGTGGTTGGGGGATTTTATTTCCTTGTGCTCTAGAAGACTAGGCTTCTTGCAAGCTGTCACCTAGAAGCCACCCTTTGTTCATCGCCATGCAGCCCTTCCCACCTGACTTTTTACTTTTAGGAAAGCAAGAGGCTGCAGAGTGAGTCAGCTAGCAGAATGAAGTCTTATAAATGTAGCATAATCACAAGGGAAACTCCATCATTGCTTCCATATTCTATTGCTTAGAAGCAAGTCACAGGTTTCACCTACACTTTAGGGGAGGAAATTAGACAAAGGCATGCACATCAGGGCAGTGAGAACCACAGAGTCATAGAATGGTAGGAAAAGCCAGGGTGAATGTAGTTTAAAAGCCCCTCAAATTATGCATATATAGTCCTCTTTCCTTCAGAGAATCATTGCCTTCTACATGCCATTGTTTTTTTGTTTGTTTTTTTGTTTTGTTTTGTTTTTCCTTAAAGCAGACTTTTGGGCCTCTATGTCAAATTCTCATCTGAATACTTATCTGAAATCCACCCTAGTTTCACTTAATGGGAACGCCTAAGGAGAGGTCCCTGGAATCTACCCCAACGTGATGTTAGACTAGCTAAAACTTGAGAGCATCTTCCGTACATCCTTTATTGAAAGAATTAAAATTTCCAGCTCCATGTAATGCTTTTTCTAATAAATTTAATAGAATTTTAAGCCCAACAATTTCTCTAAATTTTGGATTTTCCTTGGAAAACAACAATAGCAGTAGCAATATAATATAATGAATTTTCAAAACACATTAACAAACTAAAATCTTTCCAGGACTCTTAAGTCTTTAGAAATTTGAGAGGCCTTTCTTTTAGTCATTAATTTACCATATTAAAAAACTACAGATAATATTCATAATCAGGATACCCAAAATAAATGCATAGAACATTATGAGATCATTTTAAACATGTATAAAAAGAATTCAGAGAATAAAATGGGACAAAAGAAGTTTAAGAATTTCACCGGGCAATATCCTTTTGAAAAGAAAAGCCAGCACCAGAGAGAATCAATGGTGTTTTCCACATCAAAAGAGGCTAAACAGGTGTCTTCTTTTTTGTTCAACCATGTGATCTATGTAACACTAATTTACAATTTTGTCTACCATTGACCTTTCTTCTTCCAACACCAAGCTTACAAACGCCTTAGAGAATACTTGTCCCCTTAAAGGTGACTCCAATCGATTATTACTATTTCAAAGTAACTGCGTCAAGCAATGTTTCAGGTCCACAGCCTTAAAGAAGTGTCTGATCTTTGACTACTCTCTTGATTTGAGCATCATTTTCACTATAAAATTGGGCCCATCCTTTAGAATTTTTTCTCATCTTCTGTTAAAAACTGTTTTTTCCTCAGAAATGTATGATTTCCTATCTTCTCATCAGATTAAATGATCTTATCAAGCATAATCTTTTAAAATTCCATCCATTTCCATTCTAGTTCTTAGAATGCTCTACTGGTAGACTAAAGATAAAAACCCTAAACCTCTTTGAAATAATATTTAAATAATTAAGTTTTCTTATTTGAATATATAAACAGAGCTTTTGTGTGTTATTTCATTAAACAGACTTACACTGTCTCAGAAGGAGAAATAACATTTCAAACTTTAAAATATCCAATATAAATTTTCAGGCCAGGCAGTAGGCAATGATTGGCAGAGTTAGAGGTCAACATGTGGAAGGAACAAGCAGAGAAGAGTGTGGACAAGATAAGCCAGCTCATCAGCCTTTATCACAGGTCTCAAATTGCAGTGAAATCTTCATTTACTAAGTCACTTGATTTTGTCCAAGCCAGCAAAGCAAGGAAAATGTTATGGAACTATCAGTACAAATATTCAAGAGTGATTAGAATATGGTTCTCATATTTACAACCAAAGAGAAATTATCTTTGGTCTCTTTTAATTTAGATGCAGTTGAGTAGATTTACTAATCACCGTGAATTATTTTAGCTACTGTCTAGTTTTCTCTGTATCCAACATGTTTCTTGTACATGATATTTTACCATAAATAACCTATTCAAACCTTTAGTTGGGCATCAGTGCAGCACTGAGCAATATCTTGGCCATTTGGTTAAGTTACTATTTTAGAACAATAAAGCTGTATGGGTTATGAGCTTCAGTGGCTCACTGGTTTAGGAGAGCAGTTCTCAAACTTTGGGGTCTTAAAATCTATTATATGAAGGGAACAAAATACTATTTTTTTGACAGATACTGCCTCAGGTTTATTTGCATGAATAGCCCAGGAAGACGCCAGCTCCCTGCAGACAGCAGCCCAGAGGGCACAGCAGTCATTCCGTCCTCACATTGGCAGACAGAGGTCTCTATTGTAGAGCTTTGGAAGGGGCCTGGGCACCTTTGGGAGCTGGAGCCGGAGCTGCAGCTACAGCCTGGAGCTGGGTTGGAGCCTTGGCCTGGGACTTTGGTGGGCAAAGCCTGACACCTTTGACGATGGACACACAAGCATTTTTCCCAAGGTTGGGGGTAGTGATGTAGACGAGTTGACTGAGCCTGCTGCTGCCACCCTTGGGGACCTTGGGCTTGACTTTCTTGGGGCTTTACCAGGGCATTGATAGCCTCGGTACGTGCGTTCATAGCCTTGGTGTTGTTGGCCTCCATCTTCTACTGGCCTTTCTTATTGTGCTTTTGGCAAAGTGCATATTTCACAGGAACTTGGGGTCCACTCCCTTAAGAGATTTTTATCTTCATGATCAGGGTTTCCTGATGTTATTCTGATGGCATTTTCAGGACTGGTTTTGCATGGTATGATTCTTGGACTTGGCCGTAACTACACCAAAGACCAAGCAAAGGACAGTTTTCTTTTTAATGTGGGCGTCTCTATAGATATTGACCAAATTAGAAATTAAAGGATAAAGTTGAAAATATTTATTTATTCATTATTTATTTTAAGCAGTAATAAACTCTGTATGTTGATATTAATAACTCATTATATATCAACATAACATATTTGGAACATGCAGTGAGAAGAATGTTATTCTTTTTTTGCAAATACCTTTAATGCCTGGCTTAATAGAAGACAGCTGGATTCTTTTATGTGGATTCTGCACTCAGAATGACACAATATCATATATCATACAGCTTCTGCAAAACTCCACTCATAGGAGAATGATAGTACAGAAAGTAAATAGCTTCTTAGTATTATTATGACCTCAAAGCCCTCTTAAAAGGCTCTTGAGGTCACCCAGGGATTTCTCTAGCACACTTTAAAAACTTCTGCTCTAGGATGATAAGGATAAAACACAGCCTTTTTTCAAAGGTGAACAAGGTATGATGTCTCATAAGCAACCTCAATAAAAGTAGTAGACATGCCCCAACTGTGCCCCCAAATCTCATTCTTTATGTCATTTATTGTTAGTAAGTACAGAAGTATGGAAAGAAGAAAATAATTTCCAAAGGCATGTTATTAAAAGCAAAAATGTTTTTGTAAGATTTTGGAGATATCTCTAATATATTTAAATTTAATAAATTAATTTGCTAAACACAAATATCCTGTTGCTAGGAGGAAATAGATATTTGATTTCTCATGCAATAAAGTAGAAGACACATAACATGTTTATAGAAACATTACAATTTTATATTATGAAATATTTTCAAAATAGTTGAAACTAGCTTTTTCAAAATAGTTGAAACTCGCTTTTTGTGTTAATATTGTTACCTCAGAATAATTCCTAAAGGAAGATCCATTTTGAAGTGATACAATTACTTTACTTAAATTTTATACTAATCTACTTTTTCTAATTTAAAAACTAATTTAGGGAAAGAGGACTGATGACTTTTAGTCAGTTATCCCACTTCGATTTTTCAGAGCACCCTTTGGCTAGAGTAATAAAAGTTAATAAAGGCTGGCTTTACTGAAGTAAGAAACAGATAAGAAGCTAAAAAGGTTTCTAGCTTTTCTTAACATGGAGGTAGTCCATTGATAAATATCTGTGGTTGTTTGTACATAAGAAATGCAGTCCTTAACAGATCGGCATACGAATCCTGTCCAAATGAGTCTCATTTTACATAGAAAAATATAGAGTTGAATGATAGAGAAATATATGTGATATTACGTACAAATTAAAAAAAATCAACATATTTACCAAGTATGTCTTAATATTCCAAAACATCAAAAGCTAAAAACACAGTTAGGAGCACATAAAAGAGTCAGGTCTCAGAAAACAATTTATTGCACAAATATTGATTAATCTCAATTTATAGCAAGGTTCCCCATCTCTTTTTTTCTTAAGGTATCTCTAAATCCTTTTATTGTTAAATCACTACTCATTTGTAGCAGGATTACTTTGTATTTTTACCACTACATTACTTTTTAAATTATAATTATTTAACTCTAATTAGTACTATTTAAATGTAATTATTTATTTGTGGGGTTGGGAATTCTAACCGAGCAGAAACTATTTTTATTTATATCTGAAATGCAATAATCTAGCAAAGTGCTGATGCGGAGTTGATTTCAACACCAACAGGAGATGAAATGACGGCTTATAACCTCTGCGAGAGGGCCCTTTGCTGTCTCGTCCCTCTCGTACTCTGCCAACAACCGGATACTTACTCTTGAGCAAGCCACTCTCCATTTTCAGGCTATTTATTTTTCATATTTAAAACTAAGTGGTAAATCACCTGGTTTCTAAGTTTTCGTCTAGATCTGACATTTTGATTTTAATAGTTATTTTGTTACCAATTAGATGCATTAGTACTGTATTTGTTACAATTGGTCAGGGAAAGTGATGATTTTTGCCCTTATGTGATATTTTTCAAGTTGGTAATATTTACCATTTTGAAAAAAAGTAACATAGTGGTAAAAATACAAAATAATCCTACTACAAATGAGTAGTGATTTAAAAGATAATTAGGACCACAACTTCCCATTTGTTTAATGGTTTCATCCTATTACTTGCTGGTCATTTTTTCAGGTACCATAAAAACTAAAATCCTTACAATTTTGGATTAACCAACAATCTCATTTAGTGACATTGTACTCATGTCCCTTGCTGTCACAGGCTGCTTTGGGTTGCACTCTACATATTCTAAAGCTATTTACCAAGATGATTACTTTCTAAATATGTCTTCTGTTTCTAAAGCATTGAAATAATCCCACAGTGTCAAAAATCAATTCAATAAGTATTTTATAATAGGACTTCTTACTATTTAGAATGTGCACTATTCAATACGAAAAAGGATAGGTATTCATAAAATAAAGTGGGAAAATTGCTTATAATGAAGGTAATCTTGTGGCCTGGCATCCATTCCTTTGAAAAGCAAAGCTTTGGGTTTTATGTAAGGGAAATGCATAAGCATGCTTGGAGAAAACATGAAATTTAAAAACACATGGAATTTCCACTACTTCAGAAACCAGCACAGAGTCGTGATTAATAACTTGGGTCGTGTGGAACCACACAGCCTCAGTTCAAGTCTCACCTCTGCCCTTCCTGGCCTGTCTTTGGGTTAATTACTTAATTCTTCCTTACTTTGGAGTCTCTGTGTTTAAAGTAGGGTTAATAATCTACCTGTATCACAGTCCTGTTGTAAAAATTAATGTTAATTGTAAAAGGCTTATAAAAATTTTAGGCATATAGTTAACTCATTTTGAGTGCCTGATTAATAAATAAATATGATAATAATGGTTTTCTATGTATACCTGGTTATAACGCAAAAATTTCAACCTATAACAAAAACTAAACAGATTGCATAAAACAGAGTTTATGATGGCCAAGGGGCTAAATGGGGAAAGCTGCACTGACAAAGCCAGTGAGTACAGAGGACTACGGAGAAAACAAACCATGTCCATGTCCCCTATGCAGCCAATATTCAAAGCGGGAAAGCAGAATAATCTGACTTTCGGTAAGACGCATGAGCAGCAATAAATGTTTGCAGCTTGTGTTAAGGCGTGCAATTTTAAACTGCTCTAAAAAGACCTATAGGATTTTTTTGTAAAGAAAAAAGAAATGAACCGTTCTATGTTTCAAATGAAATATCAGATACAATGGCGGAGTGTTTCCTATCACAGAAATGCTTTGTGTTACATGTTACACCTGGATAAAAAAAGGAAAGAAGCACTTTCATGTGTGGAACACCAAGACATTTAGGTTCGCACTGATGCAGGATAATTTCATAACAAAGTACAGAATGACAAGCTTGGACAGTTTGCCACCAATCATAATTACTTCCGAAAGAACACATGAAAAGAACATTTTGGTAAACACAATTTTATAGAAGAGACTAAAACAAACTATTTGGAAAGAAAATGAGGGGAGAAATGATACTGAACTGAGAGGCATAATCATGGGTTCTATAAGCAAGTTTGGTAGAAAATAAATCCAGAAGAGTGAAGATAAGTCCTGGGAAGTCAGAGGCAAAAAGAGATTTCAGATTTTGAAAGAAAGAGAGAAAGAAGGGTTAAAAGGACATTAGGATATCAAAGCTTAAAGTATATAGTAGAGCAAAAGCACGTTACATAGATAAGTATATATGTGCAATTTAAGAGGCTTGATTAATAAAAGCAAGAAGATATGCTCAAATATTCATGCATCTATTTTTTAATTAATTATTATTTTTTTTATTTTTTAATCACACTTACACAAAATTAAATTACTTTCAGGTGTACACCCCAGTGACTAGACATTATAAAACTTAGTATGTGATCATCCTGATAGATTTTGTACCCTTCTGACACCATACATAGTTGTTAGAATATTATTAATTATATTCTTTATGTGTACTTTACATTCCCATTACTATTCTGTAACTACCAACCCGTACTCTAAATCCCTTCACCTTTTTCACTCACTCCTCCAACCCCCCCTCCCATCTGGAAACCATCAAAATGTTCTCTGTGTCTATGAGTCTGTTTCCGTTCTGTTTGTTCATTTATTTTGAGTTTTAGACTCAGTTGTTGATAAATATGTATTTATTTCCATTTTAGTATGCATATTTTTTCCACCTTCTCCTCCTCCTCCTAATTCTTATTTCCCATCCTTCTTTTCTTTCTCCTTCTCCTCCTCCTCCTTAAAGAAGATCTTTTAATATTTCATGTAATACTTGTTTGGTGGTAATGAACTCCTTTAGCTTTTTAAAAAAAATTTGGAGTTCAACAACACAATGATTTTTACATATATATTTTAATTATTTTAGAAATATAGCAAATAAACCAAAAAAGATTAAAAATAGGATCATTAAAGTGGAAGAAATTTAAGTATTGTTTAATTAAATAGGGAAATGAGGCTCAGAAAAATGTCACAACTTGCTTAAAGTCACCTAATTGGAGCCTGGATCCAATCACTTGATTCATTGGGTCAATGCTCCTTACAGTATGCCTGTCTGACTTATCTTGGCCAAGGGCTGATTTTTCCCCCCTCACCCTTGAAGGAGCAGGTAACAGTATTACCTTGAATACTGTTATTCCCAATAATCCAGAAAAATTACTAGATTCAAAACAACTGTGAATGTGTATCAACTCCCCCAAATCCTCCATAGTACATAGTATTAAAATAGTTATAAAAAGCAAGAAAAATGTTGTCTAAGTATAAATACTGTGTTGTTTAGCTACCTGTTAATTGTTAAATGAGAATTAGCAGAATCACTGAACTTGCTAAATGAGATTCCTGGACACTAAGAACAATAAATATGTTGTATCTGTAAATAACAGTAACCCCTCAATTTGCTGTGCATTCATTCGTCACATATTTTTTGAGCATTACTACATGCCAGCCACTGGGCTGGGACCCAAGAGTACGGGAATTAATACAGACCTTTTCCTCACCAATAGTGTGCTGGTAACTGATTAACAATGAACTCTCAAGGGGAAGTCCTGCCTTGCATCACTTGCCAAGTTCCATGGTATAAATACTCTACCATGATTGATTTTGAGCTACTGGTGTGACATCCTTGAACATGAAGTCGAGGAGAGATGTGCAGTAACACGCCACTCTGTAGCGCTTCCAGTATAATGATCAGCCTTTCCAAGCCGGTAGGAACTAGCTCCACCACACCACCAGAACTTCATGGCACACTCTGTTTCTGATAGATAGATAATTAACAGGAAAACTAAAAATTACGTGAGATCACATACTGTAGTTAAGTGTTGTGAAGGAAGGGGACAGAGTGATAGCATACTCTATCACTCGGGAGAGGATGCTTATGGTGGAGTGGACACGGCTTTCTGAGAAGATGACCTAGGCATTAAGGGGTAGAAGTGAGCTAGAAGGAGAGCTTTCTGTGCAGAGGGAAAACAGTACAGGGGAAGGCGATCAGAAAAGAGCACATTCCAGGAAGCAACCCAACTTTCTGTAGTTAATCACTAATAATACATGGCAAGTCTGGTAGATGAGGTAAAACATTTATTTTTCTTGCTTATTTACCTTTTAATTAAAAGTTCACTGAGGCTGAAACTCAGAGTTTCCTCCCTCCTTTTCTCTCCTCAACCTCACTAGCCTTTTCCTACTTTCCTACCCTCTTTACTTCATCAGTTTGGTACTGAAAAATAGCTATAAACAGACTTTGGGTTTTCAAGAATAAAGTTCTTAAAGATACACTTTATGAAAGAAAAAATATCACTGCAGCTTAGGATGCATTGAGAATTTACGAAGATTGTCCTCACCTGTCTAGAAAACTATTGTCAGCCATTAAAGCAGACCTGGAATGTCAGGTTTTCAATCCCATTTAAATCAAACACTGTCCGTTGATTAAGTAAGACACACCTATATTCCAGATGTTCTCACATTAGATGAGAGATGACATAAGTAAAGCAATAATTAAGAATATACTTAATTAAGTGTTCCAAAGAACTCCATGAGAATAATAAAAGCATTGCGAGTGGGAGCATGGTCGTGGAAGGTGTCAGAGGTGGCTTCCCGGTACTGCTCAGTTAAGTCCAAAGGAATGTGTATAAGTTCAACAGCTGGATGCAAAATGGTAGGACATTCCAAAAAGAGAGAATGTACTAAGGCACAGGACAGATAATGTGGCTGACCAAGGGCATTTCATATAATTCAGTTGAGTCCATGAGCAAAAGAGTGGCAGGAATGAAGGATGGAGAAATAAACAGAGACTAGGAAAATATTTATCTCATGCATTTAGAAAATCAGAATATGAACTATGAAAATATGGTCAAAATGCCAATGTTGTATTATTGAATTTGAACCCAAAGCACAACAAGATCCATTAGTTCATACTGATATAAATATATTATTTAATTTATTTTAAATAGGAGAGAACAGACAATCTTCTGTGCAGATTTCCAAGTAATTGATGTGATACTGTCCCTCCCAGGAAGGAGTTACAGCACTAACCCCACCCCAAACTCTCAAAGCCATGGAAATAAGGGAAAGTCTGGGGAATTGTTGCAGCCAAGAGAAGCCTACGAAATTCTGTGACAGAAAAAGGACATGAGGTTAAAAACCAAAAAATCTAAATAAAGTATGGGCTTTGTTAATAATAAGATCTGGTGATATTGGTTCATTACTTGTGATAAATATACCATACAAGTATATGTTACTAAGGAGGTGGGTGAGAGAGAAGACTCTAAGTGGGGTATATGGGCATTCTCTGTATCATCTTTTTTACTCCTTTACCTTATTATATCATAAAATTTTCCTCAATTCCATTCAGTATCTCCTATAAAAAGATCTGCCTTCCAACTAGGCTGCCCAGAAGCTGAAAATATTCTGCTTTGAAACTTCACCTTTAGAACAGCTAGTAAAATTCAGTCGATGTAGTGTCCTCTCTCTTTCTGCAGTAAGCAATAAATTTGTCTTTCTTGGACAATGGTTTATATCATGGCTTCTTCAGGAAGTCTATAATCAACATTATGGAAGACTCATGTGAGCATAATAAATTTGAGCCATAATTTTTTTGGTATAGGAGTATGTAATATATTTTGGTAAATTGGTGTATATATTCCCACCCTGAATACTCTCGCCTATTCTAATTAGTATTGTGTCATCAGAGTTTCTAATCACACAAACCAGTCTGGGTTCTTTCCTGAAATTTAATATAAAACTATATACCTTTGTTCCCAGGCCACTATACCCCTGACATTATGCAAATAAGAACAAAAAAAAACCACAACAGTTTTATGGGTTACATACCTACCATGAAAGACAATCATGACAGTTAAATTATAGTGGCCATTAAGTACTCCATGATTTTATTCTTAAAAATGATATAGTATATTTGTGAGGGAATACAAAAATAACAAAGAGTGAGGAACAGAAGGCGAAAAGAGGACATTTTAAATTGCTTTCCTCCAGAAGTAGAAATGGGAATATCACAACTAATTATTAAATCAAATCATTTTAAATCAGCACTAGATTGTAGTAACTGCTTAGTAATTTGATAGCCTAGCAAAGCAGCCATTACCTAATGATGACAGCTATTTACCCAGATGGAAAGTCACAGGAGATTGGAACTACTGCCACACCGCACAGCATTAATCAGAGTAGCCATCAGTAATGGCCCCTTCAGCGTAGCAAATCAGTCATGATTAGTAGGGGTGGTTCAAGTTCAAAGAGTTGAGAAATTAGACAGCAGGCCTCTTGGTCCCAGGACCAGGACTCTGCTGTTCACCAATCTGTCTGCCTGAGTTTTATGAGCTGGTTAGACTATGGTTCATAAGCTGCAAAGGTCTGTGTGGGCTAGTAGCCTTGTCCTACTCAGCTAATTCAAAATGCCTGTCCCCCAAAACGTAAAATATGTCACCCCTCTCTGTCCCCTCAGCCTTTATCGCAACCCTGGCCCTCAAATCATCCCTGAGCTGCAAGCTTTTTATGAATCTTAGTCATCCCCAAACATTATACCGACTATGAAATAATGCATTTCTTATCTCAACTCTTATCTTCTTGAGTACATCTCTGAGACTAGAAATAAACTGCTACACATATATTAAAATATTATAGAAATAAACATTGTAGCCTAATAATTTGTTTTCAACTTCATGACAAACTGTTTCTGTCTGAAAATATTCTTGGAATCAAAATGGTTAAGCAAAGTGACTTGTCATACTAGCTACATTTAAAGTGCTCAATAGCCACATAGAGCTGGTGACTTTTGTATTGGGAAGCACAGATATAAAGCATTTTTATTATGCTAGAAAATTCTATTGAACATTTCTGCTTTGCAATGTTTAAAGCTATAAAAGATAGAATAAAAAGATAGGCAAACAATAATATATCATCAGAAATTACTAGATTTTGGTCCATTGATTTTAAGTGTACATTTCAATGTGATTTCACAAATATACATTACTTTATCAACACAAAAATTAATATACAGTTCCCTCCAGACCCCTCCCCTACCATGGAGGCCAAAATCCAAAGATGCTCTAGCCTCTTATATAAAATGATGTAACATTTCCACATAACCTACCCACACCCTTCCATATACTTTAAGTCATTTCTAGATTACTTATAATGACTAATACCCAATGTAAATGGTATGTAAATACTTTCTATGCTGCATTTTTATAAAGTAATTGTTTTTTTAATTGAGCTGTTAATTTCTATATTATTCAGTTCTAGGAGTTTTGTATATGTTCTAGATATGAGTCCTTTTATCAAATCTGGTTTTTGAAAGTATTTTCTTCTAACCTGTGGCTTGTGTTTTTCAATTTCTTAATTGTCACTTTCAAAAAACAAGATTTAAATTACAATAGATTTTTATTTATCTACTTTGTTCTTCTGTTATCAACTTTTTTCTTCTATAATGTATGCTTTTCAGGGACTTCTCTAAGAAATCTTCAATTAATAAAATGTGGTAAAGATATGTTCCATTCAATTACCTTGGCAAATACTTCAAATTTCATTTGGCCATGTACTTATAAGCTGATTTCTAAACTACCTTGTCTGATGCACTGAACTGTCTGTATTTACTCTTAATACCACATGTTTTGATTATTGTGGCTCTATAGTAAGTTTTAACATCTGGTGGTGTAACGCCAACTTTTCTTTTTCAAAATCGTTTAATTTGTTTAGTTCCCTTACATTTCCATAAACTTTGAGAATCAACTTGTAAATTTTGCGACATCAACAAAAATAGCCTGCTAGTACTTCTGAAGAAGTTGTGTTGGATTTATAGACCAGTCTGGGGAGAAGTGCCAACTTAACAACATTGAGTCTTTTTCTCAATGAACATGGTTTATCGATATACTTAATAGGTGTTTTTACATTTATTTCAGTAATATTTATCACTTTCAGTGTACAGCTCATGTTAGATTGCATCTTTTAATGCCCATCTCCCTACCAAATATAGTTAGACATGTCATTTCTACTCTTTCAGAACGTATAACTTAAATCCTATTCTCCTAATCCTCTCATTGTAGTTATAATTCTACAGTTAAGTATTTTTATATTTTTATTGCCAGTCCTTTAGCCGTGGTTTCCCCAGTCATCTCTTAGCCATGGAAAGTTTGTCCTCTAGCAATTTCTCAAAGGAGAAAAAATTGTAAAATAAAATTCCTAACTATTGCATGTTCAAAGTAGCATGTCCGTGCCCTTTATAGCTGAAGAGCAATTTCATGTTTATGTGCTTCAGAAGAATTTTTTCTGTGTATATATTTCTTCATTGTCTGCTAATGTCAAATGTTGGTGGGGAAAAAAAACATGAAGCCAATCTGACATTTTACCCTTGTAAGGGATTTGATATTTCTCCTTGGATGTCTAAAGTTTTCTCTTACCCTGTTATTCCATAATTTTACTAGGAAATGTCATGCTGCTAACCTGGGACGATTTTCCCTGCAACATACCATTTTTCAACATGTAAGTGTATTAAAAACAGCTCTTTTATTTTAGGAAAGTGTATCCTTGAACAAAGTATTTGTTTGTTCTGTTTTATTATTTTGTAATTGTTCTTTGAGGTATTCTCCAGGACCCATCTGGTTCCTGCAAGGACAAAACTGACTTAAATGGACATGTGATGGGATGGCCACTCATGTGTCCTTTAAAGCTTGGAGCATGGCACTCATTTCCATGCTCACCTCCAGAGCTAATCTTGTTTTGACTACTGTGGCCTAGGGCTCAGTTCCAGTGGCTTTTACTTGTCCTTTCATACTATACATACTATACGTATATATATGTGTGTACACACACACACACACACATATATTCTGTTCCAATTACATATTCAGGTACCAGCACAATGGTCTGGAATTAGACTTCAACACCCCTACGGTGAAGTGGACCATGCCCAGCTTCCCACACATTGTGTGACTCCCATATGCTCCCATTTTAATTAGGAGACCATGACAACTATTTAGACCTCTGAGTATGAATGGCAACATGAACCCTGTATCTAAGAGTCTTCAAAATGCTTCCCTTCCCCCGATGTACAGTTAGTCAAGTAAGTCTGTGTAGGTTTCCTTGGGGAAGAACATGAAGGTTTGTTACCATAGACACCTGTAGCCTTTACTTCAATTAGCAGATTACAGGTCTGAAAACTGGCTGAAGTATGGAAACTAGACCGGGATTGTGTTTTTTTATGGAACAATTTCTCTCAGCCTACAATCATCCATCCTGTGATTCTTCCGAGAGTACATGTTGATTGGTTCTCTTTCTGGTTGCCCCCCTATTATGCCCCCAGTGACACCATATTCTATTAACAATCTTCATAGTTCTCTGTGGGTAAAGCCTCCTTGACTGTCATTTAAACCTTGACATTCATTATAATAACTATAGCTACCTCACTTTGGACAGGCAAGCCCTACCTACCTACTTCCTGAGGGGTTCTGTGTCTGGGTCTTATCATCCTCATTGCTATCGGTGAGCCCATTTAGGTGGGACTCTCTTCCCACTTTACATGAATAACCGTTGAACTTCTTAGTGATTGTGATGCCTTTCTTACTAAATACTATCCTTATGACCTTGGCAAATGGTATATCCCCTGGATATTCCCATAGAAGAGAGTAATGTAGTAGGTCTTACATTGCATAACATATTCACTTTAGCATACATACTTTTCTGAGTTTTTAAATCCCTTCTTTCATTGTTTTACACACAAAAATTAGTATTTCAACCTCACTTAACATGGCCACAGCATGTTTGCCCATATCTTTTATAACATTTGGCAGAATGTTAAATCCTGAATTTTAGGAAAACGCTTCCAAATTAATAAACTCTTCCTTATTTGACTTGTGTCCTGACAAAAAGCATCCTCAGGATCCAGTCTCGCTTGTAATCTCCAGCCCCTGAGACTAGGTCTGGTGGTTTCTCTGTGGTCGAGACCCTTTTCTTCCTTTGTGTTATTTTTTAATCCCTGGCTCTGACTCAGTTATGCTATGAATTCACCCTAGTTATAGTACTAGTAAAAGTAGGAATACATCCTGAGAAAGTCACAATTGTCTTGCTAGGGAGAGAAATTTGCATTTTTTGACAATTGCTGCTATACTGCTGAGAATCCTTTCAACACTATATGGTTTATGCCCTATTTATGCTTCTTTTGACAAACTTTACAGATAAGGAATTTTGTCTGTTTGTTCTATTTTTCATTCTTCTCTATCCTCCTGAATATTTTCCATGGAGAGAAATTGAAAATTCCAGATTATGCAAAAATATTCAGTTCAAAGCTCAACATACTTTTAATATAATAATGTGGTTTCAGGCAATTCAGTAGAACTTGAAAAACATGCATTTGTGCAGACATTTCCATATGTCTATGTAGTGCCTGTTATTACTGATATTAGAAAAAGTTCTTTTAGTTTTGAAAATTAGAGCTGGATCATCTGGAATTCATCATAAAATAGCAGGAAGCCCAGGGGTATCTAGACAATATTTGTGGATTTAAAGCAAGATAAATATTTTATTTTACAATCTCTTGGAAAATTATTCCTCATTATCTTTTAAAATTAAAAGTACACAAGACTTTGATCTAGTAATCCCCCTTTTTAGGAATCTATTACACACAATATATGTATATGCACAATGTACTTACTAAAGCATTTTTATGATGGGAAAAATTTGGAATAAACTATAATGTCCATCAATAAGATAATTATTTAACAAATAACAGTATATATGTTGGAAGTAACATAGGTAGGAGATAGGTTTATGTCTCTGGATTGGAAGGATGAATATAACATATCATTAAGGGAAAAAAACAAATTATATCATAGTATGCAGTATAATTCTATTTTTATTAAACATGTGCAAGTAATTGTTTATAGACATAGAGAAGCATACTAAATGACATTATAAAATAATATGGAGGTATAAATAGATAAAATTATTCATTTTTATATATTTTAAATTAGTTTAGTTGTTGCAACAAGCATGTGTTATTTCTCCAATTAAAAAACAATAAAGAGAATAAAGGATAAAAATAAGTATAAGAAATATTTTAGGAACATTCAGGAAATATTCAACTATCTAGTTCTGGAAGTTTAACAATATACTAGTGAAATTAGAGGAATAAAACAATAAGTTGGCTTTGAGTCCAATCTACTCCAATTATATGGAAACCCCAGCTTTCACAGGTGTGGCAAGATGGCAGGATTAGCAGGCCAAAGTTCCACTGCCAACCTGAGCAAAGTGGTGGCTAGAGCGGGACATGAGGCCAGGTTGGGACTAAGGCAGGATATTGACACAAAGCAGCTCTCCAGAAGTTTAGTCCCAGCTCAGCAGGCAACCAAGGTTTAGGATCTCATTCAACCAGCACTACCGTTCCAGAAAATGTATTTAGTCTTTCCCACCTGTTAGAACACCAACAATAATACCAATACTTTGTTTCATAGACCTATTTAAAGAGTAGTAACAAAGCACTTAGATCTTCATGGGTGCACCCAACACTGAAACACCTACATATAAAAAAAATGCTAATAGAACTAAAAGGAAAAATAGACATTAATATAATAATAGTCAAAGAGTTTAATAAACTCTTAACAATGGATAGATCATCCAGTCAGAGAGTCAATAAGGAAACAGTAGATTTGAATAACACTATAAACTAAAAGGACTTAACAGACATATAAAGAATATTCTGTTTACCCAAAGAAACCTGAAACAATAATTCAAAAGACTATAATCACTCCTATTTTTATTGCAGTGTTGTTTATAATCGCCAAGATTTGGAAGCGGCCCAAGTGTCCATCAGTGGGTGAGTGGATGAGACAACTGTAGTACATAGACTCAGCCGTAAAAAAAGAAGAGAATTTTATACTTCATTACAGTATGGATGGACCTGAAGAATATCATGTTATATGAAATAAGCCAGTCAGAGAAGGACAAATACCATATGATTTTACTTATATGTGGAATCTAATGAATAAATTAAACTAACAAGCTAAATAGAAACAGACTCATAGAGAGCAGACTGACAGCTCTGGGCAGGGAAGGGGAGGGTTAAGAGGTAGAGGGATCGAGCAAAAAAGTAAAAGGACAACAGTGTAATGATTGTTGGGTGGTGGGGGTGGGTGGAGGTGGAAGAGGGAACAAGGGGGATAAGTAGTAATAGAAAAAAACACAAAAAATAAAAATAAAAAACAAAAAACTTTTTATTAAATACCAACTGGATAAAGATCCTTTTCAAGCACACGTAGAACATTTTCTAGAATAGATAATATATTAGGCCATAAAATAGTCTCAACAAATTCAAGAAGATAATAAACTACACTAAATATCTTTTCTTACTACAGTAATATGAAACTAGAAATCAATGACAAGAAGGAAGCTGAAAAATTCACAAATATGTAGAAAGTAAACAACACACACCTGAATAACCAGTGGATAAAAGAAGAAAGCAAAAGCAAAATCAAATTTATCTTGAGACAAACAGAATGGAAACACAACATACCACAACTCACAGGATACAGCAAAGGCAGTTCTAAGAGGGGAGCAGCTGTAAATGCCTATATTTAGAAAAGAAAAAAAATCTATTCTCTGAACATTTTAACACATGATTAAAAGAAATTGAAGAAGACACAAATAAATGGAAAAGTATCTCTGTTCATGAATCAGAAAAATTAACATTGTTAAAATATCCATACTACCCAAAGCTATCTAAAGATTCAATGCAATCCCTACCTAAATTCCAACAGCATTCTTTACAGAAATGAAACAAACAATTCTAAAATTTGCATGGAACTATAGAGGAGCCCTAATATCCAAAGCAATCTTGAGAAAGAACAAAACTGTAGATGTCACATTCCTGATTTCAAACTACGCTATAAAGCTGTAGTTAACAAAACAGTACACATACACCAATGGAACAGAATTAAGAGCCCAGAAATAAACCTATACATATACAGTCAACTATTACTTGACAAGAGAGCCAAGAGTATTCAAAGGGGAAAAGATTATCTCTTCAAAAAATAGTGTTGGTAAAAGTGAATATTCACATGCAAAACCATGAAACTGGACTCCTGTCTTTTACCACTCACAAAAATTAATTCAAAATGGATTAAAGACTTAAATTTAAGATGTTAAACCATAAAATTATTTAGAAAAATAGCTTAGAAACCTCCCTGACATTGGTCTTGGCAATGATTTTTTGTCTATGACATGAAAAGCACAGAAAACAAAAGCAAAAAATCAATACTGAACTAAAAACTTCTGCACAGAAAATGAAAACATCAAAAGCAATGAAAAGACAACCTATGGAATAGGTGAAAATATTTGCAAATATTATATATATAAAAATCTGTATATATATGTGTGTGTGTGTATATATATATATATATATATATATATATATATATAGAGAGAGAGAGAGAGAGAGAGAGAGAGAGAAAGTAAGGAGTTAATGGTGAAATACATAAGAAACCCATAGAACTCAATAGCAAAAAAAATAATAATAACAATTAAAAAACTGACAATGCACATGGACAGATATTTTTCCAAAGGCATAAAAATACACAACTGGGTACATAAAAACATGCTCAATGTCACGAATCATCAAGGAAATGCAAATCAAAATCACAATGAATTATTACTTCACACCTCTTAGAATCACTGTTATCACGAAGTCAAGAAATAATGATTGGCAAGAATGTAGAGAAACGTGAATCCTTTTGTATATATGAATAGTGGTACAGCCACTATGGAAAACAGCATAAAGTTTCCTCAAAAAATAAAAATAAGAATACAATATAACCCTGAAATCCCACTTCTGGGCATATATCCGAAGGAAATTAAATCACTGTTTCAAAGAGATATTTGCCCTCACATGTTCATTGCAGCATTAATTATAACAAGTAAGACAGAAACAACTTCAATGGCCATCAATTGATGAATAAAGAAATACAGCATACATGTACATATATATACACACATACACACATGTACACATGTATGTACACACACATATGAGCAATGGAATATTATTGAGCCGTAGAAAGAAGGAAATCCTGTCACTTGTGAAAATGTATGAAATTCGAGGGCATTATTCTCCCATCGGAGTACTAATCAGGCCCGACCCTGCTTAGCTTCCGACATCAGACGAGATCAGGCACGTTCAGGGTGGTATAGCCATAGACTGCGGGCATTATTCTGAGACAAATAAGCCAGACAGGGAAAGACAAATACGGTATGATATCACTTATATATGGAATCTAAAAATAATGAACTCTAGAAACAGAAAGTAGATTGGAGGTTTCCAGGGCAGAGGAGGTAGGAGAGATGGGTAAGGGTTTTCAAAGGGTACAAGCTTCCAGTTATAAGATGAATAAGTTCTGAGGATCTAATGTACATCATAGTGTGTGAGGTTTGCAATACTGAACGGTATTCTTGAAAAATTGCTGAGAGTAAATCTTAATACACCTACACAAAAAATGGTAAATATGTGAGATCATGGATGTGTTAACCAACCTTACTGTGGTAACCAATATATTGTACACCTGGAACTTACACAACGTTATGTCAATTACATCACAAGAAATCTGGTGGGGAAAAGGAAAATAAATTTAAATCCTGGAGCTTACATTAAAAATGAACAAAAGGAATTCATGGGGAAGGAGGAGAGAAAATTCAAGTAAAGGAGAGAGACTAGGTGCACATTTCAGTCTGTGTTAATGTCTCAAGTTGTTCTAGCCCATGTTTAATGAAGAACAGTGGACTTGGTACTGCGTTCTTCTAGATACAGCTCCATGTCTTTAAGTGCTTTCTAGAATTTTACTAAGCAAAGCATGATTCCATTTTATTAGTGGAAAATCAGAGATAATTATTTGCCGTGAAAACTATGAAAAAGTGTTTCTAAATATCTATCTATCTATCTATATAATGTATATAATATATATATGGATCCATATATACATGGATCCTGTTGGTGAAATTAATTTTATTTATTTTTTTCAAGTTCTTGTTTTGACAATCATCTCCTCAGTATTCTGTATCAGCTCCCAATCCAAAGCAAAGCACCCAACACTAAAATGCCCTACTTTGTAATCATTGAATTAATTGCTGCTAATTTATAAGTACGCTAGGAAATATTGGAAAATTGAAAAAAAGAAGTATAGTTTTGAGTGTGTCCAATTAGTATGGCCTTGTTGAAATATAAAATTGCTGTAACTCTGTCTATGATGTTCAGAAAGCTAATATCAGTAAAGTCAGAAGGAGCTGACATTGCCCCTTTTCTGCTTTCACTAACACACACATATGCAGAGACACTGAGACAAAAAAATGGTCATGTGTTTCCCTCAAGATGATAAGGTAAGCCAATAGTAAATTTGAGAATATGAGCAGAAGGGTCATATTAATAGGTACCACAGGCCATTTCCTTGAGAGCAAGAAGGACTTTAAGTGATTCTAATTTCAATGAATCATAAGGTTTTACAATGGGTGATGGGTGGATCTCCTGTACTGAAAGAGCTGGTAGAATACAAAGCACAGTCAGTAACAGTTTCAATTATCTCACTCATTCCATCAATGAACACAGTACATTTTTTTTCTGAAAGACAAATTCCTTTACACCTTTTCAGGCTCTGGGATCCCAAATACTTTTGCTCCACGTCGGAGGAAGAAAATCTGCCTCAGGCATTGGCTCAAGAAATTGGAGGTTGTTCCTCAGTGTGCAGCCCCTATAATGGACAGGTCAGCGCTACCCATCCTTCTTCTGGGAGGTTCTCCTCTTCCTTTTATATCAATGACACTGACAGAGGCCGCCAATCAGAGTACCCCACCTGCCCCTGAAGAGATGAAGTTATGACCCATGCTGGGATAAACTGAGTCTCCACGGTATTTCTCCAAACTGGAGAGAGAGAGGACTCTTTTCTTTTCGTTTCCAAGTGTGTGCTTACTTGAGCTCCAAGGCTTCCCTGGTCGTGGTTTTCGCCTAATGGAAATAGAGGGTTTGAGAGTCTGAAGTTCACACACACACACACACACATGATCATCATCATCATTGTCATCATCATCATCATCGTCATCATCGTCATCATTGCCATCATTGGGAGACAGGAGAAAGACATTAACACCTTGATGAAATTAGAGTCTCTGTTTTTATCCTTATCTCATCTCTTCCCATTTTCTTAGTTTGGTTACAGGAGTTAATAAAAAGACTTTTAAGCCTAAACTAGTTCAAATGTAACTTGTTTCTAAGCACCAGAATATGGCAAATTGTTGGAATGTCACTACTATGATTATATTACATTATAAGACAATCTTCAAAGGATTTTGCAGATGCAATTAAGGTCCCTACTCAATTGATTTTAAGTTAATCAAAAAGGTGATTATCCTATGTGGGCTTGGCCTAATCAAATGAGCCATTTAAAGAGGGTCTAAAAGTCAGAGAAAATGAAATACATAAAAATCTCTCTTTCCTGCTAGCCTTAAAGAAGCAAGTCACCATGAGTTGTACAGCTACAAGGAACCAAATTCTGCCAACAAGGATATGAACTTGGAAGAGAATCCTTGGCTCCAGTATGGAACTCCGACTGGCTGGCATCTTGAATGCAGCTGTGAACTCTGAGCAGAGGACCAGCTAAGCTGTGCCTCTATCTTGACCCATGGAAACAGCAAGATAAAAAATATTTCTTAAGCTGCTAATATTGTGGTAATGTTTTACTTAATGATAGAAAACTAACACAATATTCTATTTATTATAAACTGAGTATGAAATTGAATACTAAGTAAGAACATTTCTCAAAAGAAAAAGAAAGTTGGGGGTTGTAGTTCAAAAAAAAAGGAATGGGATTTTGGGATATTAAGACATGAAGATTCCACTCTCTCCTCTCTACCACCTGTGGATAAGGAAGCAATCATAATCAGAAGATCAATGGGTAACAGAAGGCAGTATAAATCTGCTAAGTGGGGTTGAGAGTCATTAGAGTTAATGGCATTTTTACTTCATCAGCATTGAAGAACCAAACTTGGCCTTCAGACCTTGAATCCTCAATTCTTAAAAATAACAAAAAAATGTTCTTGGCTTTGACGTTGTATTTTTCATGTCATAATAATGATATGTTCTACTTCTGATACAATGATATCTATAATATAAACTATTACTTTGTGTTAACCAACATCAGCTACATTGTAGGAACTATGACTTTATAATAAGCAGGAGAGCCTCCTAAGAAACTCAAAGCTGATAATTTGTCATATCACATCAAGGAAAGAGCATTTCAGATAACCTGCCTGGAGTTAGCTCGGTTACAGGTCACTAGAGCCCAGGACCATGGTTTGGTATAAGATAGCTTAATTAACTGCAAGAGAAAAAGTACTTACTGGGTATTCAATATGTACCACTGTCTGTGCTACGCTCCTTACAAACTCATTCTTTACCCATAAAACTTTGGAAGGAAAATATCATCAGCCCTAATTTAGAGACATAGAAAACTATCTCTAACTCTCTTTAGGTCATGCAAGTGCGTTATGACAGAAAGAGGATTGAAAGCCAGACTTGTCTGGGATTTGCTTTCAGCCTCTTCAATGCTGCCTCATACAGGATGCTGGAATATTGTAAGGGGTACTCATGAGCCATGCTGAGAAAAATGAAACTCATGCCAGGTTCTCTTCTGTGAATGTTGAATTAAAATGCTTTTTCAGAGACTCTGTGCCAAAGCTGGGGAAGTTGTATTGCATTTCTTTTTCCATTATAATAATAAACCAGTTGATATTACTGGGACTATCGTAAACACATGACACAGCCACCTAGAGAAATGTCCACTCATTTAAAGTGACAGACTGGAAACCTTTTGAGAAGAAACCGGTTCACAATGTTAGAAATCATTGCGCAAGACATTCACATCAAAAAAAGTGCTTAGTTCTTAAGATTTGCTGCCTACTCGGTATCTTTTCCTTTAAGCTTTCCCAGAATTTCCATGTCTCTCTCCAGAGAATTTAGAGAAAGATTATCCAGAATTACGTGCCCTTCAATTCTAGAAGATTGTTAAAGACCTTTTTCCCACTCTCAATTTCCAATTTATTGCCAATCTTAGTCCACCAGTGGCTAATTTGTTTGGTTTGTGAATGTAGACACTTTAGATGTAGCGATAGTATACTCTTTAGACTAAAGGCATTGTCTATAGATAGGGGACTTTACACCTGTGCCTTGAATTCCAATCTATCTGAGAGATTTAGCATAACATACTTAACCACTTTCTGGGCATTGTTTTCTGTGTGTGCCATTAGCTTTATAACATTGCCCACCTAACTAAGTCTTCTAATCTTTCTCTAATATACTGTACTCAGAATGTTTTTTTCCAGTGGATTAGAATTCAAGCTTGAAAACTCAGTGTGTTTTACTCCCTTTTATCAATCAATTTTGTAGAATTTCCTTGCTTATAATCTCATTAATATTTCTTTCTTTCTTTCCCACTACCCACTGTTACCTCTTCTGTATAGGCCCTTCTGGATGCCTTTAATAGATTCCAAGTAGGCATCCTAGCTCTGGGCATTCTTTCATATACAATCATCATGTATACCACTGCTAGATTAATTTCCCAAGCCACATTTGGATTATAATACTAGCACTCTCTAGGGTCTAAAACTCTTTGTGCCTTCTGAATGTCAATGCAAAACTAGAAAGTTTCCTTCCTTACCAATCACAATCCATCCTGAAATTATCACTCAATTCTCTGCCACCATTTTGCTCATATGCTAAGTTTCATATAAACTAAACTATCCTATAAACCATTACAATCCTATAAATATACCTTACATATGATAAATGCCCCAAGATCTTTCTCTGGTTGTCTTAGTAACAGACTGACAGGAACTGAACTTTTCTCCTTTTTCAGCATGAGAGATCCCACCCAAACACAGCCTTCCCATGGTGCAGTCATTTCTCCCACCACCGGGAAGGATGGCAATATCCCTCGGTCCCCCAAATCTCCAGTTTGCAACAGGTGGCTTTCCCAGTACTTACAGAAATTGCTGGTATCTAATTCCAGATTCTGACAGCTGAGTCCTAAACATTCATTCTCCCATTTATGGGGTTATTCTCATGCATTCCCCTAAGTCTAAGGGAACACATGCAGCCCAGGATGGCTATGAATGTGTCCCAACACAAAATCATAAATTTACTTAAAATCTTTCTTTGCTCATCAGTTTTCATTTGTGTTTGCGTACTTAATGTGTGGCCCAAGATAACTCTTCTTCCTCCAGTGTGGCCCAGAGACACCAAAAGGTTGGAACACCTTCCCTAAGAAATTTGCCCCTACCAATAACTAGTTTCGTGACACATATATTGTGCTATTGTGAGCTTTGCCCTCACCCACCTCTCCACACACACCTCCTTTGCTTCTACTGTCCTCAGTCTCACTTGTGGCTGTCCTAATATCTTGCCAAGGTTCTTCCTTGTGTCACTCCATTCATCAAAAGTCACTTACTCTGTGTCTTATTTCCCTTGTTATATAATCGAAAGAAGCTTTTCTTTGATAAATTCCAATGCATCAAGCACTTACCCCACACTGCCTATTATTATTATTGCTGTTTCTTATCGCATTCAGAAACCACCAACAAGAATTTACTGTCTTTCCCAAATGTGTAAATATCACCACAGCATCTATCACAGAAGCTTAAGTACAGCTTGTTATCATTATTACAAAAAATTTTTTATGAATTGCAGGAATAGCTTCATTCCTGAAAGATTGAAATTGATATCTTTTAGTCCAAAATCTTTGGAGTAGCATTGATTCTTCCACAAAAAAATTGACTGATGATTTCCCACAAGCTAAGCTAGATGCTTCAGGTCTGCCTGGGTTGGTCAAGGAGATAAAACTATAATTTAATATAAATGTCACTTTCATGCCTATGAGAAAAAAAGCCCATTTTTTATCAAAGACTCAATTCATTATAATATTCTTCATATTTTTCTTAAACCCTTAGAGTATTTAGGATGAAATTTCACAAACTCAGAAGCCCAAATATATGAGAAAGTATTGACTGAGATTCAAAAATATCATAAAGCAAATAGACCCACATTATATTTATGATTCTGTTCATTTAAATAAATACATGAGTGGGCTTCCAAAGCCTTTGATTCTTTTACTAGAATACAGTGGATTTTTCTGTCTGGTTCTATACATGAAAGAATCAGCACAAAATCTGAGAGCTGACCAATTTTACAGAGAGAAGAACATAAAAGGCAGTTTCTTATGATCTTTCAGTAGAAAATGCACTTGAAATACTGTGAGAAAGGCAGTCTTGTGATATTTCTCATTATAAAAGGTCATTGCTCTACTCATTTATCACTATTTTATGGAAGAAGCGGAGTGGATTGTGTCTAGGTGAGAGCAATGTTGCTTAGAAGAGTTTAAAAAATTACCTGGTGTTAAGAGGAACAGAGAAATTATTCAGTATATTGCAAAGCAGAGTTTAGAAATATAATACCAATGCTAAAATTCAGAAATATTATAAGATGTGAGAAGAAAAAAAGACAACTACATCGAAGAGACTATTCTCTTATAAATAATTTCCCTTCCATTAAGAGGGATTGTTCATAAGACTTTTTTGAAAAAGGATACCCTCTGTGTAATGAAATTTCAATTCCCCATTAGGGATAACTGGGAAATATTCATATATCATAATGGATACTAATATAGCAAAAGAACATAGAAGTATTTTGACAGTTTGGATAAAGCAGAGGTTTTTTTTTCACTTACACAAATGCTAGGATATATAATTTTATGTATTGTCATGTTGTTGTATCATTGTGAAAGTCCATAATACACAAAATCAGTGCGCAATTCTAAGGCATGCCTGCTATGCATTAGGTGCCACTCCGAGAACTCTATAGGGAATATCTCGTTTAATCTGTAATCCTTGTAATAAACCTGTGTGGAAAGCACTGATATTACCTCTATTTAAAAGACAAGAAAGCTGAGGTAGTTGCTCCTGGATGCATAATTAATAAATAATGGAAATGGAATGCAAACCAAGGCAGTGGGTACCATGCAGCTATGTTCCGCTTTTTTATTTAAAAAGTCTTTAAATAAAGAAACAACAAAAAATCATGAGAAGTGTTGGGAACCACCCTGGTTTCAGAAGCTGTAAATCCCCATGGCTAAGGCTGAGTGAGAGACCTTGGGACCATAAGCCACTAAGGAGACAAAGCTTATCTTCCTGGCAGGGGTGCTGCCCCTGCCCACTTTCCTTTACCCTGCTTGGCCCTGAGCCTGACCAGTTAGCCAATGATGGGTAAGATTCCTCAAGGGAGGGATGACCTAAGACAGGCATGGCCATGAAGAAGTCCTCAGGAAAGGATTTGGGGGGTTATAGAAAAAGGGGGTGATGGACCCTAGCCCCTCGGCTTTGATATAGCCTGAGTCCTCATTCTGTCTGCAAGAAGTCTCTTAATCCCTTGGCCGCCTTACTTCCCCTGCTGGATTTAAGCCTGAAACAATGACTAGGGCTGTGTAGTCCTGTGCCAGAAAGGGCAGATTCCCCGGGGGCGATCAGGACTAAGAAAGAATGCATAAAATCTTGTGAAACCTGCTTTGCTAATACCCTCAATTTAAATGATAAGGGTCCAAGCCTGAAATAAGTTTGTTTCCCAAAGTTTTATAGACTTTTAGCTAACTGACCCTGACTCAGAATAAGCCCTCAGAGTTCTTTGTTTATTATCTATTATTTGATCCTTACTGCCTAACAATGATTGATGAGCTTTACCTGTATTCCTGTGCAAACTGAACCCAATAAAAGCCCACTGAGGAAAAGGCTCTTGGCCCTTTTCCTTTGAGAGATCCGCCACCTCTCCTGCCCAAGCAGATCATGTCTTGGTAGACTTATTCTCATCTGTGGGGGCTGGGAGATGGGGGAGCCCTGTGGGCAGAGCCCCCCCACAGAGAAGGAACTTTGGGCAGGATTTAAATGGGAAAGCTGGAGTCCTTTAAGAGAAATTAAAAGGAAATTTTGAGTTAAAAAACCATGGTTGTTATTTTATTTCTTTCTGTAATGTTCATTATTATAGAATTGATAACTTCTTGGACTAATAATTCAAATAACTTAACAACAGTTTAAAAATATATAGAAACTGTTCTTGAATGTTTCTCAAAAAACCCTGTGTGTCCGAGCTACTCAGTCTTTCTGTCACATTCTTTTGAGCAAATGAGAGAGGGGAAAACACTTTGATGTAAACTTATCCTGTGGTACCAGTTTAGTAAAAAGAGCTACAATGTCATATAAACAGCCACAATTAAATTTGTAAAATATAAAGCACAATGCAAATGGTGTCAATAACATTTCAAGAAACATTATACATAATGACAACGAGCAGGAGAAAAAAATGACATTTCCCAAAATAAAGTGAAACAGTTTCTCACTGTTATCAATTAATTACTTTGAGAGCAAAAGAAAATAAAGTACAACTCAATCAACTATTCCCTCTTAACATATAAGTAACAATATTGCTGAATTTATTTTTAACAGAAACTGAATACCATTTTAAAAATTATATTATTGTCAATCTCATAAAAATTAACTTGGTAAAATTGTAGCCTGAATTTCTTGTGAAGAGTGAGCTGATTTTCCTTCGGTTAGACAAAGTTTCTAAATTTAAAGAAAGTATTTTAGAAGAATACACTTTCATTAATAAAAGCTGGATTCTATTAGGAAGAGATAAAACAGTCCTAAAAATATTCACATTGAGTGCATTTGGCAAGGGAGCAGCAAACTTAACTTCTGAGTTTTCTATGACAAAGTCATTCATGAACTTGACTTTTGTTGGATAACAGAAGTCTCCTTAATGAACAGGTATTCGTGAACTTTCCCTCTTTCACAGTTAGAAGATAGGGGAGAGAAAATATGCAAGAAAATTATATTGTTTTATTTGAATATATTTATATATATAAAATCCTACTAGTGTTATAGATCAAAATTTCTACCATAGTATCGATGTGTATTCAACATATTAGTGATGTACATTAAAGAGTTTATGTGGGAGGAAAATGGGGACAACGGTCCTTGAACAACAATAAAAGAAAGTTTAAAAAAGGAGTTTATGGAACAAAAATAGACTTATAGTCATTCTTTGAAGTCTTAAATTTTCTTATTTCAGTAGAAATTTTTTACACTAGAACTCCTTTCTCTTTTGGCTATTCTACTCTGCTTGGTTTATTATATATTCTTTTAATTCTAAGTGCTAATAAGTAAATTCAGTTTATGATAACTTCTCTGGGAAGAAAATTTGATAATTCTTCAAGATATTCCAAAGCCAAGTGTATTTTTTCACCAAATTTTGTCATCTTAATTTTTCAGTTTTGGCAACAAACATAAAATAACTAAGAATTCTGGTCAAATTAGAAAAGAAACAATTATCTAAAAATGATACACAGTGATTAAAAATAGACAGTAACAGAAGGGATTCTACCTACAAAGAAGAGAACAGCACTGGGTAAAACTTTTTAATTTTTTTTAGATTTAGCTTGAATTCTGCCCTGTCAGTACCATGTGAAGGAACTAAAATTTAGAAAACGTGGTCTTACTGTTTAGAAAACCTTAGTCTTGCTGTTTTGAAGGAGGCAAATCTAGAAAGGAAAGAATTTTTAATGTAAAATCTCAATTCTACACATAAGCTCTGTCTAAATGTCTGCTCCCTATACCACACAGACAAAGGTCACTGCTGCCCAATTCAAGAAATACAAAGCTTCCATTTGAGTCTAGACAAGTTAAATTATAGTTCAAAAATGTGGGGGAGGGAACACAGAAGTCAATGTTCTCAAAGAACATAACAGGACCTAGATTCTCTACAATATTCCACGCACAATGTTCAGGATGCAATTCGAAGGCAACTGGTAGACTGGCAAAGAAGAAAAGAGCATCCTTTCTCAAGAGAAATACAGTCACAGAGACAAATGTCAAGGTGACATGTTGGAACTGGCAAACAAGGATTTTAAGGCAGCATAATAACTATGCTCAAGGAAATAAAGAAAAAGGAAAATATGTTTGAAATGAATGAATGGATATGAAATCTCTGTAGAGAAGCACAAGTTATAAAAATAAATTAATTGAGATCCCCCCGACTTTCAGTCAAGATGGAAACATAGGTAGAGACTCTTCACCTGCTCACTCAACTATAGAGAGAATTAGAACCAGATCTCAAAAACAACACCCAAAACTGTCAGAAAATCAAGCTGTATGGAAGTCCAACAACCAAGGATTTAAAGAAGCCATATCCATCCAGATGGGTAGGAAGGGCAGGGTTTCAGAGATGGGGCAGATAGGTGGTATGGGGCAGAAAGGCAGCAACAGTGGAACAGTTGGTCCCACGTTCATGTGTGGTGGATAAAAATCATGAGGGATACCTTGGGAGTGAGTAATCCCAACCCCAGGCCAGAATGCACAGCCCATTGTTCGAGCTCCAGAAGATAAAACTGTATTACCTCTGGCTATAAAAACCAGTGGGGGTTGGGGTGACAGAAGAAACTGCCAGATTTTTGCAGCATAAAGGACCCACATGAGCTTAGAATGTATGCAAACCCCACACCAATCACATATGTGAGGTGAGTAAGGTGACTGAAAGTGGAGTTAGTACCAGACAGGACTACAGAAGCCAGGCAGCAGCACAGATCCCTCTTTCCTGCCACCCCCTCCCACACACAGAGCCACAAAGCAGTGAAGAGGGTTGCCCCATCCTGGCAATTACCTGAGGTTCTGCCCTACACAACGTACAGGTGCTTTTTTTACATACACTACCAAGACAGGGAGTAAAAGTATATTTACCTAATACATAGAGACAAGCACAAGGAGGCCACCAAATTGAGGTGGCAAAGAAATATGGCCCAGTTGAAAGAGCAGAACAAAACCCTAGAAAAATAACTAAGCAAAATGGAGATAGCCAACCTGTCAGATGCAGAATTCAAAACACTGGTAATCAGGATGCTCAGAGAACTCATTGAGTATGTCCACAAAATAAAGGAAGAAATAAAGGATACACTAAGTGAAATAATGAAAAATATACAGGGAACCAACAGTGAACAGAAGGAAGCTGGGAATCAAATCAATGATTTGGAACAAAAGGAAGAATTAAACATTCAACCAGAACATAATGAAGAAACAAGAATTCAAAAAAATAAGAAGAGGCTTAGGAACTTTTGGACAATTTAAATGTACCAACATCCAAATCATAGGGGGACCACAAGGAGAAGAGGAAGAACAAGAAACTGAAAACTGATTTGAGAAAATAATGAAAGAAAATTTCCCTAATTTGGTGAAGGAAATAGACATACTAGTTCAGGAAGCACAGAGACCCAAATAAGTTGGACTCAAAGAGGACCACACTGAGATACATCATAATTAAAATGCCAAATGTTAAAGATAAAAGAGAGAATCTTAAAGCAGCAAGAGAACAGCAGAGAGTTACCTACAAAGAAGTTCCTGTAAGACTATCAGCTGATTTCTCAAAAGAAACTGCAGTCAAAAAAGGACTGGCAAAGAAGTATTCAAAATAATGAAAAGCAAGGACCTACAACCAAGATTGCTCTGTCCAGAAAAGCTATCATTTAGAATGGAAGGGCAGATAAAGTGCTTCCCAGACAAGATAAAATGAAAGGAAGTCATCATCACCAAACCATTATTACATGAAATATTAAAGGAACTTACTTAAGAAAAAGAAGCAAATGAAAACTATGAACATTAAAATAACAACAACTATCAACAACTAAATCTGAAAACAAAAACAAACTAAGCATACAACCAGAACAGGAACAGAATCATAGATATGGAGATCATTTGGAAGGTTATCAGCCAGGACAGGGAAGGGGGAGAACAGGGGAAAAGGTACAGGGATTAAGAAGCATAATTGATAGGTACAAAATAGACAGGGTGAGGTTAAGAATAGTATAGGAAATGGGGAAGCCAAAGAACTTATATGCACAACCCATGGACATGAACTAATGGTAGGATTGCTGGAGGGAAGGGGGCTACTGGGCACAGGGGGGCAAAGGAGAAAAAATTGGGATAATAGTAATAGCATAATCAATAAAATATACTAAAAAATAAAAGATCTGATTCTCCCCCAAAACTAATAATTAATTGGGGGACCTTCCTACTATTTCCCCTAGTATGCAGATATAAACTACAACATAGAGAATATGGTCAATAATAATATTGTAATAACTATGTATGGTATCAGGTGGGTACTGGAAATACGAGGGGGCAACACTCTGTAAATACATGGTTGTCTAACCAGTATGCTATACACGTAAAGCTAATATAAAATAGTATTAAATGTAAATTGTAATTGAAAAACAAAATTTAAATTAAAAAAAATAATGAATTGTGTGGATTGAAAAAATTTTCTGGATGCGATCTGACAAGATCTCCAGAAGCAGAAAAATTTAACAGAAGGATGAAAAAAAATGAGTCAGAAAACTTAAATGTACAATAATATAAGTTATTCATATGAAGAAACAGTGAGGAAAAATGTTGGTAACAATGAACACCACCTAGCTCTTACATCTTGTTTTCTAAATCCTGGCAAAGCACTATTCATATTAATCTTAGTGGCTTAAAAGTAAATTAGCATCATTTCTCATCACATCTACCTTTCACTCAAAATTCTTAATCAAAGTCTCAGTTTGTTCAACCCTTTAACTGACATAAAGGTAAAACAGTAATGATAGGACAGCTTTCAATTTGCATGCAAATTATGCAGTTTAAAAAAATTAACTCAGAAATTCATGAAATCTTAACACATGAACTAGAAAACCTGGATCAGGATAATAAAATTTGAATGCTTGCCCTTTATTTTTATGTATATTGGCTACATAAATGTGTGATTATTAGCTAGAGAAAACAATTGACTATTGCTCATAGATCAAGAAATCTGACCTTTGCAATTTGTGTTTTGGAAAACTTTAGAACATGCCTGGTTAATAAGATAAAAGCCAAGAAACAATTAAATGTAATGTAGAATATCCACATTTTTGTCTTTCTGTTCTTCTGTCTGTTCTCTATAAAATTTATATCTAACCCACCCACAGGACCATACCCATCGTTACAAACCCATATCCAATACAATCTCCAGGAAACCAGCAATTTGCTGTTCCTCTTTTCAGCCCTTCTATTTCTACTCCCACATTTTAGTTTAATCCATTCCTACCATATGTGATGACTTAATTTACCTCTCTACCTCAAATTTCCATATATTCAAAACCTCCCCATGCTATAAACTTAAATGTTACCTCTTCCCAAAAGTTGTATGAATATCCTAGCCAGAACAGCACCCTCCTTTTCTACTTTCCACATTTGTTTTTCATTCAGCCCTCTCTTTTAGGTATTTGTGTTATCAGCACTTAACTATGAATGTTTCAAAGGCAATAACATCTAATTCCTGCTTTTATTATTTATTTATCACCCAGAAAACCATACCATTTGTTTTATCAAGCAATGTTCCAAATTGCTCCAGTCAATCCAAGGTTTTCCTTCCAGGCTGAAGTCGCAACAATATATAATTTTATTCTTCCCTCTCCATTTATTCTTCCTTCTTTATTTAATAACAATTAAAAGACCCACTGTAGCATCCATATGGACTGTCTAATGAATAATTAGTCTGAATCATTTTGACAGCCTGCATAAACTACAAAGTTGTCCTAATCAAGGAAAGGGTGGGTGTCATAGAAATTGGAGGTCAAAGATACTTTGGCTCACCATCCATTTTTCAGTTCTGTCTGGTTATTGGATGCTACACCTTTGATAATCACACAGTGAACATCACACAAATGAGACATTAATTGGAACACTGATAATCTGCAGAAATCTGAGATCATTTTTGCTGAGTGCTATAACATTTCTGATATAATAAATATCTTTTTGCTTAAGCAATGTATTTTCTTGTTTAAGAGACAGATGGTTGGGTTTGTTACTTTTGCTACCACAGAAAAAACTGAATCCCCTGAATGATCTACAGGATCCACTACTAAGATTTGGGCCCAATTACTTAGCTAGCCCATGACCAACAATGCAGTGAATTGTGTTAAATTAGACTTCAGTAAATAAATAAAGACTGAATGCATGAATAGATTTTTAAAAACATGAAGAATTTCCAAGGATGAAGTAGGCCAGTGAGAGAGATTTTAGAAACCAAATGTACCCTACAAAGTACAGCATTGAAGAGACTATCCAATCCGCCTGGACATTTAGCTGACACTTTAACAGACTCAATCGATGCAAAGGAGTACATTTTAATGAATTTTATTCTGGACTAGTTTGATGTGATGGGAATAAAATAGATCAAATAGGTAAATCAAGAAAGATAAGGTCCGTGAAAGCACGTTGATCATTATCAAACACAATACAAATGTAAAGAAGTCCAGAATAGAAGTGAAAGTAAGCTAGGAATGTCAGAGACGCAGTTCCCAGTTAGTTTCGTTCTGTCACTTGCCAATGTAATTCAGCTTTGGGAAAGATTCTACAGCAAGTGTTACCTTCTTTGGGAGTCTCGATTTGATCCCATAATTTGATGAAGTTTTTCACATGCATCTTGATAGAAGGCTTTCTGCAGGTATTTGTATATTTAAGAAACTTTCCTTATATCAAAGTAACCTTTTTTGGTTTATTTGAAAATTCCTATTTTGAAAAAACTTGGTTCAGAGAGCAAAAGCACCAACGCTTTCTTGCTACAAAAATAGTATTGCTACCTGGGGAAATATATGTTATGCAAAGTATTCGCTCTACCAGCTAAAATGAGAATCTTCATTTCAGTGTAGCTTCCAGAGGCTTAGACCATGGTTTGAGCTGTAATCACCCGCAGGGGGAAATTTAAAGATCAAAAATGTCTATTTGCTTCCTTAGCCCAAATCTAGTATTTTCTCTGCTGCACATTGACTTTGATTTCTCCTGAAAAATATTTAAGTTTCAGTGTATTGCTTAGAATTGCCAAGGAAAGCAAGATAGTATAAAATGTGACAGACCATACAATATTATTTAAAGAATACATAGGTAAACCTATAGTTTTTATGAATTAATAAATAATTGCAACTTATATTCTGTTTGGAATTTATGCTTTCAAGTGATTTTATTATTTATACAATATGTCAGACTGAGAGAAGATTTGGTGTACATCAACAGCATTTTATAGTTACTTGTTTAGGAAAGACCCTACGACCCAAAATATTGAATCTGTACAAAGATCACCTAATATATATTGTTCAATATATAAAATACTCGTATTTGAACACATGATGTTGCTCTCTGTATAATTTGGGTGGCTATAAGGCATTTGACAGAAAAGTAATTTCCTCTAAATCTTAGCCTTATTCCACTACAGAATAATTAAATAAATCCTTCTTGAAAAACATTACTCTGTTTGATTAAACATGTCTTGTTTCTCTCCTTCTCTTGGTCTCCTTGGTCTTTTCTGGGTTAATCTTTTTCGTTTTGTAAATCCTCGTTATCTTTCTCACCTAATAGAAAAAAGTCTAGATATAATATACTAGGAGCAATATAGTACCATTAACATTTATATATTCCATTTACACTTTTGTATGCTAAGTCCTTGCAAAATCTTTTGATTCTAAAGTATTTTTGTATATTAGCAAAAAAATAATTATATTTTTGGAGTTTGGTTTTAGATCTCTAAATTACTAAACTAAAAAAAAAACCTGTTGCTTTGGAAACCCTTATACTACATGGAATGTCCATCAAATATATAGCCATTTATAGGTAATATAATCTGTAAAATAGTAGAAAGCATAAAATAATGATGAATTAAATTGGTAATAAAATAAGCATGTTCTAATTTAAATTTTATTTTAATAAGAGGCAAACACAATCTGTGGGGGGGGAAATAAGACCAAAAAAATAAATAAGTAAAATTACAAGAGTGGTAGAAAATGATAGGTTTATTTTACAGTCCTGATATCTATAAGATATAATAAAAAGTAGGCGTTTCTTTACATGGATGCACAAAAATGTTTGTACTTCTGAGATCATGGTCAGGAAGGAGTCTGTAGGCACTAAAGTGATATTACAAGACACCAAAATATTTCCTATATTATGATAATCAAAAGATTTCTCAGTGGAGGCTCAAATTGGTCTCAAATAGTTGACATTATAACATCACATAAAGTGAGTAACCAAATAATGTTAATAGAAAAAATAATGAAAAAGAGATTTTGGATTTTACATACACTTGTCAATCCAAGGATGTATGTTTGAGCACAGTTGATGTGGCAAAATGTGATTTTTCCCTGCTGATCCAGAGAGTGTGATAGAAAAAGTTGTAGATCCAAGTTCTCTTTGGTTTCACTTGCTGGTTTGTATCTCTGTTAGGAAAAAATATGTATCCGGAAAAGCTGAGGCTTGGGCCTAGACCCACCCAGGCAGTGTGCTGCTTAGAACGTCCTATTTGCCCTTATTATTGCCCAGGGGGCTAGGGTTAGTCTGTAGGGATAAACCCATTCATCTTGATAGAAAGCTTTCTGCATTTACTTATACATTTAAGAAACTTACTTTATATCAAAGTAAACCCAAACTAAATTTTACATCATAAAAATTTAGTGGGTATCTTAAAGTCCATTCTTTTCTACCTGTACGCAAAAAAAAGTTTGGAATTGAGCAAAATGGAAAATTATCTTTAACATTAAAAAATAATTTTTTCTAATAATGAACATTTTAAAGCTCAGGACCATTTGGTAATAGTGGAAAATGAGAGGAGTATTTTAAATAAAGTATCTGGGATTCAAAACTCATTATCTTACAGAAAGAGATAAAAACATGGATAAAGCAAGTCATAAAGCTGTTAATCCTCACCCAAGGATATACCTAGTGACTTTAGAGAGAGAGTAAGAGGGAGAAAGAGAGAAACGTTGATGTGAGAGAGGAACATGGATCGGTTGCCTCCCGTACGCACCCTGTACTTTTCGGTGTATGGGATGACGCTCCAACCACCTGAGACACCCGGTCAGGGCCAAGAGAAAGCGTATTTGATAAATTAGCTTCCAGGTGATCATCCCTGTGGGCTAGTTTTGCTAGTATTAGCAATCTCTAGGACACTATGGAAAATACTAGGAGAGGGAAGAGAGTAGAGTCAGGGAAAAAATCTGTTGGCAATCTAGACCAGAGAAGTGGTGGAAGATATGTAGAGCAGAAACATGAAAGCATGGAAGAATTCAAGCACTATTTCAGAGTGGAATGATGTGAATTATCAGCCATTTGGATGTGTAAGTACGCGGAATGAATACAGAAAGAAGAATCCAAAAGTTGCCAGTTTGGTGAACAGAGTCAATAGTGATGTTATCAACTAAAATTAAAAAACAATACAAACAAACAAAAAACAAGAATGACCAGTGTTTGTCTGGAAGGAAGAGAGGAAGTTATTAGATTTTTTAGTTTGGCAGCTGTTAATAACTTTTTTAAATGCTCAATTAGTTGTAGAAACTGTTAGTTATAGGAAATCAAGAAGGACATTGGTGGTGAAAGAGTTGACATGTAGACTGTTCCTTCACACACTGGACGGCGGTGAAAGGACAGAAGTGAAGCCTCTGGGGAAGTTAAGATCAGAGAAAGCAAGTGTCTTTGTTTCGTGTTTGTATCCTTCTTTTTTTTTTTTTTGCATAGAAGTATCTTGAGAAACCAAAGAAGATGAAGTTGAAGATTTAGTAAAGAAAGGGGTACATAATGGTGGCAATGACCACAAATACAAGGGAGAAATGTGGCGGGGGGGCGGGGACCAGAAAAAGTCTGACTTTAGAAAACATAATACTCTTTTGGGAAAGGGAAAGGAATGTAAGGTTATGTGAATACAGAAAGAAGTTTTAAGGTGGTGTTTAATTTAGGTTCCTCCCAATGTAGGCCCTGAGGAAGAATTTAACATCAGAAAACACAAGGGATGGATGGGAAGGTGAACCAGCAATGGGAGAAGGAACAACAAAGGGTGTGCTTGTGTTCATGCCACAGGTATTAAACCTCTAAGGGCACTCTAAGAAATTGTGGAAACCCCCCTTTAGGGTGGTTTCACTACAGGTGGAAGATGGGGCCCTGAGCCACCAAATTCTGTCTTGTATTAGTTGAGGGTTGACCTCAGAGAAATTAAATGCCTCCTCCCTCACTTCTGGCTGTCTGAATTTGGACTGAGGAAACTCCTCTGGCCCCTGAGAGAGCCTCCAGGCAAGGGGTGCATGAAATGAAAGCTGTCAGCTTCTTTTGGAATGTTCTGCTGCTACAGCAGGTGAACTCAGAGGTGAGCAGAAAGACTTTGGTCAGGAGACCATACTTTCTACTACACATGGAAAAAGTGATGCTCTTCTTACTGGCACTTTAAGTGCATTACTATGTGTACCTGTAGCCCAGACAATGAAAGTGTACCCTTCACCAAACACTCCTTTGTGCTACAAATCCCCATCTCTCTACCTTTCCTTTGACTCTGCCCAAAGATCCTCTACCACTGCCCATTTATTCAAGGAGATTAGGAGAGGTTGCCCCCCCTCTCCACTTTTACCTCTCAGGCCACACACACTCCCCATGGCCTTTTGTTTTTCTTCCATCCCAATGGGGAGGACTTACTAACGTCAGTAAAGCATTAACAAAGACTTTATTCCCATAATAGCACATCTGGGTTAAGCTTTGGAAGATGATCTGTAAGGTGCAAGAGAAAATTTTATTTACCTTTTAGGATGTTTCATTCTGGAGAACTGGAATGATTTAATCAGACTCTTCAAGATAAAGGCTAAGCCACAACTATCTAATGGCCCATCCTTCTAGTACAGAGGAAGGTACTGCAGCGAGGGAAGAAAAGAGACAAGAAGAGAAAAGATCCCAGAGTGTGGAGGGAACTCACAGATGCTTCTCTGAGATGGACTCTACATGATGACCTGGGACGTGATAGGAGAGGGAAAGGTACATTTTGCAGCTGACAGTGGGCACTGTGCAGGAACTATTTAATGACTAGGAGACTGTCTCTCCTCCCTTTCTTAGGCATGGTGGGCACACGGAATGGATTACCCATGTGTGTAACTAATTGTACATAATGTGTGTCCTAGGTGCCTGGCGTTATGGTGAATGCCGGGAACACTAGTGAATAGAAAGACCTGGTCCCCACCCTCAGGACATTTACAGTCTAGAAAGGTTACAGGTTACCCCATCTGTGATTTCTTTCCCTGCTTCTCACAGTTTACACAAGTCATGTTCGCGTCTTGAGTTATCTTGTACATCCTGCCACATAACTATTATGTGCATGCCTGGTGTCACCTAGCCAATTAAGAGCCCCCTGTGGGCAAAGACTGTTCCTTCTCAGACACAATTACTGACTCTGACTAACAGACTGAGGCGGCGGACATGACTAAGGGAGGTTCTCATTTGAAGTCTAGATATAAGCATTTTAAGCCTACAGTGCGTTTGACCCAATCTGCTCAGCTATATCCAGAACTGTGGGAGAAGTTTCTTTGCCTGAAGGAGTCAGCCCTCCTCTTACTTTATATCTTCAAAGCAACATATTTAATGATCAAAGCCATATCTGTCCCACTTCTTCTGGGAACAACATTACATTGAAGTTGGAGCTTTAAAAATGATGGGAAAAAGTTTGTCTTTAGGCCACTGCTTCTAAGTTTGTGGAAATGAATATTCAAAGGGACGTTGTTCAGCAGAACATTTCAAACTTTCTGAAAGTGTGTGATTCTAAGAGCAGTTATACTATTAAGGTGTAGCTCAGGGACTGAAAATGAGTAGAATAGTGAAAAGAACAAGGACTTTGGACGTAGAATGAACACTTTCATGTATTAACTGTATGAATTTGGAGAATTTAACCTCTCTGGGCCTCAGTTTTATCTTCAAAATAGGGATATTAATGCCTTTTCCAAGCATCATAAGAATTGAGATAATTCATGTAGAGTACTTTGTATATTGAAACAAATAGTTCCCATCAATGAGTCTTAGAATCTATTTATTTTGGACAGATCTGACAAATATTTGCCAAATGTCCCTATTTAATTCATGACCAGATAGGTAATAGAAATTCTCTGAAAAACTAATTTTTAGAGCAATTACAAAACTAAATAATAATACACATAGCATGGGACCATACATGATAATGAAGAAAGGGACAAAATACAGTTAAAATGTTGTTTTCCCTGAAGAATAAAGAGGCCAATATATTTATGAGAAAAATGCCAAAAATATATTATTATTTACACTTTGCCAATTTTTTAATTAAAATCAATGGAAAGGCTTAAAAATAATATTTTTCCACTTTTATAATTTCTTTGAGGAAAGAGAGCTAACAAAAAGATTACTGTAACTATGAGGGAAGCAAGTATATCAAGTCTCAGAAAGCATTAATCATATAACCACTTCTAAGCCCTTCTTGAAAGAAACCAGAAAAAGTTGTACACTAATCTTTTCTGACCTTAAAAATCAATCATATCATGTTCCTCACTAGAAGCACTAGATGCAGGGTTTTCAGCAAACAGAGACACATCAATTCTTTATAGTATGTGGAAAGTATCAATGTATACATTAGCAAAGATACAGAATTGGTGCCTCTGAGTCCAGACACCATGCATCTACTCAAAGATTATGACATGCATATGCCAGCATGCTGTACACTGGAAACACACACACACGTTGATAAGCTTTCACAGCATTTTGTATCCCCCCAAGACACTCATTACAGAATACTTGCTATTTCAGTCAAGCATGCAGTTTCCCCTTCCCCTTCTAGACAGTAAACGACTTGAAAGTTAACACTGCGCCTTGCTCATTTTTTTGCTGTTCTATTACCTATTATGCCAACATCAGGAATCAGTCTCTTATACAGCTCAACAAAGTAAAGAAAATCATTTCTGGGTGTGTTTAATATGTGCCAGATACTAAGCTTAGAGGTCTTATGAAATACCTCATTAAGTACCTTATTGAATTCAATTTTTTAAGTGATGCAGGTCTCTTTGGCCTCCTACAAAAGACGGAATGGTTACCCTTTCTGCCTTACCCATGCCAAAGCCAAAGCTTTACAGGCTACCAGTTACTGGGTAATAATAGTTTTAATACAAAGCCGTCACCAATATAATTTTATCTCCTCCCAAGTAAAGTCTGAAACACAGACAAACTCATGAGTGAAAATCTTCGTACTAATTAAATAAGTTTCTCTTTTATGTTACAAATTAGAACATTTAACATAAAGGAAATGTCTAAGAAATAAATCTCATTAAACTAATGAGTCTGTAAGTGTCATCATGTGTCAGCTTCCCAATTTTATTCTCCTTTCAAATTCACATGTTATGCATGGTTGTGGAAAAATAGCTGGTACAATCCTTAGAAATAATAAAGAAATAAAACTGAAATTAGAGCCTTACAAATGTGCAAAAGTGTCATATACCCCACAAAAAAAAAGTTCAGTGTCCTTTCTGTTCCTCCTTCTCCAAAGATAATAATTAATCCAAAACATACACCCTTTGAATAAGGTGTTTTGAAGCAGTTGCCTCAAATATTTGCTAATGTATGGGAAACAATATTTAAAGGGGTCAAAACTCTCCTTTGTGTCCTCAGAAGGTGAAGAAGTGCAATTCCTGTTACACAAAGATTTCACCTCTATTCAGCGGTTGACTCACATGATAAACTGAGATTGGAAGAGCTAATCTGACACTGAGAAGGGAAAAGTTAAACGCAGGATTCCAAGTTCTGTTCAAATTGGACACCACCAATGGGAAGACTAAAGCTCCTCTCTTTACTGAAGCAGCAGCGTGAAGTACTCTTGTGTAGTATAATAGAATAATTGACCCAATTAGAGCCCTATTCATCAGAAATTAGATTTCTGCAGGTGCCAAACACAAAGGCTTTAAGGGCCTGCTCAGCTTCTCACTAGCAACACTGGGAAATTGCAGGCACAAAACTGCAAAATCTTCAATGTAATATCTTTCCTCGAGGTATCTGCTGAACCTCATTTCAATTTTAAAGACAGATGTAAGGGACACAGCTTAGGGTCTCTTCCCTTGCCAAACAGCCCTTTTCTTGTAAGCCTATGACTGGCCATCCTCTCTAACCCAGCTTTAAAGGAACACACTCAAAACAACTGTAACCTGTGATTGAATATTCACCTTTCACAGAGAGAGTCATTCCAAAGCCTGCCCAATTCAGGTCATCTTTTTGAAGATTCATCTTCCATTCATCATTTAAAGTCATAGAACACAGAATAGCTTCAACCAAGTCCATTAGACGCTATGTTTTTACATGTGATTTATATTATACAGTTAAATATTTTTATTTTAAATTGAGCCCAAGAGTCTCAAAAAGAACACTGATGATATTTCAAATTTTCCTTGGAGCATGGGATAGGAAAGAGGTAAGGAAAACTCTTTCTCTCAAGTGATTGTTAAAATTAATTTCAACCCTTTTGCTTTTCTGATAAAAATGTTTTCTTTCACTGACAGGATATGAAGAAATTCACTCCATTGACCTTCCTATCTTTTCCACCTTGAATACACACACAATCTAATTCTTTTTACTTTCTATTTTTCCTAGCACTTACTGTTATTTGAATCATGTTTATATACATGTGTGTTTATTTAACATTGATTTCTGTATCACCAATTACAATGCATGTTCCAAGAGAATAAACACATTGTCTAATTTATAGCTGGGTCCCCTATTCCTAATGCCTAGAAAAGTATGAGTCACATGGCTGAGATTCGATGGATGTCTTCGAATGAAAGAATAAAAGAAATTGGTTTCCTTAGCAAAATCTAAATTAGTACATTAGTGGTGTACTGATACTAAGGAAACCATCACCCCTTACCTACTTCAGGGGTTCAAAAGGAATGTGTCAGATCCCATAGTAAAAGAGTACAGAGTTCAGTTTAGTTTCCAGCCAGACTGAGAGCTTCCGTCTGCTTCCCCAGAGCTTCCTTAGCGTTGGCTCCATTCCCAGGATAAGCATGGTCCCCATGGCAGAAGCAGTAACAGTCTGATCTGATTCACACCAAACCAGAAAGAGAAATCTTCCCAAAGCTAAGATTTTTTTCTAATTTTTAAAAAGTCTAAGAAATTGTATCTTCTTGATCCCAATTATCCTAACTTGTCTTATGTTCCTTCCCTGACAAACTTGTTTTTTGCTTAGTTTATGTCATATGCTTCACCCTCAGTTGCTGGGGTAGAGTCAGCTTCACCCAATGCACATGAACTAGGAGTGAAGAAGGTCAAGGTCAGTTCCCCCAAAACAAAATTGGGGTTCTAATGCTGCAAATGATAAAAGTCAAAGTGCCAATCACACCCCTAAAATCTAAATCAGTGGATGCCTTTTAGTATTTTTTCTAATCGAACTCTATGCTAAAACTTATCATTTCTCCCATTTCTCTCTTTTTTGGCTTTGACCTGACTCTTACAATTCCACCATGCTCCTGATGGTTGATTTTGGTTACACATTTGGCTATTGTTATGCTACCTTCACTTTCCACACTGGTTTGTTCTGGGATTCATGCCTGATGCCCTTGTATACTTATCAATACATTCTCTCACAGTGATTTAATCTACATCCATCATATTAACCAAATGGAAGTCCTAATGACCCCTAAATCTCCATCTCTAGATCAGACCCTTCTCAAATGCTACAGGTACTACATATCAATCTACTAGACCTACCACAACTGAAAGGAAATTACATCCCAACTGTTGTATCCCTCTCCTTTCCCCAGCCCTGATTACAACCCAGTTGCTCCACTATGGTGGTGCCAATTAACTGGACCCCGCATAGTCAAAAACCTACAGCAGCTCCAAACTCTCCAACGAACACACTGACACCAAATCCTGCCAATTCCACTCCTTAAATATCTCTCTGATATGTCTATCATTTCCTTTCCATTCATAGCTTTATTGCCACTGTCTTAGGTCAAACCATTATTTTGTTTTTCTTGCTTGAGGCTATTGGAAGAGTCTCCTAACTGGTCTTCTCACTTCAGTTCCCCCCCCCAATCTCAAACACTTTCCATATTTTTATTCAGAATAATATAAATCTGATCACATTCCTTCAGTGGTTCCCATTGAATATTTCATAGAGAATAAAATTCTTAGTAGGGCGTCAAGGACTGTCCTTCCTTGCCTGTTGTCCAGGCTCATCTCTTGCTGCTCCCTATAGGCTGTTACTTTCACATTTACCTCAACTCATGCCAGCAGATACCTCTGAAGGCAGACTTTGGCCCCTGGTGAAAAGAGAGTAGACAACCTGCTCTGCTTCAATGGCAACTTCTGCATACTTCCCAAGCGTCATTTATTCTCTTGGTGTACAAGTGTGTACATTTTCTCTGCCACACCCATATGAGACCTCTTTGAAAGCAGATGCTACGTCTTGTTCTCTCTGGGCCTTACATCCTGGGAGAGGGCACTGTACAGAGTACACACATGCTTCTGGAAGGAACAATAAAGTGTCCTGTTCTACTACATGTCAGTCACCCTTCACGACCAGCAGAAGAATCTCTCTGAACTCAGGGAAGGCTCTCATCCCTCTTTTAAAGCGCTCTTCTATTTACGTCAGGCACATGCAAGGTAACGCCTCATTTGATTAACACAAAATCTACTGATTATGAACATTAATTATATCTGCAAAACCCCTTCACCCTTCAGCTTTGCTATGTAACGTAACATAATCACGAGAGTGCCACCCACTGTATTCACAGGTTTCATGTGCCCTCAAGAGGAGGGAATTATACAAGGGCATGGGTTACTGGGGGTCATTTCAGAATTCTATCTATCACGGCTGGGTTCTTCTAGACTATCGCTTCTCAGTCTTTAACTCATATTACTGGGGTAATCCCAAATTTTCACAACAAGCTGAAATTGAAAGGAGCAAGCCAAATGAAATCAGGAGCCTGGGGCTATCTTGGGTTTATTAGCTAAGAAATAATTTATCATGTTAATTATTTCTAAAATTCTCTGTTAAGTTTTTTAAAGTTCATATAGGAATTGTTAGTAAATTTTACAATTGCATGTATGGCATTTTCTTGATTAGTAGCCTTTTTCCCCATTTTCAGCATACTCGTATATCTTTGTGCCCATGTTCAAGCTAACAGGGTAAACAGTTGAGACCGAAGAGTGCATGTGTCACTTCATTTTTATGATCTAAGTGCCTACCTCTCAATAGTTAATTAAGATCCACCCCCCAAAAAACAGTTCTTTCTAATTAATTCTGCTTAGTTTAGGACCTTCGCCTCATTTGACTTTTGAACTGCCTATGTCCCTCAAGAGATAGATGAGAAGGGCTTTTGATGGTTGCTTAAAATATTGTTTAGGAATCTATATAATTTGGTCCCCAGTCATTTCTACCAAGACGATTGGAGTTTTCTGTCAGACAAAAGAAGAAATATGTGTAGGCTTCAGCTCTGACAACAAAATGTTTTGGACACTACTGTTTCTTCAAAACCAACTGAGGTCAGTGATATCACAGCAAAGTCAGGCTGACAAAGGCCTGTGAAATAATACTCCCATCCTAACAGTGGAGAAAGCCGGATGCGGCCCCGTGTGCACTGGGGATTGGCAAGCCTCTGAACAGTAGAGCTGGCCTCACTTTCAAACTTCCCACACACATTCTCTCTCACCATGCTGCTTCTGCTGGTCCCACATCAAAGGGAACAAAACAGTAAAAGCAAGGAACTGACAGGACACTTAAGACACTATCAGTGCCTCAAGTCTATAAAGGCAGTGGCTTCGATAATGAACTCGTTCAATCTTCAGTGACGCGTGAAGGAACAACAGAGACACACAAAAGGAAACTCAAAGACCTCCTCGAATTCGCATACTAGGGGCACATTTTTGACATTTGAAGCATCTAGTATTACAGAAACATCTTTGTAGGTCAAGGATTTAACCTATGGTATGTGGATATGTTTCAGAGAGTGCAAGAAGCCCCTGAAATCACAGGGGGAAAGCCTTGCAGTACATGCACATACCACAAATGCCATTCGGGGTCATCTCTGCCCTTGGAGGCTTGGGGGATTTTCACACAAGCTCCAGACTCAGGGTCTGGAACAGGGCAAAGCCCTGCCCACTCTGTGTGTGTCTGACTTGCATTTCTATGGGGTTTTTTTTTCCTGTCTTGATTTGGAATCAAGGCCACCTGCTTTGCGTCGCCTACCTTTGGTCCAGAAGGGAAGCTCTGCCCTTCTCATGTGCCTTTTATGAGGCATTCCAATCACAGTAAACATAGCATGAGTTTCATGGGCATACTGAAATGTGTGAGGTCATAAAGAAGGAGCTTGTAAGACTTCACTGGGTTTGTTTTACTTTCTTTTTTACTCTTGTAGTTAGTTTCCACACATTCTCTCCTCTGCAATTCTTTGTTATCACATAGGACCCTCTCTGTCCCATCAAGGTCCATGGCAAATATCCAGTCCTCACTTCCTTGTAGGACCCTTTCAAGATGATACGCCTTCCTCAGTTCTCCTGCATTGTTGGAAAACAAACAATTTTCTATCTGCATTTATGCCTCTGCATACTTTCTCCCTAGAGAAAGTAAAAAGCTTCTACCATATTCTCAGCAAGGGTCCATGATCCAAATGAGTAAGGACTGTTGCTTAGAGCCTATTTCCAACCACATTTCATTGCCAAGGAGGATGAATGGTACAACACATAAGAGCCCCTAGTAAGAAAGAAATGTTCACCTTCTCTCTGCACACTAGAAGTAGCAGAGCTCTAACTGCAGGTTCTCTTCAGAGCAAGGTGGCTGCACTCCACATCCCTAATCACCATCCTACTGCTCTGGGCCACGTCCTTGCCTTTCCCATTGCTCCTATCCACCTGCATCCCTGACCAGTGTGCTCTCTGAAGTCTCCTAATGTTATTAATGAAAACTTTTTCTTTACAACTACTTCTCAGAACATTCTATCTCCAGAGGAGCAGCATAGCTGAACAGTTTAAGATTTTGAGTCTAAAGTTAGACTTCCTGTTTTCAGATCCATACTCTATTATTTACTAGCTATGTGAGCTTGGGCAACTTCACTTTTCATTTATAAATTGGGATTATAGTAGCATCAATTAAAGTAATAGCATTGCCCTGGCCAATGGGTTTGCAGGTTCGATTCGCAGTCAAGGTACATGCCTTTGTCGCGAGTGTTTGATCTCAGATCCCAGTGCATATGGGAGGCAACCAATCGATGCTTTTCTCTTGCATCAATGTTTCTCTCTCTCCCTCCCTCTCTCCCTCTCTCTCTCTCTAAAAGCAATGAAAAAATATCCTTGGGTAAGGATAAAGATATAATAATAATAGTATTCATTTGCAAGGTATACACACACACATATTTGCCACAGGAAAATAGTTTTGGCTGCTTTCAACCTCATTTAAATATATCACCAGTTTTCAAGTAGTGATATAAAATGAATACACAAATAACACTTCTAACAAAAAGGAATAGCATAATATTTTGATGTGGTGCACCTTTGTCATTTAAAGGGACTCTAACATGGGCAGCAAAGATTTAGTTGGGTATACTTAGGTTCGTGACCAGTGATGAAATCTACCTCCAGAGTATTCAAAAACATCTACTGGGAGAAAAGCTTTTCTGGATTTTACTGTTGTCTGGGAATAAAATTCTAAAACCCAACTTGTAAACCAGTAAAAGAAAAATTAAATTAAAACAGTCCCTAATTTAGGTATAAATAATAAGATACAGATGGAAACCAGCAATAACTAGAAATACTAAGATGCTGATGAAAACAAGTAATTACAGGACACTCATTTTCCATGATAAAACTGATATTTCTTCAATGTTATCATCACAAGGTACTTAGCACTAGACAAGACTTTATTAAAATACTCAATCTTGTTTAGGGTGAACAAATTAAGTTATCTATAGGACTACAAAGAAAGCCCTGAAGAAAAAGTTACAAATATCTACCAGTAACAAACTAGAATATGCCTTAAGACAGCATTTAAAAGATTTTGGCCCATGTCTGCTGCATTCAACTAGATGGTCACCGTTGCAAGAACATCTGCAATTCCTTATCATTAAATTTTTGACAGATGGATTCAATAGGAAAGCACAAAGGTGCACTATCATTGACACTGGCATTCATGTACCTGCTACGTTAGTGGAAAAGAGTAACATGGGCTTTTGCAGTTATCAAGTTAACTGATCTTTCCAAGTTAATGTTTCAACAACTATTCCTTTTGCCCATCTCTCTCTGCCTTATTCTCCTCAGTTGTTCTCGTGCCAAGTAACGCTCCAATTCATTCTTCCCACTATTAGCTAAAATAATCTTTAAAGAATAAAAATATTCAATATTTTAATTAAAATATTAATTATCTTCCTATTGCATGCAGTATATAATTCAACTTCTTCACCATGGCATACCAGTGCATGCAAATTCCTACTGCAACCCCTTCCCCGCCCCACCCACACACACAGAGCACACACAGCCTCTCTTGCCTAATCTGGTATTCTTCGTTTATTATTACCTTTTTGCATTTTCAAGTCTCTTTGTTAACTCTTCATTGGCATAGATATATGCTTATAATGTTTTCTTTGTAAATCCTTACCTGGGGATTTTTTTTTTCATTGCTTTTAGAAAGAGAGGTAGGGACAGAGAGAGAAACATCAATATGAAAGAGAAACATGGATTGGTGCCTCTTGCACATACTCTGACTGGGGATCGAACCCATAACCTTTCAGCATTACCAGATGATGCTTCAGCCAACTGAACCACACTGGCTAGGGCCATTTTTATGATGTTTTAAATTTAAAATTTACATATTTCCTCCATGTCCCTTCCTAGCTAGTAGTTCTTCTACATTTACTCTTCTATCTACTCTGCCACCAGTTATGTTAAAGGGTGCTCATCTAATGAACAAATTCAGTTGGCATTCTTTAGTATTTAACTTTTATGAATACTCAGCAGGATTTGATATTGTTGATCTCTTTCTCCTTAAACAACTCCACCCCAAAGGGAACCTTTATACATTGTTAGAGAAACTATAATTTGGTCCAACCACTATGGAAAGTATATGGAGTGTCAGGACCCTCAAAATATTCAAAATAGATATCCCTTATGGCCCATCAACCCTACTTCTGTGTATCTACCCAAAGGAAATGATTTTGAAGAGATATATGTGTGCCTATGCTTATCGTGGCATTATTCATAACAGCCAAGATATGATGGGCAACAAATACCCATCAAAAGATGAATGGATGAAAAAGACATGGTACATACACACAATGGAATACTATTCAGCCATGAGAAAGGGAGATACTCTTCCATTTGCAACAACATGTTGGACCTTGAGCATATTATGTTAAGCAAGATACATCAAACAAAAAAAGACAAGTACTGTATGATATCATTTATATATGGAATCTAAAAAAAATTAAACCTGTCAAAAACAGAGACTAAAAAGGTGGTTACCACAGCATTGATGGGGGGTGGGGAGGGCCATGATGGCATTTCAGGGTACAAACCTGTAATGACTAGTAAGTAAGCCATGGAGGTCTAATGAACAGTATATAAAATATAAGCAATCATATTGTCTTTCTAAAAAAAAAAGCTCCGTCCCCTTGACTTTCATCATATGACTCTCCTTGCTCTTTTTCTACTCAGTTTAATCATGTGTTTGTGTGTATGTGGGGGTGGGGGTGGTATCCTTTCTCCATCTGCCTTTTAAATGATCACATTATTGAGGATCCTTATCAAGCTCCATTCTTGTGTATTTCTGAATCTACACACTAGGTCTGGACAGTCTCGTGTAAATCTATGGCTTCGTCAATCACTTTTTTTGCTCTGATTCTCAAATTAAGATCAGTAGCTTAGTCTTTCTTTCTAAACTGCCAACTTAAATCCTTATAAATTTTCTACTGGAGATCGGTGTCCGATAACCTCACAAATACTTAAAACTCAGTATATGCACAAATTGACTCACATGTAGGTTAGGCAGTGCCAAAGCCATCCACTGTCAGGCAAACTGAAATTTGAGAACCATCCTAAGTTACTCCTACTCTCTCTCCACCATCATAACCACAGAAAATGTCAGCAAGGCCTACCGCTGGTGTCTCTGGAATATTATCACATTCACCGTCTGCACCATACCCTCAGTTTTCCTTCACATCTCATGATTTTCTTCCCTAGATCAATACACAGTCTAAATTATAAATTCTGAATTTAATTTTCAAATACTAAATTCTCAGTCATAGTTCTCATGAACTACATAAGATAGAAAATTATAACACAGTGCAAATGAACTATAATTATGTTTGTAAAATAAAAAGGTACATCTACTTATTTCTGTTTATCATAATTTTAGAACTAAAAATAAATTCAGATATGACCCAAAGTTCTCAAACAATACTGAAATGGAGAAAAAACTGAAGATTGTTCTGGTGAAAAAAAATAGCAAAGATTAAAGTGTATACCTTGCTTTCTGCTTACAAATTCTTTTTGGTATGAACAAAGGAGATTTTGAGTTAGACAAACATGTTGAAAACACTCTTATCCCTGTAGCCCAGACTGAGAAGAGAGGGACAAAGCAGAATGATGGATCACCATTCATCTTAGACCTCCTATAAAAAAAGTCCAGAGCAGACTGGACTTTTTGCAAAATGAATTAAGCTTAGAACCTTTGTTAGTAACTTGTGTGTTGGAAGACTGAATGTCTGTGTCCTCCCAAAATTTGTATGTTGAAATCTCAATCTTCAGTGTGATGGTATTTGGATCTGAGTGCTTTGAGAAGTAATTAATTTTAAAAGATTTTATGAGGGTGAAGCCCTCAAGATGGAATTAGTACCATTATAAAAGAGACACCAGAACTTCTCTCTCTCTCTCTCTCTCTCTCAGGTGAGACACAACATAAAGGCCATCTGCAAGCCAGAAAGACAGGTCTCACCAGGAACTAAATTAGCCAGTATTTTGATTTTGGCCAGTCTTCAGAACTCTGAGACCATGGTATTTTGTTATAGCAGCCTGAACTGATTAAGACAACTACTTTATTCAATTTTAGACAGTCAAGCACTGCTAACATGCTATGAAGACAATCAATTTTTGATAACATGTCATCTTTCTTGATCTTTAAAGGAAAATATTGTCTAGCAAAATAAATTCTTGGTAGTGGGCCATATTCTTAATTCCTTTGTGGCTATTATATTTAATATGTAATTCATTTACTTCCTGGGTCCAAAAAAGACTTACAGGAATGTTTATATCTCTGTAGTAAACCAATACACCCCAAATTTTTGTTTTTGTTTTTGAAATAAATTAATTTGCTGACTGTTGTATCCCCTCCTGAAAGGCAATGACTGATTAACTTAGTTAGAATTAACTTTGGGCGAAGTAAGTTATAATATATCTAAGAATAAAAATAAAGAAATCTGGAAGTAGGCATTGATTCAGCAATTTAGGAATATCTAACCCAGTATCTCTCTGAGTTTCCATAGTTGTAAAATGGTTGCTATGGCTCCAGTCACTGGGTCTAAATCCAGGCAGGAAAAAGGAAGGAAGTTGTTTGCTCTATCTGTCCCCTTTAACAAGAAAGTGAAAGATTTCCCTGAAACACCCCCAAGGCATTTTTTTTTACATACCATCAACCAGAACTGTATGGCCTGGCCATTCACAGTGTGAAGAGAGACTCTAAGAGCAAGTATGCAGCTTTTCCAGCCCTTACAGTAGAGGCAAGAAAGAGAGAAGGGGACTGGGGACAAGTTTGAGGTTAATCTACCGACAGCATCTGCAATTCGAATTATCTACCAGTTGATCCAGAGTTTCTTTTTTTTTTTTTTATTGTTATTCAATTACAGTTGTGTGCCTTTTCTCCCCATCCCTCCACCCCACCCGAGGTGAACCCACCTCCCTCCCCCCTCTCCACCCAAACAAAGAAGTTAAGCAGACTTGTAAAACACCTCAAATATCAAAAAACGTCACCTTTAAAATTTCACTTCATGGAAGAGATTCTACTTTTAACCACCTTTCATAGTATTAGGCCAAGTCATGGTGACATGTCTCCTTAATAAATCAAGAAACAGTAAAGCAAGCAGATTTAAAAATCTTTGCAGACATTTTACGCCTGTGAATTTTTGAAAAGGTTACTGTGTGTGTACACCGGCCCAGGTTTCCTGTGTGTCCTTCAGAGACATTAATTCATCTTTGGAATCCAGTGCTGGCTCCCTGAAATAAAGCCAACAAGAGACCAGGAGCACTAGCTCAGAGCAATGAGGTACAGCAGTGAAGAGCTTGGCAACTGAGTCAAGATTTTGAATTCCTTGTTCTACACCCTGATACTTACGTGACTGCAGTTGAGTTATTTAGCCCGTATAAACCTCAATTTCCTCATCTGTCAAATGAGAGTTTTAACAATATCTACCTTATATGACATAAATAGGAAAATGCATGGAAACTTGGCCCTAAGAGGAGTGTTCAGGGTTGTTGAGCAGACTGTTAGTTGTCTGCCCAATAAGTCTCCCCTCATATGCAGACGTGTGTATAAAGACCCCACCTCCCTTGCAGATAAAGGGGAACATGTGACTGGTCTCTGATCGGGGATGTGTAAGCAGTGGGGTTTCTGAGAAAGCATCTTTAAGAAACAATACTGAATAGTTGGCAGAATTTGACTCTTGTCCAATTTTTTCTTTTGAGGTCTGGTGTTTTAGTCACCATCATGTGACCGGGAAAAGTAAAGTGCCATAGGATAGTCTAAAGTTTCTTGAAATGTTTATGAAAATTTTTCAATAGTACGATGTTCTATTTTGGAGTGAAATAGAAAATTATGGACTTAGTTTTGGGACTGTGACCTTAGTGTCACAGAAAGGGTCAGCAAAATAAATCATTCATATATCGAGGAACACAGCAACTCTTTATAAGGAACTCATTATATTTATTATCCTAAGGGAAAAAAATCAGTCTTCATCAAAATGATACAAAAAAGAAGGGAGAGTATCATCTGTTTCTTCTGTTCTAATGACAATCTGTCTTATAATATGAAAGAAATTATGAAAGGCATGAAGAATATTATATCCCCTCCTCATACCTGCTCTATCGTTTTTCACAATAAATATTACATGAGTCATATTCTTTGGGCATAGTACCAACTACAAAACGAATGACATTAGAGGAATTCATCTTTGTTCAAAGTTTTCCTGACTACACATAAATAATTTTCCATCCTTAAAAAGGTGGAAAGTGAATCCTAGACCAATAACCACATATAATAAGCAAGTTTAAAATACCCTAAAGTGAACATTTTGACTTCAGTGAAAACTCCCTTCAAAAACTGCCTTGTAAGTAATATTTTAAATGATGTTTAGGACATTATCACAAGACCTATAAGTTACAAAGAAAAACAAGTTTTGAACTTCAAATTGAAAACTCCAGTATATTTCCCCACTTAAATGTCTTTCATTCCACATACTTAATATTTGATATTAATCAATTTGCTTTATTTTATGACAAGCTATTTAAAAAGGCAGAAAGTTTTTCTTTAAACCCCCTGCCCCCCAAAACAAGCAACATAAAACACAAGAGCTTGATCTTAATTCCACACAAAACTCAGCTGCAGTAAAATTCCAATACTGGTTGCCTGATTTCTTTCAATGAAAACCTTTACACTTGTGTCCATTCATTCTTCTTCAATCACTATCCTTACTATTTAGGGGTTATCATTAATGCGACCGTAGCTGAAGTCAGAAAAAAAAAAGTGAAATTCCTGAGGAAGAGGCAAAAAGAAAAAAAAAAAAAAACAGGGAAGAGACTGGTCCCTGTTGGGAGCAATCACTGTGGAGTAGTGGGAGGAGCACAGTAGGAAAGGCAAAGGGATGGATTGTTGAAATCAAAGAAATAGAAAAATGAGACGGGTCAGAGCACCAGGACTTTGAAATGCTGCAGAAGTCAAGAGAAGACAGGAGTTATTTTCTGTTTGAAATGCATCTGAGACACTAAAGATAATAGAGTTGAAAAAAAATATCATTGAACCTAACAACAATCTAGATATTCTTCACCTCAGAAAGGCCAGTCTCAATGGCTAGTTAAGATAATATGTGTGTAGGCAGGTGATTTATCAGTAAAGATACCAGTAAGAGAGAGAGAAGAAAGATCCTAAGTAAAATAGCCAGTAAAATCAGGGGGGGTTGGCGGGGAAGATGATTTTGTTGCTGTTGTTACAATATGGTACTATTGTCTCTATTTAACACTTTTCTCTTGCTTCACTTTCATACATCTCTTCTTGTTATTGCTGATTTGCTACCTTTAGAAATATCCTCTCTGCAGACACCTTCTAAAGTCGTGTTAAACACATGCACAGATTGTATAGCATATACTCAAGCTGCGCAGAATTGTTTATAAACATTAAGTAACTCAAACTTGATGGAAAAATAGCTCTGGCCCGATAAGAAAGTACATATCAAATTTATTTTTGGCATTTAAAAAATTGCTTGTTTATTACTTGACTGTATTCTTTATCTTCAAGGTTATCAGATAAGTAATATCTGGCTAACTGAATCATTCCCGTACATAAGACCTCTGTTTTATTCTTGAAAGATCTATGATACAGGCCCTGAGATATGGCCCTGGATAAAGGCAGGAAAGGGAAAGTCACTGAGGATTTCTCCTGGGAGTTTATCATCAACATGGACCACTGCACCCCTCTGAAATAATTTATTATGATCTTTCTCTTTTTATCTTTTTGACTAAAAACAAATGTTCTGAGAACTTTCCCACTAGAAATTTCAGAGTAGCTAATTTTGTAACTACTTAATTAAATGTGTATAAGTGGGATGGCATGTGTCATTTGAAACAAATACCATGCTTATATGCAGTGTATGAAATGATGACATGGGTTAAAACTGGCTCAGGATTCAAACCAAGTTTTAGTTTGCGGAGTCTGGATACCTATTGCTCAAATATATTCGTATTTCCAAATGTACATGTAAATACTAAAAAGGGTTAGCAGTTTTCTTACGACACACTACCACTTCATCAATCACATCTTTAATGCTGCTGCTTGAATTGACATATTCTCTATCAGTAGGGGTTTTTTTATTTAATCTTTACTGTATTTTTTCCATTACCATTTCATCCCTTTATACTCCCTCTTCCCAGCAATCACCACACTGTGGTCCATGTCCATGAGTCCCTTTTCCTTTTTGCTCAGTCCCTTCACCCCCTAACCTTCCCCCACCCTTAGCTGTCATCCTTCTCTCCATCTATGTATGAGTCTGTCCCCGTTTTTCTTGTTAGTTGAGTAAGTTCTAATGAACAAACTGGTCTATCAGAAAGTTTTAATTGTACCTCTATTTGATATATGTACCCAAAGCTTCTAAAGGCATCATAAGAGAATAATATTTGTTATGTGGGTTTGGCAGCATCTGTTGCATCATTCACTATTTAAAAATTAAATAGCTAAACACTGATACATTCCTCAATCCAACATAAAAGAATATATCTAAGACCTTGGCTTTGAGTGGAGATTCTGATTTTAATAGATATTGTGGTACAAGAAAAGAATACCATTTCTAATGTGCTTATTAACATTTCTATGGATTAAAAACTAACCATCTATAGTAATGATAACTAAAAGCTATTGCCCTGTTTATTTTATATAATATATTGTCATTAGTAATGCACACCACTTAAATGTCTAGTTTCTTTGTTTACATAAGCCTTATGGGGCTTGAAATTTTATCTGAAGTTTCTCTAAACTAATTCTTCATGAAAATTTCACTGAACGTTCAAAAAAGTCAACTTTATTTTTCCTTTCCCTGTGATTTGTTTCAGGTCATACTAAAATGAAGTTTCTGCCCCATGGCATATGAAGATTTGTAAAAAGAAAAGGAGAACACTGAAAGAAAAAATTAAAATATTATGATTCTAATTCTAATTTTTGCTGTTATATAAAATGTAAAAGAATAAAATATTTGGTTAGAGTTACACTACAATGTATACAGTTAAGGCCATTCTAGAGAGTATATTTTATCAGTCAGATAAAAATTAGATTGGTCAAAAAGTTATCACGTACATCTAGCCACTATAGTGGGAAAAGGGCAGCGTAATTATTTGCTTGGACCCAGGCATAAACAAGTCAGTTCCAAGCAAGAAAGAACTGAACAGGCATATGGTTATCCAAATTACAATTTGAAAGGACTGCAAGATACACTGTGGTCTTGATGACAGAAAAATAGGAGTGAGAATCATAGATAACAAGAACATAGAGATGAGAAATAGTGCTGGAGAAGGAAACAGAGATAGATAACCTACATTCAGAGAATACAATTACCAAAGTAGAATATTCAGGGGCATGAATGGTGGTAATTGACTGGAAAATACCATATCTTCAAATAAACCTTTTGTTTTAGAAAATATAGCACCCTCAAACACAATACAGTATTTGTAAAGGTGAAAAGAAATCCTTGGAGGCAGTGAATTACAGGATTATAGTTTTTCATCTAAGACCCTGGATCAAAACGAGAGAGAAACAGGCACTGTAGGTAGGTGATGCTACTCTAAGAGAGAGGCAGAGACCAAATGCATATCTCTGGACCATGGGTGAATTCCTACCAGACATTAGGAATTGGAATGAGAATTGTGAACACCAAAATGACCTCAATCTTTGCAATTAAGAATATACTTGACAAGTATCCAATTGAAAAAAAAAATGTAAAACCAAGGGTTATATAGCTATTTGTTATCTATTAGTCAAGAGTTTATGTGTAAGGAGGAGAAATGAGAACGTTCAACACAAAATTTATGAAATAAGATTGCAAATCAAATAGAATTAGACCTCTGTAGTGAATATTCAGGGAAAAAACTTACATCTAAATACAATAAAGTACAAAGGCATAAATATTTAGAAAACTGTTTGAAATCACAAGAGTCAACAAGAAGACATGGTTCTCTGAAACAGAAGCAAACATCTAAAGGGGAAGAAACAGCCAAAATTTTTAAAACACCAAAATAGATGTAAAGACAATGAGAAAAATAAGGTTAAACATAACTACAGAAAATTGAAAATTAGAAAAGTAAATTAACATTCTAAACCATGGTCAGGAAAAACAGAATTGACTTCCAGGGATTCGTTTTAATCAAAGTAGAGAAAAAATATATGAGTTCTCTCAGAATTCACAGGAAAAAAAATCAAAGAAATTAAAATGATGCAAGAGAAGATAAAAGGTATGGAAATAACAATAAAGTTTCAATATAAGTTGGACATATTCCCAAGGAATAAATGAAAAAAGTAAAAATAAAAGTACTAGTAAAAAGACAATATTAATTATTTTTCTGATAAAAGGAAGAATTTGACTTCCAAATGGCAGACTAACTTGTTTCAAAACAACCGTATCGCAGACAACATTTAAAAGATATATATTTTTTACCTCCTTGGAAGAATGGTGGAGTTATCAGAGAAGAGTTAGAGAAACTTCTCTGCAGATTTAGTTAAGTTAAGCTAATTGGTTGGGCTAGGTAAAGTTTTGCCATCTAAAACTAATAATAAAGTCCATTTCTAGAGAATTGGGTACAGTTGTTCAGGTGGAGTGGATAATAAAGTGTCTTGAACAGAACAAATACAAGCTAAATTGTGGAGAGTACTGGTTGATTCCAGACTGACTACTAGGTGGATCCTGGGAATCAGGAGTGCTTATATAATCCCAAAGCGATGATTGAAGAGAAAGGACATGCCAACATTGAAGCTTTAGTTTCTCCAAATAAAATGGTAATCAGTAAAACTATAGAGTAGTAAAAGTCATAAACACTAAGAGAAAGATAAGATGAATGAATATATATTTTTAAAATATTGCGATAAAAATCAAGATGTGGAATACTAACACGCACAGCATAACCATTTGTAAATAATATTTACAAATAAAAGGTTATAGTTCCATCCAATAGTTGAAAGACTATATTTCCTTTGTCCTTCATTATCTTTATTTTGCTCAACACCAAAAACAAAAGGAGTCAGTGTATTTTATAAATGGGAAAAGGTCATTGGGAATCCTGTTGATCAATACTCACAAAAACATTTTCTCTCAAGGTCAAATGGTAACCTCAGAATATGCAAAGTAAATAACAGCCAGCATTTTCTATTTCCAGACTCGACTTCTATTTTACCACGACTCTGGCACCGTTCCGTTTTCTAATGGTGACGCTACAATTTTAGCTGCAATAATCGCGCAGCAATGACAGATGCTCATATGCGCCTATTCTTCTTCAAACGACTTATTTGAAGTCTTCCAATGTGTATACAGATGCTCACCGAACAAGTACTGTCACTAGCCTATCTGCTTTCAAAAATTCATGAAAAAAATGACATGTTAATTTATGTTGTAAATGAATGAAGAAAAACATTTCAAACAGCACTGAGGGAGGCAATAATCTATTAAAATCAACTAGAAAAAAATTCTGAGAGGTGCCATCAGCTCAGCTATTTATTTATTCAAAGACAGTGTCTAAATGAGCCAGAACTGACACCAGAGGCATTCAGCTACATATTTTAATGTCATATCAAATTTACTGGCATTCTGAGATTATAAACAATATATTTGCATCATATTAGTAGCAAATGTCACGCTATCATACCGCAGCAAAATGACTACAAGAGGATTTCATAACTTACTTACGGAATGTGTTTCTAGGTACAAGAAGTCATTTACAATTATCAAACAACCAGAAAATCGCAGGCACTTTCAACCTTTGGCTAGAAAAGTTTTATTTCATTGCACATGTCGTTTATACTATTTAGTGTAGTGAATTCTCAATGTCCTACCTGTGTCTTGTAGAGTCAACCATTTTTATTAGGTTTCCTTCAGCATTTCTGGATAAGAGCTACTGGCTTTTGAGCCTATTTTACTGAAGACCACATATCAGTGCCCCCCCCAAATACCCCTAAATTGTCCATGGTTTCTCCTTACTAAAGTCCCCTTTCAAGAAAAGGTAAGTTACCAGAAATACTTCAGTACTCCTTCTATACTCACGGGACATCTTTCTTGCTTAAGCATGTATCTCTTTTCCTCTCTTCTGACCTTGCCAAATTTCCCTTTATTTCCTGGTGCCATTGAAACCCGTGCACCATGAAACTTCATGCTCTTGCTCCACGAGAAAGGGTTTTGTAACAAACATCTCCTGTACCAAACTGTGCCCCAAATCTTTAAAAGGTATATGTCCTTTGAACGGAGCCAGGCACATGCAAGATTTATCTATTTTAGAATATTTTATGTGATATTAAAAAACATTAAGCTGTTTCAAGGTAAATAGGCTTAAAAGAAACTTTTGCCTTTACACACAATTAAAGCAATCATTCAGGTGGCTGACTTCACTGGGAACAATAGCAGCCTAGTCTTATCTGATCGAACACATCCACAGAGAAATATGTTTATGAAACTCATGTTAACTGCCTCTCTTATGTCAAATAATCCTGGAAATATGAGGGTGAAGGGCCACCATTCACTGCTCTTGAAATTCACATCAAAGATAAACTAGACTCTAAGGAAATTCTCTACCTCCATGTTTGTAAAAATAGTCATGACTGGTACACGTAGAAATACAATGGATGTTCTCTCTCTCTTTTTTCTGTATGGCATTTTCCCTTCTGAAAACTCTTGTTATTTCAACAGTGAACTGTTCGCTGACTTCAGTTAAAGTTGCCACTGGAGTCTGAGCACCCATGAGCTTGCCCCAGTAAACCTGTTTCAAACATCACAGCTCCTGGGAAACAAGATTTCCACTCAAAAACATTTCCACTCTCTACCAGAGCCAGGTGAGAACAGGTTACTGTCCCTCTCTCCTCTTTTGACCAAGTGCCAGACTACTGCTTATTTTAGGTCAAAGATCATACTGCCTTTCCCTGCCCTTGAACCTTGGCAAGGGGCCCTCTACTGTCCCGAACTGTACATCCTGGGAGAACTGTGTGGGTGGACATCAGGGCCTTCACTTCCAGGAAACCTCTAGCATCGTTTGCAAATTAAAGATCGGAAAACCTTTGAAAGGGGCTTGAGAGGTCAAAAGAAAAGTCCCTTAATGTATTTTTTTCTTTTCATTACGCAAAGGTCTTTCTGTTATACTTTTGCATAGTAAAAAAGGTCATATAAAATCTGTCCCCAGGTGTTTTCTGCCTCAGTTGAGGTGAAGAGCATCTAACAATTTTCTCTGGGACAGAAAAAAAGAAAAAAAAAGACATGAAGTCCCTTTAGCATGTCCTTAGATCACTGGAAGTCTTACCCAGTATAAACGTGATTTGCAGAAACAAGTCTCTAAGATCCCTGAAATTCAGAACTTGGAGAAACTTTCATTCATGAAATCATCACCACTAAAAAGAAAAAGAAAGAAAAAGCGAACAGGACTGTGCTGCACTGTTCTTCAGATAATGTCAGATTCAAACTGTCCTCTGTTGTCACATGAAAAGAAGAAAAGAGGACTCAGACTCCTCTACGAGCATACAAGTAATACACATTTTCAAGATTTTTTTTCTTAGAGACACAGAAAGGGGATTACATCACATAAAAAGATAACTTTCTACACATCCTCTCTAAACATCTGTATCCCCCAAATTCCCATTCTCTCTTGTACCTGCCTCATCTGTCTTTTCTCATCATTTCTTCCTGGCCCACCAGCAACGTGAACAACACCTCTCTCCTCTACTGTCTTGGTCTGCAATGCCAAGTGAAAGCTTTTGTCCACATTCTGTTGCCTGCCCAGCAAGAGGGTAGTAAAAACTTATGATTTGGTATTTTTCTGCTTTCATCATCAGCAAAGAAAACAGAGACATTTAATAAAAACTAATGTAATTTACCAGTATTCTATGCGATTGTACACCTCTTCAAACACTGTACATGAAAAGTAATGTTTAAGAAAGAAAAGAGCATTTTTTTGCTTTTGACTGGTAAAAATGTACTGTGGACATATTATACAAAGCTATGTGGAGTCCTTAGTGACCAGGAGCTAAATATGGTAACTGTTACCCAAACATCTCATGCTGTTGGTCTTGTTAAATAACTTTCCTTCTGAGAACATAAAATACTTAGGGAAAATCATATTTAAAGATATCCTAGGAGATTGAACACTATTTAGAAATAATAAAATGATATTTCCTACTTTCCCAAGTCTGAGACAAATAATGTTATAAAATGTACTTCACCAAAGAGGGATTCCAATGAAATCTACCTTATTGTTTTTATTTTAAACTGGGATTAGAAGGAAGAAAATATGATCATTTACTATTAGGTAAAAGAAAAATAAATTCAAGCACTAACAAACAAAATAGAAAAAGACTTGTAGTTGTCAGAGGCGGAAGAGGAGCGGGGCTGGGTAAAAAAGGTGAAGGGAGTAAGCACAACAAAACACAAAAAAGCAAAATCTCCCCATAAATACACAACAGTATGGTTGTTGCCAGAAGGCAATGGGGTGGAGGGAGTCGGAAGAGGGAAAAGGAGGGACACGATAAATGGTGATGGAAAGAAACATGGCTTGAGATCATGTGAACACGCAATACAATATATAGATGACATATCATAAAATTGTACACCTTAATCTTAGATAATTTTAGTAACCAATGTAAACCCAATAAACTCAATAGAATAAGAAAAAAAGATCTCTCCCAAATCAAATCCAACATATAAATAAGCTATTTTTCTTTTGCCCTCTACTACAGAGTTGGCAAACTAACATCATACAAGTTGAATCCAACTACCATCTATTTTTGTAAATAAAGTTTTATTGGACCACAGCAATACCACCATATACTTAACACCAAGATGCATCAGAGTTAAGTAGTTTGGGACAGAGACTCTATGGTCTGCAAAGCCTAAACTTCACACTGCCTGGCCCTTTACTTAAAATGCTTGCCAAATTCTACTCTACTATATCTCATTAATTTTAAAAAATGATCTTAAATCAATGTGCAAGAATTTTTTCAATATTTCTCATAGGTGGATTTAATTTCATCTACTATATAAAGATAGAAGACTACAAAATCATTCAAAATTCAATAGATTATTCTCACAACTATTAAAATGCTATTTGAAATTAAGTGACAACATTTTACTCATTTAAGATGGCTTTTTTTCATTCAGTGTTGTGAATTAGTAGCACTAAAGAGAGGACTTTCAGTATCTAACCAAAATCTCAAAGGTAAACTAACAAGATCTGTATGTGGATTTTTTTAAATTGTTATAAGCTATATCTTGAATGCTCTTCACATTACAACTAACTATTTTTGTGTATTTATTTTTTCGAATAGCTTCCACGTACTATAGTTGGGAACACAGTTTTCTCTAAAAAGCCACTTCAAACTCAATGCTTATCTTTTTCAGTACAAAACTCCCCACATAGTTCCTGTTTCTTTGTTGTAGCGGATTTCAACAAAAGCATTGTCTTAGTGAGAACTACTATAACAAAGACTGGGTGGCTTAAACAACAGAAATTCTTTTTTTTTCACGATTCTGGTGGATAGAAGTCCTAGATCAAGGTGTTGGCAGGACTGGTTCTGTCTGAGGGCATGAGAGCAGGATCTATTCCAGGCCTCTCTGCTTGCCTTATACATGGCTATTGTATCTTTGTGTCCCTATATCATGTCTTGGTTCAAATTTCCTCTTCTTATAAGGATGACAGTCGTACTAGATTAGATTCCCCCATAATGACTTCATTTTAATGTAATCACCTCTTTAAAAAAATGCCTCTCTGCAAATATTGTTACTTTCTGAATTACTGGTTAAGACTTGAACATATGAAATTTTGTGGGGACTTAATTCAGCCAATAACAAGCATAAGTGTTAACTATTTAGGGTATAATGAATTTTATATAAAATGTGCACCTTCCAATCTTATATTATAAGCCCAATAATAAAAATATTGTATTTTAGATCTGAACGCTGCAAAACTTACCTTCCTGTTATCTCAGGGTCAAAAAATTTGTAACTTTCTGATTGTATCACTGTATTTCTTTTCAGAAATGTTGATTTTGACACATTCTAGAAACTTTTAAATAATACTTGTTTTGTTAAAGTGTAGAGTCATAAGAAAATAATACTTTACCCAATTCACTAAACTTCTTAGATAAATATTGTCTTTGGCCTTAATGGAAATAAAAAGTAATGTTATGGAACTTTTTTGGATTATTTTCCAGGAATAACATACTACATAAATTCCTATTGAATATTATATAAAATTAAGAATGTTAAGAATGTGTTTAATATATTAATGTAAATTCTCTTACATTCTATGATTCTGAGCTGGAATGAATCAGAGGTCTTTACCTCATGAAGAACATCCAAAAAAAATTTTTTTTGCTATCTACTCAATGAGTTATTTTATAAAGAAAAATAGCAGATCTAAACATGTGAAGATATAACCTAAAAATGTCAGTATTTAAATACTTTCTTGAAAGTTTTGTTGTGTTGAGACCTAGTTACAAGTAAGACCATTTTGATATTTCTGGTTTTGTTACCTGTTTAGTTGCATTTTATTTTTAATAACTCTATGTATCAGCTTTCTTGGGGCTTTAAGGAGGAGACTTGCACAACTGACTTTGGATAACGAAGATCTCTTGGATTTGTTAAATGCATACAGGAAGTCATCTCATCAGAACATCAGCTCCTAGCTCTTCCAACATGAGGATATTCAGCTGACCTTATAAAGAACTGGAAAAGTAACTCTTTGGGTGAATCAGCAACTTGAACTTGGGTAGCTTGTTCTCTTACCCTCACTGACAAATAGCTGGTTATGGACTGTTTGTCTGGTATGGAGCACTCCCCATTGGCAAATTTGATGTCAGTCCTGTGCTGAGGTCCCAGATATCCCTCCCACCCAGCCTTTTGTGACTTCCCCCCACATGTGCATCAGTTCCCTTCCAATCTCCTATGGTGAGAGTTGCAGCATTCTTTTCAATTGCTTCATAATTTATAGTAGTTTAAAAACAAAATGAGTGGTCAGGGACACTTTCTTAAAGAGTAGCTATGTTGCATCCCTTGAGGATTTGTGAGCTCCTCTCTAGCCTTCCGAATATACTCAGAAACAGAAGATATCCAAGAATGCAGAGATGCAATAAAACACACTGAACTGCACACTAAGTAAGAGTACCTGTTTCAGAAGTAAGAAAAGAGGCCCTCAGTATGATTTTCTAGTATCACCTCGCGGTACAATCAGGTAATGCACATGTTTGGTTTTTTTGGAATAGTAAAGAAGGACTCAATTATTCATAGCATATATAAATTATGTTCTGACAAAAACAAAAAGTAGAGTTTTCAACATTTTGCTTTTAATAAATTTAGAAAATTAACACAGAAAATGAATACAAATGCTAACTTGTTAGCTTCCATAAAAAGTTAGTTTAGAGCTTCAGGAAATTTACTTGTAAAATTAAATTAAATGAACACTGTAAATAAATTGAAAATTCTATTAAAGATCATGATAAAACATTATATAATTATACTTTGTTAATTTGAATGGAGTCAGAAATCAGAGTCTGAAAAGAGTGATGCCCTGCCTGAGTAGCTCAGTTGGTTAGAGTATCATCTTGATACGCCAAGGTTTGCGGGTTCAATTCCCAGTCAGGACACATAAAAGAATCAACCAGTGAATGCATAAATAAGTGGATAAATGAATCAGTGTTTCTCTCTCTCTTTTCCTCTCCCTCCCAAATCAATAAATAAAAATTTTAAAGAGTGATGATTTGAAGTATCTGTATTTAACATTTATACTTAAAAATATATAAACCATAATTCTAGCTGAATGTAGATGTAGGATACTGAATTTTCATATATTTTGACAACTGAAAAGTCATAAGTAAATAAATAAATAAAACTTGGAAAAGAGGTGGTAGATGTATATTATATTTTATCTTTGGTACTTGCCAGTAGGGAAAAAGATTATGAAAAGTAATTGAGGAGTAGCCTACTGTAATAATTATGATAAGGCCTAGACAGCATAAGAGCTTTATTGTCTCTTTGATAATTAGTCTTAATTACTATATCTGCTCTGGAACTTTATCCCCGTTCCTAAGGAATAACTGGTACAATTTCAAGATAGTTATCTATGTCCTTTAGTTTATTTTTTTAAGATTTTATTTATTTATTTTAAGAGAGAGGAGAAAGGAGGGAAAAGGAGAGGAAGAGAAACATCAATGTGTAGTTACCTCTCACACACCCCCTACTGGGGACCTGGTCCACAACCCAGGCTGTGCCCTGACTGGGAATCAGACTGGTGACCCTTTGGTTCATAGGCTGGCACTCAATCCACTCAGCCACACCAGCCAGGGCAATGTCCTTTAGTTTAGACTCTTGAAAAGCATTTACAGCAATGCCAGTGAAAATTCCACCAATTTTTCATGTAAACACAATGAAATAATCATTAACATCTATAATATTGCTAATTAGACTAAATTGATTTGGTAGTAATCAACCCTAACCAATCAGCTCAGTCAGATTAGGTGATAATCCACCCCCAAAATGTGAACATTATACATATTCCCATCTTTGACTTTTGATCTTATCATTTTAAATATTCTCCCCTATGTGACCCATGGCTACCTTCTTTATCCACATGCTGATGACTCACAGATCAAGAACTTTAGTTTGGATGTTTTCTCATATCCAGTTTCATACTAAATAACTCCACAGGGATGTTTGACAGATACTTCAAATTTAACTGGTGCAAAACAAAGCTTATATTTTGGGAGGGGCAGAGATATCAATTTTATGAAGCTATAGTTTACACACAATAAAATATGTCAATTTTAAGTGTACAATTTAATATTTTAAAAATATACTAAATTTAGGTTGAAAACTTGAAAAACGTATTCAATGAGGATATGGGATATTCCTGTCACACCAAAATGTTCCCTTTTGCCACTTACAATTCGCAATCTTTTCAATTCTACCCCCTGGTAACTAGGGATCTGTGTATTATCATGAAAACTGTGCCTTTCCCAGAATTTCTTATGAATGGAATTTTACAGAATATAGTCTTTTTGTATGGAACCTTGCGGTTAACATAATGCTTCTGAGATTCAGTCATGCTGTGCACGTCCACAGTCCATTCGTTTATATTGCAAAGCGGTATTGCGTTGCATGGATGTACCACAATTTGTATACCCATTCACCAGTTGATGGACATTTGGGTTTCTTTCCAGATTCTGACTATTATGAATATAGCTGCTAGGAACATTCGCATAAAAGTCTTCAGTAAACACCCAGTAGTGGAAATGCTGAATAATATGGTAAGTGTATGCTTAATTTCATAAGAAACCTTCATCTGTTTTCTAAAGTGTCTGTGGTGTTTTGCACTCCAAAAAACAATTCGTGAGAGTTCCATTTGCTACACATCCTTATTAACACTTTTTTTCCATATTTTCATATTTTCATATTTTCCACTTTTTTTCATATTTTTCCATTTGAGTCATTCCAGGGAGTGTGTTTTGGTATCACATTGTGCAGTTACTTGAATTTTCATAGTGAAAATTGTGTGTATTTGTCAGCCATATATCTTCTATGCTAAATTGTCTGTTCAAATGTTTTGCCCAAATTTTGTTGTGTTACTTACCATCTCATTATTGAGTTTTAAGTATCCTTTGTATATCCTGGATATACATTTTGCAAATATTTTCACCCATTCTATGGTTTGTTTGATGTTTTATTTTATTAAGTGTATTTTAAAGAGAAAAATTTTAATTTTAATGAATTCTATCTTTATCTGAATGGCGCACTGTCTCCAAAGCAGTGAGGTAAAGTGATTTTGAAGACATTTTTAACAGCAAACTATGAATAAATAGATGGCACAAAGAAACTCAATGAAGTTTATTCACCTCATATCTGCTTTTGAAAGGAGGAAAAAAATTCTTGACTATCCCAGCAAAAACAAAAGGGCAAAACAGGAAACAATTCAATTGCACTAAAAAACAGTAATACTGAACCAGAATTACAATGAAAATACATTCCTAAAAGAGAGCTGAACAAAAGTCTACAAAGCTGTTGATGTCAATGATTAACAGCCAGTCAGTAAAACATCTTTGAGAATAAAATTGATCTCATTCAATAAGTGGTGGTGGTGATGAAGTAGGGCTGATCTTCTCATACACATTTGAAAACAAAGTTAAAAACTCTAGGAATAATAAAAATGTATAGACACAACTCACAAAATCACAGTAACCTCCTAAAATATAGGAGGTTGCTAATCACATAAGCAACCTCCTAAAATATAGCTTCATATGAGCCATTGACTGATAGGATGTAAGAAATGAGACTGTATCTGACTGCATGGATTGAAGCAGTATCTCTTGAGTGGCAGAGGTTTCCTGATGTAGGATTCATTCCATTTCCTCCCCTACAGGCTCAGTTACATTAATTGGTTCTGTAGCGAATAATATTCCATACACTTAATACTATTTATTATTTTTAAATCTTCCAAATAAAGCTATAAACAATGAGTAAAAGAAACTTACAATTACAGAAACTATAGCCCTGGCCAGGTGGCTCAGCTGGGTGGAGTGTTGTCCCATACACCAAAAAACTGAGGGTTCAATTCCCTGTCAGGGTGCATACCTAGGTTATGGGTTTGATCCCTAGTCAGAGTGCATACGGGAGGCAAACAATCTATGTTTTTATCTTGCATTGATGTTTCTCTCTCTCTCCCCCCTGTCCTAAAATTGATAAAACATATCCTTGGGTGAGGATTTAAAAAAACACTATAGAGGTTATCAATTCTGACATTACAAAAGCAATTGAATAGCTGGCGACAGTAGGGGTTATATGGGTAGGAGAGAAACATTTGGGGGAGTCAGACAATTATCACATATATGATTATCAAGAAATACCTGCAGTTGTTAGAAAGAGTTTCAATAAAGCTATAGTGGTAGCCAATAAAAGAGCTAAAAATACTGTATTATACATTTTTAAGTGGGTTAAGGTTAAATGAAAGTAGTATAAGTAATCTTTCTTTCACAATATCACGTAAATTTGATAAATTCAAAAATGGAGCCATAGGCATATCATTTACAGTGGTAGTAGCTACCAGTACACCAGAACATGAAATGATGTGCTAACTGATCAAGTGAGGTGAATTTGAACACCCTCAGGGGTCAAAAGGGTATTGCAAAGCAAAGAAGGCACCGGTGAAGAGAAAGCATGGCAGAGAGACCATGGCCGCCTCTTTAACTCCAAGCACTTGTTGCAAACCAGAAAGCAGGCCCAGTGTTGTTAGACTTCTAATTATGCAAGAAAACCTAAATGTAAAGGTTTCTGCAGGATCTTTGGGTTTGTTTATCAGAGACTAATTTTAAGAAATGCTTTGGGAATCAACACTCTATGAGCCAAAGAAAACATGACTTCATGCTACAGCTGGCTTATGGATTGTTTTCCATGCTGGTAACATAAATGGACTTGTTCTATAAATGAAGGCCCGAGTGTACAAAATTATGTGTGGCTTCCCATTTTCTCAGGATTTGCAACATGTTACACTTACAAATGTAGTGATTTAAAATAATTACATTGGGAAGAACACATACCATATGCTAGCTAATCAGGTAAGCAGTTAACTTTTTAATTATCTATCTGTACCTTAATTTTCTAATTTTAATGTGGATGATAATAGCTGATTTGGTTATCTCTTGGAGTTTTTGCAAAGCCCAGGTAAGAGAATATACATGCAAATTTATTTTAAATTATCAAGAGCTATGCAAATATAAGACTATATTATTGATATAACTATGTCCCCACGCTCCCAAAAAGAACCTAAGTTCCTAAGAAGTTATGATGGTTAATTTTATGTGTTGACTTCACTGGATGCCCAAATAAATGGTAAAACATTATTTCTGGATATATCTCTAAGGGTGTTTCCAGAAGAGATTAGCATACGAATTACACTGAGTAAAGAAGATCACCCTCACTAATGTGGGTGGGCATTATCCGATCTATTCAGGGCCTAAATAGAACAACAACAACAACAAAAGCAGAGGAAGGGTAAATTTGTCCTCTTAAGCTGGGACATCTATCTTCTCCTACCCTCAGATGCTGGAACTCCTAGTGCTCAGGCCTTTGGACTCAGATTGGTACTGAACCCATATTTTCTCTTGGCTCTCCGGCCTTCAAGTTTAAACTGAATCTACACCATGGATTTCCCTAGACTTCCAGCTTGTAAGCGGCAGGTTGTGGGACTTCTCAGTCTCCATGATTGTGAGTCCATCCCTCGTAATAAGTCACCTTCCACATATTGATCAATAGATAGGTAGCTAGATCCTATTGGTACTCTTTTTCTGGAAAACCATGATTAATACAGAGGTAGAGACCACTTATATTTTTGCTTATAAAATGGAATTAGTTGTCTTAAAAATAATAAATGGTTCATAAACACATGGTGATTTGGTGCTTTCACTACAAAAAATCATATTATTGTACTCTGCTCTCTGTCTTATGGATGCACGAAAATCAAAACCATTGCATGAGTTAAAATATGCTAAGCGGAATTGCAATGAATGACTAGTTGTCAGTTTGGGGTTTCAAATGTAGCATATAAGTGGAGATAGCAGTAAAAAAAAAAAAGTAAACTGAAAAAAGTGCTGCATTTTAAGTTCTATTTCCCAAAGAGTAGATCTTAAAATTCCTCATCACAAGAAAAAAAAGTTTTATAACTATTTATGGGTACGGACATTAACTAAACTAATTGTAGAGATTGTCAGGCAATATATACAAATAACTGAATCATTATCATATACATCTGAAACTAATATAGTGTTATATGTCAATTATACCTCAATCAAAAATAAATAAATAAAGTGAGATTTCCAGTAAGAGAATGTTCAGAATACAACTCTATCTCCTTTCCTCTAAAAGTTATATTTGGAGTTGGGGCTAAGTGATTTTTTTTTCCCCTCAAGAAAGAGTTGAATTCCATTAAGCGGCCCATATCCTAGGATAATGTATGGATAATGTGCATGGACCAAAATCTCTCTTCTCTCCCAGGAAGAATGAAAGGAAATAAAATGGAGTAGTGAGGAGTAATAAGAGATTACAAAGTTTGTAGACACAAGGCAGGACCAGGTGTGAAGGAAACTAAAGGAAAGAGACGGAGTGGATTTCAAGAGTTGCTCTGTTGGAACCATCTTTAAGAAGTAACCAAATTTCCCAAATGACATTTCCTTACTTTTTTGGAAATTCATTCACCTTTCAATCTACACTGGAATTAATCACTTGCTCAGCAACATGTGAAGAGAGGGTATCTTGGTCTTGAACAGCCCTAAGTGTCTGTAAGAGGAAAAAAAAACATTACTTACGCTCTCTTGTTAAGCTGTCAAGAGTATCCTAGGATTTTGTTTTTTTTTAATGTCATGGCCTCGCTTTCTTTTTACCCTTTGAGATTCTTCAGTGCAGTGAGGAAGGAACACGCTGTATCACATTTATCTTACCTGACTCTACTCAGGCACAATGAGGTTGAAAACACCTGAAAAGAAATAGCGGGTCCCAACTGAGCATTATTGCAACTGAAACATCGCTGAAAAGGCAAAGGAACCACAGAAAGTTGAAAGGCGAACATTCACTTTGTGTCTCTTGTGTGTCTAATGAACTTCAAGTTTCAATAAATAGCATTTTTTATATTTTAATATGAATAACATTTGCGTAGGAAATAGGCATGATATGAAATGAAATTTAATTAAAATACTTTTGGGAGGCACAATTTATACATTTTAAATCAAACAAAAATAGGAAGCACTTGCTACATGCTTGCATGCCTCCGAGTACGTATGGGTGGTAGCGTGAGTTGAAATGAAGGTATTAGTTACAGGAACACCGAAAAAATAAATTTATTAACACAAATAAAAGTGATATATGAATGTGTCATATTACAAATAGAAAGAGGAAATAAATATTTTATTATACGCTGAGTACATCAGACCTATTATTAAGCTGTATTTAACCACATCCTCTTCTGTTGTTATTTTTCAGGTAGAGCAATTCTTTGGGAACCTATTTGATGTGCTGGCCCTATAACATTTGACCACACTTACAGCACAAGTGTAAAATCAATTTTCTCTTCTCCCATTTATCTCTGTGCTGATGTTAGTTGGCTCTCTAATGGAATGGCTCTTCTGGAGAGGTAGTTATTTTACTTCAGAGTGGCATTTCAGAAGCCTTAAATGGGCTAAAGAGGTGGCATGTGACCTTTAGGAATATTTTAGTTCTATATTTCTTTGAAAAAGAACTGTTTAACTCTGCGTATGTTATTACATTGCGTATGTCTCTTTTGTTACTCTTTGTATTCACTACATTGCAAGCAAGTCTGCTTTTTTTTTATGTCAGAACAATGTTGGAAATTCTATTACCTATAATATTTGATACTTGGGTCTTTGTTGAAAGGGATAATCTCACCATTAAACAATATATATTATGATCCAATTTTCTGATTATAGTTTCTTTAAGCACAATATCATGTTCTTAACCATGCTAATGATAACCTTTTAAATTGATATATACAAATACAAACTAATATACATGAAAAGAAAATAATAGTTAAAATGCTGTATTGCAGCTAATTTACTTCTTTTGAGGATATGCTCATTAATCATTGTACTTTAAAAATGAGGACAGTGTAAGGAGTCTCTGGGACAACATCAAGTGTATATGGGGGTGGCAGAAGAGAAGAGTGAGCCCAGGAAATTGAAAACCTATTTGAATAAACAATGCCAGAAAACTTCCCTAACCTGGTAAAGGAAATAGACAGAAAAGTCTAGGAAGTACAGAGTCCCAAACAAGATGAACCCCAAAAGTCTCATTCAAAGACACATCATAATTACAATGCAAAAAGTTAAAGACAAAGAGGGAATCTTAAAAGCAGCAAGAGAAAAACAGTTAGTTACCTACAAGGAAACTCACATTAAATTCTCAGTATAATTCTCCACAAAAACTTTACAAGCCAGAAGGGACTGGCAAAAAAAATTCAAAGTGAAGAAAAGCAAGGAATTACAACCAAGGTTACTCTACCCAGCATAGCCATCATTTATAATCAAAGGACATATAAAGAACTTCCCAGATGAGAAAAAGCTAAAGGAGATTATCAACACCAATCTGTGTTACATTTTCTTTGAGAAGATGAAGAAAGAAAAGATAAAAAATATGAACAGTAAAATGGCAATAAATACATATTAATCAACAATTGAGTCTAAAAAAAACAAACAAAATAAATGAAAAAGAAGAACAGAACAGACATAGATACAGAGAACATTGTGACAGTTGCGAAGTGGGAGGGGGTTGGAGGGATGGGTAAAAAAGGTGAAGAAATTAAGAAGTACAAATTGGGTGTTACAGAATAGTCATGAGGATATAAAGTACAGCATATGGAATATAGTCAGTGATATTCTAATAAGTATGTAAGGTGTCAGATGGGTATGAAATTTATTGGATGATCACTTAGTAAGTTATATAATGTCTAATCACCGGGGTGTACACCTGAAGCTAATATAATATTGTATGTCAACTGTAATCAAACCATAAAATATTACTTAAATTAAAAATGAATAAGATTATAATTTTTACTGCACTTTTTCATGTATTTTATCTTTTATATCATTTATATTTTCTTTCTTAAATATAGCTATTTAATTTAAGAATTGAACATTAATTATAAAAGCTTAAGATATAATATCTCACTCTAATTTACCTTATGTAATTTTAGAAATATGAGATATTAAATACTATTTTCAATATTCTTCTTCAGTTGATTTTCTCCCATAGTTTTACTTTGTCTCTTTTTTTAAAAAAAAATCACTGTATAAATTTTTTTAATTCTCTCCTAGCAGATATAATCTTTGAGAACTTTTGTCTTTATTACAGGCAACTATACTTCCTAATTCCCACACCATTACCCCAAAAGGGGATGTTGAAAAAAATAAACCCCTTCATATGTGAGGAGAGGGTTTTGGTATTAAACTTTAGAATTAGCTGATAAATATTTTCATATGTTCATTAGTTACTACAATTGCTTACTTCCTTTCTCAAAATGTAAACAGTTCATACTAACAAAGGTCATGGGGAAAGGTTTTTTATGGAAAGGTTTTCTGACAATAGGAAAATAAATATATTTGTTAAATCTTTCTTTTGTGCTCTTCTAGAAGATTCCATATGTACTTTTGTTACAAAGGAACACAAAATCCACATTGGTATCTACCACGCATACACCGTATGTTGAATATCCATGTATATATTCTATAAATATCTGTTGGCCATAGACCTACTTACCAATTAAAGAAGAAAAGGTAAATGCTGTTCATGGGGAGTTATAAAGTCTGAGTACACTATGATTTGGAACCCTGTGCCCCACTACCACCTCACTCCCAGTAAAGACATTTCATACCTCAAAAGTAAAAACTTTACCAAAAAACGCAAGAGGAAAAGAAATGACCCAAGCAAAGAAATCCACTCTAGATGATGTGATGGAGGGAGGTTGTTTATTTGGCAACAGGCAGATGAACTTGCAGTCCTGGGCCCTGAACTTTTCTTTTCCCATTACCTACTTCTGACAAGACCAAACCCTCTCACTGAAAACAGGAAAGATTTGCTCTGCTTTTAGTAAGGGAGGCAACCAAGATCTTACAAGTGGTAACCGGGGTCAATCCACCCCACTGATGGCAGTCATGTTGGACACCGGGTCCTTGAGGACGGTAAATTCTGGGGAACCAGACATGAGACTTTGGCCTAAATATTAACAAACGCAATAATACATTTTACTGAAGCACAGTCAACATGAAGATTATATGTGAAAAAAAGCAGAAACATGCTTTACTGAGACTACCTATTAATGGTTTATTCTTCCCTTTCTTTTTCTTTTCTTTTTCATTTGCATTGTGAGACTTCTTTTAATTTTCCCAGCAGATGGTAGTTATATTTTGCTTCCCTCCCCACCTTGGCTGTGGTTTCTAACCCAAAGCAGGTTTCCTCATTCCCATCTCCCATACGGGTGACCTGGGGTAATATTTTATATGGTACTTAAACAAGACCTAACTACCTTACACTAGAGTTGTTACTTAACTGAAAAAGTGGGTTTGAGTTTGAGGATAACTCTACCAATACCTTAAATTTTACCTCTCCTCCCAATCTGGGTCATGTTCTACTCATTTGAACTTATACTAAATGTTGAAGTTACTAGCTGCTTAATGCTCTGAATAGCAAAACATGGAAATCACCTCAAGTCTCTAAGCTTTCATTTGTCTAAGTTTATTTGCAAATCAATGTAACATAAAACAAATTGAAAAGCACTTGGGAAATCTCATCTATGAAATATAACTTGAGTTACCCAGGCTTTTCTCTGTTCTTAGCAATTCTGGATGTCAGAATTTTACAGTGTTTTTAAATGTTTATGTCCATGCAGAATAGTGCTAATAAATAAATAAGAAATATTATACTTTGAGACCCATAATATAATTTAACGGTATTAAAAGCCATCAACATATTCACTCATGAGAAAACTACAGTCATGTTGAAATAGGATTGCTAAATATTAAATATAAAAATTTTAAAACATTTCATGGCCAAGAAGCAAACATTTATAATATTCTGTTACTGCTGGTGTTAGAACAGCATTAGGATTTAAAACAGATTCTTAAAATAGTATGTTTTACTTTAATATTTCTGGTGAGCACAAGCGCTTACGAAGTTTTCCATCTGTGTACCTGGGATCCACAGAACTGAAAAGGGGAGAGCACAGGATGGGCTCTGTCACTCTGGTGGTCTTGTTAGAGCTGAGGACACAGAGGCTGACCATTGCACTGGAAACTCCATTCCCAGCTCCCGGGAGAGTACCTCACATAGAGCAAATGCTCAATAAACAGTCATTTATAAATGAATGAACATGCAACCTGACATGATCAACTTTAACTATACTGCCTTATTAATAATAATGGCAAAAATGATTAGACAAATTAGGTTGCCTCTGATCCAACCTGATAAGATAATCGTGGCCTCCTGTAAATAGCCTATATGTTTTCCTTGTGCAAGGTTCACTACAAAAGACTTGAAACAGAATAAAGAACCATTTTTGACTATAGAAAGTACATGTGAAGAAAAGCTACGTGCTGTGAGGAGAAACACTTTCTTCTTAGAACTATTTTATATACTTTCTACCCAAAGCATTCCTCAAAGACATGCAAATACTTCTGTTGACAATTTATGTCACATACTTTCTTTTTGTGCAATGAATTTCAATATAAAAGCATCATAGATATTGTCTGCCTTCGCTTCCTTTTTATTGTATCCTAAAATATGTGAAGATATCATTTGGCCAAAGTTGTGTTTCCAATCTCATTTTTGTTCTGTGTATAACAGAGCTCTCATGAAGCAAACGAGCCCTGTAAAGAAAATTGAAAAATGCTTATCAGTTTAACCAAAGCACGAGCCCTGATCTACAAAGCCAGAGACACATTTCTTTTCATAATGTAACAGAGGAAGTCAAGCCTTTACATCACGGGGAAGTTGCATTTCTACTTATGTAGTTGCTAGAAATCTACAAAGCCCCATGACAGAGCAATTATCTCTGATATATTAAGCTTTGGATCATTATGCTAAACTTGTTTATTGTGTCAGCATAACCTCCCCACTTCTTGTTTACTTTTCATTCTTTCACAAAAAGAATTCAAATGAAGCATAAATGTACTTCTTGGATGCCACATATGAACTTCTTAGCAATGAAATCCATGGTTCAAAATTTAAATTTACATTTTGATGCAATAATATGAACTTCTAAGCCAAGTCCAATTTTCTAAGTCCCTGATATAGTACATTTTTTAGAAGACAAGCACTATTTCAGTTGCTTAGCAGTAATCTTACAAAAGGTGCTATGTTTTCTATTTATTGGATCTAAAGAACTTTTTGTAGTAGATAATGTTTATAATATTCTCTAGGTGTCAGCAATCATAAACCTGACAAATGTTTTGTTTTGTTTTGTTTTTGCAAGAGCTTTCTAGAAATGGAAAGATTTCACTATTTGGAATGTATTCATACAAAACACAAGTATACACACACACACAGTTGTATGAGGGTAAGTGAGATGAAAAGATCAAAAACAACTCCACGCAATTTTCCTATATCCCCTAATTCCCAAGGTGGAAAAGCAATTTTTATAAGTTTTAGGGGCATAATGAATAGGAAAAGAATAGTTGTTCTGCCTTTATTCTTTGGAGTATAAATCAAGAATTCAAAAGCCCTTAAACACATAGTAATGTATCAGTGATATATTCAGCACAAAATTTGTTTAGCAAACATAAGTTGGATATGCGAAGTCTTTCAATTTTGCTGGTAGTTAATGAAGCTCTCTAAAGGGATTGACTATACAGGGTAAAAACACAAACTTGCCCCTTGGGGTTCCTGTACGAGAGGACTTCACATTTGTAATTTTCAGGAAAGCTTTTTACACTAAGGTCTCTTATGCATCAAAGGATGGATGCATTTTTCTCTAAAAAATCCTACTCTAATAGCAGTTTTACCTTTCAGTTTGTGCACCTGGATTCTAATTAGTTGGCCTTTCTGTTAACGTATTCCTAAAATGTGGATATAACTGATTTTTCTAGCCTGCTACATAGTGAATTCCACAGAGTTTTTCATCTTTGGCACTATTGCCATTTTGGGGAGAGATCATTCTTTCTCGGAGGGACTATCTTTGGCATTGTATATTGTTTAACATGGGTGTCAAACTCATTTTCACCGAGTGCTACATCAGCCTCACGGTTGCCTTCAAAGGGCTGAATGTAATTTTAGGACCCTATAAATGTAACTACTCCTTAACTAGGGGCCAGGAGTTCAGCACTGCCACCAGGTGGAAACAAGGTGGAGGGCCAGATTCGGCCCGTGGGCCTTGCGTTTGCCACCTGTGGTTAGCAGATACTTGCCTGGCATTGGGTGCCAGCAACACTTGCCCTTCAGTTGTGACAACCAAAGATGTCTCTAGACGTTGTCCAAAATGCCTGTTGATTTGATTGAAGCAGGCATCAGAAGTCTGTTCTTAAAACTAATTGGATGTGTAACCCTTAATGGAGTTGGAGTTGTGAGCTGTTAGATTAATTAGCTAATTAGTCCCAATACATCTGCAAATGACCCTGATTTCTTATAACTTTAAAAAATATATCAATGTCCTTGTTTTAATTGTGTTAATGTGTGTTCTTGTGATGAAAGATACAATGGAACAAATAAACTAATCAATTGATATATGGTTACTTATACATTTTCAAGGGTACAACAAAGTACATAACAAGATACTCTCTTTAATAAAGGGCAGCACACAGCAGCACTGTCAAATGTGGTGTTGTCAATACCTTTGATTTTTAATTTCACAAACTTCTGTACTTGCGGTGTGCCCTATTTCTAAATAACAACTATAATTCAGTCCCGTTTTATAGCTAAATGGAAATCTGTAAGAAATCAGTAGAGTCATTTCCTTAATACATCCCCAGGGATAAAGAATTAGAAATGTTAATGTACTCAATGCATTATTATTTCCCAACCTCCTTCAACAAAAAGGAAATCAGTTATTGGTGTACTGTACATACGCATATTTCAACACAGTAGAATAAATAAATGCACTATACATATAATTCTAAACATAATTGAATAAAGTAATTTGTTTCTAAAGCATAAAATGGAGGTATCTATCAATCAGTTTAAATACATTGTATTTTATACAACCCTAGTGAAGAATAAAGCATGACATAACTTGTATGATTTTATGTGCTTTCCGGTGAGAACTCTCTGGGAACTGCTGCCACCTGTTGGTCACAGATTACAGTACACAAGATCAGGGCTGCAGCTGCTAGAGGTTCTATAAACCCTTTAGGAATTTTACTGTATCCGTTTCTATTTATCAATTTATGGATATAACTTTTATCAGTTGCAATCTGATTATATTTTGTTAACATAGTTACCATGCAGTTGCATACGATTTAAGTTATAAAACTTGCTCCAAAAACGATTAGGATTTTGAAATAGAGTAGAACCCTCCTTGTGATTGGCTGTTACAAAGAGCAGACAGTAAGAAGGGGTGTGGTAGGTCAGAGAATATTTCTGAAACTAATATTGAACAGTGGTTTCTGCAACCCCGATCTTGTTAACCTGCACAATAATGACAATCCTGTTTCAATGCAAGAAATTACTGTCAGACTAGTAACTTAGCTGTGGAAAAAGATATAAGGCTGCGAACAAATTAGGAACAATGAAGCCAACCTTACCTCTGAACAAGAGTATGGATCTATATTTTACCATAAGATCCTTTATATGCAAATAACAGAATAAAAAATTTAGTAGGTTACTGTAAAACTGACAGGCTGCCAGAATATGACCATTTTAAGGAAGAGCGCAGAGAAAGATGCTAAATGCCAAACATCTTTTTGGATCTGTTTCCATCTCTAGATGAAAATATATACAATAAATTTGCTCAAGTTCAAGAAAGCTCAACTTCAAAATGATATCAGCCATTACAACAATGCTGCTTTTAAAGTTTTATGATTATTTATCCAATAAGTATTTTTAAGCAAATACTATAGGTACCAGAGTGTCTCTTAAGGCATCAAATATAAAAAGGGCATTTCTCTGATTGAGAAAAATATGTTTATACAAATATTACTTGATTTTAATTACTGATGGTTTGATGAAACCACTTTGCCTTTATCCATAAAATAAGTAGCAATTGAAAGAATTCTGAAAGCATCAGGCCCCGGGAGTTGCCCCACTGTGGCCGAGGGTGACAGAAGGGAGCGGAAAAATCATTTCAGAGATTGACATTGTGCAAAGGGCCTGTGCGGAGAACGGTATGAAAAATCATGACAACCCAAGCTCTTAACAGTTACAAATTTAAACACTTACAAACTGAGTAAACATGTTGAAGTCTCTTAACTTTTCGAAGACTATTTTCATTCAATATCAAGAGGGAAACTAGATTCACTGATATTTAATTTCCTTTTCAGCCGTAATGTTCCACTATTCTAAATAAGTCTCAATACTAACTTTATATGTAGAAATTATCATGATCATTAATCTTGTCATATTCTCAATAACTCTAACACCCTGGCTTTAATGCTTATATCTTTATAGAGATAGTAATTTTTTAAATATATTTGCATAGCTCTGTCATTTTGGAAGGAATTAGCTCCAAGATATTTATTTTATTTTATTTTTTACCTTTTATTTTTTATTTTTTATTTTTTAATGTTGATACTATTACAGATATCCCCCACTTCCCCATCCCTTTCCCCCCTCCAGCAAGCCTCCCCTCCCCCAGCCTTCACCATGTTGCTGTGTCCATGGGCTATGCTTACACGCATATATGTTCTCTGACTGATCTCTTCCAACCCCCACTACCCTCTCTCCTCTGAGATCTGTCAGTCTGTTTCATGTATCCGTGCCTCTGGTTTTATTTTGTTCACCAGTTTATTTTGTTGTTAGATTCCAAAAATGAGTGAGATAATATGGTATTTGTCATTTCTGATTAGCTTATTTTGCTTAGAATAATCTATTCTAAGCAAAATTATTTTGCTTAGCATCTTCTTCGCGCATGTGTGGAGAGAGATCTGACTCCGTCTGCTTCTAAGGACACTAGCCCTATCATAAGGGGCCCACCTTCATGACCTAATCTAAGCCTAATTACCTGCCAGAGATTTGCTCTCCAAATATTGATACCATCACATTGAGAGCTAGCAACATATGAATTTTGAAGAGACCCAAACATTCAGCTCATGAGGTAGACATCTCACATTCAATACTGTCTCTCGCCAGGGAACTCACTTCAGTGCAAAGGAAGTAATGCAGTAAGTTGAAGCCAGTGGGATTACTGGTCTTACTACATGAGGCATCACCGAGTAGTGGTCAGCTTTGTAAACGGTCACATGGCCTATTGAGGGACTGGCTATCACATTCACTGAACGACATCTTTTAAGCCCGGAGGTCTATCCTGTGGAATGAAATATATGTTTTGTACCAGAATATAATAATAGTTTTGCATAAATTGAGTTCATGTTCCCAGAAGAAATGGGAGCAGTACATGGGTACTGCACACACCTAATGGCCCTCTCATTTCTACGAGCTGTTTGGCATAATTTTTCCAATTACGCAGAGATGAGAAAGTCTCTCCTCTCTCCCCAGTATTCTTGAACCACCCCCTTTCATCCTGCTGCTGACCCCTCTTTGCTTGTACTCACACCCAGCCATTTACCTGCGCAGTGCCCGTGTGCTGCTGGGACAGCTGATCTGCAGCAGTCCCAACTGCAGTCCCAACTCTGCGCCCCAAACTGTCCATTACCAGAACCCTAAGAAAGACTTATTTTCTCTTATATAAATGATTGCTTATGTTCTCCATAACGTCCCATGCTGTAATCACAACTAAGGTATGCTCCTGAAAGTTCTGGAACTTCACCTCTGCCACCAGCTACAGTGTCAAGAAAAAGACAGAATAATACAACCGCTAGAGTCCAGTCTCTCCAGGGTGGCTGCCACAGTAGACCTACTCATAGATATAAGACCTCGAGCAAGTTACTGACTCTTCGCTCTTCAGTTTCGTCTCAGCCTCCTGGACATTTCTCTGAAGTGTGTGGCCATCTTACTGAGGTCAGGAGAGATTACTCAATTTGTCAATGAAAAGGTGCTGAACCAGTGTGGGTAGACCAGGTCTTTAAACAATTATGTGTTGTTTTCTCTCCACTGATGACTAAACAAGAAGGCACGTGAGACTGACTGTGCAGTCTCAGATGTGGATCTTCACAGAGCAGGTTCTCTGGGCTCAGTTTCGAGCACTAAAACTGCAGTGGAGACCAATAAATCCATACACCCCCAAATCCAAAAATGCCCAGATCTTTAATAAGCTTACATTCTAAGCAACAATAGCTAAGCAAGAAAACAAATAGTGAATCAGTCATGTAGCTCCTAATAGTAAGAAATGCCAAGAAAAAAATCAAACAGGGAAATGTGATCATCCAATGACTTGGGTGTGAGGCTAACTTAGCAAGAGTAACTACAAGTGGAGACATTGGATGAAGACAGGTAAACAAAGACTGCAATGTTGAGGAGCAGGCTTTTGAAAAAGTTAAGAAGCCTCCCAAGCAGAGAAAACAGCAAATGCAAAGGGCCTCCAATGCGAAGGGACTTGGAATACAGTCATCGTCCATTGTGGCGAAGTGGAGAAAGGGCAGTGCACAGGAGATAAAGTCATAGAAGGGGAAGCCCAGCTCCCACAGAGTCAGGGAGAGACAGAGAAGAGGGGTGAGAGAGACCGAACTGTATTCTCAGTGCAATGAGGCCATTGGAGCCTTTGAACCAGGGAATGGGTATGATTTTATTTAAGCTGTAAAGATCACTGGGTCTGCTCAGGGGAGAGAAGGAGAGGAAAGAGGAGCATCAGCGAGACTCATTAAAAAATAGTTGGTGGTGAAGAATGAGGTTGTACAGATGGAGACAGTGAATAGTAATCAAATCCAAAATATTGGAGGTAGAGCCAACAGGCTTTATGCACATAAAAAATAGTTCTAATGTTTTTATCAGTTTCTTAGGACTGAGACTACATACATGTGAAAGTAGTAACATGTAAGGAGAAATATTTGGCCACCATGCATGATTTTCAATATAGAATTAACTTCAAGCCTTCAGAATGCTATTCTACTCATTCAGTGCCACGGATATGAGTTCCGATTAAAGTCTTTCCTTGTCTTTAGAAATACACAATACTTTAGTTTCTAGGTTCTAAAACTGAATCTATTACAACATACCACTACTGCTAAGGCATTTATTTCTACAAAAAATGTTCATAAAATTACATAGTAAAAGCAGCAATCTCCTTCCATGCTAATATTTTAAATGTTTCTTCCTCTTAGGTTTTATTTTGCTCTATTTGTTTGCTTGTTTATTTATTCACTCATTAAATAAATGTCTACTGAGCATCTCCAGTGTGGCAGAAGAGATACAGTATCTAAGAACAAAAAAATGAAAGAAAGTGGCACATGGGGATAAAAGGCATCACTCCACACCAAGAGGCTTATACTCTAGAGGAAGAAAGGTACACACACATGTACGCACACAAAAAGAGTAATTATGAAGCCCTAATAGCTTGTAACTTTTTCAACAACTTTCAAAAGTTGTGTGCTATTACATCAAAAAAAGTATAAAATGTAAGGCTTCCAAATTATGTAATGTCCAGAAATCCATACTGAACAGCTATGATATACCAATCAGACCACTTAATGACATATATGGGGGAGTGGAGGAAAGTGTCGAGAGGATCGGCACCGATGGACAGAGATTTGACCTGGGTGGTGACCGGTGAACACACAACAGTGTACAGATGATGTGCTGTAGAACTGTGCACCTGAAACCTGTATAATTTCGTTAACCAGAGTCACTCTAATAAGTTCAACAAAAAGAAAAAGAAGACATATATGTATATCCTATTAGTGGTTTTAGAACTATTTAATTAACTAGATCTTACTACAAATACTTTTGGTGATTTCCTTGTCAGGTCAAAGTCATTCTTTGTATGTCAAGCCAAGCAAGAGAGGAGAAACATTCATAACTAAACACAAATCTAAAATGCTTAGAGATGAAAAATACATTCCTTGAGCATTTGAAAATACAAATGTCAAAACTGATTAGATTTTTGCTGATGCATTTACATTTACAATCAGCAAATGTAAATGTTAAACAACTATTAAAAGCAAAAGACATCTTTCTCTTTGACTTTTTTTTGCATATACTGCCTGTAGTTCCTTTGTATACTTCATATAGTTCCTGCAACACAAAAGCCCAGCAGAGAAAAAGGAGGCTTCAAAATTCCTAGTTCAGACTTTTTTTAAAAGTTAAGCACTAGAGGAAAAAGAAATGGAAATTGAAGAAATTTCATGCCCCCATGGTGAAAAAAATTCAAACAATAGAAGATTTTTTTAATAGCTTCACAATCATCCACTGACTATTGTATAGCTTCCTTGTAGTATTTCAACATATAAAATTAGAGTTTAAAGTGAGCCAGGAGAGCAAGATCTCGATGATGATAAATGCTTCACCCAGGAGGTGCTTTAGACAGCACACATATTCGCACTTACAGTCCCAATCCCTCCAAAAAGCAGCATCGTTCCCTAGTACTGAGGACACTAGCACATGTCAGAGTGCATTCGGGAAGGAATTCCTCCCAGGACCTTGATGGCACACACGCACACAAAATAAATAAATCTGTCAATGTGAACAAATTACCCACAAAACCTGTTCTCAGAGGCTGCTTCTGCGCTCTCACTCAAGCCCTTCGATACCTGGGGTTGCTCCAGGTGTCACAGTGAGAAGCAGGGGTGGGAGAACAGCACAGGCATGGACCCAGTGCATTTCTTTACACAGGCATCTTCACATGCACATTTCACCTAGAGCCTGCTGCCCCGACCTCTGGTCCTCCCTCCCTCTGAGAGCCTGCTCCTCGACTCTTCCCTAAGGAAACTATGTGTTGATAAAGTCCTGACCTATGAGTGTCTCAAATACCATCACACCATTAAAAGCTCAATTCATTCCACTTATAATAGAAACAATATATGGATTTCATTCAAATACAGTTTGATGGGTGTACTGCATGGAATCTATCAAAAAGCTCGTGGGACACTTTTGTTAGCATTTCACGAGATCCTATTCACATAAGATGCTCAGCTTAAAAGCCAGCACTTGTATATTGAAAACTGCTGCCCCTTTCTTCATCCTTTATTGTCTCTTAGTTTCCTCCAAGTTCTATTTCTTACTTTTTGTGGCTCTCCAAATATTCTAATGACATAAAAATATGTCATATAGTACAGTGAACTGGAGTTTCCTTTTTTGACGGCCATATTAGTGGATCCTGGAAATGAATAACAAGAGGATAGGATATACAAAGAGATTTGTCATTTTGGTGGTAATGGATTCTCAGTCTCCAATATTGTCACTATTTCAGTACGTTTACTTTTCCTTTAGACTAAAGATGAATTAAAGCAGTTGTAACTCAAGTGCTATCTATCTCCTGGGTGAAGAGGTCTGGTATTTCTCAGAGACAGTTCATGGAGGTGGAAAAGAAAGCTTTCCACTTCCCATCAGCTTCTTTGCCACCTTTTCTCTGTCTAACCCTCCCTCTCTAACATCGGAAATATGATCTCTGAACCACAGAATATGAAAAAAGAGCATAGAACACTTGTGATGAGAACAGATCTTTTTGTTAGACACCCCTGAGAAAGGAACAGAAAAGCACAATTAATAAAACCCCTTGTACGTGAAAGAATTATGACACACTGTGCAGGTCATTAAACAGGGAAATTCCCCTCACCGAGTCTTCAGGCTGACTGGGGCAAAGTCCCACATCCGCACGGAGGGACGTGCTCCCGGTCTCTGTCGAGGCTGCTCAGCCCCATCACTATCTTGCCGAGACAGATAAAAATATAAACACATAGACATGGTAGAATATATTTGAGGAAAATAAAATTACCTAATTTTTACAGTGTCCCATGTAGCACGTTCCTGAGTTCAAGTTACTGAACATGTTATACCAAAATAATTTTGCTCATTATATGTTGACTCCAAATTACATTTGCCCTTCAGACCAGTGGTGCTTTCCTGCATTCAGAACAACTTAGAATGCTCGTCTTAATCTCCAAAAGAACTGTGTGCATTGCTTCCGTTGTTGTTGGGTTTTTGTTTGGTTTCATTTTTGTTTTGACACACTGTGGAATAAAGGGCCAGATTCTACCCAATTCCCAACTCCCTGGTTGTAAATCGTGAACTTAAGTGGCCTGAGAATCTTTCTGAACATTAGAATCACATTTGACATAATCTGAAGAGTGAATTCAAATGAGAAGAAGAAACTGAGATATGTGGCTTATAAAGCCCTTTAAAATCTTTACCTTATTTTATTAAAGAATCATTTATTTGGTATGTACTCCATGCAAGGCAGTGTGCTAAGCAGTAATGATACAAAGTTAAGAAACTTGCAAGTTCCTAGGAAAATTGTGGATGGTGCTGAACACTTACTGAGCAACTTTCAGTGGCAGGTACTTTACATATATCATTCATATAATAAACACAGTCCCATGAGCTGGGTTTATAAGACACAGGGGAAAGGGCACAACCAAGAAATCTCTCTCACACACATGAGTCTGTATATCTGTAGGTGGCACAGTCTAGATTGGAATCTGGGTCTGTATAACAAGAAGCCATCAACAGCTCTATCTATTATAAGATTCTACTAAATGGCTTACAGTGATAATTTATAGTTATTAGAAGATTCCTTGGTTATTTTTTCCATATATTTAGGTTCACAGGAATGGATACAATCAAGACAATCATGGAACTAGGAAGGAATTTCATGTATCCACGTAAGATCAATTTCGGCTGAAAAGAAGAGAAAATCTAATAAAAACAGGGATTTGAATGAGGTTAACATTTATGTGTTTCAAGTAAAGAAAATCTGCAAGCGGATACTCTAGCATTGATTTGGATGATGCATGAAGTTTTTGGGGACACATGCTCCTTCCATATCACTGACTCGCCATCCTTTGTATCTCCTTTGAGATTCAACTTTGCTGCCTAAGTTTCAGCCCTCACCTCCGCATGCCAGGCAGAGTTTGAAAGAAGAAAAAAATGAAGGAAAGTTCAGCTGCTCTCTTTAAAGACCTCTTTGAATTTACTCCTAAAACTACTGCTCATTGGCTAAAACCATATAATGTGTCTACACCTTGTTGCAATTATTGAGGAGGAAAAGGAGAATGGATACGAGGAGGCAATAAAGAGTGTCACATTTGAGAAATAAAATATGAAATGTCTGCTTTTTCTTCCTGGTACCCAAATTTGTATCAAAGTTAACTATCTCATCAGACCTGAAGATATAGCTTTATTTACTTATTAATTTTTTTAAGCACCGAGTTTCATCTGGGGAAGAAAAGCAGAGAAAATACAATGGTTTCTCATTTTCTCTCTCCCCAGTATCCTCAGTCCACCTTAGGACGCTGTGTAAGGATTTGGGCTGACAAATTCCTTACAGCAGGAATGGGCTGACATTTAGCCCATATGCTGCCTGCCACACCAGGAACCCCTCAGTGCTATGTCCACTAGAGGGGTGTTCTGTTTTGTAGAGGGGTGTTCTGTTTTTGTTTGTTTTTTTTTCCCCCCACAAACTCTCACCAGTGCCCTATACACAGCCTTGACTTTAGAGGCTCTTTGGCATTGAGATAGCCTGGCCTTTCTGCTTGCATGTAGGATCTGGCTTAACAGATTTATAGGAGTCTCTGAATTATTTCCAAACCACACCTTTGTCAGTAAAATCATAAATAAAAACGTCAGAATTCTAGACACATGCAGTGGCTTTTTTTAATAAGTTATATTCATGTTCTAGTAGCCCAATCTACTATTATGCATAAAGTAAAACATAAAATAATACCATCACATCAATAAAGTAATAATATAATATAAAACACAAATTAAAAAACAAGCATTAAGTGGTAGTTCTAATCTCTTCTCCCTGGTCGGCAATGGGACCTCTTGCCCAATCTTTAGGAAAGGCAACCCCATTTTAGACAGTACTGTTCTAGAATGTGAGCCTTGGTTCTCAAATTCCCTCCTTAACCATACCCACCCTCCTCTGAACTCTTCTCCCCCTTTAGGTGGCACCCTTCCAGCTGAATCATCTCCGGTGAACGTACCAGACAGCTGCAGCTCTCCATAGAAGCTCCCGAGCAGCATTTCTAAAGGAAGGGCTGTTGCTTGAAAGATTACCACATATTTTAAAAGTACACAAAGAGTTTTTAAATGCACACTGATTTCCTCTCACTGACCTAAATCTCTCTCCATACAGTTTAAGGCTTCTGTATCCTGATCCGTCAATAGTGGGAGTGAAAAACATCTGCTACCATTCTATGGGTGTAATTTCTCCAAATAATATGAATATCACTATTATATGAAATGGCCACTTGTCTAATTTAAAGGCATTTATTAATTTGCTATTGGTGCATTTCGATGATCAGAGTGATAAGAGTTATTAGGATGCAAATCTACCCAAGATATGAAACCATCTAGGGGAATGAATGCTCTTTGATTGTTTTAGCAATTCAAGATGAAGCCTGTGAATTCAGTCCAAGCACCCAACAAACTTTGCAAAGCTACAATTTTAGGCAGGCACATGGATCTGTTCAGCTCCATGATAAACAGGCATGCTAGAGATTCCAGAAGACTAGAGAAGGTTTAACTGAAGATTTATGTGAGTTGTAAGATTACTCCGATGATTTTAGGTCGTCCTAGTAATTCTTGGGAGCCCGCATTTTCCAGAGGAGTCTTTGAACACTGGAAGAAACCCTGTGCAGGATTTGCCGGTTTAGTTCCATCCTCCTTGCCCTTGACAGTGATTCAGAGCAGAACTGCTCCCTTTTCATACCTCAGTCCCTTTCCAGTCATTGCTCCATGGGACCAGTGAAGCTCTCTGTCATCAGGCATGGCGTGTTTAGGAGGAGGTATGATATTAGAATTACTTAGGCAAATCTATATGAACGTAGGCAAAATTCAGAGAGAGTAAGCTTCTGAAAAGTATAATTCACCGGTGTTTACTGAGAACTATATTAGGAATCTGGCCAAATAAATTATTTATTCTTTTTTCTCTGTATGGTTAAAAAAAATCACAAACCTAACTGACACCAGAATCCCATGGCCTCAAAAATGAAAGTCTAATTATCTGTATTGAGACACTCACTTAAGTGGGGTGAACGGGTTGAGGGAATTATTTAGGGAGTAGTTTGAAGTAAAAGCAAAGGCCCCAGAGAAAAACATTATTATCCGAGACTGAGGGAGAATATTTTGATGGGTCCTTCAAATGGAAGAGAGTACTGTCTTGTTCCCTTGACATACCCTGGGAAATGTACGGGATGCAAAGAAGGAAACGGAGCACAGCAAACCTAGGAAGACAGGCATCAGGTCCTTGGCTCCGGGGTTAGACCAAGCCCCTCATGCCCACACTTGATTTGGAAGCAGTGAAACCAGAACACTGGGCTCAGAAAATAAGCCCCCAGAAGTAATCAACACAGGAGGAAAACAGGGGACCCACAACAAGTGCTCTAGAATGACCCTTAAAAGAAGAGATGTTGAAAGTAAGACAAATTGAATTTCTTTCCAACCTGGTGAGTGGGTCTGAAGCAGATTTCCTTAGATTTAAAAAATCAAGATTGAAAGAGGGTGAAGGGATTAGTCAAAGAAAATATATTGAAGGACCCACAGACATGGACAACAGTGGGGGGATTGACTATAGAAGTTGGGGGCAGGTGGGGTCACAGGGGACAAAGGGGGGAAAATTGGGACAACTATAACAGCATAAACAAACATAAAATTAAAATAAAATAAAATGTTTGGGTAGAAAAGTAAAAAAATTCAAGTATACCAACAAGTAGGGGAAAATTATAATACACCAATAATAAAACAATATCTCATGTCTATTTGAATTTATTTACTTGTAGCCTGCCTCATTTGAAATTCAATGGAAATAAATTATTGCTACTTTTATAAGGATGTCTCTTTTTCTAATCCTAAAGTTGGGATAGAAAGCATTTGTAAATTCAGCATGGTAATTGTTATTATGTTTGTTAACCAAACTAGGGCTGGCATCTCATATGTACCCTGTTGATTTTCCCTAAGCTAAAGTTATTATGTATATGTTTATGTATTGTCACGGTATTATTTTTCTGATATTATTTGGGTAGAAGATATTTACAAGAAGTAAATAATTAGACATAGACATTATCTTCAATGTTTTTTAATTATTAAATATTTTAGGCATATTAAAAGCATGGAGATAAGATGAGAAATACTCACATCTGATTACAGAACTGAACCCCTTGTCTAATTCCCAAGTTCTATCAGATGTCATCAAAATTCAGATTTTAGCACACAACTCTTCTGAAATGTGCTTTCTTTGCTCAAATTGATATTTTTGTGATTCAGCCATGTTAATATAAGTAGTTTGGTTAATTTACCTGCTGTATACTATTCCATGAGAGAAATACACAGTATTTATCCATTCTCCAATTGATAGAAATTTATGTTGATTCCAAATTTTAATTGAGGAGATATTGAAAATAGACAGAAATTCTCTTAAGATAGCAGTTGTCTGAAGCAATTCTTTTTCTTTTCTTTTTTTAAAAATTGTTGTTCAAGTACAATTGTCTCCATTTTGCCCCCTCCACCCCACCAACGCTCACATCCCATCCTCAATCCGTCCACCCTTTGGTTTGTCCCTGGGTCCTTTATACATGTTCCTTGGTGATCCTTCTTCTTCTTTCCCCCGTTCCCCCCTCCCCTCCCCCTCTGGTCACTGCCAGTTCGTTCTTTATTTCAATGTCTCTGGTTCTGTTTTGCTTGCTTGCTTGCTTATTTCATTGATTAGGTCTCTTGGACCTTACATGTCATACTTTCTCTAAAATGGACCTAGAAATAAATAAATAACTGATTCTAAGAGTATAAACTTATTAAATATTGCAAAATTGCTTTATAAAGAAGGTGTACTGATTTATTATCACCTACCTTGTATGATGCCGCCTATTTTTCCACATTCCTAACATATGACATTGTCAGACTTTTAAATGTTTACTATTCTTGTGATATGTTATGGTATTGCATTGGGTTTTGTATTAGTTTACTGTTTCTGCTATAATGAATTACCACAAATGTAGTGGCTTAATAGCAACACAAATGTATTATCTCCCAGCTCTGGAGATCAGATGTCCAAACTGAGTGTCACATCAGGGGGTCAGCAGGGTGGCACTCCATCCATCCAGGGGCTCCATAGAAGGACCCATTTCTTTGCTCCTAGCTTCTACTGGCTGCCTCCACCTTCAAGACAGCTGTGTGCTATCTTAAGATTTATCTCTGACTCTGACTCTTCTGCCATTCTCTTCCACTTACAGGGACCCTTGTGATTACCAATAGCCCACTCACATAATCCAGGATAAGCTCCCCATCTCAAGGTCAGTTGATTGGCAAACTTAATTACATCTGCAACCTTAATTTCCCTTTGTTTTGTCAACTATCATATTCACAGTTTCTGGGGACATCTTTGGGGGTCATTATATTGCCTACAACAAGGTTTAATTTTGTATTATCTTGATTACCATCGAAATTAAATATCTTTATGTTTATTGATTATTTGGGTTTCATCTCTGCGAATGGCCAATTTTTTGTATTGAGTTTTTTTAATAGAATTTGACAAACCTTTATATATTTTCAGGTTTCTAATCATTTGTCAATTACATTTACAGTAGTCTTTCCTTATCTGTGATTTTACTTTCCCCTGCCTCAGTTACCTACAGTCAACATGGCTCAACAATATTAAGTAAAAAATTCCATAAATAAACAACTCTCATTACATTGCCTGCAGCTCTGAGAAGCTTGATGAAACCCCTTGCTCTATTCTGCTGGGGTTGTGAAACATTCCTTTGTCCACCACACCTACATGTGCCACCTGCATGTGCCACCTGCCCGTTAGTCACTCAGTAGCCGTCTCAGTCATGAGATCGACTATCGTGGTTTCTCAGAGCTTGTGTTCAAGTCACCCTCATTTCACTGAATAATGGCCCCGAAAGCGCAAGAGTAGTGATGCTGGCAATTCAGGTGTTCCAACAAGAGACCATAAAATGTGCTTCCTGTAAGTGAAATGTTGGAAGTGTTCAAGATAATAAAGAAAGAAAAAAATCATATGCTGAAGTTGCTGAGATCGATAGTCAGGATGAATCTTATGTCTGTTATATTGTGAAGAAAGAAGAAGATATTCATGCTAGTTTTACAGTCACACCTCAAACTGCAAAAGTTAGGGCCACAATGTGTTATAAGTACATAGTCAAGAAAGAGAAGACATTCAATTTATGGGTGGAAGATAAACAGAAAACATGTTCCAAATAATGGCAAATAACTGCATTTAAACAAAAGGATGCCCTTCACAGGATAGGATTTTTAAAAACATCAAATGTCTTTATTCATATGTTTTCTATTGGGCGTATCCAACCTTCTGGCACCTCTGGGCCACACTGGAAGAAGAAGCGTTGTCTTGGCCCACACATTAAATACACAAACACTAATGAAAACTGGTGAGCAAAAAAAAAAAACATTTTAAGTAAATTTACGATTTTGTGGTAGGCCGCATTCATACCCATCCTGAGCCTCACATGGCCTGCGGCCTGCAGGTTGGCCATGCCTGTGTCTAAACGCTATTTTTTAGCCCAACTTCAATGCAGAAATATAATGAACAAGAATGAGATTTGGCCTGAGCCATAATATTAGCTTAAACCAGAAAGCAGACAGTTTCATAGTCAGTTGCTGCTTGCAAACCATACAGGAGATCACAGCAATTTTAGCAACCCTCATCTTTCTTAATGTAGCAAGGTTACTAGAATCAGTGTCTAATAAAAGCTGATGTGCCTTGCGTGTCTATTTCCTAGGTGAGCGGGTAAGCCCCTGCGTCACACACGTAGACTACTAGAAGAGGTAGGTCGAGAGAATTAAGGGGAGTAGAAACCTGTTTTGTTTTGTTTTGTTTTTTAATATGAGGGTGGATCAAAAACCCCAGAACTTATTTATAAAATTGTTTATTTATTCTTACATGTTTAAACTTCAGTTACCTTCAAAGTACTCTCCATTTGATGCAATACACCTATCAAGACTTTTTTCCACTGCTCAGAAAAGTTTTTGAACTCATCAATTTTGATGCCTTTTAGAGCTTTTGCCATTTTTTGTTTCACCTCTTCCACATCAGCAAATCTTTTCCCTTTCAGGAACTGTTTCATCCAGGGAAACAAACAAAAAGGTCGCTCAGGGCAAAACTGGGTGCATAAGGAGGGCGGGGCATGAGGGTTAACAGGTTGAGTCTTCAAAAACAATTCACAGAAGCCTACCGCATCCTCTTCACAACACCACCAGCTGATACACTGATACAGATGGGTTCCAAGAGTACTCACTTAGCAGGGGAAGCCTGTACTATAAATAGGGGCTTGGCCTCCAGAAGATAATTTGGGGGTTTTTTTTGCATTCCCCTCCCTAGACTCACAGCACCTTAAATGGTAATAGCACTCAACATAAGGAAAAGGTGGAAACATCTGAAATATTCATCACCCTCTTAAGCTAAATCATACCAAATCAGACAGGGTTGTGGCCATTCTTAAATGTGTGTGAAGCTGCTAGTTGGAAGCCGCAGACAGAAGTATTCAACCCTACTTTTTCGAGGTCTGCTATTAAAACTATCACTGTAACTGACGAGAGCTCTGTACTCTCTTGCCAGGAGCAAGACTAGTTCAGGGAGCACGTTCAGAGTGACTGCACAGTCTTTCCTTGGAGCTCTGACAACAGCTGATCTGTGCTGCCATGTCCACTTACGCAGATCAGCACTGCCCCTCGATTCTCAGAGAATGAATGCTAGAAGCCTTGACTTCTTAAGAGAGTGCCAGAATGAGCCTGCCATATTAAATAAAGAGGAACATGGATTTATACATATCATCCTAAGAGCCTAGTCAAGTCATATCTTAGATTGTGTCTTGTAAACAATTATTTATAGAGAGAATAAACTCTTCAACTGGAAAACATACAGGACAATCCTGCTAAGTTAATCAACCGAAGCAATTACATAAATTAATTTTCTTTTAGTCTTTCCTTTCAAGTCACTATAAAAAGACTTCCACCTATGTCCCTACTTCCTTTCTGCCCTTTTACCAAACCTATACCCTTGAAGTTAAATTAGCGCATTTTCTTACTTAGCTGATAATTCTAAGGCTTTCAACAGATTCGAGTGAGGAAAACTGGCTGTGCATTAAAGGGCTACTTTACCTTTAATGTTAAAATTACACCTGCTAGTGGCAGGGACAAAAGATACAGAATAAGGTATTCTTTTATTTTATGAGTTTCTCAACTAACAAAAAGGAAATACTATGTAAACTTGGAATGTTGCTTCAAAGGTTATTTAAGTGCCTTCCTAACATAAATCAATAAATAAGATATCAGTGGAAATAACCACAGATCTCTGCTGTTTTTAGGTTATAAATATTTATATGGTTCTTTATAAATAATATAAGATTGAACAATTAGTCATTATTCTTTGATGTCAAATGGTAAAAATCACTTTATCCAGTATCTATTTTCATAGAATGGTTCACTTTTCAGTTATTAAAACATTTTCTTTCGTGGACACAGACATCTAGTCTTCTCATTAATTTGATACGTTTGGCCCAATGTAACAGCGTATGGCATATGGTATCATGAATCCACATAATTTTGGAGCTTAACGCATCTTTAGACATCATTTGCTTTTCTCAAACGAGGAAACTGGGATGGAAAGAAGTTCCGTGACACAGCCAAGGTCAAACAGTGCTGTAACTACAGACTGAGCTGGAACCAAGCTTCCTCAAGTACAGTTCAGTGTTCCTCCCTTACAACCTACTCCCTGAACACCCATAGCAGAGGCCCAGCAGAGCCCTCGAGAAAGATGGACTTCAAAATATAAAAGATGCCTAGCTTTGAGAAATTGTTGTTTTAAAATGTTAAAAATAGAAAAGCTATTGCAAATTATTTTATTAAAGTGAAATAGACCATTTTCAATTCATGTTTTAAAATAATTAGTATTTTAATATTTATATTTTCTTTCATAATGTAGCTAATGTGATAAATATGGTGTGGTATATGAGAATATTGTTAATATGGTGTGTGAGAATATTGAACTCCTCTTTTAAAAGCATTATCTGCAATAAATTCTAAGTTAAAATACTCTATGCATGAAGGCAATGCTGATTTCTTAATTTGCTTAGATAAAATGTAGCCCAGGAGGGTAATCTAAGAAACTCAAGCACTCAATAAGGTTGGCTTTCTCATTTGAATAATTCATCCTTATATCTAGCTGCCACATATCTGGCAACTTTCCACGCTACTGCCCCCATGTTACTCGTTATCAAATATTAATTACCTTAAAAATATCATACCACTAGTCTGCAAAAAAAGCCTGCCTTTACAGAGGACATTTTTGTTAACAGCATGGAGTTGGTGCTTTTAAAATAAAGTGAGAGTTTTCAATATAAGACAATTTAAGTTTACTCAAAAGGCATTATAAAAGTCAGTATTAAACATTAAAACATGAATACATTTACTAAGCAATCCTAAAAGTAATAATTTTATTCCATAATAAACAATGTTAGTATATCAAGTTACTTTAAAAGTTTAATTTTCATTCTGTAGTGAAGATTCCAATGCGAAAAACATTTGCTCAAAACTGAATCACTGCTTTGCTGTCCCGTTCCTTCAAATGTGCCTGTCTCCAGTGTGCCCGAAGTCCCTAACTGCAACCGCAACACATACAGGCTTCCACAGCGAGGGGCCACCTGGATTCCCTCCGTGTTCCCAGAATCCACCAGCAGATGTTATCGGTTATCCAAAATGTATATTAAACTCGACTCTGTGTCCCATTGTTTTCTAAATAGCTCCAGAATACTCTTTCTGCTTTTGGTCTTGATCCTCTGGAGTCCACTTTCAGCCCAGTAGCCAGAGTGATTCTCTGAAAAGTACACTGAATCTTGCACGCAGCTGACTAAAACCCCTCAAAGGTTTTCTATTGCACTTAGAAAATAATTTTTGCAAAAGCAGTTGTCATGGCCCCGCCTGATCTGTAACTATAGACCTCTGCAATCTTGCTGACATCTTCTTTACTCGCATTAAGTGTGCTCCAAACATGTCTCCCTTCCCACATTTGCACATGCCAACTCCGCTTCCGGGAGCGCTCTCTCCTCTCTTCTCTGCATAGCAGGTTCCCTCTTGTTGGCCATATCTCAGCTGAAATTTCTTCTTCTCAGACAGACCTTTTCTTTTACCTCTACCTAAAATAGGTCCTCTGTTCCACTTATGGGTTTAGTGTACCCATTCCATCCCACTGCCCTGTGCTCCATTTCCACGTCCAGTTGAGGTTACTTACCTGACACAATCTGTAATTTTTTATCTGATTGTATACTGCTTATGGTGTAGCCTCTCCCCTCACCTTGACTGTGACCCACTTGAGTGAAGGCACTATATCTCTATAAGTTTACCAACGTATCTGCAATGTTTCGCAAATTTAATTAGTAAATATTAGTTAAATAGTAACTAATTGATAAAGATATAGATAAAATATTCAAACTTTCAGAGTATTTGACAATTTTCATACTTATAAAAACAAAACAGAGAGAACTCTATAATAACAAAGTCAACAAAAATAAAAACAAAGCCATCTTAAACAATAGTAAGTTAAAGAAAGATGGTATTCATATGGGTAAATAACTTAAAACTGAGCAGAACACATTGTAAGTATTTCTCTTCACATGTCCTGATGACTAATCAGGGTACTTTTACTGGAACCTCCCAAAGGCATTGGACATTAATAGCGAATTCCAAATGAAGTCCTTTTTGAGGTATGACATGTCTTTGTCTATTTAACTCCAGAAAAGAAAAAATTCTTTATGGAGAGCTGTCTTCTGAAGAATAGAAATTTCACGATCAAATAATATGCAGTCACAAGTGACAAGTTATTCATAAATTGTTATGGATTTCTGTTGATAATGATTAGCTCTTTCACCCCTTGTAACTTGTATGCATTGATGATACCGCTGGCGAAAGTTAGAGAGCTCTCTCACTCTGGAACAGAGCTTTTCCTCAGTAGGAAGCTAATTAAGCCACACAGGGGCTCTAACCCCTGAACTTGCCCTCATTAGCACCATGCTGAAACCAATGAAGCCAACTAGCCAGAAAGACCTGACAGCCAAAATACTCCCATTGACATTCCATCCCTCATTTTCAGTCAGAGAGGAACCAACTATTGATATTTACTAGAAATCCTGGTGACAAATTCCACAGCTTAATTAAACAGATACTTCGAATGAGGTGTCAAAGTAAGAGTCAAACACCTTAAGACTTTGCAGACAAGACCTGTTTTAGTGTTCTCTGAATTTCATCATTTCCCCAAAAAAACCTGCATTTCAGAGCTGGAAAACTCATGACCAGAGCACAGAGGGCTTCAGTTAGCATATAAAGAATATAGACTAAAAATAAAAAAAAAGAAAATACCCCCAAATCTATTTGACCTTTTAAAATTAAATACATACTATGGTTAATGTCACTAATTAATTGCAGTGCTATTTTTCTCTGAAATATTTTCCTTAAAAAAAATCACATGTATGTGTACATATGTATGTATGTTGCATGCACATACATGAAAGGCAATAATTACAAAGTACTTTTAATCCATATTGTCCCTCTAATCTAGATGCCATCATATGCATCAAAGCAACAAGTGAAAGTGTATCATATCGATTGCTTTCAATAAATGGGCATTCCACTCTGAGTATTGGGTGCTCTGGGACCTGTTTTGTTTACTCCGCTTGCACTCTTTTTGTTCCTATTTTGTGTTCAAGTTAAAAATTTACCCTTGCTGATTGGCAAAAGTAATGTAAGTGATAATACTGAACCTAACACAAAGAAAACAACGGGAGAATACCTTAGGCTGATGTTAAGTTTGCAGAAGATCAAGGAAACAGTACAAGAAACACGAGAGTAAAAGGTAGAACGCTGATAAATTAGGCAATGGTAGGAGCCCTTTGACATTTAAAGGGCGTAATGAAAATCACTGTTGTCTGAGTTGAAAAATGGGCTGACCAATAGTCACTTAAATGGTACGTTGATGAAATTTCAGGCAGTATCATATCATGCTTTAGAGGATTTGAAGTGAACCAAAGAACAACTAAAAAAGATGCTAGAAAATATACCTTCTCTGAAACTATGTTGTATTGTCCCTGCACAGCCCACTATTTTAAAAAATGCCTTCCCTATGCTCAACAATATATGTCTATACTATTAGTCTTAGAGCAACACAAAAGCATTCCACTATGCCAGTATGAATTTAGATCATCTGAAAAGCTTCATCAAAGAATTGAGAGAACGGCTGAATATTACATTAGAGGAAAGATCTTGTGGTCTCAAAAGCTAATTTTCTAAAAGATTTTTGGCTTAACATTCAGCTTACATCATGATAGAGTAACTGGCATCATGACCTTTCCATCATAAATAAATACTAACAGTCATGGTATGTTTTTAACAGTATGCTTATAAGTAATCCAGGAGTCGAAGAAGTGATCACAAGCAGAATTAGAAAATAGTTTAAATAAAATAATAATGATACCACCACATACCAAAATGCGTGGCATGCAACTAAAGCAATGGACACAGGGAAATTCACAATGCTCAGTGTTTATATTAGCAAGAAAGAAAAGTTTAAACTCAGTGTTCTTTAAACATGTCCATCTTAACAATGAAGAAAAGTAGAGCAAATTAAGCTCAAAGTAAGTTGAATGAAAGAAATAATGAAGATATGAATAGAAGTTAGTACAATAAAAAACATACAATCAGTGCAGAAAATCAAGGAAATCAAAAGTAGGTTCTTTGACAGTGTCAATAATTGACAAATACCTATCAAGAAAAAAATACAGACAGACTGGCAATGTCACGAATAAAAGAAGAGACAAAGGTGTATATCCTGTAGTAATTGAGGGCATAATAAAAGAACATTATAAAAACCATATGCCAATAAATTTGTCAATTTAAATGAAATAGATAAATTCCTTGAAAGATACAACTTACAAAAACATATGCAAAATAAATAGAAAATCAGAATAGCTCTACGTAAACCATACAGTAGCTAACAGCTCTTATTTGTAGATTAAAAAAACACGTGCCTCAGAGAAAATCCAGGGCCAGGTGTGAATTCTAGCAAAAACTTAAGGAAAACATACTGCCGACATTACACAAAATGTTTCACAAAATAAAGGACAAGATGACATTTCCCAAATTATTTTGTGAGGCAAACTAACTCTTATACCTAAACTGGTAAAAGAAGATTACAAGAAAAGGAATATCTTTCATGAACATAGACAGAATCCTTAAGAAAATAATAATTTGAATTCACCAGTGCAGCAGAAGAATCATAACTGAGTGGGCTGTATCCCAAGATGCAAGACTAGCTGAACATTTGGAAATTAATCTTATCTATTGTTCCACAATAACAAAAGTAAATATTTGGTGATCTCAATAGAATACTAAGAAAACTTAAAAATAAAAAAAAAACTACTAGAACTAAGTAAATTTAACAAATCAACATAATAAAAGGTCAATACAAAAATTTTATTTCTATTTATCATAAAAAACAATATAATCAAAAGCATAAGACAATTAGGGATACAAATAACAAAAATGTGTAAAATCTCTGTCTGACAATAATAAAATATTGCTAAGAAAAATTAAAGACCTTACTTAAAGAAGATATACCAGGATTGTGAAACAGAAGATTCAATATTATTACCAATAAGGTTATAATAATATTATCAATTATCCCCAAACTGATATATAAACTCAATGCTGTCCAATCAAAGTCCCAGAAGACTTGTTTGTAGATATTGACAAGTTGATTATAAATTTTAAGTGGCAATAAAAAAGCACCACAATAGCAAAAATAATCTTAAAGAACAAAGTTGGAAGATTTACAGTATTTAAAGCTCACAATAAGCTACAGCAAGTGTAAAAGTGACATAAGGACAAACGAAGAGACCAGTAAAACAGAAATAAGCACACGCTTGCATGAGTTTTTCAACAAATACACCGAAGTAGCTTTACAGGGAAAGAAAAATCTCTTCAACACAAACTAGTTCAATATTGACTATAGACCTAAATGTAAATAAAACTATAAAGCTCCTAAAAAACCTAATTCAAAAGATATATTTACAACCTGAAAGCAAGAATTTCTTAGAACCAACAAAGCAATAATAAAGACAAATACTGATCAATTAGACTTCACAAAAGCAACAGTTCCTCTTTAAAGGACACCATTTAAAAACTGAATTAATAAGCCAGATGCTGGGAGGGAATATTAGTGATACATACATCTGAAAAAAAGGATGTATATCTATATTATATAAAGAACTTTTGTGACTCAATAATAAAAACCCAAACAATTTAATTCAAAATGAGTAAAGGACATGAGCAAGTACCTCACAAAAGAATATATACAAATGGCCAATGATTACATTAAAAAGTATTCAACATCATTAGATATTAAGGAATGTAAACTAAAACTCTAACAAGGTATCAGGATGGATAAAATTATAAACCTATGCTACCATCACATTTAGCAAATATGTGGAACTTTAGCATGGATGTGTAAAATAATACAAGAAGTTTGAGAAATGATTTGGAAATGTCCTATAAAGTTAAACATATACTTACCTTTTGATCCAGCAATTCCATCCCTGGGTGTTTCCTGAAATAAATAAAAATACTTGTCCACACAAACACTAGTACAAGAATATTCATAGTAGGATTACCCATATTGGGTTGGCCAAAATGTCTATAAGTTTTTTTCTGTAAAATAAAAGACATATTTTTCATTTTCACCAATAACTTTATTGATTTGGAGAATTTGAGTATGTCAGCTATCTCCCACCTGGTAGAACATTTGCAATCAATGTCTCAATTTGATCGCTATCAACTTCAACTGGTCTGTCTGACCATAGAGTATCATTGGGCAAGAAATCTTCAGTGAGAAACTTTGCAAACCACTTTTGCCACGTTTGATCAGTCACAGCACCTTCTCCACACACTGCACAAATCTATTTTGAGATTCAGTTGTTGTTTTACCTTTCTTGAAATAATAAAGCATAACATGCTGAAAATGTTGAATATTTTCAATATTAAAATGGCTACACAAAAAATCACCAATTTTGATGGGTTTTTTTAAATGCATGCTGCTATGACAGCTGTCACAATACAATCTGACAAAATTGTTTTGAATGAAGTTAGACTATTAAGTGCTACTAGAACCATGTTATGGAAAAAAACAAACTTTTTGGCCAACCAATAATAATTAAAAAATGGAAGTGATCCAAGTATCCATAAACAAAGAGTGATATATTCTTACCATGAACCAATAAAAAGGAATAAACTACTGATACAAGAAATAACATAAATGAACCTCACACACACTATGCTGAGTGAAAGCAGCAAAATCCATTGGCTTAAAATTCATCAGAAGCTTTCAGTCACCTGTGGGACAAAGTAGAAACTTCTTTGCCTAACAGATTGCAGTCTTCTTCATCAGGTTCCAGCTGTACCCGTCTCCACTTCCCTCTGGACTACAGCAATACCATATATATTTCAGGAGATTGCAATCTTTACTGTAAAGATCGTAAACATTTTAGACATTGTGAGCCACATGATTACGGTCACAAATACTCACCTCTGCCATTGAAATATAGAAGATGCTATAAACAATAGGTAAAAGAATAAGTATCTGTGTTTCAATAAAACTGTACTTACAAAAGCAGGTGACTGGCTGGATTTGGCCTACAACCCATCGACCATAACTCTTTAGTGATAGTATTTCCTGATCCCTTCGTATGACACAAATCTGTTCCATACACAAACAAGTGTGTGTGATGTGATTCCATGGTGGGACAGACAAAACTAATCCGCGGTAATGGACATGCAGACAGTGGTTCTTCTGGGGTTGTTCAGGACATTGCCTGAGAAAGGGCATGAAAGAAACTTCTTGGATGATGGGAGCTTTATGTCTGATGGGCATGTGGGGACGTATGGGTAGTTATGGTTTTCAAAACTCTGATTATGCCTCAATAAAAAATGAGAAGTGAAACTGAAAACTGTTACATAAAAAAAAAATCAACGCTGATACAAACATCTAGAGTTTATGATTAGTGTTCTATTATGTATCTACCGTCTGTTATAAGGACTTTAATTAAATGTTCCTAAAAGGAACTCAAAATTTTTTCTCAGGTTTATATAATAATGAAAATGTCATACATAATGAAAACTTACTCAGAACAAATTTCCATATTAAAAATATTAGACTAGGTGATATAATTTTAACCCTGATGTGTAAGCCAGGCAGATTTCCATGTCACTAAATCAATATATAGAATTTCTAGGGTCAGGCAACTTTTTACTACCAGATGTGAGGAACCAACAGGAAATCTGAATGAAACTAGAAAGAGTAAGATTGCCATCAGATGTAAATATATGTTTTAAAGGCTCTACTGTTGTGGATGGGTGTGTGTGTATATACATACATATTTACATATTTATATGGAAACATAGCATCTTAATAGCTTGAGTTTTGAAACTTGTGTTTGAATGTGCGTGGCTGTAGTTAAATGACTTCTTTTGGTTTCAGAGTTTCTCTTATGTAAAATGTAGATAATTAATGACATCTAACAAATATAGTTTTGGGAAGAATCTATGAGACAGACAATACAAGAGAAATTAGAGCAATACTTTAGACATACTGCAAGCTCAATAAAAATTAACTGTTATTGTTCTTTTTTAAAGATGTTATTTATTTATTTTTAGAGAGAGGGAGGGAGGTGGAAAGAAGGAGAGGAAACATCAACATCTGGTTGCCTCTCACACACTCCCTACTGGGGGACCTGGCCTGCAACCCAGGCCTGTGTCCTGACTGGGAATCGAAACAGTGACCCTTTGGTTCGCAGGCCAGCAGTCAATCCACTGAGCTAGACCAGCCAGGGGCTATTGTTCTTATTTTACCAGACATGACCATAGATAAAGATATGGATATTGGTACAGAAGTAAATATACATATGGATAGAAAATAGTATTAAACATTTTAATAATGGTTTTCCCTCAGGGGTGAAATTATAAATAATTTTAAAATACTGTTCTGCTTTCTACACTCCCTCAATACATATTTTTATAATAAAAAATAAATCTTATAAAAAATGGTTATCTCCCCAAGTCCCAGGCAAACATTCCCATGCCCTCCAAGGTAGTCCAGCTGTCCTTGAGATATGCAGACATCATCCTAAGTGAATTCTGTGCTATAACTGAGAAAATATCTCCTCAATAATTAAAACATTAGCCAGTTGGCCTTTTCCATAAAATCATAACAGAAATGGCCGATCACCACATTATGTAGGAAATTCTGTATCCCATGGCTGGAGATTAATAGAACAGCATATTCCACTGACATTGTCATACTCAGCAACAGTGTTCTCTCCGTGAAGCCACAGAAGTGGGTACGCTGTTCTGAGCCAATCTAAGGTGATTACCACGGAAACAGCACTCATTTTACTAACAGCAAGGCATATTATCCTTCATGCATGGTGTAGCATCCAAGTTTAATAAGATTCTGAAAGTGAAACTGAGGACATTTGGGTAAAGGACCCTCACTCCTGTGGAATGTATTTTGTCACCTTTTATTTGTTTATCACTTGTGTGTCAAATAGCCATCTCAGTTATGCTAATGAATCAGTTTCATAGAGGGCAAGTAGATACACCATAACAGAAAGAAAGCAAAGCTAGTATCACAGATTTGAGAGTCTGATTGAAGTAGTAGAAAAATCACGTCTCTTATGTTATAGTCATTCCATGGGGATGTATGGAGTGCGTGGAAACAAGACAATTTTACTTTTGGATAGCATAGACAAATCAGAGAGTAGCTTTTTAAATTGTAATTTTTTGTGAGGGTTAGTGAGTGTCAAAGATCAGGACAGGCTTAGGGTTAAGGAGTATTCCAGAGCCTGGATTAGCTGTGCAACTCTCCAGCCAAGCCCACCTGCTGCCAGAATGCTCTTTCTAAAAGACAAATCCTTCAAGTTTAAAATGCATCAGAATCCCCACCATCACCTGCACGATAAAGGGCAAACTGCTTTACTTAGGAGGCAGGGCCTCCACAACCAGGCTCCAGCTTCATCTACTTCCACACCTGTCTGCATTCCCAATGCTTCTGAAATAGAAGGGTATGTACTGATCCCCTTGACACCTTGCTTTTCCATATAGCAAGGCCTCGGCACCTGCTTTACCTACATATAGTGTCTCTCTTTCCCTTACTCACCTAACTTATTCCTACTCATCCCTTACAAATATTTTTTTACAAATAGGTGTTTAAATATTACAAATGCTTGAAAGAGTTAAGTACTGCCTCCTATGTGTGGCTCACACCATGCACATGAGTACCCCATTAACGTAGGGGTTATTGGCACATATGTTCATCTTCCCAAGGGACCATGTATTTCCAGAGAGCAAGTAGAGCTTGTGTCTTGATTATATTTGTATCTCGCTGCAAGGTAAGTACTAGATGCTCAATAAAATTTATTAAATATTGACTATTAAATAAACTAGAGCAAACAAGCAATACTATTTTGAAAATCATCACAAAATTAATTTAGAAGAAATGTATAGATTCCTCTATAAATGAACAGAGGAGCAAAATGGAATTGCTCAGTAGTTATGACCCTTCTCTTCCTAAAGTTTTATCAATTTTGTCTCCATAAACTAATGTATTTCTGTCCATAATACTTCAAAGTTTTGGGCTATGACTTAGAGCAACATTGCTTCTTGGACATAATTGATACCCAACAGCCTAAAAGAATCATAATCCAAGTGGAAGACTAAGGTCAGACAGGACCGATCTGAGGCTATGACAGGTGTACTTGTAAATGAGTGGGTTTCCGTGCAATCTCGTGATGACTCTAGCACAAAAGCATCATACCAAGCCTTTCAACCTCCAATAAAGATTAGTTTTTCAAAACTATGGAACATTTACACAATGGAATTCTACACAGCAGAAAGAAAGAAGGAGCTCCTGCCCTTTGCAACAGCATGGATGGAACTGGAGATCATTATGCTAAGTGAAATAAGCCAGGCAGTAAAAGACAAATACCATATGATCTCACCTTTAACAGGAACCTAATCAACAAAATGAACAAGCAAGCAAAGTATAGCCAAAGACACTGAAATTGAGAACAGGCTGACAGTGACCAGAGGGGAGAGGGGAGGTGATAATGGGGGGAAAGTGTGAAGGGTTTACAGGAACAATTATAAAGGACACATGGACAATAACAAGGGGGTGTGGAAACAGGGGAAGGAGGTGGGGAGGGCTGGGGTGGTAGGGAGGAGTGGGGAGGGAAGCCAGAAAACTGTACTTGAACAACAATAAAAAAATAAAAAATAAAGATTAGTTATTCAGTTATTTTGTTTTACTGAAATGGGGTAAGATATAGTCTTTCTGATTTTTAAATGATAATGGAAAGTTTCACATTTAATATAGTTTCCTCTTCGAGTAGTTTCAGGACTATATCTCATCAGTCTCCCATAGTCCTTTTCCCTCCTTTTGTTCCGGCCCATTAAAAGAACCCAGAACCTAGGTAAGCTTTCCAGTTCTCTCCAATTACTGTGAAGTTCCTAGGATAGCATTTACCGAATTATGACATATGCAGACCCAGTTTCACAGGATGTTACTTTTATTATATGAGGAGAGGATTTTGTGGCCAAATAAGTAAATAGTACAAAGGCTTCTTTTATCGGGACTCTGCAGAGTCTTTTTATATTAAAGTGCATCAAAAATCTCACATCTTACTCTCCGTGGCTGTATTCCATAGGAATCAGTGCATGTATGACCATGACACATTTTCTCCAGGATACCTCTCAGGATACTAGTGGTCTACGAAATACACTTGGAGAAATTCTCTCCACGAAAAGAAGATGCAAGGAATGGGAGGCATTTCAAGAGTATGACGGCACTCTCAGTGTGTCTCCTCCCAGTATGACAAGATGGTCAAGCATGACAATTGCTGGCATTGGGCCATCTCACCAAGGTAATAGGGGGGCCCCCAATAAGAGAGATTCATATACACGAACAGTGGGATGTTCAGTCATTTTGCTTAATCACACTTAACTTGTTTACAAATGAAAAAATGGAGATAATTATATACAAAGGAAATATCTATATTAGTTAAAATATAAATAGAAAACTAAGATAAATACTTTTGAAGTCAGAAATAGGAAATGGAGATGCAATGTCGCATCTAAAATTCTTATTTTTTCCTTTCTTATTAAAGGATAGTTGACATGCAATATTATATTGGTTTCAGGGGTATAACATGGTGCTTTGGCATTTATGTACCTTACAAAGTGATCACTATAATAAGTTTAGCAGCCCGATGTCACCATTCGGTTATTATGATATTACTGACTATATTGCTTATGGTGCACATTACATGCCCATGACTTACTTTAAAAACAAAGGATAAAATAAATGAAATAAAATTCTATCTTAGAATTTCTTTTTTTTAGGATTTTATTTTTAGAGAGAGGAGAAGGGAGGGAGAAAGAGAGAGAGAATAACATCAATGTGTGGTTACCTCTCATGTGCCCCCCCACTGGGCACCCAGCCTGCCACCCAGGCATGTGCCTTGACTGGGAACTGAACCAGCAACCCTTTGGTTCGCAGATCTGGAGCTCAATCCACTGACCTATACCAGCCAGGGCAGAATTTCTTATTTGATGGTAACTTAACTACAAAAGAAAGATCCCAGTAGATATTTTTCTGAATTAGAATATAAACAATATTACAGACACATCCATCAGTTTGTCATTGGAATGCTAAGTAAATCATAGTGTACAAATGACATATGTGTTGTCTGTCACCTGTGTGTGAGTGCAGATATGGCAATGTGACTTTCAAGAGAAGCCAATTGAAAGCCAACAATGATTAAGGAAGGGAAAGCATGGAGTGGCACAAATTAATAGAGATTTGAAATTCAAGATGAGCTACTGGGAGCCCAAGACATGGGTAGGCAATGGTTAATACTCAAAATTCCAGGCCAAGAGTTGGTCCAAGTCTGTCCATGTCAATAGAGGCCCAGCAGCAAAACTTCACTCTGACATGAGAAACTGGTTAAAATTAAAACAGACTTTACATCGTAGGAATGCTAGAGATTGTTGTGGTCTGAATTTGAAGTTTACAGAGACAGTCCGGGACACAATTTTGTGTTCTATCACTTACTAGATCTGAGTCATTTGAAAAAGCTCCTTTGGGGAAACTCAAAGATTATTGGGACAATTAAATGAAATAATGCATATAAATTAACTAGAACCATCCCTGTCATGCAAAAGGTGCTCAGTGAATATTAGTTGCCATCATTGACTAGTTTCTAGGAGAGTAATTTGGGATGAGGATAAAGGCGGGGAGCTACTTGTACTAAATACTCAAGGAGGATATACATTGGAAACTTGCATTGTAGGAATCTCTTTATCCAACGGGGGTCAAGAGAAAAACCAGGATGCAGTCTAAAAGTGCAGGGAACAGCACTGGACCATGACCGAGGTCTAATTCACAGCCGGGTGTCTCATGTTTACTGTTAGGTCTCAATGCTCCTTGTGGAGCCACCATCACCCTGGTCAATCTAGCTGAGGGCCCCCAAAGTTCTTCCTGCTGTGGGGGGCACATGCACAGTGCAGAGCAGGTGTGTGAACATGCCCTGCCTCTGAGCCTACTTCTTATCAATAAGCAGCTACGTCACCTACAACAAGCATAGTAATATGTCAGTGTCAATCTCTGGGCTTCTCAAGATGGGAGAAATGCTTGTCCCAGGGCGGAACTTGATCAACAACTGAAGTGAGACAGAACTCATAATTAGGAGATGGCTGGAGATCCAACCCTCTTAGGACAATGACAGCAGTGATAGAGGCCGGAGGCGACAAAAAGGGGGTAGACTTGCTGTTCACTTCCTGTCTCACTGAATCTAGCACTGAACTTTTCTCGGTGACTTTTGGTTTGGGAGGCCCTCTATGAACTTTCTTCAGTTCCCTTTTTCTAATCACATTTCTTATTGATCTTTTGGTATAGTCCTTATTGGGCAGAGCATACATAAGGCCACCTAGGAAGTCGTTGTGCGTTAATGTTGCCCTGAGTGGTAAGGATGGGATGAGTGGTGTGTTTTCCTGGAGTCCGGCAGTCATTGTCCACCGCAGGTAATCCAAGCGGTTCTGAGATGCAGATACAGACAAATACACACTCAGCTTGCAAAACACTGCTCTCGCCCTGATCTTTTGTCAGGCAAGGAAACATAATTGCCCGATGCCGGATTTGGATACATACACATACATCCACGCTCACCCTCCTGGTTGTCATTTTGTCATCACTGATCCATGTCTTGTATTCTGTTCCTGTAAACTTTAGCTCAAAATGGAAACTCTAACTCTGAGTTTTATAACATAGACAAACTTTAGATATCTGATATGCAGTTATCTCCCTAATAGACATTATATAAATGGAAGCAAAATATTTTCCCTTTTCACACTTTTCCAGTGCAAATTGTCAGATCCATTGAATCACCTCTGATGCTGACACTAATGCTAAAAATCAGCCTTTGAGTTGTTCTTTCTTTGATTAGAGTCATCCTTTTGACTGTCATGCCCCCTAAAAGCTTTGTGAGGAATGCAAAGAGATTGCTAAGTGGAAAATATTTCAAGAGCTCTGAAAATATAAGCTTGACAGAGTCCTTACCTTGAAGCCCTCAGTTTACAAGAAAATTTATTGTACACACATGTTGTAGCATTAGAATGCAGTACGTGGCAGTCAATCAAAAAAGAAAAGCCAAATACCTACAGTTCTAGGCTGGAGTATAAACTGTCACCCAGAGAAGGAAAAAAAAAGATAAGTACCAGGGAAAGAAATGACTATAAAAAACACCATGGGAACGTTATAAACTATTATTTTCTGGGCTCTGAGTTTGAGCGGGTAAGAGACCATTGGTTTTCTCAAATGGCTTCAACAGATGGAAATAAAAATTACCAATGAATACACTGAAACCTTGTTTTACAGCTCTGTGTGTTTGAGACAGATTACAAAGCGAGAAGTAAAACTAAATATCCTCCATACATGCAGATTGTAACGCTTGTAGAGATGACAAGTATGAAGTTGGTCAGAGGCGGAAGACATTCTAATTTGTGTGCTTTGGGGTGTGTCAGTGTGCACAACTAGGAAGCCACCATTTCCAGTGGAAATCCCAACAGGCATGTCGTCAGCCATACTTCTGCTTTGCACACCGTGGCTCAGCTGGCTTTGCCTGGAAGGGAGCTCAAGGGTTATTCCCAGTCTTAGAAAAGTATGCAAGGATCATCATTAGGAGGAAGAGTTGAAGAAAAACATATACAGTCTACTAGATCCAATTTAGTAATTTTTGAAGAGAGGATCTCTTTATTATTCCTAGTTATTTGTGGCCTGAGAATTTAACAAGCCTTTGTCTTGGCCCCGAAATGATAATATTCTCAGTGACACCATTATAATCTCAAACTACTCATTACCACCTCAGGTGTGAAAGATATATTCAGAACAAATAATTAAAGACTATTCTCAGTCACATAAACTCAGCTAGAATCCCAGTTTAGTGCCAAAAAGAGAATGACAGAAAATGCTCAACACTCAAAACAGCAAATCACCATAACTTGACTTTGGGCATAGTCTTTCAAATTAGAAACATATACTGTGGCTCAGCCCCTATGTTACTGTTACACAATAAATGGCAACAGAACAAGAACGGTACTGGGAGTGTAATCGAGGGAATACAAAATGTTTTTAATACACTGAAGTCAGAATACATTGTACTAAGTGTTCTCCGTAGACTTCCAAGGTCCAAAAATGTTTAAAAATTCTAAATGACAAAGGACAAATAAAGGTGTATGCTTTCAAAAAAAAAAGCTTCATGTTTCCTCTGAGTTCTGATTTAGATGATTATCCTTCCTCTCATCTTTCCTAAACAGTGCAGCTGCTATATTATTTTACCACACACATCCTCGCGTGAGCTCAGTCCAAGCTATGCCAACTACATTGTTACACTGACCCTGCAAGTCAATTTATTGTATTTCAAAGCAGCTATTAGTAACATGTGCAAACAAAATGTGGGTTGGCTTAAATTTTAATTTTGAGTGTGCACCTGGTTCTATTGTTTACCTCCCATCTATTAACTGTTCCTCCTTCTTATCAAAACGTGGAGCCTTTTTAGGTACTCACACCTCCCACAAAAAGCCCAAATGGCCTATGGAACACAGTATTTCTAACTGCCAGTATTTGGTTCTGAAATGCTCACCTAGCTACTATGACATCCAGGGGGGATACTGCAAAAACATAGGAAGGAATATCTGTCCATATCCTGCATTATTCATGCAGATAATGTCCAAGCTTAAGCAGCAAATGAAGCTTTTAATCAAATCCTAATAGTGCAATTTATTCTGATGTCCACCCAGACATTCCAAGAGAGTCAAGGTAAGGCCCTGTTATGGGCCTCGTTATAAACAACATACACGTCCTTAGCCTCATGTAAAACTGATCTTCCTGAGCCCTTGGAATACTGATCATGTTCATATTGTTTACCATCAGCCCAGGCATAGCACTGCCCCAGGATTATCATCTATCGGATTGTGCTGTTGTCGTGAAATTGACATTTAATGAAGTTCATTTGATGATAGTAAAGTCATAAGATCATTTTATTAATTTGGTTTTCTAAATAAGCATCCAAATACAAATTGTTCTGGAAAGTGGTCAGCTTTTAAGATTATGTCACATGCTTCTAATGAGACTTCCAGTGTTCAAATATTTTCAGAACAGCTCTAGAGAAATTCAGGGTCAATTAGAAGCCACAGAAAAAGAAACTATTTCATTATATACTATGTACAAAGTGATGGTGACCAAAACCGAGATTATCTACACAAATACTCAAGATATTGCATTTATTGACCAGCCCTAAGCCACACCACCTGGGTACTAACTAGGGTAGAGACATGTTTCAATATGTTGGAAATGGTAGAATTTTAACATGAGAATATTTGTTTTACTTGAAAATTTTAAAATATATCACTATCAATTAAATAAAGTTTTGAGGCAAGTTTCATTACATGGCCGGGTTTATTGGGTTTGGCAACACTAACTTGGACACCTCTCCTAACAGGCTATTTATTTTACTTGTTTATTTTCTGTCCCCCTCACTGGAATATAAGCTCCCATAAAGCTAGGAGGTTTTGTTTCTTATGTATCCCCAAAGCAGAGAACCGTGCTAGTACATAGTAGGTACCCAAGAGATATCTACTGAATGAATGAATGAATGAATGAATGCGTGGATGAACGTAGACCAAAGCCATGTACTCTGCAAAGGAACATCCAAGCATTGGATTACACTGTTCCAAGCATCTACTAGGCACAGTGCTCAGAACAAAGATAAATAAGCAAATTATCACAGCATATCACTGGCTCAGCAACTTGGCAAGGATTTCTGCATTTTCACACTTTAAGCACAAGAAGCATCTTGATACACTATGACATTAGCATTAATATTACAAGTTAATCCAACCTGATAAATTGGTAATCACTTGTCATCTTCGATTTTTGGTTAAGAGTTTCTAAATGTCCTAAGGGAGGAATTCATGAACAATTGCTGACTGTGACATTATGGTCATCAAATCATTTCCTTCATGACACCCAGGGAGCCACTAAAACTAAATTATGTCAAGTGCGTCACTTAAAAGTAAAAGGCAGAGTTCTTGGGGGCTGGAGACATTGCTAATAAGATAAAAATACAGAGCTCATGAAAGAGTGACTAAATTGGTGAAGAATTTTAAGAGGTGAAACTGATGTCTTTATATTTAGGCACCAGAATTTATATTCAATTAATTGTTAGGTAAAAAAAAATGAAAATGAAAAACATATCTTGTAATAAACATATCACTAAAAATAAAACATCTTAAATAGGTCAAAAAGTGTGACAAGAGAAATGCAAGATGAAAATGCTTTAAAAAATCAATCTAGATCTGGCTTTCCTTGAATGTGCAGTTCACACATTACTGTGTTATTGCACTAACAAGATAAGCCTGTTATTGTCAATAAAATTAACCATCAAGACCATTTTGTTTCCTGATAGCTGCAACTTGCTTTATGATTAATATATATATATATATGTCCACACACACACACACGATGGATGGATATGTCTTCATCCTCTGTACAACATACCTGAGAAAGATTACTTCTACTCTCTACATTATGATCAACTATAAGATCTAGGCAGCTGTTGTATTGATTAGCAGGCATGTCTACAGCATTCTTCATGTGGCTCCTTCATGTCCTTCCCAGTGGCCAGTTCATAAGCACATATGACATGGCCCCACTGACATTTTCTCATGAAGTCCCCTCTCCTCACAGTAAGGTGCTCCGGGGGTCTCTTAAAGTATCCAGACAATGCTACCTTACAAAATTGTTTCTATATCACTATGCTGAAACAAAACAAAGCAAAATGTACTCAGCAAGGCTATACCTTATGACAGAGCTAGACCCTTCAGCACATGCCGTTCATTTCAACCTTCACTGCTCTGTGAGATAGAGATGAATAGCCCTACTTTATGAATTATGAAGCTGAGGAGTCATGACATGTTGAAGGTTAGACAGCTGGTCCTTCAGCTTGTCTGTATTGATCCCCGATCTTTAAGGCCGGAGCTTTGCCCCCTTTCCACAGCAGCCTTCCTAGTGCACTTCTCGGTCATTCTGTTCTCACAATACACTTTCACACTCTACCATTGTAGTGATTGTTCAATGAAGATTCTGAAATAAGTTCTCCCAAAAGTCAACATCCAATTAAAGACCTAATTCACAAATGACAACATCCATGGCATGAAAAATAAAATAGCCACATCACAAGTGTGAGAGACCATTTCTCTCGAAAGACTGCAGTCGGCACACACAGATAAATGATTAGTCCTCCCTGAACTGTATGCAGAGGGTAACTTGTCTATACCCTTCAGGTTATGACCATGGCACTGGGATACTTTAGATTTCCATCTTAATTGAAAACCACTTGGTAACGCTGGGCAAGTTCTGTGTTGGCACCATCTCCTCACTAGTCACTGATCGCACAGGAGCAATCAATACTTCGGAGCCGTCCGGCCCGAAGAGAAGTGCACTTAAATGGCTTCTGGGAGAGCACAGTCATTGGCTCCTCTTTTCTAATTCCTCAGAGCAACAGTTTGGAGCATGAGGGCGGGAATGGGGAGACGGTGGCGGAAAGAGTGTGACTGGAAGAGATTGAGTTTCTATCTAGATTTTATTTATTACTTTGAACTGGGTTACCTTGGGCAAGTCACTGAACCTCTCTCTGGGCCTCAATGATCTCATCGGCAAGACCTGGAGATAATGCTACTTGACCTGCTGGCCTCACAGGGAAGCCAGGAAAATGTAACTTGTTATGCAGGCGTAAAGGGCAGGCAAGTCAATCTTGCTATTTTTCAATCAAGAACCTGACTTTTACTTTCTTATCATGTTTTTATTCCACTTAACATCTTACAATAGCAAAATGAGAATTTTTACAAGAACTGTCTTAAAAATCCTTGAAGTTTTCCATCAAGGTTTCTATTTTCCTCAAAGTGTTTTTTGTTTGTTTGTTTTATTTCACAAGTTTATACATGCTCCTGAAGGACAAAGTTTGGAATAATTACTATATAAAATAGTGAGAAAAACTACTCATCACAAATTCCACAGAAAACATTTTAATTTATTTGTTTCCATTCCATTTCCCTGCATATATATACATATATACTCATATATATGTATATATATGTATATATATTGAGAGTTCAGCTTCTTATTGAATGTGTACGAAAGAGGTTTAGTCAAAAAGCCCCAAGCCTACATCATCCTGAGACTCCTCAGATTCTTCTTTCTGGGCTGGGGCAGCAGTGGGGGAGGGGGCAGACCTTCTGCTGGGGCAGGTCCACCAGCCCCCATGTTGCAGATGAGGCTCCGGATTTGAACTGGCCAGGGCCTTGGCAAACAACCCTGGCCAGAAAGATTCCACATTCAACCAGCTGCTTTAATGAGAGCGTGTATCTTACCCTCGTCACCATCACCTCAGTGTCGTTGTGCAGGATAAGGGCAGACCAGATGCAGGTGAACTCTGAGACGGAGACCTGGCGTGGGCATGTGCTGGGCCAGCGCTGCTGGATGCTCGGTACCAGTCACTGGATGAAGTGAGGGCCTCACCCCAGCGTGGCCCTAGCTTCCTTGGAAGAATCGAGCACCTGACTGGCAACCTGCGAAAGGTTAATGTCAAACTGGACTCATTCTTTAGAAATTTGTTTTTTCTCCTACTAAGAGGTAATTAATCTATGGAAACATGAGAGTGTTAAGTGAAAACTCAATACCCCATTGAATACATGTAACATTCAATCTTTGAACAAACATTGGGGTTTCTCTCAAATTAAAACATTATAAATAATTATATGACAACTATGTTGATATATAAATTATTGCTTGTGTTTGGGAATTGTTTTTGAAATTGTTGCTCAGAAGTGGGTTTCCCTAGTTAAATACTGAATGTTTTTAAGGCTTTTATTACAGATGAAAAGAATTGCTTTCCTAAAACTGTGTCAGTTTACATCTCCATATGCTGTGAATAAAGTTCCCTCTGTCACCTCCACCAAAATTGAAAGTCCTATCACATAGTCCCAGACACACACGAACACACAGCACAACACAAACCAATATGTGACATCGATAGAGATGACAGTTATATATCAGTTTGTAATTAAGTCTCAGTCTGGTAATGAACACTTTATTTAAGATTTTTTTATTTGTTTTTAGAGAGAGGGAAAGGGAAGGAGAAAGAAAGGGAGAGAAACATCAATGTGTGGTTGCCTCTCACACGCCCTCTATTGGGGTCCTGGCCCGCAACCCAGGCATGTGTCCTGACTGGGAATCAAACCAGCGACCCTTTGGTTCACAGGCCTGCACTGAATCCACTGAGCTACACCAGCCGAGGTGTGGTAATGAGCACTTGTGTGTGGCTAGCAGACATGATCTCATAACCTGTGGTGATAGTACTTAAGGAACTGAGATTATGCAATTTTTTGTCACTGATTATTAACTTGGGATAGATTCTTAAAAGTGAATTTTGGGGGGTGAAAATTTATGAACAAGTAAGAAAAAAACTTTATATACATTCTCAAGTTGCTTTCCACAATAGCCATGCTGGTTTAGTTTCCAAAAACTTATATTTTTAATTCATTTATTCATTCATTCATTCAACAAACACGTATTGCTTACTTGCTCTGCTGGACATTATTCTAGCAATAGAGATACAACAATGAACACAGCAGTCACAAATTGCATCCCTCGGGGAGCTCATGCTCTATCTGGGAGGAGAGAGAGAAGATATAGGGTCAATAAATAAAATATCTAGATGGACATAATAGCTGGAGTAATGAGGGTGAGACTCAGGATTTCAGACTGAGTGGTCGGGGAAAGGCTCGATGGAAAAGTGACACTTGAATGAAAATGTCATTCTACTACTAGTAGGTTAGGTAAGGTGCAAGTCAAGGATTAACCAATGAGTTTAGCAATGCAGCGGTCTTTGTTGATCTTGATCAGATCAATGCCAGGTGGCTGGCTTGGAGTCAGAGCACAGGTCAAAGAATAAGGAGTCAAAGAGGTCACTCAATCTGCAGCCACTTCAGTACCTAAACTAATGGGGAAATAGACATCTAATCCCAGTCAGGACAGGAGAGAGTAGGCTAGGGTCAACGCCCTCGCTCAGAATAAACTGTAGTTGGCTCAATGTCCTCTGTGTCAGATACCAATGTAGTATCATCAGTCTGGTACTTTAAAATACTTAAATATGGTATATAAATTGCACTGACAAGGGTTACTTATCTTTAGAAGTATCTTCACTCAGATTCTGTACTCAGGGGAGCTATACAAGTACTTCAAATTCATTAAAATGTCTCCTCAGAATATCCATTAACTACCATAAGGTAAGTTAGTAATAAGGTTGCAGGTTCAATCCCTGGTCAGGGCACATATAGGAAGCAACCAATGAATGTATAAATAGGAAGCAACCAATGGATGTATAAATAAGTAGAACAACAAATTGATCTCTCTCCCTCTCCCTCTCTCTCTCTCTCTCTCTCTCTCTCTCCACCTCTTTCCCTCCCTTCCCCTCTCTCTCTCCCTCAAAAAGTCAATAAATAAACATTTTTTGAAGAATTAAAAAAGAAATAACATCAAGCATATTACAATGCCAATGTAGAAATGCTATATAAGCATATACAATCCAAATATTAATCTTTAAAAAGCATTAACAAACAATTCATATAGACCAAATTTATTACTAAATTACTTTAATGGATTCCCCTTCCACAAGATTCTAAAAGAACCCTTAAAGGTCAATTTGATAGCATGCTTCAGCAATACCTGGGCCCCACTGGACCACACCATTTTCACACATGTATCTCAGTTTGTTCATTCAAATAGCATCTCAAGAGAAAGCATCACCACGATAACACCGATACACAACAGTAAGTACCGACAAAGTACTCAGAAAAGAGAAGCCTAAAAATGTTTCAATCATACGTTGCTACAGAAAGCCTGTGAGATTTCTCAGGGAAGAGCTCTTCAAGTAAATGAGCTAACAGCTGACACATTCTCCTGAAGAAACTGAACAGAACCCATACAAAACAGTTCAATACACATCACTGCGCAGGCTCCCCGTGAACACACTCGGCAGTGGAATAAAACTCGGTCAATAAACCTCAAAGCTTCACAAATCATTTTATTTCATGATCTCTTCAACATACATGCACCAAGAACTGAGTATCTGCAAGTTCTTTGGGGGATACAAAAAGTAAGAAACATGGCCCAGATTTCTAATGAACGTGCCTATAACCCAAAGGGATGTCAAAAATATTCATTAAAGAAAAGGGCAAAATAGAACCAGAGACATTGAAATTAACAACAAACTGACAGTACCCAGAGGGGAGGTGGGAGGGGATAATGGGGGGACAAAGGGGGAAAGGTTTTCAGGAACACAGGTAAAGGACACATGGACAAAACCAAAGGGGGGCAGGATCCAGGGTGGGAGGTGGGGATGGCTGGGGGCAGGGGAGTGATGGGAGGAAAATGGAGACAATTGTACTCAAACAACAATTTAAAAATGTGAAAAAAATAAAATAAAATACTATAGAAAAAAGGGCACAAAATCAAAATATTGAATATGCTGCCAAATAAATATTTGATAGAGACAAGCTCAGTCACAGACTATAGAAGAGACCTCTGCATTGGTTGAGAGATGAGGAAAATCTCCAGAGGGAATTTGAGGAATATTGTACAGGCAAGCCAACTCTCCCAAATTGTGGTGCAAACAGTGACAGGTATTCCCTCAACAAACAAGGTCTGTTCAAAGTGAAAGAAGCAAGTACGCAGGGAGTTCATGCGTCTAGTTCCACTGCAAATTTCACGTGAGAGAATCACTCAGAGGAAAGGTGCAACCACCTTGTGGAGAGTTTAAGTTAAAAATAAGACAGTCATATACATACACATTCCATTTTCAGTTCTAATGGCAAGTGTTCAGGTGTCTTTAAAAAAATCACTTGATACCAACACACACACCAGAGGGGAATGGCAGAGTACGAAGCAGAACAGACATTTAGTCTCTTTTCCCACTCCCTCCAGATTTATGAATCTGCCACCACTCGTGAACCCGCAGTGAAATCTTCCCTTGAAAGTCCGGCTCAAGGTCATTTCTTCCTTCTCCCCAAGTCTTGTGTCATTGCTGTCTCTCTCCCCCATTTGACAATTGTATTTCACTCACCTTTACCTTTTTTATGAATATTAGCTTCTTGGCCAAATTTTAATATATCTTGAGAGCAGGCACCATGTCTCATATTTTATATTCCTTATACTTATTTTCATTTATTAATCTAATATTTCTGGTATTGGTGCCTCTGAGCTATGAGCAAGTTCACATTATATACTCTGGTGGAAAACAAGGGAAATAAAAACTCCATATCCTCACTAACTACTAAATAAAGTGAATTGAAGAATAAAAATATATGGATCTGTTTCTACCCCAACCATGAAAATGCTTTTAAAATAAGCATTCTTTAAATGTTATCTCCAACTTCTTTAGATGAAAGGATACAGACACATTTTAGTGCTAGTATTTACATTTAATAGACCAGAGCTCTATAATTACTTTGGAGTGGGCCTGAGGGAGTATTACACCATCATTTGGTGAATTTTCTTCTCAGATTACATCACCCTGAGTAAACCTCAAGGGGCTTTTAAAATAGGGTAGTCATCCCAAGTTGCTAGGACAGTTAGTTGTAACATTTTTATTAAAGCATTATATTTCAAAGTAAATTGGTTACAATATCAGAAATTTCTGGACTAAACATTGACAGAGCTATAAAGCAATTGCATATGAATATTCAGGTTTAGGGGACAGGCTTATTTATTAAATAAATTTATTTAATCTTTGGCCCAGACAAAAATGACTGTGTAATAAACACAGGAATTGGGTAAAAAAGGAAAAAGAATTCTTAAATGAAACTTTAAACAAGCACGAAATTAAAGGGAATAAGACAACGGCCCTCCATACCCCATTGTCTAGCATCAATAGCCATCAATTCCTGGCCCCATTTCTCTCACCCATACACCCTCATCCACTTCCCTACACACGAATGGATCATTGTTAAACAAATCCTAGACTTCTTATCAATTCATCAGTAAATATTTAAGGATATACCAATAAAATATAAGGGATATTTTAACATAGCCATGATTGTATTATCATTCTGAAAGAAAAAAAATTAACAATAATTCCAAAATATCTATGGTAGGGAGCCTTTTAAGATCACTCCCAATGATCCTTACACCCCCATATCCAAACCTTTGTTGTAATCCCTCCCCTTAAGTGTAAACTGATCCTATTAAAGAAATAGAACAAGGCAAGAGTGATAGGACATCACTCTGAGGTTAGGTTATAATGACACTGCAGATTTTATCTTGCAAATCTCTCCCTCTACCTAGGCCCCTCTCCCTCTCATTGGTAGGAAGCAAGCTCCCTTGTGGTAGGCAGTCCTCTGGAGATGCCTGGGGAGCAAGGACCTAATGACTCTATCCATCAGCCAGATTGCAGCTGAGGCCAGCCAACAACCACAGGAGTGAACTTGGAAGCAGAACCTCCCCCAGCTAAGCCTTGAAATAGTTGAAGCCCTAGAGAATGCCTTAATTATAGCCTCATGAAAAACCTTGGAGCAGAGACACCCAGAGTAGTCATGCCCAGATTCCTGCCCACAGAAACTGTGAGATAATGAATGTTCATTCTTTTAAGCCACCAAATTCTAGAGCAATTTGTTACATGGACATAGATAACTAGTACAATATCATTAAATAATCAGTCAGGGTTCAAATTCTCTCTTTGTCTTATATATAATGTTTATAATTGGTCTGTTCACAGGTCTTCACATTATATTTAGTTATATGTCATTAGATGCTTCTCTCATTTTTATTGGCCATTTTTCACTTTTGTCATAGATAAAGTTGATATTGGAGACTATGACATGGTGTGAAGACAATGGGTTTGCCAGCTCTTCCTGCTACCCCAACCCAGACCTCAAAACAGCTCTCGAGGAGGAAAGTTTAGATGACCTGAGCAAGTACACTTCCCCAGAGTCACACCTCACACTGGTCTGGCATAGACATAGCAGAAAAAGACCGATAGTCCTAGTAAATGGGGAATAAGTTATCAGCCATAGTAGAACCATTTTAAACTTAAATGAAGTGTGAGGGCTACACAATCAAATGTTTAATTTCTCTATGTCAAAATTACTGCAGAGACCATTTAAAAATTACCTCTTGTTCTTACTACTCTTGAATAATGAAGCTTCAACTAAAGAATGTTTCTCATTGTAGTTTCAAGAGAAAGACAAGGAAGACACATTTTTTTCAACATTGAACAAAGTCCCTCCCTTCAATGAGTTAACAGTCTACTAGGAAAGTTAATCATTGTTCACTCATATTCACATGCACACACATAAAGTGTGAGAAATACATGAATTTAAAAATGTATTAAAAGTTTTGAAAGAAAAAATCATGTTGCCATGAAATAATAACATAAATCTAATCTAGTCCAAAAGGTTAAGGAAGGCTGCCCTAAAGACAAAACATTGAAACTACATGATAATAACAAAGGTGTCATAATGACCATATTATAGATTTGGGCTTTTATCCTGAGATCAATGACAAGGTACTGACAAGTTTTAAGCAAGAAAAAGATGTGAAAGCCTTGGGTTTCAAAGAGAGTGGACAATGGCTTGCATGGGCAAGCATGGGTGCCCTTGGCCCAACATCTCTCTCTTTGACACTATTCCTCTGATTTGACATAGATGACACTTCCAATACCCTAGCCGTTCAGTTCCTTGACTCTCTTCTCCAGTGACCTACTCATCTACCCTATTCAACCGGCACTGTTCTCCTCTAGACCTTGCCATTATCCACCTCTGCCCTCCCCCCATAATCTCAATTTCAAGCATCTCACTCTTTAGTCATCACCTCCTAACCTTTCCAAGTCATTTCCTCCACTAACCATATCAGTTTCCTATTGCTGCTATAACAAATTACCACAAATTTGTGGCTTAAAACCACACAAGTTTATTATCTCAAAATTCTATCCTACATATCTTCACAGTTGAATATAAAATGGGTCTTACTAACTAAAATCAAGATGTCAGCAGGGTGCATTCCATAAGTAACCCATCAACAAAATTTGGAGTAGTTGATCCTTCCTTGTTGTTGAAACACTTTCTTCACTTAGCTTTCAGGATACTCGTCTCTCTTAGAAGTCTCCTCCTACCTTACGGCTATGCCATAAATTTTTATTACCAGGCCTTCTTCATCTTTCTAAGCTCACACACTGGAGTATTCTAGGAACCAGTTCTTAGGTGTCTTCTCCTCTATCTAACCTCACTGTTCAGGTGACCTTATCTTGCTCATGGTTCTAATTTCCACTATAATATATGCTTTCAGAATTTCCTATACTTCCGCTAGAATGTGTGTCATTCTAGACATGATATAGTATAGTGGGTACAGATCACAAGCTCCAGGAGCAAGTTTCTCGAGTTTAAGGCTCCTTGCTGCAACTTAGTAGCAGTGTGGCCTTGAGCAAGTTAATACTCTGTATCTCAATGTCTCATCAGTGAGTCAACAGTGCCCAGATGCTTGGGGGTGAGGGGAACTGAGAGGAGGAACTAGGAGTCATTAATATTCCTTTACCTTATACCAACATCCAACCTTCTCAGCAAAATTTTTGTTTTACTTTCAAAACACATCTGGAGTCTTCTAGCTTCTCACCATTTGCATCAAAAATACCTTAGACTAAATCTAAGTCATAATCTCAGATCATTCTCTCTCATCCTATTTATCCCATTAGCCTGATAACTGGTTTTATTTATCAAATAAATAAATGTTTATTTATGTCAATGTTACTAAATAATATTGACATTCAAGGAACTCAGAAACTCCAAAAGGAATATGTTTGGATTAAAAACAGCTGGCTTGGTGTTGGAAATGTTGAGTTTTAATGTTACAGCAAGGTGACTTTTCAACCTTTTACATCTCATGGCATACATAAACTACTGAAATTCTGCAGCACTCCAAAAATATGTTTTTGTCAATATGACAAAAATAGGTATAGTTTCATTGATTTAATAATAATAATAACCTACCTTTTTGCAATAATAATTACAATAGTAATTACCCACCTATTTTGCCCCAAAGTGACTTTTTTAAAAATCAGGTGCCTATACCTGTATATAAGGATTTCCAGTACCAAGAATTAACCAACCAGACACAACTTTATCATGAGATATGACCAGTAGAAAGTAACTCTACTATATGACCTATATATTTATGCTTTAAAACAGGACATTCACACCAGAAGGCTATTATTGTTTTGTTGCAATACTGGCTATTTTCACTTTTTTATTTGACAATCTATGGGAAAAAAGGTCAGTGCCCCCCGACTAAACAGCCAGGTATTGCACACTTTAAAATGTCTTGGGGCACACTGGTAGAAAAATCACTGTCATGGTGCCTTTGTGACACCCAAATAAGCATGTGTCTGAAGCCCAGAGGAAAGAGTGAGATGTAGACACAAGTGTGAGGTTCATCTACAGAGAAAATGACCTTTAAAATCACATAGAATTGATGGAATCCCCCAAGGAGAGACACACAGTGATCATGGAGAGGAGCATCTAGTGGAAATAGGAGGAACTCCAACATAGAGGGGGAGCCAGGAGAAGAGGATTCATCAGCAAGGAGGAAGGAAAGTTAAGGAAGAGAAGTAAGGGGCAGCACAGAGTGAGCAGATGACTACACTATTGGTTTGAAGTTTCCTAGAAAGAAAATGTTAAAGGAAGTGATAGAGGCAATGCTGTTGAGGGACAGGACCCAGAGGTTTGTGTTGGGGACACTAGAGAGTAGACTGGGATCTGTAAAAGTGCTAAGAAAAACAAATATAGTCATACTGAGGGAAATGGATGAAGGGCCATGTTTCAGAGAAGCAGCATTTGCAATGTCATAAAATAGTGAAGGCTACTATTTTGGCTTTCAGCATTTTTGATCATTGAATGCTCAAAAAAAGTATTTTTGGCAAAGGACTTCTATGTGTCTAGCCTCATTAAAATATTTCAGAAACACTGGGAGAAATTCCTCAAAAGAATGTGTTTTGGTTGGATTAGACAAAGTTTAAAGAGTTTACTATCAGGATGTCTCAATCCTTCCATAGCGACTGAAATTTCTCTGTATTCAATCATATAATAGGATTTCATATTATATAAACCAAATGAATAGTTAAATATGTCCTGTTTGTTTTTTCTCCCTCCAATTGACCTTAATAGCTTTAGAAATAACTGTTATGATTCCTCAGGCTTTCAGAAGTAAAGTGGATTTTTAAGTACTTTGTACCACATAATAAATTTACATAAGAATGTAAGAAAGAAGTTAATCAGATGAAAGAGTCACCATCGCCCATCAGGAATTAAAGATGACTTACATATGCAAGAGCAAGCAGGGGGCACTGTTTATAATCAAAGCAGCCCCAGAACATTAAGTGGCAAATACCACTGACACAACCTTAAGCCACTTCTAGCATCAATTCAATCCATGAATATTTTATTCAACAAAATGATTGCTCCATCATTGTAGTTTTTTTTAAAAAAACATAAATGCCCTGGTCTCTTAAGTTTAGGTTTTGGCAAATGAGTACAGAGGAGGGTTTCCCACAGATAGCTGACTAGCTCTACCACCCACTTTCTTGAGATGTTATCTCATGCCACTTAGATGGACTTTCTCCAACAACCCATATCAGCTGAGATCCTTTTGTGATTTTTTCAACTATTATTAATTTATATGATTCCTGTCTTTGCTCCCCACTCACTCTACCCAGAATATAACACCTTTGATAAGCAGAAATTTTCTTTTGTTTTGTCATGGATATAACCCCAATGCCTAATAAATAGTAGGAGAAGCTATGGACAAATTAATTTTATACTGTTTCTATAGCTACCTGAGATTTATAACCATTCTAGAGAAAAATAGCATCATTCAAAAGAAAGATATGGAAGAAAGTTTGCAGATAAAGATTTTAGAAGCTTGACTATTGATGTTTGATTTGCCATTTCCTGGCTATGCTACTTGGGTAAATCCTTTACCTTTTATGCATCAAGTTTTTCATTTGTAAGTGTAACCAATATTCTTTCAGGACAACAGCAATAAAACCTATTGATAAAACAAAGCTAACTTTATTAGACTCAACTGCAGTAGAAGAGACCATAACAAAATCTTGATCATGTCCCAGATTTGAAGTCAGAAAAGAGAAAACATTTGTAGGGTTTTAAGGCCTGGCTGGATGATTGTAGAGAAGGTCTTTCAAGAACTAAGATGGGCAGAATGTATGACATAACTGTTTTGGATTATGTGGCCCATTGAGGTGAAGGTCTTGAAGGGATTCTTGATGAATAAATTGATACTATTGCAGAAAATAAAACTACTAGTTGGTTCACAGTTTTATCTTCGTAGATTGAATACATTCTGGAACAAGCAGCTAAGATATGGTGCACTTGTTCTTAACATTGGGAGAGTAATATATGCCTATATCCAGTATTTTTTTTTTAACACAAGGACAAGAAATCACATTGGTTTCTGTCTCAAATGTAAGGGTGATAATCCTTGCCCAGCTTGAAGGGTGATAAAGATCAAATCAGATAATGTGTTTCAAAAGTTATAGAAAGGAATGCTGCTATTATTATAAAACTCAATACAATAAATATTTATTGAATTCTTATCTTTTACAGGAAATAGTATTAGTCCCTGAAAATGATAGTGAGACAAGATGTGGCCATTATCTTCGGTGAGTTTCCAGTTTGGTCAGACATTTAAAGCCAATAATATAAATAACCGAACAAGAGTGGAAGTGAGATATATGCTATGAGAATGTTACCAAAAAAAGTTCTACAAAAGGTTAAATAAGTAGATGTATGTTTGATAATGATTCAAGAACAGATTTGTGGAAAATGGGACATTTGAGATAAACTTCAAGAGAGAGAATTTTGCAAGTTGCAAACAAGCAGTGAGAATGAATTCATACCAGGCAGAAGAAACAGACTGAACAAAAGAACACGACATGTTAAGGAATTGTCTACATTGAAAAGAATTCTACAGTCCAAAAAGTTTTAGGAAATCTGGTCAAATTGAAATATGTTTCTTTATTTTAGGCCATTGCAATCTTTCGTATATAAAAGTGTCTTCCAAGAAGAACACACAGTGTGCATCCTTCCTGAACACAACCCCCTCCACATTTTTAGCATTTCTTGTAGACTTGTTGTTACCATACACATTCTAGTTAATATTAGAATGAATAGAAGTAAGAAGTTATGATAGAGTATTGGGAGGGGCAAGGTCAGTAAACAGTAAATAGTTCTGTTTTCCTGGAGCTAAAAGTTGTTCTTGGGGTCCAAAATATTTTTTAAAACCTTGAGTACTACAATATATTAATTCAGTATCAATGCTGAAAGCTATCAAGAGAGTGTGCAAAAATTATGATTGAACAATGCTTTATATGGATCAGTTCATCAGAACTATGGAAGATACAGTAGGGCAGGCTTCATTGTTCCACAGTACAAATAAACACGATGGAGAGACATATCAGAGGACAACAGGGGTGGCAGTAGTAATAGAAATGAGATTCAAAACAATGAAGTGAAATCTATAGAATATGGCACATGATAGGTTAGAAGAGGATGAGTATAAGTCAAAGTCAACACTGAGCTGTGTGAACTTGATTCCTGAAGAAATCTAAATCCTGGTACCAGTATCATTAGAAAATCAGGAAAAATCTTCTAAGGTAGGTGGTTAGAAAAATGAACTAAATCACTTTTTTGACATAGTTAATTTCTTATTTGACATCTTTTAAAAATACTGTTTTGGGTACATAATGTTAATACTTCTATATGCAGCTCTGTAAAAAGACAATGCTTTCAAGAAATTATATTTTTTCTAGAATATAAAAGTTTCATGATTTTTATTTTTCCATGAGAAGTTTAATGGTATTAAACCATATTTTATAAGTTAATAAAATATTCATTATACATTCCATTTTGCAAAACACATCTTATAGTTATACCTTCTATGTATTTATTAGAAAGTACCTTAAAATTATTTGTCATAATTTATCCAAACTAATTCTCTGTCATTGAAAGTTTCAAATCAGCAAAACCATACTTTGCTCAGATTATCAGTACTGTGTAAATATTAAGTATTAGACTGATTAAGAAAGAGTAAGACTGTAAGTTCAGAAAAAATATCTTCTCAAGTGGATGCTAAACTCAATACTGTAAAGGAAGTTTTAAATTCTGCCTAAATTGCTTAGATGCTGTCCCCAAACTTGTCTTGCCTTAAAAATCAACCATTAATTCAGCCTAAAATGTCTCATTTAATTTACATAACACAAGCCTTTTCACAGTATGGAATTACCTAAAATAGTTATTGTGTCTTTGGGCAAAAAATAGGCAGACGGAATTGGCGAGAAAAGCTTGTGAGTTCTTAGATCCCCTACAGAGACAGAAATTGTATGTCTGGTTTCCTAATACCAGAAGCAAGATCAGATTAAAACTGTGCCACTGAAAGAGTCCCAAGTGTAGCTGGGTTCTCTCCAAGGTTCTTGCTTCTTAAAGGTACCTGACTCCCAGGGGCAAGGAAGGAGGGATATGGGGAATAATTTTTCTCATTCATTATTGAGGAGGCAACCTTGTTTGAGAAGATGACACAAGGAAATAAAATACTCTTTCCAAGAGTATGAATGGGGCAGTTTCCTGGGGCCTTGGGAAAGGTTTCTGTCTGCACATAACATCTATAAAAATCTCAGTCACTTAGCTTTGGGGGTTTGTTTAATTGGTAAGTGCTCTGAGGTACTAAATAAAAAGTGCTAGACAAGTATCATGTGTTTTTCTTTTTAAGTCCATTTTGAAACCACAGTGAAGCATGGTATTAGAAGATCCCTATATCTTGCTAATCAATAGGAATATGAGCTACCTAGAGATCAATTTAAGGCATAGAGTACAGAAGGGAAGAGGGAAATCTTTGGGAAGGATTTAAAGATATGTGCCTTTAAAAAAAACATGGGAACAAAGAGTAAATGAGGGAAAAATGAGACAAAGTGACTATGGACAAAATGACCAGTTTCTTTTGTGTGTGTGTGTGTGTAAAGTGTGGAGTGGGGGCAATAAAACTATTAAAAACTTAGAGAATTTTACAACACAAAGAGTGAAACTTGATACATGCAAATATTTTTTAAACATTTGTTTAGGAGATCAAGGAATCTCAAGAAGGAATTCAGACTGTGACAAGAACTCCAACACATACACAAAAATAAACTCAAGATGGAAAAAAGACTTAAATATAAGTTGTGACACCATAAAAGTCCTAGAGGACATAAAGTACATAAGCAGGAAAATTTCAGATATTCCATGCAGCAATATTTTCAATGATATGTCCTCTATAGCAAGGGACATAAAGGAAAAAATAAACAAACAGGATTACTTCAAAATAAAAAGCTTCTGCACAGCTAAAGAAAACATCAGCAAAATGAAATGGGAACCAACCGTATGGGAATATATATTTGCCAGTGACACCTGGGACAAAGGTTTGATCTCCAAAATATATAAAGAACTCCCACGACTCCACTCTAGGAAGACAAACAATTAAAAAATGGGCAAAGGATCTGAACAGACACTTCTCCAAGGAGGACATGCAGAGGGCCCAGAGACATATGAAAGAATGCTCAGTATCACTAGCCATCAGAGAGATGCCAATTAAAACCACAATGAGATGCCACTTCACATTTGTCAGAATGGCCATCATAAACAAATCAACAAACAATAAGTGCTGACAAAGTTGTGGAGAAAAGGGAACTCTAGGACACTGTAGGTGGGAATGCAGACTGGTGCAGCCACTGTGGAAAACAGTATGGAATTTCCTCAAAAAACTAAAAATGGAACTGCCTTTTGACCTGGCAATTCCACTGCTGGGATTATACCTTAAGAATCCTGAAACACCAGTTAAAAAGAATCTATGCACCCAATGTTCACAGCAGCATGATTTACAATAGCCTAGTGCTAGAAACAGCCTAAGTGCCCATCAGTAAATGAGTGGATCAAAAAACTGGTACATTTACACAGTGGAATACTATGCAGCAGAAAGAAAGAAGGAGCTCCTACCCTTCCTGACAGCATGGATGGAACTGGAGAGTATTATGCTAAGAGAACTAAGCCAGGTGGTGAAAACCAAATACCATATGATCTCACATATAAGTGGAACCTAATTTAAAAAAAAAGAAACAAACAAGTGAGCAAAATAGAACCAGAGACATGGAAATAAAGAACAAACTGACAGTGACCAGAGGAGTCAGGGAAGGGGGATGACAGGGAAGAGAAGGGGAAGGGTCAAGTCAAGGAACATGTATAAAGGACCCATGGATGAAGACCATGGAGGGGAGGATTGAAAGTGGGAGGTGGGACTGGGTAGGGCGGGGAAGAGTAAGGGGGGATAAATGAGAACAACTGTAACTGAACAACAATAAAAAAATTTAAAAAGAAAACAAATGTATGAAAGCACCTCACCAAAATGAGGGGAAGAAAAGTGTGGTGATCTAGGTAACGATGGAAAGGAGTGGAATCTGTAAAACTAAAGGCAGAAGTAATGACACATAAGCACCATAATCAATTGATAATGCCCTTTCCAGTGGGATTATTGGTTAACAATTGTCATTCTATTTATACATGTAAACTAGAATGGAAAAATTGAGTGAGGTTTCTCACTATTGGAGCAGGGTTTTACAGATATGCAAGAGTAACAGTCTAAAATAACCCATGTGGTCATAGTTGAAGACATCAATATGAAGTCAGATTTGGCTTAATTAGATATAGGTCATTATCTGTAGAAATATTTATAGATATGTTTATATATATGAAGTAATAAAAACACAGATATTTTTACTCTATCATCTGAAAGGGCCTGAAAGAAATGACACCCCAATAGAAATGATCATACCTGACCTTGGTCTTGGTCTCTAAAACCATTCTCCAATAAAGGAACCAGGATTTTGAAAGAAACAGCTGATTTCAGGACTAAAGCAGGAAATCTATAAGATGAGCCTTGTGTAAGAGTAACAAAGTACTCCAACACACAAACACAGTGATAGAACAGGTCAAAGTAATACAGCAGCCAACTGAAAATCTTCCAATGGACAAATATGGAACATTTTGATTAACAAAATTAATTACTATTTTGTTATGTCAAAATATAAAATGAATATTTATGAACCAACACTGATATAAGTAAATAAATAAGACAAGGTAAATGTTCTTACAGAATTCCAAATATTCAATGCAGATACTGTGCCCTCAGACAGCATTTCATAGTCAACCTTATTTTCCTTTTGCAGTAACGTATGCAGAAAAGAAATCCAATAAGCATTTGTGGAACTTTGGATCCAGAAGTGTCAGAGATGGAGATCTAAGTGGATATGTTTGCTAAATGGAGGCATTCTGGGTGTCATTTATGAAAACAGTTCTCAATGAAATCACACGTGTAACTCACCTATTCACTTACATTATCATATCATGGAATATGATTCAAATATACTAACAGACAAATTCTTTGTTGGAATTAAAACTTAATCTTGAGGTCAAGGCATTCCAAGCTCATCACCTCCAGGAAGGGCAGAAATAGCCAAATCAGAAAACAGAAAGACAACTTGTTGGCTTAGAGTTTCTAAGTAGACTTGTGATATTCATTAAAAAAATACAATTTAGAAAGCCAGAAATTTTTTAATTTTAAAAGCTACAATTTTGGAGAAAAAAGAATAAGACTTACATTACAAAACTTTGATTTGGGATGTCAAATGCAAATTTATGAAGAAAAGGGGGTATAAAGTTTGGCACATAAATAAAGGACTGGAAAAAAAACAATTGTACACAATGTAGGTCCATCAGTTATAACAAATGTACCACTCTAGTTGGAGATACGAAAATAAGGGAAGCTATATGTGTGTGAGGTATATAGGAAACTTGTGTACCTCCCCCCCAATTTTTCTGAGGAACTTATACTGCTCAAAAAAAGAGTTTCATTAAGAAATAAATAAAGCTATTTAAGTCTTTTATCTATTTTAAGTTTATTTTGGTATGGTGTAAGTTAGTGGCCTAGTTTCACTTTTTTACATGTACCAGTCCAAATTTCCCAACACCAATTACTGAAGAGACTATTGTTGGCTCCATTGTATGCTCATGCCCCCTTTGTCAAATATTAATTGACCATAGAGACTTGGGTTTATTTCCATGCTCTCTATTCTATTCCATTGATCTATGCATCTGGTATTATGCCAGTTCCAGGCTGTTTTGATTACACTAGCCTTGTAGTTTTATACCACGTACTGTGATCTCTCCAACTTTAGCTTTATTTCTCAAGATTGCTGAGGCTATTCAGGGTCTTTTTTGGTTCCATATAAATTTTTGGAGTATTTGCTCTAGATCAGTGAAATATGCCATTGGTATTTTAATAGGAATTGCACTGAATATATAGATTGCTTGGGGTAGTATGGTCATTTTAATGATGTTAATTTTTCCTATCCATGAACACAGTATATGATTCTACTTATTTGTATCTTATTTAATTTCTTTCTTCACTGTCCTAGAGTTTCCCAAGTATGGATCTTTACCTCCTTATTTACATTTATTCCTAGGAACTTTATTTTTTGTGTTGCTAAAGCAAATGGGATTGTTTCCTAGTTTCTTTTTCTGATACTTCGTTGTTGATATATAAAAATTCCATTGATTTCTGAATATCAGCTTTGTATCCCACTATTTTGCCAAATTCAATAATTAAGTCGAGTAGATTTTTGATGGAGACTATAGGACTTTCTATGTACAATATCATGTACATTCTTTCTATGTACAGTATCATGTCATCAGCAGACAGTTTTACCCTCTCCTTTCCAATTTGGATGCCTTTATTTCTTTTTCTTGTCTGATCACTATGGCTAGAACTTCCAGTATAAGGTTGAATAAAAGTGGTAAAAGCAGACACCCTTGTCTTGTTCCTGATCTTAAGGGAGAAGCTTTTAGTTTTTGCCCATTGAGTTTGAAGTTGTCAGTACATTTCTGGTATATAGCCTTTATTATGTTGAGATATACTCCGTCTATTCCCATTTTGCTGAGTGGTTTTATCATAAAAGGGTGCTGAACTTTATCAAATGCTTTTTCAGCATCTACTGATATGATCATGTGATTTTTGTCCTTCATTTTGTTTATGTGGTATATTATGTTTATTGATTTGTGAATAAATCATCCCTGTGATTCCTGCATCCTGCATCCCTGTGATTCCACTGCTGGGAATATACCCTAAGAATCCCTAAACACCAATTCAAATGAACTTATGCACCCTAATGTTCATAGTAATGCTATTTACAATAGTCAAGTGCTGGAAGTAGCCTACATGCCCATCAGTAGATGAGTGGATCAAAAAGAAAGTGGTACATTTACATAATGGAATACTGTGCAGCAGAAAGAAAGAAGGAATCCCTACCTTTTGCAACAGTGTGGTTGGAAAGAGAGATTATTATACAAAGAGAAATAATCCAATTGGTGAAAGACAAATACCATGATTTCTCTTATAAGAGGAATCTAATAAACAAAATAAACTAATGAGCAAAATAGAAGTGGAAACATGGAACAGACTGACAGCTTCCAGAGGTGAGGGGAAGGGAAATAATGGTGGAAAAAGGGTGAAGGGACAAGTCAGAAAACATATATAATGACCCATGGACATGGACAACAGTGTGGGGAGTGACTGTGGGAGCGGGGCTGAGGAGGGCAAAGGGGGGAATTGACACAGCTATAATTGAATAACAATGAAAGAATGAAAGAGAGAGGGAGAGAAAAAAGGAAGAAAGGAAGGAAGGAAGGAAGATAAGAGAGAAAGAAAGAAAGGAAGGTAGGAAAGAAGGAAAGAGAGGGAGTGAGGAAGGGAAGGAGGAAGGAAGGAAAAATGGATGAAAGTTGATGCTAATCCACTCTCAGAATTTGACTAGGTCTGGGACAGGAAGAATATCTGAATGAAGAGAAATCAATTGTTGGAAAGATATCTCTGTTTCATAGCCCCTAATAGCAATTGTTTTGCCAGAGTGTGGGACCCAAGGGAAGTTGTACATAACAGAATCCACAGGGGACTTTTCTATCTGGTTCCCTGAAGCATGCATGTCTAAACATTCCCTCTTGGGGAATTGTTTAGACAAGAGGGAATGTTTAGACAAGTAAAATTGTAGTATATCCTCAAGTCCTCTGAAAACCATGGATAATTAAAGGAGAATCCAGAAGTTTCCCATAAAGTCAAGGGAAGTTATAAAAGAGATAGAAGAAAGGAAAGCCTTCAGGCATAAAAACACACACCTGTCAAAACTGATGACCAAAAATAAAAACCAAACTGATGACTAGGAAGGTGGTGACATTGGTCAGACTAAGAAAAGTCATATTGCCCAAATGGGATCATTTTAGAAAATAAACATGATGTGGTTCAAAGGGATAATGAGCAGACCAAAAAAAAATTATCTCCAAAATTGCATTGTGAACATTATAAACAGGAACTAAGTCTTAAAATTCTTAGCATAGTGCTACATACTAGGTAGTGATCAATCAATAATTAGAGGACAATCACAAGCCACATAATATATGTTTTTAAGCTTTAGAGAGTATAATTGCTGTTATTGCTTAGAGTTTTTATGAATATTACATTAGTAGCATGGAAAAAATTGTCTCCTACTACCTCTCTGAAAGCAAATAAACTCACGCCCTTCCTCCGTACTCCAGCTACTCCCTGAATGCACCCAGCATGCTTGAACCTTAGCGAATACATGCTTACTAATTCCCCAGACTTGAACACTGTTACTCCTGATATCTGCAGGATCCTCTGTACTCAGAATTTGGTCTCTGATCCAATGTCACCTTATCAGAGAGTTTTTACCAAAAAAGCTTATCTAAAAAGTAAACATGCACGTGCAAGTGTGCACACACACATATACACACATTCACACACTTCCAAAAAGTCCTCATTCTCAGTATTCAGCTTTATTTTCCTCTATAGCTCTCACTACTGTCTGACATAGTACATATGTGTTTATCATCTGTCTCCTGCCATTACAATGTAAACTCTAAAAGAGGGAATTTTGTCCGATCTGTACAAAGCTATATTCCCAATTCCTGTAATAGCGTCTGGCACACAATCATTCATGTGCTAATGAAGGACATAGCATTTTCAAGGGACAGCCAAGTGCAATATGATTTGACTTATATGTGGACCCTAATGAACAAAATGAACTAGCAAGCAAAACAGAGGCAGACTCATAGACAGAGAGCATGCAGACAGCTGTCATGGGTTGGGGAGCAGGGTCGGGGGATGGAGGGATTGAGCAAAAGAGAAAAAATGAGGAAACACTTATGGACATAGACAAGGATGTGATCATTCTTGGGGGCAGTGGTGCAAAGTGAGGTGGAGGAGGGTGAAGGGGGGATAAATGGTGATGGATGGAGACATGACTTGGGGTGGTGAGCACACAATACAGTGTGTAGATGATGTGCTATAGAACTGTGTGCCTAAAACCTGTATAATTTTGTTAACCAGTGCCGCCCCAATAAATTCAATAAAAAGGATAAATAAATAAACAAGCAAACAAACAAACAAATAAATACTTGGCTAATAAAGGAATAAAATTTTCAAGGGACAGCCAAAACTTTTCTGGCTTAGAACTTCATTGTATAGGCCCCAGCTGGAGAGGCTCAATGGATTGGGTGCTGGCCTGTGAAGCAAAAGGTCACTGGTTCAAATCCCAGTCAGGGCACATGCCTGCGTTGTGGGCCAGGTCCCCAGTTGCAGACTTGCAAGAGGCAACTGATTGATGTTTCTCTCACACATCGATGTTTTTCTCCCTTTCTTTCTCCCTCCTTTCCTCTCTCTCTAAAAAAAATAAATAAAATCTTGAAATGTGTCATATCAGCTAGAGCTTTCTAATATATTTTATTATACAGATTTTTATTGTTAATGCTTTTGTTTTAATGGAATGTGACTTGCTGTAAAATGATCTTTTATATTAGTTTTTCAGCATACCTGGAAATTGACCATTCGCTTGAATCTGGGATAGTTGAATTATTTTCTGCACATAGTTTTCTTATCCAATCCAGGTTGTATAATAGTAATTGCACTTTTTTTAAAAAGTGTCCTTTAAATTTAGGATGTAAATAAAACAGGTACAGGCCTAACTTCGTTGGAGTCAAAAGGCAACAAGTTAACAAATATAAACAGGATGGGTTGTTAGCCAGTTGATACGTGTACTTATTTATCTACTGGAAATGTTAGCACCCATCTTTGGAAGCCCACCCTTACTCCCCCGGTACTACCAAAGAAGCCTTTATTTGTGTATTTGTTTGTGATGCTATCTGTCCATCAGAGAACATAAGCTCAGGTGCTGTCTGAGGCTGCTCATCGCTCTCATAATTAGTTCTTTTGATTATCTTTGGTGGCACAACATGTCCACACCTGGAAACAGGCTTTTGTCAGGCTCTGCTATTTTTCATTAAACTCCCTTAAAACTGAGCCCAGTTTTCTAGTCATCCTTGCCAAAGCATCAGCCATGAGAATGAAACCATCTTGAACCTTCTAGACCAGGCCATCCAGTGATGCCACACAGAATAGAAGAATCACCCAGATCAGCCCTGTCTAAAATTCTGACCCACTAAACTGAGTTGGTAACTGAAACAGTAAGTCTTAAAAATTTTGAAGAGCAAAAAATTATATAGACCACATTGTCTATCTCAGTGCAATCAAGTTTGAAGTCAGTGATAGAATGCTAAGTGAGATAAGCTAGTCAGAGAAAGACAAATACCATGTGACTTCACTCATATATGGAATCTAAGGAACAAACTGAACCCAAAGCAAAATAGAGGCAGACTCATAGGTAGAGAACAGGATGACAGCTATGTGGGAGAGAGTTAGGAGGGAGATGGAGCAAAAAGGGACTCATGGACATGGACAAGAGTGGGGTGATTGTGGAGGAGAAGGGGACATAAGGGGAATAAGTGGTAATGGAAAAATACATTCAAAAGAATGAATATTATAAAAAAAGAAACATAAATTGAATACTTCTCTTATGTTTAGAAAATTAAAACAAAATGACTTGTGGAGAAAAGAAAAAATCTAGGTGAACTTATTAACAATGTGCACTATATTGTTTGTTAATTAAAATTTAACATATGAAATATTGTGGGATAAATTAAAAGTGATAATTTGAGTAAAATGTATAGTTTTAAATATTTACATTAGAAAGGAAGGAAAATGAAAAGGTTTAAAAATAGCTAAATATATAATTTAAGAATTAACAAGAAACCTTAGAATAAACCCAAAGGCATACTATACTTAGCTAAAAACTTTGCATGTAACTATTCAGACTTAATTACATAACCTGTAGAATTCTTATTCCATGTTTTTGGGTTCATCATCTTCAACTAATCCTTTTGTCTTCATAAAGGATTAGTAAATGAATAAAGCTTACTAAAGTGGGTTAACTGAGCCAGTTGGGTGAAGTTAATCTGTGAGTCAAAGTTCAGTCCAGGTTAAGAGTTCCCTGGTAGAACACTTTGGCCATAGGGCATATTGATATCTGGATAAGTTTTACTTAAATAACTTAATTTTTATGGTTTACCATTCCTTCTCATTTTTCTTCCCATTACACAGTTATCTTCTGATCCTTTAGGTCTGTAAGATTTTTTATAAGCTGTGTTGATATTCTAATACATGACACCAAAACTTACCTAGTAAATTTTTGCTGATTCATATATAAGATAAAAATGTAGAGTGATGCTGTTCTCGTAATATTTTTACACATGGTATTTAAAAAATATTAGTAAATCAGTAAATACTATAATCCAATATGCTTTACCATATCCTCTCCTTATCTTCAGTACTTTCCAAAGTAAAGATTTTTTTTTTACCACAGCAGTACACCTTCTCTCTGTGCTGGGAGTGTTTTGCCTCAAGCAAACAACCCAGCACATCTTGTCCCTTACTGCTGTCTGTGAACAAGGCTCTGCCTTCTTAAATTAGTCTCTATTCTTCCCAGGTGTGAACTTAACTTCCTTCCGTTATATAATAAGCTAGAGAAGAGACCTTCATCTGACAGCAACCCTGCTTTAATAAATACTAGTGATGGTGAGAAACTGGATCAGCAATGCTGCACAATAATTGTCAAGATCTTCCTTTAGTACATGATGTGCTGAGAAATAACTTTTATTATCATTGTTGTTTGTATGTTCAAAGAGGACCAGATACTGATAATTTTAAGACTAAACTTCCCATCTCATTGGCAAGTCAGGAATGACTGTCAGGGACACACTCGGCGATGATTTCATTTTTATCCCACAAGATTCCTATTTCCCCATCAGTTGGATTAATCTATGATTGTTACCTTGATCAGCACTTATTTCTTGCCTCTTAACTAATTCATAGTAATGATATTGATGACTATTTAGCACTTGCTATATGTCAAATATTTCTTCATGATATCACAATGAAGTAGGAGCTATTTTCATTCCTAGTTTTGAAATGGGTGAAACCAAGGCTCTGAAAGGTTAAGGATCTTGTACAAGGCTCCAGTTAGTAAATTATGGAGCCTGAATTAAAATACAGAGGCCAGCCCTGGTTGGTGTGGCACAGTGGATTGAGCGCTGGCCAGCGGACTGAAAGGTCACCCATTCAGTTCCTGGTCAGGGCACATGCCTGTGTTGTGGGCCAAGTCTCCGGTTGGGGGCCTGTGAGAGATAACCAATCAATGTATCTCTCACACATCGGTGTTTCTCTCCCTCTCTTTCTCCCTCCTTTTCCGTCTCTTTAAGATAAATAATCTTTAAAAAATGAAAATAAAGAAGCCAATCCTTTAACTACTTTATTGTATCAGGATAAAAAGAGATGGAAGAAAGTTTCACAGTTGTCCAATGACATTGCAGAAGGTGGTGCAAACATGCAACATTCTTTTCCTCCCTCTTCCCCCTCCCTACATTCACCCTACTTCTTTGCTTCCTTATTGGGTTCTAATGCAGAAAGAACAGCCAATGCTTCCTCTTGAAATGGACCCTAACATTCAGACAATCTCTACAACAAATCAATTCACAATGGGATCATGCAACCAAGGACCCCCTTTTCATTTTTCATGAGATTGAATGTTTCTGCTCATTCAATCATCAGCTTTGCAGCGCTGAGCCAGACACCAGGAGAAAATAAATAAACAAACAAACAAACAAATAAATAAAAGGCATAGTTCTTCCCTGTGAAAATGTTACAGAACAGGACAGGGTCGGGGATGAATAATATACTATTACCGAAAGGACCCCCCTTTCTCTCTGGGGGTCCCCCCCACCTACTAGGTTTGCCTTGCCCACCACCAGAGGAAAGACATCTCTCAATGCCAGAGATTGGTGAAAAGGAAAGGAATTACTTATTTAAAAGTTATAGACTTAGAGTAATGACTTAATGTCTTCATTAAAATACTAAAGTCCTTTAGAATACCCACAGATGCACACAGTCCTTCCTTCTTCCTCGGCCCTAGTCTGGGGTACCGCATCTCAGGAAAAGAATTAGAAGTCTGTGATTCAGGCTCCCAGCACCATCAGCCGTGTCACCCCCATGGGGTCCCCACTCTGCCAAAGCTGCATGGTTCTCTCTCTCTTCAAAGCCACAGGGTTCTCCCCTCCTACTCCACCAAAGCTGCATGGTCTACTCCCTCCTCTTCTCAACCAAAGCCACGTGATCCTCTCCTCCGTATGGCTGCCACCCCTGGGTTTAAATCCCAGCGCCAGTCTTCCCCTGCAGCCCCATTTCTGGTTTCTCTTAGGATCAGTTACACCTGCCAGCATTCCCATATTCTTCCAGCTTTACTGGGCTGCCTAGTAAGTCTGGGCAGGTGTGGCCCCATGGCGTGGAGCCAATCATCTCCAAGCTCTCATGCAGGTGCTGTAACCAGGGGGAGTTGCTTCCCAGTTACATCTTGAGTGGAAGTCAATCCCATCTCCCTCCCATAATCCTCTTATTGGATACTGTTTTCCTCTGTGCTACATGGCCTGAGTATTCCATTCAGTACACATCATCCAGGGGGTTGAAACAGAATTGCTATAAACATTTAAAATCTGAAGGATTCCTGCCAAGCAAAGCAGAGAAATACAAGTGCCATTCACCCTCTACCCCTCCTCGCCAAACTCTCTTAAGAAAAGTATTTCATTTTAGACTTTCTCATGGAGAAACTAAAATTCTAAAATTAAGGGCCTTGAGGACCAGTAGTGGGAACCCAGAGCTTGGCAATTTAGCAAGAAAAAAAAAAAAAAAAGGAAAGGATGAGAAAAAGAGAAGAATTTATAATGAAAAGAGACAGAAAAGAGGGTATACATCAAAGGTTCAAGACAGAATCTTACATGCCAAAATTTTTTAACTTTAAGAATTTTATAAACATATATCCTTCAGAGATTCTATTTCAAGGTGTCAGAGGAAGCACAGTTCCTTTACAGCCTCCCAGTCCTGCTCATCTTTCCACTTGACCTTTTGCAAAGTAAAAAGCTGATGGTGAGAATAAGTGGTTTCAGCCGCTGCTGCTCTAGGCTTTGATTTGCAGAGAAGGAGGTTCTAGTTCCTGGCCTTTGGCCTTGTAGATTTGGCTGTATGCAGCTCTTCTGACTTTCAACTTTGTAGCAGTGGAAAGCCATACATTTCTCTTCCCCTTTCTTGGTCGATTTTTGTCTAGTTGTTCTGACATCTCAAGACAAGATTTGAGAGTATCTCAAGATTTGTCTCATGGGCAAGTTTCAGTAACTAAGAGATTAATCTCTACTAAGATCTGAATAAATAAAGGACCCCAACTTCTAGGAATACTGACACAATATCTATCCCTTCCCTTCCCTTCCCTTCTCTCTCTCTCTTTCTACCTCTATCTATCTCTATCATCTCTATCTCTACCTCTATCTCCATTTCCATCTCCATCATCTCCATCTCCATCTCCATCTCCATCTCCATCTCTATCCCTATCATCTCCCCCCTGTCTAAATACACTGTGCTACTCCTAAATCATTGAGATGTTATAGAATTTTTCAAGTCTGCCTGCTGGAGATACTTAGGAAAATGATGCTCTCTGATTTTTGTAGCTTTTCAGGCAGAGTCAAGAAATCCTTGTTACACCAAAATATTCACCCCAAAACTGTCTATTAAATTAAGTCAGGTTTCCTATATCCCTCATATTTCTGCCATATCTGGTCTCTCAATCAGTGAGTTAAAAGGACATAGGCAGCTGTCCAGAGAAAACACTCAAGTATTTTCCCACAAACACCAATTTACACCCCAAATATTATACATAATTCTGTAGTGCATACAAGGACATCACTCCTCATTCAGGAAATGACCTTGTTTCATAGTTCTTCCCATAGATGCTATATTTTGATTAGTTGGTAGGGAAACAGAAATTAGGGTTCCTTTAAAGTACAGGGACTGACATAAAGGAATAGAGGGATAGAACTCAGAAATATAGCTGGACCTATCTCATCCTCAAGGATATATCTCAGATCACAAAATAGTCCAGATATCACTAAATCATCATTTAATGGGGTAATAAATGACAGCATTAGAAGACACACAATTCTGGGTGATGGGTACTCTCTACTTAAGTTGGCAGTCAAAGGATTAATTAAAATAGCTATTATCTCATCAAAGGAGTTAGTGACAATGGCTTCTGCTTAGCATAATCTGATTTTATATTCATTGCAAAATTAATAAGGAATTGTAAATTATATATACACACACACAGTCCATGGAGTTGTGTCATTGAAAGTTATCTTAGAGGTTATCAATTATCTACTGCCCTCTTTAGGTGGAGCCAGAACTAGAATGCTCAGTCTTTCATTGGTAATGGACCAAGATCTAACAAGAAAAATACTAGCTACACATAATATGGTAGAATGCACTATTGTCAGTTATTCACTTCCTCTTTCACTGTAAAAAATTATACATCTCTGCCTCAGTACAACTGGACTTGGTTACATGACTTGTTTTGGCCATGGGGATATGAGTATGTATCACAAATACCATGTTCAAGCAAAAACTTTAATTGTAAACTCATAGTTTGACATGGTTTGATTAACAAAGTGATTGAAAATAATATATAATAGTGCTCTTTTTTCTGTTCAAGACCAACAAATGGAAATGACTTTCCTATTAAGCAAAGCAGCCCAGTAATAGCATGGTTCTTCTCATGATGGTGAAGAGGCATGCCCCTCTTGTGGGGCATATGGATTCCCATGGGTGGCTTAAGTATTGAAAAGAGCAACTTCTTACTCTCAAGAGATATGCCCCCAAAGGGGAGTATGGCAAATTACACTGCTCTCAAACTAATATTCCAATTTTTCTTCCTGTAGTAATCCTCTCGGGAAAAAGTATACATTCCCACAGTGTAGTATTCAGAACTGTCCAGGTGATTTGCTTCAGCCAATGAAATCTGGACTAAAGTGACATGTGGACTGTGCAATTTGTGGTTCTCCTTGTCTCTTTACCTACACTAAAAAACTTCAAATGTGCAAAATAGAGACAGCTCTGTCATCCCATGTTCGCGACAAAGAAAATGTAAGCAAGGTCACAGATGACCCATGATAGACATGTGTTTTCTGCATAAGTGAGGAATTGGTGACTTTAAGCACAGAGAACTGGGTTGTGTTGTTGCTGTGGCACAGTCAAGCTTATTCTGCCTAACAAAAGGGAACGTGTTCTTTCCTGGTAATCATTGATTTAATAGACATTATGTGCTCTAAGCAATCCTCTCCACATATATTGTTTCTCTCCATTTTCTCTGACTTTTTGAAAGGTATTAAGTAACACATGCTTCAAGTTTATATTCTGACAAGCACTTAGAGTGCATTTACACCAAATGTTCAGTTTAATGTTGATTTTACTTTTAACAGTCAGTCAATGTGAATATGTAATTTATATCCTTTTAGGACAATTAAGGAGCCTAATGAAGATGTTTGCCTGAATAAAAGTGATAAACCAAGCAAATGCATATATCCATCATTTTATTAGAAAGTAATGGTAGTTGGTCCCTGAGCAAAGCAGTGGGTGACAGATGATAGATGGGTGATAGATAGATAGATAGATGTAGATAGAGATAGATATCCAGAATTCTGTCCCTAAATCAAGTCTTGATTTCAGCAGCTATAACTGAGCATATTTGCCAACCAGTTTTTGTTTTGTTTTCAGTAAAGCACCCATAGCTTCAAATTTAAAAAAGCTTCCAATTACAAACTCAATATAAAATAACCCAATATAAAATCATTCATACCTCTATATTGCTACATGGGAGATTATTATTTATAAACCAGTTAAAATAAAACACCTATTGCTGATGATGATTTTAATTTTAAAGTAGTTGATCTAGAATCCTTCTATCTTCCAGGATGAGATATCAGAGTCGCTTCTTTGTTAAGGCCACCCCTAAGTTATGATGCTAAAATCTAGCCATCTTTATTTCAAGAGAATGCCTGGCTCACTCTTCACTCTTGGATATGAAAATGCTTCCAGATGATCTGAACATGTTATTAAATTATTGAGGAAAATATTAAAGAGACAGGAAGGGAAATGAAAATGCATCTTCTTTTCAATGACTTTGGAAATTATTTTTTAAAGCATAGATATGCCATTCTTAACATTCTCTTGACTTAGATGCTATCTAAGGTCTATACTGATAGCCAAATATAGCAAATTTCTACCCATGGAGTGAAAAACCAAAGAAAAATCTTTAAAATCTGCAATATTGTATTACTAGTATATTATTTCTGTATTATTCACGGCACTTCATACAAAAGAGTACATTGAAGTTAAGAACAAAGTAACAATAGCAAGGGCGGGGGTGGGGGGGTGGGGGCGGGGACAGTGGGTAGAGGGGATTACAGGAACTACTATAAAGGACACATGAACAAATCCAAGGGGGAGGGTGGAGAGGGGGGAGGGAAGTGGGTTCACCTGGGGTGGGGTGAAGGGATGGGGGGAAAAGGCATACAACTGTAATTAAATAACAATAAATAAATTAAAAAAAAAGAGTACAGATTTATAAGGCATCTTCAGTGGAAGTGATAGGTCTCCCTGAACACACTAGAGCCCCACATCAAATATTCAACTAAGTATAAGCTTATAACTTATGAAGCACAAAAGTAGCACATGTTTTGTATCGAACAACTTTAATTTTACTGTGTTTATCATTTAAAGAAAGGGTTGCTCTGGTCCCAGTGAGGCAGGATCTTACCCACAGAACTGGTAAAGGTAAACAGGTTCACAAGACTGGAACTCAGCATTTCATAGTCACCTTTCAGTACTCATGGCGCAGCAAGCCTTTCCTGGGTGGCATTTAGCTATTGACCACTGCGCTTCACCATCGTGCTGCTCATTTCTAAACATATTACTTGCAGTTCGACATTTGCTTTGTGAACATTTGTTTCTCAGAGTTAAGAAAACAGCTTAACTAGGAGAACAGATATGCAAAATGAAAGTTATTTATATAATCACTAACACAGTGATGTTTAAGGCCCTTAAAACTGCTGTGAAATTTTAGGGCTATGATATCACACTATACACTTTGAAAAATTAATTCAAATTATTTTGGAAATGAGAACTTTTATACCCACTGAAAATTTTAATAGAAATATGGGGTTTTAATCAAAGAAATAACAATAGAAATATAGGGTTATAATCAAAGCAGCACACCCGAAAGATGTCTACAGAGGTTAAAATTGTGTTTTTTAATATCTTCATTAAAGAACTAAAGGTAATAATGAACAAATTAATCAAATGTAAAAATATTAAGAAAGAATGATAATAAAGTCATTAGAAAAGGATTGTAGTTACTTAAAAATTAGATCTCAAAATTAGATTAATTTTAAAAGGCAAAGATCTGGAAAATAGATATACACATTAGAAACAGGGAGTAGGTAAAAAATGTAGAAAGCAATAATGTAAGTAAATAAATCTATAATATTATATCTCAATATTACCTTGATAAATGCTCTTTTATAGCTGGGCAGGTTAATACTTTCTTCTTCTAATAAGACCTCAACTTTCTGCCCCATTAGACATTGAACTGAAGATTGTTCAATAGTTATTACAGAGATGGAGAATAGTATAAGGCAACTATAAACCACACCTTGTTCTTTTGGTAGTATGGCATCAAAGCTAGTGCATAAGATTTTCAAAGCCTTGTGGGAAAAGTATCTTTTTTTAATATCCAAGGGCAGGCAAATCATCCATAATGTCTTTCCAATTCCATACGTTACATTCAACCTGTAATTAATCCCCTCCATTGAAACCACCCATTTTGTACTGATTCTCAGGGCTTCTTTGGAAAACAGGGCTGTAAACTGACTTCCTAATCTCCCGTTTGAAAAGTGTGGCTACATCAGAGCCACGACCACTACAATCTAACGTATTCCCTCAAAGTGGTACCTAATGTATGAGCTTTCCTGATTATGCAGGGTCACTGTCTATCAGGGCAGAGACAAAAGGAATCATGGGAAACATTACTCTAAATGTATCAACAGAGAAGCTCCAGGGAGGGTCTGGACCAGCAAAGTTCTGGAATCTGTGCTTGGCAGAGTAATCTAATGTGTTGACCAGCAGCGAATCACAGTGCTGAGCTTACCCAGACGGTATAGGCTGGAGTAAAAGTTCATGCACTCAGTGTGACCATAAATTGTCTTCTGGAGGGCCCTGAAAGTATCACTGGGGCAATATTTTTCTAAATTAGTGAGGAAAGGGAAATTTCAAAGCATGTAAATACATGATATTTTCTTTGAGGCTAAATAGGAGCAATTAAGAAATGATGCACTCCATCAAAAGGGCCAATGCCTTTCTGATCTTTAAGCTCAGGTGGCAGAGAAAGAAGAGCAACTCTACTCCCAGCCTGACAGTGGCCCGTCAGAAAGATGATCAGACCATGTTCCAACCATTAATATAGGCAAGAGTCGGGCGTGATAAGGGCAAAAGAGCAAAACTGCTATTCTGCTTAGATAAACCCTTTTCTAGCTTTTTCTGATAACAGAGACAGTCTAAAAAGGTTAATGCTAATGACATTCACCATTGAAAAATGACTTTAGGTGCCCCCTCTGCCCACCCTTTTCCCTTTGGGATAATCATAATAGATAGCTGTTCCCTGTGGTTAGACAATTGGGGAATGGCTAAAACAATTTGCAACAAACAGACATTTATAACATAGGAACACAAGAAAGGAAAAGAAATGGCATTCAAAGGCATTCCACAGGGGCAATTGTGCAGTTTTGAAGCTGAGAGGTACGTTTTGGCACAACAGCCCTGAAGTGCATAGACAATCCAATCTCAGATACATGTTACTTTCTTTCAAAAACTCTTTCACAGAAAATATTCCAGTTTTGTGATTTTCAGTAGCATATTTTGAAATTAATATTTTAATATCTAGTATTTCCAATATGCTAAGGCCAAGTCAGTCATTCATTTGTTATTCCTCAATAAAAATACCAGGAAAAGTAAGGCTGTGAATAGCCATATTTCAAAGATCTACAAGAAAATAAGATGGACCTACAAGATGGCTCTACAAGATGGCTCCATTGCCACTCAGAAAATTATCATAAGTTTTTTCTCTGGAGCTCCATAAAACTTCTATTATTTTTTTGCCATATTTTTCTTTCAATTGTGTGTATCTTATACTACATTGTAACCATTTCTGAGTAACAGATTCTGTCTTTGTAATGTCAGTGTAGATCAAGTACCTAACATTTTGTAAATATTTTAAGAATGTTTTCTGAATGAATGAACTGGGAGCGTCTTGTGCTCTGGAACACATCCTCTCATCTTCTACTTCTGGGCTAACCCAGTTCTCTTTCCTGGCCCCACATAACCACTCAGCCACGACCTCACATTTCTCCGCCTTGTTACACCCCCCCAAAAAACTTATAGTTCTGTAGTGTAGGTAGCTAGATACAAATAAGAGAAGGAAGCAAAGGAAGTCAGACATTATTAAGCAAAATAAACTAGGGAACTGAATCAGATACTAAGCCTGCTTTGTTAGGAAGTTGTAGCAACCATAGGGACCCCCAAGGGATTGGAAGCACTGCCCTGCAAAGGGGATTAACACTCCTCCCTCCCCAGTGCAGGGAAGAACCAGCTTTCTAAACTGCTGACAGGTACCAGATTGTGAGAGGAAAGAGAAGGGGAAATTCCTCTGCTGAGAGCATGACCAGTAGAAGCCAAGATGGCACAGGGGAAGACGCTTCTACCATGAGGCATGCGCAGTAGAAGCCAAGATTGCAACCATAACGGGTGGAGCTTCGCCTGGGATAGGATAAAGGACACTGAGCCCAGAAGATCCAGGCCCATAAAGAATTGGGAAATCGGTTGATTAGTTTGAAGAAAAGCCTGGCCCCACAACAGCCCGGGATAACCTAGCAGCAGCATGGAGTTCAGCAGGAGATGTGGGCCTGGGCACAGAGCCAGCCAACCGGAACACAGATTAAGCTAGCCAGATGAGGACAGGGACTGAATTGGACTGAACCAATGGCACAGAATTTGTGAACACTGGATTCATTCTGGGCCTAATGAAGACAAGGTTAAACCTTTTCCACAGTAGGACAGACAGAGATGAGGCATCGGAGCTGAACCCAGGCCAGCCCTTTGATTTTGCTTCTACAGTAAATCTTACCACTACACCTTAACCTCCCTCATGTGGGTCCCCAGGAGACTTTCGCTGACATTCCATGAAAGGACCCCATCTCCACAGGCGCAGTTCCTGTCATCACTTTGTCACCTCTATTTATTCTTCCATCCACTACATTAATTAGATTTCCTACCCTAACACTGCAAAGGCACTCCAGATCAAGGCTTCAGTGGCTTCCCTGATGCAAATCCAATGGATGCTTCTTTGTTTTTACTCAAAATTCTCATATGATATTTATACAGCTAATTATTCCCTCCACCCCGGTTTATATTTATTTTTAGAATTCTGTCACATCCCTCTTCTCTATCAATATTCTTTCCGTCAATGATCTCTTTCATATCTAAGACTTAAATTATTCACATACTGATGACTTTCATTTTTTACCTTATTTTTATTATTATCTACATACTGATGACTTTCAAATAACTATCATCATATACTTATGACACTGAGCTCTTTCTGAGCCCCATACTCGCATAGCCAATGGAATCTATGACATCACTACTTGGATGACAACATATTCAAAGAGATCTTTCTTGATTCCCTCAACTTGGTTTCCCAACAAATTTTTTCCATCATAGTAAATTACACTGATAAGGGACTCAAGAGTTGGAAAACGTTAGTTTAAGGTAAATAGTAATAAGCCTAGTAAGTAATGCATGTGTTAAAGCTATTGTTTCAGGAACTGCACATAAGGCCCACCACTCCTGGGGCAGACAGCCAGCCTCCTGGGGCACAGCTAAAGATTACTGCCTGGGGAGCAAGCGGAGGCATCTGGGCCATTGTGTTCCAGGGAGAGACAGATGACCACCCGCCCCTGAACAGCTAACTGCCCAGGGCAAGAATACTGTAGAATTTTGTTGTTGTTGTTGTTGTTGTTCTTTTTATCTAATTTTCCCTGAAATTCAAAACCCCTCACCACACTTTGTTCTCTGTTATAAAAAGGCTGGCTTGGAAGGAAATGTAAGATGGTCTGTTAGGGTATGAACCTGCAGTCTTCTCAGATCACTGGCCATCTGAATAAAGGGCTCATCAAGATTCAATATCTGCCTCTGCTTATTGGGTTCCGTATGTGACAGGCAGTACAAATGCCAGTTTTTTCTGGCTTCAATACCACTATCTACTCAATTGCTCAAGACAAAAACTGCAGGACTTAACCTGCATGCCACCTTTTCCCTAATATAACTTCATAAAATCCATAAGCAAGTTGTCCATTGTACCTCCTAAGGAAACCCAAATCTATCCTCTTCACTCTGTCTTCATTGCCATCACCCTGGTCTAAGTCACTGCCATTAATAGAATGTTGTCCTGTTGCGGCCTCCTAACTGCAGTAGTCTCTCTACTTCTACTGTCGTTCCCCCCATACCCATTTATTCCCTGCCCAGCAGCCAGCATGAACTGTTTAAAAGGAAATCAAGTCACAATGCTTACCAGCTTAAACCCTCAAAACTTCCCCAAAACATTTGGTAAGGAGTTTGGATTATTTTTTTCAAACTGTTTTGGGGAGGTAGGGAGACAACTTACTATGTTTCTTAAGTAAATTATCTCATTTAAGCATCAAAAAAGCCTTGTTAGATAATTATATTATCAAATATTACATCAAAATAGAAAAGTGATTCTAAAATGAAGTCTGAAAGAGGTTAGAAGACTTGCCCGAGGTTACACACCTAGTATAGCCATTAGCCTGCAGTTTTGCTGAAAGGATAAAAGAAAATAAGGAGAGTAAATGTGCCTTGTGAACTGGAGAACTAATGTATGTGTCCAAAAACGACTCACAGGAACCAACAGCAGCAGCTCTTTCAGTGCTCAGAAATTATCATCGTTATCAAACAAACCTGCAAGATCTTACCTTGGACTTCTACTACACTAAATTATTCTGCTATTTTTAACATTAGATGTCGTTTAAATACATTATCTTTCCTGTAATAACTAATATTTAAGTGTGTACAAATCTTGAGATTTGGGAAAATGGCTGAATTGCTATAGTAAATATATTCTTTCTATAAAAGAAAACATATTCTGTATGTATATATATATATACATATATATATACACATTCTATAAACTGATAAGGAAATTTGAAAGTGCACTACACATTTAATTAATAATGCCACAACCAAGATGCAGTTATGTTCCTCTCAGTTTGATTATGCTTTAGACAGGCTTTTTCCTGATTCCAGGTTCCTAATCTCCCTTAGCTTAGAAAGTTTCCTATAAAAAAGTTGCAACTGTAAATTCTTTCTCTGTCCCTTTGAGATGTAAACCTTTTTAAAAGCCTCTTGCTAGCTTTACACCTAGGAATGTCTTTGTCAAGGATCTGGAAACTCTCTCTCTGAAATGTAATCATAAAAGGAGATAGCAACCCCATTTCCCAGTTTCTGGGAACAGGTAGAAGAAGCCAAACTGCCAAGGGCACTTTCCTCAGGATACAAAACTACCTTCTATCATCGAGGTATAAAAAGTTCATTTTCCTTTTGGATAAACCCACTTAGAGAACACAGGTGGTGTATGGCCCAGCTCAAATGTCCTCCAGGATTCCTCTCCAAGCTCATCCCAAACCCTAAAGAACGTTCCCCCCTGGTGTCAGTGAAGTTGAGCTCAGACTTGTTCTGTTCTGGCATCTCTCCCCTATTGTAATAGCTTTGAATAAAGTCTGTTTTGCCCGTGTAGCTTGGTCTGGTGCAATTTTTGCTTTTATACCACATTTTTAGAAGAGATTATCATGGTGTAGGGGGGATGTCGTGTATGTAAATAACACACAAACAAAAAGCACCTCACTTATCATAACGGTAGCAGCTTTGGGGGAAAATATAAATTTGGTAAAGTCCAGTTTATAAATTACTGTTTGGAATAAATTAAATGTTTCTGACTAAAGGAAATTTGTTTTCCCATTCAAAGAGTCATTTTCAAAAGGCAAGGAAGAGACATGGAAGCTACCTATTGAAACCCATTAATATTTGTTGTAAGCAGAATTCAAGTCACTTAAAAAGTAAGAAAATAGAGCATTTGAATTTAGAAGCATAAGAAGGTACTAATAATGAACCAATTCTACAGAAGGAACACATACCAGAGAGTTCAGCAGCCAACTGTGCTCAATGTTAGGCCCTCCCTGTACCTCCAATAAAATGCCACACCCTTGTCCTTTTCCACTCTAGCAATTGAAAGAACAATAGAAGGAAATCTAATTACTTGTTATAGGAAAATGCAAATGAGAAAAAAATCAAAAAGATTGAATACATTAGGCAACAGAGCATTCAGAAGGTAAAGTAAGAAGGAGGAAAATCAATCTGACTGTCAAAACCAACATTCAAATTAACATCACCTAGCTTGAAAAATATCTCTTTATATTTATACAATTTGAATGTAAAGATCAACTCAAACATAAGCTAGAGGTATTCACAGCAAATCTTTCCTGTCCTCATTGCTCAGAGTAGCAATAACCAATTTTAAATGATAGTTCTTCAATACGAGACTTCTGAAGAAGACAGGCCAACAAATTAAAATATAATCTAATTTCTCATAAACTATAAAGATTAAGTGAGATTTCCATGTCCTAGAGGGAAAAAATAATGTACCAGAACTGTGGGTATGAGAGACACAGGAAGATATAAAATACTTTTCAAACTGCTCTTTATTGAATTGAGAGAAATAGTCTGTTCAAAAACTGTAATCATAATATTTTCCCCAAACAGACCAACAGTCTTGATAAATGAAAGCAGCTCATATTCACTAAGAATCTGAAAACTCAGACATATCAGAAAATAACTTGACAGAAAGAGTATATTGTCACAGGAATCAATTTTATGTTTGGAAACATTATGTGGCCTTAAAAATATCCAAGTTAGGGTTAATAGTTATAAATCAGAATCATCTCTATTAAAAGGCTAGTATTCAATTATTTTTACCATAGAAATTTTAACTGTCAAAAAATAGAAACAAGAACCATGAAATAGGAAACATATGCAATCTATTAACTTTCTATGTGATTTATAAAGCACAACACAGCTCAAATAAATATAATGAAATTCAATTATACAGTTAATTCAATTCAATGTTTATTTCTCAAATTAATTATATGAAACCAAGAGTAGCAATACTCTAAAACAATTTTTAAATCATAGAACTATTTATTCAACAGGTGTTAGATTGGATATTAAATCTCTCTATATAAATCTCATTTACCACGTCAAATTAATGTAAAGAATTTACAACACAGAAATTGCAAAATGTATTTCCAATGCATTTTGGATCCCAACAGATTGCCCTCAAAGACTTACTAATTCAACAAATAAACACAATCAAACAAAATGACATTACAAGCATTGTCATTAAGGTATTCATCATATATTCTCTACCACAACACGATTGAAATTCAATGCAATCTCTGTACCAGAAATAAAAGGCAAATTCATTTGTGTTCGTTCCCTTGCCTATAGTAATATACACCACGAGTCTCAGTATGTTGTTTCTTATTCATATTTTCTGTTTCGAGGAGCGTTCAGTGCACCACCGGAAACCACCATACTGACATTTGTAATCCCATACATTCAACAGGCATCTTTTCCACTGAAGAAACTCAATAAAAAACTCACGCTCAAACAGGAAGACTCTGTATTAGAAGCTGTAATTCCTGACTATGGAAAATGAGAAAGTTGACATTGTGGAGCCATTTTAAAATGGAGCCAGAGCAGCCAGCCCAGAGGCACTGCCTTGAACATCCTGCTCCTTGAACTTTTGGGCTGTTTGAACGGGGCCAGACCTTGGTGTTACAGAACAGACCCATGGAGGTGGGGGTGAACGATATACTATTACCAAAAGGAACCCCCTTTTTCTCCATGGGTCCCCCCTCACCTGCTAGGTTTGCTTTGCCCGCCACTAGAGGAAAGACATCTCTCAATCCTAGAGATTGGTGAAAAGGAAAGGAATTATTTATTTTAAAGTTATACAGACTTAGAGTAATGACTTAATGTCTTCATTAAAATATTAAAGTACTTTAGAATACCCACAAACACACACAGTACTTCCTTCTCCCCTTTGACCAGTCTGGGGTACCATATTTCAGGAAAAGATGTAGAAGTCGCTGGTTCAGGCAGCCCCTTGGTTCCGGAACCATCTGCTGTATTGCCCCCATGATCTCTAGTTAATCTAGAGACATGGGGCACCTTCTCATGGCCCACCAGCAAGAGTCCTTTCTCCCCTTTTCTTCCAGGCAAAGTCTCTCCTGCTGCCTAAGCCACGTGGCAAAAGGGAGCACCCCAAAGCCACGTGGTCCCAACCTGCTCCTCCAAAGCCCACGTGGTCTTCTTTGGTATGGCTGCCCCGCCTGGGTTTTAATCCCTGTGCCAATCTTCCTCTGCAGCCCCATTTCTGACTCCTCCTACAATCAGTTACACCTGCCAGCATCCCTGTATTCCTCCAGCTTTACTGGGCTGCCATAGTAAGTCCGGGCAGTTGTGGCCCCATGGCATGGAGCCAATCATCTCCAAGCTCTCACACAGGTGCCGTAACCAGGGGGAGTTGTTTCCCAGACACATCCTGGGTTGAAGTCACTCCCATCCCCCTGGCTCAAGGCATAGCCTCAGCTATTTAACATATCTATGAAACTAGTTAAAGGTTATAGATCTGTTAAATGACCATGCCAGAGTTAGCTGCACAGCCGTTGCTATACAAAACAGCTCTCAATGGCCCTGCTCCATGTGTCCCTTCCCCCAGCTCAGACTGGTGGGGTGAGGACATCATATATATATATAATATTTCCTGAACACCCTGAGTTCTGGAGCCCATTACAAATACCTATTTGGGCACCTCCATCCCCAGCTGCACCCTGTTACATTTGGACAGGACCAAAACAACATTATCCCACAAACAGCTGTTTGTAAAACCAGCAAAAGGAAAATGGACATTCTAACCACAAGGAATGATTCCTATAGACTCTCTACCAGCACCGATCATGTATAGCTGAAAAATGACTCAGTTATCCTATAACTCAGCACAACAGGAATTTTTCTTAATTTCATCTGATTACTCTTTTTTCCTTCTCTCAAATAAACTCCTTGCTCTCACCCTGTAATAGGGACACTTTTTGAGTTTTTGCTTGAATATGTGCTCCCCCAGTTGTAATTCTTTCATCCCAAATAAACGCTTGTTGATTCTCATCTTAGATTTTTTATTTTAGGTTAATAGAAACCAAAAGAAATTATACATTTTTTTCTTAAGGAATATTTTTCCCAGAATAAAATTCAATCTTTGAAGAAGCAGAAGACAGATGCCATGGTTTTTTAGTTGTTGACATTACCATCCACTTCAGTTCAAATCAAACACTATGATTCAATTAAATTCAACACATCATATCATAATTAATCAGCACTTTATTCCCTCACTAAATTCCAGCTTACTACTTGTGATTTTTTATAAAGGGCTGACATACATAATGCCACACTTTATTTTTATCAATTGATAATTTTCTTTTAACTTTATGTATATTTGTTGATGATGAGATAGAAAAATAAAACTGCATTGTGATGTCTCAAAGTTTAAGCTTCTAGAAATTAGAAGCTACGTTTTACGGCACAGCAAAAAATATATTTTTTGCCAATCTGACGAAAAATAGGTATAAGTTTGATTCATTAACACTAGACAGCTATTGTTGTATTGGCTGTTGTCATTTTTTTTTAATTTGACAATCTAAGGGAAAAGAAGTCAGTGCCCCTGACTAAAGAGTCAGGTATTTTATGTTTTAAAAATTCTTGCGGCACACCAGTGTGCTGCATCACACAGGTCGAAAATCACTGTTTCAATCATTTGAAAACATTTTTACAATGTTCTCTCATTCTATCTTGCCCTTCCTATATAATTGGGCAAATTTGGTTTTTAAAAACTAATGTATAATTTCACAATTATCTTTCAAGAAATATATTTCAAACTGTAAACAGTGACCACTCTAAGAAGTCTTTAATGACGGTGGGCCTAATTCAGAGAGGCCACTTGAGGTCACATCGCAACAGTTAGTCCAAACAAGAAGACTTATACACTTGATCAAACTTCCTTAAATAAATTTTGAGGGTTTGTTTTTTTTTTTCTTAATCTGTTCCCAGAGCCCCTCTCCTATACTGGTAAATGTAAAGAAAGATCCCAATTATAGAAGGATTTTAAGTATCAAATATCAACTTGGGTATCCCTAAATTAGAGGTATCAAAAATTCAATTTCAAATATTTTAGCTTATAGTAGTTATTTTTTGTAAACCAAGCACAAATCCATTCTCTGGTTATAGTATACTTACTTTCCTCATGGGTAGTGATCAACTTTATTTTTTTCTGTTTTGTTTATGTGTTTGCAAAGGAGCTGACTCTTGGAGAAGGCATTTCATTCAGGAATGGACAATCAGGACACTTCAATTTCCTTGGGCACAACAATAAATTCAGCCTTGGGCATACAAAGCAAGTGTGGACAGAATCTGGGAATATTTGCTGATATTGTAGAGAGCGCTGCATACCTTTTTCTTCATATGTGAACCAGGGAAGATATAAAACCAGGGCCACTGTCAGCCATCCTGCTAACCATGAAGTCTGAAAGAGAAGCGAACTTGGAAGAAAGAACCAAGAGGTGGGGTAGAAGGCCAAATAATGCCCCCTTTCCCAATGATGCCCAGGTCCTAATCTTTTGAAGCTGTGAATACATTACCTTATATACCAAAAGGGACTTTGCAGATGTGAATACGTTAAGAGTCTTAACAGGGAGCTTGTCTCACATTATCAAGGTAGGCCCTACCTGTAATCATGAGGGCCTTTATAAGAGGGAGACAAGAAGATCAGTGAGGAGAAGGTGGGAATGTGATGAAAGCAGAGATGTAAGGGATGTAGCCAGAGCCAAGGAATGCTGGCAGGCAGCTTTAGGAAGCTGAAAGAAGCAAAACACAGGTTCTCTCCTGGAGCCTACAGAAGATTCTGCCAGCATCTTGTTTTTAGCCCCTTTAAAACTCGTTTAGGACTTCTGACCCCCAGAACAGTAAGAAAATAAGTTTGTATTACTCTAACTGACTAAATGTGGGGTGATGTGTTACAGCAGCAATAGGAAACTAACGCAGAAGGGGGAACACTGAGTCCTGGTGATTTCCTTAATCCTTGTCTGGATAAAAGCAACACTATCCCTAGAACTCTTTAAGTTTTAGCAATTTTGGTTAAGTGTTCTTTCATTTTCAACCAATTATTCTCATAAAGGCTTCAGCTGAGATTGGTTTAAATAATCTCTTTTTGTCAATCAAATTCCTACATGATACTCATATCCAACAATTTGTCTTCCCTTTATTCCCTTACTTAAAGTCCTTTTGACAAATTTCACCATCTTAATATGACTCTATCATTTAAACCTATTGAGGTATTTTTGATACCTAATTTTCTTCCAATTTATTGGTTAATTTTATTAGTTTTGTGTCATTCACTTATTTTCAAAATATATGCCAAATTACTCCTTCACTAATTAATTTAATTCACATGTTCATTGACATAATTTACATATAGTTACTCTACCATCTCTGACACAAATTGAATTTGTAATTTATTTAAATCACATTCTATATGTTTCTAACGTGTAACTGCTAAATTATTTGTTAAAATTTGATGTATTTTTAATGCTTACTTCTATAGAAGTATTAACTTAAAAAATTAGTTTGTCTGAAATTTCTCTTATACTCATGTCAATGACATTGATCACTAACTTTTTTTTGGTTTGGTTTTCTTTGTTTTATGCAACTTACATTTTATTCTTAATAATACATCTCAGAGCACCAGTCTACATACTTCTTTGTTTTTTACTTTATTGAGATATTACTCGTTTCACAAAACTCAGCTATTTAAAATGTACAATTCAATGAATTTTAGTGTATTTACAGAGTGTAACATTACTACAATGTAGTTTTAGAACATTTTATCACACCAAATAGAAATCTGTACCTATTGTCATTCACTCCCATTTCTACCCCAGCTCCCCTCCCTGGAAACTATTAATTTACATCCTATTCTCCAGATTTACCTATCCTAGAATTTTCATATCGTGGAACCATACGATATGTAGTCTTTGTGACTGCCTTTCTTTCAGTATGTATAACTTAAACGTATCATTTATTAACAATAGTAATTAACTTTGGCAAGTGTTTCTGAGTTCCTTAAGATAAAATTCATCTAGATCTAGTTTTTCAAATTAATTTAATCCAAACAGATATTCTCTCATAAATTGACCTCTCCTTACCCTTTATAATGTTTGTATTATCTTTTAGACTTTTAGAGTTTTTCTCAACAGAAGAAAAAGGAAACAAGGCGGAAGCCGAGTAGGTCTACTTTACTGGGCTGTCATTAAGGCGATATTTGTTGGAACTGGCTATATACATTTGTGTTTACCTTTTTCTTCCAAGGAAGGGGAGCTTCCTTTGCTGGGAAAGGCCCTCCTGGGGTGGGTGAGTCTCTGCAGGAGAGGAACTGCTATAAGCTGCTGCTAAACACTCCTCAGAAAGGCCCAAAGCAACCCGCTGCAGTGCTGGAGAGACTACGGTGCTCAGCAGGAGAGGGGAATGAAAAACAGGGGAAAGGAGGTAAGAGGGTAGGGGACACGACAGCCTGAAGGGCAATGGAAACTCACGTAATACTCATGCTCTCCTCTGGTCTCACAAGTATTCAGTGAGGTTTCTAAATTCATGAAGTATTTACTGTGCGTGAATTTTTCTGGAAATGGGTAAAGCACCAGATTTTCACATGCAGATTGACAAGGGGCAACATAGCAATAGCAAGTAAAGACTCAGGGAAGAATCGCTGGTAAGAGAAGAAGACCCTGGGAAGTTCGGAGAAATCTTGAAGAGGTTTAAAGTTGTGGCATCGGCCTTCAAAATAAATCTCCCTAGAAGTTGAGAGTCAAAGTGGCACAAGCTGGCAGCGAAGTCGGAGACCACTCTTTGGCAGAGGAAGCTTTTTAGCAGCGGGTGTCAACTTAATTAGTTTTTGCAGGTTATAATTTATTCTTGGATTCAAATATATAACTTCTAACTAATTATGCCTCTTTTAGTTGTATTCTTTTTGTTAGATTTGGAGTTTTCTTCCTTTCTAATATTGGTGAAAATTGTACTGGGCCTCTGAAGAAAGACATGAAATAAAACTAAGTAATTGTCCTTATTATCATCACTATGCATTAAATATGTCTGACAGTTGAAGGAAAGTCACTTACGGGACTGAGAAAAAACTAGTATTGAAGTCAGCAATATATCAAATTGATTAATATTAAAAAGGGTAAGAATCATTGCCCTCAGAAATTTACCTTTTATTAATCGAATTACTAAATATCAGTATTAAGGCAGTACTCCATACATGTAAATTCAGAGTTCTTGGATAACCCATGAAGATTGAATCTACCTTTAGGCACATGTAGAGTTGTCTTCACATGTAATAGTCCACAACCAGAATGTAAAGTATTTACAGCTCTAGGCTTAGCACCTGACTTCTTAAGTAATCTTATAAGGCACCACCTGAATAATTATTAGGAATGATATGATACTACATAAAATCAAACCTATAGTTTTTATAAGTAAAGAGCTTTTTAGTAGGTGCCTCTGTGGTCTCAAAAAATGTGAACTGTTTAAGCCAGGAATCTAACCTTCAGCAAAATGAAAATGAGAAGATCAATTGTTTGTGTGTACATTGTCAGAGCTATCCACTTTGCATACTCATCAGAGACATAAACTATAAAAGAATGTGTATATTAACTTCAATGAGGCATTTTGATGCCCTAAAGAACTTGGATGAATCAGCATTCAAAAGTATTTGCCTGCCCAATGCATCCAAAAGGCCAACCAAAACAAATGTAGCTGTACAAGCTGTATATTTAAATATCTGAGTTATCGTACATCTTGACAGAGCTACACTATTATGTGCCAATAAAAGTGTCAATTTGTTATAGAGACTTCTAAAGTATTACTCATCTCTTATGAAATGTGTGCATTTGCTTATTTTTATGTGCACATATAGCTCACTTTTTAAAAACTACAAATAAACAAAAATAGCAAGTTATTGCCAGCAGACCAGCCTTACAAGAAATAGTAAAGGAAGTTCCTCAAGATTAAAGCAAGAGAACTCAGATAGTAATTTTAATAAGAACAAAGAGCACCAGTAAATATAATCATGTTTAAAATAAAAGAATATAAATACCTTTTTCTTTCTTCTCATAACTTAATTTAAAAACTATTGAGTAAAGTCTAAAGTATAATGACATAATGTTTAGCTTGTAACATATAACAACGTAATATATGTGTAAATAGTATTTGCCAATAATAGCCCAAATAGAGTGGGTGGCAACAAACTATTTGAGCTAAGAGATAGCTATAGATGGTAAGTAAGAATTGTAACAATTATATTTTATAACATTAGTAGGGATAATATGTATAGCAATAATACCACATAAGGAGGAAAAGAGAATAGCACCATGTAAAATAATATTTCTGTGTATCACTGGAATTGAGCCAGTATATACCTGCAGATGATTCTAAGTCTAGATGTAAATGGAAACACTAGAGCAACTACCATATATAAATATAATGAAAACCCCATTAAAGACATTAAAATGCTGCATTAGAACGTATTTTACTTAATGCAAAAGAAAATACAAAGGAAGAATAGAGGGGCAAAAACATTTTTAAAAAAGTAAAATGGTATATATAAATAAAACTATAAATAACAATAACATTCACCGTGAATGGATTACACAACCCAATCAAAATGCAGAGATTGTCAGACTAGATATTTTTTTTTAAATCATAATGTTGCAATTTTAATGCCAATGTGATGGTATTAGAAGGCGGGGCCTTTGAGAGGTGCTTAAATCCTGAGTGTGGAGCCTTTGAGAATGCTACTAGTGTCCTTATAAAAGAGACCCCACAGGGCTGCCTCGCCTCTTTTGCCCTGTGAGGACACAACAGGAAGGCTCTGGCTATGAGCCAGGATAAAGGCCCTCACATGGCCAAGGGGGCACTCAGTCTCAGACTTCCAGCCTCCAGAACTGTGAGAAATGAGCTTCTGTTTTCACAAGCCACCCGATATGTGGTGTTTTGTTATAGCAGCCTGAATGGACTAAAATAGTGCCACCCTTGCAGGAAATACCATATGCATAGAATATATCACTTTGGTCTAAGCACATGCCAAACTAATGACACTTTTGAAAAATCCACAGAGTTAAGGGCATGTGAAATTTTTGTTTCACACGAGGTAACAGCTAATATGTACATTGGCAGCTTTTGATGTGTTTGGATGAATGGTTCTACCATGGATGCTCTTTTAAATAACCTCTTTGGGTTTTGTCCTATATGTCCACAGGTAGTATTCGAATTTCACAAGACAAAAAATAGTAAAGCAAGGTCATTATATAGTGGAGTTTGCTTTGCAGTGTTTGTATAACACCAAGGTTACCATCTGTCCCACAGACAAACTTTATAACCACTGGAAGATGTTGGCTGTGCCTAAGATATGACTTTACCCATAAAATGTAATATTAATGACCACTGCCATGATATTATAGGGCTTTTTTCAACATTGAATAAAATATGGAATCAAATGCTATTAAATGGGCATAAGTAGTAGGTCACAGGTATAGCTAATAGGCAAGATTTTCACTTATCAAGAATGCTATCACATTTTTTAAACTATTGTATTTGCATATTCATTGTATAGGTTCAAATTGGTTTGTTTTGGGTTTTTGTTTGTTTGTTTGTTTGTTTTTTGCATATGGTGTGTCATTGAATCCTCACAATGTGGTCTAAAATCCACAATAAAGCAAGAGAAAAATATCCCTATACCAATAATATTTTCATTTTTATGGTGAAACATGGCTAAAAGTCATTCACTGTCATGTATTTTATAAAGAAAAATCATGGTTTTTCTTCCGATATTCAAGAGGGTCATCAGATCATATGCTTAACATTTAGCTAGTATAGATTTATGCCTGACCTAGGCTATTATAAATGTATGAACTTTTTTCAAAAAAGCAATTTCTATTTGCAGTTAATCAAATGAGTTATTTCTTTAAGATAGTATCCTAGCAACTTCAGACAGAAGAGGAAGTCCCTGCTGATGTTAGAAAGAGATTTGTTTATCACATGCCCAAATCTAACTTCTAAATGTGCTTCAAAGTGTTTCTTTGATCAAACAACTATCAAAACTTTTCTGTTACAGAACTAACAAGGGTGAAATAATCTTCATTTTATAATTTCTGAATTTGAGAGGCTCATAGAGAGGGAATGGCGGTTGTCACTTATAAGAAACAGGTTTCTTTAAGGAACCTTGTTATTATTTTTTTCTGTCTTTTTAATTTTTTTTCTTTTATCACATTTTTTTTATTGTTGTTCAAGTACAGTTGTCTCCATTTTCCCACCACCACTCAAGGAATCTTTTAATGAGACAGCATCTCTCAAATAAATCCAATAAGTTTTCAATAACCAAATATGTAACTAAATCTTTTCAAATATTATTGTTCTGATAACCTAGTAACTAGATGTTTTCCAAACTTACAAAATAAACCTTCCCTGACCTATTGTCTCATTACATACCTCAATCAGCAACAGATTAAAGAGTGTTTGAGCCTTTAATGTTACCTTCAATCCTACGGGAGACCAGGTTTTTTGCTTTCAATCTACACTCTAATTTGCAGCCAGAACTTTAAAAAAAAATACTAAGCCCAGCTCAGATTCAGTGAGTCCAGTTCATATAGGCTATTCCATGACTTCTTTATTAAACTTCTCTCAGTAATGTGGTACATACTACAAGGAACCCTGACCTGGAGATGTGTACAAATGACTGTACAAATTTTCATGCAGAAGTACAAGAGCCCTACCCATTGGTCAGAATAGGCCAGAGAAAGGGCAGGAACTTCAATAAGTCAGTCCAAATTTGGGGGTATTGGTATCTCAGGAAATTATCTAAACTAGACCAGAAAGTAATGGAATGACAACTGACCCATGCAGAAATTTGCATCTGGATTTAAGGAGAATACATCAATGAGATGTGCAGAGAAAATCTCAGCTTTGCCAAATTTTATAATTTGCAATGGCATAGGATTTTATATTTGCAAAGTAACAATATGTATTTCACTTCTTAAATTTTATAATTTATAATTAATTCCTGACAACCAAGGAAAATACAAGCCAGTAATGGTTAAAGTTTCACTCCCATAAATTTTCCCTCTCTGAATATAGAAAGAAAATTCCTAAAACTGTTAAACAGCTTTCTTGGTTGCCTTCCCCTTATCACTCTCTATGAAATAATCACTATGAAAGGAAGTAGGTTAGGACAGGAGCAATGTTGAACTTCATGCATACTGAAAATAATAATGTTAAGAAGCAGATATGGCACAATTCAATTAAATCAGGAAAGAAAAGAAATCATCAATCCTTAACTGGTAATAAAAATTAGCAGTAACAACATCTAACTTAGTGCTGGCTCTGTGGTAAAGTCTTTTTATACATTAGCTCATAGAATTTTTATAACAAACCTACAAGGCATAAATAATTATTATGCCAAATTTGTAGATGAAGAAAATGAGGCCTAAAGAGGTTATGAAACTTTCCTAGAGTCATCAAAAAACAAACAAACAAACAAACCAAAAAAGACAAAGTTGAGATTCAACTCAGGTTTCTCTCCTCTCAAGCTTTTGGGCTTATTCATGATGCTACACAGCCTTCCATTGACCCAGCAATGTTGAATATCTCTCGATAATGTGGAATACCTAGTTCTGGGAGCCAGCAAATCCTATGAGGTTACATTTAGAAACATAAGCAGTGCCTTGCCTCCTACAAACCATTTCCCCCTATCAGTAATTTCAGTTTGGGCATTCATCAGGTAGAACTGACTTTGTCTACAACATAATATGCCTACAACATAATATCCTGTCCCAAAATAAAAATGGTTTAAACAAGATAGATGTTTATTTTTCCATTCAGCAGGAAAAGTTCAATTTTACAAAGTCCAGAGCTGATATAGCAATACCATAGGCTTGTCAGATCTTAGCTTAGTCTGTCTTTATATACCTTAATCATCAGAACTGGCTTCCACTGACAGCATTGCCTCACGGTCCAAGATAGCTACTTAAGTGCTAACCACCTAGTTTGAGGCACAGATAAGGAAGAGGAAGGAAGGGGAAATGAGCACCCCTCCCAAATGAGTCCACATGCTTAAAAAAATATATATACCTCTTCTAGAAACACCAACACCACCTCTTACACTCACATCTGACTGGCCACCCTTATAATTTCATGGAAGTGTGAGAAATGTAGTCTTTCAACTGGACTGGCTTTTATTAGTAAAGTAGAAAGGGGGTAATAGATATTATATCGACACCTAGCAATGTCTACCACCAAGAGACAATCACCAGTGAGGCTTTTTAATACCTTCTTAATAAACTGTAAGTCAAAGTCACTAAATAAAATATGGCATCTCGTAGAAGGAATATTTATTGATTCCCTTAGAAACATGTAAAGGGACACAAATCTCATAATTAGAATTCTATTGCTGGTTTAGTAAACAAACATTCTTATAATCATTTATAATTTAGTTTGCTAAGTCAATATGAAATACAAATGTGACATAAGTAATGAATAACTCATAAGAAAAATCCTAAGCTACTAGAAAACACATCTGTCTCATTTCTTCCACTTCATTTGGCTCTGTTCCCCAGAAAAAGTTCATGAACTTGTAGCAAACTCCAGTCTGATGCCTAAAATTAACATCCCCAATCTCACACTCAGTTTCCGTTTTCTTCATTAGCATATGTTATGTCAGACGCAGCATCCTCTCCTCTGCTTCTGTGAACGTAAATAGATCAGAATATATCTCTGGAAGTATATTTAATCTACCTCATCAGCAAATATTCTTTATCCTCTGCCACTTCACTGAGAGAAAATCACACGGTCCCTACCTGTTTCCTCTTCCAAAGCCTTACTATGTTCTTTTCATTCTCTTTCAAGTAACCACACATGTATTTGTCTTCCCTCAGCTATAATATCCTGAATAATTATCACAATGAAATGTGCTGGAGTATACATCTGATTGGCTTCATGGTATAGAAGGGAAGCTTATAGGTAGCAATGATAGAGCAGCATATTTTATTAATTACTTTCCTAACCTTTGGAGTTGCCCCATAATGAGTAAGACCATCTCAAAGTGGAGACTGAGAATACCATAAACACTCAAGCAAAGGCTAAATGCCAACTAGCAGGGATATTACTAAAAAGGGAATTGTTATATTGAGCGGAGAGTCAACTGATTCCCTAACACCCTGTCCCACAAAAATCTTTTGTAGAAATTTAAAATAAATTAAGTAGTACCACAACCATCCAAATGATAGCTAATCTACTTCTTTTTTTTTTTTTTTTTGGATATTAGTCAAGATGGTAAAATTACACTCAGCCCTTTTATGGGATGCCTGTGTAAAATAGTTAATTCTAATTATACAGTAAATTTCATCTCTAGCATTGACATAGGGAAGAGAAGCAAAGAGGATTATTAAATAGAGGTGATAATTGCACTGATTTTTATTGCTTTTAGGAGAACTTAAAACTTAATCAGCTCTTCAAGTGTGTCACTATTTACATTGATGACAAAAAATTAAATGTTAGAGAAAATGCCAAGAGCTCTGAAGCAAGCTAGATAAAAATCTATCTATCCATCATCATCATTCACTTTATTAACTCTAGTTAAGTAACATTGCAAAACAAGGTAAAGGCCTATGAATATATACTAAATGACTTCATTGGTTTAAACTACTGAGCAAACTAATATAAGTTTACATTGTTTCAAGATAAAACATTTCTATTTTGACATAAAATTAATAATTTTTCTTTTCTAAGATAAATTTAATAACTTCTTATTTTAAAAATATCCAATAGATTAAGGTCATCCTGACACTGGGCCCCCAAACTTCAACAATTTCACATCTGTATACTCCACATAGCACAAAGCAGAATTCGAATGGGAAGAGAGTGGGGCTGGGACGGGTGCTGCCTCCTCACACCTTTCACTTTTGATCTTCCTGTCCATGTCACACTTTGATAACAACTGAGGCTACTGCTCATGAAATAACATGTATTCTCATGGAGTGAGATAGAGGAACGGAGACTAGGGAAGTACAGTTATGGCCCAGAACTCCTGAAAACTGTTGAAGAAGACAATTAGCAAAGAAATTTCTTTAATTTATGAAGAGAGTTAGGGGATACGTGAGGCACAGGACACTGACTCAATTTCATCTAGAACGTGGAAAACGGCAATATTACCATAGTTATTAAGAGAAAAATAGCTTGCTTATATTATTGCAAAGTACTCTAACAAATAAACGGATATGATGTTTAATATTAAAATTGTATATGCTTTAAGGTGTAGGTGCTATTTTATATTAACTGATTTTAAAATGGTTTTATCTGTTACTGCATCAGTTTGCTACAGAAATCTCTGAACTAATCTCTTAAAAGAAATGTGTTACAATGATATACACAATAAACCAAACCCGTAAAACTTGTAGTCTAGACTAATAGATACCATATGATATGAAGTCAGTAATGAGTAGTGGAAGGAAAAATAAGTATTTAAGTTAAGTTGTGAATTTTGGTATAACCTGTTAGTAAGTGAAATTACCAAGGTAACTTATCTATCAAAGCTTCAGTAAATTGATATGAAAAATTAAGATAACACTAATCTTAGCTATATATTCCCTACCTCCTGTATCCAACAAACCACATGGAACATAGCAGATACTCAATAAGGTCATGTGACCCCATTCCTTTTTGTCACTTCCCCACAACAGTCTTCAAGAGGAAACCAAGTGATTATCTCTGCCACAAGAAAATAATACATTGAGATGTACCCATTCAAGATGATTATGAGAAAAGCTACTAATTCCTCTTTGCCATGACACCATTAAAATAATTGTAAAGTTATTTTTAACGCATTTAAATGCATAGCATATTTTTGATAGAATAATACTGAGTGATGAAACAGGGTGAAGGAAGCCACAGTCTTAAGGCCAATGCAGAGGGTAATGGAGGGGGAAGGACAACGGGACCAAGAAGACAACACAAGCCTTAGTGGAGAAGTGAATCCTAACGAGCCATGGATGAAAGCTGTGGAAGAGGGTGGGCACAGTTGTATACACTTAGTGGATGTGTGTGGACAGCAGCCTGCCAGCTTGCTCAACATTGCAAATCAAACACTCTGGAGGTGAACGCTGCCCAGTTGTACACAGAGTTCTAGTGGCACATGAGGATCCCAGGAGCTGGTTCTAAAAACCTTCGACTCTGCAAAAAAGCTTACCCCAGTAGAGGCTCACAAACAGAAGGACATCGATACAGAAAACAGTCAAAAATTAACAGAAGTGCAGAGAACAGACAACTCTGTTGGCAGATACACGAGCTGAGTCCTTATTCCTCTCATCCCCAGAACATTTTAAAATACTTTTCATAAATATAGTGCCGTTAGCAGAGCTGCAATACATATAGTAACAGAGAGGATCTGTCTCTTCCTCCCCAGTAGAATAAGAGCCTCCTCTGGTTTCATTTGTCTGGTGTCTCAAAGTGGAGTGATCTCACATCTTACAATAAAGATTGCATTTGTGCCGTCTCACATACCAGGGATTGTCTACAGGATAAAACCTTACAGTCAGGTTTGTTTTTAAAAAAATGTTAACAGAAGGGGTAGAGGTATTTATTCCCTTCTCTCTTCCCCTTTTCCCTGTACTTTGTAATGTCTGTGTTTACACAAGTATGGCTCTTATTTGTTTTTCCAGTTTAAAGAATGTATTGCCCCCCGAAATGAGAATCCTTGAAATAAAACATTTCAATGGAAGTTTCAGAAAATAAATGTTAAGATATCTCCTAAAAATCGCCCTGGGAAGTGTGGCTTAATTGATTGGAGTGTCATCCAGTAAACTGAAAGGTCACAGGTTCAATTCCCAGTCGGGGCACATGCCTAGGTTGAGGGTTCCGTCCCTGGTCAGGGCATATGAGGGAGGCAGCCAGTCAGTGTTTCTCTCTCACATCGATGTCTTTTTCTCTTCCCCACTTTCCTCTCTCTCTAAAAACTAAGTAAAAAAAAAAAGTCTTTGAGTGAGGATAAAATAATCTCCTATGATATAAATAAAAGAATCAATCTACATGTATTTCAATTAATAGGTATTCAAGAAAAAAAAAACCATGTACTAGAGAAACCACTTAGGAGTCAATTTTGGGAATCCAAGAAAAATTATGGTGGCGTTTGCCAGGGTGACAACAGTAGAGCTGGTGGTAAGTGGTCAGATTTCTGGATGTATTTTGAAATTCTGAGTCCTTCCTTCTAAATATAATGAATTATTTATTTTCATGTCATAAGTTACAGTTGACATGCATTGTTAGATCTGAGCTTTAAAAAAATCCCTAAAATACATAAATATACTTTATAATAGACAAAACTAAAGTTTGAGAAGTCAAATTGGTTTTTCGGGTGCCATCATCAGTCAAGTTTTGGCCACACAAATTTCAAGGCCAATTTTGATCCTTTTGGCAACAATCAGAGAAAGCATTACTATTTGGAACAAAAAAATCTATACATATATCAGTCTAACAGCCAAAACAACACACGAACATTGACACAGAAGCATTCTAAACTTTTGTTTGAACTGATGAGCCAATTGTGTCTACTTGGAAGTCTGTTTGACGCCAATTTCTAAATAGGAATTATTCTGATTCTTTTGCTCCATTAATGGTTATAGTGCACTGATTCAGGAGAATGTTACAGTAGAAAAAGAGCATGTAAATAGCTTGGATCCTATGTACATATTCACAGTCTATGAGAAATTTTGTTTTCTGTCAACTCATTAACATGAAAAATTTAAATGTGCTAATCATGTTGGATTGTAGTTCTGTTATACCTGTTATTAATTGTGGAATAATACATATTGTTGTCATATTAGTGTAATGCAAGGCAATGTGCAGTCACTTCTTATAGTAACAACATCACCTTCCCTTTTCATAACTCTTCTCGTTCATGGCTCCTAGATTGTTTTATAAACATTAATTAAGACTCACAATACATCACCTCTCTGCAAATGGAAACTGCCACAGTTGTCTTCCTGATGTGAGGCTAGAGAATTAGCCATGTTATCAGAAGCAGTGCCAGGATTAAAGCTCAGAACAACATCGCAAACCTTGACTTCTAAACAATATAAGAACGACCTGTTCCATCACCCTTTACTCATACCGTGGTCCCAAACTTAGGTATTTTGTAGCAGAGATTCACATCTTTGTGAAACTCTACACACTGATTGTAAAAGTATTCAAATTAAAATGTACTTATTTTGTATATCTTCCCCTTAACATTTCCAAAGACTAAAAGATATTTAATAAGTTATCTTCATTGGTATCCGGAGTTATTTATCTTTCTCAGCCATTTAGGGAAAGCAGTCTGCTTTCCAGGATGTTATTCCCTACCCCAGGATTACACAGCAATTTAGAGGGTCTGGAATCGAACTTCCATTCCTCTAGCTTTTCATCCGAGTTGCTCTAATGAGCTGTGCTGCGCTGCACTAAAACAGAGCATGATCAGGATTTGAATTTACTTTAGAAGGTCAGCTTTGCTGGAAGATGACTGCTCTTTCCTTCACCCTTAAAAAAAAAATAATAAGTAAAAGTAAAAAGCTATGTTCTGAAAAGTCATCTTATATCATATCCTCTGCAGTCTAAAATTGAGAAAAATTTCAATTTTATTATTTGATCACACTGAAGTTACCTATCTTCTTAGAAATTATTCAGTATCTTCTCTCATTAAGCCTCCTATTGAAACACCTAAAAGCATTTATTCTCATTTGCTTTCTCAATTTTTTATTACATCCAAACTCTCAGTATTTAATCTAAGATTATTTTGATTGCCTGTAAATATTATCAAAGCTTTATTATGCACAGTTCTACATGTCAGTCACGCTTTTAAAGGTGGCTTTCCATATAATTGCTATAATTGCAAAAAAATTGCTTGACTTCAGGGTTTCTTCCCACAGAGTCTAAGCCCTCCAAGTAGTTCTGCACAGGGAGAAAGAAGCAGCAAACAATAGAGATGCCCATTGTGCCTTTTAACTAAACCTTCTCTGTGTGGACAAGGGTAAAATGGATGGCCTCTTTTATATACATTACAATGAATAGAACTCTCGAAGACAATGCGGAGTAAATACTAACCTATACAAACATGTTCAGTATTAAATTACTGTCAACAGTTGGGGACTGCTAAGCATTGCCAACAACCATGATCTTTATACAAAGGAAACTTGAGCATTTTCTAGCTCATAATATTGGTATTATGTTTACTTTTTTAGCAAAGGCATTCTACTTGGGAGAAATACAATTCAATTAAATGTAGATTGTGAGTTTCTGTATTACACTATTGTAGGTACTAACTTTTCAGGGATGTGTGAGAGACAGAAAACTTCATTTATTAGTTTGAAATGCTTTTGAAGTAAAAAGAGAGATCTCTCAATAGACTTTTACAGAGCTATCAAATAGCTCCTGGTTAACTGAATAAAATATATATATATATATATATATATATATATATATATATATATATATATACACTCACTGCTTTGCAGCAAGCATTCAATTTAATATAAATGCTACAATTATATGGATATAAACATGCCCTTTCTAAAAAGACTGTCTGCATTATATAGGGCCTGCATTATTTAATATTACTGTGTCATTATTGAACTTTGACTTCTCTTTGAAAAAAGAATAAAATGTTAAGATATAAAATAAAAGTATTATCTGTTTTGTAATATAGTTATTCCATTGCTTTTTCATTAAAATGTAGCAAATATTATTTAAATTTTTTTAGAAGTCATAAAGGCAGAGAGCTTGATGTATCAGTTAAATAAGTTATTTATTTCTTTTATTTATTTGAGGAGAACTTATTTCACCTGAAAATTAATACATTAATAATATATTAAGCTCTGGTTAGTAATTCTGACACATGAAAATACAGAATCATTCTAACTACATTAATAGAATCATTAATACTAGAGAGGTAGAATGTTCTGTTTGAGTAAAAATTCCTGAACTAGATCTTGACTGAGGTTTCATTTTAAAACTATAGATCATGGTAGCAATTATTTGACATGTAAAAATTTAGAACAAGTATAGTTGTCTCCGTGATAACAGAATAACATTCTGTATTTTCTCAAATACTTTTAGCAATACTGCTTTCCAACCTGCGTTCTGCAAACTCTATCCCAAGGCAATTAAATAAATTGACCCAAACTGGTAATGGAATTACTTAATATTATTTGTTTGTTTGTTTGTTTATAGAGAATTTATTTATTTATTTTTAGAGATGGGAATGGAGGGAGAAAGAAAGGGAGAGAAACATCAATAGGTGGTTGCATCTCATGCACCCCCCTACTGGGAACCTGGCCCACAATCCAGGCATGTGCCCTGACTGGGAATTGAACCAGTGACCCTTTGGTTCACAGGCCAGCACTCAGTCCACTGAGCCACACCAACCAGGGCTTAATATTGTCTATTTAAATTTTAAAGAATGTCTGCTCTATACAACTAGAATACCATGGTTTTGATTTACTAGGTTGATTAAATTGTTTATTCCTGTAATAGTTAGACAAAGGGGAGATTTGCTTCTGTTGGCCAGTTCTAATTTATTCATGTCATCAGTAAAAGTAGTAAATTGGTCTCCCTATTTCCAACCTTGGTAAAGTGTTCATCCATCTCATCTGCTATATCATCAAGATAGTAGGACATAAATGAAACAGAGATGGCCTAAGACACAACTGTGCATCAACTGTAAGTCATATCTGCTGAGTCAAGAAACAGATCATAGGCACTGATTATCAAAATGTTTAACTTACAAGAAAATTCTGCCAATCTATGTTGAATTTATGCACCTAGTTTCATAGCTGACACTTAACCAAAGTCCAAAGGACAAAAGAACAATAACTATTGTTTTTGTAAACACTTGCATCTGTACCTCAAGATCCTCATCCACAGAACAAAAGTCTGACTTACCTACTGACAAGGGTAATGTAATAATAAATTAGGCAATTAATGAAAAGACTTCTACTTGTTTTAGTCTTTCATCTCTCCCTGTTTGCCACTTTTAAGATGGAAATAGTAATTATCATGTTTTCTCCTTCCTCAAGGAAACTTTAAGGAAAATCATCAGTCACCTATTATTTGTAAGATTTATTCATCTGACACATGATATTTTTGTTTTCTCTGTATAATAGTAAATGGTACCATGATGTGAAAATTTGGGATTTTTCCTTATTTCATAAAGTATCGGAAGTTCTGGACACAAAACTGTTGATTAAACCCTACTGAGCTCAAACATCATTTTTAACATTTCCATGAAACAAACCTCAAGACCCTCACCCTTTATGTGGGTGGGTGGTAGGGGATCTGTCCTAAAAATCCGATCTTCATTGAAATAACCCGGATTTTTAGGACAGATCCCCTACCAACCGCCTGTGAGAACTGTGTCAATCGGTCAGAAATGTCAGTAACTATCGACAGATAACCTGGGCACGTAAATTGCTGAAACAGATATGAACAACTAACATAAAACTCCATGCTTCCATGTATGGATAATTTTCTTTTTTTAAAGATGTTTAAAAAATAATCCTATAAATATAAACCCAATGACCTACACATACATACTAACACTAAAATGTTTGGGGAAATAAGCAGTGAAGCAAAACCTACAGTAACAAGACTGTCTATTGCTCATTCCTTTCTAATATATACAGAGTGGGGAAAAGGTAGGCTTACAGTTGTTTGGATGGAAAATAATACAACAATTAACACATCATAATACAAAAGCAACTGCTTTGTGTACTCACAACTGTAAGCCTACTGTTGCCCCGTGCTGTACTTGCGACCCATCTCTAGTTCGAAATCTATGGCTCCTGATCAGAGATGAGGCCCTGCCGCCTTCTTGCCTGTGCATCTCAGCAGAGTTTCTGATCACCGCTGCCAGCTCTTGAGGTTTCGGAATCTAAGACCTCCGAGGTAGTCTTCTTCTAAGAAAAATTTGATAACATCTATCCTTACCGTGAGCTCTTTTTCATCTTGCAGTTTCTGACAAAGTTGCTCAGACTCAGTACTAATACCATTTGGGGCCAGATAATTTCTTCTTGTGTTTTGTTTTGTTTTTGAAGTGGGGAAGATGGAATGCACTATGCATTGTAAGGATTTAGCAGCATCCCTGGCCTCTACTCACCAGATGCCAGTACCAATCTCTCCCAGTAATGATGACCAAAAACATCTCTCCAGATATTGTCAAATATCGACAGGCACGGAGCAAGAGTTATCCATGGTTGAGAACCCATATGATAAAACTTTAATTGATTATTCCCTCTGGCCTTAGTACCACTGCTTTTTTTCTTTTTCTTTCTGAGTTAAGCCTGAGACCAAAAAAAAATATCTTTTATCTGTAATATTACTTTTTCTACTTAGCTTAGGGATACTGGTTTTTCTCTCTATTCAAGACCCTACTCACGCTCTTCTTTCAGAATTATAATATATATTTTTAATTAGAACAAATTTTCAAGAGAGAAGTTAGTATAAAATGCTTTAATGCATGTGTACATTTTGGCCAAGCAATTCTACTTCTTTAAGGTATTCTAAGAAAAATGGACACCATGATAGATGTGCAACCAGTATAGATTTTCATAGGAATAATTTGGAAACCATGCAAATCTCCAATGATAGCAAGAAGGCTAGATAAACTATGTGTCAGGCATATTGGGAAATGTTATGCAGCAAATTTAAAATTTTTAAATAACAATATTTGTGGAAATTTTAAGTAATATTTAATTTACTTTATTCAAGGAAAGTAATCAAAATAGTTCATGGAAAAAATCCCACATACAGCAGCAGTACCACTTGGTAAACTATGAAATATACATGGAAACAAATTTGGAAGAACAAAACCAAATTATTAACAATGATGTCTTGGGGGTATGATGTTGAGTGATTTTTCTTATTTTTCTTTGAGGCTTTTATTTTTACACATCAGGCATTTGTTACTTTTATAGGAAGAAAAAAGGGTTGTTCAAAAAAACATTCATTTTAAGCTTCAGTGTTGACAATGAAAAATTATTGGTGTTTATATGACTTTGGATTTCATCAAACTCTCAGAACTATACACTAAAATGTGTCAATTATTTGGATGCAATTATGAATCCTGAGTGCACCATACCAATTTAGGTTATATTTCTCCACCACAAGCTTCTTAATTTAGTAAAAAAACATTGCATTTGTCATAATGCTGTGTCCCACCAAGCTTGGTATTTGTATTTTGATAGCCCTTCTGTCTGGATTGAAGTAAAAGTTACTAGCCAAATAGCATCTTAGAAAAAAGTAATAGTACTTAAGATTATATTCTTAGATTTTCCTACTTATTCAAACATATATATTATAGGCTTGTATTAGAATTAATTCAGCCATTTTTCTACTGAAAATTAGTTTTGGAACAGTATATATATATTTTCATGAATGAATAAAAATGTTTTGTTTAGAAAAAAATTACAGATGCTCAGCCCATTGTCTTTAAGGAATATAAGAGGAATAATTGTAGACACTAAAATTGTTCCATTTAGTAATAAAGTGGAGTGCTATTTTCAATGAACATTTCTTAGAGTAAAATTGTATTTGTGAAGTGTTGCCCTCAAAGCTACTACTTAATTATATCTGAAATCTAATCAGGTCACTTATTTAAGGAGATTGTAGAACTCCATTAAACACTAAGCCAAGAAACAATTGAATTCTGGAGTTTATTTATTCTTCTATCTGTATAGGAAGTTATCTAGAAATATTACTTCAATTAGAGTTCTTAGTATTAGCTTTTCCCCTCCTTTCAATGTTAAAATAAGTGTTTTTATATCTAAATAATTTAAAGAATTTATTTCCCTAAGTCTGGATAATGCTATTTTTCTATGGTCTATTTTTCTTGGGTTAAAAAATTTCATTAGGTTCATTATAAGTGAAATATCAATAAGCAGATAAGAACTAGCATAAAGCCATCATGTTCCACAGACTGCACAGATTAAATGCAAATTGACTCGGGGGAGGGAAAAATAAGTCTCCCAACCTTCACATGTTATCTCTCTTCCATCACACCTCCCAAAAAAACCCTTCCAAGTAACCTCAAAAAATTTTGATAGTCAAAAGTTGTCTTTAAGGAAGTCAATAAAACCCCTCCTTTCATAATTGTTTTATTTTTTCCTCTTTGTATGATTAGACCATGTTAACAAAAAAAAAGGTAATTCAACTTTGCTTACAACAGTCCCCTTCAAATCTTGTCCCATCAGTCTGTGACAGTTCAGTCAATATTAGATAGCATCGAAAATCTATTCCTGCCCCTGACAAGAGGAGGTCCATAAGATTATCTCTTCTGCATGGCAAATGCAAACTCCATACTATCTCAAGTTGCCAACTATGTTGTTTTTACCTCCACACGTCATTAGAACAATGGTCAAAGCTGGGTTCTTTTAATTACTTAATACTTTAATTTTAATTATGATTGAAAGACAGTGATAAGGGAAGCCACCAAATCACCTCAATGTTACTGAAATGCTCAGATTATTTTCTGTCAGGTGTTTCATTCACATTAACTGATTGAAGCTATTAGGTCCTTAAAATTAATTTCCTTCGAATGGCCATCAAAAACACAACCACGGGTGCCCAGGAAATTCTTAGAATGGTATATACACAAAATTACAGAACACAGTTTATCAGAAAACAAACAAACAAAGACCAATCTCCAAAGTTTTCCATTTCCTTTCAAGAAAATAGTTAAAATATAGAAATACTTTACTGTCTTTAACTGAAATACCAAGGCAGTAAATACCTAAGAGTTACATGCTAAATCAAGATTTCTGCTGTTAACTTCCATTTCACTTTTGTAACATCTATATTAAAAATAATAATAACTAATCATTGTGAAAAGTTTAAAGGGGACAAAGCAGGGAAAAAATGACAATCCCTAGCTACACAGCACATAGTCTATGTCATGGGCAGGAGAAAGTCTGTGAGTTCATCTAACACCAAAAACAATCCTTTGTGTTTGGCACTAATATCACTCCCATTTTCAAGACGTAAAAACTGATGTAGAAAGTAGCATATGTGGGATTCAAACCCAGACTGACTTGCTCCAGAATGCACACTGTATAAAATTTTTTTTTTTAATTTACCTACAGTTTTGCTCTGCAGAGAACAAACTTTATATGTGTTCATCCATGCATTTCTCCTAAGAAATTTTCAAACCAATTTATGGTCCAAAACAATACAAAACAAAGGGAGTCAATTTTATTGGGAAAACTTGCAAAAATATTAACACTAAACATTATTTGTTCACTTCATACACTGATGCACAGTCATTACAACCTGCTTTTGGCATAAATGTGCTGGGGTTGAAATTTGCACCCTAAACTCAGATATATAAAAATAAGCGTAGCTTTATTTCTTGTTTTGGATTCCCCAAATCCTACTAAAGGCAGGAAAAAAGTGAACTGCTAATTAGAAGTAACTACATCTCATTTTGTTTAAAAACAATCTTTTAAAAAAATATTCATTCAATTCTAAGTTCAAATTCTCTAGGTCATTTTTTTTTTTACTTTTTTGGTTCTCTTTCCAACCTCTTTCCTTCTCCCAAAATGGTGACTTTGCGGGGAACAGCCTCTGTATCCTCAGCCTCAAGGAACTGCAGGAGGAGCCAGGCCAAGTGCTGTCAACCTGGCCTTTCCCCACCAATCCCCACCTCTGCGCTCTCGGCTCTGCCCTCGCTGTCTGGAACACTTCGCTCTGGTCTCCGGGCAGGGATGAAGTACTGCGACAGCTCCTGGGAAGCTGAGGCATCTCACATGATGATGCCCTTGCCTCAGCAGCAACAGACTCTATGAAGCCTCTGAGTCTGCCGTCACTATCATTCTCTTCCTAGTATAGGGGAGCCAACCTCTCCTGCAAGATCTCTTTGTCCCTCTCTAATTCAACATTTTCCACACCAAACCCTGCAATAACCTTTTCTGGCTCCAGTCCTGTCCACCATAGGGGGTAGTGAAAACTTTCGGGTATCCTATGGGATACTCATAGTCTATGAGGAATTGGTTTACACTAAATCAGTGATACCAATCCTTGTAGTCATATCTACCATCTTGCACTTCCTGGGTTTCTCCAGAGGCTTACAAACTCCCTGAAAGCAGAAGCAATACCCCTTCACTGGGAGCTTTCTGTCAAATGGAAATGGAATTGCTCTAGTTCCTCAAGCACTTGCACCCTGCCCCTGAGATTCACACCTTTTGACAGAACTAAGATAATCAAGTCTTACACATACACACACATATACTCAAACATGGCCACAAACATGACTTTCATGTTCTCTGCCTGACAGGTCAATGATTCTCAAACATCAAGAGGCACCAAAATCACCTACAGGGATTATTAAGGCATAGTGGCAGTATGTCTGGGGTGGGGCCTGAGATTATTCTGGAGCTGTTATTCCAGAGATCTTAATTAGAGAACCCCTGCTCTGGCCCCTGCTGCTCAAAGTGTAGTCCCTGGGCCGGGGGGTAGAGCATCACTGAGGCTCATTTTAGAAACGCAGGGTCTTAGGACCCACTCAGACCTGCAGATTTAGAAACTACATTTACACAATACCCTCAACTGGATGCACATTAAAGTGTGAGAAGCGCTCCTCTAGATGAAATCCCCCTTCGTCCCTATTTTATGACCCTTGATACTACCCTCTTTCCTGGACAATAAACCTTAGCCTTAGCCTGTATGTAGACATAGCTATGGAGGCAAGGAGAAAATATGTTTCAGAAACAATTCCCGATACATAAAATAAACATTTTCATAATTTTAGTTATTGATCAAAACTTTTTTCTCCACAATTAACCATGAATTCTTGCTCCCTGTTTTAAGTGAGTTAAGTTTTGATGCAAATATGGGACCTTCTATGTTTTTTCCTTCTGTTTTTTAGTCCTCACCCACAGATAGGTTTATTAATTTTAGAGAGAGAGGAAGGGAGGAAGAGAGGGAGAGAAACATCAATGTGAGACAGGAACATTGATTGGTTACCTCCCATATGCACCCCAACTGGGGACCAGACCTGCAACCGAGGTGTGTGTCCTGACGTGGAAGCAAACCCCCCCTCTTTGGTATACGGGATGATACTCTGATCAACTGAGCCACCCACCCAGCGCATTCTAGATGCTTTTTAATTTATTAAAAGTTTTATTTTACATACTTGAGTAAAGTATTTTAGTTTTGTTTATATTTGTTCAAACTTGTTTCTTATTAAGTTTATTCTTAGATAGTTAATTTTCTGTGTGCTATTTGAGCGGATCTCTTTTCCATCAAGTTTCCTACCATTCATTGTTAGTATATGGTAATTGTTTTTACAGCCATTGTTTTTATTGTTTGAACAGTCATTTTGTAACAAGCACTTAGTGAACAATTTTATGTGTTCCAATGTATATTATTGCTTATTTGTAATCCATTTATACTATTCTTAACAGAATTTTATATGCTTGTTTTATTAGGGCAGGTTTTTATGTTTTTGAAAAAGGGTAAGAGTGGGGATTTTTTTTTCTTTCAAAGATCTCTCAGATTGAATATTTCTGTTATTTTTTTGTTCTTATTTTCTAATTTGTTAGTTTCTGATTTTATCTTTATCATTTCTCTCCTGCTTTTCTGGAGTTTGTTTTGGGGTGATATTTCTCATTTGTCTGATACTAATGTTATAAGCCTCTTTTTTGTTGATGTGATATTTCTTTCATGTTTCAAAGTCAATGTCCTTTGTTTTAGGCATAATCAAAGCAATGTAAACACGGGTTGTAGGTTTTATTTGATTGACCAAGTGAGAATTTTAAAACTTTTTTATGGTATTTCAGACCATTTGTACGTATTACCAAAGGTGTTAAGCTTGGTGTTATACTGTCATCTTGCTCCTTGTTTTATTTTTAAATGTTTAACATTTTTTAATTTTCTCCATTTTTAAAAAAAATGGAATCAATTTAGTTTCTTTTACTTCAGTTCTTAAAAACTTGGGCATAATACTAGACTTATCAGGGGATTGCTTCATATTACAATTATGTAATGTCTAACCCTTAAGCTGTGCACTTGAAACTAATACAAAGTAATGCTGACTTGGGGTAATAAACACAGAAGACAATACATAGATGATGTATCATAGAATTGTATACCTTAAATCTATATAATTTTATTAACCAATGCCACCCCAATAAATTCAATTAAAAAAATTAATTAAAATATTATTTTTAATTTAAAAATTAAAAAGAAATATAAGATTTTAAATTAATTAAGTGAAAACTATATTTGTGGGGTTTTTTTAAAGATTTTACTTATTTATTTTTAGAGAGTAAGGGAAGGAGAAAGAGAGGAAAAGAATCATCAATGTGTGGTTGCCTCTCCTGTGCTCCCTACCAGGGACCTGGTCCACAACCCAGGCATGTGCTATGACTGGGAATCAAACCAGCGACCCCTTGCTTTGCGAGCTGGCATTCCATCCACCGAGCCACACCAGCCAAGGCAAATTGTGTGTATTTGAAGTACAATAGTTATAACTTGTCATTTTTAAAAGCCTTATTTAAGTCTATATTTCCCTAATTATCCATGTAGAGAATACAATCATATCTATTCATCTACATCTATGCTACAGAAGAAAGTTAGCTTTCTTTTATTTCAAATTACTTCCTGACTTTATTGTATAATTGAACATTTTATAAGATGTTGATTATTTGTTTTATCTTTTTTTAATATTTAAAATAGAAAATTATAATCATTAGATCACAGATGTTAAAAATAAACACTGATTAATATAAATTAGCAGATCTAACCAAAGTTGCACCATAACAAACTGGGAAGATTGCTGCAGGGTCAATGGGATCGTGAGGAAAGAGAACTAAATCCACATCTCTGTAAAAAGTCAAGAAATAATCCCTGAAATAATGAAAAACTAGAAGTAGCAATGTATGAATACTTTTAGAGGTGTGGATGCAAATGCCAGAAAAATCAGCTTAAACATAGAACAGAGTGAAGCATGGAGAAAGAGAGAAACTCCATTTTATGACAAGAACTGGTAGGACCATTTCACTTCCTAAATTAATATGCCTGCATGATTTTATTTTAAATATAAAAATTAAATTGAAATATATATATGTATATAGTACAGGTTACTGCAGTACAAAAATGCTAACTTGTATTGCCTTCACTATATTCTCTTTTAAAGAGTCTTCATGATTGTTCTATGATCAGCTATATAAAACAAATACTTTCTAAAATCTCTCTTTTTTAAAATAAAACTTTATTTTACAAGTACTCCTTAACTCCATCTAGGTACCATGCTCACTTTGTCATCATTGACAAATATTTCATGCACATCGTATTGCTGTTTACTTGTTTGGCTTTCTGCTTAGTCATTCTTGAGCAGAAGTCTCTTCATGCCCAGAATTAGACCGGTGGCAGTGGTGACTGGCTCTCCTAGAGATGGAAAAAGTCCACGCTCCTCTAGTGAAGCCATCTGACTGGAAGGAAAATTTCATCTAGTTTTGTTCAATCGCCATGCTTTGTAGGGTATCAGTGGTGCTTCTGACTGGCACCTTTCCTGACGCTGTTACCCACCTCGTCGGGAGCAAACCTCCATCTGCAGCTGCTGACTTTCTGCTCGTGTCTGTCTGGTGTGAAAAACTCGGGCTTACTACTGGTACTTTGATGCTGTTTATTTCTAGAGAAGGGGATTCTCCAACTTTGCCTCCAGACTTGCTTTTTTTGAATCCTGCTTGACTTTCCTATATATTTTAAAGCAGGGATGGAAAAGAGCAGCGGTTCATCAATCCCCATAGACTTCCTTTGATCAAGGAGGATCTGAGTCCTCTCCAACAGAAACCATTTGTTTAACTGTATACCAGGATCCAAAAGTCATTGTCATTGTGTTACAGAGCAAAAACGTTTTAAGCTATCACAACTCAAAATAGCCCCCACCCCAGCCCCAGTTCTACCAGGCTTCTCAGAGGCAAAGATTCTTACATTTGGGGTCAGTTCCTTGAGTTTACTCTGTGGTGCAAAATCTGGGTGAGGGGTGAAATGAAGAGAAAATAAAACAAGAAAAACAAAAAGACAATGTTGATTTATGTGTTAAAGAGAAAAAAATGGATAGTCAGAAAAAAAGAGTCATATTGTAATGGGGTACAGAGCATGGGTCCCCTGAAAATAGGGGAATCCCCCCAAATCCTGCATAAAGGCAGGAGAGGGGTGTGGAATGGTGGCCACAAAGCAGAAAGTACAGCATTTGAGGCACTTTGCTTAACAAAGGCAGATTATCCTGCTTTCCTGAAGGAACAGGCTGCTGTTGCCCAGGGCAAATTGTGTAGTGACTGTGAGAACACTTGCAGGCAGAGTGACTCCTGACACAGCTGAGGGGGTCGAGAGGGTGGGGAGGGAGGAAGCTCCTACAGGCCTGGGTGAGCTGTGGGGGTGGGTGTCCACCTTGTATGCCTCTGTATAGCTGGGAACTCTTGCCCTGACTAAAGATGGCAGCTGAAAGAGAGTTAAAGACAAAAATGGCAGACACTAACACACCATGGTAAGAGCCAGATGTTCAGGTGCACAGGAAGTTCTGAGCTGAGCATTTAAAAGTAGGGCAGCTGAGAAACAGGAGGGCAGCCTGGAAGTCTGCCTGGGAGGCCTGCCTGGAGAAGAGGGTGATAGAGCTGGTGGCAGTGTGGGGGGACCTGCGTGGCCAAGCACACAGGGATGTGAGTGATGCTTGGAGCCGAACTGTGACCAGGAATGCTAAGCTGCAGACTTCTGCTTTTCTGAAGGATGGTACTTCAAGTGGCATATTCTGAAACTAGTCTGGTTTGGCAGATGGAAGCAGGGCTATTTGTCTCTGGATGTTTTAAAGGGAGCGGGACTTAAAGGCAGAAATCTGCCATTATTCTAAAATCTGTATAACCTTTAAATAATCAACCCTTTTCATTTTTCACCAGACTCTCACCTTGGGAACCATGCATCTTGGTGGCAGGCAATAACCCCACAGCTGTTCTAGAACACCATTGGCTTGTTCTGTAACAACATAATTTGTGTATTGGGAAAGTTTCCAGGTTAGGATTTGAGAGCAGGAGAGAGTTTTAAGGAATGAATGGCATCATTGGGAAGAATATAAAGTGTGGTCCTTATCAGGAGGGATTTTGTATTAATGATTGTACTGTGTTGATGGTACCCTCAAAAAGATACAAATCTGTCCTAAATTTTGAAAACTGGAACTGTTACCTGCCTTGTGATTAAATTAATGATTTTGAGAGGAGGAGACTATCCTAGATTATCTGGGTGAGCTCTAAATTGCCATCAGAAGTGTCCTTAAGAGAGACAATAGATGGACAGCAGAAGAGATAGCAAGATGAAAACAGAGGCAAAGACTGGAATGATGCCATCATAAGCCAAAAAACACCTGCAGTGACAGATGTGATGAAGAGTTAATAAATAGATTCTCTCCCAGAGCCTTCAAAGGAAATGGGCCCTGCTGACATCTTGATTCCAGACCCCCAGCTCCCAGAACTGTGAGAGAGTAAATTTCTGCTTTTTATGCTACCCAGTGTGTGGTAATTTGCTAAGGCAGCCCTGAGAAATTAAGACAACAATGCATTCATGCCTTTGACAATTCTCACAGGAAGACGTAAGAATCTTAAGTATTTTAATTATACTTTAGCTACCAAATTGCATTTCTTTAAATACTGTTTAAGGATGGTGCCATGCAAAGTGATTAAGTTGGTACAAAGTGACAACTCACATCAGCTGAGTGTTTCCTATGTGCAGGTCCGTGTCTAGACATTTTTATATACAGTAATTCTTTTCTTCATAAAACAGTAATGCGACGCTTAAATAGTTTGAGCAATTTGCACAAGATCTCAAACCAAGTAGTCAGTGGTAGAGCTGGAATTAAAACCAAGATCTTCTGAATTTGAAATCCAAGCTCCTAGTGGCTAAAAGCCATCACACTTGCTTTTCATTTCAATTTGCAGCTGAAAAAAGTTAGATGCTCATATGTCTATCCCTTTTTTATTCAAATCCTCTCTTTTATCAAAGAAATTGAAATGATGTCTTAATTTGTATAAAAATGAATCTAAAGCCACACACTGATATTGTATCAACACGACTTTTGAGGAACAAATGCCTCCACTATAGGGGAGGTCCACATTTGATACTAGAGGTACCCAGTTAAAGCCAGTTGTGCCCATCCCCTTGCAGCTCGCCAAGTCTGAGAGCTTCCTCCTCCCTCTCTAGATCAGCTAGCTCTAGATCTAGTACAGGACTTACTCTCATCTTTCTTTGAACCTCACTTATGAACCATGAGCTTTCCCACCATAATATTTACATAATCATTTCTTAAGTTGACTATTGTCTAAACCAAAACTAAATTGAAACTGTAAGTGTGTCCTTTTGATAAATATATAAGGACAAAATGTTCAAAACAGATTGTTCTGAGCAAAATGTCATGTGTGGTCACTCAAGTTATGTATTTAGTAGGTTGAATATTATAATCCTGTCTTTCCTTAGGGACTGTAAGTCCCAGAGAACAGGGGCATCATTCATTTCTGCTCTTCATTTTACCCCCAATGCCTAACACAGTGTCTAGCACTCACCGAATGGTCAATAAATAGTTGATGAGTGAGTATATCAACCTTGCTAATATAAGTTAGAGAGTGATTTTATATGGCAATGAGAGGCATGTCTGGTATTCTTATACTATGTGATAAAATTCTTTAAGATTCATCAGTAACTGTATTGAAAAACACTGAAACTATGAAACAATTTAAATTGTTGAAAATAACCTAAGCCAAGGAAAATGAACACATCCAAATCAGGTTAGCACCAATTCACTTGGGCTGTTTTAGCATGATGAGGCTGGTATTTCTTTGCTTGGGCATAGCACAGACACCGGCATTTGTTATGGCAATTTGGGTTTTCCTCTGATCCAATTTGATCTTGTTCCTAGAGCCACAGGCTGAGTCACCTCTAATATGTACTCCAATTCATTATAGCACTATACACTGAGAACCCTGCAGCCTGGGATTCTGTAATACATTGAAACACATATTTTCAATTTTAGAGAAAAAAAACATATTTTGCAATGTTAGAAAGCCATGGAAATTATCTACCATCATGATGTGCTGAAAGAACTAAAGCTATTGCATGATTCCTATTAATTGGTGCATCATTTTAAGACCCTCGTCTGTAAGCCAATATTTCCATAGAATTATCACTGTGCTACTTTGTCACCTTAGAAGGGCTTATTCCACTTGCTATCTCTGAAAAATTTAAGCAAATGATGTCCAAATTTTACATTAGAAAAGAGTAACTCTTTTAATACTTACTAATCTATGACTCAGAAGCAGAAATCGGTTGAATTTGCTTCTCATTCACTAACTTGCAAGTTTTAGCCTTCTTACCATGCCTGAGCTACATGCAAACACACCGGGCACCACACAAATAGATGTGAAGATTGTCCTGACTATAGGTTTGTAATTAGGCTATTAAGCAGAGTGAAGTGCCAGGCTGTCCTTTTCTGAGAAAATATGATAAGGGTGGCACAGAATTCTGGCATCCTTACAGTCCCATTATCAGGTCCAGAAAAATCGTGGCTGAACTGAAGCAGAAAAACAATTTACCACACCACCAGTTGAAATAGGATATTCCAACTCATCCAAAGTCTACTCACTGTACATTCGACTGTCTCCTCCAAGAGGCTTAGAAGTCACTCACGGTCAGATAACTCGTTATCCAAAGATAGACTGACAGGCACAATGTAGGTAAGGTAGATGCTTGTACTGATTTAGTTCCAGCCTATTATGGTCGGGCTGCTAAACTTCTAAGGGAGTAAAGGGATAAGGAGTAAGTATATGGACCAGATCTTAGTTTAGAAAAGTATCCAATGCATGAAAAATTCTAATTAAATAAAGGATGCTCTCTTTGTATATCTCACTCTCAAAAGCTCTTTGACAATTTTAAAATGGAAATAGCCTTCCTCCTAATTTCAATATGTTAAAATAGCTGTAGCAAACATCTCTTGGATCTTATTTGTTAGAAATACTTGTCCATGATTTTATGAATTTTAAGAACACTTTACACCTGTGTTGGCTAATATACTTAATCCTAACAGAACTGAAAGAATGTTAGAAATTAAATATTGATACAAAAAGAAGTAGAATCAAAGCCCTTGGTCTTTACTTGAGAGACTTTCTGAAGAGGATGATCAATGGAAAGATACTCAAATATGGAAATCAATCCAGCTGTCAGGAAAAGTTTCACCCTTGTCCTTTGCAAAAGGTTAATAAGAATTTATTATTAATGGCCCTGAACTTATGGTTCCAAATGAAATGTGAGTAATAGTAGGAAGCCAGGTGCATCATTTGAGAAGTAAAAGGATGGTAGGAGGTTATTTCCAGGGCAGTAAAGGACTATTATCTAATCAGGGCAACACAGAACTGGGAAACACTTTCCTCACTAGATGTACGACAATCAAACAATAGTTTTTCAAAGACAGCCCTGAAGCACTTGGCCTCTTTGCATCATCATTGGGCATCTAGACTCCTGGGAAGCTAAGAACCAGCATCTAAGGCTCTCCCGTGGTGAGGTTAGTTAGATGTGCCATGGCCAGCTGATGGGTAAAATTTTAGTCTGATCTTATTCCAAACAACTCAGCTTATGTTTGTTCACAAATTACATTTTTCTGAATACTCTTCATTAACACTAATATAGATTTCTAGAATAAAGAGTGTATATTCTGCTGACATCTAATCTTCTACTACTCCATTCCTGTCCAGAGCACATACTTTTCACTTCGCATTTTCCCAGTGTCCTCATATATCATGAAAGGTTCTGTACTACTTAAGTTATACACCCATTGTATTGCTAGTCATCACTTTTTTGGAGAAGTAATCAATATGGTAAGTGATATAAGTGATTTCAGATGAAAAATTACCTGAGGAATATGAATTTTACCTCTTCTTTTTTCTGCTTACTATACTTTTGTAGAGTTATTCATCACCATTGAAACAGAAGGCTATAATATTCCAGGAGGGAAAAAAAGAGTTTCTGGAAATTACAAATGAAATAATGAGCTCTCACAAACTTTTAGGATCCTCTGCTTAGAGAATTAATATCTACAAATATTAATTTATATCCTCTCCCACTGAGCTTCTATACTATAAAGGGGAAGTCATATTTAGAAAATAGCTTTTCCTAAATTAAAAATAAAACTTTCTCTTTAGGACAGAAAGTCTGTGTGATTAAACTATTTTTAACTTGCTTCTTCAGAAACTCAGTAAAGGATAACAGTACTAATGTAAAGAAAACTGGCTTTAAGTAATGGTACAGATCCTTTGTATTTGAAACACATAGTAGCTTCTGAAAATAGATAATGTAAACTTAAAACAGTATTTTTTATCATGTATGAAATTATGGAATAAGGTTTGTATTTTTGATTACTCAAATAGTCAAAGGAGAATAAGTCAGTCTAATTTCCACACATATGTCAAATCAGTAGGCAGGGAGTTCCTCAAGTGTTTACTTCCCATGGTCTCTGCAGCAGCCACATAACTGCTTGCTGCCATCTGTAAATAGGAAGTCACACAGGCATTATCAAGATGGGGCCTCTCCATGCTGAGCTGCTGTCCACTCAGGGTCAGCCCTATATTGCCAAAAAGATCTATTCTAAGAAAAATATTATAAAAGAATGTGCCAAACTTCTTCCAAAGGACGATCGAAGGTTACATCTCATTAAGCCTTACTTCTTTGTTTGTTTCATTCATGACACAACAAGAAGCCCAAGACTTCTAGTTCATCCCTTATTCACAAACAAATCTAAACACTCTTCCAAACTGACCCAGGTTCTGCCCTTCCCTACGGTTCACTCTTCCACTGGGCCACATTGTTTTCTCAACCTCTTCCCTGAACCTCCTTTCATTTTCTTCTCATTGAAACCTGGCTCTCCATGAAAAACTCTATCTGCCCTTCAGCAAATAGACTTTAAGACATTCCCGTACTATAGCACTGAGACTATGCTCCTTATTTCTCTTCTTCTTCCTGACAATTGGCATTTTATTCTTCCTTTAAAGCTCTAGCTTCCTGGAAGGACACCAACCCCTTCACCACTAGTCTTCCTTATTGTACTTCCATACTGATCTCAGGTCACAACCCCCATTTTTTGACTCTTTTAGCACCTGAATGATACTCTCACTCTGCTTGTCATCATCCTTCTGAGATTGCTCAGCCAACTCTTCACCTCCAGCAGTCTGATATTCTACCCCATCTCAGCCAACTATTATTATCAATAAGTGCACCACCAGTAAAATACCAATTTCTAGCATTCCACTTTCTGGCCCAAATCCCCCATCTTTCTAGTTTACTTACTTTTAGTACCCTCACATCTATTCTCATCCTCACTGTTACCTCCAGTCATTTGACAGTCTTCACTTGCATTTGTTTTCTATTGCTGCTAACAAATTACCACAGATTTAGTGGCTTAAAATAACACCGGCCTGTTATCTCTTTCTGTAGTCATACATGGAGGCACAGTGTGGTTCAGCTGGTTTTCTGCTTAGAATCACAGAGATCCAAAGCAAGGATTTGGCAGAGCTGCCTTCCTTTCTAATGTCTGTGAGGATGATTCCACTTCCAAGGTCTTTCAGGTTGCTGGTAGAGTTTGGTTCCATTCAGTTGTAAAACTGAGGCTCCCTTTCCTTGCTTGATGTTAGCAAGGGTTATTCTCAGCTTCTGAAAGCCACTCACATTCTATGGCTTATGAACCACTCCATCTTCAAAGCCAGCAACAGCAGCTTGAGTCCTTCTCATTCTTCAAATCTTATTCACTTCTGCTATGCTTTATTTTTCCTCTGATTCCAGCCAGAGAAGTTTCTTCACCTTTTAGGGTTAATGTTATTAGTTTCAGGCCACCAGATAATCCAGAAAGATCTCTCCATCTCACGATCTACAATCATAATTACATCTCAAAGTCCTTTCTGTCATATAACATAAAATTTTCACAGATTCTGGGGGTTAGGTTGTGGATGTCTTTGAGAGATCATTATTACACCTTCCAGACCACTTTTCACTACCCATAATCCCCCTTATCTCCTCTCCTTTCCTTTCTTACCCAGTTTTAGATTTCATGAAACATCACTATAATCTCCTCCTTTATAAAGTTTCTCTACCAATTATTTCTTTTCCTCTATCTTATTTGCCTAGAAAAATCCTAATTTTGGCTAAGCCCAGGTTTACTCCAATCCTACACCTCTAACAAACGGGACATGACCAGAGAAAAGCATACCAGAATTAACAGTACATATCTCATTTCAGTCCAATGCTGACATCCACCCTCTGTGTATTATTTGTAACTCCAGTTTTCCACTCTTCAAGACACCCAAGGAGGAACACACCAAGGCACATCATAATTACATTACCCAAGATTAAACGCAAGGACCTACATCCAAGATTACTGTATCCAGCAAAGCTATCATTTAGAATGGAAGGGAAGATAAAGTGCTTCTCAGATAAGGTCAAGTTAAAGAAGTTCATCATCACCAAGCCCTTATTATATGAAATGTTAAAGGGAGTTACCTAAGAAAAAGAAGATAAAAAATAGGAACAGTAAAAATGACAGCAAACTCACAGTTATTAACGACCACACCTAAAACCAAAACAAAAGAAAACTAAGCAAACAACTAGAACAGAAACAGAACCACAGAAATGGAGATCACATGGAGGGTTGTCAATAGGGGAGTGGGAGGGGGAGAGGGGGGAAGGTACAGAGAATAAGTAGCATAAATGGTAGGTAGAAAATAGACAGGGGGAGGGTAAGAATAGTGTAGGAAATGTAGAAGCCAAAGAACTTATATACATGACCCATGGACATGAACTATAGGGGGGAATGTGGGAGGGAGGGGGTGGGCAGGATGGAGTGGAGTTGGGGAGGGGGGGGAATGGGACAACTGTAATAGCATAATCAATAAATATATTTTTAAAAAAAGACAACCCTTTCCCATCATTTCTACTCTGCCCAAACTTCCAACACTCTCTTCCCCATTCCTTCTCAGCAGATGATCTTGTTTCTAATTTCACTGAAAAAAAAAGGGAAACTACTCTCATACTCCCACTGCTACATTTACCCTGTAGCTCATGTATTTTACTTCCATTGTATTTGATAAATTTTTTCCTTCCCTTTTTTTATCTAAGACCACAAGTACATTTAATCAAATACAGGGGTGAGCAAAAGTAGGCTTACTGTCGTTCATCTAGAAATAATGCAAACAAATAGTACAATAATTAATACAGGAACAAACTCTGTTTCACATACAATTACAAACCTACTTTTGCCTACCCTTGTATTCAGTTATTTATTTTCAAGATGCTAGCTTACATAGATATCGTCAGTCCCTTTCCCAGGTCATGAATTTCCCGTTCTTCTATAACACACCAGTCAGAATAAATCATGGCACATTATCTGCCATCTTAATACCTACCCCTAGCCACCTCAGTTTTTTGCTCCCGTTTATAGAAAAATTTATCAAAAGAGTTTTCTGTACCATCTCTTCTTCTCCACTTCTTAAGTCACTGTAATGAGGCTAATGTCTCTGTTCTTTCATTGAAACCCCTCTTTTCTTCATCACCAACAACCTCTATCTTTTTTTTTTAAGATTTTATTTATTTTTAGAGGGGAAGGGGGAGAGAAAGACAGGGAGAGAAGCATCAGTGTGTGGTTGCCTCTCACACGAACCCCCCACTGGTGACCTGGTCCGCAACCCAGGCATGTGCCCTGACTGGGAATCGAACCAGCAACCCCTTGCTTCACAGGGCATCACTCAATTCACTGAGCCACAACAGCCAGGGCCAACCTGTATCTTTTTAAATTCAATGGTAAATTCTTTGTTGTCACTATACCCAACTTCTTGGCAGCAACTAACATTGAGAACGACTTTCTCCTTGAAACACTCTCTTCATGTGGCTTCCAGGACACATTTCCCACAGTTTTCCTGGTTATCACTCTCTTTAATCCCATGGTGTGGATACGTCTCTTCTCCTCAGCCTCTACCTGTTGGAGTGGCCCACCTCTCAGCAGTCCTGGTTCCTCTACTGTCATAACCTTATTCTCTAGTTAATCTCATTTACCATCACGGTTTTAAATAACATCTACATGTGATAACTCACAAGTCTCCAGGCCCATCTTTTCCTTAATTAAATATCCAATTACACTTCTTCTCTCTATATAATTGGCATTTCAAACGTAACAAAATCAAAACCAAACTCTTGACTTTGTCCCCTGTGACAGAGGCAAGTAGTAGTTTTCAAATTCTCATTATCTCTTTCCCTTAGTAAAAATCTCTAATTTTTAGTAGGGCATATGGCTACCTAGAATCAAGACTATAATTCTCAGCATTCCTTGAAGTTAGATGGGGTCATGTTACTAAGATCAGGCCAATGGAACATAAGTAGAAATGTCATATAAAATTTCTGGAAAGTGCCACCTGCAATTTCTGGAAGTTGCCCTTAAAGGGAAGGAGGATACCTCTGTTGCCCCTGGCCATGCCAACCCTCAAAATATAGCACATTTCTCCCCAGGCAGGAACTTGATGACTGGCTTATACTGCCACATGCAGAGGAAGTTATGTCTGAATACTGCCTCTTGACTTGAACAGTTAAGCTTTTCTTGGCATGATAAGAGAGTATTAACTAGTCTGTCATTCAGTTATGTCCCTTCCCTCCCCTCAACCAACAATAACCCATTAACCTGGATCAAATATAATGTACACTGTGTTTTAAAAAAATCTACAATTGGGATTTTAAGCAGAAGTGTAACCATAATCTCACCTTTAGTTTAGGGCTCTCATTCCATTCCCTGTCAGTCTATCACTCTGCAAACATCTTAGAGAGTTCACTGTGTGCAGAGCACTGGCTTGAGAACAGGGCTCCTTACTTCAGTGAGCACCCTGGAGTAGCTAAGCTCAGAGTGAAAGCATCCAACCTGGGAGTTACAAGGGCACGTGTATGCCCCGTTCATCTGTGGATTTATTCCTGAAATAAGAAGTTAACCAATTCCTGATGCTCCAAGAAGGTATCACATGTTAGCCCAACACGTATCTATAAATTGAACATTCCACTGTAAGTCTTCCATATCTCTGGGGCATAGATATAAACTGAATATCTTTCTTTATGGACCATATTAAGGATATAACTAATCAGTTGATTTTATTCATTAGATTTTGTAATAATATGGAATTCTGCATGTACATTTCCATGTGCTAATCTTATTCTACCATTTATTATTTTGTTGTGGCCTTTTCATATTGTTCATTCCCATCATTACTTATTATGTTCTTTTGTAACAACTGTATTTTTGTCATTACAAAAATACAGATCACTTAAAATTTTTGTGCAATAAGGTGAAATGATTATGCAAATAAAATAGAAATCTTGTTTCAGCAGGAAGTGGGGGTGTGAATTCAGCACTGATAATCCATTTTTAGGCAACTTGACTCTTCCTTACCACACAAGTAAGATTCTAATTTCAGGAATGCTGCCTTTGCTTAAATTTAATTGACTATGCATCATCATCCTTTTATATTAATCTCTGCTTTTTAAATGTGTTTTAAAATAGCTGATTGCACCATTGAGACAGAGACCTGCTATCTTGAATAGACACTTCATAAATCAATCACTTCTGGACTTTTCCGGCCATCAACAATCATTTTCTCATATAGAAAAGCAAACAAGCCTTACCAAAGCCTTTCATAAGAAAAGGTTGAAATTATTCAGAACAGATGAGGTTCAATTTGAACAAGACTGGCATAAACAGAGAAAGCTGGAAGGGTGATATGAGAAATCAGCTAAGAGGATATGAAGTGGTAATATCATGTTATATGTTATGTAAATAATAAAAAATTATTCAAAAGAAACTGCAATAAATGTTAGCATGCTGTTTCCTTTATGAGTAGAGTTATTGATGAGAGTGGGCATTTTGAATATTCAAGGGTGACTTTTAAACTTTATTTGAATTAAAAGAAACAGGAGCAAATGAAAGGACTACCTGTGTCTTCTTTTCACTCAGACTTAATGTTATCACAGAGAAAGAAAGAAAAAAGAGAACATTCATCCATCATTCTTCTCCTTTCATTTTTATATGATATTATCTAGTCATAATTCCCACATACTTCAAAGATTATGTATCAGTATTTTCACACCTTTCAGATATTAGAAAGTCAAGTGTGGTCTACATTCTGTGCACAAAATGTTAACTGATGTGGGAGAGCAGCACAATCATGACCTCATTCATATGGTAATTTTTACACGATACAGACACTTTCCAGGGCAGTGCAAAATCCAGCAACTCAAATAATTATGCAGAGAAAATAGGCTTCAGGTACATCATTTATTTTGAAAACAGAAAGCAGGATCATTGGATGAACTTAATGCCTTAGGTGGGTGATTAATTTAGATTACAATAACTCAAGTGAAATTTCTCTGCTTGTCGTAAACAGCAATTCCATTCATGTGATAGCTATGCATTACATCAACTTGGTAAGCTGAACTACATTTCCAAGAAATCCTTGTCCTGTGTGTTTCCCATTAGGCTGGGCCACAGAGACTGTTGTGGGAGGTATGATGGCCCAAGTGAAGAGCACCAGTGGGTAGCTCACACACATTATTGTTGATTGGCACACTCATCTTGGTGCGAGGTAGTAGCTAAGCCTGCAAGTGTTCCACCTTCATCTGAATAACCCCTTAGCTTCTCTTAACTTTGGGGTCAAGTGTGTGTGTTCAGATCCTTGACAAAGAGCCCCAGCCTCCGCAGGACCTCCGTACTACCAAAGTTAGAGACAACGAGGCCTGACAGATGTTTCAGTCCATCTTTGTGGACTACAGCGCCTGTTTGCAGGTTTCAGCTCACTCTTAATCTCTTCCACTTTACATCCATCTTCCCTCACAGCTCCTGCCTTGTGAACTTTCAGGTTCAGACTGAAATAAGAAGACAAGAACCTTAACATAATTGCTTTTAACCAGCTCAGAAAATTGTGTAGGGTCAAGTCCCCATAACAAACACAAGTCCCTTAGTACGTATGTATATACAGGTACTAGTGTTTCTGCTTCTCTAATTGAGCCCTTGCTGAAAAATCACAATCATAGGTGTGTTTGTATGTGTATATATATATATATATATGTGTGTGTGTGTGTGTGTGTTCATATAACACAACACAGACACACATTTAACACAAGGGTTCTCTCTAATTCCAAAGCTACTACATATGGGCCAGCTTGCCTAGAAGGAGGGAAACAACATCACCTATTTTAAGATGCAAAGCATAAATGCAACTATTTTGTGGTTCTAACCTGCTTAATTGCCCCATTTTCTCCCTGTAAACCTTAAACAGTTCCAATCTAAATGGTGTGGTGACCAGTACACTCCTGCCAACACACCGCATAATTTAGGACTGTAAACACTCCCTCACGCCTTGATTCTCTTTTCTCCTGCACAGACCCCGCAGAGATCTCCCCGTCGCGCCTTGACAGAAAAAAATGGAAATTCGTGCAGGTTATTTTTTGCAATAAGAAATGTTATGTTTTGGGATTCATAAAACGAAACATGGAATATGTGTTGACTTTATTGTATCTAAATTATTTCTCAATTTTTAAAAAAGGAAACGCATGTTTTGTGTTGCAGTGATTGCCACAGCATGTATTTTATTAAAAAGAAGCCCTGGAAAATCAGGGTCAGGACCAAGGAGCCAAGATCACAGTTTCACATAAATTAAGCCTAAAAGTAGGCTTGCTAATCGCACACCATATGAAAAAAATAACCATATCATTTTTATAAAAATCATGACTGTATTGGCCTGTATTGGCTTCTAATAAAATCAATATGTGTTCATTATAAAAAGAATAAATTCAAGCAAGTCAGGAAACTTTTTAAAAGGAGGAAATGCCACCTCCCAGCAACACTCAGTAATTTGGGAAATTCATTCTTGAGATACCTCTCAATGCATACATACATACATACCTACCTACATACATACATACATACATACATACATACATACAAAAAGAGCAACTAAATAACTAAACAAAGAGGTAGAAAACAGTATTTGACAATGGTTTCCTACTGTAGTTCTATAAAGAGCACTGGCTTTGCCTGAGTACAAACCCTCCAAGCCTCAAGTGAACTGAGCAAGTTAAATAATCTTTTTGTGTCTCAGTTTTCTCATAAGTAAAATCTGGAAAAAATAGAACCTTTTCAATGTTTTTTTATAAGAAATTACTTATTTGCCCTGGCTGGTGTGGCTCTGTGCATTGTGAGTGCCAGCCTGGGAATGAAAGGGTTGCCAGTTTGATTCCTGGTCTAGAGCACATGCCTGGGTTGCAGGCCAGGTCCCAGCGGGAGGCGGCGGGTGGGGTGAGAGTCAACCACACATTGATGTTTCTCTGCTGTTCTTTCTCCTTCCCTTCCCCTCTCTCTAAAAATAAATAAAATCTTAAAAAAAAAGAATTAAATTATTAGATGTAAGACATTGAGAATATATAAATAATATATTATTATTTTACAGGTAAATATATTTTATTCTATAAAACTTTAATAGAGGAAAAAGAAACTGAAGATATGGCCAATTAATGTTTCTTCAATACTAGTTCCTAATGATTTCTATAACCAAGATGAGAACTTCTAAATGATATCACATGTTATTTGGGGGTATTTCTACTTAGCATTGCTGTTAGCTTGTTAGCAAGAAAAAAAGGGTATGAAGATAAGCACGAATATTATTAAACTCATATGTTACATTTATTATAACTATATATTTTATTTTAATGTTTACATTATTTTAGAGTATATATAATTTTTATTTTGTCAAGATTTACAAGATATATTTTTCTGTTCTGTATTAATAATTCTCCCAATTAATTATGGTACATATTTAAATAGATTCAATGGTCATGACCAATCATTTTATTGTTCCTTTTTTATTTCTAGCCTCTTTATTTGGGTTCATCTCTTGATGGGTTGAATTTCAGTTTATTTATTTTTTTCCTAAAATAATTTGGGGGTTCTGTAATATGTCTCCTCAGTTCTTCCATGTTTGAGATGCTTTTCTATTGCTTTAATTTCAAAATAAATACTTAGCTGAATATAAATAATATTCTCTGATCACAGTTCTTCTTTAGAAATCTGTAGATGGCCATTGCCTTCCGACATTGACTGTGCTTGGAGGAGAGTGAAAGCAGCTATGACACAGAGAAATTATCTTTTAACATTATGCTTATTTTTTGGTTCATTTGTTGACTTCTCTATTACAAGAATACCGATTATTCTTTGTTTTCCGTTCCATATCTGTTACCGTCTCCAGCGTTGCTTTGCCATGCTTGCTTTTCATGCCTTCCCCTTTCACTGTGATCATCATTCCTCTGTGTTAGCAATTTCCTTGCAGCTGCTTATTCTAGTTTTGCTGTTTCTGATTTATTTGTCAGATGTATAATGGAGTTTGCCATTGTTGTACTCATTTTCTTTCTCTTATTCTTCAATTCCACTTTGTTTCTCACTCTGTTTTTTAACACCTGGTTCTTGTTTTACAGAATTTACACAAGTGGGGACCCCAGAAATGGAATTATCTTCTGGAGGGTGGGTCCCTTGCAGAACAGGCTTCCCCCATTAAGTGAGTGTTCTGGGAACCCGTCGGTATCAATGTACCAGCTGGCATTGTTGTGAGAGGCTGCGTTCCTTTTCAGTGAGTTTTTTTGAAGACTCTTTCAACATGTTTGCTCATTTCATGATGGGTGATTTACACTCGCACCTGCCCACACTGTGCTGAGTGTTGAGCAGTTTTTGACCAATAATGACATGACCCCTGTGCCCCACCCTCCCTATTCACCCCATCTCACCCTGACTTTTTTTTGTTTGTTTCCCAGATGACAAAAGTCCTCAAAGGGAAATGTTTTGTTGATGTGGAAGCAGTGAAACAAAAAACAGCAGAAACACTAATAGGCATCAAAATTGACAAGTTTAAAAACTGTTTTGAGCAGTAGGAAAAAATGTCTCAGTAGGTATTATATCAAATGGAGAGCACTTTGAAGGTGACTGAAGTTTAAATGTGCAAGAATAAACACACAATTTTTCATTAATAAATTCCTGATTTTGGGGGGTCCTCCTTTTATGTCTACCCATCTATCTATCTATCATCTTTTTTGTTATAGTGTGTTTGTTATAGTTTGTTTGCATAGTCTCAATCAACATAACTTGGCAGCTCTTCCCAGAAAGAGGTAGAATCTATTTTCCCACCCCTTAACTTCTGATAGGACTTTTGGCCTTTTTGGTCAAATGAATATGGTACCTATGTTGAAAGACTAGGCCTCAAGAAGCTTCATACACTGCTGGTTCTTTGCTTGCACCTCTGTCCAGACACAATGTAAACAAGACTGGGATAACCTGCTGGGGGAACAAGAGGTCACATGGAGTCAGCTAAGCAGTCCCAGCTGAATGATCTAAGACCAGTCAATCTCCAAATGATCTGGCAGCTGGCGACAAACTCGTCTCTGAGCACAGCTGAAGCCAGAACTGCCTATCTGACCACAGGCCAATTTGCTAAGCTGCACAGCTATGAATTAAATAAAAGCTTGTTATTTGAAGTCTCTAAGGTATGGTGGTTTCTTATGGGTCTGAATATCACTGATACGGGCTCCACAGTTTTTCTTTCCATCCATCTGTCACTTAAGCATTGGCATCTTTATGCAGAACTCCTGTTTTCTCTAATGTAATAATATGAGTGAATTCTCTTCTACACTTCCTTCTTCACCTGGGATAATTAATCCCTTCTGTACCCCATGGTTCCCCCACACTTTTATAGGAGTGCTGACTGCTACTTCTTGTCTATTTTGCTGTAGCCTCAGGGCATGGAGATGAGGGAGCATTTAGCTGAGAGGACATTCAGCATTTTCTGGGTTTCCAAACTTACTTCATCCTTCTCAGACGCAAAAAGTGTTTCACATCCCTGCCCCACTCCCATTGCGAAGGTCTTATCTTACTCTCACCGGTTTCAGCTCATTCTCCTAACACCCAGACCTTTTGGCACTGATTTGTAGGAGCTAGATAGGAATGTTTACTTAACTTCATTTTTTACTTTCAAATATTTTTTCAGGCTTTTCACCAGGTCTTAAGAGGCTGTTTCTCTCCAAATTGGGTCATTAGTAAAATTTTTCAGAGTTTCATCATATATGTTTGTTTCTACCATACAGAAAAAAAGGTGTTAGGATTTAGGAGCTAGACTATATCATATCAAAATTTTCTCTCCCTTTCCTCAGTTGCTACTTTCTAAAGTTTATGGCCTGGCATTATACCTATTTTCCTTCATTTTTGGCCACTTGTAATTTGGAGATAACTTTTCCCCACCAATTTTTATTTATTTTTAAGTATAAAGTGGAGAGTTTATTTATCCATAAGTTGGTAATATACATATCATGTTACACAAGATCATACACAGTAACATCACATTACCCCATTATCCTTTAAAGAAGTAAAACATACAAAGCTCTTCATAAGCCTGAAAAGGTGATGCTGTCACTTCAATTGTGTAGTTCCTCCTGCCCTAAAGATTGTTTCCACTTACAAGATTGTTGAAAAGCCTTGTGATTCTTAACTAGGTGACTGATAACACTTAAAACAAGTGTTCACCATTGGAGAGGTCTAAAATCCACACAAAATTAGGATGAACTGTTCTAGGAAGCCAGCTTGAGGCATAAAGGATTCTTAAACCTACCCAGATCTTTTTCTTTGTTCTAGCCAGAACCCTGAATGATGAATAACTTGTTCTCTGAGGCCAAATGCTTTCTGTGCTTCCTTTGTCCTCCTGCTTAAAAAGCCTTTATGTTGGAGAATCCCTCATATCCTGCCTTTTTTTTTTTCCTCAAAGCACAGAACACATTCACTTTCAGCTGAACGGTTTTGTATTTGCAGCTCATTTTGTGGTTGAGGATATAGTAAGTTAGCAACCTCCATTCCCCTATCTGCTATGTACAGTTTCTTTAATTTAGTTTTTGATATAAAACTGGTATGAACTGGAAGAAGGCAGAGAAAGGGTTAAAGAGTCCTGCTGGGCCCCCACCTTGGAATCTCCAAATGCTTGTGGAACTTGTACAAGTCAAGAGGAGAAAGACTTCAAATGGAGCCCTGAAGAGAAACATCAAACCTCACTCTTTTCCATCTCTCCTTCAGTTATTATTTTACTATTATATTTTACAGGTTTCTATGGTAGAGGGATAAAATTGGAAAGGATTTGGGGCAAACATTATAATATAGATATAAAATAATATATGAATTCTCTGTGAAGTTGGCCCTTTCGAATCAAACCCGAGTCATCACATTGCCTGTTCTCGTGTTGTCTCATTTGGACAGGGCACAAATGATTCCTAGGATCTGCAGGAAGCTCTCATAAAAGAGAAGGTAGGGTAACATTAACATTCCAGGGCTTACACCACCATCTGTGCATTATTTCTAAAAAAAAAAACATCAATGTTACAGTTTACTATAATAATAGTAACCATTCTAAACAAAGGAATGAATATATTGCATTGTAATCATTAAAAAGGGTGAGGAAAAATATGAAAGCATTGTAAAAAAAAGGATTTTCTAATTATGCTTTCTCTTGTTCAATATATTAGTTGCAGAGGCGGTTGTAGGAGGTTTCAGTTAGTTTTAGAGAGCCCCTTCCACACAGTGTGGTCCGCTGTTGTTCAGAATGTCTTTCCCTCTCCTGTTTAAGGGTTGGTGGGTACAGCCCAAACTTCGGACAATCAGACCCTTCTCTACCCTAAAGAGATCATTTAAATCTTAAGTAGAATGACATAAAGACTGAAATCATGAAGCATGTTTCACCTGGGGAGTTTGAAAAATTATTGATGTTTTTGTCCGCCCAACAGACCCTAATTTAATTGGTCTGGAGAGTGCCTTGAGTAACTCAGAATAACTATTCTAGGTCATGAGACCCAGTTAATGCCTGATACCTTGATCTATGAAATGCCCTGACTCATATTTTTTTGAAAAGAAGATTATTCAGCTTTTTTTAAACACTGTGAACTGTAATACCTTATAAGATTCCATAAATATTGCCTATATTAGCCAAAGTCTGCTTTTCTTACTTGCAACCAAAGAACCTTGTTACAGTGATGAAGACTGAATATATGATGTTAGCTTTTTAAAAAATATCTTCCTAATAACTCTTCCATTGAAACTCTCCTCTACCATTCACAGAACCCCCATAAATGGTCACACAGAGTATTTACTGCCCAAGGCCATTGGCCTAGATGATAGTAGGGACGCTCATTTAGCCTACAATCTTCTTTCCAAGTCATGTACTCTAGCAACAGATTGCATCTGCCCAAAGGAAAAGAACACTCTCTTAAAAATATTTATACAGAGGCAACATCCAATTTTCAATCTATAAGCCCATGGAACTAATCTGGGAAAAGGGGGTGTCTTTATCTATTTTGCACAAAGAAGACATATAGGTGCATTCCTGACTATTCAGTTTCTAACATGATCGATCACTTTCTCTTGTAAACTTCAACACTTATTTTATCCACTTAAAGATCCTCTCTCTCACTTTGAAGGACTGCCTTGTGACCACTTTTCTTCAAATAATTTTAAATAGGTTATAAGAGGACAACTTTTTATATTCTTCACACATCAGTTTCAAGACATGGTTGTGAACCATCTGTTTCTCCAGAGTGCGGAGAGGGTTTAGATTTGCATGAAGAAGAAAAGTATCTGACCTAATCATAGGCTCAAAAGTTTACGGAATCACGCTGGCTGGTGTGGCTCACTGGACGGAGCACTGAAGTGTGAAGCAAAGGGTCCCTGCTTCAATTCCCTGTCTAGGGCACATGCCTGGGTTTTGGGCCAGGTCCCCAGTAGGGAGAGCACAAGAGGCAACTATACACCCATGTTTTTCTCCCTCTCTTTCTCCTTCCCTTCCCTTCTGTCTACAAATAAATAAATAAAATCTTTTTTAAAAGTTTATGGAATCAAGAAGTAAATAGGTTAAGAATCGTAATACCTGTCTACCACTTAAAGCAATATTGATTTGTTGGGTGTTTCTTTTTCCCACCCTAATGAAAAGATTGTTAAAGAAAAACAAGGTATTGTTTACTTGGCTGAAAAATATTAAAACTTTTCATGGAACTCAGACATTTTTTTAAGTAGCATTTATTAAAACTAAAATTTTGATTTCAAATGATTTGGCATGATTAGACAGTTTCAACATATTTAACCAACTGGCAGATGCAAGTTTGAATATATTCTCCTAATGAGTTTCTCATACCAAAAATCTTAACCTGCCTCATCATGAAAACAGAAGATTCTTAACCGTAATATGCATTGTACACCCAGCTGAACTGAGAGATGTAACTTATAGTATTCAGAGATTAATGATTATCAGCTTTTGTTTGCATTAGATTTTATATCATGGACATATAGGATTTTATTCATAATTTCTACATGAGGGTAATTTTCCTTTATAGTTTAAAATGGCCAAATAGTTTTCCTTTAGTTTCTTTATTTGATTTACATTTATATTTTATTAATCTCTCATTAGAAAACTTTAACAGATTAAACTGGTTTTATAAGTTGACTTGAGAATACCAAACAATCAAAAAATGTTTCCATCACAAAGGCACTTTGTTATTTGAGTAGATCAGCATGAAATAAAAAGTATATTTCTTCTAGTTTAATGTTGATTAAATCCTGCACAGAGTTCATTGACATCTAAGAGAAGGAAATACATCAATCAGAAGAGCAATGTTTCATCTCCAAGATATGGAAGTAGCCCAGTGTCCATCAGTAGATGAGTGGATAAAAATATTTGGGGACATTATACAATGTAACACTACTCAGCCATAAAAATAAATGAAATGTTACATTCTGCAACAGCATGTATTAACCTGGAAAATATTATGCTAAGTGAAATAAGCCAGTCAGAGAAAGACATACCACATTATTTTACTCGTATGTGGAATCTAATGAACAAGTGAACTAACAAGGAAAATAAAGACAGACTCATAGAGAGCAAGATGATAGCTATTGTGGTGGGGGGAGGTAAGGGGGTACAGGGATCGAGCAAAAAGGAAAAAAGACTCGTGGATATGAACAACATAGTGGTGATTGGGGGGCTTGAAGCTATAAGGGGGCTAAATGGTAATGGAAAATAATATGACAAAAGATTAAAAAGAAAAGAATACTTTATGTTTCCATCAACTATATGGGAGATATAAGGTGAAAATAAGTGAATTCATGGATTTAAGCCTTAGACTAGCCCTGTGGTTTTATAGAACCCCATAGGAGAGTCTTTAAAACACAGGAGTGGGGACATCATTCCTAAATTACAACTAAAATATAGAACCTTCACTCAGAACCATCAGAAATCGAGTTGAATGGAAGTCTGACAATTACGGAAGTAAAGGAACCACATCTATTCAGGCTGATAGGAGGGGTAGAGATGGAACAGGCTAGTCCCACATCCACATGCGGTAGATAAAAATTCAGGAGGGATGTCTTGGGAGCAGGGAGTCTCAGCCCCACACCAGGCCCCCCAACCCAACATTCCAAGGCCAGGAAGGTAAGTACCCTGGCACTGGCAAACACAAGCAAAGACTGAGTTGGTGGAAGAAACTTATAGCGTCCCAAGCAGTTCCCTTAAGAATCCACATACAGACTTATTCCTTCTGAGCTCCAGCACCTGGGTTGCAGCTTGAAAGGCACCAGGGGCATACAGGGAGAAACCGAAGTACCTGGCATCAAGTGGGAGATAGGGGACAGCTTTGTCCCAGCCAGAAAGCCAGGCAGAGGCCATGTTCACTTTTCTCACCCTTCCTCCCTCAAGGGAGATGCAGCTGCAGATGCCCAGCTAACTGGGGAAAGGAAACCTATAGGATCTAAATAAGCAAAAGGATAAGAATAAGATATATTTGGAAGTCATAGTATTTATTCACTAAAGCACTAAGGAATTATCAAGGGGTTACATGTGTCAAAATTAGTAAAATATTGAGGATCTATAGAGATTGCAATGTTCACCCCCCAGAAAAAACATTTGGAATCTCCTGGCCAAGTGAAACTTCATCTTTTAGTACATATGGCATGAAGTTCTGTTATGATGAATAGGCTGAGTTTGTTAACATGTGCTAGGATACCAGGAGGTTGGGAGAGAAGCCTCCCCAGGCCCTTATGGTGAACGGTAGGTCTAAATTAATCACTGTGGACTTACTACCCTTGCCAGCAACTGGCTTGGGAATGAAAATGTAAATAAGACCTGGCTGTTAAATATGAATTTCTTGGTGAACTTGAGGGCAATTTTTGCAATCAGAAGAAAAACTATTCATACATTTACAAAGCTTTTTAAAAGTTGAAATTCATATTATTAAAGTCACATATTTTAAAAATCACATCTCTTTAAGCTTTCAGCTTATAGATTTATTATAACTCCATTAATAACCTAGGAGGTTTTAATAATTGACTTTAAAAGTCCTTTGATTAATGTTTAGTACCATTTACAAACAATTAAACAACTTCAAAAATTTCAATCTGTATTTATAATTTAATGTATTAAAATGTTAAAGTACTTAAATTATTTTACTTAATGTAAACTTTCTGTGTTTAAAAATAACTTATATTTATCAAATAAACTTATTAGTATGATGAATCATATATTCTTATAAATGTTTCAATATTATATATAAACCTAGTTAGATTTTAATGTTAAACACAGATGAAATTGATAATTTTATAGTTTAAATGGGAATAACAAAGCTGACTTATAAGTATACTCAACTCAATCTCTAAAAATTAAATTTATATAATGTCAATTATATGATATCATGGTTTGATTTTGCTCAATTTTTGACACTGAATTCTCATTCTCCCCAAGGTATAAAAGTGCTTAACTACTTAGGTAATAGTTATGTCATAACAAGCAATTTGAGGAATAACTTCTCCATCAGTTGTGACTTCTTAACAAAGATATATTTCAGCTGAGTCACTGTTTTTTGTTTTTATTTTTGTTTTTTAACAAGCCTTGATAGAGTATCCTGGGTCCTCTTTCAAGGCTACAACAAGGAGTTTATGCCTCAGAGAGCAGTTGCTCTCAGTGCCTCAGTGTCAGCAGAATCTCTGTTTCCAGTTTACACACATGTTAATGACATGATTGTATGTGGCATTTTTAGCTCCTGAGATGTGAAAAGACATGTTTTGTGAGTCTAACCCTAAAGATGATTAAACCTGATACAATCTGATCTTCCTCGTCTTTATCAGTTCCTTAACTTTAAGGACCGTACCCCTTTTATGATACAAAATAATTTCTAATAGAATCATGGAGATATCTCATGGTTTTATTCAATACGTTGCCAACCAAGATCATTAGACGGACACTGACCCATGGCTCCGGGTGGGAGCCTGTTGTGGGCTTCGGCAAAGAGAAGAGAGATGTACAGGACAAAAATGATATTTTGTCAGCTGAGTATTTCCTGCCTCATGTGGTACTTCAAACCCCGAGAGCCTTTTTGTGTCTGGGAAAGCAAGTCTGAAACCTAGCAGACATGCCAAAGATGACAGACCAGATCTGAGGCATCTCCACCTAAGCTTCTTACTGTGTGGGAGCTGAATTTTGTGCCACGTACAGCCAAATCACCCTCACTAATAAAATGATCCGTAAGACTTCCACATCATCAACAAGTCAGGCAGGTGCAGGGAAACATACTGGCCAACACCACACAGGCATGCCTCGTTGTATTGCTCTTTGCTTTCTTGTGCTGTGTGGGGATTACTTTTGTTTTTCTTTTCTTTTCTTTGCAAATTGAAGGTAAAACACTCTGCCAGCAAAAAGATTATGACTTGCTGAAATCTCAGATGACGGTTAGCATTTCTTAGAAATAAAGTATTTTTTAATTAAGGTAGGCACCCTGTTTTTTTGAGACAATGCTATCGCACACTTAATAGACTACAGTATAGTGTAAGAATAATTTATATATGCCCTGGGAAGCCAAAAAAATTGTAACCCACTTTACTGCTGTTTGCTTCATTGCATGGTCTGGAACCAAACCTGCAATATCTCTGAGATATGCCTGTGTATCAAATAACAGTACCAGTTTTCCACATGTACATGTGTTTCAAATGCAGAGGATTTGTGTAGAATAGATCCTATGCAAAAATATCCTCACAGCATTTATTAGATAGTTATGCAAAAACAATGAAAATAATATAAACAGACAGAAGCTACACAGGTTCTATCAACCATGTCTCAGACTAAATAAATACATAAGCAAATTGTCAGTTAAATTACTGTGTGTTCTGGTTATCTATGACTGCATAAAAACCACCCCCAAACTTAGTGGCCTAACACATCAGCAACATTTATTTTACTCATGAAGTTGGAGCCTAGGCAGTGATCAGCAGGGACAGCTGGTCTTGGCTGAACTCAGCATCAGTCTGGGCCACAGGAAGGCAGGAGGCTTCATGTAATCATCCAAATGCTCAGCATTATGGGAGAACTCAAACATCTGGAGCTGGCACAGCTAGGGCTCCTCAGGCCTCTCTCTACCTCTTCAAACTCTCTGCGTAGGGTCTTCCCAGCATGGTGGCTTTGGAGTAGTTGGACTTCTTACAAACTGTATTCCCAAAGGGAGTGATACATTGTCTTTATGACCTACTCTAGGAAATCACATAGCTTCACTTCCACCACATTCTGTTCAGCATCAGAGTCAGTCACACAGGCCTCCCTGGGTTCAGAGATGGAAATACATTCTATCTCTTGATAGAAGAATGACAAAAATTAGCTGGGACCGGTAATGTTTATGTACCCATTTTGGATACAGTCTACCACACTGTGACATCATGACTATATCTCAGTTCAATCAAAGGTGATTTCTTGAAAAACACAGGTTTTGAGTCAATTCTTAAAGAATTCGAGGGACCTGAACTGTCATACTAAGTCTGTTTTTTGAGATAACATATTTGAAAGCAGTCAGTTCTTAAGTATACACTTTATATCAAGAAGCAAAGAAATATTTCTACTTCGAAGTTCTCAATGGCTCTACCATCCTAGTTTTTCAATACCCAAAATCAAATTCATGTCCCTCTTATCTACATGTGCAACATAGTCTTAAAAATACACCTTGTAGAATCTTTCTATGACACAGAGTTTAACTAAATAAGTAGAAATATCTTCAACCTTTTAAATCTTTCCTCAGTCTTAGATGAAAATAAGCTATAAAATAAACTCCAGTGAATTCTAACAGAGTAAAAATTAACCTTAAAATTCTTGTTTTGAACTAACTTCTGTCGCTTGTGTTCAATACTGTATTATAGTCCCCACCCTGCCTGGAGTACTGCTTTGAAGATAATAAAGTGAATGCATGAATAAATAAAACCAGTATATATAGGATGCTTTATAGTTTATAAAGCACTTTCATATATATTTACCTCATAATAACTCATGACATAAATATTATTATTGTCCCCATTTAATAAAATAGAAAGGTAAGAAATCAGTAAGGTAAGTGAATTTCCCAAAGTCACAGAAATTGTGAAGAGTAAAAAATAAGCATTGGAACTCAAATACTTCCCTACTGAAAAATCCTTACCTTTTCCACTGACCACTGATATATTTTACATATTTTCATGACCTTTACTGGAGTATTATTTCTGGCATGCTTTGCTTGATCTTCACAAAATACTCCCGAAGTAATCACTTTGTATAAAACCGTCATCCTGGGACGTTGTAGCTCTGCTGGCATGAGTGCAAGGTGGGGCAAAAGCAGGTTTACAGTTGTTCACATGGAAAATAACACAATAATTAATAAAGGATAATACAAGGGTAAACTCTGTGCTTTGCACACCCACATGGTAAACCTACTTTTGCACCACCCTGTATTATTAAATTTTCAAACTCCTACATGTATAATCTTTTAGGTATTCATCTTCCATGTTATTTGTTTGTTAGCTATTCTAGCACGGCCTTAGCGAATGTTTTCAACACTAATACCTAGCAAGCAACCGAAAGTTATTTCAGCCAGATATAGCTATAGTGATAAGATTATGCAGACTTCACAATGTAAAGGTTAGAAAAAAAAATTTAAAGGGTCAATAATCCCTTGTAGCATGTTTAACTTATCAAAGTAATGATAAATATTTAACACATAGAAATATCTAATAACAGCAACCAATTCTGTTACCAGGAAGGGCATATTCATATGTAATGCATGACCATAATTAGAGCACATTTGCATATTTACCTTGGGGAACTTTTCTCAAGGAATTTAATTTGCATTTTGACCCAGAAGTCTCTGAAGAGAGATATACAAAGAAAAATGAAAGAATTTTTCCAAATCCATGTACATAAGAGTTTAGACTCTCTGACTCTCATTTCCCCCATAATTAAGGAATGTTGAGCCCTGGCTAGTGTGGTTCAGTGGATTGAGTGCAAATCAAAGGGTTGGTTCAAATCCCAGTCAGGGCACACACCTGGGTTACAGGCGAGGTCCCCAGTAGGGGGCGTGGGAGAGGCAACCACACATTGATGTTTCTCTTCCTTTCTCCATCCCCTCTGTCTAAAAATAAATAAATAAAATACTTTTTAAAAAAGGAATGTTGAAATAATAAATGAAATGATGGGTTCATAAGGAAAAAAGGGACAGTCACCACCTACAGGGAAAGGCACTATCCTCCCCCTCATACTTGAAACACAGAATGCCTGCCCCAGACCCAGGACTTAGAGGGAGCTCCTTTATTCCCAAGGCTTCAGAGCAGATAGGACAAGGGGGTTAGGAGAACAGAATGCACCATGGGGGGTAACACTGACACAAAGATTCCAGATTTTTTTTAATTTAAAATATCTTTATTTACATAAAGATATTCATTTATATGAATAAAGATATGTACAGTGCCCTACTAAAAAAGCAATACTTGTCTTTTAATATATCAGGCTTAACTAGAAAATGTATATGTTTCTTTTTTATATTATGTTATTATGATATAGGATGCAGGATGCAAAAATCAATTTAATAGTCACTATTAAATAATTTCCCACATATGCAGAATCTTGAGAAAATGATGAAAATCATAGATGAACTTCCTGTTTGGGAAATATGGAGAGTAGAATTTAACTTTAGAATAACATGCTCTCTCTTTCTGGGAAAAACTCCCTGGAAGCCTGATGGTGAAACAATTATAAAGAAAACCTGGTGGGTTGTATTAGAATTAGGATCCCAAGAAAGAGGCTGGAAAAACACTGTGGAAGCCTTGGTAAGACTCCCACTAAGCGCTGCCTTTAGGAATAACGGTTCAGAACCAGAACCTAAGACCTCGAGGTAATGCCCGTACCCAGACACTTAGGTAAACTCTCCCTGTGTTCTGAGGATCAGAGAAAGAAGTCTTCGCCCTGCCAGGAAGCAGCAGAGCATATGACTGGGTGGGGACCAACACAGACACTTGAGGATGAGGAACAGGTTAGGGCACACCGGGAACTAGAACGAGACATCATCCTTGTTCAAGGACAGGGAAGGAGGAGGGGTGTGAAGTCACAAGGCAGATACCAGTTTGGAGAAACTGGCACAAACACAAGTTTGGGATGTTCTGGATGGGACCATGCCCCCGAATCTTCACATCCCCTCCTTGGAACAGCTGTGTTTCCAAAGCCTGAAGCAGCATCCAGCTTGCAGATGGGTGTTGTATGGTCTTAGCCAGTGGGTACCAGAGGAACATAAAGGTGAGTACAAGAAGAATCACTCTAATTATCCTAAATTGTGCCACAGATGAAAGAGCAGGAAGCCCAGATCAAAGCCGCTGCTTGTAGCCACTCCTGCCCACTGAAAGCAAACACTGGAATACAATCCTAGTCACGAGAGCCACCGCTGGGAGATAGTACTGGGAAGAGTGGCCCAGGTTGGCCTCACAGAAACTCTTGCCCTGGGGCATTTCCTGGAGCAGCAAGTAGTTTCACGCTGAACAACACTTGCTACTTTAGACACATCTGGCTCACTCTATGATTATCTTTGGGAGAAACGGAAATTATTCCTATATCTAAGGGAAAGGTGGAAATTACTGTTTTTCATTACTTTCTCATTACAGAGTAAGAATAAGCATTCCTGCCAACGTAAAAGATCCAAACATTGCCTGACCCTCACATCTGCAGCCAGAAGGAAGAGGGACCTACATGCCATTCGGTAAAGAGTGAGCTAAGAATGAATAGGCTTCACTACGTATAGTATATCAAACCATCACACTGTACATCTTCAATACAAACGATTTTTATTTTTTCAATATATAAATAAATGGAAAAAAGAATGAGTGTGTTTTAGAAAGACTTTTCCTATAAAGGATTATTCTTCTGTCTAAGCCTCTGGACTTGAGGTCAGTCGTGTCTAAATCTAGAGACCATGAAAATGAATTCTCAACCTTTTCCAAAGGTGGTGTGGTGTTCTTGTTGTCATGGTTAGAAGCCAATTAATCCTGTGCCGTTTCTATAAATAATTGACTTTTCTCTTCAGGTTTTAGAATATAGATCTTTGTTCTCTGGTTTCACTCAGTCCTGCTTTTATTAAAATTATCTCGCCTTAGATAAACCACCTAAAACTTTTTTAGGCTTTAAATATATTCCTAGTCTGCTCAGACTCTGTCCTCTTAGGGAATTTTCACTGAATTTTCGGTGCAGAGAGAGAGAGCTTTATTTCTGTAACAGACAGCAAACAAGAAAATCTGACACCAACACTCCAGTTCATCCAAAAAATGACCAAACATTTCTTAAAGCAAGAAATATAAGCAGAAAATTTACTTTAAAAAGTATTTTTATATTAAAATTGAGGCTCAGAATTTACCTCACATGAAAGCTTGCGGTATAATTCTAAGAAATTAGTTTAATGCGAATTTTCAAATATAAAAAAGTAATAACATTTCTTTGAAGCAAACATTATAGAGACACTTTTAAAGTGAAATGAGAGCTATTTCATTGAAATACATTCTTTCTCTGCTCAGTTCAAAGCCTGATTCGAGCCAAGAGGTCATATGGTGCTGAGACACATTACTGGGTTTTCTTTTGACTCCTACTCCTCTGCTCATTTGTACCTTCAGGAGTTAAAAAAACTTTAGGAGGAGAAATGAAGACCTACCTCTCCTCACACGGGTGAAGATTATACACATTCCTTAAGTATTTGTTGGTAATCACTAATCTGAGTTTTTACGCCTAAATCTTGCTGTAGATCCACCTGTGTAGTAATTCCACTGTGCTAATATGCTCCATATTAGGACTGTCTGTCTAGGCCTGGTTGTTGCATCTAAAAGCCTCCTTTCACTATCTTTTGATCTTATTTGAGACGAGAATACATAAAGTAAGATCTGGTGTGGTTCTCTGTATAATACAGTTAGTTACACATGGGTTATAGAATGTCTTTGATAGACCCAATAACTATTACAGCCGTAAAATAGCTTAGGTGCACAAGCACACCAAGTATTTGAAGTGGTAAGCGTAAGTACAGCAAAGTATATCAAATACATTCTTACAATGTTGAATCACAGGTTTTTAAAGATTTCTTTCTCTTTGCAATGGTGAACAATGAACATGTATGATTTTATGATAAAAAAAATCACGTTTGTTAGAAATGTAATGTATACAGGGGTGGACCAAAGTAGGTTTACAGTTGTGAGTATGCAAAACACAGAGTTTGTTCTTATATTATTACGTATTAATGATTGTATTATTTATTTGTATTAAAACTGTAAGCCTACTTTTGCCTACCCCTGCCTAATCAATGAATAAATCAAACAACCACTTAAGTGAAGTTTTACACTTAAATCTAAAAGAAGTCAATCCTCATCCAAAGGAATGAGAGCGAGAAAGCTCCATTCATGCCCCTGTTTCTTGTTGCTACACGACTGGCCGTGGAGCTCCGCCCTGCCCAGTGCAGTAGACCCTGGGCCGCTTTGCCGCGATGGCAGGGGCTGCACAGCTGCGAAAGTGAGGAGCCCATGCTTGGCCTCCAGAGGGCCTGCTCAGTCACAATCACAGCTTTGACCGTTGTTCTCTGTAGGGCTTTTAGCCTCTGCCACTGACTGTCCCACCACCAGTTCTCACCCGTAACTTAGCTCCTGTGTTACCTCTGGGTTACGGACTTCAGCCCACCCCTGTGCCTGCCTCCGGGATACTGCACCTTGCCAAATCTTCCTAGGGCTAGGGGTTGAAATAAGGCATCTGGACTCCTAATTAAAATTAACCCACACCCGAGTGATTAGAATCGTGTCAGTTTCTCAAGGAGTAACTGCTCTAATCAAGTCAGCAAAAATTGAAAAATATCTTATGCTCAGGACCAGGGCTGCTTCCTGACTCTACCTTTGCTTAACTCTAGTGTGTCATTCAGGCGTTCTTACTTCAATACCAAGATCTGAGTCAGGTAACTTGAAACTTGTCTCCTGGACCAGCATTTTGGGTGCCCTCAGAGTGAATAGCCTATTAGCCTCAGCTTTAGAGATAATTCTATTACATATACTTTCCAATCACTTAGCAAATGGCTTAAACTATATCCAGGACCAAAACTCCAATGTCTTAAATAAGCCTAACATTTCCCATTGGGAAACATTTTGTCTGATTCTCTCTCCCAGTTCTAATAAATCACCAAAAGATAAAACTAATAATCCACACACCCATAAAGGACACGGATGTAGTCCCCTTTCCTGGGAAAGTCTCAGGGCTCTGGTCACTATCAACAGGGAACTCTTTTGAAGGTAAGTGGAACAGACTATCAGTCTGTAGATGCAAGTTGTGACTTTTGCAAAACATTGGTGGTCTTTCAAGTATGCAATTGAGTTGAAAAAGTGAATATTCTATTTCATGTAAAAACAATCTCAACTCAACAATTTTGCCATAGGAAAAAAATAACCAAGAGGGGAAAATGTTCTCTAAACTCTATTAGATGACTTCTGCAATCAAATAACATCATCCTTGAGATGCTTCCCATACACATAAGAATTGGTTATTCTGTTTCATATGAGTGGTTACTTGAAGAGACAAGTAAGCATTTCTATAAAATGAAATCTAAGGGGGGAAATGTTACAAAAATTATAAGGCAGAATAAATAAAAAGTCCTAGAGTACCCCACAGGAAGTGGGGTACTTCTGGAAAAGATGGTGAAAAAATAATATCCTAGGGTCTGTAGCAGGAAGAGGGAGAAAGATTGGAAGGGAAAAGCCACTAGAAAGAGCAGGAAGTGGTTTTCTCTGCTTTTTTTGGAGAAGAAAGAAATTGTGGGAGGAGGGAAAAATGAAATCCTGGTATCATTCACCCACTAAAAATAAGAACCGTTGAGAAAGAGCAGCTGCTGCATGACCGAATAAGAGGATTCGACCAGCAGCTTACATTGGAGCAGCACCCTACTGAGAGGAAAATAATAACAGCGTGCATTTATTGAACACTTGCTATGTGCCAGGCTCAGTTCTAAGCACTTTATATGAGTTAACTCATTTAATCCTTATAATAACTCTGAGGAACTGAAGCCAAAGAAAATCTGGGAACAGAGTATGGGGTGGAGGACAGAAAACTCTCCTGGCTCTTTGAGGATTATGACTGATCTGGTGTCATATTCAGCTTGGGACTTCATGAGCCCTGGAGTTATGGGGTTCTTGATCAGCTTCTGTGGGCAACAAATCCCATGCTTTATGTAAAAAAAAAAAATTAATTTAAAAAAAACTCCTTAATGAAGTATGTTAAGTAATGAGCACTGGAATATCTAGTGTATTTTCTAGCAGATGACCAACGTGAAATAGGATGCTGGGGATGGTTCTGACAAAGGTTACATTGGCATTCAGTAACTACTGACTGCTTCAGCCTTGTGTTCAAGATAAAAGAAGCTGTTCAACCAAAGTAATACTATATAAAATGAGAAGACAGAGCCATACCTCTGAGGAAAGTGTCTGGTGTTAGTCTTTTGGGGGCTTTTTTTTTTTTTTTTTTTTTTTTTGCTTAAGTTGTAATGGAAGTATGACCTCAAAAAATCGAGGCTGAGCATGGGGAAATATATAAAATATACAAATAGAAAATGTCAACTAAAGAAATATTGATCATATCTTGGTGATTTTTTGAGTGTCGATTTAGATAACCAGGAAAATTTCTTAAATGTGTTAAAACCCAATTTTTCTGGTAAAAAAAAATAAATCAGTCCAGCCACCTCATAAAGGTTACCTTTTCTCTTTATTTCAATTGTGTGCAAAAATTTCTCTCTGCTCTCTCAGCAGTATTCTTTGCCCCTGTACATTTCCAAGCCCTGTTCTGAAGCTATTTCATGACTGTTTTCAAAGACTTCTGGTAAAGTATCGGAGGGTGTGTTTGTGCATGCGTGTGTTCATGTTCGCACACACACAAGTGCATTCATGTGTGTTTTTAACAGTAAAAATAAGAAACTACCTTTCCACTTGGGTTAGAACTGAGATGAAATGAGGAATGGCCGCCACCAAGCAGAAAATGTGCTCACTTTATGTGTGCCAGTTAATTACGACACTTCAGAGGCGCTTCCGAAAGGATAAGGCGAGCTGCATAAATTTAGCTGTAATCCAGGCAGGCAAAACTAATTTGCAGGGGATGGCCTTATCTAGCCGCTGCAGCTTTCTCAGAAAATTAACCTTGGATATTTGGGCCCAATTCAGAAAGTGTTTGATTTTTTTTCCTTTCCCTGCTCAGCAAAAGAGAATTTCCGAATTCAATACAATACCTGACTTTTAAGAGGCATGATGAATGCCGTAGGCAGTTCAGAGTTATTTCTGACAAGCAAAAATATATATTTTATATATACACATCGATGATTGTCCTTCATGCCCATTATCCTGCCTTCTTACATGTGCACCAGAGGGTTTATCACTGAAGGTATAGGGGGTTTCTCGGATTAAGGGAAGGATGCAACTCATTTTTAATGTACTTAGAAAAATTCATCAAAGTTCATTGCAGAATAAGTCATGCATACTGACTTGTTCATTCCAGTGGAAATGAAGAAATCCCCATAAAAATATAAGTTTAATGAAGTGTTGGAGCCAAGTCTTGCCTGTCATTGCAATTATCACTGGTTTCGACCCTTCCTTGATCTCCCACTATTAATTAATCTCACATAGCCCAGTTAAAAGTTTACCTTATTTTTTTTATCATGCAATCATTCACTCCACCATCAATTACTGAGGTTGGCACATTTTCATATGTTTTCTCATTTAATCCTCATACTAACCCTGTTTGTATTTTAATCATTTCACCACTGAACCAAGACAAAGACTTCATATGTCAATGTTTCCAATGTATTTTTTTTAATTTCTCAAAGCAGTGGCCATATATAAGCATAGAAAAAGCTCTGGTGTTTGCATGATAAGAGTTAAGGGCTCCTCCCAAAATTTTAATTTTGTCTTAAAAATATTTTTAGAATACAAAAATAACTAGTACTATTTTCCTAAATTTTAAACTGTGACTGAATTTATTATTGATTAGCTATACTAATTCATACTAAGTCACACATGACCATCACTAGTAGCTGAGTTGAACTTCAAACAAAACTTTTTTTGTACATCCCATCTACAATATAATTATTGTTTCACTCATTTCAAACCATAGAAGTCACTTACTTTAAAGTGCCATGAACTCAATTGGCAGTAATTGTTCTTGAGGATGTCACAATTAGGCGGAAAAGAGCACATTTATAACAATAAAAGATCCGTTTTAAAACCCAGATTGCATACTGAATCAGGGAATGTGAAGCAATGACTCCCATTTGGATCTACATTTTCCTCGTGATTGTTCAGTAGCCGAGGCTAAATGCTATAGCTATTTATAGTTATACTCTAGGGTAAAAAGGGGAGAATTAGATGTCATAAAGAAGCATACATAATGCATACAGACTTAAACTATATCTTGTGAGAGCTGAAAATTTAAGACACTCTGGCTGAAACACAGAAATCTCACGCCAAGCAGAACCTCCTCTTACACGGTCCTGTTAGTGAAGATGTAGCAGGAAGAACACAGTAAACCTGCACACCGTCTTGGTCCTATCTGCATTTCTCCTCCATGTAATGTATTTTAACGAGGAATTTGAATGCATATATTCAGTCTAAGTTTGAAGGTCACGGGGAAGAAGACGTTACTGTAGATGTCAATGCGTTCGATATCTTCTGTCTGTGGAATAAAATGATAAAACAACTAAACAGATGTTTGCTTATATACGCTTACCTACCAATAAACCATTTTTAAAAGACTTTACTTTTTAGAGTAGTTTTCAGTTTACAACAAAATTGAAAGAAAGATAACATTTCCATATACCCGTACCCCACACAAGCAGGCCTCCCCCATAATCAACATCACTTGCCAGAATGGTGCAGTTTTTACCAAGGAATGAAACTCCATGGATGCATCATAATCACCCAAAGTCCATAGTTTATCTTATGGTTGTAATTGACTTTAAAAAAAAATTACAGTCGTTTTTTTAAAAATTGTTGAAGCTCGATTGTAAAGAGACCCAGTTCACTGTAACAACACGAAACCGAACGAGGTTCTCTGACTGATCCCACCGTGCAACATCACCCACGACCCTGTGTGTGGGGGACGTTCCACGTAATCAAAGACGCCGATTCCCCCGGGGTCAAATGCAGTGTAGAACACACACAATAAAGGCTGGCCCAAAAAATGTGTGATTGAATAAGTGTGGGAACTCCGGGTGAATGAATGAAAGTGAACTTTTTTATTTTACAAAGAGAGCTCTATTCCTTGTCACTTCAGTGTGCAGAGAAGCTCTATGGTATCCTTGATGGTGGCGAAAACCACACCCACTAGCTCCCTTGCCTACCCCACCACCCTCCTATACCTCTCGCCCCACGAACACACTTCTCATGCAGCTTCAGCAAGAGGAACTCTGACTTTGAAAGTTGATAAAATATGGTGATACTTTGAAAAGACTAGTTCAAGTAACAGTTTGATTTACCTGAAAAGCTCCAGGAACACTTCTAGTATATAAAATAAAGTGCAGGTGTTTTCTATTTGTTCTGCCTTTCTAAAAAAGCACATTAATCTTATGTCGCATTTGTTACACAGAATGTGCTTTTTGTTTTTGTTTGGTTTTGGCAATCATATTTACTGTTTCATAGGTTTTTTTTAATCTGTCCTTTAGGCTTCATTTATTCAATTATTCTAAAAGGATCTCTCATAATTTACCAGTATTTCCTAAGTTAAAATTAATAACATAACTGTTCCTTAGACTACCATGGAGTTTCAAAACTTTACTGAAAATGATCTTTCATTAATAAACATACTCCTTCTTTCATTCAGCCAAATTGTATAGGTTGCCTACTATGGACTGGCCATGCGTAACACTGAAGGCATAATAGTATCTGCTCTTGTGTTCTTTTGTAAATATTGTTTTAGAATCCTAAGTCAATGCAGTTTTTAGTAATCAAGCCAGCTTCAGTTTTACAAAGCTATTTTTAAAACTATAGCACTCCCCAAATTTTCATCTTTGCCTCATTTACTGGGGACACTGCAGAAGTCACAGTTTTCTGCTGGTTGTAGCATTAATGAGTACTTTAACAGAGGCACACTAAAAAAGGGAATGGTGTAGCTTTTCAAAAGTGGGATCCCAAATCCATAAATGTAAACATAAATTTACACATTTTGTTAAGAGCCATATACTTTTTTTAAAAAATTACCCCTTTTCCCTATACTTTCACTTTGGACAAATGCATTGTTTTATTTTTTGTAAAATTTTAAACATTGCCCTAATTATATTGAGGAATATGGTTCTAATTTTTCTGATTCTCTGTAACAGAGTTATAGTTTCCAAATTTGGGTACACATTTCTCAGCATGTGTCCAAATGGATTACTTCATTGGGGTGCAAGAAAACCAATATTAGTATTTTATAGTTTTTTTGTATTGCGTTATTGTTGTTCTCTTACAGTTGTCCCATTGTTCTCCCATTGCTCTCCCCTCCCTTCCCATCCCTCACTCCCACAGTCAATCCCCACCCTGGATCCTTGGGTTATTTATACTTGTTCTTCCACTAGGCCCTTCCCCTTCTTTCCTCCTTTATCCCCCTCCCCACTCCCCTCTGGTCCCTCTCAGTTGTCCGCTAATCACTAACACACTGATTGACACTCATATCTTCCTGGGTCCATATACCAAAAGGAAGGGTGCTTCCATGTAGTGCATGAGATATCCTGGGATAACCATAGACGTTCTACCATGTGAAGGGCGAGCAGCACTATCTTCCTAATGTATCATAATGTATTGCAATTTACACATGCCCCGTTACATTAATTTATTGATCACCTACCATGAAACAGTCAAGCATCACAAAACAGACATACGGATTTACAAGATGCATACAATCAACCTCAGACTGCGGATACTCCAACCTCAAGTGAACAGTAAGAGCTGGGCCAGCTTCCCAGTGCAAGGTCCTGGTCAATCACGTTGAAAGACCAAAACTAGGACAGTCCCATCTACCAAAATGTCAGCCTAAAACATCCAAGTTATAGATTTATATACACTCTGGCCAACCATGTTTTGTTAAACACAGTAATTTCTCAAAGGTTTTTTAGTCCACTTTTATTGTCTTTTTACTTTCCATATGTATGTATGCAGTATAAACATAAAGTAGACCAGCCACATAATCTATACATAAATACATGAATAGTAGGAGCCATGCACAGAAGTTTTTGCTAGCAGGGTTGCACAATATAAACACTTTGGAGCCCACTAACCCAGGAGATTGTATTCTACTGCTAGCAGCGGTCCAAGCAGAGGACACAAATGCCACTTCCCATATGTGTAGGCATAAGCAAACTCCTCTACTACCAATAACAAAGAATAATGACTGAGAAACACAACTATTACAGAAATGAAACATCCCCAATTCTATTATACCAGGTAGCCTGCCTTGCATATGAGGCTCCCATATAATAAGTTCATGGAAAATGTTCCTTTTACCATCCCCCTGCAAAGAACTAGAAAACAGATCCAAAATAGATACTAATCCCTTTTATTTAAGGGATTAATAGATATTAATCCCTTTTATTTAGCCTTCTATCTGACAAAGAAGATATCTCGGGAGGAAGTAGAGCTTTATTTCCCTATTTTGAAGCCTTACACAAATGAGCCTTCAGTGCCTAAGCTTAGTTACCACTTTATTATTCAAAATGCTGATGTGAATCTTCCTGGGTTTGGGGGTTGGGGATCTGCACTGTTACAAGTGGGCACATAGACCAGATGATCAGGATGAGCTTTAGGGTCTAGCCGCACATGCGCCCTCTAGTCTGGGGAAACCTCTTGTCGGCTAAGATCGCAGACCTTAAGGACACCAGGCATTGGAATCAGTCTATAGCTGAAATGGAAAATAATTCCTTAGGTCTGAACTTTCCCATGGGAACATTTTTAATTCATACTTAATGTCCATTAGCCAAGTTTTCCCTGAACATGTAATTTGGGCTCATGTCCTAATGTTCAGATCAGAAGTCCAGGCATTTTATTGTCTTCTAGATTTACATATTCAGCACTCAGAGTATGGGAGGAGTCCAAATTGTAAATGAGCAGTAGAGAAACACTGTGGAGAGTGATACAATACAAGTATGAACAAAGTAATATAGACCCAGTGGCGGACTGACCAACTTGGCCCAGATGACTCAGGAAGGTTCAGTGTCATGCACAACAGTAAGGGCACAGTTGTTCACAGGGGCCCTGAAAACTCACCGGGGGGCTCAGCAGGGCTGGGAATTGCATGGGCAGAGTTGGGCATGGAAATGGAGAAAAAGTGGGGATGGTGCGGCAAAAGGTGAGGCCAGCAAAAAAGATCGAGATAAAATTTTAACAAGCTTTTAACATTTGTGGAGAATTTACCATAGATTTTTGTCCTGAGGTCCTAGAGAACCATCACAGGTGTTTAATTATGAGAGCGGTTCAATTTTTTCCTTAGAAAGAACTCTTCCGGGCCTCCACTCTTCATCCCTTTCTCAGCTTCTGACCTAGTATTTACTATGAATTGCCATTGTGTGTTTCTGAATCCCTGACATTTTCCTCAGTGGCTGACCCCCGCATCTCTTACACAAGGACTTTACAATGTGTTCTCTCAGTTCCAGTCCCCATGTTATCTACGCCCTTCTGTCAGCACTCCAACCTTGACTTTGGTTTACACTAAAATATGTAAGTGTGTTTGGATAATCTCAACGATCTAATTTAGAAAATATTTGAGTATTACATTTTTCAGGTACAAAGTTTGTGTTTTAATATTTTAGGGAATTTAAACATTGTGGAAACGTCCCTAAAGATAACTAAAAAAAAAAAAATACAAGTCTTTACTGATCCTGAAAATTTAGAAAAGCAAGTTAAGAACAATGTATTGTTTTATTGTTTCTTTAAAATTATGTTTTTAAGTGAGTTCCCCCTTCTACTCTGTGGGGGAAAAGCCATGTGCCTGCACAGATAAGGAGGGGAGTTACTCAGCTGCCACTGAACAGCTCCAGTGACAATATTGTTGGCAAGAATTCTTTATATACGCCCTAGTTGGTGTGGCTCAGTGGACTGAGTGCTGGTCCATGAACCAAACAACTGCCAGTTCGATTCCTAGTCAGGGCACGTGCCTGGGTTGGGGACCAGGTCCTCAGGGGGTGCGTGAGAGGCAACCACACATTGATGCTTCTCTCCCTCTCTTCCTCCTTCCCTTCCCCTCTGTCTAAAAATAAATAAATAAAATCTTTTAAAAAAAAGAATTCTTTATGTACATGTTCAGTATACAGCACTTTGGGCTGTAGGAGGTCATAGAGAATGGGATTATTATGGCAGAAACAGTTGAATCATTCCTAAAACTATTCTTAGTCTTGTCGCTCTTCCTCAAGCATCCCCTTCCAACTCACCACCTATGTCCCCACAATCAGGTTAGATTAAAAGAAAAAACAACTTATAGGTAACACTTTCTACCTCTTTAATTTTCTTTCCTTCATTTTTAATATTTGCCATTCAGTCATAGAAATTATCAAAAACAAACTCTCCACATTAACTTTTAAAGAAGCGAAAGCACTAGCTATGATAATTAAGAAGGCTCTTAAAGTTAACTAATTGTTAACAATTCTACACACTTGATATCTAAAAAATATTAATTCCCAGGACACTATTTTCAGAAAATAACTTCCATACCTTTTGCTTCTCCAAGCAAGACTTTGCAGAGATTGCTGTTCCTGATTAGCCATGCTGGTGTCTCATAAAGGAGAATTCTGTAGCTTAAAGTCAGTGATCCATTGTAAAATTCAATTTCCCAATTACTTAAGTAATTTATGTAAACAATTTAATGATATTTAACATGGTATGAATATTCAAAATGCAGAAGCTTCCAAATAAAAATCTAGGAAAGGATTCCAAAAATACCTGAGATTTTATGATTTGTTTCTGAGGACAACCAGGACGCATCTAAAAAATTAACTCATTATTTGTTTTACTCATATATAAAGTATGTACAATTAGAAGTCTAAAAATAGTCAGCCATTTACGTGTGAACTATAGAAATTATAGACTATGCCATTTTCCTCTTCCCCATCTCCAAATTCCCTGTGAAGCTGCTTTACCATTTATGCTCTCTGAGTATCCCATGGAAACATCTTAATGAATAGCCTAATTTTATTTCTGTCATGTACTATTTATTCGACAAACTTTTAAAAAAATATTTTATTTATTTATTTTTAGAGAGGGGAAGGGAGGGAGAAAGAGAGGGAGAGAAACATCAGCGTGTGGTTGCTTCTGGCATGCCTCCCAAAGGGGACCTGGCCCGGCCACCAAGGCATGTGCTCTGACTGGGAATCGAACTGGTGACACTTTGGTTCACAGGCCAGTGCTCAATCCACTAAGCCACACCAGCCAGGGTATTTGACAAAGTTTTTAAAAATATATATAATACTAGATAGAAATGCTAGTGACAAATTAAATGAACAACTCTATTACATTAGAAATGAGCAAACTAAAGTCACACAACAAATTTTTACTATCAATCAAGTGACTACAAAATGACATGATATTGTGAAAAACTATTTACAATATAAAAAAATCTATAGCAGTGTCTTTCTCTGATATTTTTGCCTCAAAATGTTTATATGAAATTCATACTATTAAAATTCCTTTTAAAGTGTTGATAAATAGTATGTAATTGTAAATTATAAATTTTGAATGGAAAGAGCATGGGTATTAGGGTGACTTTGACCTGAGCCCATATCTTCACTCTCTCACTTACCCATGTGAGCTTAAACTTCTTTATCTGCAAAAATATCTGCTCATTCCTTTATTTGCTCATTCAACAAATATTCACCTGGCAACTACTTGGGTAAAGTACTGTGCAGAGCTCTGGAAATACATTATGTGTCAAACATTTGCCCCTGCCCTCTGGGATCTTACTCTGTAGCCAGGGAAACAGATATTTAACAGCTAATCACACAAATATAAGTTTAATTACCATTATGGAAACTCTAAATGAAAAGCATTTAACAGAGAGCCTTGACCTCTCTAAGCCAGAGAGTTAGGGAAAGCTCCTGGAGGAAGTGATACCCAAAGTGAGTGTGAAAGGACAGGGAGTAATTAACTATGTATACTGGGGAAGAGGGGCCTGCAGAGGAAAGGAAGCGAATAGCAATAGCCTTAGAATAGGAAGAAGCTCTCCTTCTTCAAAGAACTGGAAGACAGCCAGAGGGCCAGAGCACAGAGAGGAGGGAGTGATAGGAGAGAGGGCTGGAGAAGCAGGCAAAAGCCATAGCATTTTCATTTTTTCGTTTCTATCCTGAGGACAAGGAGGAGCTACTGGAGTGATTTTAGGAATAAAGTGTCTTGAGAGCTTTGACATTTTTTGAGCTCGATCCAGCTACAGTGGGGATAATAGATTCAAATGGAGAAGGGTGGGTTGAAATGCAGCAAAACCAGCTAGAACACCATTGAGCATTCCAGCTGAGACTAATGGTCACTGTGGTGCACTGGTGGCATTGAAAATGGGAGAAGTCTAGAGATGTGAGAACTATTTAAGTAACATTTGGCAGCATGCGGAGATAGACTGCATTATGCTTGAGGGGGTTGGGGTGGGTGGGTCCGTTTGGGGCATCCTGAATGGAGGGTGCCTGTGATGGATCCAAGTAGAAATGCCCGTTATGCAGGGGGATAGGTGAATACAGAATTCAAGGCAGAAGTCAGAGCTACAGATAATGTAGACAATAACACTACTTCATGTATCTGTTAGGGACATTCAACATAAAAAATGCCTAACCATGCCAAAACTTGGTGGTACTCACCCATCTCCTAAACAACCTTCTCTTCTACATGGTAAAGTTCTTCCCTGAGTGAAGACAAGTCATCAGATAAATCAATGGACAGAGTAATTGCTTTATGTTCACGTAATATTCAAGCCCTTTTGAAAGACCTTTATGGTGATTCTCAAGAACATCCCGCAGGTTATTGAAGTAGGGGAAGCTGCACATTAGAGACCTACCCAACCATTTGGCAGGAGTAAGCAAGCAAATAAGAGCACCGGGCTTTCTGTAGGGAAGGCTTCAAGTGGTAAAGCATATGTTAACTCAACAGTGTTCAGACTCCTAACCACCCAGACAAATCTCTCAAAAGAACATACTACCCCCCAAAATAGCCACACTTCTCAGTCTGTGTGCTTCCTCATCAACTCTTGTATATGCCCAGTCATTCTGAGATTCACATGTGCTAATTATACCTAGACTTTAGACACAACCCTCTCAAAATCATATCATTTGGGGGAAAATCAGTCCCCGTAACAAGATACCACTTGCTGTAACTCTAGGTAAAAGGCTATTCCCAAGCAAAACGTTTGCAGACTTTGGCTGAAAGATTGGTTATAAAAATAAACATTTCTCCCCTATCCAAGCAAAGATCTCTCTGTTTTTTCTCCCCTAGAGCAAGTTATAATTAATCTCAAGAAATTGAGTCGGTGAATGTATATCACCCACGTTCAGACTTGTGGCATATGTCCAAACTTTGCACATTTCAGTTTTAAAAAGAATCTTCAGAAATACAATTCTTGTCAGTCAGCCAGTAACTGCCTACACACTGTTTTAAGCACAAATAGTTAAAGCTCTTTCTTACCCTAAATTGGGCTCTTTTGCACCAAAATGTTTTGACATAGCTCAGAAGTTACAAAACTATTCTATAGAAAAAAGCCTTGAAATATAAAGCTAGAATTATTTTTACATAGAGAGATACATGGTACATAGATAGATAGATGATAGGTGATGATAGATGATAGATAGATGATAGATAGATAGATAGATAGATAGATAGATAGATAGATAGATAAATATTTATACTAAAACATTTAAAATTTGTGTGAACCCACCAAATCAAGATCATTCCCCTTTCTAGTCTGAGAAATGCAGATTTCCACTGAGATACACATTTCAATCAATGAAATTTTTATGAAACACAAAATTCTGAGAAACACAAGGACACAGTGTCATGTAAGCAAATTTTTCATGATCTCTTATGAAAAATTTAAACTGAAATGAACCATGATCCATTAACCTGACATCAGAACTTATACATTCTCCAAGATCAAGGCCAATGGTGACTTGCCCTTTGTAGAAAGCAGCACAGAGTATTACAAAAACTACCTTCCAAAAGCAGGGCTTTTGGAAGTCACTTAACTTCTGTGAGCCTGTCTCTAAGTGAGGTGACAATTACTACCTGAGCGAAAATATATGAAGCTAGTGTCATATTGTAAATGCTCATAAATGGGGCATTATTTTTTACTATCATTATGATTTGTATGGATCTGAATTTCATTTTAAGATAATTTATTTAAGCATTGTACCATTTCTTACCCAATATCAGTTCAACACAGGAAAAAAAAGTGATCATTGTCAGGAGTCCTCGTTTTGTATTGCTCAATAACTAATAAGTAGCCTGGGCTCCTTTCTATCAAAATATCATAACAAACTTAACAAGATTAGTCAGACCATTCATGAGCTATCAGATTACTATGTTCCATTAAGTTGCTATACTTGCTTAAGTATTTTACTTTTTTTATCTGAAAATAGTTGCAATTTTGCTTGCTGATCCTTTATAATGAATTAAGCATTGCCTTTTTTATTTGCTAGGTGAAATTGGATTAATCATCCTCACTTCTATTAATATGTATAGAGCCATAATTTGTACTAAGACATTATACAAACAATATGCTAAATAATGTGTTCCTAAAACACTGGCGTAGATACCCTATAACAAGAAGAGAAGACATCTTATCCAACCTAAAAATATGCCAAGGCAACTAGAATAAATAAATGGCTGAAAAGATAAACCTAGAAATTAAATTTTTGATTTAAATTGACTATAATTTTTCCTCTTATTTTAGTATGTAATACTAAATTCTTGAAATGGCATTGTCATATTATGCATGAGAATACTTTATAAGTTACTGTCATTTAAAAGAATTATTTTTCATAGTAAAACCATGATACTATTCCATATGCCATATGTGTATGAAAATTATAAATATTAGATAAATCCAGAGATGTTTCCTTTACTCTATGGAAAAATATTGATATTGGCCCCTGGCTGGTGTAGCTCAGTGGATTGGGCATGGGCTATGAACCAAAGGGTTGCTGGTTCTATTCCCAGTCAGGGCACATGCCTGGGTTGTGGGCCAGGTCCCCAGTGGGGGCCATGTGAGAGGCAACCACACATTGATATTTCTCTCCTTTTCTCCCTCCCTTCCCCTCTCTAAAAATAAATAAATAAAACCTAAAAAAAGAAAAAGAAAAATATTAATATTAGAAACATCAAAGAAATTAAATAGATATTTCTTTTTTCATACAGATGTTTTATATCTTTTAGATGAGTTCTGTATTATTTGACTATAAACATATAAACACAAAAGGAAAAGAAAGTTATATTTCTTATTTAACATCACAAAAGCAAAAGTAAATTTAAAAAGTTCTCAATATAAAGTTAATGAAAAGTTTTAACTTCTGCAAATCATTTATACATGTATGTATACATATATGTTTATATAGAGAGATATATACACATGTACATATAGCATATATATTCCTTTCTGTTCCCACTTCAATCACACTTAAGCTACCCAAGTGTAGGTTTATATTTCCTTTTGTTCTGTTACTAAGACTTCCTGCCTCAGAGTTTATTTCTTCTGTTTCCCCTGCCAGTCCAGACCTGACATGGGACACAAGGTCATCTGCCTTAGAGCCCAGCTATGCTCATGAACAATCTTGCCAACGCCGTCAAAGACTTTTACTGCCTGCCCAACAAATTCCAGATGTTATAGCTTTAGCAATCTGGACCCAGAATGCCATTCCTTCCTTATCTCTTATTGTTTCCTCAAACAGTTCTTCCCAAAGCCTGTCCCTCAAACACTCGTCTAGTTATATCTTTGGAAAAGGAAAGGAAGTGATTTGGGAAGAATTGCATGCTTAACACCTCTTCTGGCTTTCTGTAATATAATAAAATTAGAAAGAAATTAATAAATTCTATAGTAAAGAAACTTGTTTCTTTTCTTTTAATCTAGCATCTAAGCATTTCCTTTCTTACCTGAATTCAAAATGAACATGCTCAAAGAAAACTAACACAGTCTCTCCCTCTCTCTCTCTTCTTCTCTCTCTTTCAAATATACTTAACATGTGATCTACAGACATACTTTAGGAAATTCTGTTCTTAAATCTACCCTGTGCCCCAGGCATGCTGACACCTGTCTATTCTTTGATTACACTTGTGCTTTCATACTCTGGGTCATTTCCATGTGTTCTCCACCTACAGCACCATATTCTCTACTGTCTGCCTAGTGATTGGTGCATGTATCTACTTTTGCCATATTGGAAGCTTTCTGAGGACCAGTTTACATCTACTTAATTTTATAAAATCTTCAGAATGTCACATATATCGCACACATGTTCATATTTATAATCTTAATGAATGCATAATCATAGCTCACATGATGAAAGCCCTTAGGGAGGAAAGACAAGAATTAAGGGGCTCTGGGGCATGTATGTCTGGGGGAAGACAGCTCTATCAGCCATTTTGTAGACAGAATAACATTGTTTATATCCCTGATGGTGAATATAAGAAGACTCAAGTGGAGCTTCGTTGCTTGCAACGTAGAGGAAGATGCAAATCTAACAAAAGAACTACAATGTATGGCAGGACTCTTCAATGGGAGACACTCTTTTGAAAAGGTGAGAATTTTAAATAATTTCCAGATTCTCAACTTCTGTATATATCATGTCCAAAACTTAATCTGCCTGTGGAGCCACTGAAGCTCAGGTCCTCTTGCCCTCCTTCCGTTTCACACTCACCAGTCTTGCCACGTGACAGAAGAAGGTCACTGCTGTCTCATGGCTTGTTGCTTCCCAAGATATAAATCTTCCCCAGCGGCCAAGGAACACCTTTACCATCCCTTTAATCAAAGCATTGTAACCAACCCTCCCACTCATCCACATAATTTGACATGTTACATTAAGTAATTATATATTAAAATTTGTAATATGTTTATATTGTTTTGATGTTCTGTATGTTAATATTTGTAATGGTAACTCAAAGCAGGAAGTAGTTTAATACTTAAAAGCCTTTTGTTATATGAAAAAAATTTTCAATTTATAAATGATTTTTGTTGCAGAGAAGTATGATAGGGTGATCAATAAAAGTCTTTCAAGCATAAAAGTATATTACATTAGGATAAAATTCCTTGCAGAAAGTGGAATGGAAGTACAAGTTCAAGGAGAAGAAAGAATAGTATAAAATTTTCAACTATTACATTACATCTTATACACACATATATGATATATACATATATACACACATATACATATATTTTAATGGATAATGATAATCAAACTACTTATTTTTTTGTATTGCTTTGGATACATTTAAAGAGTGATGGAAAATTTTATTTCTTAATATCAGTATTTATAGTATACTGGTCATTACATATTTTCTAACTATTTTAAAAGTTTTAAATTGATTATATAAAGTTATAAATATCTATTTGAAAATGCATGAAGGGCAGTTTTTCAAGTTTTGTTTGTTTTGTATTATTTTAGAGGTACATGGGCAAAACCAGACCATAGGCTTAGGACCAAAAGGAAGAAGTTTGAGGCTCCTGGCTACATCTGCCTACTTCCCTTCATGACACCTCACCCTCTTCCTTGCCTGTCTCCTCCACCAACTCTGCCACTGATACACCTGGTGGATAAAGCCGAGGGTTTCATTCTATGATAAGAATCAAACACCAGGAACCTTAAATTACTCCAGAGTAATGACATGTATATGTCACCCTGTCCCCACCGTAGAAGGAGCCACACTTGTGTAGCCAGAGGATGCTGCAGAAAATGTAGGCCCCCGAGGAAGTGGCAGCAAGGACACTGACCAGGTTGGGGAGGCCTATGAAGGTCCGTGTGCACCTGGGAAACGAGTACAGAGGTATTTTGAGTGAAGGCCACTTCAGAAGACGAACAGCCCTGAAGACATTGCTGTGACTGGAGGCAGTGAGCAGCTCCACACAGGCCTGAGAGATGGAGCAGTCAGCTGAGCAGACAGGGCTCTGGGAGGAGGGAGGAAACCGGTTCAGTGACCAAGAGGGGGCTCTGGGTCGGAGGACATGCAGATATGGCCCTGAGGCCAGGGCAGTGTTCCTTGGCACTTATCTTCTCGGGGTAAAGCCCTCCTGGTTGTGTGGGGCACACGTCTTTTGTTCTGAAAATCCCCCTTAGAAACACTTCCCCTCTGTCCCCTTTAATCCTGCTGTCAAATTACACAGAGGGCTAAGAAAATATTTATTTAAGATTTAAACATATATAATTGAGGAAAAATTATTTGAGTTGCTAAAAGTTTTCATGTTGATTTTCTACATGAATCCAATTCTGAAAATAATTACTTGACCTTCCACTTCACTGGCCTGTGTAGACGCTGCATCTTCAAGGCCATTTGCAGACGACAAGGTTGCAGGTTCAGGCCTGTCAAGGACCATCGTGGACAGGAGCAATGGAAGCTGAGATGCAAGTGTTTATTATCATCAAAGTGTTGTTGGCGACAATGTTTTTCTGCCTAACTCACACACAAATACACATATTTTCAGATACTTGCCAAGATGTGAATTCATTTAAGATTGTTGAAGTATATTTCTGCATACAACTAGTCAAGGAACTAAGCTTTTGAAATTTATTTCTAAACAATGGAAAGTTCTCTGGAGTTCTCTTGGAAAAATCTTTGTCTGTATCTGGGAATCGTGTGCTGCAACTTGGAGAAATGAGCATCACCATGGAATCAGATGACCTCAATTCCAACCCACCTCTATTATTTGTGTTAGTTCAGCACTTCAAACACTTCCTCCTTAACATGAAGCAGTGTCTTCCTCAATGGGTCGCTAAATAAGAGTACAGGTAAAACTGGAATCAGTGTTAATTTTCTTTCTTTTTGACACTTGAAAGGTATTATTACAGCATTCAGTGCTTGGATTTGAATTAGTCTCCACCTGTGAGCAAAAGAACAGTGAAAAGAAATAGAAAACTAAAAGAATAAGGACATTTTTGTGAGTTCAGCAAAAAGACTAGCATTAGAAAAAGCCAAAATTTGCCAATTATATGAATCTAGGTTAATTGTTCATGAGCTTTTTCTGGTTACTGTGAACACTTAGAAACTTAAATCACTTTCATTCATGAATATTAAATAGTATACATCTAATTCAGCCTAAGTTGATCTCCCAACATAAATAAATGAGTCATATAATGAGCCACATAAGGATACTAATTTTTTAAATGAAAGAATACCAAGCGGATGATTTTATTTTAAGGAAATAGTTTTATTTTTTAGAAAGTTACTGAAGATATAGAAATGCCAATGGCAAGTATTTGGGACAATAGTAATGATGGTGATGATAATGCTGATAGTGACATTAGCTAAGGCTTAAAACATTTATGTTCCAGGCACTGAATGCTTTATCCTTTAGGGGCATGGGGTGGGGGGAGGTTTTACATATATTAACTACTTTCAGCCTCACAACAACACTACAAAATAGGTATTATTATTACAGTTTGGTTGTTGTTGTTGTTGTTGTTATTATTATTATTATTATTTCTACTGTAAGAATGGAGACCATGAGGCCCAGAAAGTTCCCCTCAGCTACAACAGGGAGGAGCTAGGACCAAAGTCGGCTTGCTCAGACACTAGCCAATATTATTACCGGAAATAGCCTGTGAGACCTGAGGAAAGTGGAAATAGAAAGTGACCTGCCAAAGGAATCCTTCCTTCTGACTATCTTCTCACTTCCTGTCCCCATGGAGCTGATATAAGCACAGATCCTTTGTTAGAGCCAAGAAAAGGAGCATATTCTGCTTAAATCAATTTTATTAGTATAAATTTAGTTACCCTCTTAGAAGCAATATGATTTGAAACACTTATGAACATAAAAACACTGATAGGACTTTCATCGTTGTTTTTATTTTTACTGGTGAGAAAGACAATATCAATGAAATACAAATATAATTGAGAAGCTTTAAAATGTACACCTATTTTTATTTTATTATTCTAAACAAACCCTTTAGCATATTGTAAAATACATGGTATAATAATAGGTTCCCGTTTGCCAAGTCAGTACATGAAATGATAACAATTTTCTATAACACTCAGGACATGGAAAGGTAGAGATGAGATGCGTCAAGTCCTGGCTTTCTTAGTACTGCTGTTGTTATGGTTATTTCCTTCCCCGAATTTGCAGTACTTTTCTCAGGAATTGTCACCTGTTTAAGAAAGCGAATTCTATTTGCCTTGAGCAAGACAATTACTCCTAATTCTTGCCAAAGATTTCAATATGATCATCAAACGTTCGTGACACTTTGAAAATTCAGTTTGCGCGACTGTCAAATTCCACACTAGTGCCTGGGAGCCCTCTCTAAATGTAAGGCCATTCATGGGTCACAAGCTCTCATACTGTTGCATTCTCACAGAAAGGGAGAGACAAAGGTTGAATAGTTTATATAGAGGAATAAAAAGAAAGCTCAAAACCACATAATCTCTGTTTCAAGGAATCAACTCAAATCTGCATAGCAATGGCAATAACAAAACCAACAACCAAATGACATTATTTAATGTCATAAATAAGCACTATTTTGACTTGGCCTAATATTGCCAGACTGTCTTCTCTTTGGAGCTACACCAGGCTCAAAATTCTTTGAGACATCCAACAAATGCTGGTGTCTGCTATGTATCAGTGATAAGACAGGCACCAGGGTCAAGTAGATAATTAGACACCAGACACGGTCTCTAACCTTGTGGACCTTATGACCTATCTCTACTCACACTGATGACCACTGGATTCTGGGATAGAGACCAAGAGATGATGGACCATAGGTATGATGGTGGAGTGAAATGGGAGAAACAGGAGTAGAAAAGATGATCAGAAGCAGTGAGAGTGACATATGAAACATAGTTGAAAGTGAGAAGGAGAATGGTGCCCCCAAAGGCTCAGGAGTACCCAGCACTGCCCTATTCATTGATCTGAGAGTTCCTTTCTTATAAGCGTTTTATAATACCAAAACTTTCATTATTACAGCAATCTTCTTGAGAAGCCTAACTTTATATTCTTCTATTAATATTCATGGTGTCTATGGCAAATAGTAAGTTCCCATATTTTATTATGTTATCTTTCTTTTTCATTAAAACTAACATGCTACAGAGATCAGGATCCAACAGTAAGGTGATAAAAAGTGAAAAAAGGTAAATGTCAGCTTCTTATAAGGCCATAATAGATTAATGACCGATGCTCCACCAGCAATACACACATCATACAAATATTTAATTACTTACATTTTCTGAACTGTGTCTTAGAAAATTACTGTAGGTAAGAATAAACAAAGTTAAATTTTGTGCTGCTATGAAATTATTTATTTCTAAAGTAAACAGGTTTTTACTATTAACTATATATACTACATTTAGTATACAGCTGTATATACTACACCTCTCATTATATTTAACAGTGAAAAGCCATGATTATTTAGAAAGGAACTTTTTTAGCCATTAGGAACTATGACATTTAATTCACTGAAATTTTCAAACATCTGTGTTGTAAAAAAAATTGTTTTAAGCATACAGTATAGCATAATATGTCCTCCATTCCTTTACAACCTGTCCTTTAATTATTAATTAGAAAAATAACCTTTGATCTTACTATATATTTCACAGTAACTATTTTGTGAAAATAATGTTAAATCTCTACGTCAAAAAAATTGACATGATTTGTGTTAACAATAATTATGGAAAGTGTGATCAAAACAATATTCCGCATAGAAAGAAGGTTAACTGCATCATACTCTCAATATCTCCGGTGTTGTATCAAAGATGATTTAAGTAGGATCCCTTAGCAATGGATAACTTAGGTAAAATCAGCACTGTGAATTCAATGGTGAGTGAAATAGGCATGATCCCAGGCAGGGCAGCCTCCTGAAAGGAACAACAATATCAAGAATGGATTTATTTGGGTACTATAGAAAAAACAGAATGTTTCAGAAGGACTCAACTTCTAACCTCTATACTATACACAGTTTATGAAACACTTCACATGAGATCGAACTTTGTTACTCTATCTTAAGTTGGTGTAGAGTTGGTGTTACTGCAAGCCTAGTTAGGTTGTCACATATTTCTAAGGTGTCCCTGGTTATAATACAAATTTTTTATTTCCTGCTAGAATGAAAGAACACTGCTAATTGAAGATGGCATGGCCGGTTTGCAAGACACACCATTTTTGGAAGTATTAAAGTATACATAATGTTCATCTTAAAATTAATGAAGTCTAATAAAGAAAATCTGACTCAAATCTCCCTCTGGTCTAGCCTTTTCATCATCAATCCTTCCCCGCTGTTTTAAGTTGGCCCGTGTCTCATATCCAGTGTCAGAACAGTGACCTCCTTGCAGCAAGTCTTCCTTACTAAACTCTGAACACTTAGCCCCTCTTCTTGCAATAGATAAACACGGTCACTTCAGAGACCGTCCTTAATCACATCTCCATGCCTTTTCTATGACTGCTTTAATGTCTGTAGCACAAATTTTTACAATTCTCGAGACTACAGAAGCTGATGCTTTAAAAGTGCTTCCTGCCAAACGTCTTGTTACCACATTATCCACCTAGTGGACTGTTTCTACAAGGTATGATGGAGTGACTGATAGAAAAAGAATAAAGAAGTAACTTGCCTGGAAATAAAGAGTGCAAGAACATGTTGCATCAAATAAGGGGAGGCAGAGCAGGAAATACAAGTTTTATGGGAGCTCAAATCTCTACAAGGCTCCATGCTGACCATGAGTAAAGGACCTGTCTTTGGATTTTGAAGGCCTTCCAGTCCTCCAACCGACCACCAACTGTGCTAAAGGCCTGCTTATCCCATAGATGTAATGACTAGTACAAATGAAGCCCATTCCTAAGTAACTGCTAGGGCTAAGTAAAACAGAGGTAAATTCCCCAGATTTACCGTCCTCTTAAAGAACTATATTTTGAACTCGAACTGGCTTTTTTAAACCCCTGTATATATTTTATTTCCAATTCTGTTTTATTTTTGTATTAAAAGAACACCTTTTATCTTTAATGTTTCCAGAAGTCTCCCTCACTGAACAGGCACTGGGGACTTTGTTACATCTGATTGGACAGAAGCAGGCCATGTCCTGTCACAACAGAATAGGGCATTGATATTTCTCTCTAACCACTTCAAGTCTACTAACAAGAGGAATACTCCAATAGTTCAACATGTGGAGCTCCCCGGCCATGGGAGTGTTGATTCTTTAGGTAGAACTTGCTGATATTCTAACGGCACTTTGTTAAAGAGAGAGAGAAAGTGACCATTCGAATCACAGAAAGTTCACTTCCAGCACCTACCCAGAGACACATGTAAAATGGCCAGTGAGAGGAAAATACGGCTTACCAAGAATGGATGCTGCCCCTGAATTCTTTCAGTTCTGTACTCACACCAAGAAAACTAATCATTAGGGATAAAAACCTACACTGTTTTATTGTTAGCTTAATTGAGGAGAAACTTATTTCTTTCATTCCCTGATGACACAGAAAATATTCTTTTACAGTCTAACAGTGTAATTCTGTTGATTTTTTTCCAATGTGGAGAAACACCTACATTTTAATGTAAATGAGGATAAATTATGTATCACAGAAGATTTATTATTTTTCTAAAATTCCACTTTGATGACGGATGAGACCAAGGACAAACTACTGCAACACGAGGTGGTGGAAAATGGTCCCGAGATGATTCGGCACAGTTGGGGCTTGTGTTCGTTTTCGTATGTGTCACTGCGGTGGGGTGGCCGTAGGGAATGTGCTACTTAGCTTTCACCATTTCCCCACACTTCGGGCCTGGGGAGAGAGTCAACACCAATGAAACCACATGATATGGGTTTCTCAACAAGAGAGGACAAGAGAGGGAAGAGCTGAAACGAGAACTGTGCTGGGCAGACTCTAACAGTATAGGTTGCCCAAAGAGAAACGTTCTGGTGATATAGGTTCATTATCAACTCTAAACACACTGCTTGTCCCTTGGGTGTGTTTCACTTAACTGTATTCTCCCCCTGTGAGGCAGCTGGTGATACTCCCTTCCAACGTCAGTAGAGTATGTTCCCCACATATCTCTTGAAATAGTGCATCATAATCAAAACATTCAGAGATCAGCAACTTTGACCTGATTCCAGCCACACCTTTGGCTGAATTTCAAAATGGAATTGACTTCTGATCCACTGAAGATAAGTATAGCAGTGTATTAACTGCCGTTGTTTAATTATTGTTAAATATTTGAAATAAAATCTATTTCCTATGACCTACCTGCTTGTCCCAAACCTATAATATGCCTTCTTAGTATTTTCAGTCTTGTGGGGTTTTGACTATCTTTTATATTGGATGCTGAGGGTATTTTTTTTATCTTTGTGGTAGTTAAAAATACATTTATATAGTATTAAGAATGATATGATATACCAAAAACCACTGAAATTCATAAAGCTATGTTACTTACTTATCTTCTGAGAAAACTAGTCTAAATAGTTAATGTATGTTAAAATGGTTTAAGAAAAGCAATTTAGAACTATCATTGGTAAATAATGAGATATTAACAGGAAAATGCTAAAAATTGACATAGTTTCTAGATAGGATTAATTATTATTAATGCACTACTCATTTGAAAGTTCAAATTCAATTTATGTAACTGCTTGACTACAAATATTCTTTAGCTTTAATATAATAAGAATATAATTATTCACTATTTTTTTCATATTGATTTAGCTCTTTGGATTATAGTTTATGCTTAGGCAATTAGCCAGACATTTTTATCTTATATCTCTCTGTTAGGATGGCTTCAGCATCAAATAAAAAATATATAATTTAAATAGGCTTAAATACTAAAATATTTACTGGCTCGCCTACCTGAAAGACCAAAGTAGGATAGGCTTCAATTTGACTTATTAAGAGACTTCTCTACACTTTCATATTTCAGCATCTTGCTCAGGCTGCAGGAGTCTGGGCCTCACATATGTGCCGAATAACATGTAGAAGAGAAATCACTTCCAGGTTTTCTTGGATAGCAAAGCAACTTTGCCAAAGGCTTTCAGAAAACTTTCCTTCTCCTCTTCAGTCCAAATTGTATCACAGGCCCATTTCTATACCAATGATCAATATACATCATGAATAAATTATTTTCACTCCTAGAACTCGGCAAAGGGTTAGCTACTAATGAACTGCTTGAAATTAGATTTCTTGTAGGAAGGAAGAAGGGAGAAGTTTGTGTTGGGTAGGCAATTATCTACAGTCCTAGGATGAAGTACAAGCAATATATTTTGCTAGAGATCATGGATGGAATTGCATCGTTTAGAAAGCTGTTCAGTACGTTGGCTTTCCTGATATCCGGTATGCTACATCCTCCTCCCTTAGCACAGGATTTGATATAGGCATTGTTCTTGTAACCTTGCCAATACCCAGCATGAATCATGCATTTGGCTGGTGTACAGATAAAGGCTATCCTCTCTTTTTCATTATTATCTCTGGTTCATCTGCATAAAACATTCATGCTTTAGCCAATTTGATTCAAAGTCATGAAAAATAACCACATATTTAACTTATTTTGAACTTCGTAAGAATTTTTAAACAATGAGAGTAACATTATTATTTACAATATTATTTTTTAAAAGATTTTATTTATTTACTTTTAGAGAGAGAGGAAGGGCAGGAGAAAGAGAGGGAGAGAAACACCAATGTATGGTTGCCTCTCCTGTGCCCCCTACTGGGGATCTGGCCCACAACCCAGGCATGTGCCCTGACTGGGAATCAAACCAGTGACCCTTTGGTTTGCAGGACTGTGCTCAATCCACTGAACTACACCAGCCAGGGAACGACATTATTTTTAAATATTTAAAAATATTATCATTTAAAATATTTTCTCAAAGAAGATACACAGATGGCCAACAGGCACATGAAAAGATGTTTAATATCAATAATTATTAGGGGAATGCAAATCAAAACCATAATGAGATATCACCTCACATGTATCAGAATGGCTACCAACAAAAAGACAAAAAAATAAAAAGTGTTGGGAAGGATGTGGGGGAAAGGGAACCCTCATATACTGTTGATGGAAATGTAAACCAGTACAGCCACTATGGAAAACAATACAGAGCTCCTCAAAAAACTAAGAATAGAATTATCATATGACCCAGCTATTCCACTTCCGGGTACTTATCCAAAGAATACACTAATTTATAAAGAGATATGCACACTGAAGTTCATTGAAAATGGATGAATGCATAAAGAAAACATGATTTACGTATATAAAGTGGAAAACTACTTGGCTGTAAAAAGGTAAAATCCTGCCATTTGCAAAAACATGGATGGAAGTTGAGAGTATTATCCTAAGTGAATAAGCCAAATGAGAAAAGACAAATACCATATATTTTCACTCATATGTGGAATATAAAACCAAAACTAAAACAAATGAACAAACACAAACTCATAGGTGCAGACAACAAATTGGTGGTTACCAGAGGGGAAGGAAACTGGGGGGAAAGCAAAACAGGATAGGAGGGCAATTGTATGGTGACAGATGAAAACTAGACTTTTGGTGGTGAGCACAATGTAGTGTATACATATGTTGAATTACAACGTGGCACACCTGAACCTATATATGTTACCTAAATAAATAAATATTGAAACTTAGATTTAAAAATCACTATTAATTGCATCACCATAAATCAATCTTTATTAAAATTATAGCCTTTTTTATAATAAATATATTATAAATGTCTATATGTTATATAGTTTCCATACTATAATTCTTAATGTCTGCATGAAATTTTGACAATTATATGCATATAATATAATAATATTTAATATGAAATAATAACTCAAAAATATTTGGTAGTTTCCTATATTTCTTATTGCTTTTAAAATTGGAGAAGGATGATTTCTTGCTTTCAAATCTATCCTAGAAATAAGGTCGTTGTTCCCATGAGACACAAATGGCAGCATCACCACCTGTCTCTCCACCTTAATGTTACTTTTTTAATTAAATTTATTGGGGTGATATTGGTTAATGAGATTATATAAGTTCTAAGTGTAGATTTCCAGGACACATGATCTGTATATTGCACTGTGCGCCCACCACTCAAAGTCAACTCATCTCCTGTCACCATATATTTGGTCCCCTTTCCCTTTACTACCACACACCTCTAATGTCACCTTGAAACAACAAGCTCTAGACACAGATACAGGAAAGAAGTTTCCCACGGTATAACACAAACAACAAATGTGCTGGATTTGAACGCCAGAAATATCAAGAACATCATTTAGAAGGAAAGTGTGCTAGATTGTGAATCGGTGCAATACTTGGGAAGTCTTGTAGAAGCCTCTTCGCCTCCATAAATTTAACCCATTTGTATAACATATTGTCCAAGTATAAAATAAGTAAGATTATCACTGCCCCTCCATGTAGCCAAGAGGTAGGGGAACTGTTTCACAGTACTCTGTAATTTTTGAAATAATACTTATTTTTCTGGTTACAAAAGTAATATATAATCATTTAAGGAGTTTTTTAAAAATCAGGGAAAAGTTACAAAAGCAAAGAAAAACTACCTGTAAACCTACTATTCAGAAATAACTTTTAATGTATCCTTTAATGTTATTTCTACACTTTGTATTTTAATGGTACAGAATTAGATACGGTTGTGTACACTCGCTGTGGCCCTTCCCACTCTGAGCGTTGATTTCACGCCCTAGCAAACCAATTGAAAGTTGAGTGACATATTATGATAGACTGCACATTATGTCGGACTGACAAACCAAGGCATGATCCTCACTACACTTCCATCGCGTATTTCTCTAACGAAGTGGGCAAAACAAATTCCTCCGGTGTGGTCACCAGGCAGCAGCCACCGAAGCAGTGGATTGCTGATGTTGCTGCTCTCCTCCCCAAGAAACGCAGGGCACACAGTGGGTCCCCAGGGGCGGACTCGGGGCCCCCTAAATCAGCATAGTGCTATACATGCACAACATGGAAAGGAAAATCATCTGCATAGTCTAAGGATCTTAATTCTAAGTGAAAACTCTAAGGTCAGAATACACACAACACCTGTGTCCTCACGCACCAGGCATTACCCTGGAGGTGTGTACACCACCACCAGGTACCAGTGCAAGAGGCTCTATCCCAGTCCCCTGGCTACAGCCACCTGTCCCTATTACACGGCTCTGACAAAACGCCTTATGTAGTGCTAACCTTAGAAAGACAGAGCAAAGGGCCAGAAATCTACTTGTTGAAAATAAGACTTTTTAGTCACTTATGCCTACTTCTATATTTCACATAGATGGTACGTCCTGGCAATCAATCTCGAAATAAGGTAGACTATCATCTTTTTATTTGTTTCTACCAAAAGACAATGTATTCTTCTCCCTAAGATTTGGGAGAATATTCTATGATCTGTTTGCACCTGGTTGTGACAACTGCCAGTGGGGGAAAAAAAAAAAAAAAACCCACCTGGTTTCCTTTCTACGTGTGACAGAGATGTGGATGCTTCCACATAAGAATGTAACAGTGGTGAAAAGTTCAACATCTCCAGCTCTTATCTGTCCCTGACGGACTTGTAATTCTCCGCTTCTATGAATTTCAGTTGGGCGTGGGTAGGTAACCTGCCCTTTTGGATGGGAACTTTGTTTGCTTTTTACTGTGACCGCTCATGAAGCTGCATGGCAGGAGTTGGAATCAGAACTGGAGGCTCAGTCTCACCAAATAGTTATGTGCTTCAGGCAAGGGACTGAATGTCTCTAAGCCTCAGTTTCCTCATGTAAAAAGAAACGGAGTGGATAAGGTCAAACCTTCTTATGTTAGAGTTACTCTGAGGTTCCAGTGAGGTGATCTTTATCTGAATGTTTACTCATTAAAGTGCTAATGTAATCCTGACTTCCATGCTTAAACCCTTGATGGCTCCTCTCTCACTTTAGAATAAAGCCCAAAATACATACAGAGTCCTTCATTTTCCTGACTCATTTCTATCCAGCCTCTTCTGCTGTATCTCTCTGCTGGCACTCAACATTCCAGGCACTCTACCCCACCTCACAAGGTCACTTCATTTTCAAATACAAAATTGGGGGGGGCGGGGTCAAATTATCTTTTCAAAACATCTGCAACGTCAAGGCAAGGTCTTCCAAAGCTTGCCTCCAGACTGGCCTTTTAGGATATGAATCACAACTGCCATGTCTGCACGCTGTTCTGCAGATACTGAGAAAGACCCTTCGAATACCAAAAACCATAATATTAGTATCAGTGATCTTGTTATTATGACTTTACATTTGGCCTGCATAACAGATCATTTACTCATTTCAAAACTGTTTATAAATCAACAGGTGTTGTGCCCTGTTTAGCTAATTCAGTGTGGAGTCAACAGCAGACGGATAAACAGCTTGGCATCTGGCTTTGGCCCTGTTGCAGAATTGCCAAGAGAAGCCCAGGCCTCCTGCATCACCTGCCTTTTCTAAGGCTTCTGTTGTCAGAAGAATGGCTCATTTTTTTTGGCTCCAGCAATGCTTGAAATTGGCTGTCTGGTATCACAGAATGCTTGACCCTGACCAGGGGGCAAATGTCAGGCCATGCCAGAAAGCACAGCTTGGTTTCAAAATGACTAGGAAAATTCACTTCTTAGGAGAAGGACATTGTGCTGGCTTATTGCCAAGAACTACGGAAATTTTTTCCATATTTAATTTAAAAGTTCATTTTGCTGCTTGCCAATCAGCCATTGTAAATACTGAAATTACAGAATTGCACCTCCTTCTTTTATCCTTTCTCCTGCCTTTAGTCGCTGGATTCAGTAAAAACGTGCGTGGAAATACAACGCCCTCAGTGTAGTCTGCCTTTGCCATGAGTTTGTCTTGTGTCGGGTTCCCTACGAGCAGAGCTTTAGGTGGGGCGTTCTAGAGCAACTGTAATCTATCGAGGCAGTGCTTTTGAGAAACTAAGGGAAGCAGGCAGGGCAGGGAAGGTGCCGGACAATGACGTAGCTTCAGGAAAAGTCTGATCTGACGCCACAGGGAGTCTGGGAGCATGAACTGAACCTCACAGGTTGTGTCAACCACAGGCACGGGGGCTGGGCTGGCCCCTCCCATGTCAGCCAGTCATTGACCGATGGGCCCCATAGGCCATTTCAAGCAAGCTGGCTTTTATCAGTCAAGAGCCAGCCTCCAGAAAGTGCAGCTATAAGCTCTGAGCAACCAACACCTACAGCATGTGGAGATGGGTACACCAGCCTAAAAAATGAATTTGGTCAAAAATTGTACCCACTTCACAGGCCTATTATACTCATCTCGTAAATGTTGGCCATCATAATTGTTACAATCACTGTTTTTACTGAGGAAGTGCATACACAAGTAAGAACTATCTTTGAGGTCCAAACTCGGCCCTACCTAGTACAAACTCATTAAGGTAACAAGAAACTGAGAATTTGGAAAAGATGTAATTTCCTTTATCCCAGCAAATTACAGAGAGCTGATCATGGTCTATAGGAAATTCATATAAAACAAGGAATATGTAACAGTTCTTTTTCTAAAGCACTTTATTCCCATTCCACTGTTGTTATTACAAAGGATTATTCTAAGAAAACAAATAAATTAAAAGCTAATCTGTGCTTCAAGACTCATAACTTGTGATGACAAAGTAATGATTTATCTCACCAGTTAGAATTCAGTGACTCATCTTTATTTCACAGGAGCTAGTCCAGAACTGCAATCTGGGATGCAAACTACAATGCATTAGATGGCATTTTACTGAAAAATGGTTGTATTATTAAAGCCCAATGATTTAGATAGTTATTCAATCCATTTTATCCCTGTCTTATTTTTCATAAACCCACTAACGACTATTTCCAATGTTCTCATATCCAAATCCTCAGGAGTATTTTCCTCTGTTTTGCCAGATTTTTTTCAAGCTTAAATAAATAGACATTGGGTGTTTTACTTCTCATCGAACATTTTGTTTTATCTTGCACAGGACATAAGGGCAACAATTGGCCAGACCTAAAAACCTCAGACTGGGGTGAGCACATTTGCAGTCAATCTTGACACTGCATCAGTGCCTCGGGCAATATCGCAGACATACTATAACACTGCAGACCACACATAAGTGACTGAATCAACAGCTTAACCCAGGACCTAAACTAGCAAGGAGCAGAGAAGTTGTCTCCATACCTTAGCCCTCCCGAGTGTGCTAGAAGCAGAGAAAGCTTTACCTTGAGAGAATGAAGCTTGAAATTCAGTGCCTTCCCTTGTTGGCTCCTGTCTCATGTGAGGCCTATGAGGGGTCCTACAAGGTTTGCACACATTCATCTCCTGTTTAAATTTTGCAGAAGCAATATATTTGATTTCTTTTTCTTACAGAGGACCTCAAAAATTTAAATTTCATGTCCTACAAAACTTTGATTCTGCCATGCTTACCCATTACCAATAACCCATTTTGCTACCTAAGTTGCCAGCCTGGGAGGGGATGAGTGGAACTGATTCTTTGGTCACCAGGGACCCTGTATCATCAGGGGCAGAAGATTCACCAGTTCATCAGTTCATCGTCTCTATGGCTAAAATCTTCATTTAGCAATGCGTAACATGAGTATCCCCACCCCATCGAATGGAAATACCCTGCAAGGCACTAGACTGTGCAAACTTCATGGTCCCTTGTGGTTTCCTGTCCTATTTGCCACACATTGCTAAATGACAGTCAGGTAAGGGGCTCCAAAGCATTTATCTGAGGACACAAGATTGTCTCTTTATTAAAGTGTCTGCAGCACCTGAGTCTGCACATGCCATTTAAAATTAAAAGGCCACAGCATTTCAGATCCAATCATAAGGCTGCCAATTAAGGTATCATTTGTCTTTGCATAAAAATCATTTGTGGCCGTTTTCCTTCTATCCCCAGGCTCTTATTTACTGTAAATTTCCAGCAGGCAGCATGGACAGCAGCTGCTCAACCTATTTGAAAACCATCCAGCGCGGATGCATCTGCAAATGGGCACTAAATAAATACTCATTGGTGATACGCGACGATTTGGGAAAGATTTTCATTAAAGGTGTTTGATGGGGGTGGCTTCTGAACCAGGGTGCCTTTCCCAGCGCCAGAACTGAACCCCTTCCACAGCTCCTAGATATGGAAATTCCTACTCTTTACACCAGCTCCATGAATTATAGAATGCCTCTGAAACCTGAATTCATTCATAGCTTCAGAAAACACAGTTTACGATGAGAAGAGCTAAAAATGATTTCTTCTCTTCCACCTGGGAAACAGAAATACTAATTTTGTTCAAAGAAGATCACTCACCCGTGTATACTCCTCAGCTTACGCATTAAATTCTGCTTTTGACTAGATCTCTTCATTTAATATTTTCAACAAAACATATTTCCAGTATTTTAAACCAGGGAAACATGCACTGAGACTCAGAACAATAAAATGACTTTAAAACAGTTGTCCTTCCCAGTTGGGTAATGCTTGTTTTTATAAAGAGTGATGCCAAGTACTTTCTTTCCTTCCTTCCTCCTCTCTGGAGTTAATAGGCCTGCAGCTCCCCAACACATTTTTTTCTGCCCTATCTCTGCTCCCTGGGGAAAGCTTGGATTTCATTTTGAAGTCATGTAGTAGAGGCAATATGATTTTATAAAATCAAAGGAGGAAAAATCCTGAATTCCTGCACTCTTTTGTTCCCTCCCACCGTCACTATGGATAAGGGCAGAGGCCTGGGTCTCCCTGCTTGCACACTCCAAGGAAGGCCTCCTGGTTTCCTCTCTCACTTCTCCCCTTAAAGGGTTTCAGGGCCCTGGAAGCAGCCTGTCTCTGGCCCATAAATCTTTATATCAGAATTTGGATGTTTAAATCCAAAACACATTAGGGAAAAAAATTAGCAAATCTGTCACCAGTTGTTCATCACTGTTGTTAAGTGTGATAATCAAAAATAGTAGATTTGCTGCCTATTATAACAATATAAAAATACGACATTAAGAGATTTCTTTTTGGTCATATCTCCAGCTGACCTAAAACATAATGGATTCATTTGAGTAATCAGACTTTTTATTTACAGCAATCACCTCTGCTAGTTAAGTAGGGAGGCTGACGCTCCTACACTTTCGGGCCCTCGGGAGGAGCAGGCACAGGTCAGTACTTCCTCAACTCAGCACAGGTCAATTTCCAAGGCAAGCTCCAGCTTAGCACTATAATCCGTTCCATTCACTGTTGCAACGGCTGTTTGGTTCACACCCTATCTGCAAGTCCAGAGACTCAAAAGAAGTAACAGCCTCTACTCAAGGACTCAGAGCTTTGGGCAAGGATACAGACAGCAAATAGCACACAAAAGGATGAGCAGCCACAGACATCGTTGGGAAGACAACAACACAAAACAACTCAGTGGCCACTTCATCCCATAATACTGAAAGAACCAAGTTGCACACTCTCCTGAGGCCCTCGAACCCACATTAACTCTCAACCCACGGCAGATCCAACAGAGAAAAGCCTGAGAGGAGTCAAATGTTTGAGGATTTTGAGGTGGCACTGGTGCAGAGATACAAAATATCCTCTATTCAAGTACCTAATTTTGAGCTAACAGAGCCACTGAAATGTCACCATGGGAAAGAGGGCTGGTAATTTATCAATATTTCTTTGCCAAGAAGCCCCAAATACTATTACTGGTTATATTACCTATACAATACATTATTTATACTACAACTTACCACTTAAACATGTAGATATTTGAATAGTGTTTTTTTCATATGCAAAGAATATGTCAAATAACAATAGTAGTGATAATAATAACTAGCATACACTGAGCACTTATTATGTGATGGGACCTGACCTCAGGGCTGTGTACATTATTTCAGGTGACCTTCATGACATTCATATAAGGCACTAGATAAACTATTGACCTTGTAGGTAAAATACTGAGTTTGTATCTCTGTTCTCCCACTTATATATTGTGTGACCTTGTGTAAGTTTGTGTGATCCTGGGCCAGTCTCTTCATCTCTTAGCCTGTTTCCCCATATGAAAATTAAGAACCTCATTCCCTGTCTTCCATACCCCACAAGATTATTGTGAGGATCAGAGAAAATGCATGGGAAAGCTTTCTATAAACTAATAAACTCACAAATAAAATTATCTTATTATCTACAAGATAAAGTATTTTTTATTAAAGTATAGTTGGTGACACTATTATATTAATTTTAGGCAATTTCCCATTTATATATGTTATGAAGTAAGGATAAAGTATACATTTGTGTCCACTTGTAGTCATTTGCTGTCTTTTGAAGAAACAGTTTTAAGTGCATCCGTGTTTGCTTAAAAATGGCAACCTTCCCGTTAGTATGTGTCATAAACCTCATTTAACATGACCCGTCAAAATAGAGAGCACATAATCTAGATAATAATACCTGTTAAGATTTCCATGAAGTGGGTAAAAGCTTTTACAAAAGCCAAGGAGGTTGCCCTGGCTGATGTGGCTCAGTGGGTTGGAGAACCATCCCCGAGAGTGAGAGGCTGTTGTTTCATCCCCAGTTAGGGCACGTGCCTAGGTAACAAGTGGGATGGTCCCTGGTCCAGGCATGCCTGAGAGACAACCAATTGAAGTTTCTCTCTCACATTGATGTTTCTCTCCCTCCCTTTCTCCTTTCCTTTCCCTCTTAAAAGCAATGGAAAAATGTCCTCGGGTGAGGACAAAAAAAATAATAATAATAGAAAATACAGCCAAGCAAGTTTCATAAGAGCTGCAGGTGGTGAAATTATCAATTCCATCTAGGCTTTATTTTAATAAGTTTCTTTAAAGATGTTTTTTTATTATATCCTACAGCTATTTAAAAGGTGTTTTAATAAACACTTGTCTTTTATAGCTGCCAATCTTTTTCAACTCCCTACATCCCACAGAAGTTATCACATCAACTTGGCATATCTTAGAAGTCTTCATTAACCAGGGCTAATTATTTGAGACCTGGGTGTCTCTTTTCCACTTCATGTTCTTAATCAATGACTCTGCAGAGAGTTCCTTCATGGTGTGGGGTTTTGTGGGCTGGGATTTTTTCTCCCATTTTGGGTCAACACTGGGGCTACTTCCGTGAAATTCAATTAGAACCTTATAATAGTTCTCTGTAAATTTCATTACTTCAAAAACAAACGGTAAGATCTTGAAAGGAACCTACAACTGCTAGAGAGAGTTTATTAACACTTTGTCAGAAAATGTGTTTTTTGTCTCAGGCATACCTGGTTCAATTGGTAAGTCCCTCCGCTCTCAGTGTGAAGAACACAGGCTTCTCTCGTGCCCTCAAAAAATGTTAAAAGTACCCCAGTTCTTCATAGCTATGACACTATTGGAGAAATTTTTCTACTCTCCACTTGAAAAAAAAAGTCATTTTTCATTTGGCATAACAATTATCTAGGGACCATAAATGAGTTAGGGAGAAAAAGGATTGTTTTAGAGTAAAGAACAGAGAGAAAAAGAAAATTCTGTAATTTAAGAAGATTTAAACCTTATTTGCCATACTCTTTAACAGAAAGCAAAGGGGAGGCCAGCTCAGCAAATCAACACAATTATGAGAAAAATGTGCACATGGGAAGCAAACTGATTAAAATGAGGTAATATCAGCATTTAAAATTTAACCCTGCATCCAACAGTCTGCCATTTAATATTTTTGATTTTGTACAAAAAGAAAACTAGACAGCAATTTTATTTAAGAAATGACTAAATTTTAAGATATAACTTAAAATAAACCAAGTAACAATAACAGCAAATAAAAGAGGAACCAAAACAAATAAAATACACACACTCACATACACACAAAACTTCTATTTTACCAATATCAACCAAGATCTTTTATTGTCCCCAAACTCTAATGAGCTAATTCCTTCTGAAATCCCTTCAACAAGCAACTCTAAATACTGAGAAGGAGTAAAACATTAAGATTGAATAACAGCACCCTCAGGGTAGACGTGATAATCTGTGTGGACAAGAAAAGAGGCAGATAAGGAAGTCTGACCTAATGGAGGGACTGTGAACAGAATACAGTCACAATCAGACAGTACTGGGATGGGGGAACTGCAAGCAGCGCTAAGGAGACTTTCAACAACTATTTTGAACAAATTAAATTCATCGTTTATAGCAGCCAGAGTTGGCTGTGTACTTCTTATAGTATCCTCTTACATTTACTCCCAATAACTCACTTGTGTCTCTGTTTCTGCTTTCTCTCCCTTTTTTAAAAATCCTTGCCCAAGGACACACTTACTGACTTTAGAGAGAGGGGAAAGGAGGAAGAGCGAGAGAGAGAAACACTAACGTGAGAGACAAACACTGATCAGGTGCCATAGCATGCGCCAGACCAGGGACTGAACCTGCAACTGTGCCCTGACCAGGAACGAAACCCACGACCTTCAGTTTACAGGACAACGCTGCAACCGACTGAGCCACACCGGCCAGGGCTCTCCTTTCTCTTCTTAAATGGTAAGCTACTAAAAGACAGAAACACAGCATCTGTTTCCATTATAACTAAATCCTTTATGGCACCTGGTTCAGCACTCTTGCGATACTCCATAAAGTGTGTTAAATTTCTTTGACAAACTGACTGGCTTACCAGTAGGTCAAAAATTTTGTTAGTATTTACACAGCAATAAAATCAGTAACAATCATGTCAATTTCTACTCACTTTATGTTCAGTCCCTACGTCACAATGGCAGCACTTTACCAGCTGAGAAGTATTGCTTCTGACTGCCTCAGAGTCATGCAAATGACAAATGATTGCACAATGATTTTCTCCTTAGCACTTTCTCGCAATAAATATTTAGGTAATGCTTTGTAGTTTACAAAGTGCTGTTTTGGGATATTATCCTGTTTAATCTCGCTTTATCCCAGAATATTTTGTTGAGTTGGCATTAATTTTTCTAGTAACTTCTTCATCTGTATCTCCACTCGAAAACTTCAAGTGGCAAGGAATTTGCTTAAGGAAAAAAGAAACATTCATATGTATCTACAATCAGGGAATTATATAATTTATACTTTAGTTCTTTCCATTAGTTAATTTGTAGGTTGTCAGCTACCTTTAACTTCCTCACCATGTGCACCAATTTGGTAAATGAAATTCAATAAGAATTACCATCACAACTAAAAATGTACATCTAAACTATCAGACAAAAAAAGTAAGTTTGTAATGTCTTTGGTGAATCTTTGCTTTTTTACTGGTTTTTATCTACAATTAGTCTCATGACAAAGTAATTGGATTATGAAAAATGATATATTTACTCCTCTTATATTTCTATTTTTGTCATAACGTCCCTGATCTCATAAAAAACTAATCTGCTCTGAAGAAAATTAACACTAAGGCCACATTTCTGGACTATACAGCATAAATATTAGGTTCAAATATTAGAATTTCAGCTGCCCCTTATGAAAATTCCTAAGAGGCCAGTGATTGAGGCATCTGCCCTTCCAAAGTCCCTCCTTACAAATTTTGATAGTCTTATGATAGTCTAAAGCAGTTATGTTGGCATGTAGGACCCCAGATTCCAATATCTCATTTTTCTGCCCTCAGAAACCATTAATCTCATAGCATTCTCTAACATTTACTCACCCCAAGTCCCTTCCTTTAGGGTTGATCTGATGAATTAATCTGAACTAAGGTGTCACTATGAAACTGTGTATTTCCATCTGAATAAGGGCCTTCTGGAGAACTGATGTTTTCAATGTAAGGAAAAGACTTCAAATACACGTTTCCCATTGTGCTGGAACTATGTGAGAATCATATCCTTACCACGCTGACATCCGCTCACCAACTCTGGCTACTCACAGGCTGCTTTGGACTACAGGCCCAAATACGTTTGTCAACTGCCCATTAAAAAGAATACCCTTATGGGTCCTGCTCTCAGAAAAGTTTACCCTATAGAGCAGTCCTCAATTAGTAAGTAATACCTGGGGTGCCTCTTTTAGTGATTCTGATGTGCTACTTGGGCAAAGGTCCTGAATAAGCTGAGCTAAAATTGGAAGATTCTGTCCCAATCGAGAAAGGATAATACCCATACAGGGAAACAAACAAACAAACATACAGTTTGATCCTTGAATAACACAGGTTTGAACTGCATGGGTTCATTTATCCTCAGATATTATTCAATAAACAGTCAGTCCTTCATATCCTGGGTTTCATTTCTGTGGATTTTGTATCTGAATATTCAATCTGAATATTCAATCTGAAAATCTGAAACTAGTATTTTTGGAATTCACAGCCACAGCTTCTCAGCCGCAGATTCCCAAGCATGGGTCAAAAATACTGTTTTCCATCTGCAGCTGGCTGATTTGAATCCATGGATGCAAAGAGCCACTCTGGAGTCAAAAGTTATGTGTGGATTTTCTATTGCACACAGGTCCACACCTGTAACCCCCCAGTTATTCAAGAGTCAGATATAAATATCATACATATCTTCCTGTCTTCACTCAACAAGTTTCTTCTTTCCTGAAACACCTTCTTCTTTAGCTTCTATGTCACTGTGTTCTTTAAATTGCTTCCTACCTCAAATGGCTCTTCTCAAATTCCTCTCTCAAATCTTTAAATGTTGTCATGTCTAGGCCTCATTTCTCAGTCCTCTTCTCTTTGATTCTTTGACTATATCCTCTCTCCTTATCAGTGATTCTCAAGTGTGGTCCTAGGACAAGCAGGCTTAGCAACATTGTGGAAATTAGAAATGAAAAGTATTGTGTCTCATCCCAATGCTACTGATCCAGAAACTCTGTGGGTAGGGCCAACAATCTGTGTTTTAACCCACTAGCCCTGTATGTGATTCTGAGACACACTAACTTTTGAGAACCACATCTATGGGTTATCTCATCCAATGAAAAAGTAATAATATCACTGTATGATTAAGATTCTTTAAATGTATATACTTCACCTGATCCCTCAACTGAACTCCAGGTGGTAAACCCAAATGCTAGCTTAACATATCCACTTAACATATCCAAGCATCTCAAACTTAATATAACCTAAATAGGTTTCTTGATTGCTAACTTTTCCCAACTTTGCCTTCCCACTTTCTCAGTAAATGACACTATTCAGTTGTTTCAGGTAAAAACTTAGAATTCATCTTTAATTCTTCTTTTTCATTCATCCCATTATCATATCCATCAGCAAGTTTTGTCAATACTACATCCAAACCATATTCAGATCCAATCATTTCTTTTTCTCTTCACTACTCTATCTTAGTCTAAAGCATTATCCAAGAAGATAGGATCAGCAACAGTCAGAGCAGAAAATTAGGAAACAGAAATTTTAAGATTTTAATGAGTAAGGGGCAGTATAATATCACAAAAATCAAAGAAGAAGAGGGTCCCAGGTAGGAAACAATAATCTACATAAATACGTAAGAATGTCAAGAAAGAGAAAGACTTAGAAAATAAGTTTATGGCGCCTTAGAGTTTCAGGTAGAATTTAAAAGACTATATAGATTAAAGGCATGCGCACAGTAATATTTTAAGTTGCACAGCAAAGGAAATCATCAACAAAATAAAAAGATAACCCACAGAAGGGGAGAACATATTTACCAGTATATCCGATAAGGGGTTAATATCCAATATTTATAAAGTACTTACAAAACTCAACAACAAAAAAACAAACAAATTAAAAATGGGCAAAGTACCTGAACAGATACTTCTCCAAAGACATACAGATGATCCATAGACATATGAAAAGATTCTCAACATCACTAACCATCAGAGAAATGCAAATTAAAACCACAGTGAGATACCATCTCACACCTGTCAGAATGGCTGTCATCAGTAAATCAACAACAAGTGCTGATGAGGATGTGGAGAAAAGGGAACCCTCTTGCACTGTTGGTGGGAATGTACATTGGTGCAGCCACTGTGGAAGCAGTATTGGAGATACCTCAAAAAAATAAAAAATGGATCTGCCTTTTGACCCAGTGATACCAATTCTGGGAATATATCCAAAGGAACCCAAATCACTAATTTGAAAGATCATAAGCCCCACTATGGAAGAGGGTATAGGGGGCAGAAATGATAATGGGAAAAAATATATATTTTAAGTAAAATATTCTAAATAAATAAATAAATATTGTTAAAGGATTTGTATTTTGTATCTGTTTTTATCTCATTGTGATTGTAATTCACTTTCATTTTGGTTTTGGAAATTACTGGTCTGTAATATATAGGAAATTAAAAAAAAACTGAGCTGAAAACATGTCCACACAGAAACCTGCTCATGAAGTTTATAGTGACTTGATTCATAATTGCCAAAATTTGGAAGCAACCAGTATGTCCTTTAGTATGTCAATGGATATGTAAATTATGGTACATCTAGACAATGAAATATTATTCAGTGCTGAAAAGAAATGAACTTTGAGCCATGAAAAGACATGGAGGAAACTTACAGGCATATTAATAAGTGAAAGAAGCTAATGTGGAAAGAGTACCTACTATATGATTCCAACTCTATGATATTCTGGTAAAGGAAAACTTGGATACAGTAAAAGGATCCATGATTGCCAGGGGTTAGGAGGAGGGAGGGGTGAAGAGGCAGAGCACAGAGGATTTTTAGGTCAGTTAAATTTTTCTGTATGATACTATAATGGTGCAAGCATGTCATTCGACATTGTGGAAAACCGTAGCATACACAACACTAAGACTGAACGCTCCTGTGAACCACAGACTTTGGGTGATGATGAATAATCTGTCAGTGTAGGCCCGTCAGTTGGCACAAATGCACCACTGTGTGGCAGGATGCTGATGAGGGAATGCTGTGCATGTACGGAGGCAGGAAGTGTATGGGAAACATCTGTAACTTCCATTCGATTTTGCTGTGAAACGAAGACTGACCTAAAACATTGTCTACTAAAAAGCATCTGGTTTGCAGCAGAGTTGGTGTAGGAGACACAGCTCTATTTTCATTGCTCCTTGACTCCAAACTCTGCCAGCAACTCAGAATAAATGAAACTGCATGGTAGCTCCTTCTAGGAGCAAAGAAAAATGAGGGGCTGGGGTGACTATTCACCACATGCTACAAAGTTTCCTATAAAAATTGACAGTAACAAAATTCAAACATTCTAGAAATATGTAAGGTAAAACATGAAAGCCCATCATAACCCCATACCCCACAGACAATGAGAATTATCACTATAAAAAACATTACTGCTTTTATATTTGTGGGAAAGTATAATCTATACTCATTCATAAGTTTCCTTCTTTCTTTTTATCTTCCATATTTTCTCATGCCAATACAAAAATTAAAGTAATGACTTTAAAGAGGTAACATTTATCTACTATGTGTCAGGTGATGTCCTAAACACTTTACAATATATCATCCACTTGCGTCTCATGAAACCCTATGAAGTAGAGATGATTATTGTATCTGTTATACAGATGAGTAAACTAAGGCACAGAGGTATAAAATAATTTGCTCAAGTTCACACAGCTATTAAGTGGCAGATCCCAGCAATTGAAATGTATATAATTTTACCTTTTTTTCTTTTTAATGACTACTTAGAATTTTAATCTTTTAATTTAATTATTTCTATCTTAGTAGACATTTGGGTTATTTTGTTTTACTATTATAAATAATGGTGCAACAATATCCTCTACATATCAATTTATTCATTTACATTAGTGTTACCATTGGGTAAATCCCTAGATGTGGGACACTAGGTGAGAGGGTTTAATACATTTTGGTTATAACAGATGTTGGTGAATTGTCCTTCAAAATGCAGGAGTATCAGTACACACTCACACCAATCATGTATTAGAGTTCTCTGTTATTTATACTTTACAAATACCATGTGTTATCACTTACAAATACTTTTCAACCTGAGAATAAAAACATCTTATTATAGATATTTACAGAAATCTTAAAGATTCATTATAAAGATATGTCATTTCTGGAGACGGTTGTACATGGCATCTGGGCTTCTGAGTCAAATTGCTCTGTTTTACTCCCCCTTCTGCTCTGCCTGGGGAAAGAAGGAACAGACGCAGACCTCCCTGGGAAGCCCTGGCACTAACTGCAACTCCCAGGGATTGGCCAAAACTGAACCAGCTTTTGGAAAGTACTAATTTAACGGTCAGCAAGTTGGATGACCGCAGTCAACCACCTGTCAGTCACTCATCACAGGGCATGAGGCTAGAGTTTGATAACTTTGCTAAGGGCTGCTCAGGGAAGAAAGAAGTCATACAAGACCATATCACCAAACCATATTCATTGCTTTTCTTCTTCACTGTCCGCCACCTTCAACCCATCAAATATTTCATTTGCATGACATTCTTCACGTGAACTGCTATTTGCCCTTTAAATGGCATCTTAGCATGCAAGGTCCTCTAGCTGTCTTCTTTCCCTTCTTCCATTGGCTGACACTTTCCCCAGACATTTGTGAAAGGTTTGACATTCACAAAGTTTAAGGTCTTCTGGTGACTCCAAAGGTAACAGCAATGGAAGTAAGATTAGCACTGCACGATATTATGTCTCTTTAGCATGGTTTGGCTCAGGCTGTAGAACCTGGGCAGTTGTAACACATAGACAGAGGCTGTGGCCATTTGCCTTCTATTTTATGATCATCCTATTTCATTACTTTGTGCTTTCACTACATCCTGGCCTCGCAGTCTGTAGCAGCAGGCTAGAGAGATAAGGCCTTCTGGTAATAAATAAAAGTAGAACATTAAAACCACAGAAAGGGAATGGGGAAAATTGTGATGACAAGGCCATATGTTTAGCCTTGGATGTGTGCTCCAAGAGTAGTTGGGAGCCTTTTTACCCTCCTTTAAGAGGACTTCACAATTACACTCTGCCTATCATCCATTCTTAAAAGCATAGGCTTCGGCCAGGGAAAGAAACTGTTTGGCAGCACCCATTTCTCGTTCTAGAGGGTTAAGTACAAACAACAGGCATAGTGCAAGCAGTTTCCACTCAAGATGCAATTCCATGTAATTCTGGATGTTACTAAGGAAAGGCATTAGAAAAATATCAGTTGACTGATGATTAGCCACAGATAGGATCACCCTTGTATTCATTCACCTTAGGTCCCAAATACGCAGGTAACAGAGCTCTGAAAAAGAAGGGAACAAAGAGGCAGAATAAATGCTAGCATGTTTAATTAATTGGACCGTATGACCAAGTGATAAGTAAATAGGGAAAATAGGGAAGTCCTTGCTAATAACATTCATCATGTTACCTTTGACACATACTGGCTTGCATGAAAACTGCAGGAAAAAGAATCCCCATAATATATAACACTTTATTTTACTTTTCATTCAAGTCCTCAACATCAAATGTGGATCTGGATGCCACTGTTCAGAAGAAAGTGTATTCCAAGAATTGGGAAACCAGAGTATAATGGAAAAATTTTAAATCTCTTTCCTCTGCAGAGAAGAAAACATTTTCAATTCAGATTCAGTAATATTTAGGATTTTTGCTTTGTGTAGCTCAATTTTTAATTTTTTAGGTGTTTTTTTTTTTCTGACCACATCAACACACTGCTTTTTGTATGCTCAAGAAAGAAACAGAGGTTGAACAAAAAGCTACAAATGAAAGGAGTGGCCCGGGAAGCATTAGATGTATTTACTAAAGCACAAAGGCTCCCCCTCGTGATGTGTTGTGGACAACTCAGGCGGCCAGCTAGGAGACAGCAGGGACCAGTGCTTGCTGTCAGGAGGGAGCTTGAAATACTAGTCACTCTATCTTACCACTGGGTTTTAATTGATTCAGATCCCCTCCACCTTATGTGACTAACCATAGAACCCAAGTAGTCCAGGTAAAAATCATTAAAAGTTGATACAAATATTTTCTAGAAATGACAATAAATTCCAAATTGATTAAAGTACCTAGTAAAATTTTGAGGAAAATTTTTATGATCTTTGATTAGAGAAGAACTTTCTAAACAGGATATCAAAACCACAACCCATAAAAGAAGAAGTTGCTAGATTTGATACACAAAATTCCTAAACTTTACCTAAACTAAATGAAAACAGAGAAAAAATGTTTACAATATGTAGAACAGACTGGTAGTCAATACACCTATGAAAAAAATGAACTCTTACACAATTTTTAAGAAGGGACAAATACCATATTATGGCTAATAAACACTAAGATATATCCAGCTTCACTAGTTATAAAAATTAATTAATATAAATGAAAGGGTCAATGAGGTAGGTTTGTTTTGGGTGTTTTGGGTTTTTTTAATGTCTTAGCCCAGATTCAAAACAATAATAATACTCAGTGTTGAGTTTGCAGAAATAGACATTTGAATACATAAATAGGAATATATCTATATATACACACACACAAAATTTTTCTAGGTGATAATATAAATATGTATACTTATACATTTATATTTATACTTATATATATTGATATGAGCATATTCTTTTAATTGGAACTGTAATATCTACAAATTTGTCAAACATTCTTGCATAAATAAGCAATGAATATCCAAAGTGTTGCCTATTATAATGAGGTATTAAAACGACATTAAATATTCATTGTTTCAAATTTGGTAAATAAATTGATTCATTTTCACAAGAGAAATACAATGCAGCTGTCAAAAACAGTTATATTATCATGCTATATGATTCCATTAAGTGTCAAGGATAAAAGTATTTAATGAGAAAGGCAAATATTACATAATCCTATTTTGTATAACTATATTTGTACATGCATTTTATTTTTTAAAGATTTTATTAATTTATTTTTAGAGAGAGAGGAAGGAAGGGGAGAAGAGAGGGAGAGAAACATCAATGTGTGGTTGCCTCTCATGTGGCCCATACTGGGGACCTGGCCCACAACCCAGGCATGTGCCCTGACTAGGAATCGAACCAGTGACCCTTTGGTTCACAGTCCAGAATTCAGTCCACTGAGCTACACCAGGCAGGGTGTACCATATTTTTTCAGACTATAAGACACACCCCCCAAATTTGGGGAGAAAATGGGGGTGCTTCTTATAGTCCGAAAGTAGCTTACCTGGCTCGCTGAGGGGGTGGGCAGCGGTGGAGCGGGTTTTTTTTTCCTGTTTTCCTCCTCTAAAACCTAGGTGTGTCTTATGGTCCAGTGCATCTTATAGTCCACAAAATATGGTATATGCATTTTAAATTTCTATAAAATTAATTGTTTAATTTCAAGAATGGTTGTCCTGGGGAGAGGTGAGAGGGAATTTGTAAAGAGAGAATAGATAACTGGTGATTTTCACTTTTTCCTGATAGCTTCCTCTGTTTTCTGAGTTTGATACAATAGACAAATATAAATTTTATAACAAAAAGTACTAATTATTAAAAGTATGGAGTAAAAAAATTCTCATTCTACACCTTTGTCTTTGCTCTAACTGCAAAGACTTCAGATAATGAATTGGACAAAGCTACAGACCTAAACGGTTGACTACTGTTTGGTCAACACACAGCTGACCAAACAGTCTGTGTCGACTATTAACTCTGCAAGAGCTTTGCTCTGGCCGTTGCTTCTGAATATGGCTAACCTTCGCTAACATGAAACTTTCAGAGTGGAGGGGCTGTCTGCAATTATTTCCTCCAAATGTTCCATTTTACAGATAAAAATGTTTAGATTACGAAGATGAAATGCCTTTCCCACATCACGGAACAAAGGGCAGCAAACCAGACTGAAAATTCAGATAATCTCACTCCTCCTCAATTTCTTGTTTGAGTCCAAACCGCACTTCTGTGGCATTTATTGTGAGTGAGTATCAAAACAGAATTTAACGTAGCTGTCGGAGCATGCTGGTGCTCCCTTAAGCACTGCCATACATAATGATACTGCCTGCAATAGTATTGCCGTCTTAGGAAGGATATACCCAAACCTCCCATAACCCAAAAGTCCCACTAGAATCAATAAGCACAATGTCGAGCTGATGACCGGGATGATGATGGTGATGGAGATGATGAGTTACTGTAGTGTGCAAATCATTTCATTTTCATGAGATAGAACCATTATTGTCTGCATTTTCTTGAGGAAACCAAGGTTTAGAAAAGTGAATTAATTGATCAATATCATAAAGCTGGTATGACATTCGAGCACCTTGTAGGAATGTCTAGCTCCAAAATTAAAAAATAAAGGATGTTCTATGGTTACCTTAAATTGCTTCAAAGATTTAAGACATACCACATGTTTCCCTGATTCAAGATTAGAACTAAGTACCATTCTCATAATGTCCAGCATATTATAATGTATTATCTGCTATGTTGCAATATATTTTCATGCCTCCTTTAAAACCAGTCTCATAAATAATGTGTTAATCAATAGTCGACCTCTATATTACACCTAGAAGCACTGACCCATCACATACTCATCAGAAGACAGCATGTCTCTCCACTAAACTGTCTTCAGACAACTTAAGAGAAAGTAGTGAGAATACCATAAATCACTTCCTAGCACTTATTCAATTATACTTGGACACTGGCTTAAAATAGGTAATAGATGTAAATCTTTAGGAAATCTGACTTTACTAAATTTTTCTGTAAATCTTCTTTCTTCCTCATTCATTTTCTGTTTATGTTACATTCTTACCTTTTCTTATTACATTATTTTCCCTTTCAATTACTTTGTTTATATTTGTCTGCTGTAGTCTTAGTCTGTGCTCATTATTTCTCCATCATTCACATTGCAGGCATCATGTACTATTCCTCACCCAATCTTTCAGAAGCATCCCTGGGAAACAGCAAGGATGAGCAGTGAAGGAGAGCAAGGAGAATCACTGTAGAAACGCTACATAGGCTGAAATTTGGGCATTTAATATTGTGAATCAGCTAGTTGCAGAGAGAAATTAGAGACCCTGAGACGGAGTCATCCCTCCTTCTCCTCAAGTTTAAATGTGACAGATTGTCCTTGACCAAACTCTAGCCCGGCTCCTCTGATCCCTCTTCTCAGCTAGGCCTGAACTTGGCTTTATAAAGACTTGAGCAAACACTAACAGTTTCTAACAACTCCAGGTCACTGCCCAAGGATGACCCTAGCTCCGTCCTTACAGTTTCTGCCTGAGAAAATTCAAGAATTCCAAAGGAATTGGCTGACTGTTCCAACCAACATCTGAAAAGAGGGCCTTTCTCTACGGAAAGGTAGGACCCTGATTTAAATAAGTGCTAGTTAGCAAACCCAGATCATTTTCATATAGGCCAGCTCCTACTTCCTGATTTAAAAATTTTTCACTTTCATGAAACGACTGAGCCCCCACTTAGCATCCTCCAGTTCCCTAATGCATCCTTTAAAGTGGCAGTCACCTCTGTATAAACTGAAGTTGAGGTCAGTTCATGCTGAAGTCTTTTCCCTATTGCAATAGCATATTGCACCGATTAAAATCTGTCTTTACCACTTTAACTGTATGTCTGGCTTTGCTCCTCTTTGACAGGGGAGGCATCACAGGAGCAAGGATATTTGGCAAGAGGAAAACCAGGAAGAACCCAGGGCACTTTTAGATGTAGTGAACAGGCATTCCTTCAGTTTCCTGAGAGCTCTTTCCCTTTCAGACACTCTCACCCTGGAGAAGATGATGAGTGGGACTCAGAAGGGCAGAAAAAGGATGTCACTTGAATAGGGCTTGTTTTATGCTCAAGGGAAAAAGAAGCAGAGGAGGCCTTCCAGTTTCCTTTAAGCCTCCACCAGTCAATTCAGCAGGGTAAAAAATGAGACAGGAACTTTAGCTACTACTAAACAATAAAGATTAACCACTTGCCCTTAATCAGAGTTAACTCCCAGGAGAACGTTAAAATACATTACAGCTCTGTGTCAATGGTGGGAGCAAAAAAACCCCAGGCGGTGGAATATGACCAGTAGGAGGGAGAAGTTTCTGTGAATAGAGGGCAGGGGCTGGGATTCCTGGCCTGACAGGAAGGAAGGAAGAGATAACAGTGAAGTGTGATAAAGTGTACAAGAGGATCAGAAGCTAGACCCAGCTGACCTGAACCCACACCCTCCCTCTGGCCCTGACCAGTTGAGTGTTTGTGAGTGATCTTGGGTATTTCATTAACACTCTCTGAGCTTCAGTAGTTTCCTTTCTGTCAAGGGAGGATAGTAATACATGCCTGCAAAATAACACAGAGGCTGTATAAGATGCTTAGCACAGGACCTAGCAGCTAGAGAGAAACCAGACACAGGATGGGATTTTCCTGATGCTCTGCATTGCCAGCTTCCATAGAGGATTGCAAGATTTAGCGAATAAAAATATAGGGTGTTGAGTTAAATTTCAATGTCAATAATCAAAGTATAAATAAAGTTCTTCAATTTAAGTATGTCCCATGAAATATTTACCTCTTATTTTTCTGAAATTCGAATTTAACTGCACTTCCTATATTTTATCTGGCAACCCTACAAGTTGCACTCAAAGCTGAAGTTAATTAGATCATTAATATAGTACCTTTGTGAAGAATCTACATGCACTTGAGTCTCAAAGGTCCTCTCTGGGACTTACTGGAACAGAGCCAAACTGGTTTTGCTACTCCCAGCCCTCTCTCACTCACTCTACCCATTCCCATCCCCACCCTACAGAGTTGTGGAAACTGCTGGAGATTTGTTGGAATAAGGAATTATCCGTCTAGGCATAGAGTACTTTTCACAACTACCGTTAAACCAAATGCAGGGATGCTGTCTCCCCGCCTCAGTTGAATGGTTTGGTTATACACCTGAGTTCACCGAAAATACCCCGAATCCAGTTCACCATCGCTGAGGGTTATGTGAGGTAGACACAGCAGATCGAATTCTTAGATGGCCCCAAGATTCCTGCTCCCTACCGTGTGAGCCAAAAAAATGTCTGCTATTTTAAGCCAATAAGTTTGTGGCACCTGGGATGCCACAGTAGAAATCTAATATAGAGGACAACAGTTATCACTGAAAATTGGCTTGGCAGAAAGGAGGGGACAGTTGAATTAACCTTAAAAAAGGAAGTCAAAGGATATCATAACCCCAGTCTAGTTATTAGAAAGACATTACGTAACCCAAATTGAGGTATATTCTACTAAATACCTGACCAGTACTCCTCAAAATCGTCAAGATCCTGAAAAACAAGGGAAGAATTGTCACTGACCAGAGGAGACTAAAGAGACACTGAGGAAACGCCATGTGCTCTCCTGGATGGAATATTAGAAAAGAAGAAGGACATTAGCAGAAGAACAGAATAAAGCCTAGAGTTTAGCTTTAAAATAAATTAACTAAATAATCTAACAGGATCTGCAAAGTATCATATCATGTGTGTGTACACACACATGCATATATAATGTAAATGAATTTAATAGTGAACATGTGAAGCTTAAATATATATTTTATTTTATATACAACAAATGCCTTTATTTTGATCATATACTACTAATTTTGTAAAATATTACAAAAATGGTTTATAGTCACTATTTTTAGTAAGTATAATACATCAGACTTTTTAAAGCAAGTGTAGCATGCAAAAAAACATAGTTCTGGCATACTGATCTTTTCTTAATGGCCTTGGTGGATTCCCAAGGTCACTCCAAAGAAACAATAAGAAATGTAATATCTTAAGGTGTTGTTATATCACTCCATTGCTAACATAAGTCAGGAGATAGTGAGATTATAAAATGTCGCCCTCTAATCTGAGCTTCTGGTACTTAAGAGCTCACTAGAGAACCAACAAGTTTAAAGATTCTCTTCCATTATGCTTAATATGCTTTTTAAAGGTGAACTCAAAGATTTACCTGCAGAGGGGAGAGAGATCAGGCCCGGGGTTCTGCAGCAGCCAGCAGGATACTATTAACACCAAATGCAATACAGTCCTTACACTGCTTCAATTAGCAATGCTAATAGAAGAAGCACAGGGCAATAAATTCAGAATTTAGCTGGCAAAGGAGGCAAGTTTTCATGTTTCATTTTTAAAAGCATCATACTCCTATCTGAGTTGAAGTGTCCTTGCCTGCTCTTTCAGACTCGTTCTTGCTGTCTTCTCTAAAGCTTTTATTGAAGGAAAGGAAAGGGGACCACTAGGTTTTAATTATTGGTCTTCAATTATTTACTGGCAACACTCATAGTAAAAGATTGCAGACTGCAGGTATACTGCTCTTTTTGCCTTAAGATGATGAGGATTTTATCTGATTTTTGAGCTATTTCTCCATTTGAGAACATGGCATCACATATGGCATCAGGTTTTCAACACATTCGTAGATATGTTATCTCATTTTTTTACTCAGAACAAACTTCATCAAGAGTTAGAAAGGATAAAAATTACTATTCCCTTTCTACAGATAGAGAAATTGAGGCTGCAACAGTTAGAGTGAGTGGACTACAAATGGATTTCAATGAGAGGTTTGATCTTTGGTCCAATGCTGCTTTGTAAGTAAAAGTGTCTTTGGCTCCTTTCATTTACCCTTTTGCCATCCACATTCCCACCACCCATACTTAGTAGGGGCTGCAAGTCATTGCTGAACCCTGGCTACTGAGGTTCTGCAAATTTCATGCCTTTCGCCAACCATTGTTGACTTCTTTGGACCTCTTAGTACTTTTCTCTCCTAAAGAAAACTTCAAGATCCTGCTCAAGTTCTGTTCCCATAGTAAAGCCTCTGATTTGTCCCAGGTAAGGCCAAACTCATGGATAACTAGAGTGCCACTTGGCCCTGGACGTCACACAGGGCCTAAAGTTCAGACGCTGACATTGTCTCTGGGTGACCTTATATGGACAATCACAGAGACATTCACAGAACTTTAAACTTGTATCCAATCCCTAATCACATGACCTACCTACACACATGTCCCAACACACTTGTACTTTTACAATTACTATAATTGCCAGTCAAATGGCATAGTTGCACTGCATTTAGTATGGTATTAATTTGCTTAGAATAAACATGAAATTTACTGCAATTTAAAAAAACCTGTTTCTATTGTAAATTACTTCATTTTTTCATTAAGCATAGAGTTTCAACATATGCAATGGTAATGGCTTATGTCTAATTCTGGGAGGCCCCATTTTCAGGGAGATTTATATCATCATAAATAGAAGGATGAATAAAAGATGGATAACTGTATATTCAGAAATGTATGTGCCTGGTGCTAAGTGACTTACTTCCTTTTAGAATGAAGAGCTGCCATCACGCCTACAGACAACCATCATTAGTAACCATTCTAATAGATGCATTGACTTTAAAGAAACCATGACAGAAAATGAGCAACAGATTTTGAGATGAGGCTTGTTGGTTAATTCAGACAATTAGCACTTCTTTATTTCAAATATGAGTGAGCTAAATATAATTTGTCTGAAGAAAATAGAGAACAAGAAACAAAGATTAAGTTAATGAAGTGAACTTCAACAGAAGGGCAAGTTCAATCTCTTAGTATTTAGAGAAATTCCAATAACCATTTTACATACACAACATCAACCCTCTTCTAACCCATTTGAAACACACCCCACCTCAGAGACTTAATTCCCCAGTATTCCTCAGCCCCATCCTCTGCTCTGGCCAAGCCAATGTCCAGGAGTCACTATTTTTTCTCCATCTCATGCCTATGTTCCTTCCACAATCTGTGTCATGCACCCTCTAGAGAGTCCCCTAGAGCTCTCTTTCCCTCATGAAACATTTTCTCAGGAGAATCACTTTCCTGGTTTTGCCCTGACAAACCCACAATTACGTGTGCAGTCACAGAACAGCAGCTTGGCAGCCCTGAGACATGGTTAACCAGCAACCATCAACCAAAACTTTCCTAACTAAATCATGGGAACAGATAAGTGTTTTACACAGAAACCTGTTTTTGTTTTCCACTTCTGCAATCTGCCCTTTTATATCCAGCAATGCTCTTGTCATTGGAAACTCCTTTCTCTGAAAATCAACTGCAGGTGACCCAGACTGAGATTTAATTTGCATTGATCATGAATAAAGGTACACTTCCACTCCTTCCCATTGTTTGTAATTGCAAACAACGTAGTTTTTAATTCTAAGTCATTTGTTTTTCTCCTTTTAATGAAGGAGCCATGCTAACTAACCTGATTTGAAGGTTTTCCTTCTTGAGGAGCTACAGCAATAAAAATTGGTCTCTGTCTTCAATCCTGGAGCCAAAAATATTTACAAGTGCCTGGAAGCAAATCCTAAGGCCTTATAAGAAGCAAGTGGACCCTGGCTTCTGTCTCTCTCCCCCACACATGCTCTCAGTTTTGTTTTCACGTGAATCTTTTTTGCAGAAACCTAACATACAGGGTGGGGCAAAGAAAAGTTACAGTTGCTCATATGGAAAATAATATAATAATTAATAAATAATAATACATGAATAACCTGTTTCAAGTACCCACCGCTGTAAACCTACTTTTGCCCCACGCTGTATTTCCTTTAGGCAGATCTCACTGTTCCTTTAACCCAGGAAGTTTGCTGGGAATGTCAAAGTTGAAAGAGAACAAGATGGCACGGTTACATGTGGCCAAAGGTGATGCATACTGTGCGGCCAGACAGAAATTTTTCTAATGATCTGAAAGACTAATTTCATAAGCCAAATTCTCTCCAGTGCCTTGATGGCAGCTCTTGAGAGCCCCATGGAAGCAAGAGGGAGATAATTCTCCTCTTCTCAGTAATGAGGAAATTAATGCCCAGGAAGGTTTATGACTCCAGCAAGAATCTATACCCCTGGTTCAGTTTTCTATCTCTTGGACTAACCTGAAATAAGTCAAGAATTCACCATTCTAAGAAGGAATTTAAATATGCAAAATATTTAAAATTACTCCCAAGTGATTGTTGATTTGGGTCATTACCGCTCTCATGATTGTGTTATATTTATCGACGGCAGACAACAGAAAAGACAGAGAAACCAAAATGTCGGCCAAACAAAAGAAGGATGTGCAGTCACTGATTTCAGTCCCCTCTCACATTGAGAAGCTCAGAAGCTGAGCAAAAAAGCAAGCATGTACCTTCGGCTGGAAGCGGTAGCAACAACACACATTTACAGATTATGAAAAGGGCAAAATGTTCAGAGTCTGCATTGTTCAGCACAAAGAATCCCCGAAAGCTTCGGAGACATGTCCTTTTAATGAGAAACAATAGTTTGCAGCCAGATGCTCCTCATCATTATGAACACTTTAGCACCAGAAAGAGGCACAAAAGGGGGCTGTGAGCCCAGAGCTTTGAAAATAAAGGCCTCTGTGGATAAGTGCACCTATTAATACAAATGGTTCTGAATAGATTCAGCTTCTGCTCCAAGTCTGTCAATTAACAGCAATAAAAATAATATTTCCATACCATTCCAAGAAAAAACAAGACATCAAGCATATCTGGAAATACCTCATTTTCTGCTAACTGGGATCAGATCTGTTTCATGAATATAAAAATAAAATATCTCCCTTTGAAAATATTGAGACCCCATTAGCTTGGTTTTACACAAGAGACAAAATGGCTAACACTCTTCTGATTTGCAGCTGTTTTACTGTTGAACAGGAATAGTCTAAATATATTTCCATTTCATAATAGAAATGATAATTTGTGTTTTATGGCAAAGTAGCCATGAAAGAAACATGAGTAAATTAACTAATGATATCATACCACATTGGTACTTTCTTTTTTCCTATTGACTTAAAGAAAGAGCAGTTTAATTAATAACTTGCTTACATGTGAAATCAAAACAAAGTATATTAAAGGATCATCAAATTACCATAGCACCTAAGAATTTAATGTCAGATAGCATGAGTTTAAATTTCAGCTCTAACACTCCCTAGCTACAAGACCTTGAGCCTGCTCCTTAAATTTCTCTAAACCTCTGTTTTCTCACCTGTGAAATGGGGGTGGTAAAAAAGTCCATATCATTGGGGCTGTTGTGAGGATTAAATTAAATAACCCATATATAAAGTTAGCATAGCCTCTGGCATTTAGGATAGCCTCAATGTATGTTGACTATTTTTATTAACACATAATTTAAAGGCATCTTAAGAGAATTTGAGAATTGTCATCCAGAAATTTCACAAGCCATTTTACGTTTGCGGATTGTGCTACGTATATGTCCATAACATTTTTTTTAAATCATATTCACTGTCTAAGCTCTTTTTCCATGGAGGTGCATTAATGCAAATTAGACGGAATGACTTTTCCCCATTATAATTGGGCTGAAATGAGGTGGAAGGAACAGAAAGACAATTAACTTTAGCTTTTTTTTTGTAATCTCCAGCAGTTCGAAGTAGGTTTTAGTGCCTGATGGTTGTAGACTGTCAATGCTGCCAGGAGAAATTATTCAGAGACCTTCAAGGGGCTTTGTTTATCTCATTTTTCAATTAACCTCGGCGTTTTAACTTCATCATAATGCCTATGCCAATTCACACCAAAGAACAAATAAAAAATCCCCCTTTGCTGCCATTATTCCTTTGTTTCATAAATCAAGTGTTATTTTTTCTTTTTAATGCATAAACTAAATGCATAAAGAATGGAATTTCAGATAGTAGAGGACCAATGAGGTAGCAAATGATTTAATATAAATAAAGTTTTCATGTTAACCTTTTTCCCCTTTCTTTTTTTTTTTTTTCTTCAGTGTAAGGTAACAGCAAAGTTGAGCACGGCTGAGAGCAAAGATCAAAGTGGGCTTGAAGGCTAGGGATTTGCCATGGCCTTAGTCTGAGGTTTCAAGGCCTACATGGCCACATGTAAAACAAGAGATCAAAATCTATTTCTTCTTCCTTGAGAGTCAGTGTCACTAGACTTTACATCTAAATCTGGGTGTTTCCTTCAAATGAATGTGAATGGCACTGAAACACCTCCCCCTTACTGTTATTAAGTTAATACCAAGATATAAATAGCTCTCAGTTAAGCATGTCCAGATTTTTTCACATTATTTGAAATAGCACTGAGAATTTAATCTTTAAACTAATAAAGTTTCATCCAGAAAATTAAAATCCCCTTTAAAAAAGTGCCAAATGCAGAGAGTGCACACCATATTCTATTTTACTGCTCAGGGACTAAACAATATGAAATTGGGTCTGTTTCTTACATTTTATTTGTTTAAGATTTTATTTATTTTTTAGACAGAGTAGAAGGGAGGGAGAAAGAGAAGGAGAACAAGGTCAATTGTGGTTGCCTCTCATGTGCCCCCTATTGGACACCTGGCCTGAAACCCAGACATGTGCCCTGACTAGGAATCGAACCAGCAACCCTTTGGTTCACAGGCTGATGCTCAATCCACTGAACCACACCAACCAGGTCTGTTTCTTATATTTTAAAAGTCTTCTTTAAAAACACATGAATTTTAAATAAATAATGCCAGGTATTGTGTGATCTACAGGTATTGAGTGGCTGTAATGGGTTAGCTTAGGGCTAACCTGGCTATTTGTGAGCATTAAGTAAAGACAATCAAGAACACCAGCAATCGGGTAAAGGTAATTTCCAATGGACTGTAAACTGCAACATAAAGAAAATAAGTGTTGAAGTAGATCTTTAAATGATGAATGTGTTCCATTGAAGGCTCCACAGCAGCTCTACATATAAGGGGAGCCATACAAATGTGATTCAAATGGGTAAAAATAGAAACATGAGCTTCTGAAGGTGACAAGTAAGCATGGCCAGACAAGTAGCATTATTTTCATCTGAGAATCAATACTGTTGGACCCAAGAAATTCCTTAATTGTTTGCAGGGCTCTTGCAGTTAACTTCCTTTCTTTTTTTATTCTAGGTGAAGAAACGGGATTGTATAGAAAGTTCTCATAATTAGTGAATTGCAAACTTAACTCATATTTCCACTAAACCGAGTCATTAGGAGACCTTAGAGTTTCCTCTGAACCAGCCTAAGCCCTGACCTGAATGGATCACATCTCCATGTAAAAGTTAAGTGCAATCTAATGGCACCAAATACTTTTCCTTACTAGACACCGGTCCTGACATAAACATTTCAATATTCTGGTTTTTTAAGATTTTATTTAGTTTTTAGAGAGAGGGGAAGAGAAGGAGACAGAGAGGGAGAGAAACATCAATGTGTATTGCCTCTCATGTGTCCCCTACTGAGGACCTGGCCCACAACTCAGGCATGTGTCCTGACTGGGAATCGAACCAGCAACCCTTTGGTTCACAGCTCATGCTCAATCCACTGAGTTACACCATCCAGGACACATTTCAATATTCTTGATTTGTCATCACACATACTATCAAGGTAAGAGCTGGTCTGACTTCACCAATCTTTTTCTCCTAAGACACTGAAAAAAACCACCAGTGAGTAACAGCTTTTGATCATTACAAGCCTACGGTGGATTTGAGCTAGATATGTAACCTATCAACTAACAGTCTCTGTATCCTACTATTCACCCTTATGAGCCAGGCAAAAACAGAATTTGACATTTTATTCTTCAGAAGTAAAATAAATCATTGAAAAATCATTATAAATAAAAATATCTATTTAATTTCAATAAACAATTAAAATATAATTTTCATAAAGAAATTCTGTGAGAACCCAACTACATTTTTGAAGTGTAAAATGTTGAAAACATAATGCTAATTCAGAAAAACATTCTGTACTCAAAGGAAGTGAGCCTCCAGATTCTGCACTTGAAACAGATCTTGAATTGCTACAGCTGTAGCCGCAAGGAAATTAATATGACACTCTCTTTCATCTTTGATGTAGGAAATTTTTTCCTAACTTGCACAATCCAACTTTTAACTGGGGTACAGTCAGAAGGACCTGCCAACTTCTGTGCAAATTTTGTCTGAGCATATGATGCTGTCACAACGTTTCCATCTTGCTCAAGACAGGGTGGCTGCCGAGAGATTATGAACTATGCCCTCATCAGTACTAGAGTTCTCACTTTCCAGATCACTGGACCCAGAGATGTGACCCACAGAGCATGACGAGGGTGAAAAATCTGATTCAAGAATGTTCTTGTTGACATCAGACACTTCAGCATGGCAAAAGGCATCACCTCCATCACTTGCAAATGCAAAGCACTGGAAAGAATGCTGTAAAGTACATGTTATACTTTGGCTTTTAATTGTACATAGAAAGTTGCCCAAGATGGAGAAATGTGTTATGCTTTTCCAATATTGTTATATAGATATTTCAGCTACCTAAATACCAACAAATGTTCGACATGTATGTACATATGTTTATAAATCAAGGATTAAACAAATAGTTGAAAAACAAGTAGTATTCTTTCCTTTTTCCCCTAAAAAAATTTATTTTGAACAAAGCCAAAACTCTAAATAAATATTCCATAATCCAAACATAATATTCATTGATTTGTAAGGAAGTATTTTTATTAATTACTTACATTTTTCTAATTCTTTCCATATGCAAGTTAGTATTGGGTTTTCTAATGATAGTATTTTTTATTGATAAATATAATAGTTTGTGTTAGTATCAATTAAAAATTTGTTTCATATCCTATATGCAAACTTCATTAAAGTAAGTTTCATGTTTCAATCAACCTCACAGAGCATTGGAGAAAATAAAAAGATGCCTAAGAATTAAAGATGTAATATCATAAACATTTTTAATGAGTTTTCCAAGAGGATTATAGCATCACCTTCTAAATCTTCCTCTTAGCAAGTCTAAGACTGTATAAGAATGATCAACATTAAAAAAAAAAGAAAAGAAAATAGTAAATTCATCAGCCTTACCAGTGTAAATGAGCAAAGTAAATTTTTATAAAATTTTCATTGGCATTAAAGCAACAATGCATATGAAAAATGTTATTATAATTATGTAAGTTAATTTTATTTTTATTCAGAACCACAACTATAACATCAATCGTGGTGATATAAGAGCCATAAGATATAAGACATAAGAACTGCTGATGACATTAATGAGGAGAATACTTTTCCACTTAGTACCACCTCATTTCTTAAGTCATTGACTTCCACAACATACATTTTTATTTTGCCCAGTTTTTCTAAACCTAATTTTATTTAAAAGAGAATATGTAGATCAGTAGGAGATGGCCCATCCACATAAACCCATAACCAGCCTAGAGCTGCAGACAGATATAAGTAAATTCTTACAATGTCCTGTGATCTGATGGATGGTAGAGTCTACACAGGGTTCTGTGGATCACAGTGAAGAAACCAGATTCACAAGTAAGGGGGCAAGGCACATCGGGAGACCTGTGAAAAATTGAAAGCCCATTCCACTCAAGAAAAGGTAAAAAGAGGATTCTCCTCAGGAGAACTACTATATGTGAGCTAATTGGTACCCTTGGGGCTAAAAAAACATCATAATTGTATGTCCTAAAAACAGTATTTTTAGGTTATCAATCATAACTGGAAAACAACATGGATTTAATTTGTGTCCTTATTTCAGAGATAATCAACTATGAAAATTATGAATTTCAGAATCATTTATGTTGAGGCACAGAAAAGGGTTCACTTGAAGTGCTTAAAAATGTAGAGTTTGTATTCCAAAAACAGAAATTGCAAACAACAAAGTCTGAAGGGTTGTTAAGAAGTGAGTGTGTGCTTGTGTTTGGGATGCAGGAGAGAAGACAAGTCCCAGAGAGTCTGCATATACAACTAAAAAGCATAATAGGTCATTAGGATGATGTTGCATATTGGGAGGCATTGCAGGGTGGAGAGGGAAACAGGCATGGAGACAATGATGTGACTTCATCTTTCTTATTGGGCCTTGGAGCTAAAGGTCTTTCTGTACCAGCCCAGGCTGGTGTCTGTCCCAGGTTTAATAATTTTCACAGTCTTGCAAGAGGCCGAAGTTGCAGGACCCCACACAAGCAGAGATGCACGAGGTCACTGTCCTTACAACTGTTTCAATGTGTGTCTGGTCTTTGTTAAGACTTCAAAGAAAATGTAGGGGGTGAGATGCCATAGAAATTGTTTATCCCTAGGTGCAGATATTCATTCAGTCATATGCTGAATTTTAAGTAAACATTATATTAAAATGTTAGTAAAAAAATATTTTCAATATTAATTCAAAGTTCCTACTAACCTTAAAGTAAAATTAGGTATAGCATAACTGCCCTGAGAGAATTAGTCATTTCTTTATCACTAATCGGGGACCATTTTCCCAAATGCCAACTCTTGCCCACTAATCATTCACATCTACCTTCTGTGGATCCTTGGTTGCATGCCCACGCCCTCTCCCTGACCTCAGCAGAGTGAGTTGGCTGCTGTGCGGTGCAGGCTGTCCTTGAAGACCACCTGGGAACCTCAGATTGTGCCCAGTGCAGCAGCCTGTCGGAAACGGGCTACTGCCAGCGCGGAGCAGGGAACACCTGTGCATCACAGTCAGCACTGGCCACTCTTCCACTCCCAAGGATCTTGTAAGATACAGGCTGAGTCTTTGTCCAATGATACATCAGGTACAGACATTCCCCAGTTCATCTTGTCCCTCCTGCACCATCTGTACTGGGTAAGGACTTGTGAAATAGGTAAAGGGAATTACAAATTAGGGGATGAGTAAAGTTGCCTGTAATTCCCAAACTTCCATGATACGAGTAGGATTTCATTGCCTGACCGTACACCAAGAGCATCCCTCTTATTATAGAGGGGCCCCCCACACACACTCCAGACACAGCATACATGCACGCACCACAGTCAATTTAACTTATACCATGTCTGGTGCAATTAAATTAAAACTCAAGAACCAACACGCAAATATCTGTGGAGTTTTCTGTGTTGACTTGGCGCTTTGCTGGGTGCTCAGGCTCCAGGCACAATTCCTGCCTTCAAATAGCTCACACTCTCAATGGAAAAACAAGATATAGCTTCTTATACCTAAGGGAATGTAGAACAGATGCAGAAACACTAATATCTATAAAATCACTTTCCTTCTCAAATCACACTTTTAGAAGATCTATCAAGCAAGACCTTACATCTATAAACAAACAGAGTTCATAAGTGGAAGATGCTTCTGTTCTTCTAAACCTGTTCCAAACTTAAGGTTCCTCGCTTTCCTTAAATAATCAATACCTCCGTTTTCAAAACGTCTGGAAAATATTAATACCTTGCAAGATAATTTAAGGTTTTCCTCTGTATCCTGCCTCAGAATTCATGTAGGAAAAGACAGGGTTTTTGTGGATTTTTTGTATTCAAAGCACAGTGATATCTCAGTAAAGGTCAGCTGACCAGGTTATTCTGCTAGGCAGTCTCCCAATTTACCAACAGTGGCACCACCCACCTAGTGGTCTCTCCTTCACATGTAAAAATTAGCATTTTTAAATCTTATATCTTTATCAGTATAGTTAAGAGGAAGAAGAGTCCTAGTTGGAAATCTACTTATTAGGCTCCCCATATTGTGGGTATATTTGTTCCAAAAATGTGCAGGCTCAGCACCATTTTTTGGTTGTTACTCCTTGGGTAATACAAATAAATTACAGTGTTCAACACAAAAGCACCTTGGAGTTCAGAATTTTCTTATTATCTATCAGAGCAGAAGTTTGTGTAAGGTATCATGCTATTTTTTTTCTTTCTTTGTGACTCAAAATTCAATTGTATTTTTAAAATCGGACTGGTTAACTTTGAGGTACTAATGAAATCATTACATCAAGTGACAGTATTTTATTTTAATATAAATACTTCCACCCAAAGTGATTATTCCACTTCATTACCAATATAAGAAACAGGAGTTTGCTTTTTCAAAAAACATTGCCTTTATACAGTTTATAAATAACTAGAAAAGCATACTATTAAAAAATCAATTGACATTCACCAAGTAGTAATTCTAACTGATTTTAAAAATTTATATTGAGCACATTAAGATACGGAAGCATGGGAAAAATTGGAGTGAGGAGACCAAAGGCCTAGATTCCAAACCTTATTCCACCACCTGACGGTGGTATCACTTGAGCAGGTGACTTAAATCTTTTCTCCTCTTTCATAAAGTGAGGCTGATAGTACCCCTAAACAGGATTTGAATAATTTAAAAATTTACTGAGTACTTACTATTAATTATTAACCCTCCTAAGCACTTTAGATGTACTAACTCAAGTCTCGCAATTATCCCAGTAGTAGGTGTTATTATTACCTCCATTTTATTGATGAGGAACTTCAGGCCTTGACAAGTTAAGTGGCCCACCTCAGGGCACCACGGGCTCTCTGCTGACTAACAGCATTACAAGGGCATAGCCATAAACTCTGTTTACAGTGCAAAGTAAGGAGCTGCAATCAGCTTAACTGGCTTCTCGATCATCGATAAAATGACCTTGGATAAATGATAGCTTACTTGTCCCTACCGAAAAGCATTTTCAAAATGCATAGTCCCCCTCTTCCTGCTCCTGACAGCCACAAAGTAAATGCACGACACCAGGTGCTCTACAAGGTAAAATGTCACTTCCATCATTATTTTAAGAAATGTTCAGTTAATGGTGAGAAGCCAGAATCTAAGAAACATATATCAAATTCATACCATAAAACAATTTCTCTTTTATACTCTCTCTCATATTTATATGCTTATGAATAGAAAACAATTAAAACATAACAGGGAAACGTAATTTCTAAAAGTATTAATTCTGTGATTAATGAGGTAAATCACTTAGTATATATTATTTGCAAAAACATAGGAAACCCAAAACGAATTTTCCCCCCAAATATTCTCACTTCCCCCTTTGGTTTTATTAGCTGCTTGCACATCTCCTGAAAATCTCTGTGTAATTGCATATTCTATTCTAGTCTTAGCCTGAAAAAGGATTTGTCTGCAGACTCTAAAGCCCTTGTGGGGTACACCCAGAAAATAATGTAAAACAGGGTAAAAGCAGTCAGCACCTGCTGTAGACTGAGTTCAGTGTTCTCAGTGTTGAACTTGATGACCCCTTCTGACCTTCCAGACTCTAAATTCTGCTTTATTTTTTTCCTTCAGCTCTCCAGGCTAGACATTTGCCTGTTTGAGTAAACTTCAGGCCTCTTCTAAACAGCCTTTCTTTCTCGCCCCTACAACCCAATACATACAAAGAGCCTAATAATTTATCCGATTCCATTGAGAGGCATGGATTCAGGAGAACTGTTTCAGCTTCAGTGTAAACAATAAAAAATGACAGCCCTGGGTCAGTTGTGATATGAGAGGCGGTGGCTTGGGACAAGAGATGTTAAATCAAAACCAGGGCTGTCAAGACATAATCCTTAAAGAAGATGAGGAGAAACAGTAGTTTCTTTACCGTACATATTCTGATAGTTTGAGTTTTCTTTTGGAAGTTGTGGGAAAATCCAGAAACACACAGGTGATCTCCCTGTGCTGATCCCTACCCTAGTGTCTTTGTTTCCTATCTATTCTGGTTTCCTCTTTGGGTAGGATACACTAATTCCCGAAAATAAGGCTTATATATGCACAGTGACACTTCCAAACATGAGCAGGAGGGTTTAGGCTACTTTTCTCAGCACTGGAACGAAAGCAAGAAAATCATGACCCTTAGGCAGAAGCCTGGTTTCTCCCCGAAATTAAGAAATGGGGAAATATGAGAGGAACTGACAAATCATCTTTGGCATTGGCTTTACCTAAAGAGGAAATATTCAATACAATGACAAAGAACACTGTCATACAATCTGAGGAACTCAGCCTTTGCAGTGGTATATTTTGCCATTCACAACTTTGATAACAAATTCTAGGTTATTGTTTATAAGTAATTTTTTTTAAATCTATATTACAAAGGATATCAAAATAGATGTGTCTATAATGTCAATAGCTGTTGCTTGATATGCTTTATCTTAAAAATATTCTGATTAAGGCAGCTTTAAGGTAATCCCCTTTCACTGATCTTGGCAAAGGATTTTTAGCAAGTAATTCTATTTAAATTACAACACAGAATTAATCCTTTTCATTGCTTAAGGCAAAAGGAAAATGAGAAAAAAGCAAAGTATATAAACTGGGGTTGAGATAGTTACAATGAATTCTTTCTTTCTAAATTGAAAAAAGTGAATGAGGTATTTTTATTATAAGTAAATCCTTTATATTCATTTTGCTTCATCCTCCAGGAGCAAAAGTCTGTTTTATAAGAAAGGTATAAAATGCTAATTGTGTACTGGAGTGAAAATTTATGATCATTTCCAGAACACATAAAACTAGATTCTTGTGTCAATCAAAATGAAAGGTAATAGAAGAAAAACATGAAGAAATATTTCTCTTATTCTTAATTCTGGAGAAAATCCTAAATTGTGCCTATCTCTCAGAGTTTGACAAAAATCTAGTTTATAAAACGTTGCCGACAGGCTAATCATTGAAGCTTTACATGCTGTTTTTTCAAGCCTAGGATTTCTTGGAAAGAATTTTTAAAAGATAATCAATGAGGAAAAAAATGAGTTCTCATGGTCCAAGATAGTGATTATCGACATGTCAAGCAAGCAACAGGAGAGAGGAGAAATGTAAAGAGACAAAGGGTATATATTCATTGTCTTTAAGGAAGTTTCATCACAATATTTATGCTTAAGTACCACTGGCCAGACTTAGAATGCCATTTAAGAGCAAGGTAAATTGAAGTGCAGTCAATGCTGGGTTGTGTTTAGACAAAAACAGGGTTTTGGAACCATGAAAGAAGCAACAGATATTAAGGAGCAACCAGCAGGGTCTGACACACTCCACTTCTTTGGCTACCTATAGATTCATTCCTCCCATATGTGGGGAAAAATCTCTGCCCCTCCACAAGGCACCCTCTGTCCAAGTCCCATCTAAGTTGCAGCATCCAGCTTCAAAGTCCATGGTGTCTGGGTGATATGATGCATTAACCCCGAATATGAGAGAGAACTCATGGTCTGACGATCTACAAAGTAAAATACAGATTATTTACCCCTTCACAGTATCCAATGGTGAAGTGGGAATAGGATTTCCCTTAGGAAAATGGGACAATTAGTAGTACAAAGCCATTACTGATCCTTTGTAATTATCAAAACCTACTAGAAAAAAATTTACGAAGACTCCATTCTCTAGAACCAGAATAAGTTCCTTTAGTAGGTAACCTGGCAACCCTGGTTTTGCTGTCTGGGGGTAACCTCTTCTTCTATTATTTTGGCCCTCACTTCTCCCATTGGGGAGCTCCTCTCTGCTCTACTGTACCCCATGTTCACATGTACAGTAAGCGTCGGGCTTTGCCCTTTGGGGTGGCTGTATAGATTCTATAACCTACCTCCCACAGGTACAGTTTAGTGAGCCTGAGAATTACGTTACAGATTGAACAATTACGGGGTTTTGCAGTCTGGTCTTGTTGGTTGAAATGGGGATATGCAATGGTCAGTATTTATAATTCCTCCAAGAGTATTTACTTACAGCCAGTACCAAGTGCAAACAACTAGAACACAAAACTTTATCTGGGCATAGATTTTAAGCCTAATGAATCTGGTTTTTAATTATGGTAGGCTCTAGCCCTGCCCATTCCCTCTCCCTTCCACTGTCAGACCATGAAGTCACTGCCTTGGGGACATCTGAAAAAGTAGGTCTATCAGTCTGCTAAGGCTGCCATAACAAAGTACCTGAGACTGGGTGTCTTCAACAACAGATATTTATTTTCTCACATTTCTGGAGGCTGGAAGTCCAAGATTAACGTACCAGTAGGGTTTATTGCTGGTGGGGCCTCTATCTTCTTGGTTTGCAGACAGTCACCTTCTCACCACGTCCTCACATGGCCTGTCCTCTGTGCCCTTGTGGAGACAGAGCTCTGGTGTCCCTTCTTCCCTTATAAGGATATCAGTCCAATGGGACTAGAACCCGATCCTGTATCCATTTAACCTCAACAACGTCATGAAAGACCTTGTCCCTAAACATAGTCACATTGGGAGTAGGACCCGAACATATAAATTTGGAAAAAAAGCAAATTTAGTTCATAAGAGTAGGCTTGAGAAAAAGACGACCTTTGAGTTGATCTTTGCCACTAGCTTTGCCGTCACAGTTGGCTGGGAAATTGCTTGGAACTTCCAGTTCAAGTTGCTGCCTTGTTTTGGATTATGGAAGCTGCTGGCTAGTTTAATCCTGCAAGGCTTTAAATTACCATACTCTCAGTTTGTATTACAGCTAGAGGCAGAGATCATTGCATTTAGTGGAATAACATTTCCACTATCTCTGTTTGCACCCTGGCCAATTCTAAGGTAACATTTTACTTCTAAGGCCTGTTGAAAGCAACCAAAAAAAAAATGTGTTTTTTTAAATTATTATTATTACCATTTTCCCTAGGCTTTGAGGATAAACAGGCAAATAAACTGCCTTCAAAGAGACTTTTGGGGATGATGTTTGCAAATGTTTTTAATGACATAATAGGGGTTACCAGTTTTCCAACCTGCAATGAGTTCTTGTTACATGGCAATTTACCCTAATCCAACACCACATGTTAATTACAGCATCCCATTTCTTTTTAAATTATATTTATGGATTATGCTATAACAGTAGTCCCAATTTTCCCGCTTTGCCTCCCTTGACCCAGCACCCCCCATTCCCTTAGGCAATCCCCACACCACTGTTTGAGTCCATAGTTCATGGGTGGTAAGTTCTTTGGCTACTCCATTTCCTATACTGTCCTTTTACACCCTCATGGCTATTCTGTAACTACCTATTGTACTTATTAATCCCGTCACCTATTTACCCAGGCCCCCACAGCCCCCTCCCACCTGGCAGCCATCAAAATGCTCTCCATATCCATGATTCTGTTTCTGTTCTGCTTGTTTGCTTAGTTTGTTTTTCAGATTCAATTGTTGATAGATACAGATTTATTGACATTTTATTGTTCATAGTTTTTATCCTACTTTTCTTAAAAAAGTCCCTGTAACATTTCATAATTATTTGGTGATGATGAACTCCTTTAATACTTTATTGTCTGGGAAGCTCTTTATCAGCCCTTCAATTATAAATGATAGCTTTCCTGGGTAGAGCAATCTAGGCTATAGGTCCCTGCTTTTCATGGCTGAATATTTCTTGCCAATCCCTTCTAGCCCACAAAGTTTCATTTGAAAATTCAGCTTATAGTCTTATCTAAACTCTCCTGTAGGTAACAAACTTTGTTTCTCTTGCTGCTTTTAATATTCTCTCTTTACCTTTAACCTTTGGCATTTTAATTATGATGTGTCTTGGAGTGGGCCGCTTTGCATCCATCTTGTTTGAGACTCTCTGTGCTTCCTGGACTTGTATGTCTATTTCCTTCACCAAGTTTAGAAAATTTTCTTTTATTATTTTTTCAAATAAATTTCCAATTTCTTGCTCTTTCTCTTCTTCTTCTGGCACCCCCATTATGTGATTCTTGGACCTGTTGAAGTAGTTCCAGAGGTTACTTACACTATCCTTGTTTTTATTTTTTTGTGGGGTTTTTTTTGTATTCTCTTTTCTCCTTGTTGTTCTGGTTGGTTGTTTTCTTCTTCCTTATGGTCCAAATCATTGATTTCATTCTTAGTCTCATTCACTATACTGTTGTTTCCCTATAAATTTTTCTTTATTTTTGTTAGTATATCTTTTGTTTCTGAGTGGACCTTTTTAATGCTGCTGAGGTCCTCACTAAGTTCCTTGAGCATCTTTATAACCAGTGTTTTGAAGTCTGCATCTGATAGATTGCTTATCACCATTTTGTTTAGCTCTTTTTCTGGAGTTTTGATCTGTTCTTTCATTTGGGCCATGTTTCTTTGTCTCCTCATTTTGGCAGCCTCTCTGTGTTTATTTCCATGTATTAGGTAGAGCTGCTATGACTCCCTGTCTTGGTAGCATGGCCTAATGTAGTAGGTATCTTGTAGGGTCCAGTAGCACAGCCTCTTCTATTGCCTAAACTATATACTCAAGATACACACTTTGTGGTGTGAGTACACCCTGCTCTTATAGTTGAGCTTTGGTTGCTGTTGGCAGATCAATGGGAGGGATTTCTCAGCTGCAAGGACTGGCTGTGACCACTGACCATGAACCTCTACCCTCAGTGGAGGATCAGCTGTGTGGGGCATTGTGGTGGTGCTCTGATGTGGTCTGTAGCTGGCCACTGGGTGTGCACGCTCTAGGGTTTTCTGGGTGGTGTAGGCCAAGGTCAGTCCCTACCTGTGTTTTGCCTGGGGCCACTCTGCCTGAAATATAAAACAATCTGAAATGGCTGCTACTTGTGCTGGGCTTGGAGATTCCCAGGCAAAGCCAAGTTGTGAATCTAGGCTGGTTGCTCCTAGTGCCAGGCCTGGAGCCACTTAGCAAGAAGTATGGGGGCTGGGGACTCACTGAGGCCGGCTGTTGCTTGAGAGTTTAGGAAGTTGTCAAGCATGAGCCAAGATCAGCCATTCATATGGAAAAACAGCTTTGGTGGGTTGGGTGGGAAGGTGAGGTGGGTGGGCTGGAGTATCTGGGGATCTGCATGGTGGGACAAAAAGTATTAGCTAGGCTGATGGAGTCTCAGATAAGACAGCAGCCTTCTGGCTCTGTGTTTGTGAGGGTTAAGGATTCAAAAAAGGGACAATTGCCTCTGCCCACCTTTCTGTGTGGGAGAAAGCTGTCCCTCAGATCTTGCCTTGATGCCAGACAGTTCCGTTTATCCCTGTATACCACTGGTGCCTTTCAAGCTGGTACTGCAGTTCTGGAGCTCAGAGGAGTGAATCTGTGTAAGTCCATGTGTGGGTTCTTTAAAAGGAGCTGCTTGGGACTCTAGAAGTTTCTTCCACTGACTCAATTCTCACTGACTTTTGCAGCCAGAAGTTATGGGGATTTATCTTCCTGGCACTGGAACCCTTGGCTTTGGAGCTTGGTGTGGGTCTGGGACTCCTCACTCCTGAAATACCCCTCCTGAATTTTTATCCACCACACATGGTATGGAACCAGCCTGTTCCACATCTCTGCCCCTCCTACAAGTCTGGATGGATATGGTTTCTTTAATTCCGTAGTTGTCAGACTTCCATTCAACTCAATTTCTGCTGGTTCTGAGTGATGGCTGTTCTATATTTTAGTTGTAATTTTGATGTGGTTGTGTGAGGAGGTGAGCCATGTTTACTTGTGCTACTATCTTGACCTGAAGTACCAGCATTCCATTTCTTATAAGAAAATTTGAATTAGTGAAGATTAAGTTAACTTACAAGTGACAGAAACAAATCAAATAATAGAGCATTAAACAAGGTAACAGCTTATTTCTTTTTCAATTAAACTCCTGCTGTCTATCCACAACTGGCCAGGCACTCCACAGGGTCTGGGCCCCAGACTCCTCTACGTTGTTATAACACGGTGCTCTATATTTTGATTTTTGATACCTGGAATACATTGCCACCTCTGTATCACAATGGCCAGATAATAGATATCTATACTTTCTAGAATGCCTAGTATGTAGGGTTGTAACACTGGTTGTGCCAGTAAGATGCCCTTGTGAGAGATATGGAAGGTGGAAGGGAGGCAGAGATTGTCTTCCAACACTAGACATAGTGGTGACTCTTAATCAGTCTCCAAGAGATGTGAGTATTTGCAGAAGCCATATTCTTAACACAGCCAAGGTGATAAAATCAGTAGCTGTCCTCTGCCTCACAGGTAATGATGTGAACTTAAAACCACTTGCACTGTGGTGGTTCCCTGACTTCTACTTCAACAGCTCTTCTGATTATTTTGTAAGCACTTAATTCACTGTATTAGGTCCTCTTCTGCATTGGATACCTGGAGTGGTTTCTATTTCCTGGCCTGAGCCCTGGTTGATGTACCTACTGTGTTGTGCTTGTCCACATGCCCAAAGCTGAGCTGACTCACCACTCTCACATCTACATTTCAATCTGAAGAAAGGAGGAAAATGTAGTAGAGGGCAAGCAGTTCCTGTTGAGGTCATGACCTCAGAGTAGTATATACCACTTCCTCTAACATTCCATCAAACAGAATCGAGTGGTCACATTGAGTTACACAGCAGGCCAGAGAAGTAGACACTATCATTGCAAATACAGGATCAGCTAAAACTCAGGGAATTTAATCGGTAAAAGGAAGAAGAGGAGAACTGGATATTGGGGGCCACAGATCCCCTCAGTACCTCACCCACTTTCAGCAACAAAGTGATCTTGGTTTCCATTTAGAAAAGGGAAGGTATGGACTGAAAATAGAGTAAAAAGGGTTAGAACCAAAACCAGACAATGTCTTGACAAATAAGTGTCACATTTCAGAAGTAGCCAACCACAGACTAGACACAGGAAAAGGTCATCTTGTCATAAATTTAATTCTATCTGCAAAACCTACATAAGTTATTGAATTCCTTTCTTCTCATTCTGGTCCTTTGCAATGCACCACAGCCTCCCCCACACACCCAGGTGGCATTAAGTAAAGCAGCACATTTCGGTTTTCTGCTTTGTGTTAGGCCCTCTTCCTCCATGTCCCCAGAGCACTGAGTCACCAAGGTCTTTGTTGTCTGGGGCAGAAAATTCAGTACCATATATATTCACTTATCTCATTTTCTTAAGATATTTTTATTATGACCCTTAGTCATAACCTTTATTATTTCTTTTTTGTGGCCTCTCTTTTCAAATTATTCTGTTTGAAAAAGTCAGACCCCAATTAGGAGACATTTTCTTTACTTCAGAGAAGGTGGTGGCATTTTCAAAGCTCTAAGCTCAGAGCCTTGAAGAGTTTGGACAGAGAGCAGCACTTGAATCCTATAATTATCCTGTGCTTTGGAGTATGGATTTTGACAGGTGTACAAGCAGGACCCAGTAATGAGAGAGTTGGCAAAACAGTTGAATTGTCACTTAATTCACTGGTCAAAAGCTAATCATTAATAGTAATAACAATGGTCTTTAGGAGAATGAGAGCTTCAATTCTGGCTTGAAGTCATTTTTCCAATCAGAATTTTAAGCATGTTTTAATATACTAGCTGCAATATTTCATTCAATCTTTTGGCTTTCAGTTCACTCAGAAAACACCTCCTATCGTACTGCCACGTGCTTCAGCACAGGACAGATGATACTGTAAAGCCTTAAAGACCATCTTGCTCAGCACCCTCACTCAAGAAGGAATTTTCCTCTAGTGACCATTGCTCCACTGTCTTGTCAAACCCCCAACAAATGGTGCTCAGCCCTCCATCTATAAAGCTGAAATAACAGAACCTACTTCAAAGGGTTGTCAAGAGGATTCATTAGTTAATATTTGTGAAACCTTTAGGAGAAGGCCTGGCAAATACTGAATACTAAATAAGTGTCCATTAAATCAAAATGAACTACTTCAGAGAAAAGTCCAAGGGGATGGAGCCTAGAATGGGAGTCCTTGTTCCATTTAGAGACTCTCCCAGATAACATCACCTTCTGTGGCCCTCAGTTTGGTTTCAATCTTCCTGAGCAGCAGCACAGGCCTTCTGACCCTGTGATGCTCCAAGTACCCACCGCTGCAGTAACTACTTCTATTTCCCTAAGACCAACACTCGGCTCTCCGATGAGGGCACAAGATAGTATCTACAGGAGTATAATAGTTGATGAGTTCACAGAAGAATTTATTAAACTATATTAGCTTATTTTGAAAAGATTTTTCACTGATGTTCAACCTATTCTCACACTATGGCATTTTGCTGTTCCAATCCACTCAGGGTAAATGCCAAAGATCTTACTGGACTCTACAACATATGGCCCCTTTACACTTTTCTGAATGACTAGGCTTCCTTTGCCCTTCCTGCCCCACCCCACCTCACCCTTCCCACTCACACTGCCCCAATCATTTCAGAACCCTTCTTTTGTTCTAACATATCAATGATACTCCATCTCAAGACTTCCTTTTATCCTTTCCTCGCCTAGAAAACGGCGGCTCTGTGTCTCCATATCAGCACGGCTCACTTCCTCACCATCTTCAGGTCTTCATTTACAATGATCATTATGTAGGCCACCCTATATGATACAGAACAAGCCTGACCAGACCTACATGCCCAGTACTCCCCATCGCTCTTACCATACCATATTTTCTTCTGTAGCAATTATCATCACACATACTACATATTTACTTGTTTGTTCACTTTTGCACAACCATATCTACACTCTGCCTCTGTGAGGACAGGAGCTCTGGCCCTCTGGATTATCCTATCTCCCTCAAGTAAAAAGAACACCTAGTATGTTGTAGTTGCCCAGTAATATTTGGTGAATAAGTAAATAGGTGAATAAATAACTATATATTCATATATATTTGGAGGATATATAGCATACTATCTAACCTTTTTTTCTTCTTCTTCTTCTAATCCTGCCACATGTACAAAGCTGCCCAGTTTGGGCAGGGACTTCCAGTATTAAGTAACTACCAACGAAGCTGGGCAAATACTATCCTTCTCAGCACTGACCTAGTCACCATATCCACAACATTCTCAGATCCCAGTGTGCCCCCAATTCACCTGTACCACTCTCTTCCACCAAGATACTTATTTTTTTTAAATATATTTATTGATTATGCTATTACAGTTGTCCCATTCCCCCCCCAACTCCACTCCATCCTGCTCACCCCCTCCCTCCCACATTCCCCCCCTATAGTTCATGTCCATGGGTCATGTATACAAGTTCTTTGGCTTCTACATTTCCTACACTATTCTTACCCTCCCCCTGTCTATTTTCTACCTACCATTTATGCTACTTATTCTCTGTACCTTTCCCCCCTCTCCCCCTCCCACTCCCCTATTGACAACCCTCCATGTGATCTCCATTTCTGTGGTTCTGTTTCTGTTCTAGTTGTTTGCTTAGTTTTCTTTTGTTTTGGTTTCAGGTGTGGTCGTTAATAATTGTGAGTTTGCTGTCATTCCCACTGTTCATATTTTTTTTCTTCTTTTTCTTAGGTAACTCCCTTTGATATTTCATATAATAAGGGCTTGGTGATGATGAACTTCTTTAACTTGACCTTATCTGAGAAGCACTTTATCTTCCCTTCCATTCTAAATGATAGCTTTGCTGGATACAGTAATCTTGGATGTAGCTCCTTGCGTTTAATATTGGGTAATGTAATTATGATGTGCCTTGGTGTGTTCCTCCTTGGGTCCAGCTTCTTTGGGACTCTCTGAGCTTCCTGGACTTCCTGGAAGTCTATTTCCTTTGCCAGATTAGGGAAGTTCTCCTTCATTATTTGTTCAAATAAGTTTTCAATTTTTTGTTCTTCCTCTTCTCCTGGCACCCCTATAATTCGGAAATTGGAACGTTTCAAGATGTCCTGGAGGTTCCTAGGCCTCTCCTCATTTTTCCGAATTCTTGTTTCTTCATTCTTTTCTGGTTGGATGTTCCTTTCTTCCTTCTGGTCCACACCATTGATTTGAGTCCCAGTTTCCTTCTCATCACTATTGGTTCCCTGTACATTTTCCTTTGTTTCTCTTAGTATAGGCTTCATTTTTTCATCTGGTTCTCGAACAGATTCAACCAATTCTGTGAGCATATTAATAACCAGTGCTTTGAACTGTGCATCCGATAGGTTGGCTATCTCTTCCTCGCTTAATTGTATTTTTTCTGGAGCTTTGAAGTGTTCTGTCATTTGGGCCATTTTTTTTTTTGTTTGTCTTGGCACTTCTGTTACTTTAAGGGGCGGAGCCTTAGGTGTTCACCGGGGCGGGGTAACGCTGGTCGCTGTGCTGTGATGCTGTACGTGGGGGAGGGGCCGAGAGGGAGCAATGGCGCCCGGTTCACTCTCCTCCGGATTTCAATCTTTCACTCCGATACCCACAGTCAAACTGGGCCCTCTGGTGCTGGTTTCCGAGTGGGTGGGCTTGTGCACACTCTAGGCCCCTGTGGGTCTCTCCAACGACCTCTCCCCTGAGGCTGGGAGTCTCTCCTGCTGCTGCCCCAACCCCCACGGGCGTTTTCAATCAAAGGTTTGAGGCTTTATTTCCCCGAGCTGGAGCCCTGGGTTGCGCGGTTTGCTTCGCTCCCCTCCGTTCATCCGGTTTATCTATGTTCGAATGTGGGGCTGCAGTGTGCTACCCGCACTCTGCCTGCCCAGCTCTCCGCCACTCTGAGTCCGGCCCTCTAGGTTTATCTGCGCGAATGTGTGGCCGCAGGGTCTGCTAGTGCTCGGACTGCCTGCCCCGTTCGTCCCACACTCCACCAGTCTCGGTCCTGCCACAGCCACGCGAGTCCTCTCCACCCTGGTGCCTGTCTCCGCCCCTCCTACCGGTCTAGATGAATGATTATTTTTTATTTCCTTGGTGTTGGACCCCCTTGCCGTTCGATTCTCTGTCAGTTCTGGTTGTGCGAGGCAATGCAGTGTGTCTACCTACGCCGCCATCTTGGTTCTCTCCCAAGATACTTATTTGATTGGCACTCCAAATCATTCTGATGCAGAAGGCCCCTGCACTGCACTTTGATAAAGGCTGCACTATATGCTTAAGACAAAGAAGAATTTTTGAAGAAAAAAAAATAACTTATTTAGGGAGGAAAAGGGGGACATGAATCTTAGCTTTGTAAGCTCAAATCTTTCATGGCATCTAGAAAAAGTCTACACTCAAATTTTTATATCAAAGACAATACAGAATAGGTATTTATAGTTTTCCTTGTCTAAAACAGTACACACAACCTGGAGATACTGTGAACTGAGTGCAGACCACCACAATAAAGATAATATAGCAAAAAAGTGAGCCACACAAGTTATCTGGTTTCCCAGCACATATAAAAGTTACGTTTACACTATACTGTAGTAAATTAAACACACAACAGCATTATCTATAAACAGTGTACACGTCTTAATTGGTTGCTGACTGATCAGGACAGTGGTTGCTTGAATTTTGGGATGGCTGCTGCAATTTTTCAAAATAAAGACAACAATGAAGTTTGCCATATGTGGTGACTCTACGTTTCCCTCGCACACTTGAGACCCCTCTGGGGTTACTAATTGGCTTAATCTCAACATTGTTGTGTCACAGGGAAGAGGAGGCCCAAAGAGAGGGATAGGGATGGGGAATGGCTGGACAGCTGGTGAAGCAATCAGAACGCAAACATTATCGATTAAGTTTGTGATGGGCGTGGTTTTTGGTGCCCCCAAACAATTACATGAGTAACATCACAGACCACATAAAAATATAATGACAACAAAAAAGTTTGAAGTATTGCGAGAATTACCAAAATGCGACACACAAAGTGAGCAAATGCTGCTGGACAAAATGACACTAGACTTGCTCAACACAGGGTTGCCATAAGCCTTTGATTTGTGAACTACGCAGGATCTGTGAATCACAATAAAACAAGGTACACCTTGAATCATAGTCACTAGTCACTTGTGACAATTTTAATTTTAATTTTAATTAAGGGGAATCCAAGATGGTGGCAGAGAAAGTGGATGTTATACCTGCCCGCTTCCAGGACCAAACTGGAATTACAATTAAAATACAGAACACGTGAGATGAATAACCCACTGAAGACTAGTTGAAGAGAAGTCTTATAACCAAGGGTTTACAGAAGAAGTTGCATTAAGACTAGTAAGAAGAACGGAGACACAAAAAGGGCTGGTCCCACTCCCATGGGAGGTAGTTGTGATTCCAGAGGGATATCTCAGGAATCAGGGAGGTGCCCCCTGAGAAGAGTGGGATCTCAACCCCAAGCTGGGCTCCCCAGCCCAGAGCACCAGAGCTTGGAAGAGGCTCGCATATGACATCTGTCTGTGAAAATCAGCAGGAATTCTGTCTGCCTGGGAGAGACTGGCATCTGCTAAAGACACAGGTACCCTGTTAAAGGGCCAGTGCACAAAATCGCATTCATAGACACTCACACTGGGCTCCGGGTGAGGGGTACAGAGAGGACTAGAGTCACATAAGGAGAGACTGGGGTTTGTGGCTCTGGGGATTGAACTGAACAGATGGCAGCCAGAATCCCCACGCTGAGTCACTCTCCCACACTGCAGACACCATCTTTCTTTGGTGGAACACTCCCCTCTGTGTGGCATGAGCAGGGAGGGGGCATGTGGAGCAAGAGCCCCACCCTCTGGATGCCCTGTGGAGCTTGCACCCTGCTGAGGAGTCAGCTGTCTGGGCCAGGTGCAGCCTCAGGGGTGTCAGTGCCTGGGTTAGGCAGCCTTGGAGTGGGGGCCATTCCCTGCATTTTCCCTAAAAACATAAGCTATCAATGGTTGGAATATCTTGATTTTCATCTGATAGCAACAAAAAACAAAAAGTAAAGCTTAAAAATTAAATTTTTATTTTACTATGCAGCATAAAATAAGGAAATTAGATAACCCTCTGCACTGTTTTCCCACACAGATAATAATAAGTGAATTCTTTAGATTTATTCTTACCCCTATACTTTTTTCTAATTAGCAAAATTTCAGAAAAGTGTCAATATTCATGTAAATAATTTCCTCTATTTCCTATCACATGCAACTTGTCACCCATATTCTAATTATTTTCACGTTTTTATTTTATCTGGAGATACAGAAAGAAAAAGAAATCTGTGATCTATCCATATGTTCAGTATTATAATCACCTGGCATATCAGAAGTACAAGATGAGTTTTACTTGGGCATAAAATTCATAGCTTTCAAAACTGAGACATTCTTTAAAGATGTCTCTCCCAATTTCATTAGCTTTTAATTTAACCTTTTCCAGTAAGTTGCTCAAATCCATGGGAAATTGTTAGCTATTACTCCATGATGCTGTGTAACAACCAATCTCAAAATCACAGTGGCAAGAAACAACGAACATGTATTTATCGCTCCCGAATTTGCAGGTCAGCTGTGGGAGCTCTGCCTTACGTATCCGTCGTCTTCTTCTTCTTAGACCAGCAGCTCACTGGGCGTGCTCTTCACCTGGTGGCGGCACAAGCTCCGGAGAGCAAGTGCGCATGTCAGGCCCCTCTGCTAACATCCCACATCAGGTGCCATAGATACACCATGTCTTCCGCGGATACCTCATCTATCTTGTACATTAGACCCCTGACTGCAAATTGATTATGTTAGCAGTATGAAACATTTTTTTTCCTGAGCCAAGAGGTGCATCCATTGACATTTTTCTGTGAACTAATCGGTTCATGCATATATACATAGGGAATTAATGAACTCAAAATAACCCAGTATTAATGGTATGTTGTCATTATCAATACATTTATCCCAAAAAAATGGAAAAATGTTTTACCAACAGATTTGTTAATCCAGAAAATTGCTTTTTGAGGAAGTATAACTTTTCCCCATCTAACAGAAGCAGAAATCAAAGTCTAAAAAGATTAAGTTTTATGAAAAAAATGTCTCACAAAGGATATATTTTCTTAGACCGTAAATGTTCCACCTTGCTACAGAAGCATCACCAGACCTTTGCAGTCTATGTGTAAAGAGACTACAAACACTGTACACAGTTAGTATCGCCCAACACTATACACAGTTAGTATCGCCCAAAGGAAAACATCAGTTCCTAAACCAAACAAAGCTTCCATTCAGTCAACATTTACATAGTTTCTCTTCCCTTCTAAAGGTAGAATATAAAGAATTCTCTTATTTTCAAGGGAGCAAATCTAGCAAGCTTTTCCATGAAAAAAAAATACTCAGTTATATTCCAAAAGACAAACAAAAAAGAGATATTTACTAGAAATATCAGACACACGTGCATTAACTTTGAGTATCTCCAAGACAGAAAGAGGCCACAAAGAATACTTTGTTAACAGAATGAATCTCTTTGTTTAACAGTCTTTGCCAACTTTGCTACACAGTGAATAGACTGGTTGGATGACAGTTCTTTCTCAAAGCCATCTGCTCCTCTGAATCAATCCAGGGGGAAATCATTTACACTGAATTTGTCACATCACACCTTCTTCCAGGTCAACAGAGTGATAGCAGTAGAATTGCAACTCATTTGCTTATTCTATCTAATATGGAGATTAGTATGGCCCAGAAAATATATCTTGAAAGTTTGGGGACCACAATAGGGTGATTGGCTTCACAGCATGTGGCCCAGCAAACTTGACCAAGACTCCCTCCATCCTTTCCACCAACAGATGCCTTCCTTAACAATGAACCCCTTTCCTATTGCCTATCACTTTACTTGTCTAGGCAAACACTGTAATAAGCTTTAGGTGAACTCACTTATCTATTCTATCTGGAACAGATGAGCAAATAAAAAAAGAGAAAGTGTTTCATTACAAACAAAATACTATATAAGTGGTATTCATGAAGATTCTTTTGGATACAAGTTACTGAAGCCCAACACAAAATATTTCAAGCCATGAAGGGAATTTATTAGAGAGGCACTGGAGTATTTCACAGAGCAACCAAGTCAAGAAAAGAGCAAAGCTGAAGCTGGCCCCAGGAACTATTAGAACCAGGGGCTTGAGCGTCCTTAGGATATACTGTGCGTCTCTCGCCTCTGCCTCAACCATGGCCTCAGTCTGCTTTCTTGCAATAAACCAGCTTTTTTGACACAGTGGGAAAATGGCCACCAACAGTTCTTGAACTTAATAGACAATATTTCATTAAATCTAATATATATTTTCACCTGTTAACATTTCAAAATCTCCAATGTGTTATAACCACTAGCAATAGTGGCGATGTAGGGACTGGCCTACTCATGTCCATCATTGCCAGGCAGTAATTCTAACATAATGATAAATGGCTGCTCCTATATATCAAAAATATGCAGAGTGAGAGTCCACAGCAGCTTAACAGAGAATGCTACAGACAACTGCAGAGGACTCTCAAGAAATGCTGAGTCACCATTGTTTGTGATGACACAGGACGGCGTTGTATGGAAAACAAAACAGGTACCGACAACTCGTCAGAGACCAATACAAAGTGTCAGATTCTTGAATGGAAAGAATTATTAAGAATACCTTAACTAATTTATTTCACTTACATTTTTATTTTTATACAGGCACAAGTAAAAATATGATATGTGATTTTATTTTATTTTTTAAAACAAATTTATTCTCTCACAATTATGGAGGTAAAAAGTTTAAAATCATGGTGTAAATATGATATATGATTTTAAAATAGATATATAAGTAAGACAAAAAGAGCTCTTTCAATAAGTAAAAGAACAATGGCATTATAATTTAACAGCCTTTTTTTCTTTCTCAGTAAATAAAATAATGGTGCATCCTGCAAACAAAGGCATCTTAGATTCAATGAAATACAATTTATAACTTTAGTCTCTGGATAAGCATTTGTCTACCTTCTACAGGAAGTCAGCTTATTTCAGATGTGTAAATCTGACCAATCACCTGCCCCAGGAAACAAGGTAGAATAAGGCAGCTCTGAATGGCATGTCTTGAAGGAAGCTGCAGCAAAAGGGAAGCAAGGAGAGGCAGGGGAGCTAGGCACCCCTGGGGAGGCCACGATCTTTTCTTTTGTGGTTTAACCTTTGACACTGGCTAAAAAGATATAACAACAAGAAAGTACAAAGCCTAATTCAAAGTTTTGGTCACTTTAATAAATTGCTATATAACCTGACTAATCAACACAACCATTTGATAATCTAAACATACAAGGGTGAGCTCCAAAATCATCACCTCTACCGTGCCAACTCAGTCTTTCTCTTCCTCTAGATTTGGTTTATAGAGCCATGTCCTAAAGCTCTTTTTAAAAAAAATAATTACATTGTTCTTTCTGTTAACATGAATGCTGGATTATTATTCTGTAATAAACTGGTACATTCTGGATTCAAACACAATTGTGAATAAGAATGGCACTGAAACTATAAAGAGCATGTTATTCATTTAGTAAAGATTTTCTAAAATAGAGATGAACACTACATTTTAATACATGAGTCCTGTTTTGAGTCAATTTTAGTTGCAGAAAACAATTCATTTGATTCATTCAAATAAGCAATACACTTTGCTTCTTCCTTTTACTTATTCATCTACTGTTTCAAATTCCTCTGCCAATAACATAAGACACATTTGAACAAATGCAATTTTCACCATTTTAAATGTGGTTATGTATATATAATTGTGCAATATATTTTATTGCAACATTATATATTTATATGTAATACATGGATTATGTCATAAATATACCAAATGATTTCCTAAAGTGCATTATGTTTTTAGGAACATCTTTATAAGGACCTATGATTATGAATCAAAGAGAACCCATACAGAAAATTTACTGTGTGATGTCACAAGTCGTTTGCTTTTTCCTGTTCTCACTCATATTAATTGTATCCCATGTCTTTGGTGTAACATGGAAGTCTGGAATCAGTGCTAGCACCTTTTCACCCTTTTATCTCCTAAGTATACATTTCTCATCAAAGATGTTATAGTGGCCCAAAATTCACTTTTTTCACATACGATTTTATTTTGTTGAGTACTTATGAGTACTTTTTTAACAGTCTAATTAAAAATTCAAAAACTACAGCAAGAGTCAAGAGACCTAAATCCAAAGGCTAGTTCTACTCATGACATTAATCAAATCAACTGACCTCTTTGGAATCATTTTAAAATAAAGATGTTAAACATTCCCTCAAGCTTGAAGACTACTATTATCAGATTTATATTCATAAAACCCTAGTAATCCTTAGAGATGCTCTGTAATGGAAGCTACATAATAGCTGGTACAAATTATTGAGGCACTTTTTCTGTAATATCATTCCTCTACACACTCTGGAGACTGCTACATCTTCTCTGAAAAATCAGAAAAAAAACAATTATTTTGATAAGGCAGAAGTAGATATGAAGCCAGAAGGGTCATGCAGAAGGAATTAGGTCAGGAACCATCTTTTGTAAAGGGCTTATTGAGAGTGACCAGCTATCATTCATTTCCCGTATTGGCATTTTACCCTAAACAAACTATCAATAAATTATTTCAAAAACTGAGTATCCTTCCAAAAATGTATCAACACAAGCAAAAACTCCATAATAATGTTGATAGACTCACTGATAAACCAGTTATTGTTTACTCTATTACCAATTACCTTGTTGAACAACTGACCTATATTATCATATTTAACTCTTACAACTACCCCACATGGTAAGTCACTTTATTCTCATTTTACGGAAGCTTAAAGAAGTTAAACTATTTTCCCAAACTACTGAATGCTGGAGTTGGAACTCAATACTGGGTCTGTCAGATTCCAAGGTTTATGCTCTTTCCATTTCTGCTGTATTTTGTCACCTCACTGTACAGCCATACATACCACTGCAAACAGCATGACCAAATGCACAGGTGAGACTGCACATGAGGGTATTTCTTTTGCCTTTTTGGAAACAGACAACCGTATGTTTGTCAAATCATACCACAAACCCCATAAATTACAGAAATTCTAGTTTTAATGTTTAAATATTCCAAACACTCACAAACCTACATGAACCTGCCACTTGAATTTAACATATGAAAATATACTACCAGATATCCTTCCGATATTTTTTAAGAGATAAGAATGGAGCTTAGTGATGGGGAAGTGTTTTGAACAAAGGTGAAGTGTCTGCATGTGTCAGTATTGATGTAGGTACTGAAATGACCATATCCAGAATGTATCAGGAATATTAACAGTCTCTTCTCTAATGTGATTTTCCAAAATGGTAAGTCTCTTCTCTAATGCTTATTTTCCCAAACATTATATTTCCTAAAATAATGTTTACTTTAGGTTAAAAATCAATGTTGTGTTATTTTTCCAGAAACAAATTTTCATTTGAATCCTATTTATTTCTAATAATGGTATCATAACAAAGCTCTTCCTTTGGAAAGTCAAAATACCTGGTGCTTGTTTGGAAACAGCTATTTCTAGGGTATGTAGAACAATGAGCATAGCACAGTGTATTATTGCAACAGGATAAGTTGCATATTTGAGAAGGTAAATATCTTTTTATTTGGTGACAATAAAAGTTGATGTTTAGTTTGTGTGACAGATAGGGCATTTATATCTTCTTCATGACTTTAGAATGGGGGCGAGGGTAGAACTAATGATGACCAATTAAAGATCACCAGGAGTTCACAATATACAATAAATCTGGGGAAAGGGGTCCAGATTAATCATAGGAGACTTGACATTAAGTCACTAATAAGAAAATATTGTACTGTGTTTTTCACAAACTATATCTCATACTTTGGCATAGGAAGTACTCCACAGTCTTTTATAGATGTTTTATATATAATTTTATATTTCTTGGTACTTTTTTGTGCCATAATTAAGAACATAAAAATGCACTGTGGGAGTGGGGGGTGGGCAGAGTGAGGGAGAGCAACAGGGGAAAAATTGGGACAACTGTAATTGAATAACAATAAATAAATAAATAAATATATGCACAAATTATCTAAGTTTGTAAAGTTTATTAGTATGGTCATCACTATCTCTGAGTTAATAACTTTAAATATTTTGATTCTCAATAAACTATTAATATTCTTGTATAAAAAATATATAAATACAACTAATGATCTGCTTAACCTCAAATCCTTTCTTCCCCAAAGTAATCACTACCCTAATACCCATGCTATCCCATGCAAATATCATATGCATTGTTATGATTTTACCACAAAATGCATGTGATATTTTAAAATATTTTGTGTATTGTACATATTTTCACAAACAGAATCACATATTATATATCATTTTATAACTTTTTTTCTGTTGGTGTTATCCTTTTGAGACTTATCCACAATGATACCTGTGATCATACATCATTTACTTTGCATTAGACTTCCATTTTTCACCTTCAGTAATTTCTTGATTTCCCAATTTTATTTATTTAATAGACTTTATTAAGTACATTGCAATCATTAATAGGCCACGTAGTCTCTGGGGACAGCAATGTTTAGTTTGTGAAAGCAGAGTATCCAATAGCAGCAAGATGTTCTGGCTTACCTAGTTTTAAAAAGTTACTTTCTGGGTCCACCTGACTTGCGTGTAGGCATGAAACTCTCTCAATGGCTACATTTCACTAATCACAGCCAATTTTATTTGAATTACTACAGTAAAAGTGTTCTTCCCTGTGAACTAGAAATCAGATGCCAGTCTTTCAGTTTGCGATAGCTGCATGCGAACTAGCAAATGAAGTTATGAAGTCAACTGCAGAGTCCTTAAATAAAAAAGCAGAGGTGCCAGAGGCAGAATAGGAGAAAAATATAAGATTAAAAGAAAAATACATTCAGAGAAAGTGATCAGGTTACCCACTCTGATTTGGGTTCAGCATTCGAATGATACTCATTCGGCCCTGGGTCACTTTTCCCTTCTCTACAACAGAGGCATCAATTCCAGTCGGCCAGGTGCTCCCTTGCCCCTAATCATTTCAATCAACTGACCACACACTTCCAGTAAGCTCTTCAGTTCTCTCCTCCTTGAACTTGATAACACTTCTGCGCCTGTCATTTGTGTCTCATATTCGTTCAGGAAGTGCAGAGCAAACTCACGTTGGTTTTACTTTGCAGTGATGTTCCTTTGATAGCTTTTTCATCTATTTTTTTTAAATAAAATAAGTGCCATTCTGCCTAGCATTTATAAATTTCATCTTGCTTGAAGATGGAGATAGTTGAGGTGAACAAGAGAATTCCTTTTGAGTCATAGGGTCTCATCCCAGAGGTTATGTTGTCACGGACCAAACATAAACAGTCCATGAACAGGAAAATCAAAATTGTATAAACTGTTAATTAGGGTTCCATCTTTAGTTCTATTATAATATTTTTTTAAATCAATGTTTCTTAGTCTACTAAAGACCCTTGACTTCCCTGAAAAGTGTTATTTCGTGAAATTACTGAGTTGGGCATAGAGTGCACATTTATGTAAACTCAAAACTACTGTTTTTTACAGTCAATTTCTCACATCTTTGTATACTTCTTAATGGTAAGAGTTTTCAAATCACAATACTATTTGATCCTTAAGACTACCAGATGGCCTAAGTGAAAAGGATACTCTTACCGATTTACAGGTGGGTAAACTGGTTGTAACAAGCTATATGACTGGCAGGTCACAGAGCCAGTGGGAGAATTAGCTGTGCAGCCCAGGGCTGCTAACGCCTAAAAAACACTGTAAGGGGTCTTCGTCGAGTTTTTTCACATCATTTGTTTTGCCATCTGTGTTAGTGTGCTAAGGCTGCTGCATCAAAGAATCACATAGACTGAGTGGCTTAAATAGCAGAAATTTATTTTCTCACAGTTTTGGAGGCTGGAAGGCCAAGGTTAGGTGTCAGCAAGATTAGTTTCTTCTGAGGTCTCTCTCCTTGGCTTATAATTGTTCATGTTCCTGTGCACTTACATGGATGTCCCTATGTGTGTGTCTATTTCCTAATTTCCTCTGAAAAGGACACCAATCCTACTGCATTATAGCCCACACTAATGACTTCATTTTAACTTAGTTGCCTCTAAAGTTTCTGCCTCCAAATACAGTCACCTCTAAGCTGCAGAGGGTTAAGACTTCAAATCATGAATTTTGAGAGAGCACAATTCAGTCCATAATACCATCACTGTCCAATTCTAAAACTAAGATAAATACGATGACTTTCTGCCATCTTAACATAATAATTGTTTTCACTTTTCAAGCTCCTTTTCCATCCTTATCCATTTGCTTACATATTTAACAATTTAGGCAAATGTTGTGTTCTGTGTTTTTTCCCCTAAATATTCCAGGAGGAGGGGCTGTTATCCAATTTTACAGCTCTGTACACAACATCTAGCAATTTTCCAGTTCAGTCTGGTGAATTAAATTGAAATCAGTTGAGATTATAATATCCGTCCAGAAAGTATCCAGCCATTTACTATGAAAAATAGATATTTATTGAAGAAGATACAAGAAACATTATACGTAGGACAATTACACCTCAGTCCCTTTCAAAGTGGATACTTTGCAACCTCACACAGTTCTCCCAATTGTATCAGCTGCCCCATGGTATTTTCCTGAATCTCATTGACAGTCTGAAATCTCTTCCCTTTCGAAGGTGATTTTAGTTTTGGGAAAAGCCAGAAGTCGCAGGGTGCCAAATCTGGGCTATAGGGGGGCTGAGTCACCTGTGTGATTTGATGTTTCACCAAACAACTATGCTTGAAATGTGATACATGAGTGGGCGTGTTCATGATGAAGCTGCCAATCATCAGTTGCCCAGAGCTGAGGCCTTCTGAATTATCCAAATTGTTTCCTTAGAGGAATGTTCAAGCTTAATGCAAAATTCGATGCAGATTCGTTGCTCTACTCAGTCATTTTGAATGTGATGACCACACAGTACACATGCTCACTCATCAGCATCTACCGCCCCCACTGACTAGTGCAGTGAGGTTGTCACTACCCACGCATGCATGTTTCAGACTCTCCTTGGCTGTCATACATATACATCCTTCAGTAATCAATACTCCAATTTAGATGTCTCCAAATATTACTCTAAAAAACGAAAAGAAATAGTACTGACCTGCATCCTATAGATACTCAATAACCATTGTTTAAATGAGTGAGTGCATGAATTCTCATACAAGTGAGCAGATGCTTTTTGAAGTTGCTAATAATTATCATTTGGCAAGTTCCTTAATAAGACAAATGTTTCTTTATATAAGGTGATAAGTACATTTAATTTTTTTCTCTTGCTACACTCCAGCAATTCAAAAACATTTGGGTATCAGGTAAGCTTGTCCTATAGAAGCAGCTACAAGCAAATCATTTTTCTAACCAATCCATCCACATTTCCAAGGGAAATATTATCTCTTTTGGGCAAGCAATAAAACCAGCAGACAGTGCAACAGCAGCAGGAGGTGCTCTTCAGAAGTAATATGCGGTGTCTGATCAAGTGGTATCGCCAAAAACACAGACAGATGGAAATTGATTAATTTTAATACTACATCACAGCAGGATGGTCATTGCAGACTTCCCATGAATATCACTCCTTTCCAAATTTCTCCATTATCCACATTAATTAAGTTTTAGGAGATAAACACCAGCCTTTTGTTTTTAAACTGACCTTATGTTTTAAATGCTAGAAGTTTAACACGTAAGGATTAAGAAGAAATGTGGAGTCACAATTTTAGGCACTAGGAAGAGTGCTGGCTCCTTTCCATGTGTCATGTTATTTAATTCTCTCTGTAAATCTTCAAGATGGATATTATTTTGCCTGTTAACCTTTATGGGAATTAAAGCTAAAAGATATTAAATCTGTGCGTTGTTATTTGAACCAAGGTCATTACCTTCTAAAGTCCATGGTCTTTCAAAACTATGGGCTGGCCCTGGCTGGTGTAGCTCAGTGGATTGAGCACGGGCTGCTAAACAAAGGGTCGCCAGTTTGATTCCCAGTCAGGGCACATGCCTGGGTTGCTGGCCAGGTCTCCTGTAGGGAGCATGCGAGAGGCAACCGAACATTGATATTTCTCTCCCTCTCTTTCTCCTTCTCTTCCCCTCTGTCTAAAAATGAGTAAATAAAATCTTTAAAAAATATATGGGCTGGATCCCCTTTTTATGGTGTATTATTACTGGTCAACCTGTAGACACATGAGCTGTCAGTGTTTTCTCACTTTCAGGATCACAAGTTCTAACCCTGTCCCACACCATGAAAACAGGAAGTTCTCATTGTTGGCAGCGTTCTCCACTCAAGAGGCCTGAGCTCCTGGGATCCAGACAAAAGTGTCAGGAGCTAATCCTAAAAAAACTGAGGCACCCACATACATATATCCAGCACTTGATGTCTGTTCCAGAGTTAGGCAAAATGGAGATTGGCTGCCTAGCAACAAGTTCCCTCTCTCTTCTCATTTCCCTCATCTCCATCCCTGTTTCCCACTGAAGACTACACCTAATATTCACTTTTACTGAATTTTATATGTTGGTGAGAAAAGCAGAAGAAAAAGTTCTTAAAGTTTAATTTGCCCAGATTTTCATTTCTGACATTTTAGGTCCCAAAAGTAGATTCTACTGCTAATAGTGTGTCCTCCCTAAACCACCCTCCCCACCACCACCACCAAGTCATAGAAGACTTAGAATACAAGGCATGAGATTATCCATTTGTAGAAGTGACACATGATCAGTCAAAGTGACCTGGATACAAGCCCTTGGAAAAGCATAAATGGACTGAAATTGTAACTAAGACTATCTAATTCCAAGTAGGATTTCATGTTAACCTCTTTGAAAAAAATTAAGTTTTTTTTTTAATTGTCAAGACAGCCTCTCTAAAAGAGGATTCAGCACCTAAAGATCAAAGTATATAACCATATCTTAGAGTCCAGTGGCTCCAAAGCAGAGAACATCTCAACCCACCCACCAATCGGAGGTTCAGGCCTGAAGATCACTCATCACCCTCTCCTTGATCCTATCCCAGTCTCACTGAACAGCCTTCTGATCATAATTTGCCCTTATGGGAAGATTTGCCACAGGAAGAAAATGCATTGATGAGCTAACATGATTTTTGGAACATCTCAACTCATTCAGTTCCCAACACAAATTAACTGATTGGCTTTCTGGTTTTTATTCATGAATCTCTATTAGTTTGTTTTGTTTGAATCTGTCTCCTGGGGCAAATTTATTCCTGATCTACTGACAAATGATATTTTTAACCTCGTCAGGCTATGGCCAGACTCAGAAGCAAGTAAATTATCTTAGGTAACCTGACCTAAGTGTATGCTTTCCCATTTGAGGAAATAATAGCCCAAGTCATTTTATGTCCAATCTCTTATTTCTTCTGTCTTTATAGCTTGACTAAGGATATATTTCTACACATGCTTTTGGATGCACAGCTTTTCAAGAAGTGTGATAAACACAGTGTTGATAAATATAGGTTGTAGATGTTGATGCTCTCAGGGTTGACAACAATGGTCTAGAGAGTTCTGGCCAGTTACCACCAGCCACATGCTGCCTCCTCCATTTATTTTAGAGTTCCACGTTATTAGTATTATTAATATGATATGAAAAATATAGCAAATCACTGACTTAAAGTGGTGTGCTGCTCAATCACTTAATAGATCCACACTGTTTTCATCATCGAAGAAGTGCATCATGGCCTTCAAGTCCTTTCACAAGTTTTCTCTTTTCCACCTCCCTAGACTGATCTCCTGCCCAAACTTAGCCACACCTCTCATCCTTGTCAGTTAAGCCATACTATGCATAACCTAATACATTCCTCTTTTTCCTAACTCATTCTTGAGTCAAACTGACCTGCAACTATCAACTATGCCACTCTACTTCTGGGATCAATTATTCTGAGAAGTTTTCTTAAAGAACTTAAACCACAGGCAGCATTAGTTACAACAGCCAAGATGCGGAAGCAACCTAAATATCCATCAGTAGACAAGTGGATAAAGGTGTGGTACATACATGCAATGGAATATTGCTGGGCTGTCGAAAAATAAAATCTTATGATTTGCAATGGATAGACCTAGAGGGTATTGTGCTAAGTGAAATAAGTCAAACAGAGCAAATTTATAGCCTAAGTAGCCAGTTGGATTGCCAGTTGTACTCCAACACCCATTCTCCATTTTTACATAGTAAGATAAATTTATGTGAGCACATTCTACCTATCCAAAATTCATATGTTCCAGTATTCCTTGAAGGTAGGTATGGCCATTCAGAATTTGAGTTGAGGTAATACTTTACTTACTGAAAAGTGTGCACACCCTGGGAGATATCACCATCCCTCACAACTTTGCAAGAATTCAAGTGTTTTCAAAACGCAAAATTTTCCTCAAGATATCTACTGTACTTTTCAAGAGAAAACTGGTAAACAGACTCTTCTCCCCCTTATGCCAATTTTAAAGTTGTTCCTTATAGTTTAGCTACATGAGCCCCTACCTACATTATCTCATTTCAATGTACAAAAATATTTTGTAGAGAAATGTGTTAATAACTGTGAAAGGACTGGGATTTTACCATTCTCCCCAGTAAACAAATTAGCCTAATAGAGCTTCACAGATGCTAGCAGAGACATGAGACTCCTGGGTCAGAGATAAGGAACTTTATTACTCATGGTATGGGAAGCACCATGAAGTTCATGTCCACATCTGTTCTCCTATCCCTAAGTGCTTTAAGGACAATAGGTAGGGGCCAGGCCTATACTGCATGTGAGTACACTGTGGGTTTGTATCACTGAATTTAGGAAACCCCTAACCTTTAATAATGAACTAGAAGCAAACTGCCTTTTGTCCTGGAGGGAGATATTACCTTGATTATAGGAACAGGAAACAAATCTCCACTTTGCCAGAGAAGGAAACACTACCTCTCTATCTTCTCAGATTGTTTATTAGAATTTGGGGAGGGGGGGAGTAAACCTATCAGTGCCACTGCGCTCAACAGTTACAGACTCATAGAGAATTGTCTTTTAAAAAAATATGCCAATGACCAGACTTTAGCATACACAGGCTCTGTGAAGAAAGAAATGAAAACATCAGATGGAGCAATTTCTATTCCCTTCCCCTCCCCACCAATCCTCAGCCAATGACCAAAGAAAAGAGCAACAGCTATATTAATTATGATTAAGGGAAAAGCTAATTGTCTGCCCAGCCAAAGTGGGCAGAAACATGAAGTAATTATCCAATGAGTTCAGGTTAAAGAGTCAGCCAATCTATGCTCCAGTCCATTATGTGGGTCAGCCTGTCCCTTATGCCTCAGTCTCTGACTGTCCACAGGACGAGGATTTGACAGTGGCGCTGAGCCTGAAGTGTCTGTCAGATAGAGCAGGATGGTAAAAAATGTGGTTAGGTAACCAGTGTGGGCACCCAAAGAAGCACAGCATTCAGAAGAAGACCCTGTGTTTTCTCTCTGTTCCATACTGGTTTTTTTTTTTTCCCCTTTCATTGCTCTTCTCCTTCTGTAGCACTTACCATAGGACCAATGTGGTTTTAAGTTTTAAGATTGATGCTATACATCTGTAACTTAACCTTTAAGATATATACATATATACTTTTATAGATATCCCAAAAAGATAGATCTAATATCATTCTTCTTTTATAGAAGAGGAAATGAGACATGAAAAAATTAAGTATCTTCTCCAAAGTCACATTGCTAGTAAATGCATAGCCAAGATTTGAATGTAGAAAGTTTAACTCCAAAGTCCATGCTCATTGTCACTACATGTCACCTCTCAATGTCAGCACCCTGTTGTGTGATTCCCATAGCCTTCTCCATGCCAAGAGAATATACATAAAAGCATAGTCATCCATGTAGGGTTTTGGGAAATGTTTGGTTAATGTTTGTTTCCTAAAATTGACACAATTATACCTTCTTCTGTTTTATTGCTCTTTTTACTTGAAAATCTTCCCAAGTTCACTGACAAAGACCCAATCTGCACTTTTTAATGAAACACAGTATTTTATTGCAAGCATGTGCCATTATATGTTCAACCAGTACTCTATTCATGGGCATTCACCTTGTTTCCAGCTTGTTCTCACTACAAATAATCCAGCAGTAAACTCCTTGTACGTAAATCTTTATGGACCCATGCTTTTATTTCTATGGGCTCGATTCCCAAGAGCAGGTCTGCTCATTACAGGGTACCCGTATCTCTGTATTTAATGGACAATACAGATTGCATTCTGAATCGCATTTCACCAGCAAAGAATGAGAGCACCCTGTCTCCACATCCCCATCACGGGAGATGGAATTGCTCCTTTCAAATGGCACCAATCTGATGGCTATAAAGTGATTTCTCACTGTTACTCTAAGTTGCATTTACCAAGGAGTAAACTTAAGATTCTTAAGAAATGTGGTTGGCCATTTGGATCTGTTCTTCTATCAATTACAGAGTCAAATCTTCTTTTACATTTTTAATAGGGTTGTTTTTAAAGTTGGATTTAAATTATTAAAGTGTGAGTTTTTAATAGGGGTTTTTTGCACATTTATTTATTTATTTATTTATTTATTTATTTATTTTGTTGTTCAGGTACAGTTGTCTTCATTTCCCCCACCAGGACCCCCTGCCCCACCCATCCCCTCCTTCCACCCTTGAACCCATCCCTGTTGGCTTTGTCCATAGGTCCTCTATATGTGTTCTTTGACCGCCCTTCCCCTGTTATCCCTGTCCCCACTCCCCTCTTGTTATTGTGAGGTTGTTCTTTATTTCAGTGTCTCTGATTGTATTTTGCTTGCTTGTTTTTTAAAAAATGGGTTGTTTTATCAAATAGCTCTATATATTAGTTAAGTTGGCTTTGTTTACTATAGATGGTAATCCTTTTTCTGTCATTTGCATTTTAATTTTTTCCCAAATCTATCATTTCTATTCAATTTATTTATAGGAATTTTATACAAAAGGTATTAGTTTATAAATATTTGAGCATACACTGCTTCCTTTTTATCAGTTCTGAGTATCCTATCCCTAAGAAAAGTTTTTCAATCTTAAAATTTTACACAAAGTAATATACATTGTCTCCTAAGAATTTTAATGTTTAAATTTAAGTTTTAATCTATCTGAAGTCTGTACATGTGACTTGAGGTGGGCTTTTAAACTTATTTTCTTCCAAATGGATAATCAATTGAGCCAGAATCCTTTGTTAAGTAAGGCATGGTTTTCCTATTGAATTAAATCCTTATCACACACTAAATCCTCTTATTGGGTGGGATATATTCTGGACACTATTCTGCTTCATTGGTCTATCTGTATTTTTCTCTGCCACAAAACACTGTAATCATCAATTAAAGACTAAATGGTAAATAAGCAGCAATTTGTACAAACCAATAAAAATAAAGGTATTGAAAAAGAGAAACAGTAACATAAATAATGATCAAAATTAGATGGAAGTATATACATTGTGAGACAAAATGAGGACATTTTCTGTCTTTCAAGCTTTGGTGCTATTGTCTGCAGGGTGGCTATAGCAATTTTTAAATCAGCTGGAGAACAACACCAAAGTCATTAACTAGTTTATATCAGTAATAGTAGAGAATGTTTTATAAGAACCTGGTTTCTTACTTTACATAAATATCAGAGCTAATTTGATGAATTTTTGAAACGTCAATGTCCTAGTAAAGCCAAAAAGTTTTTTTTAGACTGAAGACACTGAGACAATGTCATTATTTTTATAATACGCTCTAAGTTTTGTAGTTGGCATGATGTTAGCTGAAGAATATTGACAGGTGACTATCATCTAAGGAACAGCTGCTAAGATTTCTGTGATGACAGTATTTAATCTGAGGAATATTGGTAGGTGAAAATCAAATAAATGGCAGCTACTTGGGGTACCATTTTGTCCTGTTTACCTTCGCAACAGTGTTAGCAAAGAGATGGACAAGCTTCAGCCAATCAGAAAAACAATGTAACCATTAAGACATGCTTTCTCTCTTGCTATTTTGGTCTCTATGGAATAGCCTACATTCTATTTCTGGAGATATTTTTGGATGCTTGATACTATAGTATATACAGGATTTTTTTCATGGACTTGAATAGGTTTTGATATTACCATCAGATTATTATTATTATTATTATTATTATTATTATTATTTTAGCACTGTTATTTTGGAAACAGTACTTTGTTTCATGTAAAGTTACATGAACAATTAAAATACCTATGGAATTCAGGTGTATTTATCTCACCTATACTCATCCTATAACATTTTGCCAATTCCAACATTGTTTAAATGAAGCTTTTCAGGAAGTCCGGTTTCTCAAGGTTATGTGCCCTTATTTTGTAAAACAGTTCATTAACAATACAGAGAAAAGTGGAATAATTGGCCTTGCTGTTATTCCTCGGCATCCAGACCTGGTTTCAGCTGGAGAATAAACTGCCTGATGTCCGCACTTTCATAATTGCTAAGGCTGACTTTTATGAGCGTCTCACGAAGAACGCTTCAAGCATTCAAGGGAATGTCATTTAAAAGACAGAAAATTAGATGCTGATATGACTAAGTAGCTGGTAATAATTAATTTAAATGAGTTTCAATTAGTGATTTCTTCAACATCCCACCCCTTTCTTAAAAAATGTTAATAAAGTAATAAAGGGGCATCATTTCGGGCATTATATTATTTACACATATACAAGTCAGTAATGATCATTATGTGCTTCTTGGTCGATATTTAGGGTTTTTCTTTTTAAACATAAAAGCATCTACTTCATGCAGAGGAGATGCTATACTTCTATCACCCTAATGGTGTGAAAATGTAATGATGTTTTCTACAAAGGAAAATCTCATTTCTTTGATGTTGGAGCTTGGCTTCCATTGCCGCCACCTCAGTAAGCTGAGAAGAAAACACACATTACCCACACTATCAAAGACGCCACAGCCGTGCTGCTGACAAGCACGCACTTAATTGCAGGATTTAAAATGATGCCTCTGCTTTTGATTTTCACGGTGACAACTCTTTACTAAAACAATGTAAGCAGCACTGCCTAAAAACAGCAGATGCAAGGTCCTATTACTTTATAGAGCTAACCGCCAAGATAAAGTAGAGTCATGAAGGTACTCAGTCCGAATGATGAACCGCTGTACTCTGTCATCTTTGTTTACTTCCCTGGGAAACATTTAATCTGACATAAACATCTTAAACCTGTTTACATAAAGATAAAACTCCCATTATTCTGAAAAACACAAATTAAACAGAGTCTAAATGATTGCAGACTCAATGTACAAGATACTCGAGTTGATGCTGTACTTTTTCAATCCAATTCAAATGTGGTATTTCAAATTAAACAGGAGTCTGCGAAAACTACTCTGTCCTAAACATGCAGAGGGAGAGAGGGAGAGGGAGAGAGGGAGAGAGGCAGAGAGGGAGAGGGAGAGAGGGAGAGAGGGAGAGAGGGAGAGGGAGGGAGAGAGGGAGAGGGAGAGAGGGAGAGAGGGAGAGAGAAAGAGGGAGAGAGGGAGAGAGGGAGAGAGGGAGAGAGGGAGAGAGAGAGAGAGGGAGAGGGAGAGAGGGAGAGAGGGAGAGAGGGAGAGAGGGAGAGAGGGAGGGAGAGAGGGAGAGGGAGGGAGAGAGAGAGAGAGAGAGAGAGAGATCATCTCTTAAAAAATGCAATAACTCATTTACAAGGTTTTGGGGAGGATTAAGTTAGATAACACATGGCAAAGTACATAGTTCAATAAAATAATATAACATTTTTCAGTTTCAGAGTTAACAAATTTTTAAAAAGTAAAGATCTTAAGTTTTGTAATATGTTATGGGAATAGAAAGGGTTGGAGAAATAAAAGCAGAAGGACAGAGAAAGAAGAAGAGAAAGAAAACGAGGGAAAGAGATAAGAGGCTAAATGTGGGAGAAGAGGATAAGACCAGGTTGGGGCTCTGGGGATCTGCTTCAGTGGACATGGTAAAAGCTTCTTTGACCGGGAACATTTGCACCCTGCGAAGATCTTAGTTTTTGCAACGGTGATGTCTATCAGACCTTTCTGACAGTGACCAAAATACAATTTTTTGTCAAAGAAGTTGAATAAGCCTCCGCAGGGGCTCAGCCACTGATTCAGTCAGTGTGCCAGGGCATATCAGAATTCTGAGCATTCTAAATAAATTCTGGCTATAGAAAAGCACATTATATAAATTCCGATCGGGGTAGTGGGCAGGCATAAAGAAATTTCATCTTCTCTCTCAGGCAGATAGCACATTTTAGACCCTTAGAAGATGGAGATATTGGCTTGATTCTGGGAATTTGAGATGTCTTGTTGAAAACTCAGTGAGTAAGAATAAACAAAATTTCTGGACTGTTCTCTCCTACAGAAATAAACCTTTTGTACAGACATAAACTCCCTTAGACTCCTCAAAAATAAAGCCAATCCATTAACTGGAGTAGCTGTTATCTACATCAGACATGCCAGTTACTTCACAGCACAAATCTATTCCTATTAGTACTTACTAAGACGTTGAATATATTGCTAATGTATATAACTACAAGGGATAAAGCTCTGGTATGCGCCAGAGAGGTGTGATTTAAGCAGCATGCAGAACTAAATGACCCACCATCTTTTACACTGATATCACCCCAGGTCTCTAAAATAACCAAAAGTTCACATTGGTTAGCCTACACATGCCCAGCCTTCTCTCTCTCTCTCTCTCTCTCTATCTATCTATCTATATATATAAACATGGGTTTACGGTATCTGGACACAAAGTAAATCATTAGGAGAATTTTTAGCACATGTTGTCTTCATAACCTAGTCTACTATTCACAGAACTTGTCCAAAAAATCAGGGAGTTAGTCTTGTGCTGCGAAACTCATACAGAGTCCACTGCTTCTTTCAGTATCTAAAACAAGAGAAAACAAGCATAACGAGGTGGGGAGTGGGTTGTTGGGATCTGGGAGTCAAAACTGTCCTAGAATCAACGGAAAAACATGACCAGAGCAAGAACAAGACAGCTACATCTAATAGAATGAATGGTTTCCTTCCATAAGGAAGTATAACCAGGAATATTATAAAGTGAGAAAAGGAAATACCTAGGATACTGGCTTGTGCCAGCAGAGAAATAGCTACTTTCGAGTGGTCAACAAGTGAATGAGTTAGCAGAGCTGTGTGATCCCAAAAGCTTCAAAGCCTGGATTACAAAGTAGGACAGGTCTGTAGGCACCTAGTGGGTAGGGGGAGTGGGTTCTGTGAGCTTATTGTCTACATATCATCTACATGCAATTTCTTATACTTAATAGTAGATATGCTATGTACTGGATATGGAATATGTATAGATTCAGTTCTGTTAAATAAATTTACTAATAGAACTTTGTGGTGAAGGGATCTGCCTTGGGTTTCAGTTATTTCCTAAAGTCCCGAGAAAGGAGGAAAATAAGTCACACAGTTGTGTTCCATAAAATGAAACTTGGCACAATACACAAAAATCAGCAAGAGACGTACTGTTACACAATAAAATGTAAACAAAGCAATAGAGGAATAGGCTAATTCACTATCGTGATTATAAATGACTGATGAATGTTCAGAAACCTGTATTCAGCAAATTCATGTTAGATGCATACAGGTTCAGTTTGTAATTGAGGCAAATTTTGATTAAAATTATCAACTATGTTCTTATTAACATGTAATTATATAGGGTGATCCTAATATATGATTTAAGTGTTAGCTGTTAAAAATATTTCAGGACAAAGATTAGCTACGTTCTTTGACTAAATTAGCCAATTACTTTTAAATAAAGCTTAGATTATGAAACTGTACAGTGGTTTTAGCCAAAGTTGCCAATTCAATTTATAATCAATACTACTGAAATTCTCTTGTATCCACAAAGCAAACACATGATACTATAAGAAAAGAACATTCAGAGAGACAAAAAAATAGCTCTTGGAGATTAAAAATATAATAGAACTCCAAAAATCCATAGAATAAATCTCTCAGAAAAGGAACAAAAACACAAAGATAGAAATATAACAAAATATAAATTAAAAAGCAATCCCTATGAATTCATGACAATAGAAACTTCAGAGATGTCACCAAAAATGGAGGACAGAAAATCATCGACAAAGTAATGGAAGAAAATCTCTAGAACTGATAGATACAAGTTTCTAAATTGAAAAAGGCCACCAAGGGCCCAGAATAATAGACAAAAGGACAGTGTCCAAGAAAGAGCATTTTGAAATTTCACAGCACTAGGAACAAAGGGAGAATCCCTTGAGCTGACAGAAATAGAGATATATACATATACAGGGGCAGGCAAAAGTAAGTTTATAGTTGTAATGCAAATAGATAAGATAATAATTAATAAATAATAACATAAGAGTAAATTCTGCTTTGCATACTCACAACTGTGAAGCTCATTTTGCCCATCCCTGTACACACACACACACACACACACCCCTCAAACTAGAACACTTTCTTCCCACATAAATAACCAGAATAAGTGTTTTTATTCAGCTCAGGTAGAATAAAAACATTTCTGACCTGTGAAAAGTTCCTACCATACTTCTTTTAAGTAAGGTACTGGCAGAAATACTCCGCCAACAAGACAACATATTTCCAGAAAGCAGGGTATCCAATCCAAGAGAGGCAAACAAAATCTTTGTTCGTAAAAGGAGACGCAAGGATGACACTGTACAGCAGGTCTACACCGCATTGCATCCAGATTCAGACAGAACGTAAGACTCCAAGTGAGAAGCCTCCAATAGGAGAAAATTGACAGCCTCTCTTTGGAACTTCAATATATTGAGAGAAGATTTACATATTTGGAAAAGAATTTAGGATAGAATTAGTGGTAAGTACAAAGAAAAATAAGCATATGAAAAACCAAAGCAATTAATAGCTCTGCGAAAACAGAAGATTGTATCAAAAAAGAAAAGTAGGAAAATATCATATGTCTTACCTATGAATAGCAATTACTTGCCATCTAATGTACCCCAGGGAATTGGTCTGAACAAAACATGTAACTCCACTGAAAAAGTGCATTACATGTTGAGGTCAGTGGTGGTTCTATGAAAGTGAGCTGAATGGAGATCTTCTACAGTTACTTAGTTATTCATTACTTAGGAAATGACAGCAAACTTTAAAATATTTTAAAAGTTGAAACTAGTTAGTTACAGAGCAAGAAACTGAGGAGGACGATGCATAGAGAAATTGCTGCCATTCATAACAAGCTAAATTTGACTTTTAAATTGTTTTTTACATATAACATTTATAAAATAATTTCAAAAAACTAAAAGGAATACATTTAGGTCTTTTGCAGCCCCATCCAGTTGAATTCAAGACTTGACCAAATAAATTTAGATTCCTATCCTGTCAATAGTCCTATGAACTCAAAATATCTAAATCCTTTATTGAGCAGATGACCTTGATCCTGTCTCTATGTCTTCAGAGCAAATCAAAACAAAATTTTAAAAGACAGTCTTTTGCCATTATATTGAATTATTATTTTTTTAAATATTTCCTCTTAAGACTGCACATATGGAAATAAATGTAAATATACTAAGACATTTAGTTGTTTGGGTTTAATGATATTCTTTGTCTTATAATATACACTGAAAAATACTACATCTGAACTTGAAAACTTTTATATTCTATTATTTTTTGACACCAATTTACATTTTTTCATCCATATCCCCACCTTCCCAGTTCTCTAGCATAGTATAAGAACAGTAGAAGTTATTGAGAGCTGTGGGGGAAATCAGATTTAAAATATTAACTCACTTCTAACTCCAATTCATTGCCATACATTTAGTATTTCATTATGCTGCTTTTGTCTTGTTCTTTTGATTTCATTAATTCATTCACTCAGTTATTGAAGCCCAGGAACTGTGGTAACTATGAGAGAATCTCTGTCTTGAGTCTTTAAATAGATTTTGTTCCTTTCAGATGAAGACCGTGTGTTACATTTGTTTGGGATTCATTCACACGGTGCTCACCTATAACAAATTCATAAAACCTCCTTAATAAACAAGCTTTCTCCTCTGCCATTTGGACATAGGCAACATTAATATATAATACAATGTAATATGGGCTAAATATAATAGGCATTGTTTTATCTAACTTTATTTTCTTAAATAGTCAGCTCTATTAGATTCAGAGTTAATGACCATCTTAAATACTGTGTATGGATCAATTGACAACAAACTATACATAAGCAAAAATTCTGGTATTTCAGAAGGCTATGAAAAGTCACAAGTGAAATATTCTTCCTGCCACCATTTACTAAATTATGGCCAGTGTTGATAGATTACTATTGTTATCATTTAAAATACTAAAAAGCCAAATCAACATTAGCAACAAAGATAAGCTGCATGTAAATAAAATTGGAAATGGGATGTAAAATATTAATTCAATAGTGTAAAGAAAGCAAGTTGGAGAGGCTACATAACAGGAGTTTCTACAGGCATTGTTTGTCTTGAAAAAGAAGAAATCGGAAATGAAAACGTTTTTGTGGTTGATGGGTGTTCGTGACACTTTTTCTTTTCCTCTGTTTTAGGATAATTATTTATCATGCATGTCAGTACAAGATAAGAATATTAATGCCATATATTTAAGTTTTATATATGTATTTCCCTAATAAGTGTGATTCACCAAACTTTGGTCATAATTTGGGACTACAAAAGACCCCAAACAACTTCATAGCAACAAGGTCCCCTTTGCCATAGTCCAATAGGACCCTGAAAGACCAAAGTAGTAGCAAGGCTCAGATCTCAGAATTGATGAGTACAAATATCTACTTAGTAGTTCAGAGAAGTCAATAATGTCATTATCAAATTTTATAAATTAATTTCTATTTACTTTACCCAGGTAGTTGCCTTCATCTTCACTGTTGATGAACCTTGACCTTTCACTCCTTAAAAAAAAAGTACTTAATGAAGCACAATGTCACATAACTATTCTTTATGCACTTATTATGAATAATATACTGAGCCAGACACTGAGGGAGGCAGAGATATCTATAAAATACAAATCTCTCAAGAGTTCACAATATAGAGGAGGCCATGAGACAAATTTCTGGAAGGCGAGTCTACAGTTTAGAGCCAAACATGAAATGTAAGAGAAAATCATAGAAAATTCCTTAGATAATCTGCCTTGGAGTTTTAACCAACAGTGAAAATGAGGACTCATGAGATGAACTGTTCTGGGGCCTATGTGTTAAATCATTTAAATATTCAAATACTTTTTTCCTTGTAGTGCAGCCATCTTTTGACTAGATAAATTAGGGAACTTGAAAAAATGACTAACCAAAATTAAATGAAAGAAAAAACTATCTTGTTTTCCCTCACATTATAGAAGAGATATCACTTTGATGTGTTTTTTGAAATAATGCCTTGGAATATCATGCTGTTTTACTTAGCTTTATTTACCAAAACAAAAGAAGGGTAAAAATAATTAATAAAATAAAGATACTTCACTTTAATTCAAAAGCCCTGAAATTTTTATTCTAATAAATCTTAGCATCGAAATGAATATACCCTACAGCTTACATTTCTGAGAGCCTATTTTGTAAAATAGGTTGATCTGACATTATGATATTCAGACATTTGAAAGATTTTTTCCATGAATAACATATTTTTTTTTCATTCTTTTTATGTGAAATTTGACCCAAATTTGCTTTCTTATTTGTATAACTCTTTTTTGATATCTTACTTGAAAGAAAGAAGATAATGATGTAGTAAAGGAGAATCCCTTTTCCACAATAAACAAGCTAGAGGCTAGCATCTTTTGATTATATTTTATGATATGTAGAGAAATTAAATATAGTTACTTAGTTTGTAAACTGATTTAAATAAAATATTCAATATTATTCCTTCCATAAATAGTATGAAATGCTTTGAAATAAAAAGAAAGTAAAAGTAGCTAGTTGGCCAGGATTTGGTAATAATGCCTCTAAGACAACAAAGAGGAGAGAATGATCCCCATGCAAAAAGCTCTAGGGATGCTTAAAATTTAAACTGTTGAAGATGCCATTCCTGCCCCACCTTGATAGTGTTCTTAAGACATTTCCTTTTCATTTGTTAAGATATGATACTGGTGTGTGCCCTTTACATTGGTTTCATTTAAATCCCTTTGCCTCAAAAATTATTCAATATCAGAAAACCTATTAATATACTATACTATATTAATAGGCTAAAAGAGAACAAAACATGTCTATTTCAAGAGATGTCAATAAAGACACTTGAAAGCTTCACCATTCACCTATGAAAGTCCACCTTTGTTATCATTATTTAGTATTTCTATGAGAGTATCAGTCAATGAAAGGAAAGAAAAAAAAGAAATGTACATTGAAAAGAAAAAAAGTGATTTGCAGATGAAATTTATATAGCTGGAAAACTCCAAGAAATCCATATAAAACTATACTAAATAATAATAAAATTAAATAATATGTCTGCTGATAAATTAGTACTGAAAATCAATCATCTTACTACATATAACCAGTGTATAGAAAATATAATAGCATGAACAACAGTGTGGTAATTACTGGGGGGAGGGAGATATAAGGAGACTAAATGGTAATGGAAAAACTACAATAAAGGTCAAGTCAAAAAAAAGAGAAAAGAGAAATTATAATGGAAGAAAAAATTTCATTTGCATTAACAAAAAAGATAAAATATTTAAAATAAATTTTTAAATATAAAAATGATAAGTAAAATATTTAAAACTTACTGAACTATAAAAGCATTTTATTCTTGGATAGTAATATTCAAAATTGAAAAGACAATATACACTAACAGGATTATTTTAGAAACTGTTAAAATAATACTAAAGTTCATCTAGAAAAATAATAAGAGTATCCAGAAAAATCTTGAAAAGATTAATAAGGAATAATGAGTACTAGCAGATATTAAATATATCATGAGCCCCGGCTGGTGTGGCTCAGTTGGTTGGAGCATTGTCCCATAAACAGAAGGAGTATGGGTTTTGATTCCCTGTCAGGGCACATGCCTGGGTTTCAGGTTCAGTCCCCAGTAGGGGTGCATACAAAGGCAACTAATTGATGTTTCTCTATCCTGTCAGTGATTCTCTCCCTCTCTCCCTCCTTCCCTTCCTCTCTCTGAAACCAGTAAGCATTCCTCAGGTGAGGATAAATATATATATCCTCATATATATCATGAAGCTACAATAATTAAATTACTTTAGTAATAGAAAATATTAAAAACAAATGAATTGAACAGAATACATATCAAAAGTAACATGAATATATAGTTACCTTAAAGGTGGTTTTTCAATTTGTATGAAGGAAAGGTATTATTCAATAAATTATCTTGAGACAACTGGTTAGCTTTTTGGAAAATAGAAATGCAGATTTCTTCTGTATTTCATTCAATGAAATTACATCCAATAACATAGTAAAAAGTAAAAAGATTAAATAAAAATATATGAAAGAATTTGAAGAAGACACAAATAAATGAAAAGATATTCCATGCTCATTAAGTGGAAGAATTAATGTTGTTAAAATGTCCATACTACCCAAAGCAATCTATAGAGTCAAGCAATCCCTAGCAAAAGGTCAAGGGCATTTTTCACAGAAATTAAATAAATAATCCTAAAATTTGTATGGAACCACAGAAGACCCCAAATGGCCAAAGCAATTTTAAGACAAGACTTCGACCCTGGCTGGTGTAGCTCAGTGGATTGAGTGCCGGCCAAACGGTCACTAGTTCGATTCCCAGTCAGGGAACATGCCTGGGTTGTGGGCCAGGTCCCCAGTGGGGAGGGGGGCATGTGAGAGGCAACCAGTGGATATATCTCTCTTTCTCTCCCCCGTCCCCTCTCTCTAAAAATAAATAAATAAAATCTTTAAAAAAGAGAGAGAAAGCTGGGTCTTTAAAAAAAAGAGAGAGAGAGAGAACTAGAATAGCCAAATCAATTTTGAGAAAGAAGAACAAAGCCAGAGGCATCACACTCCCTGATTCCAAAATATATTACAAAGCTATAGTAATCGAAACAGTGTAGTGTTAGCATAAAAACAAACACATGGATCAATGGAACAGAATAAGCACAATATATATGCCACTGGAGGGATGAAGGCAACAAACTTCTTAATTTGGGGGAATATCATGTTCTGGAGGGTATGGGGCCAGAGAAAAGAACAGAAAAACTCATGGTGGATGAAGCATTTCACACACATTGAAAAATTTTCAACCTTTTTTTCTCAACCTGAAGCTTCACCATGCTTTTGGGATTACTGATGTAGTGATGTTCTTTTCCTGTCTAGAAAAGTGTGCAGGGCCATTATCTTAGTCAAAGGAACTATGAGACGCAGACTTCCTAAGGAAAAGGTTACTTACGGATGTCTCATCCCCAAATCCAATTCACTGCATCATCATTACAATACAACTTTTCAAATAAGCAAAAGAAAAAAGTCAATAAATGCTTTTCTTCTTGCTGTCGAGATTTTATAACTCATTTAAAAAGTTAACAAAATATAAAAATGTTTTACTGCATAGGTTAAAAAACATTCCAGTGAATTTTATTGCTACACAGTAGAAATTTTTAAATAATTATTCTCAGGTCCACAAACCCCATACCAATTTAGAATTTTTCTAAAAATATTTACTTTCATCTATCTCTAAGAGTTCCTATCATTATTTCAATCTGAGAAAGGAAAGACAAAAGAAATACCCAAATAAGAATGAGGTTTACTTACTTTAATTATTCTCAGCCTCAATTTTCCATTTCCTCTACCTAACTCTAATTCAAACTTCTACTCTCTTGGAGAATTTTCTAATTATGGGGGCGGTCAATAGATAAGGAACATTTTGTTTTTTATTTTTATTTGTGCATTTTTTTATTGTTGTTCAAGTAGAGTTGTCACCATTTTCCTGCAATCATTTTCCCCCACCTCCCACCCCCAATCCTTCCCCCCTTTGGCTTTGCCCATGTGTCCTTTATACATGTTCCTTGATAACCTTTCCCATTCTTTCCCCCCATTATCTCCCTCCCTTCTCCCCTCTGGTTACTGTCACTTTGTTCTTTATTTCAATGTCTCTGGTTGTATTTTGCTTGCTTGTTTGTTTTGTTGATTAGGTTCCACTTACAGGTGAGATCATATGGTATTTGTCTTTTGCCACCTGGATTACTTCACTTAGCATAATACTCTCCAGATGTATCCATGCAAAGGATAGGAGCTCCTACATTCCTTCTGCTCCCATAGTTTTTTGATTCACTCATTTACTGATGGGCACTTAGGTTGCTTCCAGCACTTGGCTATTGTAAATTGTGCTACTATGAGCATTGGGGTGCATAGGTTCTTTTGAATTGGTGTTTCAGGATTCTTAGAGTATAACCCCAGCAGTGGAATTGCCAGGTCAAAAGGCAGTTCTGGATCAAAAGGCAGTTTTGATCTGAGGAAATTCCATACTGTTTTCCACAGTGGCTGCACCAGTCTACATTCCCACCAACAGTGCACTAGGGTTCCCCTTTCTCCACAATCTCACCAGCACTTACTGTTTGTTGATTTGTTTATGATGGCCATTCTGACCAGTGGGAAGTGGTATCTCATTATGGTTTTAATTTGCATCTCGCTGAGGGCTAGTGATGCTGAGCATCAATTCATACTTCTCTGGGCCCTCTGTATGTCCTCCTTAGAGAAATGTCTGTTCAGGTCCTTTGCCCATTTTTTAACTGGATTGTTTATCTTCCTGAGGTGGAGTCATGGGAGCTCTTTATATATTTTGGAGATTGAACCCTTGTCCAAGGTGTCATTGGCAAATATATTTTCCCATATGGTTGATTCCCTTTTCATTTTGCTGATGCTTACTTTAACCATGTAGAAGATTTTATTTTGATGAAGTCTCATTTGTTTACTCTTTCCTTTATGTCCCTTGAACAACTGCTTTATTCATATTGTAAAGCTTTAATTTAAATAGTATTTCTAATCAGAAAATGTACCAATCTTAAACTATCTACTAATGGAACTAAAAAATATATACTACAGATTCTCAAAAGAGGAAAAAAACCATAATTCTAGCAACCAACACTTTTGCTCCTTTTCCATTTGACCTGTGTAACTAAGAGTCAGTTAGGAAAAAACATTTGAAACCAGGAAAAATGGAAATGCTCCCCTGAAGTCAGTGCCAGGGACCAAAAGTCAGGGGATTTCTCATCTGCAGTTTCCTTTAGTAAAACCTCAAATTAACTTTTGACTTCATACTTGGGCAAAAAACAAAATCATGCCCCTGTCTGTAACATCACCACTTAGCTTCAATGTTCTTTGATGTTGGCCCTCTTAATTATGCTTTGGATTGCATTTCCCTTCACTTTCTAGGCCTCAGCCTCCCAGGGGCAAAAGGCTTATCCCAGTATTTACACACATCAGCAGTACTAACTCTTACCCAAACAAAGATTTAGAGGGATTTAATAGTCATTTTTTTAAGACTCTGACTCTTTGGAAGCTTTAATTCTAGAAATCCAAGTTGTAAATAACATTTAAGATAGTACTAATAAACATGTATTTCACTGATTACTAATGTGACCGTGACAAAACATTCATTTTCTCTTTAAAAAAAAAAAACAAGGCAAATCTCATCGGAAAAGCAGCCTAAGAATGCCTCCCGATTTTATACACCTAAGTATGTAAGACAGGAATCAAGTACGTTAGACATCAAAGCCTGACAGCCAAAACTTAGGTTAAAGGACACAGTAGGAATTTATTCCAGAGACCAGAAATATCATCGTTCTTATTAGCAGAGTTAGAACAATTAAGACCAAAGTCTAAATTCTATCTAAAGAGATGTTGAAAAAAATGCATTCCTAAAATCATTTGGTGTATTATTCTCAAAGAATTGTCATCAATCCACTGAACAAAGGTATGAAATCACTCACCAGAAACTGCCCTGCTTTGGGTTTTACTCTAACTTATTACACCATCTCTGTTAGATTTGTGCAAAGTCAATGCTCTCTGTCTGACCAAAACAGAGCCCAGTTTCTTCTCCTTCCGTATGTGCTCACTGAGTCAGTCTACCTTGGCTGTCTTCCTTAAATACTCCCAACCCAACTATAATTGTTATAACTACTTTCAATTCTTCCTTTTGTCTTGTCCCATCATTTTATAATCAACCCCAAAAAGATTCGCCAAACATGATTTCATTTAGCCTCAAAGCCCCAAAAGTATTTTTTACCTGCTAATCTTTTCATGTACCATAACAATAGTTCAGTTCATAAAAATTTCAATTTAAGAATTCCATTTTAATTGCCTAAAATATTATTAGGTGGTGGGAAACAAAGTGAATGAGACAGGGTCTTGTCCTCACAGAGTTTAGTATTTATAGGTAAGACAAAATCAAAAGAATAATCATTGAAAAATTAATGTATAGTAATTGTGTTATTTACAGTGGAGCCCCAAAAGAATGTGGCTATTAATTCTGATGGGGAGAGGAAGAGAATGCTCTGGACGATGAGGCTGAAAGGAAGATTTGGACCATGCCCTTAACCTTGTTGCCTAGATGTAAAAGAGGCTATCCGATGCAAGTTACCAGATTCTACTGCTGTTTTTATATTATTCTAAAGCAGACATGAGCAATGAGGAATGGACTAGATGAAGACACACTAGAATCAAGTGCTGGTTACAAAGGGGAACAGGGGGAGTTGTGGTGAAGTCGATAGACTTGCAGTTCTTATGTGATCCCATAACGATGAGTCCAGTATAGGCAGAATGAGTTGTCTTTCTATTTCAGGCTTTTTAAAAGGAATATCAATGATGGCTCTCCTTGGCTGTAAAGCTCTTTTTTGAACTGGCTAAAATTCCACCACTTAGGTATTTATTTGTATTAAAAAGCTTAAAATACAAAAGATGTTTAAAAACTCATCACTCAAGTATGAACTAGCTGTCTTCCCATTAATATACCTGGGGAAACTGTTTATAAAATTCTGTGGGAAAAGAAATTACAAGATGATAAAGGTAGAAGAACTAACTCCGGCATGAACAAGCCCGGATGGCATCCTAAGGAAGTATTTTGGGGCTACAAAAGAGTAGTTGGAGGAAACTTAGGACGAAACCTGTGAGGGGCAGGGCCATTCTTAGCAGGGGACAACCCTGGTGCAAATCACTCCATTAATGTGCAATGTGGACTGATTCTTCTTCATGAATAAGAACATCAAGAGCAGTCTTACAGGGAAAAGATAATTTTTTTTAACTTTACAGCCTTGGAAGAATACCTATGGAAAAATGGAAAGAGTTCTGCCTTCATGTTTGAAGAAGAGATGCTGACAACTTTTTATAGCTTACACAGTAATATTTTCATTGTTGTTCTTTAAGCAATCTGTAGATGGCAGAATTATCTTTGCCCCACATTGAACAACATCCTGGAGTCTCTACTGGGCACCAACAGTGATGGGTCTAGGGAAATAGTCACTATGCACAATCTCCCAAGAATGGCTCAGAGCAAATTTACGAAAGTAACTAAAATATTTCTAACGTCCAGCTCTGAGTGCCACTCATTTCAACTTTTTAGTTTTAAGAATTTAGGAACCAATGCAAATAACCCCCTAATTTTTTTTAAACATGCTTAGCTGGCATCAGCAACTATTTCCCTACTATTAGCAATCTCATCAGCACTACAGAATCATTATCGTGATGCCAGGGCATTGTAGCAGTCAGCAAAATCTCAAAACTCTTTGCATTAATGCGGTTTCTCTGCCTATATTCTCCTTTTATTTAAATTCTTGCAGAAGGACCAAAGATTTACAGAGGAAATTTTTGGATAAAAATTACAAATTGTAAATTTGGGGGGATTAAAATACATCCTATTGAATATTTATTTCCCCTTCTATATAATGTCATTAAGTAAAACCTTGTTCTTTCCAGATGGTGCTGTGGCATCAATGAACTGGAAGTTTAAACATTGGAAGAGTGATTATTCAAAGAGTTTCTGGAGGAAATATTCCAAGACTACGACTGAAAAGGTGAAAATCTGTGCCATGTGTTATCCAAGAGGCAATGTGTCTGACGCTCTGGATACAGTGTAATGTCAATGGGTCATTAGGACAAAAGCTGCATTCCCAACATTAGTCGCTGCTCATCCCCATCTATCCAAGGCTGGTCCAGCCTTCAAAGTCATCACAGCATCTTTTCCTCCGTGAAGCTTTCCCTGAGGTCACTAGCCTCTTCCAATCTTGTCTATGTCAAGTAGCTTTTTTCAATCTTTCAGAATTAATCTTACTCTACATAATTTTAGATGTGTTTATGGCTTATTTCCTTAAGTAGATTGTAAGCTTCATTAACTAGCACAATGCCAGTAAAGTACTAGATATTTGGCAAATGTTTTTTTTATTTGTTATCTATTTATGATTATTTCTTCCTTGTCAACCAGATTTGTTGGGCCATTCAGCTATATTGATGGTTTTCAAACTGCTTCAAAGAACCCCTCAAATACCAAAAGGGGAAAAAATGAGGCCAGCTTCTTAAGAACCCCTCATTGCCTTTGGGAAAATAGAACAGTATATAAGGTCATAAAAGTGAACCAAAACAATTAGCAAAGAATGCATAGAAGTTTGCAAATGAATCCTTGGGAATAGTTACAGTAACCTTTAATTGCCTTTAAATTTGAAGACTTCACTGAAGTAGAACATCAACAATATTCAACACTTGCTAACTGATGATATCCTTTTCTCCAGTCTACAAGCCACTAATTGTTACCCTTCTATCGCCCAAACTTGAGAGATATTTTATGAAACCCATAGTCTTGTCTAATGAAGGAAATTAAAATCTGGATTTGATATCATTTAGTAATTAAATCTCAGCCTGTTTAAATTAAAATAAACAAATCAAAGATTACAATCTATAGAATTTTTAAGTTCTTATCTAATAATTGTAATTATTTAAGATTACTGTTCTTTCAGGTCTAACAGTTATCATCGACTCTCTTATGCATTTTCTTGATACAAGAAATTCCATTTCTAGACAGCTTCCGACTGTAGGTCATATTACTAGTTAAAACAGGGTATGTAGCTGCTCTATTCAGTACAGAGCTTAGAACAGTGTCCAGTCCATAGTAAACATTCAGGAAAGATGGATTTTTTAAATAAATAAAACATTTAACATGTTAACATCAGAAAATTATTTTTAGTAATGTTAATAGCTTCCAACTATAGATTAGCCATATGCAAATTGTCCCTTTTTAAGTATTTTCTCATAATTGAGACCATCATATCTCAGATACCCATACTTCTCCAAGGAAGACAGAACAGTGCGCTGGAAAACAGCACAAACTCCAGTCACACTGAGTGCACATTTGGACTCTAAAACTTGGACTCCAGCAAATTGTCAAATGTCTCCAATGTCATAGGCATAGTCTTCTTACTGTCCATTCAGGGTTACTGTTCATATTATACACACACACAATCACATCATTGAGCTCAGCACATAAGGCATCAAAAAGTGTTCCATATTCTTCCTCTCTCTACAACATACTTCTCAGGATGTCCATTTCATTGGAACCTGGTGCCTGTGAAATCATTGCTCTAGAATTTCAGCCCAAAGGATTCTGCTCTGGAATGCTGTACTCCTCTACCCCGGCCCACAGCCAAGCGCCATGTCCTTGACACTAACCCCACCCAGCATTAGCTCTCCTTCACTACCCCTGCAAAGGAATTTAAAACTCTAAGATTATAGACACCAGGGAATTCTAATCTCTCTATTTCTTTTATTTACTAAGAACTCCTAAAGGGAAAGCCAAGCATGACAGCCCCAGGTTTCAAGTTCTTTGTATTTAATCAAGTAATGCACTTCTAAGGGTAATAGAAATTTTGATCCAATTAACATTCACTACTCTCTCTAAAACAGACTTTAGAGTTAGTGGCTGAAATTTCCTTCTTTGAGTTTTATTACCTACAAATCAGAGTAATTTGAAACCTTAGTACCCATAACTATTTCATTGAACATTTCTTCAAAATCTTAACTAACTTAATTTCAACATAAAGTATTAATTAGCAATTTATGCCTTCTCAATGTCATAAGTGACCTTTATTCTGAGATTGTTAAAGTAATTCTGTGATGTAACAAAATCAAATTTCAGCCTTAGATACAGGCAATTATTTTAAATCAGATCCTTTATTAGTGGCTAAATAGACACTTGCATTACTTACATTGTAACTTATTTCCCCCAGAGAGTTAACAACTGTTGTTTCCCTTTTAGCCATCAAGCTCAAAGTTTTCCATAAAGGCAAGTCAATTTGTAGGTTCCTCCTCCAGCACAAAGTAGGGAAATAACTGCCTGCTCCCACAAAACATTTAGTTTCTGTTTTGCAAATGCCTTCCATGTGTCCCAATGAGATCTGCCAACAGCTGCCTTTTCCCCAGCTTCACTTGGTTCCCTCCCCTTTGCCTTTAGTTGCTTCTATTCTCCAGCTCATACTCTATTACTTACTAATTTATACACTTATCCCTCAATCTTTTTCACTTCATCATTAAGACTATTCTAAAATTATTTTCTCTAGCCCGCTTACTGGTGTTTCTATCCCAATTACTTTGTTTCCCTAAAGGGAAAATGCAGGAATAATTTTCACCAAACTGGAACTGTGTATGTATTATAGTTTATAGAATCACGCTAGATGCTTCACAGAAAGGTACCCCTAAAAATGTTGTAATAATATTTACTTATTCAGAATTTTTTTCAAAAAATATGTAATATTTTTAACATTTCAATGAAAAAAATCCATATTCTCCTTCATTCTATCTAGCCCAGAAAACAATAAAAGTCCTTCTGACTTTAAATAAAACTAGAATGACTTTATATTCCATTCTTATTTGGCTACATGTATAATTAAAAAAAAAAAAAACGAACTCCAAAAATAAACTGGATAAGCATAGTACCAAAAAAAATTCTTGCTGTTCAATGTGCCTAGTACCTTAAGGATGTGAAATTGGTAATAGTTTAAAATGCTATTTCACACCTTGGACTTTATTCTACTTAATCACTCGACAAGTATTTATTGAACATGGACTATGTCCTGCACGCTGTTAGGACTTGAACAATACACTGGCAAAGAATCTGAGCCGTTCTTGTTTATGTAAAGCTGGATGTCTTGCAGCCTCAGATACTGTGACTATGACATGAAGAAAGATTGCAGAAAATAGAACCAGGCGCCCTGGTTTATCAGGGAGGGCATCACGAGTAGAATTTATGGGGATGAAATGACACAGGAGGTGCAAATGAACGGCCCGAAAATACTGGGTAAGTACGATTAAATACTATCAAAGGACCCTTCGCTGCGGTCAGGAAGGCATAGGAAAGCAGGGAGTCGGTCTGGTGAGAGGAGGGGGGCAGAGCACGTTTGCTCCTGCAAATGCATGGGGTGTCAAGCGGCTGGGAATGGGGCATGCGTCCTCACACCAATGCCCTTCCCCTCTCCCCTCATGGGCCTGGACAACAGTGTGGCGATGGGGGGCGGGGGATGGGAAAGGATAAAAAACTAAACGAGAAGAAAGTTACAACTCTCCCCCAACCCCCTCCCAGCATGCCAATCCCAGATGGTGTTAACTGACTTAAACCCACCTTTCAGGAAGGGTGTCTCAGATGACTTTAAGACATGGCGTAAATTTGCAGTGTGTTGTGGAAGATGTTCACTGAGAAATTTTAAGTAACATAAGTTTCAGAAAGAGGTTGTTTCCACGGGAAGGCCAGAGGACAGAATGCAAGCCGTCAGCTCACGCTTCTTCCAGCAGACTCGTACTTGTCACCTTTCCATTGCCCTGGGTCTCAGCACACTACCCACTGCAAACTCCTGAGTAAAGCACTTGGGTGCTACTTCAGGAACAAGCCCTCCAGGGGATTTGGACTTTTTAACACATTTAAGCAACACTTAAGTATTACAGAGAAAGCTAGCCAGGTTGACACAGCCCAGGACTAACGAGGTGAAGTATGCCTTGTGAAGCCCAGGAACTTTCTTTCATCTTTATCCAATGTCTATTAAAGACTCAGGTAACAAGTCAGTAAGAAAACTTGAACTTCGGATAATGAATTCTGACATGGATGTCTTGATGAAATATTTTGTAAAGATTTAATTTCAACGTATTGCTTCATCTAGCTACTTACTCGCGTATCAGAAGGGTTTCCACGAACAGACGCAATTGCACGAGGACACGCGCAGCTTTCTTCTGCGCGCCCCCCAGAAGCGCCTCCTGTAGCGCAGTCCCACTACATGACAGGTCAAACCGGATGTGACTACAGAACCGGCTGCTGTCAATCTCATTGTCTCACATGTGTTACAAGTTCCTTGAGGTTCTTAAGAAACCAGTTGCCTTACTTTTTAGTTTCATTTTCACAAAATAGTTTACTCCTCGGGCTTTCAAAGTCCATACAATGAACAGCCTACTTTCTTCAATTGTATTCTGAAAAACCCTTCGCCATTTCTCTTCCCTGCTTGTCTAGGACTTCTCCTTATTTTACTTTACTTTCTTATTCTTAGTAAAGCATGACCAAACAAAGGACAAAATAAGGGCAATGAAACAATTGCGCGATGCCTTTTATTCCACGGCTCTGCTCCTCTGCGGCACAAATAGCAGAACCCGTGGTTAATCACTGCGCGCTCCTGTTCCCAGGGCACTCGTGGAGCTTTCCATATGGCCTGTTCAGAGCGGGGACTCGCACATACATCAAATACAAATTATCCGAAGAAGTGTGGTCATACAGTGGAACCAAGTCGTAAGAGAAAAATACCTGTTCAACAAAAACAGAAACCTACTTGATAAACACTCTGCATTTTGGGTTCCCAAGGCAAAGCAGTAATGTGCGCACTCTATAAATCTTCATCCTAACATTAACTAGGATAATCTCTCAGACATACTCAACTGGAAGCTTTCATTTCACTCATCCAAGCAAGAGAAAAAAAAGTTCAGTTGATTATTTCCCTTTTCTTCTTCCTTAGTGTTCTTAGGCTTTTCAGATCTTGCTGCCTACTCTGGTTGACTTCCTCCCTCTATGGTAAAGTCTTTAAATGTTTTTCCAAAAACTTCATCTCTAAGCCTTATGTTGCCCCCTTTCCTACTAGCTTAGACAATTTTTAACCTTATGTGGGGTAACCATATACTTATGATTCAAATGGGGCCATTTTGGAAAATGAAAAGAGACACAAAACAGAAAGGACAGACAGCAGCCAACAAAGCTGCAATCGGAAAACTGGGAGACACACTCACCGAGCTTAGAGTTTGCTTTTTTGTCAACAGCAAGCTTTCCCCTTAATTTTAAAAGTTAGTACAAAGAGTCACTTACATAACCAGAAACTATTTGACTGTAGGTTGATCCTATTTCCCATGCATTTCACATTCTGAACAGCAGTCAACCGAGAAAGGCAGTTAGAGAATAATCAGTTTTCATGAGTCGCTTCCAGGAACGAGAAAGCATAGAGAATAAAAAAGTGGGGAAAAGTTTTTTGGTGCAACTATGTGCCAGGTACCATATCTATGGAGAGAGGAAAAGCAAGAGATTAATTGCATCTGTTTGATTAATTGCCTCTTCTTAACAACCCCGTAATTTAGGTATTAACATTCCGATTTTAAGAAATGGGTAATCTATGTATTGATGGTGAATATGTAAATTGATATATTTTTGAAAATTAATCTGACAATATCCATTGAAAATTTTAAAGTGCCCACCTTTAGGTCCAGCAAACCTATTTTGGGACATACCTCCAAAAAAAATGAAAGCACCTACATATAATAATGCATGTGTAAGGAAGTTTATTACAATATTGTTTTTTAGGGGCATAAAAATGAACCAATTAGAAATCACATAAATAAAAGAATGTCACAGCATAATGTGTACTATGTTATCTTGTCTTTCTAAAAATAAAGATCATGGGTTTTATGAAAAACCAATATATTAAGTATATATGATTTATTTCATTGTACTCATTCAAAAAAGATATTTTATGTGCTAGGATGTATTCTAGGCACTATATCAATATATACTTGTAGAAGCAGAGAGGAAGATTAGTAAGGATTTGCATAAAATGCAATTTACATTAGACTGGCAGGACAAGAAAGAGGGTAAGAATAATAATTCTTCATATACCTCCATGTTTTCTTGACAGGTTATAACAAATAGATATTAGTTCTGTAATTTATATGAATCCAATTACTAAGGGATCTGTATATTTCATATGTACAAAAACAAAAGCTCCATGTTCTAAAGTACTGGTAACTTAATGAAGTGGCCCTCCCTGACAACCAGAAAGTGGTCAACTTGTGTTCAGATCCCTGGCTAACTCCAGGGAGCCACACAACTTGGGTCCAAGAGAAGCTGTTGTTTTAAAATCAATTGAATGTTCAGAGACCTAGAAGTTCACTCAAGATTAAACAAATCTAGAAGGATATGGAAAAATACATGAAGTTAACCTTTTCTGCTTCAACAATAACAAAACTTGATGTACAACTTCATATACACTTAGAAATATTGTTATTCACTCTACTTCATTACAGGTTTGAGATGCTTTCTCCATTTTACCAAATTTGGTACTGATTTCCCTAATTTCATAAACTACCTAAAATGTTTTCTAAATCAGAGCTTAATAACTAAATAGCAATGCAAAGGATTAATAAACATGGTTTTCCTGGAGCTGCAAAACCACTGTGAGCTCTGGAAGAGTGATGCTTCTTAACTGAATGGGCACAATTAAGGCATAATTTTTAGAGGCAGACATATACTTATTCCTTCTATTAAAGTCTATAATAGCATAATCAATAAATATATCAAAAAAAGTCTATTGGGCATGTGTCAACCACATAATTATCATGAATTTACAAATTTCACTCCCTTTCCAAAGGTTATAGAGAGAGACTCCAGAAAGTGTCAGATTGAGAGCTCAACAAAATATAGAGCAGGAATGCTTAAGTCAAAGTTCTTAAAGTCACAAAGAATAGGGGCAAAGAGAGAGGGGTAGACAGACAGGAAGAAGCCATGAGCTCTTAATCAACGAACAGAATCAAAATGTAGCCATATTTCAGGCAAACAGGATTGGGAATTGGAAAGTCTTGAATAAAGGCTCTTCCATCCATCCCTCAGCAGCCTCATTGGTCGGCTGCCTGCACTTCTCTCTGAGACAGTGACTCCACCATCTTCCCTATCAGCGGTCCCCTCAGAAAACTCTCCTCAGGCAGAGCTTATGATGGCTGCTAGCTTCAACTCTTCATCGTGGTCCCCTCAATTCTAGTAAACTCTACTGATTAATAATGGTTGCTTAGTTCAATTTTTTAATCAAAAAATTTTCTTCATGTTAACTACCTCAGTTAGTTTAATAATAGCCTTTTGCACTGCAGAGAGTTGTAAGCTATGGTCAGCCTATGGAATGGCTGTCCAAGAACTTATGGCTCTATCTTGGTTTCATGTGGACAATACTCATTCAGTGGGCATGTTGGGTACAGAAGGACCTAACAGATAGCTTTGTCTGACATGTTTCAAAAGTTTGAGTCAGTCCTTAGAAATCTCAACAATTTTTTCTTATCAGGAAAATATCTAAAGGAAAAGAAATAATGTTTATTATTTAATTATATTTTATTGATTATGCTATTACAGTTGTCCTGATTTTTCCTCACTTACTCTCCCCCCCCACCCCGCACCCCCCAGTCCTTCAGGAAATTCCCCCAACATTGTTCATGTTCATGGGTCATGTGTAGGTTCTTTGACTACTCCATTTCTTATACTGTACTTCACATCCCCTTGGTTATTCTGTAACTACCTACTGTACTTCTTAATCCCCTCACTTCTTCCCCCATTCCCCCATACCCCACCTCCCATCTGGTAACCATCAAAATGCTCTCTGTATCTATGATTCTGTCTCTGTTCTTCTTGTTCACTTAGTTTGTTTTTTAGATTCAATTGTTGATAGATACGTATTTTTGCCATTTTATTGTTCATGGTTTTCATCCTCTTTTTCTTAAATAAGTCCCTTAAACATTTCATATAATAATGGTGTGGTGATAATGAACTCCTTTAGTGGTTTTCTGGCCTAGGAATCTCTTTATCTGCCCTTTGATTCTAAATGATACTTTGCTGAGTAGACCAATCTTGGCTCTAGGTCCCTGATTTTAATGACTTTGAATGTATCTTGCCAATCCTTTCTTGTTTCTTTTTGAAAAATCAGCTGACAGTCCATGGAAACTCCCCTGTAGGTAACTAACTGCTTTTCTCTTGCTGCTTTTAAGATTCTCTCTTTTCCTTTAACCTCTGGCATGTTAATTATGGTGTGTCTTGGAGTGGGCCACTTTGCATCCATCTTGTTTGGGACTCTCTGTGCTTCCTGGACTTGCACATCTATTTTCTTCACCAAATTAGGGAAGTTTTCTTTTATTATTTTTCAAACAGATTTCCAATTTCTTGGTCTATCTCTTCTCCTTCCGGCACTTCGTGATGTGAATGTTAGAATGTTTGAAGTTGTCCTACAGGCTTCTTGCGCTATCCTCATTTTTTTTTGGAGGCTTTTATCTTCTTGTAGTTCTGGTTGGTTGTTTTCTTCTTTCTTATGTTCCAAATCATTGATTCTCGGCTTTGTCCACTCTCCTGTTGTTTCCCTTAAATTGTTCTTTATTTCAAGTAGTGTATCTTTTGTTTCTGACTGGATCTTTTTGATGCAGTTGACATGCTCACTAGGTATCTTGAGTATCCTTATAACTAGTGTTTTGAACTCTGCATCTGATATATTGCTTATCTCCATTTTCTTTCATTCTTTTTCTGGAGTTTTGATCTGTTCTTTCACTTGGGCCATATTTCTTTGTCTCCTCATTTTGACAGCCTCCCTCTGTTTGTTTCTATGTATTAGCTGGAGCTGCTATGATTCCCTGTCTTGGTAGCATGGCCTAATGTAGTAGGTGTCCTGTAGGGTCTAGTGGCACAGCTTCCCCTGTCCGTCAAGCTGGGTACTCAAGGTGTTCCCTTTATGTCAGCTGAGCATACCCTCCTCTTGTAGTTGAGCCTTGATTGCTGTTGGCAGGTTACCACCAACCTCTGCCCTCCATGGACAATCAGCTGTGCAGAGGCAGGGTGGTGGTACTCCAGTATAGTCTGTATTTGTCCACTGGATGCACAGTCTCTGGGGTTTCCCAGGTTGGGCAAGCCTAGGTCAGCCCCCACCTGTGTTTTGCCAAGGCCCACCCTACCTGAGCTACAAAGCTATCTGAGATGGTTGCTACTTGTAATGGGCTTGGAGATTCCCAGGTGAACCTAAGCTGTGAATCTAGGCTTGTTGCTCTAGTGCTGGGCCTGGTGGCACTTAGCAAGAGGTATGGGGGCTGGGGCTCACTGAGGCAGGTTGTTGCTTGTTTGAGAGGATTTAAGAAGTTATGAAACATAAGCCAAGACCAGCCATTCAAATGGAAAAGCAGCTTGGGTGGGCCCATAATTTGGGTGGGACGGAGTCTCAGGGGATCTACAGGGTACGGCAAACAGTGTTAGCCAGATTGATGGAGTCTCAGATATGGCACCAGTGTGCCAGCTCTGTGGCTCTGTGAGGAGAGGGCTCAGAAAAGGGACAATGGCCTCTGCCCACCTTTATGTCTGGGAGAAAGCTGTCCCCCAGCTCTTGCCTTGATGCCAGACAGTTCCGTTTACCCCTGTATACCACTGGTGCTTTTCAAGCTGCTGCCCTGGTGCTGGAGCTCAGAAGGAATGAGTCTGAGTAAATCCATTTATGGGTTCTTTAAGAGGAATTGCTTAGGACTCTAGAGTTTCTTCCACTGACTCAATTTTCACTGGTTTTTGTAGCCAGCAGTTATGGGGACTTATCTTCCTGGCACTGGAACCCCTGGGCTGGGGGGCCTGGTGTGGATCTGGGAATCCTCACTCCTGAGATACCCCTCCTGGATTTTTACCCACCACACATGGTATGGAACCAGCCTGGTCCACATCTCTGCCCCTCCTACAAGTCTGGATGGATGTGGTTTCTTTAATTCTGTAGTTGTCAGACTTTCATTCAGCTCAATTTCTGCTGGTTCTGAGTGATGGTTGTTCTATATTTTAGTTGCAATTTTGATGTGGTTTTGCAAGGTGGTGAGCTGTGTTTACCTATGCCACCACCTTGACCAGAAGTTAGAAAAGAAATAATCTTTTAAAAAATTAACTGTCTACCATGAGTTAAGAACAGTGATGAGAACTTTATATTCATTTTCTAATTTTATTTCATTCACACACTAATTCTCAAGACAAGTTATAGTTCATCAGGTAGTTTATACATTGTAATTAGGTTCCAAATACAATCATCAATATCTTATTAAAATGTGTGTTAAATAACATCTAAAATAGGATGAATAATCATCATCCAAAATCATTGTTTCTACAGAAAAACAAATAGATACACTTCAAATTCTAGCATGGGCTATTAAAAGCACATTTTCCCCCAGTGCAAACAAGAACTACACCTCCTTCTTCTCCCAGTGTGTTTGTCCTGCAGGCAGACACATCAGCTCCAGACCACAGGTAATGTAGTGCCCGTGGCCTGCGAGAGAGGCTCTAGGTGAGACACACAGACACAAGAAGCAGGCAGTTGGCAATGATGAATACATGATTTCAAATTTTTATAAAAAACAGCACCATGAGGAAGGAAATGAGGCAGTAAAAAACAAAGTCAGAATGACGTGTGAGCTTTTTTTTTAAGGTTTCTACTTCCTTTCCTACTTTTTACTCTGCCTAATGTTAGTATTAAGAAATCATAAGGTGAAGATGGAGGCATGGTGAGAGGCTTTGCCACAGTTCTGAAAGTGCTCACCCTATGAATGAGGCAGAGAGGGAAGGGGGTGAGAGAAAGCGAGAATTCTGCTCACCCCTCTGGGGAACCCATTTGTAACTGCAAGGACATTCCTAAGTCAGGCATATGCAAGTCAGGCACTGGGTGTAATTGGATCATATAATATGACATTCATCCCTGACTTTTTTCCCCTCACCTAGTTTCCTGGTTTTATATCCTCCTTTGATGTAAGATAATATGGTTGTACATGAGTGATTTGAGTTAAAAAATAGATGCATAAAATTCTCTCAAGCTAGACACTCAGCCACCTAAATTGTGAAGCACTCTTTAGCTGGAGACAATTTCATAGAGAAGAGAAATGTGGCACTGTATTACACAAATGGAAAACAGCCTTTATTCCCTTATTAAATTTTCAAGGAGTTGCATGGAGATTTAACCACAAAGCTCACATTATTTAGGGGATTTAATTATTGTTTGTTTCTTTCTTTCATTTTCTGTCTCCAAATAAAGCGTATTTCATTACATGGTGAGCATTAATGCTTTTAGGAACATTCAGAAGGGAAAAAAATCAGCTTTTCACAAAAGCAAAACCATAGTCCTTATTATCTACACAAATTAAGAAAAGCCAAGCTGCTCAAAGATTGGACAGAAAAGAGAGGAAAAAATCCGTTCAGATGGCACCTTCTCAGATTACTCTTCAGTAGTAGGACTTTCTAAATTCTGGAATTTGGCTCTACCAAGGCCTAGCCTCACTCAGGAAGTAACCTCATGACAGTGGTTTCTAAATACAATGTGCCCAGAATTATCCAGGGAGAACGTAAAAGACACAGATTTCTAGAAGCCAACCCAGAGACTCTGGAAGCTAACCCCATAAAAATGTTCCCTTGAATAAAGTCTCCCTCTGAATCTCTTACATCCTACAGGCACTGATCATATATGTTTCTTTTCACCACCGCCTTAAGCTTTTTTTTCCCTCATGGTGTGATCCTTGCTATTATCTTCAAGCAGAACCACTTAGTTTGTTTGTTAACCATTCATTTTCCAGGCTGGACTTCAGATCAACGGAATCAGATTCTCAGTGGAGTGTAATCCAGGAACCCTGCCTTCAAATATGCACTCCAGTTAAGTCTAATTCCTCCTAAAGTTTGAGAATAACTGTTTTAAGAGTCTCCTAGCTGGGCATTAATCCCTTGTCTATTTTACTCCACTCCATAGTTAATTACTTTATCAATATATATTTTTTCTTTATCTTTTTTAAATTAAAAGTAAAGAAAAAATTCTCTTCAATGTATTTTCACATAATTCTGAAGTTTTGCTACGTGTCAGGAAACCCTTGGGAAATTTTGCACTTGTAAGCAGAGACTCTTGACCATTTACCAAGTGATAATCCACTCTTTGTCTATATGGAAATGGGCTTTACTGATGGTCATCAATGGGCTAGACTTAGAATAATACATACAACTGACAACACACTGTATACAGCTGCTCAGTTTCCCAGACCAGGAAACTGCAGCTGTTATCATCATCATCAGTTATAAATGAGGGAGGCTGGGACTCGGTGACATCCACACAGCCTAAGTGTGGACAAAGTTCTCATTCCCACCTTATTAAGAAAACCGCAGGAGAAATGGAAGACAGTTCTCTCTCTATCAACCGTTCATACTGTCAAAAGAAACCTCACTCACAAAGGGCTGAAAGCCAGTACAGGAAATACTTGATTCTTACTTAGTATTTTCTTGAGTAGAACATACAAAGACTTTTTGAAAACACGTTTTACCTGACCTAGATCACTTAGAATCCTAAATATGTCACTGAGTGCATCATAAAAAGAAACAACCCACTTCTTAAGTGCCAGGAGGGGAGGGGATCCAGCCTTAGTCTATGACACCATTTCTTAGGACATCAGTGTCCCTTTATACATGGATGTCCAGGGCCCCCAGTGCTGGAGATGAATCTTCTCTCATTGAAATGCCCTACTGAGAAACCCAGGAAAATCTTATGACCGAAAAGAGCAACAAATTGTCAAAGTCATCAATAAATATTGATAAACATATAAATATATTGATAAACATACTGACTGTAACATATCAGAAAACACATTTTATTAAAAGTAAAGAAAAATCCACATACTACATATTTTGCAGCAAGCAATGTCAAGTAAGCTAAAGACTGAGTTCAAATACCATTATTCTCACAGGCTAACGAATAAATAATGAATCGCTCATTAAAGAAGGAAATGTTTCCCCTCATTAATCTAGAAAAGGTCCTAGGCTGAAATGAAAAAGCCGTATGATTATTTGACTTCACATCACATTCACACATATTTATTGAGTTCACTTGTTAAGTGAACTCAATAAAACCATCCCCACTTTCTGGGTTCCTTAAAGGCCAGTTAGGTCTGTTTTATTCATGTTTGTCTCTCTAGCACCTAAGAATCTAGAACATGCTCAACAGATGCTGGTTAAATATATGAGTGAAATGCCAAAGTCAATGCTGCCTGCATTTTTAAATGTAATGACTTTTTTTTCCAAATACAAAATTAATACATGTTCAATGTAGAAAACTTAAAAAATAGAAATGTTCCTATACTCATAGTCAAGAATCTTTAATCTAAAAATCAACAAATAAACTATATTAATATTTTGATGTTTTCTTACTATTTTTTTAAAGATTTTGTTTATTTATTTTTAGACAGAGGGGAAGGAAGAGAGAGGAGAGAAACATCAATGTGTGGTTGCCTCTCTCATGACCTACTGGGGACCTAGCCTGCAACCCAGGCATGTGCCCTGACAGGGAATTGAACCAGTGACCATTTGGTTTGCAGGCCAGCTCTCAATCCACTGAGCCACACCATCCAGGGCTTCTTACTATTTTTATATCTATATTTTTATCCAAATAAAAACTTTACATACCAGTTTTGGTATTATTTGTTTTTATCTTAAAAATATACTTTATACACTTAAATATTTCTTATTGTTTTAAAATCTGCATATTTGAAAATACAAATAAATCATAATTTATAAAACCAACCTTTTTGAAAATAGTATCTATTTAGGTTTCTCAATATTTTACAGTTATATAAACAACCTTCTGATGAACATCTTTGTGAACATCTTAAATAATCTTATTAATATTTCTAAAGGAGTAATTGAAATGCTTGTTTTTATAGTTTTTTCAAACATATCTCCAAATTACCCCTCAGAAAATTCATACCAATTTATACTTTCATCAATTGTAAGTAGATGTTAAGACATTTTTGACAGAAGAAAAGACTCACTAGTTGTAGCACAGAGCTATTATTTCAACCAACTGCTAAGTGGTTTCACTTGCAATAGAGACCAGATTACATCAGCATATTAACTTTTGTACTTTCAAGACTGTGTTTTATTTTTATTTATGGACTTTCTATTTTTCCCAGGAAAGAGTGATCTATATTATGACAAACCATGTTAGTGTTCCAGAAAATATATTAGGGTTTTCAGGAACATGTATAAAGGATACATGTACAAAACCAAAGGCAGGTAGGATCAAGGGTGGGAAGTGGAGATGGCTGGGGTGAGGGGAGTGGTGGGGAGAAAATGGAGACAACTGTACTTAAACAACAAAAAAAATGTGGAAAAAAAACAAATGGGGGAGAATTAACAAAAAAAAAAGGTCTTTATAGAAATCCAATCATAATCACATGATTTCCCTGAAAGTGTAGAATAAAAGTCAAAAAATATAGTTAACTCCATTGTTTACTTTGATCAGGCTATGACAGTCTGATAAAGCTATCTCCCCACTAGGGGATGAAACTGGTTGACACTTTGGCCAAGTCATTCCCTGTACAGAACATTGCAGAAGACACTTGGAACACTTTTATTTTTTTCCTGGCTACCTAATCTGTTAATTATGGTAATACCATCTACCCCAGAGCTATGGGCAAGCTGATAGGGCTAGACCTGGCCTTTGGCAATAACCTGATTGGGAAGAAATCTACCAGCTATATATGTATTACGTGTCATTGAGTCTACTTCAGCTCCTGACAAGTCTATGAGTGAGTGAAATCCATAACGTCCTGTCTTCAACAGCCCTGCTCAGCTCCTATAGACTCAGGCCTGTGGTTTCTTTTATGGAGTCAATCCATTTCATAGTTGATCTCCCTCTTTTCCTGTTGCCTTCTATTTTTCCCAAAATATTATCTTTTCCCAAAACCCTACCTTCTTATGATGTACCCAAAGTAGGACAGCTTCACTTTTGTCTTCAGCAATGTTTCCGGCTTAATTTGCTTGAAAGCCCATCTTTCTCATGGTCCAGAGTATCCATAGATACTCCTTTAACACCATATTTCAATGAATCTATTTTTTTCCTATCTGACTTCTTCACTGTCCGACGTTCATACCCATACATAGTAATTGGTGTGAAATAGATCTCTAATGACACGAATAATCTCAGCCTAGATAATTTCAGCCTAGATCTCTACTGACACATGTTTGCTCTTGGTAATTCTTAATTCTTCCACTTCTGTCCCAAGTCTCAGCCTTCTCTTGATTTCTTGGCTGCAATCTGTTTCAGTTGATGACTGCATCAAGGTAAGCACAATCTTCCCAGTTTCCATGTTTTCATTGTGTATGTTAAAGTTGTGTGTTTCTTCCATAGTCCTGACTTTTGTCTTCCTGATGTTCAGATGCAGTCCTGCTTTGGCACTTTCTTCTTTCACTTTCATCAGAAGTCATTTCAATTAATTGCTGCTTTCTGCTAGTAAGATAGTGCTGTCTGCACACTTTTTTTAAAAGTCCTATCAAGCATTTTTTTTAAGTTACTGATATTTCTTCCACTAATTTGTGCTCCTACTTCCTGAGTCTAGCTCAGTTTTTCATATGATGTGTTCTATGTGCAGATTAAACAAACAGGGAGATAAACTACACCCTTGTCTGTCACCTTTGCCTATGGGAAACCACTCTGTCCCTCCATATCCTGCCCTGGCAGTGACTTCCCGTCCACAATACAGGTTATGCATCAGGACAATCAAGTGCTGAGGCAGGCCCATTTCTTTCAGAGCAACTCATAGCTTCTCATGCTCCACACAGTCAAAGGGTTTACTGTAGTCTGTAACACATAGACTACCCTTCTTCTGAGAGTCATTGAAAAACTGCATTTGGGATTCTAATCTTGCCTTCGCCACATTTTACTTGTCTTTTTTTGCATTCTTCCCTAATAATATTTCTAGTTTTAGTCTACAGTTCTTCTGGTTCTTGGTCATTTGTGTTTAACAGTACAAATCTGTTTTTTATGTGGACTTTAAATCCACAAGGAATCTGATTTAGATTTTGACACTACAATTCTTTTAGTGCTCTTTTTCAGCTTTGCTTTAATGTTTGATATTAACAGTTCATGGTCAGTACCACGATCTGCTCCTGGTCTTGTTTTGGAGGAGAGACTATAGCTTCTCCATCTCCTTCTTCCAATTACATAGTCCATTTCATTTTTATATTGGCTATCTGGTGGTGTCCATGTTTATAGCTGTCTCTTGGCTGCTTAAAGCATGTGTTTGCCATACACTGATGAAGTTTGTTAACTTTATCAAATCAACAAACAGATCTCCTGCTTCATTTCTGACACCTGTCCCAAACTTTCCAATGACATGTGATTCAGCTTCATTTCCTACTTTTGCTGTCCAATTTTCAGCATGTCTTATTTTGGTGTGTGATCAATGTCTTCTTCATATTTCCATAAGAGCTTTCAATTACATCTTCTTCAGCTTCTGGAGTTGGAGCATAGACTTGAATGATGGTTACGTTAATAGGTTTTCCTAGAAGTCTGACTGATACTATTTAATCAGACCTTGCTCTATAGCCTCTAACTATCCATGCTACATTTTGCCTCAGTATTAAAGCCACTCCATTTTGTCTGAGTTTATTTCCAGAGTAGAACACTCTCAAGTTGCCTAACTGAAAATGTCCCACTTCAGCCCATTTTAGTTAGCTAACACCAAGCACTGCAATTATACATTCCCTATCTGCTGGTTAATTTTTCCAAATTTTTAGTCTAAAAACTTTCACACATTTTTTTAATTTGGTGAAAGTCTTGCTGGCATTGTTGTACTCTCCTTACCCAGAGACGACTGGGGCTCATCAAATATTTGTGCACATATTTTATAGCATGAATCTGTTACTGGGAGGTAGCTACCTAACCGTGGTCTACATTTCAAAGTAGATTGGTTTTCTATTGCTGAGTAACAAAGCAGCACAGATTTGGTGGCTTAAAATAATCCATTTATTAGCTCACAGTTCTGTAAGTCAGAAGTCTAGATTCTCTACTTAGGGTCTCTCCAGGTTTAGACAGACTGGGAGGCTCTGGGAGGCTGTTGGCAGAAGCCAGTTCCAGAAGTGGTAGGAAGGAGGTTCCATTTCACTGTCTGTAAGCTAAGCACTCTCTCAGCTTTGAGAAGCTGCCATCATTCCTTCTTAGGTGACCCCTCTACATGTAAACAAACAATGGTCATATCTCCCCATTGTTCTTCGAATCTCTCTGACTTGCTCTTCTATCATCAGCCAGAGAAAGCACTCTGCTTTTAAGAGTTCATGTATTAGAGAGATCCACCCAGATCATTTCTACCTTAAGGACCACTGTGATATTTAACATAACATACTCATGGGAGTGATATGTCATTTCATTGATAGATTCCATGGATGAGGATGATACATCTTAGATAAACCATACAAAAAATCCGCCTACCACACCAGCCTCTCTTATATTCTGGTGCATTGACTCATTTTCACCAATAGATTATCAGCAGAAGTGGTATGTGTCTCTTGCAGGCTGGGATTTTAAACATCAGATGTTCCTTCCCCATTATCTCTCTCGCTACCAGTCTGATAAATGTTAAGGACTTTGAGGCCCTAATAGATGGTTAAGCCACAAATAAAAGGGCCCTAGGTCCCTGAATCACAAGGTGGAAGAAAGCTGCTCATGGGCAAGAAGATTCACAGTGAATTCTTAATAAGGAAACAAATGTATTTTGATTGGGTCAAGCTACTAAAAATTTGGCATTGAGTTGCTCCAGCAAATAATGTTATCTTACCAGATATGTTGTTTCTTATATTTCTAAATACAGAATAGGCAAAATTAGTTCAAAACACATGTTTTCTGAGTAGAACTGGATAACGCTCAGTCTGAACTCCAATTCCTTCAACTAATAGACCTTTGACCTTACAAAAGTTACTTCACCTCTTTGACTTTGATCAAGTATTATAAACCTCTGGCCCTCACTAATTAGAATAGAAGGACTAAGACTTCACCTTCCGATCTCACAAATATCACACTCTATACTAATAGTTAACACCTATTAAATTTAACTAATCAAGCTCTTCAGACACATATTCTTTGGCATTAGAAATACTGACCCCAAAAGTTGAAGGAAAAAAAAGGACCTTAGACTTCACATAAGCAATTCAGTCATGCTCTTAGACATTATGTTCCTATGTTTGGTGCTTTGAAACATATCCTCTATGTATCTATTGGTACTGTGTATCTGCTTCAATAAACAAAAACACATGCTTCATTAAATAGCTGGAATTAATAAAAAATATCCTCTAGCAAGCCACAGAAAATGGGAATTACCTCTTCAGGTACAATCCCTAAAATGCATCAAACATGGACAGTATTCAGTTCTTGAACTAGGAAACCAGCCAATACTCTTAAAATGACAATTTTAAAATGAAATTTTCATCTTATGTATAGGAAGAAATGTTTTCCCCTTCGGCAAATCAACACTTAGTCTGTAAAACACGATACTAGCTCATAATGTCATGCATCGTACGCACAATAATTCTTTCTTATTAACTGCTTGGGCGCAATTTATTTTCCTCCCAGGCTATGAAGGCGCGTGCGAGTGCGGCAGACTCTGGCTGGGGCTGATAAGCCAGCCCACAGCAACAGCACTGCTGGCCTGATGAGATTTGTAAGAAGACAATATTCCATTGGCTCAGAAAACTGTGCCGTATATCAAACCTATCAAAAATAATATCTACAAACAATGCCTTGATGCATTTGCCAACTCTCACAGAAACCTCTCTGGTATTCTTCTAAAAATAAAGCTTGATTTTGTTGTTGTTGTTGTAGTGAAGAGAGACAAACTACTTTAAAAAAAAAAAAAATCCTTGTTTTTGTTCACATTTTTTTCACCATGATAGTGTAAAAGAATATTTTTAAACCTTGGCTGTCAAACAGACATTGCCATCGTTGAAGAGGAGGACAGATTGCATGTCCTCAAGACTAGGACCACTTATTTCACAGACAAACACAAAGGAAATCAAAGAAAGATCAGAAGAGAAGCACATCACAACCTCGCATACTAAAATCCCATTATAAGTTTCCAATGAAATTCTTATCATGGAGGAAGGGAAACACCCTCCAACACAGGTACTGTTTCTTCTGCTTAGAATAATTATTTATTATTTGTATTGTTTTAGTGCCACAGAATTTTTGGTCCCAAAGGCACATATATTTTTTTAATTTTCATTTATGTCATTCATTTGTTCACACATTTATTCATTCAGCATGTATTTATTGAGAACCTACAATCTATCAGAAATAATGGTGTCAGCACACAATAGTGAAAATATGTAATTTTTTTAAAAGGCTCATATATTTTAATCTGGTATATTCCTGAGATCTTTGCTTCCAACAAAAATTAATGCCTTAGTAGCATTAACATTGTAAATAGGTGATGCACTAAATATATTCACTTTATGTATGTATTGAATAATTTAAAGGAAAACAAGATACAGAGGTAGTATTATATTTAGATGATGCTTTATAGTTTACAACACACTGATATATATTTCCCACAATGCTATATGAATGTGGCTAGTAGTGGAATTAGCTTCAAATGCAAACTGACTATCATTTATTGTGTGCTTACTGTAGGCACCTCTTTTTTAAATATAGATCGTAGATAGATGACAGATAGATTCCAGAGAGAGGGAAGAGGAAGAGAGAGAGAGAGAGAAAGAAACAGTGATGTGAGAAACACTGACTGGTTGCCTCCCACACATAACCCAACCAGACACTGAACCCACAACCTAGGCACGTGCCCTGGCTGGAATCAAACCCGCAACCCTTAGGTTCACAGGATGACTCTCCTACCAACCGAGGCACACCAGCCAAGGCTAGCCAGCTGCTAACTGTAAATTTCTTTTAACAATTTAGAAATGCAATAGAAAAACATAAAAAAAGAATTCTGGTATAAACAAGGCCTCTTACTTCGCTATATTGTGTGCCAGACCATTTTGTCAGTAAAACAGGGTGTAAGAGGCTCATTTATATTCAAGGCAAGGAAATTTTTAGGAAAAAAAATTACTTGAAGCTGCACTTTTTACTCCCTAAATGGAAGTTTTCGCCGACAAATCTACACAGAAAGATTGCTCCTTGGGTACAGAAAGAGGATGTGCTACATTCTTCAGTTGTCCCTATGCTAATGTTGGCCTTTCACATAGAAGGCTTTCCCGAGCAGCCGTGCCAAATGTGTGGTAATTTTGTGCTATAACCTCTAGGCCATATCATACTCAGCCAAAGTCACCAAAATAATTTCATTCAAGGGAATTTGGATTCAATCCCTTCATAAATAAAGAAAACCTAGGAAAAGAAAAAAGAGAATGTTCTTTTAAGTACGGAAAAATTGCCAAACAAAAAAGCAGCCAGTGTCTAATTTTACAAAGTCAGTGATAGTAAGGTCACAGCGCATCTTTGCACCGTGTACTTCAGTACCACATAAAGCTCTGTAACTATGGATACCCCTGGGATAGAATTAGTCCATAGAATTGTGTCCTGGGCCCTCCTCTCCTTTTTTGCCATAGCCTGTATGCCTTTGTGACCACCTGTCAGCTCCATGGGAATCATCCACGGATCGACATCTGTATGCTTTAGAAATCCTGAACAGTTCATCCTGGCAGCATTTCAAACAGAAAACAATAGGATCCAAAGTGAGCTCATCTGTTTCCTTTCCAAACCTATTTCTCCCCTTGTGGTCCCATTTTCTTTGTTTATTGCTCCCTCAGTCATACAGGATCACGCCTGTGTGCCTGCTTTTTTACCCTTACTCATCATAAGCAAACATTCTTCTGCATCGAATGTTCAGAACCTGAATACTTTCAGCACCTCCACAGCTGCCACCTAGTCCAAGCCACCGTTCTCTCTCACTTGAGTGATTGAAATAACCTCATAATAGGTCTGCTTGCTACCTCGCTTCCTCCTATGTTGGTTAGGATCAGGTATTGGCATATATGACAGAACACCCAACATAACAGGACTTTAACAGGACAGGAGCCTATTTTTCTCACACTTGAAATAGTCCAGATAGAGGTAGTTCAAGGCTAGTACGGTGTTCTGTATCAGTGACCAAGGCTGCTTGTACAATATCTTGCTGCTTCACAATGAACATTTCCTTCGCAGTTTAAGAGGGTCACTCAAGTTTCAGCCCTGAAGTCCACATCTGATTCAACATTTAGGAAGGAACATTGAAGAAGAAATGCTCCCTCTTTCAAATGGTAATTCTGAAAACTGCACTTGAATCTCCACTTTCCTCCCCTAGGACTGAACTTGGTGTCATTGCCACACCTTGCTGCAAGGAAGGCTGGGAAAAATGCAGACTTTATCCCTATAGCAGGACGTCTGCAAAGTGAATTATCATGGCCACCACATTAGCACACATTTAAAAGGTGAGATAATCAAAGGATTAAAACTCATAATAGGTACAAAGTGTTTCTGGAGATCATGTTTTAGAGGGAGTAAGCTGGATATATAGGAGACAGAAAGCCTGAAATTGAGATTTAAAAAGGAAAGTACTCACTGGTGGTAGCAAAGTCAAGAGTGCAGCCATGAGGACACACAGATGAAGTAGGATGAAGACAAGATCATAAGGGAAGAAAAAATCAGGAAGATGAAGGCATTTAGAGGCCTTCTACTTGGAACATTGAACCCAGCAAAGACTGAGCATGGAGTGGTCTGGAGAGAATGGCAGTGATTTAGTGTTGAAATCTTCACCAAAGTCAGAAAAGCGACTTGGAGCCTCCAGATGACCATGCAAGGGGGGAGGTGGTCGGTATGATCTGGTGGCATGAGTTTTAAAGCTGTGGCTCTTTGGGGGCTGGAAGGAAAAAAATTGAAAGCAACAATGAGGAGCAAGTAGTACCTCTATACTATTATCCCACCTCATGGTTCAAAGAGTATAAAAAGAAAGCAGTCACCCACCTAGAAGGACAGAGGCAAAATATTATCTTTAGTATTTGACTTCAGTTATGGGGGAAAAAAAAAGAAAAAAGTGAAAGAGACATAGACGATGCCGAGGTTTAAAGGTGAGATATGTTTGCTTATGACAAATGCATTCTAGAGGGCAGAAGAGTTGGGTTTTAAAAATGGGGTTAAATGGGAGATGGGAACGAATTTAGGAGCTACACAGAACCATACAGGAATGAGAATCTAAGTAGCAGTGCAAGGGGACTCTGGGCTTCTCCTGGTAACTGACAGGAACAGGGCGCAGTTGCTGTGAAATCTGGCAGACTTCCGCAGTGAAGCTCTCCTCTACACAGTCCAACTCTATTCTCCGGTGAGATTAGATTACCAAAGGCTGCGCCTACTTGGACGGTATTCTTTAAACCTAACTAACTCACCTTTTTAAATCTTATATTTCACTTTTTATATAAAGATTGTTACAAGAAACTACATAAAATCCCCTTCTGTGTGTGTGGTAAAATTTTAAATAGATTGTAAAAAGTTAAGGGTATTTACAGAAAACACTAAAGAAATAAAATACAAGGATATGTGGCTGAAAATAAATAATAAAAACATATACCTAAATCAAATCAAATAAGAGAAATGTTAAACATTTTGATTAAAAATCAGAAACTGTCAGAGTGAATAAAAATACAAGATCCAAACATATGTTTTCCATAAGAGATGTACTTTAGGTGTAAAAGTGCTAGATTAAAAATAAATAGATGAAAAAAGATATATACCATGCGAACAGCAAGCATAAGGAGGTTGGAGTTGCTATGGTATCATCAGAAAATATAGACTTTAAGACAAAGAGTCTTACTAGAGATAAAGATAGATGATTCCTAATGATAAAAGGGTAATTTCATTGATTAATTTCCCACTTAAGGACCTCGTGTCTCAAGGAAGCCCATACCCAGCCACAGCCTGGCTGAGGCACAATCAAATTGAGAGCACTCTGCTTTATCTAAATTACAAAGCTCTCCTATGTCCTTAGGTTCTCCCTTTCCCTTTATGCACCTGTCCATTCAACCCTAATCAAATACTGTTTACTTCATCGAGCCTTATTACTCATTTTACTTAATTAGAACTAAATTTTGCAGCAGGCTGGGAATCTAGTCTCAGGAATTACTGTAGCGCTCCTCCGAAGACCCCACTAGTTAATCCATAACCTTTCAACACATTGTTAGACCCGTTTTATACCTGGCTATTTTGTGAGAAAACTAATGTAGGTACTTTTGCAAGTTCTTTGTAAAGCTCCTAATACTCTGGAACTATTAGAAGTATTCTAGTTGGAATATCAGGATTATTTATCAATCCTCCTATATTTTCATAGAAAAAGAAATACATGTATACACTGCATAGAGAGAGACATAATAAGAAAAACAGAATACCCACCTATGTCTACACAAATGATCTTGCACCAAGACCCCAGAGAGAATTGTCCACTATCAAGGTGTGTGGGATTCCTTTCTTTGGAGAGTGAGAAATGCTTTTATAAATGTGTTCCTTCAATTTGATTCTTTTCAGCTACAAATTGCTAGTAGGCTGTTTTGTAAATGGATTCACCTCAAAAGAAAAATATGGCAAGTTGCTTTCTGCTGTATGCAACAAAAGTGTTGCTGAAAGATAACAATACTCCCAGGGAAGAAGGAAAAAAAATACATCTCTAAATTCTTATTATGAGTCATGCCAAATTGTAACAAACTGCTTTGAGAAGAAGAAAAACATCAAGGAGAGGTTATCAGAATGGAATGCTGTCAGATGCTAAATCCAGACCAGAAGATATCCATAGAAGATAAAGTTTCACGTCTGTTTGCTACAATTTTAAAGCAGTAAATTTTACTATGTTATAGGCATCAAATGAGAAACTTTTCATTGCCACATTACTTGTTTCAAATCAATGTTGATTTTAGACCATTCTGTGTGTCTATATATGTGTCTGTGCATGCATATATTAACATACATACACACACATGTATTTCTCCCCTTTAAAGCATAACATTGATAATCAGAATATGTGCACAATTCTAGTTTCTCTGTCACATAGCTTTCCACAAGGGACAATGAAAATAAAGCTTGACATTTCCTGCTGAAGCTTTGTTGGACTTCGCTAATATCTATATCAGTCCCAATGTCTCTAACTTTATTTCAGGGAATCAAATATTTAAAACAATAATCCATCTTGTTGTGGACATAAAAGGACAATTAGAATTCGGTGAAAGTGTCTATAAAAATAAGAAAAAGGTCTTTGCTCTTTACAATTATCCACTTCACTTTCAAATTGATTATTTTACACAAAGATAGTCTGTGGTGAGGTGAGTGATGTAGATTTGGCTGTGCAAAATCCACTCACTTGGGTTACTTTCTTCTTCTACTTAACTAGTCCTGCAGCAAACCACATTGATCAGGGTTAAATTAATGAATCAACTAGTTCCAATCTATTTACTTCATCAATATAGCCAAAAGGAGTATGAATGAAAAAAATTCTAAAGGACAAAAATAATAGTCTCTGCTTTACTGTTTTTTGTTTCTTTGATTTCAGTAGAGATAAAAATCCTTGGAAGAAACTTAGGTTGCTTTACAGAAAAAGAGACAATTGTGAGTCACAATTCACTTCATGTTCTTCAAAGGAAAACAATCTATTGATACTCAGGATATAGTCTAAATGGGTTATTATCCTGCCTCTTACTAACCAAAGACACTGCCCTGTAACCTGTCATCATACCCACAGTAAGACAGGTCCCTCTAACATTAAAGAGAAGAGTGTACTTCAGGAACCACTCAGAAGCTGTTAATGTCAGAGGATCAAGTGCTGTAAATGTATTGACTTGCTGGTTTTATTCTTGAGCCACGAAAAGTGGAATTTCTTGCAGAGTCCCTGCACACGTTTAATCTTTAACACGCACACATAGACACACGCACATCCACACACCATGCAAGCACGTCACTTGCCCAGAGGGAACACCGGCACATTTCTACATTCCCCAACACGAAGGAGAGTCTCATGAAGTACACTCTCAGTATGTCTCCTCCCCACCCTCTTCTTTTCACTCACTCCAAAGTATAAAACTTGGTTCAGCAAATATTTCTTGCATGTCTATTACATGTCAAGCACCAGAAAACACATTCAAGCCCACTGGTCAATGTTTTCTGGGTGCCCTCTCCTTCCGGTACTCATGACGGTGGTCACCCCACCATCCCCCCACCCACCCTTTTCTTTGCCATGTAAATTATGTATGCATGGGTAGTATCCCGATTTCAACTCTCCCTCTGTGTACTCCTTGAACACGTCTCGGTGCCTAATACCCCCATATAAAACACAAACTCAAACTCGAAATGGAGATTTTAATCAAATTTTCATCAGAAGACAGAAGTTATATTACAGAAAAGAAATTTTTCCAGCCCCAACATTCTCTGTGAGCTCTATTTCACCTCCCCACCCTGATACATTCAAAAATCCACTAATTAATATTCCCTACTCAGCAAAACAAAAGCCCAATAGCACTCCAAACAGCCTCTACTAAATGAAGCCTCAGTGGGTAGCCAAGCTCCAAGTAAGTGGTATTTTCCCTCCCCTGAAAAACTTCAATTGTCTATAGCTATATATCTATACCATATCTATCTATGTCTATATCACATTTCTCTCACTTGAACTCAGGCCACTGAACTAATGGCTCATGTAGTCTTTTCAGCGTGTGCCCATGGCCGTAAGTCCTTAATTTAAAAAAAGAATACCATGCCCGCATTCTTGAAAGCATAGAGCATGTCCAAGCTACACACAGTCTTGATTCTGCTTTGCTGCTCAGCCCTATACCAGTTCCAAAGCAGAAGTCCCAACTGGGACGCTAAAGTCAGAACTGTTCAGTTCCATTACCCAAACACACTGCGTCTGCGCATGGTCAACTCTAGAGTGCCCGCAGAGCCCCCGTTCCCATAATCCCTCCTGTCCAAATCCACCCATTCTTTCTCCCACAACTCTCCTTCTCAGTCCAAAACCTAATCCGACTTTCCCAGCAGCACGCTCCAGACCCTCTTCTCAGGTGCAGAATGAGGAGAAATAAAAGCTGAACAAGTAAGTGATATAGGGCAGGAGCTTACTACCTACTTGTGTACAGAAACAGTTTCTCCTTACTTTTACAAGAGTCATAAAAGATGAATGTATAAAGTTGATAAAAAGCAGATAAGTCCTCAATAAGTGTTCATTGCTGTTACAGTTGTTGTTGCAAATATTATTTCTATTTGTTCCTCTATCCACCATGGGAAAAGACAGCCAAATCAAGTTACTTTTTAAAAACAGACACTTGCACTACAAGCAAACTGGAGGGAAGAGGGCCTATCCTTGCCAAGGACAAGTTTTAATTGATGATGGCGGCAGCACTAATGAGGCTGCCTCCCATCGATATGGCTGCTGCTCCCAAGTCTCCCTCAGAGGGGCAGCCACGGAGACAGACAGAACAACCCACTCTGTTGCCAGAACCTCCCGTGCAGCAACATCAATAATCAGAGCAGCTCTGCTCCTCCACCTTTAAATCTGTGTCGTCAGCTCAAAACATGTTTAGGAAATCAGACTATTCAGGAAAATACCAGTTAACAAAATAACGAGAGAGAAACCAAGGGTTACTCTAAGGTGGTTCTTATGGTAGGTGACCAGTATGTGATGATTAGAAAGACAAGTGACGTACAAAACATTTTTTTTCAAGGCTTAAGAAAATTTTCAATGTAAATTTAACAGTTTAAATATTTTTATATAGTTTCAATGTTCCATGAAAGCAAGATATTATAAAGGTAGACACTCAGGTAGGCCAAAGATATGACTAACTAAAAGTTTTGAAACTGAGCAGAATAAAATTAAGGTAGTTCAGCCCCGGTAAACTTCAGCTATCCAGACTTCTGAGATGATCTTTTCTTGTTTCTCAGATATCTAGTTTGGTTCCTGAAGCTGCTCATTTACTAAGAGAATAATAACTACAACTGAGTGTTTACCTTGTTCCACAGCATACCAAGTACTTTAGGTGAGTTGCCTCATTTACTAGTGGCAACTTTCTAAACAGGTATAATTCAAATGAGGAAGTTGGTAGATAGAAACATAATTTTTCCAAGGTCACATAACTAGTGTATGATTGAACTGAGATTCAATCTGTAGTTTTGTCTCTAAACCTGCTCTTGGAACCACCAACTTTACTGACTTCTTCTAATTCATATCACAGGTGGCAAACACAAGGCCCACAGGCCAAATCCGGCAGGCGCTTTGTTTCTACCCTGCGCAGCTCCAAGCTCTTGCCCCTAGTTAAGGAGTACTGTATTTTTCGGACTATGAGATGCACTTTCCCCCCAAAAAAATTTGGGGGGAAAATGGGGGTGCGTCTTACAGTCTGAATGTAGCTTACCCGGCTCACTGTGGGGGGCAGGGGGTAGCGGCAGTGGAACAGGGGTTTTTTTCCCTATTTTCCTCCTCTAAAACCTAGGTATGTCTTATGGGCTGGCATCTTATAGTCCGACAAATATGGTAGTTACATTTATACAGTCCTAAAATTACATTCAGCCCTTTGAAGGCAACCACAAGGTTGATGTGGCCCCCAGTGAAAATGAGTTTGGCACCCCTAATTTATATGATTAAAAATAGAGTTTACCAGATAAGTTCATGTTTAATTAAAAGTAGAAAATACAACATTTAGAGAAAAACTCTTTGCAATCTTCTTTCATATTTTCAAATTAAATCTAGAAACAGTATATTTTTTATATCACAGTTCCCCTCATTCTCCAAAACCTACTATCAAGATCTATCAATTTTACCTCCAAAAAATTCCAGTATCTGCGCACTACTCTCCAATTCCACTGCCATAACTTTTTTCTCAGTTACTGTCATCTCCTCCCAGATTATTGCAAGAGCTTTCTAATCCATCTTCTTTTCATGTATAGTCCTCCAAATCTCTGAAATACAATCCTCCTAAGTAGTAGTATCATTTTTGTAAAACATAAATCAGACTGTGTCCCTTTAGGTGTAAAGCCTTTCAATCACTTCACATGGCTCTCAGAATAAAATGTAACTTGTTTAACATAGTCACAAAGCCCTTCAGAATATGGCCTATTCAACCTTACCTCGCACTACTCTCCCCCTTGTTCACTGCGTTTCAGACACTCTGGTCTTCTTTCTTTTCTTTTAAAACTAATTTTTGTTCTACCTCAGGGTCTTTGCATTTACTCTTCCTAAGGATATTCCTCACCGGGCACTTTGCAAAGAGGCTGGCTTTGTCTCATCCACTAGGACTCAGATGAATGTCACCATCCCAGAGAGGTTTTCCCTGACCGCTTGTCTAAAGTAGTGCACACAGGGGAAGCGACTCCCTGCCTTGCCCATTACCATCTATCAGAGCCCACTCTTTACTTCCACTAAAGTATTTACCAGAATGTGCAGTTATGATCTGCTTTCCCCACTAAAACTCAAGTCCAGGAGAAAGGACCACCTCTCTCTTATTTATTGATGGGTCTCATGCCCAGTGTTGGGAACCGCCCTGCCTGGTTTCAGAAGCTGTAAACCCCCATGGTTAAGGCTGAGTCAGAGACCTTGGGACCATAAGCCACTAAGGAGACAAAGCTTATCTCCCTGGCAGGGCCACTGCCTCTGCCCACTTTACTTTACCCTGCTTGGCCCTGAGCCTGACCAGTTAGCCAATGACGGGTAAGATTCCTCAAGGGAGGGATGTTCTAAGACAGGCATGGTCAGAAGAGGCCCTCAGGGAAGGACTTGGGGGGCTATAGAAAAAGGGGGTGATGGACCCTTGCCCCTCAGCTTTGACATAGCCTGAGTCCTCATTCTGTCTGCAAGAAGTCTCCTAATCTCTTGGCTGCCTTACTTCCCCTGCCTGACTTAAGCCTGAAACAATGACAGAGGGTGGTGCAGGCCTGTGCTGGAAAGGGCAGGTTCCCTGGGGGCAATAAGGCCTAAGAAAGAATATGTAAAACCCTGTGAAACCTGCTTTGCTAATACCCTCAATTTAAATGATAAGGGTTGAAGCCTGAAATGAGTTTGTTTCCCAAAGTTTTATAGCCCTTTAGCTAACTGACCCTGACTCAGAATAAGCCCTCAGAGTTCTTTGTATGTTACCTATTGTTTGATCCTTACTGCCTGACAATGATGGATAAGCTTTACCTGTATTCCTGTGCAAATTGACCCCAATAAAAGCCCATTGAGGAAAAGGCTCTTGGCCCTTCTCCTTTGAAAGATCCACCACCTTTCCTCCCCAGGCAGATCATGTATTGGTAGACTTATTCTCATCCTGGGCCCTGGGGCCCTGTGGGCAGAGCCCCCCCACAGCCCAGCAGAGACCTGACACAAAATAGAAACTCAAAAAACATTTTTAAATAAGTAAAGAAGCTCCCCAAGCTACTTCTCCTGCTGTTTTAAAAATCTAGCTATGGGAATTCCTGTTAGATATTCAGAAAATCAAGGGGACTAAAGAATATTAGATCAGACTAAAAAAAAATCTGTCCACAAACACATACCCCAAAAGAACCTGACATTTTATCTGTAATATATATACCATCAAATAGAATCATAAATCTGACTGAAAAGACCGGCAAAAAAACTTTGGGTAGGCATAATGCTCTCTAAAACTTATAAATTTACTCCAATAATCACATTTTCTAAATAATTTTATATTGAAAATAGAAGCTGAGAAAATGTAAGGTAACCTGATCTTTCTTTACTCCTCTGCATGCTGTTTGTTTTTTTCAAAAAAAGAAAAATTAATATACTTAGAGAATCACAAATTCCACTGAGTTCTCGTATTACTTAAACAGCAACTCTTCACCACCTCAGTAAAAAGGGAACAGAGTTATCAACAAATTACAATCGACAAGTAGATGTTTACAGGATAGGTGAGATATGTGTACACATCTTTGGTTAACTGTGTCAGCAAATTTTTCATTGCCTAGTGAGCAGATTTCTGGGCAAATTTATTGTCTGTCTCAAATATTGAAAAGTAACCATATGTTATATGCCAAGAATAAAGATAAAAAATATGCTAAAGCATGAACTATAGGAGGAGAGCTCAATGAGAAATGTAAAGCAAACTAGTCAAAGCGATAATCAAATTTCAAGGTCTAGTGAGTCTCCTGTGAAAAACCAACAGTTGTATTGTATGTTTTTGCCTAAATGATGTTTGCCTGAAATGTAAGATTTCTGGGTTTTGCTTATTGTAACATTTCTTTGTGTCCTACTATGTGCAAAATGATACATGTAACTGAAATTTGAATAATGTTGAAATATGGTCCCTGCTGGTTAACTGATTATAGTCAAGCAAATTATGCACATTATAAACTCTTGGGTCAAATACCTCTTCCTCACAGGTAGGAGGTCCCAACTGACTTTAATGATCTCAAGCATCAAGAATTTCTTCACAGTGATGCCATACTCTAGTATCCTTTCACTACAGAAAAAAAGAAAAACTATAATTAATTTTTCTACTTTTCTGTGCATTGCAACTTATTTTAGACATGAGTATAGTATAGCACCCTATGAAACATGATCAATAATAGTTTATATACTGAAGCATGTAAACTAACAGCAAGTCATGCAGACCTCATTCCCAGGTCTTAACTTGGTCAAAGCTCAGAGGCCTGCATACAAGTGCAAATGATAGACGCGTGCCCTCAGGAAATAAGAATGTCACAAAGTGTGAAAACTAGCTAGCAGCGCAATACCAGCTATTGCTCATCTGCTGCATTACCTGACTTCATGAGCTTGGCCTGAACGGAATTTCAGCTTCAACATCGATTTAATGGAAAAGTGAATAATAAACATCTTTACAACACTAATGTCAAAAATACTGGAAGAATGAAACTGACTTGTATTAGTAAAGGAATGCATTGAATATCCACTGTATACCTTGCTTATATGAGGCCCCCTGACTGGTTTTTCTTTAATTAGACAACATTTGAACACCCTTTACTTAAGACATACCCAAGTAGGCAAATGTATACCCAAAAGAAATATGCAATATAATATTGGTATCTGCTTAATAAAAGTTTATACCACTCTATGAAGAAAACCTCACCTGCCTTTTCCTTTATTTAATAAAAGTCTGCTATATTCTGTGGAGTATGGTGAAGTGGAGACACCAGCTCTTTTTTTAAATGTAAGAAAATATGGTGCCTGTTACCTCTACTTTTTGTGAGTTGCCTGCTATCCCGTATTTGGCAAGACAAATAGAATTACATACTGTGAGTGACTCAGAACAGAACTTCACTATCAATCATCTGCCTGGCTCTGCGCAAATTCTGTAGGGCATTCAGGACATTTTGCTGCCTATGAATATTTTAGACAAGAAGGATCCCTGAAAGCTTCCTGATGGATTAATACAAGAAAGGAGGACGGTTTCATGTTTTATAGCTATTTGCTAAAGCACTACGGCCATTACTACACTCCGATGAGAAGATGCCTCTTTAAACAAAAAGCAGCAGCCCCATGGAAGAGTTCTGGCTCCCTTTATCATAAACTGATTTCGGAGTAATGAGATGTAATATATAAATATTGCATGCAGTCCTCTGCAGAAAATGAAATGCTGTACCGACGCCAGCCCCTTTACACCTAGCAATAATTGTGGGAAAAAGGAAAAGAGGAAAGAAAAGGTATGCTGGCCATTTAAGAAAAGAAGTTTACTCACGTACCTCTTCAGCTTTGCCAATAAAATAAAAAGCAATTTATTAGTTTCTTTATCATTCTATTGTGGGATCCACACCCGTGAATAAACAGCAGAGTACCATTCTCAATAGCAGTTCACAACTTCTCAAATAAAGCTTATGTTTTATTGTAATGGTAAGACAGAAAATTTGGAAACCACAGGAAAATAAAGAAAAAAACTTTCACTTATATGCCCACTACTATTAATATTTTAAAGTTTCCTTCCAGTTTTCAAATGTATGTTTATATGTAGTATGCTGTATCTTACTTTTCCACAAATATTTAAATATTTTCCCTTGTTATTATAAAGTCTTCATAAATATTTTAATGGCTACATTACATTTCCTTAAGAATGTATAAGACAGTCCTGGTATCTGAGTGCTTCTCAGGGCCCAGCAAAGGAACCACATTTCCAGAGCCCTGAAGGCAAGGAGTAACACCCCAAAATATGGACTCACTCTCCACTCCACCTTTACTGGCCAACCAGCTGCCAAGAGCAAAGGCCACATCTCCTGATACCTGGCAAACAAATAAAGTATTGCCTCACAGATTGACTGCTTCTTTGGGGTCCCTACAAGTGTATTTGGGGAAAAGCTTTGAGAACAAGTGCTGGAGTGGCTGTCCTATGAGACTGGAGAGAGATTCCATGAAAGAATCTGGAGGCCATGAAGGAGGCAATGGCTCAGGCAGAGGAAGCGCTGCTGAGATTACTACGAAACTGGAGAAATAGGAGAGAAAGCGCTTGAAGGAGGAAAAGAAATGGCTGGCTGCAATTGCCCTAGCAATTTCGGAAAACAGCAGTAGTACTCCAGAGGCACGGGAGGAAGGAGACAGGTGCTGAGAGAACTTGTGCAGGAGCCCAGAGAGGTAGTTGTAACACACTCTGGTTCCCTGTGCAAGTGCCTTCTGCCCTCAGCTGCCTCCCAGAAATCTTCAACCGGGGGTAGAGTAATTCCATGCTCTTTGTTCTTGGCTGTGTCTGGAGGACACAAGTGAAAAACCCAAAAAGGAGAAAAACCAAAAGCTCCAGGAAGCTCCTCAGGATGATGGAGTGGAAGACACACCTGTCTTTTTATCCAAACCCAAGAAAAAGAAATCTTTTCCCAAGGAGGAGCTGGTTAGTAGTGATCTTGAGGAGAAAACTGGCAGTGGAGATCTTCCCAAAAGGAAGAAATCTTTCCCCGAGGAGGAACCAGTTACTGACCCTGGAGAGGCAGAAACAGGAGTGTTCCCAATAAAAAGAGGAAATTCTCTTCCAAAGAGGAGCCACACAGCAGCAGACCTGAAGAGGCTGCTGGTAGCAAGAGCAGCAACTCCAGGAAAAAGGAAAGTCTCCCAGAGCTCTCCCAGGAAGACTAGAATGGACAGTACCCTTGGGGGGTATAACCATCTAGTGACCCATACCCTATGTCCCAATGAAAACAAATTCACGAGGGAAAAAAAGAATATGTAAGAAAGTTGATTTAACATTTGTCCGTGTCAGAGATTTAGAAGATGGCTGATTTTTACTCATAAATATCATTATTTCACATCACTGTTCATTTTTGACTACATGACCTTTTTTATTTCTAAATGAAGCAATATCTCTTCCATCTAGAAATGATGGGATAATGCACCCAACTCCCCAATCATATAACAGATCCTTTTTTTTTCTTTTTGAGGCAGACATGACTCACCTCTTCGCACAACCTCATCAAAATTACAAATAAAATATAGAGCATCTGTCATTCAGAACCATCAGAAATCGAGCTGAATAAAAGACTGACAACTCCAGAACTAAAGAAACCACATCAATCCAGACTGGTAGGAAGAGTGCAGATGTAGAACGGGCTGGTCCCACACCCACGTGTGGTTGATATTCAGGAGGGATATCTCAGGAGTGAGGAGTTCCAGCCTCACACCAGACCCTCAGCCCAGGGCGGCAGTACCAGGAAGATAAGTCCCCATAACTTCCGGATGCAAAATCCAGTGGGGATTGAGTCAGTGGAAGAAACTTCTGGAGACCCAAGCAGTTCCTCTTAAAGAACCCACACATGGACTCACCTGCTCAGACTCATTCCCTCTAGCTCCAGCGCTGGGTTGGAAGCTTGAAGGGTACCACTGGCATACTGGGAGAGGCTGAAGTGTCTGGCATCAGGGCAAGCAGAGGTTATTGTCCCTTTTCTGAGCCTTCCCACTATAGAGCAATGGAGCTGGCAGGCTGGTGCCATATCTGAGGCTCCATCAACCTGGCTAACACTATTTGACCCACCTTGGAGATCCCCAGAGACTCCACCTCACCCAAATTACAAGCCTACCCATGCTGCTTTTCCATATGAGTGGCTGGTCTTGGCTCATACTGCAAAACTCCCTAAATCCTACCAAACAAGCAACAGCTGTTCCCAGTGAGTCCCAGACCTGGTACGAACAGCTGCCAGCCTAGATTCACAACTGGGCTTCACCTGGGAATCTCCAAGCACAGCACAAGTAGCAGCTAACTCAGATTGTTTTATTACTCAGGTAGGATGGCTCAGGGCAAAACACAGGTGGGGGCTGACCTTGGTCTGTATCACCTGGGAAACCCACAGCCTGTGCACCCAGTGGACAGCCACAAACCACATTAGAGCACCACCATGCTGCCCCTGCTGATGCTCCATGGAGGGCAGAGGTTGGTGGTCAATGGTCACAGCCAATCCTTACAGCTAAGTGGCCTGGGTAAAATACTCCCATTAATCTGCCAACAGCAACCAAGGGAGGGTATATTCAGCCCACAAAGGGAACACCTTGAGTACCCAGCTTGGGTGATAGGGGAGGCTGTGCCACTGGACCCTACAGGACACCTACCAGATTAGGCCACACTGCCAAGACACAGAGTGAAAGAAGCTCTGCCTAGTACATAGAAACAAACACAGGGAGGCTGCCAAAACAAGCAGACAAAGAAACATGGCCCAAATGAAAGAACCGATCAAAACTCCAGAAAAAGAGCTAAACAAAATGGAGATAAGCAATCTATCAGGTGCAGAATTCAAAACACTGGTTATAAGGATGCTCAAGGAACTTAGTGAGGACCTCAGCAGCATAAAAAAGATCCAGTCAGAAATAAAGTATGCATTAATTTAAATAAAGAACAATTTACAGGGAAACAACAGTAGAGTGAATGAGACTGAGAATGAAATCAATGATTTGGAACATAATGAAGCAAAAAACAACCAATCAGAACAACAAGAAAAAAAAAAAGAATCCAAAAAAATGAGGATAGTATAGCAGCTTCTGGGAAAACTTCAAGAGGCCCAACATGCACATCATGGGGGTGCCAGAAGGAGAAGAGAAAGAGCAAGAAATTGGAAATCTATTTGAAAAAATAATGAAAGAAAACTTTCCTAATTTGATGAAGGAAATAGACATGCAAGTCCAGGATGCTAAGAGTATCCCAATCAAGATGGATGCAAAGAGGCCCACTCCAAGACATACCATAATTAAAATGCCAAAGTTTAAAGATAAAGAGAGAATCCTAAAAGCAGCAAGAGAAAACAAGTTAGTTACCTACAGGGGAGTTCCCATGGACTGTCAGCTGATGTCTCAAAAGAAACTTTGCAGGCTAGGATGGATTGGCAAGAAATATTCAAAGTCATGAAAAACAGAGACCTACAACCAAGACTGGTCTACCTAGCAAAGCCATCATTTAGAATCGAAAGGCAGATAAAGAGCTTCCCAGATAAGAAAAAACTAAAGTTCATCATCACCAAACCTGTATTATATGAAATGTTAAAGGGGCTTATTTAAGAAAAGGAAGATCAAAACTGTGAACATTAAAAGGCAAATATATATCATTCAACAATTGAAACTAAAAATATAACAAATTAAGCAAACAAGAAAAACAGAGACAGAATCATAGATATGGAAAGCATTTTAATGGTTGGCAGATGGTAGGAGGGTGTGGTGGAATGTGTGAACAGATGAGGGAATTAAGAAGTACCATAGGTAGTTACAGAATTGCCAAGGGGATGTAAAGTACAGTATAAGAAACGGAAAAGCCAAAGAACTTATATGCATGACCCATGGTCATGAACAATGGTGAAAAGATTGCCTAAGGGAGTGGGGGGTGCTGGGTGAAGACAAAGGAGGAAAGTCAGAACAACTATAACAACATAATTAACAAAATATAATTTAAAAAATAAATATAATAATAAAAGACTAGAAAATAAGAGCATTCACATATATCTAGGTAATATATTAATGCCTACCAATTATAATGTTCTTTCAAATTTATTAACATTCTCATAACTACCTTGGGATGTGTAATTACTTTTTTCAAATTAATAAATTGTGGACAAATGGGCTTAATTGCCCTACTCTAGTGCAGACAATTAGTAAGCCATGGGGCTGATATTTTGCTCCAGGCTTTTCCAACTTGAAAGCCTCTCTCTTCTCACCGTATGATGCTAGGCAGGGAGCTCAGAGGCTGTACTGTGTAGTCGTTGCAAGCATGAGCACTCGAGTCCAACAACTTTGGCCCAGAACCCATCTCTGCCCCTTATACTCTCTGTAATCTTATACAAATTGCTCATACCCTCTGTGCCTTAGATTTCTAATCCTTTAAACTCAGATAATTATAAAGTAATTGTAAGTTTATAATTATTTTATATAATCATTTTATAATTAATTATATAATTTATATATTTATAATTTAAATTATATATATTGTTTTATAATTAATTGTATAATTTTAGATTTATAACTTATAATGATAAATCTAGCAAGCATCTGTTTTAAGAATTAAGTGGGAAAATGCAGGTTATTAAACACATAATTAATATCTGCATTGGCTTTTTACCTTAAGCTTTGCATACCCTTAATTAATATAAACTTTAATTTTACACCTCAGCCATCTTTCATGCTCTCAAAGAGACAACACACACTTCACCATCCATTAAGAATGAATATTAAACAAAGCCATACCTCAAAATCATCACTCATGAGCTAAAAAAAAAAGTATAAAGCAGATTATTTTAATCAACCCGTGTTCTGATACATTGCTTACATTTGTCAAGGGCTCAAATTAACTAACCTGGCTATACTTTCAGTAAGTGTGAAGAACAAAAATATAGTTTATACAATTCAAATGAGATTATCAGATTACTATTACTCTGGTACCACAACTTCACATGACCTTGTACAAGGTCATCAGCATAATAACTTTAAAAATAGCAGTTAAGGTATGATTATAATTTTAGTTATGCTCATTATACACTAGAATAAGAACACTGTATAACTCTGAGAAAATGAAGTTAAACTTTTTGTTAATAATAGAAACCAAATTTATTTAAGTCAAAAGATGTCTTAAATTTGCACCAAAAAAATCATAGTAATTCATGACAAAGGACAAGCAGCGAAGAAAAAGTTATCAGAACAAATTTTAGCATAAAGAATTGCAATCAGTCAGGGTTCAACCAGCAAACAGACCATCCATGAATTACAGGCTGAGAGTATTGTAGGAGCTAGACCTCACATGGTCAGAGAAAGTGCTGGCTGGGCCAGTGGAGGTCCAAGAAGGAAGCTGCAGGCTCGGAGTGAGAGTGACCAGCCAGGCAACCTGAGGAGCCCAGCACACCCAACCACTAAACAGGGCTGTGGAAGGACAGTTTGTGGAGACGTCTACGGGAAGTGGTCCTGTATAGTTGCCACTTCTGTGAGTCCACTACAGAGAGGCCAAGAGTGGGCCTAGATCCACTGTGGTCAATCAGAAAGAAAAGCTGGATGCAGAGCAAGAACTAGCCAGAACCTGAGGGTCTTACCTGCCCTTCTGAATCTGTCACTGCATCTAACCATGTCAGCTTTCTAGGGTAATGGTTGCTGCTTCACTTCTGCCTTTCAAATCTCGCATAGAGCCCCCTTTTGGCCAGGGTTAACCTAAACCCACACAGGGAGAAGCGTCCTAACACAGGTCAGTTCTAGCATAACTGACACACTACAACACACCAGAAGAGTTTATATTAAAAGGACAGGTAATTCACATTATACTATAGCGTGTCTCTTCTAACCACAGCTCTCGCTATCATAGAAAAAAACATCAAGATGCTAATATCAAGGAAAACTGTGACATTAATGGGAGGGAAAAAGCAAAGGGCCTTTTTTTGCACCAAAAGTTTGAGAGGTAAAATGGGAATAAGCAACTAAAATGGTCTAATTTGCATGTCTGGGGGAAAATAATCTAGTAAGACTATTTTTCTCAAGTTAATAAGAAATTATTTCCTCATTAATCATCACCACGATTAAACAAGATTCAATTAGAATCTTTGTTACTCATCTATTATAGCTTATATAGACAATGCGGAATTTTCAAAAAAATTTCTTCAAATTTTTTGAAGGGCAAAATGAAACTTAGAAGGCCCAAACATAGAAAGGGAGAAGGCAAGGGAAGTGCTAAATGATCATGCTCCATCAATCTAAATGGGACTGGTGGAATGTGAAATAAGTTCTAGGGCAGAAACACACCATGGAACAATAGGAAATGTCAAATAGTATTTATTCGTTTAGCATTACAAGGCACAGGTAGGAAAGGAAAAATGGAAGGAAAATGTTTTCTTTAAATAAAATGTCTAAAATACTTTGGGCACTGAAATGTGCTCTGCATCCCTCAAATAAGAAATGTAAGGCCATTCTTGTTTTGAAAAAAATACATATTTTTCCAAAGAGTAAATTATAAGTATGGAGTTTCACAGTGAGATTCATTTCTAAAAACAAATAAGTAATACATATGTAATAATCTAGTAATAGAAAGACTACCTAAATGATGAAAATGATGAAAAGTGATCGAATTACTCTAATTCATTGTTAAAACAATATCAATGAAAGTCAGTTATTTATTATTACATATGTGCCACTGCTACATGAGGAGCTAAGTACACAAAGAAGAATAAGGTATATGTTATGGAAATCTGTCACTTGGGTTAGTTATCCAGAATCTGGATCTCTTTCTATTTTGTATGCAGGATTTTTACTTTATCTTGGTGGAAAGGCAAAAGCTTGTTCCCTCACAGGAGCTGAGAATATTAGGCACTCACATTCCAAGTCGTTCTTACAGATAGAGAAAAACCCAGTGACCAAGGTTCTGGCAGTCAAACGCAGCCCTATCTGACCCCGACTCATCCACCCGGCCCACAATGCAGTGTGGCTAATGAAGGCTGCAAGGTCGAGGTGTGGAAATGGCATGTGGTAGCAGCGGTGGTCAGGTGAGGTGTCAGCACTAAAGAGGCAGACGTTCAGGTGTAGCACATGGCGTTCTGCCGTGGCTTCCCCATTGACCATTTCTGATGTGGGATCTGGGGACTTGTTCTCAGAAATAAGTCAGAAAGAGACATAAAAATACTATGTGCTCTTATTTACAGTTTTTAAAAGTAACTAATGAATTCAGAGGACAGAGAAGTAGTTGCTGGAGGTAGGGGTGGGGGAGATAGGCAAAATGGGTGAAGAGGATTGATTAAAAGGTATAAATTTCATTACAAAATAAGTCCTCGGGATTTAAGGGATAACATGGTGACTACAGTTAATAATACTGTGCTGTAGATTTGAAAGTTGTTAAGAGAGTAGATCTTAAAAGTTCTCATCACACACAAAAAATTTTGTAACTATGTGTGGTGATGGATATTAACTACACTTACTGTGATGATAATTTGTGCCATATACAAATGATTGCTGTACACTTGAAAAAATCATGTTCTACGTCAATTCTATCTCAATATTTTTTATTTTTAAAGATTTTATTTATTTACTTTTAGACAGAGGGGAAGGGAAGGAGAAAGAGAAGGAGAGAAACATCAATGTGTGGTTGCCTCTCATGTGTCCCCCACTGGGGACCTGGCCAGCAACCCAGGCATGTGCCCTAGACTGGGAATCAAACCAGTGACCCTTTGGTTTGCAGGCCAGTGCTCAATCCACTGAGCCACACCAGCCAGGGCTCAATTTTTTTTAAAAATAAAAAGAAAACTGTAGGGATTCATTTGGGGAAAAAACACATACTATATAAAAATTTGCAGAATAAATTTCAATGGGAAAATAAAAAAGAGAAAGAAGGGGGAAACAAACTAAAATAGATTCAGATAAAAGGTTTTTTTATTGATATTGTGGACCCTATTTGGATCCTGATTTGAACAAAAAATTTATAAGACCATCAGGAATAGTTGAGCACTAATACGATATATGATGGCATTAAGTAAATTTTTAGGAGTTATCATGGCATTGTGATCATATTTTGTAAGAGACTTTACCATTTAGATACAAATGGTGAAATAGTTACAAAAGAAATGACATGAAGTAGAGAGTACTAATAGATGAAACAAGTTTGAGTATTTTATTATTATTGTAGTCACTGTTACAGTTGGTACCAGGTACAAGAAAATTCATTGCACCGGTATCAAAAACATGTATATGATTGAAATATTTCAGGGAAAAAAGCTTTTTTAAGTGTTATATAAAAAATGGTAGTTGATAAATTTAAAATCTAGAGATTTCCTCAATAAAATATAAGCAAATTGAACACAAATGTACAACTTTTGTGTCAAAAATAGAACTCTAGGCATTCTGAGTAATAGGTATAGAAAGACTGGAAATGCAATCCATTGTTCCAACATAGTCCAGGGTTTTTTTTTTAAAAAAAAAAGAGGGAAGGAAAGGAATATATGAAGCTTTATCATTCTTCAGAAAGATAGGAAATGAGAAACAAATTGTAAGTGAAGTGAACTGAAGGTGCAAAGTTAGATGGTAGAAGCTAGTTCAAATATTCAGTAAAAAGCATAAACCAACAGAACAGCAAGAGAAATTGAGGGACCCAACCACACACCCAAATGCAGGCACACACTCGGAGAGCAAGCTGTCCACTCATTCATCCAAACATCCAATGAGGAGCGACTAGTCCTCGGTACTATCTAGGGACTAGTGATACAACAGTAAACAAGATAGACATACTGCTTTCCCTTGTCAATCTTACAGTCCAGTGGGGAAAATATGCCAGTAAATAAATACATGTATACATACATACATACATACATACATACATGTGAGTCCCATCCAATGCGTGAAGTGCTATGATGGGGGATCTATAGATAGTGTGATAAACAGAGAAAAGAATGAATTTATTAAAACATGAAATTCCTAGGGAATGCCATCACCACCGCATCATGCTCATACAGAAAGCCACAGAGCACCCCTGATCCCTGTCACTGAAGTCCAAGAAATATCCCAGCCACACACATAGAATGAGAGTGCTCACTCCAGGCTAAAGAGGGCCCCGTTCAGAACACTCTGGGGTAATGCCAGAAAGATCCTGACAATACAGAACCAGTAAACCCTCATCAGGAAAACAGAAATCAGGCTAAAGAGTTTAAATGCAGAGTATGTACTACAAGGAGTCTTCTAAAAAATGATGGAAGGGCTAAAGGATCAAAAAGGTTTCAGGAAGATGAGGAAAATTAGAGAGTAAGAACCACGGAAGCACCACTCCTTGGGCTGAAATAGGAAACAGGAGGAGAGAGGATTACCAGAATCCAGATCACAGTGACTGCTAACAGGGCTAGGGATTGCTGCTGCCTCTGAATTCCCTGATGCCCTGCCAGAACCATCAAAAGCCACTCACTGGAAACAGAATTCACCCCTGGTCTCAGTTCTGATACCACTGAAACCACTGAAGCCACCTCTACCACTGCTGGAACTACCAAAGAACTCTGGACCTTACAGCTAGAGTCTCCTGTTGGAAAGGGCACAAGAAGGGAGGCCATACCTCCCTTCCCATGTGCAGTCTGCCATAGATGCCTCCTATTAGGCAAAGTTTCCTGGAAGCTAATGGTTAAAAGTGTGGAAGTTGAAGTTTGCAAGGGTTCAGCTTCTTGGTGTACAGAGTAAGGTATGAAAGGGCAGGAACAGACCTCAGAGCAACCAAAAGGCAGCCCAATACCCATCTGCCATGGCTATTCAGCATCCATTCTCTCCCTTCTCTCCATAACAACCATTTTATTCAAAAACTGAGTAGAAGCCACCAGAGTCAATGCTGAGCTTACTTCAATTACTTGACTCTATCAAAGTAGAGCATACACCTGAAATAGGAACACTAGGAGATGGCCAACTCCAATGAACTCTGCCCCACAATTCCTAGAGTAAAGCAACATGTCACCCACTGTTAGTTTATAATTACGATTCTATACTCTATGGATTACCTTCACCTTAACAGTATCAGAGTTTTGTTCCCAATAAACAAAAAGTGGCATACTACCAATCTACTTATTTACCAATAACCATATCTAAAATAATTTAAACACCCCTAAATTGTAGAAATTGTGTCAATATATAGCTACTTGGCTTCAGCAATAATTAATACACTAACAATCCAAAAGTTTTACAATAAGAAATTAATCATTATATCCCTGAAGGCTTATTTTTAATTGGCCCAGCTATTTACTGGCAGGCTTTTATAATTTTATTAATCTAGATTTTACAGTGATCTCTTTTATATTTCCTATATTTAAAACAAAGGCTGACTTATTAGGTACTAACATTGATACCATAATAAATCATAGCCCTGACTGGTGTAACTCAGTTGGTTGGGCATCATCCTGCAAACCAAAAGGTCACCTGTTCAATTCCCAGTCAGGCCACATGCCTGGGCTGTGGGCCAGGTTGTGGGGCAGGTTCCCACTTGCGGGCATGTGAGAGGCAACCCTCTCTTTCTCCTTCCATTCCCTTCTCTCTAAAAATAAATAAATAGAGTCCTTTAAAACATAATAAATTGTAAATACCATTATATTCTAGGAAAAGGTAATCAAACTATAATCATTGAAATATTTTATCCTTTAATGTATGCTAGTGACAAAAACGTCAGTTGATTGAAAAAAAATAAACATCATGTGTGATATACCAGGACAACTTCCAACATACAAAATTTCATCTACCAGGTGTAAATGTGAAATGACTCCCTATTTTCTAAAATTCCCATTCATCCATTGTATAATATATCATGCTTCATGCTGTTTTAAATTATGTAAAATAAACAATGAATACAGACCCTGGGTTTTAATGCCTGAGGTGTGAAATTAGTTCTCTGCCAAGTGTATTTTTGATTGTTAGAGATTTAAAACACTCAGAAGTGTGTCAGTCTAAAACAATATTTCTTCAGTTCACTTATAAGAATCAAAAAAGTAATCTATATATTTAAAAGAAAAGAAGGAGACTGTCCTATAGTATGCATTGTTGTCGTTTTTTACACAGGGTGGTATTCACTGGATTTTATGCATACTACTGACTCTGGCAATAAATAGTTCACATAGTTCCCCTAATTTTTCCTCTGAGACTCCTTTACATTGCAGTTATCACAAATCCTCCATTACAACAAGATCATCTTGTTTACAAAACTATAATCTCAAAAAACATTTGAATCTCTAATGTAATTAAGTACTTGTTCACATGGTAATGTGTCCTGCCTAATCATCTCTTTGCAAATGTTCATATCTGTACAATGAATAGAAATATCTGGTTAATAAAAAAACTGGGGGGACTTCTGAGCTAAGACGGTAGAATAAAACTGCTGCCCAGAATTTCCTTTCCCAATATTCAATGCAATGAAATAAAAATAGCCATAAATCTGTAATTGAATAACAATAAAAAAAAGAGAAAAGAAATAAAAATAGGGAAACCCATTCTGGGTTTCCAAAACCCAGGAAAATTCAGCAGCAACAACTAAGCAGCCCAATGTCACGAAGCTCAAAATGTGGGAGCCAAGGGGGGAAAGAGTAGAGTGGGAGGTATTTTATCATGAAGCACCTAATCCCTCCCTCAGCCCTCTCCCTTGGAAGTCAAATAGCAAGTCCTCTCTGAATCCCGCTAAATCTGGGGAGAATGAGCTGAGTAATGTTCTGATGGAAAGAAGTGGAAAGAGCTGCAAGGGAAGAAACAAGTAAAGTTTAGGAAATGAACAATGAAGCTAAGAAGCTCTAATGGAAGCAAAACCTCCAGGGCTACACAGGTAATGAGCCATTTCCCTCAGTAAGATTAGGACATGTATTCTAATTAGTTTCAGGAAACCCTAGTGTGGGGTGTTTAATAAAACCTCAGAAGTGAGAGCAGAATACAAATATTCCATCAAAGCCTGCACAGAACTGAACCCGACTGAGCCCAGCTCTCTTCCCAGCTGCCTTCCCCACAACCCTTCACTATGGAAGACATAAGAATTACACAGCCTTTAGTCTGACCTCTGTATCTGTGAGTCTGCTTCTGTTGGGCTGGGTTAAAAAGATGAAGGGATTAAGAACTACAAATTGGTACTTATGAATTGGTACAACATAGGAAATACAGTCAATAATATTGTAGTAAGTATGTATGGTGCCATGTAGGTACTGGAAATAACAGCGGAAACACTTTGTGAAATATATGATTGTCTAATCACTACGCTGTACACCTGAAACTAATATAAAATAATGTTGAATGTGAACTGTAACTCTAAAATATGCAAGGGTAAATGAAGTCAGTCAGGCTCCCTCACCTGGATGTCTGGGCAATTAAGAGAAGCAGTATTCCCATAACCTTGAGTGGGCCCAAGTGCACAGAACCAGGCTTTGTTATATAATACATTGGCACCCTGCCAGCTTTGTGTGCATTTAGTATATAAGGGGGTTGGGACTCCCTGCCTCTGCGACACACTGCTTACAGTGTGCATGGGTCGCCCCACCCTTGAAAAAAGTCATGTCAGACGTCCCGAAGGCTCCACGCATGTTCTTCCGTCTGCCGGAATCCTGAGTGAACCTGGCCAGCCTTGAAAGTCTGCAACACGACAAGGTTGGTACAACATTCTCAAATCAGTAAGTGTGATTCACCACATAAACAAAATGAAGGATAAAAACCACATGATCATATCAATAGATGCAGAGAAAGCTTTTGATAAAATCCAGCAATGGATTTTCCAACCTGGAGAACATTATGCTAAGTGAAATAAGCCAGTCAGAAAAAGACAAATCCCATATGATTTCACTCATATATATCATCTAATGAACAAACTGAATTGATAAGCAAAACAGAGACAGACTCATAGATGGAGAGCAGGATGACAGCTAGTGGTGGGGGGAGGTTAGGGAGTGGAAGGATTAAGCAAAAAGGAAAAAGGATTCATGGACATGGATGATAGTGTAGTAATTGCTGGGGGAAAGGGGGTATAGGAGGACTAAATGGTAATGGAAAAAAAAACAATAAAGATTAAATTTTAAAAGAGTAAAGAAAAAATTAAAAGCATAAAAAATAACATTTTATAAATAATAAAATATAATAGAATGTAACTTTTCAAAAAAATGTGCAGCCATCAATTGTAATTTGTTGAAGAAAATCATCTCTCATAGAGTCAAAAGTGAACCACCTTAGATTTTTATGTGAGTTTTTTTTTCTTAGTAAATCTGGCTAAAGTTTTGTCAATTTCATTTATCTTTTCAAAAATATTTTGGTTTGGTTGATTTTTTTCCTATTGGTTTTCTATTCTCTAATTCATTTACTTCTGCTCTAATCTTTATTATTGCCTTCCTTCTCTTAATTTTGGACTTACATTTTTCTTTTATTTCTAGTTCCTTGAGGTACGAAGTTAGGTCATTTATTTGAAAATTTTCTTTTTTTTAATGTAGGCGTTATTGTTAAGAACGTCCTTCAGTACTGCTTTTGTCTGCATCGCATAAGTTTTGGATATGTTGTATTTCTATTTTCATTTTCCTGAAGATTTTTTAAGATTCCCTTTTGATTTCTTTTTTGACCTATTTGTTGTTCAAGAACCTGGTGTTTAATTTTCACATATTTGTGAATTTTCCAGACCTCTTTCTGCTATTGATTTCTAAGATGGCCAACAGGTATGTAAAAAGATGTTCACTATTACTAATAATGAGAGAAATGCAAACCAAAACAATAAGACATCACCTCCCATGTGTCAAGAAGACTATTATCGAAAGCAAAACAGAACAAAACAAGTGTTGGAAAGAAGGTGGAGGAACTGGAAACCTTGCACAGTTGGTGGGAATGCAAAATGGTGCACCCACTATGAAAAACGGTGTGAAGATTCAATTCAAAAAACTGAAAACAGAATCACCATATGATCCATCAATGCCACTTCTAGGTACATATGCAAAAGAATTGAAATCAGGATCTTAAAGAGACATCTGTATTCTCATGTTCATTATAATTCTTTTCAAAATGTGGAATAGCCAATATGTGGAATTGTCCAGCATTAAGGTGGGAGGTGGGGGACAGATTTCTACCAGACAGAGTGCTGGCAGGGGCTTTGTTCCTTTGATGAGCCTTTCCCCCACAGAACCAGCAGGCAAGCACCATATCTGAGACTCTATCAACCTGGCTCACACTGTTCACCTGCCCTGGTGATTCCCTAAGGCCCTATCCCACTCAATTTGGGGCCCACCCAAGCTGTTTCTAGTGGATTTACCATACAAATGTCCTGTCTTGGTCTGGCCTCAGTGTACCCCACACCTCTCACTAAGTGGCCCCAGGCCTGGCACTAACAGCAGCCAGCCTGTGTTCACAGCTTGGCTTCACCAGGGCAACTTCAAGCCCAGCGCAACAAGGAAGCCATCTGCAGTTCACTTTGTAGCTCCTGTCAGGATGCCCCAGGTAGAACACAGGTAGCCACTGACATTGGCCTGTGCCTCCCAGGAGACCACAGAGACAGTACAGCCAGGGAACAGCTTCAGACCACATCAAAGTATCACCACCCAGCCACCTCTACAAGCCACACAGTCAAGGCATAGAAATAGACATACAAATCCAGGAAGTGCAGAGTCCCAAACCAGATGAAGACAAAGAGGCCCACACCAAGACAAAGAAAAAAATCTTAAAAGCAGAAAGATAAGTTAGTTACCTACAAGGGAGCTCCCTTAAGACTGTCAGCTGATTTCTCAACAGAAACTTTGAAAGCCAGAAGGGATTGGCAAGAAATATTTAAAGTGATGAAAAGTAAGGACCTGCAGTCAAGATTACTTCACCCAGCAGAGCTATCATTTAGAATGGAAGGACAGAAAAAGAGTTTCCCAGAAAAGAAAAAGCTAAAGGAGTTCATCAATATTCAGCATAGGGAATATAGTCAATAATATTCTAACTATGTTTGGTGTCAGTTGGGAGTGAGATTTGGGGAGATGATCACTTAGTAAGTTATATAACATCGAATCACTAGGGTGTACACCTGAAACTAATAGAATAATGTATCCCAACTGTGATTGAAAAATGAAAATGATTTAAAAATGAAAAAAGATGCAAAATGCTAAATATTAAGACATATTCTATTAAGTTATTGAACTTTTAGGATTAAAGAAAGAATTCTTCAGGCAGATGTCTGAAGGGGGAAAAATCACCTATAAAAATTTTAGAAAACAGTCATGCTGGCTTTAGATTTCTGCACACACTATTTCATGCCATAAGCACAGGAACAATGTGTGCAGAATTCTAAAAGAGAATTAGTGACCCAATGTGCACCCGTGATATTAATCAAGTGCAACACCAACAGGAACTCATTCTACAACATGAGAGAATTTGCAACCACAAAACCCTTGAGCCTTTCTTCAAAAAATTGCTTTTAAGAAACTTATCAAAATTTAAAACTATTTTTATAGGATGAACGGAAATAAAGAACTCAGGAATGGTAAAACAATGCAAAATCAACAAGTACTGTCTTCATTTCAGTAAAGTACAAAGAAAAGTGTGTAGATTATTGAATAGAATGTAAATTCTATATGCCTTGATGGTATGAAAATAATAATCTTACTAACAAATGCCAGCAGATAAGAAGTAAAAGGAAACATAAAAGCACTATGCCCATCATATAATCCATACCATCATAAACCAAAGATGCTTTTTAAAAACCTACTAACTCTTAATGATTTCCATTATCACTTTATTTAATCCTAAAAGGATATTTTAAGAAATAATAATTCAAAGTATTTGAGTTTCAGCAGTTACTTTCACTTCACCTCATTTTCATTTGCTACCACTAAATCCAATAAAAGCGAGTTGAATATATTTAATTTTTTAAATTTACATACAGTATGACCCCTGTTTCCTGAAAAAAAATTTCAAATCTTTCTTTCTAGCCTCTATTTGCATACATACATGCCTAGAATGATAATGGAATAATGTTCACTTAAAATGACAATTGTTTAGGGATAGTGAGATTGGAGATCATTTTTATTACTTTCTTTTCTATAATTGTTAAATTGCTCAAATCCTTTAATACAAAAATAGTAGCGTAATTTTTTCTGAAAATAGTTTGGTCTCAAGTGACAAGAATGAGTTTCAAAGACATAACTATGACTTCTACATATATTTGAAAGTTACATGTGTCGACAGGATTGTTAACTTTCTAAAAGCACGCGTGTCTCCTTCCCAGAATCAGATCGTAATCTTGGGGAGAAAAATGAAGGTTTATACCTGTTAATATGCCCACCAGATCACCAAATACTTAAAAATTACATGACTGCAATTACATATTTATACATAAAAAATAAATTTTAGGATATTTTTTTCATATTTCAAACCATAGAGAGTATTTTGTTATTAACCAAAAATTAATCTGGTATTCAAATATATGCATGCTGTTTTTTAAAAAATGTAAAAACATTTAAAATAATAATGCACCGAATAATGTTTTTACATGATTTCATTAAAGGTGAAAAATAAAAACATCTATATCTGCTTGTGTATTCATAAAGAATATGTGGAAGAATACAGTAACAGTATTAGTTATATAGTACCTTAAATTTTGTTAATCAAATATACAGTATTTTTCGGACTATAAGACACACTTTTTCTGCAAATTTGGGAGGAAAATGGGAGTGCGTCTTATAGTCCAAATGTAGTTTACCTGGCTTTGGGAGGGGCATGGTGGTGGAGAGGGTTTTTTCCCTATTTTCCTCCTCTAAAAGCTAGGTGTGTCTTATAGTCTGAAAAACACAGTACTTCCATTATTGCCCCTAACTCCTTTTGCCGAAATTTTTAAAGAGTAGTTAAAGTGGCCAGTGAGGGACAAATACCATATGATCTCACCTTTAACTGGAACATAATCAACAAAAGAACAAAACAAACAAAATATAACCAGAGACATTGAAGTTAAGAACAATCTAACAATAGCCAGGGGGGAGTGGGGAGAGGACAGTGAGGTGAGGGGATTACAGGAACTACTATAAAGGACACATGGACAAAATCAAGGGGGAGGGTGGAGGCGGGGGAGGGAGGTGGGTTCAGCTGGGGTGGGGTGGAGGGATGGGGAGAAAAGGCCTACAACTGTAATTGAATAACAATAAAAAAATTTTTTTTTAAAAAGAGTAGTTAAAGTGGCCAAGGCAATTTTTTTTCACTAATGGTTGTTACTCAAATTTCCATAAATCTAAGTGGCAACTGCAGCAAAAGAAGTCCCCCACCGCTCCCCCTAACCCTACTAGCTCCCATGATGGTAAAAGGGGTGTGAAAAGTGATTATATGCTCATTTACCCAGAAACCTGCTCAAGTGCTACTCAGCTGGAGGTGTGTGGCCTGGAGCTGCTAACAACAGCCACAGGGTGGGGAGATATGTGTAAAAAGGATAGAAAATTATCTTCAAGCCAAGTACATACATAGATACTTCCTCTTTGAGTTGAGAAAGGAGACATAGAAATGCACACTAAGAAATAAATATTTAAATAAATGGTTGGTTAATTATGTCCTACTATTCCTACTTTGACTTCAAAAATGGGGATAGCAAAAACATAGATATTCTGGTATTTTTCATGAATTTGAAACTGGGGAGAAAAAAGTGGAAAAGCAAATATTTTTACATTTCTTCCACTCTGATTTGCAGCCTGATTTTATCTATCAGGACTCCAAAGTTCGGACCCAGAGGAATCTTGACAAGAACAGAGCAGCTATGGGCCAGATCCCTTCCCGTGCACTCACTCAGTGTACTACGTTTAATAGACGAGGGCCAAGTCACAATGGGAACAGCTTTCTCCTTGGTCAAAATATTCTCTAAAAGAGAGCAGGATATTTTTTATGAATTCATTAAACAGAAGCATAGCGAGTCATTTGAGTAAAGCTGGGGCTATCCTCAAAAAAATGGGGGTATGTCAACAAGGCCATTAAGAAAATGACTACAAAGAAATATAGCTGGAGTAGTTGATTTGGATCACTAAGAAGGTCAAGTTGAACACATCAGTATTTTGTGATTCTATTAGTCAAAGATAAACACATCACTTTAATCAAGTGTAATTAAATTATTGCTGTAAGTCCAAGTCTTGATACCATAGCAAAATGGCAATTGAACCACAAAAATTCCTGTTTAGAAAATTCTTTAAAACTTCATCCTGTAAATTAAATGAAATACTTTTTATGTTTGCTTCCAAATGTCTGTATCAAAGTATTTATGGGTATGTTATACATATGGAGCTATAGGCTGAAAATTAATGTATGGTTATTTGTGAAGATAATATATGTAAGATTTAGAAATACATAATCTAAAAATGTATTTATAAAAGTACATACACAGTCTGATAAGTGGTTTTCCCATTCTTCAACATAACTGAATTCCTTACTTTATGTGTTATAATTATGCTTATTTCTAATCTTTGCAAATATAAAACGTTACTATAAAACAGGTTATTTTTCCATTTTTTTCAAATCCTCACCTGAAGACATCTTGTCATTGCTTTTAGAGAGAGAGAGTAGTGAGAGAGGAAAGGAGAGAAACATTAATGTGAGAGAGAAACATTGGCTGGTTGCCTTCCACGCATGCCCAGCCTGGGGATTGTACACACTTGGATTAGAGATCAAACCCACAACCTAGGTATGCGCCCCAACCAAGAATTGAACCCACAACACTTCAGCTACAGCATGATGCTCCAACCAACTGGGCCACACTGACCAGGGCAGTTTTTCATTGTTTTTCATTTAAAGGTGGGCAATAAAAAAATCTTAGGAAAAAAATAAGTTTTAGCCAGTTGTTTTATGTACACAACTGATTCACATTTGTGTACTTCCTCAGGAAGTTTTAGAAGCCTCTCACCTACAGTGCATTTAAACACAGTGAAGATAAAGCATGGGTTAGAGATGTTATTATATACGACATTCACCTTTATGTTTCACATTGTTTGCCTTCCTTTCTCATAATAACTTTCTAGCAGTTGTTAGGTAATAATTATAATTTTGAAAACTCCCAAATAGACATGTAGGTACTGATTTGTGTTAAAATAGAATTTGTGAACTTCAGGCTTCAATAACACAAATGTATAAACATGATTACTACTCTATTAACATTTAAATTGTGTACATTGATATGCTCCCACTGTTACAACTCATGGGTGTTTTGAAAGGTAAATAAATTGAAAACACCACTCCTGCCAATACAAGGATGCTTTTGTATTGCTGTTAAACCAGACTTCCCTCTAAATGTATATAGTGTACTAATTTCAACGAGTTAAAATTCTATGAAAATGCAGTAATTAGTACTACATAAATGACCTTCTAAATCCATTCCTAAGCAATGTTCAATTGTTTAAGAGAAACTGGAAATCAAGATACAGAAAAACAAACCTGCAAAATGGAACAACCCCACTCTAATTTGTGGGTTATGGCTCCTCCCTGATCTGTACCAATAGATCAGTCTCTTTTTGAAGAACTCATCATTTACATCAAAAAAAAGCATGGGTCGGAATGAAAATGTGTAGAAGAAAATAACCCTCATAAAATGAAAGAAGCACTGGTTGCTGAAGAATGACACAGCATCTATCAGGAAAATGAAATGCCTGTCTCAAAAAACAAAGATAAAAGCTGAATGCCTTCATAAAAGAAAAGGAGATGAAAGACCATGTTATAGTATTCAAATTCATGAGTCCTGGAGACAAAGAAAGGTCAAGGGCAGGTACATCAGCTGTGGTGAGGGTACTGATCCACACTGAACTCTGAGGTCCAGGGGTTCAACTCTTGTTTTGAATGGTTTCAGTCTAAATGACATCTGCTCAGAGATCTTTCCTGGCCATCCTCCCAACTCATTCACCCAACGCAGCAGCAGCATCCTCTATCCCTACACCCTGTCCATTTCCTTTAAGACACTTAGAACCTTGCTATTTCGCCCACTGTCCCAGTGAAGCAGGGTGCAGCCAAGAGGAGGGCCCCAAGAAGGGATTTGTAATGGGGTCCAGAACTCAAGGTGTCCAGGGAATATTAGAAAATATATATATGGTGTCCTCACCCCCACAAGCCTGAGACAGCGGGGATGGGACACATGGAACAGGGCCATTCAGCGCTGTTTTGGGTAGCAAGAGCTTTGCAGCTAACCCCTGGCATAGTCATTTAACATATCTACAACCTTTAACTGGTTTCATAGATATGTTAAATAGCTGTGGCCATGCTTTGAGCCAGGGGGATGGGAGCGAATTCCACCCAAGATGGGACTGGGAAGTAACTCCCCCAGGTTACAGGGCCTGCGTGAGAGCGTGGAGATGATTGGCTCCATGCCATGGGGACACACCTGCCCGGACTTACAATGGCAGCCCAGTAAAGCTGGAAGAATACGGGGATGCTGGCAGGTGTAACTGACTGTAGGAAGGGTCGGAAATGGGGCTGCAAAGGAAGATGGGCACTGGGATTTAAACCTAGGCCCGGCAGCCATAGGAGGAGAACCACGAGGTTCTGAGGGGACAGGAAGAGGGCCATGTGGTTCTGAAGTAAAAGAGGAGAGACCACGCAGTTCTGAAGCAAGTAGAAAGGTAGAGGTCCATGCGGTTCTGATGAAGTGAATAGGGAGAGTACAGAGGACCACAAGGTTTTGGGGGAGAAAGGAGAGCATCATGCAGCTTTTCTGAAGTGAATGGAGGACCACATGGTTCTGAGGGGAAAGAAAGGAGGACCATGTGGTTCTGAGGGAAAGGAAGAGGGCCACGAGGTTCTGAAGTAAATAGGGGGGGCCACACGGTTCTGGAGTGAATAGGAAGGACCATGCGGCTTAGGCAGCGAGAGAGACTTTGCCAGGAAGAAAAGGGGAGAACGGACTCTTGCTGGTGGGCCATGAGAAGATGCCACATGGCTTTGGATTAACTGGAGATTGAGGCAGCCACACAGCTGATGGTACCGGGAGCCTGAATCACGGACTTCTACTTCCTTTCCTGAGACACGGTACCCCAGACTGGGCACAGGGAGAGGGAAGGACTGTGCATCTGTGGGTGTTCTAAAGGACTTTAGTATCTTATTGAAGACATTAAGTCATTACTCTAAGTCTGTGTAACTTTTAAATAAACAATTCCTTTCCTTTTCACCAGTCTCTGGCATTGAGAGATGTCTTTCCTCTGGCGGTGGGCATTGCGAACCTAGCAGGTGGGCGTGGGGGGGAGGAACCTCCAGAGACAGAAAGGGGGGATCCTTTCTGTAATAATTTATCGTGAACCAACCACCCCCTGCCCTGCTCTGTAACACCAGCAGGGCAGAGTTCACTTCAGATTTGTTCACCACTGTGTTCCCAGCATCTACCATAGCAGCTAGCACATAGTAAGCATGCAAAAAAAAAACAGTTACTGAATCAATTAACAAATGTTCTACTTGGTGTCACAGAGGAAACACCTAGGCCTGACTAGTGCTAAGGAGAGGAGCTGTAAGTACCCGAGGATGGATTCTGGATCTTCCACCTCGTCATCACAGGGCCCTTCCCAACCCGACGTCACAGGATCACTGAACTCCTCACTGTGTTCACAGATTTTTAACAGACTTGCAAAATTAAACACAAAAGTTCTTAACAAAAAGGAAAAGCCGGCTTCAAATTCCAAGGAGAATCTATGAATCTGTGAGAGAAGTTAGACTTGTGGGTAGTGAGTTTTTTGTATCATCAACATGCTAAAGGTATTATAATTATATTATGGAAAGAAAGATTCCTATACTGACAAATTTCAGGTATTTCATACTTATTGGAGGAAAAAAAAAGAAAATGGGCTGTCATCTGTACTTCAAACACAGATGTAGTAATTATCTAAATCCTAATTAAACGTGATTAATTTCTCAAAAAACAAATATGAATAGAGAACATGAATTAATGTACTTTCTCATTAAAATTGTGTATGCCTTTAGTAGACAAAATGCAACAATCCTATCGGGAACATCATGCCCTAATATAATAGTCTAAGTCATAGTAGTAATAATTATTACAAAATGAAAGCACACTATTCACCAGGGATTATATATGTGTACATAATATTTCAATAGATTCTTATAATTTCATGAGATGACTGTTCTTAGCCCTGTTTAACATTTATGGAACTGGACTCAGATGAGTTAAAAAAACACTTTGTATATGAAAAATGGTTAGTAAATGGTAACTTGCAGTTAAGCATGGCTCTCTGGGTCACAGCACAGTGAAACGCTTTGATCAGCCAAGCAACGGTGCACTGTTAGAAAAAAATATACACAAAAAAAAATAAAGAAGAAAAATCATCAGTCATTTTAGATACTGAATATATAGGTTCTACAGAGCAAGAAAACATAATTCCTCCACACTTGGTGCCTCGGAGAGCTTTATTAAACTCAGCCTGAAGCCTATCCCATACCTCTTTTCTTTGAAAAACTCCTTTCTAAGTTACAGACTTTATATCTTAAAATGTGGTACTGAAAAATGATGTGAAAGAAGATTGTAAGTGATTTTATTATTATCAGTAAAATTCCAAGTCCCCAAGGTGCATTGTGGACTACCCCGGTGTTGGAAGGGTGGCAGCACAGCCTATTAAGGCTATTCCATCCACAGACAACCACGGTGTTCTGAATGTAGATCCTGGTAAGTGGGAACAATTCATACAAAATTTAATTTATTTTCTTTGTCCTCCCAACCTGATTGGATTGAATGTAGGGTTTTTCTTGTTTTGTTTTGTTTTGTTTGGGGGGGGGGGTCCAATTTCATTGCTCTTTTAAACACATCTACAAATAGACAAATCATATCCTGCAACCATTATACATTCATCCAAGCACTTTTTCTTGAATCCAACAAAATAGTCTTTTTCATTTAAGATCTTACGTGTCCTGAGTGAGCATTGACTTTGTGTCCTTCCTAACAGATGACCATGAAGCTTGACACAGGTTGCTTAGCAACTGCCTTATGCCCAGAAGTAGAAATAACTCTTTGATATACTCACTATGTGTATTTCTCCTGATTTATTTCATTTGTATTTAACATGGTAGATCAAACAGAATCATTAGAATTCTAACACCCTCAAGGGTAGAAGAGTTCCTGGTCCACTTTAAGCTAACATACCCAGAAATCAAAACAGCTTATGAGTCATCACAGAACAGTACTGCAGAGTAAAGGAACAATAAAATACACCATGCCCATTACCAAGGACAAGGTGATACATTCTCATCACTGCTGGCACCATGATATTTTTGAGACTTCAAAAGAATTCTCAAAATTGTTGTTGTAACTCTCACTTTTTGCAAAATGATAAAAGACTACATATTTCCCATCATGTGGTTTGCTAAAAAAGTCTTTGATATCCTGAAGGACAATCCATTGTTCTAATGCATGATACAGTGTAATTCATCACGCAGCAAGAACAATACTAATCACCCCTCTTGTTTGCATCAACCATCACTCTTCAACCCTCATTGTATCTGATCCAATCTAAACTCATTTATATTATTCCTGACTTGTTTATGTAGAAAGAAGTCAACTGAATGTGCAGTGTACTATATATCTCAGAACAAAAATCCATGCAGAAGGGTCCTGGACTTAAAATTCAAAAATTAAGAACTTAAAGGTTTTGTTAACATTTAATATTTTGGTGGAAATATATAGTTAAATATTATGATGAAATAATTATGAAAATTTACAATATCAGTGAAAATAAAAAATAGAATTTTAATAAAGGAAATCAGATTTTTATACGCCTATTTTTATAGATCACAAGTTTAAAAGTTTCAGCGTTCTGGGGAACTTCTGGCCAATATGGAGACATAAGTAGATACACTTTGCCTCCTCACACACCCAAAAGAAGGACAACAACTAATTGAAAAACAAAAAATAACCAGAACTGTCAGAAAATTGAACTGTATGGAAGCCCAACAACCAAGGAGTTAAAGAAGAAACATTCATCCTGACTGATAGGAGGGGCAGAAACAGGCAGCCGGAACAGAGAGGATTCACAACAAGGCAGTGGCTGGCCGACCAGTGGCCCCACATTTGCATGCAGATAAACTGGGCAGAACAACTGGGGAGTGAGACAGACCACACAACCCAAGGTTCCAGCTCAGGAAAAAAAGCCCCAAAACCTCTGACTATAAAAACCTGTGGGAGTTGAGGTGGCAGGAGAGACTCCCAGCCTCATAGGAGAGTTCATTAGAGAGACCCACAGGGTTCTAGAATATGCACAAACCCACACACACAGGAATCAGCACCAGAAGGGTGCAGTTTACTTGTGGGTAGCAGGGGAAGTGACTAAAAGCCAGCCAAGAGCTGAGAAAGCAACATTGTTCCCTCTCTAACCTCCCCCCTACATACAGTGCCACAATGCAGCAAAGTTGGTTGCCCTGCCCTGCTGAATATCTAAGTCTCCACCCTTCACAATGTAACAGGTGCACCAGGACAAAGAAATATGGCCCAAATGAAAGAACACATCAAAACTCTAGAGAAACAACTAAACAATGAGGAGATAGCCAACCTATCAGATGCAGAATTCAAAACACTGGTAATCAGGCTGCTCACAGAAATAGTTAAATATGGTCACAAAGTAGAGGAAGAAGTGAAGGCTATGCAAAGTGAAATAAAGAAAAATATACAGGTAATCAACAGTGAACAGAAGGTTACCAGAACTCAACTCAACAATTTGGAGAAGAAGGGAGAAATAAACATTCAACCAGAACAGAATGAAGAAACAAGAATTCAAAAAAAGTGAGGAGAGACTTAGGAACTTTTGAGACAATTTTAAACATTCTAATATCCAAATCATAGGGGTGCCAGAAGAAGAAGACAAGAGCAAGAAATTGAAAACGTATTTGAAAAAATAATGAAGGAGAATGTCCCCAGTCTGGCAAAGGAAATAGATTTCCAGGAAGTCCAGGAAGCTGAGAGACTCCCATAGAAGTTGGACCCAAGGAAGCACACACCAAGGCACATCATAATTACATTACCCAAGATTAAAGATAAGAAGATAATCTTAAAAGCAGCAAGAGAAAAAGAGACAGTTACCTAAAAAAGAAGTTCCCATAAGACTATCGGCTGCTTTCTCTACAAAAACAGAAACAAACTAAGCAACGACTAGAACAGGAACAGAATCAAAAATGGAGATCACATGGAGGGTTATCAGCAGGGTGGGGGAGGGGGGAGAAAGGGAGAAAAGGTAGAGTGAATAAAAAGCATAAATTTTAGTTACAAAATAGACAGGGGGAGGTAAAAGATAGTATAAGAAATGGAGAAGCCAAAGAACTTATATGTATGAACCATGGACATGAACTAAGGCAGGGAATGCTTGTGGAAGGAGGGGTGCAGCAGGGAGGGTAATAAAGGGGAGAAAAAAATGGGACAACTGTAAGACCATAATCGATAAAATATACTTTAACAAAAAAGTAAAAAAATAAAATAAATAAACATTTCAGTGTTGTGAAACCTGCAAACTTTTTTATACCAAACCAAATAACAAGTGAAAAATCTTTTCAAATTGTAAAAAGTTAATTTAGAAACCATAAAATTTTTTAGGATAAAAATACCAAGGCAAAATTCTCCCAGTCACAAGAAAATATTTAAGGGGCTTATTTTTATTTTAGATGATGACTTAAAAATCACCCAAATGTCTATGAAATAGAGACTAAATAAATGATAATCATCCATACAGTGGGATGTAGTTACATAAACTTAACAATTGTATGGTGGAATATTCTGCATGAGTTTTTGTTTCTATTTTCCTTCTTTTAATTAGGCAGATCTCTACCAAATGATATGGAAACACCCCCAAAATGAACTGTAAAGTGAGTAAAGTGGGGGTAGAACAGTGTGCTATTATATGTTACATCTGTGTTCAAAGGGGAAGTTTTATGTGTGTATGTAAGTATAAATGATATATGTATATTATGCATAATATATGTATAGTGTCATGTGTGTGGTAATATACACATATTACATATTACATATCATAATAATATAATATCTCTAGAAGAATATGCAAGGAACTGGTAACAATTTTAGCCCTTGGGACCTGGGAATATGGGTGACAGGAAAACTTATTTTTCACTGTATTCCAGGGAAAACTGTATTTCTCTTTTCCTTATGTTCATGTGAGGTGACAAAGAATGGTGTACACTTTCTTTTACTTATTGACAGAGAAACAGCACATAACACATAGTGTCTACTATATCCCAAGAGTTACACATTTTTCAAGAAAAACTTATGATAATAAAGCAAGGCACCAAGGGAAAAAAAACAGGTTATCTAGTTTCCAGTCTGATCTTGTACCGACTAACCCACAATGCCAGCAAACAGAATTAACAAGATTTCGGAGTATTAAAGAATAGTACTTTTCTATGAAATATTATTTCTCTTACAAGTAAAATGGTTTTTCAGAACTCTAACAACAAAGGAGAATTTAATAAGGAATTATTCTAAATCAATGCAAAAGATCAAAACTTCTTTTAAGCGAGCTAATTATCGCGCTTCAGTGCACCGCAAATGGGCCATGCACACAAAAATAAAAGGGTGGGGAGAGAGAGAACTCCAAAGCAATGCACTCCAAAGTGCACAACGCTGCTCCCACGAAAACTTCCCACAAGACAGGTTTTGGGAGAGGTCAAATAGGTTTAGACTATTATATGCTAGGTTTCTCTAAAAAAAGAAAAAGGGTATTGGAGGCTGTGAGTAATTTGTGTAATAATAAAAAAAAAAACTAGTTTAACTTCTTTGACCACAAAAATATTTCCACACATATGTGAGTATTAAAACTCCCAGGAACTAGTACCTGGTTGATTCCATTTGACTGCTGTGAGTCAAATTGATGACCTTTCCAATGAGAAAAACACATTACCAATGAATCAGTAAGGCTAATATTAAAAGGTAATGATTAAACTAATTATTCCATTAGAGTCATATTAAATTATTTGATAAGGCATTGCAATTAATTTTTAACAATAATTAAACTATACTTAATCCACATTCTATCAGATCACCATTCTGTTTTCATAGTAACATCAATACCTGAGGTTTTTAAAATATTTCTGTGCTTATTTGTTATTGTCTATTTGCCCCCACTACGATGGAAGCTCCAAAGAATTGGGATCTTGTCTATCTTACCCAGTGCTGTGTCTCCAGCACTTTGAACAGCATTTGTTCATACTGGTTTCTTAATAAAAGCTGACAAAATACTTGAATAAATCTAATTCTTTTCTTTGTGTTACCTCCTGAAGTCAAAAGAGAACTTCCCACTTTTCTCCTAAAAGGTTACCAGCTAAAAGAACATTCTGTACTGAATAGTTTATGTAACTGCTCTACGCCTCACTCTCCCTAGCAACAATAAAACTGTTGAGGCAATGAGTTAATACATGAAAAGAACTTAGAACGGTGTCTAGTGTATGGTAACACTCTATCAGTGTTAGCGATGATGATGATGATGATGATGATGATATGTTCTAGGACAAAGTCTTAAATACCAATGAATTTGAGAAGTACCTGACTTACAAGAATAAACATATTTTACTGAATTTTTAACAGCTTTGAATTGCTGTTAATATGCTTTTGTAAATCTCTAAGAAGTAGCTACAGTTGGAACGACTCAAAAAAATTAACCTTTGGGCTGTGAGGAATGGTAGAAGAGGGAAAAGGGGGAAAATGGTGATGGAAGGAGGCTTTACTTGGGGTGGTGAACACACAATACAATGTACAGATGGTGCATTATAGAATTATACACCTGAAACCTATATAATTGCATTAACCAAGCTCACCCCAATAAATGTAATTTAAAAAAGAAAAAATAATACTCCACTGTTTTTCACATATATTGATATCTCCTAGAACACCAGTACTCACAGAAACACGGTTTAGGAAGAACACACTTAGGCGTTTTTATCTAAAGCAAATATATGCAGAAAACCTCAAGTCTACCAACCTAGAACACACACAAATTCCAATGATGAATAAACTAGAAAGTGAACGGATGCAAAAGGTACTTGCTTTGTGGTCTAACTTACCATCAAACTCTCTTGTGCCTTTGGCTCTGGAAGTCGAGCATGCTTTGGCTGTCTTTCCTTGTAGTTTCCAATACTCCCTTATCACATTAGCAGTTGGCTGGTGATTTTACTGAACCTTTTCTTGAGCTCCCATCTTCAGACTTCTCTACCCTGGGGTTAGCTTGGGATTGTTGCCATTCGTGTCCTCCACCACCTTGTCCTGCCCCAAATCTAAGTCAACCATCTTTACCCCGCCTTTTCCACCAACAAAACTTCAAAGGATAAAAGAGAATTTTACCATGATCAAAGCCTGAAGTTGTAGTAAAGGGAAGAAAATCAGGTCTTTCACCTAACAAGTCTCTACATAACAAAAAGAGTTAATGGTTGAATTGTGATGCCATTTAAAGGAAAATAATTCTTATTTAAACATAGATCAAGACAAAATTAAAATCCCAGAGGGCCAATAAGGGCACCTCCTAACAGGAGGAATGGGGAGAACAGTGGTGATGAATCGAAGCCCAGCAGTGTGGTGTAGTGACAACGTGGACTCTGGAGCATAAGAAACCCAAACTGAAATTTCAGTACTACTACCTCCTAGCTGTGGGCCCTCGCTGAGTTTCCATATCACCATCTACAAAATCATAAAACCCTACATATGTAATATTCATTGAGCACTTACTAGGTATCAGGCACCATTCTAAGTGCCTTCCTTAGATTAACTCATTCACTCCTCATGTCAACGCCTCCTAGCTGAGGACCACCAGGAGCATAGCATCAGTCAACCAAGGTTGGGTTTATAGAGTTGTTACAACAAGAGACAACACACACATCACAGAGACTGAGGGGCATCTCAGCAAGTGGGTGTTAGGGAGGACTGGGATTCAGGCTTGTGTTAGGTTACTTAGGGAGAGTTGGAGGAAGTAGAACATTACTATTTATTTGACACAGTGTAATTCTATAATTGGTATCCTGGTCATTGATATCTAGAAGGCAGAAAAAATAGAGTAAGGCTAGATTTGTAATTAATAAAGCTATTCATTCATTTTAGCCAGGTCAGAGGAACAATTTGCCAGTGTGTGTGTGTGTGTGTGTGTGTGTGTGTGTGGTTTGGACATTATTCTTGGTTTTATCTTTGTTCTGATATGACTCTAGAGCAGTCTTATTTTCTGCCTTGATCCATCACAATCACAGAGTTGCCTTGTTGCTATTAATATTCTAGAAACTTGCATATGTTGACCAGGTGAATACTACAATCTAGCTGCCAGTGTCAAGCCAGCTTCTAACAACACCAAGTCCTAGCTGATAGAGCCAGGCCACCTCCTGGCTCTCAGGTGATGCTTCCACTTTCTCACTCACAGCAACACTGAGAGATAAGTACTACTTACCTAGATCTGAAAGATGAGGAAACCAAGGCCACACAGCCATTAAGTGACAAGTGTGGACTCTGACTCCAGATAGGTACCAGGTACTGTTCTATATAACTCAGAACTAGTGTTCCGCACCTCGGTGCTATTCCACCTTCCATGTTAGCTATCACCACCTTCCAGGTGGCTTTAAAGTTTGCAGATGATGTGTGATTAATGCCTGGCTCATGACAAAACTTTGGTGAGAAAGTGGTACCTATTATAAAGAAATTAAATCATTTTTAATTCAAGTTCATTTTCAGTTCCTCAGGAGGCCCTGCCCTGTGAATTGAGCATCTCAGGAGAAGCAGGACACTGTCTCTAGGCTGGATTTGGCCACTAAGCAACCATGCTGGTACGAGCGGCAGGATTCTATAAAACCCTTTAATACTCTGTTCCCTTGGAGTTCTAAGTGCTTTGTTTAACTAGTTGCCATTAAAGAAAATTATTTGACTCTACTTTTAAGAAGCCCTCCCTTAAATATTCTCTGGAGACAAACATAAAGTACAAATACAATGAGTCTTTTCATGTATGAGATTAAAGAATTTTTAATTGCTTATCTTTTGCAAAACATGAAATTACGTGTTTGTTTTACTCTAGTGATAACTGAAACATTATAGGCAAGGTCTAGCAAGAGTGAAGTTCTTCTGCTAGATCAGTGCTAGAAGCGGGCACTTCCACATATGTTCTTAAAGGCTTGGCTTTCCTCAGAACACAAATACTATGTATAGAATTAAACTAAACAAAATTATAGGACAAAATGTATTTATTCTCTGTTTCCAACTCCAGGGTCCTGGTGCCTTTGGAGCAAGCTCTGGCTGTCGCGGCCTGTCCCCTGAGCATCTACGTTCCATTGTCCCTCATCTCACCACTCTTTCCAAATGTGACTTTCCCTGTTTCTCATCCCCACGCTCTGCCTTGGGGACGTTGATGACAACATCCCCAAAACATTCACATTGACTTGGTTATGCTGATGACAAGTCATTGTGCTAACCCTCCAAGATGACATATTTGCATATTTTGATTTTTTTTTTAGAAAATGTGGAGACAGGACTTCCAAGCATGAAGGTAGAGCATGGCAAGAGAGAGTTTTGTCTTTGTATATACAGGGAAGTAGTTCTATAATTAGAAGGAGTAAGCAACCTGTACTTCGGTATTTCAGGATTACTCAAAACAGTCTTCCTCCTCCCCTGTAGTAAACTGTACACATGTAACATGTTTATGGGTGGGGGTGGAAGGCTGCCTGTGTAACTAGTAAGCACACACATACATGGATGCATGCACAATGTTGCTATTTGGCTTCTATGAAGTTAGAAATTAAAGATTTTCTGTTTTGCAACTAGTTAGTACTTAACAAAGTTTAAGTAATGAGCTGATAGGCATGCTTCTAAAACAAAATAATCTCTCCACTCTTATTCTTGAAGGATTCTGTAAGAAAACATGTCAAGGACATTACCTAGGAACTGATTTTCCAGGAAATACCCAGAATTTAGTTCCTTGAATCTGCTACCTGAGATGCCTCCTAAAGGTAGATTTGTTCAGTCAAGAGTCACTGAAGAAAGAACAAAACAAACACAAACGCCAACTGACCCAAATTTCTACATTCACTTTCTGTTGTATGTATGAACTTACCTTCATTTATTACCATAAGCTGTAATGATTAACCCAGAAAAGGGAACGCCCATCATTGAAGATAGAGCACTGGACTTGTATCACAGTGACTTTAAACAACTGATTTGAGTTACTTACCTGAAAACTGAGAGACATAGGGAACAGTAGCTCTCCAGGGTCCGTGTGAGTCCTGGAGCTTTTCTCAATGTTTCAAAACTATAACAGAGTTAATGTACGTACTCATAGTGGGTCTGCACTAAACACTAGGACTTTTTTGTAATTTGGTTAAAATTCATCGTCTCAGTATGGTGACATTGCTGAACTCATGCTAAAGAGATCAGCAGTTGTGTTTTTGATTAATTTGAAATTTAAAAAAATCTAATTATAATTTAAGGAATGCTTTTGGTGGGGAAAACTAGACAAAATACTTCAAAATATTGAATCACTAGAGAAAAAATAATTAAAAGATCTCTTCCTGGCAGTGTACCAAACAATGCTAATGATACCTTCCTGTAGTGAAAATCAATTTAACTCTGCATTATTTTTAATAATATTATAATTTTTGTATAAAATTAGATAAAAGTAGATCAGATTTCATTTCCAAGTTCCTTTAAAGTTGCTTTAAAATTTTAAAAGTCTACCTTTTACTTTCTCCCTTGTCAACTCACGAGAGAGTAGGTTTTCCAAAAAATTGCTTGTAGTCTAATAACTACAAATAGTCTCCTTAGACTTATCTATGGACTAAATTTTCCCTAAAGCTTTGAAATTTAAACAACAGCAACTCCCAATTTATAGTGGGGTTACAAATAAAATGTAAAAGAAATTTGAAAAGCATCGTTTGTAATCATACCGTGATTGAGAAATGATAAACATTTTGCCAATATTTATCTAGATTGTCAAGTTTAAGCTCTGATTAGAAGTGTCTAAAATACCCCAAAGGTCCTTTAAAATCTTCTTTACTCTATGACCCGAAGTGTCAATACCTAAGACTGTGAACTTCAGTGGTGAGTTTTTGTGTGTTTTTTTATAGTTTCTTTAAAGATTTCTCAAAGATACACACCAGTTTATTTAAAATAGGATCAGTGAATCCTGCGAAACCTTGCTTCTTCTTTTTACATCAGTGTGCAGTGTGAAAACATCAAGTCCTCTGGCTTCTGTTCTTCTACACACCAATAAGGAACGATAAGATTGTAATGCACTCTGACTAGCTACATTAGGCAATTCACAGAGGATAAGTAAAGACTGATGCTAGACTATTAATCTCTCTCTACCTACTCAGTACAACTGGGCAATGGTTTTGATGAACTAATCATCAATCACTCCAGCCCTAGAAGAATTTCAGATATCCTAGGTATCTTAAAAATCATCTAGTCCAAACCCTCCCCCCCAATTTGTCCATGAGAAACCAGAAGCCCAACAAAGCTAAGTAACTTACCTATAGTTTTGCTAATAGCTGGTAGCTATACTTTAAATCCAACTCTCAGACACTTGCCCAATGTTGTTCTTCTACCAGAAGCTAGAAACTGTCTTATTAAAATGTTACCTCTTTCTATAGGTTCTTATGCTGTACCATGTGCTCACTAGTTGCCCTCACATAAGGCCTCTTCAAATGCATGCATGGTCTGCTAAGAGGAAGTCAGAGCCACAGCATCATGGACCTCTGACGTCCCTGGTTCATGTACAGGCGTCTTGCTTCCCTGATATGTGTACTTCAGACTTTACCACAATGTTAACTCTACTTTCTCCTTCAAATGGATAAGCTCATAAGCCATGGTTTTGGCTTAAACTTGGTGATTCTTCCTAGTCTTCATTTATTTGATTCAATTCTCCAAAAGGTTTAAGGGAAGTGCCTGTTAGGCACCTAAGCCTTTTAGCACTCTTGTTATTTTTTTTTTATATTGTTGGCCTCTCAAGTTACTAACCAGACCTTTACTGGGGACTCCTTGAACCCAGTCTTCTCTCAACCCTGAACAGACGGCTCCCCAGGCCTGGGCAAACAGAGTCTCTTCAGTCTGTCCAAGCCCTGTTTTTCGTGCCAGTTCCTGGCTTCTGCTGCCCTCTAGCAGCCATTAGTAGCATGGCAGGATTTGAAACAATAAAGTCATAGTTTTTCCTGAATTGAGTTACTCCATGTGTTGTTTCAGCATCATGTAAATACAACCTAAAAATATTGGCATATAATTGGTGCCACCGTTCTGTGATGCTCCCACCATAGGTCTGAATCAGAACCCCGTTTTAAAGTTAGGGCTATAATGGGGCTAATAACATCTACTCCCGCAACAGATTCTTTTACACCTCAATATATTTGCCCATGTCTAATGCCTTTCAAGAAATTCTTTTTTTAATTGTTGTTCTATTACAGTTGTCACAATTTTCCCCTGTTGCTCTCGCCTGCCCCACCTACAATCAATCCCCACCCTGTTGTTCATGTCCATGGGTCATTTATACTGTTCCTTGACTGGACCCTTTCCCTTCTTCCCCCCCCATCTCCCTCCCCCTTGCCTTCTGGTTGCTGTCAGTCTGTTCCTTGTTTCCATGCCTCTGGTTCTGTTTTGCCCATTTGTTTGTTTTGTTCATTAGGTTCCTATTTTAAGTGAGATCATATGGTATTTGTCTTTCACCACCTGGCTTATTTCACTTAGCATAATGCTCTCCAGTTCCATCCATGCTATCGTAAAGTAGAGTTCCTTCTTTCTTTCTACTGCATAGCATTCCATTGTGTAAATGTACCACCATTTTTTGATCCACTCCTTTACTGATGGGCACTTAAGCTGTTTCCAGCACTTGGCTACTATAAATAATGCTGCTGTGAACATTGGGGTGCATAGGTTCTTTTGAATTGGTATTTCATGATTCTTAGGATATAATCCCAGTAGTGGAATCACTGGTTCAAAAGGCAGTTTAATTTTTAGATTTTTTTAGGACATTTCACAATTTTCCACAGTGGCTGCACCAGTCTGCATTCCCACCAACAGTGGAATCAAGAAGTTCTTTAATCCCCTCATCTGCTCAATTGAAATCCTGGCATAGGAGCACTTCAAAAAGAAGTGACAAAAACAACCTAAATGTCCAACAGTTCAGGAACTAATTAAATAATTGTGTAATTCTTATAATGACATATTTTATGACTATTAAAAATTATGTTTAAAAAAACCTCAAGAACTACAGTCATTCACATATAATAAATAATATATTAAATGCAATGGTGAAACATTAAAATATAAGAAGAGTTACACTAACATCCCAATAATAAAGAAAAGAAATTGTCTGAAATGTTAGTTGATAGATGTTTTTGGTATTACCCAATAAGAATGTATAACACTTTATAATCATAAAAGCCGCATCCATGAATGTAAACTGTGGGTCACTCATGCCTGGCTGTAAGACTGCGTAAATCCCTAAAAGAACTACTGTGGCCTGTGCAGCTCATCATATTGAGGATAGTGGCACCGTCACAGCCAAGGACATGGATGGCACTAGAGTGGGTGGGATAAATGTTACAAAGGTGGGACAAACCAGAGGATTACTTGCCTTCTCTTATTGCTTCTCTGCCTAGAGAATCTCTAGGGAAGACAATCTCTTTTGGCAAATTAAGCCCACTAAGTTTTTGAACAATTTATGTGAAGGAAACTTCACAAGTAAGTTACCAGACAGTCTACTACTCTGAGCACGTGGAGTCTTGAAAAACTTACATGGCATATTTTTTAACCAAATGTGACCTTTTGTGTAACCAGGTTTGGGAAGTCACTAAATCCATGTATGTAAAACTGAGCAGGGAATACAGAGTGGTATCAATTGTAACAAATATGTTTAAGTCTCTTATCTATATTATCAATATCCTTCAAGAAAGTGTATACTAGTTTAGAGGTGTGGGATACAAGGGATAGGTTGAAGGTTGTATAAACTTTCCAGCACACTTGCTACGAATCTGCTGTTTTCTCTAATTCAAAAATAGGGAGACTGTTACTATACATAGAGTTACCACATCTGCTCTCGTTTTTTTCTTTTAAATAAATCCTACTCAGATTTTGGTGTGTCTTCATTGTGGGTAGCAAATTTAATGCCACTCACTCCATGCGTACCAGAACCCGTCATGTTATAGCAGGTGAGTGAGGATGCCCCAGAGAGAGGAACTAACTACTGGATACAATTGGGACCCTTTATTGTTCTGTATTTTCATTTCTGGAAGGTATTTTTGGTAAAAGAAAACATTTAAAAGTCTGTTTTTGTTGGCCCTTCTGCGTCCCTTTTATTGTAGTCATCTCACATTTCATCAGCTGACTAAACACAGGTTTTTCCCAATATTTCTTAGTGGCAATTTCTATACCCGCCATTAAAGGAGAAGATTTGAGGGAATGAACAGGTATACAACATATGTCCAGGATATACATACATATAATCCCAGCTCTGTCCACTAAAAAGATCTGGGAGCAACAACACTCCATTCACAACGAGCATACATAGCACGGAGATCTTAGTTTCCAAATATCCAATTGTCATTCTTCACTTAAGAGATCCGGGGAACCTTGAAAGTGGCTGATTCCGGGACTAAGCAGAGAAATGACAAAATAAGCCTGAAGTATCTTGTAATGCCCAGCAGAACGGAAGTGCTCAAAGATGGGGCTTTGTCAAAATGACAGAGGCGTCAGCTTGAAAACGCCCCCGCTGACCAAGTCTGGAAAATTTGAGCATCAAATTCAATAATAATGCTAGCCTAAATAAAATCCATGTGTTCACCCTGATATAAATTTTAAAAATAACAAGTAAGTGGAGACAAGAGAAATATTTCCTCTAACAGAAAGATTTTCTCTAATAAATGTAGTGAAAGTCAAGGAACTTCATAGTAATAATCGACCAAGAAACATCAACAATTGCCAAGGCTAGTGGATGGGAGTTAATATGGAATGGGATATTGATCCACTCTCAAAATGCTCCCCCATAAAATGCTTTTTAATTGCAAATTAAAAAAAGAATAACTTTAGCGTGAAGCTGCCTGGCAGATGTCTTCTTAATGAAGTGATCAAAGTTAACAGTGGCACTATGTGACAGACTGAAACCACCTGTCACCTGATAGGGTGCAGTAACAACACAGCTTCACTTACGTGCCATTCTGACCAAAAAGATGTAATTGGCCTCTAACCATGAGGAACCATCAGATAAACCCTTACACAGGGACATTCTACAATATGTTGGGCCAGTGATCTTCAAGAGTGTCAAGGTTGAAAGGCAAACACTGGAAAAACAGAGGTGTATTGTTTTGTTTTGTTTTTACCCCAGGTATAACTGGCAAATAAAATTGTAAGATAATTAAAGTATACATGAGGATTCTGTATACATATACACTGAGAAAAGATTCCACCCATTGATGAAAAACCGGTTTTGAGTGACGGACACTGAAAAGACCTGATGACTAAATGCAGTACATGCCCCTGGATAGAGTCCCTCGTATAAACGTCATGGGGACAATTGAGAACACCGGGTGGGATGGCAGTAGAGAGTCAGCGAGAACTTCCTGGTGTTGTGGCCGCCTTAGGAAAGTCCTTGTTTGTATATAGTCGGGGTGATGGCAACCTACTCTAAAATGGCTTATGAAAACAGAAGTTCTTGCACTGTTCTTAACATTTGTAGTTTCTTGTTATCTCTAAATGAATAAGTAAAATACTAAAGCCACTGAAGATATTCCCAATCCCTTCTTCACTGCTTCTCCCCAGAGCACTTATCAACATCTCATTCACAATATATTATATTTATTTGTTATTGACTGCCTTCCTCTACTAGAATACAGGCTATATGGATTTCTGTATTATTTTTATTGATGTATTCCAGCAACTTCCATGGAGTCTGATCCATACATGATGTTCAATATTTGTCCAATGAATTACTCATCTGTCCTCAGGTGTAGATTACCTGTGAGCTCCTGCTGAAGCAAGTACACACCTCAGCAAGACAGGTAGCTGGCACAGTTGCTCCTAAAGGCAGACATAGAAAAAGAATCTCTTCTCCAAAGGAAACACTTGCTATGGAAATGCAGATCTGCCTACTCCTCGACAAACATCAATTCACCACAAAGAGTAGAACCCCATAGAGCCTCAGACTCCCAAACTGCTCCAGTTTCATTGGTAGCCTTGGGTAATTAAACTACCAGTTTTCCCAGAACAAAGAAACAGTCTGCACTTAAGTCAATTCAAATTACCTCTTTTTTTAAGCCAGATTTAAAAAGGGGCAGAGGATAGCTACTAGGTTTGAATGGACAATTTTTTTAAAATCTTTTTCTACCAATCTTACCAAAGTTATCAACATTCTTAGGGAAAATTTAAGTCACAACATCGTGTTAAATCATCTATTGAGATTTTTTAATATACACTGAAAAAAATCATATGAAATTTCCATTTGAAAGAACAGAATTAATCTGAAGTTTTATTTTTTATAGTTTCTTTAATAATCATACAGTTCTCCAGAATGTGATTAAATTAATATAAGAGTATTGTGGGAGGTAGCAGGAATATTACAGCGTAAGAATACAACTCATACTCAGAAAGACAGTGATTCACTCCAGCTTCACCGACATGCACTAAACCTAATTGAAGGAAATTATACAAAGTGTTTTTTTTTTCCTTCTGGATTTCAATCTGGTAAACTTTTACAACTAGAGTCTCATTTTCTGTAACTCACATTAGCATACCTTTGAAAATGATGAAAATGATATCATAGTGTGATATAAATATAAAAATGTGGATTTGACTTTGCATTGTTAATATTTATGGGAAGCTCAAATTGTACGTAGAAATTATGTTATTTCAGCTTGAAATTGATTTGTGCAATATGACATTTCATTTTCATTTGCACACATTTTGTCTCTCACTGATTAAATAATTTCCCAAATCAGCTTGAATCTGTCATATCAATTTATAGCTGAAGGTAACAACCAAATTGTTTTGCAACTAATTTACATAGTAAGTATAGTGGAATTTTTATTTTATATAAAGTATCAAATATAAACATTAGTTCTATAAAATGCTAAAAAATTAATAATGTAAATTAATTGTGACCTGTATACATCTGTATTCAAATCTCATTAAAATGTTAAAATAATAAAAAACAAAGCAAATGTTACATAGGCTTCTCCTTTCTCTTTTTCAGTTAACATGGTTTTATAATATATCCTTAGCCTCATACTGAATCTGGTTTTGCAAAGCTAATCCCAATTGCTCCTAATTCACTTAGCTCTAAAGTTAGGTACCAGATCGTCACCCACATTCTCCGTCAGAAAAAATAAAATAAATAAATTAAATTAAATTAAATTAAAAAGTTAGCAAAATATTTCCAATTCTTGGTGATAGTGCTGAGTTGCAGGTCCTCTGATGCCAAACTCAGTGAATGGCAGGGCAGCTTACAATGACTGATGAGGAGTAAACGCCACAGCAACTACCTCCCACAGGTTCAATGGGAAGTTGTTTCAACTGTGCCTTAGTTATCTACCACGGTCCCAGGAGTGTCCTACCTTTTGGTATCTCTGGGCCACACTGGAAGAAAAAGAGTTGGTTCGGGCCCCACACTTAATACACAAACACTAGCAAAAACTGATGAGCAAAAGAAACGTTTTAAGTAAATTTACAATTTTGTGTTGAGCCGCTTTCATAGCCACCCTGGGCCGCAAGCGGCAAGTGGGCTGGGCTGTAGATTGGACAGCTGACCTTTTTAGAGGAGCAATTAAATTTGTAGTAAAGATAATATCAATGTATATATAAAACAGCTGACTTCCACAGCCTCTGCTTATTTCTGCTATTCCCAAGTGCTGCCCCCCTGTGGCCCTATATGACATGCTAAGTCCACCTTTGCACCTGTATATGACTGGTCAGTAAACCCCGATTTGATTTCATCTGCCCAGTGTTAGATACATGTTCAGCCATCGTGTAGTATTTAGGGTGGAGGATGTCTCTATCACCAACTGGGTAAATAGGAGGTGATCAAAATGCATTTACTTTACAAGAGATACAAAACAATTCAAAATGGATCAAAGACCTAAATGCAAGAGCTAAAACTATAAAGCTCATAGAAAATATAAAATTTAACAAAGAATTCTTAGATAGAACACTAAAATCATGAGCAGCAAAAGAAAATATAGATAAATTTGACTTCATCAAAATTTTTTTTAAAATTTTGTGCTTGAAAGGGTACAACTAAAAAAGAGAAAAGACAGCCGACACAATGGGATAAAATATTTGTAAATCATATACCTGATAAGAAACTTATGTCTTAACTATATAAAGAATTCTTATAAGTCAATGTTTAAAGAATGTGCAAAGATCTGAAGAATTACTTCTCCTAGGAAGGTATACAAATTAGTGCCCAATAAGGACATGAAAAGGTGCTTGACACCATCAGTCAAAAGAGAGATGCAAGTCAAAACCACAAGGAGATACTACTTCACACTCACTGGGGTAGCTGAAATGAGTGGTTCAGATAATAACAAGGGCTGATAAGGATATGGAGAAGTGAGCATATTCATATACTGCTGAGGGATATGCACGATGATGCAACCACTTTGGAAAACAGTCTGGCAGTTCTCCAAGTGATTAAACATAGAATTACCATATGAATCAGTAATTCCACTCCTAATATATGTGCAAAAGAAATCAAACATTGCCCACACACAAAAACTTGTACGAGAATATTTATAGCAGCATTAGTTATAGAAGCCAAAATGTGGAAACAACACAAGTGTCAACCAATGAACAAAAAGACAAACCAAATGTGGTATATTCATACAAAGAAATGTTACTGGGCCGTAAAAAGAAATGAAGTGCTGATACATGGTACAGCTGAGACAAAACTTGAAAGCATTAGGTTGAGTGAAACAAATCAGTCACAGAAGTCCACACATTCTATCATTCTCTCCATGTGAAAGACTGGAATAGGCAAATCGATAGAGGCAGAAAATAGATCAGTGGTTGCTTACAGCTAAGAAAGTTATGGATGAGAAGGATTGCAGTAGCTAAAGGGGACAGTTTCTTCTTGAGGTGATAAAAATGGTCTATAATTGAGTTTGGCAATGGTTGCATGTATCTGCAAATATATGAAAACCATGGGCTTATACACTTTAAAGGGGTGACTTGCATGGTATGTGACTCATACCCCAATAAAGCTATTTAAAAAATATATTGGCTACTACTAGAAGAGTACTTCAGTGTATTCAAGAAGGTTGACACAAGTGTACAGATGTTTTATCTATAATAGATTGCTAAGAAAAACTGTAAATTTGGTTTTAATCTCTGCTTGAAGAGAATATTATGTTCCAATAAAATGTTTCTTGGTGACAGTATAGAAAAAAAAAATTAAGCTGGACAATTCACTGGTCTAAATAAATGTGGCATTTGGGGGCTTTTATATGATAGAAAGATAAAAAAGGATAGGAAGTTTTGAGACCTTGAACTCTGAGTAAATGATTCTTCATTTTTTCCTTATTACAACTTCCCCTAGATTCCTTGAAGCCATTGTCCCTCTTGATTTCACCTGAAATGACAGTCTCTGTAACCTTTGGGAGCACCATACAGCAAAAAGCAGCCTCCTCTGGGGCTCCTGAGGGGTCCGCCCAAGCACTCACTGCCTGTGAGTAATCACAAGCAAACTTCGGTGCCTCCTGTTTTGTCATACAATATGGGCATGGACAAGGATGTGCTCTATCACCAGGACATCCTGAAAGCTGCTTCAGCCACTTCATTCCCCACAAGTGAGCCAGCGAGCTGTTGAAGGAGTTCGCGTTCCAGGCTTTTAAGCTATACAGCCCATGCTCCAGAACAATGGGGTGAGGAGATCGGGCAGGGCATCTGGCAGACACCCCAAAATCTGCCATCATTAATAACAGTCATGGTTAATTTGCCCTTTTAGTGGCCACCAAGCTAGCTTCCTAAGATGACTCCTCTAACAATGCATATGTATTTAAAAGTTTGGTCTGGAAAAATGCAATTGAATTCAAGATCTCTTCACTATCTCAAAAAAGTCCAACACTATATTTGTCAATTTAAAAAGAAGTAAAGCTTTTAAAAAATACTTTTTATAGTTGATTTCACTCCTATGAAAGTGAATTCTCCTAAAGAATTTGTTTTAATTTTTTATTACATACTACATGAAAAATGTTTCTCATAAATAACTTTCAAGAATTCAAATGGATCATCACTTAAAATTCTTCACCAGTAATTTCATGTGGCCATTCCAAAGAGAAAAAACCCTGATACTAAAAACAATATGTTCAGAAAACAAACTCTTTTTCATTAAAACATTTTAAAATATTTTATTTAAAATTACATACAAGTTCAACAGTAGTATTGTCCATATTTATTTTCTCTTCATTATTCTCATTATAGTATATATTACTAAAATATAAAATTAATAATACAAAAGTTTTCCACCAAGACCCACATATAGATGCTTCCCAATGCCACAAAAATGGTATTTTCCTGCCACAACATAAAAAATGTTAGAAAAGCACTAGCTGAAATCTAACAGCCAAGCATTTTGAGGAAGCCCCCATTAAAAATATTGTCTGGTCCCTACCCTTACCCCCACTCTCCTCGTCATTTTTGTTTTATGTCTACTACTGCAATTCCCCATTCTGTTTAACCCCTGGCTATTGCACAAATTCCAGCTCACAGCCTGCAAGGTCTTTCTTAGGAACAAAGTCAAACTGTTGTAAATGGTGTACAATCCTTCCATTTCTTATCACATCATGTCAGCAGGGAATAATGCATCCCACTTTTTAAAGAAGAGTAAAACTATCTGTTATGGACTGCATTTTGTCCCTTTCCAAATTTATATGTTGAAGCCCAATCTCCCAAGAGTCGTTTTTTATAGATGGGCCCTTAGGGAGGTAACTAAGGTTAAATGAGGTCTTAAGATTGGGGACCTAATCTGATAGAACCGGAGTTCTCAGGAGAGGAAGAGACACCAGAGATCTCTCTCTCTCTATGCACAGGCACATGCACAGGCACAGTAGAAAGGTCATATGGAGACCCAGGGAGAAGGCAGCAATGTGCAGGCCAGGAAAGGAAGTCTCACCAGAAACTGAATTTGCCAACACCTTGATCTTGAAATTCCAGCCTCCAGGCTATTAGAAAATACAATTCTGTTGTACTCTGTTACGGCAGCCTGAGCTGAGTAATACACCAACCTAGTGGAGTTCCACACTTGGTTACTTAACTACATATGTTGCTGTGTCTGATTGTATCCTATCTTTTTATTTGCCTCTTAGGAACAAACGAAAACAAAAGTGAAAACCTATCTTCAAAATAAATCCTTTCATTTGTAGCCTTTCATCAAAACTTCTCTGTTTCTCCTTCCTTCTCTCTGGTACCAAGTTACTTTGGGACACTGAACTATTAGTGAGAAGGTTGTCTGGTAGACAAGAAATCAAAGTGAAGAGAGATGCATAGCTCTGAGGAAATTTTCTTTCCAACAATAGTAACATCTGAAGAATCCTAGCTCTTCATGAAAGTCAGCTCCATGGTGATGACAACAGATCTTCCCTCCAGGTTCATTGTCACTCTCCCTTTGAGCCTGTTGGATTAACTACTAGATTCCTGGACTTTGGTCTTGCCTTTGTAGGTTCTACACTATCACCTTTGGCTAATTAATTTCCATCTAGAGGGAAGTAATATAATTATAAACCGGTAAATTTTCCATTTACTCTGGTATATTAAGTTGCAATTTAATTATATTACAGCTGCTTATATTTAATACGATTATTTCATGCCTGGAGATCTTTATCTGCACTAGCTGTCTCCATATCTTCACTTTCCACTCATTCCTCAACCTGTTCCATAGGGACTGCGCTTGTTGCAGCCTGCATGTTGCCAAACTCAGTGACTATTTTCTGTCTTTTTTCATTGAACTTTTTAGCAGTAATAGCTTAATTAACCACCACCACTCCTTGAACACAGTCTCCTTACTTAATGTCCATTATACTTTGTTATGTCTCTCTGAGCTTCATCTTCTCAGTCTCCCTTCCTGTTCCACCTTCTCTACAAAACCTCTTAATGTTGAAGTGCCACCAGATCTGTCTAGAAACTCCTCCACCTCTGTATGTACACCATCTCCCTACATGTTTTTAACAACTACCCTACCTTTCAATACCATCAACACGCTGATGACTCAAAATGTGTATCTCCAGCCCAGCCTTTTCTCCAGGTCTCCAGACCCACACCTATCCGAGTGCTTATTTGATACAGCCACTTGGACATCCAACAAGGATATCAACCCCCCCAAGCAGAAATTTTGGTTTTCCCCCAGACTTTGTTTCTTTCTGAGATTTCCATAGGTCAGTAAAGTGTACGTGCCAAAAACTAGAGAGTCATCCTTGATGCTTCTCTTTCTTTCTCCCCTTACATCCATCATCAAGTCCTACTGCTGCTACTTCCACATTACATCTCAAGTCCATACTCTCCTCTCTATCCTTATTGCCGCTGCCCTAATTCTAAGGGCATTATGTCTCACCAAGATTATTAAAAGTGGTCCTGACTAGGCCCCTTGCCTTCACTCTTGCCCTCTTCCATCCATTCTCCAAAGAGCAATAAGATTGTTCCTAGTAAATAAAAAAAGCAGATCTTATCAATTACTGAATACAAGTCTTTCTATTACCAGAATAAAGTCCAAACTCCCTGGCTCCTCCCTCCTCACCAACCTCTGTCTGTACCAATTTGCCCATGGCTATACTGTAGCCATTTGGGTTTCATTTGGCTCCTATTTCAAGCCTCAGTGACTTTGCACTTGCTAACTCGCATGGTTATAAAGCTATCCCTATCCCTCTGACTTCAGCTATATGATTTCCTCACAGAGAACTTCCATTACGACTTGATTCAAAATTCTGTGTGGTGATTGTGGGGAGGTGGGGTGGTGTATAAGGGGATAAATGGCAATGAAAAAAATACATTGAAATGAAGTGAAATACATTTACATAAAAATGAAAAATTTTTTAAATACTGTAAAAACAAAAATAAAACAGACACACAAAATTCCTGCCACCTCTTCTTTGCCCTCTGTTCTCTACCTTATCATCCTATTATTCCCCTCATACTCTATAACTCACATATTTACCCGTTTACCTATCTTTTCCAATGAGGAAAGAGACATTGTATGTCTACATCTTCAGTAACTATTACAATGTTTGTCACTCAGTTTATTGTGTTGAATAAATTAATAGATGAATAAAGGATTGAATGCTAGCCTTAACCTACACTCTAGTAACTGATAGACGTGGAAGTCCTTAAAATTCATCCTCATACTTGCTGAGCTCAGAAAGAACAATTCCTACAGGTGGCTGATTTGCATTCATTGCTTGTATATTTCCCCAAATTTTATTCTCAGAGAGTGCTGATCTTAAAATCCTACATGTATTATTTCCACTGCTACATGCAACTGTATTAAATGAACTGAAACCAAGAATGCATTTGTTGCTAAGTTTATAGTTCAAAAGCAGATCCTGTCACCCGCTGGATCTGATTTATTTTCTAGATCTCCTTCTAAACATCTCCTTTTATCATTTTTATATTGATTTTATTTGTGCAGTTTTTCTTATGTTTTAATATATCTAGCCACTACGATTTCTTTTGTATGCTATGGTCTGACCAGCTGCTTAACAAATCATTTTTCCCCCTGGGCACAGAACTAGTGTGATAGTCCTTTGCACCGTTCACTAAATATCTCTGACTCACTGCCTTATTGACACATGGTCGGTTGTTCTTCTCCACCTACTGATTTTAGGCAATGCCATGGGGCTTGCACTGGTCAATGAGAAGTGGCAGGCATCGATGCTGAGCTGATGCCTACGTTTCCTCCCCACTGCTGCAGTGATTGTGGGGGCTCATCAGCCATCCCAGTTTCCCAGAACTGAGGAGGTTCCAGGGACACCGGACTTCCAGAATTATGATCAGAACAGTTGAAGGCAAATTGCTCTGGCTCGACTGAGACAAACAGGTGTTCATGGGAAGAAAGGTTTTTGGTGCTAAATCTGGGAAGGGTTTTGGAACAAAGTGTTTAAATGAATCTGCCACAAGACTTGATTTTATAGTGACTATTATGAAGAGAATTTTCACCCAGCGCATACTAAGCATGTAGCATGAAAAAATAAACTTTGGTTTAGTAAGCCAGAGATGTGAGAGGTTTTTATTCTACATCATCATCTGGCCTATCCTGGAAAATGCAGAAATTGGTATTGACCACTCAGGTGCTGCCATAAGAGCAAAACCTAACAAAGGTGGTATTAAGTTCAAGCAACAGGTGATTTAAAAAAAAAAACAAAACTCTTTTTAGAGGTCTTTTTGGGCATTTTTGCCCAAATTTTTGAAGGAAAAATAAGGATGCACATATACATGGGTAGTATTAATTTTGTATCTATATAAATGTTTTTAATTTTTTAACTCTAGAAAGCAATAACAATATCTGTGTGCAAAAGAATACCCTGGAATATAATAATCTATTTTGCTTCTAAATATAAATAAATAAATAACTGAATTAAAACAATTAAAAATTAAAGATTGGGCCAAAAATGTGGGTGTGCATTATACACAGCAAAATATGGTATATCAAGACCTAACTTAGAAATTATTACACATCACTCCCCAGTGGAGAAACTATAATGTATCACTTAAGAATCAACCTCAACAATGAGGTTAATTCTGTATCTGGATGCAAATTAGGAGGTGACCACTTTGCTTGAGAGAAAGGGAATGAATCGGATTTGTAATGGTCAGAAGAGTGGCTAGTGAAATAAGGTCTTCATTAGCTTGGACTGATAAGCAGAGCTTCCTGGCTGATCTGTTTTGGAAATGTTCTCTGGGTGTTCTATTGTTAGTGGTATTAATAAACATTTTGGTGCTGCCTGTTACAACAATATAACCTATTTTGACTGATACAGCTAAAGTACATTGTCCAGTCTGTCTCCCTTATAGTTAGTTAGCTGTGGACATAGGAATGAGTTATTGTATAAGGAGTATGAGTGATACAAACCACCTTCAGGCACATCCTATAAAACCTCCCATGTATGATCCTCCATTCTCTTTACCCATTTGCCAAATAAATGCAGAGGACTTCGAGGTCCTACAAGAGAATGGAATCCTAATACAAAAAGGTCCTTGAATATGATCCATATTCAAGAAAACTTCCTGTCTAGGAACACCAGTTTTGGACATCACTAAATCCTATTGTGTTAAGTCATGAAGATTTGGGGTGCTGTGGGCTGAACATGTATATGCCCCCAAGTTCATGCGATGAAGCCCTAAACCCCAATATGATGGTATTTGAGATAGGGCTTTTGGTAAGTAATTAGAGGTAGATGAAGTCATTAGGTTGGGACTCTCATGATGTCATTACTGCCCTCAGAAAGTGACATACAAGGGAGTTTGCTCTCTCTCTTTCTCTCTCTCTCTCTCTCTCTCTCTTTCTCTCTCTCTCTCTCTCTCTGCCATGTGATAACACAGAAAGAAGACTACAAGTTAGGAAAAGTGTTCTCACCAGAAACTGAACCATGCAGACACATTAATCTCAAACATCCAAGGCTCCAGAACTGTGAGAAAATAAACTTTTGTTGATTCAGCCACCAAAGTCTATAATATTTTGTTATGATAGCCCAAACTGACTAAGACACAGGGATTTACCTATTTTAACAATTAATATTTCCCTGTAATTACATGTAGTGTAAATTATTTTAAATAGTCATTTGTTAAAGTTCCTGATTCCCATGTCTCCCCTCCTCTATAGAACTATACCAGATTAATATCCCCAAAGCAAACCTCTGATTGTCTATCATAAATGCTCCTCTCCAACTACTATATAAAATTCAGCCTTCTTATCTTTTCTTCCTTTCTTGGTCTGTCCTCAACACACATTTTCAGTCTTATCTTTTACTACCAGCTTACATACACTATGCTATAAACCTTATACCTTATACCCCTATTTATCACTACCTAAATATACTCTTTGTTTTCCTGCCCCCCACAACATATACCAAGAGCAAGAATGAGCCGTGAAACAGTCCCCAGGGTCATTATTAATAAACTGCATTTGAGTTTCCTTCCCTCTGCACTCCCCTCCCCACCCATCCCCTTATCCAAAGCCACACATTCAAAAGCAGTATAAATCACCAGGAGGTAATGAAACCTGGGGTAGGGAAAAAAGGATTATGTAATTCCTTCTCCATGAGGCCTGACATTTTAGCACAGTGGTTAAGTATGTGTGCTCTGGAATTAGCCTGCCTGGTCTCAAATCCCATTTCAGCAATTTGTGTTCTGTGTAACCAGAGGTAATTTACTTAACCTCAATACTCCAGATTCTTCATCTGTCAAAATAGAAATAAAAATAACCCAAAGGCAATGAAAAAGCTAGCTACAGTTAAGGCAAGGTTAAGCCACTCCCACCAGGTTAGCAGATTTGTAAAGTCAGATCATTGTGTGAATGGCTTCAGGACTCAAACTTACTGACACCTTTCATGATCTGGCCTGACAAGCACTGCTGCAAGCACAGAGGATCTGGCCAGGCAGCAGGCAGGTATAGTGGAAAGCGAATGAACTTTCCAGCTATGTAGATTTGAATTCAAATACCTGCTCTTCTAATATACTAATGTGACTTTGGATCACTTATGCAACCAGCATCTTTGCACTTTGTCTTTCCTGTGTGAAAATGAGTAAAATAATGGCAGCCCTATAGGACTGACGTGAGGATAAAAAGTGATATAACCCATGTAAATAGCTTTGTACATCTAAACAAGAACTCCCCTCTCTCCCCTCCCTATCCATTACAGAAGCAAGTACAAAATTAATCCTCTTAATTCCTGAAGCTTTTTTTTTATCCCTAGTAGTCTGATTATTTAATGTTTCTCCATGTTCTTTGCTTTACAAGCATTTCTTTCCTAGCACAATATTTTATTAGGTTTTTACTCTTAAGAAGCAATATAAATTAGCTCAAATGTCTTTCTGTTTTCTTTCCAGTAAACTAATTCTCACTGCATTCTAATAAATAAATAGCACTGTATCTTTGGCAATTGTTTATGATTTTGATCACGTCAACACATTGATGTGCCAGCAAATACCATACTTGTTTTCTTCTCCTGACAACAACATTTACTTGAACTAAAAAATTATACTTATTTAAAAGTCAAGTTCAAAACTAGAATTAAAATTATTTTTTTGTTCTAATGCTGACCAAGTAATATGATCTAATTTGCTTGTTTGTTTATGGACCTAAAAATTAATAACAGGCATCTAGTTCTTATTTCTCCATTGAGTAATTTATTCTCATTATCCATTAGGTCTTTTGTTTTATTAGTCTGCTGTAAGGAAACTAAAAAAAGAGATATTTCATGCTTATAGTCATTTTGCTTCAATATGAAAAACAAGTGTATAAATTTACTCATGGCTGTTAGGCACTGTAGGATTCAATAAAAAAAAAGGAGGGGGTATATTACCATATTATAAGGATAAACTACAAATACCTATATACTTTGTTTTTCCAGAGTAATTCAAATTAATAGCTTCCATCTAGAAACGTCATATAAGTTGTCTACATGGTAAACAACTGTCAGTAATTAGGGTTTTTCAACAGCTATTTTACTGCTGTTTATATATGTTCTCTTCAGTACTTATAAAAATCATTTCACTGCATTTTGTTTTCATTTTCATATCCCATAAGCACTTGAGTTTTTGATTCTAAACATTCATTCAAAATTTAGCTATCATCTACAAATTAAGTAATACCGAGAAAATGTGTATAAATGAAAAGACTCTGCAACCACATTATGTTCTAGTATTCAATCAATGAATACGGACTTTCAGGCCTATTAATTGCAGGCACTGTCAGGCTCTGAAGATACAATGACAAGCAAAACACACTTTGGCCCTGTTCTCACAGATACACAGAAAACCTCAGTGTTGCACTCAATATATGTGCAATGGGGAAGTAGACCTCTGCATGAAGTTTTTGTAGCCATCATAAGCATTAAAACCATTTCAAGCAAATGGGACTTCATCAAAGTAAAAAGCGCCTGCACAACTAAAGAAAACATCAGTAAAATGAAAAGGGAACCAATCGTATGGGAAAATATTTTACAAATGATACCTCAGACAAGGGTTTGATCTCTAAAATATATAAAGAACTCACATGACTCCACTCCAGGAAGACAAACATCCAATTAAAATGGGCAAGGGACCTGAACAAACACTTCTCTAGGGAGGACATACAGAGGGCCCAGAGACATTATGAAAGGATGTTCAGCATCACTAGCCATCAGAGAGATGCAAATTAAAACCACAATGAGATACCACTTCACACTGCTCAGAATGGCCATCATAAATCAACAAACAACAAGTGCTGGTGAGGTTGTGGAGAAAAAGGAACCCTAGTACATTGTTGGTGGGAATGCAGACTGGTATAGCCACTGTGGAAACCAGTATGGAATTTCCTCAGAAATCTAAAAATGGAACTGCCTTTTGACCCAGCAATTCCACTGCTGGGATTATATCCTAAGAATCCTGAAACACTGATCCAAAAGAACCTATGCACCCCAATGTTCATAGCAGCATAATTCACAATAGCCAAGTGTTGGAAAAAACCTAAGTGCCCACCAGTAAATGAGTGGATCAAAAAACTACGGTACATTTACACAATGGAATACTATGCAGCAGAAAGAAGGAGCTCCTACCCTTCTTGATAGCATGGGTGAATCCGAAGAGCATTATGCTAAGTGAAATAAGCCAGGTGGTGAAAGACAAATACCCTATGACCTCACCTATAAATGGAACCTAATCAACAAAACAAGCAAACAAAATATAGAGACAGTAAAATAAAGAACAGAGTGACAGTAACCAGAAGGGAGGGGGTAGGGAATAACAGGAGGAAAAAGGGGAAAGGTCATCAAAGAACATGTGTAAAGGATATATGGACAAAGTCAAAGGGGGATAGGATGGAGGGTGGGAAGTTGCGATGTGCAGGGCAGGGGGGAGTGATGGGGGGAAATGGAGACAACTGTACTTGAAGAACAAACCTTCGGACACTTCTTTTTTATATTTTTCTTTTTTTTTTTGCATGACACTTTATATTGCTGTAGATAATATGTTTTGTGCATCCAAAATAAAAAAGTGAATCATCCTAAAAAAATAGATTAGATAGATAGATAGATAGATAGATAGATAGATAGATAGATGATAGATAAAACAAAATCATTGCAATGTGTTATTATAGGTCCAAGGGAGAAAAGAATTGCAGATTGTCTGGAAGTCACATTCTAAAATATTTTTAAACTTTTCTTTTCCATTTTTTTAAAAATTAAGATTTAATTTTTTAGAGCAGTTTTAGGTTCACGGCCTAATTGAGGGGACAGTACAGAGACTTCCAACATAATCCCCCTTCTCCCACACATGCATAGCCTCCCTATTGGCAACAACCCTCACCAGAGTGGTCCATATGTTGAGTGATGAATCTACACTGACACAATATATGATTCCAAATCCGTAGTTTATTATTATGGTTCACTCTTGATGTTGCTCACGCTATGGGTTTGGACAAATATATAATGATGTGTCCATCATTATAGTATCATATAGAGTATTTTCAGTGCCTGAAAAGTCTCCTATGTTCCACTTACTCATCATGTTTGCCGCCTCACTCCCCAACCACTGGCAACCACTGAACGTTTCACTATCTACATAGTTTTGCCTTTTCCAGAACATTATATAGTATGAAGCCTTTTCAGATTGGCTTCTTTTACTTAGTAATGCATCTTTAAGGTTCCTCCGTGTCTTTTCATGGCTTGAGAGTTCATCTTTTTAGTGCTGAATGGTATTTGATTGTTTGGATGTACCACAGTTTATTTATCCACTCATCTACTGAAAAACATCTTTCTTGCTTCCAAGTTTTGACAATTATGAATAAAGCTGCTATAAACACCCATGCAAAGTTTTATGTGAGCATGTTTTTAATTCCTTTGGGCAAATACTAAGAGGAACAATTGCTGGATCCTATAGTAAGTGTATGTTTAGTTTTTTTAAGAAAGCCATCATACTGTTTTCCAAAGTGGCTGTAACTTTTTCCTTGGCTCTCGATTCTGTTCCATTAGTCTGTTTCTCTATTCTTTTACCAGTACCACACTGTCTTGATTACTGTGGCTTTATACAATAGTAAGTTTTGAACTTAGGTAATGTAAATATTCCAACTTTGTTCTTCTTCAATATTGTATTGGCTCTTCTGGGTCTTTCCCCTCTCCATAGAAACTTCAGAATCAGTTTGTCAATATTTACAAAAATAACTCATGAAGATTTTGATTGGGATTGCATTCAATCTATCGATCAAGTTGGGGAAAATTGACATCTTGAAAATACTGAGATTACTTACCCGAGAATATGAACTATCTCTCCATTTATTAATTTTTTATCTTTCAGTGAAGTTTGAGATTTTCCCATATAGTTATTGTACATATTTCGTGAGATCTTACATAAGTATTTCTTTTTTTGGATTGTAAAGTTAATGGTATTGTTTTTAATTTTAAGTTCCATTGGTTCATTGCTGGTATACAGGAAAATGATTGATTTCTGTGTATTAACCTTGCATCCTGTAGCCTTGCTATATAGTCAGTCACCTATATTAACTCCACACATTTTTAGTTGACCCTTTCAGATTTTCTACATAGGTGATCCTGTCATCTGTGAACAAAGACAATTTTATTTCTTCCTTCCCAATCTATGTACCTTTTCCCACTTTTTCTTGTCTTACTGCTTTAGCCAGAACTTCCAGTATGATGTTGAAAAGAAGTCATGAGACAGGTCATTTTGCCTTGATCCTGATCTTGTGTTTAGAAGAAACTAAACTTTTTTTTTCACTTTATTTTTATTGTTTACACTATTACAGATGTCCCCATTTTCCCCTCCTCTGCCACAAAGCTTTATTTTTTTATTTGGATCCACTCAATGGTGTGCTGGAGCCACATCACATCAGTTTCCAGGAGCTGATTGTTCGCATCTTTTTCCAAATTGTAATCAGTAACTCCAAGATGGTACCTTGGACCCTATCACAGCAGGTGTATTAGTTTTCTATTGCTGTTGTAGCAAATTACTATGCATTTAGTGGCATAATACACAAATGTATTATGTTATAGTTATGTAGGTTAGAAGTCTGTCACAGGTCTCATTGAGCTGAATTCCTTTCTGGAAGATTTAAGAGAATGCATTTCCATAGTTTTTCCAGAATCTTAGAGGCCTTCCACATTCCATGGTTTAGGGCCCTTTTCTTCATCTTTAAAGCAAGAAACATTGTATGTCTTTGATCTTTCTTTTGGAGTCACACCTCCCTCTTTCATTTTAAGGAATTTTCTGGGCCCTAAATAATTCAGGATAGTCCTCTGATTTTAAAGTCAGTTGATTGGCAACATTAATTTCATCTACAAACTTACTCTTCTTGCCATGTAACTGAATATATTCTCAGGTTCCAGGCATTAGGAAGTGGACTACTTTGGGGGAAGGCATTAATCTGCCATCACCAAAATTGGCAAATTCCACAAATCAGGATTTTTCCCTTAAAGAGATGGTTGTTAAATATTTACCAGCATACCACTGCTACAAATAATCTTCAGGGGACATAAGAGAAACCCCTTATAAGAATTATAGGGTTAAGCCCTGGCTGGTGTGGCTCAGTGGCCACGGTTTCCATTCCCAGTCTAGGACACATGCCTGGGTTGCAGGCCAGGTCCACAGTAGGCTGCACAAGATTAACAAAATAGATGAAGAAGACACCTAAGAAAATTATCCCGATGCTATTTGTCATTCATATAGCATCAAAAATTTCTTTCAATATCAGGTATGGATTAATTCAGTATCATTTCCACCCTAGAAGAGATGACCTGCATATCAAGATTCTAATTCACTGAGTCATAATGCAAATCAGAGCATTTGCTCTGAACATTATGATAGCCTCCTATGTGGGCAGACATTGTTTTAGCAGACCAAGGGAGAAACGCAAATCATACCACTTCTTAGTTTTACAGCTCTGGTGTAAAATGTGCTAACCTTGTCCACATGTTGAAACCAATAATATACGTAATTTTAAAAAACAGCATTTCATCAGTTTATTGGTAGTAGTATAAGTTTTTATCCCATAGTCCTTTTCTTTGCTTTTAGTTTTATATGCCTTTTAAATGTTATCCATTAAAGTTTCTGAAAGGAGAGACATTACGCCAGGGATTATAACTACAATAGCTAATACGTAAGTAACATTTATTTTACTAAAAGATATATAAAGCCTCTCACATACATTATATTATTTAATTCTAAAGACAACCCCATGAAACAGGTCTAGATAGTTCAGCAGTGAACTCTGAAGTCAAAACGCCTGGATTCAAATCCTGGCTCTACCACTTCCTAGTTATGTTTGACATTGGACATGGTTTTATGTCTTAGTTTCCTCATCTGTCTGGGGGAAAAAAAAAAGAGGAAGTGTTAATAAATCTGCCTTACAATGTTGTAATTAGTAGTAAATGACGTTATACCTGGAAAGCTTAATGTTATCTATGATTGCTTTAGTCCTGATACTACTAATGCAAGCCTTTCCTTGTCTGTCTTCTTTACCTTCTATATAACCAAGAAAAGTAGAAATTTCCTCCAGAAATGAATTCTACCAACCAGACTAGAGGAAAGGGAGAAGTTGCAACAATGGAATATTAAACTGTTGTATAATTTATATGTATATTTTTATTTGATTTGAAATTTAAATTTCAAATTAAAAGAATTAAAACACAATTGCTATTAAGGGAAGACAAGAATTTAAGGATTATTGTTACTACAAACTTAACTTATTGGGGGATCACTTCGTAAATGATATAACTGCCTAACCACTATGCATACACCTAAAACTAAGATAAAATAATGTTGAATGTCAACTTTAATTGACAAATAAAACAAAAAAAATGAGGTTGCTGAATGCCATATTTGAGCCCTTTTGAGGCAGTGGTTACAGAATAGCATTCTAACGTATTTTCTACCACTATAAAAAAGCCTTGGATATACAAAAATGTTTTCTGAGAGTAATTTTACTTGCGTTGAGTAGGCATTACCTTTATAATTGGAAAGAAAAAATGGGATTAAAAGAAAATGAATAGTTTGGGGCACGGGGACTTTTTTTTAAAAAAAATAAGAGGAGGATGTATCTGGTTTTATTTGCTTGTATCTACTTTCTTACTTCACTGAGACTCATCTTCATTAAACCGTTGTGAAATAAGAAAGTAGCCTTCACATTCCAGGATAAGAAATATTGTTTTAGTATAAGCATAATGCTTTGGTGGGAAATAAAAAAAGACCTATGAAAATATTGTCAAATGGGGATGGTGGTGCGTATAGCTCAGGGTCCTTTTGCAAATGGCATTCTACCATCTTCAGATCTAACTCTCTGCCTTCATCAAGAGTCACTTGTAGGCACTTAGACACTCTGTTCCAGACAATTAATGAACTGGCCTTGTATTTACCCATATAACAAATATTGAACACCAAGTATGTGCTAGGTAACATTGTAGGTGTTGAGGCTGTATCAAGCAACAAAACAGACAGAAACACTTGCCCTCATGGAGCTTATATTTTAGTGAGGGAAGATAGTTCAAGCAAGTCTGTTAATTGTATAGTAGTTGGTAATAAGCACTAAGGTGAAAAACAAAGTAGGGAAAGATAGAAAGTCATGCAGGTGAGGTAGGATGTAAAATTTTGCACAGGGACGACCTCACTGAAAAGGTGACATTGGAGCAAAAACTAGAAAAATATTAGAGTGAGCCATGAGAGAGTAGCCAAGTCAATACTTGGGGAAAAGAATTTCAAGCCAGGGAAGGGCAAAGCTATGAGGCAGAATGTGTTTCTCTTTGTGGAAGATCAAGGAAATCCAGCTGGCTGAGGCATGTGAGCAAGTGGAGAACAGTACAAAGTGGAGTCAGAAAGTTTTAAGTATCTAGCTTTTATTGATTAAAATGAGGAAATGGTGGGTTTCGAGCAAAGAAATGTTGTATTCTGACTTCTGTACTGAAGATCACGTTGGCTGCTGTGTTGAGAGTGTATTATAAAAAGCGAGATCAGCTGAAAGTCATTTTAATAATCCTGGTTAGATGATGGTTTAAGACCAAGGTGATGGTAGAGAAATCGTGTGTTGAAAATAGTGGGATTCTAGGTATATTTTGAACATAGAGCAAACATTAACTGATTTAATAAACACAATTTATCCATTTATTGATGGGTTGTAGGGTGTTAAAGAAAAAAGTTAATGAAGATTCCAAGTATTCTGGCCTGAACTACGTCAAGAATGGTGTTCCTATAAACTGATTAAAAACAGTGGGATTGAAGTGTAGATGTGAGAATCGAGAGGTTCCCAAGTTCAGAATTTGGCATGTAAAATTTAAGACGCCCGTTAGGCATAAACATGGAAAAGTGAAGAGAGAGATGTATTGTGTGTATGTGTGTGTGTGTGTATATATATACATATGGAAAAAGATCTGTTCTGAGAAATAACCTTGGACATATGTTTTGACTTCCAAGCATGGTGTTTGAAAATAGGAAACTGGGTGGAGACTGCAGATAGTGAAAAGGTCCAAAGCATGGTGTTTGAAAACACGAAACTGGGTGGAGACTGCAGATAGTGAAAAGGTCCAAAGTGTTTTTCCTTTGTGGCATTCCAACATTAAAAGGTCATGAAGATTTAAGTGCACCACCAAGAGACTCAATAGAAAAGCCAATGACAGTATGGTAAAAAACAAAGACAGTATGGCAGACTAAGGGATGAAAATGTTTCAAGTGTCAACTGTCACTGTTAGGTCAAAGTGAGTACTGATTAACTTGACTCGAATTTAGAAATACAAAGATCATCGATGACTTTAACAGAAGCATTTTTTGTGGAATAGTAGCATAAAACCTGATCAGTGCCAGTTAATAAACTTGAAAGTAAAAATCAGTACAATTTAGTTCTTTTATTTCAAGTACCTACTGGGAAGCATTTGTAAATTCTTAAAACTGCACCTTTCCAAAAACAAGTGCTGACCCAAGACATTTGCATTTATTTTTAATGTGTTTTTCCCATTACCATTTAGTCCCCTTATAACCCCCTCCGCCAGCAATCACCTCACTGTTGTCCATGTCCATGAGTCCTTTTTCCTCAATCTCTCCACCCCCTAATATCCCTGCCTCCCCACTTTCATCTGTTCTCCATCTATGAGCAAGATATTTGCATTTAAATGTGGCTTTGCCTGGTGACCTCATTAAGATGAGGAATTGACAAAGCATTCTGTGCTCTAATTAAATAAGCCCACTAAAAGTATAATTCTAAACAAATTCATTCTTGGGAAAAAAAAAAAAAAAAAGAGCAAGTTGTATTTCCTGGCAGCATTGACACCTGATGCACTCCTAAGTGACAATCTACTTAATTGCCATTGTAGTTTCTTGAGTAGCAGTAATAGGATTTAGTTTCTTCAGAATGCACTATATTTTATGCCAAATTTAACATTCATTCCTATGTGAGAAATTTCAAGAATACTGAACACAAAGAGGATGCTATTAATCTTTAAGAATCCATACAACTGTCTTCAATACTAGAAAATGTCATTAAAAAATTCCTTAATGCAGCATTTATTTGGAACTATTTAGTGTTTAAATGGTTAATTACTTGGGTACCTATAACTTTGGCCACCATGTTTCTTTACACAATTTTAAACTTTTTGAGGTGATTCTTACCAACGTGTCTAAAGCAGTTATCAACAGAGGTGGGGATGGGGCATTTTGCAGGGAACATTTGGCAATATCCGGTGGCATTTTTGGTTTTCACAACCTAGGGAAGGGAGGAATGCTACTAGCCCATAGCAGCAGAGGACATGGTTGCTGCTAAATATGCCTTAAAAAGTCCATAGTGGCAAGACTGGGAAACCCTGCTCTAGAGGCTGAAATTATGCAAGAGACATAGGAGCTTAAAGTAACTAAAATGCACTCTGCACTCTAGGTTCCACACTACTTGGGTTCAAACACCCACACTTGTCTAAGAGAATATACTTTAGTAGTTTAATCTGCATCTTAGTTTTCTGAACTTTAAAAATAAATGTGTATTTGAGATAATCCATGTTAATTCAAGCATTAAGTTCATTCGGTTCCTGGCATGTAAAATGTGCTCTTAATACCTTTTAAGTAAAGTATACATCAAAATCCAAAATATTCTATGGTGTAATGACTCAGAAACACTTGATGTAAAAACCTGATATATGGTTAATTCTTGATTAGCTACCATTGACATGTTCTGCTCATTAGATAATTTGAGACTTGGCTAAAAGGCATGAGCCACGTAACAGGTAACATAGATATACACATTAACATTTTCTTCAGCTGAATTCTAATTCCACAGGCTATTTTGAAAAAAAAATTAACTCTCACATTTCCCCACCTTAAAATTACTACTAATATAATTCCTGGCACTTGGAAACCTGCCAAGACTCAGAATATATCCCCAAGTTCTGTCCTTGGCATCTAGCTCCACGGTTAGTAGTGATGGATTCAGATCCAACTAAAATCCCCAGCTAGACCACTGTGACTGACAATCACCTTGAAAATCTTCAGCAAAGAGAACAAATACCATGGTAATAATCATTATTAACAATTGCACATACTTCAATATCAGCCAGTAACAGAAATCCAGAAGTTTCCATTTTGCCAATGCCACAGAGGCTTAAATATTCTTCCTGATCTACCTTTGCTTATTTTCCAGTTGCAGTTGTTAATTATGCTCTAGTGCAGTTATGACCTACACACAAAATCCAAGTGTCCTATTGAGCAACTTAAAGTCTTATTTTCAAATTATACTCAAGAAATTCTTTAAATTCTAGTATTTATTTCCTATACCCCAGTTATAAAATTCAGAGCACATTTTCAGCATTAAATAGTGAGACATATCAAGTTTCAAACATTTATTAATCAGTGTAAACCCCAACAGAACACACCAACATGATTTCATGCATTTGGGGGAAGTATTTCCTGGTTAAGTGGAAAATTGTGCGGATGGCTTCTGGAAGACCTTCATTCTAAGCAGCTTTATACTGAAACATTTCATTTAGAACTCAGGACCTTCTTTCTTCAGTTTGCTGTAATCTACATTCACTGAGTAGAACTTGGAAAAGAAAAAAAATATTTTAGATAACCTATCAGATACAGAAATGGTACAGAAGTTTTAGAATTATTTTTATTCAACTGTCTACAGTAAAAATTACAAACATGAATTTTTTATTAAGAATATTTAACAATGTGAAAGTCATTCAAAGATAAGACACCAAAACTCCAGTTCTTCCATAATAATTTTGTAAGGTCAAAATATTCAGTCTGCTGCAGAAGAACAGTGTTAGTATAATCTGTTAGTCAAAACCTCTAAAGAGTTCTTATTTCATAGTGAATAAGAATTCCTTCTGATACATACTTCCAACTCTTAAGTTTTTACTTTCACGTCCACTCGGTATACAGATGAATCTCCAAAAGAATAGCAGAATACCAAGAATTATCATCCCTACTTTGGTTAGCGAAGTTTTATAAGTTAGGAGAGATTTATAGCAACCAAGATAAGCCAGTCATGTGGTAATGCTTTGTTGTGCGGTTAACATAACTTCTTAGACACAAACTGGCTCACTTTAATGGCTTTTTTCCCCATTACCTTCCTAACCCAGACTGCAGCAATACCAAACTGACCCCTGACCACCTCTGGTACAAAAGCTTTTAAACAATACTATATTTTTGTTTTTAAATAATAATGTATTTCAATAATACTGTATATTTGGAACTTCTGTCATTTCCAAAAATTTCCTTAAATTTAGTATTAAAAATCTTACTACGATTACTTAAAAAGCTGCCTCTAAATCTCAATAACTTTATTTTAATGATTCATGTCTTAAACTGACTCCAAACTGAGGAAACGTTAGAATGTGTACAGAAGCCCAAATAAGGCTATGACTTGGGTTTACTCATTCTTGTGCCAAACAACACTGATGAAATTGTGCTATATATAATTATTTGAAGACTCCAAAAACAACAATCAAAATCACTGAATCATTCACACTTTGAGGATTTAAACAAGCTCATAAATCTGTATCCTTTTCTTCAAGTCCTTTGTTTTCTTTATCTAAACATACCCTAACCTTTTTATCTCTAACTAAAAAATTATTTATTTGACTTCTAAAAAAAAAAACCCCCAGGTAGTAAAGTTTACCCTTGATATCCTTGAGGTAACAGAGACTTTCACAGACAGAGATGTATGGATAAGCCCTAAAGCAGTATTCTTTGTTCTGACAGTATTCTCTACGAAGCAACTGAACCTAGATAGTTAAGTCTTCAAAACAAAACAAAACAAAACTGTGCTATCCCTAACACGTTAACAAAATATTACGGGAATGTTTGTAAAAGAAACTACAGGTTATATATTAAGAAGAAAATAAGCATTTTTTGGCCTTTTTAATAGATGCCAGGCACTACAGGCAGAATGTTTTGTTTACCTTGGTTAATTAATACAACCTTACTCATTCGCTATAAAAGAGGCAAAGAAGATTGGTTGCCAAACGCTGAATAAGCAGGATCAAGCCACTACACCCATGCAGGGTGTAAAGTTCACAGTATCTTTGTCAGTTTTCTCAAAACTAACCAGGTTTCTCATGTATTTGCTTCTATTTAGTTCCATGTGCCAGTATCAAAATTCTCTGTTGAAGTAATTCTTAAATCTGCTTTATTTTTCAGCTTCCATGTCCCCATTCTTTTTCTTAATTTAATTGCTACCTTGAAGGTCTTTGGAACAGCTGGGAAGACATGAGATATTTTGATCTTGACTTTGGGCTTTTTATTTGGCTGAGAAGTATTGCCAAGCTGTTGATGCTTAAATCCTATTGCAGTCCCCTCTCTGATCTGCATTAGTTAGCTTTGTAAAGTGGCAACAAATAACCTCCAAATCTTAGTGGTTTACAACAACAAAGGTTTATTTTTCATCCAGATTATATTCCACTTACAAACTAACTCCTCCCTGTTCTCCTGATTCCTATCCTAGACTGAATGAGTAATCCTTAACTATCAATTTTGGTCTCATGGCAGATGGAAAAGAACAATGGGGGTAACCACACACTGGTTTACAACTGGCAGACAATCACTTCCCCTCACTTATGATTTGCCAGAGCAGGTCACGTTGTCAAACCTGATGTTGGTGGGCCATAAAAACAAATTCTCTTAGGTGAAGGGCAGTGAACGATAGAACAATCTAGTCTACCTCACTAAGAGTTTAGAAGCAGTAACAGGCTTCATTCAATCTAGGCTCACTAGTTTCTGGACTTGTTCCCTTTTATTTCTGCTTGCAAATCATCCAATTCTTATGCAAGCTCATGTCTTGGCAAATACAACCAGCAGTAATAGTCCATTAACATCCCGCTTTCCAAAATCTTTTCCTGTAACAGCTCTGCAGGCACGTAGTCCACCTTCCAAGTACAGCAGGTGACACTTTATCAAATATTTTGCCATTATAAGATTCATGTTTCCAGTATCTAATATCAGTGTCACAGCACTCCCAGCCCAATCTGTGCCACACACGTTAGATTTTTATTGTAGCAACGTTCCATCTCCAAATTCATATGGCCTCCTAGCGGCATTTCCCAGAGCACTGGCAACTGGCTTCATTATCAGAATCACCTGTGGAGCTCTGTGACCTAAGCAGACCCAGAGACTCCAAATGTTCCTTGGTAGACAGATCAACACCTGTTTTCTGGTTTTCTTCTTTAAACTTTATTGGGTATGAATCCATTTTCTCTAGAATGGGCTTAATTTAAGCAAATTTATGAGAGGAAAATAAACCACAATGCCTGTTTATATTTTTTTGAGGAAAAATTTAACAGAGATCAGATGGCTCATTTCAGCTTCACTGATACATTTTTGTTTGTTTCTTACAATGAGGTATTTTGAGAGATTTGGAAGCCAAATTATAATCCAAAGATTAAGTGGAAAGCTTGGAATCAGCAAAAGGTGGTAATTATCTTAAAAGTAGCTGTTACCAGTAATGATAGCATCCATCTCCATCATGGAGTTCTATCTCCTAGCACAGGTGGCCAACACAAGGCCGGCATTCAGCCCTCCACCTCGTTTCTACCCAGCGGCAGTGCGGAGCTCCTTGCCCTAGTTAAAGAGTGGTTACATTTATAGAGTCCTAAAATTACATTCAGCCCTTTGAGGGCACCTGAGAGGCTGATGTGGCCTCCCAGTGAAGATGAGTTTGATACCCCTGTAAGGGGTCCTAGACACATATTGGCCGGACTACCTCTTCTTCAAAGTACTTACACAAATTGTTATTTCTCTTTTGATGAAGCAGTCTGTTATAGTGGAAAGTGCATGGGTGAGTTAGATACTTTAAATAGGTAAGTTGTATGGTATATAAATTATACGCTATAAAACTGCCCTGTTTGTTTTGTTTTTGGGTTTTATGACATTGCAAGGGTTTGTCTTTATATACAAAAATTTTACACATAAGGAAGGTTATGTTTGGGGAATCAAGAAATGGTCTCAGATATTAACAACATGGATGGACCTTGAGGGTATTATGCTTAGTCAGACAGAGAAAGACAAATATTGTATACTTGAATTTGCATTATGTGTATTTTCATTTATATGAGAAATCTAAAAAGCTGAACTAATAAAAACAGAGAACAGAATGCTGGTTACTAAGAGATGGAAGAATTGGGAAGATGTTGTTTAAGGGTACAAACTTACAACTAATAGGTAAGTAAGTTCTGGAGACCTAGTCAACTATATTATAAATTTCAAAGTTGCTAAGAAACTAGATCTTAATTGTTCTCCACACACCCAAAAAATGATAATTACATGATGTATAAAGGTATTAGTTAATGATACTGTAGTAATCATGCTGCAATATATCAAACCAACACATATAAACTTAAACATTATGTCCATTTTATCTCAGAAAAATAAGTAGATGGTCCCAGTCCATGAAATCATTCTTTGGAAGGTTAGTTCCACAAACCGCTCTTCAGAAAAGATGTTAAAAAACTTATCTAGAAGGTTCATGGTAAAATTTCAGTTTCAACTGATTTTCATTTCTTCTTATTCATCTTCACATGAAATATTTCAATCATACCAAGAAGAACAGCCAACCAAAAAAAACATTTATTTTACTAGATTAGTGCTACTCTAAGTGTGGTTCCTGGACCAGCAATGTCAGCATCATGTGAAACCTTGTTAGAAATGCAAATTCTGCATCTCCACAACAGACCAGCTGAATCAGAACCTGCAGGAGGAGCTGAAGAATCTGAGCACACTCTCTAGTTGATACCTATGTACAGTGAAGTGTGAGAAAAACTACACTAGACTAACATCTATGAAAATGGTAAACAACAGCTATACTATCTCTCCTTTTTTCTTCGTCAAATCAGTAGAATTGAGACATTATCTTATGTCATATCCCAACTCTAGTCTGTGAATAAAATTCTTAGCAAAAATATTTATTAGAAAAATATACCAGTTTAATTTCACAGAGCATTCTAGCAGCTCTTGAAAATTCTTTATAATGGAATTTTACTTGTGCATCCAATTTCACAAAAAACTACTCCATGACAAACTTTATTAAAACACACTCTTCAGCATTCTGAAACAACTTTGTAGCTCACCTTATACTGCTCATTGGGACCCAGCTTGTTCCAGGGCTCTGGGTTATTCTTTCTGTCCCAACTAAAACAAAACATAGCAATAAAAATGATTTTAAATAGTTTTTCACTTCATAAAAAGCTAATATTTTGAAGAGATCTCACTTATTAGTAAGTGAAGTATGGAGGTGTTTTCATTGTAAGTTGAAAGAGAGAGAGGATCTATAATGAGGAATCCCGTGCAATCAATTAGAAAAAAGGTAAACAGAACCTCTTGGGGCAGTTGTCCTTGTCCCCACCCCTGTCACAGGAAACTTTATTCTTGGCTATTACTAAAGTTTTCTATTTCATCAATGAAGTGATATATGGAAGAGGGCATAAAATAACAATGAATCAGTCTTTTTCCTTACCTGATGTTTTCCAACTTCAAAACAAATGTTATTGTGGAAAAGCAAGCAAAAATCATGTGCATGTACCAGCAACCCTGATTAAGTTTTTTATAAAAATAATTATCTCAATCTTTACTAGGTATTAGCAGTTCTACTCTACTGTTTGGAAAATGAGACTCAAGAGAAATGTAGACGATTTCATGAACCAAGAAATGCAAACAGCAACAGAAGAAATGGGATCAGAACTTACTGTATGACTACAAAACTCAGGTTCTTTGTATTACTAGATGCTGCCTCCCCAGAAAAACCGTGCCTCGTACACTAGCCTGATAAACCATCAAAGTTTCAAACGTTTTAAGTACTCACCAGACATCTGGGTTGAACAGTGCCAGGCGCATGACGTACAGCAGTGCCCCAGTACCTCCAGCTCCAATAAATACAAAGAGGGGGATCAACTAGAATCGAACACAGAATAGAAAAGAATTAATAGTCGTCTTCAAAACCTAGATACTGATAACAGAAAAGCTACAGTAGTTTCTACACGTTGATTCCTAAGTTTCAAACTGCTACTTTTCAACTGTTTTAAAATTTTAATAAAGGTAGTTCCTACATTGATAGTTCCTACATAATATTTATTACTGTGTTCAAAAGAAAGAAATGGGATTTCCAAAGGATGTGAAGATGATGCTGGTTTAATGTAAAAAACAATTCAAATTTTAAGATTTCCAAGAAAATATATCACCTGCTTTACCTTTCTAACTTTTATGCATCATTCCCATTAATTATTCCAGCTTCCTTTATTTTGAGGCTTGAAAAACAAGCTCTTGGCAAATTACTTAAGCTTGCCTTGACATACGCGTTATGAAAAACACAAACTGGGTAAACAGAAACACACCTGTTACAAATATTAATTTTAGGCATCATCTCTGGAAGCATACTGCTACCAATGCTTCATGCGTAAACAAACGAATTTAAGATAAAGATGAAAGACTGCGTAATTTAGTTTTTAAACCACACTACACTGATGTGCTAAGGAAAAATGAGAGATACAAAAGAACTCGACAGCAATTAAATTCTGCCCCCAAGATGTCAACACGTCAAAACAAACTGAGAATCCCAACATCAGAAACCCTCCTCGTTGCCACAAGGCCCAGGGGTTCAACAGGGTGTACGGAGTCCTTAACAGACAGCACAAAAAATGGGTAACCCACGCTTTACTTGTCTCTAACCCACACCGCGCACAACCATTCCGCTTCGCCCGAGGAATCCGCAAGAAGCCGCGGCCACCAAACTGTTCCAACATTCACCGATTTATTTTCCTCTTTCCATCGCACGTTTGCCTCACCTTCAGCCGGCCAGCCCCAGCCCCAGCCCCAGCCCCGCGATGCTCGGCGAGGAAGGTCAGCGCTCAAGGACCAGGAGCAAACAGCCAGGCAGGACAAAACGGGGCCAGCTCCGGCCTCTAGGGACGAACCGGCAGGTGGCGGGGACGAGGGCGCTCCCGAGGGACCGCGGCAGCAGCACTGCCGCACGGGGGCCCACCGGGAAGCGGGTCACGAACTTACGCTGGGGTGCTTCTTGGCCTGGCCGAGGATCTGACGGAGCATGGCTGCGGCAGAGCGCCCGGAAGCGACGGGAAAGAAAACTGCACGGCCCGGGAGCAGGTGGAGAGCAGAGAATGAGCGGACGCCCAAAGTCACCCAGGGCCTCCCACCTGAAGGTCCCCTGGCTCGACCGGCTCCCTGCGGCAGGAGGGCCCGCACGCGGCTGTCCGTGACGGTGCCTGCTCCACCCAGCGCCTCTCGCGCCCACCCTAACCCAGCTGGACCTTTGGCGTTGCGCTCCGAGGGCGGCTTTCGTACTCCTGGGCCGTGTGCCTTCCCCACGGGTAATTTGTTCCGTCAAACCTGCAACGCTGGCATTGACTAGCCAGGCACTTTCTCAGGAGGCAACGCGTGGGGAGAGGGAGGCGGGTGCGCGCGCCCCGCCCGCCGGGTCCTCCGGCCGGGCGCCCGCCCGCCCGGCAAGTCCGCGCGCCGAGGCGCTGGGGGCGCGCGTGCCGGGCGCGCGCCGGCCGGCCGGAGCGTCGCAGAGGGAGCAGAGCGGCGCCGGGGACAGCTGAGCGCCAGGCGCTGGGAGCGCGGGTCGAGTCTCTAGCCGCTAAGGTCAGCGACTGCGGTTTAGGAAGACTGCAGCTGCTTCCTGTCTTAGACTGTCGCTTACGGGCAGAGGTTAAAAACTAGTAAATGTTTTAAAGATGGCAATCGTTCTGCCACTGTGATCTCTAAACCCTCAGGTTCCTGAACCTCAATTGAATGTTCAACGCCACAAACACTTTTGTGACATTGCCCTCTCCCTGGGCTCAAAATCGCATTCTTCAAATGTGTTTTCAATGATCGTTTCCCTACACAACTTTTCTAATAACACAGTACAGTTTTCATATCTCCCCCGTCCCCCGTCTCTGTCTGTCACCCCAAAACCTTCTATGGGTCAAGTTTTAGGGGCCCCCAGGGGCAAACTGAATTTAAAAGCCTTAACCAAACGATCACACAAGTAATTGGGTTTGAGAAGAGTAGGAAAAGGCTCCTTCAATGAAGTAACGTTAGACCTGAAGGAGAAGTGGTCGTTAACCGACTGAAAACGGAGGATGCAGGTGTACAGAACAGAGGTGACAGGTGATAGGTCTGAATCTAGAGAGGCCTTTTGAGAAGCTGCGGGAGGGCTGGTATGGCTGGCACTTGAAGAGTGAGAGCAAAGTGGGGATCCGATCTGATGGGCCAATAACCACTTACATACACATCGTGGGTGTTATCCTGAGAGAATTGGGAAGTTAAGCAAAGCAAGATACTGTGGTTTTAAATGATTGCTTTGTGAAGAATGGATTAGAGAAGATTAGCATGAAAAATGAGCCATTGCAATAGTCCCTGTGTGAGATAATGGTAGCTTGGACTAGTGTAGGGAATGCAATAATGAAGACAAGATTCCAGCAGTATTAAGGAAGTAGCACCAACAGGACTTTGTGATGTGTAGAATATGGAGAAGTAAGAAGATGGATAAGTCTAGGATACTCTCTTCAGAGGTTCAATTTTTGATCATCTGTGTGGATGCTGATACCAATTATTAAATAAGAAACAATAGAGAATGATGGGTGTGTATGTAAAATTCAAGTGGATGTATGTAGGGCAGAAGAGCAATCTGGATTAAAGAATATATTTAGGACTCAATTTGTAGATGGGAATTGAAGCCATATGACTGAATGAGACAGATTGTTTAGGGAGAGAAGGAACAGTGACAAGAGAAGCAAAGGACATGGAGCTGAGAAAGTCCAACATACAATGCTTGGGAGAAGAGATATGGCCAGTGAGGTAGGGGAAGAAAAGATAAATGGTTACTATCAAGATGATGTACCATGAAGCTTAGGAAGACTAGTGTCTTTTCATTCATCCAACAAATCTTTACTAAGTACCACTCTGCACCAGGCACAGTTCTACCAGGTAGATATCAGGGAATGAGAAAATCGTTCTGCCCTGATGGAGCTTCCATGCTGGTTGGAAAGACAAACTATAAACAAACAATTAAGATCATTTTACATAGTGATAAACCAATAAAATAGAATGATGAGACAGAAGCACATGGGGGAGTGGAGGAAATAGACCAGGAAGGTCCATCTAAGGAGGTAACATATGAGCTGAATCTAAATGAAAAGAAGGAGGTAACCTGGTGAAGATCTGTGAGAAGAACAACATTTCAATTGTCAAGAGAAATGGTTTCAAAATTAAAAAAAAAAAATGCTCAGGGGAGTCCAGTGTGGTTGATCCATAACGAAGAAGAGAAGAAAATGAGATGAGAGAGATTATAAAGGCCTCTCTGACATTGACCTTATAGACTATGGTAAGGAGTAGGCCTATGTTTAAAAAATTTAAGCACAAAAATCATGGAGAATATTTAGAAGTGACTATAGAAACCTAACAGCAGTAAGTATAGGTAAGATTTCAGAAAAGAAATTAGAAGGGGATATTTTATTTTTAATGATAGCAGTTGATAATGAAATAAAGAATACCACCTTAATAAAAGAGTAAAATCCAGGCCTGGTCAGGTAGCTCAGCTGGTTAAAACATTGTCCAGATATACCAAGGTTGCGGGTTTGATCCCCAGTCAGGGCACATACAAGAAGCAACCAATGAACATATAAATAAATGCAACAACTCTCTCTCTCTCTCTTTCTCTCTCTCTCTGTCCCTCTCTCTCCTCCCCTCCCCTCCCCTCCCTTCCTTCCCTTTATCTCTCTCTCTCTAAAATCAATAAATAAAAATTTAAAAAAATTCTTGAGGTTAATGACACATTCAAGAAGGTAGCCATTCTCAACTGAACAATTTGGAAGTCAAATAGATAAAGGTGTAGCTCTCTCACCAAAGCCTGATAGGATCAAAGTGACTGAAATTAAATCTAGAGAAAGAAACGGGTATCTCTAAAAAGAATTGTGAGTATGGCTTTTTTGATGGATGGAGTTTACTGGAATCAAATGGAAGAGAAGTAGACTGCGTACTGCTGAAAAAAACATCAGCCTTGGGATCAAGTGTCTGTGACAGTTTGAGATGTGAAATGACACTTGGATTCACCAATCATCTGGAGCTGGGAAGCAGGGGGAAGAGATTTGCTTATCTTCCAAGGAAGGATCCTCTTCCTTGGATCTAAGTGGAACTAAGATAAGACTATCCAGAGTGGGAGACAGGAGCCACAGGGAAGAATTAACTAGAACCTATCCCCCCAGAGCAATATCAGGGGCTAATCAAGGAATATTCCACACATTCAGTCAACAGCAACTTCTGCCTTGTGAGATTTTCAGGACCAGTGTATGTCTCCCATTCTTTCTCTTTCTGAAGAGTATAAATGTATTTAACTACAGTCACCCAATTCCTGTTCCACCATTGTATTTTGCATGTTGTGAGGCAAGTAACTGTTACTTCATAGGTCTCCAGATCAAAAGGAAACATACCCAGAACAAACACAGAGACTACAGCATTGTTCAGGGATCGTGGGATTTGAGCGGCAATAATGATAATATAGGACTTCTAGGTTAACTCCCTTGGGGAGGAGGATGAGCATATTTTGAAATTGGAAAGGAGAAAGATTGAAACGATTGCAGTCAGAAGGGCAGATTGCCCTGGCTGGTGCGGTCAGTTGGTCGGGGTGAAGTCGCATAGACCAAGAGGTCTTGGGTTTGATTCCCGGTCAGAGCTCATGCCCAGGTTGCAGTCTCTCCCTCTCTTTCTCTCTCTCTCTTAAAAAAAGAAAAGCAATGAAAATATGTCCACAGGTGAGGATTAAAAAAAAAAAAAGGGCATACTGTGGTAGATTGTCTTTTTATTCATAATATTTAATGTCCTTACTGGGGAAAGATTATATTTCTATCTCCTTGTTTATACAACACTTAGCCAGATCACTTGATTTGGGCAATAAGTATACAAAAGTAAAATTACTGATAATACAGGAAAACAAAGACTGTGGGGCCTGAGAAGAACTTAACGAAGACTATGACCTTTGCAGAATGATCAGGCCATAAGAAGAGGGAAAATATTCATTCCAGATGTATAAAATAGCTGAATAAAGCAGAAGAAATAAAAGTTCGTAGTGTAAGTGCATAACGTGTGTGAGGAATTAAGATGAGGTTAGTGTGATGAGAGCTTAGGCTGTATAAGAAGGTGTTATAGAAAGTGAATAGAAAAGGTTAACCCAGAACTTAAGAATTTTAGATTTGGAACAATTGTTTTGGCATTGAAGACTCATACAAAGTTTTACATCTAAACATGGGATAAAACAACTACGGGGCACAATATCTTAAATGCTTTGGAGCTGTTCTTTATCATCCTGCTCTTCAGAGCTCTCTGGATTTCCTGTTCCTTTGCTTGATTTAATTTTGTGAACAATTTTAAAATACACAAAGATAATATAAATATTAGTTGTTTGAATGAAATGTGAAGTCGTACGGTGACTAGCTCTAAAAACATGTAGGCGATATATCAACAGGACCCCCCAAAATGATTTCTGTTGCATAGTTTCTCTTAATAAACAAGCCTAAATAATTCTGGAAGCTATAGTGATTATGTGTTATTGATGTGTGACAGGTTCTTTAGAGAGAAATGATTTGATAAGTGGGCCATGGAGTACAATTATATTAATGTAAATTCAAGGGAGAATCTTATATTTTTACTCTGTTTGCATTTAGGCATTTCATTATTTTTCTAGCAGGTAAATTGACAACTGGAGTTGTTTTTCTGATAATACAAATACAAATTATACCTTCGCTTGTTAATAACGATTCTGCAGCTCTACTTAATCTAAAAATAAATGTGCTCTTCCATTAGTATTATGGCTACTTAGCATAAACTGTATTTAATTATAAAATTTCTATTAGAAAAATGAAAACATGTTTTGGTCTGTGAAACTTTACTTCCCTATTATAAATGTCAAAGCTTCATATACTCTCATCAGGTTAAATTAAATATCTGAAGCACTTTATGTACAAAATTCAATGAATACTAAAAAGTAAAGAAACTCTAGCAATTTGAAATAAGCGGTACTTCTTGTTACTGGAAACTTATAGCTAAATAATTCTAGAAAAACTATATTTACAATTTTTAGAATATTATACCATATACCTAAATCATCAGGTTACAGCCTTTTTTAAAAAAACTACATTCTATTACTCTTCTATGTTGCCATTTACTATTTGCAACTTCTATCTTTTCTGTGAATCCATCCATTCAGTCATTATTTATTAATGTGTTCATTTATTAAACATGTATTAAGTGCTTACTATGTATTGTTCAGCATATTGAGTACTTAGGATAAGAAAAATAATACCCTGCTGTCTTTCTTTAACACTTTGTAGTCTAGAAGGGCTGAGGGTATAATTATAAAGCTTATGACAAGTGCTATAATAAACACAGATATATGGCTTAGGCTACTGGGCGTGTAGTGTCCATACCAAGATCAAGAATACAATTTTATTTTTGGAATGTTCAGTCTAGGACACTTATGATATATCCAATTAAAGATACTCTGAATACTGGCAGAAACATCACTCAAGAGTTGTTTGGTCTGGGAGTGTACAATCTAAAAGGAAAGGGCATATTGGTGAGCTTGTCTACAAAGAATGTGTAAGAAGGAAAGTGTAAAGAGAGAAGAGAATCAATGTTAAAACCCTAGAAAATATGATCAAAATGAGGATCAGGCCAGGAGGGAGGAGTCAGAACAGAAAAGTTAGGATAAGTCAGAGATGTAGGAAGAAATATCAGTCAGAGTTCAATCAGAGCGACAGAACTTCCCAGATATATACCTATATAATAATGGATTTATTACAAGGCATTTATTACAATTGGCATCATGAAGTTGTTTCTTAGTGCAGCCTGATGTCAGCGGGGAGGCAATCAGGAAGGGACGCAGGACGTGAAGTGCAGAAGCAAAGACACATTAGAACTTGTGAGGATGAACCCATGAGGACAGAGACCCCACTGGATCTCTTGTTGCCTCCAAACTCTCAAATTCAATGGTGTGGGCATCCTGCAGAAGACCTGAGAGCTATTTGTCACAGAACTAGATACAAACCTAAGGCAGGAATATAGAAACTGCGGGAATAAGTTTGCAAAAAACAAAGCGGCATCCCGGGGAATCTCATGCATTCCAGACATACTCCTTACCCTCATTGAGTTGTAGTATTTCAATTTTCCCTTGCTAATCAAAATCAATCACGAAAGCTAATAAGAGTAACCCCTCTTGTTTGCCTGTTTATTGACTGACATGAGGAGCCCAAAGTGACTAGGCGGCAGTCTCAGCTTTGAGTTTAATGCAATCATTGCCCTATCTCCTACAAGAAGCTTTCTTCCCTTGAAACTAAGACTTCTAGAGCAGCAAAGCCACAGTTGCAGAAATGGTAAGTCAAACTTTCATTAGCAGATCACTAGGAAAAATAGTAAGAGCTACTCCTATATCATCCTTCCCTACAGTCCTTTAGAGTAATCCAGAGTGGGACTATAATGCTACAATTGTCTACTTTGGTATACTGACGGAATTTCACACAGAGCCATCTGTAAATATTTCTTCCTCAGTTAACTGGTCATTGGGAATGCCCCATATAACCATAGATGCAGGTTGAGAGGGTAGGAGGCACTATTGCAAAAGCACAGAACATGGGCTCATGCAGCTTAATGCCTTCAGAACCTGCTCAAACCCATCAGGTTTCCATTTGGTGTTGGACTGCTGCTGTGCATATTCAATCTTATGATTTTGTCAGATGCGGCCCAGTTCATGATAGATAACTCAGGTAGCATGGTAATTTACTTCAAGCACTAACAGATCTGCTAGGTTATACACCTCAGTTGAAGAGCAATTTATCTGGTATGCCAGACTGGTTGCAGTGCCCCGCCCCAAACTAGCAACTTTTCAGTTTGCTCAGTAAATAGGTCAGAGGAGCACACCCAGAGCAGGTAAATGTTGCCCCCCATTTCCAAAGAAGCCCCCTTAGTATTATGCACCTTGTGATAAGAGGAGCCAAATGTAGTCCTTCACTTTTTGTTGTTTTAGGGGAGAGCATGAACATAGCCCCCTGCTACCACAAATTACACAGTTGAGGTTCCCACAATTGGGGAAATTGTAGGGGTCAGCACACAGTGGTGTGAGCCTTGCCCTGGGAAAACCAACTTTGTGATCATGATATCTCCCCTGCCAAGTGAGTGTAATTTTTTACTTTGAAAGGGTTATTTTGACATGTCCCAGACCACTGGAGCCCAAGAAATATCACTGTGGTGACAGAAACCTGATTTTTTGTTCAGATTTAATTCCTACCATCTGGCCTATAATTATATTCCCAGTATGTCAAGAGTAGTTGTTGCTTCTTTCTTACTAGGTTCAATCAACATGGTACCATCAATGTAACTGACCATTGTTGGGAACCGCCCTGCCTGGTTTCAGAAGCTGTAACCCCCCATGGTTAAGGCTGAATCAGAATTGGGACCATAAGCCACTAAGGAGACAAAGCTCATCTCCCTGGCAGGTGTGCCATCTCTGCCCACTTCACCCTGCTTGGCCCTGAGATTGACCAGTTAGCCAATGACAGGTAAGATTCCTCAAGGGAGGATCAACCTAAGACAGGCATGGTCACGGAAGAGGCCCACAGGGAAGGACTCGGGGGGCTATAGAAAAAGGGGGTGATGGACCCTCGCCCCTTGGCTTTGAAATAGCCTGAGTCCTCATTCTGTCTGCAAGAAGTCTCCTAATCTCTTGGCTGCCTTACTTCCCTTGCCTGACTTAAGCCTGAAGCAATAGCAGAGGGTGGTGCAGTCCTGTGCTGGGAGGGGCGGATTCCCTGGGGAATCAGGCCTAAGAAAAAAATACAGACAATCCTGTGAAACCTACTTAATTTGTACCCTCAGTTTAAGAGATAAGGGTCCAGACCTGAGATGAGTCTGGCACCCAAGGTTTTATAGCCCTTTAACTAATTGACTGTAACTCAGAATAAGCCCTCAAAGTTCTCTATAAGTTATGTATTGTTTGACCCTTACTGCCTGACAATGATTGATGAGCTTTATCTGTATTCCTGTGCGAATGAACCTAATAAAAGCCCATAGAGGAAAAGGCTCGGGGCCCTTCTCCTTTGAGAGATCAGCCACTTTTCCTCCCCAAGCAGATCATGTCTTGGTAGACTTATTCTTCATCCATGGTGGACGCGGGGCTCAGACATAAAGCTCCTCAACAGACCATCATGATTTTCTGTGGAATTAAGAGATGATCAAGGACCCTGCTGGCTGCAGAGTTAATGTATCCCTGAGGTAAGACAGTCAAAGTATGTCACTAGTCAACAGAAAGAAAACTACTTTCTTAAAAAGGTTGATTTACTTATAATTTTTATTACAGTATTAACTTACTATAATGCTTTTGTTCAAGAATCTATATCTCATTTCTGTGTTTTCTTCTAGTTTTCATTAAAAAAAATTTAAGCCTATAGAAAAACTGAAAAAAAAAACCCCATTATGATTACCATGTGGCCTTCACCTAGACTTGTTGGCAGTGAGAATGACAGCCAGTGTTGCACCAGGGGGGTCAGATGGAACCTTGGTTCAGCAACCTCAGTACTTGAGCTCTGGTTAAGAAAGAATTCTGAGGCAAGACTCAAACTACAAGATAAAATTTATTTAGAAAGTCACAGGTAGAAGAAATGAGCATTAGAAGATATTGGCTCAGAAAACAAATTCCAGGGGCAAAAGGAAGGTCCCTTGGAGCTTAGGAGAGATAAGGATAAGGGCAATGCCCCTGGGTGGGGGGTGGGCCTGGAGAAGCAGAGAGTATGGGTGTGCTCCTGGGAGGGAGAGCACCTAAATCAACCTACTTTTGATGGTCTTTATTAACAGCTATTGATACAGAAAGCACTTGCCAGTCAACGATCAAGGTGCCCTCAGATTTGGTTGCTGGTGAGGACCTTTGCCTTGGATTGCAGGTGAAAGTCTTGTCACTGTGTCCTCACATGATTTTCTACTACTTATACCAACACTAATCCAATTATAGGGTCTCCACCCTCACACTCTCATCTAAACCCAATGACCTCTGAAAGGCTGATGTCCAAGTAGTATCGTACTGGGGGTTAGGGCTTCAATGTATGAATTTTTGCAGGATACAAACATTCACTTTATAACATCTATCAAAACTTCAAGGTATAAATAATTCCTATATTATTCCACAACATTGAAAAAGGAGTATTCCAAATTCACATTACAAAGCAAGCATTAACCTCAATACTAAAATTTCACATGAAGTCACGCTTTCTTTACTCCCAAACAGACTAATGACAGCAGTTTACCAAACAAATATCATCTCCCTTAAAATTTGGGGCAGTAGTAACATATTGATTTAAAATCACTTGATTTTAAAACTATTCACATACTTTCACTCCAAGATTGGCACTCTAGATTACTCAGTCAGCGCACACTATGCTTTTCTGTTCAAAGACTTGGAAGGGTGGGGTGGGTTTAACAATGCCCGCTGAAAATTCATGAACACCTTGGAATCTCGGAATCTGAACTTATTTGGAAATAGGGTCTTTACGGAGGTAATTGGTTAAGATAATGTCACACTAGATTAGGGTGGGATCTAAATCCAATGACTGGTGTCCTTATAAGAAGGGAAATGGATGCACAAACAAAGGAACATAACAGGAAGGTCATATAAAGAACCCAGAGATTGGTGTTAAGCTACCAAAAGCTCAAGAACACCAGCAGACACTGGCAACTGGAAGAGGCAGGGAATGATTCTCCCCCAGAGCCTTTGGAGGAAGTGTGCCCTATGGATACCTTGAACTCACACTTCTGACCTCCAGAACTGTGAGAAAATAAATTCCTATTGTTGTAAGTCACCCAATTTGTAGTGATTTGTTTGGAAGTCCTTGGAAGCTAATACAGATTTTGGTACCAAAAGTGAGTTGCTGCTATACTAAATACCTAAAAATGGAGAAACGTCTTTGGAATTGGGTTACAGGTAGAGGTTGGAAGAATTTTGAAGTACATGATAGAAAAAGTCTAGATTACCTTGAAGAGACAATTGCTAGAAACATGGACATCGAAGGCAGTTCTGATGAGTTCAGATGGACGTGAAGAGCATGGTAGAGAAAGCTTCTATCATCTTAGAAAATGCAGAAATTGTCATGAACAAGGTATTGGTAGAAATATGAACATTAGAGGTGCTTCTGGTGAGGTCACAGAAAGAAATGAGAAACACATTGGACACTGGAGGAAAGGTGATCCTTGTTATAAGTGGAAGACAACTTGGCTGAATTGTGTTCTATTATTGAGCATAAAGTAGAACTGGTAAATGATACATTTGGATATTAGCTGAGAAGATTTCCAATTGAAGTGTTGAAGATAAAACCTTGTTTCTCCTTGCTGCTTGCAGTAAAACGAAAGAGGAAAGAGATGAATTACAGAAGGAGCTGTTGCTCCATGGACTCAGTCATGGAGCAGCTTCCCACCAGTTTCCCAGCAGCGGGCTCCTGGACCTGGTGCCCCCTTCTCTGCCACCCATCATTGTGTGCTAAGGCCTTTAAGGGGTCACCAACCAGGTTTCCACCAACCCACAAGCAAGATGATGGCAGCCTTCCCCTCTACCCCTCCAGTGACTTGCTGTTGGCCACCCATGACTACTACCAGCACCGCCTGGGTTCCAGTTCCAATAACAGCTCCTGGGGAAGTCGTGGGGACCCTGGGGAAGTCATCCTCCACCACCCCAGTCTCCCCAGGGCCTAACTAGGTCACTGGTGGGTGAGCTTCTTCCTGAGGAAGTTACTCTGTCATTCACAGCAACAGTGTTGGAGTACCCAGAGCACGGGAAATCTCCCCAGGCCTCCAGCAACATGATCACCTGTGACCTGGCTGAGGAAGCCACAAGAAAAGCAGCTTGTCGGCCAGCCCAGAAAAGCCAACACCAGGCCCCCATCCTGAGTTGCCACCACCAGCCACTCGACTTCCAGAGGAGCTAAGCTCTTTTGAGCCCCTTTCCCATACTCTTACCCTCTTCTCCCTACCCTCCTCCCTACCCCACTCTATAGACTAGGCAGGCTGCAGCAAGCAGAAATACTTGGATTCTTTTAAAGATTTTATTTATTTATTTTTAGGGAGGGGGAAGGAAGGGAGAAAGAAAGGGAGAGAAACATCAATGTGTGAGAGATACATTGATTGGTTGCCTCTTGCATGCCCCCAACTGGGGACCTGGCCTGCAACCCAGACTGGGAATCGACCTGACTCCCAGTACTTCAGTGTTCATGCCAGCACTCGGTCCACTGAGCCACACCAGCCAGGGCAGGTTCTTTTATATCAAAACAACAAAACACCAAAGAGGAAATTTACTGTCCAAGCTATACGTAAGCCTTCCTGACACCCTGTAACCATATGTCTTTCACCAAGTGGAAAATAAATGACAAGTAGCCAAGAACAATGAAAACAAAGAACTTTGAAGCAAAATGGAGATAGTGCAGGAGGCACAGAACATAAAAGAGTAATATAGATATGAAGTTAAGTTCTGGAGAAGACTAGAAGACTAGACCAGCGATTTGGCAATTTTCAACTGGGGTGCCACAAGAATTTTTAAAACATGCACTACCTGACTCTTTAGTCAGGGGCACTGACCTCTTTTCCCTTAGATTGTCAAATAAAATAATGAAAACAGCCAAAATAACAGCCACCGGGTGTGAATGAATAAAAAATATACCTATTTTTTGGTGAGATTGGCAAAAAAATAATATATTCTGGTGTGCTACAGAATTTTAGTCATTAGTTTGTGTACCATGAGATAAAAATGTTGAAAATTGCTGGACTCCAGAATAAACAAATATTTGGAAATATAACAAGGATCGCTTCAAGTCTGACATAAGATATCAAACTAAACATTCAAGACTCTCTTCAAGTACCACGTAGAAGAAAAAGAAAGCTACACCTAAATACTGGTACATTGCTGATGAGAGTGTAAATTTGTACTACTCTTTGAAAATCTGTTGGATTTTTTCCTACTAAGGTTGAATATTTGAATACTATATAATCAATTGATTTCACTTTGAGCTATAACCCCAAAGGAAATGTGTGCTTATGTACACCAAGAGACATGAACAAGAATACATACAGAATCATTCCTTTTAATAGCCTTGAACTGGAAAGAGCCAAAATGTTGATCAAAGTTAAATGAATAGATAAATTGTGATACACTCAAGCATGTGTTTCCACAGTGCAAATGAACTACCTCTACACACAACATAGGTGATTGTCACCTCCCCCCCCCAAAAAAAAATCAAAGAAACCAGAAACAAAACAATACATACTGTGTGAGTCCACTTCCATACAATTTTACAATAGTGTTAGACTGAGGATAATGACTATCTTTATAGGCACCAAGGGAGTATTAATTGAGGGGGCTCAAGAGAGGCTTATTGGTACTTAGCAAGATGTTTTCTTCTTGATGATCCTTCTACCTAAACATTTATTTGTTTCTCACTTTTCTCTGTCATATTTTCCAATAAACAGTTTTTGAAAACTAAGTTGTATAGATTTAGAACAATATTAGCAAGTTCGCTTATGATTTGTCACTTAAGATCTGATGGATTAAAAAGAACAGAAGGTATCATTATGCGTATTTGTTTCTTTGAAAGCTTTTCCACCTTTTGAGTTGATGACATGAAACCTCCTGTCTCTAACTAACCTTATTTGTCTGTGCAACATATGATATTGTAAACTTCATGATGTTGCTCCACTGATGCTGTCTTTGCCCATCTGCTTTGCTTTCTTGGGACTTGCCCCTTGTGAAACTCAGCCCCTAAGACTGCCATTAATAGGCCCTGAAACATGATAAAACACCTTGACTTGCCTAAGAGATCTGTCTAGTAAATAGCTAGTATAGCAAATATTGAGGCACTCATTTCTCACTTTGGTTTTTTCTCAATGCAGAACAAATACTGATCCCATTTTACAGTACCATGTTAACTTAAAGACAAGCTATACTACGATGTGGATGAACCATGAAAACACTGTGCTAGCCAAAAGAAACCAGAAATGAAGACCACACAGTTTTTATCCCATATGTATGAAATGCTTAGAATAGATACATCCATAGCAGAAATTAGATTAGCGATTGTCAGGGGCTAGGAATAGAGAACGTGAGGAGTTACTGCTGAGGCTTATGGGGAGGGGTTCTTTCTGCAATGATGTAAATGTTCTAACATTAAATAGTGGTGGTGGTTGAACAAATTTTGAATATGCTAAAAACCATTAAATTTTACAACATGAAATGGTGAGTTTTAAGGTATGTGAATTATATCTCAATAAAGATAACGTTAGATGAAAATGTATTTTCATGATACTCCTTTGTATATTTAAACTTTTTGAATTATATACATGAAAATCTTGAGTTTTCAATATTATTCTTTTGTTATAAGAAAAGTTTTTACTCATGTAATACTAGAGTAGATTCTTACTGCCTAAATATTTGAAGAAAATTCTATAGTCAGTATATTTCACAGAACATGAAAAAGGTGATTACTAATAAACCCATTATTAAAAACATTGAAATGATTTTCAAGTTCCTGGCCATCCAAAGTTGCAGTTAGAAATTCTAATATGAACTTGATTTCTTTTCCTTTGTAGACATTCTGTTTTTTCTCTGTGAGAGCATTTCATATTCTATTGAAGTCTAGAAATTTCAAGTGAGCCTTATATTACTTCATCAATATTGTTCTCTCTTGAATGTCTCTGAAAATATTAATTGTAGTGAGATCAAATGAGAGATGGACTCTGCAAAATGTATCTTCTTAGGGATCACAAATGACAGCTGTTTGGCTAGCTGCTGACTATGTCCCTGCTCAGTATTTTTCATTTCCTTCTTAGTGTTCTGTCAAACACTTGTTACCAAACGCACCTGTTCCAGGTGATTAATTGTGATAATATAAACAATTATTTTACCATTGTATGGCTTTGACTACCAATATCTTATTTTGCACTGATAATAAAGTTATCACTCTCTTTAGAACTACCTCAAGTCAAATAATAAAACTTAAATTCCTGAGGTTTTATTTATTTCATGATCATCTTTCTGTACCAAATATTGTCTCAGAAAAGACATTAGTAGTGAAAGTAGAAACCACTCTAGGCAGTTTATACTGAAAAGAAATTTGGTGCATGCAAAGTCATTTGAAAGGCCGGAGGAGTGAAGGTCGGATACAATGAGGCTTTTAGTTTCAAGATCATACAATGTAGCTGTGATCTAGAAGTCAGAAAACAAGAGCAGCTATTGCTGCTGACCTTTTCCAGAACTGCTCCTCCACCACGACCTTATACCTTTGAAGGTAGAAGTCAGAAGGTAGATTCTATTCTCATTAATAATGCAGCTTTCTTTGTGGTTGTTGCAACTAAGACAAGGCGTCTGTCTCCCTTTCACCTTCTAAATCTCATGATGTACATAGGAGACCAGATTATCTGAATCATATAATTGTTCTAAAGATTTTTAAAATTTTTGTTCCTCTCATGTTGTTAGTTTTACTAAAATATTTAATGATTCTTGGTTGCATACACATCTGTGTACATAGATTGTGTGGTATATTGGTAGCCAGAATTTATATACCTTGCCTAAATAAGGCCTTTTCACCTGACAGATATGAATGCAAGTTCTGTTTATAGATACCCTTGCTCTGATGGTTGTGTGCGGGGAAAGAAGGCTGGTGGCGTAGAGAGGACACACGTGACTAGGCTCTCCTTTCTGGTTGATGAGTCCGTTTGTACGCTGAATCTTCCTATTTCTTGTGACAGTTGATAATCACCGGGCTCACTCTTTCTTTCTCCTGTAAACCTGGTGGTCATTCTGGTAAATTTCTGGAGTCAGATTTACTATGTAGCAGAACTGAACTTGAAGTTTTATTCTGGGGAGAAACACTGTTTTCAGTTGCTCTGAAAACAGGATTGCTATGTGGCTGTTTTCCTTCTAATGAATTACCCAGCTTGTTGTCCAAGTCTGCCCTTCCCACAGGCCTCATTGTCTCCCATCTGAAGGTTATATGGAGAATTTACTGGAAAAACTCATTCAGTGACTCCTCTCTTTCACTTGGATAAGATTATTAGCTTCTTGGTCTGGTGGGTTTTGTTGGCAATGTGAGCCCTTCTCCATGACTGTCAAAATTCTTCAATAGCCCTCAAAAGTTTGCCGGTGAGACACCTCTCAGGTTTCCAGCAATACTATGGTTTTATGGCTTTATTTCCATTTGTATATTTGTGATTTCAGTGAATTTTGGGGAGGGTAGTAAGGTAATTTAGATGTTTAATTACCCTTTGTGAACCAGACCTATTACCCTTAACTTACAACAAACTGATTTGCACTTTTCTGATGCTTAAAAAAGTTAATCAGGATCTACATCTTCTCCCTCAAACCAGGTAAAACAATTCAATTTTTGTTTTCATTTCTCTTATTTTACTTTCCCCAAGCACCCCATCTCTTTACCTCCAAACTTCTTAGATTCAGTTCCCATTGTAAGGAAGAAGGTTTACTAAGTAGGTTTTTTAAAAATTTTGGAATGGAAGTTTCTGCTGCACAATGGAAGGGTTTGAAGGGGCACATAGCACTAGTAGTTTGGGTCAGACGACTAGAGAGGTTCAGATATATTGGGAGGGTTTACACTTTTAGCAGTGATGAGGAAAACAGAAAGATGAGGTTGCAATACAACTGCTACCAGTACTGTTATGGAGGGATGTCCTGGGGGTGTTAGAGGTCATCTAGCTTTTGAGGAATCTGACTAGTCCTGCTCCCTTAGCCCTGGGCATTTGCATGAGTCCTTTCCTGGGTCTGGAACACCTTTGTCTCCTTTTCTCCCTTCTCCAGGCCAGTCCAGACACTTTATGTCTGGATCGAAACATAAGTTTCTCCAGGAAGCTCTCCCTGGGTGCCTTCTCTCTTCTATGCATGTGTATTTTCTCTCTGGTAGCCCTTTCTACAATATACAGCAATTATTTATTGACTTGTTTGCATCCTCACTATGCCTTAAACTGTGGAAAAGGAAAAGACAACAACTGTTTTGCAGAAAGTCCAACCTCTATGTAATCATCCCACAAACTGTACAGCATACATACTTACTATTGGGCTGGCCAAAAAGTTCGTTTGGTTTTTTCTGTAAGATGGCTCTAGTAAGGCTTAGTTGTCCTTAATTTCATTTGAAATAATTTTATTACATTGTATTATGATGACTGTCATATCAATGTGCATTAAAAAAGCTTATCGAAACTGGTGAATTTTTGTGTAGCCATTTTAATATTGAAGATGGAAGAAAATAAGCAACATTTTGGGCATATTCTGGTTTATTATTTCAAGAAAGGTAAAAATGCAAAAAATGATTTGTGCAGTGTATAGAGGAGGTACTGTGACTGATTGAATGTGTCAAAAGTGGTTTTGGTAAGTTTCGTGCTGGAGATTTCTCTCTGGATGATGCTCGATGGTCGATGGTCGGGTAGACCAGTTGAAGTTGATAGCGATCAAATTGAGGCATTAACTGAGAACGGTTTAACCATGCAGGAGATAGCTGACATTCTCAAAATATCCAAATCAAAAACTTATTGGTGAAAATGAAAAATGTGTCTTTTATTTTTTGGAAAAAAAACACATGAACTTTTTGTTCAACCCAATATTTTTCAAATTTAATGTTATATAATTTGATTCTAGTTTGTAAAAGAACTAAACATGCCTCTTCAAAGAGTAAGCTCCATTACTGCATTATATGATTTGATTCCTACACATTTAATTTAAACTCTTTCATAGCAGTGTATTTTCTCATGTTATGAACATTGCCATATTGTCAATATATACTTGTGGAATAAATAAACAAATTGAATCAGCTTCATGCAAATCTTTCTCTATCCTCGATATATAAACAGTTAAAAAGTATTAATACTGCTTATATTCTAACATTTTAATGTTTCTTTAAAAAGTAGCTAACTTGTATGTGAATAAGCATGATGTTTGTAACTGTTGAAGGTGTGAACCCTCAAGAAAAAAGATACCCACAGAAAAGGGCTCCTGGTGGCTAACTGGACTCAAATTTGAAGGCCAGAGTTAAGCATCCATTTCTAAACAGGGGACTCATGCCAACCACACTTCAGGGAGAAGCCTGCACTGAACTGCCTCCCGGCACTGTGTTCTGCCACATGAGCCAGCCCTTGTAAAGGAGTGCCTGGAATAGTATTTCAATCAATAGAACTGAAGTTTTCCCCATTCTATCAGAGCTGCACAGCTCTATCACTCTCAGAATCTTCACCGAGCAATCAGAGAAGCTATATTTTGACAAATCAGGGCAGTGATTTTTGGACCAATTAAACTAGGGAGATTTGGAGTCCTCACTTACAAAAGACCCAGGGGCAGGACTTCTGTCTATAGCAGTCAGCTCCCCTCTGGCTCCAAAAGTGCACTTTCCCTTTCAGGAAAGACAGAAGACTATTTCCTTGGCTGGAGCTGAAATACCAAAGATGTCTCACTGGAGTAGAGGGGAGCAGACCAGGAGCAGAGCTGTCTAGTTAGAGAGGGGTCTGGTCCCAGGTATTGCCTCCCAGCCACGCTATGCTGCTTCATAATTGAGCTGTATACTATTGAGTTGTTCCACTGCCACACTGTATCACGATAGAGCTGTATGCACTGAGTAAAGGTTCATTCTTCCCTGCACCCCAAACTAGAGATTCCTTTTGACATTGAATTAACTCCAGTGACCATCCAGCCATCTGTTGACAGAAGACTGCCATGTCTGGTTGTACATACTGTACTGTTAGGAGTTTAAAAATGCATTTGAATAAGTAAATTATCTAAGTGGATGCAAGGCACTATTCACATTCCTGTGGACCCACAGCTTCAGTTAATGCACAACATACTTGTAAGAGGGAGTATTCTCCCCTCGGTGTGCTCTCTTTCTCATTGTATATAAAAATACTGTGTATATGTTATTTATATGGAAATGTCTGTCCACACTACAATCATTGAAACAATAGTTAATATGATTAAATGAGTGATTTTTCCCTCTGTTAGAGTTGTATTTATCAAAGCAGCAATCAAATAAGATGTAAAGCTATTCTCACATTACCCACTTCCAAAATTAAAAAATTTCCCAGGTACTTAGATATTTTAAAGGATGCAATTTATGGAAGCAGAAGCAGAAGAGGTGGTATTACTTATGTTTTTTTGATAGTGACTTAAGTTAGCAAATGTCCTTTTATGGAAAATGTATTCTGAGTGAATACTTAAAACCTGAAACCAAACCTGCCCCCGCCCCCCGAGATTTGGACTGAAGGTGGAGCCTCAGGGGTTTGTGGGCGGAGCCACGCGGGGTCTGGGAAGGTTCTCGGTTCCTTCCGGTACTCGTCGGCTCCGCTCGGCTGGATCCCTGCTCAGTCTCGGCTCGCCGTCGGCTCCCTTTCGGCTCAGTCCGGTTCCTCTCTGAGCGGAGAGAGGCTGCGGGCCCCGCGCAGGCGCTCTCGGCTGCTGCTGCACTTAGGGCCCTGCTCTGCCTAGTGTTTTCACTTCCTTCCCTCCCGAGCTGTATCCGGGTCGTTGCTTTCCCTATTGTCTCTGCAATCGGCCCCAGACTGTGCAAATTCTTTTTTTTTTTTTTTTTCTGTTGTTTTTGGTGCGGGCTAATAAAGTTTTTCTTTCTTTTTTTTTTTTCCTAACAGTTTTAACGGGGGATATTAACTCTCCAGGCCTGCAGGATTGGCCACGCTGCCTGCAGCGGAGGGCGCCGGTGCCCGGGGAGCGCCGTGGGAAGGGGGCGCGAGCGGCCAGGCCGGCTCCGAGAAGACTGGAGGGCGGGCCGGGGGGTGGGGTGCGGGCGGGGACTGCAGGGGTGCACCTGGGATGCCCCGATCCGCTCGGCGGCTCCGCCGATTTTAAGTAGCATCTTTCCGATCTGTTTCCGCGGTCTCAGTCCCTGACCTCGGCGCTGCCTGGGCTCTCGCAGCCTGTCTCTAGTTCTCCTCCAAACGACCACTTCACGGATTCCTTAGTAAGTGTCGGAGGCCTCCGCGCGGAGAAAGAACCGTTTCAGCTCTTCTAGAAGTCAGGGTCGGTGGGACACCAGGGCGGGGGTTGGGGTGCTCCGTGGACTCTTCCCCTTCACGGTCCGCGGGAGTGATCGCGGCTTCTTTTATTCCTTGGGTTTTGCGTTTTCTTTTTGTTGATTGTCACGGTGTCTAAATGAGGGATTATGAGCAAGTCACCGAAACCTCACACGGTGTGCAAGAGGGTCAGCTTCGATTTCGGCCAGCCTGGGTTCGCCTTCACCTCACCTAGTGACTGGAGCTGCCCACCTTGCGGCCCGGCCTTCGCGAGCCCGCGTTCCCACCCCAACCTCCCCCAACACCTTTTGCTGAGAAGTGGATTAGATAAAGATTCTCTGCACGAGGTCTTCTGTACCTTCCTTCAGCACCACAGCCCTCCCCTGTGCTTGGTGTGATTTTGAATGACGCTGTATTTTTCCCCCCCTTAACAGTGGATCGCAGCTCCAAGAGGAGGCAGGTGAAGCCTTTGGCAGCTTCTCTGCTAGAAGCTCTCGATTATGATAGTTCAGATGACAGTGATTTTAAAGTTGGAGATGCCTCAGGTAAATGTTTCTCTCTTCCCTTTCTCAGATTTCTGGAGTTGGGTTTATTTTCAGACTTTTTTTTAATTGGTTTTGATTAAAATGCCAATTTAAAGTTTAAAGCACATAAATGTCATTTATTTTGTCCATCTGATTTCCTACATTTCCCTAAGATCCTATGACTAGGTTCTATTGTTACCTTTGTTTCTGTTGATACTTAGATAATGAGCTAGCAGAGGACTTATTCCAAAGATACAAAAACATTTTCTCTATTCTTTACTTGAAAATATATTTATGCTTATTTCACGGATGGAGGGGAAATTGAGAGATACCACTGGGTAGAGTACTATCCTGAGAGTAATGTGAGTCATGAACTGCTCGTGCGCAGGGTTCTCTTTTCAGATCACTTGGCGCTCTGGAGGGGAGTTGTACTTTGTGTATTAGCTCCCTTACCTGAACAAAACTGACTAGAGAAAAAAAGTTGTGCTTCCTACTAGCTGCTGGACCTTGTGGATTGGGCCTTTCACAAATCTCTGACATGTAAAGCATGCATGCTTGCTCTGTATTTTGTGATTTTTAAAAACAATGAACTTTTTAAAAAGGTCATGTATTCACATTGTACAGAATTGGAAAATACAGAAAAGTATGGTGTACTTTGTATCTTCTGTTCACTGTAACTCATATAGAGAGAGATACATCTGAAGTTTTAATTACAGGAATCTGAGAAATGGACACAAATTATGTTAAAATGTTTTATATGAAAAATACCAAGATGCACGCGAACAATAATTACTTATAATTCTGCCCCTTTTGAGTGGAAATTTAAATAAAGTGAGGATTGAAAGCCCTTCCAATTTCATCCTCTTAACAGTTTAAAAATATTCTTCCATAGAATTTTCTATGTTTAGTCATATCTCTCTCCTTGCTGGCCTGCCTTCCTTTCTTTCTTTTCCCTGCTAGGGATGTTAGGAAGGGATGAAGTTAGATTGTGATTTTACTATTACATTTAAGAGCACCAGCAATCAGAATTCTCTTGTGATTTACTGAGAACTTTTGTTTCTATAATCTCATTTAATTTTTAATGTAATTTAGAGAAGGAGATGTTATTTTACATATGACAGAGGAACTGAGTTTAAAGAACTTGCGTAAGGTCACTCAAGCCATAATAGATCTAATCCATATCTTTTGATTCCAAAATTTACAATCTTTTCTCTACTTAGATCATAAAAAGAGATGGGATGTAATCTCAAACTGAAACTACTTGGATGTTGTGATGACTAGTTGAGGTCCCTTCCAGTAATCAAAATTAGTTTGTCTTGATTGCTTTTTTTAACGTTTGCTGCTCTTTTTATCTTCCATTTAGTTGATTCACTGACGCTTGGTACTTCCAAAGAAGAGAAAGAATGGGAAGGGCACGTGTAAAATCCAAACATACTTTAGTTCTCTTGGTAAAACCTTGGCAGAGAATATTCTTTATGTTGTTTCGGTTTATTATGATCCAGATTGTAAAGTGTGACAAAAATAGCTGAGACTCGGAAATTATGACTTACTCGAATACCTTTCTAAGAAAAACTCCAAAGCTTAATTTCTTTAGGTATTGCATAATTATTTTTGTGGCAATAAATTCTGATTTTGTAGATTTTTTTTTCTTTTTGCTTATTGAAATGGAGTTATTCACAGGTATCACTTTTACAAGAGTTAAAGCAGTGGAATGGTACAAACTACTTTCTCAAAATAATTTATGGTATCAAGCTAAATAGAGATTCCTGACTTTGTTAAATCTCAATCAGAGTTGATGGGAGTTATCTATTATTTGTGGTCAGTGGTAGGATGAGTTTTGTTAGCTGATAATTTCATTTAAAAAAATCTAAAGGTACTAAAAATCTATATATTTTCTGTACCCTCTTGTCATAATACCTAGTTGGCCGTGCTTGTAGTTTATTTTCCTGGCCTCTGGGGTTATTAAATTTGTGACCCCAGGTCAAAATTTATCTGTGTAGTTCTTGATGTTATTATAAATGAAAGTTCAGTAGAAAATGATTTTCTTTAAAATAGTTCATAGTCAGTAGAAATTGAATATTATTTTCTGCTCTTGGTTAAGGTGCATTGGTGTCTCACATAGCTGAGATGTTGGCTTATTCTCGATAACCAGTGATTCCTCTTTGAATCTTCTCTGCCTGAGATAGTGGACTCTTACATGAAATAAGACATTAGATTCGTCACTGGTTTTCAAACATGTTAACATTGTGGAATCCCAAGCCTACATAAGAATAGGGGATTAAGTTGAAAGTGGAAATACAGTAGGTAACCATTTGTCGATCATAGCTTCCTTCAAATCAATTTCTAGAAATTATTCACTAAACGAACTACTACTGACTTCCTTAGAACTTAATGTTAAAGTGCTTGGCTTGATTGGCTTCAATTTTTATCTGAATTCTGCGCTTCGGTTTCTTCTGATCTTTATTTTGAAATCTGAGATTCTGACACAAAACTTCACATTTCTGTTGGGCTTTAAGAATAAATGTAGACAATTCTATAGACAAAGGTTTTATTTAAGACCCTTATAGGTAAACATAATTTTATTCATGTATTCCTCAAATGGTAAAATCGAAAAGGATGAATATTGCTCAAAAATTATCTGCCAGAAAAATTGGCAAGTTGACAATTATAAACCTTGCCCTGGCCAGGTCGTTCAGTTGGTTGGAGCATCATCCCCATATGCCAAGGGTGCAGGTTTGATCCCTGGTCATGGCACATACAAGAATCAACCAATAAGTACATAAATAAGTGGAACAGCAAATCGATGTTTCTCTCTCTGTCTCTTTCTCTGTCTGTCTCTCTTCTTCCCTCTCTTTCTAAAATCAATAAATAAAAATTAAAAAATAAGTATAAGCCTCTACAATTACAAAATTATGAACTGAAAATAGATTATCTTTTATCTCTAATGTGAAGGTAGAGCTAAATTTCTCACTTTTGACTAAGAAGGGTCAATAAATAAACTTAAAAATTAATAAGTGCTAAAATGGGATATAAGTATATTAGGTTTATGGTGATAACCACCAGAAAAACCATGTGTGGGAATGTTAGATGAAACCATACAAAATTACCACTTTTTTAAGATACAAAACTGTCAAATATTGGCAGTTTCATGGTTTGGCCCAGTTAAAGTGGTTATATTTGAGACTTGGACCTAGGATTAGGGCCAGGGTAGATTACATTTAGTAATCTGTGGTATAAATGGAATCTTTTTAAAGAAAAGTACATATATTACTTTTACTAAACAAGACAAAATAGCAGTGCTGTGTCCCCCCCACCCTCTGGTCAAAGTAAGGTGATTAACTTTATATCTTTAGGCATAGTTAGGTTAATTAGGTGAAATTGTTAGAAAATAATTTAACTGGAAGATTCAGGCTGAGACTTTGCTTTGGTATTATTTTGTGCTTAATCTGACTGTAAGTGGATTAAGATATGTTCATTGAGTATCTGTAGTTTTGCTTAAAGGCACTTCTGGATGTTATGGTGAATTCAAAGAAATAGTGATAATATTAGAATAATTAAATGAAATAGTGGATAGACGATACAAAGCATGATTGATACCTTGAACTTACAGAGTTCAAGGTCTTTCAAAGGATATGAGACTATATAGGATTGATTTTAGGAGATTTCATTGAGGACATAAGAGTTAAAGTAGAAAATGAAATCTTGATGGGGAAACATTAAGTGTAGAGGATGGAAAATGTTGTTTATTAATCTTAGATCATGACTAAACAAAAGAATAGAAGAGATGAGCCTGGGGAAGTAGAATGAGGTCACACTGAGGTCTTATTTGCTAGACCACGGTTTCTTAATGTCAGCACTACTGACATTTTGTGTTGGGTAATTTGTTGTGGAGACTTGTCTTGTGTATTGTGGGATGTTCATCAGTATCCCTGTTTTTTCCTTACTAAACGCCAGGAGCATCTTTCCTACCTGACACCCCCAACCCTTGTCCTTTCATGGCAACCACTGTCTCTAGACACTGCCAAATATCCACTGTGGCACAACATTGTCAAGGTTGGAACTAGAGGGTGAGTTGTGTTGACTGATTGGCTTTTTAAATAGAGCTATACAGCACAGGTGGCAAACACAAGGCCCGCAGGCCGAATCTGGCCCTCCACCTTGTTTTATCTGGCCCTGCACCTTGTTTCTACCCTGCGGCAGCACTGAGTCCTTCTTTAACTGTTAAGGAGTAGTTACATGTATACAGTTCTAAAATTACATTCGGCCCTTTGAAGGCAACCATGAGGCTGATGTGGCCCCCAGTGAAAATGAGTTTGACACCCCTGCTATACAGGGTTTGTCAAAATGGTCACAGGATGGTAACTGAATAACCAATAATGTGGTGATATGTCTATTGTCTATTGTGTATAGTTATAATACGAATCGCTGTTGGGCTACATCAATGGCCAGAATAATTAAATAATTAGATTTGATGAGCCAAGATGATTCTTTATATTGCAAAGCTAATATAAAACTCTGGTTTAAATTATACTGTTTTATTTTTTTGATTTTGTTTTGTTTTTGGTTTTATAGTTTGGTATTTATCATGAAGAGAACTTAAGCATTGAATATTGTGAAGGGATTTTTGAAGGTTGTTTTTTTAATTCTGTGACTGTAAAAAAACTCTTTAACTTTCTATAAGTTGAAATAGCTATTGATGGGAGAGATTTTGATATAGTGTGTGTGTGAGAAAGGTTACCTTTCGTTTAACTGAATAGAAAGTAAGGAATTCAATTTTAAATATTTTTTCTAGTATAAAAATTTTTCTTACAGACTTAGAATTCACTAGCCCTTATGCCTAAGATTAGCTATATTTGAAGTATTTAGATTATTTCTCTAGGCTGTTCTTTTTTTTCTTTTAAGGGTGTAAGAGTGATAGATTTGGAATATGGCAGAGAGTCTGTGTTTGCATTCTTAGTGATAGGAAATTTTTCTTTGCAGCCTACAAAAAAATAGATAGCCAAGGACTCTTTGTTTTTCTCACTGCCATTATTACCAAGCTGTGCTTGTAACTAAATATTTTTATTTCCATCCTTCAACTGCATATGTACCAAAAAGAAGTGATGACTAATTAGATGAAGCTATTTTTCAGAGATCAAAGGAAAATGAAATTTGACATATTTATTCCTGATGGAGTATGTGGAGTATGGCTAGTATGTTCTATTCAGAGAAGGAAGGGTTCGGTAAGCTACGAGGATTAGGATTTGTGGAAGAATCTCACAATTTTCTAATGATATTTTAACAAATGTAAAGAACTTCAATCTTTTAAAATTTGCTTTTTATTCAGGCATGATTATAAAAGAAAAACAACTAAACTTCCCTCTATTTTGAAAACTAATTAATTGATTTGTGTTGGCAATAACTACCAAAACAAAATTTAAAAACTTTTGACGTTTGTAAAATTTACTAATAGCTCAGTTGGATCCCTCTCAGTTTTGATCAGGTCCCCACATTTGTGCTACAGTTAATCTTAGTTTTGTATCGTTATGTTTTTCTTGGTAAAATAATTAGGAGTACTTCTTAGGTAATTCTAGAAAGGCTTCTAGAAGATGAGTCCAGAAGAAAAGTACCCTTTCTCCATCTCCTGGCTCTTTTAATTATGACACTGCTTGCAAGGGATTTGTCTTCTCTTTAGTCACCGTGCACAACGATTCTTTTTCTCCTTAGAAGGGTTTAGTCAACTGTACTTACTGTTCAATACATCCTTATCTAAAAATATGTAGAATTTTTTTTTTTTTACCAGAAGTAGTTTTTCTTGGTAGATTAGGTTTAATTGTTGTGAGTGGTATTAAAAAAATCAAAATTTTCTTAATGATTTGTAGGGCTGTTGGACTGAAAGAAGTCACCTTTTTGTGATTGATATTGGGCCCACATACTTTCTGAAATCCAAGGAGCTAACAAATCCAGATATGTTTTCTAAGTTTGGCAGAAGGTTATTTGATGATAAAACCTGACTGGTACTGATAGGAGTTTGTTTGTGGTGTTTATTGATCATACTCATAAATATTGGTACATTTTACTGCAGAAATTTATGCAAGATTGTTTAGGATGAGAGAGTTTTTTCACAACAGTCCTGAATAAGCTATGGATACCTGCATGATAATGTAGAGATTGACAATGATTTTATAAGATCAGTCGACATCTGCCAAATGTTAGTCTTTTTTTTAAATGTGCCTTAACTAGCAGGATATTTTTAAATCAGCCATTTGTAAAGGATTTCTGAGCTATTTAAATACCAGGTACTGATTGTAGACAACTTTCTTTTATATTTAATGCCCAATTAATAATACAGGCTAAGGCTGGCTAACAGAAATTAAAATGGTGTGGAATCATAGACTTTTTAAAATCATTTATTATAACCCTTTTCTTGGTTATTGGTGCAAAATATTCATCACCCTGCAGGTTTCACTATTGGTGTTGGCCATGATCTGACTGTGACCGATTTGTTTTCCATTTCCTCCTTTTTTCTCTTCCTTCTCGTCCCTCCCCCCAGAGTTTTAGAATTTTATTTATTTGATTAGGCATAAAGATGATTAGGTTACTGAATAGTTCTGGGCTGAGAGGGCCTGGGGTGTGCTAGGCAAGAACAGAAGAAACTTACTAGAAGGCTTATGGCCCTATGTGAACTCTGTAATGTCCTTAGCCTATCTTTTTAGTGACTGTTGTGGATGCTCATTTCCAAGATGGCTCAGTTTTTTTAAAAATCATTTCTTTCAATCTAGGGGATATAGCAGTTACTGCCTAGAATTTTTGAACGTTTAGGTGACCCTTTTATTGATACCCTAGTAAGTATCCTAATAAACAGGAAAATTGTTCTACAGGAACAATAAGTTCTCTGTTCAACAGGAATTATAAGTTCTCTTATAATTTCCATTTTCTGTGCCATTGCTATCGTCTCTTCTCATCTGTGTCCTTGGTGCTTCTAAAATTGATTGCTATATTAGGGATATGATACAAGGTGACCAACATAAATATCGATGTTTAATTTTTGTGGGTAAAGCATGACATGAGAAAACAAAGTTTTTTGGGCCAGGGTTTTCTTGTTCTGATTGTGACTCAGTGCTTTTAAGTCCATAAAGTTTATGAAAGGAAAATACAAGGGAAGAAAAATTTGGTGTGTATTCTATTATAATTGAATTAAAATCAAAAGCAAGTGCCCAATTTAAAAAGAATGATGTTTACTTTTAGGAAAAAATGCCTCTAGGGTACCAGATATAGCATGTGTTGTGACAAAACAGTGCTCCTCTCTTTAAAGTATATTTTAGTGTAGAGTTACATATATTCATCTTCATTAGTACTATATTGAACTGAAGCCATTACACCAACTTCATTGATTTATTATTTAATCAGGTTAGTAATGTCTACCATCCTTTGACTTAAATTTGTTTATATTGTTTTGCAAGTTACTCACAGATTTTGGTGGTTTCATTTGTGTCAGCGTTGTGTGTGTGTGTGTGTATGTATATACATATGTGTGGTTTTTTTTCTCATATTTTCAACAGATTCTGAAGGGAGTGGTAATGGAAGTGAAGACCCCTCAAAGGACAGTGGAGAAGGTTCCTGTAGTGATTCTGAAGAAAATGTTTTAGAGGAAGAACTGAATGAAGACATTAAAGTAAAAGAAGAACAACTTAAAAATTCTGCGGAGGAAGAAATACTGTCATCAGAAAAACAGGTAGTTAAAATGGAAAAGAAGGAAGAAGAAGAAAATGGAGAAAGACCTAGAAAGAAAAAGGAAAAAGAAAAGGAAAAAGAGAAAGAGAAGGAAAAAGAGAAAGAGAAGGAGAGAGAGAAGGAGAAAGAAAAAGCAACAGTATCTGATAATGTGGCTGCTTCTGCTGCTGCCCCCTCACCAGCCACGAGTCCTCCTGCTGTTAACACATCTCCTTCAGTCCCCGCTACAACAACAGCTACAGAGGAACAAGTCAGTGAGCCAAAAAAGTGGAATCTTCGTCGAAATCGACCCCTTTTGGATTTTGTATCCATGGAAGAACTGAATGACATGGATGACTATGACAGTGAAGATGACAATGACTGGCGACCCACTGTAGTAAAGAGAAAAGGAAGATCTGCATCTCAGAAAGAAGGAAGTGATGGAGACAATGAGGATGATGAAGATGAGGGAAGTGGGAGTGATGAGGATGAGAATGATGAAGGCAATGATGAAGATCATAGCAGCCCTGCCAGTGAAGGGGGTTGCAAGAAAAAGAAGAGTAAAGTTCTTAGCAGAAACAGTGCTGATGATGAGGAACTGACCAATGATAGCCTGACATTATCTCAAAGCAAGAGTAATGAGGTAGATCAACCCAATTTTTATGATATCTGTCTGTCTGGGGAAAAGGGAATTCTCTAAACCATTCTACTAATTATATTGAGTGGCTTCCTTGAAATCCTATTTATAGACGTTGTGGGAGTGAATGAGCGCCCTAACTGTAGCATTTATTCATTTGACCAACCAGCCTTTATTGAGTACCTACTGTTTGTCACCGTTCTCAAGGAGTTCACAATCATCGTTCTCAAGGAGCTCACAGTCTATATATTTAGAGGAATATTTTCATATCCATAGACTTGGGAAATGGTAGGGTTTTTTTTTTCCCCGATCTATTCTCTCACCCCATTGTTCATAGGACTGCTGAATGGTGCTAACTAGATTATGAGAAAGGCCGCTTCTCTTTCTAACTTAGTTATATTCATATCCACATAAAAGGTGAGACTTTTAGAATACTTTAGATCAGGGCAACCAACGGCTTAATGATTGTCTGACTTTTAGAGATTCATTTTCAAGGTTAATTTCTTCACCAATTGTAGCACCATCATCTGAATAGTCACCAAATCTTTGCTTAGATGCATTGAAGTAAGTGCAACTATGTATTTACATGTATTTAGTAAATAAGTTCTCTCCACAAAGAAACGAAAACAAACATTTCTATCATAAAACAAACATTTCTGTTATAAAACTACAGTAATGACTCAGTTCCTCCACTTGAAGTTCTACTACTGAAAGTTAGGTTTATCCATTGGGCCCGAGATGCAACATTCAAGACTCTTCAGCCAAACACATCTGTGTCTCTTTGTCTGTGTGTTTATGTATATGTTTTACTTCAAAAGAAAGATTGAGTTGTCTTCTCACATGTAGATATATCTGTTACATCACATGTAGAACTAGAATAATTAAGTCTGTCATTTTGTTAGCATGTTTATAGTCATGAAAATTCATGTTTTCACTTGATCAATCACTTAATTTTTGGTTTTTTTTCTTCATACCATTGCAGTAGGTTAAACTGGTAGAAAATTTTTTCTTTTATGCTTTATTTGCTTTTTTACATTTCTTCTGATTACAAATTTTATATAGCAGTGATTATCCATCTTAACTAAGTTTTATTTAAGAATTTGGTGATTTTCTTAATGTACAGCAGTCTATGAGGGGCTATATGTTAGTAGAGATGAAACAACAGGTTATATTTTAGATTATAAACAATTTTTTAACTGCTAGTTTGCCCACTTTCAAATGAAGAGTGTTGCTTGCCTCTATTGCTCTCCTAATTCTTATCTTTAGGTAAAGGAAAATGTCATTTGGAACATAATATAGTATTTATAATGATACAGCACAGGCAATTCCATATTCTCAATGCCAATTTATGGAAATAGAACTATGGAAAGTCCAGTTGTTCATATTTGATTTTTAGGCATGTATCCAGTTTAGTTTATAGCACGTAGTATTACATCTGTATTTACTGAATAATTTTGCCTTTGGCAGCATCACTTCCTTACTTCATTTTTATTAGTCTGACAAAGTAGGCTGGCTAATGATAGAGCCAGTGTGGATTAGATCTGTGCTAAGGTGTGGGGAACACCTGCATATGTTTAGAAATTTGCCACATAAAATCTGTACATTATCCATTTGTTCATAATCTGTAATACATAATGTGTTGCTTAAGAGGTTGTAGACTATTTTTATGATGCATTTAAAGGCCACATGCACTGTTTTTCCTATCAGAAGAGACTTTCGTAAATAATGGGATTTGATATATTTAGATTAACAGTCCCAAAGGAATGAGATTCCAGAGCATTTCTTGGAAAAAGTGCCTTCTTTCTTCTTAATTAGCTGAATTAATTCCTCTTCCGTTATTTTATGTTAATTTTTCTTTTGCGGTCCCCTATGCAGAAATTTGAAGAACTTGTAGAAAGTTAATTTTCCCTGAATAATATTATACCTGAAAGCCCGATAACTGTTTTCCCTTCCAAGACTATTACTGAAATTCTTCAATATTTTTTATTTTAGTTCTATTTAACTGTTACTCAAATTAGGTATTAAATTTTAATTAAAAACTAATCAATTTGACAAATTAGATAGTAAGTTAAAAAATGAATCAATTGAGATTATCTTATGTTTTTAAATTTCCTATTCATACGATCTTAGCTTTGTAAAAAGAGGACTAAAAGTAATCCTTGTTGCCTTAGAGCTAATGCTTGTGTCTTCCTGGCTATTTTTGGTAGTTATACCTTGCCAAGGGTCCATTAGTCCATCTGTATATATTTGATTATAGTTGAAGTATTATATTTCTCTGCTTTTACTTTAAGTTTTCAGATACTATTTTGTAGTAGAGATAGCTAAATTGTGGCTTTAGCAGTATGTAATAGAGTTATATTTAGTTTATAAGCAGGTATATTTTTTTCTTGGCTGCTATGTGAGGTACTTTGTAGGGAAAGGATGTTAGATGTCATGTAAATGATGCTCAGGAACTTTCATCATTTTGAAGTTTCTTAGGAGAATTTGATTTTTTTTTTGAGAAGGGGCCTTTTATAACTATTGGCTCTTAATGTCCTTAACATACCTATCTATGCTACAGACCTTAAAAATACTAGAGCAGGGGTCCTCAAATATTTTGATCTCAGGGCATCTTTACACTTGTAAAAATTATTGAGGCTCCAGTACTGGCCAAGTAGCTCAGTTGGTTGGAGCATCATCCCATGCACCAAAAAGGTTGCAGGTTTGATTCCCACTCAGGGCTTGTACCTAGATTGCAGGTGTAATCCCCATTTGGGGCATGTATGGGAGGTAGCCAATCTGTTTCTCTTTTTCTCTCAATCTCTCTCTATAAATCAATAAACATACCTTTAAGTGAGGTTTGAAGAGATTATTGAGATCCCAGTTATTTATGTAGGCTAGATATCAATATTTACCATTTCAAATTAAAACTCTGAAACTTCAAAAAATTAGACATATGGAGGTACATAATTTGTCAGATCAATAATGCCATCCCATGTCATGTAGCTTGTGAAAAACTTTATACCCATGATAGAGAGTGACAAAGGCAAATAACCTTAGTATTATTATGAAAATAGTCTTTACTTTGTAGACCTCCCTAAAGGAGAGTTCTCAGACCATATCTTGAGAACTACTGTTCTAGAATTGGGCATTTTTTGCATATGGACACTTGCCTTTGTCAGTGGTAGTATGGCATTTTTGAATTTGGTGCATTTTGAACAACCCCCTAAGAATATGGTTATGTGTCTTTTCAAATTTTTCTCTTGCAGCTTTGAGATTCACTAAGGTTTCTTGAAGCAGGTATTTTTGGGAGGGCTGTGTAGTATATTCAGAGACTGGTCCTCATTTTTCAGGACTTTAAAACTAGAACTTTGAATTAATATATGACAAAAAGTCATTATAATAGAAATTTTCAGATGGAAGTCTTTTTTAAATAAAAGATTCAGTTACATTAAATGGATATCAGTGTCTTGCCTTGTGAAGAAATGCAATTGTCCTCTGATTTGCTAATTAAAATGTACAAATTTGGCTCAAATTTATAAATAGCCACTGTGTTTAGGGCTTCTTACTAATCAATTGCCTTTTTACATATTTCAAAATAAGACAAATTTCTCTTAAGTCCAAAAAAAATCAGTTTATAACACTGTACAAAAATTACTTGAGATTCTTAAGATTTTAACCTTCTCTAAAAACATAGAGGAAGAACGATGGGTCAAACTTCTTGCTATACTAATTTTTTTCTCCTCTGTAGGTCAGCAGATTTCTTTCATTCTGGTTTTACGGGAAGTGTGCTGGAATTTCCTTCTATTAAAAACACACGCAACTTAGAATTTACCCTGTTGTGTACATTATTTATAATCATCTATGTGGCACACACATAAATGAACACTAAACATATTTTAGAGCCACGAGACATGAGACTACTGGCCAGTAACATCATTTTTCGTATATCTTTTAAGTCCCCAGGGAAAAATGAGATTATTTACTATAATTAATTTACTGTAGGGTCCCATTTATTCGTACAATCACCAGTCGATTCCTTTAAGTCCTTCTGTAATATTAAAGTTATATTCTAGTCGGAAACTCTTGTGCCATTGGAAACTGACTGTCACAATTTCTGTTTTTATGTAAAAGTACTATTTTCAACTAATATATTGTAGTGAAAATGTTAGCTTAACTATTTTCTACAGAAACTTAGAATATAATAGACAGCTTTAGAAATATGCTAATAAAAATTGATACTACATTGGCTTTTATACTCTGGTTATAAGGATGCTTAAACCCATGTTTGATCTATTGAAGACACTTGGAGCATAATTTTTTAAGAGAATGTATTACTAGGTTTTCCCACTGAAGCTTAGCCTGTCAACCATTGTATTGGGGTAGTGTTACATTTCTAGTAAGAGTTTCTAATGATTGGGAGCAGAGGGCCAGAGATACCAGTTAAATTTGTTCTCTCTGCCTCTAAATGATAATATGTATAGAAGTTGGTGCAGATATAATTTAGCTACTTAATCTGGTTGGTTTTTTTTTTTTTTTTGAGCAAAATAGAAAAATTGGTAAGTAATGGAATTAGAGCTACCAGTTAATGTCAATTTTTCTGACCCTTAGAAATTTACTTGTTTCCCATATGGATAAACCTTTTTTTGAAGGGCTGATTTGTTGCAATTCCACCAGAGAAATACTGTCAAAGCCCGTAAACATGAGGATCCTCTGAGACGTCAAACTCTGGTTGTTAGGTCCTTTCCTAGTCTGTGCAAAAGGTACAGTAACTATGTTCATTGAGGCTTACAACTTTTATTTTGGGGTTCCAAGGAAGATTCACGATGTAATAAATGTTCAGCTCATGTTTCTCTATTGACCCACCTACAAGAAGTACAGAGGAATGGGAATGAATCTTTCTCTAGTACCTAGTGTGTCTTGGGAACATTTTTTTAAAAGATTTTATTTATTTACTTTTAGAGAGGGGAAGGAAGGGGGAGAATCATCAATATGCGAGAGACACATTAATTGGTTGCCTCTTTCACACCCCCAGCTGGGGACCTGGCCCGCAACCCAGGCATGTGCCCTGACCAGGAATTGAACCGGTGATGACCTTTCAGTGCGCAGGCTGGTGCTCAATCCACTGAGCCACACCAGCCAGTGCTCAGGAGCATTTTTACACACATTATGTTGTTAATTCTCACAACAACCCCAAGAGATAGGTATTATTTTTATCATCCCATTTTACAGATGAGAAAACTGCAGCTTCAAGGTTCAATAACCATTAAATGAGAAATGAGAATGAAACCAAAGCACTTTTTACTCTTAAGTCAATTGCTGTTACATTGAAACACGGCTAATGGGATGAAAATCTGGCAGGGTTTTTTTTTGCTCACTGTACCAAAGTATTGTCAAACATATGTGTTCTTTTTAGGAAGTTTTTACCTTTATTTGCTTGCCATGTATTAACTACTTTGCTTTTATAACAAAAAGAAGCAAAGTATAAAAGTACTAGAATTCTCAAGAGAAATGTCATACCTCCTTGTTGACTTTTGAATTCATTTCTGATTTAATTTCAGATCAACTGAACGTTTAGATGTATTAAACAAATATATTGAAAGTGTCATTGTGACATTCGGGTGTCACTCATGTCATAAATTGCTATTATTACCTTGTAATTTGGTCAGTTTAAAAGAATATAAAAATATAAACAATTAATATGAAATAATATATTAGGTGAATGTATAATATGGAACTAATTTATTACTTTTATTTCTGAATATGGTTAGGTTCTTAAATGAAAATATATAGACTCAAGTGCCATCTTTTGTATATAATACAAAGACCAATCTGTTAAATATGACAAGAATCATCATTTTGTTAACTATCCTTTAAAGTTTAAATCCATAATGCAGAAGGTTTAAATGAAAAGAAGCAAACTCTTCCCTTTCTTGAAATTTTATCTTTTTATACTTATCTATTACATCTTTCTTTCTCCTATATTACAATTAGCTTGGTATCTTTATTACCAGTTTACACTAGATATTTCTTGACATAAACCCAGTAGAGTGTTCTGACTTCTAGCAACTAGTCACCCTGAATCCTTTTTTAGATGGTTTTCTGTACCCGTCTACACAGATACACCTAGGTAGGTGCTCCTGTGTCTGTCATCCAGTAGGAGGGTGACCCTGGAACTTCTGAATTCCCCTTATACACTTGAGGATTATAGAGTCTGTAACTATGCCATCACATACATAGGTGCTTATATGTTATCTTGGATTGATTTATTCTCGTTTAATATGTGTGTGTCTTGTCTTCCCTCGGTAGGATCACAAGTTTCCAAAGAGTAGGAGCCTAATGTTTTATACCTTGTAAACCAATGCATAGGATTAATGATTATGGATTAATTTTTCCTTTCCCCTAGTTTAAAAGTTTAGACTATAATTCAGAATGGTAAAGCAGATGTAGAGTTGTTAGTTGCATGCCTGCTTTGTCATTTCCTAGAGGAGAGGGTATGTGGGACTTGCAGAGAAGTAAAAAATCAGAGGGCACTTATAGGGTCCTTGACAAAGAGGCGAACTTCTCAAATGTGGCATACTCTGAAATTACTAAAAGGATGGAGAATGCAGCATAATTTTGAAAATGCATAGAATCATTTAAAGTGAGAATTTTATTTGTTAAAATTACCTTTTAACTTCAATATGTGAATTTCTGGTATATTTTAACATTAGGACTCGCTGATTCTTGAGAAGAGTCAAAACTGGAGTTCTCAAAAAATGGACCATATTCTGATTTGCTGTGTTTGTCTTGGAGATAACAGTGAAGATGCTGATGAGATAATTCAGTGTGACAATTGTGGCATTACAGTCCATGAAGGTAATTTTGCTTTGTTTTTCCTCCTTTTAGAAATGGCTGATTGAAACTGCGTTATAAAAGTAAAATCAACTCCTTTATATTTGTACTATTTTAAGATTTTTCTATAATGTGTTTCTTTTTTAAATTATTATTATTGTTTCAGGTGTTACAGTTGTTCCCACTTTTTTCCCCTTCCCCTCCCTCACCCAGCCCTACCTTCTTCCCACCCCCAGGCAATCCCCACACTGTTGTGTCCTTGGACTGTGCGTAAGTGCTCTTTGGTTAATCCCTTCACCATGTTTCTTCCTGCCCCCCCACTTTTCAGCGGCTGTCTGTGTTCTGTGTACCTCGCCTTCTGTTACTGTCTTGTTTGCTAGTTTATGTTCCTCAGATTCCACACATAAGTGAGATCATGTGGTATTTTTCTTTTTGCTGACTCACTTAAGTCATTTAGCATGATTTTCTCCAGATTCATCCATGCTGTTTCCAAATGTAAGAGTTTTCTTGTTTTTTACTGCTGTATGGTATTGCATTGTGTAAATAAATGTACCACAGCTTTTTTATCCATTCATCTGTTGATGGACACTGGGGCTGTTTACAGATCTTGGCTACTGTAAATATCACTGCTGTAACATAGGGGTGCATATACTTTTTTGTACTAGTGTTTTGGGATCCTTGGGGTATACTCCCAGAAGTGGAATTGCTGGGTCAAAAGGGAGTTCCATCTTTAATTTTTAAAGGCTACTCCATATTGTGTTCCACAATGGCTGCCCAAGTCTGCATTCCCACCAACAAGGCACTGATGTTTCAATTGATTTAAGACATACAGAATCCTTAAAGTATGATGGGTATTATTTTTCAGATTATGTTAACTTTATGTGTGTTTTTTCAACTTTTAATTTAATCATTGGGGTAATACTGGTTACTATGATTATGTAAGCTTCAGGTGTATAATATTATGTCATTTGCATATTGTGTGCTCATCACTCAGAAGTTTAGTCTCCTTCTGTCTCTGTGTGTTTGAACTTCTTTTCCCTTTCTAACTTCCCCACTCTGAATGTGTTTTTAAATAATTAAAATAGAAATCTTATTATGTGGAAGCCATAGTATTTCTTTGATGGTCAGTGTTACAGTGTTTCTTCATCGCATTATTTATTTCTAGTTTTTAAATGAAATTTAGATGTAGAAAAAGTCTAATATGTTAGTCTAATAGAATGTTTTATAGTATTTAAAAAGTTAACGTTCTAAGTCTAGTGATGTTATAACACTTCTTTCATACTTATTTTAAGTTTTGAACTTGAAAGGAGAATATATGGAGGTCATCTTTTAAAACCTGAAATAGGAGTCACTGTAACATATTGAAAGTATTTTTCCTGATTATAAAATATTCAAATGTTTTTTTATTTTTATTTTTTACTTAAAATTTTTATTGATGTAATTTCTGACCTACAGAAAAGTTATAAGAGTAATACAAGGAAGTCCCATGTCTTTTTTAATTCAGACATCACAGATGGTAACATTTTGCTAAACTTGTTTTATTTACTCGCTCATATAAAAGTTCTTTTCCTGACCTCTGTGAGAGTAAACTGTGATGTAATGCCCCCTCTATCCCTGAATACCTGTATGTATTTCTTAAGAAAAAGGGCATTTTCTTATATACTGGTAACCACATAATTATCAGAGTCAGCAAATTAACACTGATTGAATACTATTGTCTAATCTACCGACTGTATTCACACTTTTTTACCTATCATCCCAATAATGTCAATTCTAGCAAAATCTAGAATCATTGATTGCATTCAGTTGTCTCGACTATTTAGTTACCTTTCATCTAGAAAATATCCTGAGCCTTTGTGTTTCATGCCATTGGTATTTTTGAAGAATACAGGCCAATTATTTTATAGAATGTCCTTAATATGTTCTTTTAAATGTTTTTTCATCATCAGATTCAGATTATGTGCTTAGGCAGGAATATCACAGAAGTTTCATTGTAGTCTCAGTGCATCATATTAGAAAGCATATACTGTTTATTTGTCCAGTTGCTGGTGATGTTACTTTGATCACTTGGTTGGGAAGGTGTCTTCAAGGTTACTCTGTGGTACAATTTTATTTTTTCCTATCAGTTACCGTATTTAGCCATGTGTAATGCACACCCAGGTTTTTGGCCCAAGCTTTCAGGAAAAAAAAAATCTTTCATTTTAATTCTTAATTCAATTATTCATTTATTTATATTTAGAAACAAAAGCAATTATCATATTCCATGGTATTATTTTGCATACAGGTATCATTATTGCTTTCTAAAGTTACACTTTTAATTCATAAGCATAAATAAAAGAATTAAAAACATTTATATAGATACAGAATTAGTACTACCCATGTATAATGTGCATCCCTTTTTTTCCCTCAAGAATTTGGGCAAAAAGTACACATTATACACAGCAAGATATGGTAACTTTTTTCCTTTTTTAAAAAAATTTTACTGATTTTAGAGAGAGGAAGGGGGAGAGAGAGAACTATTGATTTGTTGTTCCACTTATTTATGCATTCACTGGTTGATTCTTTTATGTGCCCTGCCAGGGATCAAACCCACAACCTTGGAGTATTGGCACAACGCTTTAACCAACTGAGCTACATGGCCAGGACAGTTAATTTTTTTCTATCACAGCCATGACTTCTGCAAAACAGCATTTCTGTGGCCCTGCCTTTGCCTGCCTTTGCCTCCTTTCTGGTGTTACAGTACTCCTCGCAGCTAGTTCTGAGAGTCTGCGGGGCTTGTGGGACCTTGGGGACCTGTGGGGCCTGTGTTGTTTAACCCATCCTCTTGCCTTCATATGAAATTGCCCTTGCTTGTCATTAAGGCTTACTGTGGGAATGTCTCCTCTTTGTATTATTCATTCATTTATTTTTTCAGTAATGTTTGTTGAGTACCTTCCATATACTGGGTATTCTGTAAAAACACATGTAGAATAAATAGAATATAGGAGATGCTGACTTCATGGAGCTTAATGTTTAGGTAAGAAAGACAGGCAAGGAAAAAATGAAATACTAAATAAATATATATCAGGTGGTGATCTGGACAATGGAGAAAAATAAACCAGGACAAGGATTACTGGGATGCTATGGGTGCGGGTGGTTGAGTGGACAGGTAGAAGTTTGTATTTATGAAAGGTAATAAAGAAAACTGTGTGATAAGGTGATATTTGAGCAGTTGACCTGAAGGATGTAAGGGAGAAGCCATACGAGTATTTGGGGAAAGAGCACTCTAGGAAGAGGGAGTAGTGAGTGTGAAGATCTTGGAATAGGAACGTACTTGGAGTGTTTGTGTAATGGCAGAGATCAGTATGGCTGGAACTGAGTGAGTGAGCTGCTTTGGGATGGCATAGAGACTGGGCCAAACCAGGGAGGCCTTGCAGGTAATAGTGCTGATTTTAGATTTTACTGCGATGGGTATAGGAAGACATACATGAGTTGTGATCAGAGCATTAATCTGATTTGACTTATATTTTGGAAGGATCTCTCTGACTATTGGGTTGAGACTAGACTGAAGTAGTCTACTAGGTGGAAGGTGGGATTTAGGGAGATGGTTTAGGGAGACCACTGCAGTGATCCAAGAGAGGAGTAGGTTTTGAGGGAGATAGGATAAGTTTGGTTTTAAACTCAGGGTGTAGTAAGATGTTGGGACTAGAGATAGAAATTTGGGACTCCTCAGCCTGCAGATGAGCCACTGAAGAAAAAGGCACATCACTCCAGGTTGCTAGGTGGCAGTTTTAATAAGCAAAGGAACTTAGGAGGCTTATTGTGGGCAGCCACAAGACGAGTAGTTTTCTGCACCCGCTGGTAAGATCTTAGAAGTGTACATAGCAGCCTTGCCCTGGCCAGTATGGCTCAGTTGGTTGGAGCTGAGTACCATAGATCAGAGGGTTGCGGGTTTGATTCCTGGTTAGGTTAGAGCACATACCAAGTTTGCCAGATCGGGGCCAGTTGTTGTTTCTCTCTCACACTAATGTCTCTCTCCCTCACTCTCCTCTAGAAACAATGAAAAGATGTCCTCGAATGAGGATAAAAAAATTTACACCGAAGCCTTAATTGGAGTCAGTGACATTCACAGGAGGCCTTAGCAGGGTTCAGTCACGCACCAAGTCCAAATAATCTCATCGGCATATTTCTGTCTCAAGTCTGTATACTTGGGCAGCTTCTAGCGTAGGAAAATGCACACAATTCCAAATACAGGGGAGGGAGTGGGAAGCCTTCAGTTGCCCAGGTTCCACTCCTGGGTCAACTGGTGATGGTGATGACCTTTCCCAACAGGCCGTTTCATTTTACTTTGTTACTTGCTATACATTTGCTTTGTCATTTTAAAATAGGTTTTACTGGTCTTTTTCTCATTGACTGTCCTTTGCCTGCTGTATGTATCATAATTACTTTCCATCCTTACAAATGTTTTTCCACCCTGTCCTGTACCTTTTCACTTCATGGTATTTTTCACTGTTTAGAATGTTCTTTTTTTTATAGTCACATTTGTAGATTTTTCTCTACTGCTTTTTAAGTCCTTAAATGATTTTTATCTAAAATTCATTGAGGGAAAGGGAAATTTTCTAAAGCATAATAGGAAGCTAGTGTTACCAAGGGTTATTTGCTTTTGAAAATTCAGGTGCCTAAATGGCAGGTTGCCATATTGTAATCCAGTCATGCAACTTTCCCTTTAACATCTCCTGGTTAAACATGAACTTGAATGCTTTATTTTACAAAGAAACTATTTGCCCATAATACAATACATGGACATAAAATAAATTGTGGGAAATAGAGAACAGAGAGAATAAAAAACATTTCTAATAGTCCTAATAGCTAGACAACCCTGGTTAGTGTTTTGGTGTATTTCCTTTATCTTTTTTTTTCCTCCTCCTCCTTTTTAAACGTACTCCTTAAGTAATTGCAATAGGGAGACTTTAAAGTTGAGGTTCTGCTCAAAGATATTACTCCAAATGCATTTTTAAATGTATGCTTGTCTAATTAGTTTTCAGAGGACTCACCTCATCTAAATGTAGATAAATCTCTTTTCTTTTTGAAATTGAAGGGTTCCAAACTGTCACTTAGTATAAACACCTTTGTGACAAGGTCTTGTAACTGACTTGTAATACTAGGGTACCCCTGACTGGGATGTCAGTTTTCATGATACACTGATTGCACCGTGTCTGGAGAAAAATGTTAGGTGTGTGTCATAGTACAAGACAGAATTAGGTGGTGCACTTGCCAGCAATTACCCTTAAGTTTAGTTGCTGTGCTTTAAATCAGATCAGGTCTACTAAGAGATGTTTTCCGCCAATTTTTTTTTATTCTGCTGTTATTCTAGTCCTACACCATTTTTATTTCTTAATGTATGCAAAAATATATCTTCATCAGTGTTTACTGGGAAGTAACAGTGTGTTCAAGTCATAACCATTTGGACTTACAAGTTAAAAGGCACTTTGGTTCTTTTGTATAATGATCGGGATATAGGGTATATTTAGGGTATACCCTATGTAGGTATATTTTATACCTATATAAATATTTAGGGTATATTTCTGACAGGTATCATGTATAAGGTCTTTTCTAATAAATAACATTACTTTAAAACCTTTTAGTGGATATTGTAATCAGAGGTTTAGTGTAATCAGAGGATATAATTTTAAACAACTAAGAAGTGTTGTAAGTTTGTTAATGGCAGCTTTTGTGTTCCTATTTTGTCCTTTGTATACTGAGGGATAATTAGGGTAGATACAATTAAGTACATATTGCAGATGAGGGAATTCGGCCTCAGAGATGCAGGTTGTCCAGATACAGAGCTAGAAGGTAGTAGACTGCAGGTTTTTGGTCCCTCGTGGCAAGTTGAATGGGGAAAATTTCCACCTATGTGAACTATCCATACCTTTGTGTAATTCAAAACAATTGTAAACATATTTTATACTATTTTTCCTTAGCAGTGATGGGTGTAGGTTGCATGTGTTACTTAAAGGCTGATCCTAATTAGCCATAGAAATATTTTCTATGTTTACTCATTTGAAAACATGATTAATCTATCTGAAATGGATTTTATGTCAATAAATGTTTTATGTTTACCCATATATAAAAAAAAAACCCTTTTTCCTTAATCATATTGAAGATGCACTTTTTGCATATTCAGAGTTAGGTAAAAGAGAGTAAACATTGTTTAGTGGTAGTCTAAATTCTGTTTTGTATGGAAGAAAGGGAAAAAAAGATTAAAAAATGTATTTAGTTACTAATTAAAATAGATTAGAGTTTTAAGTGCTATAACTTTGGTCTGGAGCCGAGTATACCCAACAGGTATGTCAAAGAAAGATGGGGAGAATGGCAGGTGGCTGGCAAGGAAAGAACTTTGTGAAGGCGAATACACAGTGTGGGCTCTTTCTCAGGGGCAGTAGAACTGACGGAGAAATAGGTGCCCACTTGCTGGTTGTTCTTTGAGCTTGCGTGATACCAATCTTCCTGCTTACAAGTAGGAATTTTCTAGGAGAGGCTCTCAGAAATCAATCCGGAGGTTGTCCCTAGGTCTTATCCATGCAAAGGTTTGCTCTGTGTGTAGTATATTCTTTAAAAAAAAAAAAAAAAAAAGAATTAAAATGCTGTTTTCTTGTAAAAAAGTGCGAACTGTGATTTACCTTGATTTTGGTGAATGAAAAGAATAAAATGGATAGCCCCTTCAGGGCTTCATTATTCGTGTGAATATAAATGAAAGAATTTGCTTCAAAGGGAACTTTATTTTGTAAAGAAAATAAATTCTTTTCCCTTGTATTATTGTGTAACCCTTTAAGAAAGCAGGTTGACTATTTTTTTGCTTTATGATTTTTCTTTAAATACATTATTTTGCTTTGGTGACAATGAATAATAACTGCTCCCAAGAAGGAAATTATATTTCCTTTCAATTATATGATCTGTCAGTGATGAAGATGACGATTACCAACACAATTTAATGATGTTAAAGAAATTAATGAATTTTGATTACTTTGCTTATCTTGTACTCTGTAGTTTATTTAAAATCTTTTCTTTGGCATTCTTTTATATGACTTTTACATTATCACTACTATAAAGCCATTGAATAGCTTAAGGATGACAATAATTATTGGACGTTTCTAGGCAGCTTATATAAATCATAGCTGCAAATCAACTTTTATTTTCCTGCCTACTAGGTTGTTTTAATTATAGTCTGTATCGAATGGTAGTAATGTATGAATAAATTGCTTACACATGACCCTTGACCTATTAATGACATCTAGTAAATTAATGTTACTTAAAAATTATTTATGAGTTGTATGTTGTTCTTTTTCTTTGTGAGTGATTTGTTTTACTTATTTATATAGTTATTTACTTACTTTAATTTGGGTATCTTTAGTGGTTGTAAGGGGGCACTCTCCAGTTCAGGTTCTTTTTGTCTGTTTAGTACATAGCCATGTCAAAAAATCATGGGACCTTCCAGTCATGTAATTTATATGGATATATCCACTAACCTAAGTGGTGAAGCCTTTCGAGAGGTGATAATTATTTATGTTTTTCGTAGTGGTTTTTCTAATGTCTTCATTTTATGAGAGGTTACTCTGGTGCCCCTTAGAATTTGTCACCAGGACTCACTTGCTAGAATAAACCTGGTGAAAAGTGTCTTGGGATGGCTTGCATTTGGCTCTCTGTAGAAGCGACATGTCTCGAGAGGTTATAAATGTGTCTTAGGAGTTGAGACAAAGTGCCCAGGCCTGAAGATGACAAGGCCATCCATCTGGACTAGAATGAAGTCGTAATCTATTGCACTACTGTACATGGAATACATTGTTTCTCTGATGGATGTTTTAACATGAGGGCCATGTCTTCTTTCACAGAGGAAGAGGAATTGGATGATATAAAGTTGGTGTGTATCCAGCACCATTTAAGAAAAACAAAATTATTTAGGAGTCACTGTTGTAGCCACCAGAGAAATGATATTTATTGTAACCCATCACTAGTACAGCATAGTTTTTTATAGTCTGGGTGAAATTATTTCTCAGCTTTTCAATTTCCCTTTATTGGATTCCAGGATTATCAGTATTTTATTGATGCCAATACATTTTCTTGGTATTTTGTACTGAGAAAGAAGTATTCGTACTGGAGGTGATGTCACTTTCTAGTGAGTTAGGGTGGTTTGTCAGATACTGAGAGCCTCATCATCTCTAGTCTGTGGACAACGCGGAGTTCCAGGAACTTTCATGACAAGACCCTGACCCTAACACGATGCCGAGAGTGGCTCGCGGCCTGCCTCTCCCGTTGGCTGGCAGCTTTGACACCTGCTCTACCTTCTTAAAGCTCAAGTCAGGGAATATCTTTCTGATTTTATGAAATTTTAGACAGATTTGGAAACCCAAGTAATAACTTTAAATATTATTTATAATCTCAAACATGCATATTTGAGTTATAAGGAAACTTTTTGCTTTTGATAATTTGCAGGTAGTTGAAGAATAACATGCCCTACTCTAAAAGATAAAGAACAATGCTAAATAATATATATTTGGTATGTTCGTGAGTTATCTTTAAACATTTTTATTACATTAACTAACTCCTATCAGAATACAGATTATTAGTGAATGAGAAGAGGAATGTTTTCATTCATTTCAGTTACGGGTACATTTTCACAAAAGATTGAATTATAAATGTTTAATAGAAAAAATGCCTCATATAGCTAGAGTGAGAAGAATGTTTTTATTCATTTCAGTTATGAATAAATTTTTACAGAAGAATGAATTATAAATGTTCTAAAAAAAAAAAACATCTCATAGCTAGTTGGCTCATTTGTGAATGGAACTCAGCTTGTCTGACTCCAGGCTGAACTGTGCAAATGTTCTACCGCCCTTCTTTTTGTCTAACGTTTACTTTGCAATTATGGTTGTGTGAGTTTGTGTTTTAATCTGCCACCTCCAAAATTAGGTAAGAGACTTTTTTGTTTGTATGTTTGTTCTGCAAAGAGGGCTAAAAAAATTCTCACAAGTCAATAGTTCCTAGACTCAGTCTGATTTTTTTAGTGAAAACTCATATTTAAATATTTTCTAAAATAAAAAAAGTGTTAAAGAACTGTAAATTTTCCCCTCTAATGATTTTTCAGTAGGTCTAAAACTATTTTAAAAAGTCATTTATTTTATTGCATATATTATGGTAGGTAAGAAGTATTTTTTATAAAATGACTTTATCTTTGTGTTTTGACATTCATAATATTATTATAAACAATTTTTTAGAATTTTTCTCTTCTGTTTCCTTTTTCCTTTTGTGATTTTATAAATTTAAAAAATAAACTATTTAATCATACTTTTTTTGTTTTTTAGGTTGCTATGGAGTTGATGGAGAGAGTGACTCTATTATGAGTTCAGCTTCTGAAAACTCTACTGAACCTTGGTTTTGTGACGCATGTAAATGTGGTGTTTCCCCTAGCTGTGAACTATGTCCTAATCAGGATGGAATTTTCAAGGAGACAGATGCTGGAAGGTCGATGTCATAATTCTGCTGGGTTAATATGCCTGCTTTATAATGTGTCTGCTTTTGACTGCTCTTTTACTCTGATTTGACTAAATCTTTTCCTCTGATTTTCTGAGTTACACCCTTTCATTTGAATGCTTTTTTGTATCTTCTTGGCAGAGAGTAAATGAACAGTAGGCCAAAGATCCGAGTGGCAAGGAGGAAAGACCATTTAGGAAGTACCTACATTTGTCTGGATACCCAGTATCCTAATTAAGCCTAATATTAGCCCTATAGTGATACAAGTTACGAAGTTCCTAATTTTATAGGTGTAGTACCTAAGGCTTGGATCATTTAAGTAATTTCAGTTTTCTCAAAACCACAAGCTAGTGAACAATCAAGTTTGAACCCATACATTTATTGATTGATTTGATTTTATTGAATTTAGAGAAAGAGAAGAAGGGGGGTTGAGAGAGAGACACACACATCAATTTGTTCCACTCACCCATGCACTCATTGGTTGATTCTTGCATGTGCCCCGACTGGAGATGAAACCCTTAACCTTGGTGTATTGAGATGACACTCCAACCAACCCAGAGCTTCCCGGCCAGAGCTGAACCCGTATCTTTTTGACTCCAAGAATGTATTAGGGGACAGAACGCATATAGTGAATTAAAAGGGGAAGTTTAATTTAAAGAGTTATTAAGCTATGAGAAAAAGTAACAAGGAGATATAAAAGAACTCCAAAAGATTGGAAGAATAACCCCTGCCCCCAGGCTGGGGTTCAGACCTTATTGGAGAAGGTGTGGCTGTAAACTACCGGACGGCAGGGAAGTTTGCTGGTTTGCCTTGGCCGGACCTGACCGGTGGTTCTTGGCAAGTACAGATGGCTGGACACAGGTTGCAGAGGGAGGCAGGGCCCTACCTGTGGTGTCTGTGTTGTGAAGGCTTCAGAAAAGTAATCCCTAGGCTAGGCCTGCAAGGTCATTGGAGGACAATGCATGTGGTTGGGGCAGGACTGTGGCGATGTGCTCCTCTTGTCCTCTGTCCTTACTGAGAAGCCCTGTCCTCCTGCAATGTCCTCCACCACTCTAAGGAAGCTTAACATCAGGCTCCCTGTAAAGCAGAAATGCTGGCTGTAGGGCTTCTATCCGTTATTGCAAGCAGATATAGAAGGGTGGATTTGGAGCTGAGAGGCAGTAAATTGTTAACTGGCACAAACACCTGTGTTCTTTCACTATTGTATTCACACTTATCTTTATTATCACAACCAAGCAGTTGTTATCAGAATAGTGTGATGTCTTTCCTGTTTTTTCTTAGGAAACTACCATCTGGGATGGATGACGAAAATGTAGGAGTAGTTCCTAACATTTTGTACTTTGTGAATTACCACCCACACCATCTCCACTCTCACCCCTCCTTATAAGGGGGGTGCTCAATATTTTTTTTTTTGCAACATAAAGATATTTAAGTATTTTTATCAAACATGTTTAAGATTATAACAAGAACAAAAAACCTATGCAAATTATCACCATCATTTCTCATATTTTAGCACTGGAAAGGATAGGAGGCATTCTGTTCCAAAATAAAGGATAGGATTTAAAATTTAATAAGTGTTACTTTAGTAAAGTAAAAAAATATTTTTCTTGCTTTTCTCATTTTTGCCTCAGTTGGTCCATAGGCCCTTGAGAAGTGTTGCTGTCTAATATTGTTGGGACGTGCTCTGACATGAACTCTTACAGAGCCCTGTGTGTGGATTTTGAGAAAAAGTTGGCTAAATGTCTTATCTCTTCTTCTTCATTTCTGATCCCCCTCAAAAAATAAAATATATAGCAATTTGACGCATGATATGAATCTGTATCATAGAGGCATTATTTTATGTTGGACGACTTTGGCTTGGAATTAGGGAGTTTAGTATAGCATTTCAAGTGTTTGCTTTCAAGATGGGCTACCTATATTTAGATTTCTTAGTAACTGTGATTTTAGTCAAGTGACTTAACCTCCTTAGGCCTCAGTTTCCGTAGCCCTTTTGAGAAGATTAAATGAGGTGATTCTTATAAAATAATTATACATTTTCTGGCACATAACTGTGCTCATTGAAAGTCTTCTTAGTTCAGCTGCTGCTGCTGCTGCTGCTACCACTGCTACTACTATGCTTTCTTTTTTAAGATTTTATTTATTTATTTTTAGAGAGAGGAGGGGGGGAGAAGGAGAGGGAGGGAAACATAGATGTGCGAGAATACATCTTTAGATTGCCTCTCACATTCCCCCAACTGGGGACCTGGCCTGTAACCCGGGCATGTGCTCTGACTGGGAATCGAACCAGCCACCCTTTGGTTTGCAGGCCGGTGCTCAATCCACTGAGCCACACCAGCCAGGGCTAGTGCTTTCTTATTAAAAATATTATTCTACTTATTTAAGATAGTCATAGAGTACCAGCTGCATAAATTCTTTCTGGTAACTCTCTAGTTCTGGGAGTTGAAGTTTATGGTGGTAATTGTGGTGAATAAAGTCAACTTGAGAACAGAGCTTCACAGAGCTTCCTTTCAGGGAGGAGGGTTCTTTTTGTTAACAATTTGGAAGTTTTGTTGAAAACTTTAAAGTAGCTGTCTCTTCGTGCTGTCACAGTTGACAAAGCAACTTGTGAAGTTGCTTCAGAATGCAGACAAGGGAGGCCTCTTCAACCACTAGATTTACTGAGATAGATTTGTATTGACACCTGCACATCTCCCTTGACTGTGCAGTCTGGCAAAAGTTCTTTTATACGATTTGAACAATTTATTTATGTTTATGTACACACTCACCTATAGACTAGTAGAAACTACAGGTCTTGATGAAGTTTGAGGGATATAACCCTAGCTAGATTCAAGGCAAAAACATAGCAAACAGAAAAAAGAGGATTTGACAAGACATTTAGTATTCTAGCTTCACATGGAAAACAGGGGAAGAGAAAGACCATTGAATGGAAAGAAAAAACAGTTTTGAAATTGAACTCTATTACATGGGCTAATTAGATTTATTTCCCTGTTTCTGATGTAGCCACCAGTTCTACATATAAAATGATGTTCTTGAATGTGAGAAAGCCATCAGTATATTCTTGTCATTAAGTTTTTCTTTCATTTCTTAGAGTATTTTACCCTGTCCTAAGTGATTTAATTAACCTGATTATTGACAATATCAGACAAACTCTAATATCTAGAAATAGCGTGTTAGGCAATGCTGGAAGCACTCACATTCATTGTTAGACCTCCAAAAAAAAGGAACAGAAAAAAGATTTGACAAGACATTTGTGTGGTACTCTGTTCCTGGTACAAACTTAGTAAGTGATTATTGAATGAATAAATGAAAAACTGAAAATAGTGGGGTGGAGGAGTGGGGAGGAAATGCAGACAATTGTAATTGAGCAATAAAAATAAAAATTAAGAAAACAAAAAAACAACTCAAACTTGGGGAAAAAAAAGAAAAACTGAAAATAACACTGGAAGTGAATTTGCTGTATATGTTGTAAAGGCACTACAAATTCCAGGCATTTCAGAATCAAATTTGATTGATTAATATTGTTCCTATTCTGAAATGAGTCTTTTGAGAAGTATCTTTCTCCTTAGTTTGCTTTATTAAAATACATGAATTTAAAAGAATCTATTTATAGTTTCTATACTAGAATAACAATTCTGACTCTTTGTTTTTTGGTGGTTTTATGTGATGCTTGTTTTCTGCTCCTTTCCCCAATCAACATCTGTCATCATAGCTCCAAGCAAAATGGATGGTAAAGTAACAAGGAAGATTATTCCTTTTTGAATTCTCGATTTGTCTTAATTACAAAGTTCTAAAGTATGTGCAGCTAAACAAATGAACTAAACGCTATTTACAACAGGTGTTAATAAGTACCACCATTGTCTCAGCTTTTTGAACGCATTTTAATAAAGACGAATGTTGGCATCTTCTCATGAGTGGTGGGGAAAACGATACACTTGTGTGCCAGTCGTACTGAAGTGGCAGCTGCAATCTGTAGTGCTGTGTGTGACTTGTCCTAAGACATAGTAAGAAGGTCAGTGTGAAGCAAGCAGCCAGCTGTTGGGTTTATCAAAGATAGACTCCTGCAGAGTGCAGCGGCACTTAATACACCAGCGGAGCATGAAAAAACTGAGCAAATTAAATTGAGAAAGCCGCTTGTTGGAGATGTGTATCTTTATATTGAACTCCACAGGATGCATTTGGGAGGCTGGATTAAAACATTCTATCAAGGAAAAATCTCAAAACCTTGGGTTTTCTTCGAATAAAAAAGATAATTTTAAAAGATTTGTACTTATTTTACCTAGAACCTTTCTAAAATGATTCTTAGTCTTATTTCTTTAAAACTCTTAGTGTATCACAAAACAGAACCATGTAGCAATCATAGCCTGTTAAGCTGTGATAAAACAGAGATTGTTAATATATTCACCAGGTAAGAGAGATTTGCCATCTCATTTTTACCCTTTCTTGCAGAAGGGATAGAGATCTGTTTAAATTTCAAAATCCAGTGATCCATATTTTGTTTGGTTGATAGCAAACAGAAACGGAGTCTAATATATTAAAGAAGGTTCAGAGCACTTAAAAAAAGAATTAGAATCAACTTCCATTTATCTTTTTGAGTGTGCTGAGACTGAGCATTCTTTGTTTAGTGTTGCAGCATCATCAGAACTTAACAAATTTGTATGTCGCGAAATAAGTTGTAGGATGTAGGTTGTGTGGTGAAGAGGTGCGTGAATGAAACATGACTTTCTTATATTATTGTAACTGTTCTGTACAGTTATAAGCAGTTTTCTAGCAGTCAGTTTTAACCTGGGAAGAAAGTCAAGATGCATATCAAATATTGTTTTAAATATGTCCTTAAGTATTATCTGACAGCTTTTAGGGGAAAAAATGTAGCAAGAACTATTTTACCTAATTACTACGGAGTAACTTCACAGTATTAAATTAAGATCTTTAATTCTCAAAGTACTTAAAATAGTGAACATGAATACTTTTTTCTTGCATCTGAAAATGATGTTTTGTTTCATGTGAGTGATGGTTTTGTGCAAATATTTAAGAATAACGATAAGTACAAAGTGCAGTGAATTTTAAGAGGAAATTATAGCTGTTAACTCTTAGCTTTGGCTAAGCGGCTGGAAAAGTAGTGCTTGTTGTCTCTTTTTCTGTAAGTAAAAGATATTCTATACGTGTTCCATATTCTTCAGTTGTATAGCTGAAATTTTGAAACCTGACCATAGAACTCTTTCGGTAGTTACTTGAGCTGGCATACATTTTATGTCTGTTTTCCATGTGGACATTTTATAAAAGGGTTTGATGGAAAGTTTTTATGTTCTCTCCTTGTAGATGGGTTCACATTGTTTGTGCCCTGTATGTTCCTGGAGTAGCGTTTGGAGATATTGACAAATTACGGCCAGTAACACTAACTGAAATGAACTACTCCAAGTACGGTGCCAAGGTGAGACACAGTGTTTTTGATCGCCTAGAAAAGTTTTCACTTATTAATTTGCATGACTTTTTACTAATATTGTTGACTACAGAGATGATTGTTAGTAATCATGCTATTGGTATAGTAGTGAGCATTAAGTCATTTATCATTTATAGTAATTTTCTCAGAAAGCCAGAAATGTATAAATTCTCCCATGTATTTTTAATTTACAGCAACCTGTGGGAGTAAAATGGTGATTGGTACTACTGTTATACATTTCCCTGGCCTTTAACACACTGCTTGGCATATAGTGAGTTCTCAGAACAAATACTTACTTTTAATTAGTTGGATGAAGTAAAAACCTAATTTCTGACTTTACTTTTGAAGTGGAATTTGTGAAAATTGTGAAAAAGAGTACTGGAAGCACTTATTTCACTCGGGTTTCGAGGACTGGCTTGATCACTAGACTACATAACCTGCTGAGTAGATGATTCTCAGCCTCGATTGTTTATGCATCAGTTTTTATCGACTGGCCTTTAGGATTATAAATGGTAAAAATGCCCACTTGCTAATTTAACTCAGGTGTACAATTACTACAGACATCCTGGAATACCAGAACTGATTGGGCGCCAGTATGTCCTCTTTTCATTACTGCTTCTTGGGAAATTGGGAAGGAAGACTCTTTATTAGTATCAGAAACATGTTAAAGATGAAGTGGAGAATTTATGGATTGTTAGAAAATTTTGACATTGAAAATTTAGAAATTTGACAGTTTCTGTAATTATATTCAGAGTATCTTCCTTAGGCCTTAACCAACCCCCTGCCCTACCCCCTGCCCCCCCTGCACTCGAGTAAAGTCTGTGCTGTAGTTTGGGTAATTTTTGTTTAACTACCTGCAGCTTCCCCCTCCAGAATAGCTAAAGCCCCCAGGGAGAAAAGCAGGTCCAAGCACTGAATTTACTTTCCTGGTCCTCAGGTAATTCTACACTATCTCGTTACCTCTCGAATGCCTTTAAGCTATAGTTTAAAATCGTTTGTCCACATTTTCTGGTTGAGCCACATTAATACAGATTACCTAGTTCACCATTATTGGAAGTAGAAGTTACTGCCTTTTGATAGTAGCTCCATAATTTACAAGCATAGAGCTAGGAGGGACTAGCTTAGGTCATTTTTTAATAGACGTACATTATTATCATAAATACAAATCTAGAAAAAAACAGTAACTAAATACTACTTCGTATAACTGAAGCCAGCAGTAACCTCTGGACTGAAGGGTCATTAAATGTCCAATTGTTAGCTGATTTTTTCATTATCACTTGATGTTATTTTGAAGTACTACTAGGAAATGGAGTAGAGAAGTATGTGTTCCCTACCTCATCTGCAAAATCAAACATAGTGCTGTGAAATAAAATGGGGACAGTTCTTCTAGGCTGCATTGTCCACCCATTTCCTGATCCCGACCGCTTCTCCCCCGTGTTCTCAGTTGCTGAGCTCCCTAGCATCTGAAATGATTCAGGCAATTAAGGAATATTCTATTTTCTCTGATAGGTTTTTCTGTACTCTTATAAGTCAGGAGATTATTTGTCAGGAAATTTTTCTTTATATTCACTCTGAAATTCCTTGCTCACTTGTGTCATATTACATTAAATTATGCAAGGAACTATTCATAACAATTTGGTTCTGTTCATGGTATCGACATCCTTTAAATAATTTAATTTCTCTTTTCCTTTCCTGCCCTCTCTCCTCTGTATTCTCTCTCCTTTTTTGGTATTATGTTTACATTGCTATTTGCTGGTATTTCATAGCACACGCATTCTACTATTACTGGGAAGAGACCCTTAAGTAGGTAGTAGAGTATCAGGAGTTGGGAGTGTTTTCACATCAGCACCCAAAGTCCTGTTCCTGCTGTTTTCCCTCACTGCTGATGTGTCCATCTGGTGATGTCTACCCACTAGGGAGACACTGACTGTTACAGTATTTTAACAGTATTTCTAGTGCCGACTGAAACTTTTCCCCCTTTAAGTGTTTCCTTCCCTCATACTTAATTTACTTAGAAAACATTTACTAAATAGAAATTCCTCAATTGTCTATTGGCAGTCTTCCACAATTTAGCAATTTTTCCTTTTATGAAGATTCCTATACCAAAGCAGTATATATTTTGAGACTATATTTTTTTCCTCTGTGTAGTTAAGAGAGTTAAAAGGATAAAAAAAATAGATTTGGAGGGAATTTGGGATAATTTCAGCAGTTTATACTTCCAGTTTTAGTTTTTCTTTATGTATACAGAAATAATATAAATAATTGGCTATATCATGTATCACTACTGATTTCACCAAATTGTTTACTTAACATTACTTTTAATTTTCTTGAAGATCTTTTAAAAGTGCATGATTTCTTTGGTTGTAATGCCTAGATCTTTTGGTGAATTTCCTTTGAGTTTTTGTTTATTGTCATTCAATTTTCCAAGCAGTATTACATTGTTCCAGTCAGTGTAGCTTAATGGTTAAAAGCATGGACTGTAAAGTAAGATTACCCTGGTTGGAAGGCTGGTTCCCAATTATTTCTTGTGTTGTTTTGAGCAGATTTGTTAACCTCTCTTCACCTCAAACTTCTCATGTATAAAATGGGAATACTTATAGTACCTCACTCACATATCAGTGTGCAATATTGTCAAATGATATTAATATACATAAAGTGCTTAGAACAGTGCCTGCCCTATGATAAGCCCTCAAATAATATTATCATTAATATGATGTCAGTGGAACTTCGGTTTATTTGAACTACATAGAGAATTACTTTTCTCATGTAAACTCTTGGCTTGCCTACTGTTTGTTAATTGTCTGCATTGATATACTGCTGTCGGTTCACTATGTGCATTTTGCGGATGCTTCATGTGAGAATGCTAGCTTCGTCCTGGAAATACGTGTACACTGAGCACTTCCTGTTACTCCATTGTAGGAGTGTAGCTTCTGTGAAGACCCTCGTTTCGCGAGAACTGGAGTTTGCATTAGCTGCGATGCAGGGATGTGCAGAGCTTATTTCCACGTGACCTGCGCCCAGAAGGAAGGTCTGCTTTCAGAGGCAGCAGCGGAGGAGGTAGGTTTATTTAAACCCATAGCTGATGAACACGTTCGCGAGACTTCTCATGACCCAGTTACATCCTACGACAGGTACGCCTAATCAGTTAAACTTACAAGTTTATCCTCAAAGTCTTTTCCTAGATCGCTGGTCTAAAACTTCAAGAGTAAACCATATATCTGAGGTTTTCTCTGTCTTAAAGCAAGTCAGACATTTGAAAAACACGTTAGAATTTGGTAGTGAGATCTGATGGATGAAATGAAACATAATCCAAAGTGTCTTAAAGCATTAAAATGTCAGCATATTTTATATGAGAATCGGAAATTATATTTGGGTAATAACCTTGCTGTTACTCTCTAAATATACTCTCTAAATCATTACTCTGTCTTTATAATCTGCATTTCTATCTCTTTACAATCATTTTTAATTCTATAATTTTCCTTCTAGGTTTATCAGCTTTAGATTAAGCAATAAGTTGTTTTAAAAGTATGTTTTGGAGACTCCCTAATATTATTTCAAGGGGTCTGTGAGGTTAAAGCTGTCTTCATGATGATATGAATGTGGTGAATACTGTTTTTATTCTTAATTCTCTCATGAGCAACAGGGGTGATATCCAGAGATTATGTATATGTAACATAACAATATAATATTTTTGAAAGTGGAAAGAGTTTTGAGAATCAAGCTATCTTCCTTTATATCAATTGTCTAGACATTAAACTGATTTACAAAAATGTGAAATGGTGCCATCTTCTTAAAACATTTTGTGCATGTATAAATTACTGCATTTTTCTCACGTGGTCGGAGATAGTTTAACCCCATTTTGACTGGGTTCACCCTGTCGGAAGGAGGAAAAGGAGATACAGGGTTAAGCTTTCTTTCAAGGACATGGTCTAGAAATTTCATACACCTCATTGGCCAGAACTGATCACGTGGCCACGTCTGGCTGCCGGGAGGCTGAGGCAGAACCTTTCCAGCAGGATAGCCAGGTACTCAGTAAAGACTCAGAGGGTTCTACTACTAAAGGGAAGAGAAGAGAAGAATAGGTATTAGAAGGCGGTGGTTTTTACAGTAGTTGATATTTGCTTGATCTACCTGTTCCATTTTCTAAACAAGATTAATCCCTTGGTCATGTTAACCTTAGAATTAGGGTTTATTGCCCCTCAGTCCAAAATTAACTGATTAAAACAAACAAACAAAACAACAACAATAACAAAAAACATTATTTTGGCTACTTACTGCCGTTCAGATATCTTTTAGACCAAAAATGACTGGCTGGTCTTCCTAAGTCAGGCTTTTGCCCTAATGTTTAACTTACCTGTGCAAACTTGAATTCTATCTGATAACTCAATTTCAGCCTTTCCTACTTTACAACAATGAGTAATACTTCAGGTCTGGCCATCTGACCGGGGTTCAAAATAATCTTTATTTCCATCTAGTATTTTCTGTCACCAGGATTTAGAGTGCGTCATTGAGAAAGCAGCTGCGTGTCTGTGTGAGTGCAATCTCCTGCCTACATTTTTGTGTTTTATTTTTATAGCCACCTGTAGGTGTTATTAAGCCTGTTTTACTAACGAGTTATCAGAGGCCCAGAGATGTGTAGCAACTTGTTGGGAGCTGTAAAACCAGTAAATTGTGGAGCCAAGATTTGTATCCAGGGTTTTACATTTCCAAATTCTGCGACCTTATCCACAGTGCTGTGCTGTTGAGGTCTGTGGGTATCGCCCTACAGAATTGCCTCATATATTTGATTTAATGTTAAGGACATTTTAGATTCTTTTAAAATTATTATTTCTCTTTCTGTTCTTTCTCATTTGTTTCTCTGTGTGTGCGTGCCATTATTTCTCTTTGGGTGGTAAAATCCCACCTTACTAAGAGATTGCTGTACTCTAACTTAAACAAAAACTATATGGATGCTTATCTTTATTTCTCATCCTTGAGATTACCTGTCACTTTGTTAGCAATCGCATTGTAGATTACTTTTTTAGGCTCTGTATTTTCAGAAAGTTTCTGTTTTTGATAAATATCTTCTCGTCATCTTTTTTGTACCCAACTCTTTATGAACAAAGAAACGTACCCATTGGGCTAGTACCGTGAAAGATGGCTATGAGAAAGTTGTGTTTCCGTTTACGGTTTTAGGGTTGTATAAAGAATTAAAGGGGGTACCTGAAGTGTTTTACTGACAGGGCCTGGCCTTCTTAATCCATTGCTGCCCTGGTTAGACTCTGTCCATGCTCTGCTAGCCAGTTAGAAATGTCCCGCACGTCTGCATTGGCTAGTTCTGGCTATTTTCTGAATATGTTGTTGTTTTATAATGTTAATCTACATATGCACAACTTTAATATTTAATGATAATATCTACCTGAGATTAAAACCCTGTTTATTTTAAGCAAGATTTTTAAGGTATACAGTATAATTAGATATAATACATAAGATTGATTTCAGTATTTTTAAATCCACAAGGCCTTTTAAAGAAAAAAAATTAAATTGACATTGAAATACAGGATTAAGGTTCTAAAGAAGCAATTTTTATCATTATGCATATAAATTACTTTTGTAATTTGTTTTAGAAATAACCAACGTGATTGGAGAGTATTTAAAAAATTATCTCATGGTAGGTCTTTTTTATGACCCTTTGGAGTAAAAATGTTCACTTTCCTCCTCTGTTTTTTGATATAGGATATAGCAGATCCATTTTTTGCTTATTGTAAGCAACATGCAGATAGGTTAGACAGAAAGTGGAAGAGAAAAAACTACTTGGCTCTACAATCCTATTGTAAAATGTCTTTACAAGAAAGAGAGAAGCAGCTATCACCAGAAGCACAGGTATGGAATTTATGACAAAACTCATGTTTATTCTTTTGAGGATATGTATTTCAGATCTCATGTGTGTTTGCCAATGGCATGTGAAATATAGTTATAAAATTTGGTTAGTTACTTAGGAAATAGATTGCCATTAAGTGAAATGGTGACTATAGTTTGTGGCTAAATACATTGCTCCCCATCAAGTCAACAGAGCAGCCATTTATAAGGCATATTTCCTTGTACACTGAATAAGTGGCTTTGAGGAAGTTATTCTTTGAGTGCAATATGTTGATATGTTGATCACAACTTTTTCAGGCTGTTCTGATGTTTATTCATTGCAAAGGATTTGATCAGTTTGCCCATCATTTAAAATGTATTTCTATTTAAATTAAGTATATGGACACTATTCGAATTATTAAGAAGAGAAACTTCAGCTTAATCACATTAGTTTGTGACAACTCTGTTCATAGAGTAGGAGAGTTGTTACTAAGGGTAGACCTAATTTACTGTAATGCAAAAATATATAGTATACCTTAAGGACCAGTGTATCCTACTGTGGATAGATATAACTTGCCTTGACAGGGAATTCTGGTTATCTTTACTTTCTCTAAGCATGGAAGTAAAAATCACAAGGAGTACACTCTACTTTAATATCTTTTTGTTTTGTATACTTTTTTTTATAGGCAAGGATCAATGCTCGGCTTCAGCAGTATCGTGCCAAAGCAGAACTAGCTCGATCCACCAGACCCCAGGCCTGGGTTCCCAGGGAGAAATTGCCCAGACCACTCACTAGCAGTGCTTCAGCCATCCGCAAACTGATGCGGAAAGCGGAACTAATGGGGATCAGTACAGATATCTTCCCAGTGGACAATTCAGATACGAGTTCTAGTGTGGACGGAAGGAGAAAGCATAAGCAACCTGCTCTCACTGCTGATTTTGTGAATTATTATTTTGGTCAGTATAGACGGATATGCGCACATTTGCAATGAGAACAATTTGCTAATGAAAATATTTGATATGCTGTCAATTTTTAATGTATTATCCATGCTGCATATATGAAGCAAAGGCATGTTTATTTTCCTAATAAGTTGTGGGTTATTGTAAAATGCTGGGTTGATGTATTTGTGAATAGAATTAAAAGTGTTTTAAATAATGTAGGTTTATCTATGTGATGATCAGCTCTGTGGTAGTTTCTTTGTGTATTTTGTATATTAGCTTTTATTTTCTACTAAAGTAAAACTGGTTATTTAATTTAAATAGAAAGAAATATGCGCATGATTCAAATTCAGGAAAATATGGCTGAACAAAAGAACATAAAGGATAAATTAGAGAATGAACAAGAAAAGCTTCATGTGGAATATAATAAGGTAAGTTGGCTATAAAACAAACAGTATATCTTATTGATGATTTCTTCTGTGATTTTACAGCATTTCTATTTATGTTTCATTTTGAAATTCCTCTGGAGTTTTTAGGCCCTTCTCTACAGCTGCTGCCCTGCATCGTTCCATTGTCGTCTCTAACACCTGCTGAGCACTTGCTACGTGCCAGGCAGAGTTCCGGGAACCGTAGATGTACTCATTCAGTTCTCACTTCAGCTTTTTACTGTGGGTTATGCTCATTGCTCCCATTTTCAGGGGCGGAAACTGAGTCCTAAACAGGTGAAGTAATTAGCTTAGAGGCTCCTGTCACTCACCAAGCCATAGAGCTGGTGTTTGAGGCCAAGCAGTCTGACTCGATTCTTGATTCCTAACTTATGGAACTTCTCTAAGTTTGTAGAAAACTTAGAAACTTATTATTAAACTACCATTTTTCCCACATGTGAGTGAAATCATATAGTTCTTAGCTTTTTCTGATTGACTTGTTTCACTAAGCATGACAATGGGAAATTCTCAAGGTCCATCCATGTCATCACAAATGGCAGTATTTCGTCTTTTCTTCTGCCTGAGTAGTATTCCATTGTGTGTATGTGAGTCGTGGGCACATAGTGCAATATACAGACCCGGTATCGTAAAAATGTACACTTGAACCTATATGATCTTATTAACCAATGTCACTCCAATAAATAAAAACAAATAAAATAATTAATTTTATCTTGAATTATTTTGTAATGTTACTTTTGATTTAAAAAAAATACCTCCCAACTAAAATTTTTATTCTATCTCTTCATTCTAATGATGAAGGAGCTGAAAAAAAATCATATAAAAGCAAGATGTGGCTAAAATGTTAGGTAATAAGTAACATGAGCGTATAAAACTGGTATTGACTTATTGTTAGATAACATTTTAAGTGATAAAAACTTAATAGGAAGAAATATCCCATAATTAGCACATGGTAGTGAAAAGAGTACCGGGAGTAAATTCAGGAGACCTGGGGGTTCTTGCTAGTTCTGTGATCTCGGCCAAGTCGTATAAACCCCGTGCTCCTTAGTTTTCTCATTGGGATGTGGCAGAAATGCACTTTGATAGTCACAGGGACTAATTAGCAAAAATATTTGTAAAATAATCTAGTAAACTATAGCAATATACAAATGTAGGTATTGTCATTACTAAAAATGCTAACATAAAATGCTTACATTTTGTTGAGGCTTCTTAACTAATTTGGACAGCCCTATCTCTCAGGGATATTGTCACTTAAATGTATTAAAAGTATAGAGGATATAAATATAGAAATTCTTGGATATACATTGATAAGTTGTTTAATTATCCATATATTTTACTACATATTTTAATGCTTTACTAATTTAAATGATTTGCATTGTAGCTGTGTGAATCTTTAGAAGAACTACAAAACCTGAATGGGAAACTTCGAAGTGAAGGGCAAGGAATATGGGCCTTACTAGGCAGAATCACCGGGCAGGTTAGTTTCTTTCCAGTTGCTGTCTCCTTCTGTTCTGGTTCTTTGTATCATTTTTAAAAATTGGATCTCTGATACAACTGTCACTTTGCTAACTGAATAATTCTGTGTGATTAGGGCTGAATAATCCTCTGGGATAATGATTTCTGCCTAAAACACGTCTAGAGCATGAAAAGCTGCCTACTGAGAACCTGTAGCTTAATTTAGTTGTTTTCACAGCTATCTTGTTTGCAAAATGTTTTCATTTGCTCTAACTGACCTGACATTGTGTTGAAGTTAGGGTTCGAAGTGTGAGTTAACTCCTACCACATCCCCCTGCCCCTCAATTTAGCAGTTTTAGATTCTTTGTCAGATTTTTTTTCTGTCTTGTTCTTATATTTAGTTGGGTTTTTTTTAAATGTAAAGTTTAAAAGGCAAACTTGAAAGATTTGTTTTCATGTTGATTTGCTTTTGAGCTGTGTCAGAAATGGTTTTTGAAATTTTAATGCTAAAGTGTAGTTTTTCCCTTTTAGTAGGTTTTTTTTGTAGTTGTGAAAAAAATTACTTTATCCTTGAACATTTTTAGCCTATTAAAGTTCTTAGCGTTGAAAAGGAAAAATCATTGCCAAATGGATTTCTTGAATTTTTTAGTACAGCGTATATAATTCATAAATTAAGAATTCATTCAAGTAATTTCAGTTATGCTTTTTAAGGATGATGGAGACTCATTGTGGCCCTTTCACCATGAAAGTAGTTTTGTATGTGAAGGGTGATTTTCAAAGAACAGATATTTTTCTTTGTACTCATTTCACAGGTTTATGAAGAGTCAAATTCATCATACAGTTCATGTAGACATAGTTTAGGAAGAAATACATAACTGACATATATTGTGCAGTTATGGCTTTGAAGATGCTTTTGTGAACAGGGTGCATGTGGCTTATAATGAATAACATAATTTCAAAGATGAGAATGAACACTTGCTTATGCAGAATTGGCCTTTGTTCCTATTGATAGGTGGTTGATGGATTTTTGGAAGATTATGTGTTTTATATTTTATATTTAGAGAAGTTAATGTTGAGTGCAAGCCTATTATTAGTTTCTTTGCCAAGCCAGCATTATCTTTTGGCTTGATTTGCAAGTGTGTCTCATACGAATCTGCTATAAAAGGGCATTTTCATTTATTAAATGACTTAACAGACGTTCACAGATTTCCTCGTGCAAATATAAAATACACAGCAGAGGTAGGATTCATTTGTACTGCTTGCGTGACACTTTTTTCCAGTTGGTTGAACAGATGCCGGCCCACTGGGCCACTGAGAAATGACTTTGATAGATGGCCGCTGTCCGAGAAGCCAGTATCCTACAGATTAGTAGAAACCCAGAGAGAATCTCATTCACTTTGTGGAGAGTTTGGTCCAATAAGATAATTTTTCTAATTAACCTATGGAGCACCAGTGTAGCTGGGATGTTGAGGAAAATAAACGGCTTCAATGTTCTTTTTGTCAAGTATGCTGTGTGGTTTTTTTTTAATGTTCTTAAATGCTTGTCTTTGTGTTTTACCTTTTAAAGCTGAAGCAGAGGTTTAATTTTCATAATGTTTTAGTGTTCCACTGAAAATGGATGGAAGTATGTGATTATAGGTTTCCAATGGAAGTAACTGTGAAACAAAAACTCATTTTAATCCTTTTTGCTGGTGTAATAGCTGGTAAAAATTACCCCCTCACAACCCTAGCACTTTCGGTTTACTTGAATGGCATAGAGAGGAAAATGTGGCTTTATATTTCTTCTTTAAAACAAAGTAAACTACATTTGTTCAAATCAATAGAAGTTGAACATACCGGCAATTTTGCGAGCACCCAAGGAGCGAAAACCAAGTAAAAAGGAAGGAGGCACACAAAAGACATCTACTCTTCCTACAGTACTTTATAGGCAAGTAATAAAATTATGACCGATTCATATCATGTATTTTTAAATTAACCTTTTAGTAACAAGATGCTTCAAGTATTTGAGAATAAATTATCCATATCAGAATTTAAGTTACATGCATTTAATGTTCATTATTAGTACCTTCATCAAAGATGCTTTTCAAGTTTTATGGTAGAAGAGATTTTTACACCTCTTTTAATGAGATAAATGAAATGACTTTTTGTATCCTTTTAAGTAACTAGGGTAATATGTGCAAGCTTCATGGAAATGAAAGGTCCAATTTTGAGAATTGGAAAGTGACTTTAAATATTGTAGATGATTATTTTTATAAATAATTAAACAATATATTAGATAAATGAGCATTTTTATTTTACTCGATGAATGAGTTTTAGAGTTTTGCATGTGTTTTTAGGTAGTGGCGGGTATTATATATATACTCTGAATTATTTATTGCCTTTGTGTAGTGGTGGAGAATCAAGATAAGTTTTAGATTTAAATGCCTTTGTTTTTCTTCTCTGTACTAAGTTGTATTAATTTTGTCTCATAGTATTTGTGTTCTCTAATTTTTGGTTCAATATTTTACAGTGCTCACCATTATAGTAATTTTACATTAATTAAGACTTCTTTCCACACCTTAATAGGTTATGATCTGTTAAAATTAATTAATTCATTAATTAAAAGTTTCCTTTTCACTGAACATGTGGGAGTGACACTGGTCAACAACAGGATGCAGGTGTCAGGCACGCAGGCCCACAGCTAATCCTATGTGCACTGTGTTCTGTGTTCCCCACCCCCAGTGATCTTTTCTTTCATGTACCTGATTATCCTGAGTAAAAGAGAAAAGTTTAGCAGATGCTGGTAGATTTATGTTATGTGTGTATATACACACACACGCGCGAATGCGTATCATCATGTAAATGTGTATGTATGCTTATATAACACATGAATGTCCGTACAACCTCTCCCTTTTTCAGAAATAGCAGCAGTAGCAACATCACTGTTTATAATTACTTTCCATTCCTGGTTGAAGTCTCCCTCCATAGACAACAGCAAATAACTTTCTTAAAATGTGGGAAAAGCCCACTAGTGTACTGTGTGAAGACTAGCACATTCTGAATCCAACTTTTTCCAAACAAAATTGGTTCATTTGGAACCATTAGGCATATCACTATACTTCTGAGTTTCATCACTAGAGTTCATTTTTACTTTTGGATATATTTTAGGTGATTTTTTTTTTTTTACTCTGAGCAACTTTGAGACGGAATACTAGTTTTATTGTTGTTTTGTGTGTGTGTCTTCTTTTTTCCCTAGGATTATTTAAAAAATTCGAACATCACTGCTGTTTCTGTACATGGATGGCTTTTAGGTTCTCAGTCTTTACATTCCCAGTGTAAATAAATATACTCTAGATTTTCAGGTCACGGTGCGTGTGCTCTCAGGGGTAGTAAATTTGCCTTTTTACACAAGAAAAGTTAGACTCCTTAAAACAACCCAAATCCAAAATAACACTAACACGAATAGTAAAACACCCCATCCACTGAAATAAGTAGCTATAGAATATTTTTAAGATGCAAAGTCTGATTTTGAAAAGAGACATTATATATGTGTGTGTGTGTGTGTGCACACCTTTTCAAAAATATATACATATACACATGCACATATGCAGTTTATGTGTTGAGGGCTCTTGGAAAGATTTATACTTAATGGTAGAAAAGAAACTCAATTTCCTTTGTAAAGTCACTTCTTTTGTAGTCTTGGAGCAGTAGAAAATAGGAAAGTTTTTAATAATTTATGCTTTCAGAGAAAAATTGAGCTAATGTCCAGTGGATTTTCAATGATAATTAAAATTAAGATACAGATGATGGTGAGAATAAATATATATGCACTACTCCGAAAGGTTTGTTTCTAGCACTATTTAGATTTATACTAGATCCAAGCTATTTTTCTGTCCTCTCAAAAATATTCAGAATTAGTTAGTGATATTATTATACAAAGATGTGTTATGAAAAACCTTTTGATTTCAGACAAAAGAAATATCTAATTAATTGAAAGATTTTGAAATTTATAAAATACGCTATATGTTAATTTCAAAGTGATAATTAGTACTTTAATACTTTATTTGCTGCCTTTATTCAAAGTTGTGGAATTTGTAAGAAGAACCATGATCAGCATCTCCTTTTACTGTGTGATACCTGCAAACTCCATTACCACCTTGGATGTCTGGACCCTCCTCTTACAAGGATGCCAAGAAAGACCAAAAACAGTTATTGGTAAGCAAAATAGAGAAAATATAGATGTTAGAATTGGGTTGGCTTCATTTTAGCAACATAAGATGAAGTATTATATTATTTCATAATAAAGTTTTTGGCACATTTTATAATCGATCATTTATAAATATTTTATCCAACTCTTGAGACATTATTGACCATTAAAAATTGTATATATTTAAGGTGTACAACCTAACAATTTGATGTATGTATACATTGTAAAATAATCACCACAAGCGAGCTAAGTAACATGTTCATCACCTTACATTGTTACTGTTTTCTATTTTTGTGGTAAAAAATGCTTCAGACATATATGTTTATTATAGTATTATATGAATAAAGCTATAATAGTTTCTTTTTAATGCATTTTAAGTTAATTGAGGCTATTTTGGTATCTTGGTGGATTCTTAAAGCATGAATTCTGTCTAGTGTTTTTGTAATTTTCTTTTGCTTTATTATAAGGATTTCTAAAAAAAAAAAAAAAAAGAGTTTCTCAAATGCTTTGTTTTGAAATGGTAATGGCCGGAGGGAAGGTGGGCTGGGTGGAGGTTGGCAAAGGGGAGGAAAAGGGGGACATCTGTGATAGTGAAGTTAAAAAAACAGAATTTGCCTCCATTCATGATTTTATTTGTAATTTAATATTTTATTTCTAAATTAGTGTTACTGAAGGCTTTATTTCTAGTATTTGTCATTTGTGCTAGTTATATTAAGTTCAACCATTTTTTTTGCAAATCTAGAAACATTTGATGTTTCTTATTTTTTCCCCTTAACTTGTGCATATTGAATCACTACAGATGTTTGATAAAGCTTATGATACCTATGATGAATTTTATACTTTCCTTAATTTTAGTCCAGGGGAGAGACAGATTTTCATTCAAATTTAAATAGGCTGTTTCTATATAGGAAAAATACAGGACATGGAAAACTTTGTAATGGACGTGGTATTCTTTTTATACAAATTACCTTTCTAGTTTTAGAAAAGAATGAACCCCGGATTCTTAAATGGTAATCTATACAAAAAGGTGCATATTTCTCAAAGACACTAAGCATGTTTTTGACCTCATTGTTTTTCTCTTAAAGCGGCCTCTGTTCATTTTATTAGTGAGCTTCCATTTTTTTCACCATTTTATAGGATTTCTTTTTCATAATGTCCTTTTATCAGTTTGTCATAAGACATACTGGTCTGCTCTTCTCAAATGTAGTGGAATGTATTTCTTTTTGTATTTATGTGCTTTTGAAACTAAAATTTAAGAAGATAATAATAGTCTCTCTTGCTAGAATGCCAGCAGTATTAATAAACATCCTATGTAGGTTTCTAAATTGAAAGCCAGTTTGGTAGCCTCCAGGGCCAGGGCCCTTAGTCATGATCTCGAACGTGGAGATAGGCAGTTCTCTCCTTAAACGAGGTTATGAACTTGTCTGCAGAGCTCTGGTTTCGAGTGGGTGAGAGTTTTTGGAAGAACTTCAGATCAAAGAACATAACCTGGGATGGTTTTGTGAAAGCTCTCCCTAAGAGACATAAGTTACTTAGAGTCCTGTGCATTGGTTGCAATGTTTTAAAGTAAAAGTAGAAACTGAAACTGTAGCAAAAAACAAACAAAAACTTCAATATCTTTTAGTTTCTAGTAACCATATTTCCTTTGGCCTCTAAAATCAACTTAGCTTTGCTTAGCAGCTTAACTATATTAACAGTTGTATACAAATAAATAGTATAATAATTAATAAATAATAAAAGAACCGTTTTGCATACTCACAACTGTAAACCTACTTTTGCCAACCCCTGTAAGTTTTGGAGAATTATTTTTTCTTTATGTATGTCTGGCATTCACCAATCTGTTCTCTGTATCTGTAGTTTGTGTGTTTTTAATATTCCACATATAAGTGAGACCATATAGTATTTGCCTTTGATTTATGCATTTAGCACAATGACTTCAAGGTCTATCCATGTTGTTGCAAATGACAAGATTTCCTTCTTTTTTGTAGCTGAATAGTATTTCATTGTGTGTCTGTGTGTCTGTATACACCACGTTTCCTTAATCCATTCGTTCATTGATGGACACAGGTTGTTTCCATGTCTTGAATATTATAAATAATGATGCAGTGAACATGGCAGTGCGGGTATCTTCTCAGGAACAGTGAGTTCATTCTGCTGGGCGTATGTGTATACCCCGAAGTAGAACTGCTGGATCACGTGGTCGTTCCCCATACTGTTTTCCATAGTTGCTGCGGCATTTTCCATTCCCAGCGACAGTGCACCAGGGTGTCTTCTCCACATTCTTGCCCGCACTTGTTATCTTGTCGTTTTGATGACAGCCATTCTACCTGGGTGAGGTGGTATCTCATTTTGATTTGATTTTGATTTTCCTGATGAAGTTTTATATAGGCACCTGTGAAGATTTTCTTCTAAACAGAAGGGAAAGCATGGGATAAGGGGAAAAAAAGAAACTATAGTGTGGAATCTTTGAAGATTAAAAGAGGTTATCTATAAAGAAGAAAAGTAATTCATGAACTTTGTATAAAATTTGGAAAATAGAGTGTTACTAGGTTTATTGCATTTAAGGATTGATACAATTATTTTTTCTTCAGCTTATAATATTCTTTATAAATTAATTAGCATACTTAGCATTATTACACATTAAGCGTAATTATTCTGAACATGTGTTGTAGTGTGGTGCTGGAGATGAACAAGGTATGTAGCTCATTGAGAAAAACCTCTTGGCATTTCAGTATTGAGGTGGTTCTTTTACATAAATTCCAGACAATGAATTTTCATTATTTATACTTTAAAAAGTCCACTTTTAACTAATTGAGTGTTTTGATTACTTAGGTTATCTTTAATACTTTTTATGGAAATTATAAATTATAGGATTCTCTTCCCTAGTAGAGTACATTAAGTTAAAATATATAGGATTAAGGAGAGTTTAGCTAAATTCATGGATGACAGTAGCTTAGTGGTTATGAAAAGAAGCCAGGTATGTGTTTTGACATTCTGAAAGATAACTGTGACTTTCTTCCAGGTATTATGTAACTTAATTGAATTGGACAGGCCATCTCTGCGTTCATGGTTATATTTTCCTTCGATTTCTGAGTTACTCAGTGTTTTGTGTTGCTCAGGGCATAACAGTTCTCCAAAAGCAAGTTTCTTTGTCACCTGGAGGTATCACCTTTGCTGGAGATGAGAGTAAAAGTGAGAAGTTAGAGAATGTCCTGACAAGAATTATAGTTACAAAATGAGACAATAAGGGGAATACCTCAATTAAAAAAATACACACCACAATGACTTACCCTAAATATCCCAGAAATTCATCTATGTTAAAAGAATTGGAACTGTCTGGGAAACTGACTACATTTCACTTCAACTAATTATTACCAAGATTATATGATGTAAAGGTCCCTTATTATAACTGGTCCCTTTCTGTGGTATAATTTGGTGTCTTTCTATAGGTACTTCTGTTTTGATGCTTTTTGTATTGTATTATTTACTGATGGGGTTTTCACAATGTAGGACCATCATTAGATTATTTCAAAATATACTCATCATTTCAATTAGGAGATTCCATAAGCTGCTTACGTTTCAGATGAGCCTTTACTCTTGTCATTGGACAACACGAGCAATTTTGTATATTATACTTGAGTTATTTTATTTTCATGGTAACCTGTGATTCCAAGGCGTAAAATGCTTGGTTGTTCTAGTAATATATAAACAATTTTAAGTAACACATGATAAATTACTTCCTTGTTTTTCTTTTATTAGTGTTTTTACTGTTAACATTTTTGTTCAAAAGCTTTGCTTAAACAAATGAGAATTTTAAGATGTTAAGATTAATGCCTTAAATATTAATTTGCATTTTAGCAATTAAGGGCTTGTATTAGCAACACAAATGGCACGTTGCATTTAATTCTGTTATTGGAGTTCAAAATTTAAAGCTGTTAGTCTTTAATTAAAAATAAATATTAGTTTGCTATTATTTTACTGTATTAATGAGTGAGATATGAATTTTGTTGGAGCATGAATTCAGATGATAAGAGATCTTTGAAAATACTTGATGAAAGAATTATAAGTTTCATTCAAAGGTACTGATAAAACATGTAAACTAAATATCAAATATAATTTTATATGTTATTACATTTTATAAAGGGGTTGCTTATCAATTAGACTTTTATAGAAGTACTTCCTGATCATTCTTTTAAATTTGAAGAAAATATATGAAAAAATTTTACTTTTAACAACTTGGTATGAATTGTTGAAACAGGCTTTTATAACTTCAATATCAAGATGTCCAGTAGTCATTGTGCAGACTTCTGCTGTTCAGATGTTAGCCCCTAGCCACGTGTGGCTATTTGAATTTAATCGATTATAATTTAAATTTAAAAATCAGTTCCTGAGTCACATTAGTCACATTAGAAGTGCTCAATAGCTACATGGGGCTAGTGGCTACCGTACTGGACAGTGCAGATGCAGATAATTCTAACATGTAAAGTTCTGTTGGGCAGCACAGAGTTAGACTGGCCTTTCAGTTTAATTCTTTAATGTTACTCATATGTTTTTCCAAATTTTTTTATTGTGGCAAAATACACATAACAAAATTTACCACTTTAATCATTTTTAAGTTATACATTTCAGTGTTATTAAATAGATTAATAGTGTTGTGCAACCATCAGTCTCTATAGTGTGTTTCATCTTGTAAAACTGTAACTCTGTACCCATTAAACAGTAACTCCCCACTCTTCCCTGCTCCCGACCCCTGCCACCTGTCATTCTACTTTCTGACTCTGGTTTTGACTACTTTGCCTCATCTAAGTGGAATCATAGAGTATTTGTCTTTTTGTAACTGGCTGATTTTCAAGATAAGGTCCTCAAGGTTCATCCATGTTATAGCAGAATTATTGCAGAATTTCTTTCTTTTTTAAAACTGAATAATATTCCATTGTACGTATAGACCACATTTTGCTTATCCAACATGTGGGCTTACAAGTCAAAGTTATGTAATACTAGCTTTTAGGGCAATACTTTTTTTTCCCCAGTGTATTAGTCTCTTGTGTCATGTAAAAAACAAAATGTGGAGTTAGAAACCATTGTTACGACAATAATACTAGCTTTTCTAATTGACCATGTATTAAACTTTATTGAAATCTTTATTTATCCATACAGCTCTGAATTACTGTCTAGTGTCTCAGAGCTGTATGGATAAATGCATAGTGTTTTTTGTTTTTTTTTACCCTGCAGGATTTTCTTGAGCATTTCTTATAGGACAGGTCTAGTGGTAATACATTTCCTCACTTTTCGTTTGTCTGGGAATGTCTAATTTCTCTCTCACTTTCGAAGGGCAGTTTTGCTGGACATAGAATTCTTAGTTGACAGGTTTTTTTTCCTTTTAACATTTTGAATATATTTACCCAGTGCCTTCTGGCTTCCAAAGTGTCTATGTGAAATCTGCTGATAATCTTACTGTGAGTCCTATGTGATGATTCTGAAATTCCTTCTACTTTCAAGAATCTCTCTATATCTTTTTCTTTGGAAAGTTTGATTATAATGTGTCTCAGTTGGGTTTCATTGAGCTTCTTGGATGTTTATATTCATGTCTTCCATCAAATTTGAGTTTTCAGTCATTGTATCTTCAAACTTCTCTCTGCCGCTTTCTCTCTTCTTCTTCTGGGACTTGCACAATGCAAATGTCCACTTGTTGCTGTCCCACATGACCCTTAGGCTCTGTTTGCTTTTCTTCAAGTCTTTTTTTCTTTCTGTTCCTCATACTTGATAATTCCCACTGTCTTATCTTCAAGTTCACTGATTCTTATGTGTGCTTCAATCTCCCTTATTTCCCATGAAAATTGTATTTTTAATTTCAATTATTGTACTTTGAAATTGATTGTACTCAGCTCCAGATTTCTTCTTGATTTATGTTTTAGCTTTCTATCTCTTTATTGATGTTTCCACTTTGTTCATACATTGTTTTCCAGACTTTCTCCACAACCTACTTCAGTGAGCATCTTTATCACAGTTGTTTTAAAGTCTTTGGCTTCTAGATCTGTCATCAAATCTTCTGACACCATCTCTGTTTACTTACTTAATTTTTGTCCCCTAATTGGACTATACTTTTGCCTTTTTTGTATGCTTAAGGTTTTTTTTTCAAAAGCTGGGCATTGAAATTTTATAATGTGGTAACTCTGGAAATGAAATTCTCCTATATCCCCAGGATATGCTGTATTTTGTTATTGTTTTTTATTTGTTTTTTCCTATAGTGGGCTGTCTCTGTGCTGAGGATCAGACTGAGGTGTAAACTTAGGATCTTCTCATGTCTTTTCTTAGCTTTTTCCTAGCAAGCGTGACTACTTCCTAGTTTGGTTAGTTTATGTACTTATTTTTGAATGTCCTAGCCTTTAATGTCTGGCTCCCAAAAGGGGAAGAAGAGAAAAATAAAGGTGAGGGATGAAGGACACCAGTCTTTTAAGTCTTAGAAGTCACTTCAGACCGAGAGGGAGTGCCTTGCGCTAATAGAAGGAGGTCACCCACCTCTTTGTCTACACTTTGCTGATCAAAAACAGCCATCAACAATCAGAGCACAGATCCCAATATTTGTAGTCAGGGTTCGATTTGCTCACCCTGGCTCTTAACTACTGTGTGCAGGCTAGTGCAGGAATATGTTCACAGCTGCCTGCCAGGTGGCTTGGGATGGAGATTGAGTAGCTGCTATGCACTCAGCAGAAGTTGACCAAAATTACTAGCAGTTTGCCTGTGCAAGCCTTTGCCTGAAAGTTGCAAGCCTTCAACAGATACCAGCCTTCTAAAATAGTTACATCAGACAAATTCTGCCCGTGCAACTGTTTTCTAGCTAGAGAAACAGATTTCTCTTGCTGCCTACTTTGTCATCTTCCCCACATCCCCATGTTTTTGAAAATGCTTCATTAAATTCTTTTAATGAGTAGGTTTATGTTTCTTCTTTTATAAGTTGTATGGGCCACTAACTAAAATAACCATTTATTTTTTCAACACTGTTTAGAATCTGTTTCTACAGAGTTTTCTTAGTTGGCATATTCATCATGGCTTGTCATTAATTAAGAGTAAAAGATATGAATAGCTGTGACAGGAGTAGAGTCAGGGTCAATAGTGACTTTGATTTTTAGGTGTCACAGCATGTCACTTAAATGAAAGTCATGATTTCCAAAAAGAAACGGCCTTTTTAATCAGTGCTGAATCTCTAGTGTTATAATCATGCAGCATCATTACATATGTTCTTAGTACACTCACAGGACTACACAGAATTGCCTTATATATTTCCTTGTTATTATAGGCGTATATATGTTTTTCCGTATGTATAGTCATTATACACCCTGGGATTACATGTACCGGTGCATATTTTTATTTATTTTTCACATAGACCTGAATTTTGTGTTTCTAGAAAGCAATGCCAACACTGGACGCTAAGAGTAAGTGTATGAACTTACACTTTTTCTCCATGCAGGCAGTGTTCAGAATGTGACCAGGCTGGGAGCAGCGACATGGAAGCGGACATGGCCATGGAAACCTTACCGGACGGAACCAAACGATCCAGGAGGCAGATTAAGGAACCTGTGAAATTTGTCCCACAGGACATGCCTCCAGAGCCCAAGAAGATCCCAATAAGAAACACGGTAATTTATTTCCTGTTGATCATCACAAAATTCTGAGACCGAAACGTCAGAGGTGAAAAAGACAAAGGGTGAACGTGTACTCAGGAGCCCAGGAAAGAAACGTGTGTATTGCTATTGGTTATTCTTAAGACTGTATTATTTTACACTATGAAATGTACCATACATACCTGAGAATTTATTATTTATGTATTCCACTTAAAGCGTAATAAGAATGAATACCCATTATTAGTATAATGAACGTACTAACCAACTTCAAAAATACAACATTACTAAAGCTTTTGAAGTCCCCTGTGAATTCCTTGGTAATCATATTACCTCCACTTAGCCCAGAAGTCACCTTCCTCAGCTTTATATTTCTCATTCTCTTCTTTTAATTACACTCCAAATGTGTGCATTCCTAAATAATACATAGTTTTCCTGGTTTCGAATTTGGTGTGAATGGAGTTTAACTGTTTTCTTCTGTTATGTGGTACTTTGACCACATTATATTGATTTCATTCCTACAAGCTGACCTGTGTAGTTGTAGCTCATTTATTTTCACTAAGGTGTGATTTTCTTTTTTAAAAGAATAGATCACTATTTATTTTGTCTTTTGTTCTGTACATCTTCATTTTTGTCATTTGCATCTTTTTTTGTTTTATAAACAATTTTGTTTGAAATATTTTTATAAAGGGCTCCTGCAGCGTGGTAACAAGGAGTTAGGGTACGCACTAAGGCATGGCTTTGCTTAGCTATAGAATATTTGCATCTTCAGTTTTGCGAGATAATTCCAGCACTTCCTGAAGCAGTTAACACTCATACCAGCAATGAATAATGATACCCTTGCTCCCAAACTTGTTTTGTCCACTGTCTTAATGCTTTTCAGTGTATACATATAAAATACTGTATTGCCACTTTATTTAGTGTTGCCCTCAAAACTAATGACTTTGAGCATCTATATTTTGGGTCAGTTGTATTTCCCCATATAAGAAATGTATATTCAAGTTGTTTCTAGTTTTCCTATCAGGTTCTTAGCCTGTTTCACATTAAAAATTGAGGCCAAAGTTTAAGGAATTTCTTCCAGAAAACATTCATATTTGTTATTACCAGATGCCTGGGAGCCCTAAGCTTGGTGTGCATCTTTTCTGTTACACAAGGAGTGTGAATTTCTGCTCCAAACCCATGAAGGCTGGCGTATAGTTATAAATTCTTTGGGGAGACATTTTACTTTCTTACCTTGAGCCAAGGCTGTCAAAAATCTGCCTCCCCCTGAAGGAGATGGAAAGATAATTTTAGGGTTACTTGTCATCATTTGTTTTGTTACCTGTTCAGTTTTAGAGAGTCTTTATTTTTTCCCCCTGAAAGTAAAAGTTCTCTTTAATCTATGATAACCCTCTATTTTGGAATCACTTAAAAGATGTCATTTAAGAAGTCACCTAGGTTATTTCATCCATTTTTGTGTTATGGGCTCATTTGAAATTGATGAAGCAAATCCTGGAATTGTTGTCTTTTAGATCATTGAAATAGTTAATTATGGGTGCCCTAAACTAGTCAACTTGAAGGGTTTTTTTTTGTAGTTTATACAAGTAAACTTTTTTTAAGGCTTTACAGGTACATTTTGTTTACAAATGTACTAAAGAGAATTTTCCTTCTTTGAATGAGCCTGCTTGTTTCTCTGTTTCTAAAATATTTTCTATAACTGTTTGATTACAAATCTGTAGCTATTCTTAAGATCTTAGAGATCTTCATATATAGATACTTCATATGTAGATGTCTAGAAATATTATCCTTTTAAGAAACACTTTTTCTAGTTTATTGCTTAAAGAAATCCTTATGGTCAGTATTGTCATTATTACCTTTGGAGTTATGTAGAGGGAAATTTTGTACATGTTATAGGGATATTTATGTGCTCAGAGTTTAGTATTATTTAAGATAAAGGAGGATCCTATGTTTTAGAATTATAAGGAAGCTTTATTATTTTCTAATTTAGTTTAATTGCTTTCATCTTACTCTTTGTCTCTGGCTTTCTTGTGTAAAAGTTTTAATCTTGTAGATATTGGTGGGTGAAACACAGAAACTATCCCACGGCCAGTAATTTTAGGAAATGTCACAGCACGCTTATTTTCTCTCTTGGGGGAATTCAAAAACATATTGAAACTCTCAGAAATAATGCTGTTTAGAAAAATATATAAATTATTTATCTTTTTTCCTAACTTATTTTATCAGAGAGCACTTTTTTTCAAGGTACTTTTTAAAAAATTTGTAGCAGAGAGTGCCATGTGGTGGCAGCTTTCGGTGTTCCGGAGGCCATAGGTTCTCCTGGGGAGTCAACAATTTTTAGAGCATAGTTCAAGGTTATTTCATGCTAGTAAAATGATTTTCCTTTTGTTAAAATAATCCTTTTTGTGGTACATGAGAATTGGTATTCTGTTGGAATAATTTTATGTTTAAGAATTCAGACTTTACAATCTAATTTAGCATACAGCACTTTCAAGCTCTTTTTTAAAGGCCTGTCAGTGGAGTTGTCCAAAGACCATCAAAAAAGGGAAATGATCAGGGCTGCTATAGATGGAAGTCCTATTTTTATTGAATAGTTTTCCTTACCTCCTTCAATTTCTCACTTTTTATACTTTGTATCTTTATGTTTAAAAGAAAAATCAGGTGGTAGTAAGGGACTGAAAGGGGAAAGGAATAAATTCTAATATTGGGTTGGCTAAAAAGTCTGTTTAGTTGTTTACATAAAGTAAAAGACATTTTTCATTGTGAGTATGTCAGCTATCTCCTGCTTGGTGTAATGTTGACTGTTCTCAATTAATGTCTCCCTTTGATCGCTGTCAGTCTCATCTGGTCTGCCCAACTGTGGAGCATTGTCCAGTGAGAAATACCCAGCGTGAAACTTTGCAAACTACTTTAGACACATAATCAGTCACAGCACCTTCTCCATACACTGCACAAATCTTTTTTTTGGCGTTTCCGTTGCGTTTTTTCCTTTCTTATGCCAAAAAAGTTGCATATTTTCTTCCATCTTCAATATTAAAATGGCTACACAAAAATTCACTGACGTTGATAAGTTTTTTAAAAATACACGCTGATACGGCAGGTGTCACAATACAATCTAACAAAATTGTTTAGATTGAAGTAAAGACCACTAAGTGCTATTAGAGTAATCTTACATAAAAAAATATACACCGACTTTTTGGCCAACCCAATATATTGCTACTATTAGTTTAACTTCCATTTATCCATACAGCTAATAAATCCAACCATTTTATTGCTTTGTATTTCTTCCTACCACTTAACGACTAGGTATTTTATATTCAACACATTTTTCAAAGGTAGGTAAGTCAGAAGAGAATGTGGGAGATTAGTTTACCTTTATATACAATGTAATAATAATAATTAACATTTGATAATGATTCATCAAATGCAAGATACTGTACTATAATTCTCCACCCTATTCGCCCCTTTAAAAAGTAGGTTATTTGGATTTCTGGCCAAGATAGAGGCATAGGTAGATATACTTTACTGCCTCTCACAACCAAAACAAGGACAACAAATTTAAAAACACTATCTAGCCATAACTGCCAGAAAATTGAACTGTACAGAATTCCAACAACCAAGGAGTTAAAGAAACATTCATCCAGGTAGGAGGGGCAGAGATGGGCAGCCGGGGTGGAGAGGACGTGTGTCAAGATGGCAGCTTGAAGACCAGGTGGGCCCACATTCCTGTGCAAATAACCAGGAGGAACACTGGGGAGCAAGACAGACCACAGCATCCCAGGGTTTCATTGTGGGGAAATAAAGCTTCAAAACCTCTGGCTGCAAAATGCTGTGGGAATTGAAGAGAGTTCTTTGGAGAGGACTACAGGGTCCCAGAATGTACACAAGCCCACATACCCAGGAATCAGCACGGAAGGGCCCAGTTTGCTTGTGGGAAGCAGGGGAAGTGACTGAAAGCCGGCTGAGAGCCAAGCAAGTGGCATTATTCCCTTTTGGGCCCCTCCTCCACATACAGTGCCACAATGCAGCTATGTGGGTTGCCCTGCCCTGGCGAATACGTAAGGCTCCACCCCTTACAATGTAACAGGCCTGCTGAGACAAAAAAAAAGTATGGCCCAAATGAAAGAACAGATCAAAGCTCCAAAAATAGAACTAAGTGAAGAAGAGATAGCCAGCCTATCAGATATACAGTTGAAAACACTGGTAATCAGGATGATCACAGATTTGGTTGAGTATGGTCGCAAAATAGAGGAAGAAGTGAAGGCTATGCAAAGTGAAATAAAAATATACAGGGAACCAACAGTGAAGGGAAGGAAACTGTGACTCATATCAATGATTCGGAGCAGAAGGAAGAAGTAAACATTCAACCAGAACAGAATGAAGAAACAAGAATTCAGAAAAATGAGGAGAGGCTTAGGAACCTGTGGGACAACTTTAAATGTTCCAATATCTGAATCATAGGGGTGCCAGAAGGAGAAGAGGAAGAGCAAGAAATTGAAATTTTATTTGAAAAAATAATGAAGGAGAACTTACCCAATCTGGCAAAGGATATAGACTTCCAGGAAGTCCAAGAAGCTTAGAGACTCCCATAGAAGTTGGACCCAAGTAAGCACACACCAAAGCATATCATGATTACATTACCCAAGATTAAAGATAAGGAGAAAATCTTAAAAGCAGCAAGAGAAAAGAAGACAGCTGTCTACAAAGGAGTTCCCATAAGACTATCAGCTGATTTCTCAAAAGAAACCTTGTAGACAATAAGGGTCTGGAAAGAAGTATTCCAAGTCATCAAAGGCATGGACCTACATCCAAGATTACTCTATCCAGCAAAACTATCATATAGAATGGAAGGACAGATAAAGTGCTCCCCAGATAAGGTCAAGTTAAAGGAGTTCATCATCACCAAGCCCTTATTATTTGAAATGTTGAAGGGACTTATCTAAGAAAAAGAAGATTATCAAAAATATGAACAGTAAAATGACAACAAATTCACAACTATCAACAACTAAAAAAGAACAAACACTAAAGCAAACTAAGCAAACAACTAGAACAGGAACAAAATCACAGAAATGGAGATCAAATGGAGGATTATCAGTGGGGAGAGGAAGGGGGCAACAGGGGAAAAGGTACAGGGCATAAGAAGCATAAATGGTAGGTACAGAATAGATGGGAGGAGGTTAAGAATATTATAGGAAATGGAGAAGCCAAAGATCTTATATGCATGACCCATGGACATGAATTAAGGGGGTGGAATGCTGGTGGGAGGGGTGGTGCAGGGTGGAGGTGAATAAAAGGAGAAAAAAATGGGACAAATGTAATAGCAGATCAATAAAATATATTAAAAATAAGTTATTTAACTATTATAACTTCTATTTTATTAAAAATGAAACTGAAGAACAGAAAGCTTGAGTAATTTACCTGTGATTTTATATTACTGAATCTCAGCTTTTTTGATTAAGCAACAAATATCCCTTTTTGGCATGTTCAAGTGGTTTGATCATTATTAAGAGAGATGGGCCCATAAACTCAAACTTTGTGCTCCAGTGCCTCTATGCCAAACAAGGCTACTCTTAGAAGAATGGCATCCACTTTTTCCTGCTGCCAGGCAGTTTCCATTTATCATAGCCAGAGAGTACAGTGGGGAATAGAGTACTTCGGCAAGCCTTGCTATATTTTTATTATTTGGATACTGAGGAAAGTCAATTTTCATTTCATTCTACTGTGGTTTCCTTAATAAGGATTTATAGAAATCTGAACAAATACAGCATATTTTGAGTCATCCAATTCAGTAAGATATAGATGCTCTTCAAAGTGAGTAGTCCCAGCATTATATTTTTCTCTTAGATTTTTTTCTATATAGAGGTGATAAAAAGATTAGCCAGAAATGTTACATGAAAAAATTATAGCATTAAAGACTTCATGTTTAAAAACAGTGGGTTAAGAGAACTATATCTAAATGTAAAAATGAAAATACTGTACTTTCAGAAAATACCTTTCTGTACAAATACGATTTTTTCTGATTCATATTTTAATGTTACCTTATATTTATGTTATAGGTTACCATCAATTTTTTGGCAATATATCATTCCAAATATTAGATTATTCTTAATAATTAAATTTTAACTATAAAGGTAATATATATAAATACTTTTTAGTTACAAGAAATTTAAAATATAATTAAAGTCTCCTTTAACTTTCCTGCCAGCATTCCCCTCCCTCAATCCAAATTCACATGCCCTGAATCTACCTTTAATTCTAGGGTACATATTTTGATCTTTGATTATCTGATATTTCTTTCGATGTATTTGTCAGAAAAGAAAAAAAATATCAATGATCCACATGGAAAAGTAGTATGGGCATAATTCAGGGATCATAGAAACATTCAAGTATTCATAAGTAAAAGAGGAATGGTCTGGTTTTGGAAAGTTCTTCACATGGTGTGTCCTGCTCAAGAGCTGTGACTTAGTGACACCCTAGCTTGGCTCACAGGTACCCCATCTCCAGTACTGCGGCATCTCAGGGCCCATTATTCTGTATTTTTCTTGCTGGATACAAGCTGGAGGACTAAGTCTAAAGAACAATAAGAATTGAAAAACATTTTTATTTTCCATTATCTATTATTTACTCTGCATTTTTTATTAATCCTCTTTCATGACTACCCTATGAAGTAGTCACTGTTATCTCACCTTACAGATGAGAAACTGAGGCAGTGTTTAAGTAACTCACTTGCCTAAAGTCATGCAACTGCCAAGGCAGAAATCAAACTTAGCCAGCCCCTGAGGCCATATTTTTAACTACTTCAGTGTGCTGCCTTTCTAGACAAACTTACTAGCTCTCCTCCTTAAGCCAGAATCAGAGGCTCCTGATGGCTTCCAGCAGCTCGGTGACTCGGGATTTGGTCGGGAAAATGAAAGTCACTCTGTGCAGAATTCACAGCTTATACCACTGGGGGTGTGGATGTTAAGAAAGCTGTCACCATATGTTGGAGAAGCTCTGCTGAACACTAGAGATTTTAAATGAAATATTTATCCTGAAGCACTGAGCAGGTGGTAGGAGCTGACATTAGGTCGGAGAACTTGACAGTGGAGATCTTAGTCTGAAGAGCACTGGAGAGTGGGTGGAAAATGAGTTTGTGTGGAGTCTGCAAACTGCTAGGACTGTGACGTGGAAGTTAACCAAAAGGTCTACAAGGCTGCAGCATCAGGAAAAGCCGAGCCTCAGAGTCCCCTGACCTCCTGAGAAAAGGACCTTTACTTCTGTTATGTTTCAAATCTGAGATGACTAACATGGAACTGTACAGGGAAGGGAACTCCGGGAAATGTGGTCCAGCCTTAGAGTAGGCAAGGGGTTGTGGTGGAGATGCGTGCCAGACCGGCCATGGGCAATCCGGCATGCTAAATCCGTTTCCAAAAGTGGCTAATGTACAATAGTAGTCGGCACATGGGCGGATGCCCTAAAAAGTGGCATTCGCAGACTCCTTTCCTCCTTCCACTTTTCTTTCCTTTTTGAAGACCGTGATGCTATTTTTCCCATCCATATTCTCCCAGCTCTGAGCACTGCACAAGGCATGCAGTAAGGTCTTGATAAAGTGGTTAAATGAATCCCTGGGAGCATGAATGCAGACAGGGAATGAAGCATTGTAAAATACCAAGAGGAAAACCTGAGTGTAGGCCAATGAAAGTGAACCTGGGCATTTTACAGGCCCAGCGATATTGAAAATAGAGAGGGGGTTAGCTCCTTCCCTGGCTCGCTAAATACCCAGCTTAACCTTCACAATGCTTTCCATTCATTTATGAGTGAATCAATATTTTTTCTCCCACTATTTTCTCTTTCTTTTTTTTTTTTTAAGAAGTAATTAAAAGGGAGTCACATGGATGAAACAGAGAATCTTAAAAATAAAGGTTCTAGTGATACATGATGTGTCAGTTTCTGTTAACTCAGTGACTTTTGTCCGCTCTTGTCTTTATTTATAGAAGCTACACAAATGAGTTTAGGGCTTTTCTTATCAGAGACCTTGGCAAAGAGAGTCCCTTTTATTTTGATTGCATTAAGTGACTCTTTCCTTCAGAATTACTATAATTTATACCATCCATTGCCAGTGTTTATTTCAAAAGTTGGCTCTGATGTAATTTATTTTTTAGTGGTTGAGCTGATGCTTTGAGTCTACATTCAGTTATATAGTAATATCACTTTATAAAATAATGACTTTCATATGTCTAATTGAACATTCTGGAGAAAACTAGTAGTATTAATTTCTGCATTGATAGCCCATAATAACAATTGGCGATAATTTTTAAATATACTTTTCATTTATTGCAGGAATGAAAATGTTTAGTCTTCAGGACTGGAATCTCACTTAGCATAATATAACTCAACTTCTTTTGTTCTGGGAGAATTGCTTTTCTTCTCCTGTGTGAGATCCTTTTAATAGGACAGTGAATCAATTTATAGAACTAGCCTACCTTTAAATGTAAAATCATCATGCTTCAGTGATTTTCAGCTGGTGTACCATGCCACACTGGTGTGCCCCAAGTATCTTTAAAACATGCAATACCTGCCCTGGCTGGTGTGGCTCAGTGGGTTGAGCACAGGCCTGTGAACCAAAGGGTCGCTGATTTGATTCCCAGTCAGGGCACATGCCTGTGTTCTGGGCCAGGTCCCCAGTAGGGGGTGTGCGAGGGGCAACTACACACTGACCTTCTTTTTCCTCTCTTTCTCCCTCCCTTCCCCTCTCTCTAAAAATAAATAAATAAAAGCCTTTAAAAAAATTAAAAAGAAAAGAAAACATGCAATACCTGACTATTAAGTCAGGGGCACTGGCCTCTTTTCCCTTAGATTATCAAATTTAAAAAAATGACAACAGCCAACACAATAATAGCCATTTGGTGTGGATGAATTAAAATTATACCTATTTTCTTGGTCAGATTGGCAAAACTAGTTTTTGGCTATGCCGCAGAATTTTAGGAGTTGCTTTATGTGTGCTACGAGATGAAAAAAGTTGAAAGATCACTGCCATACCTCATATATTACTTGGATTAAGAAAAACTTTTTCTTGAACTTCTTAAAATGTTATGTGGCTTTAATCTTTCTCTATAAATTTTTATTATAGTACTTCCATTCCACTACTTTGAAGTAATATCTTTGTCTTCCCACATTTCCACGTTGCTTCTCTGGCGTTGAGCCAAAACGACTCTGTAATCCCATTGACATTGTAGGTTGCAGTTTTACTGATCTGTGAAGCATTCACTGTCTTGTATCACATAGTCCATTTTACAATTTTATAATATTCTAGTTTTAATTCTTATTTTGTTTTTCACATCTTTAGAAATCCCAGTAGTTCTACAATTATTTCATCTACTTTGATTTTGCTAATTTTAAGTTTTATCTCTTAGTGTTTGAGGGTGGGTCATGACTTCTGATGCATGCAACATAATTCTCAGCCCCCTTGATTTGATCTTAAGCGTATTTTGTGCTCCTGGTAAACCTTCAAAGTCCAGTAAAGGGAAGACAGTACTTTAAGGTGAACTCTTGTTTATAATAGGTAGAAACATGAATTTACATTATGATTTTCTTCACCATTGTCAAGGTTTAGGCAATTATCATTTGTATGAATGCTTTGGCCATATTTATTCTGAGTTGAATAGTTTTTTATTTTAAGCAGTAACAATTGGCTTAATGGGAATCCAGCCAATCCTTGCTTGTGATTCTTTGTTCTGCTCTTGAAGCATGATTGTTAATTTCTTCCCCACATATATTTATTGAGCAACTAATAATGGAAGGCACTGGGCAACAGATAATGAATAGAATACCAAAATGAAGACATGCTATATGTCCTTTAAGAATTAGAAAGGTGATAGAAAGTCAACTGTCAAGAAAATGAAATATAAACTAGAAGGTACAGTGTCCATATGAGAAGTGATTGCTGTAGAGGGTAACACGATGGTTGGGAAGAGAGAAGACAGAAGATTGAGGTGAGCAACAAAGACTGCAAGTTGACTGTTACTGTATCCCAAAGCCTGGGTATTAATAAGTTGGAAATTTTAAAGAGACAGCCAGCCAGACACATGGGGCCCTGTAGCATAAAATTTAGTGTAACAATTTTGAACCATCTTTGGGTATCAATACCTATAGCTGTCTTCCCTACAGCATGTTTTTATGATAGGCATTTTGATGCTCTCCCATTACTAACTTGGCAGAATTTTAAAGATGTTAATTGGATTAATTCTTAATAATTTAATTTTAATATAGATGTACTTATGAATCAAGGTTATTAATGATATTAGTACACCTTTAGCAAAAAAAGTCATTTGCTATTTCAGTCATTTTACTTTTTAGATAAATGGGTATGAATAGATTTTAGAATCGTTTTTTTCTCTCTTTTTTTTGTCTCATTTTTCCCCCCTTTATTCCCCTCTGCCCTACACCTACCTTCCCACCCACAATCCCTCCCCCCACCCTGACGCTTAGTTCATGTCCATGGGTCATACGTATAAGTTCTTTGGCTTCTCCATTTCCTATACTATTCTTAACCTCCCCCTGTCTATTTTGTACCTACCATTTATGCTTCTTACTCCCTACACACCTTCCCCCATTCCCCTCTCCCCATCCCCGCTGATAACCCTCCATGTGATCTCTATTTCTGTGATTCTGTTCCTGTTCTAGTTGTTTGCTTAGTTTTTTTTTTTTTTTTTAGGTTTGGTTGTTGATAGTTCTGAGTTAGTTGTCAACTCATTTCTTTTTAAATTACCTCTATGCTAAGAAAATTCTGATCATTAGTATATTGATTAAGAGTTTTTTAATTTAAATAACTTTCTTGTATTTATTCAATTAAAAATGTCTCGTATAAGGATATGACTTATTATGCTTGAGAAAGTAACCATTTAAAATGTAATGGTATTTTCCTCTCTGGGACAATTTCTTTCTATCATTATTCCCTTTAAAAGTTAGGTGGCACAAAATCAAATTCGTGAGTATTTTAGATAGCACTAAAACCTGTAAGATAACATAGTATGTGGCAGAAAATACTTGAACTAACATACGGTAGATTTAATTTCTGGCCCATACTCTGCCAATAACCCTTTATGTGGCTGTGGGTAAATGCTTTCATTTATCTTGTTTGCACTTATGCCCTAATCCTCAGAACCTGTGAATATGTTACCTTATGTGGCAGAAGGGGCTTTGCAGGTATGATTAAATTTATGGACCTTGGGATGGGAAGACTAACCAGGGTTTCCATGTGGGTCCAATCTAATCTCTTAAGTACCTAAAAAGAGAAGACCTTTCCTGTTTTTAATTAAGAGGGAGACATAACTATAGACAGCGGGTCAGAGAGAGGCAGCATGGCTGCCTTTGAAGAAGAAAGAAAGGAATGAGCCAAGGAATGGGGGCAGCCTCCAGGAGATGGAAAACGCAAGCAGGCTGACTTCTCTGTAGAGCATCCAGGAAGTGATGCAGCGCCACCAACACGCATGACCTACAGAGCTGTGAATTAATATATCTGTTTTGTTCCAAGCCACTAAATTTGTGATAATTTATTACGGCAGTGATACATAGAGTGACTTCCACTTTTCCTTGTCATTTAAAACTACAATGGGAAAACGATTTACAACACTACGTAATTTTTACTTGAAGGCATAGATGTTAGAAATGAACGGCGCATTGATTCACATGTTGGGAAGGTTCCAGGAGTGCGGTAGTTCATATTCACTTAAGTGCTTTATACCAGTAAATGATAGAGTCCATGGGTGCATTTAAAATGTTTAGTTTTTTCATCACTGATGGAAGTTGAAATAATTCTGTGACATTTTAGCTTTATTTAGATGTAACTTAAATGTGAAATTTAATAATTTAAGCAGTAATGGAAAATTAGTTTATTACTTTTCAAAGTTTGCTACTATTAAAATTGACTCTTGATCCAGCTATGTGATGAACTTTTTTTTATTACAGCTTTGCTGAGGTATAATTCATATACCATGTAATTCATTTATTAAAGTTGTATAATTCAGTGTTTTTTATTAATTCATAGAGTTGGACAGCTATTACTACAATCAATTTTGGAATATTTTCATTGCTTCCCTGAAAAAAAAAATTCCTACATCCATTAGCAGAGTCTCCATTTTCCACTCTCCCCAGCTCAAACCCTACGCAACTACTTATCCACTCTTTGTCACTGTAGATTTGCTTTCTGGACATTCCATATAAATGGAATAATATGACTTTTTTTTTCACTTAGCATAATGTTTTCAAGATTTATTCATGTTACAGCATGTATCAGTACTTCACTTCTTATTTTCATCTAATATTCCATTATGGGTGTACTGGATTTTATTTATCTTCACTCATCACTTGATTGACTATTGTGGATCCCCCCCACATACTTTTTGGCTGTTATAGGTTATGCTGCTATGAATATTCATGTACAAGTTTTTTCTGTGAACATGAGTTTTCATTTATCTTGGGTGTGTGATATACCTGGGAATGGAATTGCTGGCTGATATGTTAACTCTAATTTTAACACTTAAGAAACTGCCAGGCTCTTTTCCCAAGTAGCTGTAGTAGTTTTCATTTTCACCAGTGGTGTATGCCGGCTCCAGCTTTTCCACATCCTCACCATCATTTATGATTGTCCGTCCCTGTGATTGTAGCCATCCTAGTGGGTGTGAAGGGGTATCTCATTGTGGTTTTGATTTGCATTTCTCTGTTGGCTACTGACACTGATGATCTTTTTCTTTTTCTTTCCTTTCCTTTCCTTCCCTTTCCCTTTCTCTTTCCTTTTTTCTTGGTGGCAGAAATTTATTGCTTACAGTTCTGGAGGCTAAAGATCAGATGCCAGCATTGGCAGTGAGGGTCGTCGTCTTGTGTTCTTACATGGAGAAGGGAACACTGGATATTTTAAAAGAAAAAAAATGACGCAGCCCCCTTCCCTTCTTTGTTATCTGTACTGTCACTAATGCTAAAATGTTTCTAGTTGAACTTTCAAACAAGTTACGAAAGTCATTTCAAACAGACGATGAGTGACTGAGATTATATATCTGTAGTAAAGCATAATCAACCCTGTATTGCTGTTGTCATTATCCCCCAAATTTAGTTCCAATGAGCTAAGACAGAAAACCCTAATGTGATGTTACGATGAAATTCCAGAAAGATACTCTGCGGAGTAATTGAAAGAGTATTCCCATAGCACTGGTTTCTTTTGCTGCCCTTTTCACAGTTATAGTTAAGCTTGTTGTATGTTTATAAGTTCAATAAATGGGTGAATAGCGACTCTGTACATAATAACGACCTGGTCATTTATCTTTAAATATTTAAGCCTCTGTTACATGAATAAATTACAGGATAAGTTCAGACAGTGAAACTGGGCCCAACAGTTAGAGCCTTCTTACAGTGGAACATACTGCTCGTTCTTTGGCATGGTTAAAGCTCTGTGACTATCAGGGAAATTTTTTGGATAGGTTTTCTGCATTGAGTAGAGAGAGAATGTTAGATGAAATAATTTTTTATGTTAATATTCGGTGTATATGAAATAAGCATGAGCTCAGTTTGTTGTGGGTCCTTCTTTATGTTTCCAGTCCAGTGGCCATCTTCATTCTGACAGTTACCTAGCGACTCGCTTACCCAGGCACCTCCTGCTGTCAGGGACAATTCTAGTATCTTAAACGGGTCCTGTGTTTAGTCATTTCAGTGATGCTTTTGCTACAGTCCTTGATTCCCTCTTGCCAATCCAGACTCATTCTTTCTCCATTCCTGCTTGAGGGTTGCTGGTATCACACTGAAATGTGTTCCTTTGAGATTAAAAAAAATAACTGTTAGGGATTTTCTCTATACATATCTTTAAGGTAATTGTGGAGTTTTATATCATTATGAAGGGTTTTAAAAATATGACTCACTCTTAAACTTAAGAGCAATTTTGATTGTAGTCAAGATTTTGAAAGATTTTGGAAGATCTGAGCAACATGATTTTATTCTTTTAGTTTACTTTAGTTGCATCTACCATATTTATAAGTAATTGTTCCTGTAGTTATTTGTTTGGTGTCTGTAGACTCATGGACCTGAAGCTTCATGGACAGGAGCTGTCCTGTTACCACTCTATATCCATGAAGTACTACAAGGTTGGGTTCACATTAGGTCCTTAGTATTTCACAAATAAGCTCTTCCGTCTTCCATTATGGCCAGGCATTTGAAGCCAGTGTACTTCGGAACTCTCTTTCTTTGCTAGTCCTTTAGTGTTAGAAGGACATTGGTCCCCTTCGCCTTGTATGTTAATCCTATTTCATTGGTAAAACTAGAGAATTATTGTGAAGGCAGCCTGGGATACTTCTCTTTAAATACCCATTATTTAGACATTTTCTCTGCATGTTTTTTTATGTGGAAACTTTTCACTTGCTTTTAGGGAAGTAAATTACTTTTGAAGAAAATATAAATTAGCTTACCCATGTCCCTTTTGAAGTTCCTTTAAAATTGATGTTTGTACTTTTTTGGCATGTTCTCTAACAACTTTAATGTAACTTGAAAGCTTTCTGATTTTCTTTACATTTTATATCATGTAGTCTTTTTTCATCTTTTGTACAAGTGCCAAAGGACTTGTTGGGACCTGCCTTCCCATACTCCTTCACACACATGCCGCATCTTCTGCTTTCTTTGAAGCTGTCAGATCTTTCTTCCTGTCTCGTGCATTTTTTATTTTGTTTTGTATGTCTCCATTAAAAAAAATAAATGCAATAAAAAGTCAAAAGTACACTGAAATTAAGAACAAACTGACAGTAACCAGAGAGGAGGTGGGAGGGGACAATGGGGGGAAAAAGGGGAAGGGTTTTCAGGAACATGTATAAAGGACAAAACCAAAGTGGGGAAGGATTGAGGGTGGAAGGTGGGGATGGCTGGGGTCAGGGGGGAGTGGAGGGAGTCAGGGAGAGAAATGGAGACGACTGTACAAGAACAATAAAAAAAAGTTAAAGAAAATACTTTTTAGCACCTTTGTCTGAAACCATGTTGTTTTTCAGGATGCACCTTTGCTTACAGGTCATCGTTTTGGAACTAGACTTAAACACTTTGTTAATCTGCTGTCTCTCTTACTCCAAACTCTAAGTCCGTAGTCTGTTCCAAGTGGCAGTCTGCATTTGAGAATCCGATATCCTAGAGCCTGCTCTTACTATATTTGTTGTTAAATTAGTTTTACAATTACAAAGTGGTATCCTATTTAACAAAGTTAGAACTTAAGTCCTAAGAATTTGAAAGCCTGGATTATGTATTTTAATATATTTTTTAAATTTAATTTTTAACTTAATTATTTATTTATATTCCGAATTTAAAAAATATTGTATTTTTTCCATTACCATGTAGCTCCTTTATACCCTGCCTCCTACAATCACCACACTGTTGTCCATGCCCATGAGTCCTTTTTCCTTTTTGCTCGATCCCTCCACCCCCTAACCTCCCCACCCACAGCTGTCGCCCTGCTCTCCATCTATGTATGAGTCTGTCTGTTTTGCTTGTTGGTTCAGTTTGTTCATTAGAGTCCACATATGAGTGAAATCATAATGGTGTTTGTCTTCTATGACTGGCTTATTTCACTTAGCATGATATTCTCCAGGTCCGTCCACTGTGTCATAGAGTGTAAAATTTTCCTCTTTTTTTTTATGGCCGAGTAGTATTCCATTGTATAAATGTCCCATTCAGCCCTAACAAAATGACTAAGATTACTTTGCACTGTGTCCTTGTTATTTTATACTAACTGTTTTAATTAAATTATTACGGTTCTGTGAAAAAAGGTTTATTTGGAGGCTTTCGATATCAGAGCTATTATTGAGTCTACTATCTTTAGAGGAGTGCTGGCAAAATTTTTTGTGGTGGAACTGGACCATGCTTAAGTCACTTTGGCTCTGGGAGGAAAGAGACTCCCTGTGGGTGTCAAGTAATCTTACTCAGAACCCGAAGTCTGCGTTCTACCCTTGGCAGTCTATCATTTTTATTTCCAAGAGCTTGAAATAAAGAGAATTGGAATAGGTAGAGCTTCAGGATTTTACTTTTTTGAATATAGCATTATCTGTGAGAAGGGTTTTATAGGAATACTTACGTAAAATGTATATTTTATATTTTTAGGCTTGTTTTTTTTAATTTATAGTGTTAACCCAGTTGGTCATGATTTTCTCTTTATTTTTTCTATGTATTTTCCTTTTTTAAAAACATATTTTATTTATTTATTTTTAGAGAGAGGGGAAGGGAGGGAGAAAGAGAGGGAGGGAAATATCAATGTGTGGTTGCATCCTATGTACCCCCACTGGGGACCTGTCTTGCATGCACCCCAGGCATGTGCCCTGACTGGGAATCAGACTGGTGACCATTTGGTTCATAGACCAGCACTCAATCCACTGAGCCACACCAGCCAGGGCTATGTATTTTCCTACCCCTGTTAATATAAATTCGATTAGATAGAAATAAACCCTAAAACCAATTGATAAGAAGGGAGAACACAGTTTCTGTGATCACTGTTCCATCTGCTGTGTGCCCGTAGCTAACAGAGACAGATGGCACTTTGTTCAACCTTGTTTACATATGTAAACTTTTTTGCATATTTTATGAGTTTTAATATGACTGTTTTCAATATATTCTATAATTGGAAAACAAATACTTATTTTTTTAGAATATATATGTAAAATTTATATGTATAAAATGTATTTTGAAGCATTTTGTCTGGCAGCTGCCAGACAGCTGCTAGCATTTATTTCTCTGTATAAATCTGAAGATACTCAGTTTTACGGAGGTTTTCAAAGTTTGATTTAATTGTCCTGGTTAACATTGAATTTGAAATTTTGCTCAAGAATAAGCATTTTCTCTTTTTATATATAAATTACATAGGGAGGCATTCCTTATGTTTTATCTGATTAAATAATGGCTTATTTATTCATTATCATTTGTATGAGTGTTGATTAGTCATAAAAAAGGGAGTTGTTAAATTTAGAGAAAACTGCACACATGAATGAGTGAAAGCCGTCGTGTGATATTAAAGGTGTGCAGGCACTTTTAGTTTTAAATTCAGCTCACTTGTCAAATGAACCATTCTAACCTTGGGAGAATCATCATACCTCACACTTAATTGTGAATTAAAATAACCCTAGCTCCAAAGAATTAATTTAAATGTGTTACATGTTTTCTATCTAAATGAAATGATTGAAACATTTAATTATTTGTTTCAGATGAATAAGCTATTAAAATGATGTCTGATGACTAATAATACTTTATTCTTTTCTAACTTAGATACATTGTCTCTAATATCATTTCATGCTCTTGGGGATGTTTTTTTCACCTCCTGTTTTCAAGTAAATGTACCATAGACAGATAAAGAACAAGGTGATCTAAGCTGCTCAGATTGCATTGTTCCCCGGGCAAATAAAGTTCTTAAAATATAACAAAACAAAAGAAATAGGAATGTGTCAAGATGTGGAGTGAGTTTCAAACTTTCATTTGCTTTTTATAGCTTAATAATTGCGAAAGGAACCGCAATTTGGAATTGAATCCTCAGTTGATCATTTGGAACTAGATAATGTATCTAAGTTCAGTTCTAAGACACATAATCATTAAATAAAATTCTTCTTTCCACATGTCATTTATACCCTGCTGCTTTATTTTGTTTCTAAAGTAGTGTCAGCCTCACCCCGGCTGGTGTGGCTCAGCAGGTAGAGCATCAGCCTGTGAACTGAAAATTCAATTCCTGGCCGGTGCACATGCCCGGGTAGGGGGCCCGGTCCCCGATTTGGGGAGCCCATCGATGTTTCTCTCTCACATTAATGTTTCTCTTTCTCCCTCCCTTCTCCTCTCTCTAAAAATAAATAAAAAATTTTAAAAAGTGTCAGGCTCAATTTACATCATGAAATAACCACCTGGTATGAATACTTCTATACATTTAAGATGGGGCAAGTTCTTTGACAATTGAAATTTGTTGGATGAGCCAAATATGTTTTTGTTTTTCTTTCTTTTTGCTTTTTGCATCATTTCTCCCACTTATTAACGCCCTTTAGATTTTCTGATTCATTCAGAGGCACCATGTTTAAGATATATTCTGTCGTGATCATAGGAATTTGTGATGTCATGACTGCTTCCTTAAAACTAGAAAGAAACCAAGAGCTCTTGGCATTTTCTCAGAGGACTTTGTATTGTAAAGAATTGTATTTGGATCAAATCACCTTTTTTTTTTCATTGTAAATGTTGGTGATGTGATAAGTGCTAAAGAAGCTTGGTGTAATTTACTTTGGCAATGAACCATGGTAGTATTATACTGTGTAGGGTAGCAGAGTGGATAGAATATAGTGTTGATTGGAGGTATTGAGGTCTCCTCTCCACTGGGTATAATTCTCCAATGTACTGGTTTTGAGATGTAAGAATTCTTCATTTAGGCATTATGATGTTACAGTTTAAGTATTCAAGTGAGAGTAAGAGGTTTGTTTTTACATGATAATTTTGGTCATCTCTAGTTGGGATTAAATTTATTAATCTTGGATTTGTCATTTAAGAAGAAAACACTGAGTTGCCAGTTGAGATGCTTAGGTTTGAAGTTTACCTCAGTGAGCTGTGTGATTAGCAAGTCCTTCCCTGGACTGCTTTTTCAAAGCTCTAAGACACTGTCATTTCATATTGCTTGTAACAATGTGTTTCTGGCTGGAGTTTGTTTATGTTGCTTTTGTTAGTTATTTAAAATTACTATAGAAATACATCAGTGATTACCATTTGGTAATAAATGAACTTAATTTAAAATGACTGTTTTAGATAATTATAAATATACTTATTCACTTTTAAAATAGCACTTTAGTTAAATATATACATAGTTATACAAGAAGGAAAGTATAAATATAGAGAAATGTAACTTATGCTATTATATGTTATAATCACTTACTGGCATTATTGTGCTTTATGATACTAATTGCAATTTGGGTTTGAAAAACTTCCAATTGAAAGAGTCATTCCAGATGATTGAAGATTTAAAGTATTAATTAAAAATGGTAAATAACTGTAAAATTAAATGGTAAATAATTGAAAATAATTGATAACATGAACTTGGAGCTTTCACATATATACCTCAAAAATTAATTCACTGACTAGATGATTCAAAAGATCAATCATTCATTTGCTACTTTATTACATAAAAGAAGGGTTGAATGAAAAAAAACCATGGGAATGTGTGGAGTTTTGAGCATTCTGAAATGTTTATAGAACTAAAATGAGTAATTCGAATATTTTCCCTTTGATATTGGTTATTCTGGTCACCTTATTGAAATGCCCTATATGCAAAAATTACTCAAATTGAAAAATAGCTTATTAGAGAAGGAAACAATAATTTACCATTTTTGTCAATTGTTTTATCATTTGTATTTAGCAAGTCACTTATAAATTTTAATCTAACCACTTATTTATTTTATTACAACAAATTTATTCAGCCTTTATGTAATCCATACTGTATTAAGGTTAATTGCATTTGGGAAGATGAGTATGATAGGATCCTCACCAGTTCCTGGATAAACTGTGTCGGGGGACAGAAATTGAGGCACAAAGGACAGGGATGTCACAGAAGGGAACGATGGATGTGCAAAGAGCTAGACACAAAGTTTTAGTTAGAGCTTAGATAAGTGTTGTCAGTATTAAGGGTTCTTCTGCACTCACGTTCTCTAACTCAGATGTGTGTATGACTTACCCGCGGATCTTGTTAAATGGCAGATGCCAATTCAGTATGAAGTAAGAATTAAGATTCTAAATTTCCGACAAGCTCTTAGGGAAGGCCAATGCTTATGAGTCATGATTGATATTTTGAGGAGCAAACTCAGTATTGTTCTTTGGGATTAAGAATAGATGTAGGGTCTGCATTTAAAGACTTTTCCTGGATACAGTGTTATTTTTTTCTTCCTAATTCCTTACATAGTGTGGTTAAAACATATTAATTGGCAATGCAAATGTAAATGAATGCAAAGTGTATGAATATACTTCTTTTGAATGACTAGTTCCATCAAGTCTTGGATGTCCGGGGGCAGTTTAAATAGTGTGCAGTTAGCCATGGTATTAAAAAAAAAGGGACTTGTGTTACAAATTGAAACAACAGTACTTCAGGAAAACATCAGCGCATTTACATGGGATAGAAATTCTGTTTAGAATTATTTGGCAACTACTCTACCTGGAAATGTTCCTTGATCTCAGAGTGGTAATTTGTGGGAGAGTGCCTCCTTTCTCTCCCGTTATCTGAAGACCACTGGTCTGCACATGGGATTATAGGGCTGTAGAGGCTTTGCTATGTGAGCGGAGTTTTTTTAACATAGTGGCTATAAATAATTTTGTATTTCATACTTTACTACTCTTAAATGTTTGGATGCTGTCTTTCAAATGGTAAATGTGTTCTGAAATATAGGATATAAATTTTAATTAAATAAATTTGAAATAAGTCATTTATATCATGTTTCAGGTCTGTTTTAATGAACATTTGGGGACATCTGAGATTCTTGCCTCCCACTTTTTATGGCTGTTAGAAATTGTTCATGTTACACAAACATGCGTGCACACACACACGGACATGTAGTAGATGTAGTATATGAGTCTAGATTTAGCATTTCAGCTGTAGAGGTCTTATAGTTATGAAAATTTAAGTTCTCTGCATAAATCAAAATTGTGTGACATATACGAACTATTGAAAAAAATCTTCAAATTAATTTTGGAGAACTTTTTTCCTATCGGATACTTGTGTTATTGAGTAAAGCCCTGTAAATTTGTTTGGTTTTTATTTCCTGTGACATGAATTGTAGCGTTACAGTAGAGCATTACAATATTAATTAGAAATACTAATTTTCCAAGTCTTTAAGCAGTTGTGGGTTTTTTTTTTTCTTTTTAGAGAACCAGAGGACGAAAACGAAGCTTCATTCCTGATGAAGAAAAACATGAGGTTGGAATAAGTTAAGCGTATTTTACCTAGTCTAAACTTTGGTAAACTTTTATGCTCAAAATTATTTCTGTTTTCCTTATATCCTGATTTTGTTTATGTTTTGTTTTGTTCTGTTCTCCCTGGGATGGCAGGAAAGAGTTCCTAGAGAGAGAAGACAGAGGCAGTCTGTGTTACAGAAGAAGCCCAAGGCTGAAGACTTACGGACTGAATGTGCTACCTGCAAGGGAACTGGAGACAATGAAAATCTTGTCAGGTAAATTGTAGGCTGAGACCTTGTCTTTAGGGGGTTGTGATGGCGTTTTCATCATTTTTTTCCATCACAGATATAATGGGGGAAAATCACAGTACAGGATCTTTTCTAAACCTTATTTAGTGGAAACACCACTTCAGAAGCAGATTCCATCCACTTACTAACCTGCCACACTTGGTTATTCTCTGGAGTTAGATGTAATTAGGAGCGATAATCTGAATTTTGAACGCAAGAGAATTAATGTTCTCTTGATAAGAGTTGACAATATTCTGGATTTAGAAGCCACAAAAGCAATTTAATCCAAACACTTGGCAGTAAGATTATTGTTTTATCTCACTGAAGAATAAAAATTACTAAGTTCTCTTAGCATGCTCTAAAACTTTATTAGCAATAATGATAAGATATACCTTTTATTGATAGGATCTTCATCACTAGTTCCTATTTATCAAAACAAATGTGTTAAATGCTTCTCTCTTATGAAATAAAGAAAGGTGAAAAGATGGCCTAGATAGATTTGATTTTGTTTTATGTTTGTTTTCTCCTTTGTTTTGTTTTGGTACTTTTTTTTTTTTTTTAGCAGACATAATGCTAATCAGGAATCTCAGCTGATGTTGCATAGCAGCTATTCCTGATGGTCCAGACACTGCTAATTTTAGCCATTTGCCTCTTTTGCTGAGATGAAGAAATTGCTCAAAGCCCTGGGTGAGATGGAGAAGTGGATGGGTGAACTCAGGAGACCTCATTTAAAAGCGTTATCACTCTTACATAAATAATCTTTTAGTGTGTCAAGGGAACCCCTTCTGATTTCTTGAAAAAACTGTCTTTTTATAAACCCCTTTTAAATTACCTGTAGGCCCAGAAATTAAATGTTTCAAAACACTAAATTGATAAAATATATATTAATACTGTTATATAATTTTAAATATTTGTGCTTCCAAAATGATGTCATTTATTTGTCATTAAAATATAATTTCTATTTGTTTTCATTGCTCAAATAAAGGCAAGAAGTTTTGAATTTATGAGTTTTTTATACTATCAGTGAAGAAGATAAGGAGAAAATTAAAATTACAGTGAAGAAATACAAAATGCTTCAGCAAAGTCAAGAAAGTCTGTTACGTTTGGCCAGTGCGTTTTGAATGTCATGCAAGCTCTCCTGAAGGGTAAACTCATTGAAATTTAGGGTGAAGTAGTTCTAATAAGAGAAGATACACATTCATAATTCTGGCTCTAATATAATTTTCTGATTTACGTACAAAAAGAAATTTCAGGCATAAGCATACTACAATGGAGTACATGAAATACTAAAACAACACATATTTGTGAACAAAACAAAAAAAACATAAAAAACAATCTTGTATATTGGACAAAAATTCATTCCCGAGGAAATGACCTTGGGGTTGAGGGTGCCCTGTCTGCATGATCAGTTTGAAACAATAGTTAAAGTCGTAGAGAGCTGGTTACCTTCTTTTTAATTAATTGAACCTATGGAAATATCTACTCTCTTATTTATTTTTAAATAGCATGTTAATTCAGGCTGTTTTACTATAAGACCTATACATTTTTACCAGGTTTTTATTTATTTATTTGGTCATGTATATGAAAGAAATAGTCCGGGAAGTATATATAATTTTTATTTTTAAAACCACTTTATAATAGGGATATCTTCAACAAATATTTTAATTGTATTAAAAAATTAGTTACCATCTTTCTTTGATTTTTGGTAATATTTTTGAATATTTTAGTCTTTACTCTCACTTATTTAGTTTCTCTTATAAAATTTTCATTCCTAATTGCATTATCATAACATGCCAGTGTCTGGGATTCTGTGAAAGTCTTCTGGAAGGTAAAGATGTTTTTGTTGCTATAGAAATGATGGATATAAAGCCTCCTTCCTTAGTTTTACCTTGTTAAGAAGATAACATCACAGATTTTCTGCAAAGGATTTAAAGAGGTAATAAAGAGGGACTTAAAAAGTTTTATAATGATTTTGAGGACAAAATAAGCTGGATATAACACAATGCCATAAAATTTTATGATTATAATCTAGTTGTTCTATAACAAAAAAAATACACATTCAGTTTAAGCTCTATTGCTCTTGAGTTACAGAAGAATTTCATTTTATGTAGAATTTAATGTATTTAAAAAGGTAATATGACAAGCTAATACCTGCCATTTCACATACTATCTCTTTTATTTTGTAATTGGCACCATTATTGTTTGCAAATTCCCTAAAACGTCCACAACTTATGATCACGTTGTATCTAAAATATTATGTACACATGAAATTCTTTTCTGTAACTTTGATTTTCAGACATTTTAAATTAGACTTTATTTTCTCTTAAGATATATTTCAGTGCTTGGGCAGAGAAACATTATACTTATTGTATGTGTCTCTTAGGTTCTCTTATAAAATTAATCTTCTTGGGTCATAATTTAATTAATAATCTTTTATTGAGGACACTGTATTTACTTCTCAAGATTTCCTTTGAACAAATGAACATGAGTCACTAGAATCTGCTGTTTAGCAGCTTTGATTTTGAAACCACACTTCTCTATGTAATTCAGGCCATATAAAAATTTCCTCTGTAATTATTTTCCTTGCTTTTTTAGCCTTTTGTGTATATATACATGTCAATATACATTTATAATATTTTAACATCACTAGGAAATTGCATTCAATTTATCTGTTAACTCTCATAGTAGGTTCCAACTGTCATTTTCTGTTTTGCCTCGTAAGTTTTTGTCAGTTCTTCCTTTGGCAAGTGATTTAGTATTTCTGTGTCTCAGTTTTTTCCTTTAATGTGTATGATAAAAATTACATTCTACTCCATTGGGGACTTTGTGAATAATGGGCTGAGTGATAGTAAATTCTTTCCATATAAAATAGTAGGACAGTGATATTATTTAGTAATATAAAGGATACATATATATGTGGGTTCTGAAATAAGGATTCCAATAGGTAAATACGTTCCAGTAATAGTAAATGCTTATATTTTTACCTTTCAGAGAATGTGCATGTTCTGTTTTTATATATAATTATTTGTAGACTATGTGGGACAGAAAAATTAATTTGTTGAAACAAGTTCTTCCAAAATGATGAGACCGAACTATTTCTGCCAGATTTGGGAAATACAAAAATTGTCAAGCTCTTAAAGAGAAAGATGGTTGATAATATCTTATGAACTTTTAAAAAACAGTGTTTCCCTTTTTGCCATCTATTTTTTAAATTTAATTAAAAGTTACCTAGGAAGTCTCCAATTAAAATATATTTCTTTGTTATTTAGTGAAATTAAATGCTAAAGGCCAAATTGAAACTCTGACTTAGAATTGTAAGTGATGGGTGTTTTTCATTGGAGGTAGTTTTGGGCCCTCTTAGTGACATCTTATTTGTTTTTATTTCCACAGTTCCTAACACATTTAATACTCAATGCATGATAACACATGAGTACTCCACATAAGAAATGACTGATTATTCTTTGCTGAATTAATACAAAACTTTTAATATTATAATTTATTCCTAGAACATCTTGGTCACTAAATATAAGTATTTGATGAAGATGTTTAAAAAGTTTAATAAAGGAGAATTCCATTTATGTCACTAAAGAAAAAAATAGATAATTTTTTTTCTGTGTATTAGTTAAGGAAATAGAAACCACAAATTTGAGATCACTTAGTTGGTGCATCAGTGTAAAATAGAAGTGAAATGATTCCTCTCCTCGAACATATTTGATTTTTAAAAGACAGATTTTAGAGATAGGTGGGCCTTTCTTCTCTGTAAATCTTTATCAGGCCATCAAAGGAGGAGTAACACTAAGTTTTTAGACCTCAGATTTTATCTTAACCATGTAAACTCAATGCAACACATTTTTTAAACTTAATGGGAGATAGGGGAGAGAAAAACGTTTCCTGAAAGGAAGAACCATGGCATCTTTAATATTTTGTATTGTGGCCATTTTTCAGAGGGTAGGAAATGATCTATGAAGCTATTTCACTTTTATAGCTAAATTTAAACTATTAAGTGTCTGCCGTATTCTCCTTATTTGAGTATATGGCAAATTATATAAGTATTGAACCATTTTAGTTACAAGATTAGATGTCTGGTCTCTTAACAGTGTTGTTGGCACTTTTACTTATTTCACATTTTAAACATCTGGCCTCTGAGTGCTTCACCCACAAGTAAAATTGATCACATTATTAGGAGCACCAGGAAGAATGTGTATGTATCATATTTTCACTTCAAGTATTTGTCTTTGACTATTAGATTCTTTTATTTTTAATTACCTTTTCTGTTCTAATTTATATGTAGGTTTCTAGATTGCCTGGGTTATACTTGAAGGGGTTTTTTCTCTCAGATTTGATTAGATTAAAAGTGAAGCTAAGATTAGTTGTAACTTTAGTTACTATATTCATAGAACATGAGATCACTTAAAATGGTTTAAATTACTTAAAAAATGTGAAACCTACTTGTATTTCTTAAGATCAGTGAAGACTTCATTTGATATATTTTTTAAAGCAAAGAGAATGAGTTTTTCTATTTTATGTATTTGCTACTTTGTTTCTTGTGCAGTTTATCACAACCATACTGATGATAAAATTTGCATATTAATGTAGGAGTGTCATTATTGTAAATGATAGTGCAAAAATATATTATTTGGATACTTAAAAATTAAAACTTAGAAACAAATACAAGTTTTACAATGATTGTGTGTTCTAATAAATTTCAAATGTATTAAAAACAGACATTTTCTTCACGAAGACATTTCTGGATAAACTTCTGCTTCTATTCTTTACCTCTACCAGCAATTTCAAAGATAGGTTTCAGGGTTTTGTTTTGCTTTGTTTACTTTTATATTGCTGAGTCAGTGATTAGTACAGTGCGGTTACTATATTCTAAAGGATTGTTTCCGAGCTTGGCTTTTTAATATTTCTTTCAGTTATATGTGGTAAAATGTATCCCCTCATGTCCCCCTGACAGCCTGTGTTCTCTCATGTCCCCCTGAGATCCTCTTGTCACCTCCTGTCACCCTGAGAGCCTTTCTTCAAGTTTGGCTGATAATAAATCTGGTGTTATGTCTAACTTGGCTTTTTTCTTTTGAAAGTATAACCATCTTAGCATATCAAGATGTCTCAGAACACACAGGGACTTCCGGTGCCTCTTAGCCTGAAGAAATACGCTGCCTAACTTTTTTAACACAGTTCACACAAAAAAGAAAGAAGAGTCTGGCATTCTAAATCCAGATTAATGAAGCATTAGGAATTAATTGAAAAGTTAAACAAAGGACTATACTTGTGACCTTTTTGAACCTTTATTTTCTTAGGTTTTTAAATGTCTTATTATACTTATACATTTACTTTATTTCTTGAATAACTGTTATAGTGCTAGCTGCATTTCAAGGACATTCTGATATAATTACCGACAAAAATACACTATCATCCAAACTTAAATAAAATTAAAATTCAGTAAAATTAGGAACCCCTATTTCTGCCACATTTAGGAGTATTTAACATGATTATATCCTTATTTTGATAAAATATTCCTGACTTTCTGTTTTGTTTAGCAATTGATTTTATTTTGGTATTTTTAAAAGAGAAGTTACCCTATGAGGTCTCCTTTTGTTTTAAAAGCTTTATTGTTATTTTTGAAAACCTGATCATTTAATTGTATTAATTTTTTAAAAGCTACCTAATTGAATCAGCTCAATACCAGAAGTAAAACTCTGTAAGAACAACAGTATGTTATATGGGCAATGCTAGAATGTGTAAAGAAATCAACTGGAGCATTGAATAATAGAGATATTTTCTTTCCTTTTTTATTAGAGATAAATAGGAAAGGAAGAGCAAATATTACAACCACTTAAAGTTTTATAATAGGTATTTTAATTAAATATAATCTTAGTAATTTAGATGAAAACAACAAAAAATTAAAAGTCAAGTACAAAAATACTGGCTGTACCTAAATAAAAACTTAATCACATGTGCTTTGTTTGTGTTTTTAATTCAAGCCTTTGTAAACTACAGGAAATAACAATTCAACTTCAATAAAGTTGTAAATATTGACGTAATGATGAAATGATGAAACAAGCTAAAACAATTTCATGGAAATGCTGTTTCCATTTATTAAAATTTATTTACAGATTGTTTTGTTCAGTAGTTCTCCAACATTTAGATTTTCAGGGCAATAGGTTTACCTGTTTGCTCAAGCATAGACTATATGGGAAGTAGTTTCAGAATTGCCAACCCAAGCCTCTGCAAAAAGTAAATCTACTAAATTCAATAGTTTATTTGTGTGTGGGGGGGTGTCAGGGTAAAGGTTATATACAGAGATACGCATAAATGTTAAGTGAAAATATTGGTGAATTTTATCAAAAGCATATACTCATGTAGCCCCATTTCTGTTAAGATAGAGAACATTTTCATCTTCCTGAAAACCTGTGCCCTTCCCCAATCAGTCCTTCTTTCAAAGGCAACCACTTTTCTATATTTTTCACTGTAAGTTAATTTTACCTCTTGTAGTATTTCATATAAATGGCATCTTTAGTTTTTATTTGATGTCAGCTATTTTAATGGATATTGAGGGAATCCTACTATTGTTTTAATTTGCCTTACCCTGATGTATGATTTCTAACATATTTTCATGAGTCTACTGGCTATTGGTATGTCTTCCTTTGTGAGCTAATTCTTTTACCACTTTAAAAAAAATTTGTGTTCTATGTTTAGTATTGAATTGTAGGAGTTTTTAATATATATTCTGATTGCGAGTCCTTTTACAAGTAATGTTTTTCAAACATATTCTTATCTGTGGCTTGCCTATTCATTTTTCTTAATGGTGTCATTTAAAGAGAAGATAACTAATTTTATTTAGCAACATATCCTTTTATGATTATTGCTTTTGTTTCCTATCTTAGAATTGTTTTCCTCAGTCTAGCTCACAAAGATTATGTCCCTTATTTTCCTATAGAAGCTTTTTAATTTTAACTTTCATCTTGAGATATGTGATCCATCTGAAATTGAATTTTGTTTATGATCGCAGATGGAATTAAGGAAGACTTGTTTTTTATCCCAGTTTTCCAGCACCATTTGTTAAAAATGCTTGTTGTACCACATTAAGTTGCTTTGGCGCCATTGTTAAAAATCAATTGACTATTTAAATGTGGGCCTATTTTAGAATTTGTATTCTATTCCATAATGCCAGTTGTTGTCTGTTGGGGCCTTTATAGGAAGCCCTTTTTATTCGAGAGCCTTTGCATTTGCATCTAAGTGTCAGAAATGGCTTGTCTATTTTCTTTAAAAAGAAAAGCATTGGCAACAATAAAAAGACATAAGCTGGCTATCATGTTTGGGTGTTAAATAAAGGACACTATCAACCGAGAGAAAAGGTGACCCACAAAATGGCAGAAAACTCTCACAAATCATATGTCTGATAAGGGATGTCAATAGTAGATAAAGAATTAAAACTCATTGACAACACAAAAAACCTGATTCAAAATGAACACAGGACTTGAATAGACGTTCAAGAATCTAAGGAAGTTACACAAATGGCCAATAAGCACTAATCATTAGGGAAATTCAGATCAAAACCACAGTGAGACTTCAAATCCATTAGGATGGCTATTAGAAAGCAAAAGTGGAAACAAACAAAAAACCCAGAAAATAAGGTGAGGATGTGGACAAATTGGAACCTTTGTGCACTGTTGATGGGAATATATTATAAAATAATGCATCCACTGTGGAAGACAGTATTGTGGTTCCTCAAAAAATTAAAAATAGAGTTGCTGTGTGATCTAGCACTTCAACTTCTGGGAATATACTCAAAAGAATTGAAAGCGGAGAGAGAGAGATTGTACATGGCCTTGGCAATAGCCAAAAGGTGGAAGCAGCCCAAGTGTCCATCAAAAGATGAATGGCTAAACAAAATGTGATAAATACATACAGTGGAACATCGTTCAGCCTTAAAATGGAAGGAAATTCTGATACATGCTATGACATAGAAGAAACTTGGAGACCTTACTACACTAAGTGAAATAAGCCAGTCATAAAAGGACAAATATTGTATGATTTCCTTTAACATGAGGGAATTAGAACAGTCAAGTTCATAGAGACAGAAGTAGAATGGGGGTTTCCAGGAGCAGAGTGACAGGGTCGTTCACGGTTTGTGGGTACACAGTTTCAGTTGGGGAAAATGAGAAAGTTCTAGAGAAGGATGGTGGTGATAGTCACACAACAGTGTGAATGTACTTAATGCCTCCAAACTGCCCATTTAATGGTTAAAATGATCAATTCTATGTGTAGTTAACCACAATTTTTTTTTAAAAAAAGGACAAAAAAAGCCTACTGGGATTATGATTAGCTTTGTGCTGAATACATGGATGAATTTGGGGAGCATTAACTAACAACTGAACACTATTGTCTCCTAATCCATGAACTTGGTATATGTCTACATTTATTCAGATACTCAGATATCCTTTACTTCTTCTCACTGTTTTTGTAGTTTCCACTGTACAAGTATTGCAAGTCTATTATTGAATATATTCCAAAGTATTTAATGTTTTTTGATGCAGTTGTATAACAAAATTAATGTCTCTGGTGACAGAGCTCTGGATGAAAGGCTCTTGGTCTTTTATGGACCCAGGGTCTGGGGGAAGGCGAGCCAGCAAGGGCTGCAAAGTAGAAAAGTCCTGGGTCGGTGGATAAGGCCAGTCTTTCAACAAGGAGATTTGGGGGAATGTTTTAGTCTAGCTCCTCCTTCCCCCACACAAGGAGGCCTTAAAAATTCCACCAACCTTGCCATCCTGGAATAAACCCCTCCTGATATTTTTGGAATTCATTTGCTAATATTTTGATAAGGGCTGTGTGTCTATTCAGAAAAGTCTTGTTCTGTTAATTGTTTTTCTTGTAAAGTCCTTATTAGGTTTTGTTATCAGGCTATACTGGCCTTCTAAAAGGTGTCATAAAGTGTTCTGCTCTCCTCTTTTTAAAAAACATTTGTTTAACATTGATGTTATTTCTTTATTGAATTTTTGTTGAATCCCCCAATGAAACCATGTGGACTAGAGTTTTTATCGTTGGAAGGTTATTAATTAATTAATTCAATTTTTAAAATAGATGTAGAACTATTGAAAATTTTTTTCATCTTGTGTTAGTTTGGGTAAGATGTGTTTTTCAAGGAATTTATTTCATCTCAGTTGTCAATTGTTTCTTTAGTCATTCTTATCATTTGAATATGCATTGCGACTATTTGCTTAACACTTTTCTGCTTCCAGCAATATTTTGGATCATATTCTTCTCTTCTCCTGTCTAAGACTAGTCAGTATTTCATTCTTTCTTGTGTCCTTCCTGACTTACATGATTTCATAATGATCTTTCTTTGATTGCTGTTGGGACCCACATAAAATCCTACATCATGCTGTCATTCACTTCTTTGGAAATCATTTGTGAATTGTTTTTACTTTTTCTACTAAAGAAGGGCAGATTCTTGGCCTTCCATTTATTTGTGACAATTCTCATAGTCTAATACAATATGGTGCAAGCAGTTACTTCAGAATAAATGCTTGTTAAATTATTTACTGATGCGTTGCTAGATTTTTACAGTTCCAGCTTTATACAATTGGTAGGGTATGTAATCTCTTTTGAGGGCAGTGACCTTTCTTTAAACAGTTCCTGGTTGGTTTGTTTTACTTTTTAAAATTTACAAACATTTTTAATTTTAAGACAAAGTTAAAAATAGTGTATACATGTTACAGTCAAACAAAAAAGATTAAGCTTTTGATTGACCGATGATTACTGCACCGAGAGTTTGAAGATGTCAGCTGGTCCAATTGCCAGTTCTGTTTTAGGCCAGTCACTTAATTTGTATGGATCTCAGTGTTCTTATCTTAGGAGAGTATGCACCTTAGGCTATATCATCTCTAACGTCTAACACCCTAGCTCTGATATTCAAAGGTTATGTGAAATTTCATCTTCCCAAATCCACCCGCCTATTTGTTTACTTTCTGTCATAGGCTTTGTGTAAACACATACTCTCAGTAGTCTTTCTGTACTATTCTGCAACTATGTAGAATGTGATTGTTTATTTTTTTATTAAGTCTCTTAAAGTGAAAGCTGTTTCCTTGTTGCCCTGTTTCTCATTTAGCTATAGAAGAGTGGAAAATAAGTTGTATCAAAATGCCCACTTCTTTGATAAGTAGCAACATTTTTTTAAAGATAACTATATTGAGGTCTAATTTTCATACCACTGTAAGTGCAGAGCACTAAGATTTTTAATAAATTTGTTCAGCCATCACTGCAATCTAATTTTAGAGTATTTCCCTCACCTCAAAAAGTGATGGTCTATTTATTGTCAATCCTAGCTCCCACCCTCCACCCCAGGCAACCACTGCAAATGTTTTCTTGTCAGTACTTCCTCATAGCTTATTCCTTTCATTTTTTTGAAGATTTTATTTGTTTATTTTTCGACAGAGAGGGAGGGAGAAAAAGAGGAAGAGAAAGGACAATGTGTGGTTGCCTCTTGCGCGCCCCCTACTGGGGACCTGGCCTGCAACCCAGGCTTGTGCCCTAGACTGGGGAATCAACCTGTGACCCTGCGACCCTTTGATTCACAGGCCTGCACTCAAGCAGTGAGCCACACCAGCCAGGGAAACTTATTCCTTTCTTGTCCCACTTTTTTCTTTATCTTAATAGTACTATTATGCATGTTTTTGATTATATGAAAATTAGATATTTTTTCCAAAAGTTTCTAATGCATTAAAGGCAACAAAGATTCTTTGCTGGACCAAGCTTTAGTCAGGTTTCTGAATCTTCTAGGGCTCATTCATCTGCCAACTTCCTTGTAAAATCCAGGTTTAACTTGAACCCTCCTAAGTTAGTTTAACCAGAACCCCTAACCCTTGATACTCATCACCCTAGACATCTGACCAGCTTCCTGTCCTTTCCTCGCCCCCCTCCGCCAGGGGATGTCTGATCACCCGAGCCTGTCTTCGCCAAGAATGAATCCTGGTAGGTTCATTTAGCCAGAACCCTCTTAACTCTGACATTTCCTCTGAGTAATTTTCCAGCCACTGATGCCCACCCTGCTCTTTGGCTGTAAATTCCCACTTGTCCAACTTCAGAGTAGGGCCCAAACTCTCTCCTCTACTGTAAAAATCCCATTGCAGTGATCCCTTTAGTGTGATGTTCCTAAGTAAAGTCTGCTTTACCATCTTCAATAAATGTCATTGGATATTTTTTTTTCTTTAACAAAGGAACTTCTAATTAAAGAAATACTAAAGTTGGTCTTGAAATGTGAAAAAATAATCTCATGTTATTTTTTCTTCAAATTGATATTTTTAACATTGGATATATAAAAAAGAAACCTGCTAAATTTATGTAAAGAGCCTACATTTCATGAAATTTTAAAGTCTTTATACATTTTTTGGAGACAGTATTGTGTAATGAATGATCAGGCATGAAGATTTATACCTGCTCAGTTGGGTTTGAAACCTGTTTCTGTTTTTGTCAACTCTGCCTTTATCTTCCCAGTGGCTTCGTTTTCTTATCCGTGAAATAGCAGTAAACAATAGTACCTACTCCATAAGTTGTTGGAGGATTAAATGAGATAAATACAAGTAAAGGACTTGGCACAGTAGTTAGGGAATTATAAATGTTCTATACATGCAAACAGCACCAACAACTATAATAAAATACATATATAATGTTTACTGTATAGCAGGTACCTCATATATACATATTAAATCATCTGATCCTTAGAACTATCTTAATGAGCTAAGCAGCATCATTATCTCCACTGGACTGAGGAAACTAAGTCATAGAGAGCTTAAGTAATTTCCAGAAAGTTGCATAGCTCAGAAGTGGTGGATTGGATATCTAAATTCAGGCAGCTGGCTCCAGATCCTGTGCTTTTAACCCTGTACTGTCTCGGCATAATCGAACACGTCAGCTCCAGGCTGGGTAAACCTGCCTTTGGTCAGTGTATTTGTTGGAGGCTAAATGATGACATCCCTTTCAAAATCAAAGTTGATGTTTTGGTTTTCATTATTTCATTATTTTCATGACCATATTTGCTGTTTTTTGAGACTTTAGTGCTATAATCTTTATTCTAACCATGCTATTTGACTTTCTTTTATTAAAATTGTGCTTTTCCTTTTTAATTCTAGATGTTATGGAATTATTCTTTATTCGTATTTTATATTGAATGAGGATCCTAGCACTAATAGTGCATCTGTCCTTTTTAGGTAACTTGGGAATATTTGTTTTTAAGGAAATAACTCACTTTTTGTCAGACAAGATTACATTTTTTTCAGATTATTTTAAGACATGTTAACATCTGAAGAGTATATAAATACAACATATTTACATTGTGTTGTGTGTATATTAAAATCATATATGTATACATATTTAACAAATATAATACCTACATTTAATATTAGCCTCTATATATTGATTGAAGTTGCTGTTCGTGAAGATCTGTGATGCCATCTGTAGTTTGACTCTTCTGGTCATTAGTCATTTTATTTGTGGTCATCTCTTTATGGAATGCTGTTGTAGTCCCTCTGTGTTTTCGTGAAGAACAGCACACACCACTGCTCTGATAGTAGACTGAAGAAATCTCTGGGTATACAGTCACAATGACGTGACATTTTAGAGAGGTGAGTATTTCTGTTGACCCACAGTTGTGCAAAGAATGAAAAGGCAAGATTACAAGCACCATATATTTATATTTTGTGGATTAAATTTGGAGATCCTCTAGATCTTGCATGTACAGCAGCCTCTAGATTACCTGTGATCTGAGGGGCTTTTTTTGTTTTTGTTTTTGTGAGAGGAGGGGTTTAAATGAGTAGAACGATACAAAATACGAGACAAAGAATTGCTGTCCTTTGAATTGCATAAATAAGGACATTGTCATTGCGGAATCTGCATAAAATGTCAGTTTGTTTCTTAGTTGAGAAGTTTTGCATCATTAATCTTTTCTCTAGCATACGTGAAATTGAGAGTTAAGTACACTTTAACATACGTTTCGGAGAATTAAATCTCAGAAATACATAAACTCAGTGTGATCCTTTTCAGGTATTAAAGTGTGTGTGTGTATTTTAGTTAACACTGGTATTTGAACAGAAATGCTTTCAAAATTGTATTTTATTTTTAAGGATAGAGAAAAAAGTTATCAAAGCACATATTTTTCTCTTACTTTATGTACTCATTCTCTAGATGTGGTTTGCATCATTAGTATATCTAACTTGCCAATGAATATTTATGTTGTATGTGGAGAGGTTGTTAGGAAAACCCAATGATAATTCTTTTGTTTATTAAGGGATAAACTTCCTCTCCCTTTTTGGTTTTTGGCAATGGTAGTGCATTTAATATCCATCTTAATATGCTCAAAAGTGAGCCTCCCTTGAAAACTTAAGTAACTAATCAGGAGAATGGTGGGAGGGCATAGGGCTGAACTTGAAAGGTAGGAAATGTAAGCAAGGCTCTGCCAGCAAGAGGCTGTGTTTCCATGAGGCACACAGGTAACTTTTTGGGGAACCAGTTATTTCATTCATAAAGTAATCAGTATATTAAGTCGATTGGGAAGCCCCTTTAATTTTCATGTTTTATGATTTTATACTACTGTAGGAATGAAAAAGAGAGAAATTTGGAAATGAAAACTATTATCCAGGTGAAAAAATTCTGAACAATTTATAGCACAAATCTCCCACCAACAGTGCTGTTAATTGTAGCGTTAGCCCATAATATTTTTCTAATTTCAATTTTGGTTATATGTGGGTTGTTAGGCAGCCACTTTTCAGTTTTTACTGATTTAGATGTATGTTTGTGAGAAGTATTGATAGTAGTTTAATCTGAAAAGTTTTTTGGTTTCTTAATTCCTTAAAATATTATACACTGAGCTTTTAAATAGGCAATAGGCTAAAATATATCGTAGATGATAGTAACATGTTATCTGGGCATTTATAACATTTTCCATATTTAGTCACTTGATGGCTCCTGATTATTGTGTGTATGTGATCCATTGTTTCTTTTCATTTTAATTCTTAAGAATTTTTCATTTAATTGTTAATTCATTTACATCCTTTTTGTGAAGCCATTTCATGGAGCAATTGCATCTTAAACTGAAATGAATTAAGATGATCAGTTTCTGAACTAGCCCTTCCTATTACCATGTACTTAACAGGACTGAAAGCTAAATTTAGTGTACCTAATATACAGCAGGCTCCCATTTAGAAGGACTTCCCTCTAATTCTGTCTCACCTTTTAGACTGAACTCATGTATTATTAAGGAAGTGCATAATCAAGAAAGGGTTTGACACTGCGAGATGACTTGGTAGCTGACTTTTTCCAGTGCACGTAAACAGTGCATTGACTCTCTGTCACAGGATCACTTTTAGCCCGATCACCACCGAAATCACCGCACTGTGGTTTCCTGAAAATGCCGTAATCCTTCAAATGCCACATTAAACCGGGAGAGAAAGCCATCAGTAGTGCCGGCACGGTTATGTAGAAGAATGAGCCATGAACCAAGCGAAAAGATGTTCTGGAAGAACAGTAACCTTTCCCTTGATGTGTGCATTTCCCATTACATTTTTGACACAAAATGTTGCAAAATGATTTAATGGTGGCATTTTGTTTTGCTGACTCCTTTTATTCATTAAAAAGAAACCAAAGTTAGGATAGGAATGTAGGGGAAGAGTGACCAAGCACTGAATTCTATTATATGAATGTTTTCTAAATAAATAAATATTTTAGGAACAAGGTGTTTTTCCCTTTTTACATTGTATGTTGTATACAAATCACTTAATTCTATTATATCTTCACAGTGATGTTATTTTTTTCTTTAAAGTTCAGTTTTTTCTCCATTTCCTCTTTGTTTTCTTTCTAGTAACCACTGCTCATAAATGACCACTGCTCATTGACTGACCACATGTCAGTAAATCAGGAAAGCTTTGTTTAGTCATTAGATAAACCTCACGTACTACTTGTAACCTAGAAAGTGTCTGCCTTTTTACTCTCACTTTGGATGTGTATCACTAGAGTTGTGCAAGGATGTATACCACTGTAGCTGTACAAGGACACAAAGTATGGATAGACTCAAAGGCCCACAGGATTATGTCTGTTAACTTTGACAGGATACATTTCTGTTGGCAGTGAAGCCATGAAGTTGTCCCCGTGAAACCAGTACAGAGCTACCCACCAGCAGTGTTGACTGTGACCCTGCACTGAGGATACCACTGCAGGGACAGCAGGGAGTGCCCCGTGGGTGCCCATTTTAAAGCTCCACTTGGAGGCAGAGGCGCCATGCTGCACCCCAGTGGTGAGCTGCATTACTCGGCCTGGGTGCCACTGTGGTCACGTGCTGCAGCTTTAACAAAAAGATACCGTGTTTGGATTTGTGTGTACGTGTGTAGACAACAATGTGGAAGCTAAAATTGACATTTTTATGTACAGTTTTTTAATCTTTGATTTTTATTTAATTTTGGAAACCAGGTTTAAGAAAAAAACAGTACAAAGCTTATTTATACCTATGAAAACATGGCAAGAAAGAGAAAGAAACTTGCCAAAATATAGTTTGTAAAAATTTTGCAGCATTGGGTTTTCAGTGTCAGTATTGATATGGAGTGCCTGGGTCCCAGCTCAGTCACACAGTTTTACTGTGTGGGTAACACAGAGTCAGAGTCAGTTGTAACGCAGTTCCATCTGACCATCTGGCTGAATGTTAATCTAATTTTTGTCAGAATAGAGCAAATAAGGGTATAAAGTAATTGTCTGGGTCTTCTTTTCACTCCAGTTTGAAAGAAATTTGTTAGCAGGTTAAAAACTCCTGATTTGGCTTTCTGGGGTAACTCCGTGGCACTAGAAGACACTGTGCTTCTTTACTTGCTTTGTTTTCATATAGGTACTTTGGTATACAGGGTCCGGCAGAAGGAAGGCCTGCTTGAGTGTGGTTGGTAGGGTAATAGTAGCGGTGTAATAATTTATAGCTTTAATTTGAACATTTCACCTAAAATGTCATATGGTGTGCTTGAGTGTGATATTTTGTTACAGAATTACATGCTTATGATTTTGTAAGAAAGATTTTGTAATAAAATGGGGCATTATTTCAGTATCACAGAAATGGAGATCCTGTGGAGGGTTATCAGCAGGGAGGGGAATGGGGGAAAGGGTACAGGGAATAAGTAGCATAAATGGCAGGTACAAAATAGACGGGGGGGTGTTAAGAATAGTATAGGAAATGGAGAAGCCAAAGAACTTACATGTATGACCCACGGACATGAACTGAGAGGGTGGGGTACAGGTGGGAGGGGTGTGCAGGGCGGAGGGGAATAAAGGAGGGAAATGAGACAACTGTAATAGCATAATCAATAGAATATATTTAAAATAAATAATAAAAAATTAAAAGGGGGCATTATTTGTGCCATACTCTGTATAGTGCCATATTATTTTGCTTTCCTCCATTGATTAGCTTCTAAGTCTTTACTCAGCTGTTTATTTCAGTGGCTCTTGTGACATGAATTATATTCACGAGCTTTCTGACCCCCAGTACCCTTCTCACTTGCTAATTAATCTCTAGGTCATATCATTCACATTCATAGCTTTGCATGTGCGTGTGTTTTGTATGACACATATAGACACGTGTATAATACTCTAGCATTCTTCTGCTATTGGATAAGCAGTTGAAATATTTAAGAAGAAAACAACTAATTAAAATAATATTTTTGATTTTCAGACATTTAAAAAGTATTTTGTACAAATTTAGTATAATTTTTATATAACTATACTCTTTAATTAAAAAAATGAATTTTCTTGTTTCAGCTGTCTTAGTTATATATCCTTATCTTGTATCATAGTAACTTCCACCCCAGAATTTAGTACAAGGAAATAGTAAAAGAAGAAAGCTGTATATATAAAAGAACATTTATAATGATATTTATAGTAGAAAAATCATAAGTAGTAAAAACACACAAGTCCAAAAATAAAAACAGCATAACAATTGTATAGGAGAGTTAGGATAAACTACAGCAAATCAGTAGAACAAAAAGTATGTATCTTTTATAAGTTGCAAGATAATTACATAGGATGATAAAAGCTATTTTAGGAGATAAGTATATACTACTTTATTTTTACATATAGATACCTAGAGACTGAAAGAGAACAAAAAATGAGCATGTTGTGGGGTTTTTTTGGTATGGTAAGATTATGGGTAAAATTACATTTTTTTACAAAATTTAACATGAATTTAATAAGTACCAATTTCCATTTTCCTCATGTTCCAGATCTCATCACCCCTTCTGTTTCTCCCTGTGTAACAAATGACCTCATGACCTGCTTAGCATAGCAAACAGTCATCAGACAGAAATGCCTACACTTTGTAACATGTAACCCCTAACTTACCTGTAACAGTAATATGCTTAGGCACCTCTCCTCCCCAACCCTTCCCTCTCCGCCTTTCCTAACAGTGCAGAAGAGATTCCCTTTTCCTTCCGAAGCTAATATTTCTACCACTGCCCTGTATCCCAACCTCCTTGACTTTATTTCCTACTCTTCTATATCTTCAACTTCTTTTTCTTCATTGATTCCTTTCCTTTGGCTTTCAAGACATAGCATTCCTCTAGGTGTTCTCTTTTCTGCAGAGGTCTTTCCTATAGACTCCTCTACTTCTGCCTGCCTTCCCTGCACATTTAGTGCTCCTTAACTTTCTGTCCAAGGTCCTTTCTTCATTTTACATGGTCTCTGGTGATTTCGTCTCTGACATATCTTCCATTATTCCAATAATGGTGAATATTTCCAAAATTTTAATTACAGCCAGACTCTCTACTTAGTTTCTGACAGGTATAGTCAAATGCGCAAGATATCGCTAGTTGAGATTTCGCAGGCATCTCACATCTAGTGTGTATACTCCTGACTCGATTTCTCATAGCTCCTAATAATCTGTATCTTCAGTCTACATTTTCACTTCTACTCTCTCAGTTTTGGCCTTTGTACTGTCTTATTTGAGCTTTTGCAGAACACTTTCTAAAAGTTTTTCCTCTTGATAGTTACCTTTTTCTCCAGTTAATTCATCCATAGCCCTCTTTCTAGATCACATACTTACGTTATCTGTTTGCTTACGTCTTTTCAGAGGATCTCCAGGAAAATATCTAGAGCCCTGTCATGTAACTACAAGTACCCTTTACTCCAACCATACCAAACTGCTTTTTTATTGGACATATATATATATAAGAATATACATACATATTTAAAATTGTATTTTCTTCTTGCCTCAATTTTATTTCACATATTCTCTGCCTGATAAATTCCTACTTTTTAACACTTGCTTTAGTATTTGTTTATCTTTTTTTGTTTATCCTTTCCCTAACCCCCTCTCTCCTAGTCCTCAAGCAAAGACTATTTACCCAATATGCTTCATTAGCAGCGATGCAGGCCTCTGCATTAACACTTGTCATACTATCTCTGTTATAACACTTGTATGAAATCTCTCCTAACTTAGAGTCTTATACTTTTTCATTTGATCCCCCACCCCCACTGTACTGTGAACTTAGTGAAAGAGTTTTACCTTCTATCTCAAAAGCCAGGGTAAGGCTTGGCATGCTGTAATCTTTCAGTACATTTTTGAATGCATAGTTTGTAAAAGATCACTTGTTTGTGAGAGAAGCTTGAAACCCAGACCTCTCGACTTCGGGGTTCATTATCATACTGTTCCTGCAGGGTCTGTGTTACTAAGTTCTCATACTAATCCAACCCTTTTTGAAGAATGTATTATAATGCACACTTGTATCTTTTTGTGCCCTACCAGTAATGTTTTATTAATGAAATGTGTGTAATTTTTAACACTTTTATTCTAGTGTCTCAACTGTTTATCATTTTAATGGTTTTGGAGTATATCGTCCCTTCTGCATTTACTATACACGTCTCCTCATTGTTTAAATATTTGAAAACCCTTTTGCAATGTCAGGTCACTGTATTTTCACGTTTCACATCTGTGACAATAGCTACTTTTATTCTGTCACATTTTACTCACTTAGTCTGGTCACTTAAGTGTAATTGGTGATCAGTTCTTGATACGTGTCTTGAGCTTTAATCTTCACAGTCATATCTTTTTAAATTCTGCACCTGGTACAGCAGTCATATTATATCCCATATATGAAATTGTTCACTTTATAAATTTCCTAGATCTTGATCTGAGTCTGGCGGTCTTAAATCTCTGAAAACAGTTTTTGGTAAGGTGTGATTTATTGATATCAGATAGAATTTTCATGTGTAGGAAAGTTTTTCACTGCCATTAAGCCTCTTCTTTTATGCTGATAAATAATAACTCATACATTAATATATAATATAGAAACATCCTTATATAAGTAATGGCGTTGCCTACTTTCTACTTTATTGCTTGACCTGTAATACTCTAAGAAAATACTAGATTTGGAATTAGATTATTTGTCTTCATCTTGACTGTTATTTTTATCAACTATAATTTTGATTTTTCTATAATTTACTTTATTTATTAGTGGAACTGGATTTAGAAACTAGAATGTAAATAAGTGACATGCCTTAATATAAATTTCAAAAGATTTATTTACTGTTAAATCTGGATTTTTCTCTTTAAAACCTTGCATATTAGAAAGAAGTTTCTTGTGATCTTTATTTCCTCACATGATTATCTGAAAATTAAATTATTAATTCCAGGATTTATTATTTCTCTCCAAAACAGTACCTTTTTAAATTTACCCAGGTTGGTTATGATGATATTTAATTCTATCCTAGACAAGGGCATGCTGTTTTTTAATCAGTGTGTTTTATTGTACCCTTACTTTAGTTCTTTGGTTAAAGAGAAAGACATTTAGAAAACTATTAAAAAGTGGATAACCCAGTTTCTTGAGCCTTTCTTTCATAGGCCCTATATCAGTTGTTTGAGGCCTTACGGTTTTCCTTTGAACTATAGATGAGTACTCTGGAAACTTTTTATGAGGTGTTTACTATATTCCTAAAATATTTAGGCAGTGTGAAAAAAGTATTATGAGTGAAGAAAAGAGTGACCAGTTACAGTGGTTGATTATTACCTTGGGACTATACTGTTAAAAACGTACATGTATGATGTGACTTTAGTGTAAACTTGTCTGTGCATTCTGTGCATATGCCATTTTTAGCACAAAAATAATATATGAAGCCAAGAACTCTGTGTGACTTACTTCATAAATAGCAACCACTTGAGCACTATGAGATGTGATAGATTGAACTAGAGAAAAGTAACTGTTTAAGTGCGTTCTCTCCAAATAATTGCAAGCAGAGGAGGAGTTCTGCTTTGAATTAAAGTGTTAGGCGCTCCCTGTAATTGCTTAGTAAATCAGATGGACACAGACAGCTGTTCGAGGAAGATGGGCCTACGGGACTAAATCAATGGGATGCAGTCACTTCCCAGTGAAATTGCATCACTCAATAACTTTCCATTTAGGTGACTGAAATCTTCCAGACCCAAATTTCTCTTGTCAGATTACTTATTTGTATCAATTATTAAAGAATCAAAAAATTGCCTGATTATATCCAGGACCTTCTTGTGACATGGCCTGTGAATGTAGATCTTTTTTAAAAGAGAAGTTGAGTTTCACACAGAGCACCGAGCACATTGACCAGAGATTTCTTTTACTGTTCTTTTGAAGCTTTCCTTTGTCAAAAAATTACGGAATCTATTTTTCCCTGTTCTCTTAAAAATAAGTTGCTTGTGTTATTGTCATAAATTTATTTTTCAAATTGATTTCATATTCATTAGAGATATTAAAATCTATTCATTTATTTGTCCATCAACTTGTTATACAGAGGGTATATAAGAGACATAATAATTTAATGGATCATGGGCATATTTCATAAGGAAGGAGGGAGAAATTTTTATACTAAACCAAGGTGATGTTTCAGTTGGTCTCACAGTCTGAGCAGGTTGCAGAACATTAATATGGTGGGTAGCAAATCCTAGAGAATGAATGAAGGTGAAAAGGAGACAGGGTGGGGCTATTGAGTTGTGTGGTGCAGGTGTAAGGTAGATCGGGGCCTGGGTTCCGGCTGAAGAGTCCTGGTTTTAAGAGTCCTTTTGGGGACCCTTTGAAGGCAAGAGATGATAGGGAGGCCAGTGCCTTAGCAGACTGGCACTGTGGCGGCCGATGTGATGAATGAATGAGCATCTGGAAGCAGACCAGTGTGGGGGCTATGCATCCAGACTGATGGAGAAATAAATGAAAAGGATTCAGGAGACATAAATTCACACTAGAGGTTTTAGCAGACTTAACTAAAATGGGGAAGCAAGGAAGAAAGGCAAGTGTTAACTGAAACTGGCTGACTTTAATACCACTACAGAGTATGTTCCTTACTATCTGAAAGTAGAATATTCCTGCGAATCTTTCATAAGTGGAAATGGTGTTAAATTGATGAAGCAATTGCCCTTAATTTACATGGAAAAATTTTTGAACACTCCCAGAACCCCAAAAGAACCTACCAAATAGCACATTATCATAACACTAACATAATAAAAGCAGGAATGATTTGATGGCCACACAGCCTGTATAAGGGAGAAATAGTGTATGTGCAGTGTAGATTCACTGAACCAGAATTGGGAAGGCAGTGAACACACTGGGAGGCTGAGAGCTAGCGACATTAGGCTAAGTCGATGGAGGTTGGGGTGGTATGAGGTGTAGGAGACTGGGATGTAGGAGAGAGGGGAAAAGGGTCATCTATTAGCATCTCACTGTCGTTTGACTCCATCAGGACAGGCGCCTTACTAACATCTACACCTATGTCTGCCTGACTTGATGTCGAAGGTCGAGGTCTGTCATCTGTGTGGCTGATGGGGAAGACTTGAAATATGACAGTATGCTTGACTTCTTTGCCTCATCTTTCTATCATGGAGTTCTTGGTAGACACTGAAAACATCCTGAAAATCTGCGCAAAATTTATGTGCCCTTTCAAAACCCAGTATATTTGTGGATGCAGGCAAGTACAATGCGTGCCCAATGCCCTTATTTCATTCACCTTGATCGAGACCCTTAATTATGTCCAGTTTTACGCCAAGAGTAACACTCTCAGGAGCTCTCTTAGGCTTCTGATAACTTACACCAAACACATCTTGCTAAGGGAGCTAAAGTAATAATAAAGGGAGCTAAAGCACAGATGCTCACAGACACAGTTCAGAGCTATGGGGGCTTGCTGCTGAGATGCTGAGTGCAGTTCTCTGGGAAGGAACATGGGGTACTACCTACTTTCACTGTTCAAGGTGCGTGCTGTCTCTGCAACAGTTCACTTTAAAACAAACACTGAATGCTATTTTCGCCTTTCCCTTTTTTTTAAAGTGAAAATCATCTTTGGATTTCTTTCTGTTAGTGAAAGCAGGTACTAATGTAGAACTTTTGTAAAAGTGAAGTAGCGTAATATGAACTTTTAAAAAGTGGAGGATACCTGTAGTTGGAAAGACTAATGGTTCCACTAACAGAAAGATGAGTGGCTAGGCTGTGTTTACTTTTTGGCGACAAATACAGTAGGTGAATGGTGTCATAGGGGTTTTTTAGTTGTGTTAAATGAGAAATTTCAAAAACGCATTTAAAGTTTTGGAGCACAAATACAGAGCAGACTCCAAGTAGATTTGGTAACTGTTACAGATTTGTTCTACCCAACTCAAGTATCTCAACCTAACTCTCCTACCTTTAAGTAAATGACTCTGCCTCTGAGTGGATACTGAAGGTCTGTCTGGTAGGAAAGCACATTCTCTAAGAATGGAGGAACCCAAAGAATTGGGTAGGTGTCCTTGGTTTAGTTGAGCCACAGGCTAAATTCAGAGAAACTTAATTACCAAGTAGGAAATCCTCAAGATGAGATTGCTTAGTACTCAGTGGGTTTTTTTTTTCTTTTTTCATTAAAGCTTTGTTTTGGTGACCAAAATATCTTTGTATCTAAGTCATATTTGTCTCTGCTTAGCTGAATGTTAACTGGCCTGCCTTAGGTAAAGGTGTGGAACATTTGTAACTTGTTTCCTACCCCCTTTGTTTATTTACTTATTTGTTTGTTTGATTTTTAGCTTCTGTTCCCAAGCCTTGTCTTGTTTCCGTCATACCAGCTGAATTTGCTGTACCTCAAGGAGAGCTTCTTAATCTTTAGGGTATATTCAAATAATCTGAAAGTCATATTAAACCTCACTGTTTCTGTTTTGGGCCTTCTGGGGTGGTGCCAAAGAATTTGTGTTCCTAACAAGTTCTCATTTAATGCTTATTTTGATGGTTCGGGGGCCACACTTTGAGAATCATTGCTCTGTTCCAGAAGCCTTTTAGCTTAAGCCCTAAGATAGTGGTTGTCAGCCTGGCTTGGGTTGCAAATCACCTGTAGAAAGAATTACAAGCAAAACAAACAAAAAATCCCCACTCTTTGAGATTCCAAACCAGTAGATTATAAATTTATGGGGATGGAGTGTGTGCATCTCTGGTTTTACAAAGCTTCACAGGTATTAGGTACGTAGTAGTACCTCATAGGTACTGCCTAACAGTACCTGTGCCAGTTCTCTCTCAGGCCCTTAGCTTTTACACTTTTATTATATGAAGTTCTAACTGTTTGAGGATGACTTTAGACAAGCATTCATTCAACAAATAATTATTGTATATTTATTTCACCTGATCCTGGACTTAGTCCTGCAGGTACAGAGGTGAACAACATAGGAATGGTACTTGAGAATTTAGATATTGCTGCCTTTTTTTTTTTTTTTTTTTTGCATATGTTCATGTATTTACTGATCTAAACCTAAATGAGTAGGCCTTTGAAGCCTTTATACTGTAGCTGCACTTGGGTAGGGACCTCATAGACCACGAGCCCTGTTACCTGCCAGCTCAGCCTGATCATTGACTCTTAGAGGCTTTAGGGAGGAGACACAGTTATCTTGGACCAGATGGTTTGAGGAAATGTTGAAGGAGGGATGCCGAGAATCTCAGAATCATTTAAAGCTCTGCCTGCAAAATGATAGACCAGGTAAAAACGTGTTTTTCCCTCACGGTGTCGCAAGAATCAGATTGGCAATGCTAGAGGCTCTAGACAGCTCTGAAAGAGTGTGACATCTGATAATATCTCTTAGAGACCATGGCCTAGCGTCTAAGAGCTCTGCTTTTACTGTAGTCAGGAAGTTCAAGACAGTCCGGCACAGCACAGCTTTTCAGATTTAGACTCTGAGCTTTAATTTCCCTTGTGACTTTATCTTTAACTCCTGGGTTATGGAGAAGCATTGTTGTTGTGTTTTCAGATATTTGGAGAATTTCCTATGTACCTTTCTGTTAATAATTTGTAGTTTAATTCCATTGTGGTCAAAGAACATATATTGTATGGCTTCGGTCTTTTCAAATTCATTGAGGGCTTTTTTTTATGTTCCAGATTATGGTCTATCTTGTTCCATTGGCACTTCAAAAGAATGTACTTACCTGTTTTTGAGTGGAATATCCTGCAAAAGACTAGGTTGATAGTATTGTTCAGGTGTTTTTATATATACTTACTTTCATCTACTTGTATTATTAATTACTAAGGAAGAGTACTAAAGTCTCCAACTATAACTGTAGATTTGTATATATCAACTTTCAGTTGTTAGTTTTTGCTTTATACATTTTGATTCTCTTTTGTTATTTCTTCTTGGTGATTTGCCCCCTTTGTTAACATAATGTCCTTTTTACCGTGGTAACATTCTTGTGTTCTGAAGCAAACTATGATATTACTATGAGCACACCAGATTTCTTTTGATTGCTGTTTCCATGGCATATCTTTTACCCTCCTTAGCTTAACTACATCTTTTATTTAAAATATTTATATTTGTATGACATTTATTCACACACATATACATACAAAGACACATGGACCACATTTAAAGTGGATTGGGTTTCTAGTAAACTGCATGTAGTTGGAACTTGCTATTTTATACAGTCTGAGAATCTCAATCTTTTGATAGGATTGGTAACATTACTTAGAGTTAATGTAACTATTGATATGGTTGGGTTTAAATCTACCAGCTTGGTATTGTTTTCTGTTTACTTCATCTGTTCTTTGTTATTTCCCCATATTTTTCTGTCTACTTTTGTATTGTGTATTTTTTATGATTTCATTTTATCGATATTATTATCTTATTATTTAGACCTCTTTTAAAGAACTTTTAGTGGGGGACCCCCAAAATCCAGAATTTATTTATAAATATTGTGTATTTATCCTTACATGTTTAAGCTTCAGTCACCGTCAAAGTACTCTCTATATGATGCAATACACCTATGGAGGTTTTTTTTCCCACTGTTCAAAACAGTTTTTGAACTCATCAATTTTGATGCCTTTTAGTGCTTCTGCTGTTTTTGTTTCACTTCTTCCACATGGCAAAATGTTTCCCTTTGAGGATTTTTTTCATCCAGGGAAACAAAACAAAGTCCCTTGGAGAGAGATCAGGTAAATAGGGAGGGTAGGACACTGGGGTCATGCCATTTTTGGTCAAAAACTGCTGAACACTCAGTGCAGTCTGGGCAGGGGTGCTTGTAAATCACCCATCATGAAATGGGCAAATGCGTTGAGTCTTCAAAAAAATTCACTGAAGCTGACCACAGCCTCTCACAACAATGCCAGCTGGTACACTGATACAGATGGGTTCCTAGAACACTCACCTAGTGGGGAAGGCCTCTATAAGGGGCCTATCTTTCAGAAAATAATTCTGTTTTGGGGGTCCCCCTCATACACCCTGAATGTATCACTGACTCCCTTTAAATATGATTTCACTGCTTCACAAGTAGTGTAAAACCTTAAAACAAAAATGCCAGAGGTAGAATTAATACTAGCTCAGTCTTCCTTTCCATCACATTCTCAAATTCATTGTTTATTCCATTGGATCTAACTCAGTGACTTGTTCAATGTCATTGCACTGAATAAGAATTGATGAAGTGTACATACTCCCAAGTCTTGGTATGTTTGTCTCTCCCTCTATTTCTGTCTATCTGGCATTACTTTCCTTTATTTTTTCCTAACTTCGAGCTGTCATAAGTGCTATGATGTGAAAATAAAGACTTTTAACATTCAAATTTAAAGAAAGAGCAATGTGTGGGGAGGAGGGAGTATATGTAAATCTTGGTATACCTGGTCAATAATTTTGCAAATCTACAACTGTTCTAATAAGTTACATATGTTTTTTACAAAATGTAAAGGCAGGTAAGTGGAAATACATATATATGAAATCTTTATTTGATATAAAATTATATTGTGTACATACCAAAAATTCAAAAATATAAAAAATGTTTAAACCCATATAATCTTATAGCATCTTCATATATTTTTAATTCACACAATTTTAATGGCTTTGTTCAAAATTTTAAAAACAAAGCTATTGTGTGTTATTTGCAAACTAAAAAATATCAGAATAATTTGGGAACAATTTTCCATCATAATGTTTCTTTATATCCATTCCCTCCCTTCCCATTCTTGTCACTTCCCGGAAACCTTTCTCAGTGTTCGTTGCACTGTTCTTTACTGTGTTATTCTGTACACCTTAGCTGCTTCATTATTTCCTCCTGCCTTCTTTTTGGGTTTCTCACTTTTACTTAGCCCTCCTTGGAGCTTTCCCTTGGCTCTCCTCATTTTTTACTGCTCGTATAACTGCATTCTGAAGCTCTAATGTGTCTTGCTTTCCCAACCTTCTGGGTCTTTCTCTTGTCTGATAAAATGGCCAAAATCAGAATTCCAGTCATTGTGGAAAGCCCAGCAATATTCTCCCAGATACTCCGAGAAGGCCGTATGTTTTCCTGCCTCTTCATTCTCCACTGGGTTATGCGGTTCTTCATTTTCCAAGTACCGTTATTACAAGATTTTCTTGAGCATTTACTGAACAATTTAGGGTAACAGAGAGGTCTTATAGCACAGAACAGTGTGAAATCTAAATTTGAATGCTTTTTATCACTGTTCTTACAAGTTACTTGGCCTTCCCTATAACCAATAATGTGGCTTTTTGCCATAGATCTGGCTTTATTAAAAGCAATAGTCAGTGATTTAAGTTAATGTCTTTAGACCTAAAATGATGCTGTATTATACATAATGAAGAGAATCTAAAGAGGAAATTAGAAAATAAATTGGGTCTTGTAAAGGAAACTTTACTTAAAAAATTACTTTTTAAGAATGCTTTTCTATTAGTAAAAATTAGGGAAGAGGTGTTTAATTTTCAAAATATTTATTTTTGTATAATGAAAATAGCCAAGCTGCCCCTGAATTATTTTTATTAAGGTCATATTCTGATAAAATTGGGATTAGAAAGAAAATGTTTACTCAGTATATTTTTTCTTTTATGAAGTTGATTTGATGATTTTGTTAGACGTGTGGAATGGCTAACCCACCTCACACATTTAGTATTAATATATGGCATCCCTTGCCTTTCAAAATGTATTACCTATTAAAACACTAAAACTTCATAAGTAACTTTGCATGATTCATAAAAAGTGTTTACATTGTGTTAACATTTTAATTTTTAAATTTTAAAAATATAAATGCATTATTGACAAGCAGTTTGCATTTAAAGGAAACAGAAGCCTGGACGTGGTATACATTAATTACATAGTGAAGTGTGGTATTTCTGGAGTGCACAATTTTAGAGTAGTAAACATCATAATTTCAAGCACTTAGAGCAATGAAATATTTCTTGTTTCACTCATTTATTTTTTAGTCAAATTTACTTTTGTAATTATTTACTTATTTTCCATCACAGTATGTCAATATTGTTAATGTATACAGAAGGGATTATCTATTTTCAATCCAGTTGTTTGTTAAGACTGGGACCATAGTCACAGTTCTGTTACTGGCCCAGTGAATGACTTTGAATTAAGTTAGCTCTAAAGGCATTTTCTCATTTGTAAAAAATGAAGGCATCGACCTCATTTTTTCTCAAATTTGTTATTTTTATAAGTCAAAGAGACGCCAAAACAAACATGGTACAGTCCTGAAAATGCTCTCCAAGTCCTTCACCCGTTACTCAACCGAGACTTGAATCATCTGCCCAGCATCACTACTAAGTGACAAGAGAAAGAGCTTCTGCCTGGGATACTAGTGTGTAAGTAATCTACTCCCCCTCGAGGCAGCTCTGACCTTTGGCAGTTTTTGTCTCCAAGTGAGCTGTCAGGCCTCGATAATTTCAGTCCTGGGAGTGAAGGACTGAAATATAAAACAAGCACAATCTAGCTTTCTAGTATTAAAACCAACAACAGTTAGTCCTCACTTATATCATGGATAGGTGCAATGACTTTAAATGAAAACACAACCAATTTCACCATAGGCTAATTAATATAAACAAGATTTAAGTTCCCACACCTCCATAATAATGTTATAATGAAACAATGTTGAATGAAACATTATTTGAGGATGTGCTGTATATTGTTTCTGGTTTTTCTTTTTTTAAATCAAACATCCTTTTTTATCCATTCCTCCTATAAGTAGATTTGATTTGTATAATTTTTGTATAGTTTAGGACCTATGAAATGGATATAATAGTAATGAAATTAAAAGTGAAATGAATTTGGAAATAAGATTGGACATACATTTTGGAGTTGATAGATTTTGATATCTAGGTAATAATGTGTAAGAATCTTATATTCTTAACATTTGCAGTTAAACCCAGACACATGTTATTTTAAAGTCTTTACCAACTGAGAATGAAAATAATGCCAATATTAGATCTTACTATGTCCCAGACTCTATCCTCCGCTCTCTAAATGTATTATTAGCTCACTGAATTTTTACGACAGTCCTATGAAGTACGCACATCTCCCCTTTGGAGATGCGGTAACCGAGTTACAGGGACACTTAGCGTCATGAAACAGAAATTATTCCAGTTATATGTTGAAATTATACTATAAAAGTAAATATTATTAGAATATAGTTTTTCCCTCCCAATAAACACAACTATGGTGTTTGATGAATCTACTGTTCTTTATATTAGTTGCTGATTTATAGAGTGCTTATTTATTATATGCCGGTTAATGTGCTGGTGCTTTTTTTGTACTTTACCTCAAGCAATCCTCACAGCCACCCCATAAAATTTAATCCCTACTTTATGGGCGAGGAAAATGAGCAGAATTACTTGTCCAAGGTCACTCAACTAGAAAGCGGGGCAAGTCTTGCCCGTGCAGCTCACGCTCTAAAGGCACGCCGCCTCACCAGCCGCGCTGCGTCAGCATGCTCCACTGTGCTGGGGCAGAAGTAGATGCTGCTTCTTGGCAGCAATGCCAATACACTAGACACAAAGTACAAGTGCGTACAGCAGGGAAGTCCTTTGAAATTACGTGATTTCTTCTTTTCTACATTAATTTCCAAGTAAGCTTACTAGGTGCATATAGAAGGAAGACAAAGCCAAAACTTGATCTCTGAAGTAAAAGACCGTAAGTCTTTTCTCTTAGGAAGATAGCAGCCCGTGAGTCACATTGCTTATTATGGCTTTAAGGGAGATTTGGAATATTAAGTGGAATTTTAGGATGGAAAAATATTAGCGATAGCATTTTAGCTTTTTACAAAGTTAGACTTCAGCCTAAATTTAATTGGTGGTTAAAGCAAATTACCTAATATCCAATGTATGTATATTCAAATTCCTATCAAAGTTAAATACAAATATACCTTTTTGTTGTCTGTTAGTCTCCATCATTTGTACATATAATTAAGAGTTAGTTGTACTTCTATGGTAAATGATGTGGTTGCTTCCTCTAGCCTTGTGTTTACCTAGTAGTACTAAACCTGTGCACAAAGCAATTCTCAGAATATCCGATTCAGAATGTGCTTAAAGCTCTTCACTTAGAGACTGAAGCATTGAGAGAAGGTAGCACATGAGACCATTCAACAAGGGAATTCAGCTCTTCCTATTTCCCTGTTACTCAACAGAGGGATTAGCTCTATTTCTCACATGTTGATGAGTACATGTCTCTGAAAATGTTCCCATTATATTCTTTTTTTCCTGTACGATTTTATTTTGGCTTTCTTTGGAGGTTACTTGGTTAGGCCTGGGAGCTCTTCTTTTTAGTAGTGCTTTGTCTGCGATCATGCCACTTTTCACTTTCTTTTTCTCAGTGGAACTTAGAAGCATTAAACACATCTCCCTGATAGTTATATATCAAAATGAACTTTTTCTGATGCGTGTGACTACTTGGCAATTCACTTCATCTACACAGATGTAAATATCTGAAGGAAATGATCAATTTTTATGTGTACCATAGTCAAAAAATATTCTAATCACTAAGCACCTAAAATTTCTCCTCCAAAAAGTAAAGGAACAAAGGTAGCAAATGAATATATGTTGATAGAGGAAATCAGTACAAGAAACACCAGAGAAACTTTTGAGAAGTAAAGGCAAGTGTATGAGTTTTGAAAAGCTGGCTACCATTGGTGCATTTATGATCAATGATGAGGTCGTGACAGTGTGGTATATTCTCTGTTGTTTTTGTACAATCCACTAAACTAGCTAGTTAGGGATACACTTTTCACAACTGTAACCAAACATTTCTGGTATAGTGTTTTGTTTGTTTGTTTGTTTGTTTGTTTTAAAGGAAGGCAGTGTTGGCACAGGGGATAAGAATCATTTGACAGTTTCCTCCCTGAACCTCTACAGTCGAGTAGAACCAGCCCATCCACACTGGTCAGGTGTGCTTGTTCACAGCATCGCTGCGTGCTTTCCCAGGCATTGTTCAAATGCCGTATTTGATGAAAAATATCAAACGGCTGTTTTTCAAGATATTTGTTAATCAAATACATTTGCTGTATTAACCAAACACATATAAATACAAATCCTTCATCATATTTATAATTTTTATTTTAGGAAGATAGATTTATTTTGACAACTAAAAGAAATGATAATACAAGAGGAGGCAATTCAATGTTTTAAATGAAGAAAGGCTTCCATTTTAACCAGTAGGAGCCTACACAAGATTACAGCATTTAGGTTTAGGGCATCTTATCTCTTTGGACCAGATTATATATTATTTGAATCTACTGTGGTGCTGTTAGTATGTTTCATAAGACATAGTACAGAGCTGCTATGATCTTTAAATGTTAATGTTCTTTTCTTATCACTTTACTGTGTAGATACCCTTCATGAGACCCAACTCTGCCACAGCTCATCCTCGGAGGCAATCCTGGAAACCTCTTTTATAAGTGTGATTTTAAAAGTGTGGATAACACTCTCAATAGAGTACATAATGTAAAGGAGAACAGCTATCTTGTCCTTTCCATAAGCTTATCACGGCAAAAAGTTGCCTTTGCTTGTCAGGTTTGGATAGAATGTGATTGATTGGTTTATTACTTGGACTGACAAGGCACTTAATTTGTGTGGATTTTTTTTGTTTTTTTTTCCTTCTACTTTTTTTTTGCACTAATCAGAAATATTTGATATGTGCATTGTTGAAAAATATTAGATAACGTCTTGTCAGAATTATCCTACTAAGTAATGTTTTTCCCTCTTGCTTCTTTGGCAAATGATGATATACAGTATTTGGACTTACTGAAGAGTGGTGGAAGCCTGTGGGACTTAAATACAATGTGCTACTTACTGCTGTCGTTGAACAATACCAGTAACAAGAAAGACAATGCATTCTATTAGTCTGCTATTATGTTTCATTCAACTGAATACATATATCCATATACGAAATGCTGCATTGAGAAACTATAGACTCTTACATTAAACATTTCTAATATTCAGCAGAAGTGAAAGACTTACAAAGCATATGTATTCTAGTTTTGACTCATTAGTCCTTGTGTGAAAGCACTAATATTATTAGCATGGAATTTTTACAACTTCACGTTTTGAGCTCGTAAGTAAGAGATTATATCTGTGTTGATCTCTAGATGGTTTTAGTAATGCCCAAATTTATTCAGTCTTTATTGATTTAAAATGAACTTTTTGTGTTCAGTATAATTTTACCTGTCTTGACCTTAAGGATAAATAAGGTTAAGAAAAATAAGGAGGGAGATACAAAGCTTATTGACTATACAACCTGCCAGTTGAAAGATCTTCATCAACATCTTTATTTTTCCAGGGTTTACAGAATTAAAATTTGATCTTCAAGCTATAATGATCAAGTTTTAAGTCAACTACAGAAATATGTCAAATATTTCATCACTCCATCTTGAACTGACTTAGAAGAGACTCTTTGTTGAAATTGAAATGCACATATACATGTAAATTGTCAACTTGTTTCTTGGAATTTCCTGATTTGCAAATGTGGTTTTGGGCATCGTTTCAGGTATAGTGGCAATTGAAAATAGTTTAATCTTTAGGAATAGAGTAGGCAATGTCATACATAATCAAAAGCAAGTGTAAATATAAAGTTTCTGTATGCTGGTAATGTATAGTTAGAGTAAGCAACCATATTACTGGATGTTTACTAAAAGTAATATGTATAAACTTAGATTAATTTATCAAAAAATCTTATAACATTGAAGGAAAAATATTAATAACCTGTAGCAAAACCGATAGGCTTATCTTTTAAGAATAAGAATGGACTCATTATTTATTACTACCTAAGTTTAAGAAAAATGTTGGTAATTATTATGATTGCTGAACTCCAGCTGATTTTAAGAAAAATAACAGATTGCCATTTTCTTAAAAGAATGTGCTAATGAATTAGACCCTGGCCTTCCTTTGATATATGGTGAGAAATTACTAGTGGTCATTTTATGTTAGATTTCTTAAGAACTCATTAAGTCTTATAGTTTCAGCGTCACTATTATTAATCAAAATCCCTTCCACCGCGGTTCTAATTAGAATACTACATTGTCATCATTCTCCATTTTGCAGTCTTGAGTGTTAGGTAGGCTACTCCAGATTTGGTGCTAGCCCTAGGAATCTGTCTCACACATCACAAATATAAACTGCATAATTCATAAATATTGGTTCTAGAAAATGTATTTGGAATAGGAGAAATTTTGAAAGCAGTAGAAAACACTTTCTCCTGATAAATCTCCTGAATGCTATCATATTTCCACAGTATAAAATTAAATATATTCCATAATTGGTCCAGTTGCTATTCAAAGGAGATATTAATAGGTACCTAAGAAAATATGAACCAATTCACGACATATGTGAGAGAAAACAGCACAACAGGTAAATGATGGCTATTTGTATTGCAATAGGAAAAGAAAAAAAAACAACACTAAACTACCAGGAAGAAAATTAAAAGATCTGAAATACAAGAAGAATAATGTGGTAATATATAGCAGAGGTTCTCAAACTTCACACTGCATCACAATCACTGGAAGGATTTGTTAAAAACAGACTTCTGCTATATTTCCCTCATCTTCCTTATCCCACGGCACTCCTTCCTCCTCCTATCTCTCAGGAGTTTCTGATTCCACCGGTCTGTGACAGGGCCTGAAAATCTGCATTTCTAACAAGTTCCCAAGTGATGCTGATGCTGCTGGCCAGGGGCATCACTTTGAGAACCATTTATATATAATATTTCTAAAAGAAACATTGTGTTGTAGTTGACATTTCTTTAAAGATTTTTTAAATTTATTTTTTAGAGAGAGGGGAAGGAAGGGAGAAAGAGAGGGAGAGAAACATCGATTGGTTGCCTCTCACACACCCCCAACTGGGGATCTGGCTGGCAACCCAGGTACATGCCCTGACTGGGAATCGAACCAACGCAGCCTTTCTGTTCGCAGGCCGGCACTCAATCCACTGAGCCACACCAGCCAGGGCTGTGGCTGACTTTGATTGCTTGAATGTTGCTTTAATCTCTTTAAAAGGGCCCTTACATTTTCAAACATATTTGTTTCTAGATACAAAAAAAAAATTTGTGGTAGTTTCATCACAGCACATACACTATAAACATATAAATTACTTTCATAAATTCAGTTAAATATTTATTTTTTTTAATACCAATTATGGGGGAAGCAATACTTTCCATTCAGAAATGAATCAGAAAACATATATCTTCACCCATAATCCACTAATTCCCTTTAAAAAAAAAGATTTGAAATTAGGGTTATTTTTGAACATGAAAACAAAATTCAGCCTTAGCCTTTATCCATCTTAAATTTAGAAGAATAATAAAGATATGGAAATTCTGTGTCATTTCTATATCTTTATTATTTATGATATTAAAATATCACAAATAAACAGATTACTGACCATAAACAATAAGAATATTCACACCCATTATCTTACTTCCCGGTTTTATATTCTATCACCTAATGAAACTACTCTCTTTTTAAACACTTAATGTTCTTTATTGACAAAATTTACCACTGTTTTTCTTGGTTCACAGTATGGGTATATTTTATGAATATTTCACCAAAACCTATTCAGAAGGACTCTTTGCAGCACAATGGAATATTAACATTATTAATTTTGTTTTCTGAAATGGTTTTTGACAATTGTAACTTGTATAAGGGATTCGGCTTTAGTCTTGTATGGCACATGAAGGCAGAAATCTTTTTCTACGGTCTGAGTCAGCACTTTGTAAATTTTACATATTCTGCAGATTGTGATTACAAATATTTCTGAGATGGGCACGCTTTGCAAATGCATTCCTAATAAAAATGCAGGCCCCTTTCTCCCAGCACTCACTCGAAGACTTTCTGCAGGTCTGCTGATAAGGTTCACTGCTGTTCAGGTACATAAGAAGTAATGAAATGGGATGCTCATGCTGGGCTTTGTAAATAAAATGAGATTGACCCCCGGCCATTATCTCATTTATCTGCTTTGCATTGTAAAATCAAGACCTACACTATTGATTACAGCAAAATTAGTTAATTAGGAACAGGTAAATTCAAAGTTAGGTGGGGCTTGAGCCCAGCAGGTTGTACTGCTGAAAAATTTCCCAGGGCCTGAGCAGATGGTGATCAGTTTATTAAAGAACAAAGCAGACATGTTTCAGGCATGGAGATGTCGAATCATTCTCTTGTGCTGTGAAGAGGTATTTGACCTTACTGTGTATTTTCATATAACTCTTTTATTTCATATTTCATTTTTTCACTTTTAATCTTGTAGTCTGGTTGTGCAGATGTAGTTAACTGAAGAGATCCCATTATTTAAGTGATTATTAAATATGAATTTGGATTTTGATATAATTAATATAATTTCATGTGTAAAGGATATTTTTGTCTTCCTTACCACACATTACTGGCTGTGATAAAAGTCTAAAGTAGCATGAACAAAAGTATGTTTAAGACTTCCACATTAGTCTTATGTTTGTGAAATATGATAAAGACATTTTCTAGTTACTTTGTTTAGAAAATGATTATATAAGTGGTTTACACTAAAATTGTTGTAAAATATGAGTAATAAAATATGTCTTTATTGATATTAACTGTTATTTGAATATTGGTAGATTGCAGAAATCTGTGCATGTTTGTATTCTGTTAAAAGTGATTTAACTCATGGGCCTGCACTTTCTCCTTTTGAAATAACTGAAATAATTGGCTTCTGTTCAATGAAGAAACTATCACTACTAGTTAATAGATATGTGTAGGTGTTCAAGCTGCTAGTGAGATTTTATTTAAGTAATGTTAAAATTCAAGACCAATTCTTTTGATCTTTCCTGTAGAGAATTTTTACATGGAAATGATGGAAAAGTAAGAAAATCCAATCCAAGAATTCTCCTGATATTTAGAGTTTTCTTTAAAGTGAACCAGTATCCAATATAATAGCATATATGTTTAGAGTCAGTATTTTACTTGTCTCAATACGGACTTGGAAGGGATCTAAATAAATGTTTCATGGACAGAAAAAACAGCTTGATTATGAATCAACTTGATCATAAAAAATGTACATTCCTTTTCGGATCCCATGTTGGGGATAGCTCTTCTTCCTGAAGCTTAGCTTAACATCTGGCTACAAATTACATGCATAGGAGGTGCACTTAATTGTTTCTGTTAGTTTAAAGAGTAGTTACTGTGCTCTCCTAGTGAAATTATCAACTGGACATTAGGGGAGTTAAATCCTTTGGAACACTGGCGTATAGCCTGTCTCTTAGGCACAAAAGGAAATATATCAATTGTTTCTTTTTTATTTGTATGTGTATTCTCAGCAATCAGATAAACATGACTGCTTGTTATGGATCATGGGACATACGAACATAAATCATTTTCATCCTCTTCTTTGTCTAGGGTGCTATACTTAACCATAGGCTAAGTATTTTAAATACATATAGAACCATGTTTATTTACTCACTGCAGTTTGTTAAATCAATGTGTAAAAGAGTTTATTCAGCTACTTTATTATTTACATCTGTATCCATTATTAATCTGATGCCTAGGAAATTGTATTTAGTAAAAATCCAATTAAACAGTCAGTTTTCCTTTTATAAATGAGGTTCATTTAATTTCATTTAAATTGTAATTGTAGAGTGCCCTATAGTGTTAATGTGGACAGTATTTATTAGATGTTTAAAAGATACTTCTTTAAGCATCCAGTTTGCATTTTATTAAAAATTTCATAGTGTTTCTTTACAGGTTAGTTTTATATTCTCTCAATATTTTAAGATCTTTCCTTCCTATTTAACATATGTACTACTGGTATGTTATAATAGTCTGTTTTTATTACACAGACATTTGCATTATTTAATAAAGTATATTGTGTTGTGTCACTGCTTTTGTGGGTCAATGACTTCTTTTGCAAAAGATTTTAAAAACATTTCATTCACTGCTTATTTTGATAAATTAAATATGTACTATCATTCTGTTTCCAAGTATATGGGAGAAGTAGAGGTAGAGACCAACAATAATAATTTGATCATTAACTATTTCAAACTCAATTTTTTTTTAGGTAGCAGAATGATTGCAGATCCTTATGAGTTGCTGATTTTTGAGTTTTTAAAAATGATATAAATTTGTGACATATCCAGAATTTGTTCTGACAAAATTTGCTAAAGTTTAAAAAGTGTGTGTGTGTACATGAAATAAGTAACCCACTATTTTTACTATTTAGCTTGTTCTTCCATTTCTAGTATTCTTAATGGTATCTCATATGTTTATCTATGTTATATGAATTTTTGCAAAGTCTGCTCAAGTTCACTGTGTCATGTAGGATATTTTTGTTACCAGCACATAAATATGTCTCTAGTTCAATGTTCTAGTGTAGAAACAAGCAGATATTTTTCCAGATGGAAATAATTTTAGTCATTTCTTTAAAGAGCTTATATTAGTATATTTGTTTATTAATAGAGCTAATGATTTCAAGATCGAGATATTTCTTTTGTTTTTTCCCTCCTGGATTTTGGCAGTTCTTAAGTGTATCAGCTACTCCTCTTTGCTGTGTAGTCTTGGAATTGCAGTCTTTGGTTTACTGGTGAGTGAGCTGTAAGTTGAGAGAGCTCCCATATCACCCATAGTTCTGACCAGCAGGCCTCCTTTCCTCTGGAACCCGCCACAAGTACAGTAGAGTTCCACATGCAAAGGGAGCCGTTCTCAAATGTACCACAACTGAAGGGATCAGTAAGGTTTGGGTCATTGCTAAGTGGCATGTACTTCAACATTATCTTCTAACAAATCTAGCATATAAAACCTTTCTTCTCCATTTTGCATTTATTCTTGAGCGGAAAGATAACTTGATTTTACAGTTAATTGAAATCATCTACAAACTGGGACTACATCAATGTAACAAACTTGTTCTTAGTCTAATAGCTGGAAATTCATAGATATCCCAACAAGAATCACCTGTGTAGGAAAAGGTAAAAAATAATAAATTGAAATGCCCCTTTATATTATTGTGGTGTTTGACTTGAATTATATACTATAAATCTTAATTTTCAGATTATTATTACACAGTTATAAAGTAAATATGCAGTAAATATATTGTAATTTGACATGAACTAGGGACACATTAATACCGTAACTCTTCACCTATCAAGAACCCAGATTATTGGCATTGTGAGATGTAAGGAACATTTCCAGAAACCCTGAAGTTAAACGGAAAAGACTATCTTTATTGAAAATTGAGTCCATGTACTTAACAGAAATTCTCATTTTCATGCCTTTGTATTGTCAATTTGCCGTAGCCTTGGTCAGTGATCTGGTTTCTGAATCCATCAGGAATTGTTGTTGGGGAAAAGCTGCTTAGCCAAGTCCCCTGACAATGTCAGAAAGCAGTGAGCAAGCACGCAGTGAACAGCAACCACTGTTCAAGCACGTGAGGGCTCTGAAAACCAGTAGGAGTTGAATGTAAGAACCAAACCCAGCAGCAGAGTGACGGTACTCACTGCAGACACAGCGGGCGGGCACACTGGTAGCTACAGAGCAGGGCTGGCACTCATACTCAAGACGCTGAGATGACAAAGACAGTGTCATTACGTTTTATGTGTTTTCTTGATAAGATAAAGAATGTGATTTTCAAATTTCCCTTTCAAAGATGATTCAAATACTAGTTTTCATGCTTGAAGGAATATGCCCTCAACTATCTAGAAATTTCAACATTCTCATCAACTCAGAAATGTTTATTCTCTGAAGGTTCCTATGACCATCCGTATATTTAATGTAATGAAAATGTTAACTATTGAAAGGTAAATAAATTAAGAAAACATAAAATTGTGTGGGCTTGCCATTTAGTCTATATTACATTTGATATTAGCTATATATCATCTATTTCATTTTGCCTTTTTAATTTATTTTTTTCTTATTTTGTTGATTTATGTTTATTGTATTTTTTTCCGTTACCATTTAGTTCCCTTATACTCCCCTGCCCCCTGCAGTTTCCACACTGTTGTCCATGTCTATGAGTCCTTTTTCCTTTTTGCTCATTCCCTCCACCCCCTAACTTCCCCACCCCAGTAGCTGTCATCTGTTCTCCATCTACGAGTCTGTCTGTTTTTCTTGTTAGTTCAGTTTGTTCATTAGATTCCATGTATGAATGAAATCATAATGGTGTTTGTCTTTCTCTGACTGGCTTATTTCACTTAGCATAATGTTTTCCAGGTTCATACTGTTGCAAAGGGTAGAATCTTCTTCTTTTTTCACAGCCAAGTAGAATTCCAATGTGTAAATGTTCCAGAGTTTTATCCCCTCATCTACTGATGGACAATTGGGCTTATTCCGTATCTTGGGGATTGTAAATAATTCTGCAGTGAACATAGGGGTGCTTATGTTCTTTCGATGTAGTGTATTGGGTTCCTTCGGATAGATTGTTGATTCTATTACAGATGTCCCTCTTTTCTCCCCCTTTACCCAACTCCACCCAGCCCCCACCCACCTCCTCCCAGCCGTCACCCCCCCTTCTCTCTGGGCATCACCACACTCTTGTCTGTGTCTATGGATTATGCATATATGATCATCGGCTAATCTATTATTTCATAATGTTAGAACACAGATGTTTAAATATTTTAATTGCTTTTAAATATAATTTTGGATAGTTCATTTATAACACTGACATAGTAAATAAAGTACTGTTATTCTTATTTGATTTTATTTATTCCATGGCTAGAATTATCATAGTAAATTTTTTCCAATTCTATATCTTCAGTGTGAAAGAAGATTTTTGGAAAAGTACATAAGGTTATTTGGTTCATAAGGAGAAAGATGTAGAGGAAGAAATGAGTAAACTTATGACATATAATTGTGTTTTAAGCTTCTTTATACTTGAATAACTTGGCTAAGTTGCTAACTTTTCTGAAAAAATTCTTGATTCCTAAAATGGGTCTTTGGAAGACTGGGTTTTATAGCATTACATGAAATTTAGAGTGTGCGTGTATATTTATAGTCCCCTTTATTGTTATGGTTTTTAAAAATCAGTTGTTTTTGTGTGTTTATAGTAGCTGCTTCCCTTTTTTATCTCATAAAGGTTATTAAATAGGAATTAGCATATATTCAAGTAATGTGGGTGCTGTAATTTTTCCCCGTGGTTGCTTAGTTGTGGATTTCTCAATTTTTTTAAGTTTTAAATCAATAACGGAAACAATATATAAAGAGAATTTAACAATTTGGTTTTGAGAAAGTATTTTTTAATTTTAAAAAACAAAGAAAAGGAGGAATAAATTCTTTCTATAAGATGTGTACATCTTTGTTATTTGTTGTTAAATTTTGGTCTTGTTATTCCAACTGATAAAAAAATTCTTTTTATAAGACACTGAAATAATACAGATCTCTCTTCATTGTCAGCAGGATGAGATTGTCTGAAACGAAGAATAGGTATGGTAGTTTTCTTAGATTTTGTACATCATAGGTGGCAAAGATACTATCAAAACATTTATTAATAAGATTTCAAATGTACTAGGAGGTGCTTTGAAAAACCAAATACACTGAGAAAAAGTGACAGGTAAATTTTGAGTAAATTTGTATTTGAGAAAATACTATCTAGTTCTTAGAATGGTTGTTATTTGCAGTAGATTGTAATAGCATGCTATAAACATAGAAAGTTTATTTATAATCTGCATTAATTTGGAGAAATTGATGAGATATAAATTGTGTAGAATTGATTACTTACTTGCATATGTAGCCTGTAGAATTCTTTAGATCTCTAAAAATTTTAGAACAATCACAATGTATTGAATTAAATTTATAATCTTGAATTATGTGTGTCATATTGTTAATTTTTAAAATTTTATTTTCATTGTTTATGCTGTTACAGTTACCGCTTTTTCTCCCTTTCTCTGCCTCCACCCAGCCTCATGCCCTCCCCTCCCCTAGCCAATCCTCATATTGTTGTCCGTGTCCATATGTTGCACATGAGTGTTCTTTGGTTAATCCCTTCATCATGTTTCATCCTGTTCTTCCCATTCTTATTCTTAGAATTCTTCAGGCAGCTTTCAGTCTGTTTACGTGTCGAAGCTTCTGTTCCTGTTTGGTTCGTTAGTTTATTGTATTCAGTAGATTCCACATATAAGTGAGATCATATGGTATTTTTTCTTTCACTGAATGGCTTATTTCATTTAGCATGATTTTCTCCAGGTCCATCCATGCTGTTGCAAAATGTAAGAGTTGCTTCTTTTTTACTGCTGCGTAGTATTCCATTGTGTAATTGTACCATAGCTTTTTTATCCATTCATGTACTGATGGGCACTTAGGCTGTTTCCAAATCTTGGCTGTTGTTTTTTTAAGTTATCTAATGGGCAAATGATTAATTCTTGAAGTTCAAAGCTGACATTGTTGTGTTAGTTTTTAAACACATATGGCTACACACATACATTTATTCATATACTCTTAACGTTTCTATTTTCAAAGTGCTCTGAATGATATTTTTTGTTAAATTTATTGTTATATTTTGTTTCTCCTACCACTATTATTTCAGGTTTAGATTGTTTTTTGTTATAAACATTAATTTAATAATCTCATAAAGTAATGGTAGAATTAATAGTGTTAAAGTTGAAATGTGCAATAGTTTGCTATTTGTCTTTGGAAGAGGGTTTTAAAAATATTATTTAGAAAAATCATAAATGTGTTTACCTTGCAGGTGTGATGAATGCAGGCTGTGCTACCATTTTGGCTGTCTGGATCCTCCTTTGAAAAAGTCTCCTAAACAGACAGGCTATGGGTGGATATGCCAGGAGTGCGATTCTTCGTCTTCCAAGGTACGAGGGGAAAAGCCTGTAAGGAAAAGTGTTGTTTTGATACATACCATCAACTTCCTAACTTTACAGGGATTTGAATATGAAGGAACAACATTTTAATCTAATGTACTTTAAAAAATATATTGCCATGGGTATTTTATTGCCCTTAAGTTATAGAATAAACAGTTCTACTAAATTATAGAAATTTCCTCTATGAAATATTTTTTTAGCTGTTTTGGTTATTCTCTATATTACGGTAGCTTATCAAACAGTACTGTGGTAGCCAGAATAAAATCAAACTCTGCTAACATACCACACCTAGGAAATAGAGACTAGTAGGGAAATTCTGACTTGAGTCACAGAAATTTGTTTTGACCAAAAGAATATATAGTAATAGATATGAATGTTAACTAAAAGAATAACCAATAAAATCCAAAAGAGGACTGATCTTAAATAAATAAGTATATTTTGAATGTTTATAAGGTCTGTTTTTTGAGAAAACTAGTTTTTATATTCTAATATTTATTTCTCATATTTACTTTAGCTAATTAGAAAGGATGAAATTTCTAATAAGATTGTTTAATAGTTTGTCTCCAAATATAAACTACTGAAGTTATGTCTTCTGAATATCATTATTATAACCTTAAGTGGTAGAAATCTACAGTTTAAGATTATTGTGTTTCTTTACAAAATGAAGAATAGCTAGTCTCCTAATGCTTTGATTCATTTGACAGACATATTGGATATATTTGAACTAAGACATTCTGGTCAGCTGTAGGTTAATCAAATTGTTCTTCCTTAAATAGACAGTGGAAATTAACTGTCTTGCAATATGGACATCAAGCCATCCTTTTTAAAATGCCACTTATATGCCTTTATCTGTCCTAGAGTAAATTATAATTGATACTGAATTCCTATATGATCATGGAATCAAAAATATTCTTTTTATCATTTGTTAAAATGATTTGCTCCCACTTACCAAAAGGCCATCTGTAAACTTTTTTTTTTAACTTAAAAAATGCAGAAGAGCATTTGGATATAGAAAAAGGACTCTTTAAAGGTTTTTAAAAATAACACATTTATTAAAATACTTGTACAGTGATTATTAAAATAGAACACAGTATTCATTTTATTTCATAATAAATCATTTGCCCAAGGTTTTAAACTATACAATATCAAGAATTATTTTCCATTTAGTTTATTAAGATCCATATTTAAGAGGGAGCATATTTAATATCAAAGGTTTTATTGCATAATTTAAAAATGCTATCAAAATTGTATTTTAATAAAATATTAGTTGCCTACTATAGATTTTAGATGGCTATCTTATGGAATTCTTTGTAATAAAGAACAATTTTAGGTGCATTCTTTGTTCATGGTTTTGTCCTACCCTCAACAAGCAAAGTAGGAAAGCAATTTTTGAAAAAGGATTGATCGCCTCTTATAAATATATTTTTTTACATACATTCTTTTGAAAAGGTTCTATACTGCTATAAATATGTAGCATTATATTAAATGCAAAGAGTGGCTTTATGTTATGTAGTAATTTTATTAATGAGTATTGAAAATGCAAGGGAACATGTTTCAAATAGTTCGGGAGTATATCATGAGAAGGGTAAGATGGTTTTTGTTTTTGTTTTTTCCTCTCTACCAGGGAGTAACTAGGCCTTTGGACTCTGAATGGAAATCCATTAGAATGGCACATTGTTAGAAAACTTGCACTGTATTTGCTATACTCTGTTTGACCAGTGACTGAATAGCTAAAATCAAGCACCATTTTGAAGTTCCATCCAAAGGTGGCATCTGGTTTTTGGAATGTCGTAGTTTACTGTAAGAACAGCAGCACTGAAATGGATTCATATGTTTATCATACCAACATGACTAGTATAGACTTACACTTTTTTCCAATGAAAAATTAAGTTCAATATCACAGTTAAACTGAAAGTTAAGGAAACGATTCATTTTTTGAATATTTGTGTTATATCAACTCTGTTTTCCCTACTTTTGAAGACTTCCATTCTTGACCAGCAGGTAGTATATTTCTGTTCACATTTCCTCTTGAAGATGTTTGCTAGTATTGGCCCCAACAGGAAAGCATTGGTAGATAATGTCATGCTTTGTAAGTCAGTGCATTGCTGCAGAAGCTGTTCAGTTGGAAAAGCAGTAGATTATTAATATCTGAGTCTGGGAAACTAGTGTCATCTTGGGGCCTCAAAGAAACCCAGAATGCAAGTTAATATAATTTGTCCTCTATTTTTTCTGTCTTTGCTTCAGTGGAATGTTATTTGTTAGGCAATATTGGGTATACTTGCCATGCTCATGTATTTTAGTGACATGAAAAGTTGAGGCAGAAGTACTTACTGCCAGAGAAAGGAAGTGAATTAGTTGCCAATAAATTTAGGTGTAGGAAAGTGAGTGTAAAATTGTTGTTGCCATAAAATATATATCTAACTTCCTTTCTCCATGGTAGTCAGGGTTATTAAGTCTAAGAAGTGTTAACTTTTAGTATAAAAATATTACTTCAAAATAGGAAATGATTTACTTAGCTTAGAATTTAAATAATACAAGGTGAGGGTATATAGTGTAATATGTGTTTGAAAATGCATTGCACTTTAAACATTATTTACCTGTTAACATTGTCTCCAAACTTTACACACTGAGGGAAACTCTAAAATATTGCCATGTCTCCTCTCAGCAATATAATAGATTTATACATGACTTTGTCTTTCAAGTGATAGGCTTTTTGCTGTAGGCTTTATGTCATTATGTCACTGATTATGCTTATTACTCTTACAGAATTTCCATAAAAGTGTACAAAGACCCGTCATATCTAAATACATAATTTTAAGTTTTAGCACGTGAAAGATAAAATATGCCTAAGTGTAGTTCTAATAAAATAAATTTAATAACAATACACCTAAAAGTAGAATGGCTTTTTTTTAAGTGAGATATAACTGACTATGACATTATATTAGTTTCATGTGTACAGTATAATGATTCAATGTTTGTATATAGAATAAATTTTCATTTTACCAAACCCATGGATATAGCATGATAAGACTTTCTCTGTCTTATCAACACTTCATAAACCTAGGTAGCCACTTTAGTTTTCATGAAAAATGACCAGCTACATGGATGCATATATACTGTTACATGTGAACACATGGAGACACAAATCTGCACATGTACCAACACATGGAAATCCACATGCACAAAACATACCTTCTCCCATAGGCTATGCTTTGAAGACATTTGATTCAGGAGCAGCTCTCCAGACAGTGAACTATGTTTATTTTCAATGGAGCTAGTTCATCACTTCCTATCAGCATGAATTATGTCTTTCTTGCTCTTCACCATGTTGTGAAAGTACTATTGGTAGTGAATGACATATGCCTGGAAAAACAATGTATCTTATTCTTCCTCCTCCACCTCACCCATCTCTTACTTGTTCCATCTGTACTTCCATCAGTTCACCCAAGCCAAATACCTGGAATCATCTTCAAGCCTTCCCCATCCTTGTTCCATACAGAACATCACTTCCTAAGTCCTGTAAAAGGTTTCTCCCTTAAATCTTTCTCCAGTCTGCTCTTAGCTCCTTTTCTCTACTCCTACTGACTTAATTCAGTGACTCACTTTTTTCTCATTCTATCATTTCCTTCTGTTTTACAAGCTATTTAAATAGGTGTACTGGACTCATCTCCCCCTTAATCCATTCCCTTCACTAGAGTCCTCCAATGTTTGCACCACAGGAGGTAGACAAGATGACTGATTAAATCAACATAGTCCTGTGTTATATCTCATTTTAATTTCTATGTCTGAGTCTGCTTTATAATGTGAACAATATGTTCATGCTATAGGACAAGTATATAACTTTACATATATACATTTATGAAAAGTTGCATACTTAAATAGTTTTAGTGTTGGGGTATATCAACAAAAGTATTTGAAGACCATACTCATATACTGCTCCTTGAGTAATCTTTCAGAGAGTGTATTTGTAACTTCTCTTTTATAACTGTTAGTGTTTTTTCATCCTCCCACATTTCTGAAATATAAACCCCCTCAACATCAGGAAGTTAATGTTAATACATTGTTACCATCTAAATTTCGGACCCTATTCAAGTTTTGTCATTTGTCTAGTAATGTCCTTTATGGCAAAAGGAGCCAGTACAGGATCACTTGCTGCATTTAGTTTTCATGTTTCTGTAGTCTCCAGTTGTTGTTTTTTTAAGATTTTATTTATTTTATTTTTAGAGAGAGGGGAAGGGAGGGAGAAAGAGAGGGAGAGGAACATCAATGTGTGGTTGCCTCTTACACGCCCCCTACTGGGGACCTGGAACGCAACCCAGGTATGTGCCCTGACTAGGAATCAAACCAGTAACTCTTTGGTTTGCAGGCCGGCACTCAGTCCACTGAGCCACACCAGCCAGGGCTGTAGTCCCTAGTTTTTGTTATGTTTTGACTTTTATTATCTTGCCCTTTTGAAGATTACAGGATAGTTATTGTGTAAAACTTCTTTCACTTTGTGTTTTTCTGGTCTTGTCTTGTTTTTAGGTTCATTTTATACTTTCAGGTGACATGTGACCTTTATTTGAACCACAGATAGTGATGTTAACTTTAATTGCTCAAATTAGGAATTATATGAAAGTCTTCCCCTTTCTCTTCCCCTTTCTAATTAATAGGTAATTTGTGAAGGGAAGAAACCTGGAACTGTGTAAATATCCTATTCCTCATCAAATTTTCACTTTCTGTTTTTTCCCCAATGGGTTATACTGGTTATTATCATTATTTATTTTGATTTTCAAATTGTCCCAGATGTGGTTAGTGGAAGCCACTTTGGGTTGGCTTCTGCCACTTTAAATTGGCATTTGTGTCCTTTTGACATGATCAGCAATCTTTGAATTATTTTCTTACTAAAAATGTTCCTGGCTCAACATGTACTTTCCATTATCCTATTTCCTGGAACCAGCTATTTATCCAAGGAGCTCTGATTCCTTTTAGTAGACAGTGGTATTTAGAAACCAACATATGGGTACCAGATGTGCTCATTGTCACTGGGATGTTGCTCCTACTAGATCTTCTCAGTAGACAATGCCAAGGATTAGATGTATGTATAGGCACACCTCGTTTTATTGCACTTTAGAGATACTGTGTGTTACAAATTGGAGGTTTGTGGCAGCCTGACATTGAACAAGTCTACCAGCATCATCTTTCCATAGTGTTTGCTCACTTTGTGTCTCTGTGTCATGTTTTGGTAAGGGGTGTGTGTGTGTGTGTACATTGTATTCTTAGACATAATGATATTGCACACTTAGTAAAATACAGTGTAGTGTGAACATAACTTTTATGTGGACTAGGAAACCAAAACATTCTCATGACTTGCTTTATTGTGATACTCTCTTTATTGCAGTTGTCTCAAACCAAACCTAAAATATCTCCAAGGTGTGCCTGCATGTGAATTTATACATATATACATTTACATCTATATTTCTATATGTTTACTGGTATTATAAACCATTCTAGTTTTTTTCCTGTCCAGATTTGTAATTCCCTGACAGAAAACTGGCTCCCATTATCCTTAATATATATTCTTACATGATTAATCCCCGATATAAAACTCACCTCTCTCACCCTTTATGCCCACACCGCATGGATACTTACTTTGCTTACCGTAACCTGGTGGCTTTAGACTGAACTGCTCAGGAAGGAAAGAGAGAGGGAGTGAGGATGGATGTTTATGTTTTTGACAAGCTCCTCGAATCCTTTTAATGAACTGTCAGGAATAAGAACCACTGTTTTATATATTTTATGAGTTCTTGAGCTATTAAAGTTTTCAAGCTAAAAATGAACTTTTTTAGAATTTTAAAACAAATACACACAATACGTATAACCCAAGCCAAACTTTAACTGAAACTGAAAAATTATCATGTATACTTACATATAAAATATAAAATAGACTTCATACTGTATTTTTAAAATGCAGGGCACAGTTCACTGTTCGGTCTCTTTCTAGGGTGCACTTGACACAGATTGCAACAGCTTCCGTCTGCTGAGACACCCAACATGAAGACGACTTATATGGACTTGGTTAATGAACATGTATAAGTATTTATCTTAAAGGTGCTTTATCCAAGTCATCTGTATTCACAAGTGCCACTGAGAATTTAAATATACATCATCTATCTCACAGTGACTGTGCCAATTACGATTTCAGCTTTTCACCCGTAGTTAAGCTCTGTTATAGGAAAAGCACAGAGTGAACATGCCTAGTACTAGATGAGCTGTCTTAGTTTGGAGACCTCCATGCGGTTTGCTTGTATTTGATCTTTCTAGTATACTACTCTTTTTAAGTCACAAACATGCATAGAAATCTCATCTAAGTCCCAATGAAAGATTTTTCTGGAACTACAAATGCCAACTGAAACAAGTGGTATTTTTTGATAATCATTGTATTAGAAATCCCTGAGTAGGGGGAAGTAAGATATTTTTAAAAATTTTATTTTGCAAATTTTCTGCATTGAGCAACTAGAATTCTATAACTGATATACTTAAGTTGAAACAATATTTTCAAGTAAGATAGTCATTGAGAATTTTGCCTCTTTAATAATGGATCAGAACAGTCTCTCCGAGGAGTGCCTTGCCACAATACATTAAGCAAGAACATTTAATTGAACCTGGAAATACTAGAAATTGGATGTCTGAATTTTATGTATCATGAAGATTTATGAAAAATATAAAATTAAAATGAGTTATCCTTTAAGGTTCTTTTAAATTTGAAGCACATAACTGACTCATAAAAAAGGACTTTTTAGTATTTTAATTATTCATTGGGATTCTTGGATTTTATCTGACATTAGTTTAAATTTTAAATCTTTGAATTTAACACGGTTGACAGAGAAGTCATTTTCAGGTAAAATTTATACCACTAACTGTCTTAATTCAGTATTCTTCTAGCATTTGTGTGACAAGCAGGAGAGCTTGCCACAGTGTACTTTAGTTAACTTTAATGAGTGTTGATTTGCCTTTTTACTGGTGTGGGTATGTAAACATCTGGAGAAAACTTGTGTACAATGCCCTCCATTAGAATCCCATGGAACAAACCTGTCTGAGAATTAAAACTATGGGACGCTTATCCTTGATGATGGCTACAGTTAAATATTTAACCTTTAGATTTCCTCTTAGTTAGTGTGTGTGATAAAGCCCACAAATTTCCAGTTGACCTTCTACCTCATCCCAGACCAAGTTCAACATGTAGCCAGTTACTCTAGCATTTTCCCTGGCAGGCAAAATTTTGTATGTTTTTTATACCCTTAGTTTCTAATGGAGTTGCCTGGACAGGCAACAGTGATTTGTGAATTCAATAAAAAGTAATAGCCATAAACAATTCCACTGTGCTTTTTTTAGAATTTGTTTAAACTGAACTTTTATGTGCTGAACTTATTATTTATTGTCACGATTGCCCGCCCAGAGGCTCGTTACCTGATTGTCCTAGACATGTTTCTGAAACCTATCCCTAGGTACTGTTTTTATCAAGTAACACTTTTCAGCAAAACCATGACTGTTTATGGTTATTCTTTATAATAAAGTTAGAATCTCTGCTGATCTGCTTAGTTCTGTAACCTAAGGTAGTTTTCGTGGGGACTGTGTACTATGCATTAAGCATATTGATTTACTTCAATAAGTTATGGTTAGGTATTCTTTAAGAATCTTTTCAAAAATCTGATTTCTTTCCTCTATGTAAAATTTATCAATGTTTACAACACATATTTTATATATTTCAGCATCATATTCACAGAGAAAGAAAATGATTGGAACCTCAAAAATTAGACAGATGTGTTCTATATTAATAATATACAAATTTGAGAAACAAAATTGCTTTTTAAGTTACTCTTACTACTAACTGGAAGAATGAAGCCATTTTCTCATTTAGTCCGCCCGTGGGCCCATGCGTTACATAGCGTGCCGTGGAATGCCGCGGCCACGCGAAACAGCATCGTGACGGAGATGAGCAGTCAGAGTGCAGGAGGGTGCTGCACGGGGGGCTGTCTCTCAGAACTCACCAACTTCATATTTTCCTTTAGTTTTTAAACTTTTTTATGGTTCTATTTCTTATCATTTTGGAGGAAGAAAAAGTCTGCTGTTAAGAATATGGTAGTTAAGCTGAAAGATATTTCATTACCACGTAGAAAAAGTTAGTACTATTTTTACCTTATTAGCCTAGTATTTGAAATATTAAAATTGGGCTTTACAATATGGCGATGTATAAATTCAGAAGGGATGTAGAGTGTATGAGTTATGTGAACTTGTTATTCTAGTGTTTGTGTGTAGTGTGTGTGTCGGAGACATGCTTGATTGCAGAAAGATGGTCCTGGTCGAACTAAGCTAGTCTATTCTCACATCTGTGAAAGTCACACCCGATTATTTGTGATTTCATGTATTCTAGATGTAGATACAGTTAGCTTATTCCTTCTAATTTATTAAACATTTAGTTCATTTCATCATTTTGTGGAATTACTTATCTGTTAAAAAGTGTCTTTTTAACCTACATATTGCGGTTTAAGCAGTACCTTTTTGCCTACAATTAACATAGACTTCTTCAAATCTGAGCTAGAAAATTCAAAGAATAAACTCTGATGGTTAATGGAATTGAGTTTGGAAATTGAATATAGTTAAGCATTCTAATCTTGATGTTCTAATGGAACCCTTACCAAGATTAATAAGAAATTATAGACTAGGGTTAGGGGACATAGGGAGAGTGGGTTATGTCATATTACTTTCAGTTTGACATTTATTTTTTGACATTCCTGAAATTCAGATGTGTATCTATAAGCAGTTTCTATCTTTAAGTGATAATATCTTTTTTCATAAAAATGTGTCATTAAATTTATGGAGTTTCTTATAATTTGAGGCATTGTTGAGTAAGAAAATAGAATAATTTAAAATACTTAGAAAGTCAAATTATGCAATATGATGTAGAAAAAATAGCTTTATGAGCTTTCAAGAGATATAAATTGGGTTCATATATTAACTATTTACAGTGCTGGTGACCTTCAGCAAGTTGCTTCACTGTAGTGAGCTTCGGGTTCCTCATTTGTGAAAAGTTTAGTGGCGATCACTGGGAATAATGGAGATACTCAGCAAATGGCATCTCTCTTTAATCACAGAGAGAAAAGTTCAAATTTAGTGATAATGTTCTGATTTGTAAATGTAAAAAATGTTTTTAAAAAAGTAACCTGAAGAGCAATTTTCTGTGTTTTATTTTTTGTCTTCACACGTACCAGGGAAAAATCTTTCTTATCTCTTGTGTTTCATGCTACAGTAAGGTCATGTCTAATTTCTTTATTCACAAAAAAGTTCATTTAAAAATATATTCATTTTAACATCCTGCTAGAGTTAAGAGGCAAGGAAGAGTATTTTTATAATTAACCTGTTTTTAAACTAAGGCACCTTTGGCTCTCTACACTTTTTAAATTATGTAGTATTACATAAGGTATTTTTTGCTAAATTTATTGTATGTCATTAGCAAATAATTGGTATTTTTATATTGATGGCAATGACTATTTCACATTAAGTATACAATCACGGTCCTCTGTGAATCACACAGATCATATATTAATGGTTTTATCTTAGCTTACAAGTAGAAGGCGTTATATTTAGAAAGTAAATATTTACTTTCATATTTAAACCAATGGCTCCACCAAGTACTGAATAGGAAGGTATCACTGATACGTGCATAAAAAGTAAACCTGTTTTTAATTGAAGACATGTTGTGTTAATAGGTTAGGAAATATTCAATAAATTCTCTCCACATTGTGTAGGGGTGTTATTTCTTTCTCAAGGTCATTAAAACTATAAACTTGAAACTAAAATAAGGATAAAAAGTAAAAACAAAATAATTTAAAAGTAACCAACACTGAAAACGGATGTAGGATAATTTATGTGCCCACTTTGTCAAGGTGTATGCAGTTTTCGATAATAAAAGATTCATCAAGCCTAACAAATGTCTTTTAGAGAGCAGGCATATATCAGACACTCCTCCTTTTGTTGTGTAAATGTTGTAATACTTTTAAGGATGGAAATGTGAGAAACTCTGGGCTAGCATGTTCCATTCACTGTGGAGTATAGAAATGAAGGGTATTAACCTTTAGGGCACACTATGTAAACACATTTGGAATTTCATAATGTTATTATGTGCCTTCAGTGTGTCTTACAGCATTTATGCCAAGAGAAAGCCTCATTCTCAAGTAAGGAAATTATACTCATTCTCAGATGCCACTCATGCCTTTCTTTTAGAAAGATAAAATCTCAACATGGCCTTTATCTGTATGGGTGAAAGGGCAATAATTTATACATGTAAATGCTCCAGAACCCTATTTTTACACCCATTCTCTCTCCCTTTCTGTCACCTGCTCCCGAGTCCCAGTGGAGGAAATCACGGTCAGCCCTCTGTATCTCAGATTTCACAACCAAGGATTCAGCCAACCCAGAACTGCAGTCGGCTGAATCTAGGGATGCAGCCCTTGCAGGTTTGGAGGGCCGACTAAGGACTTGACAACCCAAGGGCTTTGGTATCCCCAGGAGTTCAGAAGCCAGTCTACCACCAATAGGGATAACTGTACTTCCTTAATTATAGGGTAGAAATTTGTTTGTCTTCACGTTACTTTAAAAAATGAGTATCTCTGGGAATATCCTGTCTACTGTTTTTAATATATTTTCTATTGGTAAAATGCTGAAGAAGGCAAGTTACAAGACTGGGCCACAGTATCCTGCACTGCCTCGTAGTCCCAGCATAGCCCAGTCCTGCTCGATATTAAATTCTTAGCTTCAGTTCTCATTGTGACAGGGCCCTAGAAACTAGCTTTGACTCACTTGAATAGGTTAGGTGAACATGACTTTATTCCTTTTTGTGCATTATTTTTCCAAAAATTAATCTTCTGATTTTCACCATAATTTATAGTTATCATCATTTGTCAATTCACATAAGCCCAAATGCCTATGATTTCTCCTCAGAATGTAGTCCACAAACCAAACCACCTGCACCAGGACCTTCTAAAGTACTAGTAAACACTCGGTTTGGAAGGCCTCATGCAAACCCACTAAACCAGAACCAGTATCTCTGGAGTGGTGCACAGGAATCAGCATTTTCATAAACACCGTGGGTGGTGATTATGATTATTAAAATTTCAGAACTACTGCTTAGACCGCAATCTCTTTTAAATTCCTTACATATATGGTACTTTTGTCTCTAATTTCAGTATTCAGATTTTGCTGTTCTGTAATGGGACTGTCTTTCAACCCCAGAGGCAGGTTCAAGGAAAATGGATGACACCTGATTCAGGTTCAGTGTGACAGCATCCCGTGATTACTAATACACCATATGCCCGTTCTTCTTTCTGAGTTCTGGAATTGCCCAGCAACATCTCAAGGATATTCCCTGAGCTGTATTCAGTTTGTCCCCAACAAGAATCTTCCTTAATGACTCTGCCTCATCTTTTGCTGCTTCTTTGTGGTAGTTGATACTGTTAGTAACTTCCTACTTTTTACAAACTCCTTTCTTGCCGTTAGTGAGCCTGTTCCCTCCTGGTTTTCCCCCTTCTTAGCAGACCGTGTCTCAGTCTTTTTGATCGGCTTCTTTGGCTTGTTTTCACAGGCTGCTTTTCTCACTCTGCAGGTCTCATCGTCCATACCCAGAGCTCATTACCACACAGTTTTGCTACAGGAAAAGTTGGGATTTAGATTTAATGATCCATCTACTTTCTCTGAATTAATGTTCATCAGGAGAGACTTTCTGCCTTTTAAAATATTATCCTTTGGTCTAATTGAGACATAATGTAGTGATAAGTTTACCAATAAGTTCTAGTTGGCCATTTCCATTATCTAATGGCCTCCTTTTACTACAAAGTTTAGTACTTAAGTAGGAGAATACATATTAACTGATCTCCAAGTGAAATATTATTCTGGGGCTATGATTAAATGTGCCACAATTAAGGTGTCAGTCTCTTAAGTTTTGTTTAATTTTAAAGCTAGAAAGTAATAATTCAAAATAGTAATTTTTAATATAAAAGAACTAATAACATTTGTGTAAAACCTTGCTTTAAAAAAAGATGCGCTTCTCACTCTTTTACTCCTTACTTATTTGCTCTGACTCTACCTCTCTAGAGAAACTTGGAGTCAGAAAAATAAGTTACATATTTTGTGTGTGTGTGTTTAAATTTTTTATAAATGTAATACATGGTCATTGTAGAATATTTAGAAAATTCAAAAAATTTAAATACTTAAAATGACCTGCAATTTTAGCATCTAAAGGTATTACATTTCTGCTTACATTTGGTAGTATATTGTACTACAACCTACTCTTTAAGAATTGCAATCATATTAAGCAAAGTAAACCATCAACAAAATGAAGAAAGCAACCTATTGAATGGGAGAAGATATTCACCAGTGATATATCTGTTAAGGGGTTAATATCCAAAATTTTATGAAGAACTCATAAAACTTAACACTAAAAAGAAATCCGATTAAAAAATGGGCAGAGGACCTGAATAGACACTTCTCTAAGGAGGATATACAGAGGGCCAATAGACATATGGAAAGATGCTCAACGTCACTAATCATAAGGGAAATGCAAATTAAAACCACAATGAGATCACCTCACACCTGTCAAAGTGGCTATCATCAATACATCAACAAACAACAAATGCTGGTGCAGATGTGGGGAAAAGGGAACACTAATGCAGTGTTGGTTGTAACGCAGATTAGTGTAGCCACTATGGAAAATACTGTGGAGTTCCCTCAAAAAATTAAAATAGAACTACCATATGACCCACCAGTTCTACTCATAGGTATTCAAAGAAATCCAAAAACTAATTCAAAAAGACATGCATCCCATGTTCATTGCAGTGTTATTTACAACAGCTGAGATATGGAAGGAACTTAAGTGTCCATGGATAGACAAATGGATAAGGAAGAGGTAGTACATATATACAATGGAGTATTATTCAGCCATAAAAGAAGAATGAAATCTTGCCATTTGCAACAACATGGATGACCTAGAGGGAATTTTGCTAAGTGAAATAAGTCAGGCAAAGAAAGATATAAGTACCACATGATTATACTTATATGTGGAATGTAAAAAAACAAATGGACAGACAAAACAGAAACAAACTCATGGATACAGAGAATAAACTGATGGTTACCAGGGGGGTTGGCGGTTGCAGGTCTGGGTGAAATAGGTGAACAGATTAAGAAGTACTAATTGCCAGTTATAAAAACAGTCACGGATGTTTGGTGTCGCGTGGCTACTAGACTTACTGAGGTGATCATTTTGTAAGTTATGTAAATGTCTAATCACTATGTTGTACATCTGAAACTATAATATTGCATGTTGACTGTAATTAAAAAATTTTAATTAAAAATTGCAATCATATACATTCTGTTTTAATGGCCTTTTCCACATAATTATATATAGAATAATTTTTCATGTTAAATACTCTTTTCTAACCAGATTTTTAAAGTACCGTTCCATATTTCTTTGCAATTATACTCTCATTATAATTGCTGGATCAAAAAAATGAACAATTTTAAAATAAGAAAGTGCCATTGCAGTAATAACAGCAATGGACATTTATTGAGCACCTCTATGTGCCTAGCATTATGTAAGCACTTAAAATCTATAGTCCCATTTAATTCTCACCACAGTCTATAAGGTAGTTACTGTTTTTTATCTCCTTTCTGCAGCTTGAAAAATGAAGTTTAAAGAATTTAAGGATGACACAGCTAATAAGTGGTGTAAGAGAGATTCAAACCCACATCTGCCTGTATTTTAGAAACTTGTTTTTATACATACATCGGAATAAGCATTTTCTATTTCTGTATTGCAAAAGATTCTCAATTAGATTTTGTCCTGAAGCCATTGTGGCTTTTCAAAATGTAGAAACTCAGATAATTTTTCTTTCATAAATAAACACTGCTGGTAATAGGAAGAGGAAAAATGTCTTAACTGTTAAGGAGGATCTGTTTTGGTCTTTCTAACAAGTAAGGGCATGGAACCTGGAGGTTGTTCTTAAAACAAACCAATTGACTAAAGACGGTCGCACTGTAAGGTGTGGAAGATAGACTGTTACTCCTCCAGGCTTTTTCTTCGTAAAATTCAATGAAATAAGTATCTGTGTTAAGAGAGCGGCCACTTGACAATATGGGTGATTTATATAGAGCCAGCAGAGTCTAACCTGCCATACTTGGAGGGAGGGTAAGGGAAAGAGAACTAAAAGCGAATTTTTTATTAGGCGCTAAGCCCTATGGTTTAGCTGAGTCAAATATTTCTTCTTAATGCCATGAGCTGCGAAGTTTGAAAACCTTTATTGTGAAAAGGAACTAAAACCAACCACATTCAAGCTCTTTGCAAAGATAGCTTAAGAGTATTCTGATTCGTGCAGTGTCAGCCACTTCGTGTACAAATGGGAAGGTTTTGTACACTTTCCTCAATATCCGCATTCTTCTGCAGTTAAAATTCCTTCTACTCAAAAAAATACCTTGTTTGTCAGTGGATCAAATACAAATTATAATGCAATTTAGACTCATTTGGGTTCTTTTGTTCATCGAACAGTATGAAATGATTACTTCACCAATAAAAAGTTAAAAAAATGTTTACCTCCTCCTTCACAGATAAAGGTTCATATATTTAACTATTTTTTACTGCACTGTGTTCCCACCTGTGACCGAGGTCAGCCATCTACGTCCTTTTGTGGTCTCTGGCTTCTACCAATTGTTTTAGCCTTAATGTACTGTTCTCTTTCTTCTTTTGAAATATATTCATATGCTAAATTTAAACGCTGGTCACCTAAGATGCAATCTCTTTTAATGTTTTCTCTGAAGGTTTCTTAAAGGTTTATGTTGTAGTGATATATCTTCACTGCAGTTCCCTCGGTTTTTTGTTAACTGTACCTTCCATAATGCCTACAAATGATTATCTGCTTCACTGGTTTGAAAACTCTTTAAAGTGTGCTCACAGAGGTTAAAATTTTTAAGAATCACTTTGAAAAGTTCAAGCTGCATCAGAGCATTTTTATTAGTTCACTTTTGTGATCCTGAGGGACTGAACTTTTTCCTTAACTTTTAAAGGCAAGTAGTATTCTGTTAATTCTATTTCTAAAATCAGATTTCTGAATTCAGATTACCAGGCACTTGTGAATCAAAGCAGAGATATATAGGTAGCTTAAAGCAAGTAATAAATGTAAGGTACTTAAGCATTGTTTTCTTATTCTAATGCCGCAGTTTCAACATATACAGCAACAAAACATCATTATTTAATAACTCAATTTAACATTTACTCCAGGATCCAGTCATTAGTTCACTTACCACTAATGTTTCCCCACTTTAAGCCATTTGAGATTGTGAATCAAGTAAATATCTTTAGAGCATTCTTTTCTTTCTCATGCTGGTGAACTGCTGTGTAACTTAAACATTTCTCCACCTTTTTCCTGTGTCATTAGTGACAGTGTGGAAGCTTTAACCTGTGCACAGAATAGACTATATTCAGCGTGGTCTTGTCTTCCATTTCTTCTGGAGCACTCCCAGGCCTGCTCCTCATGAATCTAACTTGTGTGTGAGGTGCGCCTTCTGTCTTCAAGATTTTTGGCCAAGTCTCCACATTCTCTCTTCTTTTCTACGTTCTCACACCTTCCTGGTTTTCCTCTGAGTCAATGAAAGCAGCATTACTCTCTCTCTGTATTTGTCAAGTATATTTGTGTTCCTTTATCTGTAAAAAGCTTCCCAGACATAGGAACTTACTTCCCCAATACGCTCAAATGTCGTTAGTTCCTTTTTATTTTCTACTCCTCAGAGCAGTTTGAAAAACAAAATCCTGCAGTCTGAAATGACACTTTTTAACAAAAACCCTTCAGATTAATTTTAAATAAAGAATACATTAGGAGACAATGGAATTGGTCTTTCTCTGTATGAAATGCTTTAAGGGCTATCCAAATTCCTATTTTTAAAAGACCAGTCTTCCATTTTACTCAGATATAAGGTGAATACTTTTCCTGACTTTCAGGCAAGATGCAAATAGAAAGTAACTGAACTCTTTCAGCCCAGTGACTTTAAGCAAGCTCTCTTGGGGCTTTTCTCAAATGACTCTAGGGCATATCTTACAGGGTTGTTTTTTTTTTTTTCAGTCTCCCTGAGGTATTAATAGCTTTTTAAAAAACATATCAAAAACGTTGCCCAGCTTAGTCTCTCAACCAGTTCAGAGTTTCTCCTCTCACCATCTTAGTCTACTTCAAACTGGGAAGTTTCTAGTTTGGAAGGGGCCTCCTTATTGGATTTTGCCTCTTGTCCCTGCTTCCTTTGTGGGTTTTTAGCTGTCTGTCATTGCTAGAGTTTTCCTATCAGCAGTTCCCTTTATGTGAGAGATGCTTTCTCCTGTGGGCTACTTAGAACTCATTTTCAGAACTTAAGTTTCTTTCCTCCTCTTTGATTGGTATCACCTCGTTCCCACTAGGCTGTCCTCTGTGGTTAGATGCCTTTCTAGACAACCGGAGTCTGCTCTCTTTCATGAGTCTTCATTTGTCCTCAGTGAGCGCATGCAGACCTTTGCCTTGGGAGCTCAGAAGAGCAGTCGCTCCCCCTGCAGCCCTGCAGGGTTCTCTGTTGCTCTGTCACTGTGCTAGACAGACATGCATCACCACCCAGTCTGTGCCCCTCACACCCCTAGGGGACAAATTCTCTGAGTGCTTCTCAGAGAATCCCTCTTATGTAGGGGCTTCCTTTAAAGTACATCTTCTAAAGAAATCCTTACTCGCCAGTCTCACCTTTCCTCATTCTTCAGGCTTCTCCTTTGAATTACCAGACCAATTTTTGCTCTGAAATGCTTTAGAAAATATTTCCTTCAAAGGAAATATTTCCCGAAGTATTTTTTCAGTGCATATCTTTTTAAAAAAGAAACTTTAGACTAGTTATGAGGGATTGAGAGAAAAATGCCCCCCACCCCTTGAGCCCTGTAATGCATGTCAAACGCCCCGTTACCGTGACTCAAGTCGTAGTCTTTTCTCCTTAGGACTTCCACCTTTTCAAATACTTCTGCCAGTTCCTCAGCTCTTCTCCAAACCTCCAGGACATCCTCCTCCTTCTGACTAAACCCCATCGTTCTTTTTAAAACTAGGATGTGGCATTTTAATGTATACTTTCTCAAAACATTACAGCCCTCTATTACAATTCTTCAACTTTCTCTGGATCCACGGTAGTGATTCTTCTCACCGTTTCTTCTCTGGCCAGAAATAACTGAAGGAGATCATGAACTTGGGTTCACCATAAATGTGCCTCCTCAGTTATACCAGGCCTCATGGCCATCATGTGAGCCCCCTGTCACATTTCTCATGGCAGTTATTTCCAATCTTTGCCACGCATCTCGTCTCAGTTTTACTTCCAGCTTTCTCACTTATCAGTGACTCCTTTGCTTCACTGAGGAAAAAGGGGCCATATCCTCATCTTATCTCCTCTCAACCTGAGAAATAGCCTTTGTACTTTTCCCACTTTAATCTTTGTTACTTTCTCTACCTCAATCTCTATTTCTTATCTCAGAAGAAAAGTAAGTAAGTCACTCACTTTTGTTCTTTATTCCAAAAATCTTTCTCCTCAGAATCTCTTTCTAGTCTCGTGAAGGCATCTTAGAAGTATTTCTCCAAGTCAGTCATTTTGGAGGATGATTTTTCACATGTCCCTCCAAGTTTGGAAACTCAAGGAAGGAGCTTTCCTTTGCCCATACTACAGGACGGATGTCAGGGCTTCCTCCTTGAATTTCAAGGCCATCTACAGTAGGGCGCCAAGCTCACATTCCACATAGCTCTCTCTCTCTATCTCCCTCTCTCTTACCACTTGCTCCCTCCTCCCTTCTGTCACTTACAAATATCATCAGGCCTGTCCTGATTTTTTAAAAATTAAATGTCCAGCTTAAATCCTGGTTTTCTCTACTATCCTTGGGACTAGACTAAATTTCTTGTGCATTTGTTTTGCTAGACTGTTCATTTGGTATTTGGTAGATGTTTCTTCATATTTTTATTCATCTTTATATGCTTAGGTTCTGTTTACCAGCTAGACTGCAAACTCTTATGGTAGAGAATATTTCTTTCATACTTCCTTGAAGATAAGGAGCTAGAATGTTACACATAATTTTTCTTAGATTTAAAATTGCTTCTGATAGCCTGTTTCCCATTAGTTGTTATTGAAGTTATGTTTTAAACCTTTATTTTGCTGAATGGCAGTGGAAGAGTGCAGGTGGCTTCTACTTTTTGCCCCAGATGCCAAGGCTACTTGCTGAAACAACAAATGATGTCTGAAACATAAATGCCTGCAGCCGTGGCCCAAATATGCAGAAAAGAATTGGTGTAAGCGACATAAAATATCTACTGGGCAAGTTGAAAGTAATATCCTTTCTTAGAATAGTTTCTGATCCTATCTAGCTCACTCAGCATTTCTATGAACATTTAAACGCTTAAATGTTCATAGTAGATTTATAGTAGATTTAATTGTAGTTTATAGTAGATTTCTATGGAATAGAGATATAGTCCTAAATTAAAAAAAAAAAAAACAAAAAACTGTCCTCCAGAAAGGATAACACTGGAGTTGTTGAAAGAGTGTAACAGTAATCTCAAGGAAATGTCTATTTTGTATTTTTTTCTATATAACTTTGAAAAACAGTAACTTTTATTTATACAGGTATTTTCTTTTTCTTTTTTAAAAGATTTTATTTATTTATTTTTATAGAGAGGGGAAGGGAAGGAGAAGGAAAGGGACAGAAATATCAATATGTGGCTGCCTCTCGCGCACCCGCTACTGGGGACCTGGCCTGCAACCCAGGTGTGTGTCCTGACTGGGAGTCAAATCAGCGACCCTTACTTAGGTTTGCAGCCTACGCTCAATCCATTAAGCTATACCAGCCAGGTTATTTTGTTTTTCTTGATGGGCCTACCAATATGTTTGCATGAGGGACCGCATTTTATTGAATAAGAGTCTGTGTAGTATTCAGAAGGGTTGCCAGATAGTCTGATAGGTGCTGCAGATATACTAAGACAATCAGATATGATATGGTCTTTAAAAATATTTATGTTCTTGAAGGACAGATAAGGCATGTATGCATATAATTACAATACAAGATGTAAAGTATTAAATGCTGTTAGAAAGTACAGATGAGCTAGTGTGGGAATTGAGAGACGAGGAACATTGCTTTTAGCTCCAAGAAGCAAAAAGAAATTGTGAATAACATGTCACTAGAATGGAATTACGAATACTTCATAGAGTTTAGGAAAGTACATCAGAGTAGGCTAGGTTATACAGCATAAACACAAAAAATACCAAATTTTCGGTGGATTAACACTTGTTGGTTTCTCATGCAAGTATAGATTGGAAGAGCAAGTATTTACATTTGGTTACTCAGGGACCCAAGCTGATGGCAGTTTTATTTCAACACATATGGTCCAATGTAGTACAGCAGGAAATGTGGCAAATTGCAGAATGCCTTTAAAAATCATATATGGAAATTAACACATGTCAGTACAGCTTACATTCTACAAAGTACGTAGTTAAATCTAACTTTAGGAAGCCAGGGAAGTATACTGCTACCATGTGCTACCATACTTAAGGCGAGATCGGGCGCGTTCTGGGTGGTATGGCTGTAGACCAAACTTCAAAGGCCTTTCTGGTATTTGAAGCAACATAGGGGAATCCTTAGAGAAAAACAGAATGTGTACAATTGGTATGGGGGAAACTGCATAATAGTTTGAAAGCAGTAATTCTACTAATAATAGTTGCTAATGTGTTTTAAAATTTATTTTGATTTTCCCCTATTGTTAACTAAAGTCCATAATTTACATTAAGATTCAGTTTTTATAATGCAGTGTATTTTGTGGGTTTTGAAAAAAAAGGTATGATGTCATATATCCACCATTACAGTATCATTCAAAATAGTCTCACTGCCCTTAAAATCCAGTAGGCTGTAACCTATTTACCCTTCTGCCCCTTTTCCCAACCCCCTGGAAACCACAGATCTTCCTACTGTTTCCAAAGTTTTGCCTTCTTCAGAATGTCATACAGTTGGAATCATACAGTATGTACCACATTTGATTTGTCTATTCATCTAGGTATGTGTATACTTAGTCTGTTGTGTGTACGGCAATTTTGGTTGCTTACAAATTTGGGCAATTATAAATAAAGCAGCTATAAACACGTACACATGGGTTTTTATGTGGCCATAAATGAGTTCTCAACTCACTTGGGAAAAACCAAGGAGCATGATTACTGGATCGAATAGTAAGAGTATGTTTAGTTTCGTAAGAAGCTGCCACTTTCCGTCAAGATAACTGTACCGTTTTGCATTCCCGCCAGTGCGCTGTCTCTTCGTATCTTTTGCTTGTTTCTTAATTATGTTGTTTGTTTTCTTACTGTTGAGTTTTAAGAGTTCTTTGTGTATTTTGGGTGGTAGTCCTTTATCAGGTATGTGTTTTACTAATACTTTCTCCTAGTCGGTGGCTTGTTTTTCATTCCCTGATCAGTGTCATTTTGCAGAGCATTGTTAATCTTAATGAAGTCCAACTTAATTTTTTCTCTTGTGTGTTTTACTTTTTACTTTTGGTGTTGTATCTAAAAAGTTGTTGCCAAACCCATGGTCACCTCGATCTTCTCCTAATGTTATCTTCTTTGCATTTTACATTTAGGTCTATGATTCATTTTGAATTAATTTTTGTGAAAATTATAAGGTCTCTGCATAGATTCTTATTTTCATGTGATGTTCAAGTGTTTCGGCACTTTGAATTTGTTAGTATTCAAAAGTCAATTGCTTTCTTATATTCCAGAAATGAACAACTGGAATAGGACATAAAAGACACAATACCATTTTTAATTAGCACCAAACATTAAATACGGAGGCATAAATCTTATAAAATATATACAAGATCCATATGAGGGAAACTACAAAACTCTAACAAAATAACAAAACAAGTGGAGAAATAGTCTATGTACATGGATAGGAAACTCAATATTGTCCAGATGACTGCTCTTCCCAACCTGAAGTATAGATTCAGTGAAACTCCGGTCAGAAGCTTAGCCAGTTATTTTGTGGATATCGACAAACTGATCTGAGTTACTATGGAAAGTCTAGAGTTCCAGAAGAGCCAACACAATATAGAAGGAGGAGAACCGAGTTGGAGAACTGAAGCTATCTGAGTGCAAGACTTACTATAAAGCTCCAGGAATCAAGACAATGTGGTACCGGCAAAAGAACAGGAGCAGAATAGAGAGCCCAATAAAACTCTTTCTCCATATACATACACAGAGTTTACATATATATGTATATGTACATATATATAGTTTACATACATATGTAAATGAACTAATTTTTAGTAAAGGAGCAAAGGCAATTCAATGGAGGAAGGTATAGTCTTTTCAGCAAATACTGTTTTTAATGCAAGATGGTTGGGAAGTTAGATTGAGACCATAGTGTAAAGGGTTGTAAATACTATGTCATGAATCTGTAACCACTGAAGTCTGTTTGGAGCCCTTTAGAGTAGTGGTTCCCAACCTTTTTGGCACCAGGGACCAGCTTCATGGGAGATATTTCTTCCACGGACCTGGGGTAGGGGATGGCTTTATAGCCTGTCACCAGATGCAGCTTAATTGTCACTTGCTCCTCACTGATAGAGTTTTGATATGAGTCTGCAAACAATTGATTTACTATTGCCTCTGTGCAGTCAAACCTCTCTACTAATGATAATCTGTATTTGCAGCTGCTCCCCAGGGCTAGCATCACCACCTCAGCTCATATCATCAAACATTAGATTCTCATAAGGAGTGTGCAGCCTAGATGCCTCACATGCTCAGTTCACAGTAGGGTTTGTGCTCCTATGAGAATCTAAGGCTGCCGCTGATCTGACAGGAGGTGGAGCTCAGGCAGTAATGCAGTGACGGGGAGTGGGTGTAGATACAGATAAAGCTTGGCTCGCTGGCCCGCTGCTCACCTCCTGCTGTGTGGCCCCGTTCCTACCAGGCCAATAGACCTGTACCAATCTGTGGCATGAGGAGGTGGGGACCCCTGCTTTAGAGGATGTTAAGAACCAGAAGAAAAGGAGTTATCACTTAGACCATTGATTTCCAAGCTTTTTCAATGAGATTTATTTTACATGCTTTGTTATATATGACTTGAAGATTTCATGGGATAAAATCATGCCAAAAATTTTGTTCTTTTTTGGATTAAAAATGCTGATTAACCTTCACTAAATTGACTTCACTTCCGCTTAAAAGGGTTAAATAATTTCAAAAATATTGATTATTAAAAGTAAAAATGCTTTATTTTACAGAAAGGAAAGTGAGACTCAGAAATAAACTTAGGTTAATCTCAGGATTACACAGCTAGTTAATGACCAGGTTAGTGCTAATTAGTGGTCTTTCTGTAGTCATTCATTATTCTATCATTGAGCACTTCAGAAATGATTGTGTATTATCATTAAACCTGTTCAACGATTAAAAACAAGTTACTAAGAAAATATAGATATCTAAAATCACTTTTCATCAACATGAGTATACTCAAACTATAGAAGGATACACAGTGAATGATTAGGTAGAGCAACACATAGTCCTCTAAGCAAACGTTGTCAAAACACTGAAGGCATTCTTGTGTTACAGGTACTCGGTGAGCACTCACACAGAAACATGCTGATTTCTTTGTCTCCTGGCATTGGACCCACCTCTTCCTTGACTTATATACCCTGCTCAGGCCTCTGCACTTGACTTTATTCCATCCCTCATTTCTCAGAAAACACAAATAGTGTTTTCTGAGAAATTAGTCTCTTAGATGTACTCAGTGTCCCTATATTTTTAGTCAAATATTCTTCAAGAATACAGGCTCAGAATCAAATTGTGTAGGTATCTGTATAGATTTGGGGGTGACTCGTGCTCTCTGTGCCTCATTTCCTCAGTAATAAATAATACCTACTTATTAGCTTTTTTTTGGGGGGGGGGACTTTTTTGTCTGTGTTTTAGAATCTCTTAATGATGATGAGCCTGACTAGTACCTAATTCACTTTTCTATTTAATTGCACAGGAAAAAGAAATGAAATGGCTTTTACAAACATAAAGATTAAATATATAGCTATGTCTGGTACTTCTGAAACACTGAGAATAGCACATCTATTGTGTTTTTTTCTTTATTTGAGAACCATTAAAATTATTTTAATAGAATGTCAGCTTTGTAATTTTTTAAACTATAAAATTTAAGCTTAATCAAGTGTTAATTTTTTGTATATTTTTCACAGTAAAGAAATGTGGATTTTTTCCCCATTGAAACTCGCACCTTTGTTAAGCAGTAACAGTTTCCTGCACTGGTAATGTTAAATGTACTTTAGCTTTCAATTCATTGCTGTGGTTGTGTTTCCAGAGCCTGCTGTAAGAGATAAACCCATTGCAAATGAGGACAGCATTCATTTCCTTCCACCTCAGGCCACACAAAATTGATTGAGGTAATAAAATGACAGCACCCTGTAATATACTGAAGGCTCTTTAATTTGAAAACCAGTTCTAACCTGATTCAGAGCTTGTTTAAAGCTAATTTATAGCTTGTATAATTTTCGCCTGGCTGACCATGGTAAAGGATGATATATGAAAACTGGTAAAGAATTAACCTATGATACATTCAGACCTGCTTATTAAAGTCAAGTGGCATTTAAAAACAGGTGGTGGGGAATGGTAGAAAAATAATTAGTCATAAGCTTTGGGTGCACATAAGTAATATTGTTGACAATAGTTTAAGTTTCCCAACATCTTATTTCAATCCTAGCTTCTTGGCCTTCTTTCTAAAATCAGCTCTGTTCGCATTTCTTCTATTTTTAAACTTCATTTCTCGTCACATATTAAGGTCAGTGTGAGGCCGGGTACAGTTAGCAGCTATTGGGACTTCCACTGTGCCAGTCCTGTTGTTGACATAGGGGCGATGCTGCTGCTAGCTAGTTCTGTCAGCATTTTAATTACAAATAACCTTTTTCAGGATGCAAGCTGAAAGAACTTAACAGTTCTTCATTTTTATTTGGGCTTGAAAATTAGTATTTTATTAGTATATGGCTTTTTGCCTTGTTGGCTTTTTTCATCTCTTTATTCTAGCATATTTATTCACTCTTGACTCACCAATAACGCAACTGCCATAGTAAAGTATTCTGTACTGTGGAAGAAGGCAGATCTTCAGAAATTTCTTGTCAGCATTTACAAGCAAAACATGGATTACATTTTTCTTCATGTTTAAATCTTTGCACGGTTATTTTTCCCTTAAAAAAATGACAGTGCAGGATGGGCATTTTTTTTGCCATATTCTATTATTACAGGACCCTAGAAAGTGTTGAAACTTTTAGAAGTGCATTTGCCAGTCTGCACCAGGCTTATCACACTTAGTACATCGTAAACGTTTTGGTTGTCTAAGCTAAAAGAACAGTAAACATAAATACATAAACATAAATATAAATATAGAAACATAAGTTAGAGACTGAGAAATTCTGTAATTTAGTCAGTGAAACTTGTCTAGATATCTAGTTAGGTATTCCGATGAAAAGACTGGTTAATCTAATTATGTCTATGGTAAACATGGTCATACTTATTTTAATTACTTTTTTGAACATTATAAATAGTAATGCTTATTATAAAGTAATACATAAAGATGAAAATAAAAATTTTTCAGGACTAGCCACTGCTAACATTTTGTTCCTTTTTTCCTATGTGTATTTTTTTTAAGATCTACTGTCATACAACACATACCATGCACTCTCAATGGGAGCATGGTCACCCCAGCGGGGCAAAAATTGGTTCTTGCAGGAGCAGAAACCAAAATTAATTGGTTTGTGACCTTCCACAGCTTAACCTTTTCTGATAACATCTTCTTGTTAGTATTTAACGTCTCTCTGGTTTTCCTGGGTAGCACACAAGTAGCACCGACATTGAGTTGGGAAGTATGTTAAATGTACACATGATCAGTGCTACAAAACAATGACAAACAGGTGGTTATGATCAGATAACTTTCAACCAATTGCCTGATCTTGAAGTTACTCTCCATGCGGTGCCGTGCACGTGCCTGTTGGCTGCCGTTGCCATCTCGTGGGTGTCGTGTATGCCTGATCGCCAGTGCTTTTAGGTATAACTAGGGCTTGAGAATTTTAACAGTGTAGTTTATAATTTAATATTACAAAAATTATTTAACTCGTTATTGTGTCAGGTACTGAAATGAAAATGTTGACAATATATGATTATTTAGCAGCTAGGTATTTTCTTTTATCAAGCAAAAGTTAGGGTTCTCTATGAATGATTTTAAAGATTTAGTTAATCGTTCAGTTATTTTTGCTGGAAATAAAATAGTTTGACTTGTTAGGACTTGATTTTATATTGTTATATGTTGATGTGAGTTATAATTTGCATATGTAACTTGATATGTTATAATTAAGATAAATAAAGATTACTCAGGAAATGTTATAAAGTTGTTACATATTAATAGCTTTCATTTTTGATCAAAATTATATTTAGTCATTCATAATCTTGTATCAAATAAAAGTTCTGCTTTATTTTTACTCTTTATATATAAAGTACAACTTTACATAAGCACATAAACAGATATGCAGTACATATGTGGAGTTAAAATTTCATGGGGAATTTAGGAAGAAAGTTCTAAAAAGACTCTGGGGGATGTTAAAAAAACAGTTGAAAAACACTGGCATAAATGACTTTTATCCTGCTTTTTCTCATCATATTAGATAGTAAGCATTAAAAATTTATTTTAAGCAAAGCCAGTGGGCATACTATTAACTTAAGAAGTAAAAGCAGATTCACTTGTTACCAGAATCAGTCATTATAATCAATTTCATTTGAGATAATAATCCATAAATGCTAGCAATCTACAAATATCCACCAAGTTCTAGATCAGCTTGGGATTGCTGGGCATGGAGAACTTATTTTTACAGCCTGAAGACTTCAATTTTTAATTTCAAGTGTCATTTTCTTTGAGTTCACTGTTGGTAAAATTTAAACTCATTGACTAGAATCATATAATATAAAAATTAATTTTTTAAACATTTTACTCTTTTTAAAGTGAATTTGGAGCTCATGTAACAAGTGATTCTGGAACCCAAGTAATCTAGCCAAACACAAATATGTGGTTGTTATATATTACTTGTTTTAACAGCTTGGTGAGGGTTTTGTTTTTTAGACAAATATTTTACATTTTTTCTTGTGTGAGTAAAAGTCTAATAAAAGCAAAGGCCTTGGAAATATTCTTATTACAGAAATTCAGGGAGTAGGAATGTCTGTCAAAAGTATGTGTTGTTTTTCATATTCATAATGTTTATATATATAAGCCAAATTCTGTTTTATAGCAGAAAGTTTTTTAGATATGTTCTTTCAGTCCTACTGGAATTGACAGTAGAAAGCAGTTAGTTTTGAGTAATTTAAAGCAAAATTTGTCCCTAGAACAGAATTTATTTATAAATCTATAGTTTTATTAACAAGAAATACATTGAGAAAATATTTAAATAATTTGTGTTTAATTAAAAATTAGACATTTATCAATATTAAACCTTTAGAGCCACTATTTATTTCAGTGTGTACTTGTTTCTTCTGATATTTGGAGAGCATTTAATACATGATTCAGTGTCATTTGCATTACACAGGAACATTAATTTTACAAACTCTGCTCCCAATTTGAGTAACTTTACATATTGACCTAGAAAAGGGCTTAATCGAATCAGCCTAATTAAGTTAACTAATTGACACACTCTGATGAACTTCATATTGAAAGGAAATTAAAGGCAAATAGAAATCACCAGCCTTTGGTTTGAAATCATATTTAAAGGATTTTAAAAAGTTGTATTTAAATGAATAATGTATCTATTTTACACGAACCCTAAAACATGGATAATTTAAAAAGTTAAGAAATAGCATCTGGCGTATGCCAAACCTTTAGCTTTGTCTTGAAAGAAATAAAAAGTAAATTACAAAAAAAAAAGAAGTATATGACAAGTAACTTTGGTCCCTTTTAAAGGTATAGTAGATGTACAAAAAGTATAGTAAATATTTCTAGAATTGCTGAGAGTTAAATCAAATACTCCATAGGATATGACTTAATGTACTGATGTACTTTTTGATCAGCCAGTCCATAAAAAAATGACATTGCCTTCTGGATTCCCGTCAGGGTGGTGGGGATGGCCTGGCCTATCAGACCATTTATGTGGAGCAGGAACTTTCAAAGACCTCCGACTGGAAACCGCCGTTCATGCACATTCCTGCATACCACCCTGCACACGTCCTATCAATGCGTACCACTCTGTACACATTCCCATACAGGGCTCCGTACATAGCTCTGTGCAGCAACCTTCTCGTCCTTCCTATTTGTGATGCACCCTATTTGATGACTTTCGTAAATTACACCTTTAAGACAAATGTTGTTCACAACTCACCAAACTCACATTTTTGTCTAGAGCAGAGCATGCTTGCTGTTAGAATACATCCTGACTGACATATAGGTCTATATCGTTTTGCTTGGTGTCCAGGCATATGGATACAGACCCAGAAGCAAATACAGATAATCTAGCAGGAAGTAATAACTTGCTTATAATCCTAATTTTGTGTAGAGTTTTTTCAAGCTTTTGTGATGTGATCTTCTATTGTTCAGCAATGGTGCACTATTTATAAGTCCTTTTTTTCTCACCATACGATATTAATACAAACTGCAAAAATACCATATCCAGAAATATTTAAAGAAACTAGAAGTTCAAGCAAAGATGTTCAAATGATAGGATTGGAAAGAGGCTCAGGGAATAACATTGAAATTTCTATACTTCATGTTAAAGTGAAGGGCTTCACGCCAGCAGGCTGGCAGCGGGTTGCAAATTTTGGCATTATCTGACTTTGTTCCCAGCTAGTTACTGACATTGAGAAACGTTTAATTCCTGGGAAACATCTTTGATATACGGTCAGTCTTGTCACATAAATGTCAAGAAGCCAGTACTGTTTCTCTTATATTTATTACCTGTGAGGTAATATATGCCAATTTCTACAAAATTGAAATTAAGTGAAATGTACCTTAGTAGCATGAGGTTTGTAGTCAGACAAACCTGGATTTGCCTGTCTACTCCTCCGCTTAGTAGCTGTGCCTCTCCTGAGTTTCCATTTCCTCAGTAATAAAGGTAATTCTATATAGGCATGTTCTGCAGATCCGAGAATAGCATATGTAGAATGACTAGCAAAATTTCCAGCCCATTAAATCCTTCATAAATGGTAACATACATCAGTGTGATTATTATCATTACAGTTATTAATATTGTTAATCTCATGTTTATCCTGATTTATGGGCAAAGTCAAGCTATTTTATTGAATGTATCTTTGATATTTCATAACCTAAGAAATGCCTAAAAATTTATAGTAGCTCTTTACTGTCGAAAAGCTTGCTTGACAAAAACAGTATCATATATAAATTTGATTATTGACACTTTTTTCTGGATTAATATGAAATTAAAGCATAGTACTTTTTCACAATTTTTAAGCAGAGGGATTATATGAATACTGTATTTTCTAAGCATCTTTGAATTCATGCATGTGTTGTTGAATTTAATAAGATACTGAACTATTGCTAATAACAGAGGTCATTAAATAGGTATTATGTGCTCAGACCTACCCCCAAACAAGTAACGTCTCTCTTAAAAAATCAGTTTGTTAGAATTATAAAGCATTGACACAGGGAGAGAGTTTGTTCCCCAAGTTTCTTTGAGGAATATACCAGTTTCACCTTAAGTTTTATTCATAATAGTATACTTATTCATTTAGAGTAGTTGGAATCAAAATTTAAATGTAGAAGTGACTTTATAGATCAACTGGTCAGCTTTCTCTTTAGACCTTATTCTCCTCCGTATTATCTCTGTAGTTAAGAAATTTTGAGTTTCAAAGAATTTGTGAGCAAATTATTGAAGACCTGTAATAAGTACCAGGGACTAGATAAGGATTTTGAGTTTCTGGCTCCAAGTCCATTGATCTTTCCCCTGTGTGGTCCTGGTATTCAGTGCTCATTTATCTATATTTGTGGTTAGATCTCTCTTAACCACAAATTCCCAAATGTTGTGTAATTTCTGTGATTATCCAAGTGGGCTTATTGTTTGACATATGTAGATAAATATTTCCTTATTTTGATATGTTTTTTAAAAAATTTCTTTGCATTGTGTTATATAATAGTCTGACTTTTATCAAGAGCATAATTTGAGATATATTTCCCATACGGAGGTTTAATCTATATACAGATTTCTTCTTTGATATTGCCAGCTTCATTTTCCATCAATGGTATATGTGAATCTTTTAGTATTTTTGTGTTAGATTTTTTAAACCGAATTTCAAGTTGTTTGGTCCTGGCACCTGGAAGTGTTGTACTTATATCACTTTATTAGTGATATTGCTGTTGCTGCTTGATACTTGCTTTGCCTTACTCTGCAGACTCCCAAAATGTAAGATTGCTGCTTCATGAAAGAAAACAAATACTTTCCTCAAGTTATCAGACTGTGAGAATTATTTGCCTGCAAAACTTTAGGTGGCCACTTTTTGAATATCTATATCAGAAATGGCTAAATAAAATGAATGGTTTGCTTAAACAAATACATTTACTCATTATTTTTAACATTAGAATTGCTTAGACAAGTTTTTTTGCTGTTTCGCTGCCACAGATGCCTCACAGTTGAAGCAAGTAGTTTTATTGCATTTTCTCTAACTTGAGCTGTAGACAACAATGTTAAATTTATTATCGATGCAAAATCGTGAATCCCAAGCATGTAAAATTACTGATTTTAAATTTTCTTAGTAACCTTAGGGATCCTCAAACTTAAACACTTGATGCCCTTTTCTGTTTCTATACTGGTGCATCAAACTATTATTCATTAGCTCATGCTGGATCATTTTTATCTATATCTTGCGTTTGTTTTGTTTATATAGAATAAATATTTTATGTTTTCTCATTTTTCTGAACTAAAAGATAGAGATAAAATGGGTTTGAAGTATCAGCTATAATTTATTGCTTGAAAAGAAAGGCCTTATAGCGGTATTGTATGAAAGAGAAAACTACCTAAATCATTTCAGCAGCAAGCTTATAACCAAGATAACATCAGCATTTCCCTTCTGGAAGGAAAATATATGTATTTTCCATATATGAAAGCCGTATTTTATTACAAATAGTATGACAAATTTAACCTATCAGTCACAAACCTACCTTGGAGAAGACTGCTATTTTTGACGGGGAAAACATAATGGCAAGCTTTTGTTTTAGTCACATTTTCAGTGTACACACTAGATCATCAGAAAACTCCTAAAATATATTAAGAAACGAAGTAGTGCTTATCTGGATAGTTCGTAGTTTTCTACTTTAATTCTCAAAATTACCCCATATAAATATAATGAGAAACCACATTAATGATATAATGGCTACTTGATAAAAGTTGTCAGTTTGAAAAATCTAGATTTTTCTGCTCACAGAAAAATATGTAGCTCTGTGATTTAGTATTGCTTGTATTTTTTAAAGTTAAATATTTGTATAGAATAGGAACAAGCAAAATATGCACTATTTGATCTATATTACTTAATAATTAGGAATACAAATGGTTTTAGTTATGTTAGAAAAATTTGATATGCTTGGGGAATGGAGATTTACACATCTTGACTTTGACTTGATAGTGTCTTTCCCGACAAGGAAAAGTAAAATTTTATTGAACTATATTGTATATACTGAAATATGCTTTAAATAATTTTGGAAGATGGTATGCTATAGTAATTTGTAAGTAAGATAAACTTCATTTAGCATGAATGTTTTCTATAAATAACCATGAAGCCTTAATTTATTTTAATTATTACTTTTTTCATATTGCTACTTACTATGGTATATTCAGTAAGAAATTAAATGGCAGTTTAGTTTAAGAGCTGGGCTTTAAATCTATTAAGTACTTTGTTTCCATTATGCAAATGATACGTATTCTTTATAGTTCACTTGGAAAAAGTAGAAAAATGGATAAAGAATACAAGTCATAACCTCTGTCCAGGAGATTACCACTATTAGAATATTGGTATATTTCTTTCTAACTTTTCTTCTTGCATTCATTTAACAAATATTTACTGAGCATCTTATAAGTGTAGGGCCCAGTAACAGTTGCTGGGAGTACTAGGTGTTCATGGCAGGCTCTAACTCCTGTCCTTACGATGCTTGTAGTCTGTCAGAGAATATAGACAGATGACCTGAGAGCTCTGGGAGGAGAACCCAAAGCACTGTTAAAACCAGAAGCAGCGGAACTAACCTGGTTTGATGCGTCCCAGCAAATATTCTTGATAATTTTGGAATTTTAGAATGTGGTAAAAGTCCTCCCTGGATTCCTGTGCCATTATAGGCATATGTTCTCACTTGCTTGCTCGCTCTCTCTCTTTCTGTCATATTTTAAAAATTCCATTGGCTATTTTGGTGAGGATCTAGAAGGAAAAATATTCTGGTGTGCCTATAGCCCTCGTATCTGAAAAATTCACATCATATTAAAACCCGCTATGATACATTATCACTGCTATAAACTTAAACAGACTGAAAATGAACAAACCTCCAAAATGTCTATTAGGGAATTACTTCCCTTGGGCAGAAAAAAGTTTAGCATTTTCAAATTATTTTTATGATAATATAAAGTTGCTTATTCATTTGTTGTATTTTATGGAAACATTTTATTTTTTTCCAGTTTTAACACTACTATTGTCCTAAAGAACCTATCATTGTTTCATAGCAATTTTGTAATAATTTTATGTTAATATACTTAATTTAGTCAAACTATTTAAAGACCTATTTTTTTCTAATCAGATGATCATGTGCTTTGTTTTTACCATTGTAAAGTATGTTAATGAATGTGAAAAGTAGCATGTATTATAGATATATGTAATAGGACATAATCCTATTTCATTAAGACAGTAATTTAACAATGTCATAGAATACCAACCCTTTTATTTTTTTTCTGTTTCATGTATTTTTATTCTATACTATATGTTGTACATTACCATATTCTAAACTTGTTTATTAGTATTAGAAAGTAAAACTAAGGAAAATAAAAACACTTAATATTTAAAAAAATTTTGTTAAAACAATGGCAAATAATCTCTTGAATATGTTGAACCTGTTTTTCATTATTATTAATTATATTAAATTAATTATACTATATTAAAATGTTTCATTGGAAAATCTAGGCTTCTGACACTATGTTTTATGGCATAGTTTCTAGCGCTTTACACATTTCCTATAATATTTACATATTATATTTACATACTACAAAATTATATTTTGAAAGTAAACAATTTTGGTATGGTCTAAGGCTTTATTTTTTTAAATTAATACCAGAAGAATATCAGATAAAAATAGTCTTTCACAGACTCTAATCTTTTGTATTTTTTTTATTGTTCAAGTACAGTTGTCTCCATTTTCCCCCACTACTCCCCTCACCCCAACTATCCCTACCTCCCACCCTTGATCCCACCCCCCTTGGTTTTGTCCATGGGTCCTTTATACATGTTCCTGAAAACCCTTCCCTTTTTCCCCCATTATCCCCTCCCACATCCCTTCTGGTTACTCGCAGATTGTTCTTAATTTCAATGTCTCTGGTTATATTTTGCTTGCATGTGTGTTTTATTGATTAGGTTCACTTATTGATCACATCATCACTTTTTAACTATTTTTATTTTTATACTACAGGAAAACTTCCAAATTGTTATCTGTACTCAGTACCTCCATTTCTCTACTTCATCCCCAACTGGAAATGTTTAAAAAAATAAGCATAAGAGTACAAAATATTATATACCTCCTCATTCATCAGGTAGAGAAAATTCTCAGAATATTAAGTTGAAGCTGAACATTAAATTGAAGTCAGGAAGATTATTCTGATTTGACTGTTTATGATTGGGTGTCTCAAGCAACATACTGGGTTGGCCAAAAAGTAAGTTGGTTTTTTCCAAAAGATGGCTCTAGTAGTGTTTATTAGTCTTTAACTTAATTCAAAATAATTTTGTTAGAGTGTTTTGTGACAGCTGTCATATCAGCATGTATTTAAAAAACATCAAAATTGGTGAATTTTTGTGTAGCCATTTTAAAGATGGAAGAAAATATTCAACATTTTCAGCATATTATGCTTTATTATTTCAAGAAAGGTAAAAATGATACTGAAACACAATAAAAGATTTGTGCAGTGTGTGGAGAAGGTGCCATGACTGATCAAATGTTTCAAAAGTGGTTTGCAAACTTCTGTGCTGGAGATTTCTCACTGGGCAATGCTCCACAGTCGGGTAGACCAGTTGAAGTTGATAACTATCAAATCAAGACATTAATTGAGAACAATCAATGTTATACCACACAAAAATAGCCCCCACACTCAAAATATCCAAATCAATAAAGTTATTGGTGAAAATGAAAAAGGTGTCTTATTTTACAAAAAAAACATACAGGCTTTTTGGCCCATGCAATATATACACATTTAAAAAAAATAGCATTCATAGAAGTCTGCTATTTGTGTTTCTTTCACATACAGAGGTCCATGTGGTCATTTTCAGCATAACTAGGGGACTCAAACATAAAAGGAGATGGAAGAATGTTCTGTTCACAATAAAGGCTCTGAACTCACTCTTTGTGCAAATCAGTGCCAGAGTTGTTTTCTGTTTTTTATCCAGACTGAAAGTCTTAGAGAACAGGATAAAGGGGAGGGGTATTTTATGCTGCAGGAGAAGTTTGATTAATATAGGAGAGACAAAAATGTAATATTCAACAAAAAGTCCTGGCTCTCCAGAGTAATTTTACTATGATTCCCTTGGTCTTCCCACCGTGCTTCCAGTCGTTACATCCACCTCTCCGAAATTAAGGAGGGAGGCAGAAGTGCACAATGACATCTCCCATTCCTCCTTTAAACTGTTTCAACTAGGCTTTGATCTCTGCTATTCCACTGAAATGGTTCGTCTTAACATTAAAATGCCTTGTCACTTAAAATCTCTTTGTTGTCAGACTCAGTAGTCATCGCCTCTGTCTGAATCTTACCTGAACACTCAACACCATTTGACAATATTGGCCATTCCCTCCTTCTCAAAACATTTTATCTTGGTTTATATCGCTCCCCAGTAGTCCCCAAATTTTTTCCTGTATCTTAACTGAATTCCCCACTATACCCAAGTTTATTATTATGGCTTAGTTCTTGGGGCCCCTTTTTCTCTGTTTGTATGTTGTTCCCTAGATAATTGCATATAGTTTCGTAATATCTCTGTGTTGGGACTTCAAATTTCTAATATGAGCTCTGAACAAATAGCTAAAGATTTTCTCAAGTTTAATGTCAAATCAAATGATTGTTTCCAGATCCTTCCTCATTCCCATCACAACTTTTCACATGGTCTTTCCCAACTCACTTCTACCATTTTGTGGGTGCCCAAAACAAAGGCATCATTGTTAATTACTCCTTTTTTGTTTATTCCCTCTATCTACCTGTCAGCCCTGACTCCGACCATATCATAATTCTTTTCATTCCCACTACTGCTGTAGTACTTGGAGCAGCCATCATTCCTGATCTGGACGATGGCAGTAGCCTTCTGCCTTATTTCCTTATTTTTATAAACCTAACTTAACCTCTGTCTTATTCTCTATACTGCAACCACAATACACTTAAAACTCAAAATCAAATCCTATTACTTAAATTCTTAAACCCCCAATGGGCTCTCATTTTTGCAAATGGAATAACCAATATAGCTGCCATAGTCCCACCTAACATTTCATCTCCTGCCAGGTATGCTGACCTTTCTGGTGCTCGGACCTGCTGAGCTCATTTGTACTGCAGGGCCCTTGCCCTTGTTCCTTCTGCCTGGATTGTCTTCCTACGTGACCAGTTCCTTCAAATCATTTAGGTTTCATCCTGAATTAACCCTTTAAGTAGAGGGACTTCCCTGACTACTTTGTTTAAGAAAAAATGTGCTCTATACTTTCTGTCCTTTCCTCTTTTTTGCTACTACATCAAAATATGAAATTATTTATCTCTTAACAATGTACTGTACATCTTTCCCTGTGGGAATTGAAAATCCATGAGGACAAGGACATACTGTCAGTGACCACTTGTTTCTTCATCTCCTGGAGCGGCACCTGGCACACTGAGGACACTAATGTGTTTGTAGGCTAATAAATGAGTAGGAAACATTTCTATGTTCCACGTGTAAGTTTGAGTGCTTCTTCATATAATAATTAGCTTCTTCATATAATAATTAGCATCTTCATTGAAATATTAAAATTATAGTTAGAAAAGGAAGCAAAACTGGTCATTTTTTTCAGCGTATTATGCTTTATTATTTCAAGAAAGGTAAAAACGCAATTGAAATGCAAAAAACAATTTGTGTAGTGTATTGAGAAGGTACTCTGACTAATTGAATGTGTCAAAAGTGGTTTGAGAAATTTCTTGGTACTATTAACATTCTGGCCAAATAATTCTTTGCTGTGGGGCTATCTTATGCATTGGAAGATATTTAGCACCAACCCTGGCCACTGCTCACTAGCAGCAGATAGCCAACATACTCAAAATATCCAATTCAATACAGTCATTGATGAAAATGGAAAGTATCTTTTACTTAATGAGAAAAAACTAAACATTTTTTTCCCAACCCAATATTGTATTTTTTATTTTAAAACTTTAAAATTATACGAGGCCTGTCTGGAAGATATCCAGCCATATAATACGAAAAATAGAGACATTTACTGAGGAAGATACAAGAAACATTGTACATAGGACAATGATGCCTCAGTCCCCTTCAAAGTAGGCACCTTGGGACCTCACACAGTTCTCCCAATAACCATCAGCTACCCTGTTGTACTTTCCTGAATCTCACTGATGGTCTGAAATCTCTTCCCTTTCAAAGGTGATTTTAAAAACTGGTCATTTTTATTCTTGTAGGAAGAAAACAGTACTCCAACCATGTACTTCTGAGCTCAACATTAGACCACACTTTTTGGAAATACGTCTTAAACTTAGTAATAGCTACCATTTTTTTTTTTTGAGCACCTACTGTTACAAGCATTTTACTAGTAAAATTTGTGTGCATAATTCTATTTTTAATTTCCCAAATCGTCACTTTTGAGTTTAGGGTTTTTTTTTTTTAATTTTTACATTTTGCAGGTGAGAAACTGAGGCTGAGAGGTCACGTGCCCCCTCAAAGTCACACCAACAGTAACTGCCAAAGCAGGATTCAGAGGGGTTTGTGCGGCGCCGAAGCCTATGCGTTGTCCATTGTGCTCTTACAGATGTTTGGTGTACGAAAGTCACACAACTTGTTTTTTCAATAGGATCACTTCAATTCACAGCATACATACACGTACAAACACAAACCTCACCAACTTGTTTTGTTTTTACACATGCTCTGTTTTTGCCAACATTTGATTTAAAATCGTATTGATTCATTATGGTCAATACTGACTCATCATGGCTGGCAGTTCCAGGCAGCACCTTAGGAGGCAGGAATTCTGATTCCAGCTCTGTTATTGGAGGGCTGTGGGGCCCTGGGGAAGTCAGTCAGGTACTCCAAGGATGGCTCCTCTCTCCACAGAGCTAAAAGAATGGATCAGATGACCCCTCCTCTAAGGAAGGTACCTCCTAGCCCTAAAATCTTACGGCTCTTAAGTGCTCTGGAAAAGACAATTGAAATTTGTTGTAACTTGGCAACTGAGTTATCTCTTGAATGTGAGCTGCTTATTTAACAATTTGCTCTTCTTGGAAATACACACAGTGGGCAATATTCTTGCTTTAACCAGTCTTGAAATTTAGGGAGGTAATTAGAAGAATGTAGATACAGAATATAAAAGTTTTGAATAATCTATGTTGCTTTATTGTTACCTACCATTGATGGCCCTCATGTAATCAATAAAGGCTCTCACTGAATTATCTTAGTTTGTAACAGTGTTTCGTTTGATCTGGACATTTCCAGGTGTAAACAAATAGGGATGGTTTTACTTCCTCTTTCATAATTTTATACTTCATGTCTTTTTCTCTTGTCTAGTACTATTTGCAAGGATATCCAAAACAAGATCAATTAATGCTGGTGTATTTGTCATCACCTTGACTTTAGCAGTAATGTTTCTAGTGTGCGATGCTAGCTTTGAGCCAAAACATAGGTTCTGTTAAGAAAATATAAATATACATGCAAAATGTCATGTTGAAAATAAACTGCAAGTTGTAGAAGAATATATAATATAATGTCATTCATGTAAAGTGTTAAAGTATAAAAACACCAGGGAGTGATTAATATCCAATTCCATGTACTGGATGGATGGATGGATGGATGGATGGATGGGGAAGGACTATCCAGAGGGCTTCATAACTGTTCTAAGTTATGGTTATGATGATTATGTTTGCAGCATTTCATGACAAAATCTGATTTGCTGAGGAAACCCAGAGGTGTCTGCTGACTAGCTGTAAACAATGTAGGAGACAAATTCAGGACACCTGTCCTGGCTGGTGTGGCTCAGTGGTTGAGCACCGGACTGTGAAGCAAAAGGGTCTCAGGTTCGATTCTAGGGCACATGCCTGGGTTGCTGGCCAGGTCCCCAGTGTGGGGAGGGCACATAAGAGGCAACCACACATTGATGTTTCTCTCCCTCTCTTTCTCTCTCCCTCTCTAAAAAATAAAATCTTTTAAAAAATTATTAAAAAAAAATTCAATACATCTTCACATTTCAAATGTACAAAATTCCCGAGAGCAGGGATCAGCTGTATTCTCCTTTCTGCTCTGAACATGTGATAGGTAGTAGGTGTTCACTAGGTAATTATTGGCTGAAAATATGGAGGAAAGGTAAAAGGAAACAATATTTTTTAGTAGTTTTCTCTCTCCTCATTCTCTACACACAAATCATTAAAATAATTAATTTTTAAGGAAATCTTAGTTTAAATAAGGCATATAGATGTTGAAACCCTATAGTTTTCCTAAAGAACAGAATGTTACTAAGTTTCCCATGCAGATTTCCAGAGATCAAATACTGTAACATATTTATGGAGCCACTTGTAGCATGTGTGAAACATGTAACGTGAAATCATTATGGGGTAGCTACTTGTGTGCCAAGCCCTAACAATGATTCAGGCTACCTACTTTCAGAGGGGACAAAATCAAAATGCTGTCCCAGTCTCAAAGGCCTGTTTTATTATTGTTTTGAATTCCTGTTTTATTATTGTTTTGATATTGAATGTATTAACAAGGCGTTTCAAACTGGTGAAATACAGAATATTCAGTTTATACAAGGGTGGGCAAAGGTGGGTTTACAGTTGTGATACAAATAAGAAATACAATAATTACTAATACAAGAACAAACTGTTTCATGTCCTTGTAACTGTAACCCTACGTTCGCCCACCCCATATTCTATTTTAAGACAAAATTGAATGAAAGAGTTGCGTTCTATTTATGTATTTTCTGTCTGTGACAAAACCCATACCAGTAATTTAAAAAATAAGTAAAATAATTTCTTAAAACCCCTCTCATAGTGCAGTAGAGAATTTTAATTGCCTCTGTAATTGTTGAGCATCTATATTATGAAAACACTTTTGAAACATTTAATGTATTTTTTGACTTACCAATATGGTTGCCACATAATGTGACTATGAAATCATTAACTTTTATTTTCTCATTTTTATAAACTTAAATGTACAACTCCATTTGTTGTTAACTATTGCATTATATCAGTATTTTTATATACAGTTTAACAGCACACTAGGATTTTTTTCAGTCTCTTGAGTGTGAACTCTCAACATTCCTACGAGTCCTCAAGAGTCCTTCACGGACCTTATGAATCTTCTTCTCACAAATAGAGTCTATTTTTTCTTTCTTGGAAAGCAAGCTTTTGTGTTAGTAGCTGCCAAGGAATTGAGAAAGCCATGGACCGTGATCATAAATCCCCTTTACATGAGCTTTATTGAAGAGCAGTCATCCCCGGGTAATGGCAGAATTTTATGTTGCTCAGAAAGCGATTTTTGTGACATCTTCACAATACCCCTTTGTGTCCTCAACGATTTCTGTATCCTCGTGAGATTTAGGAAATATAACACAACAAATCCTGAACGTTGTCAGGGTGCTTGAAAAATGAAAAGCAGCTGGTGTGTTTATAAACAGTCTTCAGGGAGCAGCGCCGTCGGCCTGTTCTGGATTTCAAGACTGCTTTTGGATCAGTTCTACAGGGTGGACTTGGGACGTTTTGTACACCTGAGTAATTAATGGGGTTGATATCTATTGGACAGAAGTTAAATTACTTTGGAAAGGTTTGTGAAGCCTTCAAACTTTATTGATCATGAGCAACTCTAATTGTCCATGTGTTATAGTGGAAAGAATTCTTTGGAGTCAGAGCTGAGTTGGAAACCTGGCTCCTCCTCCAGTTTTCTCAATGGGAAATGGAAATGATAATACTTATCTTGCTTGGCATTTGTGATGATTACATATGACACGTGTAAATACTTGGTATTTAATAAGTGCTAAAAGAGACAAAACTACGTTTATTTCTGTTTCCCATGCATCTATATAGTAGGGAATTCATTCATAGATTCAGAAACATTCATTGAGAGGCTATGATATGACAGCCTTACCAGTGCCTGAGGATACTGGGGTAAGCAAGGCAGAAAATCTGCTGTCGTGGAACTTACACTCTAGTGAAGCGAGGGCAAGTGATTTTCCACACACACACCCCCGCCCCCAGAGTTGCGTGGCTTTGGACACTGTGTGTATCAATCAGGACTTGAATCTAGCTTTGCCAGTCACTGACCACAAAGCCCATTTCCTCTGGGACACAACTGCACAGGAGAAACAGGACAAGTACACAGTATGTGTGGAGTGACCGTCCGTGAGCACTGTGTAGCACTAGAACCAGAAAAGGCTAACACCCAGTACTGCCTGCCTTTCCGTGCCATTTCCCGCTCCTGTCTTTTCTGTCCCTGGGCTTCAGTGGATTTGGAACGTTCTCCCTGTTCCCTCTACCTGGAGTGCGCATCCCTCTATGCCTTACCTTACCTGTCCTTCTTGAAATCCTTCGAGTCTCAAGGTATTTGTCATTTTCAGTAGGGTAGGGGCCTTCCCTGAAACTTTTAGATTGTTCTGTCAAAAGTATTTTATAGGAAAGTCAACCTTTTTTCATGCATGAAAAATTAATGTGCCATAGGAGATGTGTTACTTAAATGTCTAATGAGCAATTAATTTCCAATAAAACTGTGAAGATTAATGGGCTCACCCTAGGAAAAATAGCATTCAACGTGAAGTAGATATTTGAGGCAACTTAATCTGTTCACTTGGGAGTAAAGTTTTAAAACTTTGCTTTGCAAACCTAAGTTTACTTCTGAAGGATATAGTCCTCAATATTGGTTAGCTTAACGAAAGAGCAGTGTAAGTTACTTTGAGAAGTATTTGTTTTTAAAGATTCACAGTATTAACCTTTGAGCACAGGGGATGCTGTAGCCCAATTCTGCGGAATATTAATCATTACAAAAATAAATTCTCCTTATGAATTGTCATGGTTCGGTTTTCTTCCCTTCGCATTTACATGCCTGATGAACTTTATTACACACTTTCTCCCCTGCAGTGCGGTTTTATGCACAGCTGTCTACGTCACTGGAATGCGGGCTCCTCTAGGCAACAGAACCTCTTATTCATCTTTATTATTTCTGTCACCTTGCCCACTGTCTGACACACCACCGTTGTTCAGTAAACTTTTGTGGGAGGAAGAAAGGAAGGATTCTAGGAATAGAATTTACTTAAAGAGTTAAGACCATCTTCAAAAGATTAATGTTTTCATATGAGGCAAAGGACAACTGTATTCCAGACCCTTCGAAAATGAGATTACAATCAAGTCTGTCATTGTGTTTCAAAAAAAAAGTCAAACATTTTTTTAGCTTTTGATTTACTAACAGTTTCATTTTGTTTTGATATTTGTACACAATTTAGTCTTAAATTAAATGATGCTGCTATGGAGAAATTTCTTTTGTTAAGCAGAAGTAAATCTTTTCTTCCAGATAATAGACATTTTGGAATCCCTGACTAAAGGTACTCAAATAAAATGTCAGTATTAATAAGGACAGCTACTACCCCAACAGAAACGATAGTATGAAATAATACAAACAGGTCTTCTTATATCTTATTATGTTACCAGTTGAATATTGTCCTAGTGGTTCTTAAACTGCATGAGTGAGTCCCAAAAATATGACAAGGAATTTCCTATGGAAGACACCACTCCGTGTTGCTGAATAACTGTGTGGTTTTACTAACAGGCAGTACACACTTATTCATACTGTGCAGTCTGCAGTGTGCTGTTCATACCAGAGAAATTCTAAAACCTCGTTATCCATAACTGATTGCTTCAGCATACTATTTTGATGAGAACCTTTATAGTATTTGAAACCAAAGTATACATAGTCCTAAATCATCTAACAAAGATTGTTTGCTTGTCTGTTCTTACTTTGTGTTGAGATAAATTTAGATTTTGAGAGTTGCAAAAATTGCGTACAGAGTATGCAGCTTCTTATTTAACATCTTATGGAAGCATAGAACAATTATTGGTGGTAAACCTTAGCATAACATTATTAAGTAAACTACAGAATTCATTTGTGTTTTACTGGTTTTGCCGACTGTGTCCTTCTTCTAGCTCAGGATCCTCTATTCACTTTGTCATTATGTCCCCTCCAATTCGTGACAGTCACTTCCTCTTCCTTGCCTTTCATGGTTTCGACACTTTTGAAAAGTACTTGGCATTTATTTTATAGACCACCTCTTAATTTAAGATTTGCCTTTTACTTTTCACAATTAGATTAAAGTATGCATTACTGGGAAAGCTACCAGTTCAAGTACCATGGTTATTGCTTATATTAATGAATAAATAAAATATGCTAAAAATAAGTACTTTTCAGCTTGTATAATGAACTAAGTTATTGGTGAATAATTTCTAGTCATAATAAACAATGCATGCATCTATGAAAATTTTAATGAGCTAATAACTGATTCTTCTTATTCAACCTGGAGATCTCTTAGTGATAGAACTATCTATAATTTGGTGATCTTGCATATCTCAAATATTTTTGACATTATTTTACCTTTAATTTGGTAGAGTTTTTTAAACTCTTGGGGATTTAAACCTGTATATGTGTATTGTGGCAAAAACAACATATGTGTACCTGTCAGGAAAGTAGAGGTTTATATGTAATCTCTTTCAATATTAGCACATTTTGGATTTTTGAAATTAATATTTAGTGAATAGTAAATGATGTATGTAAAAATATTTTCTAAAGAACCTCTTTAAATGTTATATATCTTCGTAGAACATACACTTTAATTAATATATATTGGACACATGGTATCCTCATTTGACAATATATTTATGTTGGCCAGTTATGGGATTTGAGGATTTTTTTCCTGTAATTATTGCTAACTACACACCAACTTACCAACCTAAATATTTCAAAAGCAAGTAATGTCTTTTAAACCAAAAATGTTATAACTGAAGGAAAGTTACCAATGTGGGGCCTCTAATGTACAGCTCTAGTATATACTTCTATGTTTATTCCCCACGTGTTAGAAGTCTGCTAGAGAAGGAGAGGTGTTTTTGTTTGTTTGTTTGTCTTTAAGACCATAAGCTCCTCAGGGGTTATTAAACGTAGTCATCATACAAGAACTTATCTATCTATCAGAAGAAAAGAGAATGATGGTATTCTTAGTCCCATGAAGTCAGCAACATATTTTAAACGTATCTTAAACACCTAAAAATTCACATTATGAAAGTTGTGCTTTTTCATGTTTATGGGAAGGTTATAAGCTTATAGATTTGGGTTTATGCTCATTAATAGTCTAACACACCATCCATCATTATTTCCTCTCTTTTATCCCATGTAGTTTGCCGGACCCTCACCTTCTACTCACTAATCTTTTCCTTTGCTATAAATGTGCTCTCCCTAGGTGGCTGGGCAAATTTTTATGGTCTTTCTTCCCAGGTCAGAGAGATTCCCTCCTGATCCCAAAGCGTTCTTGGGAAATCCCAAGTCTTATTTTTAAATGCCCCTTTTCCCTGCTACCAAAAGCCACCACAAAGAAATAAAAAGTGACAGGAGGAACTAAAGATTTCAAAAAGCACTAGATCTGCTCCAGAATCACAGATTGGAGAGAGACGTGATTACTCAACAGATAAAACACATTATTCATGTATTCTCACACATGAAATTAGATATTTCTTATTACTCTTATCTATCTTACTTGCTATTAAAATAAAGGATATGATTTTTGTGATATTCAATAAGGGGAGATTTCTTTGATTAGCTGTCTTTTGTTTTAATCACTATGTAGAGAAAAAAGATGGAAATTTATAAAATAGCTCCATTCTGTTTAATGACATATGTGTTTGAGCTAGGTTTACTAAGAACCTCCCTAGTTTAATTTTACAATATAGTTCGAGTCTTTCTAATTAAACATGCAACTTGTGTCATAAAAAAAAAAACCTCATATGCTTTTTTACAGTAAATTTAATTAAGCATTTCCTGTAAGTTCATTTCAGTATCTATCATGGCCCACTAAAGTTGGAATTCAGTTGTAAAATAGTAGATTAATTGCCTTTTGTATTAAATGAAATAAGAATCTCAAATATGCAAAGTCAGGAAATTTAATTGTGTTCTTCAATTGCTTATTCAATGCATTGGAAAACCAAATGCAGAAGTACAGAAAAAAGGGCCAAAGGTTGTTAAATGTAGCACATCACACACATTTTGCACTTTACTTAATGATCCAAGTATTTATCGCTATGAAGTAAATGTACTAGTGAAAGAATTATGGCGGAATTATAAAACGTTAAAAACTCTAATTAATTTTAGTCTGGAGCACGGAGCGTGCTCATTTTGCCTAAAACATTTTCATTATCATCAGTATTTTTCCGGTTATTAAGATAAATTTTTGCTCACTCTGTAGCACAAGCATATTTTCTCTGTTAAAAGCACAATCTTAAACACTGTTGACAGTTATATCTGATATATGTTTTATATGAAGCAAAGAAAGTTTTTGATCACAGACTGGAACAATATAGTATATATCGCTTTTCTATGCTCGTTCTGTAACTAACAGAACAGGTTAAGTGTGTCAATGTATTTTTTGCCAAAAAGCACATGCTAGCTCTCTCTCATATGTATGTTAATATATATTTGTAAACATTAAAAAAGGGCCATTGTTAAAGTATATGGATGATTTTATTCATTTGAATCCAGTTACAATAACTCTAATTAGTCAATGGCATATTTAAAGTCTAAAGAAAATATCATGAGAAAATAGAAATACTTTTAGTGTTTATTTGTACCTTCTCCCCTCATTTCGCTGTTGTATCACCATGTGGCTTTGTCTGCTGTGAACAGCTAATTCAGTAAAGTAAAAGCAGGTGACGTCATTCTCTTTGTAAACATAGACCCCCATTAGGCTTATTTCTATTGAAAATAGTTCAAATGGCCAGATTATGAAGGGATTTATTAAAAGAAAGCTTATGTTTTCTGACTGTGAAAGTAATCCACGCCCAGAGTAGAAAAATAAGAAAATACATGAAAGCATAGCAAGGAAATAAAAATAACATAACCATTATGAACATTTAAAGTACTCAAGAAAGGAATTTTAGACAGAAAGTGAAAAGGAAACAGCAGCCTTAAATGACACACTAGATCAGATGGATTTAACTGATATCACTAGAGCATTTCATCCCAAAGCAGCAGAATATACATTCTTTCTAAGTGCACAAGGAACATTATCTAGGATAGACCTCAATAAATTTAAGAAGACTGAAATTATATCAAGCATATTTGCTGACCATAATGGTATAAAACTAGAAATCAATCACAAGAGGAAAAAAAGCCGAAAAACAAAGACATGGAAGCTAAATAACATGTTGCTAAATAATGAATGGGTTAACAATGAGATCAAGGAAGAAATCTAAAAGAGACCTTGAAACAAATGAAAATGAGGACACAACAACCCCAAATCTGTGTGGGACCCAGTGGAAATGGTCCTAACTGGGAAAATTCATAGCATTACAGGCCTATCGCAAAAACAAGAAGAATATCAAACACACAATCTAACTTTACACTGAAATGAACTAGAAAAAGAACAACAAAGCCTAAAGTGAGTAGAAATAAACAAAACAGAGTCTCAAAAAAATACAGAAGATTAGTGAAAACGAGCTAGTTCAGAGAAAGAAAAGAAGGAAGGAAAGATGGAAGGAATTTTAAGTAGAATAATGGAATGCAAAAATTTTATTTTAGCTGTATATTTTCAGTGTAGAGTCTACCAGTGGTTTATGTTTTTTTCTACATAGAATCTTTTAGCATATTTTGTATTTACTTTGAATTTAGAAAACTTTCACCAAGTAGCCATTTTTATTTATTAATCTTTTTAGTTTGAAATAATTTTAGACTTACAGAAAAGTTGCAAAAGTAATTAAAAATAATTCTCATTTGGCCTTCATCCAGCTTCCTGCAGTGTTCCCATCTCCTGAAAGCAAAGCAAATTACTGAAACCAGGAAAGTAACGTCAAGACAATACTATTAACAGTGGCATGGACCATAGTCAGATTTTGCCAGTTTTCCCACTAATGTTCTTTTTATTGCCTAGGATCCCACATTGCATTTAGTCATTATATCCCCTTAGTTCTTTTCCAATCTGTGATAGTCCAAACTTTGCCTTGTCTTTCACGACTTTTACACTTTTGCAGACTACTGTTCAATTATTTTGTAGTTTTTCTCTGTTGTTTTCTCATGAGTAGATTGAGGTTGCACATTATTGGGAAGGATACCATGGTTTCAGTGCATCACACCAAAAGGTTAATGTTAATATGTATCACTGGTGATGTTGACCTTCATCACTTGGTAATGGTGGTGGCTGACAGTCTTCTCCACTATAAAGATACTCTGAAAGCCATCTCTAAAGATATAAAGAAGCAATGGGGAAAGTTGTCCCTTCGTGTAATTCTACCCTAAAATCATCAATACTCATGGACTGTAATTTGAATCTAAATATTACCTGAACTGTAGATATCCTGACTGCTAAAGCAAGTGGCATTTGTTTGGAGTTGCATACCTCCTAAGAGAAAGGAAAAGCAGGATGGACAGGTTTTATTAATTGGCATCAGTTCTTTGAACTCTCATGAGAACTAAGTGAAATTTGTAAAGAAGGAAAAATGGAAGACCCCTCTCTTACAATCTGGAGCAAGCTGAATGACATTTAAACAAAGTCTTGCAAGTTTATTCAATGTTAAGAGGGATTTGGTGTAGATAAAAATGGCAGTGTTCTTACTTATTTCTCTGTTAGAATAACTGTTTTAGTCTCGTGTTGTCACCTGGAACACTAGACCATAATTATATTGTTGCCTCTCTACAACCATGCTGTTAGGGAAGAAGAGCAAGAAGACTAAGGAGCCATATTCCGTTATTTGACATTATGAGTATTATTGTTATATGAATGGGTATTCTTGAAATTCCACATGTAAGAGGCATATCCACAAGGATGTCACAATTAGCACATTTTTTTGGAGGATGAATTAACAAGCTTAAACATTAAGAGGTAAATTGGTCTACTTCCCAGCGGCCCCAAAGGGTACATTTTCTTGCTGACTGCTTCAGAACACTTCATGAAACAAATGTCAAACTTGTCAGAGCTGTCACCAGGAAAATGATCTGTGTGGCAAGGGTCTTTCACTGGGAAACAAACAGATGTCTTTTCTCAGCAAAAAGTGACAAAATCCTGCCATCTATCAGAAGAAATTCTTGTCTGCCTTTAATATCCAGTAGAGAAGAAATACTTTGGTAAAAAAGCGTCCTTTCTTTGCAGTTTCACTCATTAGGCACTCCTTTGTCAATGATACTTGATTTGCCAGCTGAGCAATTTTAATGTTTTTGTTGATCGTGAATTGCATGTAAACTTCTTTTAAAAAATTGACCTACAATGTTAAAAACACAAATAAACACTTCAAAAAAAAAAAAAAGAGCCAAAGCAACCTCTAAAATCCTTCCTGGAACTGGCTCTAATTCTAATGCTTTTATTTATAATGATAAAAATACATTAGTGTTATTTTGGTTATTTTAATGATGTTATATTATAGCAGTTATGATGAATTATACTCCAGCAGTTAGGGTTAAATGCCTTTTCCACCCTTCCATAATTCTTTTTACATCCAGATCACAGCTCTCCTTACACAAAGGAAGAAAGAGATTGGATCTTGTTACTTATACAAGTGTTTTAAAGGCATACAAAGGCAAGATATTTTAAGACATGTCTTCAGTGAAAAGGAAAGCGTAGAATAGTTTTTGCACCTGTCGTGAGCAGACGGCAGTGTTAGGAGAGACGTGCATTCACAAACCATACTTTATTACTCAGGAAAATTCAACAAGAAAAAGGCTGGCACTATATTAAGAAACTTAGTTAAATGTGAAAGTAAAGCATATATATACGTCCTAGTCCTCAGGGTTACTATTAAGCCTTTGCATTTCTGTTTTGATGTAGAGCATAATTAAAGGTTGTCATGAAAATGAGATAGCCAAGCTTCTTAGACCAGTGAGTCTTTCTGGTGTGGGCAGTTAGTAGGCTGCTGTCCGCAGAGTAAAGGCTCCATTCTTGTACATATTAAAGGATACGACCTTGATAACGGCTTCTTGGCTGATGTTGCTTCAGATATTTGCTTATTTCTGTTTTTAATACTAGTAAGTTAAGATGGCCAGAGAGTGACTACTGGTTAGGGAAGGATATTGCGCTTTTCCAAATTACATTATTAGTTCAGGCATACCTTTCTTTTATTCAATTTTTACTCCACTGTTTCAAATAACTCAGAAACCATTTATTGGATTCCAACTATATACTAACTGTGCACTGTTTGATGGTAGGAATGTAAGACAAAGAAGGTAAAGTCCTGCCTTTAGGAACGTATAGACAAATTCAATGCTACCTAACAAAAATTGCTTGCCACCTTTACCTGCTGATTTAATGCTTTCTGTCGGTGTCTCATCTGAAGAAGGCAGTGGAAATTACAGAGTAATATTTACTTTTTATTAGGATATAATTAAAATGTAATCTCTAGAAATGTTTGTCCAAAAGTGGAAACTACATGTTAATAGATTTTCAAGAGTCAACAGAACATAGTATCTCTATTCAGTAGAGATAAATTGGTAAAAAGGAGTAAACAAAATACAGGGGCTTTTCTGCTTAGAGAAGTGTGTTAAAACTACATTGCCAAGATGATTTAAACACCATCTGTCACATTCCATATATCTATAATATTCAGATTGATAATATTGATAATTTCCCTACTCTCCTGGTGTTGACTAAGTCTGAATCCCAGATGCTATTGAATTTAGAGACAAAGCATATAAAGGAATATTTCTCCAACTTAATGTTTACAGGTGAAATTTGGGTTTTCATGGAAAACAAATATGTATGCCTTGCTTTGCATTTTCTCATCCAAGTATTTAATTGAACTGAATTTGGTTTAATAAGATAATAGAGAAATAGAGTGATGCCTTTGGTGATACCGACACTATTACTGTTGTCTAGAGATACTTAAGAAATTGCTACTCCTGCTTTAATTAACTCAGGAAAGAGTTAGGCAGTGCTTTGTCCTGCAGTTAATAAAAATGAAAGATCTCACTTGATAAATCAAAAATATCAGAAAAGCAAGGCTGCTTTGTACTTGGGTATTGTTGAAGGAACTGGTGTGATGAGATGGGTTTCAAATTGTGAGATGAAATATTTTTCCAGCCTCTCATTACTCACACTTTGGAGGTCACCGTTTAATACTGAACACCAGAAGCACTTTATTCCTATGGAGCCAGGCATTATGATGTCACTTCATTTATTCACCATGTTCCACCAGCTCCTGCTCTGAATGATGAGGCCACCCCCTCGAATTGAAACTGGAGAAGATTGTAAGCATTCTACAGCCTGACATGCCCATGTTTCCTATTTTAGAGCCGACTGATCTTCAGATAACATATGGTGGTCCAAGTAATTGGAAAATTGGCAGACCTGTCAAGGAAGTATGCTGGATGACACAAAAATGCCATGCTTGGAGCACGCACTGTCTCAGAAGTTAAATTTATTGTTTTTCATCAAACAGTGAAGCAGAAAGATCGGATTCACCCCTTTAAAAGGACATTTGGTAGTGGCAGGTCTGATTTCAAAAGACATTTTTAGGTAGTCGGTAAAATAAGTTGCTTTAAAAATACAGGAATTTTTAGTCAGGATGTAGTATAAAATAGCCCCCACTGTAAATATTTAAATGTTACATAATTTTACCATTTTGTTTATAGCCTTTTCCCTAGGATGACTGGAATCACAACAGTCAATTCTTCGGAGAAGTAGAGTTAAAATGTATTAAGTATAGCTGATAAAATGCCCTAAAGTTTATATTTTAATGTTTTCTAAAATTTATTTCACAGGAAGATGAAAATGAAGCTGAAAGAAAAAATATATCTCAGGAGCTCAGCATGGAACAGAAAAATCCAAAGAAATAAAGGATTTTCTGTAGTGTTTTGAAAAGTTTGCAATTTATGTAGTAGCAGATAAAATTTCTAATTGTAAAATGTTAAATTGTAAAACCTCAATCTGCAAAATGTTCTGAATAAAGTTGTTGAAAATGAAATAGGAGCTTGCATTTGAAATTTGTATGTTTTTAGAGCAATTTAAACTTTTATATAAAAGTTAGGCCTTTAAAATATATATTTTTTAAAATTCTTAACTGAAATTTGAGAATAGCAGAATTTTTCTTATCCGTAACCTAAAGTTAGCACATCTGGATGACCCAGAAAAAACAAAAACAAAAAAACCTCTGAAAGTCTTTTATCCCCTTACTAGGCTCTGTTGTCCTCTTCAAGGGCCTTAACAGAATTCCAATTATTTTTGTAATGAAAAACCGGCATAGTTCAAAAGTGAACAGGCGACACGTGCACATGAAAACACTTAAAATCAACCAATGCCACACAATTAAATACCATTTTCTGATTTCATCTTAGATACCAACTTAGATATCATGTAATACTCTAGGATTGCAGGGTAAGAGCTAAAAAGAAATGATAAATTAACATTCTCTGTGGCAGAAGTAGGACCGTGACTTTTTTTTTTTTAATTGAATTTTGGGGGATGGCATCGGGTGATAAAATTATATAGGTTTCAGATGTATGATTCTACAATGCATCACCTGCATATTGTACTGTGTGTTCACCACACCAAGTCCAGCCTCCTTCCATCACTGTTTATCCCTCCTTTACCCTCTGCTACCTGCCCTCACCCCCCTGCCTCTGGTAATCACCATACTGTTGTCTGTGTCTGTGATTCTTGTCCCTTCACCCTTTCCACCCAGCCCCCAACTCCCACCCCTCTGACAGCTAGGGCCATGACTTTTAATTCATAAAATATTTACTAAGGACCTACTATGTGCAGGACCCTACACACTTTTCCCGAACATTTCAACATTTAAGTTGTTTGGCTTAAGAATTTTGAAAAAAATTTCTGTGATTTTCATCTTTATCAGTTCGCAGTAACCAGCCGTTTTTCTTTCCCTGGTTCTAATTCCCAAGCTCTCATTTGCCAAGTATAGCAGGAGCAAAGAATCTACTTGCTGTTTGCAGTGCCAAATGTTTTTGACAGACGTCTCTGTTTGATTATTTAAGGCAGAGTTTCTTAAAATAAGAGGCAGAACTTGGGAAGGCTTGTAAGAGAATGTCAGAAACACAACCTCCCTGTGCGGGCAGAACCGTGCACTTGCCCTGCAGCTGTAGTTTTTTCCCAGGCGCCTGACAAGCTCAGCAAAGGTGTGATGGTGGGGCGTGCTGGCAGCTCCGATACAGGGAGCTGAAATGGGAAAACTGCCGCTGCACAAGACAGAAAATTCCTTCCTGTGTAAGCCCCAAATCATGCAACACAAGTGGCTATCAGGAGGACAGCTGTGTCCCACAGACTGGCTTCCCTCCGCGAATCTGGGGGCGAAGACTTGGAGACAAAGGAAAGCCTGAGAAGTCAGGTCAGAGTCAGCCGAGGGCTTCTGCAGTAAGCAAATACAAATTAATTGGATTTTTCCTCCTATTTTTTCTATTTTTGTGATAGATATCAATGTATTTCAAAATACTCATGTTTACATAGATTGCAATTACATGAACAGTGTCGCTTTTGAAAAGAAGCAATAATCCATGATTTATACAATAGCTGACTTTATTTTTTATAGGCACTGTGCTAAAAGCTAGTCAGCATGCATTATACCTCTAATCATCCCAATTAGCATATAATATGCTTACTATTACCCTTCCCATTTTACCAATGATTGAGGCTTAGACACGGGAAATAAGTTAACCAAGGTTGAGTAGCTTGTAATCAGCAGAGCAAGACTTCAAACCCAAGCAGTCTCACCCCAGAATATCACTTTTTGCTTCTGTGGAATACTTAATGCCATACCTCTTTCAAGCCACTGTTCTCCCTCTTTCTTACCAGCACCTCACTCATTATCGGCTACCTTTCCTTTAGTTGTGTCTTTCCCCTAACTTCTCAGCCATGTTTCATTCATTTTGAAGACTGACTTGAGTGGAGTAAGCGAGACAATTGTAACTACCATTCCACCTGCTCCAAAACATGAAAATCCTGCTTTATCTTTTTTACATTAGGACAGATGGAACAAGTAGGAAAACCTCTTACCGCTTTCTGTGAGTTTTTCAAAAACTTTATGGCCATATTTTTTGGTAGACTGTTTAGTCAATTATTAGTATGTTGCATCTCAGCTGTTAATTCTTTAATTTCTAAAACAAATTTTAAGTATAAGAGGCACAGTGCCACCAGCCACCCAGCAAGCGTTTTAAATATTTATAGTTAAGTGATATGATACCTTTAACCATTGAAAATCCCAGTTTTCCTTCAAAAACTACTTTTTCTAAATATATACCCCTTGATTGAGGGTAGTGAGTAGTAGAATAGAATCACTGTAAATTTCCTTCAAAGAAAATGTACCATGTGACTTTCTCAGATTTTTAGGGTCCATTTATTTATACCTTAAGTTTGTACATATAAATCTTGTTATAATGCTACAAAGTTTCCCATATTATGTGGCTGTGATTAAGCTAGTCACTTAATTTGAATCAAATTATGCATATTATATATTTTATATTATATAGAATATTACATATTATTTTAGCTCATAATAAAACACCCCAGACTGGGTGTCCTGAACAACAGATATTTATTTTTTCACTGTTATGGAGGCTGGAAGTCCCAGATCAAGGTCCAGCAGGTTTTGGCTTCTGGTAAGACTCCTTTCTGGCTCGCCAGGGATGGCCTTGCTGTGCCCTCTCACGGTCTTTCCTCAGGGAGTGCATGCGGAAGGAGAGCAGGCAAGCCCTCTGCTATCCCGTCTCATACGAACACTAATTTTATTGGATCAGGACCCCAACCTAAGACCTCATGCAACCTTAATTTCTCCTTACACCAAATACAGCCATACCGGGGAGGGGTGCAGTTAGAGCTTTTGCTATGAATATGGGAGGCACTTTCAGTCCATAACACATTTGAATAAGTCCAAATGCCTCTGTATAACAATTCTGAGTTACGTAGAGGAGCACGACAGTGAAGTCCCAATGAAAACTCCGGTGATATGGATTACATATATTTAGGGTCCTTAGAAAAATTAGTAATTAGATTATAATCTAAAAATTGATTTCTAAAGAAGATAAACCACTACACAATTAGATGTACCTGTTTTATCTCTATATCCACATTACTTAGTTTTCAGACCCATACTAGGTGTAATTATCACCACTAGAATTCAGTCTGTAACTAACAGTATAAAGTATCTGAAGGACAAAATTCCCTTCTACCTCATGATTCCTATGTAATTTCCACCCAGCCACCCAAAGCCTATTGTCTTCATGTTAGTTATTGAACTATAATTCTTCACACATCACTAAAGAATTTTAAAATAACAGCTTTTAATCAGTATTTTTCTCTTTCATACTTATGAACAGCATTTAAAAATTTTATTCGGAATTCTTCTTCCTCAGATCTACAGAACAAACAGCAGAAATAGGAAGAGGTGTTATGTTGTTCTGTAATCAAAGTGCTGGGCACTAAGATGCCCAAATTCTTAAACTCATTCGACAGAACTTTCTTGGGACCTACCATACACCCTGCATTGTCCAGCATTGAGGATTCAGTAACAGACAAACTTTGTCTGCTGTAACTGTCTTGAAATTCTTAAAAAGGTTTAGTGTTTGAACAAGGGGCCTCACAGAGTTATTTTGCAATTGGTTTAAAATTATAACAGGTACTACTAGATGTACTGCTTTTATCTTTAAATTATTTTTACTGGAATATAATTTACATACAGACACCCATTTTAAATGTGCAATACAATAAATTTTGTATATATCTATTTAATCGCCACTCCCATCTAGATATAAAGCATTTCCATCACCCCCAAAAGTTTTCTTGTGAAATTTTGAAATCACTAGCACACCCCTATTGTAGTCACTGATCTACTTTCTTTCTTACTAGTTTTGCCTGCTCTAAAGTTTCACATAAATGGAAACATTTTGCATATGTCCTTTTGAGTCTGGCTTTCTTCACTCAGCATAATATTTTAGATTCATTCATGTTCTTGCATGAATCAGTAGTTTATTGCTTTTACTGCTTAGTACTTTTTCATTGTATAAATATACCACACCTTGTCTGTCTATTTCCCTGCTGGACATTTGAACAGACATACAAAAGAAGACATACAAATGGCCAGTAAGTACAAGTAAACATGCTGAACATCGTTTAGTTAGAAGGAAAATGCAAATTAAAACCACAGTGAATCACTATTGTATATCCACTAAAATGTCTATAATGGTGTTACCCAATCCAGCCTATCAGGCACTTAAAATATGACTGGTCCAACTGAGATGTGCTGTAACTGTAAAATACATGTCAGAATTTGGTGAATTAGCATGAAAAAAAACCTAAGAGAGCTCATTAATAATTTTTCTAATTACATGCTGAAATGATAATATTTGAATAGATCCAGTTAAGTAAAATATATTATTAAAATAAATTTCACCTATTTTCACTTCTTATTACGGGTCATAGAAAATTTGAAATTACATATGTGGTTACATTTCTACTGGACATAATTAGTCCTAGGCTATAATTTAAAGTCTGATAAAAATTCATACAAAGGACTCAGCTAAGCCATGTGTAGACTATAAACCCATGGAAATTGTGAAATAATTAGTGTGTATCATTATCAGCTGCTAATGTTGTGGTAACATTTGTGTAGCAATAGAAAACTAACAGAGGTATCACATGAGAGGTTGAGAATAGGTTGCTGCTTTTGGCAAGTTCGGCATTGGGCAGTGGTCACCAAATCAGTCTTCAGGAATAAACACTAATGTTCTCGAGTCCATATACAACCTCTCTCCCTGCAAAATGGCCATTTTGTTTATGAGCCTATTTATTCAAAAAGCAATGATGTGGCCATAGGAAGAAACTGACTACCAGCTAAATGAAATTGTCATCTTGTCTACCTGATTATTGCCGCAAGTATAAAATGCTACACCACTTTGGAAAAGAGTTGGGAAGTTTCCTATGAAATTAAACGTACCCTTAGCCCCTACTGGTGTAGTTCAGTGAGTTGCGCACCATCCTGCAAATTGAAATGTCACCAGTTCGATTCCCAGTCAGGGCATTAGCCTGGATTTCGGGCCAGGTACTTGGTTAGGAGCACATGAGAGGCAACTGATTGATGTTTCTCTCTCACATCGATGTTTCTTTGCCTCTCTCCCTCTTCCCTTCTCTCTAAAAATAAATAAAATATTTTAAAAAATAAACATACTGTTCATATATGACCCAGTAACTCTGCTATAGTTTTTACACAAAAGAAATGAAAATAGAGTCCACACAAAAATCTATACATAAATATTTTAACAACTTTATTCATCAAAGCTACAAACTAGAGGCATCTTTTTTCCTTTTTAAGTAAAAGGCATATACTTCATAATGGTTATTATTTTCAGAAGTAACTTGTAACACTAAGTAGTGAGGTTCACAAAATTAGTATTTAATCCTTGATTCTCTCAGGGAAATTGGAAGCATTGTACAATAGCATTTGCAATAACAACAGTGTAAAAGTTAGAAATAATCACTGCAGGAGAGGCTGAGGACAGTTTTAAAATAAATTAACATACAAAAATTCAAAATTCAAAACATAGCACGCGATGCCTTATTGAAAACATTTAATGTAGTTAAAGCTTTTTAATGATTGCATTTTCTACTTTAATGACTTTTTAATGGCCTTATAGTTGAAGATACATTTAAACCCAACTTAAAAATTTTAAATCATCGTATCTTCTGGACAATTTCTATCCATTCCCCTTCGGAGTAGAAAGCTGGAGGGAGGAGTAAAGCAGCTCGTGTGCCCAGCTGCCCTAACCTGAAGGGTTTATGAACTGCTTTGAGTTCATCCCCACACACACCGAACAGGACATGCTCGTCCTGGGGTGGATAGCTTTTCATTTGTAACTTTCTGGTCATCCACATAAAATGAGGTAAGTCTAGGTCATGTTGCTTGTTTAATATTTTTTGGAAAGTGATAATTATATTTTTATTGCTTATTCTGTATATGTTTTTTTCTGTAAAACAATCACTAACACCTTTCCCCTGAGCTTAGGCAGCTGCAGGCGTTTAATATATCTGTACTCTCTGTCCTACATCCACTATAATTTGTCTTGTTTTTCCCAGATGCAACAAACAGTTGCTCTTTAAACTGAATGTATAAGAGAGGGGGCGGGGAGAGAGAAACAGAGAGAGAATGTTTTCTACAAATGCATCTGTCACACGGCCATGTAAGATTTACTATGAAGTCCACTGAGAAAGAAGAAGCAAGTTCAGTCAATTGCCTTGACATTGCCCCAGTGCCTTGAGTCCCTGAGGCCTGCACACATTTCTATTGGTTCGGCGCTGACACCCTAAGGGACTGGAGCAACTTACTTCTCCTGATGGTGGGCTAAATAGGATTCCCTCCAAATAGTGAAGGTTGATTAGAAACCTACTCCATTTCATATCACCTCAAGAAAGCAATTGCCACATAGCCATGAGTGAGCACATTTCCTTTCCATCCCTGACTGTCCTGAGCAATCAGGGCAGGTAATGTCTCCCCATGGCGAATTCAATGTGGAGTCCATGATGCTGTTTCTACAGAGCAAGTTAAGTGCTAACAACAACAGCATGAAAACATATGCAACTACGGCAAAATTCTGATTTGTTTCAGAAAAACTATTAATTTCCTTGTTACAAAGCCAAGTAAGAACAACCCTTTAAAACTATTGAACCATGAGAGCCATTTTCCGTAAGGGTTTAAATTCGGGAACAGACCCATGAAGTTTATCGCTTTAATGAGATATTCTCTGCCTGCAGTCAAGATGGGGCTAGATCATTGGTTTCCCAGCATGACATCTATGTGTTCTTGTGTGCACGTGATATCAGCAGGCTCGTAATAACAACACAGACAACATCACATGAACGTTTGAAAGGCTCGCTTTTGTCTCTTAGGTTATGTCTTTCATTTCCATCTGCAGCATACGAAATATCTCATTCTAGAAAATAAGATAGACTTTACTTTTATTGCTGCGGTCAGTAGGGTGAAAATGTCACAATTTTCATACGCATGTTTCAAGCCACAAACAATCAATAGATATGGTTTCCAGAAAACAATAGATAATTGCACCCGATGTCGTACGTGTAAGTCTGCACATGATAATCTGCCTTACTGATACCAAGGAGCAGAAGCTGCGGCTCTCCATGATTCCTGTGTCAGAAAGGTAATAACTACTGCAGACTCTGCATTCTACCCCCACAACCAAAACCAAAACGTGCAAGAACTCTGAAGGCAGAGTCAGCCTATTATTTGCAAAACATCATTATTGTTTCCATAACGAAATTCCGTGATTAAGGAGCCTCATACGACAAGCTGTGTCCTTAGATTTGTACAAATGTGTGCAGCTGTTTATCTGTAAGTGTATGGTCCCCTACTATTGACCATCATCAACAACATCAGACCCGTAGGAGTGGAGAGTCCCCATGTACTCATCGCTGAGATTCAAGAGGATGATTAAGATTTTTGCCATGTTTTCTTTATCTATATATTTTTTTTCCCTTAGATTCCCAGACAGCAGTGCTTTTTAACCTCTATTTTTCTCCTTTCAACAGTTCATTTCTGATTGGATATGTTTAATGTTTTTCTATGACAGATGCACATTTTGTTTGGTTTTTCAATCATGCGACACGGTCAACAGGTTAATATGGTAAGAGAAGACTGGACCTCAGTATGTTCTGTCTTGTGCATCTCAGGCCACATTTGTAGTGAGACTCAAAGAAGATATTTTCTTTGAATGTTTTGGATGGTCATGATGTAAGAAGCAGAAATGACACAGAAAGTCAGTTCATGTTTGAATTTTTGCTCTTAGGCAGAGAAATAGAACTAGTCAGAGCTGCAATCGTAAAGGAGAACACATCTCAACCTCCAGAGCACTGTTAAACCAAGGATCTAGTATCAACAAGAGAGTGGTGTATTCAGCAGTGCCTTTGAAAATCTGCCTTGTTAGTAAAAAATCAAATTAACAAATGGAACAGCTGTTCAGGATTATGACTCTTTCTGGTTATTTCTTAGACTGCATCTTTTTCGCAATTATTGATTTGGGGTTTGAAATTTTACATTTGATTATGTCTAATTTTGGAAGCCAAGAGCAGGCTTACGCAAAAGGTTTTAGTAGGCTGTCTGTGTTCAGTGCTCTTTTGTGAGTTCCTTCTTCCCTCACGCCAGCCCAGGCCTATCTTCCTGGAGGAACAACTTCTGCTGAAGACCTCTTCTTCACACCTTCATCTTTCCCAGATTCCTCTAAATTCTAGTGCTCCTTCTGCCTTCTCTCAAACCCCGGATCTCTTTCCCATGGAGTCTTACATTTCCCTTTTAATTATATTGCAAGAGAGCAGCTGGTAAATACAGTAATGACCCTGGCCAGCGTGGCTCAGTTGGTTAGAGCATTATCCCGCATACCAAAATGTTGCGGGTTTGATTCCCAGTCAGGGCAAGTACCTAGGTTGCAGGTTCAATCCCTGGTCAGGGCATGTACAGAAGACAGTCAAACGATGTTTCTCTCTTACATCGATGTTTCTCTCTCTCCCTCTCCCTTCCTCTCTCTCAAAAAGCAATGAAATAATGTCCTGGGGTGAGGCTAAGAAAACATATATGGTAAGTAAATCTTCATGAGTGTATCAGTCAGGCTAGGCTAGGCTACGTTGTGGAAACAAACCTCCCTGAAATCTCAGCATCTTAAAAGTTTACTTCTCACTCACATCACTCTCTCAGGTGGCTTTCTTGGCAGTTCTTGGAGAAAACTGCCTCATGGATTTATATATCCACACTGCAACTTCACCATTGAGTTTCACCGAGAGAGAGAGAGAGGGAGAGAGAGAGGGAGAGGGAGAAACAGACATAGACAATAGTCATGATTAAGTGCTTGAAGAGAAGTTGATAAAGGAGCTATGGATCACAGAGGGGAGCAGCTAAATAAGCCCAGAGATGGAAAAAACACTCCATAAAAGTCATATTGAATCTGTCTTTGAAGACATGGGGTTTTACCAAAAGTATTGGCCATACGGTTTCAGAGAGATGAAATAGGAACACACACCGGTAAAGAGTTTTCAAAGGTTAAAGATGATTCAGCATGTCCGGACCCGAGAGAATGCAGGGCGGGCAGTGACAGGAGCTGCATCTGGGAAGGTAGAAGGGCTTTGGGGTTGGCTAAGGCACTTGGGCTTAGTTTATAGAACTGGACGTTTATTAAAGTCAACTAGGAAGAGGAAATAGTGGTGATGGCTGTACAACATTGCGAATGTAATTAATGCCATTGAATTAAGCTATTTAAAATGGCAAATTTCATGTTATATACATTTTTACAATTTTAAAAATGAATAATGTAACAAATACCATTGAATTGTACACTAAATAGATAAATTATATGGTATGTGCATTATATTTCAGTAATACTTTTTTTAAAAGGAAGATTTAAATTTAAAAAAATAATAAAATCACATGAGGAGATTTAAAAAAAACTGTCACTCAAACCCCATCCAACAACCAATTAAATTAGAATCTCAGGGGGTGGGCCAAGCATCTGGTAGCTTGAAAAGTGCTCCAGGTAATTCCCATGCTCTGTCACAATGCAGAATCCCTGTTGTAGACAATAAGGAAATGGTGAAGAATTTTAATCAGGGGAATAACATGATCAGATTTGCATTTCAGAAACCTATATCCCTGGCTTGTCTGCTCAGGTCGTTTGGTAGCCACATGAATGTGTACACAGCAATCCCCTCCTATCCAGGGGAGATCTGTTCCAAGACCCCCAGTGGAAGCCTGAAAGCATGGATAGTACTGATATATATATATATGTGTGTATATATATATATAATTTTATAGGCACAGATCCCTATAATAAAGTTTAATTTATAAATTAGGCACGGTAAGAGATTTATAACAATAATAATACAATAGAATAATTATAACAATATATTGTAATAAAAGTTATGTGAGTGTGATCTCTCTTAAAATATCTAATTGTACTGTACTCATCCTTCCTGTGATGAAGTGAGATAATAAAATGCCTTACTAGTCAAGAACTTTTACTCTTTCACTTAAAGGAAGCACGTTACGACTTTTCTTTGGCATGTCCGAATTGCCAGCATCACTAGCCTTGCGCTTTGGGGCCGCTATTCAGTAAAATGAGGGGGACTTCAATACAAGCACTGCAATACCCAGAGAGTCAGTCTGATAACCAGGACGGCTAACTAAGTGACTAATGGGTCGGAAATGATGGACAGAGGGATGATTCGTACCTGGGAAGGAGTAGAACCGTGTAAGATTTCATCATAATACTTACAACAGCACACAGTTTAAATATTAGGTTTATTTCTGGAGTTTTCCACTTAATATATTTGAACCATGGTTGACTGTGGGTGACTGAAACCATGGGAAGTGCAATTGTGCGTAAGAGAGAGACGAATGTAGAGAATTTATTCATAATTACCCAACCCTGGAAACAACTCAGATGTCCCTCAACCAGCAAACTGAGAAATTCTGACACAGCCATACAACAGAATACCAGTGAGCAATAAAGAGCCCCGCAACCTTGACCCATATTAATTCCCTGTATTTCTGCTACCTTGGGCTCCATTTGCCAAGGCAGAACGTACTGTTTCCTTTTGAGCTCGTCTGCTGCCCAGCTCAGCTTTCCTATGCACCTTAGCAATGTCATTCTCCAATTATCACTCACTCCAGCCAGAAACCTCACTGATTTTCCTTCATGTTTTAAAAGTTATGGTTGACATATAGTAAAATTCACTTTTAATGTGAAGTTCTATGTTTCGACAAACCATAAAATTCTGTAACCACCACCCCAATTAAGAGAGCAAACAGTTCCATCCCACTTCCTAATTCCCTCGTGCCCTTTTATAGTCAACTGTACATGCCTCTCCCCCACCGCCCCAGCCTCTGGGAACCAGTAATGATTTCTGTCCCTCAAGTTTTGCCTTTTTTCTAGAATATCACATAAATGGAATTGTACAGTATGTAACTTATTGAGGGGGGCTTCTTTCTGTGCTATTTCATGTACCAGGACTTGATTCTTTTTCATTGCTGAGTAGTGTTTATTGTATGGATATGCCACAGTGTGTTTACCCATTCGCCAGTTGAGAGACATCTGAGTGCCTTCTAGGTTTTGGTGACTATGAATAAAGTTTCTATATACAGATCTTTGTGAGGACATACCTTTCTTTTCTATTGGGTAAATGACATGGAACAGGACTGCTGGGTCAAATGGTAAGTGTATATTTAACTTTGTAAGATGCTACTAAAATGTTTGCCAAAGTGACTGCAACACTTTACATTCGTACCAGCTATAGTTGCTTCACATCTTCACATCCTCACTAGCACTTGGTGTTTTTTTGTTTTCTTTTGCTTTGTTTTGATTTCTCTTTAGCCAGTCAAATGGGCATCTCATTGTGGTTTTAATTGGCAATTCCCTAATGACTGATGATGTTGAATGCTTTTTAATGTGCCTATTTGCCATCTGTATATAATCTTTGCTAAAGTACACATTCAAATGTTGTATCCATTTTTTCTATGAGGTTATTTGCAAAGTCATTTTTTTAATATCCTGACTGCCTTTGTTGATGACCTAGGCAGTCAGCTGGTCCTGCATTTTCTTTTTCTCTCAGGAAATATCCTTCCAGGTCCTGCTTTCTGAAACTAGTAGCACCCCCTTGTTAGAGTTCTATTCCAGCCACCTATCTTAACCCATTTGAGTCCATTTTCTCACAAAGCTGGTGGTTCCAAACTCTCCTCTTCATTTAAATGAAGCTTTGGGCTATTTCACATTACTGTTTTTCATCCTGTTCCCCTCATTCTCCCCTTTCCTGTTGAAAGTTTTCCTTGTATGTCCAGAAATCTTGGACTTACTCCTCCTTACAGAGTGGGCACTGTGTACACGGGGCAGCTCGTAGGCCAGTGAGCCCTGCCCCAGGAGGCTTCGATTGGAGACTCCTCCAAATACCAGCACCTCTGTTTCTTTTTTGTGAGCCTGTTTGTTTCCAGCAGGAAGAACGAAAGCCACAGCCTCCACCCTGGGCCTGAGTCTCAGCACAGACGGTGTGCCAGGGGTGTGGGAGCCAGGGCTCTCGTGGGGCTAGTGAGTCTCATGGGCCCCCATGGAAACTCACTCAACCTCACAGTCAGTACGGAGCCTCCCTCTGTCCCTCCATCTGGAGACTCTGGTTTCCTTTGGGCAGGGAACAACTCCCTTTCTTTAGCTGGAGGGACACTCGCCTGACTGGGCAGGTTGGGGAAATGCACCTGGATGTCTGTTCCTTATTCACTTTCCTTTCCAGCTTCAGTCTTCACTCCAGCTTCCCACCATGCTGGATGGTCCCATTTCTTGAGTTTTTATGGGGTTTGAAACATAGACTAGTCTGATTCTCATCCCGCTTTTCAAGCACCTGTGTTTCATCTTCTCTGCTTACCTAAAACCCTTATCACTCATCCTGCTCTCTTCCCACTGGTCCAAAATTTGACCTCATTTTTCCCTTGTCCCTGTGATTACAGATCCTTTTCTTTCTTTACTGCAATTTTACTGGTTCTTAGAGAAGCAGCAGAGAGAAACATGGGTTCAGTCTACTATTTTTAAAAGAAAAGTCAGCCCTAATTTTTAAATCTGATTTTTCACAGGAATGTTGTAAAATTTCCTAGTCACAAACAGTTAGTATGTAAAGAATAAAAGTCCACTCAAGCCTATTTGTGTCAAAGACAACTTTATGTGTGAGTGCAGGGATTTCTAACAGAATCCGAGGGCCAGAAAGCCTCAGACGGGCTGGAATGAAGGTAGCTAATTATCAGCATTCTTTTCTGTAGTCTTCCACTTATTTTTCTTAGCTAGTCTCAGTAACACCACCCCCTCTCTTTGTGTGTGTGTGTGTGTGTGTGTATGTGAAAATCATCTCTTTCTGAGTATTCATCATCATTGGTTTCAAATTAACCATGGCAAGCTCCTGATCTTCTAGCTCTAGGAACTTTTAACAAATTCTAGTCTCACGTGAGGTAACCTGACACAGTTCCTGTGTCACATGTTTCCCCACACCCAATCAGCTATGGGTGGAGAGTGGTCGGCTACCAACGCAGTGACGGTTAGGACCATTGGAAGCAGACCTTCTCCCAGACCAAGGTCACTAAGACTTATCTGCAATATGAAGACTAAACAAGTAGTGGACATAATAGATATTAAATCACTTCTTTTTCTCAAATAGTTTCAAATTTATGAAATATCTTCTCTAGCATATCTTTTATAATTTCATTAAAACATTTTATTCCCAAAGAAGCTTAAAGCTATTGAAATCTAGCAAGAATAGAAAAACAAAAGCTAGTAATTTTAACCAAGTAGCTCAGGGAAGCTACGCATAGTGATGGAAACTCAAAGCACAAAGAATATTACTTGTCTAAACAGGCCCTGAAGCGAAATCAATTGATATTCAAGGTTCTAGGCCAGAATCCACAACCTGATGACTAATACTCAGAGCAAGTTCTGAAGCTTCTTAATGTGACCAGAACAATGTTAAACTGAGGAATCTACAATCAAACAACTAATGAAAGAAAAATATAAGTATAAATATTTCCATGAAAATATTAATTGTTTTCTTGAAAAGTAGGTCTAAATATTGGGAGAGAAAATAAAATATAAAAGAAGAGGCAAACATCTATATAGAATTTAATTTAATTTTAGAGCTACTGTGGCTTTGGATCCAATCAGCTGAGGGTGGGGAGTGAATACTATTCTTAAGAATCATATTTTCAAGGATACTATATAGTGATATTGCAATGACAAAAATGATACAGTTTGAAATATGAAAGGTGATACAAAACTAGGGAAATAACAGTTGATTTAAAACCCTCTTGCAAAATTGGAACCACAATTAGTTTTTTAAAAGATACAATCTCGTGGAATGCTATTTCCAAAACTTTGAGAACAAAAATGCTAGACACAGGTTCGTCTTTAAATATTCCAAGCACACCCAGGGAAGATACATTTCTCTGGTTTGTAAAGGTTGCATTTTCTGCAGTTCACTGAACAGATATAATGTCTCAGCTCTTTGTGTCCATAGTTTATATTATAAAACATAAAAGAAGCTCTGAGCTTCCCTTGAAAAACAAAACAAACCACCACCACCTACAAAACCCTCTTGTTCTGTACTCATTCAACGCCTGGCGAACATCTTCTCCTCCTGGTTTGGTGTATCATGATTCACAAATCACATACACCCTTTGAGGAGCTGGTCTGGAGGTACAGGCTTGAGGGACACAGAGGAACTGGCCCTACAGGGTCAGAGGAGAGATGTCTTGTAGAGAGTGAGCTGCTCCTCACAGGACACCACAAGGGACAGGACCCTGCTCTTTGGTCATCCGTGGTCCTGTGAGGAGGAGGCCAGGGGGAACACATGTGGCCACCCCTTCTAGACCCAACACGGCCTCAGAAAGATTCTTGAACAGGAGGGCTCAAATCAATGCCCCAGAACCATGTGTGCCTTGCTTCGCAAACACACTTCCTGCAGAGCCCCAATTCCTTGTATCTTGTCAGTTCTTCCAACTCAGGCTTAACCTGCATAAATGGAACATTTTTTTCTGCTGAGATTATCCTTACTCCTCAGGGGAAAGAATGAATTCCCATTGGGTGGGACTTGGGTCACACATCATGCTACCCACTCCAGCTCAGTTTCTGTCTTCCAGCAAGGCTGTGACTGCCTCCCCCCTAAATGCCTAAAGATAACCATGCATTACCACCAAGAGAATTCACATCCCTGTACTAATGGTCCGGGCTGGTCTGTCAGAGCCAGACCTGCAACCCAGATGGTACTCCTCTGCCTGTGGTTCTTATCAATATCAAAGTCCCCTCGTGCTTTAATTTTTATTAATTTGTTTTAAAACAGTCACCACCCATTAGGATCATGTCTGTTATACAAGAGGAGAAATAATGAAGCTATTCTACAAACACAGAATCCACACATACTTATTGAAGCTCAGCTTTGCTAAGGTAGATGTGTTAGAATGAAAAGCAAAATGATACCAAAACCTCTAGGTGATTGTGGGAGATCAACACTTAAGGTTGCTCCTGTCAGAGAAAACAGAGTTTGTCAAAGGCGGCGAGACAGATCTTATTCCGGGTACTGCAGTAGGCGAAAGACACTCCGTGTAAACTGAGTTCAACTCCCTGAAACAGAAACAGGGTGCCTTTTACGTGCTGAATGTGCTCATGGAAAAGTACTACAGGATGTTGTGAGGGGAATTGGGTCAGTGTGATTAGGCCACCTGCATCTGCTAACTGGTGCTCATTGAGCTAGGCTCCGACCCTCCCACAGAGAATGGGGGACAAGGACCCTATCTTTCATGATGGCCGCATTTGAAGGAATGGCCTCCAGGTCATTGACAAAGACATTCCTGGGTTGTAGAAAATACATCTTAAAGAGACAGAGAAAAGATTTACAACTGCAAGTTTTCTAAGTAAGTGCTCTATGAAAAGGGATGCGGATTTTAGCTAGAAGAAACAATAAATTTTTCTGAGCCTTCTCAGGCAGCCATTTTAAGGGGCTGAGATGATCTTTCTAGGAATGCAGCCCTGAGTCGATAGAATTTGCTCCATTATCTTAGTGTGGGTGGTGGACAAGGTCATTTGTGTGGCATTTTGCAGTTCTTACCACTATGATTCCTAACTCTTGACATCCATGCCTTTCTGTAATTCCTCCCTTTGAGTGCAGGTGAGACCTATGACTTGCTTCTAATCAACTGATTTCGACAAAGATGATGGAGTGAACATGAAGACATTTATATTGTTACGTTATATAAGATGGTAGCATACGCCATGTGAAGAGACTCTCTGCTCACTTGGTTTTGATGAAAGGAGACCCAAGTGGCAAGGAACAGACAGCAAGAAAATGGGGGCCCCCCCGTCCTGCAACCACAAGGAAATGAGTTCTGCCAAAAACCTGATTAGAATGAACCTCTTCCCAGTGAAACAGTCAAATGAGACCCATCCCTGGACAGCACCTTGAATGCAGCCTTGCAGAAAATAAAGCAAAGTGCACCCAGACTCCCGACCCACAGAAACTGTGAGATAATAAATGTGTGTTGTTTGAAGCTAAATGTGTGGTGTTTTGTACACAACAACAGATAGCTAATGCAGTCAGTACTTCCAAAAGCATGTTTAGTTGAACACTTTTCTCATATCATGAAAAAAACAAAACCAAAAGTGGTTTCACATCCAAATCAGTTTGGGGAATGTAACATTCTATGTCCTCCGCCATCCCAGAGAGTCACAGTGCATTCTTAGAAATACAAAGAAGAATCTTTGTTAAATCAAAGTTAAATACTCTTTTCTTTCATTATTGAGCTCAGTCCCACTTTGATTTGTTGACTTCTAGTAACAAAAGTAGTTTTCAAATCCCCATGCCACAGAGGAGTGGCTGGGAAAAGCAATAGCCTGCAGGCTGGAGAATACATCCCCTAAGGGAATCAGTTTTCAGGTTCTCACTTCCTTATATTTCTTCCCCAAATTAATACTCCTGGAAAGGAGTCTTCAAGTTTCCATCTCCCATTTCATATTTTAAAAAAGCACTCATCCCATCCATCCTCACTAACCCTCCAGATGACAAACAAAAGGACAACTTGAACCCTGGGGTCCATGTGGAGGAAGTGAACGACCGTAGCCTGGATATCAAATCCTTTCACAGACCAAATTTGCCTTTCTTTACTTGCACATTGCAGAAGAGCTTATGGAATGGGAGAGATGGATGTGACCATCTTTGGAAAATACTGTCTGCCACAAATGGGCAAATAAATTCAGAAATGAGTTTCCTCATAGGTAATTAAAGCAACATGAAATATGTTCAAGGATAGGGCTAGGGCAGCCCCAGGATGAGGTGTTGCTGAAGGTTGTCTGAGCACGGCAGCTGGTCACGAGGAGAGAAAGAAGCTTAAAAAGCCGTGGGTTCACACACAGTTAATTCCTACTGCCATGCCAGGCATGCTCACACTGACTCCTCACAACCCCTCAAAAGCTAAGGGGAATTATTACCCATATTTTATAGGTACAGGAAACTACACGTTAGTGAGCTGTAAAACGAGAACTTGAACCCACATTTGGTTCTCCAAGGTCAGTGTGCTTTTAATACCACACCATCAAGTGGGCTTTCCCCACTACGGCGGGAAGGCAGCTAACCAAGCCTTTTGTTTTCCCTCTTTAAGGCAAGGCTTTAGTTCCTTCAATGGAGATTTCACCTCTGTAAAGGGACCTGGGGAGCCCTGGGTTACCAGGGCTTTTAGATGCAACTCAAATCCCATGAACAAGCCTATTCAAGTTGCATTTTTAACCTCTAAGTATAATGGCAGGCTTTTTTTTTTCCTTCCCTTATGAGATGTCTATAGAAAAGACTGACGAATTCTGGTGATCAGAGAGTACTTCTGTAAGAAATAGTGATATGGCTGAGAAATGTATAGAAACAGAAAATTCATATCACTTCTATGAGGTAAATCATTGCAGGAACTGAGGCACACCAATCTGACCTCACTATGACTTTGGATTCATATAGTTACATAGAATGTGAACAGGGTAAGTAGGATAACTAAGTGCTCCATTGTCTCTGAATGAAGTATACAAGGAGAGAACAATGACAAAGGAAATTGTAATTTTTCCCAGGAATTTCTTTTATAAGATTAAATGCAGAGGCGTGTATACATTTATTTCTTTATATCTGCACTACTCCCAGAAGAATTAGAGATGGCTTATAGAATCTATACAATATAACAGAAGAAAGTAAGCATAAATAAATAAAATCAGGGACAAGTAAAATATAAATTAGGAACCAAGGTCAAAACTGGAGAGAGGTAGAATGCAGAGAGGCAGGTCCCACTGAGTTATTAAAGCCGAGCCACAAATACGGCTCTGAGCTTCCTGGAGGCTAAGCAGCTAGAAATTAATGAACAGACTAACAGATTTTGATATGTTATCAGTAGGAAAAGTGCACTTTCCATTAGCCATCTAATTCTATAATACTTCACACTCAATATTCTTTGCAGATAAACTTTAAACATGGAAATTTTTGTGCAAAATAAAGGTTTTGCTAATTAGGAGGAAACGCATAGAGGAGTGTGTTTACCAAAGTGTTTCTCATGGTAAAAGCTGATGGTTTCAGAAAACGTATTATGATAAGAAAGGAAGTTTCAAAGAGTTCCCTGGTTAATCAGGAGAAGTAACCAAGGCCCTGCTGCTTTGAAGGTTTAATCCAAGATACTTATCCAACCTCTTTGTTGAACAAATCTTGCAAATAAGGTCTTTTCAGAAGATTCACAGCATTTTCTGTGGGAGCTTGAAATGTCAGCAGAACAGGCTTTCTTATGATTTTATGCTGGCATAACGTCCTAACAGTTGGGGTGGGGATGGAAATGGAAGATAGCAAAATTGTTTCATTGCCTGGTTTTTATGCTGTACTACCTAACAGCTTTTCTGGCAATGATGATAGGCATAACATAAAGAGAAAACAAAACAAGTAAGTAAACCAAAGAAAGACAACAAAGCTTGACAAGAGCCAGATGCTCTCTGCCCTAGTAACAGCTCTTTCAACACTTGCCTTTAATCTAAGACAAGGGCAATGGGTGAGTGGATGAGATTAGTGAATGTCCAGAACTCGACAACATCAACAAATCCTCAGTTCTCAATAACTGCTAATGGTAAAGAATGCATTTTAAAAGAGGATAAAATTAGGACTCTTGTGAAGATGAAAAATGAACATGCAATATAGATTTTATTTAATGCATTCTTAACGAAGGAACCAGGCAGATGTTACAACCAAATTCAAAGAATCCAAAGATCAGATACATTTCCAGGTTAGGAATACTGAAATGAATTTCCACATGAACTCGTAAGAGGGCCGGCCCTCCACCACACAGAGTTCATTTGCACGTGCACAGACATGTGTGATTTGCTTTGCCATCAACTGTAATATAGCTCAAAGGCAAGAAAAGCTATAATCAGATAACCCTGGAAAAGCGTCTCTAAACAATGCATAGTTTTCCAATGAAGACCCCTAGTAATATTATTTATTTGTTCTCATGTTCTTTACACCAGTAAATAATATGTTTTCAGTCCTGGACACCCCAGTGGTAACAGTGCCCACCTTCAAGGCATTTTGAGACATATGATGCTCTTTGTCTTATGACTTAGGAATCATCAACAGAACAGTGACCTTCCATCTTACTTGAAGCAAACAAAATAGAGGGTCTTGAACAGAGTCCTAATGTTCTGTGGACCCTCAAGATTTGCCCTCATAACAGATCTTTCAATGGCTGCCTTTAAACTAACACTAAGGCATTTGATGATTGGATAAGAATAGTGAATGTCCACATCTCATCGACATCAATAAATACATCTTGTAAGAAGAGTGACTTAGTGCTACAACTTCAAATCAGTGCTGTAGCAATACATGTGATTTCAACTACTTGACAAACAAATAAAATTCTCTTTGGCTAGGTCATTTCACTGGTGGCAGAAACACTACCTGTTCACCAAATTCGTTTCCTCCTCCCCCCAGGATATACAGCTAGACTATGTTCCCAGCTCCCTTTGCAGTTAGGGGCAGACATAGGGCTGCATTCTGGCTGAAGCAAGGTGGGAAGAAGTGTCTGCCCTACTTCTAGGCCCATGCCTCCTCCTGCTCCCTGCCCCGCCAGCTGGATGCAGAGGACTCTGAGATCCATAGGAGGAAGGAGACCTATTCTGAAGGGAGCGTAGGTCCCTGAAACCATGAGCTTTGGAGTGTTATGTGAGGGAGAAGTAAATATATATTGTGTTAAGCCTTTGAGTTTTGTGATTTAGTTGCAATAGGAGCTCGTATTATTTTAACATATAAACATCCAAAATTTCTTTTGAATTTAAATTTCTAAAACCAGGTCATATAGTCACAATGTTTAATAGTCAAAACGATGTAAAGGGTGCACGCTGACCGTCTCACTTCCACCTCATTGCTGTGTACACTGCCAAGTTAGGATTTAAGCCCCGTCCTAGTTGACTGCAGACCCAAGCTCTGCCCCACCTTCCTCAGGAAGGCAGGTACCAGGAAGAATTTTCTTTTATTCACCAAAGACAACAATATAACAAACAGAGGGAGAGTCAGATAACCCAAGATAACGTGAGGATGAGGTTGAGTGGGATTGTCTTCCTCCCAGCGTGAGGCAGAAGGAGGGCCCAGCAGCTCATTAAGCTCTGCCCCGGATTTTTGGTGTGGACAGGGCATTAGAACTGTACTTGTGCCCAAGCACCACCCCCTCCTGTTCCTTAGGAAACAGCACTTTTGAGGCCACTGTTAATCTGTGTAGCAGAGCCCATCTACCTGTTTTAGCTCTTAGCCCTCATTGCTGAAAGGACAAAAACGATACCATTTTTTTTCCAACTTAAAATTCTGTAATTCTTGGCCTCCATGCTCACTTCTCTCCCTGCCTCCTGCACGTTTTGTCTTGGGATGTGTAAGACCCGATGCATGCGGTGTGCTCACCTTGCTGCTTCTCCCAGACTCAAAGTCAAGAAGCCACTGTGGAGTGTCCTACACCTGAAAGGCAGGAGCCATGTCCTAGCGATTCTCTGTTCACAATGCCTGTCACACCCGGTAGTGTGGAGGAGGCATGATTTCAACATAGATCTGTGAGGTTCCAAGTGCCGAGCTCTGAATGCTTTTCTAGGCTGTATGAATTAATTACTGGGGATGGTTTAGTGTGAGGAGGGACCCCCTCAAAATGGAATTTATTTATAAAAAATTGTGTACTTATTCTTACATTTAAATTTCAGTCACTCTCAAAATACTCCCCATTTGCTGCAATGCACCTCTTGACACGTTTTTTCCACTGCTCAGAACAGTTTCTAAACTTGTTGATTTTGACGCCTTTTAGTGTTTCTACCATTTTGTTTGTTTGTTTGTTTCACCTCTTCCACATCAGCAAAATGTTTCCCTTTGAGGACTTTTTCCATCCAGGGAATGAAAAAAAGTTGCTCCGGGTGAGATAGGGTGAATAGGGAGGGTGGGGCTTGGGGGTCATGCCCTTTTTGGTCAAAAACTGCTGAACACTCTGTGCTGGTGTGGGCGGGTGTGCATGTAAACCACCCATCATGAAATGGGCAAACGTGTTGAGTGTTCAAAAAATGCACTGAAGCTGAACACAGCCTCTCACAACGCCAGCTGGTACACTGATATGGATGGGTTCCTAGCACACTCACCTAGCAGGGAAGCCAGTACTGCAGGGGGCCCACCCTCCAGGAGATCATCCATTTTTGCGGGGTGTGCCCTCTTGTATGTAGACACTGTCCCCACACCAGTGTGAGCATCATCCTCACTAAGTAGGGAAGCCTACTGAGAAAACTCTAAGGCATTAATCCCGTGACAGGTTGGGATTCTAGAGAAATTGTAGATCTTTTAGTGTAAAAAGATTTCTAGAGATTGACCTGTCCAACAGGCTCTTTTCACGGAGGAGGACACGTCATGAAAGAGGACGTGCTTTGCTTCAGAGTGTGCCTGAACGAGCGACAGGGACTTTGTCTTCTGGTGGTCACGGCTTTTCTCATTACATTTCATGCCTCACTTTCAAAACTCTGGATACTTGGCCCTGCTTTTAAATATTCTCCATTTAGCAAGTGCTATATGAGTGGCTGTTTTTGATCTGCCTAAATACTTCTTGGTTTTACATGAGGCTAAAAGAAATTGTGAAACATTGTTGACCTTTGCATTTGTGAGTTCTGAAGCTTCCCGTGCCATTTTGAATACAATGTTGAACTTCTTGGGTGCGGTGGGGATAAGGCAGGGAGAGTTTCCGGCTGCCTGGACTGAGATCTGGAGAACGGCTGGACATCCTCAGGGCATGCTGTTCCTCTTGTCACCTTTACTGGGCATCCAGAACATTGCTGATTCCAAATCTTCTGTGTCAGTGCTGCCGGGCACACGGGTGCCTCCCCAAGGGAGCCAAGGAGGTAGAGACACCCATCCCCTGTTTTCACTTGGCGCTCAGCCAGAGTTTTCCACCTCGGTATAAATTTAATATCCTACCCACAGAGCTAACCTTTGCAGAGTTAATTTATGACCTTTCCAAACACTTCTTCAATTTGCATCATATCAAATCATGACTTAAAAAAGAGTGGTGCCAAGATAAAAATGGGCTGCTCCATCTTTGGGGCCTAGTCCTGCACTTTGTAGGTTCAGACTCAGGTTCTCAGTGTTAGCCTAGGGCCATAAAGCATAATTGGCTCAGGATAAACAAAGGCAGTGATGCTGATTTTGTTTGCCCAAGAGAATACCCTTCCCACCACACCCCCAACTTTGGAATAGTTTTCTCACTATCTTTGGCCACATGACCCTGAACTGGACCAAGCCCTGTATTTCATCCCTCTGGCACCCCACAAACGAATGTGTGCATCCAAACCTGAACAATGGGGTGCATTATTTAGGGTTTTTCAGCTGGAACTAGCAAAATCATTTCTCTTTCTTCTTGCTTGTGGACTCTAAACATTTGACCTCAGAGAAAACCCCCCTGAACAATGATGAGAATAGAACACGAAGCTCTAGGTCTCAAGTCCTGAAGGCCCCACCCAGTTCTGGGGCCTGAAGTTCCTTCTTTCGAAGCCAGACGGACAGTTTTCTGGGAAACTCTTTTTGTTTCACTTATTCTGGGTTTCTGTAAAATAAAGAGTCCTAACCACACACTAGACTCTCAAGAGTTTGCTTTATAAACTAGGCTGTCCGTCTTAAAACATATGCTAAGAAAGAGAAGGGCCAAGTGGATTGTCTGGTTAGTGCCTTCCTTCCCTAGAGGACAGCCTACGTGGGAAACCAAATCATGAAGAAAACGCTGCTTTGCGAGCTCAGTGCCAGGATAAAAGGAGCAGGACCATCTCAAGGGACACTCTCCATAACCCATGACCCCCTGGGGACATAGTGTCTGTTAAGTAGGGCAGAACAATTCTGCCAGCTGTGCATAATTCTTAGAGGCACACTGACAAATTCTTCCTTCCAACTTTTCACTTTAAAATTTCTTATCCATCGCTGTGTGATGCTGATCCCCTCATCAAATACCATGGAGTGTCACACCTCTGACTGCTCATTGCCCCCGCCACCACTCCCCTCACCAAACCTCTCCCTACCATCCACCTCCTGCCTCCCCCCTGATTGCAGACACCCTCCCAACCACGTGGACGTGACAGCACACACAGATTCCTCTCTGAGGCATTCCCGTTTTGCCCAAGTCAGAGTTTAATCCCACCCTGTCCCATGTCCTCTTTTAGGAGCCAATGGGGCTCATCTTGCAGTGTTGCAAGCTGTGTATGTGTTGTTTGTCCTGAGGACAGAGAGTCAACCTTACCCATCCTGTCTGATCCCCAGTTTTCAACATAATCCACTGCAAATAGTAGATGCATACAATGTATGTTGAAGAAATTATGTTAGCATGAACTATGGCAGTCTGGTTTCTTTTTTGTTGTTCTTTTGCTTTTTTTTTTTACTTACGGGGCATTTTTTGCTTGGGACTCTTTGGGTAACATTTGATGGAAAATAACCTTTAATGAAGAGAGTTTACGGTGAGACCCTCAGAAGCAGGCTTGAACGTCCACATGACAGGAAAGCCAGGGAGAGGGCTGCAGCTTGAGATCGACTGGTCCTAGCATCACGGCCATCCTGGGACTGTCTGTCTTTTGTCTCCACATCTCTCCCCACACCCTGCTGCAGACCAGCTTCTTCTGCACACCAGCAAGTATGGGTGCCGGCAACCTCAAGCTTCACATCTTCTAACAGCAGCTACCGACCACCAACTGAAATTCCCCGGGTTGAGGAGGAAGATTCCTGAAGAAGCACATGGGGTTCTGTGGTGGATTGTGGCACTGGTCCCAATTCTTCACGTCTCCCTAAATCTTTATCTTTTGTTTTTGACTGGAAGTTCTCCTCAAAAAAGATGGACTCCATTTCGCACTACATGACTACGTTTGGATGAGGTGGAGACAGCAGTGAGCTGATGCCGAGCCCAGGCCTGAGAAGGTCTCTTATTTCCATCTGTACTCCTGCGCTTTGGCTATTCAGTTAGAAGGGCTTGTCCAGGCCAGCCCTCTAATCCCCAGAAGGCATGAGAGATGCACAGAGCACAGCCACTTACCCAGCTCGGTCCAGGCCACATCTCCTGACCCCAGCTGACCTGCCACATGAGTGAGCTCAGCCAAGACCATCAGAGCAGACAGCAGAGCCCAGATGGGGCCAGCCAGATCTGGGATAACACAGAATGTGCTAAGCCACTGAATTGTTAACCCAGCATTGCCCAGGCAATACCTGATTGATACAAACCAAGTCTCAGCTCTGCAACTTTCGAGCTATGTGACTGGACAAGATGTCTAACCATCTGGATTTAACTCTCCACCTCTGCAAAATGGAGGTAACAACAGTATCTACAGCATAGAATTGTTTAGAAAACAAGACGAGTTAAAATAAAAAATGCTTCACATATAAAAAACACTAATATATTATTATTATTATTATTACTGTTTCACATTCCCACCCACAAATAACTATAGCCTGGGGGATGGGAGGTCCTAGGGATTGGCCTGGCTCAGGCAGGTGTCCCTCTCTGGGCCAATCGGCAGTGGACAGAGGGGTGGAGGGTCTATAAGAAGAGAGCAGCTCCGATGTTAAGGAGGTGGTGGGGTGTGGGGGGAGAGGCATGCCCGAGAAGATGTGGAGGCTGATTCCACATTCAGATGGAAGGGGAGTTGGCCAGACAAAACAAGAAGAATCCAGCCAGTACACTGTAGTTATTTCTCAAATCAGTTTCATTGGTAAACTCAGAATCAAAGGAGGTGGTTTCAGATACCCAGCACAGAGCAAACAGCATGGGCATAGTTCGTCTCTTCATTTGCCAGGAGTTTAATCTTAGAGATTACTAATTTACCTTCACTTAAATTCTTTGAATACTGGAGGACGAAACAATAACCCCTACTTCCCAGCAGCTTTCAGGAATTAAATGAGATAAGCATATGGCACACGACAAACAGCAGGCACCCAATCAGGGTAGCTATTGTTGCTGCTGTTCTTGGTTCCCTCCGTGATGTGTTGTTTCTCATTAGCTTCCATTGCAGGAGGGGGGCCTTCATCAGTCAGTAGCCTCCATTTCTGGGGTTCCCTCCACTGACCATAGTATAGAGCACATCCTCTTAAGGTCACACACGTGAAGTCTGAGGATGAACACGGTGCTCCCAGTCCAGTGCTAGTTACTGCTGAACACGTGCATGTCGCTAGTTTTCCGAAGGTAACAGGCTCAGAGAAACCTTGTGATAGCTGAGCTGGAAAGCCTTTTTAGTGCAGAATCTGAATTACAAAGCTGTTATTCAAACCTGCAAATGATCAGCAGCGGTACATGTGTGGCATTAAGTGCCTCCAACCCTCTTTGTCTCTCCTTGGCTGACACTGGAAAACGGGTGAGCAGCTCGCTGAGCTGGACTATAATTAGTGTGTGTCTCGAAACACAGGTTGCTCACAGACAGACCTTTGCAGGGAATCGCTCATTATTCCTGTGATTTCAGGAAATAAAAACCCCAATTAATTTCCAAGCCCAAGAAAGAAAGAAGAGCAACAAGCAGTTTTCCTCTGGCAACAAGGGGAGAAGCTGATCAGACCCAGGCTGTCTGCACAGGATCACAGTCTGATAAAGTGCCTTTGCCCCTGTGCATCCTGGTGCCTGGCAGCAGAGAGACTCGACCCCCATCTTGCCCAGAGGAAGATAAAGGTGTGTCTCAGTGGGCTGTCCTTTCCGGCCATGAAAAGCATCGCCCTTTGTTGTACCACAAGCCTGCATCAGGAGATGTGCTGGGAAGAGAAGGGAAGTTTGTAGTGCTTGCATGAAAGGATATACCCTGAGAAGGAGAGGTACAGAGAAAATACATTGTGTTTCTATGCAGAATTAAGTGACCTGCCAGTCATAGTTGTAGACATATTCTCTGGATAAACAAACCATTTCCATCCTGGTATGTGTTTGTTTGAACAAGGGTGTGCTGGCCTGAGGACAGGGAGGAGGGGAGGTTGTCAGTTGAGTGCGGTGAGCTAGAATGTTCTAATATGTTGCTAAATGTCAGAAAGTGGGATCATGTGCAGGATGCGATGTCCTGGTGCCTGACTGTTAGCTCATGGGAGGCAACGGGGAGATGTCAGCAAGCTCGGGCACCCCAGCGTGTCCACAGAAATGCCACTGCACTTACAAACCTTAGGGGAAAGTGGCGAATTCTCAGACTGGGAAGGGGCTGCACTGAGCGCCAGGGAAGCTGTGATCAGCCTGAAGCGGCGGTCCTGGCACCTGGAGCGCATTCTAGTGGCTTTGCGCGGAAGACATGATCAATGGCTGTTTCTGAGAGATCTTGATTTTAGGTCACTTTACTTTCCCGTCATGCATACCACACTATCAGAAAGACAAATTAATTTAACCTGAGTGACTTCCTGCTCCCTTATGAATTACTTTCCAATTGTTTTTAATAGCATCTCTTTATCTCTAGCACAAGAAAACACAGTTGACCTTTAACAGCCTCTTTTATAAATGAACCAAACTGCAGTCCAGCTTTTCCACTTTCAGATCTTTATCTCCTGGCACCTTGAATCCAAACTCATCTGAATGCAGGTCTAGCTGCCGAACAGTATCTGTCCATTAATTAAACACTCGGTGCTTAACAGCTTGCATGCCGGCAGCTGTAAAAGATGAGAAGGCAGTTCTCCTTTAATCTACAAATATTTATTTACTTTTTGGGGGACTGGCTGGGAAAAGATTGAGTGTCTGGGAGGATAACCAGCTTATAGAGAATGTGCAGGCTATGGTGGGAGTTCCTTGTGGAGACACACCAGGTGCAGTTGGTAAGCAGGAAGGCTGCCTCCTAATCCCCGCAATTACGAATTAGGAAGTGCTGGTTAAAGCAAGCACCTTCCTCCATCTGGGCTCAGGGATATGTTTGCCTTCTCTGAGTATCTCAGTGAGTGCATGTCAATGAGTTTACAGGGAGGGATGGATAAAACTCACAGAGAATTGGACTACGATATGTATGGGATCCTGTCTGCACAGGAGCTGGTTCTGGCTTGTATGAGCTCATCCTGCCACAGTGCATTCTGGGGGCCCTCCTCAGCCCATTTACATTTTTCTTTGTTTCTCAGACTCATTTATCACTAAACTGTACAGAAACTGTCCTCAAATAACAAAACAATAGGTTGAAAGTTGGACACAGCATTAGCCTAAAAAAATTTTTTTTAAATACAGAAGTAGTGTATGCATGTGGTAAACTATTAGAAAATGTACACAAATAAAAATAACAAAAAAATTGTATTGCAAGTACCTAGAGATTGAAGAGTCAATGCCTTAATGTATATCTTTCCAGATCATTTTAACTATTTTTATATCTTTTGGGATATATATATAAAATTTGTATATTTATTTGTTTTTGTTTTGTAATTTGCTCTTTTAGTTAATGATACCTAGTTTCCACTACACTATATTTTCATATCAAATACAAGACCATATTCACATTTTTATGATTGTCTCAAAAATGTCCTTTATATATGACTTGTCCAAACCAGCATCTAATCTGGAACTATATGTTGCCTTTAACTGATATGTCTCCTAGGCCTCGCTCACACTAGCCTGCGACATCTTTTCATGCACTACCGTATTGCAGAGAGTGGGCTGGTTCGTTGTCCAGGACAAGGTCCCATGGACAACTTAGTTCAGGCTCTCTGAAAGCAGAACCTGAGATATACACTTTTGTGCCAGTAGTTACTAGAAGGTGATCTCATGAAGTAGAAGTGAGGGAGCAGGAAGACAAAATGAAAGAAGGAAATGCTAATTGGGAGGGTGTTATTGACATTGCCACTGTAAGGACTGGGGTTCAATTCTGCCGGGACTGCTGAGAAATACCCAGGATATCCCTGGAATTGTCCATATGAGAGAAGGAATCTGAAGCTTGTAACTGTCCATTAACTCCCTCTGCTTCCAGCTGCACTTGCCCAGGTCTAGAGCTTGTAGAGCATCAGAGAATGTCCTGGGTGAGTATGCACACAGGCTCGCCTAGCATCTATCCATCCAGTCTAGTTGTGGCTGCAACCTGAGGTGTGCCAAGGAGATGTGACGTGGGTACCAGGCACTATAGCCCATGTTATAGATTTGTCTGAATTGTTCCCCCATGTGGAATTATTCATTTTGTTATTCTATAGGAGCATTTCCTATAAACAAAATGTTATCTAAAGCCAGATATAATTACATGAAGCATTTTGGGAAAAACAATGGCTGATCACTATTATTTACATATGACTACAAAGATATGCTAGCACCTTTTATTTTCTTTTCCAAAGATTAATTCATCAAACAAACTTTTACTGAGCAAGAGATACTGAGGTAGATGCTGACAAAATGACCTTGCCCTTGAGTTTAGCAAGTTTTATAAAATAAAATGGTGCTATGGTAGAATTTTATAGAGTGTAGTGCTGGGTCAGAGGAGGAAGTGATCAATTCTTTCAGGGCAGTGAGGGAGGAGGTAGAGGGAGAGAGAAGTCTTCCCCGTTGCCGTTATGCTTGACCTGGGTTTTGAAAGATGAGCAGATGGGAAGACATGTGTTCTAGGCTGAGTTATATTGGGAACAAGGGTTAGAGGCATAGAAACGAAAAACTTGTTGGGAAATAGAAAGTCATTCAATATGACTGATGAGTGGGTGTGAAGGGAAAAAAAAAAGGAAGGGGCAGATCATGGAGACCTTGTACACCAGGCTAGACATTGTCTTCACTACTTACTTTCCCTGGAACACTCCTGGCAGGAATACAGCATGTACGCATGAGTGGAAGTAGACTTCAGGAAAGTGGGAAACAGGAGTGGAGGGGTCCACGTCAGGTCTGTGGCTTTTGGTGTCTCAGAGACTAATGGTGAGCCCTATAAGAAGGGACTAGTAGCCAAGACTGTGAGGGCTGTTTCCATGAGGGAGGCAAGGGATGTGGGCAGCTGCTTTAGTGCCCAGGTGCTGATGAGCAGCACAGTGTTGGGGAGAAAAGAATTCTTCTGCTTCCTTGGGAACACAGGACCTCACTACCTCCTGTTGTGAAGGTCAGGAGATAGCCCCCTTTCCAGAGACATTCAAGGTCAAAGTTCAAGACACAGCTAGTGGGGCAGCATCTCCAAGTGCCTTTGCAAGTAGTCGTTACTGGAGTGGATGCTGCAGCGTAAGTCTGGCTGGAACTGACAGCTTCGTATGAGCACTTTCGAGTGATCCTGGAGACTCCCTGGAATAAGTAGGTCAGGCGTTACAGAGGGCTGGAATAAGGAGCTGGAGTTAGGTCATTGAGATTGATTTTGTTGTAGATATAACGAGTCCCATTTGACTCCACATGTGAGTGAGGACTGGAAGATTTCAGTTACAAGTAAATAATGCCAGGAGCATACCTGGTTGGGCCCAGAGTCTGTACCTGAAAGCCCCTCTTCACGCGTTTCTAGCACCATGGTGATAGTGTCCACCTTGTAGTCACATCCTCCTAACATGTGTGTTATTATTATGGATTATGCCATGAAGGTTAGAAGCTCCTTGAACATGAGACATAATCATCAAAAGACCCAGACCAATGGCTCCCTTCCGCCCATCTGTTGGCTGCTTATCTCCATGCAGGTCTTGCTCACTGCAGGGGAAGAGGCTGTACATTCAACCCTTCCTGCCGGAGCGAGGAGAGTTATTGGAGTCGAAGTAACGAAGGGAGGCAGGAATAGGGAAATTCGGTCAGGACTCGGCTACACTCAATGAGACAGTGATGTCTGGAGGAGCCAGTGACAAAACAGAGAAAAATCAGAGCGGTGTCAGTCTCTGGAGCATAGCCAACAGTGTCTCCAGGTGATGTATGGTGACACAGGTTGCCGAGTGCCACTTTCCTAACTGGGCTATGCTGGGCTCTCACGCACAGCAGATTTATCGTACTGTCATTGGTGCATCACCAAGCACATATGCTGTAAGGGATTATGGGTAATAGGTTTTTGGTTTTTTTCCTGGTTGAAGCCAACAACCTGCCTCCTTTATACCTCAGCAAGCAGGAGACTCAGAGACAGAGAAAAGTGGAATTTATACATATATTGATTATATTCCTATTCTTCTATGTTTTGTTACAGCAAGTGTTTGACTTTTGTTACAAAAATTATATAAGAAAATTAACACAAACTGTAGTCATATATAATGTGTAAAGAATAAGCATTGTTGCCTGTCTTTCCCACATTTTTACAAGTGATCTATCAAAATTTATAATACTTTCAATAATTGTAAGCTAATAAAATACATCTGGGGTCCTTTTCCCGAGAATTAAAAGAGGGAAGTAGGTTGATGAGGAAGAAGAGTGGTCACACACCTTGTTTGTGGCAAAATCACTCGGTGCACTGTTTGGGGGGCAGTTTCAATACCCAGCAGGATTTAAAACATGAATTTCCTTTGACCCTGCAGTTCCACTACTAGGTAAATTTCCCTACATACATACGCATGCAAGTGTGCATAAAAGGATGGGCACAGAAGCACCATCTAGACGTGGAAAATCAGGAACCACCTGAATGTTGGTCAACAGGGGACTTGATTAAATACATTATGGTGCCAACTCATGAAGACATATGACTCAGCATTAAAATAAGTAGTGTACATTGAAAAAGAGCAAGTTGTAGAACAGTGTGTGGAGTAGGATTCCATTTTAAAAACATACTCATGTATAAATGTGGATGTGCTTGTATACGCCTAGAACATTTTGGGGAAGGAATGAAAACTGACATTCTTCTGGGAAAAACAACTGAGGGGTAGCTGTAGAGGTTGAAGTTAAATACCATTGTACAAAGTGAAAAAATATGTTAGCAGCACCTTTTACTGTATAAATGTTAAACACATTTAAAAGAGAAGAATGAGGAGGAGAAGGAGGAAGAAGGAGGAGGAGAAGAAGGAGGAGAGGAGCAGGAGGAGGTATCTAGCTTTTAGCATTTTTTTTTAAACACAGCCAGCCTCAAGACAGGTAGGGCTCACATGACTAATGGAGATACTACCCCTGCCCCACCACCATCTTGTGACCTTACATTAACATGTTCCTCCTCAGTGGGCTTTCCTCTCCCTCTTCTTCCTTTCAGTATGAGTTTTAGCAAATGCAATATGTTAAGGAAAAGGGAAAACTAAATTGAGTAAAAGCATTTGTGTGGAATTATGAAAAAACATCTTAAAATGGTAGGAAAAAATTCCTCACTGGACGGACCAACCAAGAAGAACACACCATCTACTTTCCGTTGCTTCTTGTGACGGGCTGCTTCTGTGGCAGGCTGCTGACAATGCTGGTTGGAACAAACTCATGGCCATTTCAACCACATTCCAGTCCCAAGGAGCTGGGGGTGGAGACCCTCTTCACTTTCTTTCCTGTGTAAATCCGTGGCCTGTGTTCTGCAGATGAGCAGAGCCAGATCGTCTGGGAGGAAGGGCATCTCTAGTTTTCAGTGGAAGTTTGAGCTGAAAGACCCCCGCTTCATGAGGTGTCACCCACTGTTTGATGAGCAAGAAAATCTGTGCACAACACCTACTTGTAACAGGTTAGCCCAGTGATTTTCAGTCTTTTTCATCGCAGGGCACACACAAGCTAATTACTGAAATTCTGCAGCACACCAAAAAATATGTTACATTTTTGCCAACTGACAAAAATAGGTATAATTTTTATTGATTTACCAAAAAATGATATTAATTACCTACCCTTTTTGCTCCAAAGTGGCTTTTAAAAAAATCAGTTGCCTATACTCGTGTATAAGAACTTCTGGCCCTGGCTGGTGTGTTTCAGTGGATTGAGCGTGGGCTACAAACCAAAGGGTCACTGGTTCGATTCCCATCAGGGCACATCTGTAGGTGGTAAGCCAGGTCCCCATTGGGGGCCATATGAGAGGCAACCACACATTGATGTTTCTCTCCCTCTTTTTCTCCCTCCCTCCCTTTCTCTCTAAAAATAAATAAATAAAATATTTATAAAAAAAGAATTTCTGGTACCAAGAACTAACCAATCAGACATGACCTTATTATGTGATGTGGGCAATAAGATGCCACACTATCATATGACCTACATATTTATGATTCAACACAGGACATTCACACTGGACAGCCACTGTTGTGTGGCTGGTGTCATTTTATTTGACAATGTAAATGGAAAGAGGTCAGTGTCCCTTACTAAATAGTTACATATTGCATGTTTTAAAATTTTTTGCAGCACACTGGGTGAAAATTGCTGGTTTAAGTGAACTTTCTTGATTAAATGGCCATTTTAATAAACTGAGCACATTTCTACTCCATAGGCATCACTGAATACTTTCTATGTATCAGGCCCTGCTAGCACTAGGGATATCAGGATGAAAGTGCATATTCTTATGGACTTTATAATCTACTTAAAGAAGTAAATATATAACACACAACTTATGATATAACGTTAGTCACAGTAAAGAGAGTAGGTCTAAGTTATCATCACGAGAAAACACACACACTAATGTAATACTGGAAAACACATGCCCATTTTAGCTTCTTACTTTGACCGAAGGGATCTACCCTACAGTCATTCTAAGGTTTTCCTGGGACGAACTGTGCAATGCTGTAAAATTACCCCCGAATGCTGGGGATACTGGTCTTGTGGGAAAATAAACCACTATAGAATTTTGTGACAGTCCACTTGTGAAATGCATCCTGTTTTCATTCCTACAAGGTTTTCTGCTTCTGCGATTAACATTGCAATACAAATCTGTGTCCTCTTGAGTAGTTGTTCAAAATCTGTCCATTGAGAAAAAGGTTTTCCTTCTAAATATTATATGAGTCAATTATATTTGTATTGCTCACAAAAACTTAGGAAAATTTGAAGCAAAAGTTAGCAACGATCAGTCAATAAACAAGCGAACTCCTGACATTGTTAAAGACCGCTAGGATTTTTTCCTTTCCATTCGAAAGTCTTCCACACGTGTCAGTTCCATTTACTTTTAATTATAGTACATGAATAAATCACATGGAAGAACAGTAGATCTGTGCATGTTAATGGTGTATTGACAGGCAAATAGGCTCAGCTGATCAAACTGAACAGAATAAATATGGGTGTATTCTCTGGTTATTTTCGTTTGGCTGACTGTTTTACCAAGCAGTACACAGATTTACTTTAGTGGTAGAGTAAAAGGAGAACAAAAGGAGAATGTGATATGTAAATCTAGAATTATGTCCAACTACAATAATGTGATAAAATTGAAGAGTCCAAAAGTTGTATAGCAATTTTTTTGTTCTGTAGTTTTATATTTGAGGTCCTTCGGGATGTGAACTGCTTGCTTTCCAGACTTTCAAGTTAGCCTTGCGCCATCTGCTGGATACTACTGGGATTTGCATACATACTAGGAGGAGATCTGGAAAGGCATTTGCATTACAGTTAATGTCTGTGCTGCTGGCCACAGCAGAGTACCCTTTCTCTGGCCTATAGCATTTTCCTGTGATTAAGTCTTATCTTCCTTCTGTCTTCACTGTCAGAAAGACAGATAAATTAGAAAAATTCCATTCATTTTCCAAATCTGATATGAATGAAATAGGGCCTCTGCAAACAAATGAGGTTCAGGGGACAGTGAGTGAACACACACACCCGAGCCTTCCCCTCCTGTGCTCGTTTGGGTGGCTATGGCATTAGGCAGTGGACAAAAAAGATGTCACCAAGTAAACTGACCCACTAAGGTCTTATTTCATTTTTTCTGTTCTATTAAATATTTTATAAATAAAGTTATCCATACTAGTTTTATTCTGACAAATGAGCTCTGACATATGAAAGGGAGAAAAATGGCTCAGTAAAAAAAGGAACTGGTAAATAATAAGAAGTATTTAAAATATTAGGTTTATGGAAAGATTAAGACTTGATATTGTAACTGATAATTTTTTCATTATTCTAGGATAACTGGACCGACTTTGAAATCAAATTATTTCCTAAACATCTTAAGAAATTCTGTCACAGAGTGGGGTGAATTCAAAGACTATTTCAGCATTACATATAAACAAAAGCAAATAAGCCAAGTGGCAGAAAAATGCACAAAGGACATTTTTTCATTGGATAAACCTATAAGACCTTACTGGTTATAGTTTAACTACTTGGTGAATTTTAGATTTTGCAGTTGCGTACTGACGTGCGACACAAACGTAGCCCCTATTTCCATGGTGAGGATTTCCCACCATTTCTTTCTTTATCACTTTACCACTTAGTGTGCATTACGGTGCTGGTGGAGGAGCGTGATCTGTAGTTCTAACTGTACTTCAAGCCTAAGAAATTGTAGTACTTTTCATTTAGCCAACTAGCCCCACTTCAACAAGTTAGAAAAAGAAATGCATTTGAAACAGTGAGTGAGTGCCTGTCTTGTAAATTGTGCCATGCCAGGGAGAGCATCGTGCAAGCCAACATTTTCTCCTTTTCTGTACAGGATAACAGGTCAGCAGGGTCGCAGTGCGGGAGGGAGTGCAAAGGTCTGGAGACCAGGGACATCCAAAACTGACAGCATGCTGCCGTCCTGTTATGCAACATCAGTTGCTCAAGAACAAATCTGTTAAACCTCACATTTACTTCTTGTCTGTCACTGGGGTTGGCCGCTTTAACAGATGCAGATGACAAGAGGAAGGCAACTGTAACAAAACAGAGCCTTGCATCTCAGAAAAGCTTCTGTCACTGCCCCTTTTCATTTAACCTCAGCATTGGGTCCCAAACAGGAGTCTTCCAAACATCTATCAATACTTATCTCTAGGCCACTTTGATCCCGGAAAGACTGAGTTCAATGAGGCTTGGCGGAACACGTGCGCAACTATCTAGGGCTGACAACTCTTGAATGAGGCCACTTCTAAAACACATTTATTATTACAAGAGCTCCTAACTTATGTAGGAGAGTAATAACAATGAAAGTATAGGGAATAACTTAAACTATAAGGTACCAAGAATTATTCTTTTTCAATGTATTTGGTTTTCTAAATAAGGGTTTATGCTTTTCTACACTGGTAGATTAGTCAGCCATCTGTAGCGAGCCTCAGAACCTTTGAAAAACCTTCTATCTACGTATACAAATATATATGAGCCTATTCATAGTGCCCCGCTTGCATAATGATCTAGTGCATATTTAGAGAGTTCCTGTGACTACTATTGCTAGCAGTATTCCAATTGGAATATTTGGCTTGAAATTATATAAGATCATTCTGAAGACCTTGGAGATCACGGGATTGACTGTACAGCTACTGCTTAGGAACATCAAGAACTGAGCTGAGTCTATAGGATGAAGGGTAATTTGTCTAAGGGGTCTGAGCATGTTGCTCAGTCTGAACCATTTTCTAAATGATTCAATTGCTAGAATCTTTCACTAAATAAAACTTAGAACTATGAACATCAAGTGCAAAGGATAAAGTGGGGTAAAGCCCATATGCTCCCTCAGAAAGCCTATTGTCCAGTAGGGTTAATAGACTTCGATATGTCAGCCTCTGGTAAAACTCATTACGTGGTGATTATCCCCAAATGAGAAGTAAACAGAGCACTATCAAAAGGTAATAATGCTGAGCAATGTAATTAGGGAACGCTTTATGGAGATGGCATTGGAATAAGGATCCAAAAGACAAGGGACTAGAACGGAGGTCGATGGAACAGCACAACTGTCACACTGAGGTCAGAGATAATAAGAGCTGAAGAAGACCACAGGGAGTTGAGAAAGAATCCAAAGTGTCTGAGGGAGCGGCCGATAGTTGTAAGGGACTGATGTGCGGGCTTTCTACACTAGAATTTTCATCTTATTTGAGAGGAAATCAGAAGCCCCTTCTGTGTGCCAAGAATGGCAAAGATGAAACCAAAAGCATGGTTTTAGGAAATTATATTTCACTTTACACTTTACAATTCCATATATGAACCCATGAAGATGTACTGAGGAGACTGCATGCATTTCCAGTCCTCAGGGAGCCCATAATAAGGTACGTTTTCACATAATTGCACAGCATCCATTACACTCATTCATTTCCTTCAGATTTGTTAATGAGTGGCTGTTAATTGCTCTCCTCACACCAAGGTTCCAGGTATAATAATTGGTAGTTGTTCTTAATTCATCAATAATGCTCACTGTGCTGCAGCGATTTGGTCCATGAACATTTTCTGGAACTCTTTATTAAGTTTCTCTTATTGCTATGGGAAGACCAGCACCAAGAACAGATCGTTTGTTGCCTGAAGTGGAATCATTAATTTTGTTCCTCTTGCTGAATCTCTGTTACTTTTGCTTCATAAATTCCCTATGTTATCTTAGATTTAGCCATAGTCTGAGAGAACATTTAAAGGATCGAAGTCTGCATTTGGAGGGCTTCCTGCACTTCCAATATAGTCTTTGTAAGAATGATGATATGAATGATAGCCCCTTACTCACGTAGAGAAATCAGGTTCTGTTTAATAAATGGATTTAAAAGTACATGTCGGTGGGAATGGAAATAGAAAATGAAACTATTCTTCACCAAAGGCATTTGGTTATTATGACACAGTGTCAAGAAAAAGAACAAATTCAGGGTACTGCCAGTAAGACATTGCCTCAGCGTCAAGATTAATTCAAGGCTGCGGTTGTGAGGTGCTTTGCTAAGACTTTTAAATGATTAAGGTGCCTACTAGATCCTCTTACATGGACAAACGAGTTTATACAAAGATTAAGGTCGTGGCTCTACTGACGTTGGAAGCCTCTGCAGTATTTGTAACTGAGTCTCTAGAGAGAGAAGCATGTCTCGAAAAGAACCATGAGTGTCATGGAGTTTGGTGCCTCCTTACAATGGATTTAAAAGAACTGGAGAAAACATGGCCAGTCTGAACTAAAAGAGCACCGTCATGTGAGATTTAAAAGGTCTTGGAAGGAATCAGACTGGAAAAATGGCTCAGTATCCAAAAAAAATGAAATGTCCTCCAATGCCCTCTCCCAAAGCAACCAAGGAGGAGGATGATAAAGGAAGATGGTCCCAGAGCGATAGAAATCAGTGAATTGGAGAATGACTTTCAGGGGCAAAACCAGGGTGTAATCAAGAAACATTTCCCGTCCTCACCATAGTGGGATCTGGCAACATTTTCTTCAGTGGGATTTCAGAATAGCTACCAAATAGTGACTTATGTGTCTCCCATGCTTCCATTTGTTCCCTAATGGGATTTATTGCTCTTATCCTACTCCTGTTCTACCTTTGTATGCAGGGTATATTCTGGGTGGCTAACCTATCGTTTCATTAAGAAGTCTATGGATTGGGAAGAGCTACATTCAGGCCTGATGTAGTTTACAAGGTCCTGGACTTTGAACCTGACATTATAATTCAGATTTCTCAGGGTCTTGGAATGGGGATGGGTATACATACGCCAAGATATGAATTAATATAAAGGAGAGAACAGACTGTAAAAGTTTGTGTTTTCACTCAGCAGCTACTCTTTTCTCCCTCCCCCTGCCCCATGGGTGCTGGGCTTGCCCATGTGATTGCCTTGGGCCAGTGGGTGATAGTGAAACGTGCTTGGGAGGTGGTGCTTCTGTCACTGCAGTGAGAACATGCCCTAGGGACTCTCTGGTCCTGGGAGAAAACAGATGCCGATCAGAGTCAGCTCGGCTTCCCCAAACACCTGCAGCTTGAAATTGTGACTCTAGACCACTCTGGACCTATGAGTACGAGAATAAAATTTCATTGTTCTTATACCACTAAATTTGGGGGATGTTCATTATATAGCAATAGCTGACTGATAGAATGCTATATCCAAGGCACCAGCTAAGTACTAACTAATCATTTCTCAACCTTCAGGGGTGTATTATGAGCTTGATTTTGCAGGAAACTGGAGTTTAGAAGAGTTCAGTAATAGAGTGTAGCTTATACCCAAGCCTGTCCGCTTATTAAGTCTTTTCTCTTTAATTCCATCATAATCTTTCAATGTTCTATAAAATTCAGGTTTGATTCTTTTCTTCCACCTTCCCTGACTCTGCTTTTGGGAGAACACACCCAGCAGGTAGAACAAGAAGGCTCTCTGTCTGCCACCACCTCTTTTAACCTGAGTAGAGATGACACTACCCAAGGCTGGTCTAGGGCCTAATTATGAAGCTGGGAAAGTTTATTTGGGGGCTGTGCAACTGCCCCACGTTATGTTGGTATTTCCTTCCCAATTGTGTGTACTAACCTTATCTTTCAAGTACTTTTTTTTTATTTCCGAGTCCTTCTCAAATCAAAAATAAATTAATTAAATTAAAAAATATTTATTTGGTGAAAGAAACTCACCAACACCCTGTATTCATCCTGACTCTAGATACCTGCATTTTAACCTTCCTATCGCTAGACACGGAATTCAGGGCTTTGTTTTCTCTTAAATACATCTGACTTAAATGTGAGTCGGTTAGGGAGACTCTGGGCCTGGGGAGGACCTCTTCCACCCTGAATGAGTGTCACAGGTAAGTCTAGCTCTGAAAGGCAGGAAGGATAGAGGAGAAGGGTGAAGAACAGGTTAAAGGAAAGAACAAAATGTAGATTTGAACTCCCTCTAAGGCCGGATACTTCACATGTGTTCTGGTGTAGCCCGCAGCCCACCTGGACAGAAAGCACTGTACTGAAGAGCACATTGTAACAGGTGCCACACACCCCTTTCGTGTATTCCAGAAAGGTGAACCTTGATAGATAGAGGCCTCTCTTTCACAAACCTTCCCACTTGGAGAAAATGACTTACAGCAATTCTTAGGGAAAAGTTCTTTTAACAGTTTGTTATGTAGCAAACTATACCTTATAGTGAGTGGTGTTCACTTTTAAATTTCTACATTTTTTTTTTTTCCACAAAGGAAGCTGGTGAAAATCCTTAGCTAAGGAAAAATTTCCCCAAACCTCATTTGGCTCAGAATCTTTTTGTGCGGTCTAATTCATGACTTCCTTCTTGGGAGATATTAGCATGGCTAATAAAACACAAAGCAATTTTCTATAAATACTTATGGGAAGTAAGGAGGCTAAAATTTGTTCTTAGAAAAACTGCCACCCAATTTTCCAGGAGTCTGGTGATCTTTTGCTTTCCTTTTCCTTTCTCTTTGTATTAGATCTGGCAAAGGTTATCCAATCTTCCTTGGTTTCTAAAAATGTCATTACCAAGACAAAAACTTTAAGTTGGCCTGTGAAATAAATTGGCCTCCAAACAGCAAAACTGCAACCAAATGTTTCTGTATGTGTGAACAGCAAGATTATAACCAAACACATATCTGTAATTAAATTTCTAATATGGGAAAAAAAATAAGAACACTTGTCTGGGCTGATTCCTCTTCCCACTGTACTGCCTGAGGCCACTCGTCCTCTTTGTGGTCACCCTGTTCTTTCCACAGGCCCATGTGGGAGGGGGGGGCGGTGGAGTGGGGTGGGGGAGGCAGCATGGAGCCGGATTCAGCCTTGGGGACCTCATAATGCATGGTAACACTCGCAAAATGCCCTGCATGTCATAGCTATTCAGTAAATGTGGATGTCCTTCCTTATCTCCTCTGCCTTTCCTTCCTTCCCTTTTTGTTCCCTTTGCTCAGACCCTGCTGCTCAGAACAACCCTAACGACAAATGGTTTTAGTGCAAGACTTCCCCAAACATCAGGTTCTTATCCTCACTCTCTGCTCATGAATTTTCACAATTTCCACTTCAACTAATGCCTTTATGTTTTTTACAGAAATCTATTCTTTCCATATACTCCATGAATCATGGAATAATTTTCTTTCTCTCTTTCTGGGGAGGACCCTGAGATTGTCCCTTATGGAGAGTTAGTGCACTTGCCCCTGTTCTGTGGGAGGGTTGCACCTGTGTGAGGATGAAACCGGTCTGGGTATTTTATTCCAAACGCTTCAACTCAAAGAACAACCTCATGGCTGAGGTCAAGTGGAGAACAGAGCCCTCCCCACCGGGCAGACACGTGACTACCAGGGCCCTTTCTGTCCGTTGGGCAACATTGAAACCCACCCCCAACATCAGAACCCCGGGGTTGTCCTTTTCTACTTCATGCCCCCTATGGCGTGTGCTGGCTGAAAATCACCCTTAATCACGGCAGGAACTGTGAAACACAGCAACAAATATCTTTATTTCGTAGAGGGAAAAGTGGATTCTCAAAGAGACAGGTCAGTTTTCCCAAGGTCATGTGGCCAGCGGGTGGCGGAGGATTCACGCTGGCTGACTGTGGAGCCGTGCGCTGAAAGCACACATTTCCTTGCCTGTGACGCTTCACGTGTTGCCTAGGACCTTGCCGCACAGAGTACGGACTGCAGACCAGTAGCCCTGGCGTTTCCTGGGAACTTGTTAGCAACATGGAATCTCAGGAGTCACGCCACTGTACTAAACAAGAATCTTCATTTTTACTGAGATCTCTAGGTGGTCTGTGTGCACATGATAGTTTAAGAAGCACAGAGATAGGACATAATATGCAATTACGAAATAAAGGCTTGGAGGTTCGAAGGAAATTTTTAAAGTATAAAGGATAGATCGAGAAGTTCAGATATCAGTCACTTAGGAGATCTAGAAGAGAACACAGAGAATAGATGCAAGGCAACGTGCAAAGAATAACAGAGAAGAATTGCTCTGCATTAAATGCCAGACTAAATGTGCTCAATGAGTACAAGTAGGAGAAAGGGAGAAAGAACAGCATCAGCTCACACCTAGATAAATAGAAGACACATTTCAGAACACTTAAGACAAGGAAAAGGAAAAAACTGTTTAAACTCCCAGACAGAAGAAACAGATTAACCTGGGAATGAGAAGCAGAGATACAAGAAGAAAATGGAATAATATAAACATTCCTAAGGAAAATATACTTGAACCTAGCACTTTCTACCCAGTGAATCCATTATTCAAAGATAAGAGCAAAATAAACATATTTTCAAACATAAAAGTTGATTTACTTATGATTCTCAGTGGCAGATCACAGAATCATCTTTATCCAGTTTAAGCAGAAAGGGACCTATTGAAGGCTTTTACGTAGCTCAGAGAACTTCCAGGAAAGTCAGAGAATGAGGCTAGCAGGCCACATCACCGGGAACGATGCAGCCAGAGGAAGGAGCATGTACCCAAATCACTGCATAGAGCCAGCAAAGCCCCATGATTGTGGCCACTTAATGCTCGTGCTCATGGTGCTAAGAACTGGGCACGACGAACTCTGCCACGCCCCCAGAGGAATCAGACGCCCTTCGTATTATGCTTGCCCAAAGATCAGCTCGCTCTCTGTGCCCGGCCTTCACTGCTGTCTCTGAGCCTCACTTGGGTGCATCTTCTTGGCAGACCTGAGATTCCATGCAGACACCCAGCTTCTGGAAGACTGGAACCATAGTTTTTAGGTGGCAGGCTTTATAGAACAAAAGGCAAGCCAGACGAGGGGGTGAATCCCAGATGAGTGAGCCAGGCTATAGCATTTGGCGTTCAATGGCTCAAAAGAGTTTACAGCTAATGAATAATGTCTGAAAGAATTATTAGTGAATATAAGCCACAGGAAGAAAAATTTGAATCCAAGATGAAAAAAGGATTATAAGAAGTATGGTAATAAAAGAAATTAGAGTTTAAAATGTGTTTAAATGTGTATTAACTATAAAAATGTTGGATCTAAAATTTTAAGCTATATCAAAATATGAAATAAGATAGATAGGTAGCAAGAAAGTGAAAAGGAGCTCTTGTTGATACTGATTAACTCAAGACATTGTTAAAATGATGTTTAATATGTGTGCTAAAAATGTAAGGACCATCACAAGAATAAAAACAATGGATACCTTTTGAACAAGTTCAAGAAAAAACACAAAGTAAACTAAATTAACCTCCCAAAAGACAGGTAGACTTAAGGGCTTGATAAATCCTACAAAAGACAGATAAGAATTTTAAAAAGATTAGAAACCTTAGAAAATTGGATGCATAAAATAAGAAGGTGTAAATAAATTTAAACATTTGGTAACCACAACAAATATTAGTGTGTTATGTCTATTCACCAAAAAAATACTACCCCAGATTCCCAGGTTTAAAAAATCCTTCCCCAGAGGTTTCAGAATAAAAGGACATTAAAGAAATATGAACAACTGGTTACTCATAATAAAAGAAAGTATGTATAGTAATGAAGTAGAGGACTAAACAAATTCAAGAGGAAAAGCACTTAACAGAGAAAACAGGATAGTTCATACTGATAAAAAGAATAATTGACCACAAAGATCTAAGCCTCTATTCCTTGATGTTTTCTAACTGGTAATCTAAGTAGTTTCTTAAATTAGGAAGAATTTATAGGAAATCATAGCACCAAGGGCTCAAATGGAAAAATAAAACTAATGTGTAACATTGTAGGAATACAACCTTTTTTTTTCTGTTTAGGGGAATGTGGAATTAGTGTCACACATGCTGAGTGTGAAGGGAAGGAGAAAAAAGCCGTGGGGTAAACAGAATAAGTTTGTAAGTGGAGATGAACTACATAGACTCTCATCTAAAAAAAGAAATTCAACCTGCAGGAAAACCCAGTCTCCCAGAAGAGATCAACATCACTCGAAGAGCAGAGGAAGAAGCTGACTTCTGTGAGGAGGAACTAGAAGTTTACAGGAAATCCCACTCTCTGGCATTGTATATCATCCTTTCTACATTTATGCCTTAAGCTACTATATAGAAAATGTATTTAGTTCCTATTCTAGAATGTAGCTTCATTTTACTCAGTTGATAAAGCTATCATTGAAATAGGATAGTATTTTAATCCATCAAAATATTAGTTATTACCAATTACATGATTGAATAAAATAATCTTTCCACAAAGAAGGTTGTAGTGTAGCAAGTCTCAATTTTCTTTGTGTTTAAAACTTGCTGTTTCACAAGTGTAGTTATCCACTCTGGGGGGGGGGGCGGGGACAGTGGGAAGAGGGGATTACAGGAACTACTATAAAGGACACACGGACAAAACCAAGGGGGAGGGTGGAGAGGGGGGAGGGAGGTGGGTTCACCTGGGGTGGGGTGGAGGGATGGGGAGAAAAGGCATACAACTGTAATTGAATAACAATAAAAAAAAAAAGACAGACACTGAGAGGATCAAGCTGGAGTATACAATCATTTGAGTGATGTCTCAAACTGCTCTGCATTTACTTTGGTATCTGGGTAGAAAGAGAATCGTATTTTTCCCAAAGTGACAATGTTATGGTTGGAAAGTTCAGTTCTAGCAGCTGCGGTTAGCAGCAAAGCTTTGCTACCTGGGTGGCTGCTTTAACACAATGGACCAGCTCAGTCTACAGACTTCTCTGAGTCTCTTCCCTTTAGATTTACTGTACAGAGGTCTGCCTGTGAGGGGGCCACTGTGATCAGGGGACACATTTTAACACTTGCTAAAAGTTAGAGCATAAAGTTTGCATTTCCATTTTCTTTTCTTTACAAATTTTTATTGTTATTCAATTACAGTTGTATGCCTTTTCTCCCCATCCCTCCATCCCACCCCAGCTGAACCCACCTCCCTCTCCCACCTCCACCCTTCCCCTTGATTTTGTCCATGTGTCCTTTATAGTAGTTCCTGTAATACCCTCTTCCCACTGTCCCCACCCCACTCCCCCCTGGCTATTGTTAGATTGTTCTTAACTTCATTGTCTCTGGTTATATTTTGTTTGCTTTTTTCTTCTATTGATTATGTTCCAGTTAAAGGTGAGATCATATGGTATTTGTCCCTCACTGCCTGGCTTATTTCACTTAGCATAATGCTCTCCAGTTCCATCCATGCTGTTGCAAAGGATATAAGCTCCTTCTTTCTCTCTGCTGTGTAGAATTCCATTGTGTAAATATACCATAGTTTTTGGATCCACTCCTTTGCTGATGGGCACTTAGGTTGCTTCCAGTACTTGGCTATTGTAAATTGTGCTGCTATGAACATTGGGGTGCACAGGATCTTTTGGATTGGTGTTTCAGAGTTCTTAGGGTATAATCCCAGCAGCGGAATTGCTGGGTCAAAGGGCAGTTCCATTTTTAGTTTTCTGAGGAAATTCCATACTATTTTCCACAGTGGCTTCACCAGTCTGCATTCCCACCAACAGTGCACTAGGGTTCCCTTTTCTCCGCATCCTCTCCAACATTTGTTTGTGGATTTGTTTATGTTGGCCACTCTGACTGGTGTGAGATGGTACCTCATTGTGGTTTTAATTTGCATCTCTCTGATGGCTAGTGATGCTGAGCATCTTTTCATATGTCTCTGGGCCCTCTGTATGTCTTCCTTGGAGAAGTGTCTGTTCAAGTCATTTCCATTTTCTTTATCTGAGGACACCTATGTCTTCTAAGCCCCTTGACAAGTGTGACAAGTCATGGTTGAAAGGATGGGTTTTAAAATGTCATACAGTGGCACCTAAATCCAGGCTCTGCTACTTGATAGCTAAGGGAACTTGAGCAAGTCATCTTCCTTCTCTGAGTTTTGGTTTCTAAGGCAGGTTTAATTACAATAATCAGTTGGCAGAATCATGTATGTGATAATAAGTGTAGAGTGACTTGCTACAAGTCCTAACAATTACAATGAAATAGCTATAGATGGCCTTAAAGAAAAGAGAGCTGGAAGATCTCCTAAATATCTTTATTGTTGTTCATCTGGAGACGGTGAACGTGGAGCATCAGGGACTCAGTGCGAGAAAAAAAGTCAGTAACAGAGGATTAGCAAAGTAAACTGGAGATCTCCACCTAGAAGGACCTTAGTACTGCTGGCAGGTCTCATCATGGGTATTTTGACAATATGTATCTAAAGTGTTAAAACATAGGCCTTTGGGAGCACCAATTCCTCTTCCAAAAGTTTTCCAAATGAGTTAATTAAATCATTTGCTATGAATCAGGTACCTTCTATACATTCACTTGGGACTTACCAATATATAAATTAAACCCACTAAGTTGCAAAATTTATATATTAGAATGGTCACTGTAGAATCATTTATGTAATGGGTCCAATCTGAAGTGCTAATGAAAGCAGAGCTTTTATTTTTCAAATATAGTCTAATTTGATCACTTTTGTGCCAGATTGAAGTGCAGTCAATCTTTGGTGAGGGGATGGGAGTTCCTTTGTTCAGAACTGTGCAGGAAGCACACAGGCTTAGTCAGTCCTAAAGAGCATGCACAGCTTTTAAACACTGTGTGGCCAAAGAACTCAAAGCCGTGCTCCATTCACAGGGATTATTCCGCTGCTGTTTAACCATTGCTCTCCTGAGTGTTTCCGAAACCAGGCCCAACAGTGCAGTGTCAGTATATGGTGCTCATGGTTCCCATCCTTGCGCACACCCAGTGGTTCTTGGAGAGAGGGAGCTCCAATTTTCCGAGCATTACTCACAGTAAAGAGCACGCTCCATGTCAGAGCATTAATGGGGCTTATCTCTAGGCAATGGGATTATGGGTAGTTTCATTTTTTCTTATCTGTAATTTCTAATTTATCTATAAGAATGTGAATTACTTGTACTAATTTTTCAAGTCAAGAGAAGCCTCTTCTAAAGGGCACATTATCAGTTGTACTCAATGTGAAATTCCTCTTCTAGAGTGATTGAGAAAAGATTAAGCATAGATATACCTTTAAAGCCAGCCAGATCAAACCTTCCCTTTAAACACTAGTCTTTTATTCAATAAGTAAGTTGGCTCAAAGGTTTTGAGACAGGGAAACATAGATAGACAGAAGAGAGACATGGACCTATGATCATGGAATTTACTGACTCCTCACTAGATGCTAGCCAAACACATGGGGTCGTTCTCAGTTGCTCTGGCAAAGTAGAACGCTCTCTGCTTTGCATGTGGTGGCTCTGCCAATAGACAGCTACGATGGCATGTAAGGCAGGTGTAAAGGGATCCTGGTACTTTCAGATGGGTGTTTATACACAGGTACAGTGCATCATGGAGAGATGCTGAGATAACAGGCAGTCCTACCTGGGCTTCCATCCTAGTTCTGTCAGTGACTCCTATGTGACCTTGGACTTATTACTTAATTCTCTCCTTAAGGCTCAATATTTTCTGACCTCCAAGTTGGAAACCATCACAATAGCTACCTTGAAGGGATGATGTAGACTATGGGGCATAGCATAGTTTTCCAGTAGTGTTAGAACCCACCTTACTGCCACCTGCATATCCCTGCCTGTGAAAGTGCTGCATCGCCCAGCTTCCTTCCTCCCCAGACCTTTTCCTGGTAGGTTTTAGTAGGCTTTAGGACTTGAATTATAGGCACTTCTGGGTGGGCCTGTACCACAGCTTGTTTCTCTGCTGTCTCTTAACAATTGCTATCCTTGCTGTCATCTCTAGAAAGCTTCACACACTGGACAATCCTTCCCTACCTCCTCTAAGTATCCTTAATGTAAGACTGCTGTGTGCAATAAACATTTATTCATGCTGTGAGTAACATAGGAGGAACGTAGCAATACGGCAGAATTTTAATACATGACATCACCCTTAACAATTTCTGAGCCTTGTGGGTGTCAGGGATTTCTCATTGTCATCTTTCTCAATAGGCATTTTTTTCTGCTGTGTGAGTGGACTCCTTTTTGGCTAAAACTCTTTTCCTGTCTCTCCAGTGCCTGGGAATACATTTGATCTCTTTGTTATATATAAAATAATTTGGTCTCTATCTAGAGATTAACCTTCTGGTAATCTCTACATTTGGAAATCTAAAAAGACACTAATGACTTACACTCAACAAAAGAATCTCAATAGGTCAACTCTGCATTTCTTCTAGAATGTGAAAGCAGAGGGAGAAATTGGCTTCTTTTCTAACAGAATTTCTCTCTGTACATTAAACTAGCTATTGCTGTTGCTAGTTCTGCCACAGTGCAGGTAGATTCTGAGAAGAGGCAAGTTGAAAGCAAATCAGTAGACTGGGTGTATCCTTTTAAGCCGTTTCTCTAACTGTGCTTATGCTTTAGGTGAAACTATAAACTCCTTAATTTAATTGAGCTTAACTGGTTGTTTCTCCATTATTTATTTCTGTATTGATTCTGTCCAACGCCTTGCAGTGCTTTTACAATAGAACTTCATAATCTGATTTGATTGATAACTCCCATAGCACCAGGGCTGAAAGATAAACCTAAAAGCAGACTGGGTGCTGGGTTTCAGAGGACAATGGTGGTGGGGAAGAGGAGAGAGGGATTACTTTGAATGGTATTGCCAAGATCATTTCAACAGCTTGAAAACAGCTGATAAACACTGTAGGAAAAAAATATTGACCTCCTCTGTTCAGTGAAACCTGCTCGTCCAGATACGGTTGGGTGGCTGCCAGAGGGTGAATCAAATGTCAATTGGGTTTATGCCATGGAAGTCAATCTGGTCTAGCAGTATGTGGACTGGAAAAAGCAAATGAATTGGTGAGGAGCTGCCTATAGCAGGCCAGGCTTTCAAAGAGTTGAGGAAGCCCGCTGAATGTCAAATTGCTGTAGGGTCAGGGCGGTGCCATATATCTATTAGCAGGCACAAAAGTAACCATTTTCTCAGGGTTAAGGATAAGATCTTCTGAAGGATACTGTCCAGATGGAAAAAATGCGGGAAACAGATATATGTACTGAAAATTTGGTGGCAAAACTTGAGTACAATTCATAGCCTCTGGGTTTCAGTACAAACCTAGGGGCATGTTGGAAAATAGCCAATAGGTTGTCCTGGCTGGTGTGGCTCAGTGGACTGAGTTCCAGCCTGTGAACCAAAGGGTCACTGGTTTGATTCCCAATCAGGGCACAAGCCTGGGTTGCAGGCCAGGTCCCCAGTTGGTGGCACACAAGAGGCAACCACACATTGATGCTTCTCTCCCTCTCTTTCTCACTCTCTTCCTCATTCTCTTCCCCTCTCACTAAAAATAAATAAAATAAAATCTTTAAAATAAATAAATAAAAATAAAGTTAACAAATAGCCGATAGATTCCTTTGCCTATTTATTTCAAATTCACTTTTAAACCTAAATATTCTCATTTCAATTGTAGTAATTTTTTTCTTAATCCTCACCTGAGAATATGTTCATTGATTTTAGAGAGAGGGAAGGCGGGGGAGAGGGAAACTGATTGGTTGCCTCCTGAATGTGCCCCAATAGGGAATGGAACTTGCAACCTAAATATGTACCCTGACTGGGAATCGAACCTACAATCTTTTGGTGTATGGGCCAACATGCCAACCAACTAGGCCATCCAGCCAAGACCAACTGTAAAAACTAAAAACAACTAACTATATTTTGGGAATATATGAATAAAATATGCTGCAATTCAAATAATCAGGCAATAAAATAATTTAAAATTAAAAAAAAAACAACTACAGCCCATCGTCTCGTAAAATTACTCCTAGCTTTATGTTATGATGTGTACCTTTCCAAATGGTTCACACACACACACACACACACACACACACACACTGAGGAATTAAAAATGTATTTGTTTATGATTTTTATATATTTACAAAATGAACTTACACATATGTATTACTCTGAAATGTGTCTTTTAACATCTCACTGTATTGTGGCACCTTTCCATGTTAATAAATATACAGGAATCCCTCCTTTTTTTGCGCTCTGCAAATATTGTGTTTCCATCAACATCAAGCCAAGACCTCCACCAGTGAAAAGATTATGATTCACTGAAGGCTCAGATGATGATTAGAATTTTGAAACAGTAACATATTTTAAAATTAAGGTATATACATTGTTTTTTAGACCTAACGCTATTGTACATTTAATAGACTACAGTATAGTGAAGACATAACCTTCTGTGCATTAAGAAATAAAAAAAATCATATGACTTGTTTTATTGAGATATTTGATGTATTGTGGTGGCTTGCAACTAACCTACATTATCTCTGAGGTATGCTTTACATGTAAATCACTTTATTTAATGCCTGCATACCATTCCATTGCATGAGTGTACAGAGACATGTTTAGTTAGTTTCCTATTTGTGGATATTTGAGTCATTTCTAATCTTAGCCTATCGTAAACAATGAATTTGCTATATACTGAATTGTGTGACCCTCATAACCCCCCACATCAAACAAATTCATATGTTGAAGTCCTAACCCCCAGTATGACTACATTTGAAGATAAGGACTTCAAGACTGCAACAAAGAATAAATGAAGTCATAAAAATGTGGCTCGAGTCCTCTAAGACTGGTGTCCTTATGAAGAAGAAGCACATCCGGAGGTTTCGCCCCTTCCCCGTGCATGCACAGAGGGAAGGCCATGTGAGGACCAGGTAGAAAGTGAGGGTCTGCAAGACAAGAAGCCCGGTCTAAGAAGAAACCAAACCTGCCCATACCCTGTCTTGGATTTCTAGCCTCCAGAACTGTGAGAAAATAAATAGCTATTGTTTAAGCACCCAGTCTGTGGTGTTTTGTTATGGCAGCCCTAGCAAGCTCCCACTGCAGCGTCCTAATGGGTATGAGGAGGTATCTCAATTTGGTCTAGATGGGCTGTTGTGCTTCCCTAGCGATCGGGGATGTCAAGCACACAACATTTTAAAGCCTTTGTTTTATGCTGCCAATCTGTTCTCCAGAAATATTTTACTAATTAAAGCTCTTAACAATAGTGCCTCGTCTGCCCTTTCCAACACCCACAGGTAATGTTTATACCTTTTGAACAACACTGAGCACAGGCACAGAAAATGTTGCTGTGAGCTCTTTGCTGTCATGAGGGGCTGCGTTTCTTCAGTATTACACATGGCCTCAGCAGGCTAGGCACTAAAAATACACTTACTGCATTGAGAGCTGCATTTTCAAATATATAATTGATCTTTAGAAAGATTAGCCCCCTGAGGCTAAATAACTGATTTGATTCTTTATATCTGCATTTCCTCCACCTTTCTTAATCCTCAACACCTCTAATTCCCAAGTAGGTCGTGTGGCCTCCCATCTTCCTACGGATCAGATTCTTTGATGATATTTACTTTTACTCACATGATGTCTAGTTCATTTCACGTTCCTTCTGCTGAAGGAATAAGTAGCAGTTACGCTTTTTTAAGGAAGAAAGGAAAGGAGAGCAGGAAAGCATATTCTTAATTGTGGAAGCTCACATTTCTTGAACAACGACCCAAGGATTCATAGACATACTGTGTTGCACCTTTTCATGACAATTAACAATTTCCTTTCTCTATTCTATTAATGTTAAGGTGTCCAGTCTACTAGTAAAATCTTCTGGTAATAATACGTCCTTCAGTCAGGATGTGAATGCAGCTGAATAGCCTTGTGTTCATGTGTTGCCCCTTCCTTCTCAGATTTTAGTGACTCTTTTGCCATATCTGTAACTTGTTGATAATATTATTGATGGAAAGAAGAGGAAACCTTCCAGGTTTATACCTTATCCGATAAAATGTCCTACTTGTGTGCAAATTGCTTGGAGATCTCCTTCTCACTGACCTCTGTACCCCTCCCTGGCTTGTTGTACTTTTCTAATCAAAACAAGGAAGAGCCATTCAGTTTCTCTCTCAGAAATATAAAATAAATTTAAAAGTTTATTTTTCTAAGAATGAATAGGAAGCCATAAATGATTCAGCATGCAGACATACATAAAAATGCAAATAACAGAAAGCAAACCAACATCTTTTGGAGAGGACATTTAGGGAATAATCACCAGACACCCTCCCACAGGTAAGAAAGAGAAGAGATGCCTCAAGTAAGTGGAATCACAAAATACTTGTCTTTGTGTGACTGGCTTATTTCACGTGGCATAATGCCCTCAATGTTTGTCCATGTTGCCACATATTGCAGAATTTCCTTTTTAAAAAAATGCTGATTAATATTCACTGTATGTAGGTACCACTTTTTCCTTATCCATTCATATTTCTACGGACATTTAGTTGTTTCCACATCTTGGCTACCGTGAATAATTCCACAAAAGCCACCAGGTACATGAAAAAAATGCTCAATGTCACTAATCATCAAAGAAATACAAATCAAAACCACATTCAGATATCACCTCACACCTTTCAAGATGATTACTATGAGAAACAACAAGACAGCAAGTGGTGGTAGAGAAAATGAGACCCTTGCACAGTGTTGACATGAATGCAAAATGGTGCAGTTGCTGTGGAAAACAGTCTGGAGGCTCCTCAAAAAATTAAACATAGCCCTGGCTGGTGTGGCTCAGTGGGCTGAATGCCAGCCTGCGAACCAGAGGGTCTCCAGTTTGATTCCCAGTCAGAGCACATGCCTGGGTTGCAGGCCAGATCCCCAGTAGGGGGCACGTGAGAGACAATCACACATTGATGTTTCTCTCCCTCATTTTCTCCCTCCCTTCCCCTCTCTAAAAATAAATAAATAAAATCTTTTAAAAAAGAAGTCAGAAAGTTGTGGCATTTAAAAAAATTAAATATAGAACTACCACATGATCCATCACTCCCACATCTGCATATGTAGCCAAAAGGAACTGAAATCAAGATCTGCAAGAGAAATTAGCACTCCCATGTTCTTAAGGTGTGAAGGGGTGGAATGAGGTCAGGCAGAGAGCTAGTAGCAGCGAAAGTCCCAGGGACGACAGTGACCTGTGTGGATGGCAGCCACAAACTTCAGTTTGATACTGTCTGTTGGTTACATGAAGGCAAGCAGAGGCTAGATTAGTGGGGTGTGGGAGCTTCTGCAAAACCTTATGGAATGCGGCTTTTGTAACACAGGGATGGATGGTCTCCAAAGCCATCTGAAGAGTACAGTGACATGGCCAATCCTGGGCCCACACACATGACCTGGTAGGCTTTGTGAGGGTGGATTTCCAGGGAATGAAGTAGGAGCTGGAGGCAGGTATGCAACCAGGCATCCATGTGAATGGTCCAGAAGGGAGAACATGAGGGCGTGAAGTGAGACTGGAAGGAAGGGAGGCAAAAAGATGGAACTGAGAAATATTTAGGTGGGTTGGATACAAGGGAGAAGAGAGAGGAGCAGAAGAAGTCACTGTAGGCATCTGGGTTTGTTTAGGAGACTTAGTAGTTGGGGGTCCCCTAAACTGGGCAATGATTCAAGAGGATGAACCCATTTAGGGCTATAGATGACAAACTCAATTTTGATTCTTAATATGAAGGTTCCCTGAAGTTATGGAAAGAGCTCTAGACCAGTGCCCCTGACTGTCTGTGACAGAGGGCCTGATTTAAAAAAAATTTCAATTCATTATAAACCACCCCCTCGAAAAAAAGAATTACTAGGAGAAGTGAAAAAAACATCCAAAATACAAAGTGAACGAAGTATAAAAATTCACAGGAATGTCCTGGGGAAATACGTTAAAATGCAGGTTTGGATTCAGTAGGTCTGAGGAGGGGCCAGAGTGCTTGCATTTTTGTGGGCTCCCTGGTGATGCTGATGCCTGTGGTCAGTGGACCACACCTTATCAGCAAGGTTAGCCAACTGTTCTCAGCCCTCAATACGTGCTTTGCCGTCACCTAGGGTGATTATGCTGGCATCCTACTTGCAGACATTCCGATTCAGTTGGTCTGGAGTGTTTTTCAAATTCTCCCTGGGTGATTTGGGGCAGTCATGATTGATAATCACTGACTAGCTTCATTCTGTGACCCTTTTAAGCCTTCTATGCAAGGTCAGATGCCTCGCTTATGCTCAGCAACCCACACTGATGTGGAGTTCCCAGAAGCCATGGGTAAAACTTACTACTGGCAATTCTGTTGCATCTTCATTGAGGCGTAATTGGTATACCAAAAAATGTACATATTTAATGTATACAGTTTGATGAGTTTGAAAATATGTCTACACTTGTGTTATCATCATGTGATTGGCAATTTTTAAGGATAACAGGTACAAGAACTTAGGCAAAGTAGGTTCTAGAAATCAGATATCTAGAGTGTTATATAAATAGAGTTAACAAATGTGGTTTGCCTAAGAGAGTTAACGGTATAGCTGTTATCATCCTAGTTTAATTGGTTATAGTTGCCCTTCTCACTCTCAAAAATTTTCTCATTTGGATAATAAATAATAAGATTGATCTACTTATAAAGGAGAAAATACGGTCACACATAGATTCTCTGAGACTTCCTCCTCTGCAATTTCTTCATGTCTTAAGGGCAGAGCACAGGTCCAGGAGGCATTGTGAAGCTGTGAAAACTTGGTGTACTTGACCAGGCAGATGCTATGAAGCTCACAGACTCAGAAGTTTTTCTTTTAATTTAACATAAACCCTTTCCTTCCCTTAGGAGCTGTCATTTTCTTCTTCAGAAGCTCCTCCTTAACTAAGGTCCCTGTGGACCAAGACATCTTTTACTCTCGGAATCCTATTTGTCTAATTATATTGACTTAATTCATTCTGCTATTACCCCAGAGCAGAATACCTTACAACATATTGTTCATTCTAAATTTCTCCTTCATTTTGTTATAATAAATTATCCTCTTGATAATATTATACTTATCCCTTCCTCGTCCTATGTTACCCATGTCTGTCTGAAATTTTTATCTCTTTATTCATGAAGGTAACATTTCAAATTTCCTCATTCTTCTCTCCAGATCAGTATTACCCATTTAAACCAACATCACACATGCTGTAACCTCAACTGAGATACTGACAGCCCATTCGGTGAATTGTCAGTTACTACCGTTCACGCGTGCTATCACATTTTTTATTGAGGTTAAAATTTCCTGTTCTATAAAGCAATGCACTAAATTTTAAAACTGGCATTTAAGTATATTGGCAGGAGGTGGGGAGTTTCAGAGGAAAACAGAGGCCAAGAAAACAAATAAGAAAAGTTTGTTGGTGAGGGACCAGATAGACCCCCATGAGTTAGGACAACTTACAAAGTTTAGTTTGTCAACATTGACGGAAGCTGCAGGAGGATAGTCTATAGACTTTTAAAAAGGAAAAGATGAATATTTCAGGTATTTTATATTCTAGGTACAACTTCTTAAAGTACTGATTTATGTTACTCAATAGTCAAATTTTATGAAATAGAATTAAAATTAAGATTTTTGAACTAAAAAACCCAAATTGCATTGTGTAGCATATTTATGGAGTATCAAGACACAATTATTTGTAGGTATAATTGTTGAAAACATGTATCATTATTGGATTATTGGCTGCTATATGGGGACTTTCATAACGAGTTAGAGCTATGGGCAGTGTTTAAGGAGACTGTCCATTGTTCTTTCATTTATTCAGTATTTGATAATACCAGTATGGCTCAATTCTTATTTTAGTGGGCTGGCAACAAGGAGGTGTTAAAACAGAAGAAAGCTCCAAGGCTGCTCCTGCCCTAAAATGCTATTGCAAATTGTCTTAAACATCTTTATTCAGTCCACATTCCCCTTTATCATATTGTGTGCTCTGTCATAAATGTTAACAATGAGTTACTTTTTTTCTTTTGCTGACACCATGCCAGCTAAGCCCTGTTCAGTGTTCCAGGGAAATATATATATACTTTCTTTGAAGTATTTGCTTTATAATTTTTCAAAGTTTAATCTTGTTGCTAGCTGCCTCTTTTGTATCTGAAATGTATATATATAGTCTAGAATTCGGGAATTAAACAAACAAACAAACAAACAAAACCCCCTGATTACTATTTGGGCACCAACTGGATATCAGGCATGCATCTATCCTGGTAAGATAATGAGTTTAGTTTATTAAACATTTTCATTATTCCTTGAAGATTTCCAAGCTGTTTGTGCATGGGCTTGTATAGGCTCTCAGTTATCAAGGACATTAAGCAGAAGGTAAAGAATATGGTATGTTTCTTTTTGATGTACAGGATTTCAGGGAAATTATAGGCAAGCCTGAGTAAAATGTGCAATTATTGCAAATCAACTCTGAGAACCCTGTGTCATCAGCTTTGGTAAGCACCATACAGCAATACCTATCTTTTGTCTTAGTTTGTATCACAAATTGTAAGATAACTACACACTACATTCTTTCACAGGAACAATAAGTACACCCATTAGTAGTTGCGGTCCACATGGCTGTAATTGTCTCCTTTACACAGTTCCTCCTCAGGAAGCGTTTTGATTATGACCTTACCGATTTTACCCTTTTGTTGAGGATAATGAGAAAATTGACCGTTTTCTCTTTCCGTAATCGTTAGAGCCTAAGGATTTGATTTTTCTGTTTTGTTGAAAATGGTTCTTTAGTTTTACCTTCTATGATTTGCATGTAAAAGTCTTCCCACGGCTGCCCCTTCTGAAATTTGCAGTAGGTGTTCGATGAGAAAATAAAGGTAAATGCTACTAGTAGAACAATACTTCTCAATATTTTTTCTTACACTGTAAATCTCTTTGGAGCTCAACTCCTCCCTCTGTCCTGAGGACTCTGCATCCACCAACGCACCGACAGTGGCCCTAGGTGTCTCTACCTCGGCCATGGTGGCAGCCTCCCCACTGGGTTTCTCCCGCAGCCTCACTCTATTCAATTTTCTGTTCAAATGCCACCTCCTAAGAGAGGAATTCTTTGGCTCCTAGTGGAAAATAACACCCTATCACTCTCTTTTCCATTACTGTAACTTAATTTTTCTTTGAAACATGTATCTGCCATTATTTGAAAATGTACTTATGGACTCTTTCTCCTTTAGAACGTAAATTCCATAGGTTCACAGGCTTTGTTTCCTGCTATATGTATAGCTCATATAAAAGTCCCTGGCATATAGTAGCTACTTAATAAACATTTGTAATAAAAGGATAAATATTGGCAGGTGTCAATGGTTTAATATGTTTGTATTTTAAGCGAGAATTGCTAAAATACAATGTGCATCACACACAAGAAAACTATGGTTATATTAGGTTTCAGTTTAAGATGGGGGCATAAGAGATTTCAAACTCACTTCCTCCCATGCCCACATGGGAGGGAATCTACAGCTGTACAAATAGAACAATTTCTCTGGAAAAAAAACAAAACCAAAAACAGGCCAACCAACTCCTAAGCATCTGGCAAACGAAGGTCCAATGAAGGTCCGACAAAGCTGGTAGGAGAGGCTGGGACACACTCTCACCCTAAACTCCACCCCCAGCACAGTGGCCCACAGTGAGGGGGCAACTCAAAACCTGCAGCCTCTCCCACAGGACCCAGGACCCAAGGGTTCAGACCTCACAAGGGCACCCTGACTTTTAAAACCTGTACCTGAGCGACAAGCGTCCAGAACATGTACCTTTGAAATCCCATGTGGCTCATGTTCACCAAACCCACAAGACTAGAAACCTCTGAGATAGAATTTGCAAAGGGCTCGTGCCCTGGGACTCACCCGCTGCTGGACCCAGCTCAGAAGCAGCTCTGGGCGCGGCGCCCCGACTTGCACTTGGTGTGGGAGCAGCGGGTGTGCTGGTTTGAAAGTGTCTGCCTGTGGGCAGGCTTGTGCTGGACACACGCTGGGAGCCTGTCCCTCGCCATCTTTGTGTTCTCTCTCCACTTTGCTCCAGCAGGCTGGCTCCAGCATTTATTTGTTAACTCCAGTTCCTTCCTTCCTTCCCTCACTCCCTTTCTTTCTTCCTTCCTTCCTTTTTTCCTAACTCTCTTCCTTCCCCAGGTGAACCATATCTACCTTGCCCCTCTGCCTCACTCCAGCTGGTGGGTGTCAGCTTTGTGCTTGCCTTCCACCTTGCCCCAGGTGCAGGCACCCCGCAATTGGAGAGAGAGTTCTTGGCAGACGACCACCCTCAGGGCATTGCACAACAGCAGACTGAGACACACCCAGGGTCTTCCTAGGAAAGCTGCTTATTTGCTTGTCCTGGAGGTTTGGCCTGAGATGCAGGCTTCAGGTGTGGCGCATCTAGGGCCTACGGCACAAGCCATCTTCGTGCTGTCTGTCTGTCTCACATCACTTATCCCTATCTCCTGGACAAAGTTTATAGATGCAGCTGAAGCCTTGATTTTTGCGACTCCCTGACAGGTAACCCCTCTAAATCACTTGACCCTGGTGGCCTGTGAGGCTGGCACTTGAGGCCCCATAGGACTGTATATACTTATATACCTTAGAAGCTGCTGCCTGAGAGTCTGGCTCCCAAACAGCCTGAATCTAGGTGCTGACTGAGATCTCGCCCTTTAGGACACTAACTGGTCCTGGCACACCCTCAACTGCTGGGAGCTGCTACAAGTAATATAGGCTACTGGGACGATCACAGGTTTGAGAGACAACCAAGAGCTAGGGCAGGGTTGAACAGGTCATGGTGATATAGTGTAAAGTATGGCGACTATAATTAATAACACTGTATTACATATTTGAAAGTTGCTAAGAGAAGAAATCTTAAAAATTCTCATCACAAGAAAAAAATTTTTGTAACTCTGTATACAGACGGATGTTAACTAGACATAGTGTGGTGGTCATTTTGCACAAATCACTACATTGTACACTTTAAATTAATATAATATTAGTATGTCAAATGTACATCGAAAAAAAAACCCCAAAACTATAGTTAGGTAGTTGATTTAAATGTGTTATCCAACAACAGAGGCCTCATGAAAGACATATTTAAAATATGGATTACAATTTCCATTCAAGTAAATATACTAGTCCAGGTGAGAGTGTATGTAGGTTTATGCTTATGATTCTATATTCCTTTTCTTGACACTGACATATTTATTGAGCTTCATAATTTATGTGGTGTTCTGCTGAGCATATGGCACATTCATCTTATTATTCACTAATGCACTTGTTAATAAAACTATATCGCCCTTTGTCATAAGATGACCATTTCCTCATTTTTAACATAATTTTTCCCATTTACATGCCTTTTTAAGGTTTTTCATTAGATTATGAAATTTCCCACAAAATCATTAGAAATTATGGTTTAATTTGTCTAGCATCCTTTACTGATAATCCAAAAATAATACTTTTTATAGAGGACTATTATGAATATCTGGAAAAAATATCCTCTTTGTTACTCATATAAACTTACCCTTTATTTTCTAGTTACTATTTATTGCAGTTTTTAACTTCCAGCTGTCCTTAGAATTCCTGGCCAACTTCTTTTTCCTTAAAAGGACACCTGCTTACCCTAATAGTATGTTTCTGTAACTTGAGTCTATTTAAATAGATTTAAAATATTATTCAAGACAATATAAAAATAAACATTTTCCATTAAGAATTTCACTCAGAAGTATTTTTCATCTACTAAAAGCTAGTAAAGAGACACTGTGAGAAAGAAAACAAATAACTCTTAATCTTTTCTTATTCCCATGAATTATTTTATTACTTAATTATAAAGTCTGTTTTGAAGTATTATTCTTAAGGAGAAACATTTTATTTAAAAACAGCACTATTATTTGTAGTGTTATCTTACTAAATTAAAAAGTTTTAGTGAGGTATCGTGTGATTATATCTGTACTTGGCACTACTATTTTCTTTTATTCTTCTGTATTCCATTAGAATTTGAGTCAAATTACGATTTCCTGTTAGATCCAAAGTAATGCAAATTGAGTTGTTTGAAAGGAAGCCAGCTGCAGGAGTACGGCTAGAGTACAGGAGTTCTAATGTTCCACCTCTGGATAAGAGAACCTGCCTTGGTCATTTACCTGTAATTAAGGCCAAAGTTAACCTCTGTAGAAGTTAGGTACACCTCATTTCAACTTAAGTGCCCCAAATTAAATATTGATATTTTCTGTTAATCAACCTTTAGCTGGATATTTAACAGTAAAATCAAATCCCAAATTATTTCTTTGTTTAGCAAATAAAGCAAAGGCAACGTTAATATGAGTTCATGGATGCTCATTTACACCTTAGTGTCCTTCTTAATGTTCTACTCCTGGCCTGCTTGGACCCCAGATATTCTGCTCTGTCCCACACAATCCAGCAGGGGTGCTCTCCACAATTCAAGTTGCCTTTGGGACCACAGACAGTGCTTTCCGGGGGAAAAGTGACCTGATGACAGTTTTACTGTCCTATTTTTGAAACAGAAAAACAAGTTCCCATCTTTCTTTAATTTTTCTTTTCATGGGTGAGAATGCTAAATGACAGCTTTGTGGACCACGTTCAGCTTTCCGAATCAAGAAAACTGACTAATGGCCTGTCTGGCGAAGGTGCCGCTACCACTTGAGCATTACAATGATTTCCTTCAGAAAACAGCAAAACAAGCATGAAACTGGAAAACCAGGAACCAGAGGAAACTTTGTCATTTTGTTAAACAGGTAAATTCACCCCAAATTCTTACATGTTTTTTGTACAACTGAGCTGAGAAAGAAAAGTATCTATCAGAGGCTTAAAGGCGGAACTGAAATCGTCAGAGTTTGTAAACAGCAGTAGCCACAAATACCGGCAGATTTGAGGCTCACGGAAGACCTGCTGGTCCTTTTTCTCATATTCCCATGATAGTCCCTATGGTGACGGTTCTCAGTGACCTTTACTATCAATGATGGCTAGTAATATTAAACAATTATAATTCTTGATATCTGCCTTATACCAGGTATACTTTAATGCACTCCTAAATGCATGCTTTTATTTAATTCTCATATCAAATGTATGCAATGGTTATCCCCTATTTTACTGATGAATGGGCTGGGTCTTGGAGAAGTTAAAAAACTTTGCTTCTGATCATTCAGTTGGTAAATTGCAGAGCTTATATTTGAACTACAGTCACTTTGATTTTAGAGTGTTAGCTTAACAATTACACATATGAATATAACATTTATATCATTTTGAAGAAGAGTTGCCTGAACTTGAAATCTATACAATCAGATTTGAATTGATAATGTATTTATTTTTAGCTCAATTTGTTGAGTTTCATTGTATCTATCTAAATGTTAATATTTGAAGATCAAGAGAATTATATAAAGAAGATGCATGGGTTGAATGTGCAAGTAGAAAATCCTATTTGTTTTTTATAGAGGTTTTTTTTAAAGAAAAATAATATGATAATCTCCATGGCTAACAAAGGCAAAGTATACTATTTAACTCATAGAGTGAAAGTGCCCATTCTCAAAACTGAAGTCCAATGTTAGCAATGAAATGCATGTTTCAATGGGGGAGTACCGGGCTCCTTTGTCCCCTGCTTACAGATACCATATGGAGTAGAGAAGCACAGATCATTTTATTTCCTTCTGCCAAATCTCAGTTGTCATTCTCAGAGACTGCTCCCTGGAGAGTATATACCAGTTTTCTCTTTTGAGTGGGATATAGGATAATTCTAAAAACAATTGCTCCAAATCTCTCTCTCTCTTGGATTTACATATCTATATAAATCAGACTTTCATTATGTATTTTAAAGTTGCGATCAAATATCTGTTGTCCTAGAAAAGTCATCTAAACAGTCTGATCCACAGAGATCGCTGTTCCCATTACACAACAGCACTCTGACACACATTTATAGGGATGCATGTGTATCGTTAGGCTGCTGGGTAATTAGGCATAAGTGGAAAATAATTCACATAAATAATTCTAGTGTTTCCTTTATAACCAAATCAAAATTTCCCAGGCTATTTTCTCAATTTTCCAGTATGTATATTTAAATGTGTCACTGTTGATGGTTTCTATGCACATCACAGTATTAGTTAACTGCCTCTGACCACCTAGAACACATGCCATTACAGAATACTGGGTCTCGCCTTCCAAGATTGAGAATTTCTTCTCCTTAACAGTAAAGTTCTCTGTGAGCTTCCACTGAACATTCCGACTCTACCCCCTGTTTCCTTCCTTACCTCCAGGCTCCTAGATTTCAAAATTTCTGAAGTGCTACGTGGAGTCTTTGCATCAGCACCAGCATAACCTGAGGTTTTTTATAAAAGCAAATATACTCTTCCATCTCTCCTGCATTGCAGAATTGGAATCTCTGTGCCTGAGGGAAGTACTTAACCCAGCTTTCTGGTGTTTCTGATGCAGACTAGAGTTCCCAAGCTGTATTGTGTTGGTGGTCTTGAGAGCACAGACAAATTACATCATGGACCTGAGATATTCAAATGTGTCACTGAGACACAGTGTGAAGAGAGAGGATATGCAGACCAATGAGCAAAATGATGAGAAACATCTCAGCATTTAACTTTCTCTAAATCTCACTTTTCCACTTTATAATGAAAAGACATGAAGGATGTTAAGGCGATATATGTGTAGCCGACATAAAGCACACAGCATGGAGTATTACCCCTAGCAAGTGCTCCTTAGTTGTTGTACTGCGATATTCATTCATTCAACTAATTTTTAAGTGCCTACAACAGTCGAGCCCTATGCCAAGCACCAACTACAAAAAGCAGGCATGGCTTCTGCTCAGGGAACATACAGGGCATGGTAAAGATGGGCAAGTATCAAATAAATACCAAAATGACTGTAAGACAACAAATGAGACAAATACTAGACAGGGGAGAGAAATAACCTTAAGGGAATTTGACGTAAACAGAGACAGAGAAGAGTATGTTTCAAAACAAATTCCAAAGGATGTGTACAAGGGTTGGAGAATTGGAATATTTTAAGCAGAAAGATCAGAATGTACTTTACAATCCTGTGGCTACTGTAAATACCCATATTCAGTGATTTTTGCCTCATAAGTCTTTAGACAGATCACCCTTTTACAGATGAGTAAACTGAGGCTTAGAGAAATTAATTAAGGTGGGTCAAGTCACACATGATTCAGCAAGTGATGGGTTTATAATTAGAAATCCTTTTGGTTCTGTTTGAAGATTATGATTCTTTAAAAATTTGGACATGAAATGGATTTCAAAAGAGAAATGATAGTAATATCTTCTCAGGCTTTGCTTACAGGAAGATGTTGGTAATGAAGCATTAAGTTTACAAAGTTGGGAGTGAAGAGCAAAAGAGAAATGTAAGAGGGATATAATGATACTTTCTTACATCACAATTTTGCGGTGGGCTGGTATAAATTCCACTGTGGTAGAAATGGCAGAATGGAAGCATCTGGAATTTCCACTGTCTTCCAAAAGGTTAAATCAAAATCAACTGTGTATCTCTAGAGAAATTGTAGATGTTAGTGCCACTACTAAAGGCTTGAAAGATGAAGACTGATGATTCTTATCACATCCCCAGTTAGATTAATGCAGAAGACAAATGGATCTCAGAGGAAGACGGTGGGTTATTATAGGCTTAATCAGGTGGTGAATCCAATTACGTCTGCTCTTCTTGATGAAGTCTGCTTAGTTGAGAAAATCATTACAGCCTATTAAATCTGTTATGTAACTGCTACACTGTTGAATATCCTCCCTCCCTGCCTTTTCCCAGTAAATAAAAAATAACAGTAGCAGTTTGTTCTTACCTGGAAGGGAAAACAGTACATTCCTGCTGTTTTACCCCAGGGTTTGACCAGTTGTCCAGTTTTGTGAGACAATTTTGACTGAAGGAGATGTGGCTGTATCACTGTTTCACTGATGTCATCTTTGTTCATTATATTTACCGCATCCTGAAAATATGAGGAGAAAAAGGAAGTGGAAGAAACCCTGGAAGACATGTTAAGATATTTTACCAAGTACTAGAGGAAGAGGATAAAGATCTTGACACTATAGCATCCTGTTACCAATTTGAAGTACCTGGGAAATATCAAGATAATTTCTTCAAAATGAAAAACAATTATTCGTTGAGCCTTTTACAACTAAGAAAGAAGTATAGTTCTTTGGAGTTATTTTTTTGTTTGTCACTTTAGAGGTAATGCATTTTATATCTGCATGTGCTCTGTGACCTTGAAGATTTCCAGAGCAAGAGAAGAGCTGTCAAACTAGTCTAGACAAACAATTGTGCCACTCATTGATTTTAAAGAGAGGGGAAAGAAGGGAGAGGGGGTGGGGGAGAAACATCAATGTGAGAGAGAAACATCTATCAGTTGTCTCTCATACACGCCCTGACCAGGGATGGAACCCACAACCCAGGCATGTGCCCTGACCAGGAATCAAACCGGCAACCTTTCAGTTTACGGGACAACGCTCCAACCAACTGAGCCACATTGGCCAGGGCTGTGCCACTCTAGTGAGCTAGCAGATATTGTGATGTTAATCCAGCCACTCCAGTGCTTGTTTATTGAATTTCATTTGAACAAGTCAGCATTAGACATATTTTCATAAGGCTTGTCTGCAACACTGTCAGCGAAGGAAACGTCACATCTTTTCAGCTATGGTTGGGAAGATCAGAACAGGGATGACTGGACAGGTGTATCCCACCATAATAGCGTGGTACTACCTTTAGTTTTCCCTTCGAATTTCACCCCTTTTTAAGACAACTTCACTGTATGTACTAGATAATTTAGAAATTGATTAAATGATTTAGGAAGAATATGTGTACACAGTATACTTTGGAATGTTTTATTTTCTTACCAAAAGATTTAGGGAGATCAGACAGTGAGATAAGATGGGGTAGAGATAAGGTGGAGTGACAGAATATTGGGACGTAACATCTGTGGTGTGCTTCCTGTTAATGAGTTGCACTAGCCTTCTTTTATAAAATGTTCTCATTTAATCTCACCAGTACTTTGCAAGCGAAGTATTACTGTCCTCAATGTGTGAGAAAACAGATAAACAAGGGCAACATAATTTGCCCGGCTTCCACAGTGAATAAGTGATAAAAATAGAAGTTGCACTTAGCTCTTCTGGCTCAAATAATGAAAGGGGGGAAACAAAGATGAAAAAGATGGTGAGTTTTAAGCACATTAGTGGATCTTCTAGAGCTGATAAATGGTCCTGGCAGGCATTCTTGGTGCATCAGTTAGGTGGGCAGTGAGCGCCCAACTCATGGAAATGTCCTGCCAAACGAGGGACTGCAAAATGCTGAACCCCAAGTAAACATGTAAATAGGGTGAGGTTCACTGAGTGTGTGTACGTGTGTACGTGTGTACATGCACTGTGTGCTTAGAAGGACTGAGTGCTCCAACAGCACATTGATTTGACCCATGAGTTTTCAACGATAGAGCTTTTGGAAAATTTAAGTCTCTGCTTCGGATTTGAAAGAAATTCCTTGTCAGGTATGGTTTTCCAAAAGTATATTTTCTGTAGAAACAATGGCCATTCAAGAGCATAGCTTTATTTTACCATGCTGGTGAAAGAGTGGGAAAATAGAATAAACATAAGGTGCCCTAGAATTTCTCTTCGTGCAGGTATATAAGTGTATCCTTATATAAGTGTTGAAAAGTATCCAAGCAGTCTGCAAAGAAATCCATTCAACTGTCCTAAACCCACCTTTTTTCTCAGTCCGTTTGACCAAAGAACCATTTAACATGGAAGACACATAGGCATTTTGGGGAAAACTAAATTAAGGGAGTGCAATTTGAGGAATACTTTCTGGGCCAATAAAGCCATGCAAAGCCAAGTTCATGTAGGAAACTAGGTAGTTAATGTAACAACCAGAGTAAGGGAGGCACAACACAGTCTTTCTCCTGATATGAACAACAGAGCTTAGGGTATAATAGTCTATCTTGAAGTCTATTTTTTTCTCTAGTTTTCCTTTCTCATGCCTGACTTTCCCCTATTTTGTTGAAGCTGGTGATCAATACGTCAAAGGAAAAGAGAATTTCCAGTGTACATGTCTACACAAAATGGGGAATTTTGTGAATCTTGTATTTGGTATCCGATTTCTGACCTGTTTCTACAATTTTTGAGCCTGGATTTTGGGCAGTGGGTAAGGCACTAGGGAGCAGTGGGGAAATCATGTGTAATAGGGTAATAGGCAACTGAATTGCTTCCCATGAACTCCGGGAGCGCCTTCTGCTCAGGATGCTGGAGGGTGTACTTGGAGGCTACAGGACATAGCACCAAATGGCTACACAGCATGGAGGAGATTGGAAGGATTTAGAGTGCAATAGGTACCAAAAAGCTATTACTTGGGCAAAATACACAGACAAAAGTTTACAGAGTTCACTGGAAGAAATTAACAGTTTATAAAGACTATGTTTGAACTTTCAGACCAAGAACCTAAAGGTTTTTGAAATGTGTGTTAAAATTTTTCTAAAAACTATTTAATAAAAGGACTTTCTAGTTTAGATGTTATGAGTGACAATGATAAATCATAAGCAATGGAGAACTTGAATTTATCCATTCGCTCCACAAATATTTATTAAGCATTAATTATGTTGCTAGCATGGTGCTGGATGTTGGCCTGATTTCTGCCCTAAAGGGACTTACAGGGCACGATAAGCAGAAAGGAATAGCCTAGAGAGGCCAGGGACATTTCCTGTAGCCAGACATTGCTGAAATAAGTAGAAATTAAAATTAGGCTGACACCGTATGTTAACTATAGATTGTTATATGTATTTACTCTACTCTTAGACTAATGGTTAAAGAAGTCCTCACAGGTAGTGCAGTGGTTTAGGATGGCAGAGAATAAGAGTGTTCATTCTCCATCATCTAGACTCTGTAGCTGGAATGTCCAAGTTGAAATCTTAGGTCTACTGCTTAATTGTTCTGTGACCTCTGGCAAATTATTGAACCTGTTAGTTGGGAAAGTACTAGCACCTACCTTAAAAAGCTGTTGTGAGGATTAAATATACCTACTAACTGTCAGAATGGTACCTGGTACATAGAAAATATGCAATATATTTTGCTATCATTATAGTTTGAACTTACCATATTAGCTATTACTTTAAAGTAATTCTTTATTGTCATTTTAAGAACTTTATTTAAGACTATTATAGATTCTATCATAGCTAAATACCTTGACAGAACAGAACCAAACTAAAACTTAGTAATACTCTCTTTGGACTACGTAAACCAACAAAATAGCCCTCCTCCCCAAATGCTGCCTTATCTATGGGTAGTCCTATGCAAACAGACATATTTCCTAAAATAGCATGATTGCTGGAGGGTGAAAGTCCTGTCCTATATCAGGATCCGGGCCTTTCTTCAGGCTCCACCCCTGAATGGCTGTGTGACTTTCATCTCTCTGGATCTCCATGTCACATATGTAAAATGAGAAGATATTACAAGATAACCTCCAAAGTCTCATGAGGCTCTTCTACTATTCTATGAGGTGGTACCATTAGAATTGTTAATAATATTCTGGTTCCTCTTCTGGGCACACTGGCACTCAGTAACTTGCTTGGCTGATAAAATGTGAGTGGAGGTGATGTGTGTCTTTTTCAGGCAGAAGCCTTTACAAACCACTGTGCAAGTTGCCACAACCTCTCCCCCATCTTGGAGACCATGAAAACAAGGTTCGCCATGGTGTTCTGCTGGCCATGTAATATGAGCCAGAAATAAATCTTTGCTGTATTGAGCCACTAATATTTTAGGGCTCTTCGTTCCTTGCCTTAATTAACATGCCCAGACTGATAAATGTGGTATAAGGCAATGCAGAGGCAATGTATATATCACTGTAGTGCATAGTAAGTGCTTAAAATTTTCCTGGTTTATGGCTGTCATTACGATGTTATCTGACCCCCAAAATTGGTAGTAAATATCAAGTGGCTCCAATTTGTTTGTACAATAAACTATTAATGTTTTCAATCTGATGTTTGGTTATATTCAACCACGTACGTTATACCTCTCTCTGAAAGATTCATCAGTCCGTTGCCCTCAGGCTCTGTCTCTGTGTAGTGCAAAATATGTGAGAACTGGAGTATCTTTTCTCTTCGTTTGCTGAAATGATCATGAGTCATTCAGTTCAGTTAAACAGCCATTGATACAGCACGTGTTATGTGTCAGGGGCAATATTAGGTAACTATTAGAATAACCTTTAGTGTTAAGGAAATAATTTTCAGGAAGCCTGGGATGAGGTACATTATTCTGGACTCAGAAGAATAATGTGTGGAATGGTTATTTCCCCTAACCCTGGCCAGCTAGTCATCAGGAGTGGCTCCACTCTGAGAGCCTGGAGTCATGCCTCGAGCAGAGACACCTGGACAGTGGCCCCTGGGGCCAGTTGTGGAGCCTCAGCAGCTAATGAGGAGCTTGGGGGTAAGAGTCTGGCTGAGGTCAGGGATGTAGACAAATTGTCTTCGTTGATATCCAAGTTTTGGCTCTTGTTAAAGGGGAAAGGAAAAACTTATAAGATGTATACATTAGTTAAAGGTTTCAAGATAAGGAGCTTGAGGACATCAGAAAAATATCATAATATAATGTTTTCTTTTCCCCTGTTTTTTATCCCATTGGAAGAAATGATAGCCCATTTCTAGAGGCTGATAAGTCCTCAAAAAAAGTTGAAATTGCAGTTGATTACACTGACCTGGGGATCTCCTAATATCTAATTCTTGCATGAGACTGTAACTAGCAAGATGACTCCTGCTGGCTTATAATATGATTATTTTAAAAAAGCCACTTACCAGGCACAGAGCCTTGATGTAGATATTTGAACATTATGAAAATGAATTCATAAGCCAAGTCTATCTGTCAGATATGTTTAATTTAAATATTCTGATAAATGATGAGACTCAGCAAGAGGGCATCAAAAATTGTCTCGTGAAATTAAAAAAAAATCAGGAAAAGATGCTAGAAAAGTTTCAACATTTAGTTCATAATCATGCCTATTTGGAATTGAAAGGTTCAGGTCAGGAAAAGTTTTGATTTTCCAAATTTGACCTTTACCACTTAAAAATCAAGTGTCATTCATCTTTTTAAAAAATAACAGATGTTATATATTTTACCACAGTCACCTATGGAATGTTGGCAAGATCGATTCAGTAATGAGATAAGCCCTTTTACCAGAGCTTCTAGACTGAACGACACTACAGATTTCTTTTTCTAAGTAAATATAGGTAGCTTGAGGTCATTCTAATGTCAGACTATTTTTAAATATGTGTGTGCGTGTGTGCGTACGTGCGTGTTTTAAATGAATGTTGTACCTTTCATGTAGCATAATGCTCTGTTGGGCAACCTTCTACTTGACAACAGTGTTTTACTGTAGCTCCCACACAGGATCTTTACACAGGCTTATTGCTAATGCCAGAGTGGCCCGTACTTAGTTGAAGGTCCATAGCCAGATGGTTGCTAACTCTGTCCCATCCTGCCTCAGCTCAAGGATTAGAGAAGCTCTGTTTTGCTGCCTTCCTAATTCCTGTAGTCCAGCTCTACTGTCACCATGGCAGTGGAAGCCTTAAAACTATCAAGTAGGCATATAAGAGAAGTAAATACTTGGTTGGAGGTAGCAAGGATGACAGTGAGGTAGGCTCTTTGCAAACTGGCTGTGCCAATGTGCAGCCCAGCTTCAGAAAACAGATGTGGAGATGGCTTCTCTTCGACTATGTCACTTTATCTGGATCTTTCCCTAGCATTCTGAGTTTAGCCTTCTTCTTAACTCTTAGCCACTGCTTGATTTTTCAAGAAGACTTTCTTCTTTGTTTATTGTCTTCCCTAAACATCTCTTACAACTCTTCCTCTTTAGATTTGTTGTTTTGCCTTTCAAATTATGTTTAAGTATCATTCAATGAGATTTTTCATGGAGCTATCACTACGTGCAGAGCTAGACACAAAGAAAGGGAAATTAAGTATATATAATCTAGTTGGAGATAATGGATTTACATGTGTGAAACATTTAAATAACAAGGCACTATCAACAACAATGAAGGGTCTGAGATTTCACTGCACTTACAAGCTTACAAGTTGGCCTGGCACAGTTAGTTTCATAGGTGCCGGTAGAAGACATTCTGATTGGTCAGTGTTCATGCTGTACTGATTGTTTAGAATTTTGAATAGTAGCAAGCATAGTATATGTATAATTGGGGAGCATCTCTCTGTTGCAATTGGTTATTCTTCAATTAGGGATACTAGATAAAGTTCTCTATTTTTATTTGCTAAATCTGGTGACCTGATCTTCAATATAGTAAGGCTACATCTCTACAGAGCAGGATCTCAAATCCAAACTGGCAGTTAGTATTGTAGGTAAAGGAGGCCCACTGAAGGTACTTGGGCAAAGAGTTATCTAAGAGTGTTGTTTTAGGAAAATAAAAATAACAATGGTGTGCTAGGATAGATGTCAGATCTTCCTGATTACCTGGATGATTTCTATATTTCTCATTTGGAGCAGGGGTGGGGCAAATCTAACCTACAGTTAGGGGATTAAGTGATTTAAGGTTGAGTTTCATGAAGACAGAGAATAGATTTCATGGGTGTGGCAAAATAACACATAGGAAAGCTACATCCCAAAGCATGGTTATGTCATGCATGACCTGTAATTAATTGCTCTGTGAATGCCAGTGTGGAACGTGTCATTAGTGATCCAACTGAGTAGCAGAGAAAGACAGAGAGAGCTGACACCTACTCTGAATTGAAAGAGCTGGTGAGAGGGAAACCTTTCCCAGGGAGGCCTGTAAGTGATACAATGCCAATGCATTGTTTAGTTTCTGTTAGGATGTGAGGCCCAAAAGAGGAGCTGGGGGAAGGGGGAAAATAGCAGTTTTCACACATTAGGATGTTGATTTGGATGAGCTTTTCATGTACACAAGGGTGGGGGGTTTTGGTGCCAGGGGTATTGATGAGGAAAACCAGGATAAATAAAGCAGTGAGTTGGAAATTGGCAGGAGAACTCTAGTGATATGAGGGGTGAGGGCTGGGGAAGGGAGTGATGAGAAATCCGGATGTCTAACCAGGATGAGGTAATTTACATAATAGAGGCAAACAGGAGCAGTCTACTATTCTAAGTAACTAGGCAGGGGTAGCTCCAATATCGTAAATGGGAAAGTTGGTGGGGTTTCGCTAAAATACAGTTGTCTTCTCTGGGTTTCAGTGACAACCCTGCTGATGGAATTGAGATGTTTTGTTTTCACAATCTGGAGAAAACTAGGATCTTTTGTGGTGAGTAGAAGATAAAACAAATAATAAGGCCATTTTGTTTCTGAAAGGTGAACAAAATTCGTTTGTTGACACATCAGATTTGTTTTATTTTTTAATGTGACACAGAGAACAGGTGCTATAAAATATACTAACAGCTAATATTGGGGGAATCTAGTATAACCTCTAAACATTATGAACATATGAAGAGAAAAGGAAATATAGGAAGAGAATGTTGTCATAGAAGTTTTCATTGAGGCTGTGAGAACATTGATACCATATTTCTAAGTGGGGTACAAAACCATGATGTAAAAGTTTCAAAGGAGATGCTTGTTCTAACTTGAAAGCAAGACTGAGTCTGACCATCACATAGGAGTAAAGGACCTCAGTGCTGTGCTGCACTGTATTATGAGATGACAATAAAACTTTCTATTACTGAAGAAGTATTCAAAACATCAAGGGGCCTGCCTTAGTTTTCATCCAGGTACCAGGTACCTGTTCCACAGAGTATACTTTGAGATTAGTTAGATACAGAAATAAGTTTTCTTTGTATTATATTGTCGAAGTCATGATTGTTGAATATCATGATTATGCAAAAGAAGTCAGGCTGAAAGGCAGATAGTGGGAAAGGAAATGGGTAGGGCACAGAGCATATGGGATAAGAGTAACATTTGTAGAGTCAAGCATATCTAAAAAATATGTTTTAAATAGGCAAAAAGGAAATCAGAACTTCCCAAGCGCCTTAATACTCTCCAAACCTGTCAATGGGTGAAGCTTAATTTTTACAAAGAAAAATAATTAATAAAATTTATTATCTTGTATGACATATTGGCATTCAGGGTTCAAAATATGCTGGATGGAATTTAAAATCATGTTAATGAAAATGAAAAATATAAGAAATATCACTGGCCAACATTTACCCCAGGCATATAAGGTATGAAATTAAGGCAAAACCTCTTTTTCTCTAAGGTTGGTACACACCAAGGACTTTCAGCAAACATAGGACATGATGAGCTCTTTAAAATAATTCATTTAATGGACTGGAAAATATATTCCCACTATTAATTTTCTTTTAAAAAATGTTCTATGTCAACTTTTCTAAAATGCAAAAGTATTCCTCTTTAAAATAAATATTTAAATACTTCTAGGTTTCTTCCCTGGCATGAGGAATCAGGTGGTTTGTGGGGGAAGGGAAACATTGACTGACATCATAGCTGGGAGCTATGGAAGCATGAGTAGTACCAAAGAGGCAAGTGACCACCTTCGCAGGGTCAGAGCTTTCTGTCTATCGTCCCTTGTTTGGCTGATACAGAGGGAGAACGAGAACATTTTGCTGGTATAGATCTCCTTTCTCCTGAGCGTCTTGACATCCTGTGACAAATAAGACTGTGCCTTAGCCACAGGGAAAGAAGGAGAGTGCCAGCAAGAGGGACAGCAAGCTGGGGAAATCAGAAAACTAGGCTAAGTCACAGTGGTTTGCCTACCAGGTTGCAAGCAAGCCACCCACCAAGTAGCACTGCGTGGCCGTAGCAAAATCTTTAGAGTAGAACACCAGCATCATGCCCAGAACGTAGAGGCTTTTCAGTTGGAGTCCAAGTGCAGAGCATCTGTCGCTAAGTCACTTATAATTAATTCTGCCTTTAAATTAGCAGCTGTCTTAGGACATTTTGCTCGTGGGTGGGTTGGTGATGAAGATGCAATTTTGGGTGTAATGGATTTGAGCTTGTCAGTTGTAGGGTTACCACAGTGTCCAAGACTGTGCTAGTCTGGGGGCTTTTCATGTTTATTACAGTGGCAATGACCTGTTTTGGCTCTGTAATATTTCTTGGCAAAGACTAGTGAGACAGCTATTTTAGTTAAGGATTTTAGGATTCTCCCTTTCTTTTCTCCTATGACTTGTATTTAAACAATTTGAGTGAAATCTTATTTGATTTATGAAAATCATAGTCTAACCATCCTGCCAATTCCTGAGGTAATGGATGCTTAATTTTCTTACCTCACTCCACCACCGAGCGGAGGTAACTGGGCATTGGTTAATTCAGGCGTCCTCAGGGACAGAGTGGAAGAATCCGGCAGGCACGGTGAAAGCAGGCCACTTTTGCAAGCCTTCAGAGTGGGGTAGATCATGCTGACCCACCTGTGGCCTTTTGCTTTTCTCTGTCCCCCCACCTCCCCAGATGCAAAACATTTCTAAACTTGTGCAGATGTCACTTGCTGGATTAATTTTCAGTGACTTGAGTTTCATACTTGCGTATACCCCATTTTATTTGTCCTTAGGACATTATTTGAAGCCTGAGCACAAGTAACACCTCATTTATCCACTAACAATGAAGAAAGAGCTACTTTGTGAAATTGCCAGAAGAGAATAGTCACAGGAGCTAGGATACAGTGAGCTCTTATGTGCTCAAACACAATTGTGGCTGGCAGCCTCTCCGAAGATCCCCAGTGACCCCACCTCCCCGAAATCATGTCTAACATAGCGCCTTCTCCTGAGTCTGGGCTGATTAGTGATGGTGCCATGATCAGCGCTGGTTACTTTCAGCCTCTCCATTTTGGGGTAATTTGTTACACAGCAATCAATAACTAATACCACTTTTAGCTTGTTATTTCATCTTTGTAACAATGCACTGAAGGAGGCCTTATTATTACTATTATAAAGAAAGACTTTGAGAGGTTAAATATCTTGTCCAAAGTAATACAAGTGGGATGAAATAGGGATTTAAACGTGGATCTGCCTGACTCCAAAGTCAGTTTCTTATACTGTTAAGCTATTTTTGTCTCAGGTGACAGAAATTTTAAACATTATTGCATAAATAAAACAGGCTTTTCTCATTAATCAGAATGCTGATGTTACTGAAAGCTTCTCTTGTCTTTCAGAAATTTAGGTGGATGTTGTTCTGATCCTTGATTCCGGTTGTAGTGAGGAGGGACTTACACTGTTCACCTGGGGTCCCATGGCATCACTTCAACTCCCAGGCCCTGGTCTTCTCTCTGCTCTGCTCAAGTCTACCTGCTGAGGCTGCCCTCGCTATTGCTAGCAGCCCTCTAGGGAACTTGGCTATTTCCTCTGTCCTCTCCTATCCTGCTCTTGGGAATATGCCTCACTTGGCCATTGACCATCTGTGGTCCTCAAGAATTCTGGAGAAAACAGTTTCTCCCTCTTGTTAAGTTATAATTATAACTGAGCTCATTTTGATGATGATATTAGATCATGTTGTTCCTTAGAAGTAACACTATGGTTTGGGTCATATGTCCCCTACATCAAGGACGTCAGATTGTTGCTTTTAAATAGAATTAGTTGTTCTGCTTTTATGTACTTGTTTTATTCTCTTTTATCTAGAAAGGCTTTATTTACAACCTGGGATGGATCGCATGGTTTGAAAGTAAAAAAAGATGAACTAGGCATAAGGGCTGAGGGCAACTCTAGTGCATGTGCTCGTGGCTTTTTTTTTCCCACCCAGGACAGGTTCACAGTTTTATTTTGGATACGAGCACTGCCTAAAGTTAATTTCTACCTAACTGAGGTATTACTGTATGTTTTTAATTTCATTTCATATTATTTAAAAACATGAACACATTCTTACTCATTTTATTCTTGAATAACTCCAACAACTTTCTAACTATTCTATCGGCCAATATTCTATTCCTTCCAGTCCAGCCCCTCTCTGGCTACCTGACCAGCATTTCCAAATTAGCCTGCTCACCTCTTGGGGAACCTGCTGATGGCCTCCTGCGCGTCCTCATGAGACAAGCTGAGAACGCCTCCTGTGGTTAACCGGTGATAGTTTAAATAAACTGAAATTGAATGTCTATAGTGAGGAATTGGCTAACTAAAGCTGGTCATTGTCCATTAAAATTATCAAAAATAGGCTCAGGATCACTATGCCACTAATCCTGATTATATTAAGTCGCATTCAAGTGTGAAAATAAGTAGGAAAAATAGCATGATTTCTAATTTGATAGTAACCTCTAATATAATGAAAGTCATTTAAATGTAATATAATTTTTTTTAATTACTATGTTGCTTGAGGTATAGTAGTCATGATAGAAGTAGTACTGGCAGTGTTGATAATAGCTTGATGGAATGACAAAAGTGGGATGCTGATTGTGACAAGGGCCTTTTACATATTGTCTCTTGACCCTCTAAAAATCCTATGATGTAGGTACTAGTACTGTCCTAAGATTTATAGTCTTACCTTAATTCACAAACTAGCTTACATTTTTTCAAACCCTAAGTAACTATGAGTCCTGTTTTTATCAGCCAATAAAAAATTTCACGTTTCTTGCTCTTATGTTATAGGCACGTGCAACATAACAGTTTAGGGAAATGAAATATCTTTTATCATGAAATATTATACTTTGCTAAATCAAGATTTATTATAGCTGTTTGAAGCTTTCACCTGGGGGAATTTTCTGTCATACAAGTCACAGAACTTCTATTTGTTCTGCCTAGTTTAGCTTTTCTCTCTACTTTGTTGGATAAAATAAAAAGATGTGACACAAGGAGATGTTACTACCCACAAATCCATCTCTACCAAAGTGAAAATCGGTAGCTTTTATGACCCCTTTGGTAAGGGGCTCCTTTTAGAAGGAAGTCACAATTATAAATAATACTAATAGCTGTGGCACTAGTAACAGTAGTCCATTTGTCTTAGAACACTTTTTTATGTACTTTTACTTTTCCAAGTGAATCAAGATAAAGTTCATAATGTCTCTATTATTGTTGTAGTGTAGATGTGGGTCAGAGAGAAACAAACGTAAGTAATTTTCTTGACTGTTAAAATGTACCATAAGGGATCATCAATCATTAGTCAGGTTATAATAATCTCAATGTTCCAAAGTCTCAATTATTTCCAAGCTTGTTTGACCTAGAACAAGACCTTGGGAAGTAATTTAGATAGATAGCAGAAAGGTAAATAGACCCCAATCTGTTATAAACAATTATGTTTGAGTATGTGGTCAAATAAAGAACCAATCTTTGCAAGTAAATCCTTCCTAAATTGACTCCCTATATACTTCTTATAGGATCGTATGGTTGAAATTAATCAAAGACAACTCAACAATAACCTTGATTAAGCATATAAAACATTTTCAAGAAATCAACAAATTCAACACCAGTCAATACACTATTAGTTCTCTCACTTTCTACAGTTGGGTGTACAATTTAAAAGTAAAATGGAATAAAGATGAAGTTTTTTAAAACTGCTGAATACATTTTTAAAAAGTCAAGATCAAGGTGAACCATATCTGTTGTGAAAAACTGAACCACGTCAAATCAAAGGATGCATTCCAATGGATAAGAAGATAGTAAAGCAACTATTAGTTTATGTGTTTTATATCTTCCAAGGATAAATGCCGATTGCAGTCTCTTTGCTTCTGCATGCGTATGTTTATTTGCCCAATTACTTGGGATTTCCCTTAAATAATCACTTTGTTATATAATTTCAACTAGAATCAAGAAGTAATTCAAGGTAAGTGTTAAATAATTCTAGTAAATAATAAGTATTGTTTCAATGATTTTGACTGTTCATGTTGCTGTAATTCATTTGACGAACTTGGTAAAGTTGGCAAATAAAGAAACCTCACACCACAATCCTTACTATAGCCTTGAGTGGCGTAAGGGTCTTGTTAGTAGTGCTGTTAACTCAGAATCGATGGAATTTAGGATATTATTCTTCTAAATTAGCCTCGTCTTGCACTGTCCATATTATCTGGTTTTGTATCTCTACTTAAGTCCTCCTAAACTTCCAGATTTGGCTCTCTGGTTTCAATTTGGACTCAACCCACACGCTTGTTCCTCGCCAGGGCCACGGGTTTGTCAGTGATTGTTGTATCATGTGCCTCCATCTCTGTTTCCTCATTTTGATCTCATTAGTTCAGAGTTTTATTAAACATTTATGTTCTTGTTATGTTACATAAAATTATTTACTATTACTCCATAACATATAAGATAATATCCAAACTCTTTAGCCTGACATTCAAGATATTTCACAGTACAAACCAGCAAAAACTTTCTATACAATTTCACTTTCATTTCTTTCACATTCTACTCCACTGAGCTTTATCTTTTAGCTGTCTTGGAAAATGCAATTCTCTTCCCTGCCTTTATATGTTTACTTCTGAGGTTCTTACCTCCCCTCCCCCAATGACTACTCCCTTCTAAGACCCCACAACCTCCTCAGATCACTTCAGTCCATAGTAATCATTCCTGCATCTGAAGCCTGAGCGGCCATTCTTCTCAACTTCACTGTTATTCTGTGTTCTTCTTTAGGATGAGACCATTCTTTACATCTCTCCTTTGACCCTATTTTAGGACCCTTTAGATATCATCTAATTTATTTTTGAAAGTATTCAAATAAAGCTACTTAGGAGAATTCAATACACTGAATTTATTACTCCAAAAGACTTGCTGTGATGCCAGTCTTTCTCAGATCAATACAGAGGCACACCACGTAGGCGCTGAGACATGTGGATGATGGCACTCAGTTGTGAGGACTTTTGTTGATGGGACATTTCAACAAAGTCCTTGATTCTGCAGGCCCATCATCGCCTGTGGCCACCCTGAGTGAATAGCAAGAATAATACTATTTTGGATGAACATTAATATGGGACAGATTAATATACAAGTGACAAAAATTCAGAGGCTAAAAAAGAACAAGATTTTGGGCAAAATCTGTCACAAAGTCTAAATTAATGAACTTATTTTGGTGTTTATTTTGAACCTACACACAGTGGCATTAAATCTTTCCTGGACTTTTGTGTGTGATTTCAAATGCTCTGGATATTCCAGAATCTACTCATTAAAAAAGTCCAGATGTCCCCACAAATTATCAAAATGTCCCAGAAATGTTTAATATGTCAGACCTTAAAAATACAGCTCCTAGATAACCTCTTGCACAGAGAAAGTTTTTTTACTATTCATATACAGAGAATATGTCTTTGTCTCTGCCAGATCAAAAAGTTCCAAATGGATCAGGTAGATGGCTGGTTGAAATAGAAATTTTAAAAATAGCTATGTTTTAAAATAAACCTAAGTTCCACTATACCAGAGAAACTAGACCTAAAAGATAGAAGTAATGAAGAATTACTTTTTGTTCAGAAATTGTATTGGGTAAGAATGTTTCATTCTAATAAGTATAAAGTCCCCAATTAGTTACTGAATTTGACAATGCAAAACAGTAAATCATAATACAACTCATGGGAAATACTGTAATTTTCTGAAATCGAAAAATAGAAGGATGCGGCGTATATATTAAAACAAAGAGTTGATGTTGATCTAGATGCTGTAGATTCATTTTGTAATCTTTCCTTTGAATGATTAGTGGGGTCAAGGTGGGAGGGAGGGGATCTCACCAACGAGGTAATAGAAAATAGTTTTTGGAAGACAAAATGATGTGTTCCAGATCTAGCTCTAGCATATAATAGGCATATAGCCTTGTGGAAAACTTCCTAACTTTTTGGTATATGTCCTCATTTGTAAACTGAGGATTCCTTCATAGAGTGATAATGAGGATTAAATAAAATAATATATGCAAATTACATAGCACTGTGCCAGGCACCTGGGCACTATTATTATATTAGCTCCTCTCTTCCTTTGGTAATAAAAATAACCTAGCTATGGAAAATAAAGATTTTATTGTTTTTAAGGACAATGTATATAGATTATTAACAGAATAATAATATAATATAGGGTCTGGCACAAATAATGCCCCTTTTTTATTACAAAATCTTTTATTACAAAATCATAAGCATGTAATTCTGCAACATAACAATATACTCAAGCACACCATATGACATTTGAGGTGAGGTGTTCAAATTAAAACTGTAACTTGTTACACCCAGATAATTACCCTACACTTAACAGGCATTGCTTCTGCCAGACACTGTATATAGATGTATAACCGTTTGCTGCCTCAATGCCTGTCAATAGAATTATAATGAGAGCCATATGTGCAGTTTTAAATTTTCTAGTATTTTTAAAAATTAAAAAGAAACAAAATTAATTTTAACAATGTATTTAATTAACCTAATATTTGCATCATATTATTTCAACATGAAACATTATTAAGGAGATATTCTTTATATATTTTGGGGGGTACTAGCTCTTTGAAATCCAGCATGTTTTTCACACTTACAGAACATCATGGAGACAGCACTGCTGAGAGTGAGAATCTCCACCGGAACTGCCTCCATGGTCAATGCTGGCCAATAGAGATCATACCAGAACCCCTTCCTCCGTGGCTGCCCTTGGGAAGTGGATGCACCCACTGCCTTTCCTGCCAACATTGGCAGAATGGATTCTGTCCTCCCCTTGCTTCTTTGCATCCGAGCTTCTAAGCCAAGGGTAGTGTGTGTGCAACTCATGGGCAAAATCTAGATCATGCAAACTAGCTGGAAGGACAGCTGGGGAGGAAATTTTCAGTTTCTAGAGTGAGCAGTAGTCACTGCCTCTCATAAACGTTCACGGAGTATGGATTTCCCAATACAGCACGGAGGAGGGTCAGGTTGTTATAGTCCAGGAGAAAAACAATGTCTGCCTAACAAGCTTGGGCATTCCAGTTGTCCAGTAGGATAGGACGGGGGTCCTGAAGAAAATTTTAAAATTAAAAACAAAAATTTATATATGTTGAAAACCTTTCCTCCTAATATGAATGCAATGTCCAAAATGTATGACTTTGTTTCATGTCAGAAATATAACATGTGGTGGTTTATAAAATCTATAAAAGTACATTTACTGACCTTCATTTTTTTCCTGAAAAAAATGATGTTCTACCATAACATTTAGAAACCAGAGGGCATGTCTGAACAACTACATAGGAATGAATGTTCCCATTTTTTATCAGAAAATAATTTAAATAATTAAGAAAATTAAAATATGTAGGAGTGAATAGGCTAATAAATAACACCCATATTCTCTGCCTAAGTGTTGGTTGAACTGTTGGAGAAACAGTTACACAAGTCAGGGAGGTGGAGCTAAAAATACCATGACTTTTGTCACTAGTTTGAAGAATGCAGCTTAGAGGAGAGGAAAAAATGAGGTTGATCATGCTTGCTGGATAGAGAACTACTAGTATCATTACGTCCCACTCACTGGTTTGGGAAGCTAGAAAATAAAAGAGACTGAGTCCTAAATATTATAATATGAAATTCCATCTGATTTGGAAACCTGACCTCCTCATTTCTCCCCTGAACTGCGAGTGAGCAGTGGCTGGGAGCAGTGAGAAAGCGGCAGCGCAGTGACCTAGGAGCCCTACTCCACCTGGAACCTCTCCACAGGGAGTCCTGAAGAGTGAGGGCACATAACCTCCGCGACAATTCCAAGTTTTTGTTGCTGCACACTGTTTGGCCTAGCAATTAGCTCGTGGTTCCCCACAGATGTGACTGTGGGCCCCCCTTGATATCACCACTTACCCAGATGGTTCTCTGACCCTCATGAATATACCGTATTTTTTAGAGTATAAGACGCACTTTTTTCTCCAAATTTGGGAGGAAAAGGGGGGCACGTCTTATAGTCCAAATGTAGCTTACATTTACCTTGGTGAATGTAATATTATTTACATTCACCAATGTAAATGTAAATATTTACATTGGTGAATGTGAATATTATGTTATTTATGTTAGTAAATATTTTACCACATTTTTTTGCTTCACATTTTTTTTCCTATTTTCCTCTAAAACCTAGGTGTGTCTTATGGTCTGAAAAATATGGTATTCTCTTAATTCCAACACGGCTCTGCTGTGAAGACCAGTAGAGAGCCTTGTAGACTTTGGTCTAGAGGCTCTGAAACTAAGTGAAAATGTTATGCCATTTAAATCGGTTCCAAGACCTGGGTCTATCCATCGCTTCGAGATGGCCTTGTTCTATTTCTCCTCCCACACTAACTCTAGACGTGCAGTCTTCTAGTGCTCACGGGAGGGTATGTGCTGAGATTGTGCAACAACAGGGAGATAGGCCAAAACCAAAATGCCGCCCCATGGAGGTGCTCCAAATTCGAGTACCTGTGCTACGCATTATCAAATTGCTAGGGAAAAACTAAAGTTCAAAGATGAAGAACGCAAACAAACTAAACTCCAGAATTCTTCTGTTTTTATTATCCTGTTTTTCTTTCTTTCTTTTTTTATATTGTTGTTCAGTTACAGTTGCCTGCATTTTCCCCCCTCCCCTCTACCCCACCTCTCCCAAACCCACCTCCCTTCCCCGCCTCCACCCTCCCCCTTGATTTTGTCCACATGTCCTTTATAGTAGTTCCTGTAATCTCCTCTCCCCACTATCCCCTCCCTACTCCCCTCTGGCTATGGCTAGATTGTTCTTAACTTCAATGTCTCTGGTTATATTTTGTTTGCTTTCTTCTTTTGTTGATTATGTTCCAGTTAAAGGTGAGATCATATGGTATTTGTCCCTCACCTCCTGGCTTATTTCACTTAGCATAATGCTCTTGAGTTCCATCCATGCTGTCACAAAGAGTATACACTCCAGAATTCTTAAGTTAAATTCCAAGACAAAGTTCCAAATCAAATTCTCTTGTCCTATAGGTTATAAATCCAATGAATTAAAATTTATTTCTTTTCCCTCTACCAATTCCTATATAAACAGAATCTTTAAAACACACACGGATGACTTCTTGGTGGCGGTCCAAACAACTGCCCAGGTTTAGAAACACTGGTTTATAGAACAACCCCTAACGTGGAGTCCCGCATCCCTTTCAGGACAAAACCCGGGGTCAGTGGCACGATAAGCAGTAAGTGGGGTCAAACACTCCCAGTCCCTCCCTACAAGTGAGTCTTTTGGGTCACGCATTGTTACATTTTCCTGAGGAGAGGGGAATCTCTTCCAAGTTGGAGTGAGAAATCAGTTTCTCTTCTTAAAAATGGGGGTGTCATGATTCCAAGGTAGTGTCTGTAGTCTTATACTCCAGAATTTGCTGGGCATACCTGAGGATGCTTAGGCCATTCACAGTACAACTGGCTCAACAGACACCAGCTGGCAGGTTGAAATTCTAGCCTGAGACTCCTCGGATAGTTGGTATCTTACAGGAGGTTACATACACAAAAATGGCACAAATCCAGCAAAATTTCCCAGGCCTCTAGACATCTGAGTGTGTTTGATAAGACATTGCCCTCAAATTCTAGCTATTCTTTTATACATCCAAGTAGCTCATCATCAAACTTGAGATTATCTAGATCAACTCTTCTTCCAATGCCGTGATCCCTTTGCATCAAAGTTCCACATGGCATCATTCAAGAGCATCAAGAGCACTGTCCTCTCTGCATGTTCATATACCCCAAGTCATTAGTAAACCTCATGGGGTGCTCTGATGTAGGGTTTATTGTAGAGCTTTTGGGTGGTTCTTATACATTCTGTGATTTTACACTCTTGTATCTTTACTTCGCAGGCTGATAAATTCTCATGGCCATCATTCAATATATTACCAAACAACTACTTTTGAAAAATACATTACAGAATAGCTGTATGTTTCCTTTTCCCTTTTTGTAATGCCAGAAGCCAAACTTTGGAATACTTGAAACATTATTTTGATGATTACTAACCTCATGAGCATCATGGGAATCACTCCCCACTGCCTTATGATGCTCTCCTTTCGGAGACAGACGGAAAAGTCAGACATAGTTTTTCCTTTTATCGGATACAAAACAGCTGATGAAATCATACTCACGCATACTATTAAGAAGTGTATCTGTCTTGAGAGAAGACCAAGTGGAAGGCCCTGAAGACTTGAATCTCTTCTCTGAACAGGTGTCAACCCATCTGGGGGCACATTTACAAGGGGCGTCCTGCTGTCAGCCCATGACGCCTGGTTGTTTTTTCTAATCTTCATGGGAAAAGGTTCCATCCGTTGGGATAATTGTAGCTTTTTAACACATTTCACCATAATTAGTGAACCTGCATGTCAGTGTTTTCTAGCAGATTCCCTGATTGAATTGGAGACCATTTTAGTTCTCCCCATGATCTGTCAAAGATAAAGAATTTGTTTACTGTAAATTGCCCACCACTCACTCCTATATGCCATCTGCCACACTTAACTGCACAGTGCTACGATTTTCTAATAATAGCTCTTTGAGTTTAAGAAAAATAGTCAAAGGTGTTAATCGTACACACTAAGGGAATATTTACCTCTATCAACCAGCCTTTTACTTCTTTGTGGGACTCTCACTTTACTGTACTAACTTAAGATGACACCGTATTTCTATGAAATAGTGCAGAGCCAAGCAGGGTTCAGAGAGCCCCCTAAGTTGCTGTCATTTAAGATAATTTTGAGAAGTGCACTTCCAAGAAAAGGTAGAAACACCCATACTTCAGAAAATAATTTAGATTTTTAACATGGCTCTATTGTCAGATCACAGGGCAAATCTGTGAAGTCTGACTCTGGACCTGTCTTACCTGCTCCTTTACTGTTTCTCCTTTGCCTTTTCTCTTTTATGGAAATCTTGGGTAACAATGAAATCTGTAGGTCATGTTCTCAACTTTTCTTCACATTCCAAAAGGATATCCTTAGTTGCTGTCTGGAAAGCATAAAAATTTTATTTTAATGCATTTTTAACGAATAGGCCTCGAATGCTGCTAACAGGGCTTCCTTCAAAGAAAGGAGTCGCTCAAATTTATCTACCAAGGGCAACAATGGCTAGGTGCTGTGAGACCTTATTTGGTAAGAAGTCCTGAAAGCCCATTATACACGATATCTGCCCTCAGGTAAGCTATCTATCTGTCCTGGTAGAATTGGAACAATTAAATCTTTTATTTATAGAAATGACATAAAACTAACAATATAAGCCACTAACTCACTGTCTCTTTACAAAGTACTGCAGTCTTTTGCTCCTTGAGAGTTTTGCTGTTCAGATAACCTTAGAGAACACTGCATGATGGAGGAAAGCCAGCTGGCTGGACTTGAAGGGCAGGTTGATCCCTTTTTCAACATTTAATATTTATGTTCTCAAATATATCCCCAAACATTCGGGGATATTGATGTTATGACTTTATTTTGTTATCTCTGAGTCACTGCGCTGCCAGAGCTCTCATTTCACTAACTGTGATGAAAGAGCATCACAGATAGTCTGTCTTGCAGAGGACAAGCTATAAACTTTTCTTTTGAAATTTATCTTTTGCACTTTGATGTTTTTGTTACCCAGTGTCCCCTGTGCTCACAGCTTGTGGATAAAATGAAATTGCATTTGTATTTATGACTAAATATCAGTGGCTTTAAAACCTTGCCCAGTTGACTAGCAAGGTTTCCTTTCCCAAACTTTTTAAGGCTCTCCAGGGATGCGTACACATGCCCATGAATCAGTTATCTTAGAAGAAGTAGAAATTCAGATCTTTAGTCTGGCCCGCTGAGGCTGACACTGGGACAACGTTATCTATCATCAGGTGCAGCCAATCCATCAGCTGCTTCCAGGTTCATTGGAGACTAATCTCCTTAAATCAACGTGGGCAACCTCAAGAGCCCCAGGAGATTCACAGAGATAACACTCAGTTAAATTTTCTGATCCTCCTGGTTCTGAAGACTCGCTTGCTGATCTGATTGCTGTCATCATTGATCCTCCCACTTCTTTGTCCAGCCTTGACGTTTCCTTTCAGTGCAAAGAAGAACATTTATTTATTTTTTTAGTATCACACTCGGTAGGGAAAAACAAACAATAGTTTTTAGTTATGATGCTTTAACTCTTTGGATGTACATATGTGGAGTCATTTCTCCAGACATACCCACAGTGCAATAGTGACTGAATACAGATGGGTTCCAAAGTTAACCAAAACCAGAATCCAGAAGTAACACTCCCACCTGAAACACAGGTCCAAACCCTTTCTTCCTTATGGTCAGTCCATTTTCTTTTAAAGAAGTTCTTGTTGCAAAAGGCATGGTTTTATATTTTGAACTTTAATGTTGATGGTGGGTTGGTGAGTAGGGAGAAGAGTCCTGGTCCGAGATCTTTATCTTCCAGGAGACCCCAATTCCTCTATATACACTTGTGACATTAAATATATATGTTGAGAGAGGGTTTTCCCCACTTCCTCTGGAGCCAACCCATTGGGGAAGAAATAACATTACATTTTTCTCATGATTATGTCTAAGCACAGATTTTTACTCCAGGACAACTCCTTGTTAATTTTATATGTTTTGGGTACTTAGAATGAATGTATTCATTTTGCTGAAGTATGCCCCAAAATTTATGATGAGAGGATAGAATTGGCCATGTGAGAATTGGGTTTAAGATAATTGTAATGTAGAGAATATGTATGAACAAGAGCCTATATTTTTTCTAACTGGGAACAATAGCATTAATTTAAGTTAATGAAAAGCAGCATGAACTTAAGATCTTTAAATTACATGGTATGTTTTCCTTGACCCTCTTTCCTTTTCTTAACTACCTGTGTACTCATTACATTACATTGTTATTCAGCTAACATCTATTTAACTTTTAATTAGGTTATGTCTAAGCAATACCTGGATGGATTAGATATAATTCTTACTTTTAAGGAGTTCATGGTCAGAAGAAACTACACAGGTTTAACACACACACACACACACACACACACTGCACATTATCAGGAACTCAAAAAGGGTCTGAGATTTTACTCCACTCGAATGCTTAAAAAGTGGGTCTGCTATGGTTTTGTAGATGCTAACATAAGACGTGAGATTCCTGGGCCAGAGGAAAGGACTTTTTTACTCATTGTACAGCACACAGCCTGAACTTCATGCTCTCATAGATTCCTTCCTCGCTTCCACCAAGTTCTATCTGAGTGATGTAAAGTGGCTCAGGTAGATGTGTATACAGGAGGTTGGTATCACAGTTGAGGAATCCTAAGCTTATGAAGCTCCCATCTTATCAAGGAGACTGCTAGCAAATTTGTCTAACCTTCACCTTGGTGGGAGACATTACATTACCTTCATATCAAGATAGGTTAGGAAAAACCTGTCTTTTTTCCCCTTCGAGGGAGACACTATCTCTGTATTCTAAGGAATTTTGATACACAAATATCCTTGAAAAGATAGTGAGAAGCAAAAACAGCCAATGTCTCTGCTCAAATGAACAGAAATACAAGGCCCATGGAGATTTGCCTCTCAACACTCATAACAACAATAATAACAATGGTGTGATATATTCTTTAAGAGAGCATGGATGTGCCACAAAAGAGGGCATGACCGCATCTGCCTAGGGGAGTCTACTGAAGAGGAGATACTTTTTAACTTGGTATAAAGGGGGAAGAAATCCAGACAAAGGAAACTTCAAAAACTTGGGAACACCAACTGCTGCTCCATGACCGCCCCTAGTGTGTGGAAAGGCTCCACCTCTGTTGCATGTGGCTTTGAGGTGTTCCTTTGGTGCGGGAGGGTTATCCAGTGCTCCTGTGAGCATCGTGGCTTTGGAAGTGCAATAAAAACCAGCTCCCAGCATACCACCTGGGGATCTATTTCTTATGGTTTTCTTAAGAATTTGTACTGCTAAAATTTCTCTCACCTTAAAGCTTCCTTGCTGCCTTTCTGTGATGAGTTTAAGGAAATGATTTCTCTTGAAGTTGGAGAGCAGAAGAATAGCTGATTGGTTTTGATAGTTTACCCCTCTCTGCCTAAAGATTATATGTGTACACGTGACGGTCTGGCTCATATAAATGGAATCATGGAGACAGAATTTTGGAGCTAAATCATTCGTAAGAGTTATCTAGTTGTTCCCTCATTTCTCTTATTTTCTTTATTTCCTCTTTTTTTCTCAAATACTTCAATTAGTTATTATATTTTGTGCTCCATGCTAGGGATACAAAAATAAAGGACAATGGATTTTTTTCCTTCGGTTGCTCAGAGAATAGCAGGGATGAAGAGATATGGTCAGTCAATTACAACAAAGTAAGGTACCGGTAAGTTCTAAGACAAAAGGAACTGCAAGATGTTTTGGTGAGGGAACCTGATTCAGAACAGGATATCATAAGTGAATATTCAGAGGAGATAATCCTTAAATAGGGTCTGGAAGGATGAGCAGGGGATATCTAGGGAAAGAATGGGTAGGCGGGAGGTTAGCCCCTATCACATGCTAAGGAGTCTGGATTTCATCTCAGTTGGTACTAGGAAACGTCTGGAGGATATTTATCAAGGAAGTGATATGATCAGACTTGCATTTTAGAATGATTACTTTGGCAGCAATATGGAGAAGAGACTGAAATGAGAAAGACTGGAGACATGAAGATCAATTGAGACATCTTTACAGTGACCTGGGCAAGATATGCATATTGAAAGCAATGTCTAGAATAGCCCTGCAACGAATAGAATTGGTAAAAGATGGGGAAGTAGGAAAGAGTGAGGATTCAAGGATGACTCAAGTTTGTGTTTGGGTAACTGGGTAGATGGACTATCATCAGGCAAGATCTGGAGAAAGAAAATTTGGTAAGAGATATAAGATTGGTTCACATTTTGACATATGTGACTTCATTATCTCTGGATCATCCATAATATTTTGACCTGGATTTATAAATATGAGAACTCACTTTTATTCTGCCCTTTTATCACTCAGTCGGTATTTATGCTAAATTTTCATTTCTTTCTCTAGTCCCTTTTGAAGCCATCATGCTTGAGCAATGGACAGCAAAGTATTTTGGGTTCTCTCCTTCACTGAGCACATTTCTCTTATCTGAATGCTCATACACCTAAAGGTAGTTCCTTCATGTAAATCTTTGCCTCTTACAGAATGTGACTTGAATTTACTGTAAGTTTCACACTTTTATTTGAAAATCATTTAATTCAATGGTTCTGTGTTATAAAACTGTTTTTTTAAAACTGTTTTTTATAAAAAATAGATTTTTCTTTCTCCCTCTCTGTTGGAAGTGTTTTGATTGTTCAGCAAGTGTGTATAGCATTCTCACAACTCGTCAGCTTGCCCAATACTTTCTGAATCTGTTATACCTGGAAATTGTAGATTCATATGATAATAAAAGATAGTTTCAATTTTTTGTTACTGTGCTGTTTGTGGAATTTGGTTCTACATTATATTTATTCAGCATGAATTATTTAAGAATAAGACATATCAATACAGGCATTTACACACTTACTATATATATTTAATTTCAGCTTCCAGGTGATGAAAAAGAGAAAAATAAAGTGGGGGAGAGGAGGGGGCTAGCCCTTTAAGTCCCCAGGAAGTCACTCCAGCTCCAGAGGTAGGGGCTTGCAATAATTGGGGGAGGTGCAACAATAATGGCTAATCACCTCTGGTCTGCACTTCTTGGATCAGAAGCAACAGGGTCCTTTTTGCTCACTGTGTTTCCCGCATGCCATGCAGGCTGCTCTGGGAATATGGGAACACATGTACTGCTGCCTGCCAAGGAGGGGCTGGTGGGGTAGCTGCTACTCTGCTGGATGGAAATTGACTAAAATTAACTATAATTTACTGCCCAAGCCCTTCCCTGGAAGGGAAATATTCCATAGTCTCCAGAACTCCAAAATAGTTATATCAGACAGATTCTGCCCTGCAATTGTCTGCATGGGGAGACAGATTTCCGGTGCTTGCTAATCTGCCATCTTCCTTTCTTTTTTCTTTTTTTTCTTTCTTTTTTTCTTTTCTTTTCTTTTCTTTTCTTCTTTCTTTCCTTTCCTTTTCTTTTTTCTTCCCTTCTCTCCTTTTCTTTTCCTTTTTTTCTTCCTTCCTTCCCTCCCTCCTTCTTTCTTTCTTTTCTCCCTCCCTTCCTCCCTCCCTTCCTTCCTTCTTCTTTCTCTTTCTTCCCTCCCTTCCTTCTTACCTACCAACCTTTTTTCTTAAGAGCCAGTTTATCAGTATACTGCCATAAAGGCTGCTGCTCTGTGTTCCTTGGGTTAGGACCAATTGGGCCAGCTGCTTTGATTTCAGTTCTTCGCAGTGCCCCAGGGCCACTCCCCATTGCTGTTTTGACACACTGACCTTAGGAGTTATTTAAGTATAAGCGTTTGCATCGGTGGTCCCAAATTCTTTTCAAAATCTGGATCCCGTTCTTTTCTTGCACAGGATTTTAGGGTATGTCCTTTCCTATCATTGGACTCTCTGATTCTGTACTGCATCATCATTTCTCATTATGGATTGGACCATTTACATGAGAATGCATAGGAACAATGCAAAGAACTGAGTGACGTCCCTACAACAAATTCTCCACGTTTCCTTCTATTTTTTGACTTTGGAATAAGGCATTAGTTTTATATTATTTAGTAAAACCAAATTAATACAAAAAATCCCTAACAACTGAGAAGTAAAACAAAATTAATACAAAAAGTCCCTAACAACTGAGAAGAAATCTAAAAGTAGATCATGTTTGTGAGGAATGTGCACCTGGCTGACTTAGTTAGCTAATACTTAGTTTGTCCAATGCCATTTGCTGGGTGTCTGTGGCAGCTGAGATGTCTAGTTATGATGGGAGGTGGGACTGAACTTCTGGAGTTTGAAGGCAGCAGGTGCCAAAACCATAGGCTAAGTAGGAGATGGGAAGGAAGTTCAGTTAGTCTAGAAAACAGGGTTGGACAGGAATGGTATCTTCTACAGCAAGAAAAATTTCTACAAACTCATATACAGAAATGCATCATTTTATTTATTGCCTTGTAATTAAAATTAGTATCTGTCTTAAATCTTCCCCTCTCTCAATCACTATGTTTATGTGACAGGCTGGTAACATCGTGCAGCATGCAGATGACATCTCCTGACTACGTTCCCTGACACCACAGGCCATTTGCGATGTTTAATCCTGCTCAGAACTTCAACCACCAGCTGGTTTTTCTAATTTGCTTTATTCACCAGGAATTATTCATTGTTCTCCCTGTTCAGGCATATGTTCCATGTCACTTCAGGGGTAGTTGTCATGTCACACACATGTTGCTGATAATCTTGGAATTGCCTTTTCCTCAAACCAGTGGCTAATGTAGTGATTATTTTAATATAATAATCATTATATTTCTTAAGCAGCAATAGTGTAGATTATCTTCAATGTTGTTTTTTTAAATGACTTAAGATTGTACAATTACTATTCCTCTTGCACAAAATGCTATTAAATGACATAGAGTAATTAGCTATGTAGGCATTTTAAGGATGTTACAGATCATATAGTGACCCATTTCAAGGATTTCTCTCTTGATAGAGACACTTTTAGGGAAAAAAGTGGTGAAATTCAAAGAAATTTGGTTCAAGGTCTAATAACACTCAACTGGGTTGGGTCAGTTACTAATTTCTTCAAAGAGATTTTAATCCAGCTATTGTCTATCAGAAATTGCTTAAATAGTTCATCATGAATATCAGTTTTCAGGGGGATGAGGTTTTATATTACACTGCATAAGAAGATTCTGTCTCAGAGAAGATTGGGGATAGTTGTTAGTTTAAAGGCCTCCTTTGACAGACAATCTTCAAAGATCTGTCTCAGTCAAAAAAAAAGAAGTTCTCATTGCATAGCTGTGCTAAGATCATTTATTGAGTTTTACATTTTTAATAAATGCAAAAAGTAGACACAGGCTTAATGTATTATGTGTGCATATACACGGACAACAGACACACAGAGCCGTGCCTACCAGGCCTTCCACAGCGTTTCACTATGACACATTCCTTGTCCTGTATAGTTGGAATATTTCCAAAGTCCTGTGACAACTCAGAATCAGCCTTAGCTGTTTTATATGGTCTGTGGCTTAAAGCTTTTATTTTATCTATGTTCTTTTAACATGGCCTAGTTTATTTACCTCAGTCCAATTAAAGGTGTCGATTAACACTCTTGCTGTTTACTTAACAAAACTAGAGTTATTCCATAACAAGGGCAGAGAATTAACTTATATTCAGAGATTTAAAAAACATTCAGGCTGCATGATTGTCCCAGAATTTCCTTTTCTTTCCTTCACTTCACTCACTCTCTTCTGTTCTCCTCGCCTTCCGCTCCTCATTTATCTCCTTCTTCATCCACTCTTCCTCTCTTTCCTTTCCTTGGTCCTCTTGTTTCCATTTCCCTATCTTTTCCTTTTTTCCTTTAATTTTTTTTCATATTTTTCTCCTCCTTCTTCCTCCCTCCCTTCCTTCCTTCTTTGTAACTGCTCTTGTTGCTTTACCTACTCTGAGGAAAAGGACGAATCAACAAGTGGCAGTTTTCTTCTAGGATTGCGCACCGTCATCTAAAAATTACCCACCGTTCTTTGTTATACCCCTGATAAAGTTTATCACTGTATCTGGCCTTCCAGGCATGGTGACATATATATTTCACTGTAAGGCTGGAACTCTAGTTACAGGGTAGGTATCAGACCAAGTTTCATATAGGAAGTGCACTTCTAATTCCTTTAGTATGGGCTTATTACACTTAATTAAATGAACTTAGATTTCAAGTGTGACATTACTGTTACAGTTATGATTATAAATGTGGTTTATCTAGTTATGTTGAAACTATGCAAACCATCCCCTTCTCATGAGCAGTACAGGGAAACAGTAAAGGCACTCCATACATTTGACCTATAACACAAGCAGTTTTACAGCAAGGCCAATCCACACATGTTGTTTTTCCAGAGTTGTCATAAACACCACCAGTGGTTTGATTATGTAAAGATATTTTGTAGTTAGAATAAGTAAAGTGTATCTCCACATCTTTTAACTAAAACATTTGTGATTTTCTGGAGTTCACGCCATGTAAAAGTCACTTTTGAGCTCCAAATATTAGAGATAGTTGTACTTAACTTTTTTTGAGAAATTACTAGTTACATTTATAGTTCTTGTATTAACTCACATTTATTATAGATCCCATTTGATTTTTTATACAATTTTGTTATCCATGAATAATGACAGTTTTACCTCTTCTTCTACAATACAGATTTCTTTTATTTTTGTTCTTACCCCTGTTACATTGTTGACTAGACATGGGAAGATCATGCATCCTTATTTCTGATATTAAGGTAAAAAGATTTGTCATTAAGTATAATGCTTTTTTTCAGGTTGAGGAAGTTCCCTTCTGTTCTTAGTTTGTTAAGAGAGTTTTAATTAGGAAAGGATGGTAGATTTTGTCAGTTCTTTTTCTGCATCTATTGAGATATTATTTTGTCATTGGACCAGGTCTGAGCTGAGGCTAGTCCTGTTTGGGCGTGGTCTGGGATGACAACGTTCTTGATTTGTATAGGAAAGAATTTAAGTCCAGCTAAAAGTAAAAGTAAGTTTATTGGAGCTCAGAATAGTGTGGCAAAGGAAGGGGCCTTGGAGACAGGATCAGGGGATCAGCCTGGGATGAGCTGCTGCTGCCCACTGCTCCCTTGGTTGCAGGGCTTATTGGAACCCTTAGAGCTTAGGAGAGAAGAAGCAAAGGTACATGCCTCAGCAGAGGGCATGGGCATGCTCAAAGAATAGTGCATGCTGCTGTTCTTTGTCCTGAGAGTTTTCATCTGTTTTTCTATACAAAGGGATCTTAAGGGTGGTTCCAGGGAGGATCCCAACAGAATATTTATTATATTTCTGAGGAAAGGGTGGAGACGTCTCAGAAGAGCTTTGTCAGCCATCTTTTGACCTTTTATGGATCTTTTGCTTTTAGTCATGGCATTGGGTATATCATTAAGTATGTTGATGTATTAAAATGAGCGTGTAATGGAATTTGGGTCATTCTCTGGTCAGTTTCACCTCAGTCATGGATTAGCCTGGATCTAACTAGTTTTTGCTTTCCGCCTCCCTGAATATGGTGATTTAAACCATTTGCTTTTAGGCAACTTCGTTAGGGAGGGTAGGGTCTTGTGATTTATTAGCTGGCTGTCAGTTGCTCAGCTGCCCCTGCCATTTGTTCAGTCATTTGTCTCACTTTCCTTGTTCCACTTGCCAGGGAATTTTTCCTCATTCCTTACTAACCTGCCTCATTATGTCTTTCTTCTGTTTTAGTTGTTCAATATGGTGAATTATACTCATTAATTTTTTGAATGATAAACCAATCTTTAATCCAAGACAAATCTCATTTGTTTGTGATGTATTATACTTTTTATATATTGTTGGGTTCAGTTTGCTAAAATTTTCTTTTGAATTTTTACATCTATGTTCTTGAGGGATACTAATTTGCAGTCTTCTTTCCTTGTAATGTCTTTATCTGGTTTTAATATCATGGTAATGCTCTTTCTTTTATAATAAATTGGGAAATGTTGCCTCCTTTTTAATTTTCTGAAAGAGTTCCTGAAGAATTTACACTGATACTATAGCTTTCTACATATTTGGTTACATTCACCAGTGAAGTCACCTAGACTAGGACTTTTCTTTGTCAGAAGGTTTTTTTAAGTAAAAACTCAATTTCTTTAATAGATATAGGGCTATCTAGGATATTTATTTTTTTCTTGAGTGAATTTTGGTAGTTTGTGCTTCAAGGAATCCTAGGCTATTTATGCAATAGCGGTTCTCCCTTCTGTGCCATCACCTGGAGAGTCTAACGAAGTAGTTGGCTGGGCAATGACAGTTCACCTCATTTGTTTTCCATCACTGTGGATCACTGTCTTTCATTTCCTGGTATTCGATGTCTTCAAAATCCTTCATATATTTGTATGTCTTTTGTTTGTTTCTTATAAGTGTTTATAGTTACAAAATATACCGAAGCAACTCAACAGTGAATATACTTTTTTAATAAGTACATGAGAGAAAACCTGGTCCTTGTTTCTCCGTTTTGGCAAGAGCAGTGAACTTGACCAAAGTGTTTAAAACCTAGAAATAAAATTTTGTTAGAAGTTAATTTCTTGGGCGTCATTGTGTCAGCCCATGTTCACAAACATGAGCATACTTCTACCCATAGTCAAAGGTTATACCGTCACTACACTATATTCATATTTATTACATTTTTCCTAAATGAGATTAATCCAGGTTTGGTCGAGCTTCTGTTTTTCATTAGCTAAGGAAAATCTGAAGCATATCCATCTTAACTCACTACTGCTAATATTCTTCCTGTTCAAGGCACAATCCTCTGTAACAGGAGAGGAAGTCTGCACTTCAAGGGAGTATCAGAGATGGTTTTAATATATATATGTATTTAAAAAGCACCTGGTCAACTTTAACTTGAGGGTTTCATCTGGAGAAGATCAACAACAAAATGGGCATTGGATAAAATCACAGGTGTTCAAGAGCAAGAAATCATTAGTGTCGACTATGTTGTTAATCATAGTAATAGACTATAATAACAAAGGCATGGTAGCTTTCTAGAGGTGAGAAATCTTTTATTTTCTTGTTTGCTTATAATTGTTTGTAGTTATAAAATATACTAAAGCAACTCAAGACTCAAAAGCCTTTTTAACAGTACACATAGACAGTGGCCAGGCAGAAATCTTTTGTCATCTATGTAAAATACGAAGAAAACAAAAAGATGTTTGTATGGCCTTGTATTGCAAACAGGCTGTACACTTAAAGACCAATTTTCTTTGTGAATAATCAGTGCTCACTTCTCTATTAAGCATAGATTTTTTCAAATGAATCATATTATACTTAAATATTTTCATTTTAAACATATAGACATACACTACATAAAAAGATATCACTTCAGCTTGTCATTAGTTTTAAAATGCAATTATTTTTATAAGCATATTTTAATACAATATTTTCACCTCACTAATTTTATTCTTTTAAAATAAATTTAAGAGGAACAAAGGTGTTTACAAATAAACAAGAGTATATACGTAAAAATTACTGAGTGGCAACTAAGTATTTTTCTTTGATGGTATTTGCAAACCATCTGCTACAAGTAGGGGTTTCTATTTATTTTAATTACTTAAGCATTTCCAAACCTTAGGTCCTGCAGTTAATTAAGTCTAAAGCATTGAAGTTAATTAAGGGTCTTAAAATTACAATTTAAGTTGACATTGAAGAACAGTAAATCTACTTGGTATTTAAACATTTATTCCTAAAATTTTACTAAGATAATATAAATAACTCAGTGGGTTTAGGTAATTTGTAACATTGCTTGAAGTTTACATGAACAATGTTCAATATGTTCATTATTTTAATTCAATGTAGTTTTGTATGTATATATACAGCTCTGCAATCTTAAAATCTCAGTATACCTAATGATTATTGTTCTTTAATCATTACAGTTGACATACAATATTATATTAGTTTCAGGTGTACACCCCAGTAATTAGACATTATGTAAGTTACTAAGTGATCATCCCCATAAATCTCATACCCATCTGACACCATACACAGTTATTACAATATTATTGACTACATTCCCCATGCTGTACTTTACATCCCCATGACTATTCCGTAACAACCAGTTTGTACTCTTAATCCCTTTACCTTTTTCACACCCATCCCACCCACTTAACTCCCATCTGGCAACTGTCAAAATGTTCTCTGCATCTATGAGTCTGTTCCTGTTCTCCTCGTTCATTGAGTTTGTTTTTTAGATTCAATTCTTGATAGATATGTATTTATTGCCATTTTATTTTTCATACTTTTAACTTTTTTCCTTCTTCTAACGGAGAACCTTTAGTATTTCATGTAATACTGATTTGGTGTTTAGCATTTTCTTGTTGGGGGAACTCTTTATATGTCCTTCTATTCTAAATGATGGCTTTGCTGGGTAAAGTAATCTTGGTTGTAGGTCCTTGCTTTTCATCACTTTGATTATTTCCTACAAATCCCTATGGCCTGCAAAGCTTATGTTGAGAAATCAACTGACAGTTTTATGGGAGCTCCTTTGTATGCAAACTAACTGCTTTTCTCTTGCTGCTTTTAAGATTCTCTTTGTCGTGGAAGCCTGATTAATGATTATTACCTGAGCTATAAGACAAATGTAAGTTGTCACCAATTAATTAGGCTTTTCAGAAAATAAGTTCAAATCATTCATGAAGTAAAATGTTTGCATTTTATCTCACACTGTGATGATAATTAATTTGTTCAAGTATTACCATAATTAGGAATGTTAAATATAATTCAATAAATATCTAATTAATAAATATTTATATAATCTATACTTGAAATATTTATATACTAAAATTATTTTTTTTAAGTAATGATATACTCTCACTACAGAAAGGTTTCTTAAGGATGGCCTGATGCCTGTTTGACATTTGTTTTTACAGCTTAGTCACCAAGACCCTAACTATTAACTGAAATTGAGTTGTCTCTTGGAGACTTTTTCTCATTTCTGTAAAGGGAACATATTATTTTTAGAACCAACCATGAAAGAACTTTTCTGCAACACTTAATGTACGGGGTGTTTCTATTTAGACATTCATTTTTTCAGTGATCTATTTCAGCAGTTATAAAAGTGGATCCAAAGGGCCTAACATTTGCTGGGCAATTTGAAATGGAATTGAACTTATTCTGAGATTTCGGCATTTGCATTGGTTTTCATAACTGCTACTTTTCTCAAACTAACACTTAAGCGGATTTTTTAGTTTCTTCTAAGATGTTATGTTGGCAATGTTCTGATGCACTCTGGATCTCATCCAAAGTGTCCCTTTGACAATTGAACATTTGCTATTCACTAAGCTTCCAATCTCAAAATTAGGTCTTAAAAAGTAGCAGCCAAAATACTCCTTTCTTTATGTTAGAATATATGATACCAGAGTGTTGTAAAAATAACTGGTAAAGGCAGGCAGTAATTTACAGGAGGAAACTGAGATAAAGTTGCTCTAGTTACTAAAAAAATTTCTACCCGATTTAGATAAATTTTGTTTTGGTGAGAAACTGGCTCACTTTACAGTTAAAAGAAATTTGACCTTCAGCAAGTTTACTGAAATCAAATAGAAAATCAAAGCTGAGATTATGTTCTGAGGTTTCTCATTTATTGTTTTAATAAATAGAAAAATGCTCCTAGGTAGAAAAGTAACTTTTTGTATCTCCAAGTAGCAACTACAGTATGGTAATAGGGAAGGGAGTATGTTTATAAACTGAAATTTTAGATTGAATGATTACGAATAGGAAAACATACCTAGGCCTACTAAAGAGCTTGTATATGCACGGAATTTCATGAAAGCCTTTGTTTTAATGGTTTCCTATTCAGGATATGAAATATCCATTGAGCTCATCATGCCTCCTCCCTTTCTTCACCACACTCCATTCTTTTGTATACCTCCTTATTCTTTTAACAAATAGCTGTACAATATCATCGTGCTTAAAAACACCTCTTTGTAAATGGTTTTCTTTGCTTTTTTTTTAACCGGGAGCCAAAAATATCGCACATTTCTGTTTTGGAATGTAACAAAAGAGCTGAAAAATACGAATAGTGTAAATGAGATGAGATGCGGTATTTTTTTAGAAACTCGTTTTTATAGAACCAGATGGTCTAGTATATTTTCAAACAAATGTGTCACCTATAATTTGATGAATACCTTCCAAAGGAAAAGAATTTTTTCAGTAGATAACAGATGGTATCAGTCAAAAGCATATTGAGACACTTTAAGATAAACTTGATGGCTGGAGTGATTTAACCAACAAGATTTTCTACAACGTACCAAGCATATTTTAGGGACTAAAATTTATTATCTGCAAATAATTCAACCTCATTTCCAAACTATACTCCATGGAGAATTGAGCGCAACCTGTTTTATATGTTGCCTATAAAAATGATAAAAATTCCAAAGTTGTTTCCTGGCTTTGTTTTTTTAAGTGTCTGTTATATTATGCTTAAAGAGTAAAAACAATACATATATAAATGTCCTGAAATAGTAAACAGTTTATACTCAAATATAAAAATATTTTAATAAGCCTGAACTACATTTTACCAATAAGGGTGTAAAGTCGCTTTAATAGTGAACTTTTTCTGGTGCTTTTTTGAAAGCTGCAGACATGAACATGACAGAAAAAAAAGAATTCTGAAGCTGCAGGTATTTATTATAAAGAAATAAGTAGAATACGAGTCACGTTTTTGCTCTGGTTTTTGGCATGGTTCAGAAAGCCAAATGTTAGGTTGAGAGTAGGATCTAATGACATACACAAGCATGGTACTGAGGACAGACAGTGAAAATCAGAATGTTACCTTTCTTCATGCCTCGTATCCATATTTAAACTGAGGTGGGACCTTATAACTTATCATCTTACCTGTGATATGTATACTTGTAGTTACAAAATGATTGTAGACATAAATGGAGATCATCCAGGAAAAAGTGGAATATATATTCATCCCAGGTGTATAACTAGTTCCAAACTAAATGAATCTATTGCTTTCTGACAGGCATGTTCTAGAGTGACCACATCTCATCCATTTTAGACACGGGTAGGTGAGTCACGCCAATGATTTTGCATTGCTTAGAGTATCATTACTATTTCCAGATTTTCAACATTATAGGCCAAAGATTTGTTTTTAAGACCATTTACAATTCTGTTTCTTAACATAGATCTCAAACAATTAGGCTCATGTTCATTTGCTTAAATATGATGGTATTGAAATTCTACTTATAAGTATCATGTAATAAATGATGGGAAGGCAACAATTCCACTGCAACAAATTTGAACTATAAGGTAAATTACAAAATTGTATTTTGAAAGATATGGGAAAATTGTGTAAACAAGGATAATAGGTGAAATAAAATTCTAGAGAGGGAAGAGCCTTTCCTGGAAGAGTTTATGATTGCCGTCCATTTCTTTCCTCTGGGAAAGCCCAGGAAGAAGATCAGCCTTAGTCTAAAGAGGGGGTCATACTCAAGGAAAAACTAGATATATTTTTTAAATTGAAGTATAATTGACATATAACATTGTGTGAATTTAAGACATACAACATTGATTTGATACATTTATATTATAAGTTTGTCATTGTACTATTTGCTAACATCATGACATAATTATTCTTTCTACTGCTGGTAATAACTAAGATATAGTGTGTTAGCAAACTGATATTTATGATAGTTTTATTGTCTTTAATAACTGGGCTGTGTATTAGATATCCAGGGTTATTTAGCTACTAGTTGCAAGTATGTAGCCTTAAAGAACATCTTGCCTATTTCCCTACTTCCAGCCCCTGGCAACCACCATTCCAATCTCTGTTTTTCTCAAGTTTGGTTCTTTTGCAAATTGTAGAAGATAATAAAATTGACTGAATCTAGAGGATACTCAAAACCACAGTATCCTTTTCCCATAAGATATAAGCTTGGGGACTGGGTCAAGATTTATAAAAGACAGGTGAAATTTCAGGTAGTTCCCTCATTCAGGACACATCACTATATTTGAAGCGGGGTCAAACAAGAAAATATAAAGCTAAGCTCAAAATCTATAATGAACAGAACAGTATCTTCCATAGATTTTCCGGACTAAACAGACAAAGGCTTTCCAGAGTCTAAAGCAAAAATCCATGGTGCCCATGCCCAAGGAATATTTTTGAACCAATGGTGGACAGCCTTTTATTAAAACTGTAACTTAGACCTGACTCAGCTAAATTTCTGATTGGATTTAAGTAATCAATTTCTCGGCTTATTTGCTGGAGAGGGAAAAAGAATAACCTTTCTCTGTGGAAAATAACACCATCAGTGGGTACTACAGTATTTTTACACAATGTCAAATACACAATAAAATGTATAAAAACATGAAAAGATAGAATGATATGACCAATTAGCAATAGCAAAACAGGCAATAAAAGCAGACCCCCAGATAATTAGGGTATTGGACATAGCTAACAAACACTTTTTTAAAAATATTGTAAATGTGTTTTAAAAAGAGAAGAAAAGATGAACAAGTGAATAAAAAATAGTGAGATTTTAGCATAAAATTAGAAGTTATAAAGGAAAATAAAACTGACATTTCTGAAAATAAGAATACTGTAGGTGGCTAAGACCGAACTTAATACAGTGGAAGACGGTGTTAGTGATCTTGAAGATAGGCCGATAGGAACTATTTAATCTGAAATAAACAGAAATCATGAAAAGAATCAATCATAGCACAAGGGACATAAGCCAAAAAATTTTCTAACATGCACATGCTTGAAGTTCAAGAGGGAGACTTGAAAGAGAATTGGTCAGAAGCAATATTTGTAGAGATAACATGTGGGAATTTTCCAAAATTGAAGGAAGAGATTAGCTCACATGTACAAGAGACTCAGTGACATCAAATAAAAATAAGAACAAAGAAATCTATATCTAGATGCATGATATTAAATAAATACAAATCTATGTAATTAACAAAAACTTAAAATCAGCCAGAGGCAATTTTTAAAGCAGTAGCAATAAAGCTGATGGCTAGCTTTTTGCAGAAACTATTTCATAAAACAGTATAACTACATCTTTAAAGAGCCAAAAGGAAAACAATGACCAATACAGAATTTTATACGCAGTAAAAATATTCTTTAACAATGAAGATGCTAGATGCAAGGCATTATCTCAGATTGTGTCCTATGACAGAAATAGGATTATTAGTGGCCAATAGAGTGAAACATAATAAACTCTGTTGTTAGTTAATAGTAGTGTTACTGTTTTAATTTTGGAGTTATCAAATGCTAAACATTAGGGGATTCTGGGTAAAAGCTATGGAAACCTCTCCATAGCCTCTTTGTAACTTTTATGTAAGCCTAAACTTATTCAAATATTTTAAAAAATTATTTGAAAAATAAATATGAAGTAAGTTTTCAGATAAAGAAAATCTGAGAGTAATTGTTACTAACAGAAGCAGGCTATAAGATATAGTCTAAATTATTTAAAGAAAAAGTATTTCAGATGGATGTGTAAAACTACAGGAAGAAATAAAGGACAATGGAAAGTGTAAATATATGAGTAAATTGAAAGGATATTGGTGTTTAAAAACAATAATAACTTTGTGGTTTGTAATATATTAAGGTAATATATAATGATAATGGCATAAATATTGAGAGGAATGTAAATGAAGTTAAATTGTTGTAAGATTATTGCATTGTTTGGAAGTGACGAAAATACAAAGGTTAGGAGGAATGTGTGAAGGCAAAGATTAACAATGTAATGTCCAGGGTAACTTCTAAAAAGTATTAAAATATAAACAAGCCAAAAGAGGAAATAAAAGGGAAAAAAATTCAAATTTTTAATTAATTGTAAAGAAGGCAGAAAACAAATTAAAAAAAATAACAAATCTTATGTGGAGTAAAGAAAAACAATTATTTAGATGTTATTAAATGTAGCTATAATACATATTACATATAAATGGACTGGGCACTATTTAAAAGACAAATGAAAAGGGGGAAGGGATAAAGATGTACAAATTGCCAGTTGTAAAAAGTTACAGGAACATAAAGTACATTACGTTTTCAGATGGGTATTAGACTTGTCAGTGTGATGACTTCATAGTTACATAAATGTCTAATCAATATGTTGTACACCTGAAACTAATGTAATGTTGTATGTCAACTGTAATAGAAAAATAAAAAATTAAGAGTTCCAGGCAAGATGGAGGCACAGGTAGATACGCTTCACTTTCTTGAACAATCAAAAGAAGGATAAAAACAAAAAACAACCAGAACTGCCAGAAAATCAAACTGTATGGAAGTCTGGCAACCAGGGAGTTAAAGAAACATTCATCCAGACTGGTAGGAGGGGTGGAGAGGTAACGTGAAAAGGCGGTGGCTGGTGGACTGGGGTGGGCCAAGATAGTGGCTGACAGACTGGGCAGTCCCACATTTGTGTGTGGATAAACTGGGAGGAATAAGTGGGGAGTGAGACAGACCATGCAACCCAGGGTTCCAGTGCAGGGAAATAAAGCCTCAAAACCTCTGGCTGTAAAATTCTGTAGGGGTGGCAGCAGCAGGAGAAACTCCCAGTCTCATAGGAGAGTGTGTTGGAGAGACACACAGGGTCCTAGAGTGTACAAAAGCCCACCCAACCAGGAATCAGCACCTGAAAGATCACAATCCACTTGTGGGAAATGAGGGAAGTGATGGAAAGTGGGGCAAGAGCTCAGAAAGAGGCATTGTTCCCTCTTGGATCCCTCCCCCACAGACAGCACTATAATGCAGCAATGGGGTCGCACCACCCTGGGGAATACCTAAGGCTCTGCCTCTTACAACATTACAGGTGCACCAAGACAAAAAAATATGGCCCAGATGAAAGAACAGATCAAAACTCAAGAAAAAGAACTAAGCAATGAGGAGATGGACAATCTATCAGATATGCAGTTCAAAACACCGGTAATCAGGGTGCTCAGAGAAATGATGAAGTATGGACACAAAAGGGAAGAAATGAAGGCTATGCAAAGTGAAATAAAGGAAAATATAGGGAACCAAGAGTGAAGGGAAGGAAGCTAGGACTCAAATCAATGATTTGGAACAAAACAAAGAAATAAACATCTAATCAAGAACCTCTAAGAACAGAATGAAGAAATAAGAACTCAAATAAATGAGGAGAGGATTTCCTCTCCTCATTTTTGAATGGGGAACCTCTAAGGAACCTTGGGACAACTTTAAACATTCCAACATCTGAATCATAGGGGGTGCCAGAAGGAGAAGAGGAAGAGCAAGACACTGAGAATTTATTTGAACAAATAGTGAAGGAAAACTTCCCCAATCTGGTGAAGGAACTTGACATGCAAGTCCAGGATACTCAGAGAGTCCCAAAGAAGCTAGATTCAAGAAGAAACACACCAAGACACATCATAACTAAATTTTCCGAGATTAAAGAGAAGGAGAGAATCTCAGAAGCAGCAAGAGAAAAGGAGACAGTTACCATAAGACTATCAGCTAATTTCTTAAAAGAAACCTTACAGGCAAGAAGGGACTGGAAAGAGTATTTGAAGTCATGAAAGGCAAGGACCTACATCCAAGATTGCTCTATCCAGCAAAGCTACCATTTAGAATGGAAGGTCAGATAAACTGCTTCCCTGATAAGGTCAAGTTAAAGGAGTTCATCATCACCAAGCCCTTATTATATGAAATGTTGAAGGGACTTACCTAAGAAAGAGAAGATGATCAAAATTATGAACAGTAAAATGACAAGAAACTCACAATTATCAACAACTGAACCTAAAAAACAAAAAGTAAACAAATAACTAGAACAGGAATGGAATCACAGAAATGGAGATCACATGCAGGGTTATCGGTGGGTAGGGGGAAGGGAAGGGGAGAATGGGGGAAAAGGTACAGGTAATAAGAACCATAATTGGTAGGGACAAAATGGAGGAGGGGGGGTGTTAAGAATAGTATGGGAAATGGAGAAGCCAAAGAACTTATATGCACAACCCATGGACATGAACTAAGGTGGGGGTGGGATGCTGGAGGGAGGGGTGTGCAAGGCAGAGGGAGATAAAGGGGATAAAAAAATGGGACAACTGTAATAGCATAATCAATAAAATATACTTGAAATAAAGAAAAATGAAACATCAAAGAAAGGCAAACAAATGGATTTAAAAAATCCAAATACATGCTCTCTATAGAGGTTCACTTTAAATATAGACATAAATTGAAAATAAAAAGATGAAGAAGATACACCATATAAATTACAACAAAAATAAATTTAATGTGGCTATAATACTATCAGGCAAAGATTATACTGCAAGCAATATTGCTAGCTGTAAAAAAGATATTTTATAATGAAAAAGGGTCAATACAAGGAGCCAAAACAACTAAACTAGTATGCACTTAATAACTTACCTTTAAAAAACACATATAAATTGACAGAATTAATTATACTGTGGATTTGTCTCTTTTTCATTTTAATCTTGTCATTTACATTCCAGATCTTGATCTGTGTGGTGATTACATTTAACATTTATGCAATGTATATATGTTACACCTCAATGAAAAGTTTATAAAAATATGTTATGGTCCAATTATCCAGATAGAGATACTAACTTAGTATGTTTCTTCTATGTTTTACAAAATCCTGAGACTAAATAATGAAAAGTCCTACATTAGAGGTTGCTAACATGTTTAAATGATGTTTAATGGAGAGGAAAGTTCACAGAATTCCTCATAGTTATGAAATCATTCTGACATCCAGTATATTATTTCTATATTGATCATGTCATTATCCTAAAAATATAATGAGCAATGTGGGTTCAATTGTGTTTTAAGATAGTCCTCAGGAAACACATGATTGTTTTTATAAAAATTATGGAAACAGGATATTATTATAAATATTGCTAAATCTAGAGAGACCAATAAGTAGTGGCTACATATTGAGGAACTTTTAGATAAGCAAATTCTGAAATTACTATTTCTTTCTTTCCTGGTGTTGTTTTAGACGACACTGTTAGAATAGAATATTCTAGTATCCATTAAGTTCTCTAAGATAATTCAATTTAATTCAATTCTCTTAACTTTCTAAGATATTAATGACCTATATTTTCCATATGAAACACTTTTATTTGCTGGTAGTTAATAGCTACCATATGCTTTATTGTGCTTGTTGCTAATGATTATAGCTACTATTTAGACAAGAATTTAAGGAGGTGCTATAAGAAATCTCTATACTGTATACTTTGTTCTAAGAGCTCTACAAAAACGATTATGAGCCTTTGAATTTTCAACATATTCATACAGTTTTTGTTTAGTAAGTTTTGTGATAATTATCACATACTCAGGAAACATCTAGGGTACACATGGTACTGTAGTAGTTGAGGCATTTGCAGAATTGGACTTGAACTTAGAGGATAGGCAGGATTTATAGGAAGAGAAAGATAAAGTTACCTTATAAGGGAAGAAGAATTGATCATGGTATCATACTTAGAAAGGAAAATATAATAAAATTCCCTATTTAAAATGTAGACATTTGTATAGATGTTGTGATTTGCTGCCTAGATTCTCCCCCAGCTCAGGATATGCTGCTGGCAGATGGTTCTCAGCTGTTGGCTCCTTTTGGGATTCTTGGTTGAAGAGAATCATGTAGCCCAAGGTCATGGCCCCTTCCAGGGAAACCTGTATCAATGACTGGTTGATGAATTTGTATAAAGACTTGGTCCTCTAGCCCCAACTCTGGACAACTCTGAAGAGTCATTTCAGCTTCTGAACATTCTTTAGGATTGACTAGTTCTTTGCTGAGACTAAACTGCATCCAAACTTCTCTTTCTGTTAATCTTTCTTTCCTTTTCCCCAAGAATGTTTCCAAAAGCAAAGCTAATTTCAGTCTCAGAATTTGCTTTGTTTGTGTAGGGTTTTTTTCCCTGTAATTTCAGCCTTGTTATTGATTAGGTTGTAGTGAATTAGGAAAAAGCTGTTCATTGCTTGGGACAAAGTGGAAAACGGGAGAACTACATATGTCTCAACCTTGAGGTTGGAGTAGCTGCACTGGAGTCCATTGGAGGCCATCAGTGGCCCCTGAGTACATTAGCAGCAGGAGCTTCAGGGCATCAAAGCTTAACAACTAGACTGGGAAAAGAGCACGAGGGAGCAGCTTCAGACCTGTGAACAGTACACCTGCAACCCCTGGAAAGAAACTTGTAGATGAGCTCCAGTGAGAGTGGGTAGGGACTCGGGTATTGTAACCTGATACCATCACAGGCTAGGGAGGCCTGGCATTCATAGTAAATCAAACTCTTGGTGAGAACACAGGTTCAAAAGATAAGAGGAGGTAGAAGAATGATAAGTGGTTTGTCAGAAGTTTTACTAAATATTTGAAAAAGACCCACAGATTTCATCCCCTTTAAGTAGTTTATGGGCATTGGGCTGGAAAGGGTGATGAAGTCAGCATGTGCAGACACTACGAGACACCAATGTCGTGAGGGAGGCAGGATGATGGGAGAGAGCCGTGGCACTTCGGATGAAGCTCCCACCCCTTCAAGAGTGAGTATGGGGGGAGGTGAAGGGCGGGAGTGTTGAGGGGAGTATGACGGGCATGCTACGTTCATTTTTTTCCCCCTAGAAAATAGAGGGCTTTTTTTTAAACAAGGAAATTTTACTATTTGAACATGATATGAGACATCTGACCACAAAATTGATAAGTTTCCAGCAGGTCCCTAGCAATGTGTTCGGTGTACAGACAGAGTAAAGCTATATAGTCTTTGCCCTTGAGAGAAAATAAGATTTTCTTTTATAGAAAGTGTTACAGAAAAACAATCCAAGGCAATGCATGTATTGATAGATAAACAGTATGGCAATGTGCCATTGTAATTTCCCAAGTTCATAAACACTTAAACTGGAGAACAAATGCTGGTATTTTGTTTCCCATAAATTTTTAAGCTACTTCTTTCTAGGAATTAGAGGGCTGTAAGATTGGCATTAGTCATTTAAGCTCTTGCTCAAAGTATCTGAAATTCCATTTATATTAGACGATCTGTTAGATTATACTCTTACTCTCTGCCAAGTATGTCATGCAAAGTGATGCTCAAGAGAAATGTAGACATCAAGAGTTAATATCTTCCCATCTCATTTTTTGAAGAGACAGGTATTGAGGTTGTGTAATTCTTGAAGATCTCTGATTAGGAAGGTTTCCTTGGTGTTTAGACTGCCACATACATAGCGGTTCCACAATATCAGTATCTGGGATTCTACCCTCCTTCTCTGTTACTCAGTTATCCCTGGTGCTCACTTACGTGGTGATCTGATGGTCACAGTGTGGTTGCTCCGGCTCCATACCTGTGATCTTGGTAGAGAAAAAGGGAAGAACTGGGAAGCAATGAGGAAAGGCAAAGCAAAGCCTTTCCAGAAGCATGCCGAGGTATTACAGGCCAAAGTTGCCTCTGCTACACCTAGTTGCAAAGGAGTCTGGGAAAAGTACATTTTTTGAGTGGAGTTTTCCCAAGAAAAGAATTACTACATCAGGCTGAGGGTGGAGAAATGAAGACCGGGCTGGAAATTCAATTAGGGGGATGTTGCTGAGACCTGAGGCAAAAGTCCTCCCTGAGGATGCCACACAGAGAGCAGTTGCGTGAATATCACGGTGCCGATGCCCTGAGCTTCATGTGGTCTGTGCCAGGAACCCTCATTCATCTTTTTCTGGTGGGGGAGGGGTGGGGAGGGGGCAGGAAGTGCTTTCCACTGAAACTGCCTGAAGCTTTTCTAAGATTTGAAATGCCTCCATTGGAACTGGGTTTTTCAATAGGTAGACACTCACAGCCTCAGAAACAGAGGGCGGATTTCATGATGCTTAAAGATGCCGGCCAGCATGTAAGGAAACACTGTTAGCTCTTCCTTTTGATCAGATTGCATAGGAGCAAAATTTCCTCCCATTTAGCCTTCTGCTAATAAGTTAGGTACAAATATTATATTCTATCTCTTCTGTGATTTAACATGTTTTCTTAAACTATGCATAGCTTGATTTCAGTTTTAAGAAAATGTCAGCGGTGACACAAGTTGGAGCATGAAGGGGGAAAAAAATCCAGAGGAATTTTCAAATAAAGCTGTGCCTAAATTTAATACTGCAGAACTTAATTCAGGAGACTTCCACCAACTATTCTCACTATAAAAGTAGTTAGAAATATTCGTGGACACCTTTTGGGAATGACCTTCATCATTGCTCTTACCTTTGTGTGTATCCTATGACCTTTGTTGGATTTATATTGATATTGAAGCTGTTGCTCTCCACTGGGTGGGAGCTTGTGATAACAGATGTTCCTGTGCTCACCATATTTTAAAGAGTGTTGGGCAGACAAGATGCGGCCTTTCACAGGTTATCCTAGAGAGACTACAAAGTGAATAGGTAACGCCCCCTGAGAAAAGGGAAAAAAGATGTGTAGATTTGGATAAACATAAACCTTTTTAATTTTACTTCCATAGTTTTGGAAGTGAGAGACTAGATATTCTTTCTCCCTCCAAAGTGCATTAGGTGGACACTTCCAGAGGTCTGTGCTTTTATTATGCTATTCATTCGATTCATGATTCACAAAGCACCTTTGTAGGAAAGCTGGCTGGTGTCTCAGCCAACACACTGACTTTAAAGATATGCTTTGGCCATAATTCTCTGCGCTCTGACTAGAAAAGCAGGAAGCGCCAACAGAATTTAAACTCAGAGTCTTTCAAAGTAAAATTTGATAAAGAGAAGCTTACCTAACAACTTGTGGGTAAAAGTAAAAGGAAGACAGTACCTAGTATTGAAAAGAAACAATTGTACTCTTTTAGAGCTATATTTGGAAAGAAAAATGGTTATCTTTTCACTCTGTTGTTAAAGTATTTTCTCCAAGAGAAAAAAAGTCATATCATTTCAGTAAAAAAGTCAGATTTAAAAAAAAATTTTTAACTGGAACCAGAAAACTGTGATTCTGAATAGTTATTGCAAATTTTTAAATCTAAGGACCTCATTCCAACCAGGGATACATATGGGTCTTTAGTGGATGGGGAGTTTTCTTGACACGATTCCAAGAATGCTGGATTCCAACAATCACAGACAACTCTGCTCTCCATTTGTTCAGATGAGCAGAGCAGTTTACATAACACCAATAAATTCTTTAAATGGTTTTTCTTATATAATGTGCTTTTATTCGTTTAGGCAACACAATTGGAGGGGTAAATAAAAACAGTTAGAGCAGAACAAAGCAGCAAGGGGAGAACCCCCTATTACTCTTAATGTTCTATCCACTAGAGTTAGAAGCTTTAAAATAAATGCTTTTTTATTATTAAAATTTCTCTTACAAACAACAATGGCATCTTCTGGGGGATAAGTTTCATGTTAAGCATATACTGAAAAGCTTTAAGCTAGGATGAGGGAGGAAACATTTTGTGTTCAGCACAAGCAAAATTCTTTGGATTGTTTATCTAGAGTCTTGGTTAGTAGTTGACATTATTGGTGAAGGATAAGAGATTATGATCTCACAAAATTCTACTCTACGTTGCTAGAGTCTGTTGGAAAATGCTGCCTTAGCCTTTCATCATTTTTCTCTGTGACTCAGGCACCGGGCATATGGAAATCATACAGCCTGGGACCTACCTGATTAGCAAAGTTGTGGCTCTTTTATTCATTATTTCTCCCCCAAATAATAATCACTTTTAAACAATACATACATAACCCTGGCTGGTGTGGCTCAGTGGATTGAGTGCCTGCCTGTGAGTTGAAAGGTCGCCAGCTCGATTCCCAGTCAGGGCACATGCCTGGGTTGAGGGCCAGGTCCCCATCCGGGGGCGTGCAAGAGGTAACTGATCAACATTCCTTTCCCTCTCTTTCTCCCTTCCTTCCCCTCTCTCTAAAAAATAAATAAGTAAATAAATCTTTAAAATAAATAAATAATACATACATAGCATTTTTATCTTTTAATTTTTATAACCATACCTTATGCCTGCACAGGTGGCAAGCACAAGGCCCGTGGGCCAAATCTGGCTCTCCACCTTATTTTATTCGGCCCAGCACCTTGTTTCTACCCGATGGCAGTGCCAAGCTCCTTGCCCCTAGCTAAGGAGTAGTTACATTTATGCAGTCCTAAAATTACATTCGGCCCTTTGAAGGCAACTGAGAGGCTGAATGGCCCCTGGTGAAAATGAGTTTGACACCCCTGCTAGGGTAATCAGAGCATGTGGGAGCGTTGCCATTTGGCAGATGTGTATGAGATCTTAAGATTTGAAAGGGTTAGGTGACTTAACCACAAGCCTAGATCATCCTGTAGCTGAGAGTGTCCTAAAGCCTGTATGTAGTCTCTTCTTTTTGTGAATATTGTATGGCTTCCCATAGCAGCAAGAATGGATGACCTCCAGAAATTCAGCTGGGCCAGTGCCTAAGATGTCAGTCCAATTGGCTTGGTTTTTGGCACTGGTTCGGCCCAGCTGCTCACTCACCTAACCTGAGAGCGGGGGAGATCAACTGAAAGAGAAACATCTGATTCCTGTCTGGAGCTTTCTCTCTCTGAAAGCATTGGCCATTGGAGAGGAGGGATCCTATCTTCTGTGATAGTTTTATGTCTGGCACAGCGTTCTGGGAATTGTTCTAATGTAACACTTGAAAGAAAAAAAACTGAGGAAGAACAATGTACTTATCTCTGAAGTGCTCATATCATTCAGCTGTGAGTAAGCAATGCCTAATTACATGGAGATTGGCCTTGAGGAATAACTAAATCAATTCACAGGTGATGTCAAAGAACAAAGATAATAGCAGTTATATAAGATCCAGTTAAATGCATGATTCAAAGCTTCTGCCCCTCCTGCCTCAAAGCTGATGTGTTGATAAAAATGACTTGCAGTTATTAGGTGTTCATTTCAGAGAGAAATGTCCTATATTTGGGGATATTTTCTGTTTGGTTAATGACACACTAAATATACAAAAGAGATTAAGATGATCTCATTAATGAATCCAAGGATAATATTTTGCAAATAGTGATATCATCACTAGTATCATCTCAGAGTTGGAAGGTCCTTCCTTGTATAATTCCAATGTCCTACCTTATGTGTGAATTCTCTCTGCAACATGCTGAATATGCTCTCTCCAGCCTCTATGCAGATCCCCACATGGAAAAGTCATTTTCTTACAACAGTTGATTAGAGTGTTGGAGTGCTGTAATTGTTACAGCTCTTTCTAACATGAACTGAGATAACTGTTTCCCACCCATGCTTCCAGCCCTCCTCACACTTTTTTTTTTTTTTTTAAGTAAAATGGCTGTAAACTTGCTGGGCTGTAAACTTCACTTAAAATTGAATGGAAAAATCAGTGTGTGGTAACGACATACGAGTGTTTAAATGTATTCTATGAATGGTCTTTTGAACTAGGTCTTTCAAACAATGCCAAAGGGGTAAAGAAAAAAAATGCATCATTTTCCCTCCTGATTTGTTCTATTTCTAAGCACCCCTGTCGCACTATTTCATTCATCTAAGTGAAACAGGGATCTTGGTTTTGGATTAAATTGGAATTTAAACATGTGAGAGCATGATTTCCATCTGGTGGGTGGGTCTATGAAGAGTTCATTTGAACTGAAAATTTGGGGGTGGGGTTTAGAAAGAAAGTGGTTCATTTTTGGGGGGGTGCTTGATGAAGGAATTGAGATGAAGAGTGTAGCCTGGTGTTTGCCCATCATACTGCCCCTAGCTTAGTCTGTAGAACAGTAGCCAGCAGGCAGAGGAACTCTTTGCATAAAAGGCTCCATGAAATATGGAAAAAGCAATAATTCTTTGGCTTTGTTGCAAGTTACCAAGTGTGAGCTGTGTCAGGGAGAGAGGTATTCTCTCCACACCTCTTTGAATCCCTGATGGTTTACTGCTCAGAGCGACTTTCAGGGGTGGTAGCACTTTTGGTCTGAAAAAGGCAGCACTGGTTAGAGTTAAATAGGCAAGAAATATTTTATTCAAGACTATCATAATAGGGGAGAGAGGCTGAACTCAACTCCACTGAGGCAAAAGGCGGGAGAGTTTTAAGCACAGGGGTGAGCAAGTGGGAAGTAACTGGAGGACATTAGGGGGAAGGTTGGTGGAAATGGTGAGTCCATGTATTTGCTAACAAAGTTAGTGTCCTATCCTCCCACAGAGACAGGGAGATGGTGCTCTGTCTTTCTTGATGATGATATTTCAAGGTACTCGAGAAAGACATTTTGGGTTGTAAAACTGGCAAGTGGCTGGGAGAAGATTTACATCTCCACGAGGTGGAGAAGGAATTTACAATTGCAAGTTTTCTAAAGTTAATGCTCTAAAAAAAGGAAGACCAGGAGCTAGTCAGGAGGAAGGCTATCTAAAGCTCAGGCCATTTTGGTCAGACATCGGTACCCTCATGGAATATGACCCCAGTGGTTTCCAGGTAGTGGGCGTCACTGCAAAGACACAGCCGGGAGACTGTGAGACACCCCTGGGACTCCCAGAATCACATGGAGGGTTTTGCAAAAGCCTGAGGGTGTGTGTAATGCAGTTGGAGACGAGTGAAGTTACCATTCACGGATTCCACAGATAGCCAGTGACTGGCAAAGCCTGGGGCACACTTTAGACTGACTTTGGAACTTACTGTGCCCTCAGTCGAGGAGTACAGATCCTGTGATGCCTTGCTACGTTGTCCTTTTTAGAAGGGTGTTTTGTGGTAGAGTGGAAATAACATAGCTAAAAGATTGGAGTTTTAAAATTTTAGTTTATTTTTATTAGTCTACTATTCACCAGCTAAATGGTCTTAGATGAGTCATTTATACTTCCCTCACTTTCTTATAAGGAGATTGGGGATAATATGCCTGTTTCACAGGGTTGTAATCAGAATGAAGTCAATGTACGTGACATTCTTGGTAAAGCACTACGCACAACAGGTATCATGCCTTTCTTTCGACCTCTAATGTCTCATCTGTCACTTAAACACAGTCTTAAGTTGACCACAAACATGTGTCTTTAGGACCATTGCAAATTTTCATAAGCAGATTTTTTCCTATGATCTATATATGAAAATTCATTTTAGTTTGCATTAATTTAAGTAAAATATACATGTTTTAAATGGATGCTTTCTCTCTATTTTATCTGTCATGCTTTATCTCTCTCCCGGCTCCCTAAGTCTTGCACTTGGAATTCCTTCTTTTCTACAGCATTCTCTCTCTATCGGAGGTCTTTTGTGATGAGACAGAAGTCAGTCGGAATCTTGCCCCCCACACTCTACGTGAATACAAATGTAACTGCTGCCATTTGCTACCATTGCTAAGACATTTCAGCTTTTGGTTAGTGGTTTTTATGTTCTTTGTGCATCAGTTAAATCTGGCTAAATTACACTGTGTAGCCATTACCTTGTGGACATCAGTATCTATACATGATATACCAATTCAGTTTAGAATATCTAAAGAAGATGCCAAAGAAAAATCTGTATTCCTGATAGAAACTGTGGGTGTTGATAAGAAAAAATAATCATTATTTGGTCAGAAAGTTAAACATTTGCTTACCAGGAAAAAGTAAATTCCTAACTTTAAAGGAATAGCTTATTTTTCTGTAATATTTTTCCATACCCCCCCCCAAAAAAAACTATTTTGAGAGGACTCTCTAAAGATGTAGTTGCAGTTATTTTGGTATTTGGCCCTTGTTCTGTAGCAATTTAGTCTGAACAAGGCCCAAGTGTGTGCTATTCTTTGGCTTTTTAGTCTTCTAACCATAGGCACTGATGGCATTCATGATTATGGATTAAGTAGGGCCAACTCTTGTTAGTAATTTGTTAGAAAATCTCCCACAGAGATACCTATGGTGCTGCTGAACAATGACGTTGGTCGTGTGTTCTTTCGCTTTAGGGGAAGCCAGAGCATTCTAACGTGAGGTTCAATGCCTAGTACTGGAAGCCTCTACTCTATGTGATGGAAATTAAACCTTGAGTACACTCTGCCTGCTATTGCAATTAGCATCTGGGGCCTGACGAAATTCTAATTTGTGCCACTGCAGATTACATAGCACTGGATAAGAAATCTACTCCGCCATATCCTCGCTTTGCTATATAATTTTGCCTGAGGTTGTTAAATCACTGTTACACTCTGCCACTGTGAACAGCCAGTGGGCTTTTAGAAATTTCAGCATGAAAAGTTCTCAAGAAAATATGAAAATCTTTTAACATAAGGTTGTCTCCAGGAGACTACTTTTGGGTTTAGTTATGTAATTGCATTTGAACAAATGTGTTTTCTTTAGCTCTACTTAGTGGATTTTTTTTTTTTTTAATTGATGGACTTTCAGGATAGGTTTTCAGATCTTACGCTTTCAATTTCATTTTGGTGGGTAGGAGCTTCATAATGAGATATGTAGTGTTTTGTGAGATAAATACGATTAATTAGATAGTATTTTGTTAATCTGAATTTCTCTGGAAATAAAAACAGTAAAATGCTAGAATTCTTTTTTTAAATATGTTTTATTGAGTATGCTATTACAGTTGTCCCATTTTCCGCCCTTATTCCCCTCCACCCTCCACACCCCTTCCCACCCACATTCTCCCTCTTTAGTTCATGTCCATGGATCATACATATAAGTTCTTTGGCTTCTACATTTCCTGTACCAGAATTCTTAAGTAAGAGAAAATAAAATTTTTGGATGACAGCTGCTGGATAGTCTAATATTTTACTTGCTGATGAAATCTTCACATTATGAAGAAAGTATTGATTGAGGTACAATTGGGTTGTTTGTGACAAAGGGCTTTTTGGTTTACACTAGGGTCAGGCGACTATAATCCAGAGGCCAAATCAAGTCCATCACCTGTATTTGTAAGAAAAAAGTTTCACTGGACCATAGCCATGGCCATTTACCATATTTTTTGGACTATAAGGTGCACTTCCCCCCTCTCCCCAAATTTGGGAGGAAAATGGGGGTGTGTCTTAGAGTCCGAATGTAGCTGACCTGGTTCACTGTGGGGCGGAGGCCGGCAGTGGAATGGGTTTTTCCCCTATATTCCTCCTCTAAAACCTCTAGGTGGGTCTTATGGTCCGATGCATCTTATAGTTCAAAAAATACAGTATGTATGTATTTTCTATGGCTGCTTTTACAGAGATTATATGGTATACAAGACCTAAAATATTTACTATATGGTTTTTTCTAGGGAAAAAGTTTGTCAATCACTTGTCTTTACAGAATCTCCTTTATCTGGTGGAATCAGAGATGAGTGTGCTCATCTTATAACTGATGGGAGAGTCAAACCGTATATTGGACACAGCCTTAAACCTAGGGCTTTCCCACGCCTCAGGCTCCGGCGAGACATTTGTGTCCAGCACAGGCTCCCCTTTCCCTGCCCTCCTTTCCTCACGTTTCTGGGCTCAAGCTCTTATTTGCGACTTAGGAACCAGCCCTTTGCTAGACTATTGCTTGACCAGTGGTATGCATTGTTTTACCTAAACCCTGTGAGTTATGTTTTAAACCCAATGGACACAAGCATTTTTTTGTAGTAGTCTCATGCTGTAGGCTGCCTGTTTAGAGCTGCCCACGTGCTACAGTCTTCTCCTCCACAATAAAGAATAATAACACACTTTTCCTCTCTTGTCTTTGGCCCAAACTGGTCACACACACTTCTTTTAAACTATTACTATAGACTAATCAGAGTTTTCCAAAATCTGCCTTTTGGAATAGGGTTATTTCCCCCTGTATCACTTGGGAGAAGGGTGGATACATGGATCGGTTATTTTCCCTTTGAACCTCTTGGGTCTACCCCAAAGTAGAGCCTGAGAAAAGGGATACATGGAGTTAGTTATTTTGGGAATGATGTCAGGAAACAGGAGTCAGGGGCTAGCTACAGGAAAACAGAGAAAGCGATGAAGCTAACCCAAGAATGAAGTTATTAAGGTTGACTGTTAGTTACTGTTATGGGCAACTCAGGCTCATTGAGAACCGTTTGAAATACACTGTAGATCCTCTTTAAACATTGTTTGTTCAAGAGATGGAAGAAGGTTTATTGATCAAGGGTTGATCAATGAACTGTTGACTGTTTGGTCAAGGGTTGTCCCAGGGATTATTAACTTCCTTTCACGTGCAGTTTGAGCATATTGCAGAATGGGCAAGCAGGCTACTCTTAAGCAGGCAAAGGATTCCTGAGGCACAAGAAACATGCTGTGTGGCTGAGCCAAGGTTCTATTGCTGTAGCTGGTTGCCATAGCAATGGCCAGAACAAGACGGCATCCTAAGTGGCTATGAGACAGGATATATGTCCCACTGCCTTTTTCAGCCTGCCGCATAACTTTGGGGGCCATCCGACTTCTCACTGAGTCATGGTACCAGGAGACATGTCTGAATTCAGGAGAATAGAATGACTGGGTATTTATTTTCCCCAGCTTCCTCTCTTCTTGCATTGCCATTGGCTGCAAGTCCTAAAAAGTAGTTCTGCTTCCATCGCTCTAGCTTTCTTTGGGTTTTGGTAACATCTTTATGCCAAAGGCCTTATCCTGTAGCTATAGTTCTCCTTTGTATTCAATACCCCTTGTCTATCTTTTCCTTCAGGCCTAGATAGGTTTTAGCTCTCTGCAATTGGTGATCCTTAGACTCTGCCCAAGACACTCTAAAAAATTATTTCATTGAATTTCCATCTATTAAATACATTGTGCCTTCATTTTCTGCCCAAAACCCCTGGATTTTTCATCAACAAAATAAAAAGACAACCTACTGAATGGGAGAATATATTTTCCAATGATATATATGATAAGGGGTTAATATCCAAAATTTGTAAAGAATGCATAAAACTCAACAGCAAACAAACACTCCAATTAAAAAATGGGCAAAGGGCCTAAATAGACAATTCTCCAAAGAGGTCATACAGATGGCCAGCAGACATGAAAAGATGCTCAACATCTCGGATCATCAGAGACGTGCAAATTAACACCATATGAGATATCACGTCACACCTGTCAGAATGGCTGTCATCAATAAATCAACCAACTAGTGTTGGCAAAGATGTGGACAAAGGGGAAGCCTTGTGCACTATTGGTGGGAGTGCAGGTTGGTGGGAATGCAGACTGGTGTAGCCACTATGGAAAACACTGGAGGTTTCTCAAACAATTTCAAAAAGAACTGCCTTATGACCCAGCAATTCCACTTCTGGGTATACATTTGAAGAAACCCAAAACACTAATTTGAAAGAATATATGCACCCGCATTTTCGCTGCAGCCTTGTTTACAATAATCAAATATGGAAACAACCCAAGAGCCCAGCAATAGACAAGTAGGTGAAAAAGCAATGGTACACATATACAGTGGAAAATCACTCAGCATTAACAAAGAATAAAATCTTACCATTTGTGACAGCATGTGTGGACCTAGAGGATATTATGCTAAGTGAAATAAGTCAGAGGAAGGCAAATACCATATGATTTCACTTATGTATGGAATCCGAAGAACAAACAAACAGAATTTAAACAGACTCATAGATACAGAAAATGGACTGATAGTTGCCAGAGAAAAGGGGGTTTGGGGGACCCAGTAAAAATGATGAAGGGATTAAGAAGTACAAATTGGTCATTACAAAATAGTCATGGGGATGTAAAGCATAGGAATATAGTCAATGTGGATGGTGTCAGATGGGTAATGTAAATATCTGGGGGAACAATTTGTAAAGTACATGATTGTCTTACCACTGAGGGGTATACCTGAAACTAATAAAAAATAACATTGAATGTAAACTGTAATTGAAAAAAAAATTAATTTTTTAAAAAATCAAGGTTTTGATAGCAGTAAAAAAGGTGGGGCACACCTAAGGGTGTCCATTATTTTTCTATGGGGACCAGGACTAACTGAAGGTGGGTCACCAGCACAGTGGCTTCAACACACTTCAAAAAATGGTGCAGCGATGAAATTCCTCTTCTGGGACATGTGTCACCTTTAGTAGCCCCCACTCCTGTATTTTGGGTGGTTGAACTGGCAATGCTAAATTTAAATTTTTCTTTTTAATTAAAAAATAATGATAACAAATAAATTTTCCTTATATTGTTTTTATAGCACTAATACCCTTTCAATGTACAAAATTAAGCAATCCAAAAGACATAAAAATAAAGGTGCAAATCTTTTTTAATTCAACCACCCCTAGATAAATATTAACATTTTAGTGTGTATTCCTTTAGAATTTCTTGAATGGGTTTATAAAATAAATCAGCACCTCGATTTTATGTTTGCAAGGAGGACACTAAAAAAATGGACAGGGTGAGAGGAAAGAAGGATAATTAAGTTGCCTTGTTGCTGGGTAAACACCAAGTTTAGATATTATTCAAGAAAGTGCAAGGAAAAAAAAGAAAATATAAGAAAAAAAAGAAAACAAAAAGAATAATATTTACAATTCCCCCCAAAACATAGTTCAAGAATCAAAGGAAGATCATACTTTTCAAAAACATTTTTCTTGGTTAAATGCTTTTGGCAACTTAAATATTCCTCATGGGGTAGTGAGTAAATCAGTTATGGTGGATTCATTTAGTGCTACTTGTTCGCTACTTTGAGAACAATGTTATTTCAGTGAATAAATGTGAACGCCATTGTATGGTGCATGCAGAAAAGTGTTTAAAACATGTAAAAAAGATGTATATGTGTGAATCCTACTTGCATACTACTTTGAGAAAAATAATGTATAACAATAATGTATTATTATACATTAGTAGAATAAGGTAGAATGACTGATATACTAATATAAAATGATCTGCAAAGCAAGGCATATACATACAGGTGTTATTGCTTGCTCTTTTTGGTAAAACTATCCAAAATATAGGCATTTGAAGTACTGGGCTTATACTTTATTGAAATATGTGTACAGCAATAAGCAAGTTTTCAAGTCCAGTACTTAGTTTGTGCACATATATTATTATGCTCATTATGATTATATTATACAATAAGCACATGTAATGTGAGTACTAAAGGCTATTGTTTTAGTTCAAAAGTTCATATCTCATTTCTTTTCTATCATATTAAATATATGTTGATGTTCTTTAAAAAGATAAAAATAAAGTAATCCCTTTTGTATTGAAACAGAAAACAAATATATATTTATATGCTCATGTATACATAAAATATTTCTGGAAGATAGTGAGAAATTAATAATGTTCAGTCATAGGAAAAGGGTAAATATTTGGAATAAGAGGGAGATTTCCTGTTTATTACCTATATTTTGTCAGGTTTGTTTTTCCTAGTCACATATTACTTATTAAGCTAGAGAAGATTTACTAGAAGGAACATAAATACATTATAACTGTGCACTCAGTGAACTTCAAGAAGACACAGAATCTCTGACACAAGAAAAATGACATTAAAAAGTGGAAGGAGTTTCTATATATGCAGTTGTAAGTATAAAAAGAACTGGCAAGAAAAGTTTGAATTGTAAAGAACTTTGAAATGTAATGAGGGAACTGAAGCCTATATTAGAAGCACTACAGAAAAGACTAATATCCTCAGAGAAGTAACCGTGACTTGGAGGATGTCTTTCAACAAGTTTCCCAGAATGCGGAGGACAGGAACAAAGAGAAGAAATTAACAAGGAAGAAGAGTCTAAGTGTGAAAGGCAAAGAACAAAAGTTCAACCTACAGAAAATTGGGCTTCCAAGAAGAGAGAACATATAACAGATCACAGATCAGGAAATAATGATATAAAACTTTCCTGAGTTAAAGAACATCGTGAGGCAGCATGTAAGGCAAATTGGGAAAAAAAGATAACAAGACCTAAATATATCCTGGTAAAATATTTGAATTTCAAGAGTAAACAAAGAACCTCTTGCTCAACCAGAAAGAAAAAGCAGAGAGATCTGGCAAGTCTCGTTCTTTTCCTGCATAACACTGAACATGAGATGCCAGCGAAGCAATACTCAGAGTTTTGAAGTAAGTGAAATTAATCTAACCGGAAATTTTCTATTTAGTTGTGGTATTGTTTGTGTGTACAGGCTTTTTATTTAGTATGTATTGATATATTTATTATGAATTATAGAAAATAAACCATACCTATTACTCCTGTTGCAAAAAGATTACTCAATGATAGACTTAAACTAACCAAGAACTCATTTTTATTTTTAAGGAAATGCAGGAATTCTGCTCTTAAGAAGATGAAGTAGATGCACTTTTCTTTATTCTTCCTACTGAGCACAACCAGAAACCCTGGACACTATGTATAAACCAAACATAAGAAGACTTTGAAAGGTGGAGACAAGAAGGTAGACTAGCAGGGGGTCTTGGGACCCGAGGAATAACATAATGGTAAGTTTCCCGAGTCCCTGAATCTTCTTTTTGCCTCCTATCTCACATATTTGGAGCTAATGAAGCAGAAACTCAGCAAAGCCACAGATTAAAAAGAAGTCCAAACAAATCTTCCTCTCTCTAGCCAAAAAACCAGGAAAGGAATAACCTAGAAACAGAAAGCTTTTAGATAATTACTCTATTGTAGCCACACAGCACAAAAATTCTGTGACCCAATCCCCACCCATGCCCGGAAAGACTGAGTGAATAGTGTAGACTTCTAACCTCACCAGGATGTGGCATAGTATCTCATCCTTCCTGTCAGGGTGTGTCTGGGTGGTGTCAGGGATGGTTGAGCAAAGAGCCAAGACTTTCATACCTGCTAGGCAGTAAGCAGGCTGAACACTCCCTGCTGTGTCCGTGGACTTCCAACCCACCCAGCAGTATTGAGGCATCTTCATCCCTCCTTCTGGAGGAAAGTCAGAACTTTTATCACTGCCAAGTGGTAATAAGGCCACTCACCCTCCCCATGGTATCAGTGGAGGCCACAAGGAACAACTTTGCACATATAAGTTTGACATACTAGTTGAATGGACCAATTCCTCAAGAAGCAACAACAACAACCCACAAATTGCTACAACTTAACCACCACAATATGAACTGATAATTTGAATAGTTTTAACTATTAAATAAATTGAATTTACTATTTAAAAAACTCCCCAAGCAAAAATCTCCAGGCCCAGAGGGTTTTACTGGAAAATTATACCAGACATTTAAAGAAGAATTAACACCAATTGTATACAATCTCTTCTGGAAACTAGAAAAGCATACAATGCATTGCAGTTCATTTTATGACACTAGTTCCTCTGATTACCTCTCTCCAAAAAAATTAGACAAAGACAGTACAAAACCCAACTATCTTTCATGAATTTAGATGCAAAATCCTTAACAAAAGTTTAGCAAATGGAATTCAGCTAAATATGAAAATAATTATATACCATGGACAAGTGCAAGTAAGAATGCAAGACTGATACAACACATAAAAAATCAGCCAATGCAATCCACCATAGTAACAGGTTAGAGTAGAAAAACCACATGCTAATAGCAAGCAGTGAAGTAAAAGCATTTATCATAATTTAATATCCATTATGTAAAAGAAGCATTTGATATAATTCAACATACATTCACCACAAAGATTTTCAGAATAATTAGAAATAGAAGGGAACTTCCTACATCTAAAAACGATCATGCACTAAAGGCCTATAGCTAGTATGTTACCTAATGATGAAAGACTGCATTCTTTCCCCAATGACTGGGAACAGGGTAAACATATCTGCTCTCACCACTTATTTATGTAGTCCTAGAAGTTCTAGTTAGAGCAATAAGGCAAAAAAAAAAATACAGATCAAAAGGAAGAAAAAACCCTGCTCCTGTTTTCAGATGACATGATTGACTGAGGGTGAATCCCACCCATGATGTACCAACAGCAATCCAGGCTCACCTGCAACTGGAGGGCACATACAGCCCACACTACGAACACCTGTGCATCACCCAGCTCAGGTGAACAGAGAGACTGTGCCACTGGGCACCAAAGGACGCCCACCATAGAAGGCCTCCCTGCCAAGCCTGAGAGATGTAGCAGATCTACCTAATACATAGAAACAAAAACAAGGAGGCAGCCAAAATGAGATGGAAGAGAAATATGTCCCAAATTTAAGAGCAGAACAAAACTACAGAAAAAAGAACTAAACAAAAAATGGAGGCAATCAATCTACTGGATGCAGAGTTCAAAGCACTGGTTCTAAGGATGCTCAATGAAGTTAGGGGAAGAATAGATGATTTCAGCGAGAACGTCAACAAAGAGATAGGAAGCGTAAAAAAGGAGATGAAAAGTGTAAAAAATAATCACAAATGAATATGATAACTGAAATGAAGGATACATTAGATGAAATCAATATCAAATTAGATGGAGAGAATAAAATCAGTGATTTGGAAGACAAGGTTGCAGTGAACACCCAATCAGAACGCACACACATGCAAAGAATTCTTAAAAATGAAGATAGTTTAAATGTCCTGTGGGACAACAACAAGCACAACAACATTCACATCATAGGGTACCAGAAGAAGGAGAAAATGAGAAATTGAAAGCCTATATGAAGAAATAATCACTGAAAACTTCCTTAACTTGATGAAGGAAATAGACACAAAGTTTAGGAAATGCAGAGTCCCAAACAAGCTGAACCCAAAGAGGCCCAGAATGAGACACATGATAATTAAAACGACAGAGTTAAAGACAGAGGGAGAATCTTAAAAGTAGCAAGAGAAAAGCAGCTAGTTACCTACAAGGGAGCTTCGTGATACTGTTAATTGATTTCTCAACAGAAACTGTGCAGGACAGAGATACTGGCATGAAATATTCAATGTGATGAAAAGCGAGGACCTATAACCAATATTGCCCTGCTCAGAAAAGCTATTGTATAATTTAGAATCTAAGGAGAGAAAATAAGCTTCCCAGACAAGAAGAAGCTGAAGGACTTCATCACCACCAGCCCAGTATTACATGAAATGTTAAAGGGATTTCTTTAAGAATAACAAGAAAACCCCCAAAATATGAACACAAAATATTGTGAAGAATAAATTTTCACTGACAAAGCCAAAATGGCAGTGACTTTAGAATGTGTTGGAACATAAGCAACCTACAACTTAAAATAGAATGCTGAAAACACAGCTTTATATATATGAAGCACATGGTAACCACACATCAAAAATATACAAGAGATATACAAGAAATAAAGAGAAAGGAATTCAAACACAACACTACAGAATCTTGTCAAGGTAGAAGAAAAGAGAGAAAGAGAATATGAAAAAGTGAGTACAAAAACAATCAGAAAGCTATTAATAAAATGGCAATAATTGTAGACCTATCAATAATTAAATGTAATGAATTAACTGCTCCAATAAAAAGATAAATGGATAAAGAAATGTTATATATATATATATAGTGACATATTACTCAGCCAAAAAAAAAAAAAAGAATGAAATCTTACCATTGCAACTCATGGATGGGCCTAGGGGGTATTATGCTAAGTGAAATAAGTCAGATAGAGAAAGACAAAATGGTTCCACTTGTATGTGGAATTAAAGAAAACAAAATAAACAAAACAGAAACAAATTCATAGATACGGAGAACCATAAACTGATGGTTGCCTGATGGGAGAGAAGCTGAAAGCCTGGGTGAAAAGGGAGAAAGGATTAAAAAGCACAAATTGGCAATTACAAAATAGTCATCAGGATGTAAATTAGAGCTTAAGGAATGTATTCAATAATATTGTGGGGGGTCACTTCATAGATTATGTAAACTATACACCTGAAACAAATGTAATACTAATGTATATTATAATTGAAATATTTTAAATTAAAAATAATTGAAACATTTTAAATTAAAAATAAGTAAGAATAAATAAAATTTAAAAATATATATTTACATAAGTTGAGACCCTTTAACCTTTTAATCCACAAAGAAACCATAATAAGTCCTAGAAAGTAGAATTATAATGAATATACTCTTTGGCCCTAATGTAAAATAAACCAGCAATTAATAATAAAAGAGCAAAATATCTCCAACCACTTGAGATGAAGCAAACACGCATGCACACCAGCCTCCTGTAAACTCGAAGGTCAGAGAGAGGCTCCAATCAGTTACTAGAAAAAGCAGTAGCAAGAAGCATGTAAGAACACTGATGGCTTATTATCAAAGCTGTAATCAGAGGCAAACCCATAATTTAAAATTGTGTCATTATTAAACAAGGTAAAGCCAAATTGCATGAAGTTGGGCAGATACATACATAATATGAGCCTACGGAGGCTTTGGGCTTTGCCTGTTTTGTGCTGAGCTTCCAGTCCAAGGCTGGGTCCTGAACCAACAGGACATCAGTAAATGTTTGGTAAATTGACATGTGAATGAGTGATTAAATAAATGAACAAATAAAAACAGAATTTGTGGGGAGAGGGAATAAATATTAATAGAACTGAAAATCTAAGATCTTCTAAGGATATTAAGCTGAATTCTTAAAAAGTATTCTACCCTTTGCTGCTTGGAGCTGTGAAAATGCACAGATCAGCTGCAAACGGATGTTTATAAGGAAACAGATGAGCTGAGGTGAGTGTGATTTCAGATGCACAGGTGGGGAAGGTCAGAGGCCTCACTATTTACTTCTGGAATGTTTGGCATCTTCTGGGGGCAAACTTTGTCTTTACCCTCAAAATCCTCGGAAAGGGTGCAGAAGGCTTTCATTTTAACCTCAAAATGGAAACCTTCGCAGTAGTCAAGTGACTTAGGTGTAATGCAGGGTTTGTCACCGAGAGCCAAACCTGCTGGGACGAAGTCCCAGACAGGAGAGGCTGCCACACCGTGTGGGCTGAGGCACCTGATGGAGAAAGGGGTTTCTCAATGCTACAGGGAAAAATACAAAATTGAAGTCTCATTTGGATTATTTTATACATTTTCCAGAGTTATTTTATAATTCTCCAGAAAAGAAAGAGGAACACATAGACTCAAGCTGATGGCACATTATTGGATATATTACTGTAGAGCAATATATCCCACTTCTTGGCTCCCTGTTACAAGTAGCTCTGTCTGGCTTCCTTCACTTATGTGGGCAACATCCCCAAGTCTTCCGATATGGGGATGAAGTGCATGATATATCTTTCGCTACTGTCAATCCTTAGTTCTTAAAAATTCCCTCTTTTTGACCTGTGAAAAGATCGACTGAATTGAAATAAAAGCTTTCAAATTTGGAAATATTGAATAATGTAGATAATTAAAATTTCCTGTCACAGATTAGGTTAAGGTTCCACTCACCTGGCCTCCCAGTTAAAAGAATTCAACATCCTTCTCTTTAATCAAATAGTATTTCCCACGATCCTGTTTAGAATCTTAGCCAAACCTGCTAACTTCTCAGGTGCTTCACACAAAAGACTAGTTTGCCTTTCCACTTTTGTTTGGAAGGTCACCTATACCAGGGCTGTAATTCATTCTTGCCAGACTAATAGTGTTCCCTGTGAGTCACACAGGTTTGAGGGGAGAAAATTAATAATCTAACCACAGCAAAGTGAGACACCTTCACCTTCCAGACCAGGTAGCTGGCTGTCTCTTTCTTTGGCTGACACAGCTTGGTCTGTAGTTAGAACTGCTGCTAGCTATAGGAAAAACACAATGTAGTTCCTTGGCTTTCTTTAGGTTAGCAGCATCTTCTGTTCCTGTTTTCAAGTACAAAGTCAGATTCTGAGTCAGCCCATCCCCTTACCTGGAAGCAAAGACTTTTCATGCAGTAAGATACAACTGCTTAACTTGCATGAGGTTTTTGGGAAAAGGCCAAATATTCAAAAAACCATCTGCTTGTGCTGCTCATAAATCAGGGAAATGATTGCCCTTGATCTGCAGCCATTCCCCATTATAGAGGATATTGGTTTCCAAAAGATGTCACAGCATATTGAAATGAGATGGTCTCTTCCAAGCAGAAAATTCCTCTTCACCATTACATTAGGTAGTGGAGTGGAACCGTGCCACGGTAGCCCTCAAAAGCAGGATCTCAGAGAGGATGTAGGTAGAGGGGTGGTTGTAAATTTTGCAACCAGCATAAAGGACAAGCTGGTACAAATTTTAATGATTTCTCTAGTCAAATGCTGTAAGAGTTGGAAATGATTGGGAACAAGAAGATCTATTTCTGAAGCTGTCTTTTAACTAGGTGCCCATCTTGTTACTTGTCACACAGTTTCTTATTGAGAGCAGAGACAATGGCAGTTAATAGAATAAGTGTATTAAGTACAACTGTACTCTAAATAGCCCAGGAAAGGTAGACACCATTATCATGTAGCACTCGGGGAGCCACCTGCAGAATAGTTGACATTGTACAAAGCACTGGGAATGACAGGATGTCTGGCCAATGGTTTTGATGATCTAAGTAAGACACAACTTTCCGAGGAGCTGGCATAGCTCACACATTCTTCTCTCATTTACCCTCCACTGTAAGAATCAGTGAAATGCTGGGTCTGAAAGCCACAGAGCCTTGGGGAATTGCTGGGACATTCTTTAACACTTAGGGTTCATTCCAGCTGAGCCAATCTGACAGCATGTTTCTGGGTGATCTACAGGGAGCTGGTTGCAGTTACAGCCTCGTAGGCAGTATCTTTGTTGAGAAAATGGTTGCAATAAGAGCTCTCTTATTCTGAGTTCACTTTACCATCTGCTCTGAAATCACTTACGCACTGTGTGCTTAGCTTGATTGACATAAAAATTCTATAGTTACTAAGTGGTGCTCCGTACCTCAGGTATGTATTGAAATTGTCTTCAGTAAACATTAAGTAATGTAAATGTGACTAACCTCAATGATCATTTTGGTTTGTATTTGTTTTTCAGGACAGTCCTATGCGATCTTATTAACCTGTTCTAGCCACAGAGGATGTTGCAATACATTACGTCTCATGCGTGGGACTGAGCAGTAAGGGAAAGTCCTGAGTGGGAGAGAAAAAGGGAAGAGAGTGGTCAGGCGAAAGCCTTTGGTCTTTTACAGGCCTGGGTTTGCATTCCAGTTCTACTACTTTGGAAATTATATGACATTGGGCAAGTTATCTAACCTAAGACTAATTTCCTCCACTAGTAATAATAGTATTGCTTCATTAGAATGCGGTGAGGATTAAACACAGATGTATGTAGGTATGTGTTTAAATACACATATATGTATACATGCATTCTCTATATATGTATACGATATATATGCAAATATAAATATTCAGAACAGATCCTGAATAGAAAATAGCTATTAGTACTCCCCACCAAGAAAGTAACAATTCCAGGACAGTCTTTGGTAGAACAAAGAAGTTAGTAGCTGAAACAGAATTGAATGACTAAAATGAGGGGTGGTCTGATAAGCCTGGGGCAGGATCGGCTTCTTCAGCCCCCGGCTGGCTGCATGGCTCACCTGTTCTTTCCGAGGACAGATTGGAAGTTCGAGCTGAATCAACACTGACTACAATGTGTGTCTGCGTCCTGCCTACGTGTGTACACACTTCGGTTTGCAGACAGTAACAAGCTCAGTTACCTGAGGGATAGGGATTTATGTCAAGGAAACATGGGAAAGATGGAAAATAGGGGCTCTCTGCAGGTGCCCTTGGCTTCGGGGTCTGGAATGAGGTTCACAGCTGTTTAGGTTACAGCAACTTCTGTGTGTGCGAAGACTCCATGGTCTGAAACCCATCGGAAAGAGATGCCGACCCAATGCTTTCCACACCCCTTGAGAGCACCGTTGTCTCGGCTAAAGTTATACCTTTCCCTACTTCTCTTGACTTTCAGAATAGCTCACCGTCTGCCTTCTGTTGCCTCTCTTCCAGGGCCGCTGGCCATCCCGCGGCCATGTGTGCAAGGCTTTCCTCCCTGGCAGAGCTGGTTCGTCCGCCAGTGACAATGACTTCAGCTGGGCAACGTTATTGTTTCTCACAGGGACTTATCACATCAGAACGGACGGCGAAAGAGGAGCAGCATCTGAGAGGCGTCAATAGGCACTCTCTACAGCAATTTCTCACCCCTGGCGCTGTTGACATTCTGTGCTGGATAATTCCTCTCCGGGACTGCCTTGTGCCTTTTGGGAAGTTCAGCTGCCCACTAGATGCCAGGAGCACTCTCTCTCCGTCCTCCTCTCCCCATCTGCCACCTTGTGACAAGTAAAAATGTACTCGTATCTTACCCAATGACCCACGGAAGGAAATCACTCCTAGCTGGGAACCACTGCTCTGGAGCAGGGCTGTGGAAAGTATGGGCTCTGGCCTGGCAGTGTGCGCATCACACGCGCTAGTTAGAAATAGAAAACTTTGGGCCTTACCTCGCAGCTACTGTCAGAATCCGGTGCCCAAAGTCCAAGAATTGGTGTTGTGTCAAGAGTTCCACTGACTTTTGTGCTTGCTCCAATTTGAGAAACGCTGCTCTAGAATTTTACAGTGTGGTTGGAGGACCTGCTGCCTGAGATCACGTGGGAGCTTGGGAATAAGGACTCCAGGCTCCAACCCACACCCAAGGTCAGCATCAGCTGGGAACTTACTGCAAATGCAAATTATTTCTAAGTGATTGTATGGAAATCAGGACCCGTGGGGATGGAACCTGGCAATCTGTGTTTTAACAAGCCCTCCAGGGGATTTTAATGATGCTAAGGTTTCCACCGTGGCTGCCCATTGGAATCACCTCTGGGATTTTAAGGGATATTGGTATCTGGGTCCCATTCCAAAGGATATCAATTTTAATTCGTTTAGCGTATGGACTGAGTATCAGCATTAGGATTTTCAACTCCTGTGATGCTCATGGGCAGACCAACTTGAGAACCACTGCCAGAGGCGGAGGTTCTTGAATCTCTGCTGCAAATGTCCCTGGAGCTCCTGAGGCTTCTTCTCAAGCCTGCATTGCTCCACTCTTGTTTTAATTCGTGAGCCATTCCTCTACTCTTCCAGTCATGTTTTCCACTAAGCTAGCCAGAGTCCATTTCTGTTGCTCACAACCCTAGTAATCTCAACCAATTCAGTCCTTGTTCAGGGGAGAGAGTGCAGGCAGCAGACTCTCAGAAACTGGGTAAGGTCAGGTATTTGGAATTGGTCACTGGATTGAGAATATTCTGGAATGAATAACTTGTAGCCATTGGGCAGCAGATTGCAGCTGTAAGGCCGCAGCAGGTAACACCCAAAGCACCTGGAAGACTATGCAGCAGCCTGGGCCAGGGGTCCGGGCAGGCCATTCCGAGTAGAGGCCATAAGGGTTCGTGACACTGATGATGTCAAGTGACAGGCCCGGAAGTACAGAAAATGGGAGATGCTCCCGATGTTTTGATTAGTGGAGTAGGAGATAACTTGTACAGAAATTCTGGGGTTTGATACTATGACATTTCTACGGCATGGATGGTTTAAAGTAGGTTGGAATATTATTTCCAAACTAAAGGGCAAGTGTCTGTACCTGGTGCCCCGCCCATCCCCCGTGGAGAAGGAGAATAGCACGTGGCATGGTGGTGCTCCTCAAACATACATCTTAAAGGAGCAGGTTGTACATTGTCTCTGGCCTGTTTACCTGGCATCTAAGTCTGCTTTCACTAGGTTTTGCTGCATAACAGATAATCTCAAAAGCTCAGTGGCTTACATAAATAAGCATTTCCTTCTCTTTCACCTGCATTACACATTGCCACTGCAGCAGCAATATAGGCTACAGGTAGGATTCAGGTCAGCTCTATGTGCCTTCTTATCCCAGGGCTAAAGTTGAAAGAGCGTAACCTACATGGGACATTCTCTTGGTGCAGGGCAGGAGTGCAAGAGAACAATAGGTATCACACACCACACCTTAAGGCCTCTTTTAGGAACTGGAATATTTTCATATCCACTTGTATGCCATTGATCAAAGCAAGGTGCGCACTGGCAAAGCCCAGAGTCTGTAGAAGAGACTCTTAGGTGGGCAGGATGGCACATAGATGGCAGTCGTTTTCATTATTAGTCTGTGCAGTGTTTAAGCAGTGGGTGGGGAACAAGGTAGGCGTGGTGGCCGAGATGGATGGTATGCTTGCTCTGGGCTTTACTGCATGAATGTCCCCCCGCTAGAGCTGACTGGCCTACCAAGGCTCATTGCTGAGTGCCCAGTTTTCCAAGCAACAGCATCCAGTCCTGAACCACAATCTGGCGTCAAACCTCAAGGGTGCTCTCCCTGTACCTGGTAATAAGATCAGCCAAATCACGCCCCTCCCATCAGTGAACAAATCAGAGATTTTATTCTATGTGAATGGAAATGTACGCTCTGGTTTGTTTTTTCTTTCTTTCCCCTGTACACCTCTATGTCCGCCATCTACAAGTGTACTGAAGGTCATCTATGCTGACAGAGTAAACACATTACCCCCAAATTCACTTCACAGCAAAAGTGGCAAGGCGATGGGATGATACCCAAGGGATTAATGGACACTATTATATGCCCTATCATTCAGAAAATACTGGCCTTCTAGAATGATTCAATGACCTAATAAAACCCCAGCTGTGACACGAGCTGGCAGTTATCACCTTGCAATTTTAGGGTGTTATTCTGTAAGATGTACTATTGCTCTGTACCTGTTATTGGCAGATTTGTAGAGAAAAAGTTTAAGACATCCCTGGAGCATCCCTGGTTCCTCTTCTTTCTGAGGGTAGATTATTCAAACTTCTCTTCACTTCCATAAAATACCCTCATGTACATGTATCGACCCCCCACCATTTTTTTCTTAAGGTTATCTGTTGGTTTTAGTTGTTTGTAATGAGAAGTTTCTTAATGAACATACTCTACTACTAAATTTTTCCCTTTTTAAAATAGCAATGAGAAGCTCAAACGATCGTTTTCACTGAGGCAAATAAAAGAGTTGACGATGTTACAAGAGCATGGCAGATATTTTAATTTACGCCCAGTGTCCATTCTTCTTTCACTTCTAAAGAAAAGCCTGATGTTCTTTAAGAAAGCAAGGTACCCAGCTGAAAACACTGCATTGCCCAGGCCCCTCTGCAGCGGGGGATGCCTAAAAAGGGACATCGCTTGGGAATGTGCTGTGAGTGGGTGCTGCTTTCAGGAAAGCCTTTGAAAGGGAACAACAATAAACCTTTCCTCTTTCATCCTTTTCATTCTTTTCTTTCCTTGCCTGGGACGCAGAGTGAGCTGAAGCTGGAGCAGCTAGCCTGTATCCATGGATTAACAATGTCAAGCAAAGCCATCTGCTGAGGATGACAGAGAAGAAGGATTAGAGGAAGGGGAGGCACTGATGTCCTTGTGGAGTCCTTGAGCAACCCTGGATTGCCTGCCTGGACAAGCAACCCCGGACTTACTTGAATAAGAGAAGAGTCAAACCCTCTCTGACTAAACCCCACTTATGTTGGGTTCTGTTATGTTTAACTGAATGCAATACAAAACTGGCATACACAGCTTCCCTTCTTTCTACTACAATTTTAGAACAGAACAAAAATCTTTTTCCATAGCTCTATTTCCATTTAGATGACAGAACTATGCAGACAATTTGGGGCCATTGAAAGTAAAATTTATGGCCATATATTTTTTTAATCATAGGGATTCAAATAACTTTTGTTAGGATTGTTGTAATTTTAGCTGACAAAAGGAACACGGATGAAGAATTTAGGACAGAGTAAGCTCTGATATGCCAATTTCAGGTACATTTGTTTATCTTTATTTCTCCAAACATAAACATTACCTTACTTTTACAAAAGTGGTAACTTTTCTTTCACCAGTGAATTCCACCATCACCAAGGGATGTGTTTTTCCCTTAAGTGGTTCTGATGGATTTGAGTTCTGCCTGCAGCTCTGCAGACGGTCTCCAGAGCTGCACGGTGGAGATGGGGTGAGGAGCGTACGGCGATCCTGCTTCCATTGGCAAGGCCCATCTGAGCTGCCTCCCTTACCTCAGTCTGCTGGTCAACCCTTTCTTATTTTCTGTGAGATACCCTCCTATAGTATCGACACATTCCTTTTCTTTCCTCTAAGTCTGATTTTGCTACTTTTCAACTAAGGATGTTAACAAATACAAGAATATAGAAACAGAGAGAAAATGTTGATAGGGTGGAGAGGGCAAGGTCTGCAGATAAGAACTTGACTTTCTGGTGGGCTGGAGAGCTAACTATTGGGATGTGAGACAGAGCTACTAGGATGCTCTGGCTAATGAGCTAATATTCTGGCTTTGCTTAATGGTTTTCAAATGTCCAGATGCTGTATAGTGAAAGTAGGTGATATTTGCAACCAAGAAGCTGGGAGAGAAATATTTGTGGCATTAGGAGAATAGTTCTTTCTATTCCCTGAAGCACTCTTACTTAATCTCTTAAAGATTCTATAGTTCAAGCTGTTTTAGCAAAAGGACATTTTGGGGGGAATTTCAGGCATTCATTAGGAAAGGCTAGTAAAGAAACAGAAGAGCAGCGTGTAGAGAAGGCTCTGGCCCTCTTGAAAGTTCCTAACCCTGGAAAACATCCTTGGAGAGGCTTTGGAGATTTATTTAGAATGGGGAAACAGACTGTCTGGGTCATTCAGCCAGGCTTTTTTGCTTCTCACTTTTCAATTGTAAATGTCCTTGAAAAAAATAGTCCCAATTTAAGATGGTATAAATAATCTGTTAGCTGGCAAGCATATAACCAGCCAGGAGAGAAAAATGGGAAGAAAAGGAGCCTTTGGAAGATGGCCCCTCAGGGTGGTGGGGGCGGGGCCGTTTTGCCTGGCCTTGGCTGTGCCACCGACAGCCAGCTCTGGTGTCTGAAACTCATGGGGAGAAACCCAGTGCCATTTTTGAACTTGATGAATACAAATCAAGTTTTGTTTGTAACACATATAGTCCTACACATTGGTGAACTATGAGAGACTTCTAAATTGAAGAGGGTGTTTTCGATGGGATACCCCATGTCAGGTCTGGGAGGAGATATTGGGTCACGGAGGGCTAGGACCCCTTCTTCACCCAGGAATGACCTTGTGTATCAGTGCGTCTAAGTAACAAGGTCCCGGAAGAAGTAGTCAACCATCCCCACCTAGTGCAGAATGGATTATGGCATCTAGGACCCTGGAAAAGTGAAAGGGATTCTCTCTCCTATGAAACTAAGGGGTTGGAGAAGATTACCTCCGACCCTTCCAGCAATAAGGGAGGGAGAGAGAAAGTGTGACCCTGGGGAGGCGGGTGGGGCAGACTGTGACAGAGAAGTGGAGAGCCTCGGAAGGAGGTGGAATGACAGCACAATTCGCCCTCCCGGAGGAGAGGAATACCCTTGTTGCACCGTGTGCCTGCCAGCCTCCAGCGAGGAACCAGCCCGCTCATTGCTAGGGCTACGTGGTCCGTGGTAGCTCGTCTGCCCAGACAGCTCTTCGTGAGGAGTGAGTCCTCTATCGTGCACCAGTGACAAAAGCCCTCTCAAGTTAGCAGAGAATATACTGCAGGAGTAAATTGTCAATGACAACATCAGTATCCCTGCTCGGCTTCAGGGATTAAGTGAACAAAAGCCACAGCCAAGCCCCGATGTGGCTTTCATCACCTTTTTCAAAAATAGCAACCAAATTAAAGCCACATATATGAGGGGAGGGAAGCCTCCAACCCCGGCAGGGAGATACCTTTGATTAAAGCTCAGCCTGACCTTCCTGCTTCATCTCCATGGAAATTGAGACACATTTCCTAAATGGCAGGACTTTACAGAATCATAATGAGCGAGGACCAGGATGCTTTGCGCTGCATTTCCATCTTCATCCCTGGAGCGCGTAATGGGGAAAATCAGGGACGACGGTCTCTCCTGTTTGTTATCGAAAGAACAGTGCAGACCTCTTCCCCTGTTTCTTTTGTGCAGAGACAGAATTATCCGTGAAACAAGCAATCATTCCTAGACACCGTAGATTGCTTTTCTGCCCAGCCAAATTCTGAGGTTATTAGCGTTTAGTGGATGCAAATAGTTGGATGGGGAATCTTCTATTTTGAGGATGAAATGTATGAGTAAAGAATTCACTCTTGGAAAGCGACCCGAGCTCCAGGGAATGTAAAACAAAAACAAAACCCAGCAAAACAAATCTGTTTTATAGTTAATGAGGGTTTTAGTTTTAGACTCTTTGATGTTTCATTAAATCAGAATTACTTAACGTGCAAAATGGCCAAGAAGTCCATGTGGTCGATAGGACTTTCCTGTTTTTGTAAGTTATTTTGTGGAATAAAAATAATTTCTATAAACTTGGAAAATATATCCAGTGAAACACTGTGTTGTTCTTCTTGTGAATTAAAATTAAAAATTAATACAAACTGGGATCTTACATTATTAATTACCCTCCCCCCCATTAGTTTATTTTCTGTATGAGCTCTAGAACGTAGCACCTTTTTGGTACTTAGTAACGGTAAAACATGGTAATATAATATTTGTATTGGAAGCAAGGTCCCAGAGAAATTGTATAAATATTTTTTAAGCTTGGAAAACAGTCCCCTCATCTATCATATTTGTACAGAAGCAGTATAAGATTTTGGTGAATATATACTTACCCAAGAGAGGAGGATAGATTTTTCTGAAGTAAACAATGCTAATTAAAGAGAAAAATTCTGCCAGTTTGTGTAGAATAAAATTACATAATCTCAAACATCATCTCCACTGTCCCCATTGTCATTTAACATGATCTTCATTCAGTGTCAGGTCTGTGTTCCTGCAAATGGTGAGCATATAGCCAATAAAGTCTCACCTGCATAAAGGAGAAATGTATTATGTTCACATCAATGTTCCCAGAAGAAAGCAAACGCGTTTGTTTAGAAGCGGTGTGCATGAGGGGGGGGAAAAAAAAAAAAAGGAATTGCGAATGGAGGGAGAATGGAAGCAAAACCCACGCTCTCACTATGCAAAACTGATGAAATACTGCCCTCTAGTCGAATCCAGTGGTACTAACGTGTGAGGCCTGAATTTTGAGTGCTTTTATTTTCCTAGAGCGTGGTTTGAAGTAATCCACTAGAATACGATCTCAGAACAATACGTGAGAATTCTAGCAGCATCCATCTACCGTCTTTATTTTCCACCCACCCTCTTGAAAGGCTAGACTTTACTATTGTTCTTTTAAAATATCTTTGATAACACCTTCCTCTGAAAGAGAAGATCCCTCCCTTTCAACTCCCTCCTCTTCAGTCTTCATCGATCATCTCGTGAAGAGATTTTAAAGATTTCTTTATAAAATAAACTGGAGAAATCTGGAATTTTTGGGTTATTTTTATTTCTTTTTTTAAAATAAAAAGCAATTCAACAAACAAAACTTGCGAAAAATGGAAAGCAAGTAAAAGCTAAGGAAAATACCAGCAGGAAGCTGAAGAGATTTAAAAAATGAAATGAAATACTTTATAATAATTTATTCCCTTCTCCCTTCTTCATTCAACTGTCCCCTCTCACGTCAGCCCTTGGCATGGTGATTTTCTCTTTACTCACACAAGATAGTAAAAAACAAAAACAGAAGATGAATGGAAAACAGAACAACCCACCAAAAAACAACGCACCACGCACCTGCTCTAAATCCTGCACTGCCCTCTAGCGGCGATTCCACTTCTCCGCACTTTGCTAAAACTTCTTTTGTCTCCTCATTGCTTAACCCACCTGACCACTAAGTTCTCGGAGCTACCACGCTGCCGGCCCTGCTGTGGAAAGAGGCCCCCAGCTGGTCTTTTCACCATCAAGGAGCTCAACATCTCCACGAGCTCCATTCCCTAAAGCCCTAGTTGCTTGTAACCTGTGCCAGATGTTAGTGGTTCAGCCAGGTGGGGAGCGCTGCCTGCTGTGGGCCCTCACGGACTCGGAGTGAAGCTAAAGCACTGAGCAATCCCATAGTAACGAAGTCCGATCAATTTGATTTAACTGGGAGTTTCCTCAAACTACTTGACCAAGAAAACCTTTTTTGTTTAATAGCTGTGAAGCACCTGAAGAAACTATATTTTACTGAATAGATTTTTTTTTCTTTTTTTGTCTATACAAACAATTCTTGACTTACCCGTAAATCAAGACGTGCGCAAGCTTTTTCCTGGGATAGACTCAGAGGAGGGATTTACTGAACCTTAGGCAAATTCAGACAAATTGCCCTTCCATGTGGGTTTGCAAAGCCAACAGCATACATAAGTGCATATATTTTTTCAGACACCTGTTCAATCTTGATATTGTCAGGTTTTTAAAAATTTGACGGGTAAAAAAGGAAATGTTATTGAGATTTAATATCTAATTCTCTGATTTTTGACATACTTATATACTTACCCCTTATCTGAGATTTACTGTATATATTCTTTGATTTTTCGGAGTTAGGTTTTATTCTTTATATGGATCCTGGATTCTGATATTTTGTCTTTTATGTATGATGGAAACATTTTCACTGAATTTTTAACTTATATTTTATTTTTTATGATGCTTTTTGCAACATTAAAAAACTGCCCTTTGCAAAATTTTAATTTTGATATTGTCAAAATTATTAATATTTTTCTCCATGCTTCTTATGAATACCTTTCCTTTCCCCCAAAATAAGTATGTGTCTTGTCATATTTTTTATACCAAACTTCTTAATTCAATATTTTGTTCAATCCAGTGATATTATCTTAGTATCTACTTTTATTAGCACCTTCAGTCAGGTACATGTGGGTTTACTTTATTGACTTATTTTGCAGTGAATTTTACAACATGATACATAGAAATTCTTGAGAATACTTTCAGGTACACATTTGGGTACAATATAGAAGGACAATTTGGATGACAAGAAAGTATTTATTTTCCTTTTAAATGAAGAACATTTGCTTAGCAAAAAAGATACCTGTCACTAAATCTTTGTAACAGACTAGCTGCTAATGCTTATGTTATTCTATTTCATATCACTGGCAATATGTTATTTCACAGCATTTTTTAAAACTTAGGTAGTTGAGACTTACTTAAGTTTTGATTGTTCTGATTGCCTATTTGTTAGAATTAAAAATTCATTTCCTAAAACTCAATCCAATGCTCATGAAAATGTAACTGGTGGTTGCCGGGCACCATTCTCTTTCTATATTTGTGAAATCTCCCTGTCTTACTAAAAAGAAGTACAGGTAAATAGTGGGCTAGCTGTGTCCTGGAAGGGGCGGACAAAGGACTAGTGCTTGGTGGAATGAAAGAGGAGTCATTATTCTTTGTGATGCAGCAAATGATCGCCAGTCAGTGGTTTCTCCAGCGTCTCTGAACCAGTAATTCAGTCTCAATTAGTGACGATTTCAGTGGAAGGACAGGGCCAACTACCAGAGATTCATCGGCACGTCTTTGTCCTAGAGTGCTCAGGTGGCTTAGCACTGCTGACAGTTTGTCTGTGGGATTGCTGAAATGAGAGACGTAATTCCGTCCCCAGCCCAGCGCCTGGAAGAGTGAGGGCCCTAAGGAACGGCCAGACAGCCACACTCATCAGCGGCCTGCACTCCCGGGTCTGATGACCAGTGCAGGGCATCCTCTCTGCTCTGAGAAATGGAGTGTTTCTCGGTTTCAAGGCCATGCAGGGCTCCCGCTGTCACAGCTGCCAAAGGAACCAGTGAAATGGTCTCAAACGTTGGGATTCAGAAATGGCCTGATTTAAATTCCAAGGAATTTTCTTTGGAATAAAGGAGTGAGTCTTTCCATTAGTGTACATTAAAGTCCTACCTTGGGAGGGGAGGAGAGATAAAAGGACGAAATCGGTCTGCCACCTTGAATTGTGAATTTGTGTTTTTGTTTATTCGCCCACCCTCCCTTTCTATTTCAGACAGGAAGCTTCCTGGATTTCACAATCCCTAATTCTGCTTGCCACCCACGTGTGGCATCAGTGAGCAAAGATGACGTGGAGAGCAGAGAAGACGGCCACCGCAAGGCCACACTGACTCTGGTCCACCCACGGATGAGGCCTGGTTCAAAGAGGATCTTGTCATGGCAAGGTGACCAGGGGCCAGGGACACCCCTGGCACCATTCAGCCCATGGCCGGAGAAGCCGGGGCAACACCAGGGCAGGCTGCTGAGATGGAGAAGCTGACTAAAAGCAATCACTCTTTATTCTGATCAGACACCCTGTGCCCGAGCGCAGTGACGGAGCTGCCCAGAACTTCTCCCGCAATCCGGGCGGAGGCCCTGGGTCTCTTTGCTATGCTATAAACCGCCTGCATTTGCATCTCATCAGATATGTCCCTCCTTTTAGAGAACGTGTTCAAGAATTAAACTGCTTCCCTAGGTTGTAGGGTACTGGAACAGATCACCTTTAGGAAGAGTAATTCCCTTTCACTGCCATGGAATGGAGTGTGCATAAGATGGACAGCTTTCCGAGGCAGGCTTCCGAGTCCAAACACCCTGAGGAGAAGTGGTCCCCGGATTGGAGCTGCAGTTAAATCTGGGAACTCTCTTACCTGTCGTCAGAATAGCGTGATCCACGCCAACATCATGAGCTTCCTCTACTTTGCTCCAGGTGATCTTTCCGATTTCATTTCCTCGTATTTCTCTTGGGGTATTCTTGTTGCAGGACTTAAGAACTTGCTGTTCCCTGCACTGAAAAGCTTGTCCATCTCCTTCTCCTCCTTGAAGTCTCAGGTCTCCTCCAGCACATCTCTTCCTCTGGTTGGGTTTTCTTTATTCATTTACCACCACCCTCTGACATACCATGTATTTTACTCACTACTCACAATATGCCATAAAAGCAGGGATTTTTTAAACCTATTTTATTCACTGCTAAATTCCCAGAGCCTGGAAGAGGACCAGAAATATAGTATGTGCTCAGTAAATATTCATTTTAATTTAATAAGAAAGTGTTCACACTAATTACTCTGAACTATAGGCACTGTTTCCTCTGCCTAATCCATACATTTTGGGCCACTGATTTTGCTCATTGTCATGAGTTCAAATTTTATCTGTATTTCAAAATCTGCTCAATGTCACCTTATGCATAGATTGTCTATTGGTTCTTCCAAGTTATAAATAATGCCACTTGTCTGGCCTCTCTACAACTTTTATAAATAGCACTTTCTAAATGGCATAAATATATATCTTATCCCTATTACTAGAATGGAAGTGATTTGAAGGGAAAACATACAGAGTTATGCTTGTATTATTTTTATTAATTACACTTGCATTTTTCATATGAACAACTGTAAACCTGCTTTTGCCCCACTTTGTGTTTCTCATTAGAATTCAAGGTCCTGGAAACTCTTGACAGCATAGGTTCAGAATAGCCCAGAGCTCTGAGCCATGGGCTCCGCCATCAGATGAACCTGGATTCGGCGTTTGACTGCTTCTCCTCACCTGTGACAGAAGACTGTGTGGTCTCTGGCGAGCCCTGGGTCCCGATTCTGAGATCATGCTACGTGGTGTCACAGCCATATGACACACTACACATCATCGCCTTCACCCTCTGCCATTATCTCTCTCCTTTTACTAGGTTATAGCTCGGGGGGGGGGGGGGCAGTGACTTCAACTTTTTCATTTTAATCCAGCTGTGTGCCAAGGGTACAGTAGACAAGAACTATTTATAAAGGGAATGAAATAGTCATTGTGAGAATGTTGCTTTCAACAAAGGAGTATAGTGATGGTGGGGATTAGAAATGCAGATGGGGCCCTGGCTGGTGTAGCTCAGTGGATTGAGCACTGGTCTGCAAACCAGAGGGTCGCTGGTTTGATTCCCATCAGGGCACATGCCTAGGTTGTGGGCCAAGTCTCCAGTAGAGGGCCCACCAGAGGCAACCACACATTGATGTTTCACTTCCTCTCATTCTCCCTCCCTCCCCCTCTCTCTAAAAATCTTTTCAAAAAAACCAACAAAAAAGAAATTGTCAGATGGGGGACGCGTGTTCTCTGCTACACAGAGCCGGCAGCAGGGATGGTGAGAGGTGTATCCCAGCGAGCTGAGAAGTGAGTAGTCCTCATCCTCACTCTGTTCCCGACTCACTCAGTGACCTGCTAAGTCACGCATCTTTCCGGGGTTGGGAATGGGTGGGTGGAGCTCAGCTAATTCTTGGTAGAACAGGATGGTGGAAGGTGGAAAGCATAAGTTTTAATGCTCCTTAAAATCTTGATTGCACAGTGCCGGCTCAGAGACAGCTGCTGGTGTTTTGGATGAAAAAAAAAGGATCATTATTAATAGGAACAAAGAGAATGCTGTTACTATAACTGCTGATATCAAAAAACATTTATTTTTAATGGTGTTTATGTTTCATACTCTTATATTTCAGGAGTATTTTTCAAAGCCTGTTAGTCACCTCTATTTTGTGGAATACATATATTTTACGTTTCTTAATCAAAGAAAGCAAAGTATGAACAGGAATGAGCTATAGACTGAATTTGCACTTAATAAAGATAGGAGAGATTAATAAGTTTTTGTTTTCCACTATTAGTGTTAGCTGTGATTATTAAATATTCCCCCTTTGCTTATTTATATTCCATCATTTTAGCATTTTGAACCTCATCATGCCTTCTCTTGGTCTTGTTTTTTCATAACCCTCTGGTTATTGTTTTGTCCATATTACTCAATTCGTTACAAGTACCATCACACGTCTGCCACCTAGTGGAACAAAGTTGTCAAAACAACTTCTACGGTGCTGCAGACACCTAAATCAGGCAGAGTGGCTTGGAATAGAAATTACTCCTTTCATCGGAGTTCAAAGACATTCCGGGGCTCCAATTTACCAAATTTGTCTAGTGAAACTGAAAATTGCATATAATTTTGTCAAATGAGTGCTGGGTATATAACTATGCTGTTTTACTAACTTTTGCAGAGCTTCTGAAGAGTTGAGTAACCCAAGGTAGCTTTGTTGTATTTGCTGTAGAAAGTGTGCTAGTGAAACTAATAACAGAAATGATTTTATAAGGAAGGCTGAAATTAAGAGCAGGCATCTTTTCTGGGGCCCATCAAAGAAGACGCCATTTTGTCTTAGAAAAAGAAAGTTACAAAAATGTGCCATTAACCTCCTTATTAACTGTACGCTGTGGGGAAGTTCCGGCTGAGACAGGGGCTTTTTGAAAGGCAAACACATAGCTGTTACTTTTAAACAATGGAGTATGAAATTGTTCTTCTTATTTAGCTGTATTCTTCTGCGTAAATGAGTAAAGAAAATATTATTTTTAATATCAATCCATGATTTTTGAAATATATTCTCTGATTATAAAAGAAGTCACAGTTTGATTATAGATAATTTGGAAATTTCAGCAAAGACACCTGTAATTTTGCTCTCCAAACATAACCACTTTTTAATCATTTTGATGTATTTTCTTTCAGACTTTAATCTCTTCATACATGTAATACGTTTATAACTTTTCTTTGACAAAATTTTAATCAGTTTGGCTCCACTATTCTTAATTAACATTATAAGATGGCCATTTACAGTCAAGTGATTTGGGAACAAAATTTTAAAATATTTTCCTCAATTATGTACAAAAGTTGTTTAACCAACACTAATTTTTTTCTACTTTTGCTTTTCTTTTATTGGCAGTATAGATTATTCTTACATGCACTATGCTGAATATAAAGGACTTGTAAAAACATAACCTGAAACATCTCCTAGCTCACCATGTAGAGAAAAATGTATTTATTTAGAAACCAGAATTATTTTTTAAAAAGTAGATTGTCTGTATTATCTTTTAAATGTATTACTGAATTCAGTTTGCTAGTATTTTGTTGAGAATTTTTGTATCAGGGATATTGGCCTTTAATTTTCTTTTCTTACAGTATTTTTGTCTGGTCCTAATTGTTAAAAGTATAGGTTGTTCCCAAATATTTTGCTCTAAAATTACTGCCACCTTGAACTCTTTGAATGTATATGTTGATGAAAATTTGATTATTTCCTGAGGGCAAATTTCCTTGAAGTTCAAGGGTTTGCAATTATAAAACAGTTTATGGCTTTTAATTCAAATAGCAAAGTTACCTTTCATGACGTGGTAATAATTTCTTCAGGACGGCATTGTATGAGAGGATCTGTTTCATTTCACCCTTGGTGACATCATTTCCATTTGATGGAGTCAAAGGATAAAGAATGTCTGAAGAAAAACTAATTTTTATTTCTTTGGTTATTAAACAGACTGAGTTCTTTTATGTTTACCAGAAGTTGCATTTCTTACATAACTATTTGTACTTTTGTTCTCTTCTGCTATTTTTCTTGTTGATTTGTTAGAGCGATTTATAATGTTAGGCTATTGATAATTTCTCATCCTACATGCTGCCAATCATTCCCTACTGGGGTCCAACCTCGGCGGGTCTCAGGGTCCCCGAAGGATGGATGGCACAGGCGAAGAATGAGGGGTCAGACACCAAGTTTGATGCCGGAGAATGGCCAGCCCTTGTGGGTCTGACTGAACTCTAAGAGTTTAATCAAGCTTTATTTTTATAGGGATTTGTTATATGACATCAAAGGAACAGGTGCATGGCATGATTTCTCAAGCAGAAAAGGTCTATGCAGAAATACCAAGAAAATGTACAGGAAGTTCTACAGATTTTCATACTAACAAAGGTTATTTTGACCAGGAGGGCTATCAATCAGACAACTACAAGTAACTTCATGTACAAAGTTTCAAATGGCTATTGATCATTTGATGTCTAACAAAGTTTTCAGAATTGGGCATAGGTCAAAAGGACACGCTAGACTAGACAGCGGTTACATGTGAACTATTAAAGGGCCTATGTGGTTTAGGCTTTCTAACTCAGCCATCTATCTTCCTGTCTAGGTTCTTTATGCACTTTGCAGGGGATGATCTTTGTATTTGTTCCCTTGTGCTTAAATCATAATAGGTCACCTATTTTCCTTGCTCTTTTACCCACTAGTTCTGTCAATTATTACTCCTGTCCAAGGTATAGGAGGGGTTGTACTAAGGGGGATAGCTAGTAAAATTTTTCTCTATTTTTCGGGTGGCTGGCCTGCCCATTGTCTAACATTAATCTTCCAATAGGTAGGAGAAGTAGGCTGCAAAGAGGTTATAAGGGACTTTTGTTCTATGGCCAAGAAGACATTTTGTACAATTGCATTGGAGTTCTGCAGATCAGTGGACCCGAAATAGAAGTGCTCAAAAATCCCACCACCCAGTAATAACAAAGACAGACATGCAAGAAGAGATACACAGGAAGTCCAGCCACAGCTGCCTCTGCTGTGCACAAGCATCTCATCCGTCCCGACTGTGTCAAGGGTAGGCTGTTGGTCGGCTCCCGACAATTCCCCAACTTCCTGTGTGGTTCATTTGCTTTCTGAGGTTTTAACTTCTTGTGTGTGTAGTAAAATTCACCAAATTTTCCTTTACACTCCATTTTCAACTTCCATGTTCCAAATTGTTACCCTTTCATTTCTCACCTTCATCTCTGTCTTTTGCTTATGCTTTTCCATTTCCATTTCATAGAGGTCATGTGTTTCTAAAGGTCATCCTTGAGAAATAAAAATCATTCCTTTTTTGGTTCTTTTATTAAATTATTTTCCGACGTAATTTTTCTTCTTTTAGTCTTTGGGAGAAATGAAGCAGAATCTTCCAGAGGTTAAATTAGTGAAAATTTCTCACCAATATCAGAAAAGTTTTTATTATTAAAGTTAATTTTGAGTACTGTGATGAGGTTTTTTATTAAATTAGAATTACAATGAGAACCTGGGAGACACTGGGTCGCAAATTCCCTGCCAACCTAAACGGTCTATTTTATGTCTTTTATTCCGTAAGAATCAGGAGAGAGGGAGAAATGAGTGAAGGCTGTGGAAAGTAAGATAATCCTAAATGATACTAACTCACGTTGGCTGCTGACAACATGGATATATGCTTGCCTCCTCGCTGGGACTGTGGGTCAGATTAATCCCCTTGATAACTCAAATATGGAGTTCTGAGGAAATTTTGGCAGTCAGAATGGCTGGTGATTTGATCTTTTAAACATTTCTCCCACCTACACCCTGCTCGGCAATTACTGAAACTTGGCACCTCATTTTTCTCCCAGCCCTATTCATTAACGTGGCAGGTAAATTGCGGAGTATAACATTTCAAGCCACGGCGTGCCCTTCCCCTGTTTTCCATCTGATAACCTGGACGTTTTGCCCTTTTGCTGTAGGAAGACACCAAGAATGACACTGTAACACTACGCATGCCCCAAAGGAAGGCAAATGAAGGTAACCCCAATCAATTATCCGTTGTTTTCTCTCCTCGCCTTCCTCCAGCTTAGCAACTCTACAATCTGAAGTTTAAAAGCCAATGATGTGAAACGATGGCATATCACACCTTCACACAGAAGTAAAGTGGTTGAGAGCCAGGTCCTGGTCAGGCCACCTGGTTTGAGCACCTGATCCACCATTGCTACCTGTGGGGGCAAGTCTCTAAACTCTCACTGTGCCTCCTCCCTTCTCTCATCCCTAGAACGGTTATAATTGTACCTACTTCCCTGAGTGGTTGTGAGCATTAACTGAGATAACCCACCTATGGCATTTAGAAGAGGACCTGACACATAGTAAGAATTCGAGAACATCATTGGATATGCTACATATTTGATCTTTAAACAAAATACTCAGCCTATCCAAGGGGGAGCTTCCTGCCATCAAGGGTAATCTGAAGGTTAGTAATTTTACATCCTGCCACTAGGGGTCTCTATAACTGTACTCAAATGTTAATTTTCTGGGAGCAGATTTCAAGTGTTAGAAATGACAGATCATTTGAGATCAGAGATGTGTATGTTTTCTCCCTAATAATAATGCAAGCCTGGGAGTTATGGGGATGCAATTACAGTAATTTCTTTGAACTAGCATAATTAGATATGGGGAGAAAGGAGGGTTATTGTTGAAATTGGAAGCTAGGACCTTACACACCCACAGGGCTTCCTTCTCATGTCTCTGGCTTTATTCTTCCCTCTCATGGTTGAGGAGCTCTCTGTACTTCCCATGAAACCTGGTCAACAATTCCAAGCTTATGTGTTCATGCTCTAGCCACAGAGCAACTGAATGAATCAAGTCCGCATTCCAATTCTAGCTGCACTGGTCCCCTGGACGAAGAGACTGGTGTCCCTTATGTAACCCCTTATGGTGAGTATGCGCCCACTCCTGGGCTTGATGACTGTGATTCCTTAGTGTACATGCCCACTGGGAATGCTCCCATAACCTGTGCATGGAGGGAAGGGGCAGGGCCCAGAAAGGAAGGCCTAGGAGTTAACCCAGAGGGTGTCACCAAAGGCTGGTTTATAAATCTCTGATGGAGCAGAGAAACTAGCGGTGCTGGAAACTACGGTTGATAAAGATGGTTCAGAGGAAAGACAGTTCAGTCCTCACGATGAGAACTCTGGAATAACAATATAACAAAACTTATAATTATGACTTATGACCTGACTTTAGTTCAAAAAACTGTAATGAGAATAGAAAATTATTGATAGAATTTTTATATAGAGGAACACAACAATTCTCTGAAAAAGTGGAAGAGAGGAATACATGACTCTCCTTTGGGATTTATCTGCATTAAGACCAATTGATGGAAACAAAAGAAATCACATTCTGTGACTCATTTTCCATTAACATTTTCTGACTTCCTTTACAGTCTGTTGCTTTCAACAAGCTCAGCTTTCTGCTGCTGAATCATGAAGGACGTAGAAGCGTGCCCGTGACAGGTTCTTATTTTCTAGAGGTACATGATGTATCCGTCGTTTCTTAAACATCAGCAAACAAGGTGCTGTGGCAGTTTTATGATGAAGACCCCCAAATGGATCCTCCTGTTTTCATCTAAGTCAATTGCACATTTTCCTGTCGGAGATGCTAAGCCTAACAGGCTTGGCAAGTTTATCTTAAAAACCAATTAGAGTAATTTGTGATGGAGACTGGAGGCACTTGGGTTACCTGACTGCAGTCAATCAAGGTGGCAGAAGCAAGTGAGTCCCACGGCTTCTCTCTTGGGGAACTTGCATGTCAGAGAGAGATGTGATGGCTCTCAGTAATGGTAAGAAGAATTTGAAGCAGGTTTCTTTTTAAGAGACGCAAAAGCTATCTTTGATTCTCTCCTGCATTGGCTGCCATCCTTCTCCGGGGAAGCCCTTCTCACAGCCCTGGGAGGGGTGGGATTTGGGGCATGGCCACACACAGTGTTGGGTGGAAGGTAATACCAGCTCTTCAAGTTTTATGAGCAAAGCAATTTGTGGAAACTTAGGCAACTGAGGGTGTTTTAAGATGGTTCTAGCCCAGCGATTTTCCACTGTTGTGCCACAAAAATTTTAAAACACGTCCAGGAGCACTGACCTCTTTTCCTTCAGATTGTGAAATAAAAAGAAAAATGACAACAGCCAACACAACAACAGCCATCCTGCATGAGTGAATCTAAATTATACCGATGTTTTGTCAGATCAGCAAAAATATATATTTTTTGGTGTGCCACAGAATTTTAGCAATTAGTTTATGTGTGCCGTGAGATGAAAAAGGTTGAAAATTGCTGTTTTAGCCAATTGACTTTATGATTTTATTATGTGAATGGGCATGTCTTAAATAAAGTAGAGTTATCCCAGAGAACAGGAGGGCACTCCAAATATTCATCTTAAACCATTTTTGTGTGGAATATAATTTTTGTGTGTGTAACTTCACATTGTTCTGTGAAAACTTGACAAAAAGTTTTGGAGGGGGAAGAAAGAAAGCTAGAGTAGGCCAGCTTTGCTGACCAGTGTCCTGAGTTCTCCTCACTAAAAAACAGAAATCATCAGCCTGAGGAAGCCACTGACACCTTTGGGTCTTAAAGAACACCTTTTTTACTTTTAAAATAATCCTTTTTTTTTTCTTTCTAGGAGGTTTTATAGGACCAGAAGAAAGTTTGGACTCAATGTACCACAGTCTGAATTCCAGGGAAATAGCTCTGTAATAGCAACTTGTGATCCTAATTACCAATAGGGGAAGAACAGTTTAAATGCTGCCCCCTCACCCCCTGCTCCGCAGGATGATGGCAGCAGCCTACATTTGCAATTATGTCATTTTGACCTTGCCCCAACCTGTAAGGAAGGCAAGGCAGGAAGTAGTGTTCCCCCTTTTATACTGGAGGGTGTGCTGAGGTGACCTGCTTAAAGTCTTAGCGCTAAGAAGTGACAAAACCAGCACTCTCACCTGGACTTGGGCATGTCACCTTTCCCAAACTAGTTACTTCCTTTCTTTTTTTCCTTGTAGAAAATGAGCAAGTCCAGAGACTCACTGAAGACATTATTCATGCCTGGACCAAATAGTCATAGAAGGAGTAATTTAGAATTTTTACATTTCCAAAAAGTCATCATACGAATATTTACAACCCCTTTTAAGTACGGAATTTTATTATATAGTTTACTATTTACCATTTTGCTAGAATTTATGTAACATCCTCAATTAAGATATAACTTCTTATTTTAGTTTTGTTTATTGAATTGTGGGTTTTAAAGATTAGGTCACCAGTTACTTCCTCTCCCTGTTTCTCATTTATTGAAAGTTGAAAACACATGCGGAAGAGAATATTTATTATTAAAAATAAAAAAATACTTGCATTAAGAAAGAATATAATTATTCTTACTATGTCTACACATTAAAAAAAAAAGACTAATGGGCTTCAGATTTGAAATTATCCAGCCAATTTTTAAAAATTTGAGATAGAAAGTCAAGAGATTTGACAGTTTTTAAAAATTGGAAAATAACTGTAGAATTTTTTATTTTGGAGTTTGGGGACATATTAGTAATATTTGGGTAGCTACCTCATATGAATATATTTTAAATATAAGTGGGTATGGTGGGTAAAATACACCCACTGCCCCCAACCGTACTCCACACCCTAAGATACCCAGGTCCTAATTTCTGGAACCTGTGAAGGTATCGCCCTGCATAGAAAAAGGGGTTTTACAGGCGTGACTAAGTCAAGGATTTTGAGATGGGGAGTTTGTCGTGGATTAACTCGCTCAGCTTCCATTACTTCTACCTCAAGTTCTACCCCAAGCAGTGCCCCACTAGGTGAGGACTAAAATAAGATGAAACAGTTCCGTTGCCTCCCTGGTTCTTCAACAAAACTTACCTAAAGTTTGGTTGGTGTGAATCATGTGGAACGGGGAATTTTCTAGGTCAGAGCAGCTCTGAGCAGGAGCTCACTGCTTTCATCCCACTAGGCTGCGGGTGTGCTATGGTGGCACTTACGGGTCCACTCACTGCCATATAAGGGACTCCTGGCTGGACACTAGTCCTGTGTCCTTACCCTTAGGGACTATGCCTGCCAAAATGATGATTCAAATGGTTTAGTTTCTGCTCTTTGGGGACAGGATTCACCTGGATATATCAATTGCCTCCTACTTTTAACTCTGGTCAACCTGGGTGAGCACCATTCCAATATACCCTGCAAAGCAAAGCAGAGCTAAATTCAGCATCATTCGCTATTTCTACTCCCTCCATGTGCCGGATTGTGGTTATCACCCTGATCTATTCTTCTGAGACATGGCTGACCAACTTGAGACTCCAGTTGCTACCCCCCTTGAGGCTCACATAGTTACATGAATCAGTACTCACCGATATATGAGCCACACCAAGAGTGCAAGAGACACCAACAACCTGGATCCTCATGACAACTGAGCCGGTGAGCCGGTGCTCCAAGCAACCCTGCAGGGGTCCCGGTCTCTGACTGTGGAAGATGATGCGTGGCTTCACTGTGTACGCAGTTTGAGTCAGGGTTACTTGCAGCTGAAAGCCTGCAATTGCTACTGAGGCTACTAGTCCTTCTCTCGGCTTCCTGTCAGGGTTTCCTTCCCATCAAATGTCATTGATTACACCTTTTCAGAATTTACAAGCTAAATGCTTTTGCCAAGCGAGCTTTAAATTTAGCCTGTCTCCTTCCTGCTGTTGTTTAAGCACATGTTTTATTGTCTGTCAGTAGAGAAAAACTCCAGGTAATGCCTTGAGTATTATTCAGCAACTCTTCCCAGCTACTTCTATGTCAGTATGAATTAATCTCTAGAACTTGAAGACTTTCTTGATTGATCCTGTACTATTTTAAATTGGACCCAAAGCAGCTAATTACAATGAAGTCTAACTGATCTTTTTTTCTTTTGAAAATTATTTATACTTTAAAACTTTTATGCTTCAGGAACTTGGGACTGAATAATTGTTCTACCATGACTTCCAAACTCCATGATCGCTGTGAGTTAGAAAAGGCCCTTCTAGCTGTCACAGTCAATTCTCCAGAGGCCCTTTGGCCTTCCACCTGCTGCCTGGGGGCAAAGCCAATGACACATGGTTTAGGTTTTCCCTACTTCTGGAGAGCAGATTCTCTTCTGTTATCTCTTTTCAAGTAACAAATCAAATACAATTTAGAGGCTTAAAACAACAGTCATACATTTGGCTCATAAGCCTGTGCTGTGTTACAGTTTGGTGGGGCCAGCTCATCTGTGCTCTGACTGAAGACAGGTGGGGTTTCTTAACTTTTATAACTCACTCATCTTATCCGTCAAATTTGTGCTGACGAACGGCTGGGACCCAGCCGCTGTGGGCGCTTGGGGCACTGATTCCTTCCTGTCTTGATATGGCAACTCCACGGAGCTGCTTGTGCCCTTTCAGAGCAAGGTGGCTGCAACTCAGACCAATTGCTCTAAGAGAGAGAAGAGGAAGCTACCAGTCCCTTAAGCACAGCATCACTTACAATGACATTGTTTCAGGGCTCCACAAAACCTGGCAGGGGCTCCAAAGTTACCCCATGAATCCATGAAATGATGTGATCTTTAAAAGGGGGTGTTTTTCTCTTTCACAGACTTTCTTTGGGTATCTAGGGTGGGGTGAGAGGTTAAAGTCTTATTTTCTTATTCCCCCTGCTCTTGGTTTGAGAGGCTGGGTATGCAGCCATCCTTTGGAGTCTTTCCGACTAAAGGATGAAGTGGTGGGGTTTTAGGAAATAGTGAGAAGGAAAGAACTGCCTTTATTTTCCCAGGTCATGGTCACAGAGAACATGGTTCATACCTGGATGGAGGAGGTCTTGGTTTTTTCTTCACTTCGGGCAAATATCAATTTTAATTGACCTAACTTAATATAATTATGCTTTCTTTAAAGTTTATTACTCTGCTTGCTGTCTACTTGACCTGGAAAAAAATTGCAAGTTTTTAAACTCCTTTGATATTCCCAATGTCTTTATAAGAAATGAAAGTTCTATCAGTTTCCTTTATTTTTGACATCAAGTGGCAACATTTTGGCAGAGATGCATTTCCTTGTCTTGGGTAATTTTTCTCTTTAAAAGTAAACTCAAACCAAAACATCATCTTTAATAACAACTACCTACATCTCCTGAATTTTTATTGCTCTATCCTGTCTTTCATTTATTTAGGGAGATGCCTTCTCTGTTCTACTAGTCAATAACCTCAACGGAACAATCTATAAAATGCTTTCAGTCCCTGGCCTCCCACTTGCCTTTCCAGCAGCTCCTACACCCCCAGTCCACCGACCTTGCTCTGACAAACTACAGGACTGGAGTCAGGAGTGATTCCCAAGCAAGTAGTATAACTATACTTTTAATTTTTATGTCAGACAGATTTCCTAAAAGCCTGATGGTATTACTGTCCAAAGTCCATGTGTCCAATGCTTCGAAAAGCCAAAACTCAAAACATCAGAGCTTGGGGTAAGGAAAGGTTTATTCATGGAGAAGTCACCAACTGAGAAAATGGGAGCCCTAGTGGTACTTGAAATCCATCTAAAGAAATTACAAAATTCAGGCTTCTTACATGTCAAGTAAAGAGGAAATGTGAGGGGTGAGAGGTGATTGCTCAGACATCTGGGCACCAGCAGAGGTCTGAGGAAGATTGTGTTAGTTGCTGTGAGTCTGATCCTGAGGTTCCTGGAAATCCTTGATAAACAATACTTCCCTTATCTCCCCACGCCTCCAGCAAAATTCGTCTGACTATAAGCAAGTCTATAAGCAAGACAAAGCAGAAGCTATTAGCCTGAAGGCCAAGGGAGCAAAGCAGGCTTAATTAAATAGGGAGGCAGAGAGACCTGAAGTTTCACTGTTACAGTGGGGCAGGATGTGCCTTCATCTCAGCTGGGAAAACTGGGATCAACAGTGAATGGAGCTATATTGCCTATCAGTGAAGACAGCCCACTAGGGTTGTACCCATGTGACCTTACTCTATATGAAGAAGAGGGGGCCGAGGGGGAGGCACATGCTAGGCTAGTGTTGCTGCCTGCTAGGTAGACCTGCAAAATAGCTAAACCTAATGTTTACCAAACAGCAACTGAGGTCCTGCTGCCAGCTGCCACCCTTTGGGAAAAATTCCAGAGGCAAAGATTTTGTGATAAAGGAAAGGAGTCTATTCAAAAGCTTCACAATTTTGGAATAACAGCTTTCCACATGCATTAGTCACTTAAATCTCTCAATTAAGGCTAAACTCTTTAACACCTGAGTTCTATCATTTCCCCTGTTAGCTTTATTTATGTTGTTTCTTTAGGGTTACTTTACAAACCAAAACGACATAAGATACACAAACTACACAGTTTTGGAAGAATGGAAGCCTTCTACCTCGGATCTCGTCCCCTCTGGAATACCCAGGGAAGGCTAACCCTGCCACGCTCCGCCAGGCCAGCCGGACCCTGGGCTGCACTTGCAGCCCCTTCCCACCCAAAATACCGTCTGCTGGGAAATGCAGGCAGGTGCAGCACAGTCATCCAGGCATCCTCAAGGAAGAGAGAGTAAACCAGACTGAGAGCCAGCCCTCTTTTTATTTCCACGAGCTCTGGAGGCATTCAGCTTCTCAGCCAATCCTGCCCTAGATTGCCCACAATTGCCTTTGTGAGCTCCTCCTACAGCCCCTCCCTACTTCTTCCCAGTGATAACTCTCTGTATCATAATGTCCCCTCCGAAGGTCGATAAGTTTTGGTATAAATGGAGAGAAAAAAATAGGTGATTGCTCAGACATGGTAGCTATGGGTAAAGGATTGAATAAACATGTAATGAGGGAAATCCAATATTACATTAACACCTTGAAAGACCCTCTAAGGGAGAGATGATATTGTCTATTAACTCATTATATCAAATGCTGGAAAGGGTGAAGCCATCTATTGCTGAGAGAGAACACTCCTGCTCTGGGAGCCTGGTGAGATCAAATGGAAGCCCGCAGATCTGAGTGGCCTTGCTCCTGTGATATGCTGATGGACTGGAGAGGTATCAGTGACTGAATGACAGTCTAGTAATGGGCTAGTATCTTTGATTTTATATAATTATTTTGCTTTAAGGGATTCATGTTTGAAGAGCAAGTGGTGAACTGTGACATGATTTATAAGAAATAGATAATTGGTCTTTATCCTTGGTTCTTGGTTCACAGCTCCCAAAACCTTAGCATTTCCTAAGTGATGACGGCAATAAAGTTGTCTTTTGTTATGTTAATGAGGTGGCTTCTGGAACTTACATAAAGATGGGGGCTTTTTACCAAGAGAGCCCACAATGTGGTTAGAGGGTTGGTACTTTCAGTCCCACCCCCTACTTCCATTCTCCCCCCTCCAGGGAGTGTGCAGGGGCAGGAGATTGAATCAACTGCCAATGCCCCATGACTTAACCCCTCTTGCCTGTGGAACAAAGCCTCCATAAAAGCCCCGCGAGGACTGGGTTTAGAGAGCTTCTGCATGGGTGAACACGTGGAGGTGCTGGGAGACCGTTGCTCCTGGAGAGGGTGTGGAAGCTCCACACCCCTTCTCACATCCCTTGTCCTATGCAGCTGTGCTATCTGGCTGCTCCTCAGTTGTACACTCTTCTAATAAACTGGTGATCTACTAAGCAAGATGCTTCTCTGAGTCCTATGAGCTGCTCTAGCAAATTAATGGAACCCAAGGAGCAGGTTGTGGGAACCTTGGATTTACAGCTAGTGGGTCAGATGCGCAGGTGACAACCTGGGCTTACAACTGGCATCTGAAGTGGGGGAAGGGCAGTTGGGTAGGACTGAACCCTTAACCTGTGGAACCTGATGCTCTCTCTGGGTAGAGAGTGTCAGAATTGAGTTGAACCAGCTAGTGTCTAGAGAATTGCTTGTATTTTTTTTTTAATTGTATTTTACGATTATGCTATTGTGGTTGTCCTGATTGCACCCCCCCCACTCCCTCAGGCAATCCCTACACCATTGTTCATGTCCATGGGTCATGTGTACAAGTTCTTTGGCTACTCCATGTCCTATACTGTACTTTACAGCCCCATGGCTATTCTGTAACTACCTATTTGTATGTCCTAATTCCCTCACCTCTTCACCCATTCCCCCACAGCCCCCTTTCATCTGGCAACCATCAAAATGCTCTTTGTATCCATGTCTCCGTTCTTCTTGAGAATTGCTTGTTATTGTTGTAGGGCTCTTCTGCCTTTCCCCAATAAATTGGGTCAGCGTGGGGGCTTCCCTTCAGTGCCCTAATGTTCTCTATCACCTGGATCCTACTTTGTTTTCTCCTTGGCAGTTTTCACCAAGCAGCATATTATATTTCTTTTTTTTTAAAGATTTTATTTATTTTTTTTAGAGAGAGGGGAAGGGAGGGAGAAAGAGAAGGAGAGAAACAGCAATGTGTGGTTGCCTCTCACTCACCCCATACTGGGGACCTGGCCCGCAACCCAGGCATGTGCCCTGACTGAGAATCGAACCGGCGACCCTTTACTTTGCAGTCTGGCACTCAACCCATTGAGCCACACCAGTCAGGGCATCATATTATATTTCTTTATCGTTTCTTTCCCCTCATTAGAATATATGATCAGAGAAAGCAAGTTTTCTTTTTGCTTCCCCACTTCCCACTACTCAGAGCCTAGAATAGTGCCTGATACAAAGATGATCCTCAGTAATTATTACTGAATAAATGAATGAATGAATGAACAAAAGGGTAGAGGGATACAGACCACATGCCCTGCCTGTATTTGTATTGGGTGAATAGTATATCCATCAATTTCAGAGAAGATTTTGGGCATCTTACTAACCAAATGGTCTTTAATTGTTTGCAATATCCTCTATCATGTGATATAAATACAGTTTGCCAGCAGTTATCATATTAGTGAAGCAACTGGGAAATGTTAGAACTGAGTCTTTTCATCTGACAAATAACATTCTCATTACATCTGCCTTTGGATTGACCGTTGATACTAAGTTCCCAGTATTTTTCAACTTCGTCCAACTAGCTCGGGACAGAAGATAAAAGCTTCTCATGTTGTTTGTTACTCTTCTTCACAGGAAAGCTCCAGTAGAGAGTTTCAGGAGAGACATTGCCATAATCTAGTTAGATAAACATTGGTTCCATTTTTTTCCCCTAGAGCTCTCTAATGCACATTTTTGGAGTTATTTTTTTTCCTTACCTACTTTATTAGCTTCAAAAATTGAGGCTGGATATCTAATCAGAAGACAATTATCCATTCTCTGTACTGAGTTGGTGTTTTACGTTTTCCTAAGTCCCAATGAGCTGTAAATGTTTCGCTCATTATCTGGTAAGCACCGGCCGCTGCAGACAGAAACAGCCTTCTTTTTCCAGCTGCTCTCTCTAATGTTGCAGAACCCTTCCTTTTCAGTTCATTAAATTTAACTTCAGGCAATTGCTAAAATGCAAGATAATTCTGTTTTGTTATTTCTTTGGCACTTCCAAAGTTCGGTTTCACATTAGCAACAATGAGCCAGAGGTTTTTTAAGTTTTTCTTTTTTTTTTTTAAGTTATTTTGGAAGATAGGGTCTTAGGCAGAAAAAAGATGCATTCCAAATGACAAATACTGGGAGTTATTTTTTTCTTTTATTTATACTGAAGGTCACTCAGTTGTAATTGCTTTTTAAATGGGCTTTAGAAGTACAGAATTCAGAGGAAATATTTTTGAGTTTCATACTGCACCAAACATCTTGATTCTTAATATCCAATCATTTGTAATATTTAATATAAATAGCTGGAACATTTAAAAAGCATAATTAAGGAATATTTTGTGAACATGTGTTGTGATTTCTCCCTAACATTTGCTTGTTTGAAGTTCTGAAAAATTAAAGACTGAAAAAGAGGATGTTGTAGACAAGATCTTGCATGGTATTCTGTGTTATTTATGCACGGTAACTGATTTAAGTTTTCCATTAGTTATATCCATTTATGTGGCCTCCATGTTTGCACCGACAAATTTGATAAATATCCCTATACTCTATCATCGTGTACATACGTTATATCAATTATGTATCATCCGTCTGTATCTATCATCTACCTATCATCTATCATCTATCACCTCTCTGTCCACACACACACACACACACACACACACACACACACGCACGCAGTATATGCACCTCATGCACATGACCTATTTTATCTATCTCTATCTATCCATCATCTCTCCCTCTAGCTTTTAGGATCAGTTCCTAGAAGTGGAATTACTACTCAAAGGGTGTTTATTTTAAATTAAAAAAGCAGTATTTACATGTCTTTCACTGACTTGAATCAATTACTATATTCCCACCATTTTTTTTCTTTTGGCCTTACTGGACAAGACTGTGTATTGTCCAACTTTATTTCCCCATCTACTGAGTCATTGTTTTAAATGGCATTATTTTCAACTGTGATTGTTCCTGAGAATCTGTTCCATGAGTTCACAAGCTGTTTATATGTCCCCCTCTGTTCTCTGGCCCTGTTTGTATACCCTACCAAGAAGTACAATGGCCACTTTCAATGGAACTTTCAATGAAAGTTTTTGACCCTTCGTTAGTTTACTTTTTTGTAAACAAACTTTGTAAAATACGCAGGACCTGATAATAGCGGCCTTATAGACACTGCTCTCATACTACGAGCCCGTGGACTGTGACTGCGGATGGTTCGTAGTCTCTGTAAAGTATGCAGCCCGGTATCACTCATCTGCTTTGATCACAGAGCCATCATTACATTGAAATACTTCTGGCTAGAGATTGTTGATTTTTTTAGAGCCAATATGATGCCTATTCTAAAAGAAATTCTATTAAAGGCCTCTTTTAGCTTTTATCGCTGACCAAACATTGCCAAAATCTTTTTGCAGTATGTATTATATCATGGTTACTACCAGACTTGGCCTTGGTCTGTCATCTTTATGAAGGAGACATTTTTATCTGATTTTCCTGTGACTTTTTACATACAGACGTTAGAATGCACATGACTATATATATAGGATCTTTTATACAAATATCATATCAAAATACTGTCCACTATGACTTTCTAGAGCCAGGATACCTTCTTTATTTATTTTTGTAAATTACTTTCCCCACAGATAGCCAGGGAGTGCCATCAGAACTAGAGTTGCAGCCCTTTTGCAAAGATAGAAAAAAAGTGATAAACATTAGAAAAATTACCATATCCCCAGCAGACAAATATTATAAATGAGTGAAACTTAGAGATAAATTATGAAAGGGCGCAGTTATGCATCCTGTCAGAGCAGCGGGTGGAGGGCCCCTGGGGATAGAGGTTGGCGGGGTGTTCACTATAATCACTGTTTATGAAAGACTGAGACGCAGACCTGTCCCTCCGCTTCAGGTGTCTACTTTCTCTTCCATGTTACTTTCTGAACCCAGTGGCTGACTCTGGCCTTCCAATTTTTCTTTTTTTTAACTTTTCCAGGAAATCGAGACATTGTATTCCACAGAGAATGGATTTTAAATGGTCTATGGGTGTATTTTCATGGTTATGGAATGTCCCCCTCTATTGTTCTAAAGTGAGTTCTGGGGTTTTGGAAAACACTTTGAATTATAACTTTATTCAGTTCTGTTTTATTTCTGCTTTAAAGTAAATCATTGGACTATTATTGATACCATAAAATAAATTAATATAGTTTAGGACTGAATAGGCTATAGGATAAGCAGGCTGCTTTTGTACCCTGGAATAAGAGCTTTTTAGAAATTTGCAATTATCCTTTTCTTAATTGAGCTCCCTTCCTCATTTTTCAGTGTTTGCAGCTCCCTCTTATCCTGCCAAGCGATGAATTAAAGTTGAGAAAAAGTTATGACAGAATTGTCTCTCATACGGAATTCATTCTCAATATAGTTTCCCAAATCCCAGTCTCTGTTTTACTGGCATGTCTTCAGCTGTCACTCCTCTGTGATGCTGGGCTCAGTCACTTGTGGTTTCATTTCTTAAACTGCTCTGTTACTATTCTGCCCACATCACCATGTTGTGCCATCTGAGGAGTTTAGGTTGATATAGTTGTGACAAGTGAATTAAATGTAAAAGTATTAACATTAACAGTCACTAATGGAGTAGTGACAACTTTAGGCTTTAGATGAATTAGTTGGTCTCTTAATCCTAGTAGCTTCTTTGTAATTGATCTGATATTTAATTTTAACCACTCATAAACTTCACCATTCACTAATTCTTTTGTTCACTTAGTCATCCAATAAAAATTCATTATTCTTACTATGTGTTGGGCTTCATTTTAGGTAAGGAACAAAACAGATAAAGACTTAGCCTCTCCCATGTGAAAGAGAGATTAAAAAAACAACCGTAAGTCAAACAATAATAATAATATCAGGTGCCGTGAAAAAAAAAAAAGCTAAAGAAAGGTATGGGGAGAGTGACGGCTGGTCAAGGAAAGCTTCTCAGAGGAGGTGGCATTTGAGCAGAGACTTGTGTGAAGTGAGAGAGCAGCCAGACCTACATTGTAGGGATGGGTGTTCCAGGTAGAGGTAATACTAAGGGCAGAGCTCTGAGAAAAGTGTATGGTTTTAGTAGAAGATTGGGATCTTGCTTTAGCACTAACATGTGTCACCTGTACTCGAGGGTTAGTGTGAGAGAGGGGTGAGCATGCTCAGAATATAGCAGAGAGCCGGGGGGCGGGGGGGGGGGTGGTGAGGTGGCAGGGGTTGTTGCAAGAGCATCTCTCCCTGGGATAAAAAAAAAATAGATTTGGGAGAAATAAAATCCAGAAAGTTTTTTTTTTTATTACTGAAGTGATGAAATTTCTGGATGGCCTAAAATTAACAGCCACTTGGCATCACTAGAATTGCCATTTAGAAATGTATGTAATAGGGACCAAATCCAAATAGCCAAGACATATATGAGAGAATGAGAGGTGGCTCAAATTTGCTGGTAGTCAAGGAAATGAAGACAACGAGAGGGATTGATGTTCTCTTTTTCCCGGGATTGGGACTTCTTCCTAACTTAAATTGTGACCCCAGACTATGGCATCTGGCTTAGGTATTGCAGGGGTGGGATGGTGGGAGGGCTGGAGGTGGGGACAAAGGATATTTTACTGTGTTTGAAAACAGTAATAGGAAAAAAAATGAAGCTGTTTTCTAATTATATCTACGAAACTCAGCCTATTTCTCTCTCTTTCCCTCTTCCCCATCCCCTGTCCCCAACATGTTTACAAGATTATATGGTCAGGGAGAAATGTATGGCAGGACACATATCAGATTGCTAAATTGAGCTTTTCCTGTAAGGAGATGCTAGGGAGGAAGGTGGAAAGGGGGAGGGGATGCCATCTGGAAAAAAGAAAGAAAAAGGAAAAGACTGCAGTATCAGGAAGCATGACTGCATTTAAGTAACGTTGCATGTATCTCAAATCTTTAGAAAGTAATTGACAGATGAGAGCTGGGAGTTGAAGTGTGTGCTGGCTTTTCTTTGGAATATGTTCCGAGTTTAATAGAGGGAATCACCAGGGCTCAGAAGAAGCAACTATAGAATGTAGCCCGGTCATATTCTTGTCTGTGTTTGCAGGACATACCCTGGAGTTGCATAAAAAATGAAGTTAGGAATTTGATCATGACTGTGCGGCAATACATAAAAAATATCTGGGTGCCATATTTAAAATGATTTCTGAAAATTTAGATACAGTTGTAATGCACAACAAAGAAAAGAAAGAGGCTGCAAATCACCATTTTTACATCGAGCATCGGAGACTAGCTGTACATGTTAAGTGGTTCCTATAGTGAGTGTCTGAAGGTTCCCTGCTTCGTTATATTTTTGCAAACAGCCATTTCAGAAAATGACGTCACTGCAAGCAACCTTGCCAGTAATTGATCGAAGTTGTGCATCCTTTCCTGAATTGTAAATGTGGGAATCTTACTTGATTGGGGGAATTACAGGAATCAGTTTATCAATGTGTGAACTCCTGTCTTGTTTTTTAAGTTAGGAAACCAAGAGGTCCTTTGTCTATGGTGATGACTCTGGTGCCTCAGCAGACTTTTAAAGTAAAGGTTTGCTTGCATCTCTTGAACTTTCTAAATTGTAGTTGTTAAAAAAAAAAAAAGACCCAGGAACAGGCAATAAAAGTAGTGAAAGGATTTGCACATTCACTGGAAAAAAATGTAACCCACATTGGAGTAGCAAATAATGCAAATTAAAACAGACACATGAGCAGAATGAAAATGATTCCCGTGTTTATGTTTGTCGGCAACGCAGTTATTTACAAATTCCCCATATGAAAATGTAAAAAAGCATATTACATCTTCACATGCCGTCTGTATTAACTGAAGAAAGCTTAGTGGCTTTGTTCGCAAATCTGTAGTTAATCAGTACATAGATGTTTTGTGCATTAAAAAAAAATGTACATAATTTAAAATAAATTACATGACACAATTTACAAAGTAATATTAACAAAAACTTCTTAGACAGCTGCCTTCTTATTTAAACAAAATAAATACTCAGGTAATTAAATTAACCAAAAACCATACTTAGGGGAGTATAATTTATAGAAAGACACATTGTAAATTTAACAAAGTTATATTTTACAGTGACAGATACTGACCTCTTCAAATCTCTGTGCTAGAAATACGCAGGAAAAAGTACCAGAAAGGGAATCTTAATGTTCACTTTTAAAAAACAAACACAAATAGATTATTGAAAAATGTTGAGGAAAGTCACCCAGGGGTCAAAGTTGGTGACATAGAAACCATTGCTTTGGGAAAAAGAAAAGAACACCCACGAAACAGAACAATAAGGCTGACACCCCATTATATACCTAAATAGAGGTTTTTGATCGTGGACAACATGACTTCCACAAACTGTAAGTCTTTGTACACTGCCCATTTCAAGGTCTGGCTTGGTAAAAGCATGAAAACACAAAACTACAAACTAACTCTACCCATCTTGGCTTTATTTTACTTATTTAATAACGTAGATATTACCGGTTTTCAGTGTCTTGCTAGATCCAGAATTATCACATCACCCATCCTTTCTATAAAAAGTAACGTTTGCTAGGCCCACACTCCTGTTTCAGACCTAAAAGCCTGTTCTGCAGTCAGGGCCACCGGAGGACAGGCCAGGTGGGACAGGGAGACACCTCCGTTCTCACATCCAAACCCCACCTGGGAGAGGTCACCCTCTTGCAAGATTTCTCACAGATTTGTTCGAGGACTGCTCTCATTCCCATGCCTCAGTCTTAGAGGGGAAAGAGAACAAGAAAGACAATGTGTTTGGTGATGTTGTTATAAATAGTGGGACCCCATTTGGGGATGATTCTTGCAAATGGACTCAGACCCCAAGTCAGAGGACTCTGAGTTGGGCGAAATCGAGTGTAGGAAGTAACACTTTTACAGAAAAGCTTTTTTTGTTTCGTTTTGTTTTTTGGCATGCCATCCACATCTGTCCTCTTTCCTCGTGCCCTTGACCCATACATTCTTTTTAAATCAGCGTGCTCACACTCTAAGTGACACTTGGACTCTAAGAGGAAGGAAATACAGGTATTCACTTCTTGTTTTTTCTTGTTAACAATGGGGGCATATTTAGTAGAAGATGGTCCTGAGGTGAGTAGACAAGATTAGTTGTTGATAAGAGAGCAGAGTAGAGGAAACCAGGCCCGGAAAGTCTTCATAAAGGAGCGAGGATATAGGGAGTGGGAGGAGGAAAACAAGTTGTGAAAGGTGCTACTTGCTCCCTGGAAGAAGTTTTAAATGAGTGACTTTATCTTGAGGTGTTCAGGAATTTAAGATGAGTTCTCATTAAGCCATAATGACCACTGCCGCCTGTCTCAGGGCGGAGGGGAGTTCAGTAAGAAAAATCACGAACCACGTCGAAAAACAGATCTGGAGTAAAGGGCAATATGTATAAGTGCTATTGTCATTCGTTAAGCATTTGTTCCTCCTTTTGAATATCTTAGCTACATATGTACACAAAAGCCATTACTAGTTTTTACAGTGCCTAGCAGAGTGTCTTACCTGTGATAATTCAATAAATATTTGTCTGTTATACGAAGTTTGTGCTTTGCGGTAAGTAAGTAAGAACATGCTTTTATGTACTCATTTCAAATCAGCTTAAGCTACACTGTAGTGTCCTCAAAGAGGCTTTGAAATAAGGATTATGGTCAAGATCCTAGGGAAGGTATTAATGAATGAGCAAGTCAGCCCCTTTCAAGAGAGATCAATCAAGTCTCTTCTGGTGGTTTATATTGACATAGTCCAACAAAATAGTATAATACTGTGTCAATACTCTCCTTTTCTTTTCTTTTTCTTAAACCAAGTAGACCTTCTTACTTTTACAACAGTAGTTCTAAATCTTTCTGGGCTCAGACTGTTTTGGTAAGGCAAAAGTGTCAACAGACAAGTCATTACTATATTCCCCCCCTGAATTCTTAAAATGGACAGGAGGAATAAGGGTCTGATGCAATTTCAGTAAGGTGTTTAACTCATTATTGACTCATGCCAGGAACAAAAATAAGGCCATTTTTGTGTTATAAACATGAATGCAGTAATTTTCATTTGTCCAAAATAGCCAGCTAGCTACATTCCCCTCCTTCCACCCTTTCTAACAAGAAGCCATCTAGTATTTATTTATCTAACGATGAACTTCCAATATACTCCCTAGTGTTGAGTCACATTAAACCTAGTGTCCTGCACATACATTGTGCTGTAAAGTGTAATCAACTTATGAATAAAGTCATCTTCTATTTTTATAACATTTTATAATTTTGATCAATTAATTCGTACAATAAAGGTAGGCTGATACCTATCTGCCTTCTGCATTAGTGACATTTTACAATATTACATGTATAATTTTAGTAGCAACAATATTTTATCTTATTCAATAATTTCAAAGTTATTAAGTGCTGCACGCATTTCAGAAGGCTGTTAGCTGAATTAGATTCTCTACTATTTTGGACAAATGGAATTGTTTTACTCAAAGAGATCAATTTTCCGGAAGACTCCTGAGTACAAACCTACATTGGCAATCACAGTTTTAGAGTAACAATATTATTTTGTGTCTTCCTCTTCAATGAGACAGATGAAATGGAATTTGTCTTTATGCTTTTCCTTACTTAATTCCTTAGTTAAAGGTAAAATTCTCATCTTCTCAACCACTTGTTTTGAAATTATTTACATTGCTTAATGTAATAAATATTGAATAACAAATTAACATTTACCACATTTAATTCTTACTGACATATGTAGAAATGTGTTCATTTGGGGGACGATGACATCCTAATCTGATGTCTTCTATAATTTTTGCAAATACTTTAAGGAACAGCAGGGGGAGTTCAAACTCTAGTATGAAGGTAAAATACCTTCTATTCCAAACCACTTTTATAGCAACATGGCTATGTTTAAGGTAAAAATAGCTGTTACACTATTTTTAAAAGACCTGACACCCTTATATCTCCCCCTCTCCCAAAGGTTGTAGCAGGAAAAGTCGCCTGAAAAATGATATTGCTTTTTAATGGCACCTTTTGAATTGTATTTTCATATGAAAGATATCTGCCAAGTTAGATAGTATTTCACTGTGCCATTCTCAGGCCTACAGCTGCAGAAATATAGCTACTCCCAACACAGTGATACGTTCAATGACAGTTTTTCACCTGTGAATTTAAACACTGATTTCAGTCTGAGGTAAATGAATGAAAACTAAAGACACGGTGGAGAGTTAGCCATGAATAACCTTCTAGACTAGCGGTCAGTAAACCGAGACCTGCAATGCGGCCTGCTGGCTGTGTCAGAAAACGTCCCTGGAAAACGTCCATGCTTCTGCTTCACAGTACTGTGTGTTCTCTGTGGCTGCGCTCTCACGACGGCACAGCTGAGACGCTGTCGCATTGACCTGCCTGAAGATACTCACCACCCGGCTCTTCACAGAAGAAGTTTGCCACCCTTGGTCTAGACATGTAATGAAGCCCTAGACAAAATACTTTTTTCTCTTTTTAAAATTTTAGCTTTCAAAATCACAAATTAAAAAGACCACTTCAAATTTTAACAGTGAGAATGACAAAACTAGAAAAGCAAATTCAGAGGGAAAAAAATCAACACGCAATCTTGATTTCTTTCAGGTACAAAAAATCATCAATACATTATTTTCTCCATCTGCTCAAAATTAAAAAGACAACCAGCCCCTTTTTTTCTTTTCTTTTCTTTTTTTAACAAAGATAACAAATATAAAAATCTAGTCATAAACAGCCTTTGAAGTACAATTAAAAACCAACTAGAGGGATCCATCTTTCAAAAGGTTAATGAGTTTGGGACTGAAACGCTTAAATTACCGCCATGTTGTTGATTTCCCAATGGCTGCAATGATGAGGAAGAGTGGACACAGCAGATGTAACAGCTAGTTCCATCCTGTCGCCCTCCAAAATGAACTTGCCTCTCTTCAGGATACAGGAAGTTGTAAATGTCTCCGTGACACTCTTGGCAGAGATGTCTTCATCCCATATGAAAAGAGGTGGTTGCTATGGCAATACTGGTTAAATGCCTTCATGCTGCACTAATATAGTGCAAAATTGTGCCTTCCATTTAGCAAAAACGATGCACACAACCAGTTTGAAGTTGGGGAAAGTAGAAACTTATTGTAGTAACACAAGCAAATTAGTTTTCCAGACAATAACCACTATAAAATACTGAACTTGAGAACTCTTCTAAGACACTAGTACATGTCCAGCATTTGTACTTTGGAGAAAGACAAGAATTAAGTCTTATAAAAAAGTCTTTGCCTCTGAAATGCAGGTCGGTAAAAGCTCCCATCAACCACCGAGACGCTGAGTTTACTCCATGGGTTTTCTGCTCAGCTTAGAGCTTATCTTTCATTCACCATTAAAATGGCTTATTAACAAGTATAGAATCTGACATAATAATATGTAGCATTCAGTTGAGTATACATGATGTTATGCTTGCCTATAGTATTGTAGAGATCTTGGCATAAAGTCTTCATGCTAAAAATGTTCCTATGGGCTAACACCGCGGACAGAGGCTTGCATCGGGCATCCCAAATGGCCAATTCCACCACCATATATTAGAGATGAAAGCAAACTGCCAGCTGGAAGGTTTCATGAAAGATCACACAAAACTCTCAGAAGGCAGCGTGTATTCAACTTAATCTTCTAGACTTCTCAGGGCTGATGGTTTCTATGTAAGTGGTATTATCTTGGTATCCCCACTGGCACTGTGATTTTCACCCTTTTCTTACCGATGCTCTGTTAAAAAGGTGCAATGCATTTGAATCCACATAATCTGAATAGCTTTGTGGCCTCTGAGTGTCTACTGTAAAATCAGAAAGCTGAAACTGGTTGTTGCCAGGCTAAGGTGTATTTTACATGTCCGCATCTCCATCGTAGGCTAAGGTTAACGGTTTCAGTCGGTTGTTCTGCCTTCTTTGGGGTTTCTTTGGCTTTTTGCTGTTAAAAAAGATCATTAAGATTGGGAGAAAAAAAATCAGTCTTCCATTGTAGAATATTACTGTTTTAAATGAAAGAAGTTTGAAATGGATTGATAAACTTAAATTACTTAATTGCCTACATTTCTAAATTCAAACTTAAAATTGGATTTTTCTGGGATCTTTGAATTGCTCAGTTTTATGCTCTGAAGAAACTTGAAACAGAACCCTTCAAATATTATATTATCATATAAAAATTAATTACTCAAATGGAATTCCCCTAGTACTAACAAGAGAAATAACATAATAATATAATCATTTACATTTGGCCAGAAACCTTTAAAAATAATATATAATTGATAAATAATGCATGTTTAAAAAGATAGTTGAATAAGATTAGGTATTACCATGATACCCTCCTCCAGTACTAACTCAATATAAAACTCTCCAGTTCACCACAGGCACATTCTCCTGCATAACCAAGGAGAAGGTACTTGAGAAGACGGCCTGGAGAGGCTCCGGCTCATCTTCAGAAACTAAATGACTCAGATTTGGTAGTTGTTCGATATCTGAGACTGAGTCATGTTTATTTAGAACTTCAGAGAAGTGCTAAATAACTGTGGCATATTTATTTCAGACATCATTTTGCCATTCCTGTGTTATGATCAATTGAAAGTGTTCCCTCTAAAAACAGGAAGATTATTTGTCCTTAGATTTTGAACAATTTAGACACTCACCAAGCTAGATAAATCATGGAGATGATAAAGATGAGTAGCACAAATGCCCCAGCTGCCACACCGTACACCCAGGTCTTCAGTCTCCCATCTAAGAGGAATGGACAGTAATCATTAACTTACAGTAGTCTGGCATATAAATGCGTCTTGAACTATGACCAATGGACCAGTCACATATGACCAAGTCCTTTCAAAACTCAAAATTACTGCTTAGGCACAATTAATGATTAATGCAAAGCTGGTATTATGAGTTAGATTCTCCATTAAACATATATTATCAATGAAAATTGAATTGAAAATAATACTTTCAATTTGAGTTCAGATATCAAGTTAATGTCAAAATTTCTGCTGCTTCTTATCTGAATTTTATTTCAGACCCAATATATGTATAATGCTACATAAATGTTTTCTTTTGATTTTTATTCCATTTTGAGATTGGCAATTATGAGAAAAGAAAAATAATGCAATTTAAAAAAAATGTCCCACAACTTAGAGTTGATAAAGACAGTTATTTAAACATGAACTCTGTCATTTTAACCTTTCCTTCCAGATGAACTAAAAATGAACACATTAAACATTTGGGAGGAATTAATAACCCTTTATCTCGTTTACACTTGCATTGTCCTTTAAAGATGATTTAACAGTATCAGTTGCAAAAATAACCAAGATTGATTAACATATAAGAGGATCTCTTCTTTGTACCTTTTCCTATTGCAGGTATTACCTGTGTTTTGAAAGTTCCTGTTATGCCACTTCACTTTTACAGAAGACCTGTATTAGCACCGGTTTTTGATTACTGAAAGGAATCCAAAGATAACTTTCTCTTTTACTGAAAATGGCGAAAAGCAACAGCAGCGTTCAGCGATTGTTTTGGAGTGAGCCATTGCAGAGATGGCACCCACCACCAGAAGCAACAGTGGCCCCACCAGGCTCCTTCCCTGGGAACCGCACTCAGCATCTCAGCATCAGGCTGCCAAGCTTTGACCTGTTTGAACATCTGGGCTTTATCTCGATTTACTTGGTGCATCCATTAGCAAGATGGGTCCCAAGGTATCAGAAAACACTAAGAGAGCTCATAAGGGTGTCATGCTTAGTGTGAAACTGGATGTAATTAAGTATATTTGGTATGAATTAGTAGATGATTTTCTGGGACTAGGGTCATTTAAAAATTTTTTCAATATATGTCAGTGGTAACCACTTCTTCACTTTCTGGCACTTTGGCTTGAGAAAGGTTTCATAGGAACTCTACTTTCAGATAGCAAAGGGAAATCTGTACACAAAATCAGACAGGGTACAGAGACTCTTCTAATCTGGTTTCCTGGTCTCATTCTACATGAACTCAGTTTTGTGTTTTGAATAAACTTTAAACATAAGACACTATTAATGACTTTGCTAACTTTATTTGATTCTCACATCGATACATATTTTCTGTTGCATACATGCAGTTAAACATATATTGGTGTTTAAATATGACAATAATAATATTCTCTCTTTTTAAAAACTAGTTTTGATGTGAGGAGACCTACTCGAATTCTTACTCAAGGTCAAGGTTGCTGCAGGCCATGCGCTGGTCCACTTTCTTGTACACTGAGAAAAGCGTTTCCCATGTTTACACAGACAAGTCAGCTTTGCAAAATAAAATGTTTTTTTCAACTGATGTGGTTATATGTGAATCACTCCAAATATTGAAAATACTTTAAAAAATCCCAATAGTGACTCTCCAGTAAGGGAAAATGTTTTGACTTAATGCATTAAAAATAGAGATGTGTTAGCTATGTCAATTTCTTCCTTCTTTTCTCATGTTTCTGACAGAGTTAGAAGGTAGTCTGTGCCTGACTCTGCCGGGAGATTCCCTTTGGTCATGAGCTAGTAATCTCTCTCGGTGTGAGAAAGGCGGCGTGATCTCAGCTACCATACAGCCCTCATAGCCATTTTTAAGCCTCAGCTGATTTCTAGGCGTATGTGTCTGGTTAAATCCACTGGAGAGAGCAAGTGTACAGAGGAGGAATAGCATTTCATCCGGCTTTCGAACTTTTGCCTGTATCGGCTTCAAGTCCATTACTGGACATGTTAAGAGCTGTCTAATATGATAAGGGTTTGGTCAGTCTCCCAGATGGTCCCACCTAGACAGGAAGGCTCCATCCCTCCCTCTGTGTATCTGGTGCTAGTAAATATTCTGAGATTTTGAGTGAGCCAACTCTAAGGGCTGATAGAAATTGGTCTACCCCACCCTCCGCCAGCACAGTACTGCATTACGAATGTCCCTATTTTAGGTTCAAATTATTACTGATGTGTGGTCAAATGAAAAATTCTTGAATGCCTTTATAGTTTTATTTGTTCTAGTACTGAATGATAAGTTGCTTTTTTCCTAATTAATATTTTAATTGTTAGCTTTCTTTGTTCAATGTGAAAATAATTATACTTGTAAATTTAGGACCAAGATTGAATAATTAATATGACATTTTTTTTTTTCCTCAGAGGAAAGTAATTTCATTTCTCTGAATTGTGAGCCTGGGTGCTTCCTTCAGAAAAATAGTTAAAAAAAAAAAAAGGAGTTTCTATGGCAAAATCAGAACAAAAGAATTTTGGTGAAATAATAAATAGCGCATGGGGAAAATACTTGCTCATTTTTTAATCATCAGTAGCAGATAAAATGTATAACCAAAGAATTCTACATCCGTTCTATCGAGTCACTTCACCTGGCCCAAACGGCTGCAGAAACCAGGTCCTTCCCCGTCCTGCCGGGTTACTGGAGGGTTGGGTCGGGTGGACTGCCCGACTGGTTTTCACGTCTCCTCGTTTGTCCTCCACGGTGGGCATCACCACCACGGGGATCAGTGTGCACTGCTCAAGTGTACCGTTAGAAGACAGGACTTCAGTGTACCCTTCTTCGCAACTGCATGTCCTTGTCTGCAGGAGAACAAGAAGATCTCTACTGTGCACACGAGGTGATTTTTGAAGGCATAACAGAACTGGCTTGAAGAGGAGACTTTAAATAAGTATTGTTTTGGGCATTTGCTACATGCAATTCCTGTCTTCAGTGCATTAAAAAAAAGAAAAGAACACACTCTTTGTACTGCATGCAAACTTATTCTAACAGGAGAAGGAAGTGCATGCAGAATTGTTTATATTGATAAAGGGCTGGTCCAAAAATAGAATTTTTATGCCTCAGTCATGCTTTTGTTAAAGGGAAATGATTGCACAGAGGCAGGGAGGTGACGACTGAGGTGGCTGGCTCGTCCACCCTCATGAATTCAGACCTACCTCGCTACAGTACGAGTGGGGTTGGCTACACGGTGGGTGACAAGACCTGTCAGCGTCAGGCTGGCGTACCACCAAGCAGCCCCCTGCAGAACAGAAAACCGTGTTTTGACGAGGAGTATCTCTTGCAGTGATAAAAACACAATGTTGTTACAGGCTTGCCTTTGAATCCTAAACCACTTTGGGAACCCCACAGATTTTTCCGAGGGCGGTTGAGTATGAAATACTTGGTTAACCTTGACCACTTTATTTAGGAACTCGAGGCCCTTCCTATTTTGAGGAGACAGCACTGTTCCTGGCACGTGGCGGGTGTTCCACAAGAGCTTGCTGGAGAGATGATCTGATAGTTGCTACAGTGAAAACCCTGAGTGCGACACCAGCTCTTTCTGTCATTGCTCCTGAGACTAAGTCCAGCACTAAAAAAAAGGATTCCATTTTCTTTTAAAGTTAAAATTCTTTCTCAGCTACTTAAATTAATAGTTTTCACATCCCTTGAGATGTCTCTTTAATTTATGGGCTACCGCATTAATGCCTTTTTAAAAATTATATATAGTTCTTTTTTGGAAAAACCACTATTCCTGCTAATTCGGGATTTTGGGGGGAAGAGGAAATTAAACAAATGTAGCTAGTAAGTGGCGTGCCTGCACTGTTGTTTTACCTTGACATTGCAGCTCTCTTTTGATCCCTTTTCTTCTTCACTATAGAACCAAGTGTGCCTAAGTTGCTATATCAAGACGGGGACGGGTGTCATAAAGAAACCACACTGGTGGTGTGGAAGGAACTCCCAGTTTCAACCCATCCCTGTTCAGTTTAACAGCATTTTTGCAAAAGTTTTTCCTTTATTTGTGGAATTGATGATTCTGTGGAATTTCTCAGAGGTGACTATTGATAATTCTTTGCCTCAATCTCTGAATACTATAAACAAAATACTCTTAGGAAGCACGCTATGGAAAGCAGCTAGTCGTGGCAAGGCGGCCGCAGTTAAATGGCCATATTGAAGTTGTTATCATTAGACACGTGAAGAAAAGGGAAAACAACATCTTGAGTTTCTCATTAGGATAACTATTCACATCACTAAAGCAACCCATCACGGTAGGGAGTGTACTTTACATGCTTGTCTACTTCTCCTAAAGAACCTCATGGCTCCTAAAGATGAGAAAGGAATGCATAGAAAGTTTATCACGAATCATGTACACATCAGCTTTTTAGTATCCAACGGTATTCAGAAATAAATACATTTCATATTATACTGCATTAAAAAGAAATTAAATATGATTTCTACAGGTATGTCTTTTGAAATTTGACTTACTTTTGCATTGGGAAATAGCCCCAATTTCAGGGGGAAAGAGATTTTAACATGTTGAAGAAAAGGCAGATAAATATTATCTGTGTCCTTATTTAGGAGGGGAAAAAAGACACTGAAAACTAATAGGACCCTCTAGGGATGCTGTAAAATTCTTTCAGAATAGTTTAAAGAAGAATGTAGATGCTCATTTTCAACTCCTGAGTTGAGTGGCCCACCTCCGCAATGCTTCCGGTTCAGAAAGCCTCTGCTTCCCCCCCACAGCTCTGTCCCCACCATGCCTCTTAGAGGGATGTGGTTGCAACACGTTTTTCTCCCAGAAAATAATACTGTGAGAGAGCGAAGCGTTTCCTGGGAGGTGTCTGTTCTTTGTTACGCATGTGTCCACTGGGAGCTGCCATTATCAAGGGCTTCTTGATACCGATTTCTCATGTAATATATCTTATCTTCACAAGAATACACTTTGACATCCTGCTCCAGCTTTCATAGGGAGGAAATAAGTAATTAGGTTTCAATAAATCCAGGTAATTTAAAATTCAATATAAGAATTGATGCTTTCCAAAAAGCATATTGATCCCTGCTCCTGTTATCTTACTGTATATATTACAACTAAATTTATAAATGGACATACTCAGAGGCACCCAAATGCACATTACATTTTCTCCCTGTCAGAGGGCCAAAGCAGTGGCAGCAAGTCAGCAGGGCACCCTGAACAGTTCTCCGTCGGTACTCATGCTACTGTTATGCTACGGTAATAAGAGGAATCTAATGAACAAAATAAAAATGAGCAAAACAGAATCAGGGGCACAGAATCATGGAACAGACTGACAGCTGTAAGAGGGGAAAGGGAAGTTGGGGACAGATTGAAAGAAAATGGAGGAACTAGTCAAAGAACATTTATGAAGGACCCACGGACATGGACAACTGTGTGGGGACTATGGAAGTGGAGGGCAGGCTGGGTGGAGGGGAACAAAGGAGGAGAGCTGGGACAACTGTAATAGTATCAACAATGGAATATTTTTTTAAAATAAATAAATTAAGAGACAATAGTTCTTTGGGTCCAGGTGCTTGAGGTTGGGGTTCTGGTTCCGACCTCTCTAGGAAACTGGCAGGGTGGCTCACCTCACTAAGTGTCAGGAGCCAGGTCTTTTTCCCTCTTCAAAGGCATCCTTGTCCCCCTTGCCTTTACTAGGCTCAGGTAAGGAAACTTAATAACTGCAGATTAGAGTAGCTCTTTGGAGTAAATTTGGGTATAAGGGACACTCAAAAAAGTTTGTCATTTGGATTTCTTCTTTGGATGTATAATAATTTTTGTCCAGTGACAGAGCAGATGAGCTGGTCAGATGCTCTGGGCTGGAGACTTAGCAACAGGTCTTCCCTATTAATTAATAAAAAACTATAAATCATAGATTTCTGAATTTAAGAAAAAATACTATGACTTGTATAATCATATTCCCTTGATAATAGTTTTGGTCTGTATGTATTGCCTTTTAGGTCACAGAAACAGATATAGTCAACAAAAAATTATTTTTAGCCTGTAGTGAGGGTGAGGGAGAATTTAACTGAAACATTAAAAAAATAAAATAATGTGTCATTGGTCACTAGACCAGTACATCTCAGGTGTCCTGAATCCAACCCTGTGTTGAATACTGAAAGACTATCTTTGTTTTCTCAGCTATTTTCTTTAATTTATTACATGTGGGTTACAGGAAGACTTTCAGAGAACAAAGAGAAACCGGAGGCTTACCTGTTACATTGACACCATCTGACCTTTGACACCAGACTGTGCGGGAAGAGCCTTTCCAAGCGCTGGCCATCCACTTGTACTCGTAGCACTGTCCGCCTGCCAGGACACAGTAAATGTTAGCAGAAGCGTTCTGCCGCCCAGAGGGATAATCGTGGTGACGAGTGCTGATTGCATATTTATAAGCAATTGAAAAGTGGTAAGTCCATCTCGAGTGATTTGAGTGTCAATTTATTGTCCTGAAGTTGCCACATATTACAAAATTCCAGAGGCATATCTACATCTCAGGTAATTTTCCATATCTGCTATTACACTATCTAATATAAACCTATATTTTTAATTTAATTTTATGTTTTATTAAAATATCATGAAATATTAAACACAGAGACAAGGATGGAAAATAGTTAAATAAATGTATTCAATCAGCCATCATGCCATTTATCAAATATTACCATTTAGCCATATTTGCTTTAGTTTTTGTTTGTTTGTTTGTTGATGAGTAAAAAAATAACATAGATTTGATGTCCTATTATATTCCTTTCCGATTTGACCTCTCTCCATATCTGTCCAGCAATACCCACTATTCTGAGTATTCTTTTAATATTAATATTCTTTTACTACAAAATACTATTTTTGATTATAAATATATATAAATAAAAATATATATGTCCATAAATGATATAAGCTATTATTTTTAGTCAGTGTTAAAATTAAGAACGTATCATACTCTGAATCATTCTAAAACTTGTCAGTGATACAGATGAAATATTTCTATGTGATTTTAATATAGATACAGTTGGTTTACTTTAACTTCTATGTAGACTTCCCTGGTACTAATTACTATACCTTATTTAGCTGTTTCCTCTAAAGGTAGATTTTTAGGTTGTTTTCAGTTTTTGCTGTTACAACAATGCTTCAGCGGTCCATCTTGTGTAAGCTAAGCATCCTGGTTCCTCCTCACTCAACAGTGTCTACCGCCCCCAGCGACTAGGACAGTGAAGTCCTCACTGTTCACACATGCTCATTCCAGTCCACTCTCCTTGGCTGCCAGGTTACATCAATGTCAGGCAAACCATTCTCGTTATATTAACAATGGCTGGACTTTTTCCTGACAGACCTCGTATATCTTCTGGCCTTTTTTTTTCCTCTTTTTTTTTCCTACTGAAATCTATGCTTTTTCTTTTTGAATTGTGGGAATTCTTTATTCTAGAATAGCAACTCTCAAAGTATGGCCCAGGGACCATAGGAGACGTTGATATTCTTTGAGTATGTGCATGCAGCATCTGTGTAAGGTAGGACTTTCTTTACTCAACGGGTGGGGCAAAAGTAGGTTTACAGTTGTGAGTATGTGAAACAGTATATTTTTGTATTATTATTTATTAATTTTTACTATTTTCAATATGAAAAACTGTAAACTTGGGGTAATTTCTTTCTCATTTGTAATGTTATTGATGTCTAATTTTATTTCAATCTTATTTTGGAGTAAACAATTCTCTTTTTTTTCCTTGGAAATTATTTCATTTATTTTAACCCCTGACTTTTCACTACTTCTTCACCTACCCTGTCCCAGGACATATGGAATGTTATATTTGGCAAATTTGGGAAGATTTAACAGACAAAACAGATAATTCTATTTCCTGGATTAAGTCATCTAGACCATTTGGCTTTTATTCTAAGCATTCTACTCCAACTTCTAAACTTTCTCCTCCAGCTTTTCATTAATAAATGTGGTATTTTGGTTCCTGTTTGCTGTCCTTCTTTTTGAACACCAGGAGGAAGGAGAGGGTTGTTTGGTGAGCAACTAGATAGCCATTCTTTTGTTTTCATTTGCACTTCCTCTGTGTTTCCAAACTATGACATTTTAATGCTCTATGGTTCTTAAAACTGTCATGCGTTGTTTATACTTGGTGCATGGCTCCATATGAGTGTACAGATATACATACAGCCACAAAAATATGCACATTCAAGTAGGTTTATGTCAAGTTTAGAGTGATTCTTACCAGTACTTTATCAATTTCTGAAAATTTAGTAAAACGTCTCATTTTGCTATACATTTGTCATTCTTATTTGTACTTTCTTTTGACTTAAACGCATTGAGCATATTTTTAGATTCATAGATGATCAGGGTCATTACAGGTGTACAAATAAAGAGCTCCGAATTGTCTCAGCTTTCTGTAGCTCATAAAACATGGAGACATTCTCACAATATTGCATATCTATTAAGGGGGGTGAGATTTTTCTCCCTCCAAATCTTTAAAATTCAGAATCACACCCTTAATTCAATTCTCAACCTTAAGTGAGAGCTTGGAAAATTTGCTTATTTAACAGAATATTCAATTATCTTGTGCTTTTATTTATCCTCACAAAACTAAAACGAGATTTCATGAGTCATAGCTCTTACCATCACATGCTTTTGTTTCCAACATCTGCTCTGGGCACAGGTGCTGATTCTCTAGCTCTTGTATAATCACTGCTCTGGAACGGACCTGTGTTCCCCCAAAGCCTAGGTCCTCACCATTCACACAGGTCAGCTGACACAGGCTCCACGGAGACCAGTCCTTCAAGTAACAGTCGCCTGCAAAACACAGGTGTGTACTGCATACCCTTCCCCTACCCTTACCCATAAAGAATAGCCAGCCAGATAGTCTTTTTATTTTTAACCCCACTGGAAATGTTTGTAGGCATGCCAGTCATACATACTATTTGTAATATTTAGATAAGTATTTGATATTTGCAAGTTTGTATGTAGCTTTATAAGCTTGTATTAATATTGTTATTTTTTCTCAGTGGGTGTTACTGGCATGGAATATGTGCTGTGAAACACTATCAAATGTAAACTCTCTCTTGAAGGAGCTTGTCTGTATAATTCCCCTCCTCTTAAAAGACAACAAATATGTGATAAAAACCTACTGCCACAGTTGTCATTATTATTGAAAAGAGGTTTATTAAACACTTGGTATTATTCAAAGAAAATCCAGATATACATAGAAGTTGTCTTCTAAACATTCATAATTTCAAAAGAGCTTGAAGTCCAAGTCTGAGAAAGCTGGTGTTTATGCTTTATTCCAGTTTCTTCCCGGAGGTGTGAAGGCGCGACAGCCGAATGAGCAGTTGTAGTGGCAATAATGCACACTATTTCCTTGACCTACAACTTCACTCCACTTTCCCTTTTTGTTGATTACTGATTGAAGAAGAATATGCAGGCAATATGCACGTATCATAAACACACAGATTGCTGAGTTCTCACAACCTGATTACATCCCCATGTAACCTACACCCAAATCAAGTAACAGAGCATTCTCAGGATCTCAGAAACCCCTCTCCTGTTATATATGGAATGATACCCTGTGTACTTCTTGTGTCTGGCTTCTGTCACTCATTTATGTTTGTGTGATCCCTCATGCACACATGTAGCTCTAGTTTGTTTATTGTTATCACTGTAATTTACTTTTATTGTATCAATGACCACAGTTCAGATATCCATTCTACTATTAATGGGCATGTGGACAATTGCACCTTTTTCTCATTTTGAACACCGCTGTTGTGAACACCGTAACATACTGATGTTATGAATCTTTTGGTGAAGTTATACATGTGTGCTTCTACTGGGTGTACACCTAGGAGTGGAACTGCTGGGCCGTTGTGTACCATGCGTTCAACATCAACATCTGCAACCACTTTGAGAACAGGGAAGGCTCAATGGAGGCCCCTCTCCCGGGAGCACATCCATCCTTCAGGACTGACGGCTTGGTGATGCTGTTCAGAGGACTCAGTAAATTATGACAGACAAACCCATGAGGGTTCTTATTTTAATTATTCCATTCATATCACATGAATAATTCATATAGCCTTATGTTATGCTGAAATAGTATAATATTGGCAAAAAGTTACCTGGATGCCTGATTAATGAAAAAACTTTTTGTGCTGAGATTAAGAAATCCTAGAAATACATGAGTTATCGACTAGCACGCACATACAATAGTAAATGGGGGTAATTCTTGTAGGCTTTTATTAAAATACCTCATTAATACTCTAATGTCATACTGAGGTGTAGAAAATTCTTGTAAAATTTGAGTGTTAAGGAAAAAAAAAACTGGTAAGACTTTTTAAGTAGTGTGATAACATTTCAGGAACATTTCTATTCCCTAGGAAATGTTACTTTTGAGTAACTCAATTTTTAATTATGCAAGAGAAGTTATTAAAATTAAAATTTTTCTGCCAACATGAATGTATATAACTGCACCTCAGTGCTTGCAAACTACATGGGAGGAAAACATGTCTTTCTACGAGTAGGCTTCACCTCTGCGCTTATATCACTTGACATAGTGTATTTTGTGACAAAACTCAATAAATTGTTTAACATGGTCTGTGAATTATATCATAATCACCCCCAAATAAGCCATGTCAGGCTTCAGAGATTTAATACCAGCAAATGAGAGTGAGGCATTGCCTTGTACTAAACATACTTTTATATTCTGACTGTATAAACCATTGCAATAATAAATTACACTATGCCTGCCAAACGCATGACAATTAAGTGTATGAAATGCGTTTCTTTCAGTATCTTGTTTTTTAAAGCTTATTAGTTCACATACTGCTCGCTTTCAAAGCCCATCTCTGAAGGAAACTACCATGAGAGGAACTGAAATGAATAGATTATAATTTATAGGAGACGCAGCACTTCCTCCCATATTTGTAATTACTTTAAGTAGAATGGTGTGTTTGCCCTGTTCTATGTATTATGGGATATTGCAGTGTTCCTTTGCATCATTTACCATAGATTTTAATCTTATGTTTATTTTTGTCATTATTGGATTAGCGACTCTTTCTTCCATAACATGGTAAACTCATCGAGGACAGGGTAGGTTTGCTTCCCACTGCCTCTCCAACCTTGAGCTCAGGGCCTAGTCTACAATAACACTTGATAAGCAATCAGGTGGGTAATTGTGCTGCAGGAAGTATAATGAAAATTAATGGGGAGACTCCACAATAAAGCGTAAGCCAATGCCTGGCAAGGATTCCAGTTCTGCCCAATGTTGGGAGCGTCTCAATGATGCTGTTATTGGCCCTGGAGATTTGGTGTTGGACTAGGTAGGTCTTCCAACTTTTACCTTGGGTCAACTTTTATCGGCAATGTGGCCATTGCACACATCGAAGCCCCAAGATTCAGTCCTTGGCCCCGGTCCTTGGACCTGCTGCCACAGCCTCAACCTCTGCCTGCTGTGATGCCAAATGGCTTTATTAAATTAGAGTGTGTGTGACATCTGGCCTGAAATAAGGCCAGTTGGGGGAGCAGGAAATGGAACAGGAAAATTGCTGGATCAGGAAAAGGTGGTTATTGGCAGGTGTGGGGATGTCTAAGAAGCAACACTTTGCCTAGGTCCAGAAAGTCAAATTTAAAAAAAGATTATTTCTTAACCTTTAGTACATGAAAGTATCAATCAGTGTGTGTAAAAACTAGTACTACAGATGAATATACACAGGGAGAAATGCCCTCAAGGTCTAGCATATAGTTCAAGGTATTAGGGGTTATTTTATTTCCTGCTCTGTTCAATTTATTCAGTTCATCTTAAAAACAAACTAAGAAACTGCCGTTATTATCACCTCGAATAGTTTCCTTATTAAGTCAACTAGTTTACAGATTAAAGAACAAGTAATTTGATGAGTGACTGGGTGGGAGACCCATGTTGTCAAGTTTTCCAGCTTTGAGTAACTTAATTCCATTAAAATTAAAATATATATATATATGTTATCCATCCTTAAAAGTTTCTTGTTATATCTTTTTTACATAGAAAGTCTATTTTATGCCCAATCAGTATTTGTTTGCCAGATCCTTTTTATTTTTTTGATATCTTATTCAAAGTGAAACATTTCTTAAACAAATGTTTTTTATTGTCATTATTATAAGCAAATGGGGAAAATTTTCCATTTGAGAGTGACTTATAGATAATTCGCTTTTAAAAATGATCTAGGCCACTAATCAGCTGTTGCTTCCATGTCTTTCTCAAGGCCACAGGCTAATACTTGACATTGAGTTTATTTTGACTTTATATCTACCCTAAAGTTCTCTGCATCAAGTCTAAATTCTTCAATCTTAGCATATCACTGCCTTCCAATTAGTTTTTTGAATATTTGACAGACAACATTTGCTTTCCACATTTTACTACATGCGTTCTTCCTGTCCAACCTTGCATCAGAATGATTTCTTTCTGTAATATAATATTTTTCGCTTTTGAATGATAATTTAATTGGGGACAGAATTTTAGGTTGATGATTATTTCCCATCACATTTCAAGTATCGTAACGCTCTGAATTACAATGGTTTGGCCACACCACATATGTGATGGCGGTCCCATGAGATTTTAATGGAGCTGAATTTCCTGTAAGACATGGAAGGATATACAAATCAGGAGGCATTTGTTTTCTCTGATGGGGCAATATGTGTGGGGTTTCACAATACAGTCCCTCTCACTCATAGCACCTTGACTTTGAGAGCACAGAGTACATCCCGAACAGTCAGCTACCTGTTTCAGCACAGAGAATCCTGTACTCCCAGTGCTATATGTTCAGGGCACTGCCTCCCTCCCAGATCCAGCCTGATGGTCTTCAGAGCACACTGTTGTAAATTCTTATTGTCTTCTACAAAGACACAGGTCCACAGGAGCTACCTTTAAACACGTATCATGTGCCATCGGTGCTTAGTAACAAGCTTTCTGTGGTAGCATGGAGCCAATCTGTCCCTGTACTTTGGAAATATTTTCAGGTTGTAATAATGTAAAACATAGATAAGTTCTACTTCTTCCATCAATTCTATGCCAGAGAGAGCTGTTTGTGCTAGATAAGATCAACAGAACCAAAAACATAGTTCCTACACCAAAATATTTGAGTCCTCAGTTCCAGCCCCCTCCATGTTAAGAGCCCTCTATTTTTAGAAATACCACAAAGTCTCTTCATCCCACCACTGCTCCAACATGCAATCACCAAAACCACATTGCCGTGACAGTCCCCTGTGATCCTTCATTTCTCCATCTGTATTTCTTATTCCTTCTGACCCTCAGGCCACCATTCACTCCCCCTGACAGTCACTATTATGGTGTCTATGCCTTGTCCAGCCAGTTTCTCCTCAGTATTTCCAATCAATCCAGCCTCCATGCCTGTTTATGGAGCAACACTGACAGCTACAATAATCTATATCTGACTCTGTCAGAAGGAAGCAGGGCTTGTGGGACAGTGTTCATAAAGTCTACAGTCGTGGACAGGAATGTCCTAGCCTTTACATTCACTCACTGACTCACCCAGAGCAACTTCCAGTCCTGCAAGCTCCATTTATGGTGAGTGCACTACACAAGTGTACCATTTTTAATCTTTTATACTGTACTTTTACTGTACCTTTCCACGTTTAGACAGACAAATACCATTGTGTTATAATTTCCTCCAGCAACATGTTGCACAGGCTTACAGCCTAGAAGCAATACAGAGCCTGGGTGTGTAGAAGGCCATGTCATCTAGGTTTGCAGAAGTGCCCTCTACAACGTTCGCATGACGGAATCTCCTAACAATGCATTTCTCAGAATGTATTACCCTTGTTGACACATGACTGTATATTCTATTGTCTTTTGGATTTCATTGTAACCGAGAATTCTGCTATAATTCTAATTTTGTCTTCCAAAAGTAGGTAATCTATTTATTTTTTCTGAATGCTTTAATAATTCTTTTTTTTTGGTGTTTTCTGATGTAACTACAATGTATCTAGGTATGAATTCATTGTTGATTCTATTTAATACCCAGAGTAAGTTTTCACTATAAGGACTTCAATTTTTCTTTCACTGGTATTTGTTTAAATGCCGTGTTTCATTTTCTATTCTTTTCTTCTAGACCTCCTAAATAGATGTATGTTGTATGCTTATTTTCTCAAACTTTCTTTCATACTTTCCCTGTTAAGCATGAGCCTCAGGCCTTAATGGTTCATCCTCTGCAGGGGTTAAAACTTGTGTGTGTCAACAGCGGCTACACAAGAGACCTGGGTTCACCCCACCTGGCAGAGGAGGCAGTGCCCCCCATTCATCCACACTGCCGTGTCTGGCTGTTGGCACAGGTATTACTGAACGAAGGGCTGCTGACATCCCTCAACTTAGATCACACATGCAAGCCCTCTCCACCCCAGTCCTGGTAAGAAATGATCACAATATAAATCACGTTTTGCTGTTGTTACCTGGGCAAGGCTGGGTGCAGGTTTCTTCTAAGACCATTTTTTTATTACCCTCTATAATGGGTTCAACATCAGTGCAGAATTCTTCATCCACCACTTTGCTGAAATCATCAGCCGACCCATCACTCACTACACAAGAAATGTTTCTTGTTCTGGTGCCTTCTCCACACTGGGCATCCTGGAATGAAGAAAGGCATAACTAATTAGGAAAAGAAAAATAATTCATTAGTGAGCTCATCACTTACAGTCATCTCTGCATCAGTGATTTTGATTTATGAGCAGTTTAAGAAGCATTTGAAACCCTAGGGAAGCCCTACGGGAGCACACAATGAACAATTTATTTGTTTTCTAGCTAGAGACAGGCAAATAAATTTTCATTAAAATGAATCAGTCTCCAAATGATGTTTAAAATACAGGACAGGGAGGGCTTGCTATCAAAACTAATTAAACTAGTTATGAAATAGCTAGGCGCTTCAAATCTTTAAGAGGAAACATGCCATGTGTGACCTCTGCAAAATAACTCCGAAACCAAGTGCCTGCATATAAAGAACACACATCTCCACACGACCGCTTGAGATTTGATACCTGCACTTGGCATGGCGACCACTGGCCATATTGCCACCGATAACAGGGCTTTACTGGGCAAGGCTTGGACTGTTCCATCAGGGCTGGGCACGGCCTCCCATCGCCCTGGAAGGGCTGGGTAACTGTTCGTCTTCGGATCATTTTTCCTTTAAGAGATACAAAGGGATGCAGCTTTCGTGAGATGTTACAGTTGTGTGAGCACATACCTTTGGGAGAGGGTAGCACATGCAATTCTCCTGAGGAGATGCAAAGAACAAGTCGGTCTCAAATGTTTTGGAAAGAAAGACACCCAGAGTCAACATGGCTGAAGATTATTTGATGTGATTGAATGTAAGAGGGACATTTTATTTTGTGTTCTGTGACCACTCACCTAATGCTAATTAAGGGACAAACTAACCTGTGAGGCCGCATGTTTGCGAACACTCTGACCACGCGGACCACTCAGAAAGCTGGCAGTTGACAGGGCATTCCACCATGCAGGTTGTGTTCATCTGCCAGTTCTTCTCAAGGCCCAGCTGAAAGGACAGAGGCACACGCGTTTGTATGGGCACGGAGGCATGGTGACCATGTGTGGTTGAAAGGAAAAGATAGGAGTGGAGATGAGAGGAACGGAGAGGAGAAGTCAGAAAGAACAAGCAAGATGCGTAAAAGAATAAAAAGATATCTGGAAGACAAACATGCAAATTGTTAAAAATATAAAGTGGATCAACCCAGGAGAGTGGGAGCAAAGGGCACAGGATGAATGGGGGAGCCCAGCCAGTCAATATACTTTTATAGTGTTGAACTTTTTAAATATGCAACAAACAAAAGTAGATTTAATCTCCAAATAGGTTGAGTTTCTCTAAGTGATGAATAAATAAGTGTGAGCATGATTACTTTCCATTAGTTAAAAACCAAGAATGTCATCAATATACAGATCTACAGTTGTATCTTTGGGATATTACTTGTTTTTATATGTGCATATTACACTAAAACGCAAATGGGAAAAGTTTTAAAGACAAATTGACACTCAAAACTAATGATATAATGTATTGAAATAATATATCAGTTTTTAAGTATGCTATCTTTCTAAAAGAAAATCTGAATCACTAGAAGTTTTGGTTATTCATATTATATATATATTAATTACAAAGATTTTTCTTCTAAAACTGATCTCACAAGCTAACTGTGACATAATTCAGTTATTTTAGTGTTAGTCCCTCATCAAATAATAATGTTGTGCCCTTGTATTAACACTGAGTTTCAATACATATTTATGTATTCTTCTTTTAAAATACAAGATGAGATTTCAAACTCATCTACTGTATATGAAGACATTTAAAAAGCCTGAGATACAAACTAGCATTGACACAGAAAAATTTAAGAGCATGTTAGGAGAATATGATTTGTTAAATTGGTAATCCTTAGGATTTTCAAGACCTTTTCTATTTTTGCATGAAATACAAGTTTATGGTAACTAATTTGTATGTTGGAACTTGGCAAAAGAAAAATTTCTGAAATGTTGTTGTGGTTCAAGTACAGCTCGTGGCTCTAAGTTGCCCACTGAGAAAAGATCAGGTTGGTGACTTGTGTACTACATCCCTCTGCATGTACTCCCACATATTCTTGGCCAGTAATGCTTGACAAAGATGAGAGTATTTGCTATGAACACTTTTACTGTGTCACTATGGAAAATCTCATAGTCACTGAAAGTCCCGAGAGGTTGGAGATTAGAGTCTTAAGGGGGCATTATAAAAATAATGTGTTATATGTAAGGTAGATAATAGCATCATAGAGAGAGGGTTGGAATCACAGAATTGAGTTACTACTAACTTATTTATTATAAAGGATGTCTGTTGACAGCTATTCTGGGTATGCAGTTCTGAGACCTTTTAGCCCTTTACTACTTTTTCCCCTTACATTTATTGTATTCTTTTTTCCCATCTATCTATCTATCTATCTATCTATCTATCTATCTATCTATCATCTATCTATCTATCATCTGTCTATAATCTATCATCTATCAACTGTCTATCTATCACCACAACCTATCTAAGCACATGCTCAGGGGTCAAGGAGATGGGAAAGGAGAAATCAATTACTAGGTATCGTCAGGTGAGTAAATGTTTGAAAAAACATCAAAGACAAAAATACTATATAAATACTGGATGGATGTAACCCCAATTATCCTCTTTGTTGGGTAGTGATGCCATCTCTCTTCTTGGCTGTCAGAGAAACAGCGAGAGTTATCTAGTGCTGTTGCACCAAAGGCAGGGTGTACACATGTATCAGTAGGCAGGCAATCACTCCGTCGTTAGAGAGATAGCCAGCTTCTCTCAGGGCTATTATTCAACCCTACTGCATCCACAGGGATGGAGAAAATGGGATGAGTTGTTTAATCCAATTCCTGCAGAGAACAGTACTCTTCTCCCTGAAGACAGCGTTTGAAAGACAGTTATGATTTAAATTCCTAATTGTCATGGCAGCATTCAAACGTAAAAATATCTGTACACAGAATACATTTATCTAGTTTCCTGGATACTTAAAATTAGTTATTTGTCAAGTTTTTATTCAAATTTTATTTAAGAAATAAAGGATCCTCTCTATGCCATTGTGCTGCAGTCATATGAGCTATTTTAGAATTGGTCTGATTGGGTTTGGCTTTTAAAAAGCTCTGACAGCTATCACTGTATATTTCACTCTGACTCAGGAGGGCATTAATATGTGAATTTGCAACAAAAGAGACATATTAATTGACTAGAAGTAGATCACAGAAAGCTCTCCAGCCAGTGTATGACTGTAATAATATTCATTAATAATAATGTTATTGTTATAATGGGTACATTACTTCAATGGTATTAGTTTAAAAATTGATTCAGGTATAAAATTTCTAATTATATCAAAAGTATGAATGGACTAAGTTATGTTGCAGGATGATAATAAGAGAAATTTATTAACTAAACAATTTGTCTTCAGCACATTTGGGAGCTGTGTTCACATATTCACATGGACAGAGATATAAGGAACTTAGGTTAGGTCTACATGATAAAGATATCAAATGGATTAGTATATTTTTATCTCAAGTTTTCCCTCAGGGGTTGGAACAATTTACCATGGGCTTATACTAACTGCCAGGATATGCAAACAGAAGTCGCGGTCACCTTGTCTACTGAACCCTAGTGAGGTTATAAGCTCCGACTGTGTGCTCATGACTGTGGGTTCATGTTTAACCCAGCGGGTCGCAGACGCAGGAGGAGTCAGAACCTGTCAGGAGTGTGAGTACCCTTTTGGTCTGGAAATCAGACAAAATAATTGAAACATGAAGTGTAGCTTCATGAAAACTAAGAAAGGCCAACAACTGGTTCCTCACATTTCATAAGATCATATCTAGAAATGATGACATGACTTTTCGAAAGTGAAGAATTAAGAATGACAGTTCTTTGCACCTGAAAGATACTAATGGCAGACTCCATTCCTTTGTTTGAATTTCTCTTACCCACACCTGAGCACTTGGACGCTCACAGCTGGGTATTAGATCCTAATATCAAAGTCTGCTACCAAACCACACGCGAGCAATGTTTAGCAACAGAGAGAATGAATGATGGAGCTTGGCAGGTGTCCCAGGCAACACAAAATTCAAATGAAATTACAAAGATGATGAGTAGTCTGATTAGGACTTACTGCCCATATTCACCTTGATTACTTATTGTTCCCCAAGCATTTCTTTCAGAAAAGGATAATTAGCATACCTTTGGGTTCCAAGCAGAACAAAATACAGGAAATTAGGTGGAGAAATCAGTAGTATTGGACAGTGTCTCTTTTCAAGAGGGTGCTTAACAGCCTCTGAATAGTGCAGAAAAACATCTGCTGGCAATGAGCTGCATGGAGCACAGGTCATCTGGCTCAGCATGAACTGAAATTATTAGGAAAGAAATTACTCACAAAGATGTAACACAGCATCCCCTCACCTCTTCACAATATTTCAGGTCAACCGACTTGCCATCACTTCGAACACAGTCCAGCATCCTTGTTTTAATGCCATTTCCACAAACTGCCTTTTCACTCAGCTGACACGTGCTCCAATCTGAAAGGAAGGGAGCCCGTCAGAACAGACGGCCACAGGGGACACAGATTTTAAATGGAACTCCATATTTAAATGACCTGAATTCCATATTTAATTCGCAACTGCTTCTAAGCTGCACAATCATCCTACATGCAGAGCGTAAGAGTCCCGGCTCTGAACATTTCAGGAGTCAAATGGAGTTGCCGGGGTTGCACAGAACCACGAGGATTATTCTGGAAGGCAGATGTCCATTTGACCATCTTGGTGATGTTGTAAAAATGGCCTTGGCCTGCAGATCCAATGTCACTTAAAAACCTTTTCTAATAAAAGCAGAAATTTCAATTTTAACAATATTTTCATTTTAGCAAAGTAATCACAATGTTAATGGATAGCACTTTAACTGTGTTATGTTCAAACAAAACACTGTATGCCACTTCCATATTTAAAATGTTTTAGTATATGCACTTATTTCAAAATCACTTTGCTCATATTTCTTTAATTCTCTTATTTCATGTCTTTTTCAAAATAATTCTTTCATCTTTCTTTTTAGAGTAATATAGTTTATCTCAAAGAACCATGATTTCCTTGTGTCGTCAAAGAAAACTGAAGAGAAGAATCAAAAGAAACAAAAGCCAATCTGACTGCTGTGTACCACTGTACAATTTCTATAGTTTACATCACTGGGGATATTACCTGAAAAAATTCTAAAATAAGCTTCAGTGCTTCCCCGGCATATAAACCACCAAACTCTTCTTTCCTACAGTATGTCCCTTGATGGCAGGAGGTGAGGGTTAGGGAGAACAAATAGAATTTATAATAAGCCTTTTTTTCTGAAAAAATACTTATCTATCCATTTTATCTATACCTTTGATAATATTGAAGTAGTTATATTTATGTACTTTTTGGCAAGGGGAAGATTGCTGCTGTTTTTACTTCAGAGCAATCTTGCTTTGAACGGCCCCCACACAAAGAACTGTGTTCCCAGCATGTTACAGCAAAAAAGTTTTTATTTATTTATTTTTAGACAGAGCAGAAGGGAGGGAGAGAGGGAGAGAAATACCAATATATGGTTGTCTCTCACACGCCCCCTGCTGGAAACCTAGCCCATAACCCAGGCCTGACTGGGAATTGAACTGTCAACCCTTTAGTTTGCAGGCTGGCAGTCAATCCTCTGAGCCACCTCAGCCAGGGAGGAAAAGTATCTAATTTACAGCTTCCCAAAGTGGGAGGATGTCTTAAATAGGATCAATCAGACTATTCACAATCTACCATAGGGCTAATGTTTCTGTGATATTTTCATTATCTGTATCGTGATGTTTAAAATATATACTAGATAAATATGTGTCACTTAAATAATTCTTTCTGGGAGAGTAAGCAGCATGTTCAAAAGGCACCCAGTCAGAGGTGAGCATGCAGTACGCTGCTGAGCTGACGCATGGGCTTTGGCCTGTACTCTGTGATGAGGTGACTGTGCACATACCTGTTACGTTATAGTCATAGTGGAAGCAGTTCCTGTTCAGGTTGCAGGGTTCCCTCTCGACAGCGTCAGGGCAGACTCTTCCTTCCTCAGCGGGCTGTCTGATGGGATCAGCTGACCTTTGTCGGAAATTGCTCTGATTGCAAGGCTGACAGAGAAGAACAGGATCCTCAGAAAGGTGAACACCCAGCCGCAGGAGGGCGATGTGTTAAGAAGAGCACTGCAGCAGGAGTTGGCAGGTGGGGCCAATGGCTAACCCGAACAATCTCATTACACTTCCATTTCTTCTATAAGATCAAAGTGTTGTGTGAGCTTCTGATGTGCTATCTAGCTATAAGAGGCTTAAGGACCTATGTGTCAAATATTAATAGATATGTCACATCATGGGTATTTAAACACATATGTATGGTAATATTAATTATTGTGAATGAGTAATACAGAATTTTCTATTATCTATCTATCATCTAATACAGTCTCTTGGTACCACAAAAAACATTTTAAGAGTGACTTTAAATGACTGCTGCTAGTGACCTTTACTTTCCTAGGCACACTCACATATGCACTTGAACACATCGGCTTGCAATCTCCTACTGGTACAGTCCTGTTCTGAAAGCATGTGGCTTCTAAGAACAGGAGCAGTAACTTCAGACTTGAGGTTACTGGCATTAGAAAATCATTTGCATACCCCTGTGAAACAGTTGATTCTTTATTACAATTTAAATGTATCCAAGTCAACTGCCAGCCCTGTGTTTGCTCCCGCTGTATCAGTTGGCTGCTAATCAGCACCTTTAATAATGTTAGCCCTGAGATGAAAATTTAATTTTTCCTTGAAAAGAGGCATTATAAATTTCTTTGAAACTGTCCTACATTGTATTTCAAAAAATTAATTTCACATTGCATGTATTTTCCCTATGCCTTTGATGCCATTGTGAAATGTGCAACTTCACAAAGGTGCCCAGGGGTAAACCCAATTTTCTACATCATCAGCCAGTTCCGTTTCAAATGACTCTCTTCCCAGGGTCCCAGGGAAGAGCCCCTACAGGCTGTTGAAATCTAGATGCTTTGTGTGATTTGAACCTCTCCCCTGGCTTCCCAGGCCTGAGGAGACACAGAGTCAGTGTGTGGAAAGAGAGTCACCGATGCACAGCTTTCTTCTTCCCGCTCTCTCTCTTGCCAGGATCTTTTGCGTTTTAGTGTCAAAACTCCTGCTGCAGGAGCCCCACTGTGTGAAAGATTATTCCTACAATTTAAGTAAAACGAACCGGGCAAAAAGCAAGGGATGACAATAACGTAACACCATTAAAGTACCTTTACTAGAGCTTCATTCTTTGTCCCTTTACCTGGAGGGAGTCATTAAGGACACTGCAGTTTTTAACCTGCTATATGTTTTTAAGCCCATTTGAAGGTGTTTTGTGCTGGCCAGGAGGATGGTGGAGGAGCATAAAGCTTGCAAGACGTCTCGCTGTTCTAGTGTGAGTCGAAATATTGCTAACTTGAAGTGGCACGGTCACAGAATGAAGTAGCCAGGAAAATATACTTTGCTTTGGTAATTAATTTGGTAACTAATTTAGTAACTATGATTTCCTTAGTAATATCTTTAAAGCTTTACTGGTAAGGAATTAAGCAAACTCTGTGTTAATAAAGAGCTAATCATCTCACCAAAGTGCACCGAGTCCACGGTCCCCATTCGGATATCACGCAATCCTCAGGGCATGGTAATTTGCACTCTCTGGAGCCCAGGGGCATCTCTTCTGGGTCGCAGAGGTAATCATCCACATGGTCAGAAGGGCCATCCGCTGTGTTCTGCATGCATCTAGAAGACAGCATACCTATCTGTCAGGGAAGGAGCCAGGACAATTGAAATGATGGCCAACCAGCAGGAGAGGTGGTCCATCTTAAGACATCATTCTGGGGTTGGCAGGAATGGGGTGGAAAGCTTTGCATTTAATCAATACAATTCTTCAAACACAAAGGTATAAAATGATTCCTACCTCCCATAAATACTTGTACAACTTTGGTATGATTTTTAAATTTAACCTTATAAGTATTATCCCAGTTTTTAAAAAACACAGCCCCTGTGTATATGCAAACTCCGTGTGTCTTCCTCTGAAAGGAGAGGGTCACTTACTCTCATAAATGATGCTGGACTGAGGAGGAGTGGTTCAAAGAGATTCATAGAGGGGTTACAATTGTGGAATAAAACACGTTTGTTTTTTTTTTCTGAAGAAGGAGAAAATGGTGGATTCTGTGGAGGAGGTAGATTCATGTAGGATGGAAGACCAGGCACACTGAAATCTACTAGTGAGAGGTTTCCTCAAGTGTTTTTGAAAGTAGCCGATGGCATTTATTAGATTGTTTTGTCAAATAAAAAGGCATTTACCCTCCCATCTACTGATAATTTTCAATGAAAGCAAGAAGTGAAAAGACAATTATAATATAGTAATAGCACAGATTACCTAAATGGGGTCGTTTGGATCCTCCTATCTTGACCTTTTTATGGTTAGTTTTCTTTTTGACAGAACAAATTCAAGCATTTTATCACAGTTCATTCTGTTGTAAGCGGTCATGAAGGACTCTTCACTCGCCTCTTGGAAATCTGACTAATGTGGCCAGTACCAGACTTCATGCATACCACACTTAACCTCTCCTGGCACTTTTCTAGCGGAAGAGAAAAACTTTATCCCTCATCTCTAACTTGGGAAGGTCAACCAAATTGATGGGCATAGGAACAGAACTATATTGCAGGAGATGAAAAAGAAGGCTTGAGCTCTTAAGACCTCTCAAACCCATGGGGACGTTTTAAACTGTTAGTTGAATTACATTACCAATCATACCTGAAATTTCAACTCTTTTCAGGAATTCTACAACCAGCACAGACACCGTGTCTTCTCCTATCTACTCTGCAGAGTAACCTCTCTATACTGTGCTGCCTGATTTAAGAGAAATGTTTTCCTGTGAGACTCATTCAGGCCCAAAACTGTGCTGTTGGCCACGTCTGAATGAGGTGTGCCCTCCTCTGCATTTTGCTGTACACTGCATGAATACATAAGAGGGCAATCAGAAAAACACCCGCCAAAGGTAGATATTTATTTGATTTCATTGAAAAAAAATTAAATTATAAATGTCTTCAGGAGAGTTTTAGTTTCTCAGAAAAAAACAATAGTTCTACCTTCAATGGATTTTAAAGAATGTTCTGATGAGAGCAGCTTGGAGGGGATATGGAACAAATGGGACAGCTCGATGCTTGAAGTCGGGTTTGCTGCTGAGGAAAGACTGCATTCGTGGTAGGTACCGACAGACACGACGTATGAGGGTTAACTTGCAAAGGTACCCATTGATTCAGAGTTAAGGACAGATGGTCAAGACTATTATGTAGTCATGTACATAAAACTTTATTTTCAAAGGCTTTTCTTTTAATTTTTATTATAAAGGTAACATATTCATTTCAGGAAAATCAGAATAAATAGTAAAAATTCACATGATTCAATCAGAGATAGCCACTCTTAACAGACTAATATATTTAAACATATATTTTCATTTCATTAAACTCAAGAACACTTTACCTGCTATTTGTACTGTTTTAAAAAGTAACATAGACATCTCCTCGTATTGTTAACTGTTTTTCTAAGATATAATTTGTAATGACTGCACTTGAATCCCATCACTTGAATGTGCCACAATTGCTAAAAACCCTTTTGTTGACATTCAAATTATTTATGTCTTATTTATTTTATTTGGCATTAATGATTTTTTAAATCACTCTAGAAGAGAAGATAAATATTTGGATCAAGTTTTGACCCCAAAGGAAGGCCCTGTAAGTTCATTAGCTTTTTTCAAGTTCTTGGCCTTTCCCCTTCCACACGAAAAGGAATTATGCTGTGAGAAAACTGATGTGTATCAGAAAACATAGTGTAGAATCAAGGTGAGGCAGCCAAAGGTGGGGCCAGAGGCCCACCACGCATGGGTATAATGGGAGGGGGAGCATTGTTGGCAGAGAATTCAGAAGCAACAATAAAAATAACCAAATCACTCTGTTTTTTATTATCACAATGTGCTGGTACTTAAAAAAATGTGAGTGGAAAAAATACCTCTTCCTACCAGGGCAAACCATTTTTATCACCCAATCTTTGGAATGTCATACCATTCTAAAAGGAGAAAGAACAAGATGGGATATATTGAATCCTGCTCTCTGAGAGACTCACATATACTAATGGCTTGCATCTGAGAAGGACGTTTTGACCTTAATTAGCTGAGGATAAGGTTAGGGAGGTACACAATCAGTAAAGAAACATTATGTGAACGGAGATCACAATCAATGCTGATCTTCTGTTTTTTCTATTTGCATTAGTGATGTTTACTGAAAAAATAAGTTGATTTGAAAAGTTACTTAGTTTAGGATGTGTTTGGGAATGTTAATATCTATTCACAGAGAAAAAAGAAGCAACATGTACACAGATAGTTGAAGGGAAAGCAGGAAGAACCACAGTTCTTTATTATATCTATTTTTACTAACCAAAATGCCAATCTGATCAAATTCTGAATATAAGGAAAGTATTTTAAAATTGAAAGTGAAATTTAAAATTTTGAAGGACAAGGTCAGAAAACAGAATTTATTTATTTTTCTTCCCTGTTTCCCTATCAACTCATTACATCCCCCTGTTTTAAGCTACAAATGTTAATTGGATCTACCTTCCTACTAAAGCATATTAAAAAATATGAATCTTAAATTAAAGTTAGGTCATGAGTGACAATGAGCTTCTTCACAACATGCATTACCATTCTGTATGTTTTATTCTTGTCTTACTGTCTGTCATTCATCTGCGTTAGAAGAAACTGGTATAGTTACAAAGAATGAAAAGGGACTTGGGTTTGGATGCCAACTGTGCGTACTAGATGTGTGTTCTTGGTAAGTTAGTATTTGTGAATCTGCTCCATGAAGTGGAAATAATAAACGTCATAGACTTGTTTCCCAGGTTCTAGAACCCTTAAGGATCCTCTGCAAAGGCTGTAGAGAAAATTGAACGAGTGTCAACCTTGTATTAGGTGCTAGGGAATGTCCATAAACAAACAGGGTTTCAGTGTGGAGAAACTTCCAGGGTTTAAAACAGTGGCAGGCATGTGAAAAGATCTTTCCAAAACAATGCAGACTATCTGGGGTACCACAGAACAATACCCCTGAAGAGAACTCTGTGTAATGACAGAAATACGGTGCTGATATAATAATAGCCTGTAGCCATTGGTGGCTATTGAGCACTTGCAACGTGTCTGGTGTGACCGAGGAAACATTTCTAGTTTTATTTAATTTTCATTAGTTTAAATTAAAAGTGAAAATAGCCAAATGTGACTAGTGGCTATCCTACCAAACAGTGAGGCCACAGAAGAAAAAATGAGAGGCATTAGCCAACGGGAAGCCTTCCTGGAAGACAGAAGTATTCAAAAATTGGCCAGTTGTATATAAAGGATCAAGAGTTTATAACAGATTATCATTAAAATGCAGTTAGAAGTCTATTTGGCTTTGAAGGAAAAAGTTATTAGGGTTAGAAAGTCTGCATTGGTTCACCTCAAATTCAATATGAAGCTCTTTCCTTGCAAGAAAAAGCACCTCAGAGTGAAGCTTCCTAAATCAGAAGGCCAAGTATGATAAGCTACTGCTTGAAGCAGATCCTTTTAGAGTTTCCCATGAACACAGATTCCCTAAAAATAAAGCTCAAGGCAGTTTGTTAGGAGATCGGGAAGGAGTGAACGCTCACGTTGGCAGGTAGGAAACAGGGAAGTGTGGTGTGTTTTGCTCCTCTGTGCAGTTCGGCTTGGCCTCACCTCACTTTCCGAGTCTGCACGCCCTCTCCGCAGTTGTCCCGCGTGTTCACAAAGGTCACCTTGCAGACACTCCAGGGCTCTGCGACCCATAAGTGCTGGTTGCAGTCACTCTGGCAGGGGACGACCTCATACACCTGCAACACACACAGTTCTCGGCGATCTCCTCTCAGGTGCCTGAAGAGAGTGCCTGGACAGACTTTACATCATAATATTCATTATATTCTTATTTTAGCTACTTTTATTTCTCTCCATTGTTACTTGAAATTTCGTGAGAGTTCTAGTACTCAGAAGGGCAGAACTAGCTCTCTTGTATTCTGTTGCTCACTATGTTGCAGTTGTAGATCTGGTCCGCCTGACCCCATTTAGTACGTGACCTGCTTCCCTGGAGTGACCCTTACGGAGACAGCGCAGAGTCTTGGGCCTGGGATGGGGGGGGATGACAGATGGCTTGAGGGCACACAGGATAAGCTGACTGCAAAAATGCCCTCATCTCAACTCCTCCTGGCCCAGGAATGAAGAACTAGCCATGTTTACCTCCCTTAGAACTGCTTACTTCCTTGCAGAAGTAGAAGCCACTGCTTTTCACATACAGTTGATTAAGGTTTGACTGCTATACAACCCTCCTGGGGTGGCAGAAGTGAGCAGTCTGCCATCTTGGCCCTCACAGGTGCTAAGGCAGTTGCTAAGCAACCAGACAGCAGAAGGAAGTAGCTTGACCTTCACATGGAAAATTTCTCAAACCTACCTTTTTCAAAAAGCCCACCTTTGTGCACAAGCCTGCATTGTTTCCAGCTTATAAAAGCAACCAGGCAGAGCCAACGCCCTCCCTGAGTCAGTTCAGAGGACCTTCCTTTCCTCTGTGCTGCCTCCCTTGTGCTCGAGCTTTAGCTTTAATAAAATTTGTCCTGAAGTGTTCCTGGTAGTTCTTGATTTCTAACTTGGGGAGCCCAAAGACTGCAAACACCACAACATTACCACAACGGATTGTAATTTTCCGGGCCTTTGGCCTTGTTTACAGTTTTGAGTGTCTTCAATACTTACCCCAGGGTGTTCACATGCTAGGCAATCAACAGAGATTTGGTAGATAAATGAATGAATGAATGAATGAATGGATTTAAGTGTATAAAAATAGCTATTTTCAAATAAATATAATTGGGTTTAAAAATATGTAAATATGTATAATAATGAAAATATATTTGTATGTTCCATTTTTTAAACTAAATTAAAATACCAATAACATGAAATAAAGACATCTTTAAACAAACCCTCAATCATTTAGGGCTTGGAACCAAGGGCTGAAATCGTTCTCCTATTACAGAGCTACAGCCCAAAGCACTGAGGGCCACTTGAAACAAAGCAGAGAGTTTGTGCGCAGGCATCCATGAAAGCTTTCAGCCCCAAGTTTGAGGTGGTTTCTTTAGTTTCAGGATTTTTGGAACAATGAACAATTATGTTCTTTTCTCAGTGAGACCAATGACTACATAAAGGAAATAAATAGACCATAATCCACCAAAACAAAGCTGACTCAACTAGTATAGAAAAATGTTTTTAAGAATCATTTCAAAATCTATATTTTTATTTACTTCATTTTATTCTATTTCTTATTTTACACACACACACACACTAGAGCACATGAGTGTCTTATGTAACTAATTACAGAAGATATAGATTTATACAGTCCTTTGGACTATTCCCTTGTGTAAGTTTAGTGGCCTAAGCACCCAAGTGACAGAGTGAACTAATTCCAAATAATAATAAAAATATGCACTGTTAAGAGTAAGAATCTATACTTATTGTCAGAAGCGATCACATTCCCATTGGGTGCTATATTAAAATATGACATTTTTACTGCGTAAAACATTATGTTACAACTTGTGGGGAAGGGAAACATTGCAGGGGAAATGCCATCTTTCCTAATCCTTTGATGGCTTGCGTTCGAGTCTCCTATGTTGGAGTGAATACAAATCAGTTCAGGGCATCCCCCTGCTACCCACTTTCAGCTCTCCTGCACCTTTACTCCCCCTCTGAGAAGAAGCACGCGATCATTAGCAGCAGGTGTCATTGCCTTGTCAAGGCTTGCGAAGTAAAGCTTCTTCCCCACTCTGCACCTCGGGCCCTGATTCTGTACAGAATGAGAAAACCCAGGGAGCATGCAAGGAAACAAACGGAACAGCGGCAGAACATAAACTTTATGGAAAATATGATAGTTTCTCCGTGTGAAAGATAAAAGACCATTGTAGGGGAAAAAAAATACATCCTCTGAAACCAGTGGTAAAACAGAAAGCAAGCAACACTCTGTTATTAAACCCAGAGGTTTCGGAGTTCTTACCTGTGCCTGGAGTGGTTGTGTTCAACAGGAATCAAGAACAGGGAGAGAAACAAAGACAAGTAGAATGTCAGCATATTTAATGAGAAAAATTTATGTTCCAATTCTCAAATATTATTATCCCTATTGAAAAGCCTGATTTTTTGGTAAATAGAACATTTTTATTAGGCCTTGGGAGAGAGAGTCCAACTTATTATTGAAAGTTCAGAGACATAAATAACTACTGCTACCAGCAGAGTCAAGGAAAGCATTAGTGGGGTGAAGATGGACCTCAAGATACTTATCATGGGCAACTGATATGTAACTGCAAATGTCTTATGGTGCCGATTGCGAAGGGACTCTCTATCTATAGGTAAATTGATCGATAAGTCTATCTATCTTCATCCATTCATCTATATTTCTTAAGAAATGAGGATTTGCTTCCTCAATTGGAAAATAGAACCTCAAATACAATTCTCAAGTCAAAGTACTACCAATTATATTGAGGAATGTATAATTGTAAAAAATATATGCGATTTACAGTTTCTGACACTGACACAGACCACTGCCTAGTCTTTGCTTTTCTAATATTTTACTAACACATAAACCCTTAAACGTTTCTTTTTTAAATGTAGAACATTTATGCTCAAAGTCAAACATTCAGGAATGTATTATTTCTCGTTTTAGCTCTGACGTTTTAGTTGTTAATAACACCAAGACGCTGCTAACAGGCACCCAGGTGTCCTTATCAAACACTGCATTAGATTGTATCGGAGCTCGAGAGCGACAGGGAAATGGCTTAGGGGACGGGCTTTCATAGCAAAGACATCTTGGCACAGGGTCTTGAATCTTTGCAAGTTCACTATTAAAGATAAGTTCTTTTTGTTAGAACCATGGATCAAAATTTGTTATAATTTGAATTTACTAGTAGAAATACAAGCTTTCAGAGCTTACAGGAAAATACTGGTTTGCATCACAAATATTACATATGAATTGATCTGTTCCATTAGGATCATGGAACTAAATTTCCTTCTTTGGAAACATCCCCCAGGGCAGGGAAACTTGATGACCAATAGATGGCGGCAGTGTAGTGTACTATTCACTTCCAGTTGAACTTCAGGGCAAATTCAGCTACTTGGGGAAAAATCACATTTCCTTCAGAGTACTCTCTGTGGAATTTAATTCTACACTTTCTTCACCCTAATTTCCTTATTCAAAAGTTCTTTTTATTTTCTCTACAATAAAGCTCAGAACTTGATTGTTAGGAACAAATGTAGGTTAATTTGGGAAGGAAAGTTTGTACTGGTAAGTAGTGGTTTTGGAGATTAAAATTAGTCTACGTATGTATAAAAGATATTTACACATTGAAGGTTGGTTCCTATGTACGACTTGGTTCATTTGCTTGTGACTTAGATTTAAATACACATCTTAATTTCTACACGTACTATATGAAATTCATTCTTTGTTAATTCACATGCAGGCCAAACGTAACAGTAACTATCTGATGCATTGTATTACATTAGCCTTTTACTTTATATTTCAATACAACTATCAATAGCAACTAATAAAGTGCATCTGAAGTCAAATAAAGTTTAAACTAAGATGAAAAAGGCCAATGACTAAATTGACATAAAATATAGTGATTTTGAGGCCATCTTTAAATTTTTAAACATATTTTATATCAAATTTAAATTAATACACAACATATATTTTCTAAGACCTAAATCTGTATACTTTACTTGATTTTAATTTAAGCAGTTGCTAATTGAGGGGTGTCTTCTGAGAGACTAGGGGAACTCCAAGTGTGATACAATCTGGCTGTTGACACCTGTTAGATCTAATTGTATGACAGGTTAAATACCTTGACATTATTTCAAAGGTAAGTTGCATTTTATTTCTATTGAATTACATTCATATGCATACATGTGCAGGGTACTAAATCTCTTTAGAATACAGAAGTGATATATCTGACTTGGGATTTTAATAAAATACATGTAATAAAGTAGGCATTCCAAAGATAAGATGGGTCAGATTTCTAATTCAGGGGTTATTATTTACTTCTGTACATTTTGGGGGGAAAAACAGACCGTTATCATCTAAATCACAATACTTTATTATTTGAATAGCAGCAAATACCTGGTTGACATGGTCCAGTTTGGGGCATGGCCTCCCTCCATTGTATGGTTTTTCACGAAGCCACTTAGACCGAACCTTCACGCCGCTCCCGCAGGACTTACTGCAGCGGGACCAGTTGGACCACTCACTGAGCTTGCAGTCGGAGGGGCAGGGGATGATGCAGGCTTCTTCAATGTAACCTGAGTAGAGGAAAAGGAGACGAGAGCTGTCTCCTCCAAACGCCACTTGCCCCTACCACCCACCCACCGTTTTAGCTCATTTAGAAGGTCCAAGTTTGACGTGACAGCAACATGCAAATGCAGAGGTGTCTCCGTCGTTAAGGATTCAAATTAAATTTTGCAGGAAAATGACACATACATACAGCAACTGTTAAAATAACAGCTGAGCAGCTGCCATATGATCAGCTTCGGATTCACACGCACCATATTTTTACATTTCTGACTTTCTGACAGCTCGTGTTTAATTGACAATAACCTGTCTGCTGCCATATCATTCTCATTTTGCCAGAATGATTCATTAAAAAAATTATAACAGTTTTCTACAAAATCCTGTCGTTAGTGTCAGACAAGTTCAAGTTCCTGAGTCCAAGCAATGTTTTTCCTCAAGTAGAAAGCCAGACCCTTTCAATCACTATCCAAAAGGAACCATTTAACTTAGCACTTTATGTTTCTCCTTCTTAGAAATCAAGTCTGCAGAAGAAAAATGAAGGGTGTTCGGTAAATAATGTCTGCTATCTTTATAGTGCGGTCAATTTCAAAGCACCTTCATGTCTTATATTCATTTGATCCACTTGAAAATCTCATAAACGTATTGGGCTATTATTGCTATTCCACCCGAAGGCAGGGAAGTAGCTAACGAGTATGAGTTCACACAGTGAGGTGTGAGCAAAGGTGTTCTGAGGCCTAGTCTAGTATTCATTCCATCGAATCACACAGCCCATTCACTTCACAACCTACAGATTAGCTGTGAAAAACGGGAACATTTTCTTAACCAGTCCCATACCACCAACTTGACATTTCACTACATCGGTTTATCACTATTGTTCTCAAGGCAAATATGTAAGAAGAGCAAAATTTCTTGGATCAAGAATCAGATGTTGCCCTGGCTGCTGTGGCTCAGTGGACTGAGTGCTGGCCTGAGAACCAAAGGATCACTGGTTCGATTCCCAGTCAGGGCACATGCCTTCATCCCAGGCCAGGTCCCCATTAGGGGATGCACGAGAGGCAACCACACATGGATGTTTCTCTCCCTCTCTTTGTCCTTCCCTTACTCTCTGTCTAAAAATAAATAAACAAAAAATCTTAAAAAAAAAGAATCAGATGTTGTGCTCTGTAATACTCTTGAATGTGGAGAGTAGTTGTTTTGATGCAAGAAAACACTTTGCCTTACCATTTTACATCAACATGAAGGACTCCATTTTGAAAATGATTATAATATAAACAATTTGCACTAGGCACTCTAAGTAGAGTTTTAAAAATGTTATTGAGATATAATTCATGTACCATAAAAGTCAGCTCACATTTTCATATTTGTAATATATTCCATGAGTTGTACAAATGTCACCACCATCTAATTTCAGAATGTTTTCATCACCACAAAAAGAAACCCTATACCTATTAGCATCCGCTTCCCCCTTTCCCTTCTCTGTGCCCTGGTAACCACTCCTCACGTTTATGTCCCTAAGAATTTGCCTATTCTGCATATTTCATAAAATGAAATCAAACCCTATGGGGTCTTTTGTGACCAGCTTCTTTCACTCACAGTATTTTCAGGGTTTGTCTATGTTTTAGCATGTGTTAAGACCTCATTCCTTTTTCTGACTAAATAGTATTTCATCATATGGATATATCATATTTTGCTTATTTGCTCATCAGTTGATGAATATTTTAGTTGTTTCCACATATTGGATATTATAAATAATGCTGTTGTGAACATTTGTATAGAAGTTTCTGAATGAAAATATTCTCAGTTTTTTGGATATACATATCTAGGAGTGAAACTGCTTGGTCATATAATAACTCTGTATTTTACTCTTTGAGGAAGCACCAAACTGTTTTCCAAAGTTACTGCCCCATTTTACAGTATCAAAAGCAAGGTATATGTGCCCCAATTTCTACATCTGTTAAAACTTATTTTTTTAAATTTTAGTGTTCTTTGAAAAACAAAAGTTTTCAATACTAATGCTACTTACCTACTTTTTTGGTTGTTTGATCTTTGATGACATATCTCCTTAATCATTACCTAATTCAAGGTCATGAAGAGTTACACCTACATTTTCTTCTGAGCTATATAGTTTTAGCTCTTATATTTAGTTATAAGATTCAGTTAATTTTTGTATATAATAGAAGTTAGGGGTCCCACTTCATTCTTTTATATGTGATTATCAAGTTTTCCCAGGCTCAGTTATGGAAAAGACTATTCTTTCTACACTGAATGGTTTTGGCACCTTGTTGACAATCAATTGAGCATAAGCGTAAAGGTTTATATCTGGATTCTAAATGTCATTCTATTGATCTCTATGCCAGTATAACACTGTATTGATTACCATAACTTTGTAAGTTTTGAAATCAGGAGGTATGAGTTCTCCTATGTTGCTCTTCTTTTTAAAGGTAATTTTGGCTCTTTTGGGTCCTTTGCATTTCTGTATGCATGTAGAATAAGCTTGTTAATTTTTGCCCAAAATGAAAGCCAACATTTTGATAAGAATTGTGTTGAATAGCTTGATTGATTTGGGAGTATTGCCATCTTAACAATCCACGTACATGACTTGTAAGGTAGGTTCCACGGCTCTCTGTAAAAAATACACCCAAATTATTCTACCACCTTCAAGCCATCATCACTTTCTGCCTTCAGTTAGTATTTCATTTGTGTTACTTCCTTATGTGTGCATCATTTATCTTCGTCATCAGGACATAAGTTCCTTCAGAGTCTAGAAGACCGCTCAGAACACAACATATCCTAGTAAATTCCTTTGACAAGCTGAGTAAATTAGAAAGGAATTCAGCTAAAAAAATTTTCCTGAAAAGATAACATAAGACAGTTACAGAAAGACAAATACTGTATGATTTTACTCACATGTGGAATCTAATGAACAAACTGAACAACCAAGGAAAACAGAGACAGACTCATAGATGGAGAGCAGGATGACAGCCAGTGGGAAGGGGGAGGTTAGTAGGTGGTGGGATCGAGCAAAAAGGAGAAAGGACTCATGGACATGGACAACAGTGTGGGATTGCAGCGGGAAGAAGGTATAAGGGGACTAAATGTTAATAAAAAATACAATAAAATAATAAAAATAAAATAAAAACAATTAAAAAATAAGTGAATGAGGGATAATGTCCAAAGATACTGTTAATTCTGGAAGTGGCACATGGGGCAATTTTGAGGCCCTGGTTATGGTGTTCTTCTTCTTGAATTAAATGGTGGTTGTTATGGGAGTCCACTTCCAAATTATTATTTAAACTCAGAGCTAAATCTTTACATTTATTTAGGTCTTTTTTAATTTTTTTCAGTTATGTTTTGTTATTTTTAGTGTAGAATCCTTGTACTTCTTTTGTTAAATCTATTTCTAAGTATTTTATTCCTTTTACTCTGGGTAGAAAGAGCCAACAAACATTGATTTTTTTTTTTAGTATAGTGAAATAAGACCAATATGACAAATTTAACATATAAGCTGTGCCCAAAGTGCCCTGGTTTGGGATAGTGTTAAAAGCTAGCCAACTTATTATACAGTATTTCCTAGCATTACCTTATCATAAATTACCTGGAGCACATACTAAAAGTACAGAGAGTATGCATATAGTCATACCTAGTTGTAAATGAAGCATAAAAGAAAAAGTGTTTTTCCTAAAAGATGGGATTACAAATTTGGTCTGAAGAGCAGGATGTAATAACAGAGTTTTCCAAAGAGAGAATGAGTACGGTGCCAGATGGGTGCTAGACTTATCTGGGTGATAATAAGTTACATAAATGTCTAAGTCACTAAACCTGAAACTAATATAATATTGTTTGCCAACTGTACTTTTAAAAGTAGGCGTAACTACCAGATAGTCGTCAAGACGGCAGATGTGCTACTTGAGGTTTTGTCAGCTATGAAACACTGACGACCGAAAGAAGATGCGAATGCTGTTTTGAATGCACTTCTGATGTTCAAGAAGGGTTTTGGAGTATTGATAATGATCCAAAAAAAATGGCCAATAAAGAACTGAAGGAGTACTTTACAGTAATGTTTGCCAGAATTTTGAAAAGCATAACAATCGTCAAGGAGCCTGTAGCGGCCTACTTAAATCTTATGCTTTGACTTTAATTATGGCTTGAGGTGAGAGAACAGAAGCTCGCCTCACTATTTTGAGTTGAAGTGTATTTCGAATCCCATTCCCCTTTTCCTACAGCACAGCCAATAAGTGAGTTTATCTAACACAGCGTGAGATGTTTCAAAATGTAATTCCTGATAGGGGCCAATAATAATTTTTTTAATAGAATAGTTTTGTGTTGCATAGTAATAGCTTAAGAAATAGAATCAAACTGCAAAATGTTTAAAGTAATATCAAGTCAATGCTATTCTGTCACCAAAATGTGTAATGTTTGTAAAAGTCCAATAATTTTTTTAAAATCCCAATTAATTCTAAATATTAATAGCTTTGGTAAAATGACACTTGTATTTCAAAGGTAATGTTATTGAAATATTTCTAGAAGAGCTGCATCTTCCCACCTTGTTCAATTTCAAAATGACTGTAAAAGTAAACCTCTAACCTTTTGTTATTTAGTAATTATAGTGGGAAGTAGAAACACATAATCATTCATGTCACTACTTCACAGAGTAACAGATAAATGGAAATCCTTTCCATTTTATCTGTTGAAGTATTAGGACATTAGTGGGGTTAACACGCATGACTTCCTACTGATTCACACTGTATTATGAAGTAGTAACACTTAACACTTTTATGTATAATCTTCCAACGGGGTATTCAAGAAAGCGTCTCTCAAATAAAATTCAGCCTATTAAATTGTTAAAAGATACACTCAGGCACTGAGACAAAACTGCAACAGAATGTAATATAATGCTTAGCATTCCATTTTTATTTTCCAATATGTAACAACATTCAATAATTGCCTGTCATGTTTACCAAGCACAATTAAAATTCTTAATGCTAGTAGCGAACTGCTACATAAGCATTCCCCTGCCTTCTTCACTAAGATCATTTTTGAAGGCAATTAACACCAAACAATCACGGGGGATGGAAAGACAAGAACATTTGATGTGTTTTAAGGCTAAATAAACTGCTGCCATCTTGTAGCAATTCATAGCTTCTGAGAATGCTGGAATAAAATAAATGACTTCACAATTAGGGTGTTAAAACTTTTAGCAGTTCAGCACTGAATCTGACACATGGAAAAATCAAACTCCTGATTTCTGATCATTTTTTTGGATCCCGTGACTGCTCTTTTGGGTTGAAATGGACACAAAACACTAGCAACCTTAAAGGGGCAACCAGAGGACATGTTGCCTTTGAGATATATCCAATCACCTCGATCATTTGAATTAATGAATGTGCAGATAAAGTATCTTTCAACAACCTTCACAATTATTACACTGTGGTGTTGAAAAGTGCACTGTTGATAGATTAAAGAATTCATTTTGAAAATACATGGAAATCATTGGCTGGTTCTGATTTACAGCTGTGTGAATGAGCAATGCTGGCTCTCCCTGTGAAACAGCTGTAGTAATCTCCAAAGTGACCTCAAGAAAACCTCTCCTTTTGATATGTGTATTATAAGCATATTATTGCAATCAGGAAAGAGAAAATGTAGCTGTAACTTTACCTATAGTTGTCCTCATGGGTTTTTAAATATTTTTTAAAATTAAAATATTTCCAAATGACAGAAGCTGGTAACAAGATAACCCAGGGAAACCAAACAACTATGTATGTATCCAAACTCCTGTAACTGAACTGATATATTCAATGTATCAAAAGTAATGAATCAGCATTAGGCAATTAAAATTTTCATAGAGAAGTGTCAGGTAAATTGATTCCACTACAATGCAATGTTATTTTAATTTTATTTACATTAATTTGTTTTATATACATATCTCTTCATTCTGCTAAGCACTTAAAGATTCTCTCAGGAAACTTCAACATCAGTGTTAATGGCTGTGGGGTTTGGTTAACAATGTTATTCCAATACCAGGAGCTTACCCAATGGTAAGACCCATTCAGACTCACAGATACATCGATGTATAAGTTCATTATCAAGGCCATTTCGTAGAGCAAACTCTAAAGCTTTCTGCTGTATAAAAAGAATCTGACTGGTCTTTGACCCTGATTGCTGGGAGACAGCCTCCAAGCCCTGAAATTTCTAGAGTTATAGGAGTATCTTTGCTATTCATGGTTAGGCCCCTTGGACTACACCTGAGTTTATATTAAAAAGATGTCTAGTGGAGGGGTTTGGCCACATTCAAAGACCAATCAGGAGTTTAGAGGGTTGGGGCTTTAAGCCACATGATATCTCACTAACCTCTGGGGAGGGAAGACACAGTGAAACCATATGATCAATGATTCAATTAATCATGCCTATGAGATGAAACCCCAGTAACAACTCCGGATGCCCAATGCAGGTGAGTTTTCTGGCTGATTGTACACATTGGTGTGCAGAGAGGGCGGTGCTTCCTGGGTCTATGGAAGAGAACAAGGGCACCCTGTGTTCGGGACCTTTCCAGACCTTGCCTTTGTGTTTCTTATTTTGACTGGTTCTGACTGTAAGTATGATTTTTTCCTGAGTTCCCTGAGTCATTCCAGTACCTTTATGAACCTGATGGGGTAGTGGGAACCCTTAAATATATAGCCAGCTTGTCAGTAATAAGGTCAACCTGGGGACCCCCAAACTTGTAGCTGATGTCTGAAGTGAGAACAGTCATGTGGAGAACTGAGCTTGTGACGTTTGGCCTAACTCTAGGTAGTTAGTGCTGGAACTGCAATCTACTTTCTGAAACATATTTTATTTAAAAAGGAAATAAAAAAACTTGTTTATGTAAGAACCTGGACCTATAGTTTACTTATTCAACCAAAATAAAAACCTTGGAAATAATTACATGCCTTATGGTATTTATTGACTTTCTCCCCAAATTTAACATTTATAATTTTAACTAATATTGTATTAAAAATCAGAGATCAGTTTTTAAAAACTCACTTTGGGAATAAAGTTTTGTCAGCAATACAAATACATTAGATGGAGTCTTCAGATTATGAAGATGAAGTAATGGGAAATAAGTTAACTTTGAAACTACTTAGAGTAATTTATTTTTAACTTCATCTAATGCAAGGCTCCATTCTTCTAATCAATGAAAATCATATATTGCCATAGAAGTATTTCCAAAGGATGGTATTTAAACACTATTATGTTGGGTTGTGATAAGTGTGAAACATAAATTTTACTAAAGAAAACCACTCTGTGGTGAAATGCGTTAGAAATTTATTGTGTTAAACTGGGTTAAACAGGTCTCTTTACCCTGGGCTTTATTTTTTTTTGCCAGTGTGAACTATGAGTCTCTAGGAAGATGACTCAGGTACTGCATTCCTATACTTAATGAATTTTTCTTATAGCTTCTCACTGAACAAGTGAGAAAAAGATCATCCATTTAGGTTGGAATTATAATTCATTAAAACTTGATTCATATTTTCAGATGTACAGTTTTAGTATTTTTAAAGTAGGCCTTTTTATGTCCATTTCCAAATATGAAAAAAGTTCAAAATTAAATAAACAAATTAAAAACAAATCCCCCCAAACATAAGAAAGTTTCTTCTTAAATTATTTTTTGCTTCAAAGTTTTAAAGATTTAAAGGTCAAAAGTTATGGTAAAGGGAGGGGAAACTATTATGTGGATAAACTTGTTTTTTTTTTTAAATGGCTATTTAAAGAGACCATAAGAAGAGTCGATTTTTTAAATGGAAATTAACAAAATTTCTTCCAAGGGCTAAATAGACCTTCAATGCAATTATGAAGAAATGGGCAAAACATGGGAAGTATATACAAGTACAGACTTTTTCTTTAAAATTTAAATTTAAAATGCCCACACATTTGTTGGTGTGTCCTCAGGTTATTTTTTCAATCCATACATCTGGCTTATGTCTGATATATTGTGACTCCTTCATGCATTTACAAAACAAATCCCTGTGTGTAAGCCATGGTCTCTACAGGACCATTGTAATGATGCTTTGAAATAGAAAAATACCTGCATATTAGGAATGAGATTAAACTCAACTAATGGAATATAGAGCTTTAACAATTTCTTGGAGATGCGGGCCTTTACTAATACATAGGAATACATATGTGGATTCACACAGGTCATTTAGCATCTTTATGAATTACAAAAAATAAGTAACAAACAATTCTGGTTATGTCACTAAAATTACCACAGATATTGGGGAGATTACACTCTAATTATTTCACTGAAGTTAGTGTTGTCACTTCTGCAAGGCATTAAGGAGAAGAGGAGGTCAGAGGCCAATGGAAAGGGTACAGAGTGAAATAAAGTAGCAAAAATTGTTGACAAAAGCTGTGGGGTCAATACATGGCTCTCTCACCACCTGTGATGAGGGCTGGCCAGGGGGCCACTGGCGAGAAGGAATGTGTATTGTTTTGGGAATGGACGGTAACTCCCTCCTTATCTCCTTTGGGGAGCAGTTTCTTGTTCCGTGACCGCTTCTTGACCTTTGTCTTCTGCACATGCACACTGATGTAATGTAGCTCTGTGCAGGTTTGTGCAATCAGGACCCTTGATGCCTTTGTCTGGGGCGCCTTACAAGAAGCCTCAGACTGGAGGAGGTGTGGTCTTGCTTGAGCTGACCTTCGGTCAGTGCCCTTCCCTGTAAAGTGAGTAATAAACGGCTTGTCCACGTTGGCTAGTCCACCAGGTGGGCTTTTTTGGACTATCATGAACACTTAAGCAGCTCCCTGGTGTGGGGCTCCTGTGCTACAAAAGCAAAGATCGATTTTTCTTTTATTGTTGCACGTAATGAATTGTTCTTGGCAGTTAAGTTTGAGTAGCAGAACACCTTCTGCTTAAAAAGCTGCAAAGAAAGCCTGGTAAGTGCATGGGATACACTGGAGGCTATGTTTGACAGCCTGGCCGGGGGGGGTTTCTGCAGAGCTGAGTTTGAAGCCCATGGTATTGAGTAATAGATGAGTTGAGATCTCCAGGACTTGGAACACACCTAACTAAATGCTCACACCAGATGGCTTCCCACCACACCTGACGGGAGGGGTAGCTGCAGGAAATTTTCCCATGGAAGTCTCTCTCTTCACTTTAGTAGTAGTGCTCCTTCAGGAGCCTGTCTGAGAATAATGCTCGTATCTGTACCTTATTTAAATCCAATGCTAGACAATTGCTCTTTTTATTTATGTATTTATTTTTGGTACTCAAGTATCCAGAGTAATCCATTCCTTTTCCCCCTAGCTCTTTAAATGTGCAATTAATACCTCTGGAAACGTTTGTCCCTCATCCTCTGCCTCTCTTTTACATTTGAAAGGAAAAAGATCTCCATTGTGAATGATAATTGCAATAGCAGTACTAACTGTACCTGGGCTATTAAATGAAAGATTTAAATTCTGACATGAATTAGACATTAAATAAACAGCATCAACTGAAAAAGCTTTTCAGAGATATAGCACTCCATTGCAGCTTGTTTACAAGACTCTATAGCCTTTTCAGCCTGGTTTAATTGAACATGCTTTTCCTCAAATACCAGCATCCACTATGATAAGGTGCAATTTCTCATTCAATTTCATTTTTAATTAACCTCCAATATTAAACTTTCATACACTTCCATAGAATCCCATCACTGAAAGTAATACATTCCAAGTTACACTACGGTTGAGTGATCATGTTATCGCTAGATCTGCTCTCCCCATATTCCTAATTATTTTTTATCAGTTGTACCCTGAGTTCCACCTAATGTCAAAAAGTACATACTCTTGCACTAAAACCTATTTGTAAATGGAGTACTATGTGAATTTTTTTATTCAGCTGGGCACTTGTACCACAGATACATCCAGGATATATTCCCTTTCTGAGTTTTGCTGATGGTTCTTTTTTTGTTCCCATAAATTCTCCTAGAAAACAATTCCACACCTGTGGCCTGTGTACTACAGCCCTTAACTTACAAGGCAGTATCTGGTATTGACAGTTCCTTACAGTAGCCAGGGGAGGTAATTTAAACATGATACTAACTTTGAAATCATCTACATCATAACTGCAGGACACCAGTGATATAAAGAGGTTACTTAGTCTACTAGACAATAATATTAGAAGTTATCATATAAGGGATGTTATAGTTATAATTTGAAAATATTTTATTAAAAGTCTTTTATTTCACTTGTAAAATGTGTGGAGCTCTTATTTAATTTTAATAATTAGTGCTGTAGTACAAACCAACGAGGAAGCAAACACTATGAGACAGAGCATGTGGCAGGACAGCTGCAATAGATAAAAGTTACAGAAGCTGTCAGAAAGAGGGAAGACCACTCCCACCACCAGATTCATGGTTTAAAACCAGCAGACACCTAACGGTGGAATTATATGTTCATTATAATACATTAGCATTCTAAATGACACGCCCCTTACCTCCAGGGTGGAGAATGAAAAGCCCTATATAAGGAGACAAAGTGGTTGATGGAGCAACTCAGAAATCTCCTCCCCTTTCCTGAGAATATCCTAAATATCCCATCCCTTCACTGAATACCCTACCCTTCGATCACATGAATCTTAATAAAGGAAGCAAATTCTGCTAAATGGGGGCTGCTCTGTCTGTGGAGTAGTCCATTGTCTTTGTCACTGCTGCACAGATAAAATCACTTTCACTTTAAACTCTGTGCTGACTCATACTTGAATTCTTTCCTGTGCGAAGCCAGAAACCTACAGTGGGTCACAGACCCTTGGGTCCCCAGGCCCCCAGAATGGCTGCAGCATCTATAAGAGCAACTTTGGGTGCCAACAGTGTATTTTGCAAAATATCAAACTTTAGTGGACACATTGAATCCCACAGATGCTTCCAAAAGCAATTGCTAAAGCCATTCATTAATGTCTGGAAGCTTCTCTGTAATATCATCTATAAACACAGTAGGCAACGAGAGAACACATGTCAGGGTCAATACAAATCACTATATTTTAAAATTAATGTTGAAGAAAATTTAATCTTACACTCTTACGTCATTATACAAACTACTCTGAACTGTTCAAAGCAACTACAGTTAGAAAACAAACTGAAATAATTAGAAGGGGTAATGTGACCTAAAAGTATTACAGTCGGCATGCCAGCATGATGTCCAGGTGGCAGTATGAAGTCCCGATGGTGTTAGAGCCCTTGACCATGACTATGGAGTGCACCGAGCGAAATGTGCACAGCACTTTAATTAAACAGGGTATTCTGTTTGCCAGTCGAGCAGTAAACAAACCAGAGTTCTCTCTCAGTTCTCGTCTGCACTGGAAAAGACTTCCCTCAGGGCAATCCTTAAATTGCCAATATCCTTTCCACAGAGGGTCCTATAGGCTCATTCTGTTTTTAAAATCATATCTAAATAGGCATTCTTCTTGTGAAGACCTGCCCTTATAAACATCAAACATTTCCTAATGGTCCCCACAGCTGCTAATCAAGTGAATCTCACAGGGGAGGTGTTGATGGTTTTGCCCCAGGCAGCATCAGACTGAGGATCTACAGGAGATGATCTCCACAGGCCTTTCCCTCCAAGGTTCCACCTCAAGATCCCTACCAAACCCTGTGAGTGTCTGCGTGATCCAATGAAGTAGACTTCAGATGGGAAAGAGAACCCCTCTCCCGGGGAATCTTGTCTAAATGCAGATTCTGACCCAGCAGGTCTGCAACATGGGCTGACTTTCTGCATTTCCAAGGGTTTCCCTGTGGTGTTTATGTTGTTGGGCTGGGGACCATGTTCTGAAGAGCAACAGTTTAGATTCCAGTTGGCAAATGACAGCACAGGCTGGCAGCTTGTTTTTGCAAATAAAGTTTTATTGGAACACAGCCGTGCCATTCACTCACATATTGTCTATAGCAGCTTTCATGCCATCCTGGCAGAGTTGTGTAGTTGTGACAGAGACATTTTGGACTGCAGAGCCTAAGACATTTGCTATCTGGCCTTTCAAGAAAACATTTGGTGACAAGTTCACCTAATAGCTGATTCTTTAGCTTCCTTATGGCCTCTCCCTGTTGGCAAGTATTCGATAGGTGGCAACAGAGACATATTACTTTTAGGTGCTAGGAGAGCTATGCATATTAAACAGCATGGGTTCAGGAAAAGCAGTCGTAAGGTAAGAAAGAGATAAGCCTTTCTGCTTACTTGATATTAACAGGTATTAATATCACAAATATAATTAAGTTTAATTTTAGAGGACTTATTGACAGTGCACTATGGCATGACCTGCCAACGAGAAACAGCAAAGACAAATCTGCTGAGGGTAAAGACTGAAGGGAAGTTGTGAAGTGAATTACACAGGTCATGGAGCTCCAGACTGGACCGTTTGGCATTTTTATACTTTATCCACTTCAACTTCTAAGTATCCCATTTAAATAAATCAAATGGAAATGTTATTCCTTATTTTCTCAAGGAAAGGTGAGTGGGAACAAACAGACTTAAATAAACATCCCGCACTCTCAATTAACAACACAGGTTGGGAAACACAGGTTTGCACAGGTTGTATAAACACAGGCTGGGAAATGCAATTTGTCACGGTTATTAACATAAGCCAAGAGGGTAAGACGTTGTCCAAACTCAGTGTTGTACAGATCAGGCAATTGTGAATAAGCTCTAAGTGGCAGTCGGGAGACTTGCCAATGTTGATATTATGGGACTAATTCAGTGAAGTGGGTGTGTGACTATTAGTTTTTCGCCCGTTTAGTAGGCAGAGAGAAGCAGAGATATTTGTTAAGTATCAGAAAGTTTGTGGCATGCGTAGCTCTAATTCTGCAGATCTTATTTGTTCTCAATGGTCTGTCTATTTCCCAGAAAGCTGACACAGAAGGACAGTCTGGGAGAAAGGAAGTGTCTAAGCCTAATTGTGAATCAAATGCAACTACAAAAATTCTGTCCAGCTCTTCCCTCGTTCATTTATCCTCCAAATATTTATCGAGCACCCACTGTTCTAGGTGCTTGGGCTACGTCAGTGAATAAAATACCCTCATCAATCTATATTCGTGTACAGGAGATAAAACATAAATCAGATACATAAAAGATAAGTTATGTGCTATGTCACAGAGTGACATATACTTTAGAAATACTAGGTGAAGAGCAGGATAAGGGGCTTGGGGACAGCAGGGTAGGTGGAGGGGGCAGCATGTAAAATCCTACCACTCCTGTTTAATGGAAATCTTCAATACATGTACTTTGCATAAGCTTGGTTACCTCTAAGATTCTTTAAAATATCAAGGTTAAGTGATATAATAAAAAAAAGTTTCAGAAATCCTACCTCTTGTTCTGTGAAATTTTAAGTGATTAAGAAGTACCTAGTACTATGTGGTTAGGCATTCAATAACTTTCTAGTAAACCAATAAACTAAGATCTTGAAGTATTCTAACAGTGAGTATAAAATGTGTGATTTGGTTTCTGTGTGATTTAAAATCTGTTGCTATAGTGATACTACAAAAAATTTCATACCAAAGGAAATGCATACAATTTATATTATGTTTTTAGAATAAATGCCAAAAATATATTTATGTATCACCATTTGTGCAGGAACTATGTTTAATACCTGTATAAAGATGAATGAATATTTATGTGGTTCCCAATTTATACTTTCAGATCTGATTTTTGGAGTATGGGTATCGCTTTTCAATATACAGAGTCTACTATTATGAGGAATTCCAGACATAATAGAATTATGCCTCAAGTTAAGACATAAAAAAAAAGACTACATGGGAAATGGCCTAAAATAATATAATTAAACTGGTGAAGGTCGAATTGTTTTATCAGTAAAATAAATGATAATATGGCCCACAGACGGACAACACACATTAAATAGAAATGCCCAAGGCCCTTGAGGAAGAGGGGGGTAGTGTCTCTGTGCTACACACTCGTGGGGGGCAATTTCACACTTACACTGAAAGTAGGAAGGGACTTTTTCTTGAAAGCCACTTAAAAATGGCATTTCTACCATCCATCTGAAAAGCTGATTTGACTGAGAGCGGGTAGTGGACATAGAAACTGCAAATTAGTGTGTGCCTGGGACAGAGGGCCAAACTTATAGCAGTTTGCTGACACCCTTAGAATTGACAGAACATGTTTAAAAAGTAATAACTTCCAAAGGAATTGGGCAATAGAAATTCCATTTCCTCAGACTTTTCTTTGAGTAAATAAGTTAGTAAACACTAAAATATTCCATTGGACATCCATCATAGGTCAGATTTGATAAAGAAGGAATAATGTTGGACAGACACAAAGAACTAAACTGGAACAGTTCGCTTAGGAAGGATCTTAGACCCTTTCACAACCCTCACGAAGATCAGTGCTCTCAAGGACCCATCGTTTTCCTACATGTACTTTTCTTCCAGAATACAGTATTGTTTTCTTCCTGCTTCCAATAGACGATCCTAAGCTAGGAACTCTACTGCCTTTACCCCCCCTTCAATTATTTTTGCCCTTTTACTTTTATCTGCTCAAACATTTTTGTGACAGTCACAGGATATTTTAAAAGTTTTGTCTGAAATGAAGACTGACTGTTAAGTGGCTTACCGAAGCACTCCTGCATCTCATTAACAGATCAGGGTAAAAGCGAGAATATATGGGAATCATTCCGCAAGCTCACTGGTTATGTGAAAAACATGATTATCTGGGTGATTCACTATGCATAACAATTTTAAGTGTGAGCAAATACCTACCTGCTACATTCCAGGAGAAACACATTTTTAAAGTAATCTTCAATTTTACATTTTAATGACTAATTACAATCTTATATGGTATCATCATATCATCTCAGAATGAGAAGTGCATTTGCATTTTTCCTAGTATATAATTTATAGCAGCTGTGTTATTTGATATAGAGAATAAAATACTCAGTTACTCTTAGAGATGCTTTTCACAGTGTGTCTATTATAAGCAATAAACTCTTTTTCTTTTATAGTTATTATCCTAGATATATGGAATAATCTTAAACTTTGCATGCACATATATTAAACTGAAAAAATACTTATATCTAGAGCTTCAATATCATGGAGACTTTGGGACTTATATCACTCTACTTTGATAAAACAGGAACTATGAGGTAGGGTTAATAAAAAGATAAGGTTTTTTGAAACTTCCTTGTAAGAACATGTGTAAGAGATTCCAATCAATGTGTCACTATGATACCCTGATGTTTTTTAAAAGTGAGATGGTCCTATTAGTTCATAATGTTTTCTGAACCATAGAATAAAACTAGAGGAGCACCATTCCAACAGAAATTATTTCAGCAAGACCAGAAGTTGCCTGCCATGGAACCCCCTCCTAGCAATTGAACACGACTGACTTCCTTAAGTCACCTCCATGAAGAAGGTAGGAGGATCATTGTCCAGTATTTGCAAATATGTAACCTCTATGATTCATGCTGACTCATGGTAAACTGATCTCATTCCATTATAAAAAGGCACTTGTATTGAAATAAAAGAGTAATGGAGAAACAATAGTGAAGGCTGACTATATTAAGACTTAGAACCACAGAGTTCACTGCATATGCTGGCCAAAGATGGCCACTCTTCACGAACTTTTGGAAACTAAATTATCATCACAGTTTTTCAGCTATTTATTTATTTATTTATTTATGATTAGAAGTAAAAAAAATGTGCAGTTTCCCAAGAGTATTTTTTTTTGCCAATCTCAACTACATGAGCAATAAACATATTTGTGAGTTTTCACCAGTTGTGGCTTTCAGTGTTTCTTCTCTGACACTTGCTGACATTTTAGGCACATTGCCAATCTTGTCAGTTTGGTTATTAAAAGTTTGTCTGGTTTAAAACTTTATTCTCAAATTAAATTCAGTTGAAATCTCCTCCCTCTCTTTCTTACAGAGACCTGTTGGGGACGGTTGGGTCTATTCAACAGACTCTTAACCCCAAGGGAGTGGCTGGCACCATTCTGCCTACCCGTAAGTCTACCAACTTTGGGACTCAGTGGCCAACTCTTGGATGAGACAAGTGCCACTGCACGTCCTGTTATACATAAATGTTATGTGTACAGGTTGGTGCCCCATAGTGTTCAGTTTTGAAATAATATTACATTATCTCCCTCCATACCCATACATGTGCAATTACCTCCACCTCCCAAGCAGGGAATGTATAACAGTGAAGAAAAACTGGATTACCATGGCTGTTACATCTGGACGTTTCCACGAGCCTGCCGTTTTGATCGTAGCATGCCATTGCTTGGTAGCGATAGCCTTGACCGCATTCCTTGACGTCTCCTTGCACTTTCATTCCCAGCAGCACTTCCACTTTCCCCTCTGGTAAAATGCAGTCCGACCAGTTCCCCACGGGCTGTGCATTATACTTGTCACAAGGGCAGTACTGAGTCTCAATCAGAGGGTACACATGAGAATTTTTACATTTGTCCTTCTTTTTACTTTTTCCTGTGGAGGAATTTAAGTGGGAAAATATCATGATTAATTTTAAGCACTCCCTAAGTCTTCTCCTTTCCTGAACTACCTTTCTCCATTTTAGCCATATTCTACAGCAGCCTATAAATAAGTGCTATTTATTTTCTCACCCACAGTGCTTTTCATCTAGGCTTTTGTTAGTGTCAGGTGCTTTGCATAGTGAAAAATTTTTTTCTCACTTAAAAATAGCCCATTATATTAGGCACTGTTGCGGTGAGTTCTGCATTCTTTAAAATGATTAAGATCCTCTCAAAAGATCACGTGTTGTCACTGACTGGGATGCTGGAGGTGCCTGCATACATCTCTCCTTTCGATGAGAAATGGGAGACAGTCGCCGCACTGAGCTGCACAGCTTTTCTGTGAATTCCAAATAGATGATAGAACTACATAGGATTACAGTCCAGAAAATGAGATTTTTGCATTTTCCTTTCTGATTACGATTTTGCATTTTTCAGCATTTCTGAAGAGTAGCCATTTTGACATAGTTGGTGACTAATATAGGAAATATCCATAGTATTCAAAATGAAGATATTTAATATTAGCCTAAAATATTAGAAGTGATTTGTAAATAAATGTAAATAAGCTTTCTGTTAAAATAAAACCCTGAAGTATAACAGTAACATGTGCTTAAAAATTATATATCAATATTTTAATTAAATCATATATATTTATATTTACTAGTAGTGTCATATATTACAGACTCTTTAATTATATTGAACATCATTAGGTATGTATATTTCACATATATTTATTTGTAAATTGCATAAGCCAGGGTATATAGTTTTCATTATGACAGGTGGCTAATTTTATAACTTTTAAATTATGAGGAGTCTACTAGCACCAATATTTTTAAGTTTCTTTCGCCAACCGAGGGTATTTTTGAATGCACCAGGATTTAGTTCAGTATGATGGCTCCTGTTCTTGCTCCTTACGTCACTGCATTTTTTTGGCACTGTGACTGCCTTTTAAAATGCAGTTTTCAGATGTGGAATTAATGCCATCGTCTTCTTCTAGGGTGTGAAGGGTAACTGGGCTGTGACAGTGAGCATGGGTTAGGAAAACGAAGCGGCAACCTTTCCTCTTGCTCCCCAAAATCTCTTCTCCAAGCACTGCACAGTCTGTGGGCAATCCACCAAAAGTACATACTTACAACAAAGATAACCTTCCAAGAACTGTATAGGAAGACAGAGTTTGATTTTCAAGGTTACTTTTCCTTTGTACCAACATTGCACAATGTGTCTGCCCTGCCAACTTACATTAAAACACACATTCGAATCCACTGACTCATTGTTGGCATACTTATATATACACAATATATGTACATATACATATATATATATAAGTACACCAACAATAAGGCATACCCACGCATTTTCCAGATACATTGTCGGAACTTTCTTGGTCTGACTTTTTTTGTTTTTTTACCTTGACAGGTGTTGAGTTTGGCATTCCAATGAATTATTCTTACCAACAATAGTGCGCTTTCTGGTCCTAACTGCACCACAGTCTCCATTGCATGAAGAAAACTTGGACCAGCTGGTGAACTGACAGTCATCTTGGCAGGGGACCTGGCAGGCTTGGGTGAGGGCTGGCACGGGGCCGGCATACCGGAGGCATTCCTGGATGCCAGCCTGTCCTCCATCTTGCCTTCGACAAGAGATGGCTGAAGGAAAAGCACAGAGCTCTTTAGAGCAAGTCGGAATGTCTGTAATTACTCTACAATTTAGGAATTAACATTTTCTTAAGCAGTCAGAGGAATCCTCTTTTAATTCTTTATTTTCAGCAGAAAACTAGTAGGAGTGTTTCTAATAATCATTAAACAGTAGTCATTAAACTGATGGTGTAGATTAAAAAAAAATCACAGATAACCCCAGTGGCTTTGATGACACAAAAAAAGCACACACACTTGGCATTTAGCCATTTTTATTACATGCTATTAAGAATTTCAAGTCACATGTGGAGTATATTTAGAAATGAATTATTTAAGAGACAAATGAATAATACATGGGTGGTGATGATAGTTTACGTTGAACACGGGCTCCTCATAGAGGCGCGGGGAGACACTGCGCACCTCTAACAATCCTTCGCACATCACGAGCCACTGCAGGGCTCCTGCACGGGAGGGCCTCAGGGGCTGCAAATTGGCTGGAAGGTTTGGGTGGGACTCGGGTGCTTATGGAGTTTGTCTTGAAGCTGCACTTGCATAAGTTTTATTTTTTATTTTATTTTTTACATTGGAAGTTTTTTGGGATGGCTCTCAAGTGGTTAATGGGGAGGGCAGTGCCAAAGTCCCCCACTCCCTCTGGCTAAAACTTCTTCATGTGCACAAATGTTAACCAAAAATTAAAAAAAAAAAACTTTCAGCAACCTTAATCTATCATATTATAATTGATATCTCCACAACTACATATGGACTCTTAAAATCATCAAATAATTTTCATTCCTATATATATTAGGAGTTGCTTTACTGATTTCTATAAACCATGTCACAGTCTCATGACTTATTCAACATAGATGTACAATTGCTTTACAGTAAAGAGGACTTAGAAAGAGCAGGTGATGTTTAAAATCCCCTCTCTCCCGCTGCCATCTTCCCTGTTGGTTTTAAAATAATTCATTCATTTATTGAGGAGGCAGATGAAACATTTATATCTTGGTCCTAAAGTTAAGCCTTTATTGAACGAGCTTCAATGGCCTTAGTCAGCCTGCTTTCCATGGTCCATTCAGGTTTATGGTCCAAGGTGAAATGGCTGATCTCTGCCCTGCTCAGGATTCTGTCAGGATGGAGCTAAGGTGAAGGGGCCTGGCATTTTGATCCCAAATTACAGTGAGGACACAGAAGGCCCCAGGTTAGACAACGCTCTCCGAATCTGTACAGTAAGACTGACAGCTAGTAGTGTAGGGCTGTGTGCTGAGGTGTGTATAAGGTTGTAGCAATTCTAGCAAGGGAAGGCCTTCTCTGCGCAGGTGAACACAGGTTGTTGCAACTGCTACTGGAAAAGTTACATAATTGCAGAAATGTAGGTGAATACTCACCTATTTCTTAGCTATAGATATCTCTTCATGTAGTATTCACAACCCTGGAAGAGCCAATTTTATGGAAGAAAAAAAGAAAAACAAAACAAAACAAAAGAAAACAAGGGTCCCTGAATTTTGAAGACATGAAAACCTGGGGGAGTGCACAGTAGTGGCCTTTATGAAGGTTATGTGACAGGAAAAACATTAAGTGCCGCAAAGAGACTCTCCCTACTTGGGAGAGGAACTGCTTGGTGATCTGTGTTGATCATTCCAGTCTAAGGTAATAGGACCTCAAATCAGGATGGGTTTCGAATCAGGCTGCAATTAAAACAACCAGGACAGCTTTTGGAAAATGTCCACACCATTCTGATTTAATTGATAGAGGACAGGGTCCTGGGCATTAGCATCTTTTAATTTATTTATTTTTAAAAGATTTTATTTATTTATTTTTTGAGAGAGGGGAAGGGAGGGAGAAAGAGAAGGAGAAGGATAGGGAGAGAAACATCAACATGTGGTTGCCTCTTGCATGCCCCCCACTGGGGACCTAGCCCACAATGCAGGCATGTGCCCTGACTGGGAATCAAACCAGTGACCCTTTGGTTCACAGGCCAGCACTTGATCCACTGTGCCAGGACCATTAACATCTTTTTAAAGTTCCCAAATAATTCAAACATGTATCAGTGGATTGAGAACATTGCTCTAGTAGGTAATATATCTGCACTTGCATCAGCAACACCTGGAATGCTATTAAAATAACATTTTAATTGGATTCATTCCAGAGCCCCTGAAGGAGAATTGCGTGTGTGGGGTCAAGGAATACGCATTTTTTTCAAGCTGCTCATATTTCCTTATGCACATTCAAGTTGAAGACCTGCTAGGTTTGAGTAATGAAGACTCAAAGAAGGGCCTGGTTGACACTTGTGGCTAAAATGGAAAGTCCTTTGGTGCCAAATCACCCTGGCACTGTGCCAAGCTTTGAGAAAAAATGACTGAACCTGTGGTAATGAGCTGAGGAAGCTCCAGGAGACCTGTTCAAGGAGTGAACCAAAAGGGGTATTCATATCATATGGAAGAATGTTGTCTGTGGATTGGTGTAGGAGCAATTCCCAGAATGTGGTATGTTCATGAGCTGGTGTGACTTTGCAGTTCTTGCTACACCTGCGGAAGCAGGGTTGACCCCTTAAACACTTCAAACTTAGCAAGCTCTGGTGGTTTGTGGGCAAAGTCGCTCCAAGGAGGCTCAAGAGGAAGGGCTGTAAAGAGGAAGAAATCAGACTTTTTGCTAATCGGGATAGGTAGGAACCCCAAGAATGATAAATTTGGAAAATAAGAGTTTGATCACATTAGAACTCTAAGCTTTGAAGCAGGTCACACTGTTTATAACCAAAAGAAAATTATAAAACTAAATTTGGGTTCCTTAAAATAAGACTACTTCTATATACTCTGAAACAGACACCTGATTATAAATCTTTAGAGGAACCTACAGGAAATCACCGTAGAATCTCCATGAAGGTTCTCTCTCTAAAGGTTTTTTCTTAAAAAGTGTCTTTCACTATTGCTCCGACTCTCATCACATTAAGTAATATCAAAATAAATAAATAAATAAAACCATTGCTAACACCATTCCAGAAGCAAATTAATTTTGTGCAGCTCTATCCTATTTATATAAATCTAAAGTCCTTTTCCCTACATACCTGCAGTGCATAAAATCTATAGTATTTTCACGAGTTGAAAAGAAAAAAATGTGCAAAATTCCCATATCTGTTCTAAAACTCACTCAGCCCTCCACTCCCGATATCTGAGATTTTAGACAGTGTACTTTGAATGAATCACTCATGCAATGTTATGCAAACAAGTAGCAACACCACCGTTTGTACAGTGTATTGAAAACTTATCACACATCTCAACTTGTTTCTATTCTGATTGAGAGGAAATGCAACAATTCTAACACAAGAATGCGATCTGAAATGAGCTTCCTGCTATTGGGCTGAAAAATATATAAATGTTTGGAAAGGAAGCCATCTGGTCCCAACTTTATAAATCTTAAAAATCACATCTAAGGCAGTAAAAACAGGGTGCTTTTAACAGCAGAAAGGATTCCTCACACTAAGCATGGTTTCCTAGCACATCAAACTGTTCCATATACTCAGTCAATTATATCTGCACTTACAGGTGGAGCACACATACCTTGTGGACAATGATTATGCAAGTGCTCTTTGGGGCTGAGGTCTTTGCAGAAAGATGGGCCAAAACCCATGCTGTCTTATGAATAATTCACCATGAAAGTTTCTTAGTGTGAGGTTAGCACATATCAAATAATTATCGTAAAGTAAAATTCCATATTTAATTCTCTGTTGATTATATCCATTTATTTTATTGATCATTTTAGTTTACTTTTTGAGGCATAGCAATGTGTTTTCAAACTACAAGAAAAAGCTTATTTAAAAAGTGACAGAGATAGTAGCAGTGAGCCAGCCCTGACTGGTGTGGCTCGGTGGGTTGGGTGTTGACTTGCAAACCAAAAAGTCACCAGTTTGATTCCTGGTCAGGGCACATGCCTGGGTTGTGGGCCAGGTCTCTGGTTGGGGGTGTGTGAGAGGCAACTGATTGATGTTTCTCTCTCACAGCTCAATGTTTCTCTCCCTCTCTTTATCATTCCCTTTCCCTCTCTCTAAAAATAAAGAAATATAATCTTTGAAAAAAAGGAAGAAGCAAACCAGCTGGGCTGTGTAGGTTCCCGAAAAAAGCTAAGAGAGGCAGAAGAAGGGCCCTTGGCGCTTTGGAGAGGGAAAGGCAAAGGTAACGTGCCTGGGGAGGAGTCAGAGGGGGAGAGAAAGGCAGGGGCGGGCATGTTCTTGAGAGGGACAGCACACCCAGGCCCAACAATTTGTATCTGAGCGTCACACGGCAAGGCTGCTTCCAGCAGGCTGAAAGCCAGGGAGCCATCCATGCGACTGACTGGTGGGTTACACATGAATCAAGGCAGGCAAGCTCAGCCCGTCAACACTGAGGATTTGTTGGAAAAATAAATAAGAAAGCCATTTTTGTAAATGAAGAAATGCTCTGAAAAACAGAGACAGAACTGTTAGTTTCTAAGTGACCTAAGAAATATTCTAACCAAATGCAAAGTGGAAAACTTCACGAACCCCGATTTAAACAGATTGATGGCAAACAGGTATTTCTGAGACAACGGGGGGCAATTAAGCATGGTCTAAATATGAGATGATAGTACAGAACTATTGTTAATTTTGCTTAGTGCTATAATAATAGTGTCACGTTTAAAAAATAATTTATAGATGATATACATCTTATCTGGAAGTTGCCTTAAAATATACCAGCAAAATCTTTTTAAGTGTGTGGAGTGTCAGGACGACCAAGAACTGCAACATGTTAAAGACTGTCAAGGGTGAGGGAGTGATGACTACACTACTAAGTACTCATTATTTTTCACTTTTGTGTATTACCGAGATTTCCCATAAACTTAAGTTTTAAAAGATTAATAAGTAGAATGAGGAGCGTCTGTTCCAGAATGTTTTTGTGTAACTTGAATTCTGTGCTATACTTTAAAGAAGAGAATCACAACGGTTCCTGGGATGAAAGGGAATCGGTAACGTTGGTTTGGGCAGCAAGGACATGGCTATCAGTGTTGTGCCTATATGAGCATGTAAATGGAAGGCTACCAAAGCAGCTGTGAAGTAAATCTAATAGAATTCAAATGTAGTTGCTCCTCTTCATTTTCACAAAAAGTAATGATGCTCCCTTATTATTCAGGATGCAAGAAAAGGACAAGTGCTATTGGTCCACGGGATTACCCTTCAGTAGGCCAGACCAGGTCATCATTTCGTTTGAATAATCAAGGTGAAATAAATGACTAGACCTAAAATGTGCGCACAGAAGTTCATTACTAGGACCAGAATAAGATCAACGCCCTAGAGCAGTGAAAGCCATTGGGGTATACGTAACAAGGATTTCAGGAAGCTCTGAGACCTGATTTATTAAATTGAGCAATAGTAACGTGGTTTATCCCACAGCAACAGCATCTAGGTGATCGAGTGATTAAAGGAGAGGTTTTTCCTATAGTGTTTTGAGAAAATGGCAATGGTGAGAATGAATCATGTAGAAATGAAAAAGAAAAGGCTTAATGTGAACAGGAGTTAGTTACCAAGAGACCTAATTGTGCTTAGAAGACCAAACCCATAAATAATGCAATAGGGCTCTGGTTGTTTACTAGGTGGATATAATGATCCTCCTCTTTCTCTGTGGAAAAGAGATTTTCACTGGCAAGTTTGCCAAATTACAATTCCTAATTATAAGTTGTGACTGTAACTCTGGTAGAAAGGGAAAAATGTGCTTTAAAAAAATTTTATCCTGATTAGTTACAATGATTCCCAGATTCACTGATGCTCATAATATATGTGAAAGTCCTTGTATCAGGAGGTACTAGGAAATGATAATCAGCTCCCAGCGGAGCAGCTAGCCAGGTCCCCCAGTGGGAGCGGGGAAGGCTCACTAACTGTGGGACAACAAATGGAGCATTGAGGGACCATCGCAGACACATTACAGTGTCAAGCTGATTTTATGAGCCACTTAAAAATTAGGAAATGCTAATGATCATTTTATGACGGGGCTCTCATAGAGACAGCAACAAAACCAAAGTCCCCGAATCAACTAGGATGCTAATATTCATAAAAAATTAGAGGAAATAATTTAATGATAGAAAAATTAGAAGCTTAAAATAATAGTTTATATCAATGAAGCATGTAAACATTATTGGGTGGTAACTAATAGATGCTTTAGCTGAAATATGGTTTTAAAAATGATGTCTACTCTTTTGACAAGCTCTTTTGTTCCTTTCTACCTAGTTCATTTTCCACATCTGCTCCTTTTCTTCCTGTTGCATAACAATCTCTATACGTTAACAGATTAATGGGAGCCACTGGGATAAACTGGCCCTTATATTCTGGGCATAACCTCAATACTGCCTCTAAAATGCAATCATTTAAAAAGAACAAAGTGGACCAGAATTTAAGCAAAGGAGTACTGACCAGGGTGTCAATATAGTTTAAGCCACTTAATTAAAGCATGAGATTTAATCATATTTGTTCACCAAAAAAATTACAGCATAAATTGTAGTTAAATATTTATATCTCACATTCTACAAACTTATTTAGATTTAATTTTGATAGAGGGAGAATTGAAACTCCCTCTTTTCTTTCTGTACTTTACTTTTATAACCTTATTAATCAATAAGTGATACGGGGGGAGATGGGTCCCTGCCATGTGAGGCAAACAATTAAAGTTCTTCTCTTTCTTTCTTGTGGTCTAGATTTGGGGATACATCTGCATTATGCTCGCTCCACATGAAGAGGCTGATGTCAGATTTACTGATGGGTCAATATGATGATGGACATTCATTGGCAGGAAGGGTACAGAGGGGCTGGGGGATAAGGACAGTCAGGGGTGACTCTGGGGATTATTAGTTCTAGTTTCATCTTACTTATAAAAAGTACACTGGTCAGGAGATAGCGTGAGGACAGCATGAAAATTCAGCAAAAGCAAATATGAAGTTGTTTGTAGAAGTCTCAGCAACTAATCTACAATATTTTTGTATGATACCCTTGGTTATAAATGCATCACTAAGTAATAAACACTGGAAAAAATACATATACATTTTTAAGTATAGATTGATATTAAGTAGTGATTGATATTGTCCCTTAGGGAAGTCATAAAGCAAAAAAAAAAGTAAATTGTCATTATTATGAGCCATATATTTTATTTTAATGCAATACAATAGTAACTCTAGCATTAACTTTTAAATGTAAGTTTCAATGACATACTCACTGACCAACCCATAATTTAGCCTTCTAAATGCCATCCAAACTACAGAAATGTGAGCAGAGAAAAAAGACAGTAGAGATGACATTTCTAGTCAAACCTCATACCTAGTGACTTAAATAGTATGAAGCAAATATAAGCTGTCTATTCACTTAAAAATTAAATAGAATGTGGACATAATTTCATGTTACTTGTATTCCTTTTATTGACACCACTATAGGAAAGATGGCTATGCTGAAGGCCCTCTAAAATTTCCGTATAATATGCAAGGATGATTCAAGTTTAAAAATTGCCAAATCCTGTCAATTTCTTATTTATTTTTTAAAAGATGTTATTTATTTATTTATTTTTAGAGAGAGTGAGAAAGAGAGGGAGAGAAACATTAATTGGTTGTCTCTCTCATGTCCCCAAGTGAGGACCTGGCCTGTAGTCCAGGCGTGTGCCCTGACTGGTAATCAAACCGACAACCTTTTGGTTTGTGGGATGATGTCCAATCCACTGAGCCACACCAGCCAGGGCCTGTCAATTCCTTCTTTAAAATAACATCTTTCCTCTCTCTTTTAAGTTCTTATACCATTAGATAAAATTTCCTGTAATACACCATTGCCCATATCCAAAGCTTTGCCAAGATTCTTCACTACTTCTGTTTTCCTATTGAAAAAGTCCTCCTCTGGTTCCACCTCCTCCTCCTCCTGGTATTCAAATCTTCCAGAGTGTGGCCCTTGTCTCCAACCCACTCAAAGAAATCCTAGGCAAACTGGTCAATATACTGTTCCCCAAACACACGGATTTTACTTACTGCCGCTTTTCATGAGTCATCTGAATCATGGATATCTATAGTACACTTCCTACCATGAGAAATACAGGGAAGCCATGTGCTTCCATTTATTATATACTTTTATTCTCTCAATAGGCTAGGCTCAGTACCATGTAGGTAACACGAAACGTGTGGTATGTTTTCAATAAACATTTGTTTTAAAAATAATGAATTGTACTGAATGATACTCAGGAAGGTTGAACTGGCTTAAGAAAGAACAAGTCTTATCCTGTTTTCACAACTTTCTGAGAATACTTAATGTAAACAAACGTACAGCTCTATACATTGAGATAGGAATTTTACTTAAAGACACTGATTCTTCATTTTTGCTATGGATTGAATTGTGTCCCCCCAGATTCCTCTGTTGAGGCCCTGCCCTCCCATATGATATACTTGGAGATGTGGTCTTTGGGAGGTGATTATATTTAGAGGAGGTTATTTGGTCATGAGGGCCAGACATCCATGATGGGATTGTGCCCCTTATAAGAAAAGACCAGAGGGCTTGCTCTCTTTCTTTCCACCGTGTGAGGACATAGCAAGCCAGGAAGAGAGATCTCACCAGGAGCCAAATTGGCCAGCACCTTGATCTTGGACTTTTCAGTCTCCAGAACTATGAGAGACGAATTTCTATTGTTTAAGCCACCTAGTCTATAATATTTTGTTACAGCAGCCCAAGTAGACTAATACAACTATTAACACAAAGTTTTAGGCAATTATTTTAATTTTTAAGATTTCTAATATTTCTATAGACACACTTGGTGAATTTAAGGACAATATCCTGTTAGTAACAGAATAGCCAATATCCAATTTAGAGAAAATTGGGTAAAAATTACCATTGATGCTAGGAATGATTGATACAAAATTTTGCTTCATTATTATTTTACTTTTCCTTACCAATGTAAAGGAATTTGGTTATAAATAATCACATAAATTCTTCTGTATTTGTCACATTTTTCAGGAGGATACTCCTGAAGTCTATTTCTTTTAAAGTACTTTGTGTTCTAATATAATAGTTCAGAAAGTATTTTCACACAGTTTTGAAATCCATAGAATACAGACTTGGTCAAGACTCTGTTTACTTGGAATAGAATCTTCCTATATTCTTACACCTGAGTTACTCTAGCTTTTTTTCAGGGTAAGGCTGAGTCTCACTGATTTGCTTTAACGTGAGTGTTAGTATGGAGATGGTAAGCCATTCCAGCTGGTTATTTCTTGGACTCTGGGATCATAACTGCTTTCCGAGTCCTTTGAAATGCATCACCACAGATAGGTCCTACCACTGGAACAATTATGCTATTAGGAGTATTGATAGTAGAAATAAGAGTCTGACTATAATGGCCACTTTATTGTTAATAGGTGGTGAAAAGTAGGTAGGTGCAGGTGACTGGATAAGAAAAGACTTAGGATGGTTGGCTAGTACACTGGTAAAAGAGAACTTTGTGTAATATTTTCTACTATATTGGAAGTTTCAAGTCTTTTGAGAAAAACTGAATCACAACAGGTGACTTTGTAAGTGTTCTGCTGAGAGGTGCGTGCATATTATATGAGCACACGTGTTCTTTCCTCTCTAGGCATAGTTAGTAAATTAACTCCTGATATCCAGTTCTTGGGTGCGATTTATCGTCTTCCAGACAGGAGAATTAGGAGGGCATTCTCTCCTGTCTTCCTTATCTTACATATTATCTGGTTTCACCTTTAACTCTTTTTATTTTTTTTATTACTGAAATTTTTAGTGCCAGAATTTTATTCCTAAATTCCCCAAAGAATGCAGCAATTCCATCCTAGAGGTGTATATTTTACTACTGTGACAGCCTCTAAAGTCTACTACTCTCGTAACTCTAAAAGAGTCCCATTGTGGATGAATTGAATTAAAAAGCTTTCCCCCTAGTGACCAGATAAACTTTAGGAATTTTCCAACCCTATTGGGTAATGACTATTCAGTACTATTAGAAGCTGTGAGTATATTATGGATGATATGGTTTCAGAATGTAGACCAGGGGTCAGCATACATATTCTGTAAAGGGCCAGATAGTAAATATTTTTGTCGACTATACAGTTTCTGTAACAACTACAGTAACCGCTCTGCATCCATGGGAACTGATTCCAGGACTCAAGTCCCTTAATATAAAATGGCATAGTATTTGCACATAGCCTATATACATCCTCCCACGTACTTTAAATCATCTCCAGATTACTTATAATGTAAACACTATGTAAATAGTTGTTATGCTGTATTGTTTAGGGAATAATGACAAGAAAAAAAAAAAGGACCACATAGTGTACAGCAGCAACAATGCAGTATTTAAAAAATTTCCATCTGTGCTGGTTGAATCTGCAGGTGTGGAGCACATGGACATGGAGGGCTGACTGGGCTCGACTTTGCCTTGTATAATCAGGGCAGCCGCTGGCAACAGGCAAGGAAATGGGTGTGGTGATGTTCCAATAAAACTATAAGGATTGAGAAACAGACTGTGGGTTGGATTTGGTGCACAGGCCACTGTTTACTGATCACTGGTCTAGACTGATAGTTGGATAAAACCCATGGGATTGAAATGTCAACCTTTAGAATAACAGAATGGTAAAGTTAGCTCTCATATTTTAGTTCATGCAGTGCCATTTCTGACACAGGAAGGAATAGTAATTTAAAGTTAATACCATTTAAAGTTCTTTAGGTAAAAAGGAGTGCTTAAAGAGTATACACATGCAAACAGGTTATAGAGAAAAACCTATTAATGGTAAAATACAATAACCATGTTTCCCTCTGCACACAATATATTCTAGAGCTCTTAGGTTATCTATGGCTTCGTCAAAGCTCTTTCTGGTAATTTTACCCAAATTACTATCTTCTGTCCTAAGCTATGTCTATAGCTGTATTTCAAATGCATACTTGGATATTTTTAATTGGCTCCACTGCTGTCACCTCTAATGCACAATATGAAAAATATACTTTATAAAATTAGCTCTACTTACAGACCCAAGAATTTTCACCATTTTTATAACTATTCTTAAGCTATAAGTATTAGAGTTAAGAATCATATGGTCATCTTTGACTTGTTTATTTCTAGTTCTGCTACTATTGCCTGTCAGTAAGTCCTAAAATTATTTTCCTCTATAGAATGTTGAAAATCCACTTATTTTTGCCCATTCCCACCACTGTGGTTCATGAGACCCTATTACTAAATCCTTGAATTGCTACAATAGTGAACTAGCTGGCATCTAGTCCCATGCTTCGTATCACCCTAATTTATTCTGTACACGCTAACAGATAAACCACCACTTTCATCAGGTGCTTGCTCCTACTATTTATTGAACAAGGTCTAAAATACTGATCCTGACATTTATAGCCTTCTATGAAATCGCCTCAGGCTCTAGCTCACATCTTCAGAGCTTCAGAGTTCAATCTATCCATTTTTTCTGTGAACACATTTAATGTTTTTATTTTTCTTACCTCAAATGCTTAGCTTATAGAATTGATCTTATTTTGTATTCTTTTTTGTTTTCTACTAATTCTAATATTATGGTACAAGTCAAGTCCAAGCTCATCTGTTAGGTCTTTCTTAAGCTCTTTAGCTTCAAATTATTGCTTTTGCAATGGATCGGTTTCAGTCTTGAACTCCTACATGTTAGATAATGTTGTCAGTGATGCAGTTTCCCTAACAAAGCTAAGCTCCCTGGTTGGCACCCCTGCATTCTTTCCTGACACACATGGCTCTTTCCATACAGTCTTCTGAATGAAATCACGTTTGAATGAGTGACTAGCATTAGAAAATTGGGTATATGAGAGAGGATGGGGGTAGCTTCTCTATCGTCTTTGCTGATTGATGCAAATCCTTACTACACAGTTATTTCAATCATTAAAAAGCAGCACTAGTTGGCACTTTTTAAGCCTCTGACTGGATAAAAACAAAGATGAAAATAGCAAGAATCTGACAGGTCTATCATGCAGAGTGCTGACCACAGTGATGGATCAAGGGAACAAAATGTTGCCTTTTGGCCATTTGCAAAACATATTTCTACACCCTTGATTCTCCCCACTTCATGTTTCTGTACAGATACAGGCACTAAGGAAAAAAATCTTTAATTTAAAAAAATATATTATGTTTTTTTTTCAATTTTTAAATTATTTTATTGTTGTTCAATTATAGTTGTCTCTATTTTCTCCCCACCTCTCTACCCCACCCCAGCAAAACCCACCTCCCTCCCCTGCTTCCACCCTCTCCCTTGGTTTTGTCCATGTGTCCTTTATAGTAGTTCCTGAAAACCCTTCTCCACACTATCCCTTCCCCCCTCCCCTCTGGCTATGGTTAGATTGTTCTTAACTTCAGTGTCTCTGGTTATATTTTGTTTGCTTTTTTCTTCTGTTGATTATGCTCTAGTTAAAGATGAGATCATATGGTATTTGTCCCTCACTGCCTGGCTTATTTCACTTAGCATAATGCTCTCCAGTTCCATCCATGCTGTTTGCAAAGGGTATAAGCTCCTTCTTTCTCTCTGCTGTGTAGAATTCCATTGTATAAATGTACCATAGTTTTTAGCCACAGCAATGAGACAAGAAAAAGAAATAAAAGACACCCAAATTGGAAAGGAGGAAACAAAACTGTCATTGTTTGCAGATGACATGATAGTATACATGGAAAATCCTATGGACTCCACCAAAAAACTACTCGACCTAATAAATGAATTTGGCAAAACAGCTGGATGCAAAGTCAATACTCAGAAATCAAAGGCATTCTTGTACACAAACAATGACACATCAGAAGCAGAAATCAGGAAAAAAAATCCTAATTGATATAGCAACAAGAAAAATAAAGTGGCTAGGAATAAACCTAACCAAAGAGGTAAAAGACCTATACTCAGAAAACTACACAACATTGAAGAAAATTTAAGGAAGACACAAACAAATGGAAGCATGTACCATGCTCATGGATTGGAAGAATTAACATCATCAAAATGGCCATACTACCCAAAGTGATCTATAGATTCAATGCAATCCCTATTAAAGTACCCATGACATATTTCACAGATATAGAACAAACATTTCAGAAATTTATATGGAACCATAAATGACCCCGAATAGCTGCAGCAATTTTGAGAAAGAAAAACAAAGCAGGAGGGATCACAATACCTGATATCAAACTGTATTACAAGGCCATTGTAATCAAAACAGCCTGGTCCTGGCATAAAAACAGGCACATAGACCAATGGAACAGAACAGAGAGCCCAGAAATAAACCCAAATCTCTATGGTCAATTAATATTTGACAAAGGAGGCAGGAACATAAAATGGAGCAAAAATAGCCTTTTCAACAAATGGTGTTGGGAGACCTGGACAGCTACATGCAAAACAAAAATGAAATTCGATCACCAACTTACACCATACACAAAAATAAACTCAAGGTGGATAAATGACTTAAATATAAGTCGTAAGACCATAAAAGTCCTAGAGGAAAACATTGGCAGGAAAATCTCAGACATTCCATGCAGCAACATCCTCACAGACTCATCCCCCCAAAATCTTTAATTTAGCAAGGCAAGAAAGATTACCTTCATATGGAATTTAAGTGGGCTCTTAGTATATTTATGCAGAAATGACTTTCTCTTTTCAGATAGCCTGGAAGTTGAAAAGAGTGCTAAGATAGAGTCAGTTGTCTGACAAGTGTTCCAAGATCAGAAATCAGTGTTGAAGTACAGGCAGAGGAGGAGGAACCAGTAACAGGAAACCAGGAGTAAAAGAGTCAGAAATGCAGGAGACAGTGGCATTGAGGAAGCCAAAGACTGCTTTTCCCCAAGAGAGTGGCTCTCGGTATTAGACACTACAAAGTAGTCACCCAGGGTGAGGAATGAACAGAAGTCTTCAGATTTGGAAATGAGAAGATTACTAGCAATCACAGAAAAAACAGTCTTCGTACAGACTTTGTGTCGAAAATACAAAAGGTCTGTGTTACTATTGTTGCTTTTAGGCCTACTATGACTTATGTAGGCATTCATTGGGGCCACGATCTAACAGGAAGGGGGAAGGATTTAACATTTAAAGATTTAATACGTGTGAAGCACTGTGAGAATCATTATATTCTTAGCCTCAGAGGGAGGAAATAAACAACCCAAGATTCTGCAGTTGTTAAGTAAAAAAGTTTGCTACTGAAGCAGTTTCTACCATCTCAGATTTCCTCCTGTGGTAGTCTATAAAAATGCAGCTTTCATTTTTTTTTTTTACCTAATTTCCTTTCAGACTTGGATCCGTGGCTATTTTCTGTGTAGAGGTTGTAGAATATGAAAATTGGAATAATCCTAAAAGATCATTTGGTCCAAACCTCTTATCCTTTTTTTCACCTAAATAAACTGAGACCCAGAAAGGTGAAGTAATGAATAAAACTCACACTGCATTAGCGAAAAAACAAGGACTAAAACTTGTACTTCCTGATTCCCAAACTCATACCTGTTTTCATTATAAACTCCACGTAGCATGTACATGGCATGCAGATGTCTGCTTGATTTAAGGAGGATTTAGGAGAGCAAGACAAGAAGACCTCGTATCACTCAACTTCTTGATAAATGGTTTTAAATGGGGAGAATGACTTTGAATTCTAAATATGTACCTAAGTCTCTATAGCTGTAAAATAATACTGGTAATCTTTAGCTAAAGCTGATGGTGGAGTAAACATAATGAAAATTAAGTATATAAAGTAATATCATAAAACTCACTAGGTAGTTAATATTATTTGCAAACTAAATTTTATGTTTCAGGTAAAGACTTTTAAAAGGATGATTAAAAAAAACAGAACATTTTTATTAAAAAGTAGCTCTTTTTCTCACATTAGGGCTAAAATCTTCACATTGTAAAGAAAAGGGGGTTTCAGGTCACAGCACCAAAAGCTGGAATTCTATTCTGTATGTTCACACTTGTGCATCATCATTAAATATATAACTACAAATGAGGGTGCAAACATGTTTTTATGAATCAAAGAGAGGTGGTGATTGTGATTTAAATTGTATATTCAGCTACATTTTAGGTAGGTAGGAACTACATGCTAAAAGTCATACGAGTAAAAACAATCGTGTACACTTTAAACACTGGCTTTGCTACATGCATAAATACCATGTTCCAAAGCTAAAATGCAAGTATTATTTATAATGCCCAATGAATAATACTGCAAGTTGGAAACATTTCCAATCGTGCATTTCTGCGGGACCCCATATATCTAGCAGTGCAGACAGACTGCAGCTCAAGCACGGCAGGTTCTGAGTTCGTAAATCTGCATGCAGAAATCAGTACTGCCTATGAACAGAATCAGCGATTGCTGTGGCAATGTTATGGATGCCTTTGCTGAGAATTTCTGAGAAAGTTAACCAATTATATTATATTATATGCATACACATGTATAATGCAGATGGGCAAGGATGTAAGGATCTTATTGATTGTTAAGGTGACAAGCAAAAGTGTCATGGAATTCCACAATCCAAAAGCTAACAACAGCAACAAGCTGTAGTGCACAATCTATGTCATAGCACTCTTAAGAGCTTCGTCTGATTATCTCCTAGATATCAGGGAGGAAAAACTCAAGCAGAGAAATTATGGGCTAATGTCAAAGAGCAAAGGACACAGTTGAGAAAAAACAAGTGTCCACGTTCTGGGGTCAGGTAGCATGAATGGTGAACACATTTGTGTCTGCTCTGCTCTGTAGGCTAGGCATGGCATCTAAACAACAAACTCCCCATCGTGGTGGTGGAGTTAGAGATGCTGAAGAAATGAAGAGCAAATCAACTGCAGACGGAGAATGAGGCCTCCCACCTCTTGCCTGTCGTCCGGGCCCACAACCTTCCTGTGCCCCAGGGCTGTCCTGCTGCACGCTCCAAGGGACTAACTGGCACCTGCGCCATTTGTGTGTCTTCCACCTACAAGAAAAGCAAAGAAACCTCATGCAGAGGAAGCAAAAATGCCAGGCAAATCAGAGATATGGTGACATGGAAACGTGACTTTGACCACTGCCAACAGAGATTTGATTATGCTCAGTCCTACCTAAATTTAACTTAGATCTCCAAGACATTAGAATAGGCAGCATAAAATATAAAAGTACTCTCTATGGCAGTGGATACAGGTCACCATGGTCGAGTTCTGTAAGAATAAACACTACAGAGAGCATTTAGCCTTTTCAATGATTAGGACTACCAGCAGATGTACCAGATGGTACCAGAGTGATGAATTTTGTTTAATTAAGGTATATATACTTTCTATTCAAGTTATAAAACTGCATTCATGTGATGAGCCTCTTGTATAGTGCTCTTTCCGTTAGCATTGCAGCGGTAACTCAGAAACTGCAATTATAATACACTTTACTAAAACAAATCCATCAAATAAGTACATTTGGTCTAATAGTTCTCAGTGTTTATAGTGTAAACATGCAATTATTCTATTTGTCATCTCAGAATTAAATATAGATTGATACAAGTTAAGATGGCAAATCTGCCATCAATTTCACCTTAAATTGCTATTTTGTGATCACACATTCCATCAATTGATGCCATAATATTGTATCTGTTGTTGGAACTGCAATTATGTACTACATCAAGTTTCAATCAGGAAATTTCTTTTAATAATTCTGAAGAAAAACTTCTCTAATATTTATCAAGATGATGATAGAGAGCTTTAATAACTTTAATTTTCTTTGAGGTGGCCCAAAATGAATAGAACAATCATCTTACTAGCATCATTGAGATAAAGATGCATTTCAGCAGCTAGAATGCCAGCCTTTAGGAGGAACAAGAGCTCTATGGAGCCAAGAGAGGAATGCTTAGGTTATTCCTCAAAGGAAAAAGAATTGCCTCCTAAAACATGTGTTTCATAATTATTAACAACTTTTCTGCATTCCTTGTAGTTTATGTCAACATAAGAAATTTTCCCTAACTTTGGGAGCTAATAATACAGACTGGAAATTTATACAAGTAATTGTCTCTCTGGAGATAATTTTAGTAGAAGAACAGCTCTTTCAAAAAGGCACGAGATCACACATTCAGCCAAAAACATCCCAAATTCCACTGAGCCTGCAGGATGGGGTGGACCTGAAGTACTTTGCTCGGTGCATTGGTTACCTGCTTTTCCTTTAACTTTCTTACCTGTAGCTTTGGCACATCTGAGGGGCCTCGCAGGCCTTCTCTTCATAGAGAGGGTCCGAGCAGTCCCTGCCCCCGTTGGCCGGCAGCTGAATGATGACCCGGTGCCGAGACTGCTTCTTGATTCCGGAATCCCCTAGAATGAGGCAGCTTTTTAACCTCTGTACTCTGCACTAATAAAAGAATCTCCAAAGACCATCCTGTGTGGAGAAATTACATTGCCTCTAGCTACATGTGATTTGACATCCCTGAATAAGAGCCCTCATCTAGTCTAATCATTTCCTAAATTCTCCCAAAGACCACTTATATTGAAAACTCAATCAATTTATATTTAAAAATGCGAAGAATGAAGAAAACAGTTCCATAGTTAACTAGCCTTCCTAATGCACAGTTGCAAAGTAATTGCTCTTTTGTATATTCCGTTCCCCTTGAGAAATATGACAATTCTAATTAATTTATTTTCCTGTACCTTCAGTTTATTTTCCTGCCACTTCACATAGCCCTGCTTACCACATGGGACTCATACACATCTAATGAATCCTTCTTAGGAGACTACAGTCCTTGTTTTAATGTGAAATTTTCTCCCTTTGTTATTCACTTGATTTGAAATGCATAACTCATAAATTATTCTAGTCATTTATTACTCATGTTAAACGGCCTGAGATCTTCCATTCAGGCCACATTCCAAACATCAGGGCTATAAGGAGTGAAATGAAAGTCATTTTGTAGAGGCAGAATTTTTAAAGAAACATTTGAAATAGCAATAATCACTCCAAATTACTCCAAATACATCCAAATTATGTTAAAAAACAAAGGAAATGAGATTTATCTACAATGAAGATACAAGTTGGACAGTATTATTGATATAAAGATTTGCAAAATTTTTTAGTATTAGAGACGAATAATGTAAAAGACTTGCCAACTTGAATATAAAAGATATATTCCAACTTACAACAGACACACTTTAGGGATGAACAACCACATGGTACAATTTCATTCACAAAAGAATTCCCTGAAGACTTATTTTAATGGAGTTCCCATGATGTATTTACATTGCTTTTGACAAGATCATTAAATATTTAATATGTAAGACTATAGGAACAGAGAAATTTCGAAGGGTTAGCAGCCCCAAACAATGAAAGCTTAATCAGAAATGAACGGAAACATTCTTCAAGTGATTATGTCAGTGGAAAAATATGATTGGACAATTAGAACTTTCCAATAGTGAAACCCCCTTTCTCAAGAGGTTCAAGTGTCCCACACCATGGTCTGGGCAATCGACTCTGACCAATGCGCGTTAGAGATTCCTGTGTTAGATAGGAGAATGGATCAGGTTAGTGATTGCTAAATGCTTGATTACATAGGATAATTCCTTTAAAAAGACAAAACCAAAAACATGTATCGGCCTATACCCTGAACACTAAATCGGAATTTTGGGCAGCTGAGTTTGGAACTCTGATTTTTATAAAGCTTGCCAGGGAATTGTGATGAACACCCAGGTTTCATATCTACCAGAATAGATGACTTTGTATGTCTTGTCCCAATTTCAGATTCTAGGGTTCATGGGTAACTTTCTAGGATTATTCCCATTGTGGGGGAAACCTGTACTATTAAGGATTGTAACTATTTTAGTGAATAATTGGAATACTACAGGTAATGGAGTAGGGAATTAGGGACTGGAGGTAGTAGGTGGCAGAGAACTAAAGTATCCGAAAATATTGTCATCAACGTTTTTAGTTTAACCGTCGTAGTCTGAATGCTAGCTGCAACTTTTACATGTTAAATGTCATTTATCTAGGAAAGATCTAAGAAATGCCAAAATGCCAATGACTTCAGGGACTTTTAATAAAATTGATAATAAAATTTAATAAAAATGCAGTCTCCATTTTATTGTCCACTGACTCCTATTTTAAGGCACAGCTGATAAATTCCTCTAATAATTTAGACCTAGGAAAAGTTTTGTTTCCCCTGACAATCAGTTAAGAATCCACTGTGTTTCTATTTTTTGCTTTGTTCACCAGACTCTCAGAGCTAATTTTCTTCTCAATTGCAGGAGCTTACCTTAACTCTGATTTTATAGTATAATTTTTCTATTTTTCTCCCATTTACTACTTGACTACACCCTTCTTTTACATTTCTATTCTTTTTCTCTTGTTATGATCTGTAATTAAACTTTTTAAATGAGTAGACACACAAAATGACCATTCTTATGTTTCTTTAGCATTGAGGGAAGAGAGGAAGGAGGGCAGGAAGGAGGGATGGAAGGAAGGAAGGAAGGAAGGAAGGAAAGAAGGAAGGAAGGAAGGAAGGAGCAGATTTTTGCTTCCTGGGGACCAATACCAGTCTAACCCTTCTCAATCTAGAGATGGACAACAGACATGGAGGTGGGCACAAGGGATCCAGAGCCTGGAGTTGACTGTGAGTACCTTATCAGTGGTAGCTTATAGACTTGAGCTTCAGTTCATTAACCATCTAGATGTCACCTAGGACACAGGCAGGGTGGTTCAGATTTGGGAGGCAGCAATCAAATGTTACTGTTTCATTCCTACTTCATTGACTGGAAAGCAAAAATGTCATCTAACGTACAACTCTGAAACATTCTAGTGCCTCCTCATCACAGCCTCCACACGTTTGTACTCGATATGTAAGACTACGGTAACTCCTTTGCACTCCCACAATTGATTCCACCTTGGAATCCATTTATTCCTATAAAACATTCAAATACCCTAACCTTCTGCAGCCCACAGGACAGAGATTGTAACCTAATTCATATGAAACATTCCAAAGCCCTAACACATGGAGAGGAAGTTCAATGGGGTTACACAGGAAGTGTCATGGCATCCGAGTTTCTACACTAAGAGGTTTGTTTCTTCTCAGACCTGAGTTAGGAAATTACTTGTTCACTCAAAGAAACAGCACCGTAGAGCTCGCCCAGGTGAGAGAGCTCTCAGATCAAAGTGCAGACAAAGGGAGAGCTATGGTACATGTTAAAAAAGAAAAATGGAAGGTTCCTCAGTAATAATTTGAGTTGGCGAACTAGAATTTTACAAACTCAATAATTTCCTTCATGTACTTACACCCAATTTATTACATGTGGTTAATATATACATCTTGTTTCCATTTACCTTTGTGTTTGAGCACCTAGAAAAACAGTCACACAGAGCAAGGACTTAATAAATATTTGCTGAATGAGTAAACATATTTATTTTATTTCTTTTCAACTGGATTAACACCTTCTATTTCTTTTCATCCATTTCTATATAGTAGTGAAACATGGGTACTAAGCCTGTGCACTTAGGATCAATAAAAAATAAGGTGTCACTTTGTCCATTGGAAATAATGAGCATGGGAAAAATAAAGGAATATTCTTGTAGTATTTGTACTTGAAAATACCTATCTAGGATAGGAAGAGGAAAAAATAGAGATTATATATTCAGAAAACCATTAAGTGATAATGGGGCATATAGATTTAGATGGTATATAATCTCTCACACAGTTAGAGCAATTTTCAGATATCTTAAGACATTCAAGATAAATTTCACTAGAGAAATTACTTGGTGGAAGGATTTAAAGGGCAGGCAAAACTAAGATCTGTTAAGCTGGATGTGGGAGGAATAGCAGGCTGGTACAGCCTAATAGTGATAGGAGATTAGAAATGCTTTGTGCAAGAAGCCAAATGTAAAGGTATTTTTCATATCTTTGGAGTAATTCTTGGGTAGTACTGCTTGAGGGTATCAAGGTAGAATAGATACCTCTGCGATATCCTTTCTAGCTCTCAACTCAGAAAATGTAGTGTGAAAAAAGGAGTGAATAGAATTTGAGCAGCTGAATGCATTATTTGATCGAAAGTATTGGTTATTTAAAGATCAGAGTTACAAATAACATATATACATGCATGTTTCCTCTTTTAAAAAAACACCCTTTGTAAAATTTATGATAATTTGAAAAAGGTTAACCAGTGCACTGGTTTAAGGATTAAACTACTCTCTACTCAATACTGATCTGTATCGGCATTGATTTTTCAAGATGTATCTTGAGAAAGGGCTGAATAACATTTCAAGTAACTCTTTGTGTTCCTCCTGGAATGCCAAGCTCTTCTGTTCCATTTTCTGTAACACTGAAGCATAATCTCACCTCTTTAAATTGATTTTTAAAAGGAGTTTAACTCCACATTTTCATTAATTCAAAACTCTTATAAACTTTAGACTTTATCTGCAAAATTAAATTTAAAAAATCACCCTATCCCTGCATTAATTTTCTGTTGCTATTATCTACCCTTGAACATTCCACTTTGTTTTGCATTTTTTAATTGTGTGTGAAAGTCAGTGTAATTCCAATAAAACTCGGGCCGTTCCCATTTCATACTACATAATGAAAAACTAACCACATATCATTGCTTTATTTTCCTTACAACAAAAGGCTCATTTTTCTAAAGCATCATTGTATCCTTATTCTCAGTTACAGCAGTTTACAGGCAGAACAGAAGAGGCTTCTCCCAGCTCACAAAGCATCTTGGCACTGTTGTCCAACAGCACCCCCTCTTTTACCCTCAGGCTTCCTTTATTCCCTCAATACACAAGTGCAGTTATTCTTTTTAAGTTTGCATGCCTAGATTCGGGGTTTCTAAATGCCTTTTGTTAGAGGAGGCTCAATCTGCATAGAGCTGACAAACGGAACAGGCACGGGCTGATCTCCTGCTCCTGGTGAGATGAGCCATGGCCCAGCAAACGCAGCTCCATCTCTCAGAGAGCCTCTTGCTCACATGACAGCAGATTTCTGAGCTGGGGTTCTTATACTCCTGACCTCCACCACCCCAGGGTCACTAGGGGAGAAGGGTATCATAGTGGCACCATGCACTTTAATTTAGAGAAGCTACCTGTCCACCCGCAAAAGACCCATTACACCTCACTTGCTCATTACTCACAAGAAACTAGCACCCTCTACACCAAATGTCTTTCATCATCACCTGAACCCACAGCGCCATCTGCATACATACCCCAATCTTCAATTTCTCATTCTTTTCCACCCCCTAATCCTTCCACCATGGCACCCATTGGATCTCATGTTTTTTCATTTGCTATCTTTTCTTAGAGAGTTTCCTTCACATTCTTTGCAGTGGAAGCTGACTCTATCTAGCCATTTCGCAGCCTTCTTTCTCCTTTTACTTTAAAAAATCTCTAATACCTCTGAAGCTCCTGTCATCAACTGTATCATTAGCTACCCACTTTGTAGCAGTCATCAACTGACACATTAATTAATGACTAGGATACCCCTTACTGTGATCCTTTCTCTTTATCTAGCCCATCACCTCTTTGGCAGCTTGGAATCCACACGGTTATTGTGTCCAAGGCACTGTACTCTGAATTGCTGTACTTCCTCACCTCTGCTGACCTTCTCATGCACCACACGTCACTTATTAGCTCTTCTGTTCATCCTTTGATGTTATTATCATCAGTACCTGCACACTCTAATCTTCACACGTCTTACTTTCTGGCTACTTCTCCTTCACTTCAGTTCACTTACTTTAGTTCTCATCTTCCTAAAATTCTTCAAACTCAATTAAAATGGCCAATCCAATTTCTGCATTACTTTTCCCATATCTATCATCCTTTTCAGGACCTTAGTTCCATTCCAACCCAACTTCGATTCCATATTCCATATTCCCAACCATAATCAAAATCAATAATTTTCCTATACTTTCTTATACTCAGGCAGCTGAAGATTCTCCATGGTTGGAGAAACACTGGCAACTGTGTTGAGAAATCCCTTTTTAAAGACCTGACTAAATGGGCACTCCCTGTTGCCTAGAAATTCCAGTACACATTATTAGCTTGCCCACCTTTGCACTCTCCACAACTGTCACATCTCTTTCTCTTTCCTCAAATCCCCTGCACCCTTCCCTTGATCCTCCAGACTCACTGGGAGATTAGAATAATCATTAAATGCCTTGACTGTCTTGAACAGCCAGAATGTAAGCTTCCTGAGAGCAGGAACATCAGTTTCTTTGTTTTCTGCTATAGCCTTTATATTTAATATTGTGCCTGGCACATTATAGTTACTTGAAAAATTCTTGCAGAATAAAAAATTAAGGACTCTCTAAAACAATATATATGAGTATGATATGAATCATTTAAAAATAATTTATCAGAAGATCCTCAATAAATAATAATCAGAAATGTATACTAGTTTTTCTTCATCATTGTCTAAATACTTGTCCCAAACTGATACATAATTAGCCTTCTAAGAAATACTGCTTTCAGCATGTCAAATCAAAACATTTACTAGATACTGACCACATGCCATGTCTAATTCCTTTAATACAGGAACTTATAATTACTATAGACTAGATAATAAGTAATATATAAATTGGACCATGCATCACCAACCATGGAGAACTTTATTATATTTTATCTCATTTGTATCACAAAACAAGTCATAGATGTAATGACCAAGGCTTGGAGACCTTAGGTATCTGACTAATGTCACTTGTCTGCTAAGTGGCCGAAGTGGGTGTCTAAACAAAGTCCACTCATTTCATCCTACCATGAAAACCTTTATTCATTTCTATGTTCAACAACTAAAAATTGTGTTCCTCTCTATATAAATTTAATTTGGTCTTCCATAACCGGCCTCCACTCTTCTTTCCAGTTTCACATCTCGACTTCCCCCCACACCCTCTGACTTCCAGTGGACTGGTTGTCACTAACTTCTTGAACAACAGCTCTTCCTTGGGGTCGCCTAAGACTTTCCTGATTCCTTTGACCCTCACTTGGGATTCTCTTAGGTGTTCCCTCTCTGGAAAAGATCTCTTCTACCTTCTTTTCAATAAGATTTTCCCTAATATTTGCTCCCATAATGGTTTTTCCCTTCCCTTCTCTAGAGTTCTTTCTGTTCCTAATCCTGGATACATTCCAATATTCCAAAATATTTTCAAATGAAGGTCTAAAGAAGTGAGAAAATTTTATCCGATTCCTGATTTTTATGAATGACTGAGAGTCAATTTAATGAAAGATTTGGGAATTTTTTACTTTATTTCCTTGAAATACTTTAGGCCAAGCAACTTTTATTTTAAATACTTTACTCAATACAAGGAAACACCCAATATAAGGAAAAGGCAAAGTTTTTTCCCCACTTTCAGAAAATTCACATAAAAATGTTAAATTTGTGTTAGATTATTAACTACATGGTTATAAATGTAACTGCATATGTTTTAGGATTAATAGTAAATGAACTTATACTAACACAAAACATCAAGTATAAAAATATCAAGAATAACATTTCTAAGAATATTAATTTAATGTAATAACCTTTTTTCATTGTAGTGATGAATAACAATTACTATAGAAATATTAACCTATTTGAAAGTATAATTCTATTGCTGATTATGACCAAACCAAAGGATATCATGTGTTTAGGTTTTAAGAAAATAAGGGGGTAAGAGAAAAAAAGCTGGGAAAAATTTTGAAAATGACATTGCTCTATTAGTAATATTAATGCCACTGGCATTTTTAACATAGTTAATACCAACTTCTTTCGTCTAAAAAGTTTTTTTAGATGATTAAAAGACTCTTAAAATCAAAATTTTCTATTCTTGGTCATTTTGTAATTTAATTTTCTTTGAATATTCAATGGTACTTAAAGTAGAGAAATCATAAAAAGGACCTCATATTTTAATTACATAAAATAACAATTATGCTGTAAAAAATCCAGCATTAAATATATAATCTCCTACAATTCTTAAAAGTTTAAGTATTTTTGGTAACTTATTATGAATGGTCAACTAGAAGTTGATTCTTAATTGAATGCCTCTGGTTAATGGTCAAGAATCAAAAATAAAATAAAAGTATAAAAGGAATTAAAAAAAAACTATCTTTGTGGTGAGTTAAAAAAAATAGGAGACAGTGACATCTGTGACAGAAAGAGAAAACGCGCTCAATTAGTGCATGAGTCAGCTGAAGGACGCTGATACCTTCCTCAGCAGCGAGGAGAAAGCACCCTCTCCTCGAGGGTAAAAATTATCAGAGTCTCTGTCATGATACTGAAGAGTCTTTGTCTCTGAATAATAAAAGAAAAAAAATAAAATGGGAAAAAATCCTCATCTTGTAAATGCCTCACGGCAGGTTAGGAGTTCGCAGAGAAAGAATTTGGCCACTTCCCTCTTCCCTTTGTTCTGATCCTGGGGTTGCGTAATTGAACCTGGAATTGAACCTGTAGTGAATCTGGAGCCATGGCTATTTCTTGCTATTAAGCAGGTTGGAAGCCAGGAGTACTGATAAGGTCACTGGACACTCTTTTTGAGATACCAAAGGCCACACTATATATTCTTTTATAATTAATGTTAAAGGAAACACTGTTAATACAGTAACATCTAGAATCCTTTCACTTTGATTTATATCATAAAGTTTTAAGTCAGTTTTGGCATAAAGCCCATTCATGTGGTACTCTAAAGGTATACTGTTTTCTGGAAGGAAACTGGAATTTTAAGGCATTCATGTTAAACCAGGATTATACAGTCCCATGCAGGAATCACACACATTGCTCACTCAGCAGAACGTGGAGGTGCTGGTGAGTGGTTTTCTAGTGGAACAGTCCCCAGAACTCTGCAGATTATACCTTCTTTACACGAGGAAGGGCATGGTGTCCAGTCACTGTATGGGGTCACAGCACAGTCCTTCCTACAGGGAAGCAGACAGGGCCTCACTGTTTCAGGCCGAAGGCTTTCAGGACACCTAGAAAAAGCAAAGGGAAATTACTAGGCCTCTGTAGTAATCCTGGCAACCAGGCAACTCTGGTTAGAATTTTCATTGCTAAAATAGCTACACAGTCACCAATCTGTGTCATTTAACTTTCAGGAGCTTTGCTTTTGACAAGAGCTACACAACTTAATCCTTCCAAACTGGACCTCAGTAAAGCTTCTCAAAACAGGATGTGTGGTTTTAATAATAGTAATGGTGCTATCTAGGACAAATGTGATAATTATATCTTATTCCCTGATAATGATCTCCCCATTAGTAAATTTGTATTTTATAACACACTTTTAAAAAATGTGTGTGAAGGCAAATTACCAATTTAAGGACCCAATTTTACATTTTTGTGTAACTAACTAGGTTTATTGCAGATTTCAAATTTTCAAGTTATTCTATAGTTTATTTTTACAAAATATTTATAACCTAAATTTAGAACAGAGTATATTTTATACATAGTACATGCTCACAAAGTTGTATTTACAGCTATATATTTTATTAAATAGGTAATAAAATAATAAAAGTGTATAGGTCATCATGATAAGCAATTTTTGCTTTACTCTTAGTTTTATTTAATATCTTTTTTCTTCCATTATATTCCTAGTTTCAAATTATGGAATTTTAAATATTTTAATAAGTTACAATACTTTTTGAAATAAAAAAGTAAACAAAAATAAAACAAAAAGTCAATTACTGATTTAAAGAAAAATAAAACACTATGTCCCTGATATGTTATGATAAAATCAACTAAATTGTTATTTAAAAAAATAAAGCAAAATATATTATTTATTAGGAACACAAAAGAAAAATAATGACAAAACATTGAAATGTCTTACATTATATAAGGTTTTCACTCCCTAAAAGATCATTTTAGCAAGCAGATGTATACATTTTAAATATACTGCCACATTTATTGTGTACTTAATATGTGATTTTTAAATTTCCCACCCCTTATCAACATTCTTTACAATCTGATTCTACGATTGCTAGTAGTCAAAAGTTGGCCATGAGGACTAATGTTAAAAGAAGATGTGTATTAGGATGACATAATATAACAACATAATTCATGTAAGTAAAAGTAACCTAATGTTAGGATTCCTAAGAAATACTCTTTGCAGGTCACATAAATCATTAACGAATAAGCTGAGAGACACTGAAGAAATAAACCAAACAGCCAGTAAAACTGTTGATGAAATAACATAGGAAATTAGTGAAATATGGGATTTAAAAATATTCCCCATGGGAGAAGCCAACATTTTTTGTAGGTCAAGATAAATTGTGTTTTAACAAGTAAGTTAGTCAGGTTTTCAGAAAGAGAAATTATGAGTGAAAAAATAACATCATTAATCTCTTTCCCATAATTTCTTTATAGCACTTTGCCAATGCTCCATTTTTTATATATTCTGTATTATAATCATTTATCTAAATGTTCTATCTCATACATAAATATTCTGCTCTATTCTGTTATATAGACACATGTTTTCCTCTCTCACTCTATGACAGTAGAGTTTATTCAGAAGAGAATTTAAAAAATATATTGGATTCAACATTTCAAAGAGAAATAAATCTCCCTGGTTTATGCTAAGAATAAACTTGTGTTTTTCTAATTGCTATGACTACTCAACGTCAATGGATGACAGAGAAATTTAGCTGTGCATCACAGAAGTTAAAGTATCACTACAATTGAGACTATAAATCATTGGAATTATAATTTAACCTTCACACTTAACCAGGAAACATTATATGGCAAAACTCCACATATAATCTTGTTAAGTCTTTGGAACTATGAAATTATTGATTAGTTATTATTGGAAGCACAGTTTTTTCAATGAGGCCGTTTTATAACTTAAATCATGGGAGAGCATTACTCAATTGCATGCTCTTCAAATTTTAGCCCTGAATAAGTCGGTACAGTTTATAATGTTATCACTGACAACCTTCAAAATTTTCTCTTAGTTTAGAAATATCCACAGCAAGATACGGGGCTAACTGTGGAGAACAAAATTACTAACAATAAAGCCATTAAATGAACACACAAAGATAAATTATCAGCCTAGATTGCATCCAATAAAATAAATTCAGACTTCCTTTGGCGAGGCAATTGGTTCAGTCAACATGCTTCTTTTCTCTTTTGTACTGTTTGTATTTAGTGTTTGTGGTTTAAATCAAGGAATTGATTTTCTCCCAAATCTTATTCAAGGTCAAATTAAACAGATGTGATAGGAGCTGAAATTTGTTACTTGGAGGATAGATAAGATCAATAACATTGATTTTACCATTGCACAGTAATCTGTTTTATTAAGAGGAGTTTAAAACAAGGCATCTATTTGCATTTCTGTTTCAAATGCCTAGTACGCAAAAGCATTCATGGAACTTAATGTAGTGTTTAGGCATAAGTGCAGTAACATTTTCTTTTGAATTTACAGCATTTGCTTACTTTTCAGACCTTTAAGGGCAAAGTAAATCCATTTGATCTAACAAATCTATCCATGTATCCAGGTCACTGCATAAAGGCTGCAAGGGCAAAGCACATTTTAATGGATTATTGTGGTGGCCCGACCTGGGGCTTCAGGATACTCTCCCTGCTGAATGATTTAATGACATTAACCCAGCAGGCTGTTTTACACATATGCGTGTACACATGTACATCCATTGTCCAGCAAAATAGTTTCTAGTTTGCATAAGTGAGGAAAATACCAATAGCATCATTTAAAAGGTGATTACTGGTAACTGTGAACGGGAACAGAGTGAGCTGAACTTATTCATAGAAACTGAGCGGAATAACCCTCCATCCTGTGCTGTGACAGGTTGGTTGGGTGAGGACCCTTTGCAGTATTTCTACTTCTGTACTTGTCCCAGCAAGGCCCAGAATCCTCCAGGACTTGGGATTTCTGTTCCTGCTGTAACTGCAATAGAATTTTAATACCCTGCACATTAATTGCCTTTGTTAGATTCATTACAACTTTATTACTATTTCTATTAAAATATTGGTTTGGGGCTACCTATTAAGCATGTGGAATAGTTTCTCAATTTAGTCAACTCTTTTTGCCATATGTTTTCTAATATGTTTCCTAATTTCAAACTAATACACAAAGTATAGGGCAAAATATCCCTAGTGTCTGGAATGCTGGCCAAGTAAAAACAGCTCATAATAAGATTCCTACTAATCCCCTGGGGTTTCTCATACATCAGGTATATTATTATTTCCCTGCAACACTAAGAAGTATCTCAAATTTCTAAGAAAAGGTAACAATTTGTAAGATTTATTGAGTGCTTCATTACTACTATTTTTTTGCCATTAAATCTTTTCAATAAACTCTGAAAACTGAGGCCGGAATCAGTTAAGTAGAATGCTTATGACCTCCCATAATGTTTAAGCAGCTGGCCAAGTATCTGGAAATTATGAGGCCATTTTCATACCCATGCAAACTCAACTGGCTTCACTTCCAGTGTTTCACACAGCTAAGATCATTTCCATTATAAAAGATCTGTGTTGCCTAAATCTCACAAGATAAATAAGTTTGTCCCCTGAAAGGATTGTATTTTTAGAACTGACTTGCTAATTTTCTCAAAGAATGATTAGCCCAGTTATGCCACAGCTTTTTTGGTTTATATTTCTCACAAGGCACATGTAACATGCTAACTCTCTCATTCTTTGCCCTCCCTTTTTGCAAACTGCTTGCCTTGTTATTATATATTCATAACCACAGTGAGAAACTGATGGTTTTTCTATTTATCATAACACTCATCCTATCCCAAGGCCCTCTCTTGGATATAAATAGCTTATTCATTTAGTGATTAAAAGATTCAATAAGTTCAGTCTCGGTATTTTTGATGTACTATTTTCTAGGGAAAATCAAAGGCAGACCATAGGAGGCTATTGTCCGGTTAAACTAGATTGGCTGTCTCTATAGCCTACGGGTATCTAAGCGGTCATGGCCAACCTCCACGGCTAGGACTTCGTATACTGTCATTATTGATCAGCCAGGCCTAAAGCAAGCACTTCTTTTACTGCCTGACTATAAAAGCAGAAAGTGCTACTATAAAACTGAAAGTAGGTATCACAGAGAAAGATTTCAACAGAATTTATGAATCCCAGGCACAAGACTCTGAAGCTGTTAAAACAGTGACGGACATTCAAAACAAACAAATCTTACTCTTGAGGACAGATATGACAAGTATCACAATGTTCCATTTCATGAGGCAAGTGAAGCCTGCCAATCCCCTGCATGGCTGGCCACAGGATTTACTGATGACATTCTAAAGCCCTTACTTTTTGGGTCCCACTTGGCCCACATTGACCCGCACGCAGATGACTTTTCTTGTCTGCATGCCAACAGAGCAAGAGGCCTCCCTGTTCCAAGTTGTGGTTGTGTTGAAGGACGATAATGAGGTGTCCTCAATGCACTGGCCCCACGGACCAGTTTGCCAGTGATACACAGTACAGGGATGCTCATTACAGCTGCGCACCTCTTGCAAAGCGCTTGTATTTGGACAGTGAGTTCCACCTATAAAAATGAACAACGTTAGCAGATTAGATACGGTGCCAACAGAAATCTTATCATCCTCTGCTTTTTGAAATCAGCAATAACAATGATACCAGTTACTTATATATATATTAGCACATACCATATAGCCAGCACATTGCTAGGAAGGCAAAGTGCATATTAATTTTACTTCGTTTGGCATGCTCTTGCTTAAAACTTAAACTATGTGGTGTACATGCCATCTGTTTTGGGGAGACTATGGAGGACCTCAAAAAGAGAGGCTACTGTTCTCCAGAGAAGCTGAAAATGAAGTACAAATGAAGCTTATCTGATTGCTGACCAGGATAAACATGGGCATTAGGACCCTGTGGATAGGGAAAACCCAGTGCGTTTTCAAATGCTATCCCCCAAATTGAAACTCTCAATTGCAGATTTTAAAGTGCTGCTTATTTTAATGCATTAGCCCTTAGGGTGATTAGAAATGGGGTTTTCAAGTCAATTAATGCTTCCTGATCTTCCATAGCAGGACTGGAAAAACCATGCAGGAGTGGTAACACTGTTTCTCTTCAAACCTAAGATGTCACTGCCTGTGAGGTGCACCATCACTGCATGTGTCCCAAGGAAAGAAGTGGCTGCAAATTAAACTATGATAAAATGCTTTTTTAATCAACTCTAGTTTTTATTCCATGCTTATTGAAATAGCCTTGTATGACTTATTTACATAGCTTTTAAGATCTATGTCACTCTTTCACATACATTAAAAAGGAAGGTATTCCTAAAACTTCTTTACATTCACAGTTCAGTTTTTTGAGTCATTGTTTAACTCACACTCATCAAAGTTTGTGTTCTCCTACACAGTATTATCTCCGTGGCATCAAAACTGGTGCTGATGTGAGATTTCTTTTTAAAACATTGCTCTCCTGTTGTCGTCAGGGTTTCCTTTCAGGATACTGGTACCCATCTCTAAGTTTTGATGCTGTTACTTCTTAATGGCACCAGAAGCTCTCAGTGGGAAGTTTAAGCAAGCAGTTGAGAAAGGGCTTAGATCCTCCCTCAAATAGTCCTTTGTTGTGTTTGTTTGTCTGTTTTGGGCAGAAATGTCATAGGGTCACTAATGCCATCAGGAATAACAATAAAATTCATATGTACTATCCATGACAACAATGTTATAACTGCTGCTTGGCCACAGTGATTTTAAAATGTGTCCACTGTAAGATGCAATAATTACAGAGATGATAAAGAGTAAAACAAATGTGTTTTTTAAATTAATAGAATATGATCTGGCCCTGCCTGATGCGGCTCAGTGGATTGCGTGCCAGCCTGCGAACCAAAGGGTCTCTGATTTGATTCCCAGTCAGCGACATGCCAGGTCCCCAGTAGGGGGCGTGTGAGAGGCAAGCACATATTCCTGTTTCTCTCCCTCTCTCTCTCCCTTCCCCTCTGTCTCAAAATAAATAAATAAATAAAACCTTTAAAAAAAGAATATGATCTGGAGCTGTCATTATGGAACACCCCCGTTTTAATGTATTAGCCCTACTATAAGTACTTTGTAAGTGGCACTTCATTTTATATCCACACGGTAAAAATCATAAAGTGGATGAGCCCATACAGCCTAAATGATGTGGCTGACGTTAACAGCTGGGGGTTGATGGAGTCCAGTTTCTCACCACTGTACTATTAATAATTCCAATACAAAAGTAAAGTGCAGAGTGTTGGAGGAATTTACTGCTTACTTTATTGACAATTTGATCTATTCGAACTTACGTAGTTTCTGGATTTCATCTTGGGAGCAGAAAATAACTGGTTGTTAATGTGGAATGGTGCAAATCTTGGGTGTTAATCACAGATATCCATGAAAGTAAATGAAAGAAATATTGAATATAATAAAAGGTGGGTTTAGATATTAGGAAGGCAAGTTTTAAAAAGTGAAAAATAAGTAAGAAAAGGTGATTTAATATCTAGAGACTATAACATGGAAGACGACCTCAAACGTTAGATTTACGTAAAAGTCATAAACAAAACCACAAATCCACACCCTGAACTGCTCTTCAGATATCACTTAGTTTATGAGTAAGGACATTCCTCCATTAAGCAAATAAATCAGTCGGCAATTTATGTGAGAACTTAACTGCAGTTCAGGATCATTTATGCAGGGTAGGACACAGGATCAACATCAGAATAACCTGCATTAAGCAGCATTTCATTAACATCCCCTGCTTCAAGAAGGTGAAAACATCTGTCATAGTTCATACCCTACTCTCCATCACAACACTCAGAGAGCCTGGCAGCTTCCGAAAAGAAGTTGAAGATTTGAATATGAAGGAAGCCTAAAACAGACTAATTGGATTGGGAAGAAGCAAATGAGTACTCCTATCACCCATTTCCTGAGGCTATAGGTTTATCCAATCTTTTCTCTCAGACAAATAGATGCTAATTATAGCATATATATAAATATACATATATATAAAACTACGTTAACCATGTATTTCTATTTAATAACAAAATTATTGACCTACAAAAATGTGTTTACTTACCTCATTTTCATTATGAGTATGCTGCCTAAACTGTGATTTTAAAACTCTGAATTGTTTTTGACATTGGAATTAACTGGTTGGCTTTGGAAAACTGATAAGAAAAAAACTTCTACAACCTCAGCATAATGTGTCGAGGAACTGCAAGAGAGCTGTTAAGTTTACAGACATAAAGGCTATTTATTTCCTTGCCCCAATCCACATTAACGCCACATCAGCAGTTTGGGCCTGAAGTCAGGATATTTGTACAGATAAGCCCCAATGTGGTTCTAATTATAATAACGATATGGCAATTCGAAAGCGTAGCTTGGAGTAATCGGTCACCACAGCGTCGTCATGTTGTTTTGGGAATAATTTTATGGTAGAAAAATTGATAGATATAATATTGACTCTATTTATTATTCATGGGAAGCTCTAATTCCAGACATCTGGGAATATTTTCATTGTACTGGGGAAATTATAAAATGTCACCCATGACAAAATTAGTGGTAAGCGTAGTTTTAAAAAAAAATTATACATAAAAATATATGCTTCATACTCAGTGATTATTTAGGCGTTCTATCATTCATCAAGGGGAAAGAGTTTATAAGGTTTCAATGAAATTCTGCCAAATAAACTTCCATGTGCATATAAAAATATCAACTATTACGTGAAGCTTCTCTCTTAGAAATAAAAAAGTGACTTTTTTCTCCCAACCTCAAGTCTATAAAAACTTTGTTAGCATACATTTAACAAATCTGTGATGTTTTTGGTTTTGGCATTGAAGTTCTTACAATTTTAATGGCAGATTAAAAAAAAAACTTGTTCAAAATGATTGGATATGTATGTGTTGAGCACAAATGCAATCTGTTTATGTCCAATAAGTCAGGGATAACTAGAGGGATTAGAAATAGCTCCTGATACTCCTAAGGATCTTATAACTCAGTGAGGAAGAGCAATAGAGGGGATGAGATGAACATAGAAATAAGTATGATCATAGGTAGAATATAATGTTCAGAAAGGTATTTCGTATAACTGGGATTCAAAAGAATCAGATTCCATATAGTTTGGCAGGACTGAAAAATGCCTCAGATAGGAGGCATTGAGATGAGTTTTGAAGGAATAGGACTTGGACAAGCAGAGTTATGGGGTGAGAAGGAAGGGAGAATCTTATTTGAACAGAATTAAAAATTTAAAAAAGCAAAGGTATGCAGGCAGGTATGACCTTGGGAATTGGCAGTGGCGATACAGTCTGTCGGAGTGTGGAGTGCACACAGGCAAGCGATGGCAACAAGGCTAAGAACGCGGACTGGTTCATGCTAAGAAGATGCTGTTCGTGTGCCATGGATGACAGTATTAAGATGCTTGCAACTGTGCCTGCTGTTGCAGCCCATATTCCTTGGATAACAGGCCACTGCTGGGTGAAAAGCACATCAGCAGGGGCATGATTTCAGGGAACTGAATCAGAAGAGCACTAGACACAGAGAACCTAAGGAGATTCTGCTCCAGCACTATCTGCCACTTTCTCCTCGCTTTTTTCCTTGCTAAAAAGACTTCCCACTGCATAAATCCTATGTGGTGGTCCTGTAGGGACCGACTGAAGCAGAGCTCTGTTTTCGAAGTCGACAGTGGGAGGATGAGGAGGTGATAGTATTTATTCAGAAGTCAGAGTTATGTGTGTATACACACATATGATAGATTCCAGGTTCTTCAAATTCCTCTAGGAAATATAAGTGCTCCCTGGCTCTTAGAATTAAAGTCATTTAGCTGTAAAAATTGAACAAGTTAAAATAGAAATATTCCTCTCCTCAGTGGTTTCTACTATAAAATGTAATTATTGAAGACTACTAATTATTTGAGAAAAAATTGGCCTAATTTGATTTCAATTTGCATCCATTCTCTGCATGCACAAAGCAGGTGTAAAGGCACACTAAAATTTGGCTGATGAAGTTATAACATCAGGTCATTCTGAACTTTGCACAAATAAATATGCTCTCATTTCTTACTCTGCACAGATAATTAACTATATAGTGAGAATTAACAGAATTTGTTATTATACTCAGTAGAAAACATTTTGAAAATCATTTTTCCTTTTGAAACCAAGTTTGTTAAGGATCTGCAGCATCAGTTCAACAAGTAAAGAAGCTATTAACCTAACATCAATTCAAAAAATGTTATTCCAATTCAACCTATCATAATTTATATTACAAATCTGACAGATTAAGTGTTAAATGATTGCTTTTTTTTTGGAGCTGCCAACATAATTTTAAAGTAGCTATCAGGGGCAACCAAGCAGGTGAGCATCCGTGCCAGCAGGTGAGGGGGCTACAGTTGTCCAGAGTGGGTGGTCAGAGCCCATCCTGGGAGAGAAGGGCATCCCCAGTGGGAAGGGGATGGCCTGGCATGAGCGTCACACACACAGAGTATGCTTGGCAATGGAAGGCACGGCATTGTCTAAGAGGGGAGAAGTGGCAACCCAGCACGGGTTGAGCACAGGCAGAGTGCAGAGGAAATCCCAGCATTGAGGCAGCCAGTCCAGCGTGGGGCGTTGGAGCCTGGCAGGGGTGAGAAGGGCTCCTGTCATGTGGGCTGGCCTGATGCAGGGTGTCGGAACATGGGCAGGGTAATGAGGCTGTCCTGTGGTGATGGCAGAGACAGGATGGTGGCGGTGGTGGGGAATCAGACAGGTACATGCACACCATGAGAAGACTGAACAAACCAGGTGCAAAGTCAGTCACAAGCACTCCTTTCCTTTCAGCATTCAGTAGCATTACATCTGCCTCTAGTCTGCTTGAATTCAGGTTCAACTTCAAATCATGATTATGTGAATTATTTTGACAATGAAATGTTAGTGGAAATGACATAAAGCATTTCTGGATGGAATAGTTTAATGCAGATGATTTTAAATCAGCAGATGGACTCTCCAGCCACCTTCTCCCACTGTCACGGGGACTGTGAAGCAGGCCTTCATATGAAGGTGCAACGCTGCGGCATTTTATGGCAGAAAGACTTTTTATAGAGCTCCCTAACATTCTAGCAAAATTCCCATAAGAAAGAAAGAATTGTCTTTAAAGTTAGGAAATTTCTGAGCTGTTACTGCAGCAAAACTTAGTCTGGCCTTAACATGAAGTTATAAAATCGTCATAATGTTTAATGATGAATTTCTGACTGAGATAAACAGAAGTATAAGTTGCTACATTTATTTTGTAAATCCAGATAAATATTTTGCATGAGCATTTGTCCAAAAGTTATTTCACCAGAAATTCATGTAATTTTATGTCTAAAAATAACTACATAATTTTTACTAATGTAATCTCTTCTGTTAGGTTATCACAGTAATTTTCTGATCCACTGAAAATTAGGAACATTTATGACACATACAAAATAATAATTCTTGGGGAATAATACAATAGAAAGATCTACTTTTGTTTAGAATTACAAAGGATTATCTAATTGCAGGAAAACATATTAAACTTTCTGCAAATGTAGCTTCTAAATCACTTTTTAAAAATCTCAGCATTATAAAAAGGCTTATTTTGGGGAAGATAAAATATATGTAAGTGTCCAGCAAATAATAAGTATTAAATAAATAGTTTTTGAAGGATATTTGTCATTAAGTATTCCGTATAATTATACCAGTTTTTATAACTATTATTACCAGAGACAAATAGCAGCAGATTTCCCATTGACATGGTTCTTCTGTGGTTTCCATTTAAAATTATGTTTTGAATTTATGCCTTTATGATTTACTATATAAACATCTATGATTATCCAGCACAGCTTGCTTATGATGCAGCTACTAGACTTAATTAAAAATTATCGAAGTCTCACCCTCTCAAACTAAGTGGATGATACATATCAAAGAGCAATCATAAATTTCTGCCTTCAAAGCATTTCATGACCTTTCAGTGTGAAGCATCATGTCTACAGAAATAATGATCTGCTGAGTTCTGCAAGCACGGCAAAATCTCTGTCACGTGACTCACAGGGCGAAAAGTCACTCATTACTAGTCACACAGCAAGTGTCTGCAGAGTATAATGGATTTATAGGAAGCAGGGTGACCACAGATCTAATTTTAATGGAGTTCAAGACATAATCTGAGCTGATAGAGTTTGAAGTCTGAATATAATCTATACAAGGTTAGAGTTATTGTTCGATAATTTAGAGACTATAGTTTTCTCTCTATAAGGTGCTACTTTTCCATTAGATTCCAGAGATATACTTCTTTTTTTGGTAGCAAATAGTTAAATTTATATGAAGGTGACAGGACAAAAATGTATGGATACTTTACAGAGAATTAGAAATGTCCCATATGTGGACTGTCTTAAATATATTAATGTTTTCTCTCATGTCTTAAGGTCAAGGAACTTATATTTTAATAGATATTATTGTACACACACAGACAGAAAGTTTGACCAAATAAGAATACTATAAGGCCGCCATCACTAAAATGTTTCATAAACAGAAAAATAAAATAGGCAACCTGAAAATTCCTCCAAAATTAAGTATTTGGGAGTAGAAAATAGACATGCCTCACTGTAGAGAAACGCATGCTTACTACAAATAGAAATCAGTATTTACCACTTGAATGAGAAAAGTCATCCAGTTTTTAAATAACATACAGCTATCTATTCTTGAGACAGAACACGCCTCAACGTGGCAGAACTGGATGTACTTCCATGTTCTCCTTACTCCTGTGTTATTTTCCAGAATGACAAGATTAAGTAGGACATTGTATCACCAAGTCACACAGAGGCCAAATTAGCATTTGGATATAAGCTTGAGAGACAATTACCAAGAGCCTTGTATTTCCTGACAATAAGGCGACACAAGTGAGGTATGAATATATGACAAACCACTTCCCAGTTGGAGGAAGAGACTGAACAGCAACATGTTTCAAACATGAACACAATCTATGTATGAAACTTATGGATCTCAGAGCCCACGGTCAGAAACCTGAATGGTTGAAAATACATGTAGTTTTTGGTACAGCAATAGCCATGCTGGTATTTATTTTCAAGTTAACTTTATTACTGAATATATATACCTATTTATGAGGTGGTACAGTGTGATTTCAAAGAGTAAAACTGTTGGAATAAAGAAAAAAACAATGAAACCTGGCATGGAATTTTGGGAGCCATTTTCAGATCTTTTCTTAAGCTTAATGCTTTGAACTGGAAAGAATTTGAATTATTAGGTAGGAGAAAAGCCAAAGAGAGTTCACTTTTAAAAATCTTTCTTCTTTTATTAAAGAAGAAAGCTGTGTTTTCAAGATTAATTTTGGGGAAGAGAAACAAGTTGCCCACTGTATTAACACATATAAAATCTACTTGGATTGCTAGATTTCTGGAAGTCGATTTTTCTAGAACATCATCTTATCCAGGCAAGACACAGAAAATGCATGCCCACTTCTGAAAGGAACCTCAGTGCCTTTTGAAGTTGGTGACCTTACCTTCCTCACCCGCATAGGCCAGAATGGAGCGTGCTCGTATCTGTTTCCCTTCTGTGGTTTTCCCTGAGCAGGTGTGTGAGCAGGAGGACCATGCAGACCAGGAGCTGAGCACGCAGTCCCTTGGGCACGGGGCATAACAGGCGACGGGGATGGGGAAGATGGCATCTCTGCATAGCTGTCTGTCAACTTCTCCTCCTGGGAAAGACATCATCACCGACAATCTATCATTTTTGAGTAAATGTAAAATGAGCAATTGAAACCAGATGGGCACCAAGATAAATTAGGTTATATCCCTTTTGTTCTTAGTTAAAAGTAAAGCCAAAAGAGTGACTAGCCAGATGTTAAAAGAACACCAGAAAAAATATATACGCATAATAAAAAGCCTCATTTAGAGACGGATATCTATCTACATATTGTCTTTTATTACATGAAACTTAGGTGTGTGAATTAAGCACATCGTTGAAAGTATTTTAACATTGCAGATATTTTCCCAGGAGGTAATTTTTATACTTAAAATACTACACTTACAGTAAGGAGCATCAGTGAAATAGGGTTTCTACTTTATCCCGTTATTGGAGATGAGCCATCATTTGCAAATTATGACTCTATCCGTAGCAAGCAGCATTTGTTTTCGTGACCCAACTCACAGGCATCTCTATTTGCAAACACTCTTGTGTCGCTCACAGAATTTAATTTTGTATAATTGGCAACCTTTTTCTTTCATTAAAAAAATTAGTTCATTAGTTGGAAATAACCACAAAATATAAATGATGATAGAATTGTAAAACTATTGTTTAAGGTGGTCCCACTGGGAGAGGGGAAGAAAAATGAAAAAGTCAGGAAATAGCAGAAATAAGATGGTATCAATTAAGTACTTAAAGCTCTTCAGTGGTTTCCTATTGCTCTTAAGACAGAGAACATATTTTTTAAAAGTTTACAGTATCTTAAATGCCTTGGTTCTTGGGTCTCTTTCTAGCTTCATCTCACTCCATCTCCCCCCTTGGCCTCGAAGCTCTAGAGATTGGCACTCATTCAGTATTTGTTGAATGAACACAGTGAGATAAACAAAAGGCCAATGAGAAAGAAAATATTGTTGGCATTAATAAACGCCGAAAGTACCCAAAACCATTACAAATAAATAATGAGAATAGAGCATGGAAAAAGTCTGAACTCCATGGCTTAGCTGATTATTATAAGATGCTGATGAGGTCAGTGGAACAAAGTGAAATAATACACAAACAAGCAAAATTAATCTACAATTTTCCACAGAATATAACCATAATTCTGGGTGAATATATCAGAAACGAGTGCCTTGAGGCAGTAGGCATTCAGGTGATAAAGGGTGACCGACTATGCCAATCTTCATTGCTATTAGACAAACAAATCAAAGCTGTTTCTCACCGATAGAAGGTTAGATGTCCCGACATTTGAAAAACAAGACAGAAAATCAGAAGTCAATTGGAAACGCTCTGACACGTTAGTAGCTACTAGTTTTCAGGGCCTTAAATCATTAGACAAAATCAGAAGTCAATGGAAATGCACTTACATGTTAATAGCCGCGAGTGTGTAGGCCTTAAATTATTAGGCATACTCACTGGTAAGTAAGATTTACTAAAGGACGGCTGAGCCACCATAACATCGTCCGCAGTTCCTTAGTTACTCTGATCTGTGGTTCTCTTCTGATTGTTTTATTGGTTTTAGGGTTTGGCTTGTATTCCACTAAAACAATATGATAGATTGTGGATTTAAAAGCACACAGGTAGAGTAAAAACTCATAATAGAAGACATTTAATATTTTACAGTTGACATAATAATGACGACTGCTTTTCCTACTAGATTCTTTTTCTTAGTGCAAGAAGGGGCTTGCATGTGTCTTATTTCCTTCACTGCTATCTTTTATCGTCCCAGCTACTCTCTTTCACTTCCATTCCCAATATTCTGTGGAAAGTAAGACAAATCTTGGGCTACAGTTTATGGTCAATCATGAATTATAGTTTTAGGTCTTCTCTAATAGTTACTTAACCACTTCTACTCAGAAAAATTAATTTATTCTGCAGCAACTGAGAGTATTCTACATGTGTGCTATTAGTTAACTTGTATGACTTCAGGGATATATTTTTGTTTCTCATAGTGTAAACCTAAGGGATGTACAATCTGAATTTTTTTTCATTTCGAGCAATTTGTTTTTCAATCTGTGTCCCATACCTTATATTAGTTCTTTTTCACTCACCCTGTTCTGCATGGTCAGGTGTACTTTCCTGCAAGTATGTTTTCTGTATAGTACACCTTAACTCTCTGTGGAGCTGTTAAGACCTGCCTTGGACTCAACTTCTAAGATTTCCTTAGATTTCAGCCTTTACTACATTCCCCCAAGTTTGCCAGGTGTGATCTTGTCCATATTTTCCCTTCTGATTGCTCCCACCATTGTCTTACATCCAAATGATGACATTTTGATCTAGCCACAGTAGCTCTTCCCCTCTTCTCCCGCAGACCAATCTCATACTGCCGTGGGGCCTTCGTGTTCTCTCTTTCCTTTGCATGGAAATTTCAGATCCTCACACACTGCACAGGGCTCCTCAACATTCAGGTTACAGTTCAATTGTCTCCTTCCTAGAGGAGCCTTATATGACCACACACAATCTCACAGTAACTTCATATTATTTTAGTTACAGTTTTATTCACCACTAGAAACTACTTTAGTTAGTTGTTTACATGTTTACTGCCTGATGCTACCATTCTATTGAAAGCCCAATGAGGGCATCATCCTTATCTGTCTTGTTCATTATTTTATACTTATAACCTGAAACAGTGCCTGCACCATAATAGTCACAAAACAATCTTCTGCCAAGAATACATGAATTAATTTTAAGCTGCTGTGGCAGGAAACGGAATGGTGGGCTAGACAAACACAGATTTAAGGATGGTATTTATTAAAGTGCCATGTCACCAAATGCTCTGGGACTTGGCTAAAGTGGAATCAGGCAGCACAGGCAGCATTTGCATCACCCAGAGGTTGCTAGAAACACAGTCTCTCAGATCCCACCCGCTGAGTCATAATTTGCATTTAAAAACATTCTTAGGCCAAGACCTGTGTGGCTCAGTGGGTTGGGTGTCGTTGCACAAACCAATAGGTTGCTGGTTTGGGTCCCCGTCCACATGCCTGGGTCGCAGGTTCCATACCCCGTAAGGGCATGTATGGAGGGCAACCAATCAATGTTTCTCACTCACATTGATGTTTTTCTCCCTCCCTTCCCCTCTCTCTAAAATCAAAAATAAAATTAAAAAAAATTCTTAGGTGATTCATAAGCACACAAAATCTGAGAAGCATTGCTGTAGAATTTTTCTTTTTTGCCTTTTTTTCTCTTGTTTGAATAGAACCAGACTGCCTATTGAACGGCAGCTGTATAAGACAAATTCATCCTGATTTCATACCTAACACCATTTGTTTCCCTGTAGGGCTTCCCTTTATACTTCTTTTTGTACAGAGTATACTTGGATGAAAACTTCATTCTATGAATAGTTGCTGATTGCCCATCTTTTGTCGGGTACTGTGATATGAATATCATATACATTATCTCACCTAATGGTCATGATAACCTTCTTTTGAGGGATAACTGACATGTACATTGTACTAGCTTTGGGTATATAACATAATGATTTGATATTTATATGTACTGCAGAATGCACAATAAGTCTAATTAAGGTCGGTCCCCATACATAGTTACAAATTGTTCTTCTTGTGATCAGGATTTTTAAGACTTACTCTCTGAGAAACTTTCAAATATGCAATACAGTATGATTAACTATAGTCACCATGATGTACATTACACCCCTGTGACATATTTATTTTATAACTGAAACTTTGTAACTTTTACCTTTTATTTATTTTTTTCCTTTAAAGGAAATTGGAGCTCAAAAAGTTTGTTTACTGTCTCAAATAGCAGTTGTTTGACTAAAGAAGCATTGAACTGAGTTCTAACCAATTTCCTAATCTACCATTTAACTGCTGTGATGGTAGGGAGAACCCAAGATCCCAAGGACGTTAATAGTGGAGGAGCCTTTGTTTACAAAGAAGTCAAGGAGCTGGCACTCTGAGTTGCTTCTCAAGGCACATGGATACATGGTCTCAGCCACACACTGTTTCTACTACAAAGAGTATGCTTTGTTGACATGTCCAGGGTTACATACTTTGGATTGTAGCCATGGAACAAGCAGCAACAAATCGGAAAATATTGAATCATTCGGATCTTTGACTTTGCTTTCAATGGATGCTTTAATCAACTGAGCTAATTGGCCACTAACTGGACTTATTAGGAGCTATACTCTTTTAAGCTAAATCTCCAGCATTCCAGGCATCAGTCATCTGGGAAACATTATGGGGGAAAAAGTTGGGTTTATGACCATCACAGGAAACTCCATAACTTGTCATCTCCAGCAATTTCCTGAGCCTCTTACTTTTTATAAAATTTTACTATAAAAAGTAACCCTCAAAATAAGGTCTTATAAGAGCCGTAGAAAATGATTTCATCCCTTTACTTCACATTAAAATTTGTCAGGATTGATACCTATTATTTTAATTAGATAAGGACTGCTTTGCATGACATTATTGCAGAGAATACATATTTGTAGCCATAAACATGTATACATCCAAATATCAGTATGGAATGATACTCTTCTCATACAGAGAAATAAAAATTTTGTTGCTTAGCACTCTGAAAATGCCATGTTTCCATATCAGCTGCCCCACTATTAGGACATTTTCAACCACCACATGATTGCATTACAGGACCATTTGACACAGCCAATTATCACTACAGTGAAGGGTGTAGTTCTGCAACTCATACGGGCACAGCCCAATGCAACCTATGTCTCTTCCTTTAGTTTTTCTTAGTACAATTTCTAGGCTAGATTCTGAACGTGATGTATAAAACACTTAGAATCCTCTTCACGCTTGCCTTTGTATATTAAAAATACTACCTATTTTTCAAAGGACTGCTTTGCATTTATGTAACTTGTTTTTCCTCCCATGAAGCTCTAGGCATTTTAATTAAACCTGAAAAACGTATATATTTACATGAAATATAGCACACAGAACTAAATGAATGAACCATTGTCTACATATTGAAAGTTAACATTTTACTACCTTACTTTGAATTGTGAACTAAAGCATGTCTGGTTTTAACTTGTTTGTGATACCCTATACAAATGGTTAAGAAATACAATGAAAATGCTTTGGGTTCATTTATTTTTATGAACTCAAAATGAGATTTAATGTTTAAATTAGTCTCTCCATTTAATCTTTCTTCACAAATATAACTTTAAGAATGTTTTTAATAATTCATTGTTTTAATCAATTGAAACATGTATTTTGATATTTCTAAAGTAACACCCAAATTTCCCCTTAGGCTATTTTCGCGAACACTGCCAAACACTTTCACAAAGTCTTCTAATATATCTTCCATTCTATCGTGTTTCCTATTACCAGGCCAAGAGAACCGAACATCTGCTTGAAGTAATTACACTAAAAATTCATGAAAATTTCTGTGGAAATAAAGCAAATTGAGAACTGAGGTAAGAGGATAAACCTTTTGATTCTTGGTAAAAGTATATACGGAAAGTTTTTGCATTCATTTTGCTGCAGCCTAAATAGAATACAAAATATAAATCTTAGTTTTTCAAGACTTTGATTGTTTCCAGCTTTTTATAGCTTAGGAGCTTAACCAAGAACACACCATTAATACATTAACGTATAATTAATTATATTTTATTGTAAGGCATATACAATTTAGCACCATTCTCTAAACGTTATCCGGATTTATTTTGCATTGTAGAAATGTGCAAATTGTTATGGTTGCTTTTTAACAGTCACAGCGGTGCTATGTGTGCTGCACCCCCAGAAGGTCTGCAAAATTGGAGCTCGGCGATGTCGTGGAAGTGAAGTGGGGGTGAACAGAAAGGAGTAACAAAAGCAGACAGAAACCAGATCCAGAGCCAAGACGGTTTTTTTTTGAAAGCACACTATTTAGAAATTCTCTAGCATTCAAATTTTCGGATCAGATTATTTTTTTTCTACCATACCTGTACAAACTCTAAAATAATCCTGAGAAGTATTATTGAGTTGTTGATGTCTTTTGTATTCATCAGGAACTATCTTAAAATTCATATTGACTTTTGATAGTGAAAGTCGTTATTGATCGATTGATTGGTAACTAATATAGACTTTTTAAACATTGAGATGGGAAAATAATGGGGTCTCATATTTGCCTTGATCTTTCTAGAAAGCATTTTCGTATAACAATCTTATTCAAACTTTAACACAACTGTAAGACAATCTAAGTGTCTTACTACCATTTACCAATTAGTGCTCTTGGGCCAATTTTAACTGTTCTAAGATTCAGTTTCCTAATTGCCAAAATGGAAGCTAGTAATAGTATTTATCCTATTGTATGGTTATGCACGTTATGAGAAAAAAATTAAGTGTCTGCTCAGTGTCTGGCACATTATTAAAAAATGTTAATTATTTTAACAGTACCATGTCTACACTCATCACCTCTGACAGTGGAAGATTTGCCCATCCCTACCATACCACTATGGGAATGGATCTGCTTCATTCTAAATATCACATAGTTTGTGTCCAAAATTTATAAAGAACTCACAAAACTCAACACTGAAAAAGAAACAACTCAATTAAAAAATGGACAAAGGACCTGAACAGACACTTCTTCAAAGAGGACATACAGATGGTCAACAGACATATGAAAAGATGCTTAATGTCACTAATCATCAGAGAAATACAAATTAAAACCACAATGAGATATCATCTCACACCTGTCAGAATGGCTGTCATCAATAAAGAGAGCTGGTGAAGGGGAACCGTTCTGCACTGTTGGTGGGAATGCAGATTGTTGCAGCCACTGTGGAAAGCAGTGTGGAGATACCTCAAAAATTAAAAATGGATCTGCCTTTTGACCTAGTAATCCTTCTTCTGGTAATATATCCAAAGGAACCCAAAACACTAATTTGAAAGAGGATTAGCACCCCTATGTTCATTGCAACATCATTTACAAATCTAAGATATGAAAACAGCCCAAGTGTCCATCAGTAGGTGAATGGATAAAACAACTATGGAACATTTACACAATAGAACTACTCAGTTGTAAAAAAGAAGAATAATTTACCCTTTGTGACAGCATGGATGGACCTGGAGAACATTATGCTAAGTGAAATAAGCCAGTCAGAGAAAGACAAATACCATATGAGTTCAGTCATGTGTGGAATCTAATGAACAAACTGAACTAACAAGCACAATAGATACAGACTTAAAATAGAGAGCTAAGGATAACAGCTAAGGTGGGGGAGGTTAGGAAGTGAAGGGATTAAGCAGAAAGGAAAAAGACTCATGGACATGGTCATGGACATGGTCAAGGACATGGACAACAATGCGGTGATTGCAGGGGGTAAGGGAGTATGAGGGGACTAAATGGCAGTGGGGAAAAAAAAAACCAATAAAAAAAAGCAATACCTCGGTTTAAAGTGCCATAGGTATTGTTGTGACAAAAATTTTCTGCATAGATCTTTATTAACATCTGTACAAGTCTAAACTGCTTTTTCCTTTTCTTGAGCTCACAGTTTTCTCATTCATTAAAATCATAAAAATGGAACTGCCTTTTGACTCAGTGATTCCACTGCTGGATTTATATCCTAAGAATCCTGAATCACCAATTCAAAGGAACTTATGCACCCCAATGTTCATAGCAGCACAATTTACAATAGCCAAGTGCTCGAAACAGCCTAAGTGCCCATCAGTAAATAAGTGGATCAAAAAGCTGTGGTACATTTACACAATGGAATACTACTCAGCAGAAAGAAAGAAGGAACTCCTTCTTTCTTGTGCAACAGCATGGATGGAAAATGGAGAATATTTTGCCAAGTGAAATAAGCCAGTTGGTGAAAGACGAATACCATATGACCTCACTAATAAGAGGGATCTTATAAGCAAAATAAGCAAAATAATGAGCAAACTAGAAACAGAGGCATGGAAACATGGAACAGACTGACAGCTACAGAGGGGAGGAGAGAAGGGGGATAATGGTGGAAAGAAGGGGAAGAAAGTAGTCAAAGAACATCTATGAATGATTCATGGAAATGAACAACCGTGTGGGGTTGACTGTGGGAGTGGGGGATGGGCTGGGTAGGGGAAGACAAAGGGGAAAAAACTGGGACAATTGTAGTAGAACAACAATAAAAAATTTTAAAACACCATACTATTTGATGAGATAAATAAATAGGTAGATATCACCGTGTTTCAATCAACTTGAACTAATGTACTTAATCATTTTTTCCAATTCTGCTTATAAATGGGCTTACAGAAAGGTATTAGTAAATCCCATTGCATTAGACTTACAGTATAAGCTTGATCATTCAGTAGTTTTGTATTTTCCTTTTTGTAAAGTGCTAAGGTTGTGAGGAAATACAGAAATCGCAGAAAAAACAATTTATATAATTATGACTATTAAATCTTATAGTTCATATTTTGGAAATTATTTAGAGTTGTGTTATAAATATCTTTTGGGCATTAATCAAAAAATTTAATAGAAAAGTATACTACAGAATATGTAGCTCACAGTGATAAACAGAATTACCAAGACATGTGGCATCTTATAATGCTCCTTTAATTTTCTTTCTCTCTATAAATGAAATAATCGACATCAACTCTTAAAAACCATAAGTTAAACAGCTATACACAATGACTTTCAGTCAGCAAACCTCTCAGGCATTTTCTAGATAAAAGGTAAGAAAAGTTTCTTTTGGAAGTTCAGTTACATTGAGCTATATTACAGTACTAAATGAGAAATTATGCTACTAAATGAAAGCAATTCTGTATTAGGGTCATTCTATAGATTTATCAATACAGTCAACAAAATAATCATATTTATTATAATCTATCGGCTTATTTAACTTTAAAAGCTCATGTAAATGGAGAGTTCCACATCAAATGTGTCAGTAGAGTTACCTTCACTCTGTGATGAAACACACCACGTGTGTTTATCTCTGCAGCCTCTGCCTCCATCACATGAAGGCGTTTTCCAGGTTCTAGCCCCGTTAGTCCCCCATGGAACCTTGCAGGAGTCTGTGTGGACAATGGTTGTTCGAGTGGTTTTTCCTTTTTTTTTTTTTGTTCAGGTCTTGGTTACCTCACATTCTCTGAGGGAGTCTCACATTTCCTATCTATTCTGCAAATTATCAGCCTAACTGTCTGCCAGCCACACTGCTGTGACTACATTACACCCTCAAATGACTCCCTGTAGCTCTCCAGATCATGCATGCATTCACGTCTGCTGTGCTTTAAGACATTGCACCATCTGCCCCCACTTGACCTACCTTGTCTAGCAAAGTGCACTTCCCATTACCTGGGTATATTAGCAACATGACTAGGCTCTGGGGACCTCATTACCTGGAAAAGAATGACTCTGAGCCTTTATCAACTTTTAGCACTAGGTTAAAAATCAATTTTAATTTTCAAAATTTCTTGTTTAAATCATCTTTACCACCTCTCTTTCTGCAACCTACATTTTGGGATCTCTTTCATATTATCATAAATAAAAAGAAAGTATAGTTATTCTACAGATAACAATTATAAGATCACAGTGTGCAAACAAGTCTACAGAATAATGGAGAAAATATTTTTTAAAATTTTAAATAAACTTACGTTGAACTTTGGAATTTTGCCAGAATTGAGAAGATCAAATGACAGAGATATTATGTTTATCACATAAAATCATTTGCAAATAAACATGGCGTAAAATCTGGGCCCACTGATGGAGACTGGATTGATGTGATGATTAGAAATGGCACAGTTTATAAAGATGAGATATTTGAAGGCAGTGCAATTTGAACAGAGTTTTCAGGAAATGAGAAAAAGACAGCAGTAAAATATGGGAGATTGGTCCATGTGGGAAGGCTCTGAAGAAGAAACTATTTCAAAGAATTAATCATCACCATTAAATGTTACCAAGATCCTCCATTCTGCTCTCTGATGAGCCCCATGTAGAAACACTGAAAGTTTGAATCCTAAAGACCAGACCGAGAGCTATAGCTGAGTAAATCACAGTCTACTCCCTTTAGTCTTCATAATTTTATTGGAATGTCCGCTAGCAAATCATAGGAAATGAATCTGACAGAAAACGAATTTTCAATAATGGGGGAGTATTATCTTATTAATTGGCCTGAAAGCTGTTTGCTTTCACACTGAAAATCACGAGTGCGTTAGACGCTCCCAGCTCACTTCATCAACAGTGAACATAGTAAGCTGTTCGGGGCTACCTCAGAGTTAATAACAGTCATAAGAGTTTGTAATAAAAATGTATTCTGCTAATAGAGAAAGGGCACCATCAGTTCAGCAACTGAGATAGAAAGCCTCTGTTAAAATCAAGCAAAAGCAAACCATTATTAATAAATAGTTGGATAAAGAAAACCTGAGAGCTCTATAAAGCATTTATATCTGATGAAAGAGCTGGTTAGTGGGAAGTGAGCCAAAATGGAACCCAGAAACCAGTCAACTTCTGTCAAAATTAAAGGACAGTGTGAAGAAGTATCTGGGAAAATATAAAAAAATAATTTACTCTAGCTAACAGTTTTCCAAACCTAGCGTGTGTGGGTGGGGTGGGGGGATGGGTGGTTCTAACATTCTTACCTTCAGGTCCAATCAGAGACTATCAAATGGATCTACAAGCAAAATCTTAGAAATGTTCATATAGAAAGAATCCCTAAGGCAGGCAGCCCAAGGCTGTAATATAGGGAGATTCTGAACTCACTCTCATAAACACACTGAATCGACAGCTACACGGGAAAAAATTCCCTCTGGATGCAACTGAAAATTAAACAGTGGCTTCACAGCAAACAAGAGAAGGGCTGCATTCAGGTGGGTAGGAGACCAAGATGGGGTCTCACCAAAAACCCCACCCCTGTAGCCACAACTCACACTCAAGAGGGATCTCACAAATCCAGAGATTCTCCCTCAGGAGCAAAGGGTTTGTACTCCACATCACACATCCCAACTCTAAAGACCTGCCCCTGAGAGATGAGCGCCAAAAACACCTAGTTTGAAAACCAAGACTAGTGTCCATGAGACCTAGGGGTAACAAAGGAGAGACTGCTCTTGACAGGCTCATACACAAACTCAGGTGATCAGTGCAGAGGAAGCAGGAAGGCACCCAAACTGTAAGTGAGTGAGATTAATTTTCTAATTTTAAAGCATTGGCCAGAGGGCCAGGGGCTTGTGTGATTCTCTCCTGGGACAGAGGAGCTGACGAGCACCATTTTTGTGCTCTCCCTCTGCCTTGCTAAAGCCAGCAGGTGTGAGCCATCACGGGCTCATCCTCTACCTCGCTAAAGCTAGTGAGCATGCATGTCCCTGCACTCTTCCTCTGCCTTCTTAAAGCTGGCAGATGCCATCCCTGTACTCTTCCTTGCTGTGCTCCACGGTGCTAGTATCTCCCAGAGAAGAGCTTTTACACAAGTCTGGAGTCCCTGTTTTTTTTTTTTCTTTAATGTCTGGTGCCCAGTTTTTGCATTGGCAGCCTAGGAGACACCCCTTGAGTGCCTGGCTTTGTGTTCCTGGGGTCCATGGACTATACCAATTAGAGAGACAGTTCTTGGCAGATGACCACCCCCAGGCCACTGCAGATAGCAGACTGAAACACACTCCCAGTCTTTCCATAAAAGAGACTTATTTTAGAGCTTTAACCTGAGTGTCAGGCTTTAGGTTTGCCACCCAGCTAGAGGCTATGGAGGTGCTCTCAGGGGGAGTGGGCCAGGAAAGGCCACATTTGCACTCTCACTCTGCCTCTCTACAGCCCACCATTACCTCCCAGAAAGAACCTTCTACCCTCACCTGGAGCACTGATTTTTGCAACTGTAGCACAGGCACACCTCAGAATCATCTGGCTTGGATGTTAGCAAGGTTTATCATCATGGCCCCCAGGAATGTAGATATATGCACACTTTAGAAGCTGCCGCCTGAGGGTCTGGCTTCCAAGCTGTCTGAAGCTAGGTGCTGACTGAGATCCCTCTGTCTGGAACAGTAATAGGTTATGGTATACCCACAACAACTGGAGCTATTAAAAAATAAACCAGGTTGCTTGGAAAGATCAGAAAGGTTAGAGATTTAACCAAGACTTAGGGCAAGGTTGAACAACAAGTTTCATCTTCCAGACGAGGCCACTCCTTTAAGACTGGAAGAGGCAGCTGTTTCACCTAATATGTAGAAACAAACAGAAGAGTCAAGCAAAAGGAGGAAAAAAGAATGGATTCCAAATAAAATAGCAAGTTAAAACCTCAGAAACAAATCTTAATAAAACAGAAATAAGTAATTTATCTGATAAAGGTTTCAAAGTAATGTTCATAACAATAATCACTAACTTTGGGAGAAGAATAGAGAACACAAGGAGAACTTCAACAAAAAGATAAGAACAAATCAAACAGAAGTCACAGAGCTGAAGAACACGGTAATTGAATTGGAGAATACACTAGAGTGTTCATCCAGCAGACTAGGCACAGCAGAAGAAAGGATCAGTGCTCTCAGAGATAAGGCAGTAAACCTCTCCCAAACAGAACAGTGAAAAGAAAACAAATGAAAAAGTGAAGATAGCTTAAGGGACGTATGAGACAACATCAAGGGTGATCGCATTTACATTATAGGGGTCCCAGAAGAAGAAGAGAGAAAAAAAATGAGCCCAAAACTTATAAAGTGATAATGGCTAAAAACTTCTATACCTGTGGAAGTAAACAGACATCCAAGTCCAGGACTCTCAGAGAATTTCTAATGAGATGAATCCAAAGAGATCCACAACAAGACATAATTATAATTAAAACATCAAATGTTAAAGATAAAGAGTATTAAAAGCAGTGAGAGAAAAACAACTTGTTACATACAAGGGAATCCCCATAATACATCCAGCAGATTTTTCCACAGAAACTTTGCAGGACAGAAAGGAACTGCTACACACACACACACACACACACATACTGAAAAAAAAGAGATTTTTCTAATCAAGAATACTCTTCCTGGCTTAGTTATTCAGAATTAAAGGAGAGTATTCCAAACAGGCAAAAGCTAAAGGAATTTATCACCACTGAACTAGTCTTACAAAAAAAGTTAAAGATACTTTTTTTGAGCTGAAAAAAGAAACTAATAATAAGTTAATATATGGAAGTCTAAATCTCACTGGCAAAGGTATACATATATAGTAAAGTAGTGAATTAATCACATATAAAGCTAATAAATAGCTTGAAAGACAAAAGGAGTAAAAACAACTATAACTATAATAGTTAAGGAATACACAAAATAAAAATATGTAAATCTATCTATGATTGCAATTCATGGTAACAGGACCTAACACATTTCTTTCACATTCCTTTTCTACTTAAAAATCTATTTGGTTTCATAATGATTATTATATACTGGATAAAGGGAAAAAAATAACAGTTCTGAGTACCTATTATGTGCCAAGCAAACAATCATGATGGCGATTGAGTAGGTAAATATTTTTAAATCACATTACAACATTTGAAATAGAAAATCAAAGCCTTTTGTCCCTTGCCCCAAGTCATCAACCACTCCATGGGAGAGGCAGAATTTCGAGCCCACAGTCCTACTCCAAGTTGTTTTCCCCATCGTACGTAACATGATAAATTTCAGGAATAAACATCTGACAGGCACTTGATAAAAACTGGTAAAATAAATGAACTTTTAAAAAACCTAAATCTATATACTAGAGCATTTTCCAAAACACACTTTTTCTTTTAGAGCAAAATCTACCCTTAAATTTTATCAATTCTATGTAGAATATTACAATCTGGAAATCATCAATAGTGTAACTACAAAGTGGAATTACAGTATAAACAAAAGTTTTTGTGAATTAATGGATAATTTCTTTGGGGGTTAATTCTTCTATGTAGTGTAATTGTTTCTGACATTTTAGTAATGCTTTTATGAACAACTTGACCTTTGATACATTTCTCTTTTCAAGCTTATAACCTGATAATTTGCCAGGAACAGTACATTCAGAATGAGAGTTAAAAATAAAGCAATAGTTTTTTAAGATAAAATTCTGATTTATAATTTCACTTTTTGATTTACTATGGAGGGATTTTAACACCCTCCATATATATGCTGTTTTACACTGTACTTCCACAATCTGTGCTTCAGAACATATGTAATAACTCATTTTGTAAGCTTTATGGAGGCATTGCCTCTATATACTTATGATGATAAATGTCAAAAATACAAACTGGAAGCCAATAAAAAAAAGAAGAGAAAAAAAAACACACCTAAAATTCAGCTCGAATACTAAGGAAACCATGATAACATTCACTTAGAAACTGACAGCACTTTTGTCCCGCAGTTCTATAGTAGTTGCTAAAATCTATCAATGAAGATAACGTAAAATCAATTTGAATACTTTCTATTGTAAAACTGTATCTTCTAGCATTGTGTATCCAGGTAATGCTCACAAAGAAGCCATTAAAAAATCAAAACCACTATTGAACTAGAGAAATCTTAAAAAGTACTTGGCTTATGTGTACATCCTAAAGACGGAATAGAGGCTACCTATTTGATCAAACCAGGAAAGAAGATACAGGCAGAATGAGTTCCGTAGCTAATGTGCTAAGACTTTTGATGTCTTTACCCTGAGGGCAGGAATAATAAGCTACTCTGCTTGGATTTGGATGGACTTACAAAGCCACGGGGGGAAATGGATGAGACAGAATACACAGAATCAAAATAATAGGGGATTTGGGGAGTTAAGATTTTTAGACAAGTTAAGTTACTGGAAGTCAATGGAAAGAATAACAATAGAGACCCAAACAGGAGAATTTTGACAGCTATTCTTTAAAATCATAAATTTTTCAAGTGCTTAATTCTACAATGAGTCATAAGTATAGAGAAATGCTATGTCCATATGTGGATACCACACTTCCAATTTCCAGTCTAAGGGACATGAACATAAAAATCACAATCTGGAACTAATAATTGCTAACATTTATGTGCACTTCTGTATGCTAGGAAATAAGTGATTTATAGGTTTTAATTGATGTCATTCTCCAACAATCTATAAGGCTGACACAATTATTATATTCATTCTAGAGAAGGAAACTAAGGCATGAAAATCAATTAATATGCCTAAAGTTACACTGTGCTTTCTTACTATTTGTGTGAAATGATTTATCTTTTCTTATGATTCTTTAATGGGACACTGTTGTGTGCATATAATCAAAGACGTGAAGAAAGAAAAGACATGGGGGAGATCTAGTTCAAGAATTATGAAATGGATAATACTATTACGGGAGTTCCGGCCAAGATGGAGGTGTAGGTACAAACATTTCACTTCCTCGCACAACCAAAAGAAGGATAACAATCAATTTAAAAACAAACAACCAGAAGTGCCAGAAAATCAAACTGCCTGGAGCTCTGACAACCAAGGAATTAAAGAAACATTCACCCAGACCAGAAGGAGGGGTGGAGACGGGAGTCGGGCAGCCCAGAGAAGAGGACACATGGCAAGGAGGTGGACCATGTGGGTGAGGCGGGGCTGGCTGAACAGGAAACTAAAGACTCAAAGCTAGCTGTAAACTACTGCAGGGGCTGCCACAGCAGGAGAAACTCCCAGTCTCACAGGAGAGTTCATTGGAAAGTGGGGCCAGAGCGGAGCAATTGAGCAGCAGTGTTCCCTCTCGGACCCCTCCCCCACAGACAGTGCCACAGTGCAGCAAAGAGGGTTGCCTTGCCCTGGCAAATACCTAAGGCCCCACTCCCTTACAACATAACAGGTGCATCAAGACAAAGAAATATGGCCCAAATGAAAGAACAGATTGAAACTCCAGAAAAAGAGCTAAGCAACAAGGAAATAGACAACCTATCTGATGTAAAGTTCAAAACACTGGTAATCAGGATGCTCACAGAAATGATGAGCTCAGTCGCAAAATGAAGGAAGAAATGAAGGCTACCCAAAGTGAAATAAAGCAAAATATACAGGGAGCCAACAGTGAAGGGAAGGAAACCTGGACTCAAATCAACAATTTGGAACAAAAGGAAGAAATAAACATTCAACCTGAACAGAATGAAGAAATAAGAATTCAAAAAAATGAGGAGAGGCTTAGGAACCTATGGGACAACTGTAAGCACTCTAACATCCCAATCATAGCGGTGCCAGGAAAACAAGAGCAAGAAATTGAAAACTTATTTGAACAAATAATGAAGTAAAACTTCCCCAATCTGGTGAAGGAAACAGACTTCCAGGAAGTCCAGGAAGCCCAGAGAATCCCAAAGAAGTTGGATCCAAGGAGGAACACACCAAGGCACATCATCATTAAGTTACCCAAGATTAAAGGTAAAGAGAGAATCTTAAAAGCAGCAAGAGAAAAGCAGAGAGTTACCTACAAAGGAGTTCCCATCAGACTATCAGCTGATTTCTCAACAGAAACCTTGCAGGCAAGAAGGGGCCGGAAAGAAGTATTCAAAGTTATGAAAGGCATGGACCTACATCCAAGATTACTCTATCCAGCAAAGCTATTGTTTAGAATGGAAGGGCAGATAAAGTGCTTCCCAAATGAGGTCAAGTTAAAGGAGTTCATCATCACCAAGTCCTTATTATATGAAATGTTAAGGGGACTTATCTAAGAAAAAGAAGATGATCAAAAGTATGAACAGTAGCCCTGGCTGGTGTGGTTCAGTGGCTTGAGTGCTGGACTGAGAACCAAAGGGTCACCAGTTCTATTCCCAGTCAGGGCACATGCCTGGGTTGCAGGCCAGATCCCCAGTGGGGGGCATGTGAGAGGCAACCACACATTGATGTTTCTCTCCCTCTCTTTTTCCCTTCCTTCCCTTCTCTAAAAATAAATAAATAAACCCTTAAAAATATATTAACTGTAAAATGACAACAAACTCACAACTATCAACAACTGAACCTAAAAAACAAAAACAAAACTAAGCAAACAACTAGAACAGGAACAGAACCAGAAAATTGGAGGGGCCACATGGGGGAGAGAAGTACAGGGAATAAGAAGCATAAATGGTAGGCATAAAATAGACAGGAGGAGGTTAAGAATGGTATAGGAAACAGAGAAGCCAAATAACTTACATGCACAACCCATGGAAATGAACTAAGTGGGGGGATGCTGGAGGGTTGGGGGTGCAGGGTGGAGGGTTATAAAGGGGAGAAAAAACCTGGCAAAACTGTAATAGCAAAATCAATAAAATATACTTAAAAAAGAATACTTTTGTAACTTTGGCAGTTACTTTAACATTCACTGTTATTAAAATTTAATATATTTTAAAAAAAGAATTATGAAATGAAGCCCAGGGAAAATAAGAGAGTTGTCCAAGATCACAGCACATGTCAGTAACATAGTTGGGTTTTTAGTATTCATTCAGTGACCATATGGAGCTGAGATTCAGGGATGCAGCACTTTTTATGTTCTCGTACATGAGGCCATTACAGGGACTACAGATATGACCTCACAGCTTTGTACTCAATTATCTGATGCACCAAAAAAACAAATAAATTACAGTTTTCCAAGGGTCACATTCCTATGCTATGAAAGCAGCAAAATTACCTAGAGAAGCAGAAAATATTATCTCATTTTTAAGTAAAAAAACTTTACAAATCAAATATAAAAGCAGCAAATCTCACTCCAATATGTATGGAGTTATAAGCGTCCAACGGGATTCTTCTTGAAAACAAAACACAACCAAAGACATTCAGCCAACTGAGAGTAGAACCAAAGTCAACAACTAGGGAATAGGAAAAACATGACGTTATGGGCCTGATAACAATAATTGAACCTACATAAATAAAAGAACTGAAGTTAGTTAATTGCAGACTTTATTACAGAAGACAAGGTAGATGCCATGAATCTAGAAATTAAACTGAAATAATCAATAAGGTAATTTTAATGGATACATATCTGCTGAGATAGGCAAGGTGGAATTATCTAGATTCTTCTCTCTCAGCTAGTGACTTGGCATGATAAGAGCCTGGAATGACGCAGTGGAGAATCTAAGAGTGCTTTACAAAGGGTACCTGTTTTTAAAAGTACTTCTGAAGCAAATTCCATATGCTTTTACGGGAACAATACAGACATAAAGAGGTCCTGGAGAGATGGCACAGCTCCTGACACAGGCCGGAAGCAGAGTACAAATAATTTAACTTCACCGAGGGACACTACAAAATAAGAGTGTTTTGATGTTTTCAATTTTTAAAGTTTTTTTCCTGTTACGTAAGCATTTTCCTAGCATGGAGAATGCATTTTATTATGAATTACAAGGACACTACTTGATTTATATGACTATTATTATATTTGGTTTGTTTGTATCTTGATGCTTTTGTTACTGATTCAGCCACTTTCTAGGTTCTGGCTTCCCTCCTTGCTCTTCTCTATTCAGCAGCCAGAACAATCCTTTGAAAACATAATTCAGATCTCATCAGTCTTCTGCTGAAATCTTCCAGTGGTTTCCCATTAATGTGGGGTCTCAGACATCAGTAATAGTGACTCCTGTTCCCCCGTTCCTAATTTACCAGGGAGCAGGCACTCATCCAATCCTGGACTGACCACCAGCTGATTCATATTTATACACATTCATAACTGCTTTCTTTTGCCTTGAATGGCAAAATTGTGTTAAATTTCTTTTAAAAACTAGCTATAGAAAAAAGTTTTATAAGCAAACAATCAGGAATCACATTAGAAAGCCCATCAGAAAATATTAAAACACATACTTCAACTGAAAGTGGAAAAATGTTGCTATGATTTTAGTTTCTTTTCTAACTCTGAAATTTATTTATTGAACTCTATACCAGCCCTATTGGCTTCAGAATGGCATAATTAGTTCCTAAGTATGTGATATTTTAACAATAGCCACAACTCCAACAAGGTTAGCATTGTGCAATCATAGGAGATAATGATGGCGAAATGATCTTCTTTTTCTGCCTGTTATTTATTTGACATATCTCTGGTTGATCCCTGACAATTTTCAACTTGACTCAAACCATGCACTCTACCTTTTAGTTGAAAGAAGAGAATTCCTCTCTGACCCTCTAAATGTTCAGAGCAATTTAATAATTCAGAGTGCCATAAATCAGCACAAACATCAACAATTAAAGAAGATGTATGTACTTAACATGAAAATTTCAGTTTTCATACACAGCCATTGCTTTTAGGTGGATTCATTACCAGATACTGAATTATCACCACAGAAAATTAAACCTTCAGGAATCTTGTCCATTTTTTTAAAGAGATGAATAAACTGAGTTTGTGACAGGAGAAAAGACTTGTCCAATGTTTTACAGCAAGGGACAGAACACAGGACTAGAATTCAGGTCTCTTTATTCATATTTTAGTAGTCTTTCCAGTATGCTTCTGGCAATGATTTGCATACATAATATCTTGGTTATATCACTCAGGGATGTAACCTCATGAGCTGTTGAGGAGAAAGCAGTGCTTTGACTCAATGAGTTGGAAATTCATAACTGTGACTGGCCAGACTCTATTAAGAGCCTGTCAAATATTTCAAATAGCAGTATCAACCATGATTTAGAGTATACTGTGGGTGAATTGGTAGTGGATAAAAGTTGTTTAAACTACATAAATTGAGAGCGCTTGATTGTGGTCATTTTTTTAGTTATTTTACAGTTCTCCTTCCTGAAGTAGAGATTTCTAAGAGCTACTATTTGTGTGATTTTAAGGTGTATTCTAGCTATAATGAAGCACAATACTTAATTAGTAATTTAATGAACTTACTGGAAATAAATTCAAACCCCCAAATGAAAGCAATTATAATCATAAAATATATACATTCATTAAATACACTCATAAAATCAGAAGATTTAAACTAGTTCATTGACCCATTTCTTGACAACAGAATGGCAGGGTGGAAGATAAGTAGGGTTGCTGATTAAGCCTGGCTGATGTCACCGTACTCTAGAAATGGCCCTGTAAGAATTGATTCATGACTCCAGATGACCTACTACTGACTTGTTAGCTCTTCCAGAGAAGAAATGATAAAAGTTCACCTTGCTGATATAACACAGCCACCCACCCCCACCTTCCTGTTAAACGAAGCTTCCACAAGACAACTGACCTGGCTTGTGTGCAGAGATGACCTCATTTATTTAGGGGGTAAGGCCAATTTCTGTTTCAGGGTGAAATGCTGTAAATAATATTTTGGTTATAAATTCTTATTTATCTGCAAAATGTTTTTTTTCTCTTTTTCTTAAGAAAAAGTAGGCTATTTACAAGTCTCCATGAGACAATGATTTATTTTTTAAAGGAGTGATAAAGAAGATGAATTTAAATTGCACATTTGAAATACTAAATACTAATTTTTAATTGAAGATCAGGAACCAGGATATAATGAAGTAATTCCTTAGGAGATTCCACGTGTATTTAATAACGAGCCTGAATTTGGGGATGTGGTATCAGTTGTTCTGTCATCTCATTAGCACTTTGGTAACAGGAGGACATTTGCATCTTTATTTAAATTGTTGTCATTTACAGAATTACAGTCCTGTAGATAAGTCTTTACACATGCTGCAAAGAAATAAAAAAGAGAAAGCCATACCATATTTTTCCTGTCCAAATAATTGTTTTTAGATATAAAATGTATTGCCATCTGTCACATTCATGGATTCAACAGTTTAAGCAAAGGGAGGTAGAATTATTTCCATATAATTAAAAAAAATCAGGAAACTACATGCTTTTGATTGCCATTTTATCTCCAGGCCTTTTTAGGACCTTCTATTGATCTGAGCTGTCAGAAGACTACACTATTTTAAACACAGCTTCATGAATGTCTTGTATAGAAAGCACATTTTATAGAGGCATATAATAAGATACATAGAAGAGAAGTTTGTAGTAGGTTTACTTTTCCTATACTCTATGAAAAGTGACAGATGTATCATCTCTATACCCTAATCTCTTCCCATCTAGAATCAGGTGCTCTTCAGGCATTTCCAACATTGGTAACAGAACACTGCTGGAGAAAAACTGTTCAGAGCATTCAGATGTACAGATCTTTCTGGCCCACCCCCCCACACAGGACACTGGCAAGGAGCTGGAGGAGCCACAGGCAGATGAGACAGACACATTGCTGTGGAGACAGCAGTGAGATGAGAAAGGGAACTGAAGCCATCCAGGCCCATCATGATCTTTCCCACTGTTTCCCCATCCCTCCTCCTTAAAAGTAACCACTATTCTGATTTTCAAACCACTTTTAGTTTTGTCTGGTTTTGAAATTTATATGAATGTGTTTTTAACATTCTTTACATATTTTAAGTGTATTTATGTACATATTTCTTTTTTGGGATATAATACTTAGGAATGGGGTTCCTAAATTACTGGTGATGAGTGTGTTTCATTTGTGCTAGGTAATGGCAAATTGCCTTTTTCCCCAGCAGTATTTACAACTCCCTTGCTCTGTGTCCTCACTACCTCTGGTATTGTGTAACTTTTCAATTTTAGCCACCCTGGTGACTGTTTAGTGGTGTATAATTTCGCTTTTAACTGGCATTTTTCAGTCACTAATAAGAGTATATTTTAACTTTTCTATTGCCTTAGGGTATCTCTTTTAAAAAATATCTGTTGAAGTCTTCTGTGGTCTTTTTTTTTTCCATTGGAAGGACTATTTTTCTTATTTATTCATTTTCTTATGTATTTATGTTATTGAAATCTTTATATGTTCTGAAGACAAAATCTTTGTCACCAAATACATTCTCTCATACTTTCCCTTGCCTTTCCATAATTATAATAATGTTTTGTGATTAAAATAACTTTTTGACTTTAATATAACTTAGGAATCCTTTTCTCTCCTATGCTGTCATCACTTCTTGGCCTTTTGGCTAAGATCAAGTGTAAAGAAAACTTTCTAAAAACTAGTTCATAAAGTTAATCTCCTATATTATCTTCTAGATTAGAAACTAAAATTTTCTTTTTCCTGCTGCTATCCTTGAACTAGCATCATTTATTGATTTTTCCTCCACTTTTTTGCATTGTGAACTTTATCATACATTTTTATCCATAAATATTTCATTCTGTTTCTGGACTGTGTATTCTGTTCCACTGGTTTAATTGCCTATCTTGCTTCAATTCCACTACGTCTTATTTATTTATATTGATAAAAAGTCTTGCTCTTTCATATAGTATATTTTTCCACCCTTCTATTTCCAGAGTGCATTGATTGTTTTTCCTAAATTTCCATATAGGTTATAATTTTTATTTCAATCTTATAGATACTGTATATGTTTAATATAAACATTTGATAATTAATAAATGACAAGTAATAGGATTGGTAAAAATGTACATTCTTCTTTGTTGTTTAAATCAGAGGGAGAACTTTAATATTTCATCATTAAATATAATGTATGTTTTAGTAGTTTTTCATATGCTTATGAAGTTAAGGACATTTCCTTTTATTTCTAGTTTGCTACAGGTTTTTAAAAAAATCATAAATAGATGTTAAATTTTATCAAATATCTTTCCTAACTCTATTGAGATGATTATATGTTTTTTATTTTCTTTTACTGTTTCAATTAGACTAACTAATTAGAATCAACTGTTTGATTTTTTAATGATATACTGACCTCACATTTCTGGAAAAAGACATAAATAGTTATTTTGTATTATCCATTTTATATATAATTAGATATTACTTGCTAATTTTGATTTAGGATTTTTGCATCTAATTTTGAAATAAGTTGGAAAGTGTTCCTCATTTTTGATTCTCTCAAAAATTTGGATAAAATTGGCATTATTTTTTTCTTAACATTTTGGCAGTATTTGCTAGTGAAGCTATCAGAGTCTGTTGTTTTATTTGTGGGAAGATACTTATTTTGAATTCAATTTAGGTAAACTGTATTTTTCTGGAAATCTGTTTATCTAAATTTTAAAATGTATTGGCATGGAGAAGCTTCTGGTCAAGATGGCAGCATAGGTAGACATGACTCGCCTCTTTGCACAACCACATCAAAATTATGACTAAAATATAGAATAACTATCTCTTAGAACAGTCAGAAATCAAATTGAATAGAAGTCTGACAACTATGGAATTAAAGGAACCACATCCATCAAGACTGGTAGAAGGTGTGCAGACACAGAAGAGGCTGGTCTCACCCATGTGTGGTGGAAAAAAATTTGGGAGGGATATCTCAGGAGTGAGGAGTCCCAGCCCTACACCAGGTTCCCCAGGGTTCCAGTATTAGGAAGATAAGTCCCCATAACTTCTGGCTGCAAAAACCAGCAGGGACTGAGTCAGTGGAAGAAACTTCTGGAGACCCAAAGAGTTCCTCTTAAAGACCCCACACACAGACTCACCTGCTCAGACATTCCCTCTGAGCTCCAGTGCTAGGGTGGCAACTTGAAGGGCACCAGTGACATACTGGGAGAAGCTGCATTGGGGAGACCAGAGGTCATTTTCCCTTTTCTAAGCCCTCCCCCTGTAATGCTGTGGAGCTGGCAGACTGGTACCATATTTGAGACCATCAACCTGGCTAACAATGTTTGACCCACTTTGGAAATCCCCAACGACTCTGCCCAACCCAACTTATGAGCCCACCCAAGCTGCTTATGGAAATAAATGGTCAACTTATGCTATACATCTTCCTTAATCCTATTGAACAAGCAACAGCTGGTCTCAGTGAGCTCCAGGCCAGGCACTAGCAGCAGCCAGATTAGTTTCACAGTTTGGCCTCCCCTGGGAATCTCCAAGCCAGGCAGAAGTATCAGCCTTCTCAGATTGCTTTATAGCTCAGGAAGGACAACCCCAGGCAAAACACAGTGGGGGCTGACCTTGGCCTGCACCACCCAGGACACTCCAGGGCTAGCCCACTCAGTGGACAGCTACAGACCACTTTAGGGTACTGCCACCTGCCCCTGCACAGCTGATCCTCCATGGACAGTGGAGATTGGTGGTAAGAGGTCACAGCCAATATTTGCAGTTGACTGGCCTGGGTAGATCCCTCCCATTGACCTGCCAACAGCAACCAAGGCTCAACTACAAGAGGAGAGTATATTCAGCCCATTTAAAGGGCATACCTTAAATACCCAACTTGGGGGCTAGGGGAGGCTGTGCCACTGAACCCTATAGGACACCCACTACATTAGGGCACACTACCAAGACATGGAGTCAAAGCAGCTCTACCTAGTACATAGAAACAAACACAAGGAGGCTGCTAAAATGAGGAGACAGAGAAACATGGCCCAAATGAAAGAACAGATCAAAACTCCAGAAAAAGGGCTAAACAAAATGCAGATAAGCAATCTATCAGATACAGAGTTCAAAACACTGGTTATAAGGATGCTCAGGGAAATTACTGAGGACCTCAGCAGCATAAAGAAGATCCAGAAATGAAGAATTCACTAATTGAAATAAAGAACAATTTACAGGGAAATAAGAGTAGAGTGGATGAAGCTGAAGATCAAATCAATGATTTGGACCATAAAGAAACAAAAAACAACCTACAGAACAAGAAGAAGAAAAAAGAATCCAAAAAAACGAGGGTAGGATAAGCAGCCTCTGGGACAACTCTAAGAGGTCCAACATTCACATCATAGGAGTGCCAGAAGGAGAAGAGAAAGAGCGAGAAATTGGATATCTACTTGAAAGAATAATGAAGAAAACTTCCCTAATTTGGTGAAGGAAATGGACATGCAAGTCCAGCAAGCACAGAGAGTCCTAATCAAGTTGGACCCAAAGAGGGCCACACCAACACACATCATAATTAAAATGCCAAGGGTTAAAGATAAAGAGAATCTTACATGCTGCAAGAGAATAGCAGAGAGTTACCTACAAAGGAGTTCCCATAAGACTGTCAGATGACTTCTCAAAAGAAACCTTGAAGGCAAGGAGGGTCTGGAAAGAAGTATTCAAAGTTGTGAAAGGCAAGGACCTACATCCAAGATTACTCTATCCAGCAAAGCTATCATGTAGAATGGAAGGGCAGATAAAGTGTTTCACAGACAAGGTAAAGCTAAAGAAATTCATCATCATCAAACTCTTATTATATGAAATGTTAAAGGGACCTATTTAAGAAAGAGAAGAGCAAACCTCTGAACATTAAAGAGACAACAAACAACTATCAACTGAATCTAAAAATGAAAAACAAATGAGCAAAAAAACCCCCAAACTGAGCAAACAATCAAAAGAGGAACAGAATGATGGTATGGGAATCATTTGGAGGGTTATCAGCTGGGAGGAGGAAGGTGGAGAATGGGAGGAAATGGTGTACAGATCCAGAAGCATAATTGGTAGGAACAAAATAGACAGGGGGATGTTAAGAAGAGTAGAGGAAAGGGAGGAGCCAAAGAATTTACATGCACAACCCATGGACATGAACTAAGGGCGGGGTAATTGCTGGAGGGAAGGAGGGTGCTGGGTGGAGGGAAACAGGGGAAAAATATTGGTACAATTGTAATTACATAATCAATAAAATATACTTAAAAAGATTAAATCAAAATAAAGTAATAAAACATAAAATGAGTACATCTTAAAAAAAATTAAAGTGTATTGGTATGAAGTTGTTAATTATATCCTTTCACTATTTTTTTATGTCTCCAGGATCTCTAATGATGTCCCCTCTTCACCCTGAAACTGGTAATATGTGTTATTATTTTTCTTCATTTGTCTCTGTAATGAATTTATAAATGCTTTGGGCCTTTAAAACTAATTTGAGTTTATCATATTCATTGTATACTTTCTTTTCTTTTTCAGAAATTTTTTGCTCTTTAAAACTTTTTTCTTTCTTATTATTTTGAGTTTATATTTTTATACTATTTTTTAAGTGCATGGGAGGAATACTTCACTTATTGACTTTTTTAATGGTTCTTTATTTTTAATATAGCCTTTAAAGCTATGTATTTCTTTCCATATGTGGTTGTAGCTGCATCTCAAGTTTTGATATGTAATATTTACATTAGAATTAGTTTAAAATATATTATACTTTCCTACTATAAAGGACACATGGACAAAACCAAGGGGGAGGATGGAGGTGGCGGAGGGAGGTGGGTTCAGCTGGGGTGGGGTGGAGGGATGGTGAGAAAAGGCATACAACTGTAATTGAATAACAATAAAAATTTAAAATATATATATATATTCTACTTTCCATGTTGATATTTTCGCTGATCGATGTGTTAGCTGAAAAATTACTTCTTAGTTTCTACACATGTGAAGAATTTATATTTTTTATATTGATTTCTAGCTTAATAGTACTATGGTTAGAAAACATTCTGGAGGACTTGAAGTCTTTTACATCTGTGGAGACTTGCTTTATGTTCCATAATATTTAAGCATTTCATATTTACTGAGAACAGTACTCTGTGATTGTTGGATGTAGTATTCTTAGTTGGTATTTGTTAATCATGCTTTTCAAATCTTTGTTACCCTTACTGATTTTTGTTCAATTGTTCTATCTATTATTGATAGTGGTCTATTAAAATGTCACAAAATATTTACTGCAGTCCTGGACAACTTAATCCAATTATCATGATTGAAGTGATTTGAAGCTGGGCAGACTCTTTTTGTGTTGGTCTATTTTTTATTTATTCTTTTGATTTATCTTGGTGGAACTGTTTGAGGTCCCACACCAAAGACTGATGTGTTACTAAGACATTCTTTGGTGGGCCTTGACTTCTCATTTTTGTCTTCATAATATTAAGAAGCTATTAAAAGTTTAGCTAATCTTTTCAGGCTTGTAGCTACCCCTTCTGTAGCTGCAAATATCCATAGAGCTATCCTGGCTGGTGTGGCTCAGTTGGTTGGGTGTTGTCCTGCAAACCAAAAGGTCGCTAGTTCAAATCCCTTGTCAGGACAGGAAGGCAGTCAATCGATGTTTCTCTCTAATATTGATGCTTCTCTCCCTCTCTTTCTGCCTCCCTTCCCTTCTCTCTAAAATCAAAAATAAAAATAAAATTTAATTTAAAAAATCCACAGAGCTAAAACCATCCAAATACCACTTATATTTTCATTATTTTTCCCTCATATCTTTGACCTGTAATTCTTTACTGCCCTATTACCTCTCCAGTGCTTTCAAACACTTGTATAAATATAATTTCCCACCTTTTCTAATATTCTTAGAGGTATAGTTAGTCCTATAGTGGAAATGTTGCTAGCTATGATGTTAGTAAGCTTGAGTCCCCATTCACTATTCTATAAAACAGAAACCTATTAATGACTTTAAAACTTTCTAGTGCTTATTTTGCATATAGTAGTAACTCAGACAAGAATTATATTTGACTTTATACAAACTTTCTTTACTTAGAGATGTGATCTAATCTGCTGGTTTTATTTATCTTTATACACTTGACAAGACAAACTTTTTTCCTGGTGTCTCTTTCAATGTTCTATTTCATATTCATCATTTGCTGGCTGCTTTCAACTTGCTTATGCTGTCAATATCTCATATAAAAACTAATTTATCTAAACAACCCTCTTCACAAAGGCATTTACTCCTGTTGGCTGAGATAAACCTCTTTACCATCATGTTGTTTTTTTATTTACTTAGACCCAAAACTTGAAGACAAGTTTGACTCAACTTTCCCTCAAATTTATTCAATTGCAAAGATCAGATTAGTCCTAAAAATGTCACTCACCTTTACTCTTTTAGCTCCATCATGTGAATCACATTGTGAAACTCAGCCCCATTATCTTTGGACTAGTTTAAATGTCTCCTCATTCTTCTCTCTGCTTCCAGATGCTCATCCATTCCTTCTATCCTGCAGCCCTTCCAGGTTAATACAGTAGTTTTAATACAGCATTTGATAAAGCCTCCAGGTGAATCTGGTATATTCGATAATAAATTCCAAGCCATTAGGTGGCATACAAACCCTTCTATTGGGATATAATCTTATGTTATTAACTGACCCTTCAAATTATCTCCAAACTACTTTCAGATGAAACTTCTGCTCTGTACATATCAGTATGTTCGGTCCTCCAGGATGTGTGTGTGTCTTCTTCTTGTCTTTATTCATCAACTTGTGTCTTTCTTCCCCAACCTAGAACCCCTTCTTCCCTCTCTTAGCTTGATGGAATCCTTCACACCGTAAAATGCTGAGTTAATCTGCACCACCTCTGTCAGATCTTCCTCCCCACTGGAGCTGGGAGCAATCCCTAACTTCTAAAAATTGCTAACATCTGTGGGGATACAGCACGGTGCTTTGAGAGACTGCAGACATTAGAGTCAAAGGAGATGAATTTTAAACTCTTTTCCAGATGCACGATCTTGAGTAAGTTACTAGTTCCTTCTCTGTGAAATGGAGCTAATACTAACTCTTTTGGAGGGCTCTTACAAAAATCTGATATGCTAGATATAATAGGTGAATGCAGTACAAAGAACCTAATACATAATGGTTGCTAAAATAAGTGGTAGATAGGGCTTCTATCATTTGTGATTGTAGGACTCATTCAAAATTAAACATGTGATTTTATCGTCAATGATCTTTTATGCATATTTTCTGTATATGACACTGGGATACAAAATCCTTTAGACTAAGAACCGTGGATATACCTTTGCATATGAAAATAACAATTGTTTGAAGTATTTGTTGACTGGAAACATATTTATGTAATATTTTTTGGAGTAGACTTGGTGAATATTATTTTATGTTGATAAAAGAGGTTATTATTGTAAAAAAATCTTCAAGTTGTGGTATAGCCAGACCAGCACCTGAACCATGCCAGCACTCATTGCTGAAGGCAGTCACTGGGGGACCACAAAATTAGTGAACACGGGCATATTGATTGTGCTCAACACGGAATCCTTCTTCTGTTGAATAATCCAATCAAATGTCATCTTTGCATAAGAGAAAAAATAAGTTTGACGACAGGCAAACCGTCTCAGAGGTGAGGAGGGAGAATCGATCTTAGCACGGAAACAGGTAGAATCAATATTCAGACCCCAGTTAACAAATACACTGATGGGACTTATTGAAAATTGGAAAGCTGGCTGCGCTATTAAAACAAACCAACCCTCAAATACTGCTCTCCACAGTGTAGCCATTTAAAATCTCTGTATCTGCTTAGAGAATTTTCAAGACTTCATCAATCAACCTGATCTAAGAAACACCGTGATAATAATTAACATGCTACACAGTCAGAGATTTTGTACATCTGAACACATTCACAGACACACACACACCCCACACAAAAAGTCAGGTGTAAAAAAACTGTCTGCAACCTGAACTGTCTCATTAATAGTACTACTTTCTGTTCTAATTACAAAATATCATCTAGGTCACTTTCCATTTTTTTAGACCCTTAAAGAGTTAAATATGCCAACTACATTCACACGGCCTATATTTTCAAAGAATTTTATATGCAGTCACTAATTTTTACAGATGTATTTGTTCACTGGCCAAGTGTGATCTCTGAGAAAGAACTTTCTAGAGACCCTGAGATTTTAAGGTTAAGGCCCTGAGATGGGGCCATAGACTTAAAAGGAGTTTACACTGCACTATGCTTTCATTGTATGACTTTTCCTTCAAATGACCGGTTGCAGGGTTGGAGGAAAAGGGGGATGCCACGTGGCGGGTACGGGCAGTCACTATCTTCTGACTGGTTTACTTTAGAATTTGTAAGGCAGATGTCTGGAAATGGGAATTTAATACATTAATTAATTCCTATGTCATCTTGTTCCTCCCAAAGTTTATTTTTATTTTAATCTTTATTGTATTTTTTTTCCATTACCATTTAGTCCTCTTATACTCCCTTCCACCCAGCAAACACCACACTGTTGTCGGTGTCCATGAGTCCTTTTCCCTTTTTGCTTTTTAAGGGAAAAAAAGGTCCAAAAATGTTTTAATATAGTTTGCAACACATAAGAGTTAGCTAACAGTAATTTTAAAAAGATGAGAAATTTTTGTTTTAGAAGTAGAGACATTAGAGAAATGAGGTTAACACAAAGATTTGCATGTGTGAAATCCCATGCAGGGTCCCCTTTATCTAATTCAAGCTTTTTACCAGTGAACACATAGGAGAATTAATTACAGATTCATCCTAAGAATGGAAAATTTCCAGGTGAGGTGAAACTGTTCTTGATTTACGAACATAAGTACACTTCTTCCTACAATTTTCATAAAGGAGATAAATGTACAATGTAATGCATAAATGTGACTACAACAACCTGAACATGCCTTTTGTGATAGCGCCTTCAATACAGGCACTATTACATGAAGCAATTTGATATATAGGCAATTGTCTAGAGAAACATATTTTCCTATGTAAAAAATATACTTGATCATTATTTTCTAAAAGGATTTCTTAAACCCTTTTAGTTACAGGGTTGAGATAGATTTCTGATAGCAGTCCTAAAACTTTGGAGTTTTTAAGCTCTTTAGGTCTTATACTAGTCAAGTCTTCCACGATTCTGTCAGGGGCAGGGAGAGATGTCAATTGAAGGAGAGTGATCAGTGGGTGGAGCTATTCGCCAGAGGGAATTCATAGTAACATTCATAGCCTCTGTCATTCCTAGGACAGAATTTCTGGTTAGAAACTGAAGAGTCAGAGCCTGCTTTCTCCACTTTCTTTCAAAAGTGCATGTTCACCCACAGACCACCAGGCAAATGCCCAGCTGAAATAGGTCACTCAGCCTAAATAAGAACTAGTAGAAATCAATATTATTTAAAATGTTCTTTAGGTAATATTTCATCTTATTGATTTATACAAGTTTTCTTTCACACACTTTCATCTATATAAATGAAGCTAAACACTTACTGTTAAATACTGTTTTTAAGTATTTTTGTCATTTATCATTGAGCTTTGCTTTTCTTGTTTGATGGTTTCTATTTTTGGTTGCTACCATATCAGACCATCTGATGTAAAACCTGCTGTTGACAATGAAAAAAATAAATTTTTTCTTATTAGAGCATCTTGAATCATTATAAATAAATTATTGTAAATAAAAGATGAAATAATGATCAGTTTAGTGCTAAAACATCATATATAAGAACGAGATTACATCAAGGCTGTGGAAAAAATAATATAGGATTTTTTAAAAATACCTATCAGCCCACTGCTTTCACTTTGCTTAGAGTAAGAAATTCACTGTGGTAATGTTTGTTTGGTTTCCACCATAACATGGAAGTACTTAAAAAACAAAAACTATCAACACATAGCACACATTTAAACAAAATATCAACATGTGCATACAATACTTTTCTTTTGTTACACATTCACTGTCTCACGTGCTATTCACTGTCCACTGTCCCTTAAACATTCCCAGGGTAATCAGCACTAGGTCTATTAAGGCACTTTACATATTTTCATAGAATTTGAATGCCAAGGAAATAAAAGGATTATGGTCGATACACTCAGATCAACTCTTTCAATACCCAAACTACAAAGAACAGTTACAGGAAAATGGTGTTTCATTAGTAGCAACACAAATTAATATAAAAGACAATTTCTTAGGACCTGAAAAAGAACTAACACATATTTTTCAGCTACGTGCTGATTTTGCACTTTGATGAATGAAAGATTCAGAAAGTTCAATGAATTCCATAAAAAATACTCAGTCACAGAGTCACAACTAAAATTTTGGCTTTCCTTCTTTGATCTCTAAAAATATGGCTTCAGTCTTTTCACTTTTGCTTTTACAAAATGGTTGTTAAATGGGAAACACAGGCACTATAAAAAGCAGGGAATGGTAACAATCATATCACTCCTTATCTTTCAGAGTTTCTTTTGTTCTACATAACAAAATTTTCAAGTCTCCATTATGAAAAATAAAAGAAACCTTTATAAATAGTAAAGGGATACACCAAGCTCTGGATGAAGAGATTATACATGGTAAAAGATGTCAGTTTTTCCTGAATTCATTTATGATTCCCCAAATCCCATCCAACAATTACCAAAAAAAGTGAATTTGCAACTTGAACAATGACTAATCAGTGAGCATCTTAAAAGCAGCAAGAGAAAAGGAGACAGTTACCTACAAAGGACTTCCCCTAAGACTATCACCTGATTTCTCAAAAGAAACCTTACAGGCAAGAAGGGGCTGGAAAGAAGTATTCAAGTCGTGAAAGGCAAGGACCTACATCCAAGATTACTCTGTCCAGCAAAGCTATCATGTAGAACGGAAGGTCAGATAAAGTGCTTCCCAGATAAGGTCAAGTTAAAGGAGTTCTTCATCACCAAACCCTTACTATATGAAATGTTAAAGGGACTTGTCGAAGAAAAAGAAGATGATCAAAACTATGAACAGTAAAATGACAACAAACTCACAACTATCAACAACTGAACCTAAAAAAAAACAAAGACAAAAACAAACTAAGCAAACAACTAGAACAGGAACAGAATCACAGAAATGGAGAATTTTTGTAAGTTTTCTTTCTCACACATTCTTTTTTTATAGATGAGACTTACATACTGTTAAATATTGCTTTTAAGGATTTTTCTCATTTATCCAGTGATCTAGTTTTGGGGAAAGAATAGGATAGATAGGAATAACAGAGAAATCAATAGACCAAGTTGTATGCGTAGTCCTACTACATATTAATTATTAGAACAAATACATTTTTACCCACACAAGGATATTTTTATTGTTCTCTACTGTTTCTTGTAGCCCATTTAGGCCTTTATTGGCTAATTCATTCTTGCTCCTTTAGTACATGCTGTTGACAACTGTTTTTTTCTATAAGAACCTACATTTTGGGTATTATTTCTTAGAACAGATTATTAGAAGTAGTGCAGATTAACATATTTGAGGTTTATAAACATATATTGTTAAAGAACAGTCTAAGTAACATAACTACAATTCTTCTTCCTCATGTAAGAGTTTCTATTTTCTATCACTGAATTCTCTTTTTATTGACTTTATAGATGGGGGAAATAGATACTCTCTCATTAATTTGCATTTTTTGTGGCGGTGTTCTCATATGTTTGGGAACTGCTTATATTTCTTCTTACATGAAGTGAGTCTTGGTTCTGTGGTGGTGCTCGGAATCGAGCCCAGGGAAGGGCTGATAGCCAGGGCAGTGGTGAGCTCCTGGGGGCACCTTGCGCCTTACATTCTGGATGATTGACGGTTGTGCTGCACAACCTCTGAGAGTTGGGTGGGGTTCCTGCATTCGTGCTATGCAGTCTATTCCTAGTATGGCAGGCTTGGATCTTCTCGGACGTTCAGATGGAGGAGGTTAAGTCAAAATAATTCACTTCAGATAAATAATTTGGGGGGGTATGAGAACTTTATAAAACAGATGAATATTTAAAGAAAGTTGAGAGGTGATTGGCATGTGACATATATCTTTATATGTTATATATGCCAGGCCAGCAAGAAACACAGCTCATTGCGGCCTGAGCTCTTCAGAGTGTGCTGAATCCCCTTGAACTCCGTACAGCGGTTGGCAAAGTAGGTTTACAGTTTTTTTATGGAAATAATACAAATAAATAATACAAGAATTAATAAATATTAATGATGTGCATACTCACAACTCTAAATCTACTTTTGCCCATCCTTGTACTTCTCATCTTACAAAAGTAGGCAGCTGAACTAGAATAATTGAGGTCACTCTACTTCAAAAGAATTACTGATCATCTCTTCTGTAAGAAAGGTGAAGGTGGAAAGAAACCAAGATATACTTAATTCAGGATGTATGGCTAATGCACATCCCCAAATCCACATTAAATACAACTTTGTAAGAGTTAAAAGGAAAGAAAGTGTTCTTTTTCCGGACTTTGACTAAATGATTATTGGATTATTTTAAAAGAAACAGCAGCAACTAGCCTTGCCTTTCTTTATTTTAGCCTGAAATAAACACTTCTGTTTTTCTGGACATGAAAGCCATATTCTTCAAACACATTGTCATGCTTATCACATTGATATCATTAACCTTTCTATTGACCAAAGCTACACTTTAAGCTACCAGTAAACTGATTTTAAAAGGCTCTTATCGAGTTAGAACAAGGGAATATTAATGTGAATGAAGGTAAAGGGTTCTATGACTCACATGCAGCTTTGGTTTATTTTCCAACTGCAATCAACAGACCATGCCTGAGTCCAGTTCGCCTACACACCATTACAGTCATTTAATGTAAAGCCATCCTGCTAAGAAACTACATTGTAAATGAATGTACTAAAATACCATAAAATACATAAATATCATATCCTTCACATCAAATTGAAACTTTATAAGAAAATAAATTTTGAAATTAGAAACAGAAGAGCAATTAACATTTTAATCATTGTTAATTATGTGATGAATCAATGCCATGGACATGCAGCTTAAATGACCTACTATTTGTAAATAACAGAATTAAGACAACTACACTATTATTTTTTCAATTATTACTGCACAGAAAATATGCTATTTAAAAATTACAGCTTTCACCAATACTGTTGTGATATATTGGTCTTTAATACTCTTCATGTAGATGAAGCTTGGATATATATTTCACCAATAATTATGAAAGATATTCTTTGAACTACAGTATCAGGGACTCTTTAAAATAAATAACAAAGTCTTCAATGTAAGTCCTTTCTGTATTTGCTATATTATACAACCTGGAACGTTCCTTCTATTTTTTAGCATCATGACAACCCATAAAAGGTCTTTCACATAAAACCTAGATTCTAGAACATATGAATATACGTCCCCACTTTCTAAATTTACCATGTGACAGGTTAACAAGACAGCAGCAACATCACTGATTAAAACCAAATTTCACCACAATAAAAACCTCAGGATTATTCCTAGATCAAATTTTGTGTTAGAGCCATACTTCTTGGCTTAGTTTTAAAAAAGAACAAGAGCACTGTCTCAACCTCCCTGATGTGGTTGGAGTTCTATTTCCAAATGATCTGATTATAGCACTTCCCTCGCAGAACATTTTTAATTCCAACAGAATGGGAGAGTCTCTTGAACTTGGCCTTTTTTTTTTTTTAAAGATCTAGTACCATCCAAAAAGACTCATGTCCTCCGACTTTCCAAACACAAATTCTGCAGTGACATGCCCAGATATCTGCAGCTCTGCAAACACCTCAAGTCCTTTCACACCCCTGTGCTTCTGCATAGCTAAGATCTTAGCCTAAGATATACTGACCTTCTCAAGAATGTTTATTTATTCTTTGAGTAACACATAAATCATCTCTTTTCAAAACCTTCAGTGACCTCCAGAAAGAGAATAAACTCTACCCACTCTGCTCCTTAGCTCTCTGAACATATCTCTAGTTTAGAACTTATTGCACCATGTTCAAATAATTTGATTGCACGTTTTCCCAAAGCCCACTAGATGGTGAGTGCTTGTTGGGCAGAAACTGTCACTATTAATATGAATATCACCAGCACAAGCCACAGTGGCTGAATCAGAGCAGGCACAACAAATGTGGAATGAGTCTAAGTAGTCTTAGAAATTTATCCAATGTTCAAACCAATTCTAAACTTTGTTAATGAGATCAGAACTTCTCTAGAGGGTTCTAGCTCTCCCATGGAATGCAGCCATCTGCTGGGTTGTATCTTAGAAAAGCCCAGAGGATGCTCCCTGCATAAATTTCTTATTTAAAACTCCTAATATAGCTTTGGATCAAAATTGACACTTTGGAATCATAATGAAAAATATCAGGCAGATATTTTGTGACATTATATCATTTCTATCATCATGTCAATAATGATTTCCAGCAACGGGATGTTCTAATTTTTAAAAGGTAGAAGATAATAAGAAGGAAAAAAAATCTTAGAACAACAGTGACAAAAAATTAAAAAGATACCTTGAGGCGCTTTAGACACTCCACTGTTTCTGCTGGCCTACCTCTGCTTTGGTAAGAACAATGATTTTTTCGTAACCGAATACCGAATGCTCTGCAGAGCCAAAACCAGTCCCTCTTCTTTCAACCAGATTGTCACGGGCATTTTTTTTCTACTGAGAAACCTTTTATAGTAGTTAAACTTCTTTTGGAAAGGCCACATTAGGCTCTTCTTTTATATAATGTAGGGATTTTGCAAATGTTGTCATACATTCTTTTACAAATGAAAGGGAGTGACTGACTGATCGTAGGTGAATTTAGTATTCATCTGAAAAATAGCAGGTCAGGTCACTCATGCACAGCAGGAACTTTCTAGTGTCTTCCTGTATCAGACCTCTTTGGGGTAAAAATAATAAAGAGACTTTTTTATTGGTTGAAATAATGGCTTCAGGTAATGATTAAAAGTGGCTTCAGATGAAGACAGTTCCAATGGCTCAAATGACACCAACAACAACTCCATCTCTCCTCCTGCCTTTTATATTTGCAACTTTCTGCAGTGACTCTGGAGAGCTCCAGCAACTCCTTTTGTTATTTCTGAAATAGTTCTTGGGTGTATTCCCTCCTGCTAGCTCAAATTGGGTCATATGCTCATCCTTCAAACAATCACAATGGCCAAGTACATGGGTTACAGCCCTGGTGGGGAAATAGGATCAATCCCAGCAAGCCTTGTGAATAGATTTAGGGGATGGATGAATTTCTCAAAGAAAAATCAGAGGCACAGTTAATGAGAGAAGAGAATGAATAAATGTTGAGGAAGCAAGAAACCTGTAATTAATATATATCTTTTAAAATTTCAATCAATTTAGTGATCTATTTTGATCAAAGATTTATATTTTTAAGGTATAAGAGCAAATATTTAAAATTTGTACCATCTAGTTTACTTAAATTTTCTACCTCCCTGTAGCCTACTGGCCAAACTGAAAGCAGAGAAAATGCACTGCATTAATCTTGTGGCTTTTTATACTACATGCCTTGTTTCAACAATAGGTACCCGTAAGATACAAGAAATCTCAGCTTGAGAATCATAGCTAAAGTGCATCTCCTTTATTATTTGCTAATGTGGATTACTAGTGAGATTTCTGGGAAGATATATTTTCCCCAGCTCCCACTTAATGCAGCGCTTAGTACGAGCAATCTTGAAGTTCAAAGATTACTACAGATTTCTTTTCTCATTATATTTAATTGCCATTCTGCATCAATATTTCCTGATCTTATATAAATCAACTTAAGTCCAATTTCTGGCCATAGTCAATGACTTATCTTCCTAAGAAAACTGCAATTTCCTGATAGGCACACTAAGTGCAATAGTTTGGTGATACAAATAGAAAAAGGCACACTTGTGATCTATTTTAAAACTAACAGCAATATGTTATAATAATTAATTTGCATAGATTTGGTGAAACTCAAATAATCCTCATTATTTTCAGAGGACATTACTGATCAATAATTTGAATCAATAACATGTGTCAAGTGAAAAACGAAATGTCATTCAGAGATCTGTTTCACTCTTACAACAGGTTAAAATATTTCCATTATGAAATTTTACTGTTATATACTTATTTTGCAATAGCTAATAGAATAAGAAGCAGGCGCCCATTTCTTTAAAGCCATATACAAATTCTCTTAAAATATGCAAATTTATGAAGGTCTTATTATAGCATATTTATGAGGGTGCTATTTAATAAAATAAATGAGATAGACTATAAATCATTTGATCGGTATAGGTAACTAGTAAAATTCTTATCCTTAGCCAAACAAACAAAAAAACAATAGTCTTTGTGATTAGTTAACTTTTTTTACTACTGATCTCAGTGAATACTTAACTGGTATTTATTATGCATTGCGCACAATTCTTGGCACTACACATGTACTGACTCATTTATACTCCACAACAATATTATGTGTAGGTAATTGTACTATCCTTCTTTCACAGACAACGGAATGTAATCATAGATGATCTAAATAACTTGCCAAAGAAAGTGGTTGGCATTTGAACATGTGTACTCTCTGCTACAATGCCTGGGTTCCAGAAAACTGAATCTCAACACAAAAAGCAGTCTAATGACAAAATGCTGTGAGAGAAATCTTTCAGATTATAGGTTTTTATGCACATGGTTTATCTCTTTTTCTCTTTATGCAAATGCTCTTTTGCTCTGTATACTGGAACTTGAGAGTAAAGGAATTTGAAGGTATTTTAAGATGATAATAGAGGGTGCAACTTGGTCTCAAGCTTTATGTGACATCTGGTAGGCAAAGTCTGAATTTTCAGGAGAGCAATAACAGGAGTTTACTTAAGGAGAAATTGAGTCATTTTCTGAAAAGATGTGATATTTAGGGATAAAGGAAAGCAAGAATTTAGTGATGAATCAGAAATTTACTGATAATCTGTTACATAGAGCACAGTGCTAGGAAACAGGTATGCAAAAATAAGCCATGACCCCTGCTGCATAGTAACTAGCAGGAGAGAGGGGAGAGAGGGGAGAGTGGGTAATAGCAATGTATAAATAACCAAACTGTACAATGGTGTAATAAAGGACAGAAAAAGCGATTGGTAAAACGGGTAAACTAAGATCAGGGGGAGGAGACATTCTGTGATTTTCAAATGGCTTTGAACTTTATGGGAAAAGCAACCAGGAAGAGGTTTTAAACAGCCAAATAACATAACAATGGAGACAGGATTTTTAGTGGGAGACCCGTAATTCCAGAGAGAGGAAAACCTGATCCCTGGATACCAGTATCTCTATTAATGACTGTAATTTGCTGCGTACAGTATGAACCTTTTGCCCATATTTTTGAGGGAAAAATAAGGATGCTCACTATACATGGGTAGTACTAATTCCATATCTATAGATGTTTTTAATTCTTTTATTTATGCTTATGCATTACAAGTGTAACTCTAGAAAGCAATAATGATACCTGTATGCAAAATAATACCCTGGAACATGACAATTAGTCTTGTTTCTGAATAGAAATAGTAAAAAATTGAATTAAAAAGTTAAAAGATTTTTTTCCTGAAAGTTTGTGCCAAAAACACGGGTGATCCTTATACAGGGGAGCACATTATACAGGGGAGCGCATTATACACAGCAAAATACACGGTAACTGCCAGACAAGGAGTTTAATTATTTTAAACTAGCACCTCCCTTCCCATAGTTGTAACCCTTACCTAAGCCTCACTTCCATCCCTCCCTGAATTACCTGCAGTAGCCTCTTCACTTCTCAACTCCTTTAATATTTCATCTCAACAAAGCAATATGAATTATTCTTTAAAAATATAAGTCAGTTTTGGTCACTCCCCTGCTCAGACCCTCCAGAAGTTTATATTGTATGATTTATTTTCCTTTTCCTCTCCCAAAACTCCATGATTAAAAGGTAGCATTAAATTATTTGTTTTGAAGTGCACAGAAGAGAAGTGCACAGAAGAGAATTTATGACAAATTGGGAGAAAAACAGTTCTTTTGAAAGTAATGGCTCCAAGTAGATATGTAAAAAGAAAAATAGCCACACCTCAATTTCTGTACCCAAGAAGATGCATCTATATTTGAACCAGGTGCAGATTATGAGGCAGTGAACTTTAAACCTGATAGTATAGCTGTGTGAGGACTTTGGTGGCCCTGGGTGGAGAGGAATTATATTTTGCACGTGGAAGAGGAAAAACAACTGTGACCAGAGGGTGGACCGCAGTAAATTAAATTCTTTGCCGTTATTCTTTGTAATGTCTCTCATCAAGGGCACAGTCTATTCTCTACCCATTACATCTGAGCTGTCACTGTGATTTTCTTTGACCAATGGAAGGCGGCAGGAGTGGCACTGTAGCAGTTCAGGGGCCTGTCACCTTCTGTATTTGTCCTGTTAAAGCAGTTCCCTAAAACCACTCTGTAAGAAAGCTGATCTAGCTTATTGGAGGGTGAGAGGCCTTGTGGAGAAGACCCAACATTCCTCAGCAGACAGCACCAGCGGCAAAACACGGCAGGGAGGCCAGCTTGGAACTTCCAGCCACAGCCCAGCCTCCACCAGTGAGCCCAGAGGGCACCTGAACAGAAAGGTCCCACAATCATGGGACATTCTAATTGGTTTTGGGTTCAGCCAGTGAGTTTGGAGATGGTGTATGAACCAGCAATAGTTAAATGACACCTGGCCTGAGAGGCAGAAAGGGAGCCAGAGGAACATAAATCAACAAGGTTGAGGGCAGACAAAGTCCTCCCTGAGATAAGAGATAAGCAGAGTCAAAAACAGACAGCAAGGTGCCCGCTGATGTAAGCAATGAGATGCATCTGTTTGTTTTACTAGTTAAACTCCTGCCTAGTTTGACAGAACGGTATGCTTTCTGCCCATATAAGCCTTTTTTACTGACCCAACTATGCAAAACCTAGCTCCCTCCCCTAGGTTGTGTTAAGACATTTGACCCGCCTATGATAAAGTGCAAGGCTGTTTTCTCTTACATTTGCCATTGAAGTGGTAGCTAACACTTCCTGGGAAATTCATATCATTATCTCATTAAGCGGTAAGTAAATTACTGGTTACTTAACTTTTATCTGAGGTTTCTGCTAAATCGACACTACTTTTAAACAGAAAACTCTTTCCAAAACTCTAGTCTTTGCTAAGGCATTGCTATGCAAAAGAACACTGGTTCAATCCTGAAATTTTTTTTTACAAGCCAAAAACACACACTCTCACAAAGCAGACAGATCAGGGCATCGGGTGCCAGGGTTTTTCTTAAGGCCAAAGTAAAATTGTGATTACCACAAACCAACAGTGAAGAATAACCTAGTGCCTTAAATTAAAAAAAAAAATTCATCTTTACAATAAATTGAATAGAGAATCTCAACCCAATTATAGGAAACAAACTCCTACCAACAGTGATACATGATCCTAATTGTAAAGAGACCTTAGATTTAAGCATAATATCCAACCTACTTATATTCCAAGCACATTGAATGGTGTAGCACATTGAATGAAACTTAGTTGATTTATTGCTTAAATTACGAAAAAACAACTCGGTTATAGAGCATATTCTTGCAGTTTAAAAGATCAGCTTTTCCGTGTAATGGCTGTGTAATTGGTGTTAAGAAGCAGATTTCAGTTCCAGAGAATGATCTTGCTTCCGAAATTGCGCTCTCATTCAGCTCTATACCTAAGAATCGACATTTTCTACCTTGCTTCTTTGTTCCCCCTGCTCTCACTGGTTTCTCCTGGGAACGCATCCTTAATACACCTTGTGTATCCTAATCCTTGACCTGGCCTTTGCTTGTAGGAAAGCTTATTTATATCCTCAATCAGTCAAAATATTAGCCTCAATGATAAGCTTTGTAATTTCTCTTTCTATTCCTTGTGCTTGCTGCGTCTTTCATCCTTATCCCACACACCTCTATCCTCTCCAAACTGTGATTCTTTAACAAATATATGTGAACAAATTAATTTAGTGTTTCTACAATTTATAAATCAGATACAACTTTTACTACAAGGCTTAAAATAAAATAGAGCAGTCAGTACCTTGCCCCATCTGTTCCCACGCTGAGTCTTGTTTCAAGAGGTAAAAACTGTTAATATTTTTTAAATTGTCACTGTTAGCATTATTTTATTTTCAATGTTTTTTGATTACAGTTTACATTCAATGTTACTTTGTGTTAGTTTCAGGTGGATGGCATAGTGGCCAATCACATACTTTACAAAGTGTTCCCCCGACACCTCCAGCCCCCAACTGGAACTGTGCCCAGCTACCACAATGCTATGGACCATATGTCCGATGCTGCACCCACATCCCCAGGGCCACTCCGTAAGTCCCACTCTGTGATTCTCAGTCCCTTCACCTTTTTCACACAGCTCCCCAAACCCACTGCCCTCTGTCAACCATCACTCTGTTCTCTGCAACTATGAGTCTGTCTCTGTTTGGTTGGTTACTTACATTGTTGTTTAGATGCCACATGTAAGTGAAATCATGTGGTATTTGTTTTTCTCTGATGACTTATTTCACTTAGTATAATATGCTCTAGATCCATCCACACTGTGGCAAATGGTAAGATTTCCTTCTTTTTTATGGCCAAGTAAGTAATAAACCATTGTAAATATGTACCACCATTTTTTTTATCCATTTGTCTATTGATGAGCACCTGGGGGCTTCCACATCTTGGTAAAAAACATTTCAATTAACACAGGGGTGCATATATTCTTTCAAATTAGTGTTTTGGGTTTCTTCGGATATAAACCCAGAAGTAGTAGCTATGGAACTGGGTCCTAAGTCAGTTCCATTTTTAATTTATTGAGAAACCTCGGTGTTTATTCCTGTATATAACTCAACATACAGAACTGACATGCCCTTATACTCCTCTCAACACTGAATACATGAGAAAAAGAAGTAAGACATGAATGACTCAGGAAAGAAACAGTATTTAAGCCTTGTCTTCTCCCTAGTCACATGTGGCTACTACCTCACCCCAGAAGGAGCAAAGTGGTAGGAGAAGCTTCAGAAAGACTAAGCAGTCACAAGTACATGACAAGCCAGTACTGTGAATATTGAAGTTATCTTCCCCCCATCTTTCATGGTAAATTTTTTTTGTCACTTCTGGTGATAGGCAGAAATGTTTCAAAAAGGAGGCTTGCCTCAGGATTGATCTCATTATGTTCTAATCGTAAGTCTTCTTCAGCATTACCCAAATCCAGCCGGTTTGCTGGAGGTCTTTGGGTAACAGAGTTGGGTGTTAGGTGCCACTGAAAAAACCCTATTGCAATTTTGGCACAGTGATTCACAACCTTCGCCGCGCAGCAGAACCATCTGGGGAACGGCATAAAAATGCAGTTCCCTGGAACTCGCCTCCGTGGACTGTAACTCACTGTGGGTCTGTCAGTAAGACTTAGGAATCTGATTGCACAGCGCACTTTTAAGGACATTCTAATTCTGCCGTATCTGGGGCACTCTTTGCAAAAACAGGTCTAGCATCTCTCAGGATAAATTGAAAAAATATTTGCGTGTAATGAATTCTTATACATATGACCCCATATGTTATACCTATTTATATATAACTTATAAACAGCTAATATTATTAATATTATAATTCTTCTATCTGTGCATGAGGAATTGGTTGGCAGACGTTCTTAATAATACAATAGTTTTTAACCATGGTAATATGACACAATTGTGTGTTACAGTCAGGGTTCAGGTGTATAGAAAGCATTAGTTGTTAATGACATTTAAAGTAAGTTAGTTACTTTTAACAAATGAGTTAGTTATTGGAGGTTATCCATAGAATAATGCTTTTCCCTTTATTTGAATTTTTAAAAATATTTTATTTCTTTATTTTTAGAGAGAGAGGGGAAAGGAGGGAGGAAGAGAGGGGGAGAAATATCAACGTGTGGTTGCCCCTTATGTACCCCTTGCTGAGGACCTGGCCCACAACCCAGGCATGTGCCCTGACTGGGAATCAACTGGTGACCCTTTGGTTTGCAGGCCAGCACTCAGTCCACTGAGCCACAGCAGCCAGGGCCCTTTATTTGAATGTTGATATGCTTTACCCAGTGGAAGAGGCAGGAGTTGAACCAGAGCCCTGGTGCTTTAAGAAAGGCAGAACACCCTGAGGGCCAGGCCATCACTGTGCTTACTACTGCAGCTGTGTAATGATGAATTGTGTGTCAATTTATTTCCATAGAAATATAATTTTTTGGTTCCATAAAAAATCTGTGTTAACTGTAAACATGAGTCAATGTCCATGATTATGTTAACTTTTACTGATGTGAAGAAAAATAAGAAAGGTAAGAAGTTGCAAGCATTTTGAAACTGCTGAGGTTCACTGCTTTACAAAGCAGAACCCAAAATGAAATCACAAAACTGTGGTTTTAAAATTCACAAAGAAAGGTGTGTCAGTACTCTGATACCTGAAAGAGAGCACATGACAATAAAATATGGATGGCATCATTTGGTTTTTGTTTCAACCGAGGGGAGGAAAATATAAAAACAATATTTGGTATATGGTCTTTAGTAATCAATAAATTTCCCCCCCACTGTCAGCCTAATAGTCTTGCTTTGTTCTCTAACCAACCAGTTTGGGAAACAACACACTCTTGCCTCACCAAATTTACACCTTTAAATAAAACAAGTGCAAATTTCGCAAAAAAATTGAAGTAGGGAAGATTTGGGTTTTCTCATTGATCCAGCATCCTCTAGATCCAACACCCACCCCCGCCCCCCCAACGCCAGCATTGGACCGTGGGAGTGGTTCCTGTATGTGTGCTCAAGCTCCAAAATTGCTCTCTTGACCATCTTTAAATTATGAGTAATATTTTTTCTAGTGCATATAAAATGTTTCTGAGTTCTCTTTCCTACGTTTCTGTTATACTTCCCTGTCAGAGAATTTACACAGTACTCTTCCTGGGTGCTCTCACAATCCTACCCCCTTCCTGCTCTTTAGACAACGGTTGGAAAATGAAGACAATAAATAAATAAATAAATTAGTAATTAATTAAAAAACACCAGCAAATCCTAATGATCTCTGGAAGCCTTGAAAAAGAATATTTCAGGAAAAAATGTTTTGAGGTCATTAACAAGGTTACAAATTTGTGAGGGATGTGGGAGGAAAAAAGTCTTTTTATTATTTGTTATATTCATGGGCTCGAATTCTCCATTTCCCTAGTTGAGCTTTAACTTAATTCTAAAACAAAATCTATAGCCGCAGCCAGGCTTAGAGGTAGAGACTGTACAACTAATCGACTTTAATTCCCTGGGTTCGATTTAATTACAAAACAACATTTGGTGCAGCTGCTAAACACTTACTAGGTGGCCGACCACATGGTAATAATACTGAGTAGTGTTCACAGCTCTCCAGCTTTTGCTCTGATTCCATCAGCTCAATTACGGTTCAATTGTATATACATTTGAACAGCCTCTAGGATATGTAATAATAGGGATTTTTCTTGGGTTTATACATGTCTGTAGCTGAGCCACTTAAAATATTGAGCTGCACTGCAACTAATTCATGTCAGGAAGTAAAATTTAATGATGAGAGAGATGTACTGATAAAGGACAATGATAAAAATTGAATACCAATACCATGCACCTTACCCTTTATAAATTGTGCTGTCTGTGAAATAGACAAAGTGAAATCAGCTTGTGTATACTGTGAGTTATCAATTTGCCTTTTAGGTTGTAACGCACGTTACTTTTCAACATAACCAGGTATAGCTAACTCACTCTCTCCTTGTTCTCTCATGTTCCACAAGTCCATTTAGGAGGTGAATATTTGTGTTACAAAATATTTTAGCTAACGAAATTAGAATTAACCAGTCATGTTTTTAAAATAACCAGTTCCTCCAGAATATGTAAAATATACTCAGTTTGCACAAACACTCAGGAATATCACTGCAGTAAATGAGATCTGATGTTTCATCTGACAATATTTGGGCAGAAATTTCACATGTAATGAACTTTTCATCTTAGCATTTTTAATTTTTATTTTAGCTTACCCAAATATACCTTTTACCAAATGTAGGATCCCAGTTCCTCCCTAGGTCTGAAGGAGGATTAAAAATATTATTTGAATGGAGGGGAAAAAATTCAGAAGTAGTATCAGTAAGGGAGTTACTAATGACGGCAACGCAGAAGGTAACACAGAGCGCCGTCTAATCCAAATCGGGGTTTGAAGTGGGTGTACAACTGCAGCGGAATACATTTTTTTTTGCTCTGTTTTTTCCTAGATGTCAATCTCCTTCTGTTCTTGCCCTATAGGATAGAACTGGGTAAAAGCTAAAGAGAGGATACATCACAGCTAATTTATTTACAAAGAAAAAAAGCTAAATACACAGAATTCACTGTAAATTCCCTGGAGCAATTATCACTGTCTTTACCTGCCGTCCACAGGTGCCAGTTTGGATTTTACCTGGTGCTGTCCTGCATGACTACCTTGGACCCTGGACAAAGAGCACACTGTACGTTTCAAAGTCCAATGGCTAATGTCTCGGTACTAAGAATGTCTGTCATTCTCTTACCCCAGAGAGTAGCTTTCTCTCCCGAACAGCGAGCAACTGCCTCACAGGAGGCAACGACTCTGCAAGCTGTAGGGAAACTAGGATGGAAGGAATTGTGATGGTTACCAGATATTCCAGTGCCCTGGAGGGGGCGCCAGAATGTTCCCGAGTGTGCTGTAAAGAGCACAGACCATGAAATCAGGGGTGCATAGGGTTTGGTGCCCCAGCTGCTCTGCTGTGTAGAGTCATGGAATTCGAGAGTAGTAAGAAGGGACCTTAAGGATGATATGAGCCAGGGTTTTAAACTATGTCTGGGGATGTTCTCTGTTTCCTAAGTGTGACTCCATGATGGCTGAAGAGTAAGGGGATCTCCTGAAAACAGTAGCAGCACTCTTGGAGAGAATATAAAAATCTTACGTCACCACTAACAAGACAGGAGAGTTTACCGAACAAAAGTCAGCTGTAGAAGTCCAAGGTCATTCCTGTGGTTCAGGAAAGAACCTTGTGGAAAATCACCATCCTAGTGGCTCAATGACATTCCTAGAGGGGACCACCCGAGAGCCCAGAAGGTTGACTCAGGAAGTCTAGAGTAAGATAGGCCTGGTGGATCCAGAATCTGGAAATTAAATTACACCACTAAGATGTAATATCAGAGGCGAAAATAAAGGCTGCTCAAGACAAGTTAACCAATGCTTACAACCCTTCTCATTTTCTATGGAAATTAAAAAATATATATCACTTAGAAAAATGTTACCTTTTCTTGCTATTTTAAAAATTGACAATTTAATACCTTATTGGCCTAATGATGATTTAATTTTTATTCTCTATTACTTGTTTTCAAATTAAAAAATATCCTGTGGTTATTCAAAGAACTTCTCTACTGTCAGCACTAGAAAGAAAGAAAGAAAGAAAGAAAGAAAGAAAGAAAGAAAGAAAGAAAGAAAGAAAGAAAGAAAGAAAGAAAGAAAGAAAGAAAAGAAAGAAAGAGGAGGGAAGGAAGGGGGAAGGAAGGAAGGGGGAAGGAAGAAGGAAGGAAGGAAGAAAGGAAGGAAGGAAGGGCATGAGCTACAAAAAGAAGCAGCAGCTATTTTTGTGTTTGTAAATGGAACCAATTATGATGAGAGAAGACGAGATTTTAACACAAGGTAAAGCACAGGGTTAGACGGACATTTATAGAAGCAGGATAGGTATATCTGTCTCACCATCACTGTTGATGCAGACAACCTCTTGAACTTGAGTGCCTGGACCACACTCTTTTCCATTATCTGGTTCACAGTCTCCAAGCCTCACTGCTTTCCACTCATAGCAGGATGGCTCCTCACAGGGAATGGCTTCCAGTAAGTGAGGGCAGTTCCCGATGCCCCCAGAGCCTCCGGTGGGCTCATTCGTAATGCGCCGCTTCCTCAGTTTGAAACCTGAGTTATTGGGGAAGAAACGCATTTATTGTTACCCTCCTGGGTTGGATATTGCAAAAGGCTGAATGAAATCCTGAAAGAAAGCAGGTAGAGTCTCATCTGCTGTAATCACTGGTACATCCCCAAACTCTAGCTTAATGTGAGCTCATTAATAATTACTAAATACATAAATGAATGAATAAACAGAATGACCAATGAGGAAGTTTAGGTGTTAGCTTAACATAATAAAAATAAGGAAAGACATGCCTAGTATCTCCCATCTACCCCAGGGCTGGAGTGGGGAGAGAGAGGGGGGGGGGGGAGGGAGGGAGAGGCGGGGGAGGGAGGGAGAGAGAGAGAGAGAGGGAGAGAAAGGGAGAGATAGGTAGATCGAGACTGATTTTGCTTGACTTGGAAAGTCTGTAGTATAAGATATTCAAAGAAACAATGAAATCTCAAGCTATTCAAAAATATTCATGACCAGACAAAAGTGCTGTTACTCAGAATTCTTCAACACTGTACCACACTATTAAATCGGAAAAGAAACCTCTGATAAGCTGGATAGTCCCAGGGAAAGTGTCTCTGTGAGACTTAGTTGATTTTAGACTCCCTGGAAATTTGAATTAGGGGTATAAGCCATCTGGCTCTGATGGGAAGTATTCAAAGTCCTGCTCTGTGCCTTAATAGCACCTAAATATTGCCTTTCCAGACAATGTACAACAAAATTAACGTCTGTTTGTTGCTATGTGGACTTATTAGAATCAGTAGGACCACTGCCCTTTAAAACAAAATAGGAAAATGATTTTAATTTCTAGATCATGTTAAAATTACCCCACAAGGCCTACCGCCTGCTTAACCACTGCACTTAATCTACTCTCCTTAGATATGGCATTTGCATCATAAAAGCAATGGCATTTTGTGTTTGTTTTTACCTTTAAAGGGATGAGTTCTGTTTGTTCGGCACTAGCTATGGGTCAGGCACTGAATTAAGATCTTTGTTTAAGATCTCATTGAATCTTTAGAGAAAACTTGGGTGGCGGATATTATTACATCCTACTTACAGATAAGGGGATAAAGAGATTAGTTAATTAACATATCTGAACAATGTGGGACTGAGTAGGGTTTCCAATCCAGATTGGCTGCACACCGCAGCTCATCATAACTCCTGCACAAAATTGCCTTATACATTCTCCATCTGTTGTCTAAATTAACAAGTATCTTGCCTACTTCCTTTAGTTTTAATCCTCTGGGATCATCACCAGAGTAGGTTTATTCACCTTTTCCAATCAATACTCTTTAGCCATTCTGGAAATTATCACAAATAAATAATTATAAGTAACACAGAGTGACATTTTAAAATAATTCATGCTTTGACTCAACTGATGGGAGTTTTAAGGTTCCATGAAGTCATGTTAGTATTACATACCTTTTTTGCCTTGCTGGTCATTACAGTTTTCATACGTGCAAGGTCCCCAGGCTGACCAAGGTGAAACTTCACACTCGATTGGACAGGGAATGTGGCACAGCTGTGTGGTGTTGGGGTCAGGGCCAGTGCATAATTTCAAGTCCACTGGTTTTGAGGCTGTTTGGAGAAAAATACAGAGACTCCTTAAGAATTAAACAAACTGTTATGATCAACAATAGGACTGTTCTTCATGGATGGAGAAAAGAAATGTTTAAAAAGTGCCACCAAGACATTACGTTTCTCAGCTAGGCACTGAAAATAAGAGGAGAAGGAGTGGGGAGGGCAGCAGGGTGGTGTGGTCAAAGGGAACGGACCAGAGGTCTCGCAGACTGTTTGACCACCAGCCTCACGACTAATTCGTCCCACCATTAATAATGCTGAGTCTAACTTCCCTAGGCGGCGAAATGATCCTTAAGGTCAATTTTATGTCTAAAATTCTGCAGTTAGATCCTTAGAAAGTGGTATCTACTTTAGAGGATGGAACACAATAGGAGGGAGACCGCCGCTTTAATATACATAGAAAAATACATATTGTGGCTTCTGGCGGCACAGTCTCCCTTTTCTTTGGGCCCCAGAGCAGTAACTGGTGGATGTTTTGGAGGAAGAGCTCATGCCACCCAAAGGGGCATCTCTCTCTACCTCCAGCTGCATGACTCACCAGATACTTTCCAGAACTTTTACAGAAAACATCATCTGTACGTGCGATTCAATCTCAGAGCTGTTAAGGAGACACTTAATTATCTATGTCTGTTCATAAGTTGACCAAGCTGTGGGTAAATATTGCTTGCCTTTGCTTCTCTTCTATTTTTATGTTGCAGTTTGGCTGTTACGTGCAGCACATGAATTTGACAGTTAATGTAAATGACTAAGTGAGAAAGATATTTAAAGCTATTTATACAGTAGAAAAGGACCCAGTTTAGCTGTACATTGTATACTATATACCTACAATTACTTTTGTAGTAAAAATTTTAAGAAGTGAATGTCTGGGACATGCATTTCCTTCAATAAAAAGCCAGTCCTGTTTGCATCAATAATTTGGAATGCCTGCACCTGTAGCACAAAGGACTGACATAAAAGTAGTCTCAGATAATTCTCATTCTCTTTATATAAAGAACTATCCAATTCTGACTGCATGGGATTGCATCTAGAAGCTCACAGAGAAATTCAAATAGCTTAAGCTATATTTTCCTAACTTTCAAATAAAAGTACCAAACATATCTGCTTGTAGTTCCAACTCTACAGCAAACTTAGGTACTTGTGAATCCCTCAACTTCCTGCACACACAGACACACGTCCCAATCAGTGCTACCTAAGAGCTACCACATTAAGTCCTCTTTCTGCCACTGTTTTCCAGTTCTGAAAAATATTCTATAGGTATTAGTTTTTTCTTTTTCTTCCTAGGTGTACTTACCTTATCCCTCTCCTCCTCTTCATCCCCCTCCACACACACACACACTTCAGTGAAAACCGATGACTTGGCAGCCCTAATTTGCTTAGTATAGGGAACCATGAGCATTCTTAAGTTTGTCAGAATTGTTGCCAATGTGCATCATCATAGCATCAGCCAAAGCCAAAAATGATTAATTTTATTGTCTCCCAACAGTGAAAGTACTTGGCACGCTGATGACAGAAAATACAGAAATAAATGCCTCACTTCTCTGAATATAAAACATAGTTTGACATCACTAATACACATTTCACAAAAAATAGTCTTGTGATGGTCAATTTTATGTCTTAACTTGCCTGGGCTAAGGGATGCCCCAATAACTGGTAAAACACTGTTTCTGGGTGTGTCTAGATGGGTGCATTTGAATCTGCAGACTAAGTATGAAAGATCACCCTCACCAATGTGCACCAGCATTGTTCTATCCATTGACAGATCAAAGAGAATAAAAAGGTAGAGGAAGTGTGAATTCTCTCTGTCTCTTCTTGAACTGGGGTATCCATCTTCTCCTGCCCTGCCCTTGGACAGCAGAGTTCCTGGTTCTAGGAAACCAGGAACCACAACAGTGGCCCCACTCCCATAATCATGGGAGCCAATTCCTAATCTCTTCTAATATGTCTATACCACCTGTCGGTTCACTTTCTCTAGGGAACTTTGACCAATAAGTCTACAGTGTGTAGAGAAACGCTATAACTGCAAATTAACATAAGTAATTCCTTCACTTGTGAAATCTTTTAGACTATCACTTAAATTAGAATTGTGTGTATAATCACCTGAAAAGTCTCCACTTTCCCAATTGACTAAAAGTAATTTTAAACTTTTATTGTTTTGAAAAGCATTATTACTATAAAGTGCACACAATTGTAAGGACTGTTAGAGCCTGAAAAAATTTACTTTATGTATCAGGTTGAAAACTTTAGGAGGGAAAGAAGGTTTTATCAAGGAAAGAAGTTAAATCATTGTGTTTCCAATTCCTGGACATTTTCACTGTAAGTATAATGTTAGCTTTCAGCATGTTTTAAATGAACAAAATAGAATAATCAGTCACAGAAATGTTCTTGAGCTATTAAGAGAGAAATGCATTGAATAAAGGCTTGAGGAAGTATTGCTTAAAGCAAAATACTCTTAAGATCTTCTCAGCTGCTATACTAACCAAGTCAACTCTGAGATAATAGAGTTCTTGAAAATAACCTCAATTTTATAGATGTCTTTATAGAGTATATATAAAATTATTTCATTAAGCAAAGAAACACAGGGAGAGAGTACATATTTCTTTGTGTATGATTCTATTCCTTTGATGATTTTCATTATGTTTTTCTTGAAAATAGAGTTTATATTGATTCATGTAAATCACAGATACTAGCTGAGCTCCTCAAAAACTATAAGTCCATTACATTTTTGCAATTGCCTAAGGGTTATTTGGCATAAGTGTTATTGAACAAATGAGGTAAAAGACCCTGGAGAACTTACTGTGTTCCACTTTAATTTGTGGGATATAATTCCCATAATTCTGTATTATATAACGTAGTGTTTATCCCTGATCACATACTCTCAAAAACTGAGATCTGAATGTTCTAGAATGGTCCACTCAGTAGATTTGTACTACCCAAGAAATTGTTCACACAGCACAAGCTCCAAGGAAATACATGTTGGATTTTGAAAAAGTCTTATTGTTGATCTCTTAAAAATAAAGCAGAAATTTTATTTTTCTCATATGACTTACATGGTATTCAATTAATTTACTTTGTGTGCTTCATAAGGTTACAAGAGAATGTTTGAAGTTTTCTGGAATTAATAAAACAAATGAAAAATGAGACTGGTGCATCGTTGCAAGTCTCAAGTAAAATATTTTTGTATTTTTACGTTTGAAGCATCACAAATGGAAAAAATCATCATAGGAAGCTAACTTAAGACTTTTCTTTACAGCCATGTGTCCGATGAAGTATTCTGAGACTGAATCTATGTAAAATCCTAGGAACAGCTTATATATTATTTAAAAAACTGAATTTTGTTTTGACATAATTATAGATTCACATGAAGTTGTAATTCACAGAGATTGTATACACCCTTTATGCAGTTTCTCCCAATGGTAGGATCTTAAAAATCTATAGCGCAATATCATAACCAGAACATCGACATCGGTAAAGTTTAGCTTGTCTGTCTCCTTCTCTCTAAAGTTCAGTCATCTTGTGGCTTCTTTTACTACATAATGTCCAGGAGTTTTTCTTTTTCAAGCAGAAGAATTAGGAAATAGTATACATCCACTATCTTCCTAAAAGAAGAATTCTAAATGTTATTTTTTAAATGAAACCTTTTAATTATATAACTGGAATCATAAGAAAGGAACATCCTCAAAGGCTTCCCCGAATTCACGGCACGGACTTGGTACGGCAGGAGAGTCCGATGGCTGCCTCTCCCTGGGGCCATCACTGATCTTTCTGCTTTCACGGCCCGGTGGGAGAACTGCATGTCCAGAATTCTTTAATTATCAGGGGCAAAGGAAGGCATTTTTTTTCAGACAGAAAATGAGAAATTCTCTATGAAAGACCATTTGACCACTGGTTATCCTTCACCAACCTACATATTATGTAGTCTTGTATTTTATTTCTCATTTAGTATTCATTTGGGCCTGGACCTTCACATTCGAAAGTAACCTCTTTAAGCAAACAGGATAAGGATGCACCATTTCTGAACCAAAGGAAACAATGCAGTAACAGCAAAGCTGTTGCAATAAATTCAAAGGAAGAAGAGAAAGGAGAGACAAAGAAACAGAAAGAGTGGAACGAAGAAAATAAAATAAGATGGAAGAAATGAATTCAAAAGACTGATCTCAACCAGTAAAAGCCAGAGACATTTTAAATCCATTAGTTTGTCAACAATTTAAAAGCTCGACAATACCAAGTATTGGAGAAAATGTGAGGCAGCCAGAACAGTTAAATACCACTGGTGGAAATCTAAGTTATTTTAAACATTTTGAAAAAAAAATAGAATCATCTAGTATGGTTGAAGATGTGGAAACTCCTAGGTCGATACTCGGAAAAATTATCACACATTGTCATTGAAATGTTGTTTATAATTGTAAACGTCTAGAAATAACTCGTGTCCAATGAAAAGGGAATGGTATTAAAGTATGGAATTCAATACTATGTAACACCATACAGGAGTGGAAATAAACGAACTTGAGCACAATCATCAATATGGTGAAACCCACAAATATATCAAAGAGTGAAGAAAGCCAGAGAAGAGTATATACTGAAGTATACCATTCGTATAAAGTTGTAAAAAACAGGCAATGTCATGATTTTTGGAATAAATACACAGGTCTAGGAAAGAGAGCAGCCCCGATTGTCTGGGACGGGCCCACACTGCCAGCAAGGCCCTGGTGTTTTTCGTAGCTGGCCTGGAACTCAGACCTACACTGTGGCTTTATCCTGTTGGCCATAAACAAGTTCATACACCATGAAATCAGACAAGGTCATTCTGTGCTAGGATGGAGTGAGATAAACAATAAGACTACTTCATAATTTGTCCAAGCGGAAACAAGGCAAACTGTGAGGAGCGCAAAAATTGTCCAATAGTCCCCTCCCCCAGCTAACATGAATGAGTTCTGCGTCTTCGCCAGCTATATATAGCTTTAGTCTCCGTATTGTCTGTCCTCCTGCCAAACGAGTTTTACTGAGATACCTGGTCATCGAATTATCCTTGCTTCCTTAGGGCAAAGTGCACTTACTGGAATCCTCCTAAAAAAACACCACAGCTGAAGTCCAAGCCCTGCAGTAAGTCCTTCCTGACGCTGCTACTGACACGCCCACAGGTGCCGGAGGGGTGCGCCAACCCGCCCCGCAGTGACCGGTGACTCAACTCGGTCAACTACAGGTGTTTGTTTTTCTGCTGGTGCCTGGATGAAGGGGAAGAACAGGTCAATTATATACAGAACAGCAAGGGATGTTTAACATGAAACTTCAAATAGGAAATCCACTGTGGATAGAGTGGGATGTGATTTATTTACTAACAAATCTGGTTTTTACTGTGCTTGGGCAATGTTATGGTGTTCTAAGTACTTAAAACATATTAATTCATTTAATTCTTACAAAACCCCTTAGGGTATGTATTCCATTATCCCCCTCTGTGGGGGAGGGATAATTATCCCCAAACGGGAAAAGTACACATGGAGAGGTTAAGTAACTTCCCCCAAATAACACAACTAGGAAATTAAATATTAGGGATTCCCATTCAGGCAATTTGGCTCTATAACCTTCAGGTAATCCTTGAACTACTACTCGTTGTGATCTTGCACGGATATGTGAGGGGGTTTCAAAAACATGTAATGTCTGTGTAAACGAACAGCTACATACATGCAAATATATTTGATGTAGGTAGGAATAAATTGAAATGTAATTAATGGGGGTTATTAATACAGTGTATGTCCTACTAACATAATAATATAATGAGGCTATCAAGATAATCCAACACCAACCTTGCTGGCCTATCAGTGAAAACTATTCTGACCTTTGTGTTCCAGTTGGAAAAGGAAATCAAATTTTCATTCTACCAGATATCAAGAACTCGTCCTCCCATTAAGTTACTATCAGAGTGGGAGGTTCTGCATTTATACTGATAATGACGATAGTAAATATTTATACTGAATTGATTTAACAAATCTTTTATCCTCAAACAATCTCATGAAGTAGATATAATTGTTTAAAGTTTAAAGACAAGAAAACTGAGGTACAGAGAGGTCAAGTAACTTACCCAAGATCACACAGCTAATTAGGGGCAAAGGCCATGCTGTTACCCACTCTACTATACTATATGACAGTTTGTAAAAGCCCCGTTCTTCCCTCCTGCCTTACCCAAACTCCCTGAAGTCCCTAATCTGGAATACATTGGGTGGCTTGACTAAAACACACAGTAAATTTTTAAACAGTATTTGGTTATGGTTGTGTGTGTTGTGGGGGAAGGGGTGCTGGTGCAGGGACTGGAAGTGACATTTATCTGGAAAATAAAGTCTCAGCATTTTAATAAGAAACAGTTTACATTCTCATCTATTTGTAATATCAAATTTTTTAACTAAATAATTTTTTCTAGTGCCTAAAAAATGTACTGCTTATGTATTTTAACTCTTTTCATCATGAAAAAATATATCTAGATTTTCAGAATTGTTTAAACCGGGATCACACACTCAGCCCACTTCAGACCTTTTTGTAAAATGATATGCCTTTTCTTTACTTATGCGAAAGATATCTCAGGGTTCAAAGGTTGAGAAAAACGCAGTAAGTTTAATAATTAATTCATCCATTTAGCAAAACAGCAAAGCATTTTAGGCACTCAAAACCTCCTGACGTTGTGTTTATTTTCCATTGTCTTACCTGAAAGTCTACCTTTTTTTGAAATAGTATATATATATTTTTCATGAAACAAGCTTATTTGATTGTAACTCACAATTACAAGAAAATTCTCTTGGATTTAAATCTTATTTTCTGTATAGGTAATGGCCAAATGTTATCATTAAGCAAAAAGGGCCTAACAACAAAGAGATTCCAAAGACCTAAAATAAAATCAGTTGAAAATGCTTTACTTTGTTATTCTATTGTTCAGTCAGTTAAAATAAACATTAAATGCCTACTCTATTCAAAGTCCTGCTCTTGTGTTAGATATTAGATGCTAAACAGTGCTATGGTAACAAGAGCAATGGCAATGGTGATTTTTTTGTTTGTTTGCTTCCCCTTGATTGCTACAAGTGTGTAGCAGCATTTAAAGTATATTGAACCAAAGCTGTTTTAATTCCAAGGTTTTATCTGACAGTTTACACAACACCCACTTACATGTCAGCTAGGGTCATTATACATTCATTCCCAAGAACTGATGTCAAGCAAAGAAAGAAAATCTTTCTTTTGAAAATTAATTAAAGTTTACATGTATCAGTAACTACTTGAAGGTTTTTGAAGATGTTCTTACACTCAACTTTACTCGCAGAAATTCCTATTGTCTTTCTCAAGCTGTTATATTTAATGTGGACATAAACCCCACCATGTTCTTTCTAATAATACAGGGTATTGTTTGGAAGATACGACACTTATTCTTTAATCAACTTTGTAGCCATATTTAAAACAATGATTGAGAATTCTCCTCAGTATTTAATGTGCTTCAAACTCACTGCCAGTGCTTTCTGGCTACGATAAACTCATTATTGAGCTATTGTTTTTGATTAAACTTTTCTTCTTTTAACTCAGACAGTATATAGTTTATTTGGGAAGCATACAAGCACAGTCCTTGAGTTCATTTTCTACTCATAATTAATGTTTGTTATCCAACAGACTCATCACTGCTTCCAAGCACTTCACGTACGGCTAGGCCTGACAGTCAGCCCCAGCCCACCCTTGCTCAGAGCCTGCGCCCTTCCTCCTGGTGCTTGCTGCCAGGAAACCTCCTGAACTGTGTTGAGATCAAAAAATCAAAACACTTGACTGAGGTCACAAACCAGTTTTTAATGTTTGTTTTTTTCCTGACATTAGACTATTTCAGAAGTGAGCTCTTCAAGTGGTCCCTGGGTGTGAAATTGCGGTATTTTTACTCAGGCCTCTTGATTTTTCTGTTTATTCTTTTGGAGTTATAGGTGGCGTAGTTTTGGCCTATTGTGGTTTATAGTCAAGTAGAAATTATATACTGGATACATTTAATTAATTCTCATGAGGCTCTTCCCAAATGTTCCTTCAGGTCTAGGGTAAATCTGGAGGAGAGTAGTCCCCTCTCTTTTCCGCTCAGCTATATTTCTGTATATTCTAGTTTTAATTTCTTAGGTGTGGGTGTGGAGGAGACTGATGGTGGGGAAGGCCCCAGCACATGAATATCGGTTACTAACACTCTCGTAACCGATACAGACTTCCAAGCAAGTCATCTCCTGTCTGTGCAGCTGGTCTGCGGTCCGAACACCGCCTGTTAGCAGAGTCAGCAGGGCACCCAAGGATGGGCTTTGTCTTCAGCCTTTACTCTGCTGAGTTTGGGTGTCAGAGAAACTCCTGTCAAGGGTCCCTTCCTACTTCTTTCAGAAATTCTAGTCAACTGCCCATGGGTTGTTCCTTTGCCTCGGTGCTCCCTTTCCTTCATTCTTACATCAATATTGCCTTAGCAAATAGAAACTCTTCTAAGGGTCTAGCCGGTGGGTGGGCTGTCTTCCTGTTTTCAGAACTGATGTAGGCTTCCCTACTTGTACATTCTATTGGTCATTCTAGGGAATGACAGAGAAAGGTCCATATGCCTATGCTCACAATGCCATATTGCCTCACAAATAACAGTCCCCGGAACTTGAATAAAATAGAACTGTGCCATGCTTTGAAGTATTTATAGGAACAAACATGTCAAGTAACTTCTCTTGCTGACCCTGATTCATGTAAGACAAGAACCTTTAAAAAATGTGGGATTTCAAAATATACATCTGTGTTGCAATGCCAATCATTGTCAGGATTTCAATTTTACAAACTGTATCGACAGCTTGATGAGGCCACCACTCTCCGACTACAGGGAGGTACCATCTGTTGCAACACTGCAAATGTGGAGGTTTTTGGTTCTTTTCTCTTAAAAAAAAAAAAAAAGCAGGACATGTTGTAGAATAGTCTATGAAAAACACACACAGAAGCCTTGTAGGAACATACCATTATTGACTCAAATTCACATTTACAATGTCCCTAGCTAGAAAAATGGCATTAATAGATATTATAATTTAAAATAAGCAGTTCGGAACCTGTATCGACATAGCCAATGTCTTCCACAATATAATGACAGAGAAACTTACTCTTCCTTATCATTGCATAAACAGAGGCTGAATTAGCAAAAGGCTTGGAGATGTTTTATGGTTTTTCCTTCCAATGTCTTGGAGTTAAAAAAATAAAATAACCTGGAACACTGAGGCAAAGGCCAAAAGCATGATTTGTGGGTAGCCTTTCACTGTAACCTCAAAACTACTTATCACCTACAAAAAATGTTGTTATAGTGAGTTTCTTGATTTCAGGCCCACTCAGATTTTCTGGCTCACCAAGCTATTTTTACCTAACTTGGATCCGATTCTTATTCTAGTTAATGGTCTCTATTTAATCCTTTATAATTATTCCTAAATTTCCCTCACACTTTGTTGGGATTGAGTAAACATTTTCAATATTTAATTAATTCACCCTACAAATGTTTATTGAGCACTGAACACGTATCAGACATACACTGGTATACACCAGGTGCTTAGGATTTAGGAGAGAACAAAACAGGTAGAGGTGCCTGCTTTACTGCAGTTTCCATTGAAGGAGTGAGGAAACAGAAAAATTAACAGGAACTTTATATGCTACTACATGGCATAGTACGGTATGGGGGCTAAAATAATATTAGTACTTTTCCTCCCATCTTCTAAGTTCCTTTGGCTGAGCTAATTATCAAATTAATAGAGACAGATTAACAGGAGATAATCAAAGTTTTAATACATGTGCTTGGGGAGTTCACATAAGAGTGAAAATTCCAAAGACAGTGAGGGAACATTGGGTATAAATTATTTTTGGACAAAGGAGAAAGATGAGTAATGGGGCATTAGATTTCAGAAGTGAGAATGGAAGATTTACAGGTACCTGAGGAAGACTGGAATACACCAGGGCAGGAAAATCCTTGCTGGACAACCCAGGAACCATGGGGCGCATTGGTATCTAGCTAACACCTGCCTAAAGCCCTCTTATTTGTGATATTTAGTTCAAATTACACTAAAGCAAACACCCTAAAATCTCCTCCCTGAAGCAGGTTTCTCTGTCTGAATTTCTTGGGCAGGAAAGGTGGCCTGGGAGTCAAAGGCTGTTATCTGAGTCTTTTGTTACTCAATAAACAGCTTAAAAATCAAGATCCCAAAAGGGCAGCTTCAGAGAGGCAGAATTTTAGTCCCATCATTAGCATAAGCTGGCAAAAATGTTAGAGAGAGAGGAGAAGGAGGAGCAGGAGAACAACAACAACAACAACCGCAGAGGAAGGCTCTGGATTGGTTGTGGGAGAATGGGTTGTGATTTCCTCCACTTCAACAAGAACTGGCTAAAACCGCATCAGTCTAAGATGGAGGAAAAACTGACCAAAGAACAATCCTAAAGCTCATTATACCATCATTACAATGAAGGCTGACACCACAAGTAGAGGGCCCCCACCCCAGAGGGACCAAAGCCACGACAATTCTGGAACAAAACATATTTGGAACAGGACCCTGTCCCGACCATAAGGCAGAGTCAGAATTTGGCACCACAAAGTTCAGGAACAATTTACATTCCCTTCCCCACCCCTGCCACTGAAACACATACAATCTCATGAACTGACCACAACAGGCAACTCACTTGAGATGGTCCCACTCAGAAGGGTACTCCGCTTCTTTCCCTGCAGTGTTTGGGAGGGCTGCAACCAGGGGGCAGCTGTGGCCCCCGCACTGATCCTGTCTCCAGGAGCACACCCCCCCCCAAGTCCTAGCCTTTTTGTCTCTACCTGAAGAAAACTTGCTTTCTCACTCAGAATCACTCTTGACTTCTTTCCTGCACAAGAGCCTGGACACCCCGACTGTGTGGGGCAGAGCCAGACCCCAGCATGGAACCTGTTTGGTGACAGATTTCAGTCCAAGCAACTGATCTCTAGCCATTGGATGTCACTGCATTGTTTCTCCTTGCTCTTGACCATTAGACTGGGATAAGTCTATTTTCTCCCACTGCCTTTCAGATCAGGGTCCTGTGCGCTAGGCAGCATTCCAATGGACAGAAATCCCCCCAATTCCTCCTCCTGGTACTTCCACTCCTGCCCTGCTGTCCTTCTCCTCTAATTAACCCACCCATGCCTGCAGCTGGTCTGCATGAAACTGCTCGGTTCCACAGGTAAACAATAGCCTTTCCTACACGCCTAGGTTCCTTCTTCAGTAGGCTTTACCACAAGGGTGGTGTCCACCTCATTCACGGTAAATATGTGCATATGTTAAGACTCCTAGAAAAAAACAGCACTAATGTTTCTGGGATTTTTAAACTCTAGAATGTGTTCCTTAAAAACCAACCTGAATGGCCAACCATCTCAGTATCACCAGTTGAAAAATGTCACCAAAAAGAGCTTGTTGGAATGTGACAGTTACCGGTGTCTGATTCTCTGGAGCAGAATCCCAATTTTCAGGATCCATGCTTACCTTCCCAACAGTTACTTTTCAATTTTCAGTGCATTTGACAATTACGGGGAGGGGCTGGAAGTGAGCAGAGGGGTTGTTTTAAGGAAGCAGAGACCCTGGGTTCCATGCTCAGAAATCAATTCACTACATCTAGAATGAAATCTCAGCATAAGCTAGGGATTTTTAAGCCATGATTTTAACGAGCACTTCACCTGATTCTGAGGCAAGTAATGCTCAGGCTAGACTTTGAGAAATGCATCCATGCAGGATGGGAGCTGAAGGTAACCACAGGATGCCCGAACACCGTGGCACCAAGTGCTCACCGTATGGAAGACGCCATGCCCTTTACAGGGTAGCATGCGCTCCGGTAAAGAATTGCTTGCTATTGCTTTGGCTATAGAATATTAAGTAAGAATTATTTCTTCAGTGGCATTTTATTTTTTCTACTGGTGATTTATTTCTTCCTGGATATTTTTTCTAAGCCTACGCCCACGTTTTCACTTATAGCAGCATGGAAGCTGAGTTTAAAGACCTTCCCCAAACTCTTAACTATATTCTTTTTAGTAAAACTGCTTAGAAGAATAATACTGGAGCTTGTAAAACATACGGCATTGTAGATCTCAAACCTCAGTAGAAGTCCTTCAGGAGGCTTGCTATTAGTGCCCCCTGACTCACCTTTTGTGGGTTGACAAAACTTTATCTTAGGGAAAAAGGATAAAATTGTGGGAGAAAGGGAGAGAGGAATGACTAGGCAAGACCCCTAAGGCAGGTTGCCCTGTGTACTTTGGAAATTAACTCCTTACTGAATATGTGTTTTGCGGATACTATCTCCCACTTCACAGGATGCTTTTTAAGGTTGTTAATTGTTTCCTTTGAGCAGAAGCCTTTTAGTTTGATGCAGCCCTGTTTATTTATTTTTGCTTTTGTTGTCTTTGCTTTTAGTGTCAAATTCAAAAAATCATAGCCAAGACCTGTGTCAAAGAGGTTACACCCTATGTTTTCTTCTATGAATTTAACAGTTTCAGATTTTCCTTTCAAGTCTTGTTCCATTTTAAGTTGAATTTTTATTATTTGTTGATGAGCCCCTTTTATGATGGGGGGGCTCCAAAAACTGGAACTATCTTCTGGAGGGTGGGCCGCTTATAGTACAGGCTTCATCCATTAGGTGAGTGTTCTCAGAACCCATCTGTATCAGTGTACCAACTGGTGTTGTTGTGAGAGGCTGCATTCTGCTTCAGTGAATTTTTTTTGAAGACTTTTTCAGTGTGTTTGCCCCTTTCACCACGGGTGATTTATTAGCACACCTGACCACACAGCACTGCATGTTCAGCAGTTTTTTGACCAAAAACAGCATGGACCCCAGGCCCCACCCTCTCTGGAACCCAATCTTGCTGCGAGCAATTAATTTCTTTTTGTTTCCCTGGATGAAAAATATCCTCAAAGGGAAACATTTTGCCAATGTGGAAGAGCTGAAATAAAAAAACTGCAGAAGCATGAAAAGACATCAAAATAGATGAGTTCAAACACTGTTTCGAGCAATGGAACTCAATAGGTGCACTACATCACGTGGAGAGTACTTTGAAGATGACTGAAGTTTTAACGTGTAAGAATAATACACAAGTTCTTCTAAATAAATTCCCCTGTTTTGGGCTCCACTGTCATACATTTTATCTCACAGATTTCAACTTTTTAATCTCAGCTTTATGTATCTTACATTTATCTCTTTGTCAACTTCTAGCCTATTGTAATCACTCAAAATCTTACCTATTTTATTACCTTTTTCATATTCATTTTTTATTTTAATGGCATTTTAAGTATAACACTTATTACCCTATTACTTTTTTTCTAACCATTTTTTCTTTGCAATTTAAAAACTCTACTTCTCACCACTCATACTGTTATTCATTTTAAGTTCCCTGTTCTCATATATTGTCAGATTTCCCCCCCTCTGGACAGCAGTGTATATGAAATGGGGTCTCCTCCTTGCACTTTGCTGACCTTCTGTTTAGCTCTAAAGCTTCTCTGAGTGTTAAGTATTGCTTAAAAACTGGAATGAAGTTGTATTTTCATATTACACATCATCCAAAGTTTAACGTAGAGCTGCATGGTTTTAAATCCCTGAAGTATGACACAAAGAATTACTGGCTGTAACTCTGTGAAGGGAAAAATGTTAGTGTTACAACCCAACCGAGGAGGGACTACAGTCAAGGATCAGGGAAGGGGTGGGCTTTAAGCCTCTGGCTTTGCCTGGATGAGGGACCAGGTGGCATATAACCTGTGAATAACTGTTGAGAGGGTATTTAGGAGTGAACCCAAAACTAGTGATCTGGTCTCATACGGATTTTGCTTAGTACTTGTGCTCTTATGTCAAGATGATTTGTCTCCTTTCTTGATGGAGTCATCAAAGACCGTTCTTGGCTTTGGCTTTTCTCAGCTCTCAGGTCTGGGGGAAGTATCCCAATGGGCTCAGCTGCATTTCAGTTGGGAGGCCATGTTCATTCATGAAGCCTGGCATTAGGCCAGCTGGCGCCCAATAGATCTGAAAAGCTACAAATATGAGAAGGGAAGCTAGTCTTCCTCAAGAATAAAAGTTTTGGTTCTACTGGATAAACTTGCTGGAACTGGGGAAATGGAGGAGGCTGCGCAGACCCTCCCAAAAGGAAATTTGGATATTACTGTGGGCAAAAATATATTAAATAACTGGGGCCCGGAGGATTTCCTCAACTTCCAAGGTCTAAGCTATAATTGCGGGAGCATTTTTTTCCCTATAGCACTATTGCCAAATTACATACTTGTTAAAGGAGAATTTATTTTAAAACATGGGCTCTGCTTTGTATGTTAGATCAGAATTATTAAGACCTTAGTGTATGCCTGACACCGTTCTAAGTACATGGATTCAGTACATGTACTTAGTTCAGTACATGGATTCTCTCATTTAAAACTTTTACAAGTGTTATTACCTCTGTTTTCTGGGGAAGGAAATGCGTCACAGGGAAGTTAAATAACCTGCCCAGGATCACATGACTCAGGCATTCCATATCCACAATCTCACTCTTAACCGTTTAAATGAACTCTCTCAGCTCTAATTTCTCTGAAGATGTCGGTTTTGTCACCCTCAGGGTTGAGGAACATTTTTGCTGGCTATGGAAATCTGGAAATTGTTTTCAGCACAGACATCGTTTCATTGTTTTATGGCCTTGATTGTCTCTAATGAGATGTTGACCTTCGTTTGTTATCTTTATTCATGTTTCCCCGCTTCCTGCCCCTCTGGCAGCTTTAAGAATTTGCTTTTCATCTTTAGTGTTTAACTATTTGAATATATTTTGCTGTATTTGTCCTGTATTTATCTGCTTGGGGTTTGCTGAGCTTCTGAGATCTGAAATTTGATGGCTTCTTTTTCAACAAATTTGGGAAATTTTGACCACTGTTTCTTCAAACATATTTTCTGTCAGATCTCTCTCTTCTCTCTCTGTGATATCATTACCACATAGACACCTGGATATTATTTCAACAGTCACTTAGACTCTCTTTATTTTTCCCCTTAATCTTTTCACTCTCTGTTCTTCAGGTCTGATCATTTCTACTGATCTGTCTTTTGCAATCTCTAAAAGTCCACGGGGTGAATTTTTTACTCCAGGTTTTTTAGATTCTTGAATTTCCATATTCTTATAATGTCTGTTTTTCTTCTCATACTCCCATCTGTTCACAACCCAAGACAATCTTTTCCTTTAAGTTTTCAACATATGTATAATAGTTTCTTAAAGTTTTTGTCTACTCATTCTAATATCTGGGTTTTCTCAAGGTATATATCTACCGAATGTTTTTTTTTTCATGATAATTGGCCTCTTTATTCTACTACTTTGCATGTGAAGTAACTTTTTATCATATACTAGACATTGTGAGTGATGTGCTTGTAGAGAGTCTGAATTATGTCGTCTTTCTAAGTTTTCTTTTTCTGTCAAACAGTTAAATTGCTGACAGGTTGTTTAGAGCTTTTCAGGTTTGGTTTCATTTGGATTAGGGTGTTTCTGGCTGTGACAGTGTGTTCTTACTCCCAGGCCATGGTGTCCAAGGTGCTTAGCAACGTTCTTCACCCAGGAAGGGCTAGAACTCTAACTGATCTCCAAGCATTGCATGACCTACACCCTCACCTTTCATTCAGCATAGCCTTGTCGCACAGCATCTCTACTAGACCTTACAGAGTCTCAGTCTGTACCTGCGCAGCCCTGCCCTGGGCCACGGACTCATGGTGTATCCACATGTGGACTCCTGGACTCCTTCCCACTCCTCCCAGGGCAGATGCCCTCCCTGTACCCTGCCTGAGATTTCCAGTCACTCCAGCAGCCTGGAGCTTAGATTTCAGACTCCTTCGTTCAGAAAGATCTGATGCTCTGTTTGTCTCCACTTTTCCAGCCCTGTATTAGTAAACAGCCTCCAGTAGAGGATGGAGGTGATTGATCACAATCGTAATCACAGGGTTTTGCGGCTCGCTGCTTAACGCTTAAAAACAGTCACTTTGTATATACTTCCTCATTTTATAGTTATTCTTATTGAGAAGTTTCCAGTTACTCAATTATGGCTGGAAGTAGAAGCCTAACAATATGTTTACTTTTCTGATTATTTAATATATTGACTTACCAGGTTTTGTGATACAGTTATAAATACGTTTACCTTAGAACTTTCATCTCTCTGCAACCAGAGGAAACCAATTTGCCAGAGTAATGATTAGTTAGAAGCATATGTATAAATACTTGGGAGTCATTACTAAGTCCATCCATTATTTATTCAATAAGTATTTACTAAACACTTATGTGTTGCCTATTCTGTTAGTGATTATTACCCCCCTAAGTTTTAAGGGATTTATTTTAATATATCTATTCAACAGATCATAGAGCTTATACTATTCAGATGTATGTACTCTGATATTATTTTAAAACTGTTATTTATTCTGCCATTACAAGAGTATGTGAAGGAGAGACAAATATACCTAATGTGTTTGATTGAAGATGTCAAATGTATAGAAAGATGAATGTACGAGTTGGCTCCTCAGGGGAAAACTTCAGGCTAGGTGTACAAATCTGGGAAGCCAAACAAATACTATCATTACCTAGTCATTTTCTCTCAGATCACCCTATTTTGATTCTCCACATAGCACTTATTGCCACCTGACACTTTCTTGTTTATTTATTTCTTTTCTTATAGCCTTTTTCTCTCCATCAAAGTATAAACTGTGATAGCAGGAATCTTGTCTTTGTTGTTCATTTTTCTATTTTTGGTATTGGGAATGCAGACTGGTGAGGCCACTATGGAAAACAGTATGGAATTTCCTCAGAAAACTAAAAATGGAACTGCTCTTTGACCCAGCAATTCCACTGCTGGGATTATACCCTAAGAACCCTGGAACACCCATCCAAAAGAACCTGTGCACCCCAATGTTCATAGCAGCACAATTTACAATAGCCAAGTACTGGAAGCAACCTAAGTGCCCATCAGCAAATGAGTGGATCAAAAAATTATGGTATATTTACACAATGGAATTCTACGCAGCAGAGAGAAAGAAGGAGCTTATACCCTTTGCAACAGCATGAATGGAACTGGAGAGCATTATGTTAAGTGAAATAAGCCAGACGGTGAGGGACAAATACCATATGATCTCACCTTTAACTGGAACATAATAAATAGAAGAAAAAAGGAAACAAAATCTAACCAGAGACATTGAAGTTAAGAACAATCTAACAATGGTCAGGGGGGAGTGGGGAAGGGACAGTGAGGAGAGGGGATTACGGGAACTACTATAAAGGACACATGGACAAAATCAAGGGGGAGGGTGGAGGTGGGGGAGGGAGGGGGGTTCAGCTGGGGTGGGGTGGAGGGATGGGGAGAAAAGGCACACAACTGTAATTGAATAACAATACAAAATTAAAATTAAAAAAAAGAACACTGCCTACACATAGAAGGCTCACAGTAAATATTGGTTGAATAAATAAATGAATAAAGACTTCCTGCCATAGAAAATAGAAGTGTGAGTGTTATCATACATATATGGTTTTATTGTTATTAAATATTGTTATTAAATATTATTGTTATAACATTAATAGACCACTAGCTCTGAGATATAATTATTATTTACAAGAAAGGCATATATTCTAACACCAGTATCAATTTGAAAGGAGGTAACTTTTCCCCAACATCAAACTGGCTTACAATTAATAACCCTAACTCCATGGTTATAAGAACAGGTTGAGGAGCTACACTTTCTTTTTAAAAATTGTTTTTATTGCTGTTCAATTACAGTTGTTCTCATTTTTCCCTCATTACCCTCCCCTGACCTACCCACCCCCACCTCCTGCATTCAATCCTACCCACCACTGTCTTTGTTCATGGGTCCTTTATACATGTTCCTTGACTTTCTGATTCACAATTCCGGTTATGATTTTTGCTAGCTATAGGCCTTCATAAAATCAGTTAACTTCTCTGTACCTCAATATTATATAATAACAGTACTTACTTCATAGGCTTATAGTGAGGGTCTAATAAGCAAATAAATGTAAACAAAAGTTTAATATATAGTGTCTGTCTATCATCTCCCTAATCCTCCTCATCATTATCATTGTTATTCAGACTGACTCCTTTAGTTCCATAGATTTATACTCGGAAGTCATTTTATTTCGAAGGTCAGAAAGTTAAATTGCTTCCTCTAATAGATGACATGTTGTTGAAGCTGGTTCTCCCCTACATCCGCTTCAGACTTTTGCTATGGCTATGAGCTGTGGAACAGATGTATGGGCCTTCGATTTTCCTTTCTCTGTGCCTAAACACTGCCTTTGCCCTGCACCCAGTTAGGCCTGGACTCAGCTCCCTGTTCGAAGTGGGATAATATTATATTCAAGTTTATGTCTTTGTCAAACCTTTCGATTTTCTTTTAAGGATGATCATCTTATCTTTACCTGGATGATGGCTGGAAAATGTGTCTCTGCCTTTAACTGCACCCAAATAAGAAACCAAAATAGCAGTATTCCAGGTCCTTGTGTCAGGGGATGGAAGGGGACTCTCTGCCTCTCAATATCTATCAAAGCTCTGAAGAGGGCTGCCTGAGGGCATAGCTGTACATCCATTTAGATATTCTGAACTCTCCTTGGGTTATCTCGCTTAGCAGAGATCTATAAATCTGTGCCACATGACATTAACCCCCACTAATTTGCTCTTACTGAGTTACCTTTTCATATTTATGCTAGTGGCCTGCATTGAGGAAAACCGCTTAAAGCAAAATCTTCCTTATACACTTTGTTGTGGAATTTATTGTAAAGATGTTATAATGAGGTTGTAATTCAACATAGTTACAGTGTCATCTCTATGAAAGACTAGTGGTGAATTTTCTTTCTGACCCTAAATCCAGAAATTGTTGTGCTTCTTTACAACTGGTTTCTCTTGTCTAACAAACAGTGGGAATTTCATAATTAATGGAGTGTTCCTCTTGGCATTGGCTGTTACAACTTTAGAGACAAAATCTGTGGCCCTACTTCAGGAAATTCAGACTCTTAGGACACACATTTTGTACATTACCTTTATTACATTCATTATTGGATTCATGTCTTCTTTCTGCTAACATTTTTCTTTGCGCCATATTCCTCATCCAGTTATCCTTAAAAATCACTGTATTTCCCTTTATTGTATGTACTTCCATTAAATAGAGGGGCATAGATAAGTATTAGCAATCACATCATTGAGTGCAGAAGATTTCTTTTCTAAATGCACATAGAGGAAAAACTGCTTGATGAATTCAAGTCACTCTCAAGCCATCAATATGAGTTATCATCCCATAAAAAGTATCTACTATGAGGAAATCTACATATTTTTATAGAAGACAATCATTACCCTCTCTTAAGCACACCACATACACCAAAGTGCACACTGTTCACATGGAGCAGCGATTACAATTCATAGCCAGTAGCTGCAGACTTGATTCTGACAGTGAAAAGCCGCGGACAGAGAGGAGTCCACACCAGGTGACTTGATACAATCCAGCAACTATCCCTCTTCAGTTGGACCATATGAAATTGCCACTTGACCTACAAAAACAGCAATTTCATGTGATTCAACGTAATACTGGTTCAAATAACCATGGGCAGGCCTCCATATTAACCTTAAGAACCATCTCAAGGAATGAACTTGAGTTGAATTCTAAAAAGGGCTTAAATTACATTTAGTTCCCTTCAATTTTCTTTTATAAGAGGCAGGTCTCTATGGCATTTTCATTTATTTTTGCCACAAAGATATCACCAGATAATTCAACATAATGCACTTACATCCAAAGATTTTGATAAAGTTGTAGAAAAATAACTACTCAGTTATTTACTCTGAAGCAAAGTCAAAGAGCTGGGGGGAAAGGAGGGGTTGATGGGACACAGTTTATAGACTTTGGAATAAAAAAATCTGACTTTGAGTCTGTCCTCCGACACTTATTGTCTCATTATGTTTGGGAAAATTATTCTCTAATTATCTGTTTAGTCACATATTAATGAGAAAACACTGTCACAACATGTTAGTATCTTTGCTTTTGCCCACTTGCTATGGATTTTTGGAAGACAGTGAGAAATGGATTGTCAGGTTTCTTAGTGAAAAACATGACTCTTTCAAAGTACTTCTGGAAATTAAAGTGGAGCAGGAACTTAATAGATCCTAGGCTTTCTAACCAGACCTAACGGAGGACCTGTAAAACACTGCTTCTTTTTATAAATATTGTTTTCTCCGCATCTACTCATTAATATTATTTTGTAAAAAAGAGACAAGATCTCCAAGGCATAAAGCTGCCCAAACAATGTGGTTTTAGATGCCCAGGAATCCTGTGTAATGTAAAGGGCAGATGGACCAGTGTGGCATTCTCAGGATTCCTTTTTGAGCAACTGAACCATCCCAGGGCTGTTGCAAGAATCCTTCGGCAGTAGATGCTATTTAGTCTTCATACAGATCCTGTGTCATAGAGTAAGGGAAGCTAGAATCATTCTGTCTCCCATAACTACAGAAGTAAAATTAGTTACGTTTCTTCTTACTCTGGAATAATGCAAAGAAAGTCTGTCTTTTCGGAGAAAGGAGGAATTTCACATGTGATGTAAGCACATGGTAGGATTTTGGGACATATGGTAGAGCCTCCATGAATTATACATCCTCCATTATGTTGCTCAACCAGCAAAGCCAATATATAATTATGTCTTTCCAACATGCAGAAGGTTTAGAGTAAAACTATTATTTTAAAAATTCCTCCAGTTTTTCTTAATTTAACCATAACAGGAACACATAAACAAAAATAATTACTATTCGTTTGGCATGTAATAAATGCAAGGTCTATGCTAAGGTGTTTTACATGTTATCTCATTAATCCTTTTCAGAGGAAAGGACAGCAAGAGAAGAAAAAATGAAGTTAGACAGATTAATCTGAAATAAAACACCATAAATTAGACGTCTAGGAAGTCAACATCCTGTAATTGAAGGGCTTTCTCTGTCTTTTTGAAAGCTATGTCTAAATGATATAATTAGCAAATGTACACAGACCTATGGTAAGAATGATGGATAATAAAGTTTAGGAGGGGAAAAATTCTATGCCCTCCTCAGAAGCTTAAAATCTTGGGGAGTTGGCATGAATATTCATGAGGCAATTGTCAAAGAATAGAATTATATGTAATCCAATGGCAAATTATGTAATATAGTGTCAGAAGGCTATAAGCTTTGTATGAAGAAAGATTATAGAGGTCTTGCAGTATAAAAAGGATTATTTGAAATTGGAGGAGATATTTGGAGAGCAGGGACAATGCTTAAAGTATCTCAAAGCAGAAAATGGAGAAGAAGCAAGAGCAAAAGAACAGGGTTGTCACTGTCTCTGTTGCAACAGACATATGATTCTAATGTTAGAGAAACTTCTCGTCTGTAGCCAGATACAGCGCAGGCTCTGGGACTCTAGCTTTGTTGAATATTGAAAATGTGAATTTGTAAAGAGGTATATCAAACATACATAATTATAAGAATATGGATGGCTCTATTGAATTCTTGAATCATGCTTAATACACAATTTTTTCATAAATTAGTTCACCCAGTAACAGGCATTTTTATTGGCTTTCAGACTAATAATATAATAATATGGAACCCAATATTTTGAGTGTATTTTTGTGGGCAATAAATGGTGCAACCTTTCCAAGATGTATCTGTTGTCATGGTGTCCTTTTCCCATTGCTATTCTCCCTGGTTTATTTCCCTTTTTATTGCCCATTGCTTTTAGAAGGAATAAATATTAATGAGTTCCACAATGTAGTTTGTACTCCTCTGTTAGCACTGGAGAGAGGAGCTACTCCCTGTTGAGCAATCATCAGCAAGGCAGGGAACAGGCAGTCACAAACCATTTCTTTTACATTCTCAGAGAGCAGGCAGGAGTGTGCCTTTGAGAAAGTGCTATTCATTCACCAGTGCACATCCCTGAGTGCTCATTTCAAAACTCCTTCCGATGCTGTCATTCAGCCACAACGGACTCGGTGAAATTGGTGCTTAAGGGTTACGGAAATCACACACACTACAGTCACTTGGTAGTGTCAAGTTTCATGACATTTCATCCCCCATTCTTCTTTCATTAATGGAAGGTCTTTAACTAACACTTAGCTTCTTTCCATCTTGTGTTACCGGTATGAAGTAAGATGAAAGAGAATCTGCGCGTGTTGGGTGTTCTTCCTTTCCAATTTCCCAGCTTAACTGCTAGCATGGGATAGTGGCTTTCTAAAGATTTGCAGCTCAGGAACCTAAAAGCAGGCCTCAGTGAGTATAAATAAGACCAACATAAGAAATGAAATTTCTAATCACTTCTGAAGACATACGGGGACTTTTCCGAGGCACTCCCTTTCTCCAGGCTTCCCTCTGGAACTTTGGCAAACAGGGCTTTTCAGGACATGAATGCCTGTGTTTCTGTTTCTCATGTTGAAGTCATGATTCTCTTTGGCTTTAATAGAGGCCAAAAACCTGTTAGAATTTGGGACAGATTTATGGAGAAGCACATGAAGCTTAAGGTCTAGGGCCCTTCATACCCACATGCCCCTTCTGAGACCCTGGCAGAGATCCTAGTGATTTTGTATTTGGACTTTCATTTTTTTAAATAATGAGGGTCCCCTAAATTGCATAAGCTTTGGAGCTCAGAAAACATGGATTTTCCTGCCCCTATCCCTGTCTCTCCCAAAGCTTTGCAATTTTTTTAAGAGGAGTCTCAAGCCTTATAGTAAAATCAACTCCTGATTATAATCACAATGGCGTTTATAAAAAAGACAGAGATTCCAGAACTATAGTCACAATCTCAATGGATAACATCCAGGCATTTTTGCATTTTCTTAAAGCATCTAGGAGATTCTTAAACCACATTTTGAGTATATATGTTTTCCAGAAAAATAATTCACCCTTAAATGGTAAAGGTTCTTTATCAGGATGAACCATGAGCATAGTGTGCTTTCAGGGTTTCATTGAAGAGTCCCAAACTGGAATGTCTGTAACAGTCTCTCCATGTCAGCCCTGGGAAGGGTCAGTTCTGAACCCCCAGTAACAAAGCTCTAAATATAGGGCTATTATTAGGTTATAGACTGCGTAACCTAATAGTAGGATAGGGATCAAATTTGACTTTTCAAATATTCTACCTTCCCCATCTAAATTAGTGATGCGACTTTACAATTGCTCAATAAGCATTTATTGAGTTAATGAAGGAATACAAAGTGAGAAATCCAAATCTGCAGCACTTCATCAATCAGGTTGTGACTGATGGTCAGAAGAGCAACACTTGGGAGAACAGACACAGAGTGAGTTTAAACATGAAGTCATTGATTCCAACTAGTTTTCCCCACATGAGGCATTTAATCTTCACAGCAACCAAACAATTAACGAAGTACTTTATAAATGCTATCAATAGTGTCACCATCTTCATATCATCCGCATCATTATTATTATTATTATTTCTTTTAGGGTGGGCACTTAATTGTCGGCATTTGCAAGTATTTCATTAGACTTCACATTGTTGGAGAAATTCCATTGTTTTTAGCCTGTTAATATCTTTCTGTGTCATAAGATTATTATCCAATATGTTCTATCCTTATCTGCTTAATACCACTCACGTATTTTATCAGCACACTATCTGTGACTTTGTCCAAGACACCAACATACATAATGGATTTGAGTATCTTCTCTAGTAATAATTCCCTTGTCATTATTACCTTGGCTAGGTAATAATGCCAATGTCATTCATCTTTCCCATTAGCAAACTGGAAAGGAACCAGAATAATAGAAAGGAAGATAGTTTTGAAATACTCATGAATTTTCAGAGGTTCCTCTCCTTCAAGTTTGTAATCATGTTCTTGCTTCATTGAACAATATCAATTTGGCAACATAATTTTTATTAGGAGTTATATTTGTGGAGATTATCCTTTACTTGAGAAATACTGAAGAAAATTTTGGGCGTTTTTGATTTTTCAAGGAAACGTTCTATCAAATGTCATTTAATTGGTCCAACTATTCAGTCGTCTGAATAGTTTGAACATTGTGCACATGTACAAACTTAAGTCCATCTCATGTTATTTCCTTGAGAAATTAAATCCTCATAAGCACTTTGTGTATAAAGATGGCAGTGCCTGGGGAGCACAGCGCCTGTGGTCTGTTGGTGGGTTTATGGATTTGCCAGGAGTGGCGCATGTCTGGACTGAGTAATCCAGACTCTTTGGTCACTGGGAACATGAATAATACAGCTGGCTGGTTTCATAGATGTAGTAATAATTTAAAAAAGTGATTTTCTGTAATAACCTTTGACTCATATTCAAAAGCCATATTTCTAGAGTTTTAGTCTTTTTTGTTATTAATTAAATCATCTCTGTAAGAAAAAAAAGAGTTATTTTCTCTTATTGAGTACTTCATATTAACTGATTGAATGTTATGTAGTCCCTTTTATTTATTTCCTCTGTTGGATTGGAAAGGATATATATATAATTATTAATAATTGACTATACTATCTTACATGAATACATAATTATATATTAATAATTATTAATTATGTTTACATTTTAACATGCAAAGTGACTTAATAATATATAAGGATTTTTAGTATCTCTACCCCTTCCCAAACAATGTACTCCTTATCATTTCCTTCTGTCATATATCAATGTTTTTCATTAATCAATTGTTCAGTTTTTTAGCCATGAAACATATCAGTATTGCTTCACATATACCTATAGTTATATTGATTACCCACATGTTTACCAAATTCTTTGCACATCTTGAATTCTTCTCATTCCGGGTTCAATTTCCTTCTTTCTAAATCTTATCATTTAGCAGTTCTTTCAGTAAGAGTTTAATGAAGTAAAATTCTTCCACTTGTGTCTTAATTTTGCCCACAGTTTATGACAGGTAGCTAGATAAATAATTCTAAGTTGAGAGTTACTTTCCTCTCAATAGTTTTAATACATCATCTTTGTTATTTTGCTTTTTTTGTAGCTGTTGAGAATTTCACCATTAATTTGCTAATTCCTTTTCATTTAATTTTTCCCTCTCTAATGCCTTTTAATATGTCCTTATAGTTTACGAGCTGAAATCTCACTACAGTGTATCTCAATGTGCATATGTTATCATCCCACTGTGAGTACAGGCCCACAGGTGGGATTCTTAGGGGAGGTTTGACTTTGCATTGACCTGCGGCTGAGGCTGACCTGCTTACCCTGTACAGGTAAGTTGAATTCCTCGGCACACTCACTGATGATACAACCCTTTGAGGTTGATGAAGTCATGCGACATTTCTGTTTGTGTTCTCTTTCTCCGGCTACAACTTTGATGTTGTGACCCTTTGGGCATCACTCCCCCTAAGTCTCCATAATGTCTAACCCTCTTCCTGTACCATCCCTACCCAAGGTCGACCACAGAAAGCATCAGTTCAAGTTTCCTGGTTTGTTTTGGGGGATCATTTAGTTTCAAGACATCGCTTCTGCTCTTAAAAGCATTTAAAAAATGCTGTAGTCTGCATGTCTAGGTGTTTTGGAAAGGATGATTCTCAGTTATTCTAATGTGCCATGTTGCTGAAACTGGAACAAAAGAGTCATTAAGTAGATATTTTTAGGCAAATAAAATTAAGTAATATGCATAAGGGCACAAGGCTAAGCAGAAATAAAAAACAGGTTTCCTGGTTATCTGTCTGGGGTTCTTCTGAAAGTAGCCTTAAGATGAAAAGTCAGAAGACTTTAAAGCCATTTATATTATTAGAAGATAAAATAGATACACTAAATGTTGCCTTAAGTGAGTGGCCGAAACTGAAACAAAGTGCATGAATTTTGACTCTCGTCAGTTGATCTAACAACTAAATCACGTTTCCTCTATTCAAAGTCAATGTTGTAGAGGTGTGACATCTCAATAGTAAGCTCTTCCTCCACTAGAAATTCTAAATTACATCTGGGGTAGACTACTGACCAGCCTAATCTAATTCCCAGCATGTACATTTTTATTTGCTTCTATCCCAGTGGCTGAAACCATTTCGCATCTCTCTTTCCACTTGGTAACCTACTGACCACAGAGACATTTCATAGGGTAACAGACCTTCTCTCCCACAAACTATTCAGGGAAGTAACTTTCAAAGAGGATCTGATTCCTTCAGGGATTGCCTGTATTTTCATTATTCTGTAGTTACATTACACTGCTTTTCACATCTCCCTGCCTCAATGTAGGCCATTTCCAAAACACAGCCATTGTGATTTAGTTCCTTTTTCATTTACTGTATTAAGAATAGTAGATCACAGTGTGATGTGCTTAGAAATATGATAAATTAGAACTATATTCATATCTTCATTAATTTATCGCAACAAAGTGTTCATAACTGAATTTTATATATCTGTTTTTATAATCATGTGATCCTAGTGACATTTTTACATAAGTAAATAAACTTAAAAATCTTTTTGTTTTTCTATAACTTACATCTACATAATGATGGTTTAGATAATCAAAGAAACAAAATATTTTATATTTTATGGGACTGCTTTGATATATTTCTAGCAAAATAGAAAGTGGAAATATGCCACTTTATTTCCTAGGTGGTTTAAGGACCGTATCAGGGAATGTGTAGAGAGAATCTCTGATACACATTTCTGATTGACATGTCATGTAAAATATTCTCACCTACCTGTTATTTCAAAAGTGATGGGTAGGAAAGATGCAGCACTAGCCTCCCGCATACTCTGATATTTACTTTCTGAAATAACAGGGAAATAGGACCATGAACATACTCTTTTTGTTTTGTTTTGTTTTCAAAATAGCTTCGAGTAAAGTAGGCTAGTTTGTGGAAATGGTAGATAAAAGACTACAATTATAAAGAATTGGCATTTCATTTAGGGATAGTGATATGTTTATTCTCCTTATTATGTTGCAGAACAAGGGAAAACATGAGCTCTTTGTTCATCCCTCAGTCAACCCATTCTCAGTTCAATCATCCTTCCCTCCACCCATCCTTCCATGGATCCTCCAAACCGCTCTGCTGGTTTACCTCATTCTCTGTATCATCCTACAGGCTCAAGGTACAGACTGTCCTTCTTAATAACCTCAAATCCCACAGACCTTATCTAGACTTCACTGTGAATCACTACATATTTTTTCTACAAAAGAATGTTCTTAAGTTTCCTATAATATAAATCATGGCAAGCTTCATGGTGTTTTATAAGGGATACTTTTGGTTTCCCTAGTTTAAAAACACGTTCAATCTGTTTCAAATGGAAGAATTTCTTAGATACTATAGTTTAAATCTTTCATTTCACTTTGTGCTTGTAAAAAAAAATCAATTCACGTTCATGTGCCCAGTGATCAGCAACACTTCATCAGCTTTCTAGGGCTCATACCAATAACCTCCCCACGGGCAAGACTTCTTCCTGTCATTTTCTGATAAGGGTAGATTTCATGCCAGCATGAGCTGGAGATTCTTCACAGCCTACTGGAATTCTGTTCAGCCGGCTGGACAGAAATTGTCAAAGGTGTTACTACTAACTCTTCTCAGTTGTCAGGATTGGGAGGGTTACCTATGACCAGAAGCAATACATGAATAAAATGTGAAGTACTCCGATATCAAGTAGATGTACTTTTCCTATTGTCTAGATATGTGATCAACAATTTAATACACATTCTGATGATATAATTCAATTGACACAGATAAGATACTAAGGTGTGAATATCATACATTATACTTTGAGTACTTTAATAACACATATTTTAATTTTCTGGAAATTAAATGCATTAGGTCCAAGGAGGAAAATTTTTATGGCCTGGTACGGTATGAATCAGTTAATAGTAGTGAATACCTCAATGAATAAAAATATTTAAAGTGACTCTGTTCTTGTGCTAAGGTGGTCATTACCTGTATAATGTGATGTGCCAAGATAAAAAAGGAAGTTGTGAATTTCATGTCACTTGTTTTCAGTATATTTGTATCAAGAAATTTTCTTTATGAGTTAGTGTATTCTATTATGAGTTAATGTATTTTTAATAGCTTGGTTACATGTGAAAACAACTTTTCTGGAACGTATAGAGTAAATCTGACAAAATAACAGTGTAAAATTTGTTCTTCAAATTAAGGATAATATAAATTGCTTTTAGGGTAGGTTGTTCATTGTGACAGACTCAGAACTTCTTGAGATCAGTAGCTTCTTATCAGAACTGATGGAGGGAGTTAGTTTGAGAGGTTTCTCCCTCTTTACACAGTCAGTCTTCACTCTTTCATTTTTTATTCAGTGGAGAGAGACAGAACACTCTTCACCGTCCACAGTCACGTTGTGCTCCATTCATACGTGTTCACAGTCCTTCCATGTCATCCTTGGGATGCCAGTGCCTCGAGTAAGCTTTCTATTGGGAAATGCTAAGTGCTTCTGGGGGAAATTCATATACTCTAAGTTCTGAGGGGGGGGGAGCTGCAACTTTTAGGGATAATTGACTGTTTTTGCAGACTACCAGATGATTATTAGTATTCTTGGTATTTAACATGAAAGGACATATTTATAAGTTATTCATGTTACATGCTTATGTGAAAAATATTAGTTTCAGAAGAACTGATTTTTTCCATTTCTATAGATCTTTGCTTTGGCATTTGCTTAGTTCAACAGATACATCGTAACAGTGATAGTCTTTTTGTTTTCCTTTTCTTGTGTGACTTTTATTTTTGGTGCTCTGCTGTGTTTTGATAGCAGTAGGGAACCTGCATGACAAAATGATTTAAAAATATACCCAGTTGTGATGCAGAATTCTGAAGGCTCTGCTGAAAGTAATAACCTGCAGGACATAATTGACATTGAGAAACTAAAACTTGATCTGCCTCTAGCAATGAAATTATACTACCCTGAAAGGACTGCTATAATAAATCCACCTAAGAGTGTTAAAAATGTAGTCATTAAAGTGGCCAAGAAAATATTAATGTACTAAAATTACATGTTTTATGCTACTTCTTATACCTTCAAGACACATTAGTAGTAAAATGTACCCTTAGGCTACGTTTTTAAATGAATTGACATGTGTGTAAAGTTAGTGGCTACATAACAATTAAATTTGCAAGCTAGAGATGCAAAACCTCAATGCTTATTTTCCACAAATTGCTTGTCACTAGTGCCACTCCTCCTGGGGAGGCGAGGAGTCATCTCTTCTTTTGTTTTTTGAAACATTTCTCTTGGTTATTTCCCTTCTTTTCTGGTCATTCTTGATCAATTCCTTCACTACATATTTACTCCCCTCAACCCCCCACCGTTTTTGGTCTTTCTTCTGCTGATATCAACTAAGGTTTTTATCTTTATTCTTTACCCTTTCCAAACAACATGTTTGCTGGGGAATAGTATCGTATCATACCCACAATTTGCTAAATGCAACATACTCATCTTTTCTGGCAAGATCTCTCCTTCATTTTTGCTTTTCTTTAATGGTGTACTTTAATCCATGCTGTTCCCTTTGGCATTTCTGACCCCCTGACCTGTAAGGAGCATACTCATCATCACTCAAGTGCCTCTTCCTTTCGCCATGAAGGTTTCTGTTGCTCTGAGCCCCCTACAGTTACTCCAAAACTCATTTACGGTTATAGTGTGTTGTATTGTAACTATCTACTTGTTTGTGCACCCTTGTGATGACCATGAACTTCTCCTGACATGAAGTTTGTATTGAGATTATCTCACCACCTTACACAATTTTTGGAACTCTGTTAGCAACTAAAAAATACATGTTGAGTAGATCAGTGATAGACATCCTGCTGTATTGTTCGGATAGAGGGAAATGTATAAGGGTTAGTTTAGAGCATTGTTTAAAAATATTCGTATTTGTGTGGACTTAAAAGCTACTAATTGAATGTAAACTTGACCCAAAAATGATTAGAATTTCAGACTAATATGATATATAGTAATATACATTTAGCCCTGGCCATTTTGAAATCACATATCCTTTTGCTAGTGTATCACATCTGGTCCAAAACAGATTTAAACAAACGAACCAAAAAAATCTAAGATGTATTTAATTACAGGTTACAAAACAGTCATGCCTGCAGGTTAAATATTTTTTTTACTGTAGTTTGATTTTGCATTTATTCTGTTTTTATTTCATTTAAACTCAAATTGAAATTTTCACTCAATACTATAATTAACATATTTTCATGCTATTTATATTTCATATAAATAGCCAAAGGAGGTGATTTATATAAGCAGGTTATATTTCTTATAGGAAGAAAATAAAACTTAGGCTTTAGAATATATACTTCTTTGCATATACTTACTAGATAAATTTTTATTCTATTTTTATAATTACTCCTGCTAAATTTTAACTCAGAGCCTGAATTTAGAAAATGTAATAAGAGACTTATCAGCAAATCCAAATTGATCAAAGATGGAATTGAAATAAATTTTTACAACCAAAATTTTGATTGCTGTTCACCATAGTGGTTATCAACCATGATGTGAACAGCAATATGGCTATCCATACCCTGGTTGGCCGGGTATATATCCCTGCAGCCTCCCATGCTCGGTCTCCACGTGTGATCCTTGAGAAGAAAACAAAGTTTACCTTCTTTGTCCTTGTGGGTATTCAGGTGTGAGAGGAGGTTTTCATTGGTCTGCACGCAGTACGCCTCTCGGGTCTGGACCCCTCCCCCACAGAGGGCCGTCTGGTTGCCTCGCCTCTTGTCTTGCTGACTGAGCAAAGGGTCCACGCGGCACTCGGTCCACTCTGTGGTCCTCCAGCCGTACCTGAATAAAGAAGACACCATCAGCAGCAACCATGTTTATTAAAAAATACTTTGCCCGGCTCTTCTCGTATTTTTTTTCTTAAGAAAATTATTTCACAAAACACTTATCTCTTGAATCAATCACAGACTACCACATCTACAGTGCAAGTTCAGATTCAATCTCTTTATCTCCAGCAGTACTCCATTTAAGGAGGAGTCAAATTTAGGATGATCCTGTTTTAATTGCAATTACTGGAATTTGCTTATAAATATTTTATGAAAAGAGAGCATAATGCTGAAAACATTAAATTTTATGTTCAGTTAAGCTGAACTCAGGTTTGCCCTTTCTCAATACTTATAAACAAAACAGGACTGAATCTGAGCATGGAAAACATTCGAAGTGGTGATCAACCCAAACATTTGTTTTGCCTTTAATAAAATGCATGAAAATTGCTTATTCACACTAGATCAAAATTATAATGGTGTGTTAGGAATAAAAATAGAACATTAACAATTTAGGGTTTTCTCTTTATTGTCAGGAATAAGAGTGTTTTTCTGTAGCGCTGAGCATCCCCGATGAATGCTGATAAATGATGAAAAGAGCTGACGTTTCTAATCAGTGGACACAGGAAAGACAATCTGTGATTCTAAATTAAAGCTCTAGTCAAGACTATGATGCGGAAGAAATATCGGGAGCTTGTCAGCCCAACACATGCTTTAAAGAGGTAGGGAACTGTTTCCCGATGCCACTGAAGATAGAAAGTGATGGCATTTCTCCACCTCAAGGAAAATGGATAGTCTAAAAGCACAAAGAAAAGGGCTCATGTAGCATTTTGTGTCACTTTAACCAAGTTGCTTCCTTACTAATCAGATTAACAGGCAGCACAGGTACAAATGGATGTGCTAATGCTCATCTCAATTAGACAAACAGGTTAAATGGGCTCTCAGATGTCTGATCTAGATGCTTTGCTTTGTCCATGGTAAAGTTTCATGATAATAAAGCTGACTTTCAGGCCTGTTTTTCATTTGTATAAGTGGGGATTCATGGCTTAACAGGGGCACAGGACTGGGGGCATCAGGAATAACACTCTTGACACATGTTTATAAAGGGAGTATAGCATTCACGTTAATTCTGAAAACATGGATAATTGGTGTCTTGGGTGAAGGGGTTGGGGCTGAGGAAAGTAAAACCAAACAAGTCATTAGGGGAGTTAAAATGAACATTTTATATTTTTATAGAATGGAGTCTCAATTTAGGTCATCCTAAGGAGTCCTATGAAAGGAATAAATTTTCAATAATTTAACTTGGTTACACATTCTAAAAATGCTACTCTCCCAAAAGGGGGAGAAGAAAGTGACTCAGAATACATATTTATTTCGTTAATAGTGCTTGAATATCTGAGAGGAGAAAAAAAAAGCACCTAGGTTGAGACAAAACTAGAAGAAACTCATAGGAGACAAAAAAACTCTGATCAGAGGAGATCCCTCGAATCTGTTCTGGAGGAATGTGAGCCAGTGGGACCACGGAGGAGGCAGAAAGCAGCTCTCTGGGGTTTTCAGTCACTTGTTACACTAGGGGAGAATGGGTGGTTCCCAAGTGCTGCAGAATTGAAGAGCTCATGTAAATCATTTGTTATTGTTAATGTCATTGTTAGAAGAATAGCGGGGCTAGTAATTTTCCTCCTCACTGGTTCACAATGTTTGAGCTGCATGCATGTTCTTTACATGTTTGGAATAGTCCAGAGAAGCTCCTCACAAGACTTGTGTATATCTTTTGAGAAGCTAAGATTTTGAAAGTTGTTTTTAAAAATATCCTATTTTTAAAATTTATTTATTTATTTATTTTTAGAGAGTGGGGAGGGGAGGGAGAAAGAAAGGGAGAAAAACATTGATGGGAGGGAGAAACATAGATCAGTTCCCTCTCATATCTGCCCCCAATGGGGACCAAACCTATAACCCAAGCATGTGCCCCAACTAGGGGTAAAACCAGAGACCTTTGTGGGACACAATTGAGCCACAAACTGAGACACACCAGTCAAGGCTACATATTCTACATTCAGACTAAACTGCAATGCATTTATTGCCAAGGTAATTCATAGTAATAGCTTGGAAGTGTTATTCTGAAGGACAAAAAGAATATGGATATACTGCCAAATATTTCAGAATCAGTCTTATTTATCTGAATTCAATGAGTGTTTGTCAGGCACTTACTGTGTGTCAGGCCCTGTGATACATGCTTCTCATTTAAAAAAAAAGGGAGGGTGAGTGGGCACAATCTTTGTCCTCAAGGAGCTTATTGTTTGGATGTAGCGCACGGGACTAGAGTACACGTACTCTACTCTATTACATGGGATTTGTTACATGCGGTACTGAGTTCTAATAGGACTTGCTCGATAAGCAACAGGAACCTATACTTTGAAAGTTTATTTTACTTTTGGCATCTCTGCACCATACTGGAAGAAGAATGGTTGTCTTGGGCCACACATTAAATACATTGCGACACGTAATCACAAAAAAATCTCATACTGTTTTAAGTAAATTTACAATTTTGTGTTGGGCCACATTCACAGCCATCCTGGGCTGCATATGGCCTGTGGGCCACAGATTGGACACCCCCACAAATGGGGTTGATAAAGTACAACTCGGCAATTAAATCCTAATTGTCTATTTTTGTAAACAAAGTTTTTTTGGAACATACCCATACTCATTTACAGATTGTCCGTATCTGCAATGGTAGAGTTGAATCATTGTGACAGAAACCAATGTGGCTCTAGGACATTTGCAGAAAAAGTTTGCCAACATCTATTATAGAAAATACATAAAAAGAGAATTGCTGATAAAGTTCTAGCCTTCATGGAGATTTATAAATACAGCTTATTAAAGACACTTTTACTCACTAAAATCATTGTTTAGTCTAGTGTTTGTAAAAAGATATTTTATTTTCCCACTTAGAATTTGTAAAAATCACTTCAAGTCCACCACTACTCAGCTAAATTGAACAGCAGAACAGACGTGTGTTCAGGCAGATGCAGCAGCAAAGGCTGCGGTCCTATCTACTCACGTGGCACAGGGGGCAGCTGCATCTCCCTGAGGCACGCAGGGTTCTTTCTCCTCTAGCTCTGGACACTCTTTCTCGCTGCCAATCGGAAACTGCCTGATGATCCGTGTCCGTACACGAGTGCCTTCGGGGGACGCCGTGTCGTGGCACGTTTTTGAGCAGGGGCCCCATTCCGACCACTCTGACACCTGGCACTCCTTGGTGATCACACAGGACTGGAAGGTCATTGGCAGCTTCTCCTGCAGGCAGAGTCTGCAAAAGAGCATTGATATTCTCATCACAGGCGCACAGGCAGTTCTGAACTTTCTCTTCTGCACTCCAGAGCGAAATCAACCTGGACAGTTTTATTTCTACTTGGAGGTGAAATTCTAATTTCATTGAAAACACATCAACATTTATGATGTGTAAAAGCAGTTAGACTCAAAGCTAACATTTGCATTTTTCCTCCTCTTTTGTGAGAGTTGTTAAACTATTCATGGGGAATAGAAAATAAAGGAACTAAGCAAAATTAGCTGAAACTAAGTTTACCATATTGTTCATTTCATTCTAGATTTGGTTTAATTTAGAAAATGAGAAACCAAGAACTGTTAACATGATGATTTCCATTCTGCTTAGGGATCTAAACAAACATGCCTGGCTAACTTAATACAAGATGGCTTTAAACAGAAAAATTAATTTAATATATGTTTAACGTAATTTTTATTATCATTTGAAATGTTAGTTGTCACAATTCTAATGTATGCCTACACAAATATATCAACTTTTCCACTTCACACTTCACTACACAGTATACGTATGGACATCTTAAATACATCATAAGCATTATAAATACAAACTACTTATACCTCTATTACTATAGATATATCCTCTAAATAAATCTCTAATATTTATCAGTAAAACATTTATGTTCAAACTCTTACCTATCTATGCCTTCTTAAATTACAGGGATGTTGGATTTTAAATTGTAATGTGCGAATATGAAGATAAAGATGATTTATCAATGTCAATAACTAAGGACACGTGCACTTTGGAACATGGCACATCCCTGGAATTGAACAGCCTTGTGTTGATCCTAGTTGATAACCAACAGGGCATGTTTACAAGACAGAGGCAGGCTGTCGCCATGATAGAGCTGTTTGTTCCAGTGGGAGGATCCACAGATAATTCTGCTTGTCCTGGAGGTGCTATATTTAACTGTGGTAATCAACCGTACAGAGAGGCAGGTCCATTTTAATGTAACAGCTCACATTCAATCTTCTTAATTCTACTGGCATGGGTACAAAAACTGCATGCTTAGGAGACAGAGCTCAAAGCATCAAAGTCAACTTGAGTTGAGAGGTCTGGGAAGTAGGATCATGTAAGAGTGCGGGGTCAAAGGACCTTGTGAGTCAGCTCTGTTTTTCTCATAACAACAGAGAGAACTAAACTCCCCTTTTACTCAAATATCATGTACTGAGTATCAACGGTGCATTAGGTACAGCAGTAACCACAGAACAAAACTTTTTCTATGATAAGTAAGTTTTTACTCTTATTGGTGAGTTTATCCATGAAAATCAGACAAAATAATGTCCGAATGATAACCTCTATGAATTTTCTCTTACAAAATTCTCCCTATTCTCCTCTTACATATGAATGCTATTCTTCATGAGATTGGTTTCATATACATATTTAGATATTATCCTCTGTATAATTTTTATCAAGTTCATATGGTATAATATAGGCACAGAATTAACCAGTCATTTGAAATCTTTATAATGAAGGGGACCATCAGTTAACTGCCTCCAGTAACAGTTACCCTGTTAACCTGATCAAAATTGGGATGTCGACTGTGTTACTAGATCAAATTATTTATGATAAAATGACCACTTTGGATAAATTCTATCCACATGGGGAAACAACTATAAGTACCTGGTAGGCAGTCATAGTTTTGGGCTTCCCTAAATGTGGCAACTCCTAGAACAGGGATGATTTTTTGTCGGGACCTTGCAGGCTAGGACAAGGGTTTGTTTCCAGAGATATCAGCTCCTGTGGGGCTTGAAACTTTTAATCCAAGTCAGCTCCTGGGCCTTCCTAATGTAGGGCTTGTCTTTCTCTGTCTGAGCAATGCTCTATGGGTTTCTAGGGGAATTTCCAGATAAGGAATGTCATTGCCACGAGATGGTAAGTTCTGGTTCCTGTTCTACATGCTTTGAAGTAGATTAATGCCAAATGTGGTCTATGGTAGCCTGTGGGTCTTGTGTATCTGAAAATTTGTACAGCCTACATTTACAATTTAACTCATATTACCTCATTTAATACTTGCAATAATCCTTTATGTGGGTACCAGTGTTACTTCCATTTTATAGGGAAGGAGCCTCCAAAAGGTTAGGGAATATGTTTGAGATTATACAGCTCATCAGTAGTGGGACTGGCAATCGAACTTGGATTTTCTAAAATCAGAGCCCTACTTCTCCCCACAGTTTAAACTGACTGTAAACCTCAGTTTGTTGAGCAAATGCTTTAGCTGAGGCTCACACCAAAGTTACTGGCCCGTTGTGAATCAACTAGCATCACTGTTGCACAGCACAGGGTTTGTACCATCCGTGCTCTTTGCACATGTGCTGCCTGTGCTACAGGGGAATTAGTGATTATGGAGAAGCCAGAACAAACACATTGTTTCTGATAAATGTTCCGATTTTCAATACAGGTCCTACTTAAGAGAAATAAGTAACACAAACATGAGAACAGTATTATGTGATATGATTACATAGTTTTTCATGTATGTGACATCTATCTATCTATCTATTATCTATCTATCTATCTATCATCTATCTATCTATCAAGTTTGTCCCTCCTGTGATTTTCTAATAGCCTAAACCATTATTTCAACAAATATGTACTAGGTAACTCTACTTCAGAAGTACAAAGACAAGGTAAGGTTACAGTAATTAAGTTAGAAGCATATACTTCTGCTTGGGGAGGCACAGAATGTTATATGAAGTAGTAGGTTACTATGATGAATTTTAAATAATGTATTAGAATTTGTCAAATTGTAATAAAGGTAATTAATAGAGATATGGAAGAAAATAGCCTTTTTTGTGTTGGTGGGGTGGGGAAAATATAGACTTTTCCTTGGCTTTGATGTAAGGAGTTGTGTTGAGCAGCAGAGATAAGTGGAACTGAAGCCTAGGTCAGATCCAGGTAACCAGTTATGTAGACCTAGAGTAGCACCTCCTGTGGGTAAGAGCACCACTGAAAGATCTGGAGCAAAAAGGCATGATATTGCATTTCATGTTAAGTACTTACTATGTGCCGGACATTGGTCAACTGAGTGAGATACCATCATAAACATGAGGACGACCCTCAGAGAATGTCTGTTGTGAGCCATGCACTGTGTTGTTTTACCTGGGACATCTCATGTAATCTTCAAAACTACTCTGTAAGGTGGGGATCCACAGTTTTTTTCCCTTTCCTTTTTTTTTTTTAAAGATAAGGGAATGGAATCTAAATGCCTTATCCAAGTTCAGAAAGTAGCAGAACTGGGACTCTAACTTGATCTTTCTGCTCGTGAGGTTTATGCAGGTGTGGACAAAGGCAATGGCCATAGAAATTAAAAGGAGTTATAGACTTTAGAAACTGTACAACCTGATGGGGAGTTGAAAGGGTTAAAAGAAAGGGATCATGTAAAACTTGCAAGTTTTGCCTGGTCAGGTGTCTCACTTGGTTGGAGCATCATCCCGTACACAAAAAAAGGTTGGGGGTTCATTTCTGGGTCAGGGCACATACCTAGGTTGTGGCTTGATCTGCAGTTGGGGAGTGTGCAGGGGGAAAACTGATTGATGTTTCTCTCTCACTCTCTCCCCTCCTTCCTCTCTCTCTAAAATCAATACAGCATATCCTCGGGTGAAGGTAAAGAAATAAAACAAACTCGCAAGTTTCAAGCTTTGGTGATCTTGCAAGGAGCACTGCAGTTCTTTGAAATGGAGAACATGGAATGAGAACCAAGTTTTTCACAGTTGATAAATGAGTTGGACATTAATATCGTGAGTTGATATGGACATACCCAGGACATATCCAAGAGAGAGAAATGCCCTGTAGGTAGATCCATAATTAAGGGTCAGGGTTAGTACATTTCTGGATGACTTGTATACTTTTAGAAATTATGAGCACATCAGAGTTCAAACTTAAGGCCACAGGAGTAGCTGCGGGCTCACACACTGGGGTTCATTTGAGGCCTGCATAATTCACACATGGCCTTACAGTGAACTTTGGTAGGTCCATGAGCACTGTGATATTTATTAACTTCAGTTTTTTACTGTTAGTGAGACTAAGTAGTTCACCAAATCATCCATTGTTGCCATAAATTATTTGGCCGCCATCTTCTAATTATTCTTTTGTTTATTCTGGCCATGCAAAAAGTTGACATTACAGAGCTTAGGGGAATTATATATTCTGGTTCATTATGATTTTCACAAGAACATGACTCTCTGGAAAGTCAAAGTTGAAGTAGAAGGTATGGTGGCCTCTGTGACAGTTTCCTTTTCATTTACATGATATGTTCAGGATACCTCACATGACAAAGAAGGAATGTGGTTATCCTATCCTGGCCACAGAATATAAGGTAATGAGGCTTAAACCACATAGAGAATATTACTCTAACTCTGTTGACTATCTCAGAAAAAAAGGCATGGTGTTTGACGAAGATGCATTTTTCGAATACGGTACTGACAGCCATCAGCCAATTGACAGTCATTTCAATGGTCCCATATCTATGCTTCCATATAAACATTTAAATTTTCAATTATATTCAGAGATTAACACAGAATACAATGCTCAGATACATTTAATTTTTCTACTAATTTAGTGTTTGCTTTTTCAGTGGAAAAATGAATGGACCAAGAGGATTGCCAGGTTTTCTGAGCCCCCAAATTGTGGCAAGTTATGAAATGACGCATTCTGTGCTCACAGTCAAGAGACCTGGGGTATTCCTTCATCGGCACTCTCGAGTTGCCTGACCCCAATCAGGGAGAGATTACTATGCTCCGTAGCTTTTCTACACGGTGAGAGCACGTTTTCCGAAAAGACTGCTAAGGTCTCTTTCTTTGTTTAAGTTGTCATAACCCAACCAATCGTGTTTCTTATTGGCTTGTGTTCTCAGATGGAATAAAAAAAAACTTTTCTGAGCTTTAACTATGTTCAGTTGCATTCTTTTTAAACATAAAATTAAATTTCCTGCAATTTACCATTTATTTATGAATGGGAATAAACAGTTTACAATTTTTTGAGCTAATTTTATTCTCTAAGTGTGCCCTTTCCTTCACGGAATTCAGCAAGTTAGAAGCAATAATTCATTTGGACACAAAATGCATGCACAAACCATTTTTTTTTTTAAATAAAGGCAGAGGTCTTTCCCTTTGCTTTGATATTTGAAAACCTTTTGTTGAGCTGCTGAGGAACGTTGCCAAATGGTGTCATCTGCCAGCTGGAGTGATCATATGCTCCCTATTAAAGCTGAAGGCCACGGTGCTGGTCAACAGCTGAATGTGAGGCTATCAGCACGGCACGTATTTAGTAATGGGGTAAACTGCTGTAGCAATGAGGCCTTCCTGGAAGGGCCAGGACATACATTTTCTATCCTTTCACACAGCAAATGCTTACATGCAGCTGTTTCCCTATCACCCATGCTGTTCCGGCGATGAACCATAATGGAGACTCATGGCACAATCCCAAAGCCACCCCAAGTGGAAACTCTCCATAGCTTTATTAGATGGGGTGAAACCTCCTACCAGACTTCTGAAATGCTGTCACGTGGCATGCATCATTTCGGCAATTCTTTCCCTCAAAGACATTTTTTTGCACTAAGGATTCTTTGCCTCTTTTTAAAGCTCCAACTAAGTAAGAAGAGAAGTTAAACATATCACAGGCATATTTTAGGTTTTATTTTGGGTTTCGCACCCAATTTCAATGTGTGTGTGTCAGACAGAGGGGGTTCCTAGCACCAACAATTAATTCTCAGACAACAGCAAGCTGTCTCAGAGTTCTTCCTGATTCTGACAATCTCTACCCAGAGAGAGCATCAGGTTCCACAGGTTAAGAGTTCAGTCTATCCGATGCCCTTCCCCCACTTCAGATGCCAGTTGCAGCCCAGGTGGTCACCTGTGCATCTAACCGACTGGCTATAAATTGGAGGTTCCCACTACCCTCTCCTTGGGTTCCGTTAATTTAGTAGAGCAGCTCATATAACTCAGAAAAACACTTTACTTACTAAATCACCAGTTTATTATAAAAGACCACAATTTAGTAACAGCTAGGCGGAAAAGATGCATAGGCCAAGACATGTGAGAAGTGGTGTGGAGTGGGCCTGATCTCTAGGAGTTCCACTGTCTCTGAACCTCCATGTGTTCACCAACCCAGAAGCTCTCTGAACTCGTCTTTTGGGGCTTTTACAGAGGTTGTATTTCATAGGCATGGCATATTAAATCATCAGCCATTGGTACTGATTCAATCTCAAGACCTCTCCTGTCCTTGGAGGCTAGAATGAGACTGAAAGTCGCAACCTTGTAATCATGTGAGTGCTTGGCACCACTGACACCCAGCCCCATCCTCAGGTGCTTTCCAAAGGCCACCTCATTAACTTCATAAAAGACACCTTTATCACGCTCAACACTTAGAAAATTCCAATGGTTTGGGGAAGCTGAATGGCCAAATATATACTCGTGCTGCAACCAATCAAGGCCGGGCAGATCCACTCTTGCCTCCGGTAGACGGAAGAAAATCGCAGAGCCATAGGGATGTTTGACATGTCTTCATTGGCAGGTGGGCGACCACACAAGCTACAAGCTGCATGCCTCACTCAGGGGAAGCCCCTACCTGTTTAAGTACTAGAGGGGAACAAAGTCAGAAAGCTGCGAAAACCTTACATAACATAACATAGTTCTGCGCATGTGAGCTTGCTCACTTTATGTTATGGGAACAGTTTATTGGACCCAATCTCAAGGCTATGAGAACACTGGTTATCAGGCCCCTCCAAGTCTATGGGATCACTGCTCCTCGTAGTTACCCAGACACCTGGGCGAGGAAGCCAGACTGCCTCCACTTACCCTACATACTTTTATTAATATAAATAACAATATCACATTAATTATTTCAAAGGAATATTGCCAAGTATCAACCCAAACACTGATTAACTGTCATAACTTTTATGACAAATGAAAGAGAGAGAAAAATCAAGTCTAATGTATCCAAGTTAAGGATATAAATTAAAAGCAAGAAAGCTTTTTGGGGCAGTGATAATGATTGGAAATTCTTTTCTATATTGACTAGAACTGGACTTCATTAACATTCACCTGCCCTGGCCAACCCCCCATGGCCTGGATAATATGGAGGTCCTGGTGATAACTCTGTTGAGATTAGTATAGAACCAAATCATAAGTTGTAATTCAAAATTCATAAAAATGTAAGAAAAATAAGGCAGTGATTCTAAAATAATGCTACCTTTTCCTGCTTTTGATCACCAATTTTAGGATATTTTCCTGATATTTTTTTCTTTTCTCTGAACTTTCAACTTTGAGATGAGCATTCATAACCAGGACTTCAACCCAAATAACCACAGACATATTTCTATTTACCTCAAGTATAATAGCTTCTAAACCAAATTCAACATCTTCCCCTCAAACTGGCCTGCTGCATTATCTTTCTTCTCCTTCCTAATTCTTCATTGTCAACTCTCCCCTATGCCCATTTAGTAACAAGTTATCACAAATCCTTGCACGCAGCATATTTGCTGGTCATCCTCTGATCTCTGTTTCCATTCTGATACTCCTGAGCCAAGGGTGCTTTGTTTTGTGACAGTAGGAGGAGGATAAACTGCTACTAATTGGTACACACCATCCCATGTTGCCCTATCAGAATAGCCTTTCTGACAACTTACATCTGTCTAATGTATCACCTGCTCAAGAACCCACAGCGGTTGGCTTAGAGTCACCTTCATCCAGCTGCAACCCTTCCTCCTAACTTTCAAGGCTCTTTACACTGTTCTGACCTGTATCTCCTCATGGACATGGAAGCAGGGCATGCTGATTGCCTCCTTCATGTCCGTGTAGCTTCTGGTTCTCTATCACTCCCTTTGGCTCTTAATCTCTCAGTGATCTGCTCAAGCCCATGACATACTATGGAATATTAAATTTAACATGGCAGGTTTAAAGCATTGATTTTACATTAGCAAATGGCGCACCCAGAGGTGAAGAGACTCACTCTAATAGTGACCCCTGTCACAACGTGGCAGAGCTGGTCCCTAAGCACAGTGGGTCATCAGGTCTGACAAGATGTTTGAACTGGCTCACAGCAGGTAAAACTTAAATGGGGGCAGGAATTCTGCATCACACAGGAAAGGATTCCTAAATATTATCGCTGCCCCACATGTAAAGAGCTGCCTAAAAAGAGACAAGGTCTAGAAGAATTGAGGTGCAGTCTGGGAGAATATCCATCAGGACAGGGTGGTGTGGCCTTAGGGAGGGAGGCTATAGGGGCTTTGGTGGGAGGTCCTCTTGACTTTCACCCCTAGTTCAACCAGTGAAGTTTACTTAATCTGTTTTCTTAAAAAAATATTCGGGGCCAGTGAGTGAAAAGACCTGCAGACATGCCCTTTCTTTGTCACATGGCCTTGAGCAAATCACTGATCCTCTCAGAATCTTTAAATTAGAGACAGTAGCATTTTGCTTTTTTCTATTTTATAACATAGTTGTGGGAACAGTGAGAGTAACTGTCATAAAAACTACTTGAAAATCGTTAATTCCTACAAGTGTTAGGTATGAAGATGACAGCAAAGATGAGACAAACAAACTTAAAAATTAGAATCTAACTTTCAGTATTAACTTTCCTACACTCTTATCTCCTTGGTCACAGAGAGGAACACTTGACTATTTACTGTCTCTTGTTCATCTCTAATTTCTGCATGTGTATTACTATTTTCCCCCTGTTGGACTTTATACCTCCTCAGATCTTGCAGCCCTTGTTTATTCCTTTGTTCACATTGCCTCCCTCAATGCTGGGCAAGACATAGACAACATACACTCAATTGATAATTTACATGACATAGACAAACAAATAGGAAGAAATCATTGTCGATGTAGCAGGTAAAGGTAGTAAAGGGTATTTTATGAGTAATAAAACTATAGAAGAGGCTTTAAGTGAGAAGACATAAAAAGTCATTGAGGAACAGTACTTTAAAATATTCTATCCACTAATCAAAAACTCTTCAATAACCTCTTGAAATATGCAGTCTGTTGGGTGAAGAACAGCTTGCTTAGTTCTACATTGAGAGAAATGGGAAAGCTAAATCATTTAAAAGAGGATAATTCTATTTGCCATTCCATGATGCCTTCTCAAAGGCTTCAGCAGGCTCAGGGAAGAAACCGAGACCATCAGAAATAGAACTTGAAAATCAACATCTTTAGATAAATTGAAATAAACAGGAAAAATGAAAAGTCATTACAGCTATATGGGAATTCCTGCTAGAATATTTGTTCAACTTAATGGAAAACTGCTCATTGTTGGCTATATTTTTATCTTATCATTCACAATGTTTCAAGATACATACTTTGTAATCTCAAAGTTATTTTTCTTTAATGAAAACTAAATTTCATTAGAAATATCTTTTTGTTGAATTATAAAACCACATACAAGAGGATGCTTAAAGGAAATTACTAAAAAAAAAAAGAGAGGACAGATTCCCTATTTAATTACCTATTTGACACCTTATAATACATAGAAAGTTTCAAGTTATAAGTTGAAATCTGATATAGACTCTAATAACCACAGATGTGAAAGAACCTCACATTTCAACCTCAATAGTATATAGTTGTCAAAATGATGATAATTTGTAAAGGTATTTATCAGAAGAAACACACTTTTCTTTTATTATAGTCTGCTTCAAGTGTTGGGGAAGACCTGCCTAAATCAACGTTTAATATGCAATTAAAGAAATGAATCCAATTTCTATTTTAGAGGAGAAAGACAACGCATTAAATATATGCAGATGGCACTTTTAAATATATAGATTTTCATTTTGGGGTGAGAGGATTGATTACAATATGTTATATTTTTGTGCCACATATTCTATAACTGATTAATAAGGCTATTCTTCAGAATATATTCATTCTAATATTAATGGATAACTGTGTATTCAGGCAAGAAACCTGTTATATTACTTGCAAAAGTAATTACTGTACATTAAATGTTTACAAGGTAATAAATATTATTGATCAATTCATTAATATTAATAACCATAATCATTGATTTAATGGTTTGGTAGGCATTACATTTCATTATGTGCTCAGAACAGCTACTATGCATACTGGATTTATAATCAAGTGTAATAAATTCATGGATTTAATAATATCATAATTTACTGGGCTTTAAACTTCCTGAATCAAAGCAATATATAAAAACACAGGGGGGTGTTGAAGGTCGTAGGTTAATCCCGGAAGTATTGCTTTGACTGACCATAAATATCATAAAGGACAAATACATGTACATATATTTTTCCCTACAAAGGAACCTAAGATAATACCCTCAACTGATTCTTTAATGTTTAGATGACGTAAATATGACCCAAAACCATGAAGCAATTTGCCAAATTCATGGAATTGCTGCCACTGGCCCTTCAGCATCTCAGCTGCTACTGAGAACCCTTGAGTTCTCATTGAAACCCCTGCAGCCCCCCCACCATCCTATCCTAAACTACCTACGGGAAACGTACCAGATTCCCACTCCTGGGCCTCCACGCCCCTCCAGGTGGCTTTCTGAACAGCACCCAGGGTGACCCCATGCTGTCCTCTGTCTCTGCACAGCATGGTCTTCATGGAGTCTGCAGGAAGCAGCCTTCACCATAATTGTCTCTGAAAGTGTAGGCCCTGCCCCACAGGCCTCCCAGGGCACAGCAATATCCTGTGGGCACTACTACTCCAGCGCTGACATAAGCACAATGGAACTAGAGTCCCAGACCACAGGAAATGGAGAGGTCCTCAGGAAGGGCCCCTCGTTAGGTGTGAGGTAAAGAGAGCAGCCTCTCTTTTCAAAGAGTTTGCTTCACAAATGTTCCTTCCTCAGTGCCCTGACTGCTTTTTATGTTCTTGAAGTGGGTCTGAGGATCAAAATCTGTCAGAGTATCCAGATATTACTTTTGAATCACATGTGTGTTTCCCAGAGATACACTGCATATTTGCAAAAATAAACATCCTTAAACATATACTCATATTTACTGATATACTTGTGCATGTATGCAATGTGTCACTAGTGAGAGTATCAGAATGATTTTATTGGGTCACACATTTTAATAGTACATTGTGATAGTATTACCACACCATTCTCCATATGGCAATCTTAATTTATATGCTGATCATCAGTGTTTAAGTACCATTTCATCATATCTCAACCCAAACTTGATATTATCAAAGTTTTATACATTTTTTTTTAAACTAAAAGGGTGAGCCTGGCTGGTGTGGCTCAGTGGATTGATTACTGGCCTGCAAACCAAAGGGTCACCGGTTCAATTCCCAGTCAGAGCACGTGACTGGGTTGCGGGCCAGGTCCCCAGTAGGGGGCATGCAAGAGGCAACCACACATTGATGTTTATCTCCCTCTCTCTCTCCCTTCTCCTTTCTAAAAATAAATTAATTAATTTTAAAAAACACTAGAAGGGTGATAAGTAGTTAATTCTTTGTTGTCTTACTTTGCATGTCTTTGATTACATATGAGGATCAACTTTGTATAAACCCATTGGCCTTTGTATTTCTGCTTTGCTTTCACCAGGTAAGGAGAAAGGGCAGTTTCAGTATCTTACCTTCAGGTTGTATCAACTCTCTGAGCCATTTTTTCTTCAGGGATTTTGTTCATATCATTATCCCATAGGCTATCTATGTGGATGACAGTATGCCAATAAATCTTATAATCAGAGAGTAGCAAGTACCCTAGAATCTCTGGTAAAACATGTGAGTCTATGAAGTGTGAAATAGATGATATACAAATTCAAGGAATTCCCACTTCTGTGAGTTTTCTGAATGTCCAACAATCTTGGGCAGATGACACCCCATGTGAAAGGCAAATTGTGGTATTTCGCTTCTCCTTACACTAAAAAAGAGGCACAATATTTGGGGGAACTCTTTGGATTGTTGAGGAAACACACACACCATTTAGCACTTTTAATCTAATCCATTTACTGAGAAAACTAAGTAAATTGGCAGCCTTGGATGAAGTCTAGAATAAAGCCAGCAAACAAACAAATAAAGCATTTGAAGCTCATTCAGGCTCTTGTTGCCAGCATCTCTGAATTTGGCTGATATGGATCAGTAGAACTAACAGCCATGAAATAATCATAAAAGAAGTTCTCATGTTTTTGTGCAAAGTTATGCCTTTTCTTTATATCTTAAGTTGCCCCTGCCCCTCAATGGATGTCAGCCAGGTTCTTTCTCTAGTCACATTAGTGCTTATTCATGGAAAAGATGGATAGGCTGTCAGGAATGAAGGTTCTGAATGAGCTCAAAATATGTACTTCCCTTCACCAAAGTTCATTGGATACCACTGTTCTGAGTGGGTATCCTGCCGGCAGCAGAGGATAACCCTGGGGGAATCTGGTCAGCAGTAGATTGTGCTTTTAATCCTGGAAGAAGGGTGGGGGCGGCTCGGTATCAATGGAACAGACAGTTGTTTGGGCGGTGGATTTGTCTTTGTTCAGCATGCTTCTGCCAGTACCACTTTCTAGAGACTTACTCAATGCCTTATTCACTCAGGGACTCCTACTGCTTCAAACAGTTAACTTATTTTACAGCGATGATTTGAGGCAATGGAGTGATTACACCAGAATCCACTGGTCTTAACATGCGGAATACTCATCAGCCAGAAGTAACTGGTCCAACGGGAAGACGGACTACTCAAAGGAAGTTTCAGTTAAGCCAACTGGGAAATAATAGTGGAATATTTTACCTGAACCAGATGCAAATATATGCTACTATTTTTTTCCCAGAGCCAAAACGTATATTTCTAGGAACCAAAGGTAAAGATAGGGAGCTATTTCTAATGATCCACTTGAATAATTTTGGTTTGTCTGACTTTGTACATCCTGCTTTAGAGATTTTAGTCCCCAAATGATGACTGCTTCCACTAGGAGAAAGTATTTGCAGTGATCTGGAAGCTGACACAATCAACAGGCTGTTTTTGCTTCTTCATGCCACTAAATCAAGTAGAAAAAAGGGGCAGGGGTTTTTATTCAGTTGTTGGTGGAGATTGGTCCTGATGATCACATGCGAATGGAGTATGCTACTTGGAAGGGATAAGGAAACAGCTGCGTGCAATTTAAGGGATGTGATCATTCTGAGAGGATGCAAGCAGTCACAAAGGTGTTTGCTTATCCTTCACGCACTAGAATGCAGCTTCTGTCTTTGGGGATATTGAGTAATGAGTAGTGAGTAAAAGCACGGGACCTCTGCTGAGGCTGCCACCTGAAGGGACTGCGTAATTCCCCCAGATGTACTTCTGGCTGTGTGGCATCTAAATTCGTTTCCCTGTCTTTCCCAGAAATTCTGTACTCTGCCTATTGCCAATTATAACCTTTCTTCTGCTATTAAACTAGCTGTTGTGGACTCTGTTATTTGTAGATAAGAACACGGACCAGTATACTAATTTTCTAATAAATTCACTTAAGTCTATAATTCCTGCTTTGGCCAAATATATAGTATACTCATTTTCTATTATTTCTAAATGACTTCCAATTCATTTTTACCTTCATCTCCTCTTCAGCCCAAGAATATATATTTTTCTTTTGGCTGTCTTTTAGTTACCACCTTCTAATTGCAATGTCCAGTTATAATACATATAGTCTGTTTGAAATAAATGGAAGAACACTGTTTTAGTACAGATCTGTCTGGTCTCACACAATGTATTTTATCCACCACATTCTGCAGTTTGACCTCTATGATTTCCTCCCATTATTTCAATTACTTTAATGGAAGAAATCCATCCACAAATTAGATACTCTTCACATTCTCTTCTATCTTCCTCTACTACTTAACATTTAACAAATATTTCACTACTACTCAGTTTGTTGTGCTGGGTATAGTAGGGCTCTAAATTTATTTTTAAAAACAATTCTGTCACTAATATGTATTACTAATGTCACAGTACTATTTATTGAATAAATTTTCCTTTACCCACTGATTTAATACTGTCTTTGCAATATACAAAAAATTTAAATAGAAAGAACCTTTTACTCCCTCGATTTTTATATGTATCTCTGCACTAGTGCAGGCGCATTGCAGGTCTCAGTAACTTTTGACCCATTTGCTACTTCATAAAGTTATCCCAGTTCTCAATGTCTCTGCTTTTAGGAGGAACATGCATCATCACAAAATGCACCTGGAATTAAGTTCAGCAGGGTTCTGATCTCACCTTTCTCCTCCCACTCAGCTGGATGTATAACAAAATCAAGGGCACACGTGGGAACACCAGTAAACACACACGTGCTGTAATAACAGTGTGATCTGATCATCGGTCTGAGGCCATCCTTGGAGGCAGAAATACATTTTAGAGGCATTGCTTTATTTTTTCTCCATGTTTTATTTAATCTTTATTGTATTTTTTCCCATTACCCTTCAGTCCCCTCATACTCCCCTCCCCCCAGCAATCACCATACTGCAGTAGAGATGCATTGCTTTATCCTATCCAAGAATGCTGTAAAATTGAAAAAGCATAGCCAAAGTTAAATTTTCAGTTTTTTCTCAATTTTTCTCACCCTAAAGGGAATCCAGAAAATGTAGTTCCTAGCAGCACTGCTTACATTTCTTCTATTCGGTTAAACCACAAATGCCCCCTCATCCTAGTTATTCTGTTGCTCTAATTGCTTTTCATAACAGAAAACAGCCTTGCAGCTTTTACCATTTTTCTACTCAGAGAAAAAAATGGCAAAAGGGAAAAAGTTAATAGTAAAAAGAACAGAAGAAAGCTGTGAATACTCACTGGTTATTGATTTTTATTCTCTAACAATAATTCACTTAAATGTTTTTATTTTTTAAGATAATTACCATCTTACTCTTCAAGGAAACTCAGAAAAAAACAAGCATTATACTTAGAATTTCACGGTATACCAAGCTTTGAAAAAAATGTAAGTGTATGCAGGTATATCTATCAAGATATTCGATGAACCCCAGATTTTCTCTAGCCAAAAGAAAGTTTTTATCTAGTCCGTAGTACTTTGATCCTTCTTGAATTGCTTTATAAAATGATTGAAAAGACTTGTGCTCTCAACACTCACCAGCAGCTGACAGAAGAAACCAGAACATGTACAACACACACACACACACAAAGATGTCCACACTGACACATTTAAAAATATAAATCATGTTTCATTTATTTCTATTAGTTTCTCACGTATGCGGGTCTAAATTTGTTTTTGATTGCTATAGCCAAACCTCCAAATGTGAGTTTAGAACTTCATAGAATATCCTCTTTTCACTAGTTACATGTATATGTGACTATAATGTGTGTGTACACATATGTGCATTATATTTATATTACATGGCATGATAATTATATGCCACATTACATTATATTATAATTACATTACATGAATGCTAACAGAAATCTGAAATAGGTAAATAAATTTCTAACATTTTTATCGTTGGCAAATGACATACATACTTCACACTATTCAGCATTCTATTTATCAGAGATTATCAACAGTCACTAATTTCTTTGCTGTTACATTAAAAACCTTTTCTTAGATGTTCCTGTCTGGTCTAATTAGGAAGTGAACTAGGATAAAGGGAAATTACCCACAATGTTTAGTTTCAATGCTAACTTACTCTTCTTTAAGTAACAGGCTACTTAAGAGATCTAGAGTTAATTGAAAATCACCATTATCAAGAGTCTCCTTTCAATTAGCAATCAGAGAGGAAGAATATATCATTGTGTTTGAAGACCACAGGTCTCATTGCCAGCCCTGGGTTCCAGTGAGAATTAACAGAACAGAAACTCTAACGAGGAACACTTCGCACTTCCTTAACCAGATTCAGTTTGCATCAATTCCTTAACAGAGGATCCACGTTATAAAGCTTCTTCTTGAATTATTTTTATGATAGATAAATTTCAGTCTGGAGCATAAAATTAATATGACATTTTCTAATTATTTGAAGGAGTTTTTTTTTAATTGTTGTTTGAGTATAGTTTTCTCCATTTTCACCCCACCATGACACCCCGCCCCACCCATCCCCACCTCCTACCCTCAAGCCTACACCCTTTGGCTTTGTCCATGTGTCCTTTATACATGTGCCTTGATGGACCTTCCCCTATAGAGAACTCAAATATTATATTACTATTATATGGCTTGTTGCTCACAAATTTTCTTCTTTTGTACTAATATCTAAAAATAATTATTTCAGTGAAATTAAATACATCTCTCAGGGGAAAAATATCTGTTATAGTTGAAACTGCTTTGTTCATCCAAGTAAAAATATGAAATAATTGACATAAACACTGGAAAAGATTAGAAATTTCTTTTGTTAATTCTATCACAGTATACTCTGAAAAGTAGTATAGTTGAGTTGAGGCTCTAATAAAACATTTTTGGAATTAAAAAGAGAGTGGCAATGTAAATGGATATAAGATAAAGACAAAAATATCAATAGCTTTACAACTGGTAGTAAGCCCCTAGATACAAAAATATTAAAAACTATATGTTAGCATGAAAAAATCACTTATAAAATATTTAGAAATAAATGCAGTAAGAAATGTCCAGTATTGGTATAAAATTGTATTATTTTAAAACATGGCACACAATAGCAGAAGAAACGGAAAAGTATAATTCAGTCTTGATGGTAATTTACAGTTACATTTACATAAAAATTATCCCAGTTAAATTCACAATGTGAGTTGTCTTAAAATTAGGTACAAATACCTTGGTGTTAGAATAGCTAGGAAACCATGAAAAAGAACAGAAAGAGGAGCACTTGCCAGTTCAAATATAGCAATATACAAGGTACATTCACTTAGAAAACTTTACGTGGTGTTGTGCAGGAGAAGACAAAGAGGTCAGTCATGTAGTATAGAAAATCCAGCATTAGATTCTAAAAACTCTAAAATATCAACAGTTCAAATAAATGAGGAAGACGTGACCTATTTAAAATGGCACCAGACACCCAAAATAAAGAAAATAAAAACTGAGGCTTACAATACACAAAATGAAGTCTAGAAAGACATTTATGTAAACTTAAAATTAAACAATATAAATCTTTTGAGAAAATCTAGACTGAATTTGTAATCGATGTCTAGGAAGGCCACCTCAATCTCAACAGATAATTCAAAAGCCATAATCAAAAAAAAGACATGTCTGATGTCTCAAAAACTTAAAACACGCTAATTAGTAGATTAATAATAAACTTGAAAACTTTTAGGTGAATATTACAAAAAATTTGATTACTATAAAATAACCTGAGCTGTTAAAGTGGGTAAGGAAAAACACAGAAGAGAAAAATACACCTCTTTTGTTCTTCATGTATACAGATGCATGGAGAGGGAAACTCCAAGAGCCATAAACAAATGATGAAACGCTCAGGTTTACTAACATAGAAATGAAAATTCAAGTAACGATGTGATACCACTTGATTTGTATGAAACTGGCAAAAACTAAGAGTGTTCAGAGAAATGAGAAGAAAATGTTAGGTGTTGACCACCTTTTTGGAAAGCATCTAGAAATAGCTTTTAAAATTAAATTTGATCCAGCAATCCCACACCTGGGGATATGCACTAGAGAAATAGAAATATCAATTCACAGGGATATATATATATATATATATATATATAGATAGATAGATAGATAGATATAGATATTTATTGCAGGCTGGTTCCTGGTAGTCATAAACGGAAATAAAGTTAACCCTCATCAATAGGGAATTTAAGAATTTAAGGAGAATGGATTTGAGCTATTGTTTTATAATCATTGCTTTCTTTATTTTTATTTACTCTTTATTTTGTTTTCCATTACCATCTAGTCCCCTTATACTCCCCTCTCATCAGCAATCACCACACTGTTGTCCAGGTCCATTAGTTCTTTTTCCCTTTGGTAAAGCTGTTCTGTATAAATCAGTAGAGTTTCATTTAGAAAAAAATAAGATTCAGAAAAATGTGCACAGTATAATCCATTTTTTAAAAAGGAACAAAATAAATTAGTTGCATGTGTGCACGTATATGTATAATCAATATGTGTAGGTTCGTATGAATACATAACTTATACTCCACAGGAGAATGAAGATGTGTTTGATGTGTTAATATGATTCAAGAGAGGGGATAACAAATTTTGCATGTATAACACAATCCAATTTATGTGAAATGATATGATATAGAAACATAACGTGATGCATAGCCACCAAAATATTAATAATGCTTATTTCAGTGAGGTTGAATTCTAGGTAGCTTTTCCTTTTTTGTTCTATTTTAATATACTGTTCTTGGTTTAAAGATAATATGTATTATTTATATAAACAGAAAAATAAGTCTATTTCTACTGAGTATGAAGAGTAATAAAACTGAATATTTCAAAAATAATTGCATTATGAAATATTTATATGTAAGCTAGAGGATACAAGGCAATGAAATATAATCAGGAAACTAAAAAAAGAACTGGTTTCACTTATTGTTAGCAAAATATACTGGATTTTCGAAGCTTTCAGACACAAATTTTAATGTAATTTTATAATATTGATGACTACAACAAATGCTCACAAATGGTTCTCCTATAATCTTTGTGACTGTAACTATTCATAAACAACTAAGTTTCAGAGATAAATTTTGATATGATTTATGAATTTTATGTGAACTTTTAATTTAAAATAGCTATATGAATAAACAACAATTTCTTTCATTTTTATACTTTTGACCGATAAGCTGGAGAAAGGCACAAAGAAATATGAATAACAAGTGACCTCAATATGTGAGTCAGTTTAAATAAGTATGATTTTCTCTAATTGCAAAATTGATACTTAACTATGTTGTCTTCCTAGAATAATGTTATAATATTATAATGATTTTATGTCTATCTCACATCATTTCTATCTTTGCATAAGTAGAAATTTCTGATACACATGACCCTATCAGGTACTGCTCACCTCTAACCTAGAGTAAGGCCCTAGTCCGGTCTCACGCTTCCCAAACATCTGGTTCCTTCTTTCAGATCCAGAGAGTAAGCTGGCAATGGCAAACCATGGGGCTGACAGACATCTGATTAGCTACAGGATAGTTTTTCTCCATAAAAGCTTGTTAAGCCTAACTAATTAACAATTTTATGCTTGCTTTATGCCTTCCTGCTATAAATATCCAAAAGTTGTTATTCCAATTAATGCCCAATTAGTAATTTGCTATATTGAAATTATATTGGGCTATTAGTACTTTAAAGCATTTTTTTAGAAGTCTAAAATATTTTTATCCATTTTGCCTTTTAAAATTTTTCTGGACAAAATTCACCAGAACCTCTTTTAAAAATTGGAAATCAATGATACAATGGCACTGAGGTTACTGTACTAGATTAATTTATTTACTTTATATGCAGAAGTACTGTCATGCATTTGTATACTAATGAAATAATAAATATAATATTTATAAGAAGATTACACGTATAAAGACATAACAATTTCCAACTTTAAAAACTGACATTGCTGATAGGGTCCCTTCTCACAGAGAGGAGCAGTGCAGAAATTCAGGACCACTGCCCCACGCCCAGTGCATTCTCTGCTTCGCTTGTCCTCTGGCTCTCCGGGGCTCCAGACTGTCAGCTTCGTAATGAAAGTAGGCAGTAAAATGAAATTATGCAAAAACATGTCACCAGTGCACTCTTCCCAAGGAACTCCACCAATCACATCCAACAATGTTTTCCTCTCGAATTGACTGATTTCCCAACACCCAGCTTCGGTTGTTCACATGCAAACAGTTTCTAACATCAAACGTGCCAGTCGAAAGTTAAGATGACACAACAGCGCATACGCATCATTCACGATGATCTCACAGCACTGCCTAGTCTGACAGTTGTCCAAATGAACATGACATGACATGATCTGTTGTCTGTTTCTCTCAACACTGCACCATCCAAATCATGACAAACTCAATTAACACTAGTTTTGATTCATTTCAACCCTTCCGTTTGTTTATTTTAGCTCCTCTCTCCCCCTTCCTTTCTTTCTGTCGAGATGTCTTTATCAATTTCGTTTCTGTTTATGACAGCTCCTCAATTAACAAATTCTTCACAATTTCCAACACAACCCTTACTTTTTTATTTTTAAATTACAAACTTGGTTTATGTTATTTTCCTTTATTGGATTTATCTTATTGATTGAATAAAAATCTCCACATTGTTCTGAACTAAGCCACAGCATTCTGTCTTTATGGAGGGGTGATGCTGGACAGAAATCCTTGGCACTTAGATGCATAAATTTACGAACACAGTATCTTTGTATCCAGCTTTAGTTTGAATGCAGTGCCTTACAAGTTAAAAAACAATTCAGGATGAAATAATTAAGAAATACTGAGTCAATAAATGATTTTGCAATGAAAATCTGTGATGGAGTGATTTTTTTCTCCAGGGAAACATCAATGATTTAATTCCATTATTAATTTCTAATATTTATTTCAGTGGCATTGGCTGTCAAACGTTTATGCTAGGTTTTTTGAATATCACAAGTTATGCAAAACATTTAAAAAATATCCTTATCACAATCATACAACTTTTATGCAAAGATAACTTTATTTTGTGTTAAGTAGGATATAGCTAAAGATGACATCATATTATCAGTATTTTGGATGCTTCTAGAATTTAAAATAGTTTTCTTGGTTAGTGTATGAGTAGAACCCAAGATTCTGTGAGCTTAGAAGAAAGACATGTTCATAGTAAAATGTATACATTTAGAAAATAAAGATATCTTCTTAACACTGTCTTATCCCAGCATAGGTACACAGATACAAAGAAGGTGTTTATTTTCATTTGTAAAATCACATGCACATTGGTTTCTTTCTGCCTGTGGCATATACCTTTACCTTTTTAGAAGACATTTAAAGAACCTAAGAAGTTAAGGATTGTGTTCTTTTCTTTTCTCCTTTGTTTTCGATCTTTACCATCTAATTATTTTAGTCATCCTTTGTTTATTAATAAAAATTTGCTCAGCCATTTATTTACACAGCAATTTACATGCATACTTTTTTGTGTATCTTTACAATAATTCTGATACATACTTAATCTAGGAATATTATCTTTATTTTGTAATTAACTAAGTGGTAGAGTTCAGACTTGAGTCTAGGCCACCTTAGTCTGATTCTGGTGTTCTGTTACATCAGTTGCATAAAACTACTGCTCTAGCATCTAGTATGACTTTGTTTCTAAGCTCTTAGTAGGTGGGGACACTACCTCCTCTTCAGACTACCCAAATCAGAAAGGAGGTGCCTTTAAAAGAGCCACTAGGGACCCAACTACCTTAATGAATCTCTTATTAATCTGCTTGAATATCTAAAATGGTTACCCTCAGTGTTCCTTTCTAATAATGTAACCACACAAGAACCTCACTTTTTAATGTGACTTTTTCCTCAATTAAAGCTAGCTTTGTCCAGTCTAATAATAGCACCTTGACTCACTTGCCTCCTCTCAACCTGCTCCCTCCACCTTCGCACATACCACACACTCACTCCCTTAGTCATTAAGCCCTTAGGACATCTGGTTCTGGTCAGCACCATGGTGCCTTAAAAATAAAGCCTCAAATGGAGACAACTGTGCTTGAACAATAAAAAAAATGTGGAAAAAAATAAAGCCTTTGATCTGTTGACCATGAGAACAGAGATTAGGGCAAAGTAAAGAAAACATCTTGGCCTCAGTTGTGTTTCTGTCCCAGGTCCATGAAGGCAGAACGACCCTACCAACCACACTCTCATGAAACCAGACAGAATGCCTCCATGGCTGACAGGACCTGATACAATGGTCCACTACTCCCCACTCTGGCCCCAAACAGTCAGTCAGGCCCACCATCCCAACTCCCTTAGTCACCATAATCAATAAAATTTCCCATAAACAATCTGTCCCCTTGTGGGCCATCTAGGAGCCAGATCTTAGAGCGAGCCTCACCTGTGTCTCTGGGCTTGGGGCCATTTCCTTAAATACACTATTAACTATCTTTGCTGCAAACTTCTGTTAGCATTTTATTGGGCTTTGATGCACACAGACAAATGAACTGCTTTATTTAGGTAGCAACAACACAGTGATGAGCCAGGTATTATTATCACAAATTATTGTATGAATTATTTACTTAGGTTAAATAATCAATAACTATACAGGAACTAAAAATCTAGGTGCAATTTAGACTGAGTGAAGAAAGTCTCCAAAATGCCACTGCATGGGTACCTATGAGAGGCATTAGATATATAAACTGAATTATAAAATAGAATAAAGGTAGAGTTGAAAGGGCTCCCACAAAGGGAGACATGTAGATTATAAGAAAAAGTAATTAATGACTTTGTACCTATTCAAACTTTACCCCACAGTGCCTCACACTTTCCTAAAATATTGCTAGATTCATGGAATATCTAAATTAGAAGGCAGGGATCATGAAGGTTAGTGCTACTATAACTTTTGAAAGAAAAGACTAGTAGGTACTCATTAAATATTTGTTGAATAAATTTACAGATACGAATAATGAACAGCTTCTGGAGGAAGAAAATTTGAGATTCCTCAGCCCATCAGCCAACTCACCCCTCTCTATCACCCAGGGTGAGATTAGGGCAGGCTAAGAAGTATCTAAGGAGCAAAATAGAAGGAAGCCCTGCCTTGACCCTGGGAGTGAGCATCTCCTTAAATTTTGTGCCTCAGGAGCCTATCTTGCTTCCTGCTAGGTGGGTCCCGTCCCAATCACCCACTAATTGACATTGTCTGCTATGCCCAGATTAGAAGTCCTTTTATATTCATTACCTTTTTTAAAAAATGCGAAGCCATAGCCCTTGGCAGACTTCCTCTTCTTTCATTTCATTTCTGGGTTAGAGAAAGTAAGTAAACATGACGGGGGTGAGGAGGGAGTAGAATGAAGTGGTTACTAAAAAGGACCTCTCTCGCGTTCCTTTCTCTTCCTTTGTGGAAGGGTGTGTGCAACTTGGGGAGTACAGAGTTTAGCATATGTGGATATGGCTAACAAAAAGTAGATGAAAACCTTAGTTGTCATCATTGTGAGGTGGGATCAATGCGCACGGCCAGGGGTCAGCTTCAGTGGTTTTATGTAACCACTGGTGTCCTTGGCTCTGGTCTAAGGAGGAAGTGGGACCCCAAAGAAAATGGCAGGTTTACAGTCTATGCATTGTTTGAAGAACATGAAATAATTGACTGCCAAATGAAAAAGGCAACGTCTTGTCCTCTTTCTCCAACTTGTTAGCACTCCATTTTAGCTGATCCACCCATCCTAGCATTTTGTCACTATTTGTCAGAGCTCTGGAAACTGGAGGCTCACACCAGGCAGAGATCACAAGACACAAATTGCTGAATAGAAATTGCCAAGATGGTCTTTCCTCTTAAACTGATCCTGTATCATGTGTCTGACCTCAGAATCCCCAGGGCTGGACTTCGATCCACGCATTCCTTGTCCCAATCTTGGATTATAAAGATGACCTAAACCTTGGATGCCCACACTCTAAAATTTGGGCCCTCCCATCCATTCTGCATGCCATTCCTGTTTGTTAACATACACTTCTGTTTCTGCTTATTGGAACCACCCCCCACCCTGCCAAATTTCTCTGCCATACTATCAAGGTCATCAGGCTTCCATTCCGAAGATATTTATTACTATTTACATGCTCCTTTAATTAGAGTCCTACCAGTTATTCACTATAGATAGTCTGCCCATTCATACTTCTCAGAGATTTTAAAGGTCGTGTTTGCCTTGGAATGCTAAGTTTTCCTATCACACCACATTTAGGTGAATACAAGCCATTTGGGGGGAACTTGGTAAATTTCTGTTTCCTTACCGAATTACTCCAGTCCACACAGATGCAGCTTTCTCTTGGAAACTTTAGTATTTTTAGCAACCATGAACTATATATATTATACACTCATTAAAGACACAAAATATCTGGGTGTGTATAAAGTTACAGTAATTTAAAGTAATTGTACTTACTTTATTTTCACTTTTTATTTTTCTATCCTTGCCAGTCATGCATAAAATCAAGTGAGGAAACAATGATTCACCCAGATCTGGACCCATATGGTGTCTACTGTATCTTTGTTTACTTGTTTCCTTTTTTTCACTACATGCGATCCTGGGTGGAGAAGGACCTGTCAAAGAACTGCAGTTTTGATAAAAACTCTTTGAACACCAGCATGAATTCCAAAATGTATCAGTGTACTTTATCTTGTATAAAACAAAAGTATGCAAATTTGAAACTAATGAAAATAATGTCTGACAAATTTGTAGTTATTAATCTTGAGTGAGGATATACATTTATATATACATACATATTTTTTACTATGTCTATTCTTACCCATCTACTAATATGTGTATCCATATTTAGACATGTCGGTTAGTGGTCTGGCTTATCTCTATTAGTAGTCTTAGAAGTTTTCTTTTTTTTGTAAAACCATAGATAAGAATTAATGAAATCTTAACTCTAGGTGATCATACTTGATTTTTATTTATCAAAAACCTGCTTTGTTTGTTCCAACACTCTCTGCTGTGCATGATTCTACCGACATTGCAAGATCTTTGCAGTACAATGGCTTCTTGTATTAAATAAGCAGAGACATTCACTTTGTTCATTGACGATTCAACTGCCACTCTGGTAAACACTCGCTAAAAAATATTCCATGATCACATCCTTTTAAAATCTAGTATCAGTGATTACATATTTGCACTAAATAGAGAAGAAAATATCTGTTCAAGAAATTGTGGGGGAAAAGTAGGTATCTGCTCTATAATAAAATGATACAAGGTTAGAGAAAAAATACGACACAAGAAGATTAGAGGGGGAAAAGATATGGGATTAGAGAAAAAAATGAAAGTGCAAGTAGAGGCCTAAAATAAAGTTCAATAGTAAGCACCAATTTCAAGAAGGAAACAAGATAAAATACATGTCTCTGAAGTACAGGACTCTAAATGAGCAAGCATATTCTTGATTAGGTTATGCAAATAATACATTAATGATTTATTAAATTCCCCTCCTACATGGACGTTTTATCCTTTCAACATATTTCCTCCCATTTAAAACCCTTCTTGTTATATTCCAGGCAAGGGGAAACCTAGCACCAGCCACATGAAGCTGGCACACTGCAGCTAGCAAGTGAAAACAATGGGTGAGATCACTGTTCCTGCCCAGGAGACGCAAGGTCACTGCCCCAGTCCCTGGCCAGGCTGCTTCAGGAAGTGCCAGCTCAAGGGAGTTTCTCAAGGAAACTTTTCTCACACTAGCTCAAGGAAGAAAGCTAAACTTAGAACAATCAAGTGGGAGATATTAACAAGGCTCTGAGGAAAAGCAAGGGAATTGGAATGGACTTTCAAATTTATGTGAGGGAGGATTAGCAGTGATATCTCCAATGTGGCTTAAGTTTAATTCTGGGCCCAAAATCCTTTCCTCTGCTTAAACATGGTTTAAATGCTACCTAAGAGCTCCCCTTGGTTCATCTGTCCCATGATAGGGTCATCATTTAGACTAAAATACTCCTGAGAGGTGATAGAAACAAATGTTGGAAAGGTGCATGTATCTTAGGCATGATGAGACACTCATGTCTATAGGATGTGGGAAGTGACCCTGGTGTCACATTGACATTTCTGAATTTGACATGTTTATAGGTGGGTATTGACAATATTAGCCTTTAGTCCACCATCATCAATGCCAACTAACTGACAGATGTGACTATATAGCTTAGTGGCTTCCAGATGTATAAACAGGAGGAACAAGATAGAACTATTTATAAATGCACCAAAGATAAACTAAATAAACTAATGCTCAGAAACTATTGGAGTACATTGACAATATTAAGAATGATACATTTTCTCATTTCTACAGAGAATATATTTTATTTAACTACACAACAGCAATTGTTTAGTATAACCAGGCACAATAATATTAAAATATCTGTGAAAAAAACCAATACCTATATTCAACATATTCCATATTCTATTAGTTGAATGTGACATTTCTCTTGGGGACCTTCTTGGACATATTTTGGTTATTTTCTTCATAATCTGCAGAAATTTCTAATTTCCCATTGGCTTTAGTTGACTCCCTATTATTCAGTAAAAGGCTCAAGTTCTAAAACCAAAAGACTCCCTCAAACTGTAATACTTTAACAAACCTTTATTGGAGGCTGATTATGTCGCTAGGCATTGTCAGAGTTGAAAAGGAGCTAAGCTATCATATTGTGTCTTTCATGAAGGAGCTTATCTAGCTATTCACTTACTGCTGTTATGTAGAACATGGATGTACACATACAAGTAGATATGTGTTAGTATATTTCCTTATATATATCATAACTTCTGAGAAAATTTCAACATTTAACAAAATACAGGTTTCAGTGAAATCTGGAATTTGACATAATATGAATGAGCTAGTCAGTTTTGTTTTGTTTTTTTTTTACAATCCTTAGAACACACTTTTCTTTTTTTAAGGAATCAAGTAACTTGAGGAAAAGAGCAGAAGGAAATAGAACCAAACTTGGGTCAGACTTTAGGTAAAGGGATCAGGATGGGAGGTGTGCATAAACTCAAGTGTAAGTTTGAAGAGGAAAAGGTCATGGTTAGTGAGGGATGTTAAATGAGTATAAAAATAAAAGGAAGACAAGCTTTTCCTGCTTATAATTCTGACCAGAGCAGCTATCTTGGACCCTCTAAAGCTGGTTTACTGAAGTGTATACAGAGTTACTGGCATTTGTTCTGACAGCTGGTCTAATATTTTGAAATGAACAGACACAACTTTGGAAGGAGCATAATAATGTATGTGCTTCCTTTTTACTGATTATAAATAAGTGTATGCAGTATTTCTCTCCCTACTACTGTATTCTATAATCTAAATGGGAAACTTTCTGGGAACATGTAAAAAATAAGAAAAAGGAAGACTGATACTTCCGCTGACTGAGTCAGGCTCATAAAGGGTGGGGGTGGTGATCATATAATCAGATCCAAAGAGGCTGTCTCCTCTAAATCAGAAGAAATCAAGAAGACTCTTTAAAAAGTAGATGTACCTCTAGTTTTGAATTATGTCCCTATTTGTTGAGAATGAGCTCTAACTCCTTAGAAAGTCTTCACAAGAACAATCTCTTCCTCCTAGACATTCAAGGCAGCACTCAGGTCTCAGGGATGCAATAGCTGGCTGACTCTGGTCAAGGCTTGCTTACTACCCTCTGCTTTTGCTCTCTTCTGGGTGGCCTGGCAAGATACTTAAAATTTCTCACAGTCAATTTTTGCCATCTATAACATAGGAATAATAATATCAGCTTTATTTTACATATAGTGATCTTTTAAAATATTTCAACATAGCCCTGGCTGGTATACCTCAGTGGATTGAGTGCTGGCCTACAAATCAAAGGGTTACCAGTTCAATTCCCCGTCAGAGTACATGCCTGGATTGCAGGCCAGGTCCCCAGTTGAGGGTGTATGAGAGGCAATCACACATTGATGTTTCTCTCCCTCTCTTTCTCTCCCTCCCTTCCCCTGTCTCTAAAAATAAATAAAGAAAATTTTAAAAAATAAAATATTTCAATGTAAAAGTTATGTTTTATATAATTGCAAAGTTAACTCTGTGCCTGGCATAGTGCTGAACATATAGTAAGTGCTTAACTAATACCTGTTTATTGATTGATTAAATGGTTATAATATGCATCATCCTAATCCCAAAACCAGATAAAGACATAACAAAGAAACAAAACTTCAGGCCAATATTGCTGACGAACATAAATGAAAAAATCCTCAACAAAATATTGGCAAACCGCATCCAGCAATACATTAAAAAGATCATCTACCATGACCAAGTGGGATTCATCCCAGGGATGCAAGGAAAGTACAATATTCACAAATCAATAAACATAATACACCACATAAACAAAAGCAAAGACAAAAACCACATGATCATATCAATAGATGCAGAAAAAGCATTTGATAAGGTACAGCACCCATTTATGATAAAAACACTCAGCAAACTGGGAATAGAGGGAGCATTCCTCAACATAATAAAGGCCATATATGAGAGACATACAGCCAACATCATACTCAATGAACAAAAACTTAGAGCTTTCCCACTAAAATCAGGAACAAGACAAGGATGCCCTCTCTCACCACTCCTATTCAACATAGTATTGGAAGTCCTAGCCACAGCAATCAGACAAGAAAAAGAAATAAAAGGCATCCAAATTGTAAAGGAGGAAACAAAATTGTCATTATTTGCAGATGACATGATAGTGTACATGGAAAATCCTATAGACTCCACCATAAAACTATTAGACCTAATAAATGAATTTGACAAAACAGCCAGATACAAAGTCAATACTCAGAAATCAAAGGCATTCTTGTACACAAACAATGACACATCAGAAGCAGAAATCAGGAAAAAAAATCCCATTTGATATAGCAACAAGAAAAATAAAGTACCTAGGAATAAACCTAACCAAGGAGGTAAAAGACCTATACTCAGAAAACTACACAACATTGAAGAAAATTTAAGGAAGACATAAACAAATGGAAGCATGTACCATGCTCATGGATTGGAAGAATTAACATCATCAAAATGGCCATACTACCCAAAGTGATCTATAGATTCAGTGCAATCCCTATTAAATTACCCATGACATATTTCACAGATATAGAACAAACATTTCAGAAATTTATATGGAACCATAAATGATCCCAAATAGCTGCAGCAATTTTGAGAAAGAAAAACAAAGCAGGAGGGATCACAATACCTGATATCAAACTGTATTACAAGGCCATTGTAATCAAAACAGCCTGGTCCTGGCATAAAAACAGGCACATAGACTAATGGAACAGAACAGAGAGCCCAGAAATAAACCCAAATCTCTATGGTCAATTAATATTTGACAAAGGAGGCAGGAGTATAAAATGGAGCAAAAACAGCCTCTTCAACAAATGGTGTAGGGAGATCTGGACAGCAACGTGAAAAAAAATGAAACTCGATCACCAACTTATGCCATACACAAAAATAAACTCAAGGTGGATGAAAGACTTAAATATAAGTCGTAACACGATAAAAGTCCTAGAGGAAGACATTGGCAGGAAAATTTCAGACACTCCACGTAGCAACATCCTCACAGACATGTCCCCTAAAGCAAGGGACATAAAGGAAAGAATAAACAAATGGGACCTCATCAAAATAAAAAGCTTCTGCATGGCTAAAGAAAACAGCACCAAATTACAAAGAGAACCAACAGCATGGGAAAACATATTTGCCAATGATACCTCAGACAAGGGTCTGATCTCCAAAATATATAAAGAACTCACACAACTCCACCCCAGGAAGAAAAACAACCCAATTAAAAAATGGGCAAAGGTCTTGAACAGACACTTCTCCAAGGAAGACACACAGAGGGCCCAGAGACATATGAAAAGATGCTCAGCATCACTAGCCATCAGAGTGATGCCAATTAAAACCACGATGAGGTACCATCTCACACCAGTCAGAGTGGCCAACATAAACAAATCCACAAACGAATGTTAGAGAGGATGCGGAGAAAAGGGAACCCTAGTGCACTGTTGGTGGTAATGCAGACTGGTGAGGCCACTGTGGAAAACAGTATGGGATTTCCTCAGAAAACTAAAAATGGAACTGCCCTTTGACCCAGCAATTCCGCTGCTGGGATTATACCCTAAGAACCCTGGAACACCAATCCAAAAGAACCTGTGCACCCCAATGTTCATAGCAGCACAATTTACAATAGCCAAGTACTGGAAGCAACCTAAGTGCCCATCAGCAAACGAGTGCATCCAAAAACTATGGTATATTTACACAATGGAATTCTACGCAGCAGAGAGAAAGAAGGAGCTTATACCCTTTGCCAACAGCATGGATGGAACTGGAGAGCATTATGCTAAGTGAAATAAGCCAGGCGGCGAGGGACAAATACCATATGATCTCACCTTTAACTGGAACATAATAAATAGGAGAAAAAAGGAAACAAAATATAACCAGAGACATTGAAGTTAAGAACAATCTAACAATGGTCAGGGAGGAGTGGGGAGGGGACAGTGAGGAGAGGGGATTATAGGAACTACTATAAAAGACACATGGGCAAAATCAAGGGGAAGTTTGGAGGTGAGGGAGAGAGGTGGGTTCAACTGGGGTGGGGTGGAGGGATGGGGAGAAAAAACACACAACTGTAATTGAATAACAATAAAAAATTAAAATTAAAAAAAAAGAAACTTGACGACCAAGATTTCCCTGGCTTTTCTTTAGTCTAGTTAGTTTCTCATTGTTTTATAACGTAACCTCTAGATGTGTGAATAATCTGCATATATCATATCCTTAAACAACGAACAATTACTGATGTAAATCTCAGTGCCTTTGCACTTGCTAGTCTCATATTTTTTTTCCATCACTCTCCTATACCTTGTACATACTACTAGTTCTTGACTCTACCAGCATCTCCTCTATAAAGCTGCTCCATATCATGTCAGCTTCCCTTTGGGAAGAACTCACTACCTCAGGTGTTACTTGCATGCACTCCCTCTCCATATACAGATGTAAGACAAGGCTTCTCTTATTACATAGCTTTTTTTGTGACTTCTTTCCACAGCAAAGAATAGTGCCTTGAGATTAGAGTTTCCACTTTTTTTTTTTTGTCTATGTATTCTAGCACCCAGAATGTCTTCGTCTGTTGCACTTTGTTGAGCAAAAAAAGTAAATTAGTAAATAAACACTAAGTTAATTAATTAACTAAAAGTAAACCAGCAACAACACAGAAGTAGTTCCCTGGCTCTAATATTGTATTCTATTATATATCAGTTATATCCATAAGGGTCAGCAGAAAACAAATTGCAAACTCATAGGGGCTAAACCAGAAGAGTTTAATAAAAGGCTTAATAAAAGTGTGGGCAGTGTTAAGAAAAATTGTTAAGGGACAGTGCAGCACCCAGGGGCTAGCAAATATGGGAAGATGATCACCCCAAGGTAATAAAAGGGCCATGGGAAAGGATTTTACCAGAATCCAAGAATGACCAGGTAGAGCTATAGGACAAGGTTCTAGGACAGGGGATGAGGCCTTTTGTTAGAGAAATGTAGTCACTGTTGATTCAAGAAGACAGGAAAAAATATCCCAACTTCCCTTTCCTTCCACCTTCCCATGGTGGAAGCCTATTAATGTTATTATTATTAATCATTAATGCCAGAGATCAGTCTCCAGGCACATAAGCAGGATCTGGAAGGGGTTTGGAGTGGCTCTCTAGGGCAAAGTGCCCAGTAATCTGTATACTTTAAGAGAAGTAGGGTTCTTGTTAGCCATATGCCATCTACAAAAGGCTGAGATTACTGACTCCATTTCTTTAGTCAGATGCGGCCGGCAAGCTGCTGAGGCAAGCTCATGAGACAGGATGATGGGCACCTTGGCAGGCAAATTGACACTTTGGGTATTACAGAAAGTTCTCTAATCTAAAAGCCTACTATTTATTCATGAAAAGTAGTAATTTCATAAATGGATTCTGAATAACCTAAAAGTAGTCAGCATTACTTTAAATAGTGGGCCATTTACTCCCGTCTTTTTGGTGAGGTTAGAATTAGATTTGCAATTTCACGGATTCACAAAGTCATAACATGGGAACAAGCCCTCGGGATCACGCAGCACATCCTTTGAGTAAAAACCTTGCAGTTACCTTCAAGATGACCGAGAGCTCTCTTATTCTATATGCACTATGCATACATTCATCTAAAGTTTCAGTATGAACTGATTTGTGGAACATGCTGGAAATTAACTTCCTGCCATGAATGGCATCGGATTTTATATCTCAAGTTTGAGTTATGCTTTTTGTTCAGGGCTCATTGGAATCACATGACTTGGAAAGCTTTGAGAGATTTTTCAACTCCATCCTTCTCTTCAACATCACTGCTAATTCCCCTCCACACATATGGTTTATGGGTAAGAAAACTGAGTCCCAGAAAGTTTAAATGACTTATTCAACATTGTGTAGCCATGAGTGTACAGGTTTCCCTATTTTTATTTAGTACTTATTTCCCCTATGTATCCATTACTTAAATTCCTCTCTTATTGATTCAGTGAATTTTCAGGCTGCTGTAAAACCAGTTGTTTTATATTCAACTTTTATATTTCCATTCCAGAGAGTAATCCTTAAAGAAAAGGATGGAGTAGTTAACAACCAGTATTCTAAGGAAAAATAAGAATCAAGCATTAAGAGATTGTATTGAAAAGAAATACAATTTTCTATTTTTTTAAGAAACAATTTTCTGCTTAACAGATTTAATTTTGAAGTTGAAAGGGTTTGTCAGAAAAGCATGAATTTAGAACAAAAATCAGAAAGCAACTTGAACACTACTCATTACTATGTAAAATGGTAATGCTGAATTTAAATAAAGATTTAAAAAATAAAATTGATAACAAACTAACAAAAAAAAATACTCCAAAGTGTATTTTAGGGGTTACAAAACTATTGTCCTCTTCATGTTTTACCCAGTTTTTTAAAAGAATTTTTAGAGCAATTTTAGGTTTCCAACAAAATAGAGAGAAAGATACAGAAATTTTCCATACACCTACTGCCCCTACATAGGCATAACCGCCCACATTATCAACATCACTCATTAGCATGATACTTCTTTTTTAAACCAAGGATGAACCTATGTAGACGTCTTATAATCAAAGTCCACAGTTTACATTACAGTTCAATCTTTGTGTTGTGCATCTTACGGGTTTGGGCAAAAGTATAATACTGTGTATCCACTGTTATAATGTTACACAGAGTATTTTCACTGCCCTAAAAATCCTGTGCGTTCCCTTTATTCATCTCTCTCTTCTAAACCCTGGCAACACTGATTTTTTTAATGGGCTCCATAGTTTGCCTTTTCCAGAGTGTCATCTAGTTGGAATCATAGAGTGTGCAGCCTTTACAGATCAATTTTGTCACTCAGGAATACGCATGTAAGTTCCCTCCATGTCTTTTCATGGCTTGATAGCTCATTCCCTTTGACACTGACTAATATTCCACCATCTGGAAGTAGAAGGTTCCACAGTTTATTTATCCATTCACCTACTGAAGGACATCTTGGTTGCCACGTTTTGGCAATTATGAATAAAGCTGCTATAAACATGTATGTGTAGATTTATGTACATAAATTTTCAGCTCCTTTGGGTAAATACCGAGAAGTGTGGCTGCTGGATCTTGTAGTAAGGGTAGGCTTACTTTTGTAAGACACTGCCAAACTGTCATGCAGCCAGCAATTCCCACCAGCAGTATGGAAGAGTTCCTGTTGATCCACACCCACGCCAACAGGTGGTGCGTCAGGGTCAAGGATTTGGGCGATTTTAATAGGTATGTGTTGGTATCTCACTGTTGTTTTAATTTGCTTTTCCTTGATGACATATGACGTGGAGCATCTTTTCATGTGCTTATTTGGAATCTGTATATACTTTGTGGTGAGGTATCAAGGTCTTTGATTCAATTTTTAATTGAGTTGTTTTCTTTTGTTGAATTTTAAGAGTTCTTTGTATATTTGGGGTAACAGCCTTTTATTGGATATCTTTTACAAATATTTTTCCCAGTGTAGCTTTTCTTTTCATTCTCTTAAATTTTTGCTAATGTTTTCTCCAGACCCTATTCTGTTTATTTGCTAACATAAACTGGTTATTATTTATTGTACTAACATAAACTTGTTATTATTATTTTTCATGGAATGCAATGAATTTAATTTTCTTGTGACATTAGTCTTTTCTCTTTCAGTTTTCAGAATTTTCCTGACACTCATTATATACTTACTTTTTCCCTTGGTAATTGCACAAGAACACTGTAGGAACAACTGGTGTATTTACTAGATGTTCTAACAATCACACATTTACATTTTTACTTTTCAAAGTCTGGTATTATGTGCAGAAATTTTATACTTAGGTTTATTTCAAATTTTCTTTTTTTTTACTGTTATAAATGGAATATTTTAATCCTTTGTTTTCATCAATGTCAAACTAATTGCTATTTGCATCTAGAGAATATATTAATCTTGGGATATTATCTTTCTACCCATCTATTCCATTAAGTTATTTGATTACTTATATTTTCAATTGATTATCTTGAGTTTTCTATAAAATTTGGGGGGGAGTCTTGATTTTGTCATCTGCTTTCCTATTTTTATTTCTTTCTCCTTTCAACTACACTACTAGTACTTACAGATGAATGTTAACAACTATCAGTGGAAATAATGTGCTGTCCTGTCTTATTTTTTACTTGAAAGAGAATGTATCATGTTTCTGAGTATTGTTCTGGCTTTCAGCTTGATATCTTTTGTCTATCTCTCTATATAACAATTGTTCTATATCCGTTCTTCCATGAGGACATTATTTCAGCCTCTTCGAGAGCATTGGCCCTGTGCAATTTTAATCTGTGGATAAAATTCTTCCTTAATTTCAGGGCAATCTCCTATTATATCTTTGTGTTTTTGTTTTGTCTGTTTTAATTTTTCAGGTCCTATCCTCAATAATATTAGAATTTCATACAATGATCCATCCCCATTGTTTCTATATCCATCATTTAAAAAATTACAGATGACTTCATGTTCTCAGTATCATTGTCTCTTCCTATGGCAGAATATTTTCTTACATTTCGTTTCTTCTAATGTGAATTTCATTTCTTTTCTTGTTTTAGAATTTTTCATTTCCTGTGTGTGCTCTGTGAAATCATTTTTAAGCTCATTCAGTTTTCTTAACTCTTCTCTGACTACTGAAATTTTCTCTCATTTTGATTCAGAAAAAAAATGTATTATGTTGTCTATCTTTGGTTTCTTGGAGAGCTGTTTGCCCATACTTTCATAACTCTTGGCCTGAGGTAATACTCTATTTAAACTCACTGGTTCACAGGGAGTGATTTAGCATTCATTCACAGTGTGTGCTGTGATTTAGAATTCTCTCCCGCTGGTCATCAAAACTTTGATCCCTCTGTCCATCAAACTGATAGTCTTTTCTTACTTACTTTCTTTTTTTTTTAATGATTTTATTTATTTATCTTTAGAGAGAGGGGAAGGGAGGGAAAAAGAGAGAGAGAAAAACATCAGTGTGTGGTTGCCTCTCACATGCCCCCTACTGGGGACCTGGCCCTCAACCCAGGCATGTCCCCTGACTGAGAATCGAACCGGCTACCCTTTGGTTTGCAGGCTGGCACTCAATCTACTGAGCCACACCAGCCAGGGCTGATAGTCCTTTCTTGGCAGTAATAGCATAGTGACTTTCCTTGTTCAGTCCTCCCTATTTTGCCATTCTGTTTTCACACAGAACTCAATCACTTTTCAGCAGCCAAGTCACTAATGCAGGCCATGCCCTACCAAAGAGGTCTCTTTGGCGTGGCCCCTCAGAAAGTTCAGGTGACCCACAGATTTGAGTTCATGACAGCTGCAAACTCACAATGCTGCTCTAAGTTTCCTCTCTCAGCTACATCTAATTTTGCTACATTCTCCAAATCTCTGTCAATTGTGGGTTGGGACTGTGTCTGTGACCATTTCTAATAATCATAAAAGTATGGACTTCCATATGTAAGTTTCATTCTTATTGACTTTGAAAGCAGGAAGCAGGACATATCTAACTTCTTTAACTTGGATGCATTAGCAGCAATTCTACTAAAATTACTTTTACTTGCCTATAAATTGCTTCCCCAATATTCTTAGGTTTATTTATCTGAATTCATGTAGCTATTTTAATAAGAGTTTTAAAGATTTTATTTTTTTTTTTATTTTTACAGAGAGGGGAAGGAAGGAAGAAAGAGGGAGAGGAACATCAATGTGAGAAAGAAACTTTGATCAGCTGCCCTCCGCACACACCTGGACCCTCAACTGAACCCTCAACACAAGCACATGCCCTACCTGGGCATTGAACCAGCAACTTTTTGGTCCATGAGACAATGACGTCCAACCAATTGACCCACACTGGTCAGGGCTAATAAGATTTTGAAGTCATATTAAATAATTTTTCATCAGCTTACATGATAAAATTGTTTCTCGATTTGATGAAATGCTTTAATCACCAAGTCCATGATACCTGTGGCCCTGTGCTTTGATGGTGTTATGTATTTAGTCTTCACTTTATTAGCTTTACTGATACAGTGTAATGTTTGAGCAAAATGTAGGTCATATCTGATTTTGGTCTCTTCTTCACTAAGACTTTAACTATCCTAATCATATATATTTATTCACATACCTTCTTATATATAATTCTTAAATAAGAAAATATTATTAACCAATTTAACAGTATGTTTAATTGATGCCCTAATAAATAACAACATATATGCAACTATCATTTTATTAGAATAGTTAGATAGTTATTTCTAATAGAATAAAGCACCTGATAAATCATCTACAGATTTTAAAATATATTTATTTCAAACAATGGGATGCGTATGTTAGGCTCTCTGCAGTGGTAGGCACTATCCTAATTACACTTTGAGCTGAGTAGTCAACATGAAATTAAATGCTGAGAGCATGTTAACTCCAGTGACAGCAGGGATGGCTCATGTCATCTTGGAGGCTCATTCAATTACTTGTCAGGAAAGAGATTAAGAAATTAGCAGAAAAAAGAATGGTCATAAAAGAATAAAAACAGGAATTGACTTGAAAATACACATGACAGGGAACCGGAGGTGAACACATCCATACACACTCATACACAGACACTTAAGGAGTGGTAAGGAGCCTGCCTGGCCAGCGAGCGCAGGAGAAGCAGCAGCCATCAGCCAGGCCAGGAGAGGAGGTGGGCTGATGACACCAGAAAAGATAAAGAGCAAATCACTGGCCGGCTGAGCGAAAATACACCTTTCTAAATCCAAAGAGGAGAGGGAATAGCAAACATCCTAAAAACAGTGACCACAGCGATGCTATACTGAGAGAAATTATTATCTTAGATTAGTCCATTGTTTCTTTACTCGTTAATTTAAACTACATCCAGCAGTAAAAAGGCTTCAAACCAGCTTTCAAAATCTGAGGATAGCAAAATCACTGGACAAAAATGAATGAAGAAAAATAGTGAGGGTGGGAAAGAAACGTAGCCAAGGGGGTCTGTTAGTAAACAGCACACGTCACACAGTCCTATTTATGTTCCCAGCAGCCACAGTAAACAGGAAAATAATCTGTTACAAGATTTCCAGGGACCATAAGGAAAAGAAGGCAGCTGCTCAGCAGAAGCGCATGGGTTGAGATTTCAGCGAAATTCATCTTATGGGCTTTTAATTAAAGAACAGACATCTGATGGAGTAGATGACATTTTCAATGTCATTTCTACAATATATATGATATAAAATTCTGAGTGATGTTATGATAATTTCTCAGTTCAGTCCAAATCATAACTGCATAAATATTTCAGAAAAGGCAATTATGCCAGTGATCCATATAAGCCACTCCCAGATGGTCTGGCTTATCCAAGAGCAAAATTCAGAGTATCCGGAGAACATCATATCCTTTAGATAATCCTTAATGAATAGAACTCAGTAAATATTTTCACAACAAATAAATCACACATGAGAAAGTCTTTCTTAATATTGTCATTATGTACCCAGAGATAACTTGACAAATAATTTCTGCCTAGAAAATGCAGCCAATTAATTACATGTTTTCTAAACTACGAAACTCATAATTAAATACCATCTACTTAATTTCTGTTGATTCCCCTTTCTTTCTCTGGGGAAAATTATTCCATTTTACATTCTTAGGTATAGCTCCCTGAGTTGCTGTTTAGATTTTGTTTATAGGGTAATTCTGAAAATGCTATAAACTTGGAAAGGTTACAAGTGTCTTACACTCAGTAAAGTTAGCATCTGAATTCCAAATCCCAAAACTCCAGCCTTTAAATAAGTTTTTGTTTGTTTGTTTGTTTCAATAGAGGTGCAAACATCACTACTGACCTAAAGAAGCAGTATCAGCCTTCAGAGAATCTCTCATTGTGACCGGAAAATTAAACTCAAATTGTACGCTGCCTAGACATGCGCAAAATGGAAATAATACCAGGACACCTGCAAAGCTCCAATGTCTTCAATGGAAAAAGTTACTCTTGGAGGAGGCTCATCCTAGGTTGTGGGCATGTAGACTTAGGACTTAGTAGAGCACGTGGGAAGGACTCCCTACCTCTTTCTTGACAGAGAGACACGTGCAGTTAATGCTAATGAAATGTTACCTCAGATCAGCAGCTTGGCGGGTCTTGTTCGTACAGGTAACCTCTCTGGTCTGATAGCCAATCTGGATGTCCCAGTATCTGTTCTCCTGACGATTCTGTCGGTTTCTATTTCTCTTTTTCTTTATAAGCTCCCGGGCCTCCGGGTCCTTCACTCCTTTCCCTCGGTCCTTTTCCCGTTCTTTGTTCTTCCCACGTCTCCTCGCTTGTCTCACTTGTCTCGAGTGGGGCACTGAGCACGTGCTCCAAGGTCCCACATGCAAGCTGTACATGCTCTCTTCAGCTTCACACGGACTGGACTGGCACACCTGAAACTCCGTCAGGTTCGGACAGCCTGAGCCCCCAAACTGGGGCGGCGCCACCACGTGCCGTGTCCGGTGCTGGAGCCCACTGCCGCACGTCTTGGAGCATCCCGACCAGGCAGAAAACTCAGACACAATGCAATCTTGCTGGCAGGGGATGAGGCAGGCCTGCTCCAGGAGTGGCTTGGGCTCAAAGTACTCACAAATGATGTCCTCTGCAGGAATGTCTTTCTCCTTCTGGATGCACGTTATCTCTCTCACCTGAATGCCTTCCTCCCCCTTAATGCACTCCAGGGGTTTCTCCAGGCGTTTCGAAATCACAGGCTGGCACTGATTCCACGGGCCCAGCCTCCAGTCATACAACTCTTTGTGCCAGTCACAAACTTTGAAGCAGTTTTGCTGGTTACTGGGTCTCTCGGCCTGCTTACAGTTGGTGTGCAGCGTTGTCCACCCTTCCACATGAGCACACCACACAGCCCGGGTCTGAATGCCTCCTGGACCACATTCATCTCCCATGCATCGGCCCCACGGACCTAAAAACGACACAAGAGTTAACAGTGCTACTAGAAGAAAACTAGAGGTTACTTTACGTTCCAGAAAGACACATCAAGACCTAGTACATTCACTTCCCTGAAGTGTTACAAAGTAGGTCTCTCTACCTTGTTAGAAAGTAATGATCTGCACTCGGTATTGCGGAAGGGGAACTGTGTCAGAGTCTATATAAGGTAACCGCTAGGACAATTTCACTCCGGGTCCTTTCGGGATTATTAAAAGATTGCTTTTATTCATTTCCTTAATTTTAGGTTGTTAAAGAACCCACGCTCATGAAGGACATCAGAAATTAGTCACAGTGAAAACCTCAGAACCATGATCGATTTTGGTAACTGGGAAAGAAAATGGACCCAGGTGAACTTCTCCTGCAGGCTTTTCTTTCCCGAGCAATTAGCTGTCTTGTAGAATATGCTCTGTTCTGCCTCATTTTCTATTGCTGTGCATTGTGACTATAAGAACCTTATAGTTGTGTATGTGTGTGCCGACAGAAGTGTTTACTTGCTGGTACCCAAAGTGAAAAATCTTCATTTAAGCACATTCTGCCTTCAAAGTTATCACTTCTCTCATCTCTCCAGTGAAGTATAAAAATAAACAAGAGAATTTAAATTTAACTAAAAGACTATTGCTATTTTCTGAACATTGAAGAGCTATTTGGAGTTTTACCAATCTACTCGTTTCCAAGGTATATACTATTTGGTATTACAGAGCTGTTTTATGGGATATTTAAATCAGAGGCTTTAGTCTGAAATGTGGGCCTTTTACCTTTGGATACTTCTTAGCATAGATTGAAACCCTCTTACATCTGCATGTATCATTTCTTTTTTAATGTAGATAATAGGATTTCAGTATTTTAACTGATAGATCTTAATTTACAAAATTGAGTTACATTATTTTGGAATTTTAAAGAAATGGAATGATCCCATAGTTGCATGATTCTCACAACGTGGTCCATGGAATTGAAGAAACTGTCTGAATAGCCTAGAGCCTTCTTGAACAAGTTGTGTGGGCAGCTGAGGGCCAGCACACAGGGTTGGGCTTCAGGGTCTCCCCACCCCACCCCTCGGCCCTCCTTCCTTTCTCATTGCTGCTTCTGTAAGAAAAGCTCCATTATTATTATTATTATTTATTTTTTTATTTGTTGAGATTAGGAAAGACTTTGTCTGACAAGATGTTTCTGTTGCTGTAAAGTGAAAACCACTCAACAAGGCCAACAGATTCATCTATGGATGAGAACTGGTAACAAGAAAGAAGCGGAAGTGAGGTGCGAGGTTCACATCTTGAGAGAATAACAAAACCGTCCTTCATTTCAGATTCCAACTCTGACTTTTAGTTGTGTGATTTATCCTAGATTTTAGAGCTCGAGACTTAGATAGGCCTATGCAAGATGATTAATCCACAAACAATGAAATAGGAAGAACATGCTTATCATATCTAACTTTTAGCTTGTTTAGCTAGGAAGGTGTTTACAATTTGATAATGTTAACTTCATGACAAATGGAATAATGGAGTTGTAAATAGGAAAGGGATTGACTGGAAACATTGTGCCAACTAATCATTGTTGCATGACAATGAGAATTGTATATTTGGCATACCCACACCATTACTGTATGAAGTTCACATGTGAAGAGGTATAAAGGACTTAAAGTACACTTAGAGAAACAGTCCTCCCATAGTGCTAATGTCAAAACTCTATGAGCTAAGAAAGTCAATGAGTTTGTTACATCTGTCCACATACAATACCTGATGATATTTTGATATTATTTTTAATTTGTCAAAGGAAAATTTCTACTCATAAATTTGTTGATACCTTCTTAGAGATTTTGTAAATATTCAGTTTAAGAATTATGCGACCTAGGACCCTTCTCAATATGGGAACATAGTAATATGTATAATATGTTAGAATTAATTTCACATACCTTTGGTATTTATTCCTTTTCCCCACTGTGCTTGAACAAATCAGTAACCCTTATTTCCTACCCTAAACATAGCATATAAAGATAAATTTATGTTAGATACTCAAGTTAGTAGTAAGCTATATGCCATTACATCTAAATTTCAAAATATAAGTGTCTTGCATAAATTATGAGTCTCAATTCCAGATATATATAACTCAGGAGAACTTCTTGATATTTTATTGTTTTCTAATCTTTGATATTAAGAAATTAGACTGATTATGCAGATTAGGACTATTAAAAAGTTAGTCATTTATCCTCAAAATAAAAATTAAAAAATTATAGCAAACTGTAAATTTGGTTCTTAAAAATACTTAATTGTACTTTGTAGGGAGGTTATACTATTATTAATGGGTGTGTTTAAACTAACTGATGACAATATTTTATTATGGAAATCAGAGCATACAAAATGTGAATTGACTTCAAGTCTGCATGTAATTACTGAGTAAGGCAAACGCACACCAAAAAACAACATCTCAAAAACCATGAAGCAGAACTATACAAGACCAGTTAACTTAAATTTGAAAATTACCCTAGATAACAACTGGTAAGGATATTTAACTCTTATAAGCCAAATTTTAGCAAAAACTCCAGGCTGACTTCTAAGCTTTCACAAAACCAAAAGTGAATGATGGTTACTTTGAAAACGACTCCTTTCCTGACATCAAATTAGGGAGAATTCCCTTTTACACATGCTCAGAACAGCCTGCATGTTCCTCACATCCTGCTCATCACAATTTCAATTAGTTTACTGAATAGCTGTTTGTCAAATATCTGTGTATCACATTAGACTGACTCTATGACTTAAAGACAGAACTCTGCCTGTCTTTTCCATAGGAACTTCCTCAATCATTTTGTTTAGAAAAGAGAGAACTTAGTTTGTAGATTCAATATCCAAAGAACTATATGTTCGATGTCAATGGCAGCACAAATAAAGAAACCGAGTTCAAGAAAACTTCTACACTATTTCATACACATTGAAAAAGAGTGAGCATTGTTAAAGCACACTTAACTAGGAAAAGCATACATTCTAAACACAAATACAATCAAGTTTTCATTCCAAAAATATCATCACAGACTCCTACTAATAATCTATTTATAGATAACCTTGTTGGGCTTATCTTATTCCAAGTATATTTACATTGAGAACCAGAAGACAGGCAATCCTGAGAAAATTCCATGGAGATCTATGAAAAATACCCTCCAGGCTGAAGGAAGATAAAATGCATGAGGGTGCCAGTGAAAGTGGAGGTGGCAAAATAATCACAAGTGAACCTGAAGAAGACTCATTCACTCTGCAGGCTTTAACTGCTGTCTTATCTTTCCATTGCACCTTGGATATTACATGTGTCCAATTAACAGACCTTTTGAAAAACCAGATCTCTACCATGATGAAGGGCTGTCTACTTCTTTCCTCCAGCAGTTTTAAAATAATCACACATTGAACAGAAAAGGGGCCACATCTAAAATTGCTCTTGACAGCTAAGGATTGTTAGACCAATTAGCTACCATGTGTCACGGAGAACAAATGTTTCTAAAGGCCACTTGAAAGCACAATATGCAAACCCTAGCAAGGAAAACATGAAGTCCTTTCCCAAGCACAATACGAAACTGTGATATTGAACTCCTATATCTTTGCATAATGTTAAATTGGTGTTGCAAAGGTGGTGTGTCTTCATGCACACATGTGTAAGTGTGGGGGGGATGCTTGCTTTTTAACAAGAACAGAAAGAATTTACATTGGTTTAAAATTTGCTTTATTTATTGTTCTTGTTCACAAGAACATACAGAGGACTTGGAATCTAACTGCACAAAACAAAGGATAGGCAGCTTTTAAGTTAAGGCCTTGGAATATCCCTTTATAAATGGAAATGCATTTCTGTATAGGATCGTGTTCATTCAGTATCATGTAACACACATCAAGGATGTAGTTCAAAAAATATATATGTAGAACATTTAGCCAGACACATTTTACGTAAATCAAGAAAGAAATACTGGAAATCTTATTCTACTAAAAAAAAAAAAGTTAAAGCAATTGTTTGTATACCCAAAATATTTATGTAATTGATAGGCTCACAATACAAATATTTTCAGTTGGAATTGATGCAAGATCCTGCACAATTGTTATAACAACTTTAAATTAGTGCTACTTGGCTTAGTTTTCCATAGACTAGTGCTTTAAATATAATTCTTAATGAACTTGTCAAAAATGTTGATAGGAATGCTTTTTTTATTCCTGTGGAAGAGGGTTTTATAACTTGCCTGTTCTTTTCATGTCATTCAAAACTATCTTTATTTTAGTCTACAATAGATGGCCTTTTAAATTTAAAATTAGTATTTTGCTCACCACATTCAACACTGACATCTTCTAAGGCTCTGTTTTATATGTCAAGGGCACAAGAACAATATAAAGCTGAATCTATAAAAGGCCACATTATTGACAGGTGGCAAGCAACTGTTCCAAATAGCCTTATAAAAGATAAACACTATAAAAGGAGCACGAGAAAATTATGCAGACTACTTTCTGTCCTTGTTTGCTATAAAGTCTCAAATAAGCCAGTTTCTTGTTAGACTTAGTATGTGTACACCATTCAGATGAGATAGTGCATTTCCCCTCCTGGGTCTGGTTGTGGAACAGCGTGTTCTCGTTTGCCAAGATCAAGGAGTGCACAAACAGCTTACTAATGCACTAAATTCTGTCTCATGAATGCTGCATAGTATCTTATTCTAAAACCCATAGTTCACATAATTTAAAAACAACATTTGTTTTTACTCAACAAGTTAGTTTAGAAAAAAATCAGAAATGACTGCTAATTAATAAAACTCCTCATAAATCCCACAGACTACAGGTAAGTAGTCTTTATATATTGTTGTCATCCTGCTAGGCAATTAAAATACACATTTAATTTTGGAATTGTGCTGTCAATTGTCTTATACTCTGCTTTTTTACTTCACCGTATGCTATGAAACAACCCCATTTCAGTAGACATGAGGGACTTGGGTACCCACCCACACGAACACACACAAGACTGAACCTTCAAGACGCTCAGTCTCATTTGCTCTTCGTACTTCCACAACTAAATCTGTACTACAGAGGCACGGTATGTTGTACTAATTTACCATGATTTACCTAATTGAGATTCTATTTGTGAAAATTTAGGTCTTTTTTCTAATGGTTTACAACATTAAAAAGTATGTTACAATGAGCATCCATTGTTGTACATTGGTCAAACAATTTAGTCAAAAGTTTTACAAATTTTCAAGCTTTTGGTATAGCTAGAATTACAAAAATGTACCAGTTTGCTGTCCTACCAGCAATTTATGAGTAGGTATAGGGAACCGTTCCACACGTGGGAAATGTGGCCCAGCCCCCACTCAGAAAAGCCAGTGGGTAGCAAGGAGGGGCTGGGGGCAGGACCCCTGCCCACAGACAGTTTCTCCCACCGGGAATCAGGCCTGCATTGTACCTAGACCGCTATGAGGCTTGCTCTTGCTAAAACTCCCTCACCCTGAATTGAGGCAGCAAATGTTTACTGAGTATCTTTAAAGTCTGTGCTAAGCCTCCCAAGTATGGAGTGTAACCAGTTCAACCACTTTCCAGCTTGAGCTGTAACATCCTTCTCTTTGAAGTAATTAGCAGCATTGTCCTTGGTTGTCTGTAAAAGGTAATCACCTACAGTGAACCTGCACATAGTAAATGAGGACCATCCTTGATGTAATGTGCCCAGAAAAGCAATAAAAGCCTGTCCAGGCAGGGGTCGGCTCTATCTTGGGCTCTCTCTAGCCCTCTCGCCCTCTCTCACTTAGAGAGTAGCCATGCCATTCCATTTTTATCCACAGGATTTCTGTAGTCTGTGAGTATTTGTCTATTGCAGCCACAACACAAGATCCTGCAGGCCGGGATCCGCATCAAGTATGTATTTTTTTCCTCATACCTATAGACTTCTATTTCTCCAGGTCTGGGCATCTATTAAGGGACTCTCAGGTGCTTGCTTTATCACAGGATCCTTCCTTTGACTATTTTGACTATTAAGACAGTCTTTATTCCTTTAACCCAATCCTTTGTATACTGTGCTCTCCAGAAAGACCTCAAAGCTTCTTGAGAATTGCTAATATGCTTCTTATTTCTCAACACTGAAACATAATTTTGCCTCTTTGTACTCATTTGGTCATTTAAAATGATTTTTTTTTTTTTTTGCTGTGGAAAGAAGCAAGCACGTGGGCTTAAATGTCTGTCTTGAAGTGGTCCCATAGATTATTTGAGTGCCTGGCTATGCTATTCAATATAATACTAATTAATTTAATTATAAATATGCATGCTGTCTAGGAAATATCTTTGTATGGATTTATGAACACAAATATTAAATTCTGAATATTTACTGACATAGAGTAGTTTAAAATTTATTTTTAAAAAACAAAAAGGGGAGCTCATAGCTTTTTGACTTGAGTTTTAATTTAATGTAATTTAATTTTAATTTAAAATATAATTCTCAAATGACAGATCACTTTGGTGGATAAGGAAAGATCACTCAGAAATCAAGCTGAGCTTTCATCTTCAATATTAATTAAACTTTAAAAGAAATTATGTTAAGAATAGCAAATTAAATTTACAAAATCAGGACAAGTTCTTTAAATCTGATGAGAGAATGAATGAGGAATCAGTGACTGTGATAGCTGATTTTACAGTTGCCGAATATAGAAGTATCTATTTTCAGGTTCTATCGTGTTTGATTTCTCTTAAAAAATTACTTAAATCCTGCTTGCCCCCACTTGTAAAATATAATATAAAACATATCTTTAACTTCCATCATCTCAGAACACTATCTGAATCATAAGCTAAGTATTAATATTATGAAGTATGGCATGCAAAAAATAAGTTTCCTCCCACCTTCTAAGTTATTCTAGCTGGGAAATAATCTCATTAACACGTGATAGAGTAGCAGGAGACAATGTTCAAAATTTAAGATGATTTTACCTTTGGGGGCGCCATAAGTTTGGATACCCAAGGGCCCATTAGGCAGTTGAGGTTTATATGTGTTATGAACAAAGGAGTAGGGGAGGAGGGTTCCGGGACTTCAAAGGGAAAGTGGGTAATTAATTCACAGGCCAATGAGAAAGGACAAACATTTGGGGTAAGAAAAAATTCTTGCTGGGCCACCCGGGAACAGTGGGACACAGAGGGAAATCTAGTGAACAGATTTTTGTTTGGCTCTTCCCTGTCTGCATATTTAATTCATATGTTGCTAAGGTGAATGTGCTAAAGTTCCATTCCTGAAGCACAAACTATCTACTAGGACACAATAGTAAGCCAGGACCTGATATGTGTGTGTATGTATTATGTATGTATGTATATATGTATGTGAGATATGCTTTTTCTTTTCCTCTAAGGGTGAGTAATTCAATGCTGCAAAACTCATGGTCTTGCTTCTAAACCCTAGGTGTCTGTGCTATAACTCTCCTATTAGGTCTAGCCAGAGATTCCACACAGCCGCTTTATCTATCAGAAATCTGTCTAATAACATCATCTGTCTAATAATAGAAGATCTGTGGGCCATTGTGACCTGAGTAGCTTAGTAGCTTGCACACAGCCTGGACCTGCTGGAGAGGTCTCTACTGTAGGATCCATTCATAATTGGCAGCCTTTCAAGTCAACCAATAAGTAGACTGTGGCAATATTCCCAAGTGTGATATGTGCTGCTCTCAGAATGCAAAGAGGCTGTGGTGGCCAGCCTGCAACGTGGTCCCTGCTTCTTGGTACTCATGCCTTCCTATAGTTCACTCTAACACTGAATAGACATGACCTGTGGAACTGCTAGTATATTGCAGAAATATTGGTATGTAATGTAAAAGTCTAGGTCAAAAAGGATATGGTGGCTTCTGACTTGCCTTCTCTTGGTTAATTCATTCTGGAAGAAATTAGCTGGAATGTCATGCAGCCTTTGGAAAGGAACAGAGACATCTGCCAATAGCCACGTGGGTGGCCCATGACCTTGTTGGAAGCAGATCACCTCAGCACCAGTCAAAGCCATCAGATGACTGCAGGCCTGGCCAATGTCTGGGCCACAATCTCATGAGCAACCCTGACTCAAAACCACCCAGCTGAGCTGCTTCCAAACCTCTGACACACAGAAACCGGAAGGTAATAAAGATTTACTAGTTCCAATCTGCTAAATTTTGAAGTAACTTGTTATGTAACGATAGACATCTGATACAGGTATGCAGGAGAGGTATGCAGCCGTAACCCAAAATCTAAAATATGGGCATCAGGCAGAAGCTGGGAGGACAATGAGGAAGGTGTTAGTAAAAGTGTTTTGAAAAAACTGCTAGAAGAAGTCTAATAATGGCTGCCAGTAAGGGCTTCAAAAGATGTGAAAATGTTATTGGCGACTTGAAGAAAGGGGATTCTTGTTAAATCATGGCAGACAGTTTAGCAATATTGTCACCTGTAGTCACGTGTCATACAGAAAATATACCTAGTAAGCTGGAGGATCTACGATTTGTAATCAGATTGAGTGTAGAAGGTGCCACCTGGCTTCTCTTAGCGGGGTATCTCAAATACAGTACTTGCCACTTCTTACTCACCAAATCCAAGTGGCATGTCTTGAATATAAAGGACCGATGTGAAATTCTGAGGAACGTCAAGACAACCCACGTCCCACCCGACTATATTTTGACAAAAGGCCTGAGGGTGAGGGAGTGAATGGTCTGTTGTACATCCCCCAGTGAAAGCAAACAGCTTCTGATCCTTTTTACTAATGGGAATTGAGAAAAAAAACACCTTTGCTAGATCCGCATCCCCAAGTTGCAAACACTGCGTTGGTTTGTTTTAGTTTAGATATCACCTCTTCTTATCAGCTGCCATTGGACCTAACACCTGGTTCAGTTTACGGCAGCTTGCTATCATCTTCCATGAGCCACCCAGTTTTGTTTTGCTTTTTTCAGGGACAATCCAGGTCAATTGAACAGGAATTTAATATAGATCACCTCTTCTGCATCTTTTGAACGTTTAATGTGGCACTAATTTTGGCATTTCCCCCAAGGATCATATGCTAGAGCATCGCACAAGATGTGTCACTTCCTAGCTACAACTTGTCTCAATCTATCAAAAAGTCAGAGACTCAGTAACTCTCAGTAGTAGGCAACTGTATGTCAGCCTGGTAGATGAGCAAGCAAAGCATTCTTCCACTTTCCTCTGTTCTCCATTGGTCAAGGATGGTCCCACGATCATTCACATTAGCTCCCTCACAATTTCAAGTTGTGCCCGAGTGAATGCTGAGAGCATTTCTATAGGTGTCTTGCATGACAATGTCAGAGAAGCTCTGAGGAAAAATTGCTTTCTCAGCCTGTTGTAAGTGGCAGTCGGTTTGCACCTGCCTGAAATGGGTTAAACCTGTGTGAAACTGGAAGTCACAGGAGTTACTGGAGCTGGAGGTGGAGCCAAGAGGATTTAAAATGGCACACAAGTGGCACGCCACACCTACCAAATGGCGAAGGTTTTTGCTTGTCTTGTTGCATCTTCTTTTTCTTCTATGAACAACATGCCTTCAGGAAAAATTGCTCAAGGCTGAAGATTTCTGAATTTTTATCACATTTAATTTATTCACTCAGTAGATATTTAGTGTGAGCCTACAATGTGTTATGTGCTACAGTAAGCAAGTAGAATAGAAATGTATTAAGATAAAGGACTATAAAAGGGGGAGACGACCCAAATATCCATTAATGGCTAAATGGGTAAACAAAGCATGGTATATACACGCAATGGGATATTAATCAGCCTTAAAGGAATTCTGACACATGCTACCACATGAATTAGCCTTGAAAACTTATGCTAAGTGAGATAAGCCACCCACAAAAGGGCAACTATTGTGTGATCCCACTTACATGACGTACCTAGAAGGACAAAATTTCCAGAAATAAAAGGTGGACCACCACCAGAGGCTGAGGCGAGTGGGGAGTGGGGCACTGCTGTCTGCCGGGTTCAGAGTTTCTGGTTGGAATGATGAAAATGTTCGGGAGACGGATGCCGGTGACGGCTGCACCACAATGTGGACGAGCTTAGGACCGCTGACTTGTTCGCTCAAAACCAGTAAAATGGCAACTTTTATGTTACACATTTTACCATAATAAAAAATGACACAGGAACAAACTTTAGCAAACATTTTTTATACTCACATTCATAACCCTATGAAACTTAGAGAACCTTACTGGATATAGCAGTAACTTCCTAGAACCTTGGAAGTTACTGCCAAGTTATAAAGCCTTGGGGAATTCTTAACTTCCTTAGACCTAGAAGCAGTTTATTTGAGACCTTCGAGCAAAAAGGGAAGGGCCAATTATAGATCTGATAGACTTTTCCTTGTCTTATAAACACACTGAAAAAAGAAAGAGATGCTCAGAGGTGCCACTCTTACCTTAGGTCTACTGTCTAGCATGTTAAATATGTAGTTATCATTAGAAATAACATTCCACATTCTTCTTCTGATGTTACACTGTTCATTGCCTACCTCAATAATTATAATATAGTTTTAGCCAGTAATGTGAGATGATATGTATCATCTTTACAAAATGAAAAATAAAAATGAAGTAGAAGTAACGACCTTTAGATGTCTGGGCTACATCCATTACACACCTAGAACATGTTATTCTATGATTCTTTAGGACATTTTTACCCATACTCTGATTAACAAATGCATACATAGCTGTTATTTTTTATAAAGCTCATTTTCAGGAGTATAGTACATTTTAGTATTTCCTTGGATATAATAAACTGCTCCTGTAGGACAGGACCAAATTAGTTTTTCCCCCAGTGTTATATAACAATTAATAAAGTCAGGAAAAAATCATGTTAATTTCTCCATTTCTGGCACTGGGTCAGCACTGGTTTCATTACAAGCTTTCATGATGAAGGATAACAATAAATTCAGTTGTTATCTCCTTACTTAAGTGGACTACTGTTATATACTTAGGGAACTGAGAAGTATGACTTCTTTGTAAGAGACTAGAAAACCTTCCTTCATGATTACGTTAATCAACATACATTGCTATATATTTTTATAATCCATATAATTTCTATCCCACTAAATGCTGTAATTATATGTGCTTAGAAAAGTGAGCAATTCATATACCTAAAAGAGTACATTTCCAACACACTAATTAGTACATACTTAAATGTAAATGTAAAGTATATATAAATTTACTTTTAAATACAAATGATTTTTGCTACTGAAATACTTCGTGTGAAAATGATTGCTTCACCTGAGGCCAAGTATCTCCTTCCAAACTCCATGTGTTTAAGGAATTTGGGTAGTAATTTGCAACATTAGTAACTTAGAAATGTCTATTAGATCTTAGATTATTTCCATAATGAGTGAAAGTGAAGTAAATTTTGTAAAGTTAAACATGAGCTCAAAATTATAAGATGCTAGCAAAAATAATGAGTAGGTCATCAGTAAAAGATTTGAATGCAAGTGCTTCAATTTCCCAAAAAGTGCATTGAGAAATATCTTAATTTTTCAGTAGTATCTTTTCAACTTTTAAAATAAACTGTAACTCACAAGTATGCATGCACACATTTCTTAAGAATTAGATTATTTGATCAGCATTTTTCATATAATAATTTTATTTTGGAAAATATGGCACATGAAAGAAAGCCCTAAATTATGAAATGCAAAGCCATAACTGGATTTGACCAATGTCAAATATTTCTAATGAAAAGACATATATATCCTCTATTAATGAAGTCAGATAATTGGTTTTATCTTCAAAGAAATAGTACCAATGAAACATTGTTGAAGATGCATGCAATTCTGTTCATTGTTCTTCAATAACTGTGGACCCTCTTTCTTTAACTGGAAGGAATTTCTTTTAGCATGAACCATTAAGATGTTACAAAATTAGGGAGGCAGAAATAAACAACCATTTTTTAAATTTTTCATTTCTATGCATATTTGTTCTGTATTTAGGTATAAATTTCTCCTTGTATATTAAATTTCTACAGCTAACAAATTCCACAAATATTAAATAGTCATAATTTTAAAATCATAATATATTAATACCAGTTTATAAGACCAATCTACAATTTAGGACATATCATTAGCCTTTGTGAAGGCACATATAGATGTAATATTACTTTTGCTTGATTAAATCACAGTAAGGATTCATTTTAAACACATATAATATTATATACACAATGTTACCTCAGGGTATTGCTACATATGGTTGCACTGAATAATTGGTTCCAAGAGTATAACAGCATGAGAATCACCTAAGGGAAATGGTTAGATATAGAATAAGGGAGCTGATGGTTTCATATTCATGAAAATTGGGAAGGGTTGTCAGGAACATGTATAAAGGACACATGGACAAAGCGAGAGGAGGACAGGATCAAGGGTGGGAGTAAGGGATGTCTGGGGTTGGAGGGGATTTGTGGGGGCAAAATGGAGACAACTTACTTGAACAACAATTAAAAAAAACCCTGAAGGAAGACTATATTTTCGGGGATCATTTCTCTAGTTTGTTAAAACTGAAGGACACGCTGGTGATAAATAGTGTAGCATTTTATAGCCAAGATCTTAAGACCATCAGAAGTTAAATGTAGGTTATACAGTCATCCAAGCCAGAGTCCAAACCCAGGTGTCCTAATTTCCCAGCTCACTACTCCCACGTTCTACCTTAGGAGTCTTTAATCCAGATGAATAGCTCACAAATGAACTTTATTTCTCAAACTCTGGTTAGTAAATTATCAAAGTTATCTTAGCCTCCATAAATCATTTGCTGTCATGAACTAAAATTATCTTTACCTTGGACTCTTAATTTGGAATGATCCACAGAGATTCTGTAATACAATCTTTCTTCATCTTACATTCTTTTAACCTCAGTTGGAACACTTCTGGTGGAAAGTGCCCATTGTTAAGCAAAGTTGCCCTTTCTGGTGATGGAAAGCTTAAGTATTTATTGATTTATTATTTCTTCCCTATATTTCTATAAAATCCTCCTCTCTAAGCATTGTACTTTAACCCACTTTTCAAATATCCTAAAACTTCGAACTAAAGGATCTTCTTTTTTGTCTTATTCTTAATAGGACATCTAGTCTGATCATGATACTTGTTGCTTTTCTGTGGCACTGCTAGACTGTGCAGTAATATCATAGAGCGATCAGGAAACTAGTAAAGAAAATAAAATGGAGTAGACAAATGATAAGTAAAATGTCTGACCACACCCACATAACTTCTGCTCTTGTTAAAATCAAAAAGGCAAAGAATCCCATACTCATTTCAACATGACGAGTTCTCACCCCAAGTCTTTAAATACTCTGTTAATTCCTCTCACACACTTTTTGTTCAGGTTCAGACTTTCTTGATTTACACTGCGCTGTGTAATGGATTTACTCACTATGTGCATTCCTTTGGTAATTGCGTGGCTAACTCAGCCCTATAAAGACAAAGAGGCATATTGAAAATTCTGTGCCTAAATATCTATTTCTTCAATGAATCCTTACCCAGCGGCTGACTTGGGGAACCAGATGTACATTTCTCCTCTGAGCTCTTCCAGATTAGCTCTTACTGATTGAGCTCTTACTCAGTCAGTAACCTTCGCACACCCCGGTTCTTGAGGTGCCATGCATTCAGTTATTGCTCCCCAAGCCTTTTGCTCTCAGGGGACTGTAATTCCTTTGCATAGTTCAGAATTGATAAGTTTTAGGTTATGTTTGAAGATAAATGTTCATAATACATGTTTGCACGCTTTGACATTGTGTGTATAAAACGCTATGAGGATGAATGAGGGACCCATGGACGGAGCCAAGGGAGGGTGAGATTGAGTGTGGGAAGTGGGCATAGGTAGGTAGGGCAGGGGAAAGTAGTGATGGGAAAATGGAGACAACTGTATTCGAACATCAATTTTTAAAAAGTAAAAAAAAGCAGTTCCTATATTGTACAAGAAATTTAATATCTAAACAATAAACATATTTGATCAAAAAATGCTATGAAGAAATAAGAGTAATTACATAGCAAATGCTTTTATACATGTATCTGCCTCAATTTAGTATTCTTTTGGTGGAAAGAAATGAAAATTATTTAAATCAAAATTCTACTCATAAATTAAATTCTCTTTATAGGAAGCAATTCCAGTGCTAAAAATGTTCCAAGCACTCTATACTGAATGCTCATTATTTGCTGGAGTACATCGGGCATAGGGGCTCACAGTCCACAGATGGTCCCTAGGCTAAATAGGGCACAGCGGAAGGACAGAGGAAACTTGCATTTGGAATACCTAGACTGTGTTCCTACCAGAATTCATTTTTAATTAAAAAATTGTTTTATTGTGGTAAGAACACTTAACATAAGATCTACTCACAAATTTTAAGTGTACAATACACTATTGTTGACTACAGGTATAATGCTATAAAACAGACCTCTAGAACTTACTCATCTTGCTTAACTGAAACTTCAACCCATTGGTTAGTAGCTCCTCATTTCCCCCTCCCCCTGCCCTGGCAACCACCATTCTACTCTCTGTTTTTATAAGTTTGGCTATTTCAGATATCTCCATTGCATACCACCTTTTCTTTATCTATTCATTTGTTGATGGACATTCCAGTTGTTTCTACATCTTGGTTATTGGGATTTGTCCTGACATTTCTCCAAAGTAGATGTACAAATGGTCAACAGGTATATAAAAATATGCTCAATGTCACTAATTGTCAAGCAAATTCAACCAAAGCAAAAATGAGATATCGCCTCACACCTGTTAGGATAGCTATTATCTGAAAATCAAAAAACAGCAAGTGTTGGATAGGATGTGGAGAAATTGGAATTCTTGCACCCTGTTGGTGAGATTGCAAATCGATTCAGCTATTATGGAACTGTATAGCAGTTCCTGAAAAAAATTAAAAGTAAAACAACCATATGGCCCAGAAATCCTACTTCTGGGTATTTATTCAAAAGAACTGAAATCAGGATCTTAAAGGTATATTAACAGTATTTATTTTTAATGTTGTCTTTTTGATGTATCTGTCTTGGCTCCAAGTATTCATCTAGATAACTTTTTTTCCCCCAAAACAGGTGTGCCAACTGGTCTAATTATTTAATACCCATGACCCAATTCACATCAATATCTGGCTAATCAAAATATTCCATTTAATTTAATTGAATAAATATTATACGTGCCTGGGTTTTTTTTTTAAGCATCCAGATATTTTTTTCAGCCCAAGGAATCAGTCAGAACTATTTCTCACCTCATTTACCCATGAACTTCTAAAGTAGAAAATATTAAAATTAGAGGTGGGTGGTATTTTCTTTCTCCTCATTGAAAAGTCATTATTGGAAGATTCAAGTAGTTTTTCATGTAGAAAACCAAAGATGAAATTCTTGTCTTCTTATTTAAAATATGACAGAGAATAAAGAATGAACTATTGCTTATTCATAACAAGTTCTAAGGCAAGCTCTACGTGAGCCAATTGCTAAAATTGCCAAGTGTAAGTTTCATATGGCACTCTGTTGGCATCATTTTGAAGCATGTGGATGAAAGGATATACACTATAGCAATGCAATCTCAGTGATATGCTTTAAATCATAGCTCCTCGTATGTCACAAGTTAACATTCAATGCTTACAAATAGTGGAGTGAGTTTTGTGGATTTCAGACAAGGGAACAACAGGTGCATTGAGAGCCTTAAGAAGAAAGACATTATATTCTTACTTGGGAATGCAAAGCTTGATGGAAATAATGGGATGGGAGTTGGAGAGGTAGAAGTGGAAATCATGGGATATAAGGTTGGACAGCTACAACCTTAGAGTAGAAAATTCCAGGAATAGTAAACAACATGAACACAAACAGGAAATGCAGGCTGTATATATTAATGTAAAGAGGCACATGGAACCCATACATATGAAAAAGAGAGAGAGAGAGAGAGAGAGAGCTTGGGGACAGGTTGGGGAAGGCCTCAGAGATTTTCCTCTATGTGAATCCTAGCTTAATATACCTTGTAGTACCTTACAATAAGTAAATCTAAATTTTCTTTCAATAATCTGCTTTAATTGTGCTCACTCATTCTCCTCTCATGTTATGTAGGCTTAAGAGGATTTCTTGCACTATCTGTCCCACCTGTTTTGACATATTGTTAACTTGTGTGTTCTATTGTTCACCCAGTATTTTGTGTATGTAAACCTATTTCTCAAATAAGATTTTAAACCTCTCAGAGATAGGAGCTTTGTTATGTTCCTTTTGTGGTGTCCACTATAGCGCTAGACTGCCAATAAAAATTGATGAGTCTTTTCTATAGTACAAAATATAATGGATATGGTTCCTTAATAGATACTTGGTGAGCTGCAAGAGATAGCAGAGGATATCTGTTTCCAGAAATCCTCAAAGGACAAGATTCTAAATTAAAAAAAATATAGTTTCACATCCTGTATGAGTTATCAAGAGGCTAAAAAATAGAGTAGCTGGCTATGGAGGTCGAGATTATATTACACTTAAAAAGCAACAGTAATGAAAGTCAAGTACTTAGATAGGATGGCCACCCTGCTGGCATCAACCAGAGACCAGCAGGTGGGGAGTCCAACATCAGAAATGCATCAACTGCAAAACTAACTGGTGAGAAAATGAACTTGTAGGCTTAAGGAAATGTGTGCCTAAAACGAATCCAAAACTCAACCGGCTGCTCAGGGACATTAGGCAATTAAATTGTAAAGTGTGAGATAGAGTTACCTACGATTGTTTAAAATAACAAACTTTAACATTAGTTTCCTTCTGGTTTGGTTCCTTTTTTTCTGAGGTTGTTATCAGGAGGATGCATGTTTATCATGGTTATTTTATTTTAGACTTGTTTGTCACTTGCTAATATGCTTGCAGAGATGAGTAAGAAGTGATAGAATTAAAATTATTTTCCCCATATAGGTCTTACACTCTGATGGTGCTAATGGTGGACTCATTATTTCATTGTGACATTTTCTTCAATGTCACAATGTCTTTCTGAGGGTGAGTCACATTTTCATTACTGCTGCTGTCCTGAAGGATTCTGGTTTCTTCTGTGATAAATGCTAAGACCTCAACTTCACAGATCTCACAAATCTCAACCTCCTAGAGGATTCTTTAATTCATTCTGCCAATGGCTAATTTTTTTATCTGTAGATAAGCAGTTTTTCAGGATGTCATACAATAAAAAAATTCCTGTCTTATATATTCTTTGATATCTTGCAGTTTCCAATTGACAGTAGGAATCATAAAGTAGGGGATACTGTTGGAGGAATTCCTTTATCTATGACTTCTGATCCCTGTGGCTCCTGGAAAACACGAGAATTGATGTTTCTCTTGATAAGAAAATGAGCACATAGAAAATGCATTCGACTTTAAGATTCTTAGCAGAAACTCAATAGGCTATATGACTACGAGGATGAGTGAAAACAGTGGGAAAATTATCAAGTATGAGTATATTTCTTAGGACTTAAATTGTACTTTTGGAAGATATTTCCAAAAAGAAGTATATGACAAAGTAAATTCGGGTTTTGAATTTACTCCAATTAAGCAAATTATCTTTCATTAATTTCCAAGCTCTTCTTGTTATGACCCACATGTCACTGATTTCTTCATTGTGCAGATGCTTGGCCATGAGTAGCCCAACTCCCATTTGATTATAGTATCATATGAATGAGCTCAAAGGCATTAGAGCAACCTATACTCACACTTGCAATTTAAAATTGTAAGCCACTTGTCCACTTTTGCCCACCTCTAATTTATTCTCTCTATTAACCAGCTAGAGGGATCTTTTCAACATGTAAGTCTGTTCATGGCACCTTCCTTCTCAGAACTCTTTGATGTCTTCCCATTGCTCTTAGATAAAAGCAGAGCTTGCAGCACTGCCTATAAATTCCACCAGGATCTGACTTCTAACTCCATCTCCAAGCCTGGCTTGTATTTTGCTTCCTCCCAATATTGTGCTTTAGCCACACTCAGATTCTGTACCACTTTGCCTCCAATAGATCTCTGGCATAGTGTTTGTGTGCTGCAATTATGTCCATTTTCCTTTGTACAAATTATTAGTACTGTGAAGGCAGATACTGTCCTGTTATTTTTCTACTTCCAATGTTTAGGATAATGTATGTCACATATTAATTGCTGCTGTACAAGTACTTATTTAATGAATACACTTAACGAATATAAATTCCAGCTGCTTATTTTTTAAAAATTAACACTAATATACTACTGAGAGGTAACCCTTCCCAGTGAGCACAAGACCTTATTTTAGTTAAAATATAAACATCCACAGAAGTCCCATCTAAGAATCTAGACTCTTTTTACTCAAAGTACGCTCCAGGGACCAGCAATATCGACAAGGATCAGGAAAGCAGAATCAGGTCTAACCCCAAACCTACTGAATCAGAATCTGCATATTTAAAAGATGTCTATATAATTTGTATGTGCATTAACATTTGAGAGATATGGATCATTAATTTACACAAAATAAAAAGACCTTGATATCAGTCTAGATGAAGAGGGATATGCTTGTACATGAAAGGAATTAATTAGAAGAGAAACCAAGTTTTACTAGAATAATTTATGACACTGATGCTTTCAGAAAAAGAGGTAATGAGTAGCGACCGTACCACGTACTGTGTGAGGCCTGGGCGCACCATGATGTTTAAAAGTGATGCCATTATTGCCTCATGCAGCGTCCCACCTGGTCAGAAGACTAGCTTAAGATGTACAAAAACTATTCCACACTCACAATGAAAGCAAAGGTTGACAGAAAATTCAGGCTCATATAAATCAAACAAAAATTCTAATGAAATATTATAATTTCAGGAGAAATTATTCCAAACTTCATCTCTTATAAAATCAGCTATATCTAAAATAAACATTACGGATAAAAGCAGTGATATGGGGCCTTGCCTGCTTTTATATTAAGCCATATTTTGAAGTCACAAGAAATAAAATGTTGGAACTGCCCTTTGACCCAGCAATTCCACTGCTGGGATTATAGCCTAAGAACCCTGGAACACCAATCCAAAAGAACCTGTGCATCCCAATGTTCATAGCAGCACAATTTACAATAGCCAAGTACTGGAAGCAATCTAAGTGCCCATCAGCAAATGAGTGGATCCAAAAACTGTGGTATATTTACACAATGGAATTCTACACAGCAGAGAGAAAGAAGGAGCTTCTACCCTTTGCAACAGCATGGGATGGAACTGGAGAGCATTATGCTGAGTGAAATAAGCCAGACGGTGAGGGACAAATACCATATGATCTCACCTTTAACTGGAACATAATCAATAGAAGATAAAAGCAAACAAAATATACCCAGAGACATTGAAGTTAAGAACAATCTAACAATGGTCAGAGGGGAGTGGGGAGGGGACAGTGAGGAGTGGGGATTACAGGAACTACCTAAAGGACACATGGACAAAATCAAGGGGGAGGGTGGAGGTGGGGGAGGGAGGTGGGTTCAGCTGGGATGAGGTGGAGGGATGGGGAGAAAAGGCATACAACTGTAATTGAATAACAATAAAAATTAAAAAAAAAAAAAGAAATAAAATGTGATGGCCAAGTAAGAACAGTTCAACAGAACATAATAAAATATGAAAAACCACAAAAAATTCAAAAAATATATTATAGCAAAACGTAATAAATATTGCATTTTGTATTAATGAGTTAAAAACTGAATAAAAATAAATAACACTAAATTCTTGATTAACTGACAGAAGTTAAATCTCTACCTGGTAACATACACTAAAATAAATTATGTATGCCTAATAGAGAAAAGTATAAAAAAGGAAACCTGTTTTAAAGAGAAATAAGAAAAATACATGTGAGTATGTATTTAAAACAAAGGAAGAAGTTTTCTGTTTCTAACCCTGACATACTTCACACCAATCTTTCCAATAAGAATTAGAATAGTTAGTTAAATTTTTTAAAAAATCTGTTTGAAGGCATCAGAAATATTTTAATGAAGCAAGAAGTTGAAGAACCAATATCCCAGAAGAAAGGAAGTGAAGAAGAGATCTGACATTTGTCTCAAACAGCACCCCTGAGGAATTTTCCATTTTCTAAATTGTGTCAAAAAGATGAAGAAGATGAGCAGAATTTTTAGTAATTTTATAGACATAGGAAGAAAATATTATGTCCAGAGCTGAGCAGAAAGAAAGAAAATAATCCAGCTGTCAGTTCTGATTTCCAAAATGCTATCGCTGTGGATAAAGTAAAAATAAAAAAAATATATCAGCAGGATTCCAGGTTAAATGATGGTGATATTTCCATAGCCTAAGTAAACACCAGGCACACACACACAAACCCTATCTGGAAAATTATATCAATTGTCAAGAGTCCCCTTTTCCCCTTTCTTAAATCACATTGGCTGGCATTCAGCAAGCATTGCTTAGAATACCAACATACAGAAGATACCTGCACAATAAAGTAACTGTGATTGTCTCCAGAAAATAAAAAACATGGAGAATTTCAGCAGAGAACAGAAATTAACTTTAAAAATAGTTAAATGAAAAATCTACAACTAAAAAATATATAATAATTGAATTAAGAACTGAAAAAATAGATTTCACAGCAAGGGGACTAGTAAAATAGAAGATAATTCAATTAGAAATATCTAGAATGACTCAAAAATTAAAGAAGAGAACATATGGGACATAGGAAAAATCTGTACCATTCAAACACATTAACAGGAGAAGGGAGAAAAAAAATATCCAAGAAGAAAACTTTCCAGAAGTAATACAAATACTGAAAAGGTAAATCCAAGCAAATATTGAATGCATAAAACAGTAACATGTCTAGTGCAGTTTCATGTATACAGAATAAAAATGTACATCACTGACGTCATTGACAATGAAAGATGAGATAAATAGAGACAGAAATATTCAAGGTCATTGAAATTTCTGGGATGAAATAGAATTACTAACTTAGAGTTTACCTTAATAAATGAAGGTAAGTGTAAGCCACTAAAAGAATAGCCAAAAAATGTATCATTAATGAGCTATTAGAGGAGAAATAGTGATAAGAAAAAAATAAAATAAAGGAGAGAAAAAGATATGTAGGAGAAATGAGGAAATAGAAAAATAGTTAAATAGCAAAATAATTAAATAGACAAGTAGAAATAACTAAGATGCAAACCAAAATGCATGGATTTACCTCCAATGTAAAGAAAATATATATCCAATGTAAAAGATAAATACAGTCAGAATGGATATAAAATCAAAAGCCAACTTTTGTTGCTTACAAACATACAAAACTATAACCCATATAAGGAAACTGGGTTATAGTAAAATGAGATAGCATACAAACACTAACCAAAAGAAACTAGTAAAGATATATTAATACCTGACAAATATATTGCAACAAAAAGCATCAAAGACAGGAATTTAATAGTAATAAAATTATCATTCCATCAGAATACTAAAACATTTTAAAATTTGTATGTACCTAATAATATTTGACCTCAAAATGTTTAAAGTTAAATTTGACATGACTAGGAGAAATGCTCAAATGTGTAATTATAATAAAAATCCCCAAGACGTTTCTCTTATTAGTTGATAGAATAGAAAAAATATCGTAGCAATTTAGAAGATTTGAACAACAAGATGAACAGAATCAACACACCTGACATACACAAGCTATTACATCCATAGCTGCATAATGAGTACTTTCTTTTGAATGCATATAAAACATGGACCAAGACTGATCATATGCAAATGTTAAAGCAAGTCTCAACATAACTCAAAGGGCTATTTCAGACATAGCATATCTCTGACCACAGTAGAATTAAGCTACAATTCAATAACAAACAGATAAACAGAATTTCCCTGAAAGAGTGAAAGTTAACAACCCACACGTACATAACACACGGGTCAAAGAAGGAATCACAATAGATATTAAAAACTATTTTGTGGCGAATGTGAATAAAAATGTGATATCAAAGTTTCTGAGATAAAGCTAAACTAATTCTTGGAGAAAATGTATAACTCTAAGTGAGTAAGTTATAAGTACTTAAGAAAAAAGGTTGTAAGGACTATGATCTAAGTATCATCTGAAAAAGTTGGAAAAATAATAAATTCAAAGAAAGTAGAAAGAAGAAAATAAGCATAGGAACAGATATTAATTAAACGGAAATCAAATATTCCACAGAGAAAAGACATTTTCTACTAAATGTCTTTTAGTTTACTAAAGACTGACCATATTGGTAAACATCAACCAAGATAGGTAAATTTAAAAAGAGAGCACTTACAAATTACTAATATGAGAAATTTACAAAGGAGACATCCTTAGAGATTCTGCAGAGATTAATAAAATATTATGACAAATCTTGTCACAAAATTGAAAATTAAATGAAATAAATTCTTAGAAAACCATGAAACATCAAAACTGACATTAAGAGATATAAAGAAAATTAATAAATATTGTTCTATGCATTCAATCTGTAAGAAAGCATTCCCACAAAGAAAATACTTGGTCATGATGGCTTTGTTGATGAATTCATCCAACATCCAAGAAAAAAACTGTGATAATTCAGCCCCTGAAATACTCCAGAACATAGAGACAAGGGGAATCACTACATGCTCAGTGTTTACAGACTCAGAATAACCTTGATCCCACGACCTGACGAGGATATGAGGAGAGGAAAATTATAAACCAATCTCTTTCATGAACATAGATGTAAAAACAATTTTTAAAAATTCACAAAGCAATCCGACAATAAATGCATCAAAAGGATAATATATCATGACCCACAAGAAATTTCTCCAAAAATACAAGATTGGTTTTAATATTTGAAGATCAATCAACATAATGACATGAGAATTTGTCGATATGCATGGTTAAATCAAAGTACCAGATATTAGATGAAATATAGAAGAATCTCAATTTTGTTGGACAAAAATAACTGAAATGGCATTTGCAAAATGATAATGGTGACTTTTTTCTATCTCATATGATAATAGGTTTTAATTATATTTTCTTTTTTGATATTGTTTCCCTTCATTTTAAATAATGAATTATAATCAATTTTCTTTAAAAATGAATGTAACATGCTACAGTAAAAACACAAGTTGTCCTACATTCTGGGATCTTCTACATAACATTAGCACTAAAAACTGCCTTCTTAGCCACTCCTTTTATTATATTGGTGCTCTATGGCCTCAACGCTAGTATAAAATTTTGTTTTTCACCTTTTATTGCTTTCAGTCTCTATCATCCACATTCTTTTATGAGAGATTCAATAAATTTTTCTAGTATAAATATTTCAAGAAGGCCAAGAAGTCAGCTGTCAGAATAATAAATAGGGTTATCCAAGTACCTTCAAACATATGTATGTGGTCCCTATTTAAAACAAAACACAGTCTATGGCAGTCAGATGGACAGAATGCAGAGAGTATACCTGAAATCTGAGTTTATGGAGATGCTTGCCCTTTATTTGTTATACTTCTTTGGACCACTTAACTTCTGTAAGCATCTAATTCCTCATTGTTATGTGGAGGGTAATAATAGAACACACTTCATAGGAATGTTGTATTAAATACATCACACATTTAGTATTATTATTACTGAAAAGGAAGAAGCTAGAAATCAGGTGTCACGTTTGCCTAAGGTTCAGAGACATATTTTGACATTTCACTTAGCAATGAGTAGCAAATAGCCATTGAAACTGATGTGAAGTTGTATATGGTTATCAACAGTAACCTTTTAGACTACTTTATACATAGGGCCATAAAAGATAAGAGATGCATGCTTTCTAAAGCACTGAAATTATTACCAAGGATAGAGTAGTGGAACAGATTCTCAAGTATGCGACAGTAACCTTAAAGTGCTTTCTCTAGCCTCTGAATCCTGTCCCCTTCACAGCATTTCCTGAGACCCCAGTTTTCCTTGGAAACAATTCTTCCCTTTAGATTCTATCCATGGATCACCTTGAGGCCCTCTTATCTCGGTCACATTTTCGTTTTTCTTATCTTCTCTTTAAAGGGTTGAATGAAATCAATAAGAGAGTGTCACTTTCTAATAAGACGGATGCAAATCAAAGAAAAGGGAAAGGGTGACTTAAGCATTAAATTGACGGGTCTGTTACTTGTAGCTGGATCTCACAATTCAGGAGCCATCAATACCAATTCACAGGTAAAGCAGCATCAAAGGCTTTGTCTGTGATGTCAAGCAGAGCTTCCTGTGGCTGCTTCTCTATGGCCTAAGAATGTTGAGATTCCAAATAAAAGAACCTCCCCCACCTCATTTCTCTCTGCATATATAAGGTCATGCAACAAAGCTTATTTCTAAGGAGAAAATGTGAATGAATGTTGGAAGAGTCAACCATCTTAACTAGTTATTAGGACATGATGCCAAAGGATTTTCTAATTGCCACTGAAATTCTTCCTGCTCATTAATGCTAATTACCAATAATTTTCAGACCCTGCCAGTTAGAACACCTTTGCAGGCACACATATTCAATAAATATGGTATGAGTAGATCTAACAAGCAGGAAGGTTGAGACCCGAAAACCTACAGGAAAATAAGGCAAATAGGAGTTGGGTTTCTATTGTGTCCTTAATCGAACCACTCTTTATCTACCCACCACATACTTTCCGTAATCAAAAGCTGTTCTTAACCCTTCTCCAGAAACCTTCCTGCAGTGTGTCAATCACAAACTCTACAATGTTGGAATGTGGGGGGTTTGGAGCACTCATCTCTTTCTACAGTCTCTGGATGTTTGCACACAAGACTCCCTTCCCTAGAGCAAGCACTCTCTAAGGTTGTTGGGCCAGTGAAAAAGCATAGTCTTGACAGTTCTAAAGCCTTGAGCCACTCAGCTCCCTTTTTAGCTGCAGGAACAGACTCGAAGTGTGTACAATTTGGGAACCCTCTCTAAAAAAAAAAGTACAAAGTTACAGATACAAAATTAGGTCCAAGGGCGAGTATTTATGTATAATGAGAAAATAAAGAGACACAAATGGAAAGTTCTTAAAAGGCAACAAATACAAAAATAAGTGACCCTATAACAATATTGCCAGAGTCTCTCCTTTCACCTGGGGCTTTAGAAAGAGTCTGTGCCAGTGAGGAGCTCTACTCTCTTAAAGGTAAACCTTCCTCAGATTTGCTGGTTCAAGGTGACCAGGCTGTTTACATCACTGATTAACGATGAATTACTTGAATAGCAAAGGGTTGTAAGAAATAAATTTAAAAATAACACATTTAGAAAATATATTGGGCAGCTCCTGTGGGTGTTCAATTAATAGTAGATAATAATTAATATTATTATAATTTAAACTATGCCTATTACATACTGCCTAGTACAGAGACTGGTATATAACGGAGAATATCCAACATTTTATTGAATAATATTTTTATGAATTTATTATCAAGTGTGATATAGGATGTGAGTGCCCATTGGTGATGAAACTGTTGTTTTTTTATGCCTTTAAATATCATGCTATAGTACAACATTTTTGTTTATAAGTATACTTAAGGATATGTTTTATAAAATATACCAAAATAAATGTAAAATAAAGATTTCTTTTTAAAAATATGAAGGGTGACATTCCATTTTATAGGAGCAATAAGCTAATAGTGGAGGTAAAGAAAGAATTAAAACATTTGAAATTTCATTAGTGATTGTTTTTTGTTCCTAGTTTATACAAGCATATTAAAATAAGTCAGAGAAGCTAACATGTCTACTAACATATCTAACATATAATTATGTTTATAGAGGATCGTTGTTATACAGAAGTCCCACATGGACAGTGAAAGGGTTGAATAAAATCTGAACTCATTCATTTATAGCTCAAATCATTGATTTTGCTGTTAATATGAACACACCTCTCCAGAGAGAAAAAGACCGATATTCCTGGCTACCTGGAAAATGTTCCTTAGAGTGACAGAAACGTGACACTTAAAGAAGTAGTTCTGAAAATCAGTAGTTGAGTCGCTATTTGGAGATTTCCTTTCCTTTCAGTTACCATACCATGTGTGGAGGTGGTAATAATAATAAATAATAATAATAATAATAATGTAAGAGGCTTGGCATGCCCTTGTGTAACTCAACAACCAGTGTGAGGCTCTTTGTAGCAGCGTTCTGTAAACTGAGGCATGCTGTAATTAAGAACGTACAAAGTGTCAAGTAATCCAAAATAAATGAAATAATCAACATCACCTGGGAAATTAGAGAAAGATTAAATGACAATTTTTGGTTATAGATTCCCTAATTCTAGATATACTATTGTATTTTTTTTTTTACAAAAGTAATACTTTTGGTTTTTAAAAACTCCTATCTGGAGATTTAAAAAATATAAATTAATATGCACTAATTACTCATCAACAAGTTAATAAGTGGTTAATTCCATATCTGGAATTTAATGATCTTGCTTCAGAGACACAATACTTCTATATTTGTTTATTATCAGTATATTTCGAAAGAAATTAGGAAATGGACAATGTGTCATCCCACATATATAATCCTTCACTGAAGCTTCCACTAACCCTAAAGCTTCCTTTTTTGGACATCCAGACTTCTGTTACCGGATTCGAACCACAGGAGCCATTTTCATTCCTAGCGATGACTCTCCCAAACTCTTCATGTCTAGGTGCTACTGTAATTATATGTGCATGCCTATGTGCATGCAGATGTGCACGGATGTGTGTGTTACAAATATGGGCAGTGTAAGTTGCAATGTGTGACATTCAGTGGATATGAAAAAAAATGAGAAGAATGCCAAGCAGAACAAAGAGCATAAGCAGAGGCAAAAAGCGGAACATATTTGGATGAACATGTTGCTGGGAGTCCAGTTTCACCCCAGTGTAAGGTACAGGGAGTGGGACATGAGATTGGAAACCTAGTTTTTACCAGATTCTGCAGAGCCTTGAAGGCTGGGCTAATGAGTCTATACTTGAACCTCAGGTTCTTTGGTATGGACAACGGAGATCTACTACCACCGAGGATTCTTCACTGAGTAGGCAGGAGCCAAACATTCACAGGCTTGTGGCTCTGGAAAGGGGGATGGATGATCCAGGCACTGAGCAGGGCACAGTCTGGTCGGGGCCTGGGTTCTGAATTTTTGTGTATGCAAAGGAGAATGTTGGTATTGAAGAGTTTGCCCTAAGGCTCTACTAGGCAGCTAACTGAACTGATAAATGCAAACCAGTGTTAATGAGTGTTAATGCTGTGTTAACATGTATCTAACATAGCCCTGATGGGAACAAACTGACTGTAGCAAAGACATGATGTCTAAGATGCACCACTTCCAGAATCCTGAGAGTTCAATGAAGTGATCCACTGGGCAGAAGGGGCCTCATATCAAAGCATGGTAGACAGTATTAACTTATTCAGCAAAAGCACAGCTCTCTGTATTTCAAAGTCCCCGGTATAAATCTATTATTTACAGCGATTCGATCCCATCTTTTTGAAGATGCTTTCACAGTATTATAGGCTAAAAAAAATGGGTTCCAATAATCAAACTACCCCAAATATTTCTACTTCTTTATGGGTTTGATCTTAAACCAACACATTAGCTCTTTGCTCACATTTTCACAGTAGCCTGGCAGTCAGAACAGCAACTGGTCTTAGATAGTGAGACTCCCTGACTTCTGTAAAACAATGTTATTTTCTGTAAGCGTTAACAAGTTTGCTGACGTTTGCAGTCTGATGAGAAGTTTTCATGTGTGTAGTTCCAGAGGATAATCGTAGATAAGGAAGAGCTCTCCAATCTTATCTTTGGGATACCTGGAGGCTATGAAGGAACATTAACAGATCATTGATGGTAAACAGTGGGCACAGAAAGTAGTAAATGCTCTTAGTTGCTTTTCTGATGCTCCTGGCACCAGCAAAATCAGTCTGAAAAATGAGGTGAAACTTAAAAAGCCAGCTCCTTTGATAGCCACTGTTTTGCCTCTAGTGTAGCATGGTTTAGGTTATAAGATATTACAAGCTCCTGGGATAAAATAGTTCACCTTTCAGTTCCAGATATGACTCAGAGCTATAAACTGTTTATTAGTAATAGTCAAATACCTAATCATTTAAATTGTAGAAACAACAGTGAAATGATTTTATGGGCATCAGTATTTGGAAGTCTATAGATATTCCCCTTGCTGAGAAACATGCCACAGAGCCAGCCTTGTGCTCATTTATTATTCATTGTGACTTGCAGTTTGCTGAATTGTTTTGAAACCCATTTATAGTTTTACATGCCCTTTTCAGAGATGGTCACGTAAAATCTTGGTTGTTCTTTTCTTTTTCAATCGAAGTGCTTAACTTTATTTATAGGTAGGTGGTTAGAATGTTATAACATGTTGTACAGAAGGTTCATATGACAACTTATTTGGATTACCACTAAATCTTACTAGGACATTGCAACACCATCTACACATTTCACCTATATGTAATCCAAATAAAGATGATCAAAATTTTCCATAGCAATTTCAATATTTCATTCTGTTGTTGTATATTTAACAGATTCCAAAAGAGAGTAGAATTTATAATCGTCTATTGATATTTTTATGATTAAATGATATTAAAAATAATATTTACTCTTTTCTCTCTTTGCTCCTAGTTTCATTTTTTCTCCTCTCAGTTTTAAAAATAAAATAATTCCATTATTATGGAGAATAGAATTCAATACAATTTTGGACATTTTAATTATTAACTTTTATAAAGTTATGCTTGTTAGAGCTTATAAAATATTCCAGCATTTCTGGCATACTTGATATCACAATGTTGAAGGTTTGCTCATTTCCTGGCTGTGGGTATTTCTAAATCCTTATGTTTCCTCCTTTCTTTCAGATATTCCCATGAGGAAAACATTAAAATCCCAAAAAGGATTTTTTTTTCATATTTTCAATGTACTTTCTGACTTTCCTTTTTGCTTAAAATACTTTTTCTATCCTTATTGTTTGCTATCAGAGAATAGCTTGTACAGTTGCTATTTATAATTCACTGCATTTAAAAAGAACTTGGTCAAGCTGATATTAAGCCATTAAATCACACCTTTCACTTTATGATTAAAATTCTCTCATTGGGTTATGTTCTACCTTAGATTGAGATGTTAATACTACAATTATGATTCATTCTTTATCTTGAACAAAGTTTGCATATTTATGTTTGTACTATATTATGCGACATTTCAAAGGGCATATATGTAAATGTCAAATCTTCATTATCAACATAGAAGAACCACCTTTGTCTCACTTTTGAGCCAACGATTTCAATTTGATTTCATAGTGTGACATTTTCTTTTGGGGGGGATGGTCAAATTACTTTAGAAATAAAACCTCATGCATCACAGGGCTGTGTGGAGCCCTGCTGCAGCCTGAGGCAAAAGGAAATGTGTGGACTCTGATGTTAATGGAAGCAAACTCATCAATCACTTTTTTTCAAAATCTACTTCTTCGCTCATCTCATTTTGAGTTGAGAAAATTGCCGTTTGTCAATTTCTCTTGACCAAAAGATAACCTAAAATAATTTTAATTAGCTTCCCCTTCACTAAAATTATAATAAATTATTTTGTGCCAAGTATTTAGCATAAAATAATATCATGGAAACTTGTTCTCATCAACTATATTGTTCTGAGAAAAACTACCCATTTAAAAACTCAAAGATGTACCTAGGGGTGCACATGGTTTTTTTGCCTCAGTCGCAGATATGGTCCAGCACAGCAGCAGCCTTCATCTAAAACTTTGACATTTTCTTCCTGATGGAGTTTTTTGCATTAATTTTTATTTCTAAAAATATTACATTAAAATATTATTGTGACTACTGGGTTTTTTGGCACTGAGACAAATGCATCCCTTGCCACATCCCAGTAGCCTAGTTCTGGCTTTGGTGTAGAATAGAATCACCAGATGCAAAGAAAAAAAAGCACTGCAATACAGATACTACTAAAAAGTATATATTTTTTGCTAATAAGCAAAAAGAAAAATAAACTTAAGTTCAACTAAAGATTATTTATTTTGGTTGTAATATGCAAGAATGACTGCCCTATGATGGGGATACTGATTTATGGTTTTAGTGATCTTTGGATAGATTCTCATAGTTGAGAAAATGAAATATACGTATGCCATACGCACACACACAGTTTATGGACACATTTTGTGGCAGACATTCTTAAGTTACTCAGTAAAAGAACTGATGGGAAATATCTTGATTTCATCAATGGAAGAGAACAACAGGGTTCATTTTTTAGTTTTAAGCTCAGAAGATTTACTGACACTTCTTTCTTTCTCATTTCAACTTTTACGGTACTGCTGCTTGCAAATATTTTTATCATCTCCAAGGCATATTTTGAAAACAAAGAAAACTAGAACGTCAGCAATACGCCAGACGTTAACCCAAACATTCACACCCCACAGACCATCACAGTGCGTGTCAGGCCTGCCAGCCCTGTGCCAGGGGCCGATGGAGCCGACTAGTGCCTCTGCAGCTCAGGGCAGAGCTTCAACCCTGCTGTGAGCCAGGATCCTCCAGGGAACTTCCAACCAGTATTGGTGCCGGGGCCTTGCCCAAGGCCAATTACTGGAAATTTCTTGTAGACAGAGCCCATGCATCAGCATTGTTTAAAAGCTCCCCAGGTATTTTAAAGTGCAGCCTGGGTTGAAACTCACGAGGACAGTCTACTGCAGAGGACACAGGCACTGTATACAACCATTCTCTCACATCCAAAACGAGGTGAGGCCATGGGCGAACAAAGGAACGAATGCTGCTTTAGAAAAGAAGAGGGGCCACCTGCACAGGACGTACAGACAGACCTTCCTGAGATGCAAAATGTAAACAAAGACTGAAAATGATGAGGCGGTGGCCATGTAAGGGCAAGGACAGCACATTTCAGGCAGAGAGAAAAAAATGAGCCGAAGTTCTAAATAGGAAAAAAGGCAGGTGAGTGTGTTGGATTGCAGGGCAGCGAGCGAGAGAGACCAGCGGTGGATGGAGTTCGGTGGGTTTGGAATGGGAGAATGGAGGAGGAAGGTGAGCAGGTAGTAACAGTTTTGTGTGTCTGCATTTCAAGCCCACTACCCTGCACTTGCCTTGCCCTATCCCAGTTAATTCCCAGAGCAAGTCTTGGAGATCTGTAGTAAGTAAAATGCAAGAGTTCAAGCTATAAAGAGGGTAAAAGACAGACTTTATGGGAATTCATTAGATAGAAATATAGATTTAAAAAGTAAGTTTCTCTCTCTCCTCTATTTGTCTTCTTAAGCGGGAATAAACTTTTCTAGAATTCCCTTCCTTTTAGGATTAAAATGTGGATAAATATTAATTTCTATATAATAGAGAGAAAACACGATATCACAATGAAAGCTCTGGCCATGATAGGACTGTGTCATAAAGGTAAGTTACAGGGTCTAAGTCAAGGAATTCTTTATTTGACAAACTATCTTCCCAGCAATTATGAACAAATTGGTTAAAGCTGCTAAAATGATAACTATTATGTCAGGTCAAAGCACTCACTGGTTCGGTGACTGCCTTCAAATCACAGTATGCAATAAAATGCTTTTCTCATAACTGTCATTTTCCTAATTTGAGTGAAATAGAGAAGTAGCTGTTACTGGAACATGATCGTGACTTTTAACAATTGACAGTGCAGAGAGTACAAGTCACTTCTGTGACCTTCTTCTTGTCTCATCCTACCGAGAAAAGGTTTTGAGAAACTTTTCAAAAGATGGAGTCCACACTCTTTCTTCCTTTTTGGTCCATTAAAAATAAAACCATGTTGTTGTTGTTTTTTTTTTTTTTCTTTCTCAAACCAAGTAAATGATGCTATCCTCTTAACAACCACAGGTTAATGTCATGGGCCATTTTAGTCCGTCCTGTATGATGACATTACTTTAGAAAATGGAAATTTCATTCCCAGGTGCTGTTTTCCTTCAAGCAAGGAGGTTAACCCACAATTTCAAAAAATATAAGAGGTCAAACCGTTAGAAATCAATAGTTAATGGAGTGAAGATAGCTTTCTGTGTATGGGCCCTATTCCAATGAAGGAAGCCCTCACCCATTTGGAATGAAGAAAAAAGAAAGGTTAGCATTGGACATAGACCCCCGCGTGTTCCTGCCAAGCTGAGCTCCAGAGATGTGTATCTGCCTGTATTAAATTCACAGCTTTGGCTGTTTCTGAAATGTTGCCAAATCATAAAGTTCATTTTATTTCATGGGGAATACTGTGAAACTTGTTTAGCTTCACACAGATAAATAATTCATAGATAATAGCAAATATCAACCTAAACATTCAATATGAACACACACTCTTAGAAAGGAGGAAACAAGATTCCACATTCTCTTGAAATTCTTAGAATCTAAGTATTTCTCTGGCTAATTTTCTAAGGGATACATTGCTTGTCCAGTAAAATGAACTACAATATATATTTCTACCTGACTGTCGAGGGTCCATAATAATCAAACTTGGTGAATATACAAGCAGCAAAGTGTACATCCACCTTGGTTCAGAGAGTGGGAAGGAGCCACATATTTCAAAAGCACTTGCTTCTCAAAAGTAAACTTGTATGGCGGATTGATGTCTTGGGGAAAGTATAAATCTACAGGAATGAGGCAAGTTCTCAGCTGGACAAAGATACCTTAGTTATCTCTTTCTCAGACTGTATTTCCTAAAACCTCCGTCCGACTGCTGGCAAGTTTATTCCACTGGCTCTCTGGTATTTTACTTCTCGTTTCTCTTCAACTCTATTATTTAAGGAAGTTGCTTCCAGTATTTCAGAAGATGGAAGTTTGTTCGAGCCTGTTTCACTGAGAACTCTTGTTCTATGGTGTGCTGATCCATCCTGACAGTCCTTTGACGGGGCGGCGGGGGGGGATATTGGCACACTGAAGGCTAATTTATGCCACTCCCAAAACAACTCATGCTTTTTCAATTCTTCTCCTTGGGAAAAACAAGGCAACAATTTTCTTCAAAGACTTGTTTTTTAATAAACTAAAACTAAACATGTGTTTGTGCTGCTACTCCTAACATTCTTGCTTAGTTTTAATACTCCCTTTTAAAATGTTAGCTGAGTCAGATATAAATGCGTTCATATAGTGGGATCCTTGGATAACGCTTCCTTTATTCATCTTTAGTTTCTTTGACATTCTTAATGGTATTTGCTAAATAACAAAGTGATACCTGAAGTGGACAGGTATCAGTGACAAGTTTAAGTAGAATATCGAAGTCGTAAAGCCAGAGACAGAGAACTTTTAAGCAATTCCTTATTTTTTAAAAAAGGGGCAGAGTAGGAAATGATTTACATGAACTGTGCATGATGTCTTAGGTTTCCATAGCCTTTCAAATCGGGGTAATATAATTCCAAATAAAGCAAATAATTCACATTCATGCATTTATTCAACACTTATTTGTTATGTACTAAGTGGATGGGTCCTCATGACCTAGTAAAGCTAGTAATAACATATACTCTCCACATATTATAATTTTTAAACAAACTTAGAGAATAAAGTGTCTTGCTCAAAGTTACTCAGCCAGAAAGTGGTCAGTGTAAAACCAAATTTTAGTCTGAATCCAAGATTAGGATGGTTGATTGAGATGCCCAGTCTGAATGTGAAAGGTTAACCTTAACTAGATGCCATGTTATATCGCTTCTATAGCAAGAGTAGTGGGTTTGGTGTTAGTTTCCCCAATGGAAGGGTAATAGTTTTGCTACTGACCAGCTTTATGCTCTGTTCTCCTCACCTAGATAGAAAGCAAGGGTAGTGATACTTACAGGGTTACTGTTGAAGCAAATTAGAAAATATATGTGCACAAAGCCTGGCATGTGTCAAGTTCATGTACCATTCTACATGGCAGCTGTTGCTGTGGTCCACAACATTATTATCATTACATGAACATTTTTGGAAAAATGTTCTATAATACACGAGACTTGCAATTAATTAAGGCATCTCTATTTTACTTCCCTCATGAAAGTTCAGTAAACACTTTTGTAGTGATTTGTTTCATAAAACTCAGAGGAATCATTTCACTTCTTATTTTTCCCAACATCCCAATAATTAGGTTTATAGAGGTACTCAAAGAAGTTCTCCTTTTGAGATTTTAAAACATGTGGGTATATAAAAGTATAAGTGAGTGTAGCTAAGGAGCGTTGTCACTCTTAACAAGGTACTCCATCAGTCATCGTTTCCCATGGTCTCAGTTTGCTGTGCCTCTTTGTTATCCTTCTAAGCCTCACTCCAGTAGATTAGTGACTTTATTGTGGACTTTTCACAGTGCCACTCTCTTAGTATGGCATTTCCAATAATTGCTGTTTTCTCACATACATTTCAAGCAAGGGAAAAATTTGAAGCAACTCTATGCCCTTTCCAGGCCTCCAGAAACCAGTCAGAACAATCTACACCAGATTTAGATATAGTACTCCATGTCGGCCACTAACATTCAAGCCCTATCTCCATTGAAGAGTTTTCCAGTTAAACTGAATATTGAGAGTAGTCAGACATAGGGCAGAAAACCAGGAAAAGGGTTCAACGACACATGCCAACTGGCAGAGAGAGTAGCCGACTGCGATCCCATCATTGAATATGAGGTGGTGAAACTTTCTAAGTTCAGGAAGTGTTTGTGACACCGCTCACGTGGTTTGTCAGATACAGTTCGTAGCAATCAGAAAAGGGACAGATGGGGTTCTTTTTGAGCAAAATAACTGTGAACATAGCCACGGTATTTGAGCTGAAATATGCAACATGCCTCCTATTCTAACTTTTCCAACCTAAACGACCATTAAACTGCACTTCCTAGAAATATAAATGATAATATCTATCACAAGAGTGGGAGTTCAAAGTCTAGCTCTAGAGGACCGTTCCACAAAAACTTTAGCACGACTATGACATATTGCCATGCTGTGCTGAGTTCTAGAATATGAACCTAATGTAAATAATTGAATATAAACTCGCCACATGCCAGAATCCATACCTAAACTGTATCACATTTTTCATAATTTATGCATGAGGAAACCAAGACTAAGCGAGGTGACTAAATCTGCCACGATCACACTGGTAGCATATGGATGAGATGAGATATTAAACCAGCTATATCTAACTTTCAAGTTCATACAAAATTCATCACAGAACTATGTTTCCTGTGCATCTCTTGTCAATCATAATAAACTTCAATTAAAGAAGACTTCTGGCAAAACAGAGAGTATACCAAGAATAGTCAGGATAATGGAGAGTCTTAAAATATATGAAGATCTGAAAATGGTTAACCTAGAGGTAGTTATTGATTCACTTATCTAATTAAAATTTAATGAGTGCCAAATGTGAGCCAGTCTCTGTGCTAGATGCTAGAATTTCAGAAAATTATCAAGATGTAATCTGTTTCCTGAATAGCCTACTTGGTATTAGAGAGGAAGGGGGGAAAAAGGTTTAGAAGGTTTCTGCCCTTCTTTGACCCTGTATTGGTTGAAAGGTGCGCTACAGAAATTGTAACCAAAAGAGACATTATGCTTCCAGAAAAATCTCAAGGAAAAGTATTGCAAGCCACCGTAGTAGCTGTTGGATCGGGCTCCAAAGGAAAGGGTGGAGAGATTCAACCAGTTAGCACGAAAGTTGGAGATAAAGTTCTTCTTCCAGAATATGGAGGAACCGAAGTAGTTCTAGATGATGAGGATTCTTTCTTATTTAGAGATAGTGACATTCTTGGCAAGTATGTAGACTGAAATAAATCACTATTGAAATGGCATCATGTGACACAGCCCATTCTGTTCAAGTACTGAAATCTTTCATCATGTAAATAACTTTCGTGTCTCTTTTATAATAAACTAATGATATCCAAAGTAATGACATCCAGTGTCTTTTAAAATTTAGTATCACTGTACTGATATAAACATTTCCAAATAAAAATAAAAAGTTAAAACAAGATTTTTATGTCATAACATGGTGTACTATTTATGCCAGATCCTGTATAATGAGTTCTGTTCTGATTATGGCCATAAAAGAATGTAAGTCCACCACTGTAGTTTTGATTAGAAGTTCAAGATCTCTAGAAATAAGAATTTTGTGGGAAATACCAAGCTTTCAAATACTGGCAATGGATTCACAGAATTCAATGACTCTTTGAATTTGGCAAGGCCGAACTGATTGCCATCTCTGTGAATTTAACAATGGATTCTGATAACATTTCCTACTATAAGATTTGTAGTTCTTTCAAACTATGACCTCAAAATAAATGTTGTAACTTCTGGTTTTTAACATAATAGTATTATTTGCCCTTGACCAACCTATCTTTGGCCTTCAACCTTCAAAACATTACTGCATTACAGTCCCTGTACCTGGAATAACCTCCACTGTAATTCAGACTGTTGAATGTTCATTAACTGTTTAAGGCCCAACTCATGCCCCAAACTCTTCACAGATAACTTCAGGAAGAACGAACAGAATTCTCCTTTCCCTTAAGTCAGTCAACAATTTATTTTTCATGCTTGTTATATGCTACCATCTATTTGGACTGCAAACTCCTTGAGGATACTGATAACTTACACTGATAAGAACTGTATATCTTATATGATATTCTGCATAAATTTAAGTAAATATTTCTTGAATGAACAAAGCCCAAGAAAGAGGCATGAGCAATTCCTGTTCTTCAGTTGTTAATTGAACCCCAAAAGACAATTATTGGTCCTTTACAGTAAACAAACGTCTTTCAAATGTCTTCTCATTAACCTTCACAAGAACTCTTCAAAATGAAAGAGGAAGCTATGTTAATAACCTGCCACTTAGTTAAAGATCTCTCTGTAGGAAATGCAGGAACCTGTATAGTGAAAAGACCAAATTGAAGGTCACCTAGTTTCTATACTTAGGTGCCATCCTAGGAATTGAAATAAAATTCCTCCGCTAAAAATAACACCAATTAAATGTATGTAAATAAGCACTGCACACTGACTTCTTTTAGTCAATGACGAAGTGTCTGATACCTGGTGTTTCACTATTAACTGTCCATTAACTGTGCGGTGCCCCAGTGGATGCGGAAGCTGTTGACTATTTTTACCATATAATCATAATCATTAAATTAGCCTTTGGCGGACTCTGACACTTCCTATTGTAGGTCTGCCGGTATGTCTGACTGAATCCATGTACCTTTTTTTTTTTTTCAAAACTGAAAATTAAGTGAATATGTGTATCTAAATACAGTATAATGATCGTTTCCCTGTAAAATATTTTCATGAAAACTGACAAATCAGAAAAAAGCACACCTGCCTAGATAACACTGGTTTGATTTTAGGATCAGGAAATACGCCTGTACTCGACAGGAGCTTCTGGCTATAGAGCATTTCAACAGTGAATCCAAGAAGTGATTTTTTTTTCATTCTTTTCAGATTGCATGAGTTGGCAAATCAACAATACTGTATTTCATTTCAGCTTTCACGTAATTTATTCACTGCTGCAAGGAGACAAGACCCTCTAGGGAATGTCCCAAATCTCTGCAATGTTACCTTTTACTATATTTTCCATTTAGCTACAGCTGACAGATGTGACAAAATTGCGAGTAGCCAGGCAACTCCCCCAATGGGGCCTACAGAAGCAATTCCCACAGCTGTACCAAAGAAAAACTGCAAATTATTCCACACTCAGGTTAAATTATTTCGAGTTAATTTGCACTTGAAGTTCTTTCTCCAAAGACACCTTTATTTCTCAATGTATCATATTGCTGTTCTGAGCTGATTCTATTTAGGTTCAAAAACAACACTTCAAATTGGAAATCATCCAACATTGAAAGGAAGTACAAAGATTAAGGAATGTGCTGATTTCAGAAACGGTAATGTGAAGAGGGAACGATGCCAATTATGGAAACTAACTGTTCTAATCATTTTAAATAGGTACGTAAGATTGGAAAATCAGATCAGGTTTTGAGTCAGCTATGTAGCCCAAGTTTATTTTTCATTTTATATAAAAGTGACTTAAAAATAAGCATTTATGCATGAAGGTGCCTTAACATGTCACTCATTGTTTTGTTTTTGCATTTACATTGTCAATAAACCTTAACATTGCTAAGAGTCAGACAAATGATTAAGGGCCAGCATAACTTTTTTTAAAAAAAGTATGTTCCATGGCTATATAGTTTAGATTAACATTAAACCCATGGTGTACTAGTATTGCTCTATTTATATTATACTTTTTATTCCTTCTCTCTGGAAAAAAACTGGAGAAAATCCACTAGAAAACAAAAAGGTACTAATTTAAGCTTTGTATCTTTCAGCTGGATGTCCAACTATTTATTAGCACTAATTTTTAATTTTTATTTGTTTTTTATAAGTCTAATTTTACGACTGAAAATCCTTAGCTCAATACACTAAAAGTATAAGTAAAATATATAAAATACGTGAAATATAAACTCTAAGTACATCTTACATAATGCAGATGCATTCTTAAAGTTTGAGATCATGAGTCACCTTAAAAGTAAACTACGGTGATGAAAATGTGCCCTAAGTAGACAAATGCTGCATGTAGTTTTATAAACCAATTCCCCTTCAGCCTCACCCTTAACTTCAGAACCTTCTAGCTTTGCTATTTGCTGGCACCACTTCCCCAGGATGAAATGTTCAACTTTCCACCTACGTACCTGGGCTGTGAGAGTTACCACTTAACTGACTTCTTGGATCTCATGTAAATAGGGTGCTATGAAAGTGGCTAGAATTTGCACTGATGGAAGTGTCAGGAAAGGCACTAAATGTGCACACACACAGAGATGGTGGCTTTGTCCCCTTACTACTTGTGTTGTCCTAGACAAAGTCTTCTCACTTATTTAGAAGCAGAGGCAGAACAGTATGCGAGAGGAATACTCATAATTATATGGAGGTAGTATTTATTAGTTGAAGATTTTGTAAACAGTATATTTATTTTAACTCTTTGTAATTAATGAATAGCTACTTTTATAAACAAATTACTTTCTGAAAATCACAAGGCATGCAACATGCCAAAGACGTAAACCCTGTTTTACAGGAGGTCTTCTTTCTGATTGTAGGCCAGGTTAAAGAGATACCCCTTGTTAGATCAATTCCTGGCAGCCTTCCAAATATGGTGTAACAGAAGGGAAATTGATTAAATAATGTGCTCTCTTTTTTTTCTACAATAATAGTGCAAAAAACATAGTTAAGGGCACTCATTTCAAATAAAAACCTACCATATGATATTGGAAATGTCGTAACTTTTGGAAGACAGTTGAATTTTATGCAATTCTACTTTTCCTTACTAAAAAATTCACTTAAAGAGTTTAACACAAAAATTATTAACTTAAACTAACTGTAAGTATGTTACCTTCAGTGAAAAAAATTAAGAGCTCTCTGTATAACCACATGTAGACTCTTCACTAAATTATCTTATGACTAAAACTATAGCTGGAATATAGTCATGTTTGTTTTCCTAAAAGTAGATGAAAGATGAAATTTTCTCTCACAAACATTTCTGAAAATCAGAGTAATTTATTTTGATCTTAATGGCAATCTCATGTTGGGACTGTTGTACCCTGGGTCTCACAGCTGTTTGCTCTCACTGCCTTATCTGTCTAACAACGTGTTCTCATATTCATGATTACTTCGCAGCCTAGGGAAAAATAACAGACTTCCTCTACAAGTAATTCCAGCTTTACATTGAGAAAAATCGGCAGTTTTAAAGAACTGATTATATTTAAGTTGATATGCCTAGGTTGTTTGCACTGTTTTCTTTAGAAGAACTGTAATCTTTAATTTGATTATTTTATTTTACAAGAACATGAAAACTATCCTCCCTTTTCCTATACTAATTTTTAAAAATTCTTTTGTAATTCTCATTGCAAAAAATAGATTTGTACACTTTAAAATAGTGATATGTGCTTTAAAATGTAAACATATAATAATATTTCATAGGGTTCCAGTTGCCATGTTTTATGTTATATGTATGCTATTCAAACTTAAAAGACACAATATGTGTCCATTTTTTCTTTTCTTTTTTTAATGAGGGATTTTGCATACCAAAATAAATTAAACCATGCATGGAGCATACAGCAAATATATTATAAGGGCTTTCATACACAATTCATACAGATTTTCAATATGTAGATCTTTCTTTAAACTGTGTACAAATCATTTGAAGGTTCGATGAGTGATTTGTTTTCCTTCTTAGTTCAACAATTCATTTTTTCATCTTTGAGGCTCCTTAAACATTTTTTAATCCTCACTCAAGTATATGTTTATTGATTTTAGAGAGAAAGAAAGAGTGAAACATCAATGTGAGACAGGAACTTCGATCTGTTGCCTCCTGTACTTACCCTGACCAGGCATCGAACCCAAAACCTTTTGGTGTACAGGACAATGCTCCAACCAATTGAACTACCCAGCCAGGGCCATCTTTGAGTTTTCTGCAGTTTTTCTAAGCTATATACATCATCACAATTCACTAGGAAGATATCAAAAAAAAGGAAAGAATTATTTAAATTCCACTAAATCTTTTTCCTAGCTACACTCTACTTAGAAACTGACAAAAACTATTATACAGAAACTGCTGTTATTTTCCTACTGAAGTGCTTGAAAAGCTTTAGTGTGCAAATAAATCATCCAGAACCTTGCCAAAACGCACATTCTGACTTATTAGGTCTAGGGCAGGAACTGACATCCAGCCTTTCTAACAAGCTCCCAGGTGATGCAGATGCTGCTGGTCCTCAGGCCCCATTTTGAGTTGCAAGGCTCTAGGTGCCATGCTAAGCTCCTTCTGCCCACTCCCCGAATACCTCTAAACAGGAAGGCTGTCTGAAACCACAGTCCCTAAGGTTGGCTCATGTGATAATAACCCAGCTACCAATGGATCGGACTTCTGAACCAGCGTCTCTCTCCATCTCTCTCGCCCTTTCTCTCCCTGTACTTCTCGCTACCTCTCCACCTCTCTATCTTCCTTCTCTATTCTGCCTCTCATTCTCAATCTCTGCTTCTGTCTTTCAAGGCCTGGGCACATCTGACATCACTTTCTTCCGTGGAGATTTCTCATGCCAAGCTGTCAGCTGTTCCTTGCTACCTCCAAGCCTTAACTCTGACTGCGAGGTATATTTCCTGGGTCTGAGGTCTATTTTCTAGAGATTTAGTGGTCAAGAGCATGTGCACTCAGTAAACGTATGCCTATATTAGTTTCCAGTTGCTATGTAACCAATCACTACAAACAGAGCAGCTTAAAAGAATACCTATATATTTGTTCGTACTTCTGTAAGCCAGGTGTCCGATATGGTGTGACTGGGTTCTCTGCTCAGGGTATCAGGAGACTGAAATCGAGGTGTCAGCCAGAATGGGTGGTTGACTGTAGAGTCTGGGGAAAATCTACTACTGGTTGTGGACAGAACCAAGTACCTTGTGGCTGCATGACTGTGGTCCCTATTTTGCTGGTTATCTGTAGGGAGTCACTCTCAAGTAGCAACGGCCCCTCAAATCCTTCTTGTGGTCTGAGTCTGATTTCTGCCACCAGTCTGAAAAACACTCTGCCTTGAAGAGTTCATGTGACTTTTGTCAGCTATGCCCACCTGGATAAATTTCCATATTTTAAAATCAATTGAATTTGAACTTGAATTATATCTGCAAAGTGTCTTTACAGCAGTACCTAGATTTGTGTTTGCTTGAGTAACCAGGAGCTGGGAACCTCAGGAAGCCATCTCCAAATTCTGCCTGAGCAAGTTAAATTGTTCTCTGTGTTCCAATGCATCTGTAAATGAGGATGACATGAATACCTATCTCATAAGACTATACGTGATGCATTTACAACACTATCTAGCTCATGTTAAGTACTCAATATCTGTTAGTTACAAGTATGATCGATATATAGTCAGTGACATCTTCTGCTTCTTATTCCTGCCCCTGGTATTAGGCTAGCTCAGTGTAATTCTTCTTAGCTCCCTTGGACAGAAACTTGTAATCATGTACGCTCAGCCCTCTGGAAACTCTCTGAAGAAGATACTCTATTCAACAACTGTTTGAGAGAGCATGCTCAAGGCTACGTATTTCTGCTCAGGGAGAACACGCACAACGCTAAGCTGGGTGCTTTCTCTAGGCAAGATAAGCTCTCTGCAAGGCCCTTGCATTGGTTTCACCCTCCCCAAGGGAACAGGCACGGGTGCTGTTGCTCACAGTCATTCCAATTCACTTCCTGGCAGTACTGAGGTGTCAGAGAGGCTAGAAAACCCTTTCCCAAATTGTCTAATTACAGACCTAAGAGCACAACTACAAACTATGGGAAATGGCTTCCAATTCTCTCTCTCTTTCTCTCTCTCTCTCTCTCTCTCTCTCTCTCTCTCACACACACACACACACACACACACACAACCCTGCACTTATTATTTATTATTTATGCACTGTAGGTTAGAAATCTTGGAGATTTTATTTCAGAATAAACAAAAAATCTTTTTCTACTAAGTGAAATTTGTTTTGCTACACCGAATGAGTGTACAAGGGTCAGAGCAGAACCACTGTGTGTAGATTTTCCAGGCACTGTATTGCATATCTGGTTAATCATAACTGAGAAACTGCTATTCTTCTGAAGTTAATATTTGCTATTTTCTGAAGGCATCTGTATTTTTTTAAAATATTTACAAAATATACTACCATCTACTTGCATAATACCTGGAATAAAGTCGTATATGGAGTTAGCATTTCATAAATTTTTGTTCAGAAAATGTTAAATATACATTGTGGTCTCTGACTGTATTCTGATCTCTTTCCCTTTAATTTCACACATTATATATTCCAAATGCTTTGATCAAATAGACTTTGAGGGACAGTAGGACTTAGTGAAATTCACTGAGCAAATTAACATGCTTCATATGGCGTATCATTTTTGAAAGAGGAGTGAAGCTAGAAGATCAGAGAAGCGTCAGTAAAAGGCATCCCCTCTATGTAGTGCAGAGAAGAAAGAAGAAAGATTTCTCACACTGCAACTGGAATTAGTTGGGATATAATTGGCAACAGACACAGACTTGAGCTGAAAACAAAATAGGTTTCAGAATACATTAGATTATCACTTAATTAACAGTATCTTTGAACCATAAGCCAATCTTTACACTAATTTTATACACAGAACAAGTATTTAATTGGGAGGAACAAAGCATAGAAAACCCTTATAAGGGTCTCTTAATAAAAGTAGAGAAAATACAGTTTTTACCTACAACTTATTAAAACTTTTAATTAAACTTTAAGGCAAAACTGCAAGCAATGAATCATGGTACCGTATTGTTACTAATAACACAAGGTTGCCTGAAATCCATAAGCCTCAGCATTTTAAAATTTGACATGCGGATAAAGTTAGAAATAAAATATTTTCAAGACATAGAAATAGTAGATAATAATATATCTTGGTATATCTAAATTCAGGGTGGGGCAAAAGTAGGCTTACAGTGGCCTGTATGGAAAAATATATAATAATTAATAAATAATAGTACAAGAATAGACTGTATTTCATGTACTCACATCTGTAAACCTACTTTTGCCCCACTCTGTATGTCTTACTATTAATGGAATTATATATTTTTTTCAAATCACACACAAGATACAATTTACGTGACATAACCTAGTGGGGAATAGAGATGTAGGTGGAATATATGTTTTAGAGTAACATCTTCCTCACTGAATTTCTTTGATGGACAAGGAGAAAAGCAGGAGAGAGGACTGAGACCCTCGGGCCCATCGGTGGTGTCTGAATCCTCAGAAAGGTCACTCCAGAGCTGGCTGCACCTCCAGCCTTCATACTTTTCTCACCAGCACCCCTTTGCCAATTTTGCTTCAATTAGTGAGCCTATGCTTCTGTCACTTGCACCTAAAGGAATTCCATTCACCATCCAATCACCATGAAGTCACACCTGCAGCAAAACCAATTTTTATACAAAACCACCAGTTTTTGGATTATGAGTTCTGATTATGATTTCTTTAACCTCCAACTGGATTGTTCAACTTCCTCCACTAAAAATGTTTTCCAACTTCATTAAAATCTTGAGGACATTTACTTCTTTGATTTACCCACATTTTTTCTTATCTATCTTTGACATAGTGTCCTATGACGTCATTTAGTGGTCCTGCCAAAACCCTGATACTTTTCTGTTGTGTGCCTTCTCCATTCCTACACAGGAGTTTCCCAGAACTGCTGGGGGGAAAGAACTGCTCATCAACCAGATTATCATTGTAAATTCATGATCTTTATCCTCACAGAATTTCTGTAAATCACACCATTTTCCCTGGCCAATTCTGAGACACATATTCCATGAAAGAAGGAAAAGCAATTTAAATATTTTTAAATCTAGCTCACATCAAACTTACCCCTTAGTCCCAGAATATAAACTTGCCTCAGACTTCAGAGCCCAGGAGAACACCATATGTTTCAACTTCCCACTACCAAACCCACCAGGCCTGATGCTATTTTCATTTCTGCATAGTGATTACGATCCCGAGTGTTGCAACTGGGGTCCTCCACTTATTAATGGGTGGCATCAGGCCTGTTCGTCATTTTTTATGACTCGGTTGCTTCCTCTGTAAAATTGGAATTTAATTATCTCTATTTTATTGACTTTGTTGCAGGATTAAGTTATCCATGTAAACTGCTTAATACAGGGCCTGGCACATAAGTTTCAATAAATCATAACTATTGCTATATCATTCTTGTTATGTTTCTGTGGGACTATTTGCTCTTCCTTGTCTTCTGTTTCAATACACAGGTTTTTCTCCCATCAGCGGCCAAAGCTTCTATATGTCTTTTGACCCTTGCCCACTTCTTTCCACTTTTGTGAAGTGTTCACTATTAAGCAGTAGTTGTGAAAGAAACTCATAAAAGGGCAGTTTTTGTCATCCTTTGGCAACATTTCTGCCAACCCTACTCTCCAGCCTGGAGTTTGTGACCCTAGGCTAACCTTGGGTCCATGAATCGTATGTGGGTGTATATGTGTTTTTCTCCTCCCACCTACTTCCTGGGGAGAAGGTCCATAGTGTACGATCTATTAATGGTTCATGACCAAGAAAAGGTCAGGCACCTATTCCTCTATAGCTTCTGAAACATTTTGGGATGCACTTTGTCATGTTACGTGATAGTTTGGGAACTATATTATGGGGCACCATGGAGAAAATCAAATAATTTAACATGCTTCATCTAAAATATCTCTCTAAAGTAAAAACATACTCCAAGTAGGTGTTTTACCTAAGCTAAGTTTAATGGTTGCATTATATTTGAAATGCTAATCATTAACTAACATTTCAAAGCTAAGCGACTTAAAAAATATTGCAATTAATTCCCCATGGAGAGACAGGAAAAATAAAGTACTGTTGGTTTCTTGCACGTAATTTGAAAGTTCTTGTCACTGTTAGGCTGACAACCTGAGATACGGTATCATCAAATATCAGAAACTTGACTCCTTAACTCTACAGATATAGTGCACTAAGTAAAATAAAAGGTCTCGTCATGATTATATTTACTTAAAGTAACAGAGATAGTTAAATAACCTAAAAACATGCTTACGCTATTTGGTGAGTAAAAATCATATACAAAGTTCAAAAAGTACCTATTGTAAATTTTAATAATTTAATATAAAAGTGCTTCCAAATTTAGATTTGCTCATCCAGCCAGACCAAGGTACACCTTCTATTTCTGAAAGGTGACCTAGTGATACCCACTTTGATTGGGTGTTTTGATTCCAGGAACCACATTTCCTTGCAGCGGCACATGGGACTTTGATTTCCTCTTTACCTCCCCTTAGTCAGTCTGTTGCAGCTGGGGCTTATACTGTACCCCCTTTCTTTTATTCCTTCCACCAAAAAAAGGGACAGGAGGAGATAATGCCCTCTAGTCGGGCACTGAAGAGACAAGAGGATTATTACCTTTTACACTTTTATTTTTTAGATTTTATGATACAATCTATACTGTATTTTAGGTACTTTTCATCAAACTTGGTTTAATAGGCAAGCAATTCCTTTTTTTTCTAGGGGAAAATGTTTTTAGAGTACCATAACCCATGACAAGTTAATTTCTGCAAATTAGCCCATGCATATAGTAGACTTTACCAAAACAAATAATTATCTTTCATGGTTTAAAGGCTCATCTTCTCTATTCCAGCATTATTGTTACTCAATGCCTCTAAGAATACCTATCACATAGTAAGGCTTCCAGCTTGCCTTTAATATAGACTCTTTGGATAAATGAGTGAGCACCTAATACGTTGCAACATATAAAAGCACAAAATTATCACTATCGTTTTTATTATCAGAGTCTCCATGCTACACAAATGATTCCGGTTATACGTTTTACGACTATACTTTGAAGCCACATTGATCTGGTTCTTACAAAATGTTTCAGAATTACCATAATTTTACACTTTAAAATTGATCTAAGAAGGTTTGTTATTTCACAAAGATAATACCTAAATATAGTATTGTCAGACATCACATTTACATTAAAATGTGCTGCTAAAAAGGCACCACCTTGCAATTTGTATACATACCTCATTTTGATACAGCTGGAAAATGTGTACTGTGCCAGGGCCAACCCCAATGCTATGGTCTGAAATATGAACGCACACTAAATATTTTAAAGACTAAGTGCTACTTTTATTGCAGTGCAAATGACTGTTTCAAAGCAGAGGATGCACATTGAACTTGATAGTGGGGAAGCACACAATAGACTTAAGAGGTTACAAGTCCTCAGAAAGTAAAGAAAAACAGAATTAATTTGCAAAAATATTCTTTTTATTTTGGCAGCTACCCAATCTACTTTTATTCACAAGGCTGGTCTACTCAGACAAGACTTGGGTTTTGCTTGTTTTCAGGATTACATTAACATCCACACCTAAGCCCTTTATAAGAATTTTTGTTACTTGGGTCTAAAAACTGACTAAAATTTTTAAAAATTTGAGAACAAAAATATAAACTTCTTATCAGGAATACGTTTGTATCTTAAAACAAGGTACCTCTATAAACCAGGTGAAATAGTACAAACCAGAGAACATGTGTTCTAATCACTTTCAAAGATTGAGCCCAACTTCACAGAAAATCATTAACATACATTTATCAGAGCTTAAAGAACCAGTGAGTTATCGGTAAACGAGAGATCAGTCATCTCGTTGTCATTACCTGAGCACAACAGATACCAGGCAATCCACTCAGCTCTGACTCAGGGGTTCTCTGCGTTTCCTTTGTACGTGAGAAGGGTTTCTCATTGACAAAATTTCCCTTTTTTATTTTTTAAACCGTGAGACAAAGAGGTAACTAAAGTGCAGTTGAGAGAAAACACTGTCCACAAAAGGTGCAACTGACTTCAATATAAAAGGGAATGAATTTCCAAAATGATTTAACCATTGAACTAAGCAGGTGACACTGAGGTTAGGAAATGATGTAGTCCTTTTTGTCCCTGACGCAGAGTAACCACTTGGAAACAGATGTTTGAATTCTCATCTCTAGCCATGACACTATTAATAGTTCTGATTCCTTCCCTGGTTTTCTTTGAATTCATGCCCAAGTAGCTGTAAATCAGAGTAAAGCCGCAGTGGGAAGGTAATCACAGTGTTTGTCTTTGCAAGAGATTTTCTGCCCTCCTGGTTTGAATGTTGCCTCTTAGTTATGGAGCTGTTAATTTTTTACAGACCTTCTGTTCAACCAGCGCACTCTGCCCTGTACGCCAAGTGTGCTGGCTGCTCACTGAACCAGTATATATAATCCCATTGGGTTCAAGAATCATGGAAAATTCTGGGCATTTATTATTAAGGGGAGCCCCAACTGACTTTTGTTTTGCCATTTGTTAGCTAAAATCAATACATTCTATCATTATAATTTCTGCAAATCCTTGGATGTGAGTGCCTGGCAGGCAAAACCATCAGAGAGAGTAAGATCTTCCCCAGCAGTGGAGAAATCTTATTCTTATTTTTAATTAACATGAAATGCACACTGAAACCAGGGGCTGAAAGACCCAAAGGAATCTGTTCTAAAGCCTTCAGCAGCATGAGGTACATTGGTTTCCATGTCTGCATCCTTCAATGCTTATTTGACATTCCTTTGAAATTCACTTGGCTTGGGCAAAAATAACTCTTAAAAGTGAAAGAAGCTCATACAAATAAAACATTTTATTCAAGGATCTCTTTATGTTTTCTACTTATTTTTTCTAGACTATCAAAAAGTTTGAATATGTGTATTTTGCCATGATTTCTTAAGCCTAAGAAAATGAGCCAATACGTTGGCTAAGAAAATAGCACGCTGCTGAATCAAGTTGAGGAATGCCAATGGGTCACTGCAATATTTCTTGCAATTTCCCCCACTTTATATTCTTTTTAATGCTGTTTCTATAATCTAGAAGATAATTCCAGCTTCTCTGCCTAATCAAGATTTATTAATCTTCAAAATGCCTGGCTCAAAGCCTGGAATTAAAGCTGGTTAAACAGATGTTACATATATATATATATATTACAGAAATGATGTTATAATTTATTTCCCAGTGTGAAACATTTATAATTATTCCTTCAACTTGTGTAGGAATAGTTGGTATAAATCAGTGATACTTTATAATTACAGGTAATAAGACATATTTAGTTTTTTTAAAAAAATTAAGCGGATTTTTCTCATAGGTGTGAGGTTTTCCACAGGTGTGAGGATGTTTCCCTAGGTTTGAAAAAACAAAATAAGCAACAATGAGCAGAAAACACAAATACTTACTGTTTGTTTTGTAATACAATGTATTGGCCCATTGCTGTTTTATAGTCTATTGAGGGTGCAAACAGACAACATCCTTGAACAAAGAACTTCTGATAAAATCAATCAAAGATAAGCAACCCAAAAGAATAAAATACAAATCACCATAAAACCTTAAGACCTTTAAAAGAAATCAATCTTTCGGAAACTAGGTCTTCTCAGCTGTAACAGGGAGACTCTTGAGTAGATTATCTTAAAATTCCACCCTAGCTCTGAATTGTTGTGCCGTAATGTTTTCTCTACTTATTCCAGCCCAGGGATTTATGCCTTCTCTGAATTCAAAAGTTTTGGACACATAGCTGACAGTTCTCTGTCATCTCTTGTATACTCCGACATGCTGCTTCCACAATCATTAACAAATTGTTATTGTGAATCAACTAAACATAGTCCTTAAGGAGTTTAGGTGTACAGAATATTTTTTAATGTGACTTCTAGATGCCTAGTCATTGTATGTGGGCAAATAAAGCACATCCGCAAAGGAAACATAATGGAAATTTTAGCAATATGTGATGGATACCACATGAGTAGTTTAGAAAGCTTTATAAGGAAAATTCAGACAAGGAAAAAGTTGAACCACCTTGATTTATTTTAAACTTACTATACACTGAACTCTCTACTAAGCCCTAGAAAACTAAGAACTGTATAAGATATGACCCCTGCTCTCATGGAAAGCTCTAGTATAACCTGAGCTAGTCTATAAGGAAGACAGGGCTGTAGGGGTTTTGAACCATTTATTCAGGATATTTCAGTCCCTGCTTTGTTGTAGGCTCTGTCCAAGCTACACAGGTACGGTGTAAAGCATACCTTTTTACACCCTGTAGTGTCTTGTACACAGTATGTGACCAATACCTCTTAAGTGATAGATTCTCTTTACCACATGAATTTATATCCCAAACACCCTACTATAGTCAGATCAGCCCGTGATTAAAAAAAAAAAAAGCTGCTGGCAAGATTTACACACTACCTGAGTGCCAGAGCTGCTGTCCTTTCTGACTTATCCGTGTCATGATTTGGCCTTGTAAATGAGTTATGATGAGGTGAATCACTTATAATTCAGATTTGAGTCTATGGCCATAACTCATACCTAGGATGGAAGAAACCAGAAGGAGTCTCTTCTCTACTTCAACTACTGTCTCTTTTGGTCTATATTTTAGTCTGTACCTGACATATTATTAAAAAAGAAACAAGATAAGGCCTCGACGGACACATGGGAAGTAGTTTAACTTAGGGAATATTAAAGACCTATAAGAATCAGTATTTCAAGGTTGCATAAAACGGTCTTGTCTTTTTCTTTTTCTATCAACAGGGAAATAAACATTTAGATTTAGAAGAGAAACCTTAACCAGGAAGCCACAGAGAGCACAGCAAGTTTGTCAAGGAATGAGTAGCTCCTGCTAGTCAGAGCCTGACATAAAAGCTAACGGTACTCTGGCTCCCCACCCGGATCAATGCGAATGCACTTTCCTACTTGGATGCGACGTCATGCAGCCAGGCTTGCTGACTGCTGGCTCTTAAAAAGTCAGATAAAATATACGTGCCATCTAAAATCTCCTTTAATGTCACTGTACTTGAGAGTTGTGGATTTTCAGTCCAATTTAATTTTACAATCTGACTCTAATGAAAACACAAATAATTGAACGAGCACTATTTACAAAATTGAGGGGTCTGCTCTATGCATTAAAGCAGTGGTTTCAAAACTTTACCTAGCCTCAGAAACCCATGGAAGCTTGTTAAAACATATCACTTGGCTCTACCCCAAGAGCTTCTGATTTAGTAGGTTTGGGGTGAGGCCTGAGAATTTGCATTTCTAACAAGTTCCCAGGTGATGCTGATAGGTCATGCAACAAGCCTTGTGAACCAGTGCATCACGGATAAATTAAACATCGTGTGCGTGTGTGTGTGTGTGTGTGTGTGTGAGAGAGAGAGAGAGAGAGAGAGAGAGAGAGAGAGAGAGAGAGAGGAAAACTTTGATAGAGAGTTATTGCTCATGGCTTTGCTAATTTCAAATACATGTACTTCCTGTAACTTATCTTTCTTTCAGACAATCTGGGACAGCTGAGTCCCAGTAACTCTGATTTTGTTCCGTTCACTCATCGAGGCTTAAGTCTCAGAGATGAAATTCAGCTTTGGGTAGTATAAATCTTCAGCTACAAAAACAAGCAGCAAAACTTTACCTGCAAGTCCCAAGGGGGTGGAGGCCAGAATTATTTGAGGGTAAAATCCAAGAGAGATATTCCCTGCTGAATTTCTGCATGCAGAATTAAAAAGCATTTCTTGAATTCTAATGCAGAGACACTCTGTATGTTGACCTACTTCTCAAGAAAGCACAACTGATCAAGTTTGCAAAATGCTCTGAGGAGGAGAAGTGCCTTATTATTTCACCCAAGAAGCCAAAAAGTGTTTGCATTACTAAATGTCTATTTGTTACATGCCCCTATTTACAGAATATCATCTGCTTTAGGTCATCAGAGTATTATGCAGGTTACATCAAAAATAAAAAGAGAGGAAAATATATAGTTGAATATAAGTTTCAAGATCTAATTGCCTGTTATTGCTATTCATATAATAATTGTGATTGTTAGCTTACTTGATAAAATAATGTTCTTGTTAATATGATTTAAGAGAACAAGATGCATGTATTAAATGGTCTTGAGATGCATCTATTAAATAATGTATATTAAATATTTTAATTCAGCAAACAAATTTACAATTTTATTCCTTTGTGGAAAAAGCTTTAGGATCATTTCCAATACTGTCGTCCTTTATCTCTGAGGGCCAGTGAAAACCTCGGTAAGGTGATGGAATGTAAGTCAACCAGATGAGCAAAAGTGCTCTAAGTATTTAGCTAAATTAACAGGCAAGGAACTTTGGGTAACATTGTGCCTCAGTCATTTCAAACCGTGGGTTTTTGCCCTCCATTCCATGTGCTATAAATGAAGGGGCAGAATGTGTCTGTCCTTGAGCCACACAGCCCAGAGTTCAAATCTGTTTCCCTCTGATTAGTTGTATCAATGTCCCCAGGTATACATGACATTCCTGGGGCCCAAGTGAAGATTCGGAAATGCTGTTTAAATCTTAAATCTGGCATTTATTTGCTTATAAAACTACTTAACCTCTCTATTCTTATGTTTCTTTTCCTTTACATATAAAAAAGTTCACATTTGCACTTCCACGATTTAACATCATGTCCTCATCAGGAAAGCTACAAGATGAGGCTGATGTTAGGGTTATGTGGAATAATAAATGTGAAGCTACAACATGTAGTGCAGTGTAGGTGATTACTCCACATGGTAATTTCTGTTACGGGGAAAACAGAGTGCTAGCCAGTTATATCCCGGAGTGATCTGGGAGAAGTCTGTAACCCCAGTGAAAACAGACAGCTCAGTGGTGCTCCAGCTTCCTCCTATGGGCAACCACTCTGGGCAAGAGCACTGTAGTCAAGGCCAATTAATATGTAAGTATCTGAGCTGAGACAAGAACTATAATTCTTATCAGTGGGTCCTGAAATTTTAACATGACTCATATTTTTTAATGGAATGCTGGTAATATATTCTTTTTTTTTTCAAATGGTTGGTTCAGTAGGGACAACTGTAATAGAACAATAAGACAAAACAAAACAAACAGTGCATAGAACAGAATAGAAAAAAATAGAACAGAAAAGTAAAGAAAATGAGTGCATTATATAAAGAATTTTATTTCTTGAAACTTTTAAATTATATATGTATGTGCATACACTGTCACAGTTTTAAAACTATATTTTTTAATGAGGGTCACAGTCAAAAAAGTTTAGAAAGCACTGATGTAATAAATCCTGCTGTACCGAAATCTCCAAATATGTAAGTAAAATAATAGTATAATGATATTTTAAATTAGTTTCTCTGTGCGATGCAATATTCGTTGTGACATACATGTATTTTCTCAAGTAATCCTCACATTCACCCTATGAGATGGGTGTTTTTATTTTCCATTTTGTGCAGATTGAAATTCTGAGACCTTTATCGGAGGCTCTTGTAACAGCATTTTCATTGAATTAATGCATGCTTTCCTAAGTGAATAAATGATTCTGACTCAACCCATGACAACACACTGATAGATTTAAAGACACCCCTCCACTCTATGCCCTCTGTGGGTTTTTTAGCAAATAACCTGAAAATATTTTCTTAATTCAAAAATTCCATAGGAAAAAGCAGTTTGTCCAGAATTTCGTCAAAGTACAGAATATTTGGAACTAATAGATACTATCTGATTAAACTTGCCAGAAAACAGCATGCACAGAGTACTCTATGTCACTATTCTCTCTCTTTGATGCCACTCTTCACACATGGATTTTCTCAGCCAGGCTTAAAGAACTCCAGGCTTGCAAACCACAACAGATTGTTTAGTGTGGCCATCGCAAGAGGTGTATCCAGGGTAGCTGAGAGGATCCAGGAATGACCATATGAGGAAGGGGCCCAGGCGAGCACACTCTTCTCATTTTCCCACATGTTAGGCTGTGCAAGTCTGCCCACGTGGTTTCCATGGTTCTCTCATTCTTTACAGCTAAGGAGAATCAGGTGGAATAACTTGACTTTTCCAGGTCAATAAAAGTTGGGTGAGTAATTTGAAGTATTCATTGTTCCAGAAAAAAAAAAGTGTGTATGAAAGAAGAGGATAATTATACTAAATTTATGCAAATTAAATTCTGTGTGGGAAATCAGATTATTTTCATTTAAAAGCAAAGAGACCCTTGTTACATTGCAATAAAGCTTCATTTGCAATGAAGTAGAGACTCCCAGCTTATATAATGAGAGTATTTCTACACAGACACTCCAAAATAAAACAAAGTCAGTTTAGAATTTGTTGATTAAATAGTACAATAGCAATTCCAATAGAAAGCTTGCCCCACTATACTTCTTTGACTTGATTTGAAGTCTCTCATTGCCTCTCTGCTCCATACATATTGAAACCTTATTATCTTTTGCCCCTAAGATTCTTGAATATGTTTTTTCTTCTTCTGCTTCAAAACTTCCCCATCACCTTTGCCTGGTTAGCTTCTACTCTTGTTTTTATTCATGGGCTAATTTGCATTTTGTTCCAGAAAGCCCTGTTTGTCCCTCACAATCCAGTTAGGTCTCCACTTTGAGAGAATTATAGCACTATATCCTCTTGTCACACAATTTATCAGGTTTATTTGCACACTTTTAATACTAATTCGCTTGTTTCCTAAGTCCAATTTAAACTTACTGAAGTTATACAGCAGGCCTTCTGGTGGCTTCTTCCTAGATTTTCTTCACAACTCAGTTCATGAACAACAGAACTTAATAAACATATTTTTGATGAAATAGTGTGTGAAGTGCTAATAACTCTCTGTGTGTGTATACAAAGTGGGGCAAAAGGAGGTATACAGTTGTTTGTATAGGAAATATACAATAATTAGTAAATAATACAAGAAGAAATTCTGTTTTGTATACTCACAACTGTAAACCTTTTGCCTCATACTGTGTGTGTGTGTGTGTGTGTGTATATATATATGTATATATATATATATATATATCTTAACAAAAACAAATTTACATTCATACACATTAATGAAAAGTCTTGCAGCTATAAGGGGCCTAAGAAATAATCTATTTCAGCCCTGACTGGTGTGACTCAGTGGGTTGGGTGTCATTCCTCAAATTGGAAGGTCACTGGCTCAATACCCAGTCAGGGCACAGGACTGGGGTGGGGCCAGATCCCCAGTTGGGGGGTGTGCAAGAGGCAACCAATCGATGTTTCTCTCCCTTTCTTTCTCCTTCCCTTCTCCTCTCTCTAAAAATAAATAAATAAATAAAATCTTTTTAAAAAGAAATAATCTATTTCAACATCCTCAATTTAAAAACATAGAAGCTTTGATCCAGAAAAGATCAGTAGTTTGCCCAAGGTCAAAGAATTTATTTGCTTTCTTGCCAATTTATGTTTCCAAGTAACATATCTCTCTCTTCTTGGTTCCTTTATTTCTTTGTGTAAGCTATTTAGATGTGCTTTCCTTTCATAAGACTTTGAACACTTGAAGCTACTACTCCTTTGGTATTTATATACACGGATAATCCAAACCTAAAATGCTGGCCTGGAAGAACAAACATATTCTTACATATGCCAAACCTCCTTTCTAATATCCATACAATTGTTATTTTTATCACCTCTCCAAAACACGTTGGTAACAGTTTTGACTGTGTGCAAAACAAATGCAGCAATGGGACCTATATATTTTCCATCCCTGTGAACTGTCTTCTAGAAATAAATTCATTCATTCTTTCAACAAATATTGATTGACTGTCTACTAGGTCTCAGGTGCTGTTCAAAGTACTTCGCATATGGTAATGAAGAAAAGACAAAGTCCCTGCCCTTACAGAGCCTGCACTCTAGTTGAGGAATTAGAAAAATAAACTAGATAAATAAGTAAATGAATTGGTATGTTAGACAGTAATGGTACCTAGGAGATAAATAAAGCAGGTAAGGCAAATTGCAACTGTTGCTACTATTTATTTGTTGATTTGATGATTGGTTTTGCACTTTTATTTGGAGCTATGGTCAGAGGGTTTTCACTTGAGCAAAGATGGAGATAAGAGCCATATATCTATGTGGGAAAAGAGCATTTAAGCAGAGGGAATAGTAAGTTCATAGGATCTGAGAAATAAGCCTGACTAGTAGTTTCACTTAAAATAAGGGTGTCAGTAACACTGGGGCAGAATGAGCAAGGAGATTAGTAGACTATAAGGTCAGATAGGAGGTAACTGGGCCAAACCATATAGGGAATTAAATGGCATTATAAAGACTTTGGCTATCACTCTGAGTAAAGCAGGAAGCTATTAGGCCATTGGGTGCACTCTGGCTGCTGAATAGAGATTAGACCCAAATGTAGCCAGAGTGGAATAGAAGACCAGTTAGAAAGCTATTGCAGTAATCCAGACAAGAAATGATAGTGACTTGAATCAAAATAATAGGAGTGAAGGTGATAGATGACATGTGGGGTAGGGGTGTAAGAGAGGGGTCATGGATGACACCAGAGTTTTTGCCCAAAGTACACAGAATGATGTCATTTAATGAGATGTAATATTATTCAGAGTATTAGCTTGAATACTGTTCTGGAGACAAAGTATAACAGACTCTGGTCTAGAATTCAATGTAGGGCAGAGTCTGGGAATAGCTCCAGTGTTTGCATGCGCAGCAGAGGCATCTCTTTCCTAAACATTCTCAAGTGACTCCCCGCTGATTCCACTCTGGTATTGACAGCAGAGCTCAGTACTGGTTTGATTACTTACAACCAGTCACATGGAGTATCACTGTGGACCAAAGCTAGGTAAAATTTTAATTAAGAGGGAAAAGTGTGTGTTTACAATATGTATACATAAAAATGTGTATACATATATATAATTCCTCACCCTAACAAAGTATTATTTAAGCCTAAATTTTGATACTTTGAAACTGCAGTTTTAAAAATGGTTTTCAGTTTATTTTCAACTTATTGTGGACATTGAAGGAAGCTGCGTTTTTAAATGGGAAATAATTTTTATTTAGGTTAAAGAAAAATTGCTCTTTTATTTTAAGGCCACCCTCATATATACTGAATACCCCAATCAGTGCACGAACCAATGGAGAGACATGCCTAAGTACATATAAGAGCTAAAAAGCATGGGTCAAGCCTGCTATGCCAGCTGTGAGTGTGGGAATCCAACAAGTAAGTGCTACTGAGGAGATTCCCCCAGGTAAAAAGGGAAACAGCTGAGGGGGTGGGTAGTGGAGGAAGAGGGCCCAAGGGGGATAAATGGTAATGGGAAAAAATACAATAAAAATAAACAATCTCATCAAAATAAAAAGCTTCTGCATGGCTAAAGAAAACAGCACCAAATTACAAAGAGAACCAACAGTATGGGAAAACATATTTGCCAATGATACCTCAGACAAGGGCCTGATCTCCAAAATATATAGAGAACTCACACGACTCCACTCCAGGAAGACAAACAACCCAATTAAAAAATGGGCAAAGGACTTGAACAGACACTTCTCCAAGGAAGACATACAGAGGGCCCAGAGACATATGAAAAGATGCTCAGCATCACTAGCCATCAGAGAGATGCCAATTAAAACCACAATGAGGTATCATCTCACACTAGTCAGAGTGGCCAACATAAACAAATCCACAAACAAATGTTGGAGAGGATGTGGAGAAAAGGGAACCCTCGTGCACTGTTGGTGGGAATGCAGACTGGTGAGGCCACTGTGGAAAACAATATGGAATTTCCTCAGAAAACTAAAAATGCAACTGCCCTTTGACCCAGCAATTCCGCTGCTGGGATTATACCCTAAGAACCCTGAAACACCAATACAAAAGAACCTGTGCACCCCAATGTTCATAGCAGCACAATTTACAATAGCCAAGTATTGGAAGCAACCGAAGTGCCCATCAGCAAACGAGTGGATCCAAAAACTATGGTATATTTACACAATGGAATTCTATGCAGCAGAGAGAAAGAAGGAGCTTATACCCTTTGCAACAGCATGGATCAAACTGGAGAGCATTATGCTAAGTGAAATAAGCCAGGAAGTGAGGGACAAATACCATATGATCTCACCTTTAACTGGAACATAAGCAATAGAAGGAAAAAGCAAACAAAATGTAACCAGAGACATTGAAGTTAAGAACAATCTAACAATAGCCAGGGCGGGGGTGGGTGGTGGGGGCGGGGACAGTGGGTAGAGGGGATTACAGGAACTACTATAAAGGACACATGGACAAAACCAAGGGGGAGGGTGGAGAGGGGGGAGGGAGATGGGTTCACCTGGGGTGGGGTGGAGGGATGGGGAGAAAAGGCATACAACTGTAATTGAATAACAATAAAAATAAAAAAAAAATCCCTAAACACAAACTTTTAGTGTAAGACCTATGATAAGAACAATGAATAAATTAATAAAATTCCTCAAAATTAAGGGCAAAGAAACAGCAGAAAAGCCCTTTAACTATTGAACATTTGTTTTTTTTTGTAAAATTTAAAGTCCTACTCAAACATGAGTTATGGAAAAATAATATGTTTTTAAATAAGAGGGTTTTTAAAATTTTGTATTGTTATTCAATTACAGCTGTATGCCCTTTCTCCCCATCCCTCCACCCCACCCCAGCTGAACCCACCTCCCTCCCCCACCTCCATCCTCCCCCTTGATTTTGTCTATGTGTCCTTTATAGTAGTTCCTGTAATCCCCTCTTCCCACTGTCCCCACCCAACTCCCCCCTGGCTATTGTTAGATTGTTCTTAACATCAGTCTTTTGTACTTTTATAACAAAATCCTGAATATAAAAAAAGCATTAAAAAAAGTAAACCCTACTTTGAAATTCCTAAGGATGCCTGACACGGCTTGTTAACCTGATTACACATATAATGATTTAGAATTAACAGGGTCAATTTTATAATCTTAAAACAGAGATGTTCTCACTAGAACCTGCACATAGGGGCCGAGCTTGCTTAAGCATCAAACATAGTTTGCGGGATAAAGACCTTTACTAAATGTCTGGAGATAATTTTTTTCTGGCATGTTTTGTTGTTAAAGTTGTGAAAGACACACTTAGCTTGTTTGGCTTTGAATGGCAATGGATCTACTAAAATTCACTACTTCCTCATTTTGTAAAATGATTATACATTAATTTAGAGTCCAGGTTGGAAAGTTAAATGTCAATAGGGCCATATAAATACGGAAAATAATATTTAAGATTTAATTTTATGTGGTTTAGTTTTTAAAATAAGCTGCTCCCTGTAACTAAAATGGACTTCTACTTATTTCTCCTCTGTGAGTCTGTTCTTTCAACAATAAAAGAGACAATAATCACAATATTAAATTTTATAATATATGTTTAGTATAAAATACACTGAAATTGACTTAGAAAAAATCTTAATTACTTCAACAAAAACAAAACTAATTGAATTATTCTTCTTTCACTGTGGTTATCACACTGTAGTTTAATCACACTTTAAATTATTTAGAAAAAAAATTTACTAGTGCTTTAGACAGAAACAAGATGGTGCGAAGCAGTTTCCATGAGAGAGAGAGTAAAAAGTAATTTAATATATGTTCTGCCAAAGGCTCTACATCTTCCGGCAAAGTCGTGCAGTCTTGAATGATACATTTCATTTTGGCAGCTGGAACCAGAGTTCAAAAGAGAGATGTGAATAAAATATAGTATTTTCTATTTCTAATATATAATGAACTTTTCTATTAATAATTTGACAATGACAATCCATCATCCCTCACCTCATCTAGAGATTCTGCCACACATCATAGTTTTAGGTCGTAGAGGCAACGATTAGGTTCAGCTGTAAAACACAGTGATTCAGAATGAAAGGTTCATTAGTCACATAATAGCAGCAGCACCAAAGAACGGCACAACGAAATCTGGGATTTCCCTTTTGTCTACTTTTTAGTACTCAGTCTGTTTTGGCCTGAGGTCTGCATGCAGACAGATGCCTAGAATTATTTTTTTCTCAGTGCCCTAATGATTCCCTTTTCTCTCTTTGCATTAAACTCATGGAAGTTGACAAGGGCTGTGCTAATATTCTAAATGGACTGTGAGTCCCTCATGGTATACCTGAATCAAGGAGAACTGTAATTTGGACCGATATTTTTTCCACATTGGCTGTTTGATCTGTGAATGCCACATGAATCCGAACAGTGTATGAGTAGTGCTGAAATTAACTTATTTCCCCTTCTATTTTCTTCCAGAGTCAGAAGGAAATAACACTGACTGGGGAATCGTAAAATATAAGTGCCCCATGCCTAGTGGGTCTCGTGTTTTCTAGATTACCTTGCCAACTGCCTGACAGCCATTCCTTATGTCCACCCCAGTCTCGCTCTTGTGATAAAAACCAGAAGTTTGGGGCAGAGCTCCTGACAAACTGCTGGAGCTCTGACAAGCACTATGTGATACGCCCACCACTGGCTGGATGGAAGGGTTCTGGGGCTCACTTCAGAGGCATCCAGATTATTTTTGAATTTAATCTTGAGACCCCAATGCTGATATCATATCACATTAGAGCTGTTGTCTTTCTAATGAAAATGTAGGCTACAACTGACAGGGAGGGCTGTCCTCTGCCACTGCACTGGAAATGCAGCAGCCAAGAGACCCGTATGTGTAAAGTTGAGTCATTGAGATTGTTACCAGTATCACCAGATACTCATTTTCAACTATCTTGAACCCCTCATTCATTCCTTTCCCAGTACTTCCGTGCCTTTCCTCATTGACCTTCTTCTTTCCTAGGCGATCATATCTTCATTCTATTGTAATTACAGCAATGCTCCTCCTGCTCTCTCTTACCTACCAAAAGAGTGGGAAATCTCGAAATGGTGACACCTGTAGTAAGGGGAAGGCGCAATTCAAAATAAAGATATGATGGTACGCTGGCCGGAGTTAACAAATATATCACCTATAGAAACACCTAGTATAAGGGATACCTTCATTTATTTCTCCTTTTCTAAACATTCATTTGGGGACCACAATGTTGACATAATCGATAAACGTTGTTACCAACTTAGCACAATGGGTATATCTGGGCCATCATAAGGGTTTCATGTTTTTTAAAAGTGAAAGATTTGCATATATTCTTTATAATTTTTTAGTTTACTTAGAAGATGTTTATTTCATTGTTTTCAATAAATGACAGAAGAGCATCTCAAAGCAATACTTAAAGGTATTCCAATAACAATAGGACCTGTTCATTCATAATATTGATATTTACATTTCCCTTAGGATATATCCATTGCTTTCCATTTCCAATAACAATATTATTACCTCATTACCTTTATTACCTCACTACTGCAATAGCTTATGAATTGGTATCTCCCATTGTCTTTGGTTCTTAAAATAAACTTGATTTTATTTTGTCTCCTAGAAAATCCTTAAATGACACTATACAGCACATTTTCTACAGCTACTTTCAAATTGGAATCAAGCTTCCTATGGTGTTTGTAAGAAAATGCACTGAAGTGTTGTAGGTTCTTGTTATTCTAACTGTGGTCCAGGGACCAGCAGCCCTCATGAGTTACCTGGGAACTTGTTAAAATGAAAACTCTCAGATTCCACCCCAGACCTACTTTATTAGAACCTACAAAAAGTTCTCCAGGTGTTTCACTAATTTTGACTAATACATTCTACCTGTAAAATAGGAAACTCATTAAGTATTACTAATATTTAGTGTACAAACTGATACTGGCAACCCTACGCAGTCCTTCTGCTACATATGTGCCTCTGAACATCAGATTTTGACCAAGCAAAGGCACGCTCAGTCTTGTCTTTCATTTTCCCTTGTTTAATGTACTGAAGTTCCCTTGTACAGTAAAGGATTATATAATCAAGACTAGCACAAAGGTACCCTCCCAGAACAAATATGGCTTGAAACCTGTAAACACGAGTGGAAGATAAGACAAAATACACAAACGCAAGTGAACAAGAAACTGGCAAAGATGATTTTTCTTCTTCTATTACAAACTATTGTTCAGTCATGGTGTTGGGGGTGGGCAATGACAATCTAGTCATAGATGATAAGAAATGGACCAAACATACTACTGAAAATGTCACTTGAATTGTGATTAGCCTGAGCTTTTCCTAATTCCGTAAGTGTACATTGTACATCAAGATTTGCACTGATCAAATCCCACTGTCCCCCAAATGTTTTATATACAGCATAGACTGGGTGAGGCTGCCGGTATCAATTTGCACGCTAAATATTAGTACCAACTTAGTGTGTTTATTTCTAGTACCCTCAGCCTTCACAGTGAGCAAGATATTTTAAAACTAAATGTTTTGTTAGTAAAGACAAACCTCTGCCACTTTTTCAGCAATATTAAAAATCATGATAACCCATCACTTCACAGAAATGTCCTAAATTACAGAATATTTTAAAGTATCTTTCGTAATTTCTAACTTAATAGTGAAATAAGTAACAGAATGAAACTATATCATTAGGGAAACGTAGGTTTCTTCTGCCCTGGTCAAAGAAAATACCTGATATAATATAAAGTATACAATATGGCGGCAACTTAAATGAATTCCTTTGTCAGCAAATTTCTGGGGAGGGAATCCACACAGAAAACATTGCTGATGAACTGAAAGACCAGGCATGTCAAACTAATGTAATTCTGGAAAACTGTTCATGGTGGGATGTCAATATGAAAGTTTCTATCCCGTCTTAGCTTGTGAAAAGCATAGTCTGAGATAATAAGTAAAAAGGGAGAGATACATTCTGAGTGGTAGATAACATTTAATAAAAGTGGTGATTTGTAGTGTAACCACCAGTGAAGTAGATTCTGGAGTAAGGCACCCACGAGATAACTCAGCATGTGACTTTCTTTCGCTCCATCCTTCCTGAACAATGTAATACAAGAGAGAACCTGAAGCAGGAAGAGCCCAAACAGCTGCAGGCTGTTTTAGAAACAAAGAGACCAAAAAACAAGACTTGCAATAAATTCTTTACAAACACTGTAATGATATATGGACAGTGATCATGAACATCATTTATACTACAGACTGCTTTGTAAAATATTTAAAAGAATCAGATCTAAATGTATATTGAACAGTTTTCTCCTATAAAGGAACGTAACACAAATATACTGCCTTCCAGTTGAAGGCTGCCTAGCGGATGGTTTGGAAAAAATATAGACATACTTAACCTGTCCTTTCAAGGTAATATTTTGAGCAAATGAAGTTCCCGTGAAGGTTATGAACCCATATTTGCAAATTAAATTTGTTCACTTGTTTAAAAATGTTTGAAATAAAGAATTTCAGTAGGTTTGAGACCAATTTGTTGAAAGAATAGTTTGCCAAACTGACTGATTGATATTAGTGAAGACAGAGATACAGCCAGCTGAACCCGAAACATCAACATCAGCACACATTCTGTAACCAGTGAGGAAATTTGAAGTGACTGTAGTGATTTAGTAAGCATGGACAACGATAAACTTTCTCATTTTGGGTTCACCTGTTTTGCTACAGAATCATTTTGCACCTAGACAAACTGCACCCAACATTAAATTTAACTGAATTCAGAACCAGAATTTTAAAACTTTATTTTACAAAATGTTTAACCAGAATTAAAATAAAGTAATGCATTTTAAAAAATTCAATGAATAATATTTAAATTAGTAATTAACTATATTTTTGTGTTTCTCTTTATATAAAGTAAATAAAATACATAAAATTGAACTTGTGGAGGATATCACATGTATTCTAAATGTGTTAATCTTAATTTTTTCCTCTTTTTAATTTATTTTTTGCTTAGAACAGCTAATGTTTTAAAATACAAGCACTACATAATGCATTACAACATATTTTATTGTGATGCAAATATTCTGAAGTTTCTGTTTCACTAGTGTTATGTTATTTTCCCAGATCCTCACATTTGGTTCAAAATATGAATCAAACATATGACATTTCTGTCCACAGCTTCCCAGCCTCACCCAGTTTATAGAAGTAAATATTTCTCCTCCTGAACCCTGGTGGGTAGGTACAACTCATGCTCAGTTCCTTTATCTTTGCATCAATACTCTACTCACCTCTTGCAGCCTTCTGGTCACCCATTTTTGCACCACATCTTTCATTGAATACACCTTTTATATTTTATTTTCTGTCTCCTGAGATTCTCTCAGTTTGCTAATAGCTCCTCAGCTATTTACCTTGTAGGGTACCCACTTGCCCTCCCCGAGGCAATCTCAGCTGACCTGTTCATTCTTATTCCCTCCCAAACTTGGTGTTTCTACTCCAGTGAAAACAGCCTCTCCACCTTCCCCAGAACACACCAAACCTAGATGGTCGCATTTTGCAATTTGTTTTGACCTTTGCATCTTTAAAAATGCTCTTTTGGGCCTTTCTGTATATCTAATTAATTTCCTTAGAATAGTTCATATTTCACTTTGTCCTTCAACAATATGCTGAACTTCTTATTCTACTGAAATCCTGTATTTATTCCCTGTGCAGATAATTTTACAGTAAACCCCTTATTGTCTTGTGCTATATACATTGTCCTATTGTATCCTTGCTCCCTTATACATATTGACATATTTTCCTATTGAATTATTTTGTTATTTTTCAGAAAAATAAGCTTTTATCTATGAGGATTGAACTTCTTGAGAGGAGATAAGTGTGTATTCCCAAGAGTGCCGACCATGCTGTTGACAGAGAGTAGATGCTTCTTAACTAGGTCTTCATCTGGGAAAGATTTATCAGTATGTATATTGCATACATTTATGTATAACTCATACAATTAAGAGTTCTTACTATTTCCATAATGCCTTAGAGTTATCAATAAAACATCTTACACCAAATTCTTAAAGTTCATTACTTGAGTTCAAAAATTTGTCTTTCCAATATCTCAAAATCATTTTTTTACTATTTCTCTTGTAGTCTACTTTATTTTATTCATGAAACTAGAGTAAGTTCAATCTCCTGATCTAAATAACCCAAACAGCAACCAATACACCTAGTAAAACAGAAAAGTGATGTGGTCGGTATCAACAGAGGAAATCATTCTGTGGACTAAGTGTCAGAGAGAGTGTTTGGAAATCTAATTTGTTCTCATGGACACAGAAAAACCTTGTTGACAAAAGTAACTATGACACATTGCATTCCACCCTTCTGCTTCAAAATGTTATTAAAAAGCTTTATGTACTTGATCATCATAATTATCACAAGTGATAACAAACATACTACATCTAGCATATTTTAGTGTTAAAATCCATATCACATTAACATTTATGATATGTTTCTATGCACCCAGGTCTTTTTGCAAATTGATAGGTGAGTATTTGCACAATTAGGCATATATTAAGAACAATGCCATTCATTACTTAAGGATTTTAAAAAGTGTATTTCTGGAAAAAATCTCACTGCTGGGATATGATTTTAGCTGCAAAAAAAAAGATAGTGTTGCTTATTGAGCATCGAACCCAGGGGCACATATTTGGTCTTGTGAAAACACAAACACATATTTTCATTTTCATAGAAGATCCACACAACATCCTTTGGTAATCCCTTTAGAGTGAGGTTTTTGAAAATTTTCCATGCATTGCTTCAAGTATGATAATACATAATTTTAATATGAAAGAAATGTAAAATAAAAACTTGAAAACGAAGTGCAGTGTGCCATACCGCGGGACACACAGTGCAGAGTAAAACCACGTTAAATGTGAAACTGATTCTCATTCATTAGGTCACCACCAAAGGGATTGCTCTTCCAGGCCTACATATCAGTGTCCTTTCTTCTTTTAAAATATTTCCAGAATAGTTTAAAGATATTTTACATTGTGCCTGTACTACATAGTTCATGTATAAAGCATAAAATATGCACACATGTACTGAAAACCTTTATTTATAAAACAACCACAGTAAACGTGCTTTCAACTCCATCCACAGGGTATTGCCTAACGCTGGACCCAGAGTCAATCATCTTCATGGCCTTGAAAGTACACGTAAGTGGCCTATGGCAGTGAACTTATTATAAGATGAGCAAATGGCAGTGAGGGCATATGAACCATAGTGGAGAGCCTGTTTCTTCAGATGAATCATTTCCAGAAGAATGACCTATACTCCTCACACAGATTTTTAGAAAATGCCATCAAAGAATGTGACTTCAAAGGCACACGTATGCAGGGATGCCTCTGGACATATTTACCAACCTCAAACTACCCTATGTAACTATATAATAGAAATAGTGCCTTAAACAGAAATGTCCCAATAGTACTAATGTTAATTACTGATGAGCTGTAACAAAGCATACAGTATGAGAATAAATGAACAGCTTCTGAAGACTATCATCACTAACAAAGCAATCCCATCTGATTCTCAACAAGGCAATTCCTTCCCTATGCTAGGTCCTGTCCTCTGATAAAAACTTCTCAAGGAATTGGTGTTTCCTACGAAACTGATGCCTACAGCAGCAACTGACAAACAGGGATAACATATCCATGTACTGTAGGTGGGAGTTACTCCACTTAAAATGATGTCAATGTCAGCCCTGTTATGCCCATTGTTGAATTTTCAATTGATAGCTCCACGAGTCAGAAAATACATCTTGGTTTACAAACACTGACCAATATATCCTTACATTGATGTTGGCATTTCTTAAATGACATTTAATGATCAAATCTAGGATATATGTGTTCAAAAGTAATGAAATATGGGAGCCAAGCCCATGAATACCTTCTCTCTCTTGCTTCATGTTCACGTAAGTGTTTGGAGGAAGAGAGAACTAGGGATGGGGTTGATCTGGCTGATATAATGCTGATGTCACTGGGAAGGAAAATGCAACCTTCACTAAATAAGAGGCAGTTTCTTCACAGCAGGTGGAAGATGAGGTCTGAGCCATGAGCCCTTTACGGAGTCAGTGCTGAAGATTCAGCATCATCGAGAAAGATGTGGGATTTGAATAACGACTAGACAGCTCTCGATAAGGTAGAAATTAAGCTTCACAAACATCTCCATTGCCCTGGCTTCTTCCCCTAATAAAACTGCTCATGATCTCTTTGTTACTCATAGATATTTTTCAATTCATATCTTAAAAAGTAAGTTATATGTTATTAATGATACTGTGGATTACAAACTTCTCTCTCTCTTACTATTATTTTTTCCTCCCTTCCCTTTCCTTCCCCCTTCTTGCTACTGTATTAATTTTCTTATATTATATTTTATTTCACAGACAAATCAACTTATCAATAGCAAATTTCTCAGGGTTCAATTCTTGGTCTTCCCTTTTCACCTCTCTGTAGGATCTTTTCCTTGGACATTCCCTTGTATTATCTCTTTAATTTGCTAAACACCTGTAATATTGTTTTGGTTTCTCTCTTAGAGAATTGATAATGGACCTTTCTTACATTACTAGTATTTGTGTCCTTATTATTTTCTAGACTGTAAGCTTCTAAGGAATGACATTGCTCCCAAGAATTTCAATTTCATAAAATTTTCAGTCCACACAGGGCATAGCACAGTGCCTCATCATGTCTCCTGAAAAATATGAAAGCTTTTAGAAATGAGAAAATAATTAAACTCCCATTATTTTGAAAAAGCACTTTCAGTTGATTATATATATAGTCCTTTTATAGAATTGTTTTATTAATGATTTTTATTGCTCAGAAGACCAAATAAAATTCTTACTTTTACCAAAGGCTAAACTTAGTGGACTTTCTTACCTTTATAGGTTACAACATGTTCTGTAAGAACCCTCTCCTTACAAGTTCAAGTCCCTGAACTGAAATGCCTTCCATCTCCAGGTGATTGTGCCGTATACATTTCCTGTTCAAATTCTTGGTAGTGCTCCATTGGAGTGTCTCCCAGTCCTTCTGGGCAGTTTTTTCTTATTTTCTATACTCACAATAATTTATCACTTAATTGGCATTTAAGAATATATTAGTAAGTGACAATTATAAAGTGTCTATAATGTTACAGCAACAGAACTTTTTCCCTGTTTATTAAAGAGGGAGGGAACAACATATTATAATTAATTGACTGTCAAGCACAAGTTTTATGGATTAGCCTCAAAACTATTTCTCATTTCATCTGAGTATGTAAGAAATAAAAGTTGAAGCAGTGTAACATGATGCTAAAATCATCGGCATTAGTTTTTGGATGGATAGTGATACTTCTGACTCACACGAAGGCAGTAAGAGCCCAGTGGTTTGTGTATAATATAAATGTCTTGTTACGATATTCTTAATTATAGATGAAAAGTGGACATATGCATAAAAATATTCCATTTTAAAATGCATAAAAACTGAACCAATATTGCCTGATTTCTTACACTCAAATGGTAGTATATTTATTAGTTCATGTGTTATATTAATCAGATTTAAGTATGTTAATTTTAAACATTCACATGGTAAGTACATAGCTCTTAAAGTTCAACAATGCATGTTTAAAATTCCTAGTTTACATCCAAATTTTCAGATGAATATCAAGGCAATGAAGTATCGAATCCAGTTCATAGACAGTGAGTGAATTCTTTTCTAAAAATGATACAGACAGTAAATAAAGATATCATTTGGCTGAAGTCATACATGCATGTAAGATATGTTGAGTAGTAATAATAAACTAGGCCCACATGATAGGAGTTAGAGCAAAGTTCTCTATGTCTCATAATATTTAATACATCTTGCATGGTGAATGGGAAATTTAATTAGGCTTTCATATCTAGGGCTGTTCAAAGCTAGTGTAAGACTGTGATAAGAAAGCTCTAAATACTGTTTTTATTCTTTTGGCACCAAAAATACTCAAAAGAAAAAGGCTAAGTATAACTCTCCTATATGCAAATAGAAAACTAAGAAGCACTTAATGGTGAAGGAAAAAAGTCATTCTTGGCCTTCAAAGAAAGAAAATAAAAACTCTGAAAATATTTTGGCATTTCTTAGATTTTACTGACATAATGAGGAGAACATTTTATATGCCACAATATGAGAACACTGGGAGGCCAGATCAGACTGAGATGGGTGGCTGCTTGGGAAGACAGAGCTGTTTTATGTGTGGTGGTGGTAGGGGATGGAATTGGTTACACTTCTTTTGGGCTCCATGTAAGTGGAGGAAGAAGGATCCCTTGGCCTAGAAGTGGCTTGTGGAAGGTCACAGAGCATGAGGAAAAGAAGAAAGCCAAGGGCCAAGCAAGGCTCATATGATCCCTTACCTATGCCCTTTCCAAAGGCTTCCCAAGGCTAAATTTACTACACTGACTGAGTTCTCGCCATCAGTGGATGTTTTACAGAAAATCTGGGAAAAGGTGCTAGTGTGTGCACAGGTGAGCCCAGAGGAGAAGGAAAACTGAAGCATCAAGCAAGAAGTCATAAATCATAGAGGGGAATCCAGGCTATCACAGGCCATGCAATTATAGTATTCATTGATTAGAGTAAATGTGAAATAATAAATATTTTTAAATTATGGTGCTAACCCCTCTAGGAAGGGAAAGGGAAAGTCAAAAGTAAAGTATATACTATCTACTTAAACCAATTTTTTAATAACTATGTTGATGACAGAAACAAAGAATGATTTCATATTAACCTCAAACTACTTGTGATCCAAAATTTTACTCTTTCCTCAGCAATAACATTTATAAAACTACCTTTAATTCCTTTGTGTTTACTCTTTCTAAAGCTCATGTGCATACATTGTTTCATATGGTCCTCATACACATACAAAATCCTTATGTTAGATAATGCCAGCATGGTTATTTTTATTTTAAAAATGTGGGTGCTAATTCTCAGGGGTCAATGACATGACCAAGTTCACATAGGGCTTAACCTAGGGCTTAAACCCAGGCTTCCAAAATTCACACTCCTTTTGTTCCTTCAAGCAAAACTTATTTTTAAATTACCAAGTGTTTATTTTTTAATTTTTTAAATTACTTTATTGTTGTTCAATTACAGTTGTCTGCATTTTCTCCCCACTGCTCCCCCTAACCCCAGTCAAACCCACCTCTCTCCCTTGCCTCCACCCTCCCCCTTGGTTTTGTCCATGTGTCCTTTATAGTAGTTCCTGAAAACCCTTCTCCCCATTATCCCTTCCTCCCTCCCCTCTGGCTATTGTTAGATTGTTCTTAACTTGAATGTCTCTGGTTATATTTTGTTGGCTTTTTTCTTCTATTGATTATGTTCCAGTTAAAGGTGAGATCATATGGTATTTGTCCCTCACCGCCTGGCTTATTTCACTTAGCATAATGCTATCCAGTTCCATCCATGCTGTCTCAAAGGATATAAGCTCCTTCTTTCTGCTGCATAGAATTTTTACCTTTTAACTTTAGGAGTACAAAAGAGTTTGTAAAATCAAACTGAACCCCACTGCTTCTTGCTTATTGTCTACTTGTGATTTGCAGAGGAAGCTGTCAAATTCAGAGGTAGTATACAAACAACTGAACTAAAAAACTGAAAAAATATAATTAAAAAACATGATCAGAGTCAACACTCTTTGATGTAAGAAGTAGGGTAGGGAAAGAAAAATAACTAAAGGGTTTTTTTCAGTTGTCATTAGAAGTTTGATTCCTCTTTCAAAGTGCTTAAATTGTGAATATTAGATCCTCTGACCACTGCCTAAAGAAAAATAAATAGTATATACTTTTTGTTTCAAGTTTATACGGTACCTATTATAAGATAATACTCAATCCAAATTGTCATAATAATGGCTTGATAGAGCACATTCCAACTCCTACACTACCTACCTATTAGGTGAAGTGCTTAGATGCATGGCCCAGAAATTCTATATTCATTTCTAAGACATTCTGATAGAAAAATCACATCTTCAGCCGCAAAGGAAAGTCTCTGTGCACGCCACTTGCAGTGATTGCCAGAAGACTCAGATGTTGCTCTTAATAAGGGCCCCTGCTGTTGCTGCACGTTGTGATTTATCACCTGCACGTCTAAGTGGGAGGGGGTCAGATCAAACAGAAGAAGCCATTTGTTCAGAAGTGGCATTTCTCCTTCCATGGCCAGTGCTTTAAAACATAGTAATCCATCCTTAATTAATGGCTGTCTTTTGTGTCACTATGATTTTGTTCCTTGAGGTTTCCAATGCAAATTGCTCCTTTGTAATATAATTCTTCAATAATATCACCATCAAGGTTAGAAACGTACCTCTGCAATTAGGAGTCCTGACTCATCTTCCTTATTGAAGAAATCAGGTACTACGATAAGGTTCATTAAAAGGATAAAGATCAAGAAATTTTTGATTTAAAACACTGTGCTATATATTATTGCTTTTCCAAACTCTAATTTATAGCCAGCAACATTTGTTTACCTAGTCTCTTTCATTAACATTAATGAAGGCATATAAATATTTTATAGCTCTAATAGATGAGATACTTAGCAATGCTTTATTGACTTTCATTATCTTTACAAGGCAGTTCAATAATAAATAGTTGAGGTGTTTAGAATGTAACACCAAACCCAGGTTTACTGGTACTGTGTTTCCTTATCTCTTTGCTGAAATTTATAGCAACTGGAAATAAATTTATCATCTACTGGGAACATTCACCTAAGTCAAAGAGATCAAATTTATCTTCTGCATGTTTTTTAAGTATCTCATCAATTTCAGGATGAGATCAATTGGGAGCAATGCTTCTTTGAGAATATCAAATAATTAAGAATAAATATTGCACTCCTTTTGTAATCTAATACTATCCATTCTGGTTTCAGATTTTATTTTCAGTTATGGCATTTTAACATATTCCTCCCAGTGTATAATATGTTTTCTTGAGGATATAATTTGTCTTGGAAACTGCTATTTCACTCTAGACACAAACTACAACATGGCCACATGAAGACCAAGTACACAATGATGTGCAAACTCACTTATCATCTCCTGTAAAACACAGAGTCATATTAGTAGAGAGAGATCTGTCTTCCCAACCCTATGCTAGCATTACCAGCTAATATCCCCACATTGCATTTAGGGGTCTCTCCAAAAGCACCCCTTGCATATTTTGTGATATTCAAAGACTCCTGTGTTATGTTTATGTCCATAAAAAATTACAAGGGTCTGGATTTTTAAAAATTCAAATCTTAAATTTTAGAAAAATGATAGAATATTCCGTCATGACATAAACTTTGAGCATATAGCTAACTTTGATGGCAGCTACCACATCCTTTCCCATGTAACCACTTGAAATGTAAACCAGTTGTCGGACATTTAATGCAGACTAGACTGACCTGTCCTGGCACTAGAGGACTTCAGAGGTTCTTAGGCTATTTACCCTGAGAGATGCCCTGACTTGTCAGGAACACAACAAACTAATCCACACAGCTTTCATAAAAGTTAACATCTCATGATTTTTCACCTACCATGTTGGGTATTGTGGATAGTTATTTTTAATACAATAGCTGCCCTGCTAATAATAAATTAGATCTCTTTTTTGACTGACTTATTAGATAAAAATTAAGTCCTGCATTTATTGTGACTAATGTACCAAAACATGTGGCAATAAATTTATGAACCAAGCCTTCTCCTGACATCAAAAGACTAAGTAATGAGTACACATTTATTTGTTTTCAATTCAAATAAGTAGGTTAATGTGTTTGCATGAATTTTATACCATGTTTAATTGAACTTTTAATTAATTAAAAACTGAACTTACTTGGCATTATTAATTGTTGCATTTGCCCTTAAAATTATATAAACACTTATTTTGAAATAATTACAGAATTATAGAAAAATTGTGAAGACTGTATAAAGAGTTCCAAGATAACAGTTCCACCTGATGTTAACATCTTCTATTACCATGGCACATTTGTCAAAATTAAGAACCAACATTGGTATAATACTATTAACTGAATTCCAGACTCTGAATTTCACCAGTTTTTCCACTAATATCTTTTTTATAACCCAATTTAGAATTTCCTCATTGCATTTAGTTGTTAGATCTCCTTGGGAATTTCTAGATTGTAACAGCTCCTCAGACTTTCTTTGTTTTGATGACCTCGAAAGTTTTAAGGGGTACTAGTAACATATTTTGTAGCATGCTCCCCAATTTGGGTTCGTCTGATGCTTTTCTTATGATTAGTCTGTGGTTTTAGTTTTATGAACAAATATCTCATCAATGGAGTGCCTTTCTCATCCCAATATGTAAGGTACATAATCTCAACATGACACCATTAGGGATATTAACCTTGATCACTTGTTTAAGGTAGTGTTTGCCAGGACTCTCCACAATGAAGTGACTACTTTCCTTACTCATACTCTATTATTGAGCAATGAGTCATTAATTTCACCCCACACGCTCGGAGGTGGTGGTAAACTCTACTTTGTGGAGGAGGTTGGTGGTCATCTAGTAAGTTATACAAAAGATTTGTTCCTTCTCTTCTGCTCTTATTTTTAGAATATGATGATACTGATTATCATCACTGCCTCATGTCAATGGTGTCTGCTTTCCAGAAACGAATAACGTTCACTTACATATGAGCTCCATCTAGTTACAAAGTAATTTTGAATGAAAGTTATTTTGATAGCCTTACCAATTATTAACCATTTTAGTTTTCATAACAGAAAGAAAATATATTTTCTCTATTCAAATGACTAGTTTTTATAATTTAATGAAAAATGCATCTAAAACTGAGGCTCTAAAATATTAATAGACTTGATTACTTGCAATAAGAAAAATCACATTATACTTATTAAATATTATATAGTGCTTTGTACCTCTAACATTTAGTGTGATTTTTATGAATTCTTCATTAAAAAATAAAACTCCGTGAGGTAGCCCTACTTGTGAATACAAAGATGGGCACTTGACCCGCTGCTCTACTGAATTTAATTGTGATTCTAAGAACTTAAACACCTCTCCCTTTAGCAGGTTTATATTGAAAATATAGTCAATTTAGTAATACTGAAATACAGAGAAATTCAATCAAATTGTTAAACTGGTACAAATATGCCTATTATTAGAATCCAAATTGGTTTCACCAACTAAGCTTCCTGGGTTTATTTATTTATTCCTGAACTTCTTAGTCTAGCACATATCGAGTCCTATGTCAGGTGCTAGACTTGTATTTAGGAAAGACAGTCTGTAAGGAAATGGTTACCTAACAACATAAGGTAACCATTTACGTAGATCAACACAGGAAGTGAACAACAATTTTACAGTGAGTATGTACTGCTGTAAAAATGGAAAACAGAAAACTGTGAGGCACAAAACTAGGAGTGTTTGGTTCTCTGGGAAGGCCATAAAAAACTTCTTAAGAAAGTGATATATACTGAATCTTTAAGTGTGGCATTAACCAAAAGAACAATGGATATAAGTAGACATTCCAGCAGAGGGAAAGTACAAAGGCACAATGATATTCACAGAACAACCACTTCCAGGGAAATACAAAGTTTTCACATGACAGAATGTGTATAGTCATTGCCCATCAGAGGGTTGAGGAAGAGACCAGGGGCCAAATCATGAATGGCTCTATGACATGTGAAGGCACTTGTACTTTAACCTAAAGGCTAATGAATTCTAACTAGGGAAGTTTTATATAATATGACTTGTACTGAGAAACAGTCCAGCACAGTATTAAGATAGAGAGGCCAGATAGAATACAATGGCAGTACAGAAAGTATGAGGGCCTAATCATAGCAATGGGAATGAAGAAAGATGAGTTATATGCTGAACTGTTTAGAAGACAAATTAACAGCACTTGGTGAATTGATTAAACTTCAATAGTGAAGAACAGGTTTCTCTCTGGGAAAAGCTCAGGTATGAGGAGAATGAGATGAAGATTGTTCCACATAATGGAGATAACTGTCAAACCTGGCTGTGAATATGTCTAGTGGGTGACTGTACATTAAGCTGTCCCCCAGGTTATGAAAGGTAATTAGTTCTAGAAAACACTTCTTAGGGCAAAGTGTCAGAAGAATTTGATGCTTCAATTGTTAGCACACAAATGGTTGAATAATCAAATATGACAAACATATTCTCTATATTGTAATTGAATATAAATCCTCTTCTTCTTCAAAATAAAACTCAAAATGAAGCCAAGAGAAATTATCAAATTATGTAGAAGATTCTTAAAACTATATATGAGGTTTGTCCAGAAAAAGTCCAGCCATGTTTAACAAAACGAGAACAGTTTGCATGACATCAATGTAACCTGGAAGCCAAGGAGAGTGGACTGGAATGTGCACCTGTGAACAATGGCAACGTCACTGTACTAATCAGTGGGGGCAGTAGACACCGCTGAGTGAGCATGTGTCCTGTGTGGTCATTGCATTCAAAATGACTGAGCAAGTAGAGCAAAGAAGCTGCATCAAATTTTTCATTAAGTTTGAATATCCCTCCACAGAAACTATTCAAATAATTCAGAAGGCTATAATTAGGGACAACTGTTGATTGGCAGCTTCATCACAACAACACAACCATTCATGCATCATATCTCGTGCAGTTTTTTGGTAAAACATTAAGTCACCCAGGTGACTCAACCCCCCTAAAGCCCAGATTTGGCATTTTGTGACTTCCGGCTTTTCCCAAATTAAAATCACCCTTGAAAGGAAAGAGAGTTCAGAACAGCTATGAGATTCAGAAAAATATGATGGGGCAGCTGATGACAATTGGGAGAACTGTGTGAGGTCCCCAGGTGCTTACTTTGAAGGAGACAGTGACATCACTGTCCTATGTATAATGTTTCTAGTATCTTGTATCTTCTTCAATAAATGTCTCAATTTTTCATATTATGTGGTTGGATACCTTCTGGACAGACCTTATATTTGCAAACTATATATACCCTTAGAGTTAAGTATGAACACAAAAACTTCAGGGTCCATTATAAAATAAAAGTGCTGGGCCCTTTTTAAAAAGCAAGAAGTGCTAACTAATATTAGAAATGAAAGAGGGGACCTCATTATAGATCCTATGAAATTTAAAAGGATAACAAAAACTACTATAAACAAGGCTATGTCAACACTTTTGATAATTTAATAAATGGACTGATTTTTTGAAAAACAAAATCTGCCAGAACATACATAAGAAGTAGACAATCTAAATACACCTATATTGGTTAGAGTAATTGAATCAATAATTAATAAATTTCCAAAACAAAAAGTACCAGGTTCAAATAAATTCATGAGTTAATTCTACAAAATATTTAAGGAAGAAATTATGCTAATGTTCTACAATTTCTTTAAGAGAACAGAGGCAGAGGTAATACTTCCTAAGTTATTATATGGGGCCAACATTACTCTAATACCAAAACCAGATGAAATATTACAATAAAGTAAAACTACAGCCCAATATTAGACACAAAAATGTTCAAAAATTGTTATCAAATAAAATCCAAAAAGGTATAAAAAGAATTATACCCTACAACCAAGCAATATTTACCCCAAGTATGCAAGGCTAGTTCAACACTGAAAAATAAATCGATGTAATCCATCACATCAACAACTAAAAAGAAAATCACATGAACTTATCAACAGATGAAGAAAAACCCTATGGCAAAATTCAACACCCACTCATGACAAAAAGTCTTAGTAAGCTACATACTCAGAAAACTTACCTATATTTATACAGATAAATACAAAGGATCTACACCTAACAGCATACTTAATGGTGAGATACTAGAAGATAATGCAATAAGGCAAGAAAATAAAATAAAAGGCATACAGCTTGGGAAGTAAGACACAAAACTATCTTTTTGTGAAAATGACATGATTACCTATAAAGAAAGTTTGAAAGAATAGACAAAAATCTCCTAAAACAAATAAGCTATTATTTCAAGGTTGCAATACACAAAAGTCAACTGCTTTACATTATACCAACAATGAAAAAGTGGAATTTGAAATGAAAAACATAGTACCATTTACATGAGCACCCCTCCCAGTGAAATACTTATGTGTAATCTAACAATATATGTAAAAGATCTGTACGGGGAAAACTACAAAGCAGTGATTAACAATATAAAAAAATGACTAAGTAAATGAAGAGACATTTCAAATTCATGGATAGGAAATCTTAATATTATCAAGATATCAGTTCTGCTCAACTTGATCTATAATGTAATTCATACTCAGACTCAGGAAGTCAAGTGAATCCTTAGACAAATTACATCTAGAAGCAAAACATCTAAAACAAAGGAATCTATTAAATTTTCTCAAAGTGCTGAGATAAAGTATATCTGTCACCCTAGAACTGTAGACTGTGAAAAGCATTATTTTATAATAATGGTAAACTAAAGACATTTTCAGATACCCACAAATTGAGACAATTTACCAAATACATAGTTTCGCTGATAGAACTTCTAAAGAATGTGCTTTATAAAAAAAAGTCATTGAACCCAAAGATATGAGAAACTTATGTGGATAGCCACTATTTAAGCCACTATTGATTGTATAAAATAAAATTATCTAATATTTAGGGAATAAAAATGCAAAAATGAAATATGATAAATGATATATGAATTGGGAAGGAGTAATTAGATTTAAAACATTCTAAGGTACTTAGGTATTTATATTTTGAGAAAAAAGGAGAAAAATATTGACTTTAGAATTTGTTAAATATTTCTGATAATATATCTATTATAACCACTGAATAATTATAAAGTGTAAAACTTTCCAACTAGAGGATTAAAAAAAACTGAATGATGTAGGGACTTAGAGGTTACAAGTAGAATTAAGTGCATTTGCACAAAGGCAGGAATAAACATAGTATGTTGAAAATAATATTTACTGAATAGTCACTTCAAAAATATGTATGTAACTGAATCTGTAGTGGGGGAAAAAGAAACTGGATATAATTTTCATTTATATCAGAAGAACAGCAATACAAGCTTAAGTTGCTGTTCATCATTATGTGGCTGTTGGTAACACAAAGTATCAGTCAACATATGTAAACACTGTGAAATCCAATCTTCTTGTTCACTGAGCTTCCAGGAACAATTGCAGAACTGCAGCCTCACAGGAGGCCAATTATTGCAGTGTAGCCTCTAGGCTCACATAATCACAACATCTGTAAAAGTCCCCTTCATGGATGGTTTACAGTAGATTTTATTACAGCTTTCATGTTGTACCAGAGGCTTTAGCACATAATGTGCTAATAATATCAGCAAACAACCAATTAAAACCAGATAATCAACAGTATTACTTTTATCTGGAAATAATTTATGAGGTTTAAATATGTTTAATATTATACAAATGATTTATTTTTAAAATAACTACTTCAAAGCTAATCAGCCACTAGCTTTACATATTTGGAACACAAACAAACACTATTGGACTATAGCACTTGACTTTGTAACTCTCATACATACCTGTTATACTGCTGAAATGATGATAAGCTACAACACATCTAACATAAAATTATAAATGTCACACAAACAAATAAAAAGAAATTCTTCAGGCAGTGCCTGAAGCTTTAATTGCTGTTTGTAAAACTGGAGAAAAACTTCAATGGTGTAAAATACTTTTTAAGATTTTTATAGTCAATTCTTAAAAAGTAAATCCATTTCTAAATACAAAAGTTGCCCTAGGTTTTCATTAATGAAAGGTATTTCATGAATGGTTGAACAATATATAAAAAGGAATACTTTTTTCATGTGGTAGGAAAATCTAAAATCTGTTTATCTAAAGTTGAAAAGATATAATACCTTTGACTATTACACTCTGTTCAGTATACAGAAACACATTTATATAGAAACACACTTTCTAGAACTTATTTTAGGAGATGCTGTTAGCGTGGATTTTTTAAATAAAGGGCATTGTCTCATGTATATATAGGTATGTCCTTGAGACTTATTAACATGTTAATGGGAAGTAATACTATACAAAGAGTTGCACATTGACAAACTCTAAATGCCTCTTACTCTTGCCACAAACACACTTCAAACCATTCTCCATTTTGATGTCAGGCTCACCTCTCTAGCTAATATCTTCCCCTTGCTCAAACTTCTTCATTGTGCCCCTATCACTGACCAAACAAATCAAAAAAACACTTTGGTGTAGTACATAAGGCCACTCTAAATTGTTTTCATACCATCCTTTATAACTGTTCCTTCAACACCAACTATACTCCCACCCTGCTGGTAACCAAATCATCCCACAGCCAGATGCCCACGCACGCTGTTATCTCTGCCTCAGGTCCCTTCTCCCATCTCTGTCCTCTCCGTTCTTACCACCTCGATGTAACTTTTAGGTTTCAGCTAAAATCTCACTTTTGGGGTAATACTTGGCTTCCTATATCTCCATTAGGCTGAGCAAGATGCTTTCTCCTTTGTGCTCATAGAAATGAAAAATATTTTTACAGTGTATTGTTATGGTCATACATGTAATACATGTGTATGATTGTATACCTGTATACGTACATATATACACACACGGGTATATATTTATGTATACACAAATGTAAATACACATGAACATGTATATATATGTATGTATGTATATGTATATTTTTCATGTAAATAAAACCTAAGATATAGCATAGTGCTTGAAAACTGTCTACTCAAAAAGTCAAGCAGAGAGATTAATAGGGCTTGTTAGCTCTTCTCATTTAGTATAACAATTAAAAAATCAGTTAGCTTTTATCACCTTTACTCATCCTTAGAACACAATTGCCCTTAACATAGCAGCAGTATTTGTGGCTGGTCATTAAGTATTGTGTTCCTGCCTTCCAAGGGAAAGGGGTATTTCAACCATTGCTTTAGCTTTCCTCCAGCTCTTCTCTACAGCTCATTTGCTTAGGATTTAAAGACACGGTTTATAAAAAACATGTCAGCTGGAAGAATAACATAAAATGTGCTTTCTGAAGTAGTTACAATAGGATAATAATTGCATGAAGAGAAGATAAGTCAGATTTTACAAAGCTCTTAACAAACCTTAAATTGCACGATCAGTTATTCATTATACTGTTAATTTTTTTTTCTTCCTTCTAATCAAAAATCAGAAAGAGTATAGAAAAAATCTGCAAATTTTAATTTTAAACACATTATTACTAGTTTATTGTTCTAAGGGATGCAATATAGTACATGATTATTCAACCTTATTTGAAATCTTAGAAATTGAATGTCTGACACTAAAGGCAAACAGTTTATGGACTAATGGGGTCAGTATTTGACAACACAGTTGTCTCTGTTATTAAATGCCAATTGAAATTAAATAAATGACATTCACAAAGAACATACTATAAAAATGGGTAAATAAGAGACTAAAGAGAAGGGAATAAAATTATAATGATCTAATGTAGTTTCTCATGAAAACATCAAAAAGACAATCAGATCAATGTCCTGAAATATTAAAATCTAAATCTTGATTTCATTATAATTTCAACTCCAGCCTTCTGGCAAATACAGTATTTAAAGGCAGTAACTAAATTTCAAAATATTTAAATAAGTTTCCCTGGTTACATAGTTTATTAAGTCTAAACTTAGGAAAAACTATGAAAAACAGAACAAGGATTTCAATAGGTTAATATATTACACCCTAATGTAAGGAGAAATGGTTTGAAAGTATATAACAGTATGGAAATGATTAGTGATAACCCTAAGAATAGCAGACACAGTTTAAGTATACAGAAATGCGTGGGATAAAAAATGTGTAAGTCATTTTATCAAAAGAGAACAACAGAAAGAAATTCAAAAACAAAAAGTCATTTTTGTGAGAAACATATATTTGTAAATAGGTAAATAAGATATAGGAAAAAAAAAACCCAGATTCATTAACAGAAAATAGTTCAGGGACTTACTAGTTAGAAGTTCACTATCAAGGAGAAAGATAAATTTTATTTCATCATTTTTTTTAGCCCACACAGATATAAACTTTTGACGCCCACATCTAAATCTGTTATATTATTTTAGAACACTTCCTCGTACAATTATGAATATGCTTTAAAATTACAGAGACCCAGAAAAACTTGCTCAGCTTTGGCATGTGTCAGTGAGACACCCCAGTCAACTGCAACATGAATGGCACTTTTTACCAGTCCTACAGGTGACCGGCTGGCTACCTATGAAGAATAGCAAATTAGACTAGGTCAGAACTAACAAATGCTTTACTGTTTGGCAAGTTGCTTACCACTAATGAATAGTTAAAATGTATTTGGTTTGGTGAGGATAAAAAATTAAGTATAGATGTATACATATTTGGTTTATATAATCATGTCTAGAAAAAGAACTTGTTACTGCCAACTTCTATTTTGTTTTTGAGCTATATTTTCTTAGTTTATTTTAGTCATACATTCTATCACAAAGTGAGAATGCTATACGTTTCATTTGTTTTGATTCCCCTGAAGAAAGACTGCTTCCCTTGAGTAGTTTAATTCAAGTATATAGCAGCAGTCTTTCATTTTATCCCCAAACTGCTTATGATGTTCTAGATCCATTCCTTCTAGCCTGTACGAACCTTAAGCATACATGGCACTGTAAGGAAGTAAATCCAATTTTCCTTAGTAAGAGGCCAGAACCTGAGCAACTTCACTGAATAATAATAATTATCTCAGCCTGAGTTCATCTCAAAGAATAAATACAGATTATTTTTTATCCCAGACAGAAATCTAAGTAGTTTGACTTTGTAATGATCTAGCAAAACATATTCTAACAATGGATATCACAATATCTATTCGGTGACATTGGACTCTGAGTAAATATTTAAAAGTAAAAAAAAATGCAACTACTTATGTGTGGAAGGACAATGAATTTTATAAGAAGGTTTATGAAATTTCATGCCCCTTGACCTCCTCTTATTACTATTGCCCAGTGAACCTTTTCAAGATGAATGGTGTATATCTTTATTTATGACAGTCCATTTAGCAATCACAATATTTCCTATAAGTTAGATAAATTGTCCAGTCACTTAACAAAAAGAAAGGCCAACATCAATTGCAGCAAAGGTCACTCTATCCAGTTTGTTCTATATTAAATTGTCATCAGCCCTGACCAGCGATTTCATCAATAACACATTTAACTAGAATGTTCCAAAATTTAGAAGTCAACTGCCTGTCCTGTGGGAATTTTGAAATAGGTAAATAAGACAACTTTCCAAGGCAAACTCACTGGCTATTGAACCCAAGATCACACTCTATCCAAGACTCTCATTTGTCTTTTAAACTAAATGTGACTCTTACAAATAACTCTGTTGATGCAACTCTTGTCCTTACAGAGATCACACAAGTGAATGTCATGTGGTCTTTATAAATACAAGTTTGACTTTCTCTGCCAAACTAACCAAGCAATGAATATATACAAGAAGCAAAGTATATAGTGACGCTATGACCTGAATCCAATTATGAGGAGGCTGTCACACAGATCTAGAATGAGGAATGATCTACAGGAAAACTGACCTGAATTCTTGCAAAGATTAAATGCCATGAAGAATAAGGCAGGCAAAAGAACTTCAGGGGAGAATAGACAACTCAGCCATGAGTGGGCCTTGGTTCATTCAGGGTTAAAGAACAACCACACAGCTAGTAATGCCATTAGAAGAAAAACTGGGGAAATTTGAAAACGTGCCAAATTTGTGGCTATGTATTGTGTTAGGCGTGGTAATGGGCTGTGGCTGTGTAGGAGAAGGTCTTTGTTTCTAGAAAATGCAACTTGAAATGTTTAGGAGGAAGTGTTGTGATGTTTGTAGACAACTTTTAATGACTTGGCAAAGTGTAGTGTGTGTGTAATGAGCAACTATACAAAGAAATAATGAGTTTATGAATCTAGGGGAAGGCTGTACAGGGTGTACTGCACATTATTTCAGCTTCTCTGTGCGTTTAAGATCATTTAAAAACTCCGATCATGTGTTTCTTCTGCTCAAAAACCTACATTGGTTTCCACTTTGCTCTGAATTAGGCCATTCTTTACAATGGCCTATAGGACCCAACATGATCTGATTTCTTTGCCTAGAAATCCTCTTCTTTTGTTAATTCACTCCAGCCACACTGGCACATTTGTTGTTTCTTGAACCTATCAGTCATGCCTTTGCATTGCCTGTTCCCTCAGTCCCAAGCATTATTCCTCTAGATGTATTAATTCCTTATTCAGAGACACCTCAGTGAGACCTAGTCCAACTACCGTATTTAAAATTGTAATTCCGCTGCAACACACATTAACCTCCTGTATATTTTCTGTTTCTCAGAATATTATATATTTGCTTACATAGTATTTTCACTTTTATAGTTTGCATTACCCCAAAATAAGCTCCAAGAGGGATGGATTTTTGTTTGATAAAAAACCTACAAGAGTTTCTGGCACATGACAGATTTTTAATTAATTCTTTTTGAAAGTTTCATAAATGAAGAACAGCTTTATGGCTTTCCTGGGAGTTAGAAAGTAAAAGATCTACATGAGATTTTGTAATGGAACACAATGGATTAGGAAATATAAAAGCCCAAGAAGGAAACAGAACAGCATAGGAAGACAGAAGCCTCAGCAAGGGAGATCCAAGGAATACAGAATAGGAACGAGAGATAACCTCGAGATACCTTAGATATCTGCTTACTTTTTAAAAAGATTTTATTTGTTTATTTCTAGAGAGAGGGGAAGGAAGGAAGAAAAGAGAGGGACAGAAACGTCAGTATGTGGTTGCCTCTCATGCACCCCCTCCTGGGGACCTGGCCCACAACCCAGGCATATGCCCTGTGACTGGGAATTGAACCAGCAACCCTTTAGTTCACAGGCGGACACTTAATCCACTGAGCCACACCAGCCAGGGCTTGCTCACTTTTACAATACAAATGAAGAACTGAAAGGGGAGTAAAATAAATATATTAACAATTCTTTAAAAGATTTTGCAGTATGAGAAAGCTCATTCATAATCGAATGATTTAGCATAAATGTAATCCAGTGAGATTTGCATGAAATATTTGATAATGTGCAAGAAATGTTCATCAAAATTTAAATTAAAAAATGATACTTTTCAGACTATTTAGTATCCTAATCCAATGATCTATCTATGCTCATGTTGAGATTGGTATTATCTGCCTTCAAAGCTCATCTGCAAAAGAGTATGGGTCCTACGATATATCAAGGGATATTTGCAATTTGGAACCATAAGCTTGTCATGAGGCAAAATCACCTAATAAGTTCTCCATATTTCAAGTGCTAAATAAACCAGCTGCTATCATAAACTGGCTTGATGTCATAGAAAATATATAACCATACTTGTGGTAATATATAATGCATCCTTGTGGTAACAAAGTCATTTAAACTTGCTGCAAGTGGAGAGACATGGTTAAGAAGCTTGAGGTTGGAAGGCATGACACGCAAAGGCTCGTTTCTGGATACGCATTGTATTCTCATTTTTCCTGGGTGCTAGGGGTACTTATTCAGGAAATTAGTGACGGGTGTGATCAAAAGTGATCCAACTCTATCATATGACTTTGAGCTCAGGGATAGACTCCTTGAACAAGGACATGGAGACCATGGTTTTATTAAAATAGTGTTGAAAGATTTTCTCTGTGTTTAATATATCTTAGTTTTTTTAAAAGATAAAATTAGGAAAATTATTCTGCATTCTTAATTTATAATATAAAACACTTTGTTCTCGAAGCCTTATCTAAGAACATACTATTTAAATTAAAAAATATATTTTCTATTATGATCATGGTTTACAAATTTTCTAGAACACAATCAACCTGAACATCCCAAGAAATGCAAAGCTTCCTACTTTTAAACATATGACCTATTATAATACATTTAATGGATTTTAAAATTATCACTGTAGATCAGCCTATTCTGAAAAACTAATTTCAAATATATTTATTAGTAAACAATAGCTAATTATTAAATAATCTATGTGGTAGTCCCTTAGTTGGGATGTAAGGTGAGCCAGAGGTTATCACTAGGTTGCCATTTGACATTAGCTTGTGATGATAAATGAGTTCAACTAGAAATTCAACTCTTTTGTATAGGAATCTACTCCTCAAGAAGTGGTCCTTAGGGAAACACACTTTTCTAAGCAAAATTCCACTGAGTATGTTTAGCTACAAACACTTCTGGTATTCACATGTAGGCATTTACTACTCCCCAGGTAATCCTACCTTACCTGATTTATTAATTTTAGCAAACAGTTTTTCAGTTCCTACTATTTACAAAGTACAACCCACAATTTTTCTTTGTAAATATTTTTATCAAATATTTTTATTTATAAATTTATTTATATCAAGTTGATTTATTTATACCCAATAAATATCTGTATATTTAGTTTTACTGACTAGTAGTTTAATTCTAAATGAAAAATATCTAAATGAGTCTTCATGTTCACTTTAATCTAAAAATATCTTTATGATTACCCACAATATATAGCAATTATTAATTCAAGCATCTTGAAAAATTAAATAATGTAAACAACATTTTTGCAAACTAGACATTTCATTTATATTAGTCTCTTAAATTGCACTTCCCGGTCACTATTGCAATTCATGTTAGTGTGAAGTATTAAGAGATATGTCAAAAGACATGTTAGAATTTGACTATGAATACTGATTATCTTAATGTTCATACCACTATTCCACATATATCCTATTTCTTTCACATAGTGAATTAACAATTCTGTGACATTGATGTAAATTTTTATTATTTTATTTATATTATTTATAAAATTTATATTATTTTATTTTTCAGTCACTTATTTGAATTTTACCTTATCATTCTCAAAGGCTTTTAACCAATAAAAGAATTAAATTAAATTAGAGTTAATTTTAAGTAATTAGTGTTTAAATAACTAATGTTGCATTCAAAAGCCAGGCTAAATATTTATTTTGCTAATGACAATAATAACATTCCAAGAATATTTTGTTAACTGAAATTGCAATAAGCTGGTTTAATCATATGTTTGCTCAATGTCTGATCCTAACGAAATCATTCTATACATGAAATTATACAACATGTTTTCTGCTTGCCTACAGCTAAGAGTGTAACTTAAAGACAAGGTTAGTGGGTCCTAATAGGAAGCCACTATTACCAGTGTTCTCCAGGAAAAGGACTACATCATCAGCTGGATACTGAAAAATGACAGTTTCAATCTGACTTGCATTCTTTATCACTACTTAGATCTTCCTATGACTCTCTCTTCTACTCCAAAAATTAAATTCAGTATGAAAAATGAATCTTAAATAGAATTATCACAGATAATTCTAGATTGTATGGTTTAAATGATTTGTTTTAAACATCCAGTATTTTGAGAAAAATACACATTAACATCACTACCTTTTTAAAATATGGTGAATATTTATGTACAATTTGCAAAAAATACTAAAAGTAAGGTAAATATTTATGATTTAATGTTCTTTGTCTCCAAATCTACTGAAAATATAGAAATATATCAGAGCTCTTTTGAGTAAATAAAAGTATATGGTATAGTAAAGCACAGTATTCTTTGTAAAATATTCTATTAAATAACAAAGGTAACACATAAAAGAAAAATGCATTTGAATCTATAAATTTGCCTAAAAAATATGAGAACATTTAAAATGTTTGTATTTTTTGAGAAGCAGAAGGCTAAAAAGGAGGAGATAATTTCTTCATACCAGTATCCCATAACACCCTTTTTAATTTTTTTCCTCACAGGCTAATTTGTCAAGCCTGAAAAAGATACATAAATTAACACTGACCATTAAAGATTCTTCATTATAATTAATATAATAAAACATCTTGATGACATAATTTAAGCCCATAAATGAAATTATAACTATTCTCAATTATAAAAATCAGCAATGCCATTTTTTAACTAGATACAATTTGGGTCCTAATTGCATTCTAGGTGCTTCAAATAGTAAAGATGGATAAATAAGCACAGCAATCAAAAAGTACATATAAAAAAAGACAGAATATGAAGGCATGGAAGGTGTTACAAATACAGAAAGTGTAGCACGTATACACTTATAATTCAGTATGTAAGTTGAAATGAAATATAGAAAAAATGTGAACTTGCTCATTTAAGCCACTGATAAATAAAGTGGCACTCATAAAATTATAATCTATGTTGAACTGGTATTATAAAGATAATAGTTATTCTCATATTACTCTATGTAATTCCAATAAAAATTGCAGTGATGTTCTTTACCAGAGTTTGGAAAAGTGACTCTACAGTTCACCTGAAGAATGAAATTCCAACAAAGTCAATACAATTTGAAAGAAGTATAACAATGAGGCCAAACACTGTTTTATAAGAAAAGTTTTTTAAACCACAGATGCCCTGGAGGAGAACATAGGCAGGAAAATCTTAGATGTACCACGCAGCAATATTTGCACTGAGATGTCCCCTAGAGCAAAGGACATGAAATAAAGAATTAAAACGTGGGACTTCATCAAAATGAAAAGCTTCTGCACAGCTAAAGAAAACATCAGCAACATGAAAAGGGAACAAACATATGGGAAAATATATTTGCCAATGATACCTCAGACAAGGGTTTGATCTCCAAAATATATAAAGAACTCACATTGACTCCATTCCAGGAACATAATAATTACAAAATGGGCAAAGGACCTGAACAGACACTTCTCCAAGGAGGACATACAGAGGGCCCACAGACATATGAAAGGATGCTCAGCATCACTAGCCATCAGAGAGATGCAAATTAAAACCACAATGAGATACCACTTCACACCAGTGAGAATGGCCATCATAAATAAATCAAACAACAAGTGCTGGTGAGATTGTGGAGAAAAGGGCACCCTAGTACATGGTTGGTAGGAATGCAGACTGGTGCAGCCACTATGGAGAGCAGTATGGAATTTCCTCAGAAAACTAAAAGTGGAACTGCCTTTTGCTCTGGCAATTCTGCTAATGGGATTATAGCCTAAAATCCTGAAACACCAATTCGAAAGAACCTATGCATCCATTTTCATAGCAGCACAATTTACAGTAGCCAAGTGCTGGAAGCAACCTAAGTGCTCATCAGTAAATGAGTGAATCAAAAAACTACACAAAAATTTGTGAATCAAAAATTTACACAATGGAATACTATGCAGCAGAAAAAAAGAAGGAGCTCCTATTCTTTGCAACAGCATGGATGGAACTGGGCAGCATTATGCTAAGTGAAATAAGCCAGATGGTGAGGGACAAATACCATATGATCTCACCTATAAGTGGAACCTAATCAACAAAACAAACAAGCAAGCAAAATATAACCAGAGACATGGAAATAAAAAACAAATTGACAGTAACCAGAGAGGAGGTGGGGGGTGGGTAATGGAGGGAAAAGGGGGAAGGGTTGTCAGGAACATGTATAAAGGACACATGGACAAAGCCAATGAGGGGTAGGATTGAGGGTGGGAGGTGGGGATAGGTGGGGTAGGGGTGAGTGGTGGGAGGAAAATGGAGGCAGCTGTACTTGAACAAAATTTTAAAAAGAAAAAAATAAGATTAAAAAACTATAAAAATTAACACTGATACTCATGCAGGAATCAAGAATATTAGTGAAATAGAATTAAGAGCTTAAGTAAGACTCAGTATACCTAAGAATTTAATTATTATTATAAAGCTCTATCATATGTTTGCTGGGAAGTAAAGGGTAAATATTTTTGAAATATTAAAATATATTTCCTTAGAGTCTATGATAATACAAAATAAATTCCAAATAAATTGAATGGTTAAATATAAAATCAGTACTAAACAATAACAGCCTTAGGAGAAATATTTAATAATCATTATAGCAAGTGAAAAATGACCTCCTATGTATGAAAACAATAAATTATTACACAAAGGGAAAAATCAATCACATTTGAATGCTTAAGACTTTAAATTTCTACATGGAAAAAAAGTCATTTTTAAAATATGAAGAAGAAAAATTACATGTAAGATGACTAATAAAAAGCCTATTACTAATGGTAAAAAAAACCTAATCCACAGAGAAAAATGAACAAATGTGTATAAAGAGACCAAAAAATATACACATAGACACAAGTAAATAGCCAGAAATTATAAATAAGAAAGCTTATCTAATAATAATCTGCCAATTAAAGTAGTATACTGTTTCAACAATAAGAGTACCCAAACTTAAATAATAATAATAGTATATATTGGTAAATATTTGGTAAAAGTGCCATTCATATCCTGATAGGAGGAATATAAATAAAAAGAATAACATAAAAACAATTTGCTAAGAATAATACAATTAGCCTTGTCTTTATGCCAGTAAATCTCTAACTAGAAATGTAGTCTAAGGAAAAAAGATATAAAACTGAAGTAAAAAATTAATTACTAGACTATTATTTTTTGTACAAAAAAATTGTCAAAATCAACACACCCATTAGTATGGCTATTATTTAAAAAAAAAACAAAACAGAAAGTAACAAGCTTGGCAAGGATGTGGAAAAATTAGAATTCTGTGTACCATTAATGTAAATGGTACAATCATTATGGAAAACTGTACAGTGCCTCCTCAAAAAATAAAAAATAGAATTACCATTGATCCGGCAATATACAGTTGGGTATACATCCCAAAGAATCAAAAGCAGAGTCTTGAAAAGATACTTGTATGCTCACGTTCATAGCAGCACTGTCCACAATGGTCGAAAGGTGGAGGAAACGCAAGTGCCCACTGATAATTGAGCGGACAGTTAAATGCGGTATATACATACAATAGAACGTCAATCAGACTTTAAAAGGGAAAGCGATTTTGACACCTGCTACAACGTGGACGGACCCTGTAGACATCATGCTAAGTGGAATAAGCCAGCCACAAAGCACAGATACTCTACGATTCCATTTATATCAAGTACCTAGAGTAGTGAAGTTCATAGACATAGAAATTATAATTGAGTGGTGGCTGCCAGGGCCTAGGGGAGGAGGGAATGAGAAGCTTTGGTTTGACAGGTACAGAGTTTCGGGTTTGCAAGATGAAAACAAGTTCCGGAGATAAATTATGGTACTGGCTGCACAGCTGGAACACACTGTCATAGGAACGTACACTTAAAATGGTTTACTAGAAGCAAATTCATGGAAGACATTTTGATGGTTGGCAGATAGGAGGGGGTTGGGGAATGGGTGACAAGGGTGAAGGGGTCAAGAAGTACAGACTGGTAGTTACAAAACAGTCATGAGGATGTAAAGTACATCATGAGAAATATCGTGAATAATATTGTAATACATATGTATGGTGTCAGATGGGGACTAGACTTTGGGGGGTGATCACTTCATAAGTTACATTAACATCTAATCACTATACTATACCCTGGAACTAATATAATACTGGAGGTCAAGAGTAAATGAAAATTAAAAGATTATTTTAAAAATAATGAAAATAAGTTTTGTTATGCATATTTTACTACAATTTTAAAAACAAAGAAATCAAAGTACATGTCCCACAGATTCATTAAAAATAACCATGAACATTCAGATAATGACATAGTTACCCACTTTCTAAATGCTGCCCTCAAACACCCTCACTTCTGTAATTACAAAGTACACTGACAGGGCAGATAAACGGGGTCCAGTATCCTTTTACAAGGCAAGTTGTAAGTAAAGCGGTTCCCTTTGTGGCCCTCGGATGGTGAAGCAGATGTTTCCTAAGCCACGTTGATGGGCACCAGGGAGTTGCAATTTCAATGCAGCGAACTGAAAACAATTCTCTGGATAGCGCCACTGGGGGGAAATGCCTCTTTCCAGACCTCCAAAGATCTGAAGCATAAAGTGAGGGCATATGTTTCATTTTCGCCTTCAGGGCAGCTAACAAATTTGTAGAAGAAGCTGTTCGAACCTCACATATGAAATTTTCCCCAGAGACAGAATCTGCATATGAAAAACCAGGCCCAATAATAGAACACATCAAGCTGCTGAGACTACAATGCCTGGAAGCAAGATGTTGAAGGCTTTATAATTTTTCAAAATTCCCTAGAGAGAAAAAGAAATTTTAAAAAAAGGCCTCCCTTTATTATCTGGTCTCTATTCACAACCTTATTTGCTAATAGAGAGGGTGGTCCATTATAATCAGATCTCATTTTCTGTTTAATGGCTTTATATAGAACCTACTTTAAATTCGTATGGTGATGGATGAAGCACTACGTCATGTTTGTCTCTTTTGCATTCCTCTGTGTTAATGTTTGCTTGTGTTTTATCAATCCGTACTTTATGCCCAATTTGTAAAATTTTAAAAAATCAGCTTCTAAAAGTGTAGACATTTTATCTATTGAATGAACTGATAAAACATTACAGAAGTGCTCTGCAAAAGCCAAAGACACATCCTGACAATTAATATAATTGTCTTCATATAAAAGTCCTAACATCATAAAGTTTGAAAGTACTTCATAGGTACTTAAAATTGTGAAGCACCAATGATTAGTGGTTCTCTCTCATGAAGCCCAGTGTAAATTTAAGGCATTTCAGCCATCAGTGGCAACCATGATATGGATTCTTGGAGAGCATTATGCTAAGTGAAGTAAGCCAGTCAGAGAAAGACAAATAGCATATGATTTCACTCACATGTGGAATCTAATGAACAAACAGAACTAAGAGGCAAAATAGAGACAGACAGAGAGAGCAGGATGATAGCTAGGTGGCGGGGAGGGGAGGGTGGAGGGATTAACAAAAAGGAAAAAGGACTCGTGGACATGGACAACAGTGTGGTGATTGCAGGGATAGTATAAGGAGACTAAATGGTAATGGAAAAAATAAAATAAAATAAAAAAGAAACACCACAATAGATTTTGCAGTTGATTTAACATCAAGAAGTTTAACTACTCTACATTTGCTCAGTTAGGCATTCATTGTGCCTATTTTGAATTGCTATAAAAGCATTAAAAGATATAATTTACCATTTTTGAAGACAGAATGGAAAGTGATGCTTGTTTTGTATGACAGCAAACCACCAGACATAATGTACAAGGGATAAATATGCAAAAAGTCATATAAATTGCTCAGCTCAATTTCTAAAAAGCCCAGATTCTTTATAGGATTCAAACTTATAGTTGTTTCTACCAGCAGAAGGGGGGCATTTGATGCCACTTGATAGCATTTTCAAGAGCTTTACTAACCATCTTTATCACAAGCAGTCCTAAATTTATTAAAGAAAACGCCCACATGTACAACAACACAAAGAATATTAGCACCAGCAGATCCGAACCCCGCCAGGAAAGGCCATCATTCTTCCATGATGGGGTAACAAAAGCCATGGTTCAGAGGTAAATTAAATACGCACATGTGCACATGCACACACATCGATTCCTTGAGCCAGTTGCGGCCAGTACCTACGATGCAGTGTATTTAATATGATTCAGAGTCTGCACCTACATGGGCAGGTCCTGGGGGCTCAGAGTATGGGATGGAGAGGGGATGCCTACATCTCATCTGTTCGCATGTCTTCTAAGTTCCCATGTTCATCTAGGATAAATACTCCAATTATAGAATTCCCTATGACTTAAAACCCACAGACATAAGGACAGCATTAATGAAATCAAATTCAGTGAATCTATATTAAATCAATAATACTTAAAAGGAATGTAATAACTAGTATGGAAATTGTGCCTTGGCACACTTTTGAACTTGGTTTATTTTTTCCTCTTATCATCCTCAATATATCACACTATGGAAGCTGTTAAAATCGTATCTGCTCCTACAGCAAGAAAAACCTTCTCTATGCAGTAGGTTCATTAACATATTTGAGGTGTCAGTTTCTAGATGGGGGTTTTGGAAAAACAGATTAAGTATTCTTATTCTCAAAAGATTAAAACTTCCTCCTCATATATTTTAACACTTCAAAAATAATCACCAGATAACACTTTAGTTATGACTAACCAAATTGTAACACTCTGTTAATTGGAATTTTCATTTTCATATCTACTATTAAAGAATTATACTTGGTTAATAGGTCCAACAAAATAAAGAACAAGATATTGAGTTGCTGTTTTTGAGGAGATCAAACTGAATGGAAACCGAGACAAAAAGATGGGGGAGTGGAAAAAGAAGAGTACTTTTATTTTTAAGAAAATTCACCAGCTTAGAAGTGAAGGTATCTTTAAAAACTAATGAAATACTTTTAAATTTGTGAAGAATGATATTTATATTCAGAAATCACAGTTCAATCCTTATGAGGGGGACCCAAAAAACCAAGAATTTATTTATAAAAAACTGTATTTATTTACATGTTTAAACTTCAGTCACCTCTGGAGCATTCTCCATTGATGCAATACACCTATCAAGACATTTTTTTCCACTGCTCAGAACAGTTTTAGACCTCATTGATTTTTAAAATATATTTTATTGATCATGCTTTACAGTTGTCCCAATTTTCCTCCTTTGTACCCTTCCATCTGATAACCACATTCCCTCCAGCAATCCTACCCCTTAGTTCATGTCCATGGGTTGTGCATATAAGTTCTTTGGCTTCTCCATTTCCTATACTGTTCTTAACATCCCCCTATTTTGTACCTACCAGTGATGCTTCTTAATCCCTGTACCTTTTCCCCCATTCTCCCCCTTTCCCGTCCCAGCTGATAATCCTCCAAATGATCTCCATTTCTGTGATTCTGTTCCTCTTCTAGTGGTTTGCTTAGTTTGTTTTTTTAGATTCAGTTGTTGATAATTGTGAGTTTGTTGCCTTTTTAATGTTCGTAGTTTTGATCTTCTTTTTCTTAGATAAGTTGCTTTAACATTTCATGTAATAATGGTTTGGTGATGACAAACTCCTTTAGCTTTACTTTGTCTGGGAAGCACTTTATCTGCCCTTCCAATCTAAATGATAGCTTTTTGGGATAGAGTAATCTAGGTTGTAGGTCCTTGCTTTTCATCACTTTTAATACTTCTTGCTAGTCCTTTCTTATCTACAAAGTTTCTTCTCAGAAATCACCTTATAGTCTTATGGGAACTCCTTTGTAAGTAACTCTGCTTTTCTCTTGCTGCTTTTAAGGTTTTCTCTTTATTTTTAACCTTTGGCATTTTAATTATGTCTTGGCATGGTCCTCTTTGGGTCCAACATGTTTGGGACTCTCTGTATGTCTATTTCCTTCACCAAATTAGAAAAGTTTTCTTTCACTATTTTTTCAAATAAGTTTTTAATTCTTGCTCTCCCTTTTCTCCCTCTGGAATCCCCATGATTCAGATGTTGTTACGTTTAGAGGTTCCTTATACTATCCTCATATTTTTAAATTCTTTTTCTTCTTGCTGTTCTGGTTGAACACTTACTTTTCCTTATGTTCCAAATCGTTGATTTGAACCCTGGTCATCCCACCCACTGATGGTTCCCTGTAGATTTTTCAGTAATTCACTTAGTGTAGACTTCATTTCTTCCTGGGCCTTTTTTATGTTGTTGCCATAATCAGTCAGTTCCTTGAGCATCCTGATCACCAGTTTTGAACTGTGCATCTAATAGTTGGGTTATCTCCACTTCATTTAGTTCTTTTTCTGGGGTTTTGTTCTGTTCTTTTAATTGGGCCATATTTCTTTGTCTCCTCAATTTGGCAGCCTACCCATCTTTGTTTCCGTGTATTAGGTAGAGCTGCTTTGAGTCCCAGTCTTAGTAGCATGGCCTATTGTAGAAAAGACACCTGTAAACTGTGTGGACCAGAGCTCTAGATAGTCGCCAGGGTGGGGCAACCTGCTTCACCACTTTGTGGTTCTGTGTGGGGAGAAGGCTCGGAGAGGGAACAATGCCACTGCCTGGCTTCTGGAGATTTTCCTGTGTGACTGGAGCCCTTCCAGCTGTTGCCTTTTGTGCTGAATCCAAGAGCAGGTAGGACTGAATACTTCTTAAGTCTGTGCAGGACCTTTAGGCTGAGTCTCCTAAAAATCTGGCAGTTTCTTCCACCACCCCAAAGCCCACTGGTTTTTACAGCCAGAAATTATGGATATTTATCTTCCTAGGAACCCTGGGCTACGTGGTCTGACTGAGATAGGGATAGCTCGCTTCCAAGGTAACCCTCCAAATTTTTATCCACCACACATGAATGTGGGACCAGCCATTCCACCACTGCTGCCACCTCTCTGGCCACACTGTGTCTCTATGCCTTTGTGCCTGTCTCCACATCTCTACCCCTCCTACATGTCTGGATGAACGTGGCTCCCTTAAATGCTTGGTTGTCGGACTTACAAACAGCTCATTTTTCTGAGAGGTGTTTTTTAAATTTTTTTTTTTTATTTTTGAGATCCAGTTGTAATTCTTTCTTTGGTTGTTCAGGGAGGAGAAGCCTGTTCACTTATGCCTCTACCTTGATCAGAAGTCCCTGAATTCAACGATTTTGATGACTTTTAGTGTTTTGTTTTGTTTTGTTTTTGCCTCTTCCACATTGGCAAATCATTTCCCTTTGAGGACATTTTTTCATCCAGGGAAACAAAAAAAGTCATTCTCGGGCAAGACCAGGGGAATAGGGAGGATTCCAAAAAAATTTCACTGAAGCTGAATGCAGCCTCTCACAATAATGCCAGCTGGTGCACTGATACAGGTGGGTTTCTAAATACTCACCTAGCAGGTGAAGTCTGTACTACAAGGGGCCGCCCCTATAGAAGATAATTCTGGGTGTTTTTCAGTTTCCCTCTTATGTTTACAGGGATAATTATAAGAAAATAACTGCAGACCATAATTTTAGCAAATTTTTTCATGTGAACAGAAATTATCACATTGAAATCATATACAGAAAAATAAACCAATGGTTCTAGAAACTGTAAACACAAAATATATAATATCCTTATTAATTTTTAAACACCATGCAGACTCTAATTAACAATATATAAAGTACTTCCTCATACATTATCTAATTTTGTTCTTATACTGATCCTATAAACAAGAGTATTGATGTTCACGTATAACATGTGTAAACATAATTGGTATCAACTTTTTTACCTAGATGAACTGTAGAGAATTCCTAGGTTAAGTCTTTAATTGGTGTGAAAAGTAAGGGTTAAGTGAAACTAAACGACTTCCCACAGATCAATCATTAGCTCTAGAGATACGTCTGACACCTAATGTGATGTCATTTTCACTATACCAAGGTAGTTAGATTAGAAAAAAGCATTTGCTCCATCAATTCTATTATGAACTACCGTTTCAGACTGCTCAGTGTTAATGTTCCCTCCCTCACCCTTCACCTACCTTAACTATCCTTATTAGCAGTTAATTCCTCAACGAGATTTCTAATTAGATGCTCTCTCCCATAGAATAGATGTTAGTTTCCAACTTCTTCCTGGATATTTTTATCTGAGTTTTTTTGTGTGACATATCAAGGTCATGAGGATCAAATTTAGATTATTATCTAAAAGTTCTCTTTACCGGTGTGCTTTTGCTGTCTTACTTAAGGTCAGGTTCTTTCTGTGTGCAGAGGCAAAAATTCTTGGAATCATCTGCAAAGCTTCTAATGTACATCCACAGCTTACTTATTCAACCTCACATTTTCCCATTCCTCTCTTACCACTCAATGTTTATTTCTGCTTCCAAAGGCTAGGTCCTTATCTTCCTTTGAATGAATTGTTATATTACTTGCTTATTGATTTCTCTACTTCCTTTCTTTTTCAAGTCATCGATCAAAGGGTTGTAGAATTAATATGAAACACAGCTGAATGATTTATGAACATCCTCTGTGACACATCAAAGGAAGTAAAAACTTTGGCCGATTGTAGTAAAACATTCTGTCAAATATATCAGAAGCATGTCCACTAGAAATACAGACACCCATGAATGATCCGTATCTTCTGATTTCTGTGTCTGTATAGTTTCCTCCCACACTAAATAAGACTGACCTATGTAACCAATCAAGTATTGTGCCAATGATGGTGCTTGACTCTTACGGCTAGGTCATAAAAAACTTGCCGGTTTCTGCCTTGCTCTTTCTTACATCGCTAGTTCTGGTGGAAGCCTGCTGCTATATTTTGAAGATACTCAAGTATCTCTCCCTGTAGGGTCTACTTAGAGAACAGGGTCACACAGAGGTCCATGTAGTGAGAAACTGAGGTCTCCAGTCACAGCCAGCTCTAATGTTTTGGGCACGTGAGTGAATCACCTTAGAAGTGGATTCTCTGGCTCCAGTCAAGCCTTCAGGTGACTGAAGCTCCCCTCAACACCTTGATGCAACCTCATAGGAAATCCTGTGCCAGAAGCACCTGGCTAATCAAGTCTCTGGATTCCTGACCTGAAAAACTGTGTGAAATAATAAACATTCATTGTTTTAAGCCACACCACAACAGATAAATTATGCAGCAATGAGTAAGTTACACAACAATGGTAAATTTTTACACATCAATGGATAAATTAATACAAAAGAGCTTTAATTTTATGGGAAACATTATGTAGTAATAAAATACCCTAAATAGGGAATCAAAACTTGGATGCTAGGTATGAAAGTAGAAGCACAGGCTGTATAACATACTCTAAAAAGTCAGGAGATAAAGAAAAGAAAGGTCATTCTGCAACCTTTGCTCCCATGTAATACTCCAATCTAACCTTTCCTCAGAATCCATTTTATTCCACACATGGTTCATGGGTCTGCTGCAGATGAAATGGATATTATCAAAACCTAGGTGGGTCCTAAATTAAAAAGATCTGTCAAGTCACATGTTCCTCTTGTTTGTGTACTTATTAAACATGTCTTTGAGATACTAAAAAGTAAACAACGAAAGATAATGTAGAATTTGGCTCTCTACCGATACTGACATGAGCCTTCTGTTTTGAGACCCAGTTGTTAGAGAGCTTTATCTCCAAAAATTTAATGCCAAAGTTATTTGAATATTTTAAGTAGCTATACATTTAAAAAATATGCAAATGTGTCTAACATATAAGCCAGGCTTTCCCCACCTCTTCTTTGCATATTCTTGGCTGCAGGGGCTTTCCGCTGTATTGGAGCATTAGTACAAAGCAGCATCCTTGGCCTCCACCCTCCAGATGCTGGGAGCACCATTCCTTTCCCCTTTCCATACCATAATGAAAAATGTTTGCAGACTTCAACAGATGTTCCCGAGAAGACATTTCACCCCGCAAAAAGGACCACTGTTACAGATATAAGACGGTAATGTAATTTATGAGCATTTACTGAAAAAAAAATACCTCTTTCAACAAGCAGGAATGTTCCCATCTCTTCTTCAGCACTTCATATCTGAGGATGAAATGTAAAGACAATCCAGAACGTTCAGTTTGGATTTTCTGATTAAAGAGACTGAGGCCATCTGCCATAGTTATAATAATCTGTCAGATTATGACAAATGATCAGCCTGATGTTAGGAATCAACAGAAAAAATATTTTTAGATGAGTATATGATGTTTTTACTACAAAGGATAAAGAAGGATTTTAATTAAACACACACACACACACACACACACACAGACATATGTACGTACTCTGGAAAAACCAGCCATTCATTCTTCGCACTTCTAGTAGGTGCTCAAATGAACTGTAAACTTTTTTACTTAGGAAAGAACAAAAAATAACCTTTAAGCACCAGGGATGACAGAAATCACAAACCAAAGTCTGTTTTGTTGAAACTTTCAAAGCTGAGTGAAGAGGAATCACCATCTGAATTAGTGAAAGGTTCTTTAATAAATTAAGGGCATAACTTTTTATTAATGGCCTTAGAACAGAAATCAAATATTATACTCTCCTACTTATTAGAATTACAGATATTTCTGCCATGAAAAGGTTTGCTGTGGCGCCCATGGTTACAGAAAGCAAAGGGAATAACTTTTGTAATATTAGGGACTTCTGTGCAATATTACAAGGTATTCTTTAATGCATGCTAAAATTATACAAATTTTTCCACTTTACTTGAATGACTGGTTGTGAATCATTTATTTGAACACAGGAGTCTTGACTGTAAAAATAGAAAAACTATGCTTTCTGTTTTAGTTACATTTTCTGCAGAAGCTGACACTGATACAATGATTTGGGTGTGCATAATTTATTTTCTGGTAGAAGAAGAAAAACAATGGTAGAGGACCAAAAAAGTGAGACACAGAAGGTGGGAGTAGCCAATAAAGGGGGCATGGTTAAGCTAGCTGTCACTCAAAGCAACTGAAGCTTAACCCCCTTAGGGAAACTTTGAGAGCCACTAGACAATAGACAATACATATTCAGAGCCATCCCACTGGGAGCAAAAGGGATGGGGTATTTATACACCACCGCTCAGCAGCCGTTGTTTGAGTGCTGTGGCCAGAAACACTAATTTCCTGGTATTTTTGGCTTCCTCCACAGACAGTGAAAGCAGAAAAGGTGCTCAGATGAGTAACTACAGCTTTGGGCAGTTAGAAGTCACCTAGCTAGTGAGTTAGAGGACACATAGGTGGGGTACTGGCCAGGTCTGCTATATTACAACTTCTATAAAATGATAAATACAATAGTTTAGAAACTTCGAGGAAGCACTGCCTTCTTGATTAGATTTACTATTGTAGTTGTAAAATTTGTCTATCCATATCAAAAACACAAAAACAAAAACTAAGCAAACAAGTAGAGCAGGAACAGAATCACAGAAATGGAAATCAAATCGAGGGTTATCAGTGGGGAGGGGGAGGTACAGGGAATAAGAGGAAGAACAGGTAGCCACAAAATAGACAGGAGGAGGTTAAGAATAGTATAGGAAATGGAGAAGCCAAAGAACTTATATGTACGGCCCAAGGACATGAACTGTGAGAGGGGGAATGCTTGTGGGAGTGGGGTACAGTGATGAGGGGAATAAAGGGGATAAAAAAATTGGGACAACTGTAGCAGCACAATCAATAAAATATACTTAAAAAAAAAACAACCTTGTTTTTTCTATTACAAGAATCCAAATGAAATTAAAAATGGAAAAACAATCCCTTTGGTTCATCAGTTAATTAATATAGGTTATAACTATCCATTTATTACTATTCATTTTTATAGTATTTATTAGTTGCTTTAAAGATAAAGAGGTTATTTTTTTAAATCTGTGCAGAATTACAGAATTGACAAATTTAAATGACATGGACAAGTTAACACAACAAAACTAAACACCTCTTCTGAAACTGGGATCCCCCTAACCTTGCTAATGAGAGCCGTTGTTCATATTTGCTAGTGATTACTCCAGATATCCATTTATATGTATTTTTTAATTTTTGATTGAAATTTTCATGCTTTCTGAATCTTAAGGGGCATGTCTTTCACTGATTCTAAAGAACTGTCAACCAATATTTTTAAAGTATTGCCATCTGAAATTTCAATTAGATATAAGATAATCTCATTTTTTCTCTATGTCTCTTAACTTCTTTCAAAACTTCCAACTATTTGTACTGCATTAAATTAAATTTTACCTACTTCCAGTTAACTAATGCTCTATTCATCCATATGTAATCTCCTAATTTATCCACTGATTTTTTTCTGTTTGTTTTGTTTTGTTTCTAGGTTTCTTTCTTTCTCTTTTGAATATGTCTGGTCTTCTTGCATAGTATCTTTTCGTGTTTCCAGAAGTTTTCATTTTAGTTTTACTTTTTTAACCACTCTATATTTAAATTTTCACCATAAATATAAAAAATTATATATTTTTAACCATCTCACATAAGTATATGTTATACTTATTTTTCCAAGTGGGGCCAATAATTTCATGCACTAAAATTCTTGGAGTTCTAGTAATGCTGTTGGTAGTTTCTCCTGAGTCTTAGTCATGGAGATTCTTTTGTGTGCATTGAAATTTTAGACTGTGAGCAAATATTCAGACTTCGCTGTAAATTCTGGGTTTGTGGTGGCTTTTGTCAAGTATCCTAAGGGATTCAATTCAAATAGCACCACTATAAATTATTTTCTACTTTGTTTAGGTAGAGTGATTATTAACTTCACACATGCAAGATGGAGACCTGTGATTATACTCCTCTTTATGCCAGATAGTAGCCCTTCCCGTGTCTAAGTTTTAAGTAGGAAGTCTCAATTCCAACTGCCTACTTCTCAAACTCCATTGCCTTGTCTCCTTTCTTCAGATTTCTCCAATACAGAAGTCCAAATCCCTTAATTACTAAATTTGTAAACTCACCAGGTCAGCCTTGGCTTCACTGTAGAATTAACAACTCTGGATTTCAGTTTCATTTCATTTGTGGTCCCCCAAATTTCCTCTCCAGCCTTCTGAAGAGCTCATTCCTGCCTTTAATGTTTAGTTCGCATTTATATTTTCTAACACACATTATATGCTCATGATATGCAAAATATCATTTATTTGATCTATTCATTCCCATTTTTACTCACTCCTAGTTTTCATTGTTAATCCTGTCCCTCAAATATCTTCTGTTCCATAAGCCCATTCTGTGCCTCACTATACTTCTATTTCTTCCACATTCATGAAATCCATGATTATTAAAATAACATTATAATAAGCACTTTGACTTTACTTACATATATTCTCTTTATTTCACATTTTAATCATCTTTTTTTCAGTCATAAACACTGAATCTATCCCAGTCCCAGTTGAACTTCACACACAGTTACAATCAGTTTGCCAAGCCTTAATAAAAAAAGGAATAGGCTAATCTTTTGCTTTATAAAATAACTCTCCAAAATCTTAAATGGGCACTTAGGGCTAATTTATAATCTCTAATTCATCTTTTATGAAATCTTTGAGACATTTCTGTGCTTCTCCCTGGATTTCATTTCCCATTTCAATCTGAAATGATTTCCTTTAAACAGTTTTATCCATTACAGAGCATGTCTGCATATTAATCTATTTCTTTCTCCCTTTTCTTTTAAAATAATAATTTGTTTCACTTATTATTTCCTATCTTTTGAATCTTCAATTTTTCCATCTCCAACATATTCTTCATTCTGTTCTAAAATATTTTGGTTTTTAATACTCATTCCTGTCCTAAAAATACATTGTGGCAGATACTGAACCAATTATACAAAAGCCCTCATTAACCCTATTTTCCTTTTCCTTCCTGTGCAATAGAGGCAAGTCAGCCCAATTACTCATAGTTCACCCTTCCTTGCAGTCACGGATAGTCTCAGTACATAGTTGTGGCCAATAAACAGTAGCTAGAAAACCTTGGGGAGAGATTTCCTCATTATACAGAAAGGCAAAGTCTTGCCAGGAGAAAAAACTTCTCTCTCTGCTTCCTCCACTCTTTTTGCATGGAATGTGGTTGTTAAGTCTAGAGGCACAGCAGCTATGTTGCATTCATAAGTCCTGATCTTATAAAAAAAAGATGGTAAGAAAGTTGAAGTAGAAAAGAAGAAAGCACTTGGGACCTTGATATGTGGTTCAGCCATGACTTCCTTAGATGTCTTTCCCCACAGTCCTTGCTAATGGAATAATAAACCACCATTTTTTAAAAAGTCCAAGAACAAAAACTGTTGTAGTTATACTTCCTTTACTTGCAAACCAATATCATATTAATAGATACCTTTCTTTGATCTCTCCCTACCCCTACACCCAACTGACCAAAAACTTAAAGCTTTAACCTAACTATATATATGCTTGGTATCGTCACCAACCATTCATTGTAGAGCAGTGGTTGCAAACTGGTGGTCTTCGGGGCCTATTAATGCCAGGAGTTATTATGCTTTGCTCTAAAGAGTTTATGCAAATTTTAAATTACCAACACTTAAGCATTAGAAACTGTTAGTTTTTTGGATAGCTGGGTTCATCAAAACAAGAAAAGATCAGGTAACCTTGGACTGGCCCCTATATCCTGAAGCATCCCAGCTGCAATTGTAAAATGGCTGCTTTTGAAACTGAAGCAAACAATACAATAGAGAAAGATGAACTGGCTGGTCAAAAAGTTACTTTAGTACCATGGCTCTAGTAGTGCTTAGCTGTCTTTAACTTCATTTGAAAAAAAATTTTAGACAGTATTGCGACAGCTGTCATATCAGTTGTGCATTTTTAAAAAACTGATCAAAATTGGTGAATTTTTGTGTAGCCATTTTAATATTGAAGATAGAAGAAAATATGCAACATTTCAAGAAAGGTAAAAAGGCAATTGAAATGCAAAAAAAGATTTGTGCAGTATATGGAGAAGGTGCTGTGACTGATTGGACTGTGAGGTGTCATACTAGAGATTTCTCACTGAACAGTGCTCCACCATTGGGCAGATCGGTTGAAGTTGATGGCGATCACATGGAGACATTACTGGAGAACAATCAACACTATACCACATGGGAGACAGCCAACATATTCAACATATCCAAATCAATAAAGTCATGGGTGAAAATGAACAATATGGCTTTTATTTTATGGAAAAAAATTAAACAAACTTTTTGGTCAACCCAACTATTTTCAACCATGGTGCCAGACATTCACTTGCAAAAGTAAATGAATCTAGATACAGATCTTATACCCTTCACAAAAAGTAACTCAAAATGGATAATAGATCTAACTGTGAAACAAAAATGTATAAAACAGCTGTATACCAGGCAAGAGAAGATCACACGTTCTCATCTTCTTTTCCAAGTCGACAAATCTTGGTCTTTTAACAACAAACTCAAGATGTAGCGGTGTTTTGGAGACTCTGCTGATCCTCCCTAAATTGCCGTGTAGCAGTACTGTCTTCGTGGCACTTGGTGTGTAACTGTTCACGTGTGTGCATGTCTTTCTGAGTAACCTACAAGCTCTTTGTGGGCAGGATTATGTGAAATGGACTTCTGAGTCTCCAATTTTGTGTCATAAATACTTGCTAGAGGAAGTAAATTTGTATATCTAATTTTATATATCTAAAATTAAATATTAAAATGCTATAAAGTGAATAACAAAATCTATGTACTACACTGATGTCTTTTTCCCAATATTTATTGAAATATTAAATCTTATGGAAATACAAATGAGTGTAGGCAAGGAGACACAAAATGTGCATTGAAATAGAATATAAGAGAGGTAGAGTTGAAAAGGGGCAAATTAAATATTTATTGAGTTCTCAATTGGAGTCAAAATAAAAGCATACACGATTGACCTGAAAGTGCTGAGTGTTTCCAGGCTACCAAACCGTCTCGGGCTGAAAATCAAATTAAGCAGCTCAAATAGTGCTATACTGTACGGAAAATGGAAATGAATAAAATGGAAAAGGGATGCTGCTGACTGTCCTGTAAGGTAACCAATACTGTTGGGAAATAAAGTAATGATACACTCTATTTAAGGGAACTAAGTGGTAAACTGATACCCCTAGAGTGGTAACATTTGCATAAAAGGAACACTAAGAACAGTTGTCCAGAGCTTTGGGAAAAAAGCACCCAGTGCTTTACTTTACAATAGAATGGTTTCATACTCATACCCTTCAAGTTCTCATATGTTTGTTCATTAACTGTTTTAGTACAGCAGGCAGGATTCAAGCTTATAAAATAAGACTGCCCTAATGAAAGATAAAAGGAGCTTTGCGGTAAGAGCAAAAAATAACAATTACACTAAAAAGATGGGAATTTTTTCTACTAAAATTTCCCTCCAATTATAAAATTAATTGCTGAACAATATTAGACTGATAAATTCTGATGTCTAAAAAAGTTTGTACCGAATGATTTTGATTATAAAAATTTAAGATACAACTGTACACACACACATATATACACACATATATAAATGCCACATACATGTTATCACAAATTTATTAAAATAGGATACATATAAAGACTGGCAGACACTCATTCTGACAAGTCAGTGAGATGATAGGTGACTTTTAAATTTTTCTGTATTTTATATGAAAAACAAAATTTAAAATAAACTTCTTTTCACTTTGTCGACTACTCACACACTGTATTCTGGCCTTTACCATTTCCTTAAAGCACAAAACCCACTTGAGACAGCCCTCTATATTCTACTGTAATCTGCAATCATGTTTACAATATTGTGCAGAATGAAAAATAGAGCGAGGAAGGTCGGAAGTCAAGCCTTGAATAATTTTCTTACCTACTATAAATTTGCAAAATGAAAATTAAAGAAAATTACATTTAAACCATTTATGTCTATGGACAACTTTAATAATAGGTACTAGTTTGCCTGCTAGGACACAGACTAGTCAATACATAAATACAGTTGAGATTACAGCCTGAAACCTTGAACTTTGTGTGTCTCTGTAGCTACCTCCACAGGGTCTGCTCTGATTACGACACAGGGCACTCCACTCAATTTCCTTGGCTCCTGGTGTTAATCTTTTATTACAGACAGCTAGAGAAAGTCTTATTGGACTGCTTCTCTCTCATACTGATAACAAGGTTATTTCCCCCAGCCTGGGGTCTCCTTTACTTGAGAAATTTTGTAGTATAAGTGGTTAGATCAGATTTGCTTACCTTCTGTTAAGCTTGAGGTAACGCTGCCATTTCCCAAAGTGGAATTGACTGTGAGAGGTGAGGGTTTTCTAAATGTATTACCTAGTGAGGCTTTCTGCTGATAGGAACACAGTTCCATAGGGAGAATTCCATAGTAAATTATAGCTGCCTGTGTGGCTACTATTGTCTTCCTTTTAAGAATATTTTTAGAAATAAAGAGGCCATAGCCTATATAGTCTACTTCTTTAGATTTCAAATTTTGACACTAATGGCTATTTTTCTTTCATAGAAGCAAATGAAAAATAATTTCTGCTTTCTAAAGTCACAGAGGGATGACATGAAATGAGTGGTGCATGTCAAGTAAGGGTGCATCGTGTCATGTCCCTACTCTGAACGGCTCATCCTTTCCTGTCTGCTGCTTCTCTTTCCTTGCCTACCCCTGACTTTGAGACACTTCCTGGTGCTATCCATAGAGGGTTTTTTCTCCTTTTACTCTTGTTTACTAGTGGTCTCCCTATTTTATAACTTTACTTAAATGCCCCACCGACACCTTCAACTCCATACGCCTAAGAAGTGAACCATTAGTTCCTAGTAAAACCACTCTTTTCTGTGCATTTCCTACCATAAACCCAGTCACGGAGACTAGAACCCTTGGTGTAGTCTTTTCCCCTCCTTCCTTCTCACTCTTGCCGTCCTATCTGTCATTGCTTTTACTCTCCAAACATCACTCTGTTACCTCTCCATCATCATTGCTTTGACTGAAGTTTCTTACCCTTTCTGACTTGGATCATTCTGAGTCATACCTGATCATTCCGCTGGTAATGTAAAAGCTTTTCAATTTTACACCAGAGCTTTTCCACAGTCAGCAGTGATCTGCCTGCCCTATAGCATAAATCTGAATGTCATTTTCCTGCTGAGAAGTCCTTGATGGCTGCCCACTGCAAACTATTCTTCATGGTATATGAGTCCTTAATAACCTCATCCCTAACTCCAAGTTCTATCGTACTGAGTTTATTACCAATTCTGCTCTCCTGCCATATATCCTGTAGCAAAGTTTATAGTGGGGACTCTAATCAGAGCTTCACCAGTGGTGTAATGCACTCAAATATGAATTCTAGGAGTAGCATATCTGAATAGACTAGCTAAGGTTATTTACCTGGCCCATGGAGTAAATGCAATACTTTCCAAAAGTATCCAATGAAGAATGTGTAATTCCAATAAAAAAGATTAATAGCTCTTAGAGAGGAGACGGGGGGGGGCAGGTCAAAGCAAATACAACAAAACAAACTTAACATTTTAAAAATGTCCACTATACTATAGGTCAGCAAACGTTTTCTGTAAAGAGCCAGATAGTAAAAAGTTTAGTGTTTTTAGTTCATCAGTCTTCATCTAGACTATTCACCTCTCAGTTGTGACCCAGACACAGTCAAAGGTACTATGTAAAGGAATTGACATGGCTGAGTGTCAATACAATTTTATTTACAAAAACAGACTGTGGTTAAGATTTGGCCTGGGGAGGTTGTAGTTTTTCGATCCCTGCAATGTGTCATAGCATGGTGATTTCAAAGGAAGATACACATAGATCAATTAAGATTTTGTTGTGTGTTTAATGTTATTGTTGGAAACAGGAAAAAGGTACATAAACCTGTTTGGTATCTACAAGTGAGAAAAAAAAAGAATCACATAGTCTCTCTGCAAAAGAGATGGACAACCACAGGAAAAATTAAGCTTCAAGGATGCGATGGGAAGAAAATAAGAAGGAATAAAAAGAGAGATTAAGGAAGTAAGAAATATTTCAAGATGGCAAAATTTAATGACAAAATTAATGTTTACTTTATAAGCAAGACAAAACATAATTAACAACACAAAACCTTTGGCCATCTGGGGAAAATGCAAAAAATTTTTCCAATATATAATGAAAAAACATAATACCATGACAAGGAACCATCACATACAGGGACTACTAAGTGAGCTTGAAAAAATTTCTGCCTCTGAGGAAGAAATCAGAAAAATTTTCACAGAAATTAAATTTATACTTAAAAGTAAATAAGCAAAAATTGAAGAATCTAGAAATCACAATAAAAATGGTGTAGTATTTATATCTAGAAATCTAAGTTGAGGAAGAATTATAAGGTAATCAAAAGTGGGGGAACCCCAAAAAAGAAATTATTTTCTGCAGGACAGGCCCCTTGTAGTACAGGCTACCCCAAATAGGTGAGTGATCTAGGAACCGATCTGTATTATTGTACCAGCTGGCATTGTTGTGAGAGGCTGCATTTGGCTTCAGTGGATTTTTTTTAAGACTCTTTCAATGTGTTTGCCCATTTCATGATGTGTGATTTACAAGTGCACCTGCCCACACCTTGCTGAGTGTTCGGCAAATTTCTCACCCAATATGGAATGATTCCCATGCCCATCTGCACTATTCAATCCATCTCACCCTGAACAACTTTTTTTTTGTTTCTTCGGATGAAAAAAGCCCTCAAAGGGAAATATTTTGCCAAGATGGAAGAGGCAAAACAAAAAACAGCAGAAGCACTAAAAGGCATCAAAATTGACAAGTTCAAAAACTGTTTTGAGCAGTGGGAAAAAAGTCTCAACAGGTATATTGCATCAAATGGAGTACTTTCAAGGTAGCTGAAGTTTAAAAATGTAAGAATAAATACACAATTTTTTTACAAATAAATTCCAGCTTTGGGGGTCATTAAATAAGATAATGATGCTTTTTAAAAGTCATATGGAAATGCTACACTATACTTTCCAAATTAAAAAAATCAGATATAAAAATTTATAAACAGTACAATCTAACTACTTTTTAAAAATAACTGAATAAAACAGAATGAAAAGACTCATGCATAATTTTAATCATCTTGTCTTGAACTTATAATGCTCTTTTTCCTGATTCCTTATGTATTCATTTCTTCTTCAAATGTTTGAAGAAGGACAAGTAAAGAAGAGAAATAGATGAAAACCAAATATACAGATGTATTTTCAACATGTTGATCAGATAATCAAACATAAAATGATCTAAGATTTTGGAGAGTTTAGGAAGAAAAACAGAATGAAGTTTAGGTTCCATTTTCAAAAACAGGTATGAAATAATGAGGAAGAAAGAAAGAATAGAAAGAAACTTCCATGTTATAAAGATTTTCTTGTTATATTTTCACTTAATTATGTTCTAACATATTTCATTTCCATTAGAATCAGTAAAACACAGTGGGTAAGAACCAAAGTTTTTCGGGCCAAGATATATATATATATACATGTTATGCTTTCTTAAAGGTATGCCTACTATACTTTCTTAAAACATCAGCATAAAATATATAACACAGAGATACATAACAATTTTACTCAGAACCTAAAAAATTGCAGTGAATACTCCAGACCTCATCCAGTCACTTAGCAGTGTTTCCCTGCGTAATTTAATTGAGAATTTCTTATTAAGCCAAATTGTGATTCTTGGCCTAGAATCATATCCTTATCAAACTTCTGCCCAGGAATCAATGATCATTAGTGATGTCTTTCAGCGCCGCTATAAAGGAAAGAGGAAATCTCTTCTCTTTCACAAATCCACTTCCTTCCACCCCCATACTCCTACATCTTTCGTATTAGGCAACATGATATATGGATTTAATTCAGGTCAATCTCTTCTTAATCCACAGTGTGGAGGGGAAATCAGCATTGCTGAGGGTCTGGACCAGTATTTAAGCTTGCTTAATTTTCCAGTGTGATCTGTACCATTACCTAAGACCTAAGAATCAATAATGAGGGGCTCATCTTCATGAAGTCACTTGAAACATGTCTCGTTGCTAGAAAAATATTTTTAACAGCCTTCCCACCCACTTCACCATCATACAAAAGCACACATACCATCTCTGGCTTCTGCAGAAGAGAAGCAAATTCCTTATGGCAGAGTATTGTGCACCATAAGTTTACTTTTTAAACTGTGCTGTATTTAGGGACAGTAAGACACAAACAGATTAAAAACAGGATTTCATTTTTCTAAGTATTAAGAACAATCAAATAAATTGTACACTTCATTAACACTATCGCTGGCTTTGGAGATTTTTGTCCTCTAGAACAGTTGCAAACATGTTAAATTAAATACTGTTATATATAGAAATTAGAAGCTTTAGGAGTGCACTTTTCTTTAATAGAGTAGATTTACTTATTAAATGGATAACATTTTTGAGACAGTTCTAGTTAGATTCCATCAACAATCTGAAATCCTCCTTAGTTATAAACTTTGTGCCAATCAAAACAACTCTTTGACTAGTTAAACATTTATATTTCATATATGTTTTTATGTTTACTCTCATACCTTTTTTCTCCAGTAGAAATAAAAAATTTGCTCTTAAATTCAACTGACATGTTTCATAACAGTGATGTCATATATGAATAACACATTTAAGTTACATGCTGTTTGCAGCAATCTGATTTCCACATTGTTCATTTTTCTTTCTCAATTTTACTTTTCTACCAGTAGATGCATGTGGAATTTCACTTTAATTAAAGTGCTAAATTACTTTATAAATAAAAATAGTACATCATCTTAAAGGTAATCAAGAATATATCATATCTCTGAATGACCCTAAAAAACAGCTATATTAGTGATTTAAATTTTAACTCAATTAATATAGTGCTATCCATGCACATTTAATTTATAATATTGCTTAAGGAACTTATAATGTATTTAATAATATACCAGATAAAATTTAAGTGAGCCATCTAGACCTCAACATTAAACTAAAATATCAGAAATACAGACATTGCAAGCAATATGTAGACAGAAGGGAGTCAAAGCAAAGCCGGATGCATTGATTAGAACTAATGCACAGTTATGATAAGAGTTTGTATAGAATTCATAAAACCATTTTGTCTATTAACATGAACAGAAGGGGGTATATTTGTTAGCATTGTCTTCTTAATACTATAATAGATTTATCTGTTATATTTCCTTAGCTTTTTAAAATAAAACATGCACATAAAATTTACATAAATCATGTGCTCTTGATGAATATTTACTAATTGAGCACACCTGTATCACTATTATTTAGGTGATTTGAGTAACATTTCTATTTTTTTAAATACACACAAGCATGAAACTGACAAACATGAAGATATTTTTGTTATTAATGTATGAAGTCAGTATACAACCAATAAATCAGATTATCCTCTTTAAATCATTTCACTCATTTTGGCAAATGAAGAATGATGCCATGCACATATATTAACAGTGACATTCATTTCAAGGGAAATAGTGTTGATGAAAGGAAAACTATTAAACATATTAGCCAATACTGTAAAAACAGTGTTTCCCATTTCTTTATTTGGTATATATCTATATTTTGGTTTAAACTTGAGAACCTTATTGAACAAGCTTTCATATCACAGTCACAAAGAAAGACTGACTCTGTGTTAGAGGCAATAATGGTTAGCATAGGCATAAGAACTTGAACAAATAAGTTCTCTAGTTTCCAGTGTGGAAAATTCTACAACACTGATGTACTTTTTATTTGTAATTACTCAGCATAATACATTGTTTTCAGACTACATCATGCTCCAAATTATATTACTTCATAACTGAATCAGGAAACCATTAATGCTCAGTTAATAAAACTATTCCATTTTGCATAACAAGGGAAACTAAAAATATGTTTAATTAGAAAATAAAGATTTTTTTATTCTAAAGACTTCATGAATCTTCTCAATAAGTATGCCTACGGTTATAAAGGCACTCATATCCTGGTTGTCATTCTAAAACACTTAACTGTATTGTTTATTGGCAGTAAAAGAACCAAGCATAATTTTGGATTTTATTTCTCATATTAGAAGTCCCTATGCATATTAAAAATTGCTTTCCACTTAATACTTATTTGTCATATACAAAACTATATCTAAATTGGTATGATATAAAAAGAATGTTACTTGAGGAAACACAATATTAGAGATTTTAAGAGCAGAATGTGAATATAGAGAAAAAATCCAATTGGCTCATTAACAGTGGTTGAAACTCAAGATCACACCATTAATTAGCAGCAGAATTGTAGATTTTGACACTCTAGTACACATATATAAAAATAACATAGGATGAAGCTCTCATGGGCCACTTGGAGACGTGAAAATCTTCTGCAAGATGCTGGCTGCGCTCGTGCGTCTAGGTCACCAGGAGGAGAACCAGGCACCCAGGGCAGAGGAGCGAGGAAGGCACCTGCAGGAGTCTCGGGAGAAGCCCATTGTCCTGCAGCAGTCCAGAAAGTGGCACTGCTGGATGTCATACTAGGTGTCTATATCGACTCACTGCCTTCTATTCTTAACCTGAGATGTACTCTTTTCCAAGGGCCACAGTAAATCTTTCCTATGCATTACTTCAGCCAATTCTGACAGAAAATCTGTGATGTGCAGATGAGTTCACTGAGGTATGGTGAGTTTAAGAAACTTGTCCAAGGTAACAGTGCTAGAAAGGACCAGGAACAGGATTTCCAACCAGGCACATTCAGTTCAGAACTGTCATTGCACCTCAAAACATCACGGATTCCAAATTAGTGTAGTCTACATTACTGTAGTCCCCATGTGTAGGCAGAGCCCATCTTGGTTCCAGGATCATTTGACTGGGACGGGGAAAAAGTAATAGAGGAACACATATTTGGCAGTTCTACAGAGTCAGCATTAATCCTGGTAATGAATGTTTTCCCTTGTTCACTCTTCTCAAGCCCTCCTAATTCCCCCCTAGTGCTGGAAGTTGAATCCCTTCATTAGTCCCCACCGGAGGCTGTAATTAGGCAGGGCCTATCGTCTCTAGTCACTGCAGCTTAGCCTACCAGCTGCCTGCACTTGTACCCCTGTCCTCAAGGCTCCTAACCTTTGGTTCATATACCCAAAATGCGCCCTCTTGTTTACCGATGAAGACATTGCCATTCATGTTTCCACTGCAACAGTACATTGAGATTGCTTCTCATTGCAAAAGAAATTGGAAGGAAATGGGGACTGTCTCTTTCCTGTACCAGAGATTGTTCCCACAGTCATCAAAATGTTAATTGAAATATGCTGTATTTATTATTCCTAGCACCTACAGAAGAAGCACCAAAATGTGACAGTATTACCTTTGTATACTCAATTAGAGTAAATACACTTGGCATTTCACTGTGGCTACAATTTGCGATGTTGTCAATGCAATATTTTCAGACAAAAACTATATGTGTGTGTGTGTATATATATATATATATATATATATATATATATATATATATATATATATATAAACAAAATATCCACAGGGTATTAATGGTCTCTATATTGTGCATAATATTCTAATTAAAGAAACATTTAACATTCCTCTAAAGCTTCTTTAGAGAATATAATTTCCTTATATCATGAACAGATGAAAAGATTTGTTCATAATTTTTATTGATTCATATCTGAATATATGTTTAAAATGTCAGTAACTTACAATGTAAAAGAAAAAGAGCAATTTCAACTTTAAATAATCTGAAATATTGAAAACGACAATAATTTTATTTAGAAGTAGTGGTAACCTACTTACATTTAACATCATTTATGTATCACTACTGCAAAATACAGTGCAGTTATAACATAATAGGTCTCAAATTTTCACATTTTTGACTAAACATAATACAATAGATTATTTTTAAAAGGATAATATGAATTATATTTGCTTTACTGGATGATTTCAGATGTTTGTAAGGACAAATGGCAAACTATTCAATGATTGATTTCCTTATTTTATTTTGACCTTCATTCAAAAATCAAGAGCAGTTCTTGTTGTCATACTTTTCTGGTTTTCTGCATGACAGCTAAAGCCCATTTAATTCAGGTGAGTAAAACAGAATCTATTTAATGCCCTACGGTCAGCTAAATATTTACACGTGTCTTCCTCACAGTGCTAACCAGCATTCTATGGGTCAGAGATTGTAACCCCACATTTTAAAAACATTTATTTTTCATTATGTTCAAACTTCAACTTATGCAATAAATTCCACAAATATATGTTTTATTTCAAGAAAAAAATAAAAATGTGAACTGAAATAACTCCCTAAATTCATTTCAAAAGGTATGTCAAACCTAAATTTAACATTTAATTAAGAGTAAGTAACCTGGAATCAGTTTGGATCTCTCTGATGGCTAGTGATACTGAGCATCTTTTCATATGTCTCTGGGCCCGCTGTATGTCCTCCTTGGAGAAGTGTCTGTTCAAGTCCTTTGCCCGTTTTTTAATTGGGTTGTTTGTCTTCCTGGAGTGGAGTCATGTGAATTCTTTATATATTTTGGAGATCAGGTTCTTGTCTGAGGTTTCATTGGCAAATATGTTTTCCCATACTGTTGGTTCTCTTTTTATTTTAATGCTGTTTTCTTTAGCCATGCAGAAGCTTTTTATTTTGATGAGGTCCCATTTGTTTATTCTTTCCTTTATGTCCCTTGCTTTAGGGGATGTGTCTGTGAGGATGTTGCTGCATGGAATGTCTGAGATTTTCCTGCCAATGTTTTCCTCTAGGACTTTTATCAGAGAGATGAAAATTAAAACCACAATGAGGTACCATCTCACACCGGCCAGAGTGGCCAACATAAACAAATCAACAAACAAATGTTGGAGAGGATGCAGAGAAAAGGGAACCCTAGTACATTATTGGTGGTAATGCAAACTGGTGAGGCCACTGTGGAAAACAGTATGGAATTTCCTCAGAAAACTAAAAATGGAACTGCCCTTTGACCCAGCAATTCCACTGCTGGGATTATACCCTAAGAACCCTGAAACACCAATCCAAAAGAACCTGTGCACCCCAATGTTCATAGCAGCACAATTTACAATAGCCAAGTACTGGAAGCAACCTAAGTGCCCATTAGCAAACGAGTGGATCCAAAAATTATGGTACATTTGCACAATGTAATTTTATGCAGCAGAGAGAAAGAAGGAGCTTATACCCTTTGCAACAGCATGGATGGAACTGGAGAGCATTATGCTAAGTGAAATAAGCCAGGTGGTGAGGGACAGATACCATATGATCTCACCTTTAACTGGAACATAATCAACAAGAGAAAAAAGCAAACAAAATATAACCAGAGACATTGAAGTTAAGAACAATCTAACAATAGCCAGAGGGGAGTGGGTAGGGGATAGTGGGGAGAGGGTTTTACAGGAACTACTATAAAAGACACATGGACAAAATCAAGGGGAAGTTTGGAGGTGAGGGAGAGAGGTGGGTTCAGCTGGGGTGGGGTGGAGGGATGGGGAGAAAATACCAACAACTGTAATTGAATAACAATAAAAATAAATAAATAAAATGAAATTAAGTAACCCGGAATCAAAACACTCAGTGTGCAAAATATAAAGATTTTGAAACATGGTCTGCACAGTTCATGCTCCCAAAGAAATAGTAAAAAAATTATATTAAAATATATAAATAGGAGACTTCAATTTTAGTCCACAGAGCTTAGAAATTGTTGCCGGTATACCTTGATACATAAAAATAAAAAGGCAGAAGTATGGTGGGGCTTCTGGTGTGAAAGATGGTTCTGCATTATTACAGATCGATGTTTCGCAGCAAAGGTTCTTGGACGACAGAGCATTGTCGTCCTCAGGGGGACAGCAAGAGGAGGACCTCAGGGTAAGCAAGCAGGAAAGGCTCATGGGGCCTGGTGCTGAGCCGAGAGCCAGGAGCCGGTGGAAGAGAGGTGTTCAGCATGCAGCCAAGAGAACGGACATCAGCCCCCAAGGTCCCTCCTCTTGGCGGGGTACTTGTATCTTCGGCTTTTTACTCTTCCCATGCAACAGCCTTCGAACTTTGTGTCTCTCCTCCACTGCTATTTATGACCTCCGGTGTAATTCCTCACCTGCCCGAAATATTCAGTGCAGCATGACTGTTTTTCTGCCCTCCCTCTGCCCCTCTGCCTCTCTCTTCCTCTGTCTCTCCTGCTCTTGCTCTCATTCTCACTCTCTCCCGCACGCTCTCCTTCTAGAGACTTCTAAGGTTTTATGCTGACGTGATGTAGACCCAAGTGACCACTACTAACTGTCTTAGTACTCTGAAGCATTTTGTTCAAAACAATGTCCCCCAGGTGCACCTTCTGCATTTTTTCTAAGGAAAATGTGTAGAGTCTGCTACATCCTCAGGCCCTGTATATTACAGGTGATAATTGGCTGTGGCCATACGGGTAGATGCCACAATGGTCACGAGCCTGGTCCTATGATCTGTGTGGAAGTGGGCTTGGAACAGCCCTCGACAGGATCTTATCTGCATAAATATTCCAAAATGACAATTAGCTACTGGTCAACTGCACAGCCTGAAATAAGTATTTAAGAGACAAGTATCTCCACATATTACTTATTTTGTGTATCAAGAGGGACCATGATTATTTACTATATTTTGAATGAAGTAAAAATCTGCTTTCTTACAAAAACAGATGATATGGGAAATAATAAAAGAAAATAAAATTATAACAAATTATTGATTTTATATTTTTCATTTGAATTTTATATAACTGTAAACCAAATTGGAATACCATTAGATATTGCAAGTGTTAGCTCCATCTAAACACAAACTTATTTTGAATAAGCCATTTAAAAATGATCAGATTAATTCACAGCATTAATTTATTATCGGAAATTAAGACATACTTTTTATTTATCTGGCCAAGATTTATAACACCTAAGGCTTGGTCTGAGCAATTCATTCCCTGTACAAAATCACCTGACACAGATTTTAAATAAATGGATATTTTGCTACAATTACAATACATGAGCCTGAATTTACTTTTTTGTCTTTGCCATAAAAATGGGGGGAGGGGTTAGTTGTCTCCTACGAGACTAACTTCATGTACCAATCTTCCCCATTCTCAACTAGGACCAATAATTCTTAATTAAGTAATGCCAAAATGAATGATAACTAACAAACAGAGCACTGTTGACACCCCATTCCTGTCTTCTAAATGCCACCTATTGCTCTCCTGTCCCCAGTACCCCAGAGGGTCCTTCTCTGCTTCCCACGTATCCACCGTCTATCAACACACAGCTGCTCAGAAGCCTCATTCTCCCTCCGGAGCTGTTCTGATTACACCAGACTGGAGCACCTCCAGGCCCAGCTCCATCCTCTTCAAGGTAGTTTGGAAAAACACACACACAAAAAAAACCCCAAAATCAAATCAAACAACAACAACAAAAAACCCAACTATACAATAAATGCAAAAGTATATTTTTAATCATATTTAAAAGTTATAACTTAAAAATATGTAATATTGAGATAGAAGACTTGAGATATCTGTCATATTGGCAAAAGTTTTTAGACCTTTATGCCCAGGTTTGATCACGCGGAATATACTCCCCGCCCGCCATTCCCTTCTAGTAGGTATAATTATCTGACAATCTGGGGCAAGAATCTTAAAAATGTTCATCCCTTAAAGTAGATAACTATCTTTCTAGGAATGCATCATAAAAAAATAACTTAGACATGTGCAAAAGGATATATTTAACAACAGTATATTTCACAGCAGCACATTTTCCATAATAAAAGAAGCCTGAATAGCTGGTATTACATAATAGATTGTACTCCATTAAAAAGTATCAAATTTTCCAAGGATATTTAATAAGATAAGAAGGTTAGCATGAGTGTTATAAAGTAAAATAACATGTGATAGAAAATTATGTAATGTAAAATACGGTTCAGTAATTTATTCATTAACCATGCGCTGACATCTAGCCTGTCATCAATGCTGAGGAACAAAGATGACAAAGAGAGCCCCTGCCTAAAGGAGTTCACATTTTAATAGTAAGAGTAGAATCAATAAAGTACAAAAAAAAGTTATAGGTATTTCAGTGGAGGCACATATGACACATAACACAGGTACAAAAAAAGAAAAAGCAGAATAAAATCAGGTACCGTCATCATAGTGGTGCCACTGATGGGGAAGGAAGCTCACAAAGGCTTCTCAGAGGAAGTGGTGTTTGAGCTGCCCTGACGGGAGGGCGATTTTTAAGTCCTGTAATCTTCCACCCTCAAAGTTATGGCCGTCATTGCTTAGGTACTCGAGACTTCATAGAAGATAATCACATTTTACTACCCACAATTACCCCTCCCTTTCCGTGGTGGCCTGTGAGTGTAAGAAAACCATAGCTCATTATTAGAGGAAGATTTTCACAGCTTTATAGTCACAGCCTTGTGAATGTATCAAATTATATACGTGAAGAGGAGAGATAAGAATTAACCATGCTAAATATTACAGTAAACACTATTATGGCATCAAGTAAGAAAGAGCTAAGACACTTTTTTAACTCAAATGAACTATTTTAAGTCAATCTGGAACTTGTCTACTTGCTTAATTCCTGGGTTTAACATAGATACTAATAGCACATTTCTCATAACAGATTTTAATTAAGTCTGCTATATATCCCAAAGTGGGTCTCATATGTACCAAAGCATACACGGTATGATACAAGGTTCAAGGGAAATATACCTGAAAGTCATATCTAATATCCAATTTTAGTGATTTGGTACTTCTGGGCTCACAGTAAAATTGAGGGTTCTCGAACAATGCATTTAACAAGGAAGTTGAATTAAACTGACCACTTGGTTAAACAACATAAAACTGACAACTTAGAAAAGTAATCCACCAGGGACAAAGTCAGTATCTGGACCTGAGCAGACCAACTCATGCACCCATGACAAGAAAATTAAACAAGGAAGCAAAAACCAGGTCAAACGTGTGGCTGTTTCCTAAACGCAGGTTCAGGAAGGAGGACGAAAGGTAAACTGGACAGGACTCGCTGAGCTTGCTGAGGATTCCCACAAGGAGTTGCACTAGGCTTCAGAGGTTGGGAGAGAGCTACTCAGAATATCAAAGCCATTTAGGTTAATTCACACCTTTGTGTCTTTCCCATGTACACCCCATCAGCTTTCATCTCCCAGATTTTTACTCACGCTTTCAAGCCCAACATAACTGTCAACACCTCTGGCAGGCCTTTCCTGGTTGCTGCCCTTTCCCAGCCTGGATGAATCGATCACTCCCTCTTCAGTGTCCTTAGCGCACTTCACAAGTGCCTCATCGATAGCCCCAATTACACTGATTTATGGTTATGTATCTGCCTCTCCTTCAAAGATAAGAGCTCATCAGTGACCAGGGGACCAGCCACATGTGTCTACATTTCCGCCCAGCTAGAAGAGGATCTGGCCCAGGGGTCAGTACAATGTTTGGGCAGTTAATAAGGCGGCTCAGAGGGCACCACACCTTATTCTGACATCACTAATATGTTTGCAATAGATTAAAAGGGGAAAGGAGGGGAGAATAGCATGGCTTGAAAAATAACATATCAAACATTTTTCACCATAAATTTATCTTTCCATTCTAGATACATCAATATTAGGCAAAAATAATAAGGTAAATACAACCTGGATATACATGAAGGCAAAATCATTAAAGATATTAGCATCACCTTAGAGTGGGATAATTTCAACTCTCAAAGGTATAGATGTGAGGGGGATGATAAGAGATCTAAATTCTTGAATGTAGAAAGTCATTCAGAAGAATACTGATACTTTTAAATATGCTGTAAAAGTACACAATTAATAAATGAGAATGACTAAAAGACTCCTCCAATATGGTTTAATTCAGCATCCTACCAACCAGAAATTTCTCGTAGCCCTGCCCCACAGTTCTATTAGAGCAGTAAATTTTTGTTCATAATAAAGCCTCTGGTGCACTTCAACCTCCTAAAGAAATTTATGCATCATAATAAACTGCAGATTAAATTATGCACAGTATGATGTTAGTGTTAAGTACATTTTATTGGTTTATAATATTTTAAAACCCGGTGATTTGTGTGTAATGTCTCTTCTGTCCATTAAGCAGACTTTGATTAAGATACCAAATTTCCTGTGTGCAGTGGCCAAGAGAATTACCAAACACACACATACACATACACACACAGAATAAAAACAACCTAAAGTAAGGACATGCACTGTACAAGAGCTTTGTAAAGATCTTCACATGGAAAGAATACTCTTAAGTTTTCCTCTGGGGTACAATTGTAATATATACTTAAAAAGCAAAATGCTTCCACAATGTGCTCGTGATGCATTTAGGAGCACCTAGTCGTCTACTTCGTGAAGAAGAACTTTTGATATCGTTCCTCTTCAGGGAGAGGCAAGTGCAGATCTGAATTCAAATCGGAAATCCCACCACACTGGTGGCAGGACAAATCTACCACGGAAAGTCCCTGAATACTGACAATCCTAATCTTCATCTCTTTCATCACATGCCCTAAGATGTGTAGTATCTTAGAAAAGTCATTTTTAAGGTACAAGAGGCAGAATGAGAGTGTTTCAAAAGCCCATTTACTGTAATGTTTGCAAAGAATTTCATTTGAATAAATTTAATCTAGTTCTTTTACTTTCAATAATAAATTCTAGCTCATTTCGCAGCTGTATCACATACAGCAGTCTACACTGAATATTATCCTAGTTGGGCTGCCTATAAACAAATATAATGATGCCAGCAGGTTTTCACTTTGTCTCTTTCAGGAAAGAAGAGAAAATGAAAACTACAGCTGGAATTCAAGTCTCCCTGTACAGCGCACTGCAAAAGTCAGCATTTCTATTGTCGATAGTATTCCTACTCAAGACGTGTATCAATTTATACACTTGGAAAATGATTCCCCGACATTAAAAGTAGACTGCATATTGTACCCAAACACAACATGCATGGTAAGCCACGGTAGGTAAGAGAGAAAGAAAAGGAAGAGCTTAATAGTAAAGAGAACTTGAAGGAGAGAGTGAAAGAAACCTGAGACTATGTAAGAGAGGTAAAGGAGGTGATGTCTAAGAGTATGTGTGGGCAGGGGGATGCACGGGGGTGGGGGGAGGGAAGTTCTGGGGCGTATTTTGGGAAATTAAGGTGGTACCTAGGATGTTTTGTCCTATGGCGCTCAGTATAAACTCCTGTTGAACTGTCAAGAAAATCTAGTTTAAATCATTACATTTTTTAAATGGAATAAAAATGGTAACATCAATATACTGAAACTAAGTACTGAGTTATGACTTGAAGCAGCATTTTATACTTTTCTATGTCAAGATTTATTGCACCATGAAAAAATAAGAGAATATGTTTCTACTTGATTATAGGGCAATGAATTGTTTAGATTAAATATATTATTATTCTCTGGCACAAATTGAAGGAAGCTCTGAAAAGAAATGTTAAAATCTCAAGAACATTGGCAAATGCTCAGGTAAGATACTGAGTAGTGAAAATATCGACACACAAATCTGTAATCATTTACTGTATTTCCCTATGCTTGTCTAAAAGTATTAAAACTAAATTTCCGTATTGCCTATTATTTATACCACATAATGGTCATTTAAATATTTTAAACTCACTCTTCGCACAAGCAAAGATTATTTCTCTTAAACTTTCCTTTTTCAATTAAAATGCGAGGAGTATATTTTCAAGTGCTTTGTGTAAAATTACTATTTTTGTGTATGCCGCAGCATAAAGGAAACCAAGAACATCGTCCTGGTTGCTGGCCTTATAGTAAAAGTGCGGTTTAGGGCCAGTCAACCTCAGCTGCCTGAGTTTGCACTTTCGTTAAAAGAAAGGGGCATTACTTCCTTCCTCACATTAATGAAGAAAATGTGAGAATCTAGTAAGAGAACATGTGTGCTTGGAGAATTGTAGAGTACCACGAGAACATTAGAATGTAACGTTGTTACATTCACTTAGCTATAAAAACCAAATGGGCAACTTCCAAAATGCATTAACATCTTCAGTTTTTCATTACTTTCACTTAGATTTATCTGTGCATTTCAAATATGTGTTATTAAGCCACCCTCTCTTCCTGTAAGTCATCACAGCCTATTCACCCCAACTACTCTGTTTTTCTTTATTGTAACCTTCACTATATGATCAGATTGAACCCCAAAAGAGTTCCTTGTAGGCACCCTATCCAGGATGCCCATGATTACTTCAGCAGATTTTCGTCCTAACTGTGCTTTACTTCTTACGAACTAAGTCCCTTAAAGAATTTCCCTATATCTTCTACTACTTACTTCCCAATTATACAATGATATCTTTAATGGAACTTTAATGTATTTTCTCACATGACAACTATATCATCATTGAAGTTCTCAGAAAACAAGATGTATATTGTGCTGTGCTGACTTCAGAAAATATGGCTCAAATAGTCTGGCTGTTCCTTAAGATTTTTTAAAATTATGGCATTTTCTTAAGATTAAACATAGTTACCACAAGACCTAGGAAAGAGAATTGAAAATATACAAAAGTTTGTATACAAATGTTCACGGCAGCATTATACACTATAGCCAACAAGTGCAAACAAGCCAAAAGTTCATCAGCTGATGAGTGGATAAATAAAATGTGGGTCACCCATACAATGGGATATTATTCAGCAGTGAAAAGAAACGGGGTGATGATACATGCTACGACATGGATGACCCTTGAAAACATGCTAAGTAAAACAACCCAGACACAGAACGCACGCACAACATGCTCCATTTATATGAAGTGTCCAGAATAGGTTGATCTGTAGAGATGGAAAGTGGATTAGTATCTACCTAGGGCTGCGCCTGATGGGGAGGAATGGGAGTTTGGGTAGATGGCCAAGGGTACAGGATTTCTTTCTGGAGTGATGAAAATGTTCTCAAATTGACTGTGATCCAGGATACACAATCCCGTGAGTATAGCGAAAGCCATTGAATCGTACACTTTAAACAGGTGAATTGCGTGGTATTTAAATTATATCCAAAATGCTGTTAAGAACTGTCTCTGTGATTGGAATCCTAATATTCTGCATATAGCCAACAAAGCGGATTCATCTTACATATAATAACATGCTATGAGAGTCACTTTTTCCTCCAATTTTCAGATTGTCATTAAATAATCAAATTACTTTAGCCTTTCGATGATTCTGACAAGATGGAAAATTAGAGGAGAGTGGACTACACAGCTCTGAAACTTTCATCGTGCTCTGGGACACCGTGAGGTTCCTGGCGCAGCAGCGCTCGCCTGATCAACCAAGGTTGAAAGACCACCTCGTCCCCTCTACAGTATTTATTCTCTTGTGGAATTTTCACAGCTGAAGCCGTTCAAAGCCAGTTCTCATAAAAAAAAAAAAGCCAAGGGAACTATGGAAGTTATAGTAAATCTCGCAGCAAGAGACAGGGAGAGACATTTTTCTCGGCTGCAGTCAAAGCTTTCCTTTTGAATTATGGGATTCTATAAATCCCAATCCACGTTGATGACTCTCCCATTAGAGATGTGGAGTCACCACTGCAAACTGTCAGAAGAAGCTGTTTCATAGAATGATTGAGCCCGGTGATCTCCGCTGCATTTCTGTGATTTCACGCACCAGCTCAGGGCAGTGGATGCCTCGCTCCTGCAAGCTCCTCGCGTTCCACAGGGCCCGTTAGCTAATGAGAACTAATGAAGCACAGCGTGGAGAGAAGTGGAGGGAAATGTTGTTTTTGGCTGGCAACAGGCTGTTCACACACTTTGATTCTGATATTTCAAATATCCTCACGTAGTCATTCTAAAGCTCAAAAAAGTACCTTTCAAATATCTTTTCTGCCCCCGTATTTAAGCTTCAGACTTTCAAAGACCTGATATGATTGCCAAAGCCAAAGGCTGTAAACAAGTACCCTGTAATCTACCTTTGGTTCACTAAATATTGTATTTAGTCAACTATGGTGTTCCTTGTGAGATTTTTCAAAAAATTGGACCCTGTCTGTAAATGATGGCAAGTAACAGACCCACAGCTGGGTAAAGGAGTGGTGTTAATTCTTTAATGAGCCAAGTCCACACAGACAAGTTGGTACAACCGGCCTTCACACCATGCCTGGTCCATGTCACTCATTTATATCCTCTGTCACTGACCCCACCAGAGAAATAGCACACTGATTTAAGCCTTATTCATTTCAACATTGGTCTAATCAAAAGTATTGAGGAAAAAATAAAATATGAAATCACCCTTATATATAAAAGCCAGAAAAGGATACTACACTATTGAAGTAACTATGGTGAACTCGCATTACCTAAAGTTAGCATTTCTCATAGAATGTTTGTAACTAGAAATAAAATAGTTCATTTTCACCATTAACAATCTTCTACAATTCATAAATTCACATATGACTTTAGATTTGCAAATAGGTTCTTTTATTCTTGGTAATACTGTATCAATTCAAATAGAATTGGGCTCCTAGATGCCATGAGTCAAATAACAGTAAACCAAGTCCAGGCTCCTGATCACAGCCAATCCTGTGCAGACTTCACACTCCCTTCTCACCACCCCAGCTCATTCCCTGCCTTCTCAGCCTCAGAACTTGCTGTCCCTGTATGTGCACGCCATTTAATTTCTCCCCAACTGCTCCTCTTTGCCTAGAATTCTCCTTTTGCCCATTTTGTAAACTGTTTATTTTTCAGATTGTCTCATAAAAATCTTCCCATTCCTGTCTCCTTCTGCCAAGTAAATCAGCCCTTCTCTATTCTATGTATGTACATATGCTTCTGTTTTTACAATAAGTTCTCCAGACAAGAGAACTTGATTTCCACGTTAGGAAATTTCAGAGGGACAGGGCCACGTAATATTCCTGTCTGCTCCCCAGCACCAAGCACAGAATGGGACATGAAATAAGCACTAAGTGCCCGCAAGTTCTACTTAATTGAACATGATCGACACAAATGGATCTACACTGTCGCCTCATTCTCACAGTGACTGGAATCCCTAAAGTTATGTAATCCAGTGGTGCTAAATGAACTTTATTAGTATTTTGTATGAAAAAAATATATGCATAATTATACACACACATAAAAAATAAGAGTTAACCAGTAACATTCCACCAGGTCTGTTACCAGTCCCGCCTTAATGAAATCATGGCAACCATAAAATATTTATAAGTAATATTTTACATAAATGATGTTCATGGATTAAACGCTGGCAGGCAGATGCTCTTTGAGAAAAAGTACTTATTGGAAGTTTGTGCAGGCACTGCAATTGGAAGACACAGTTCGGGCACCAGTGTGACAAATGCAGGAGGATGGTTAGACACAAAACGATCTTAAAATAAAAGCTAAAAGTTAGTGGGAGGTCGAGCAAGGGCTTGTATAATACTATCTTTTATATGTTTCCTGATGAATGGAAGGTTGGCATAAAGTTTTCTAAAAATGTTCACATAAATTCTTGAATAATTAATATTTTACTGAAAACTAATCACAATTGCACATATTTTCAAAGTCACCATGATAAACACCAGACATAAAACACAAAGCCAGGTGAATCATGAAGTCCTGTGCAGTCACTTAGTCAGAGGTGATTGTGCAATTTGCATGTGCCTGTACGGTTTGTGTATTTATGCATCTAGGTATGCAGGCACGTAATGTGTCTGAGTATGCTGATAATGGTGCGTTAAATTCTTATTGTAACTCTATCATGAGTTCACCAATGCCACATGCATTTAGAGAGTATACAGATAAATAGGTTCCAGTGGGCATGAAACAATTAAACAACTATCTCTCCTCCAAACTGAGAAACATTTTAATTCCTTTAGAAGCTTGGGAACCACATACATTGAGGTGTGCATATAAGGCTATTTTTATATATGACATACATATATAAATATATGTATCATATACATGACATGTGTATACACATATATACACAGAGAGCCTAGAGAGAGAGACAGAGAGACAAAGGAGGGGAGGGCAGATAGAGAGGATAATGGCAGACTTCCTACACCATTTCACTGAGAGCATGACGGACCACAAAAGTCTTGCCCAGAATATTCTTAGGTGTTTCCACACAAAGGAATTTTGGAATGCGCAGTCCCACTGAAAAGTCACAGCTCCAGCATCTTGTGCATGGCAAAGATATGCACCATCACAAGTGAAAATAAAACTCCGAGGCAGAACATCTCTGCGTTTGAAAGAAAACTACACTCTGAACAACTCTGCAGACAGCAAAGCTGAGGGCTGTGCCACTGTGCTGGGGGCTCTGACAGCAGGTAGAAGGAAGAGCAATGCCAGAGGCTGAGGAGCTTGAGATGCATATGCAGCTTCAAAAGGAAGAATCGGGGGAAAGGGCAAGCAAAGGAACGTGAATAGAGGACTCATCAGCACAGACAATGGGGCAGGGTCGGGGGGTGGATCACTGTGGGAGGGGAGGCAGGATAGGGATGAGAAGTGGGGAAAAAGGCAGGTGGGACCACTGTAACTGAACAACAATTAACTTAAAGGAAAAGTCAGAAAGAAGGAGAGGAGGATGCAAGAGATGTGGGAGACAAACTCTGTCCCAGGGAGGAGGCACTTACAGCTCACACTAAGATTCCACCAAGTAAAAGATGACATATACTGAGCAGTGATGTGTGTCCGGCACCATGTGAGCGGTCTCCGCTCCAGCAGGGGCGTCCAACCTGAGGTCTGCTGGCAGCATGCGGCCCAGGATGGCTATGAATGTGGCCCAACACAAAATCATAAGTTAACTTAAAACATTATGAGATTTTTTTTGATAATGTGTCGCAATGTATTTAATGTGTGGCCCAAGACAACTCTTCTTGTTCCAGTGTGGCCCAGAGACACCAAAAGGTTGGACACCCCTGGTATAGGTTTATCTCAAATTACTTGTAAAATAACCTGGAGAGGTAGATACAGATATCATACCTGCAGCATAATTGAGGAACAAGAAATAGAGAGATAATAGATCTTACTCTTAATAAATTATAAAATGAGGTCAAGATTCACGTCTGTCTGGCTCAAAAGTTTGTCCTTGAACATCTCATTTTATTTATTACATGCATGCAAATGTGTGCAAATATATATTTATGTAACTACTTAGCAATGGCTGCTTCTTTCATTTCAGGCTATGGATTTAATTATTTGCAACTAATCTCTTTCACTGTCAAGTGGAAGTACCTGAATAGAGTGGACCCCTCTGCCACTTACGATGGCACTTTCTAATTTTAGTAGAAAAAACACAAATAATCTTTAAATAGTGCAGCTGAAACAGGCACCACTTGTGCTCTGACACCGTTCTTCAGCAGGCACAGCATAGAGCACACTCACAAACACATGTGTCTATAATGCTCAGAATGCCCCATCATTGCTGCTGCTATCATAATCCAAGGGTAACTTTCTATCCGGAACGTTAGCACAGTTAGACAGCCCTGCACTGGCCATGTACCATAAATTAAATTATTCCGACTACATCATCCATGCCTGATAGATTTGCTTGGGAAAATTAATTTTCCATTAAGCTCTCCTTATAGTTCCAGGTTAGTCACTTGGATACTATCTTGTATTTCTACCCCTATGTACACACAGAAACTATCCACTTCTGAGTCGTTGTTCTACTATTGCCATTTTGGGTGTGCTCAATACTTTGTGTCCATGGGAAGCTCTGTGGGGGCAATCGAAGTATCAGGTGGCCTTGCAACTCCGTTTCCAGGTCAGCTTACCAGGGCTTCAAGACGGTGGACCTCCACAGCTTCCTGAAGTTCAGGAGGATATTGTACTTGAACCTTACACCAGCCCATGGCTTCCTCCATGCAAGAGTAAGAAGTGGATATACAACTACATGATTTATCAACCAGACTGCAGTCTGCTAGTGATACAGCACAGGTGCCACGCACTTGAAAATCTCACAAGTTTACAAGGCTCAGTTTAACCTTTAATGCATCAGGCCATTTTCTTTCATTTCAAGGTACCATTCATCAGTCCCAAACTCTCCCAAGGTGTTCCCTTCCATGTGGAACAAACTAGACCAAGTTTGGGCCCATCTCCTTTGATTCTTTATTGTTTACTTCATTTCCATGTGTGTTTTCTCTTTATAAAATAAATGATTGTCTTTAGTGTAGGTCATATCGTCAGGGCAACAAGTGTAGCACGTGCCGCACAGTCCGGATTGAGACTTTGGACTGTCTCTAAGAGTTCTGCCTGCTCCTGCTACTCTCATCCATGCTGTGGAAAGAATGCAGGTCCCTCACCTGAGAAGGTAACATGAGTGACACGTAAACAGATGAAAAGATGATGTTCACGTCAGTAGAGAACAGCAAATTAAAACAATGATGTACAACTACACACACCTATTAAAATAGCTGGCATTGAAAACATTGACAACACCAGCGAGGGTGGGGAGCAACAGGAACTTGCATTCATTGATGGTGGGACTGTAAAATGATACCCTGACACGTTGGAAGCCAGTTTGGTGGTTCCTTACAAAACTAAACGTACTCTTACCATACAACCCAGTGATGTGCTCCTTGGTATTTACCCACTGGAGTAGGAAACCTACGTCCACACCAAAACCTTCACAGGGATGTTTACAGCAGCTTTATGCATTATTTCTAAACTTGGAAGCAATGAAGTGTCCTTCCACACGTCAGTGGATAAACTGTACTACATCCATACAATGGATTATTATTCAGGAATTAAAAGAAATGAGCTATCAAACCAGTAAAAGACATGAAGAAAACGTAAATGTTCATTATTGTGTGAATGAAGCCAATCTGAAAAAGCTGCGTAATGTATCATATCAACTACATAACATTCTCAGAAAACTTAACAATGGAGACAGGAAAGGATCCGTGATTACCACAGATTTAGGGGGAACGGGAGAGGCTGAGGGAGGAATAGGTGAAGACAGGGGCTTTTTAGGTCAGGGAAACTACTTCATGTGATACTTAATGGTGGACACATGTATTGGTGGACACATATGGGTCTATTTGTCCGAAACCATAAAATGCACATTAGAGTGAACCCTATCGTAAACTACGGACTTTCAGGATAATTTTAAAAGAATGCAGATGATTTGCCTGTTTTCTCTTTTCTCTCCTGGGTATGCTGCTCTCCTGCAATGTCTCACTTTCTCCCCAAGGTTTACCAGCCACGCATAGCCTCTCCTGAATTCACCGAAGCCACTCAGTACCTTCCATGCGGATCATCTCTCAGATGTCTCGGGGGCACAGAGTCCCCTGAACATCACCCTATTGCATGTGTCGTCTGAAGATTTGTTTCCACATAAAGGAGCACATCTGTGCTTTTTCACATCTGCCCTTATTCCTTTTCTCATGATGTAACACTGATACAATAATATGGAACCAATAAGAAAGACAAAAGAAAGATTATGATTTCACATAGTTTCTGCTATGTTTCCCCCACTCTTTGCCAATATGCTTTTTTAATTGTTGTATCACTTCCTCTAAATATTACTTTTCCTTTAGCTTGGGTGCCTGGGGATTCAATGTAACTTCCTTTGTTGTTCATCATTATGATGCATTCAAAAGTGTCAAGAGTACAGCTTTGATGAAAAAATTTAGAAAAAAATCTCTGCCTTATGACTCATGAGCACCTCTGACTCACACTCTGTGATGTTCTTGTGATAAAAAAGCTGTATTTTCCCGAATGCTTCTTTCATTAAGGACCACTCTAGTGCGCCTCTAAATTAATTCCAAGGGAGTCAGTCCTATATGTTTGCTAGACTGACAGGCTTCCATGTCCCCTTCCCAGAGAGATCCCACTGCAAACTGTCAGAGGTTGAGAGGCTTCATTTCCTCCTAAAAGAGTCCAAAGCACATCACACTTCCCCAGCATCTTTTCCAAAATGTCAGCATCTCATCCCACCAACCTCAAGCCAGTTTTTTATATAGCAATGATACCCAGGAAAAATCTGGGAGTGTGCTGCTTGATAGCGCTCTTAATATCAGTCCCAATTGGGTCTTTCATCACCTTGCAAACCAGGTGGCTTCCCTACAGCTTGCATAAGGATTGACCTGGGTTACCACAGTCCATTGAGATATTACAGCTTCAGAAAACCACCTGAACATTTGACTTTTTTGATCTCAATAATTAATAAACTTTGAGCAATAACTGTTATGTATGCTAAAAAGAGAAAGGTAGGAAAATAAGACATAAACTGAGTTCACTTAAATCATCACCTAACAAGCAAAACAAAACAATGCATAAACCACAAACAATTCTGCTGTAAAATAAGTTCATTTGGAAGGCACATGTAACAATGCTAATTGCAAGAATGTGAAATTTTAGATTTTTGAGAAATCCCGAGACACAAACAAAATGAAGTCTAAAAAAAATTCTGATAAAATAATTCACCCTGAATTTGCCACTTAAAATATTTTTATAGTCTTTGGTCCATGCTGCATACATATGTGCCAAACTAATAAAAAAAAGACAAGCCTCCAATAAAATAACTTCTTTCCAAACTTGTTTTGCTTTCCATGGTGTCCCTTAGTGGGAGAAGACAGATAAATAAATGTGTTGTCAGTACAATCCCTACAAGTTGTGTCATTTTTAGGGGATGAAAAGATAAAGAATGTGAAGAGACCTAACAGTTTCTGAACATCTAGTAAATTTAGGACATTATGCTAGATACGTGTTATTTACAACTGGTTAAAGCTCCACAAATGTCCTTTCACTTCAGAACTCCTGTCATCATTTGAAGGTAAGAAAACTAAGAGAGTTTAAGTAACTTGCCCAGTCAGGAAGAAGCAAGATTTAAACAGTGGTTTGTCTGGTCCCAAAGTCTGTGTTCATTCCATCCCACCATACTGTCTCCCTTATAATTTGCTGGAGTATCTAGCACTCTAACTGTATCAATTTGTACTTTCTAGTGCATTTACAAAAAAAACCTGATGCTTTAGAGAAAGCTAATGCACATTACTAGACTTGCTCCAGGTCATAAAATTAAGTAGCCATTGTATTATATAACCAAATAAAAGCAATAATAAAACTACCATTTACTAAAGTTCTAATATGTCTCAAGCAGTCAACTACACATTACATGTTACCATATTTAATCCTCAGACCCCTATGGAATATATATTCTTTTCTATATTAGAGATAGAAGAAAATTCAGGGAAGTGACATGATTTTGTAGGTAACATGGATACATTTTGATCCATGTTGCTCCAGAGCAATTGACATCAGTACCCACATTCTGTCCACTCTGCTCCATCCCTATCCTTCATTTAATGAGCAAACTGTGTCAGTCCAAATTAAGGCAAACTGTAAGTACAACAGAAGCGCAAAACACTTTCATTAAAATAATGCCACCCTCATGCTACTACTACCTGGAAAGACATCCCCCTCCCATTTGTTATTTAAGGAATAGGAAGATAAGGACTGATACTTTTCCATATACACTGCAAAATACTTTATATTAGTACAAGTATATGAAAGGAAAAAATAACATTTTTATTTTATATTGGAGCAGTGGATTATTTTATGCACAGTGAACAGGGTAAAAGACAATGATTGTCATTAACAGTATTATCTGGTGTTGGATGAACCTAGTGCAGAAACATTTAATGTTAGAAGTACTTTCCTTGAGAGAAACTCATTCTGTTAAATACCCTCAGAACCTGAATTACAAACAATGGCTAGTGCACAACTACTTACTGAATTTCAATGTAATTTCATTATTATAGAAATCAATTCAATTACTTCATCAAGGTCTTTTTCAAAATATCACTATGACAAAAACTGATAGAAGTCGGACGTATTCACTGTTTTCTGCCTGACTCACGTTAAGTCAATCACAGTTTGGCCCGTGCATTAAAACCCTTAATTTGGAATGCTAGGTGAATATAATTAGCCATAGTTATTATTGAAATAATTCCATATTCTAGAATATTAAAAAGCAAAATGTAACTTATTGGTAACACTAATCATTCATCTTTTGATATAAGTACTTTACCTCTGTGTGTATAAAATGTTTTCCAACTATTCACATAGAGAGTATTTGAAACCTTTCAAGTGGCTGTGCAAAACTGTTGAAATATTTAACTTTTATATTTTGATATTTTAATGTCTTATATTCTGGGTTTTCTCTGTTAAAAACAAAAACTATAGTAGAGAGACTTACATATCACCTCGTTATTGAACTGTATTGATAGTATACCTTTTCCACTATCTTTATTCAATCAAGTTTATATCTCTACCAGTCTATATAAAATGTCCTTTACCAGAGGAAGTAAAACTCATTATCCACAGATGACATGACACTGTATACAGAAAACCCTAAAGACTCCAACAAAAAACTATTAGAACTTATAAATGAATTTGGTAAAGTAGCAGAATGAATTAAAATCCAGAAATCAATGGCATTTTTATATACCAATAATGAACTATCAGAAAGAGAAATTTAGAAAATAATCCCATTTATTATTGCAACAACAAAAAATAAGGTACCTAGAAATAAATTTACAAGAATGCAAAAATCGTATATTTGAAAATTATAGAATACTAAAGAAAGAAATTACGATACAAATGAGTGAAAGCATATACCATGAATAGGAAGAATTAACATCATTAAAATGCCCATACTACCCAAAGTAATCTGTAGATTCAATGCAATTCCAATTAAAATACCAATGGCAAGTATCACAGATGTAAAACAAATATTCTAAAAATTTATATGGAGCCACAAATGACCTTGAATATCCTCAGCAATTTTGAGAAAGAAGAACAAAGTTGCAGGTAGCATGCTACCTGATATTAAACTATACTTCAAGGCCATCACAATCAAAACAGCATGGTACTGGCATAAGAACAATGGAACATATACAGATCAATGGAACATATTTGCCAATGATACATCTGATAAGGGGTTAATTTCTAAAATACATAAAGAACTTATATAACTCAATACCAAGAAAACAAACAATCCTATTTTTAAAAAAATTGGCAAAGTTTCTGAATAGACACTTCTCCAAAGAGGACATACAAATGGCCAATAGACATATCAAAAGACGCTCAAATCACTAATCATCAAAAAGATACAAATTAAAACCACATGGATATCACCTCATGCCTGTTAGAATGGCTGCCATCGATAAATCAACAAACAATTGCTGGCGAGGATGTAGAGAAAAGGGAACCCTAATGCACTGTTGGTGGAAATGCAGACTGGTGTAGCCACTGTGGAAAGCAAAATGGAATTTCCTCAAAAATTAAAAATGGAACTACCTCTGACCCAGTGATTCCACTACTGGGAATATATCCAAAGAAACCCAAAACACCAATTCAAAAGAACTTATGCGCCCCTATGTTCATAGCAGCATTATTTGCAATAGCCAATATCTGGAAACAGCCCTAGTACCATCAATGGATGAGCAGATAAAAAAGCTGTGGTGCATCATTTCCATAATGGAATACTACTCAGCAGGAAAAAAAGAGGAAATCTTATCTTTTGCAACAGCATGGATGGACCTGGAGAGTATTATACTAAGTGAAATAAGCCAGTCAGAGAAAAACAAATATCATATGATTTCATGTATATGTAGAATCTAAAACAAATTAATTTAACAAAATATAAACAGAAGCATAGATACATGGGACAGACTGACAACTGTCAGACAGGAGCAGGCTAGGAGGTCTGGGTGAAAAAGAAAGGCAATTCAATTAAGTAAAAAATATATATACATATACTACACATACACATATGAAACATTTGTGTGTATAAACATGTGTATAACATATACATGTGTATAGCATGCATATGAGGTCTCTCCAGGAGGCACCCAGCCATATAATATGAAAAATAGAGACATTTATTGAAGAAGATACAAAATAGAAGAAACCCTGTCTACATAAGACATTGATGCCTCAGTCCCCTTCAAAGTAGGCACCTTGGGACCTCACACAGTTCTCCCAATTGCCATCGGCTGCCCCCTCATATTTTCCTGAATCTCATTGACAGTCTGAAATCTCTTCCCTTTCAAAGGTGATTTTAGTTTTGGGAAAAGCCAGAAGTCTCAGGGTGCCAAATCTGGGCTGTAGGGGGACTGAGTCACTTGGGTGATTTGACGTTTTGTCTCTTCAGGAAGTGTGATGAATGAATGGTCATGTTATCATGATGAAGCTGCCAATCAGCAGTTGTCCATAATGATGGCCTTAATCATCTGAGTAGTTTCCATGGAGGAATGTCAAAACTTAATGCAAAATGTGACTCAGATTCTTTGCTGTACTTGCTCAGTCACTTTGCATGCAATGGCCACTCATGACGGGGAACAGAGTTTGTTCCCTGTGCTCTACACCTCAGCCCAAACTTCGACAGTGTGGCCCCCAGCCCCCAGCTGCTCACCTTTCACTATCACTTCTATGGTCTTGGTTTTGCTCCCCTTTGCCTCTCAGTCCCTCTCCTTACTGACCTGTTAGCCTCTTAATTTCCCTCTCGCCATTCCCAGCAAAGAATAAGTCAATACTTTGCTCAAAGATTCCAATGGTTTCCACCTGCTTATAGTTTAAGCTCTAACATCTTTACCATGGCTTGAAGGTTTTCTTACAATCTGGCCCCAACTCACCTCATTGGCATTAAATACATTCGTTTTGACCAAACATCCTGGACTTGAGCTACAGTACTTCCAAGATCTAGGAATGTTTTCATGTCTGTCATTTTTGTTTTCTCTCTTTCTTCTGCTGGAATGGACTTCTACTCCTCCCTGAGTAAAAAAATCTAGCTCCCCTTCAACATCCAGATCAACATTAGCTCCTGTTTAAAACTCTGCAGAACCCCTTTTATCAGCTACACACCCTCCCTGCTCTCACAGCATTTCATTTATGGGCATGATATGTGCCATGTTGTAATTGTTGTTACGTATAGTATTATTCAACTGCAAGTTTCTTGAGGGCAGAGATGACAATGTCCTAGGCAGCTTCTCCTACTACATGACTTCATATAAGTCACACAGTGAAGTCCTCAATAATTTCTAGTTGTGAGTTGATTTAATAACTTTTTTAAAGATTTTATTTACTCATTTTTAGAGAGAGGGGAAGAGAAGGAGAGAAGGAGAGAAACATCAATGTGTGATTGCCTCCCACATGCCCCATACTGGGGACCTGGACTGAAACACAGGCATGTGCCCTGACTGGGAATCCAACTGGCGACCCTTTGGTTTGCAGCCCATGCTCAATCCGCTGAGCTATACCAGCCAGGACAAAACTTTAATGTAATATACATTACACATTAAAATTTCATATAATGTACATTATATGGTATATTATATCACAAACTTTATGTATTATGTTCATACATACTATATGCATTTATTATATACATGTTAATATACTATGCATATATGTGTGTTTATAGTACATGTATATGCATATGTGTACACACATTTGATGCACTTTCAGGCTGACATCCTTTCAAGATGATATCCATGCCCTTGGATATCATCTTTCCTAATTAATGATTATTACAAAATAGGAAGCCAAGAACCAAAGTCAAAGGACTTTGCCAAGGTTCTACAGCTTGTTGGTGATAAACACAGTGTTAGAATTCTATCCCAGCTTCTCATCCACTGTACCTTTCACTCACTCACTTCAATGATCTCACCCATAATGTGACTCCACATAACCTGCTGTATTAAGACCAAGTCTCTCCTAATGGAATAGATATCCTGGACTTTCTCACCTCATTTTCCCTCCCAGTTCCCTCATGAGTCTTTGTTGTCATCAAATGAGAAACACTCATGATTCTGTCATCTCTATATTTCCATTTACAATGTTTCCCTCCCCTTTAAATATTCCCTAGTTCCTTCCATAAGTACTCTCAATTCCTTTATAGATATGGTAAAACTGCCTTTCCCGCTCAAAAATAATAAAGAGATCATTATTTTGCTCTCCAGTTTAATTCACCATTTTTTCCCACCAAACCAGGGATTCACCATAAAAAAAGATGTCATTATCATCCCTCTCATACTAGCTTGGTTATATGTGGACAAGCACACAACTTTAGAGTTTACAGATTACTTCTCATAACTCTCTCATTTGATTGTCATAATACTATGAATAGTCAGAGAAGGTACCACCACATTTCCATGCAGCTGAAAAAACTAGGCGTCAGAGTTAAGTGAACTGCCAGCATCCCCTTAGCTAGCAAGAGCTGGAACTGGTGCTGCAGCCAAGGTCTCCGTATCTTTGCTCACGACAGCTTCCCGCTATTTCAAACTGTTTATCGGCTTGTGTTCCCACCACGACATTTATGTTGACATATATTGGCACCTCCGTTCCTGCGCACTAAATGTTGCCTGGACTCTTTTTCTATCTGAGTAACTGCTTGGCTCTTGTTACTTTAACAGCACCAAATTCAACCTGGCAAGCACTGTTTTGTCCCACACTTACCTGAGAAGCTTCCACCAAGCATCCAAATAATACCATTTAATGGTAAATTATAGTTTGACTGAGCTTTTTAAAAGTAAACCCATGGCTTTAGCTAAATTAGAGAAGATCAACTCTTTGTTTTAAATTGAAATTAATTTGGTTGTATCTACATCCAACCATCATCTTGAAACTGCAGGTGTTAACAATAGTTAACATTAATCCAAATGTTTTTTTCTAAACACCAGTGGGTGTATATTTTGTGCAACGTTGTGAGGAGAATCATGTATGTTAGCTTTAAGTCAATTTCTGTTCAATCTCACTAAGTTGTTGGATAGATGCAACTTCTTTAAAAATTCAGGATATCAGTATAATTGCAGAGTAGACTGATCTGTCTGTGTAGCAGAGAACTACAGACAGCTGAAGTTAGCAGACTCATTCTCCTATAACTTGTTTGCAAACCCATAATGAATACATACTCTCCCTCCTTTCTCCTGCATGCTTCTTTTAATGTCTAGGCATTGCCAAGAAACTTAATTTACCCTTCGCTCTATGCAACAGGAATAATGTTTCCCACTTCACTCCGATAGACATCCCAAGTTTCGAGTCTGCGAAAGAATTCTCAGTGTCCTTTAGAGGAGAAAGGAGTCGCCGGAGAGGGAGTGGTAATTCCTCACTTGGTATTGTTTTCCTGCCTGTCACGGCTCCGCCAGGACCAGCAGTCAGCATTTTGCCGGGAGGTGCCGCGCAGCAATTAGTTGCTGCTTTTGTTGGCTGGTTCAAAACAAAGCAAAAGAATTCTCCAGGCAGAAAAAGTTTAAACCTAAACATGCTGACAATCATGCACTGAAAACACCCCGCGATTCACTCGCTTAGAACTGAGTTTCACCTGGTCGCAGTGAGCTCACTGCGGCCCCGTTTGCCTTTAACTGTCAAACTGCTCTTGTTTGGCTTGTCTCCACGTGTCCCACATATCACAAAGCTACACTTAACACATTCAGTTCCATCCCCATCTGTATCACGGCACCGAACAAATAGTTCGCCTCGAGACAGAATAAAGACCGGAGCGAAACTGCTTGCTGGCTCTTTGCTGGAAATACATTTAAGAAACTCGTAGGAGAATGAGAACCCGGAGGTTATAAACACGGCACTTCATCTCGAAAGTGCAGCGTTGGTTGTCCTTATTAACTACAGAGCTGCGCCAGAGAGCTCATTCCAGTGACTCACTAATGCCTCGTAGTTGTTATGCTTGTCTTTCCAAACAGCATCGGACGCGACCTAATTTGCTTCCTAAGAATCATACTTTTACCTTAGGATCCCAGCACACCCGAGCCCCTGAGAAGCACAGGGGTCCCCCCCGAAGCCCGGCAGTTTGGTAACGTGCCCAGCTGTGAAGGTGGGATGCCAGGGAACTCCGTCCCACTTACCAGTCTTCCACAAATAGAGGGTGGGTGCCTCGGCCTCGCCCGGAGCTGCAGCCCCGCAGGCTCCCGGGCACAGCAGCAGCAGCAGCGGCGGGAGCAGCTGCAGCAGCGGGAGCAGTTGCAGGACGCCCCGGCGCGGGCCCGCAGCTCCTGGGCTCCGCGACGCCGAGCGCCTCCCCGGCAGCCCCATGCCGCTCGCAGCTGCTCCAGGGTCCAGATCCGGAACACGGTCGGCAGGGAATTTTTCTTCGCGCTCGCAACGTCTTCCCTAGGAGCACAGAAAGCAAAGCTCTCCCTGCTATTGTTCGTTTAGGAGGAAAAGGAGTGAAAGCTCTTTTAACACTGGGGAACAATAGCGTCCGCGGTGGCCGTGGCTGCAGCCGCCACCTCCGCTGGCGGGGATGCTGCTGCGGCTGCCATTCCGCGCACAGTCGCAAGTCCTAGTGGCGAGGGAAGCAGCCGTGCGTCCGCAGGGGGCCCCAGCTGACTGAGCAGGTCCTCCAGGTCTGGGGAGCCGCGCAGCCCTGGCCGCCAGCTGGAGAGAGAGGAGGGGGCGTGAGCCCAAACGAGGGAGAGGGGGCGGGACGGGGGAGCGCGAGGGCGAGAAAGGAAACGAGCGAAAGAGACGGGGGGCACCCACAGGCAATACACCCGCCCAAGGAACTCCCGTGCACATGGTGTGATGAAATGTTTGGAAGGGTACACCAATAAAAAGAATCATCACCCGACAGGCTTCAGCATGACAAATAACAGGCATTGAAATTCCTCGTCACCCAAGGAGTCAAAGGCTAGTTCTAGTGGCACGTTGTTCTCAGTGGACGTGTACACAAAGTATCGCTGTTGATCATCGATCTTCAGTGTGGTCTTCTGAGTCACTTTGTGTGGGGAGCAGTACTTATAATCAGGTGCGAAAACACAGTAAGACAACAAAGGTGTTCACTTACTGCCGAAATGCACCTAACCACTTTTTAAAAATGTTTCAACTTAATCTATTCTCAGTAAAAATATGAGTAATACTGATCTACTCCATGAATCGAAGTACATTGTGTTTTAGTTGCTTTTAAAACAGAATTAATATGTACAATAATAAATATTCCCAATGCTATCTAGTTTTGTGGATAAAATTTTACAAAAACTAATAAGAAATTGTATCTCAGATGTGGATAAATAAAATTGCTCTCCCTTTACTTCTCTCCACCAAAAGTAGGCTGCCTTTAAATAGCCACAAACTTATGAGTAAAATTAAAGGGAAAACTGAGTTTTCATTGTTTCGATATCTCCAAATTAGTAAATTATTTACTTAAAAATCTCTGGCCATAATTTCTCTGAACTCTTCGTGTAGAAAAAGGTAATCTAAATAACCTCATGGTTTTGGGTCTTTTGTTCCTAAAACCAGTAGTAATTGGAGCAATGTGTGTGATGTCAGATCATGCTTGCTGCCCTTTCTCTTTCTTTATTTCCCCCAATTATGACCTTTTATTAATTCATTTTCTAGTAAAGCTAAAGTAATATCAAGGCATTCAGCCAATTTAAAACTCTGCAAACAGAAAGCTAAGCCAAAGAAAACTCTTCACATCCGGTCAGCAATATTTGGCCAAATGAAAATAAAATTTAAAAAGCAGGAAAACTACTTTTATGAATTTACTTCATCAGCAGAGCCAACCAAGAGTTTAAAATGAGGAAGCTACTGTTTCTGAAAGAGGAAACCTTCCTTAAAGCTCTCCTGGGACGCCTGTCGTTTTGCACATCATTCCAGACACAGCCCTTCTGCATGCATTAGATTAAGAGCAGGTTTGATCAAATAATTCCCTGATCCTGCCTGTTTAAGTATTCTGACATCAGAGGAAATTAGCAATGTTGAAGGTTGCAAATTCCTTCTTTGTTTACTTTCCACTCTGTTAGGCCTTTAAGAGGGAATTAAAAGCTCAGGGAGCCCTAGCTCTGTGAGTCTGTGATTAGGAGAGATAAGCTAGTGTGGATTACCATTTCTTCACTGGTGAAAAACAGGCAACAATCAAAAGATTATAGGTTGATAAGGGATACAAAGGAGAGCCTGATCTTAACTAATGTATGGCTCCCTGAAGGAGTTACACTAAACAAGGAGCAGTTACACCAGAGAAGCGAAGAGGGCCTGCTTGGTTGTGACCTCTGAGGGAAAACCACAGTAACACTCCCCAGTGGCAGTGCTTTCCTATCCTGTGTGTCTGTGTTTCTCAGCTACCAAAACAGCCCTAAACCTCGAAATCCTCTAACTCTGACACAGGGAGGATTTTAAACAGAAAGCACTGTTAATATTACTCCCTTCTAAGCATTCTTGGGAAGTCCCAAATCAATTCACCAAGTAAAAACTCATTAATAACAACAGAAGACAGAGAATGTAAGGAGTCAAGTTAGTACAATTGAATGTACAGGGTAATTAGTTAACCCTTTGAAAAGTCATCAGAAGCTATACTTAACAAGTTAATGTCAAAAGAAAACTTAAGATTCTAATCTTTATATTTATCCATGGTTTTATAATAAGTGCTCAACTGGGAGAAAGTTTAAACATTATAGCCACAACCTCAAGCACTGAGCCAAGGGCCACTTCTAAGTCAAAATTTGCTGCCACTTAAAATAAACAACTAGAGTGAATATTCTATGGTAGTGTTTGAAAATAGCCAACAATGGATTTCCTTCTTTTAATTACAATGTATACCAGGCTTAGGGTCACACACAAACACATCATGCACCATCAGTCACCAGTAAAGACATGTCTGGCCAAGGTTATAGAAACAAAGTCATATAAACATCTGTCTCCACCACTGCTACGTATCTGTTCTATAACAATGTCATTACTGCACTTGAGGACAAAAACGTATGGCTCCCTGAGGAGACAGAAGTCATATATATTATATATATAAATAAAACATGCTCCTTTGTGAAAACCGTAGTGTCCAGCTGGGTAAATCCTATCAATAACACTGATAGGCAGCAAAAGATGGCAAGATATAACATTCTTTGTTTTCTGGAGTATGATATAAATGACATACAAATGTTTAATGACATGATGTCAAAATTCAGTCATGAGAAGTCTTGAGGATGCAGACTAAATTGACCACCTGTACAGGCTGCCATGAAGAAAACCCTCCATCATTTTTCATAAAGAACTGTTCAAGTATTAATGAGCCAGGGCTGTAAAAGTTTTCCAAACCAACAGATGAAAAATGCAAAGCATATTTGTTAATGTTTAGAAATGAGACAATTCTGAACCTGTCACCTCTTATGTGGTGTCCTTCCATCTGTCTTTATTTGTCTATCGTTTCAAAACTCTGTAGAGTGGAGGGGGGAAAGGTGTATGCATATCCATGCATGTGTTTTCTCTTTTATTAGAACATAGCATATAAACATATTCATAACCCACAAGTCATATGGGCAATGACTTTCAGTGATTAGTGCCAACATTTAAAATAAATCATCAAAAGTTCAATTACTTGACAGAAAGGGGAACAACTTTTAACATCATCAGTTTTATGAATAAAAACAATAAATAAATGAAGAAATAGATAGTTATTCATTGATAGAGTGTTACATAGGATAGGGTGTAAGAATGTCCATTTTAAAATAAAAATTTTAAATATTTTCTCTACATAAATGCATCTTGCCTTATGTTTTGTTGGTTTTTTTTAAGGAATTCTGTTTGTGTGGCCTCTAGGTGTCATACTTGACCAAGATTTGGGGTGGACAAAATTTATTTTAGGCTTCTTTTTATTCCCCCCTTCTTGCCACACCCACCAAATTATTAAAAGATAAAACACATCACTTTTTATGTTTGTAATAAGTAGCCATAGATTTTACTTTGTCTCCTAAGCCTGACTCTAACGTTTACCTTTTATATTCCTTCTAACATCTTTTTCTTTGTAACAGCTTTTCTTTGTTTTGTTTGTTGGTTAGTCAGCTAATTAGTTGGCTGGTTTGTAGGTATTTGTAGTAGTGAAGGGAGAGCCGGTTCTAAATGGTAGAAAGTTTCATTAAGCCTAAAAGAAATCCCAAACCCAGTTGTTCCCATTCTCCTCCTTCCCCAGCCTCTGGTAACTGCGCACTCACTTTCTGGCTCTGTGGACTGACCTATTTTGAACATTTTATGTAAATGAAGTCATAAAATGTATGACCTTTGGTGAATGGCTTCTTTCACTCACCGCAAGTTTTCGAGGTTCAATCACAGTATATCATGAATCAGTTCTTCCTTGATTTTGTTATATGGGTATCCTACATTTTCTTTATCCTGTAATAAGTTGATAGATATTAAGGTTGCTACTATTTTTGGCTATCATAAATAACTCTGCTATGAACATTTATGTACATCTCATATCTCTTTTTGTTCTTCTCTTTCCCCTTAATGCCTTGTTTTATGTTTTTCTGCAAACCATTTTAAACCCTCTGAATTTTTAAAAATATTTTTTGAGTTAATTACTCTCAGGACTACACTGTCTATCTTGGTCTTTCCCAACCTACTTCAGAACATTATTACTTAATTCCCATAAAGTATAGAATCTTTTTTCCAATATGTCTCCTTTCCCTCTCCTCCCCTATGTGACCAATACATGTTATAAACCCAACAGAACAGTTTTATAAATACTGCTTTCTGTAAACCTTAAATAGAGAGGTTAGGAGAAAATAAAAATGTATTTATAGACTCATTCACATGTTTACCGTTCCTGACACCTTCATTTCTGTATGTGGGTTGGGGTCCTTGTCTGGTTTCGTTTTCTTTTGGATGAATAGACTTCCATTGATACTCCTTGTGAGGCAGGGCTGTCAGCAGTTAACCCTCTCAGATTTTATCTGGCAATGTCTTTATTTCATCTCCGTTTTTGAAGGATGGTTTTGAAGGACCAAGATTTCTTGGTTTACAGTTTTGTTTTCTTTAACTCTTTCAATGTGACATTCTGATGTTTCCTGCGAACCATTATTCCTGATGAAAAGTTTGCTGTTCATCTTACTGTAGTTCCCTTGTTCTTGAGTCTTTGTCTTTCTTTGTGCCTTATAACATTTTCTTAATCTCTTTGATGTAGAACTCTAATTCTACTCAGGGTTAGATGGGGCGCTTGGATGTTTAGACGAATATTTCTCATCAAAGTTGGGAATATTTTGAGAACGGTTTCTTCTAGCATTATTTTTTTCTCCTCCCTTTCCCTCCTTTCCTCTGGTACTTCCTTTATGTACATGTTACCACGCCTGATGTTGCCTCACAGGTCTTCGAGGCATTGCTCATTTCATTTTTTTCTCCACTCTGTTCATCAGATTAGATGATTTCTATTGATCCATGTTTACTGATTAAACTGTGCTATATTCTCCAGGGACCTAGGCTATTTCTATCTTTTGACTCAGTATCTCAACGTGTGGCCTACAGGGTTGTTTTCAAAGGAAAGGAGAAGGCAGGAGAGTTCTAGAGTTCTGTGAGATGTTTACGTTATTTCTCTCTACAGACCATTGCGCAGCATGATATCATATAGCCACAACCAAACTGTAAGGACAGCTGGAAAATTTCCCTCCCTATATTCCCAAGATGAAGAGAATGGAATGGTTTTAATAAACACATAGCTGTATCTCTGCTATAGATTCCTACATTCAGGCAACTCTGTCACCCCAAAGGCTTACAGTTTTTCTTTGTCTGCTCACCTGGATGTCATAAATCTCTACATGTTTTCTGGTCAAATTTTTTGGCACACAGGTAGACAATAGTGGGTTGATAATTACTGAAATATAAAATTAAAGTCTATTCTCCAGAGAGCTAGCAGTGATTAAGTTGGTGATTATATACTTCTCTTAGGGTTCAACTCTGATCAAATAAGAAATACAATTCACAAGGTAGGCAGGCTGCAAATAATTACTCCAGGTGGCTAGTACAGTGGGTTGAACATGAGGTCTCTTGGCTTCATCCCCAAACCAGACTAAAACATCAACAGCAAAATTTCAAATGTATAACTATACAAGGCCTAATAGAAGAGGAGAGGAAAAAACACAAAACATGTATGTTTGGTAAGAGAGGTGAATAGTGGTGTCCTGTATTGCATTACCCTTTTGTACTTGGGCAGGTTTTTGTAACAGGCCATCAGACTTCACCTCCGAATCCCTCAGGCACCACCTACGTGAACTACAAGAGGAGTGACTCTCACTGGCCATACCGCACCAAGGTCCTTCTTCACCCTACCCCCAGAGTAGGAGATACCTCTGATTGCTGACCCTTCCCGATTAGCTGTGCTTGCTTTATACTTTGATGCAGACAGGATCTCAGCTTACTCCATTATGCTGAGTTATTTTTAAAGTTTTCTCCTATTTTAATTTTTTCTAAATTTTTGACACCTCTTATTTTGTACTACAGTAAGTCCTGAACGTCCTCGATAGGATCTGCAACTTTAAGCTAAACGCCATGTAACAAAACCAGTTTCCATACAGGCTGATTGACATAAACAAAAGCGAAATTCCTACAGTACCCCTTCAACATTATAATGAAACGACGTTGAATGAAATGTTATTAGAGGACCTGCTATATCTTCCTCTCCTATTCTATTTGGCCTTATGTATTTACATAATTTAAATTCTGCTGTTGGTGTCTTAATAGAGCTTAAAGATGAAGCAGGGAGAACTCTTATGTTCAACCCTTCATGTATAATTGGGAGTCAATTACTTTATTTTATATTTTTCTTTTTCTTATATATTTTCTAATCAGCTGTAAAATAAAACTTTAATAATTAAATGATGTCCATTACTTTCCCATGTTACATGTTATTTAAACCTTTCAATAAAATAAGTGGGGAAGATACTATTATGTAATACAAGAAAAAATTAACACAGAGGTTTAACAACTTCTCCATGTAGTTAGTAATGAGTCTGAAAGTGGTAGGACACCATAATTTCCCCATACATTCTATTTGCCAAATTAGGTACAGCTTCCTGAAAATCAGTGGTTCTGTAGAGACACTCTCCACTGAAAAGTAATAGTTGCTTTATTGAGACACACATTCTTGTCTAATTTAAATTTATGTATAATACAAGGTCCATAATGCATGACAAGTATTTGTGAAAAGAGAAATAATTTAAATTAATAATTCACATGTCTAAAATTTAAAAATAATTGTTTTTTAATTCAGTCATTGGAAAGGGAACCAACTGTGCTCCGATGTCCCAAGACAAGATATGCAGAGTGAATTCAAGGACAGTGTTCCCCTAAGAAAGAATGACTTTTGGTACACATGATTACCCACAAATGAGCTAAAAACTGGGACTCATCCTTGAGAGGAAGCAGAATTTATTATACAGAAGTTACGTTTGTTTTAGAAAAATTGACAAATATTGTCCACAGTCTTGCTACTGATTATTTTAAGTTGATAGTTCTTTCCTTGCTAAGAGAATGGCTGTTCTTCATACTTCTGCTTAGTAGGTGGTGAAAGGGGACCAGCTGTTCAGCACATCTTGGCATTCACAAGCATAAGAGCACTCATGACTGCAGAGTAAGACATGCTTGCATCTCATACACCGTGCATTACAATGCAATAAAACATCTATAGTGATGTGGAGTTCAACACCTGACAATGAAAAATCAAGCTCAGTGTAAGATGAAGATATGACACTTGGGGAAAAAAAAAACCAAACATCAGTAAATTAGCTCCATCCATTGTACTACCCTGTGGTGACAGCAGATATCACTACCAATTTTCTCAAGCTGCTAGTACATGTCTGTAACTGCAAATACTATGAAAAGCTTTCTAATTAATTGCTGCTGGCAGATCTGCCACTTCTAAAAGTTTTTCCCTTGAGATACAGATGCTAACTTGTCTCAGCATATGACAATTGCATCCTTTTGCAATTTACAAAGAAAATAACGTTTTTCATTTGCTAATCTGTGGCACAGAAACTGTTGCAGTAGATCCCAGATGACTATTAAAGAAAAAAAAGTATTTAATTTTTTTTCTTTCTTAGTTGAATAATGGGTTGAGAGCTGCCAAGTTCTACCTAAACAATAGCTTACCACCCAATTTTACTTTACTCAACTGAAAAGAGATGAACATAAGCAAAGCTGGGATGTGAGTACTCAGTGTAAGAAGGTTGACAGTGTGGACGAGATGCCCACAGATGGAAACCTCATTTTACAGCGGTTTGCATGTTCTAAAATGGCTACATTTTTAGTCCAAATTAAAAAGAGATATTAATACTGACTTACGGGAAACACCATTAAACTCATGCGAGCCAAATATCTAGATCTACGACCTTCCCATCACGACCCAGATGTGGTTTTGGAAAAGCTTATAGTATCCACTCATTGTATCACATTTTTTATGTGATCTCTACTATGTCCTCCAAATCAAACCTTTGATGAAAATTCACTCATTCATTCAAACAATGGGAAAACATTGAATGAGTCAAACACTGCGTCAAGCTCTGTAGATACAGTGACTTATACGTCATGTATCACTCACTGAGCCTTCATGTATGCATGGCACTGAGCTTGGAATTGCACATGCCAAAGTGCCATGTTCCTCCCCTCTAGGACAACGTAACATGTATGATTGGCATTATGGTAAACAAAGGTAAAATGTAATATGAAGAACGGATACAGGAGCAAGAGAAAAGCTTATTAACATATTAACACTCAGGGTATTCTGTTGGCATGTCAGTAACTAACAGTGGACATTATCCTCTGTCGACACTTTGCAGCAAAATCTCTTCCAGACAGGCAGCCCACACAGTGTGCAATGAACAGAAACTCCGTGCTCTCCGTTGCCACTGCTGGTGCTTGAATCCTGCTGTTTTCCCATTCTGAGCTGCTGAGATGACTGCACTTTGTTGGCAGCTGAAAGGGAAGCTTGCTCTGGTTTCTCCCGTCAGGAGCAAGGGACAAAACCTATAATCCATCTTAATTTCACCCCATGTGACTTAAAAGGTAGTGTTGGTGGCGGCAGGAAACATCACTGACAATGGCTTGTGTGAAGAAAACAACAAAGCAAACAATAAAAAAAAGTATTAACTCAATGGGTTTAAATTACAAGAGATTTTTCTTTAGTAAAATGGAACATAGGCCCAGACTTTATCATATTTCAATAGCTCATTATGTATATAGGGGGACTTCTAATGGTTTATGTATTCTCAGATAATATAGGCTTCACAAAAAAAGAGTAAGTAGAAATTTTTAAATGGATAGTGTGTTGTTGATGGTAGCACAGATGATATTTTTTTAATGAAGAGAAGCACCAATGTATTTTATTATTTCAAGGCATACAAGTACAAAAGAGCAAGGACACTACTCTATTTTTAATTAATACTTTTTAAATATAGTCTCGTGGAATTCCTGCAAGTGTACATTCCTATCTCTAACATAATATGGACTATTTTCTTAGTTTTCCATGAAGTTAAAAAAGCTCCTGCATTATGTTGCTTCATGTTGGACTGTTCGCCACCACCGTGTTCTTCAGTCTTTAACAGGAAGAATCTTAACCACACAATAAATAAACCTAATGCTTATCTCTAAGCAATAAGTAATTAAAATAAAATCATGAGCATTTGCTTTACAACATGTTTTTACACTCTAAATTATGATTTTTGAAACATTTCCTTAAATGGCTTCCACTTTTATTGCATCGCAAAAGTGCTATCATATTCTTTGTATGCACTTCATTATCTCATTTGATTGGGTTTTAATTCCTACAACATACAGCAAAGGCTGATGTGCTTTTTGCAATTTGCAACAGTGGCTGCATGCTGAGAATAATTAGCTTCACTAAGGCAGAACAAATGATTTCTTTGCAAACCACCAAGTCTGTGTTTCAACAAAGATAATTGCAGAATGCCCAAATTATTTTGGGTCTTCCAGTATAGTGGTTACTTTGAATTTAATTAATATTTTTGTAATCTTAATTCCTAACAACTATAGTGACCCTGAGATTATCATAAAGAATGTTGGTTTTGAAATTCATTCATTTGATTTGTCAGTTTTCATTAGTATTTATTTTATATCAATATGTTATCAAATATTATTTTGTTTCTAATCATAATTTAAGCAGAATAATTTCATTGTTGCCTGTGGCTACCAGAATCCTTCCTTTCCAATTAACCCGAAAATTTTGAGCTTTTTATTAATCCAATAGAAGAACCATTATAAAAAGCCAGATTAGTAGAGTTTTCTACACTTAACTTTTAGTAAGATAATACAAATATGGTAATTAAATCCCACAAATCAATTTGTGCTATAAAAGGAGTCATTTAGTAATAGCAACAACAGAGAGACGATTATAATTTCTTATAATTAAGGAGCTAATCTTCTTTAAACCAGTAAAATCTGCACTAAAAGGTTCATTTAATTGTTTATATTTTAGTTAAGTTTCTTGTTGAGTTAATGATTATTGCAGCACCTTGAGTAGAAACATTAATCAGAGTTCACTGTGTAGCAGAAAGGTCATGAGTGCATACTGCTCTGAAATTAAACCTTCCTTTTATATCCCTCTGCAGCTGCAGGGAGCTTAAGTTGTGGCTGTACTACATGGGGTCATCTAGCATCTTACACCTCCAGATACAGTGGCTTGACAAGTCTAATTCCATGCAAGACTTCTTCATTTGTTTCGACCTTACTACAGACAAATTCATTCTCTAAAATGTTTCTGGAATAATCAGATACACACCAGCTTTAAAAGTTTTAAATTTTATAGTCTGTGTTTACATTTATGGCATCATTAGCAGACGATGAAACCATCATCAAATTACATTTCACTCTATGTATTTTCAATCCTGAATGTTAACAAGTTTCTGTTATGTATTTGATTGAGATAGGAGAAAAGCTTTTAAAACCTAAGAAATTATCCGCCTTTCCTCACTTTGAAACTGCCGAATCACCAAAAAGTTGAGTGCTTTTTGGACAGTGAGTGATCTTCAGAACCGTCACTCTGAGCACAACTGGAAATGCAAACTGACCTTGCTGTACAGATGCTACATCTCATTGTTAATGGAAAGATCAGTCCAGTTAGCAAGTGCAATAGGAGGAATAAAACTGCCTTGAAGATTATTGAAAGAATAAAAAAATAAAATTTAATAAAAAGAAACTTGAATTCAAAGACTATGAAATTCAAAAAGTACTAGATATCCAAAGGATAATGCCTTGTGTTTATTCAACTTTTCATAGGCAGTTTATTTAATAATGTGTGTGTGTTTATACCCCCAAACATCCATAGAGGTTTCCATATTTTTTTTTCAGTAAATTGCTTTGATTAGGGTCAAAGTGCTATATCTTAGAATATTTAAAATATTAATATTTCATATAGATCTTGAGACACACATAGAACTATAAAACTCATTTTCTCCTACTAAAAGCTTTCAGGTAAAGTCCTTTTATTTTTTTTGTTCGGCAAGCACGTGACTTTAACATTGTCTTTTCTCTTACTAAATTCCATTTTGCCTGATTGGTTAGATCAGATTCAAAAGTATATTTATTTTATTTAATAAATGTGAATTCAGAAAAGGTTTAAAAATAGGAAATGTTCATTGAAATGCTGTCCCATTGCAGCATGAGTTGATTTTTCTTTCAAATCAAGTTTAGTTGCCTTAGCAACCCTTTCATTTCAGAGTCCATCAAACTCTATTAAAAGAATGTAATTGGAAAACTATATTAGTTGTAATTATGATGTGTTCGTGCAAAGAGGTGATCCATGTCTGCCTATGATACCATCTTGACTAGACCATCACTCAGAACTGTCAGAAATTGAGTTGAATGGAAGTATGGCAAATATGGATCACATCCATCCAGACTGGTATGAGGGGTGGAGACACAGAATGGGCTGGTCCCACACCCATTTGTGGTGTATAAAAATTTGGTTGGAACATCTTGGGAGTGAGGAGTCCCAGACCCATACCAGGCCCCCTAGCCCAGAGTTCTAGTGACAGGAAGGTAAGTCCCCACAACCTCTGGCTGCAAAATCCAGTGGGAATTAAGTCAGTTGAAGAAACTTCTGGATCCCCAAGCAGTTCCACTTAAAGAACCCACACATGGACTCAACTACTCAGACCCACTCGCTCTGAGCTCCAGCACCAGTGTAGCAGCTTGAAAGGCACCAGTGGTATACTGGGAGAAACTGAAGTGTCTGTCACCAAGGTGAGCAGAGTCCATTGTCCCTTTTCTAAACCCTACCCCCAAAGGGCTGATAAACTGGTGCCATATCTGAGACTCCATCAATGTAACTAACACTGTCTGACCCACCTTGGAGATGCCCAGAGGCTCTGCCTCACCCAACTTATGGACCCACCCAGGCTGCTTTTCCATATGAATGGCTGGTCTCGGCTCATGCTTCTCAACTTCCAAAATCCTATTAAACAGGCAACAGCTGGCCTCAGTGAGCCCCAGGCCCCACACTAGCAGCAGCCAGCCTAGATTCACAGCTTGGCTTTGCCTAGGAATCTCTCAACTCAGTACAAGTAGCAGCCATCTCAGATTGCTTTATAGTGCAGACAGGGTGCCCCAGGCAAAACACAGGTAGGGGCTGACCTTGGCCTGCACTACCCAGGAAACCCCAGGGCTAATGTACCCAGTGGACAGTACAGACCATGTTGGAGCACCACCACATTGCCCCTGCAAAGCTGATCTTCCACAGAGGGAGAAGGTTAGTGGTCAGTGGTCACAGGTAGTCCCTGCAGCTGACTGGTGTGGGTAAATGTATCCCATTGATCTGCCAACAGCAACAAAGTCTCAACTACGAGAGGAAGGTGTACTCAGCCTACACAAAGGGTGCACCTTGAGTGCCCAGATTGGGTAATAGGGGAGGCTGTGCCACTGGACCCTACAGGACACCCAATACATTAGGGCACATTACCAAGACACAGGGTCAAAACAGCTCTACCTAATACATAGAAACAAACACGGGAGACTGCCAAAATGAGGAGACAAAGAAACATGGCCCAAATGAAAGAACATATCAAAACTCCAGAAAAAGAGTGAAACAAAATGGAGATAAGCAATCTATCAGATGCAGAGTTCAAAACACTGGTTACAAGGATGCTCAAGGAACATAGTGAGGACCTCAACAGCATAAAAAAGATCCAGTCAGAAATGAAGGATATACTAATTTAAAAAAAGAACAATTTACAGGGAAACAACAATAGAGTGGATGAAACCAAGAATCCAATCAATGTTTTGCAACACAAGGAAATGAACATACAACAACAACAAAATCAGAACAACAAAAAGAAAAAAGAATTCCCCCCAAAATGAGGATAGTATAAGAAGCCACTGGGACAACTTCAAAAGATCCAACATTCACATCATAGGGATCCAGAAGAAAAAAGAGCAAGCAACAAACTGAAAACTTATTTGAAAAACTAATGAAAGAAAACTCCCCTAATTTGGTTAAGGAAATAGACATGCAAGTCCAGGAAGCACAGAGAATCCCAAACAACATGATGCAAAGAGGTCCACTCCAAGGCACACCATAATTAAAATGCCAAAGGTTAAAGATAAAGAGAGAATCTTAAATGCAGCAAAAGAATAGCAGTTAGTTGCCTACAGGGTAGTTCCCATAAGACTGTCAGCTGATTTCTCAAAAGAAACTTTGCAGGCTAGAATGGATTGGCAAGAAATATTCAAAGTCATGAAAAAACAGCAGGGACCTACAGCCAAGATTGCTCTATCCAGCAAAGCCATCATTTAGAATCAAAGGGAAAATAAAGAGCTTCCCAGACAAGAAAGTATTAAAGGAGTTCATCATCACCAAATCATTATTACATGAACTGTTAAAAGGACTTATTTAAGAAAAAGAACATCAATACTATGAACATAGCTATCAACAATTGAATCTAAAAAACAAACTAGGCAAACAAGAAGAGAGACACAGATCATGGATACAGAGAACATTTTGATGGTGGCCAGATGGGAAGGGCATGGAGGAGAATGGGTGAAGAGGTGAGGGGATTAAGGAGTATAAACAGGTAGTTACAGAATAGCCAGGGGGATGTAAAGTACAGTATACGAAATAGAATAGTCAAAGAACTTATACACATGACCCATGGGCATGAACAATGGTGGGGGGATTGCCTGAGGCAGTGGGGGTTGCTGGGTGGAGGGGGGCTAAGGGGGAAAAATCAGGACAACCGTAATAGCAAATCAATACAATTAAAAAAAAGAAAACTGTATTAAGAATATAAAATAAATGTACAAAAATTTATTGCATTTCTGTATACTAATAATGAAACATTCAAAACAGAAATAAAGGAAACAATTCCATGCATAATGGCTACAAAAAGGATAAAATACCTAGAAATAAACTTAACAAAAAAAATGAAGGACCTATATACACTGAAAACTACAAGATGTTGTTGAAAGAAATTGAAGTAGACACAAGATACCATAAAACAGGAAGAGTCAAAGCACAAAAAATAATACTTCAAACTTAAGAATATGGTAGTAGAAATAAACAAACTGCACAAAGATTTTAATAGCTAAGGTTAAGGAAATATCCCCAAATGTACAAGTAAAATGAAGACGAAAAATGTATTTTCTAATTGGCACTTCACTAGGTAGGATAGTCCTTCAAAGTCCAAGAAATTATGAATGGTTTACCAGGTGCAAAACCCTTTCGAAACTCTCAAAATGATGAAGAACTAATGGAAACAGTTTTTGAATGTTTCTCTTAGTCATTTTCCTGTTTCACTGAGCTATAATCGACACATAACATTGTATAATCTTAGGTGTATAGCATGATGATTTAATATATGTATAAAGAAAATTTCTAAAAAGAGAGAGAATAGGAATTAGGAGGTTGAAGAAACATGCAGGCACCAAATTTTGTAGGACATTTTTCTCCTTCAGAGGAAATGACAAATGTTGTGAAAATCTATTTCTGATGGAGATTTTTCTGAAGGATCATGCAGTGTCTCCTCAATAAACTTCTTTGCTGTTCCATGAAGTCTGAGTATCTACTTTTCAGAGATCCTTCTCTTCACATTTTCAAGTCTAAGGCCTTGGCAGCTTCAATACACTTCCAAGTTGACCAACGTCACTCTCCCTTGATCACGGTTTCCAATTCAAATGGCTGTGGGGTGAAGGAGTGAGTAACACACACAGCAGTGTGTTGTCTCATTGCTCCTTGCAGTCGCTAATTAGGTAAAGCTCACACAATATGCAGCTGAAGAATGTTGACACCGAAACATCAAGTTCAGAAGCAAAATCTGAACCACACTGGCATTACACACGGCCTACGGCAAAAAACTGATTCAGCAATAACTCTCAGGTTGGTATTTCGCCTTTAGTTTTGCAAGATTTTTCTTGTTGTCTAGGATCTAAGCAAAACAACGAGTACATTTTTAGACCCGCAAGTTGTATACAACAAAAATGGCATATGCCTTGTGGACTTCTGAAATTTTATTTTGCCTTACTTTATTTTCGAATTGTCTCTTGAAATGCATTACATTTTTACAACTCTTAAAAATACTCCCGGTGTTGTTATCACAAAGGAATTTTCATTTCTAAAAGAGGAAAAGCTACTTTTTTTCACATTATAATTTTGTGAGGAAGACAAGTGTTTCTTTTCCAATCAATGTTTCTTAATTTTATTTCAAACAATATTTTCTGTGAAATATATTTATCTACATAATTTCAAGAATTTACTTCTCCTGCCCTTTCATTTTGGTTTTATCCACTCTTATTTCCTTCAAAATAACAAATAAAACACATACTTCATTACTCACCAAATACGGTCCCACCCTTTGGTAAATGAGAGAACAGCTATTAGCAAGGCTGATAAAACTCAGTTCACGCTGGTCGGACAAAAAACACAGAATGAGCTGGCTTTTCTGAAGCAGGTTTGTTGTCTAAGGGCTGTTTTAAATAGGGTTCCTGGGTTGTTGAGGTATTTTCTGGTTACGTTTTGGAACGGGATTAGCCCCGTGGTTCGACTCTTCCCCTAATGTGATTCTTAACATTCAGAGGGAATGTCTGGCAGCACCATTACCTTTGTCATAGTAACAGTGAAGGGGAAGAAGATACAATCTTATTCTTCAGTGATTTTGTACATGCATTGAGATGATGGTGTCCTGGCAATTGCATCTTAGATCATCGTCTCAAAGTAACAAAAGATGGACACTCAGCTTCACAGACTCACTGGCATCAAGCTAGGGCCTGGCCAAGACTCCAGGAACAGGCTTCTTAAATTTTCTGCAGTTTTGTTTATTCACTTCCACTGGACAATGCCCGTAATTATCCAGGACCTCGCCTTTTTAGCTAGTACTCTACACTACTGTCACTTAAGAATTAAAATTAAATTTCTCCCTCATCAGTGACAAAATACATTTAGAGATATTAGAGACAATTACATTGAGGCTGGCTACAGCCCAAAAGGCTGACTCCCAACCAACCTAGAGTACATGTAGAGACATGGCTTGGGCAACTGGAATCCATACCTAATTAATTCTGTCACTATTTTACAGACTTTCTCCAAGGCTCTGTGTAAGCCTCCTGGGAAACCAAGTTGTATGGTACCTGATGTCGAGGAGTTCATAATTCATACATCTAATCTCAGCCTCTCAGTGTATGCTGAGTAAGAAAAGACTAGCTTCTTTTTTAATACTACCTTATTTTGAGAGGGTTTTTTTTTAATTTTAGGTAACTATTTAAAAAATGCCATCACAAACATCTGTGCATCCACTATCAAGTAAAAATTACTAACATTGTTCATATTTACATCAAATACTTTTATTAAGTAAACAAAGAAAATCATATAAATAGAATTCGTTTTAGAGACGCACTTCCACTCCTTTCCCGTCCACTCCCCGCCACCAGCAAGCACAGACACCAGTTCAGTGGAGGTGAGCTCTCCCAGTGTCCTCCAGGCACTGACAGGACTGCCAGGCCTGCATCTCTTGGCCCTTGGCTATCTTCTTCCATCACTAGAGCCTACCTACCAGTGGGCAGCACGACACAAGTCTCAAGAAGTAAGCTACTTCCCGCCTCAACCCTACCCTGACGCCCTTAACAAGTGATTGATGGAAGTTGGTACCCCTGGTCCCTAAGTGAGACCTCTCAAAGGTACCTCTTCCACCCAGTCTTCCAGAGTTCTGCAGCAGGATTATACTTATCCACATTACTCACAGTAGTGATTTACCTGATAACACTTATTTTACTGGCTTTCTTCTCTTTCCTGTTCACTTCTCCACTCCGCTATGGGATTCTTGACGATCACCTCCCAAATGTACTACCTGAACTTAAAGCCGTGCCTCAGGGTATGCCTCTGCCTAACCCAAACTACAGCACTGCCAACCCATGTCAACATAGAAGAAGAATAATGTTTACTCGCTGTAAAATCTATTGAATAAACATACATTTATACATTTTCCTTTGGCTGGTCACTTAGGTTAAGTCTATTATTTTGCTTTTAAAAATGAGGCCGCCTTGAATACCTTTGCGTATTCCTTCCTGCACACAGGTAAGTTTCTCTCCGGAAGACACCCGTACGTGGTATCATAGCTTAGTCACAAGCATGCATATCTTCACTTTATCAGATATTGTCATGTTATGCTCCGAAACATCTAACACATTTTTATTCCAGTGACAGTTGATTTCATAAGATTTAAAAATTTTTGTCAGTCTTGTTTTGTTTCTTCATAGTTCTTCAAAGAACCAACAAATCAATATTCACCATTTGTTTAGGACTGAGAAGTGAACTGGAGGAAGTGGAGAATATAGAAAACTCCGTCTGTCCAAGAAACGAGAAAAGTTAGAAGTCAGGACTCACATGAGTTAAGTAATCAGAAGCAACTCAACAGATATAAATATATGCATGTATGTGTAATATTTACATTATATAAGTAGTATGTGTTGTATAACTAGGCAATGTAACCGTATAACTATGTACGTACATATCTGTAAATCAATGTATTCATATAAACTATAGGTCTTTGTCATGGATAATACACCAAATATGCCCCTTACATAGTATCATAAAGTATAGGACATGAAATTTCCATTTTCCTAAAACAGTTCACTTTTAAAGACTTAAATACAATATTTTCAAATAGTGATTCATTTGTTTATACTGACTCCTGTGAAGACCTTTATCACCTGGATAATTGTGATTAGAAAGGAGCTAAAACAGGGGAAATTGAGGGTACATGGGGAGTAGGAGGAACCACTATGAATCCCAGAATTATGGGAGATACGGTAGAAAAGAGTGGTGAATGTGCCTGAAAAACAAACTGTGCAGCTTGGCCCAGGGTCAGCTCCATCCTAAATAACGATAAGAATAGTACTGGTGGTATAGTCTTGCACTTCTTGTCTTTATTTTCTGGAACCTTCTTCAAATTATGAAATTATTGCTTTACTGGAACCCAAAGCACTATTTTAGGGAACATTTTTACTAGCTTACCTTTCATGTATAAACAGGGCTATGTAAAATAAAACATACAGTCCATACACTCCTAACATTCACATATTCCAGGGAAATTCTAAGGAAACAAAGTTGGCAACAGATGAACTCCAATGTAACTTGGGAACCTTAGGGAACGGATTATCTACACTGGATGATTTATCTATGAATAATCAAGAATGGACAACAGAGGAATACTTCTCTAATAGTTGGATAAAACATGATCCTCTATACACAAAGACAATATATGAGCATCTGACATATAAAATAATAAAAAATCAACTTTTTAAAGCACCGGCTAAACATTTGGCTACCCTTGGCTTATTAAGAGTTTGGATTTATTTTAATCCTCAAGAATATCTACAGCTAATCTTTATTGAAAGCACCTAGAGTTGGGTGGTTTGATTTGGAATGCTTGCTTAAGTCCTGATAATGCAGTGATCACACAACACAACTAAAGCCTTCCACATTTATTATTCATTTTTTAAAATTTATTGTTGTTTATTTACAGTCATCCTGCCTTTTTCCCCATTGCTTACCCATACCTCACCCCCTCCCCCACAATCAATCCCTCCCCATTGTCTGTGCCCAGCAGTCCTCTATTCATGTTCCTTTGCTTGCCCCTTCCCCTGATTCTTCCTTTTGAAGCTGCATATGCATCTCAAGCTCCTCAGCCTCAATTTGTTCTTTATTTCCAAGTCTCTGGTTCTATTTTGCTTGCTTGTTTGTTTTGTTGATTAGGTTCCACTTGTAGGTGAGATCATATGGTATTTGTCTTTCACCACCTGGCTTATTTCACTTAGCATTTATTATTCATTTCATCCAAACTTATAAATGTGTGAAGGTGATCAACCATGACAAAATTTAAAAGTTCTTGAACAACAATTTTAACTCCACTGGAAAGAATTAAAATAAGCCAAGTATACATGTAAACATGAAAATTTCCACATATTCCATTGATGAGTTAACTGTTGAATAGAGGATTATTTGCAAAATTAGTTGCATATGTACACATATAAGTAAAGAGACAAAAAAAAAGCCCTACCATGGTAATTTGAATCAAAAATTCATCTTTAAAAATAGGTAGGATATCTAAAGCACAGTAAAACACAGTTTATTCTTTATTAAATATTTTAGGCATTTCCTTAAAGATGAATTGAAGAGAGAATATAGCCTATTAATATTAATATGTAAAGTTGATTTCTCTAGAAATCAAAGTTTCAAATATTTATCACACCGAAAAATCAATCAGCACAGAAATATATTAGTGAAAAACAATTAGCGATCTGGACATGTAAATTAAATAATTATTAAAAGGAGGTTGAATTTTGTCAACCTCTAAGAAATTAAAATGAAAATAAACTGAATACACCGATATTTTGACATTATATACCTACAGACACATCTGTGTATATACACATACAAATACATATACACAGGCTCGAAGGTGGACTTTCAAAACTCTCTACTGGGATCACCTGCAGGCTTTTCCAGCTGATAGCTGCTCAAGGGAGAGAGACTAGGGAAACCCAATCGACCTGATCCAATTTAGATATGCAAATTTTATCCTGTGTGCTTGAAAGGAACATTATGGCACTGCATAATTTGCATTTTCCATTGTAAGATATAATATTTCTAATCTAATAAAAACATCCCTCTGTCGGCCACTTTAACACTCACCACATTTTATGCAATCCGTTGTTCCCTTTCACTTTTAAACTATACTTTCATATTTTAAACTATCCAATTAGTTTATTAAGAAAAGATAAATATATCATGGAAGCCAGTCTCCCCACAAAAGAGGGAAAAATTGTCAGTGGTAATTAATTGGTAACTTATGACATACTTTGAGGAAACAGACAAAAAGAGTCCTTGGAAGAAAAGAAAGAGTTACATTATTTTATGCCAAATACAGTTTTCTTGATGAGTCTGATGAAAAGTGAAATTTTGAAATGAGAACTAGATTTTTTAAATTAATAATATACTTTCATAGAAAGATATTAAACTCAACTAAGGTTTTATTGATTTAGCTAACGAGCTTTGAAAAATCATTTTAAGAAGGTGACTATTGGGTTAAGATCCATCTGTAAGTCATGTTTTTAGAGTAATCTTTTTCTCATTACCAAGACAAGTAAGTGAATGTCCACATTGTATTAATATTAATAATATAAAGGTTTCAACCTTTAAGTAGGGAAAATAAATTGTACATCTGCCCTCATAGTAATGCTTCTATCTCACTTCTACTAATATTTCTGTCAAAATCATTTATACGTGGAAGAATTTAAATAAGACCAAGTTTCATTCAGTAGACAAGATACTATGAAATTTCTATTCTGAAAGTAGTATCACTTCTCCCATTGACTGTCGGTCATACTCATTTCCCTTTATGTTATCCAAGCTGGAGAATGTAGGAGGAAGAGCAATTTGGAGGGAGTTCCATTTTGGCCATGTGTAATATGTAGAGATGTGGGAGAATAATAAAAGTGGACAACTGAATATACAGCTGTGGTGTACAAAATAGGTACTAAAACTGAAGATTTGGGGACTGTAAAAAAAGTGCATTTCAAGAAGTTCATGCTTACTTTCACCCCCTAGGCAGCAAAGAATTCATTAGGAAGAGAGTTACAAATTTTATGTCTTGAGTTTGCCCTTTCTTCTTCAAGCTAACTTCCATTACCTTGGCTTTGGACCCACTAACCTCAGAAATGGCCTTTTGTCTCTAAAACACCTCTCTGAAATACTGTCAAAAAGCTTCTGTTAAAACCATGCTAAGTGAAGTAAGCCAGTCAAAGAAAGACAAATATCATATGATTTCCCTCATATGTGGAATCTAATGAACAAACTGAACTAACAAGCAAAATAGAGACAGACTCATAGATGGAGAGCAGATGACAGCTAGTGGATGATGGGGGTGGGTGGAGGGACCGAGCAAAGAGAAAGTACTCACAGACGTGGACAACAGTGTGGTGACTGGCGGGGGGAGGGAGTGGGGGGACAAATGGTGATAGAAAAATTTATAAAGAAATAAACAAACTATATTTTTAACACAGAAATGCAATGTTTTTCCCCAGCTAAAACATGTCCCATGGTTTCTTCTTGTCTTCAAGAAGATTTCTCTGCATTTTAACATCTTTGTCACATTACTCTCATCCACGTCTGGAGTGCCATTTACCAGGTCCCCCCTCACACATAAAGGCTGCACAAGACTGTGGTTCCTGCAGTGTGACATTCAAGCTCAGACCTCAGTGTCTTCACTCACGATACCTCCCCTTTCTGAAAACACTCTTAACACCTTCTGTGTCTGGCTTACCTCTTCTTCTACACAGAATTCATATCCATTTTTCTCACTTAGGGGTCCTTTCCTAATCTTTCCTAATCTTTAGATTGCGTTTCATGACCCATGTATGGGACTCTGTGAGTCACGCTCTGTCCAGGTTCAGAACTCTTTTACTTTAGTTATTTGTACACGTGTACATTCTGGGAGTTGGTGTTGTTTTTTTACATTCAGTATCACAGCTCCTCGGAGAGGTCTGCACATAATAAGCACTCTGGGTATTTGGTTGAATGGAGTTGAATTAGGATTTTCCACACTGAGTGTTCAGCTGGTAAATCAACAGTCAGGAATGGAACCTTATGGATATGGGAAAGAATCCAGTTTTTCAGTGCACTTATAACTGATTTCCAATTGTCTTCTACTTTATTTTCTTTATATTGCTCGGTTATGTCCCTTAATTTTTTTTCATTTTTAAAGGCCATAAACTAGCAACACTCATTACTTCAATATTCTCAAACCTTACCTACTAAATCATGAGGAAAGAAAAGCATTTCAATTAGTAATTATTTGTTATATTCAGTCACTCCTTGGGTCATACCTCAGATTCAGCACTCTCAGGCCTAAATGTTGGTCAGTTACTTGAATGGTTTAAGCCTAAATTTTCTTATCTCTAGTATGGGAGGAATGCTATATGAGAAAACAACAGAATGTACTACACTTTCGCAGATTAAATGAGGCTATACATTTTATGTTCATCTACAGGAGTAGAAATGACAAATACGAGGTCTGTCCAGAAGGTATCCAGCCATGTACTGTGAAAAATAGAGACATTTATTAAAGAAGATACAAGAAACATTGTACATAGGACAATGACCCTCAGTCCCCTTCAAAGTAGGCACCGTGGGACCTCACACAGCTCTCCCAAACACCGTCAGCTGCCCTGTCATATTTTCCTGAATCTCATTGGTGGTCTGAAATCTCATAACTTTCAAAGGTGATTTTAGTTTTGGGAAAATGCAGAAGTTGCAGGGCACCAAATCTGGGCTGTGAGGGATCTGAGTCACCTGGGTGATTTGATGTTTCACCAAAAAACTCTGCACCAGAAGTGCAGAGTGGGCACATTGTCGTGGTGAAGCTGCTGGTCACTAGTTGCCGATAGCTGCGGCCTTCTGAATCATCTGAATAGTTTCCGTGGAGGAATGTTGAAGCTTCACGCAAAATTTGATGCCGATTTGTTGCTCTACTTGCTCAGACATTTTGAATGTAATGGCCACACAGTACGCATGTTCAGTCCAAGGGTGTCTACTGCCCCTACTGACTGGTACAGTGAAGTCGTCATTATTCACGCATGCACACTCCAGTCCACTCTCCTTGGCTGCCAGGTTACATCGATGTTGCACAAACCATTCTCATTATATTAACAACAGCTGGACTTTTTCTAGACAGACCTCATATAGTGTTCTTATACATTTAATAAACTTCAATTAATTTCAACTATATTTATAAACATGAATAAATCTCAAATATAATATTGGATAAGGTCAAAAAAGGATACAAACAAGATTATTCAATTTACTACATTGTTTTACTGATTTTAGAGAGGAGTGAGGTGGGTGGAAAGAGACAGAGGGAGAACTATTGATTTGTTTTTCCATATATGTGCCCTGTCTGGGGAATAGAACCTGCAACCTTGGCAAACCGGGACCATGTCCTAATCAACTGTGCTACCTAGCCAGGGTCTCAACTTACTAAATTTTTAAAACACACAAAATTATATGCAACGTTAAAACTACGTACAAGGGGGGCCCCCAAAAAACCAAATTATCTTCTAGAGGGTGGGCCCCTTGGAGTACAGGCTTCCTCTGAGAGGCAAGTGTTCTAGGAACCCATCCGTATCAGTGTACCAGATGGTGGTGTTGTGAGAGGCTGTGTTCGGCTTCAGTGAACTGGTTTTGAAGACTCTTTCAACATGTTTGCCCATTTCCTGATGGGTGATTTATGAGCGCACCTGCCCACCCCATGCTGGGTGTTTAGCAGTTTTTGACCAAAAAGGGAATTACCCTTGTGCCCCACCATCCTTATTCACCCAACCCGCCTAAAGTGACTTTTTTCTCAGCAGATGAAAACAAATTCTTCAAAGGGAAACGTTTTGCCAATGTGGCAGAGGTGATAGAAAAAAGCAGCAGAAGCACTAAAAGGCATCAAAATTGACAAGTTCAAAAACTGTTTTAAGCAGTGGAAAAAATGTCTCCCTAGGGGTACTGCATCAAATAGAGAGTGTTTTGAAGGTGACTGAAGTTTAAAACACGTAAGAACAAATACACAATATTTTATAAATAATTTCCAGGTTTTGGGGTTGCCCCAAATAACACTTGTATTATTTAGAAGTGGACAGGAATGATACAAATCAAGCTATTGCTTTATCTTTGTAAAAGCTGAGGGCTAAGAAGGAAGCACTTTTAGTTGTATCCCTAAGAGTCTTGTTCCTCTTTAAAGATTTTCAGAAAATATGGTAAACTTTAACCATGATATATAGAGATTGGTAAATTTTGTGTTTGTGTATTTATAATATACCTGACAGAGTTTATACTATTAGTTAGAAATTAAAGGGAAACAACTTATCTTACCTAGAAACACATCTTTGTAGTTTCAGATAATGTGACCGAATAGACTCAAAGGTACACCTAAAAGAGAAAGTTAGATTTAAACTGTTAAACCCTTAAAATTAATATTAGTTTGTATTTCAATCAATATCACAGAGAGATAATTTATTTCTCTTTGTGTTCTACGGTTAATTGGGCTTCAAGAAAATAAAAAGTGACCATTTAGCACAAATTTAAAGATCATTAGCAAAACAGACTTTTAATGAATGATGGTACAGATGCTGATTACTAAAGCTGGAGTTTTCAATTAAGTATAGACCTCTGAATTATATTAGTGGATCAAGAGAAAAGGGGCTTATATTAAATTAAAATACAACTATTTAAACATTAGCACTTGAAATACAAATCATGACAAAAGCACAAATAATATCCATATTCATTTTTGAAAATTTTGCAAAATATTTAACACTCTTTAACATTCTAAGGCAACCAAGGGAGATAAAGAAAATGTAATGTCAACAGCTCAAAAAATTGTTCTCCAGAACCAACTTTATGCAACAGCATGAGGCAAGAAGAAAACTATATCATTTCTCAAGCTATCATTTTAAAAACAATGTATTTTATGTAATTTGGAATCATACTATACACATTTTTGTAATCCATTTTCTGCACTACATTAGCCCATGGGCTTGTTTCTATTTAAAGATTCTCCTACAATATACTTTTTAATTGCTGCACAGTATAGTTGCACTATAATTTGTTAAACCTCTACCACATTTGGTTTTTGTTTCTAATTTTTCATTTTTATAATCAACATTTCAATATACGTAATTTTAAGGTAAATTCCTACAAGTGAATCACTGATTTAAAATACGCAATTTGTTGAAGAGAATTTATTTCAGAATAGTTTTTAGATTTGCAGAAACACTGAGAAGATAATACAGTGTCCCTTATTATTACCATTTTACATTAGTATGGCATATATGTTAAAATTAGTGAACAGCATGGATTAATTATCAACTAAAATTTATCATTTATTTTGATTTCCTTAGTTTTTGCCGAATCTCTCCTGTTACAATGCAGTCTTCTGTATCCATCAAGTATACTGTAAGCTGTCCCACAACTGGAGTTTGTCCGATGTTTTTTCTCATGGCAGTGGGGTTATGAGTTACTGGGAGGAAGACCACAGAGGTAAAATACCATTTTTATTACACCATATCAGGGTACCTATCATCCACACAGTTGACTAATGTTGGTGTTGACCTTGATCACCTGGCTTAGGTAGTGTTTGTCAGGTTCCAGGGTAGGGTTAGCCTTTACTCTCCCCCCTTTGCACACCGTCTCTCCTTGAATAAATTATTTGGAATTCTTCTGCACTGGTTGCCTCTTTTCCTTCACTTATTAATCTAACTCAATACTTACTTATATTGGTATGGACACAAATAATTATATTATTTTATATTATAATCTAGTAATAGATTGTTTATTTTATTGCTCAAGTTGTTCTCGCTTTGGCCATTGGGACTTCTTTTAGTTGGTGCCTGTGCTCCTTTGTAAGGCCTATACGTTTTATTCAACATTTTGTTATAAAAACTTCAAACACAGCCCTGACCTGTGTGGCTCAGCTGGTTGAGAGCATCGTCCCACAGAGCAAAAGGTCGCCGGTTCATGAGAGGCAACCGATGGACGTTTCTCTCTCACATCGATGTTCGCTCCCTCGCTTTCTCCCTTGCTTCACCTCTCTTTAAAAATAGATAAATAAAATCTTTAAAAAAATTTAAATCACAGAAAAGCTGAACAAATTACAATGAATATCTCTATATCTACCATCTAGACTCAACAGTTTTTTAACATTTTGCCATATCTGCTCATTTCTCTCAATATATATTTTCTCCTTTTATTGTTGTTGAAATTTATGGTAAATTGCAGGCATTTCATCACTAAATACTTAAGCATGCATCTTCTAAAAATAAGGACATTCTTCTTTATAACAGCATAACATTTCACATTTTATAAAATTAACAGTACTTCTGTGATGTCATCTAATTACCAATCCACACTCAAATAGTACCAAGTAAAAGATATTTTAGATGTTTGTTTGTTTTAACTTGGATCCAACAAAGGCTCATGGTCTTTAGCCTCTAGAATAATCTACCACACCCATCCTTTTAGAATGGGCTCCCTCAGATCTGACATCTTTCCATAGATAAGGTTTTTTTTTCCTCCTATCAACTCACTGAGAATGAATCCTAGCTGTCAATTGTCACAGTCCTGGAAGAGTCAACTGTATTTTACTGTATTCAATAAGCTTGTTTTCAAATGCTTTATCAGTGTGACTTCCTCTTAACCCTCAGAAAAGCTCACAGGGTTTACAAGCCAAGTGCATTCCATCTACCCAACACTACTTTATGGCTCCTGATAGTTGAATGACAATCTTCCTATTATCCAGTATTCCTTAAGATGTTTTCCTTTTTTTTTTTTGTTTTTTCTCTTGATAATACAGGTGCAGTATAGTTGCATGTCTGTGCTTATTCTCCTGGCTTTATTTGGCTAAGATTATTTCAGTTTCATCCATAACAGTTTCCTCAGCATTTACAAACCAGGTTCAATCTTAGAATTCAAAGACACTCAATAGACTACATGAAAAATGGAAAGTTCTCATGAACTTAAAGAGAAGAATGAAAAAGTTAACACGATCCTTAATCTTTTAGTGTTAGACTGTAGTTTGCCCCACTCATTCCCATCAGAAAAAGGGGTTTCGCTCACATGGGCAGAGACACTGCTGAAAGCAGATCAATTAGAATGCTTACAAAAGAGTCACTCTGCTCCAAACACTCATCTTAAATAGTCTTTAATCTATTTACATACAGGGACATAAGTAGATTGTCATTAACGGTTAGGAATTAAAGCAATGGGCAGAGGGGAAAACATCCCCAAATCTTAAGTCACCTTATCAATATCTAAACAACATATATTCCAAGCCAAATAACTGAACACATGGCCTGTGGACTCTAATGACAACACAGACAAATGCAATGGCATCTATGCCATTTGTCACTCTCTCCAGGAGAATCCAGGATTCATGGCTGACACAGTAGCATAATGTTCGAAGAGTAAAGACTGCTTCTGAAGATCATAGAAATAAAGACAGCCCAAATACCGTTGCAATCCCATTATTCCACATTTGAAGATATTCCACCCTTCGCCAAGGTTTTGTTTGTTGACATTTTGAAGCTTTCCTCACTTTACACAGATTAAACTTTAAAGTAAATTGATTTTACATATGCCTTTGAGTTTATAGCTTTTTTAAAATTTCTGAATCCATGTCATCCTAAGCCTAAATGCCTATGTCCACCAAAGCAGGGCAAGTTAATTCACAGGTGATAAAATTAATCTAAGCTTAGAGATATGCAGGCATATTAGACAAGCATCCAACAACCCCCATACAGTGTCCCACTCCTCCCCAAAACATCCCAGGGGCTTCATTTTGTAGTCAACGCCGGCAGTCTCAGGGGGTCACTGCACCAAGTGCTAGTTCCATTGGAAGTGGCGTTAGAGCTTCCCGGCTCCCCTGCCTGTCTCATCCCTCAAGGCCCTAACTGCGTGGGCCCAGCCTTTAATTACAGAGGCTCTTTTTCTTCCCTTGTGAACAGCCTTTGTGAAATAGCTATTATACCTCTGTTCTTCCATAGTATACTTTAAATAAATGGCTGGAGTGTAGGACAGACTATTAACACAAATTAACCTGCCTTTTTCTTATCGATTTACCACATTTATTACTGTATGTGCCAAAAAGTTGTGGTAATGGGTTCTCACAATTTATTCAAGATAGGTCCATTATATGAGCCTTCGACTTAGCATTTAGTTCCCTCTATAGATGTAGAAACGGGATCATTAAATATTTAGCCTCTGTCTCTCAAGGCTGCTAGAGCAGTTCGTATGACTTTTCATTTTTTTTCACTTTATATTTTAACCTTCCATTCACACTGTTTAAGGTTTCCACCATAAAAGACACGTGATTTTTTATCTTTTCGAGTACAAAGTTTCTTTTCCTTTGTGAGGGTTTTTGGGTTTATTGTAACAATGGTTTCCCAACTCTGATTTTTATCTTAATGAGTTCTTAGGAAAATAAACTTCCCACAGAGTTAATTTTAATTATCATCACTAGTAAATGTTTCTGCATGTGACTTGTTGTTGGAGTCCTTTGTTTCCTCATACTGGTTTCCTGCAGGGTCCACTTACCAGCCAGTTTGTGTCTGAGGGAGTGCATTTTCAAACAGAGACTGGCTGGAGAAGCAAACTTGATACAATGACAAACAAATCAGGGCAATGCCAGCTGTCCAAATATTTGCCTGCAATTTAAAAATGTTAAATAAAGCAGTGTCTACTTGGAGAGAAGGAGCTTGCCTGTTAGACAAGGTTTTATTAATTAGATATCATCTTTGGTATATGCACTGGGAATGAGTATTCTGCTCATCAGACAAGTAAAACTTCATCGGTGAAACTGTGACATCCCTTTCTCTAAGATCTGTATTCACTCTATTCTGCTGTTCTGCCCTTTGAATGGACTTGTCAATTTCCCGCTTTCCCATGGGAACAATTTCAATAGCTTTTATGTAGATGCACATTTTTTTAAACCTAAGCATGCAACTGTATGTGGTTACTCGATAATAGTTGAGTCTGTTTTTACATATATATCATAAATGAAAACCTTTTTACCAATTAATGGCCAACAATCAAAACTGCTGTGATTTAAAATACTTTTCTGGTTTTTTTTTCTTTGTTTCAATTCAAAATTATAAAACTCTTTGGGAGAAATCACTTTGCAAGCCTTGATTAAATTATCTAGATGCAGCTGTATATGGAAGCACAAATCTAGTAAATATTTGTAATCCATTATATTCTCTGCTTTGGTGATTAACAGTCCATAAAGAGATTTTAAGCAAAGCTCCAGGTTTAATCTATGCAGGCTTTCTGTCTAGGATGCCCCCTGAACCAGGCTGTTATAGTAAGAAGTCAATGATGCAGCCACAATTTCAAAACTATGACAGTGAATTTTTTAAAACCCTGAGGAATTGCAGGCCCATTTACTCCATCTGTGGTACAAGGCAGAGAAAACAGGAGCAAGGGTGGATGGTACTTCAGTTACTGAATATAATGAATTGTTCAGGCAGGAAGGGCTAACAGAACACACGTTAGCATTCAGTCCGGGGTTTAGCATCTTCCACAAAGTGAGGGAGATGGGCTGTTTATCACCAAACTCAAGCTGCCTAGAGAACTGGTCTAGTCTTAGGTTATTTCCAAAGCATTTAATAAATATAATTCAAATTAATTGATACTTTAATAACTTGATGGATTTATTTTCTCTAACGAGGAGCCTCAGTTCCAAATTTTCAAATGTGCCTTTACCAAAATAATAATAATAACAACAATAATACATATTTATAGCAAGAATAGAATCTGTCAGGCTATGTTTATAACATCAGACAGTTACAATTATACTAGGAAACAACGGAAAAGAGCAACGAAAGCAATGAAAGGACACTGTCATTATCCCACGTTAGTCATAGATCCTTTTCTAGACACTGGTTTGTTCAGCAGGGCAATAACTAATTGACAGTCATTTGATTGAGGATCCATGTCTACAGTCCAAATGGTGTTCAGGTTCAACTGCTTCGCAGGCCCATCCTGAGCACAGCATTTGGAATGTTAACAAATAAACAAAGCAAGAGGCTCGTGAGTAACTGAACATCCTGACAGCTATCTTCATTAAAGTTGAAACATAAAAGTGCTACAGAATTTTCAGATTTGAGGCTTAATAGGAGTGATACTTGCTATTAATTCTATTTATCCATCTCATTGTTTGAGAGCAACTTACCTACAGAAAAGACAATAGGTTGAATAGCTAAATCAAATCCAAATTCACAACTCTTAGACACTCTGTTACCAAATTCTTTGTCCTCATTCTATTGTCCCTTTCCAAGCTATGGGCATGTATGTACCTGCTGTGTCTTGCATAAAAACAAATATATAAAGTTAAAATGAAGTTCAAGAAATTCTCCCTGGTTTCAAAAGTAAAATAATAAAAATGTAAAATCATGAGACAGATAAATTATTTCCAAAAATGTCCTTCTATCTGTAATGGAAATTCTAGGGGCAAAAGAGAGGAAAGGAAGAAACAATTGCAAAAAATAATCATCATCATCATAGAAGGCCTTCTCTTGCAATGTTAACAAAATGATAGAGACAAAGATTAAAATACAAAAATAATGGTGAGTAAGATAGCAGAATAGGGGCTCCCCCGTGCATACCCCCACTTTAACAATAATAATTTGACAGCCATCTATAGATGAATTGCTTTTGTGGAATTTTGGGATCCAGGTAGGGTATTGTGAAATACCTGTGGAGTCCAAGACAAAGGGGGCTGGTTTACGAAAGCCCATGCCCAGGTAGCTGACTCAGGGACTGTGGTCCTGGCTACGTATCCAGAAACAACTCTGTTGCCCTTTGGCTCAGCTGCAGCCCCATCTGCCTTTGATTCTGCCAGCAGCATCACATGCCAAGTGACTCAGGAGGGTCACACCTGTGTGTGCTTTTGGTATAGGTAGGTCTGCAAACTGTAGTCCTGGCTGTGGATCCTGAAACATCAGTGGAACTTGGTTCCGGCCTTGCTCAGCCACAGTCAGGAGCCAGTCCTGACTGCCCAAGGACTCACTGAGTGATCGGCAGGAGCTTTTCACCAAGAACGTTGTGGGAATAATAGCCATCTACACACCTGGTCACAGGCCCAACATCTGTGGACCCAACTGTGAGCCCTAAAGCATGCCCTCCTGAACAAGGGACAATTCCATCTACCCAGGGACCAGACAAAATCTGGGACTGCCTGACACTGGAGACAGGTTCACCAACCATACAAACCACTGTAGACCCAGCAACAGCCATGTGACCAGGCTCCAGGCTAGCTTGACTGCAAGTCTGGAGATAATTCCATCAGCCTGGAGAAACAACAAGAGTACATCTTCATCTGCCAAAAGCAGTCTGTAAAGAGAAGAGAGGTTTTCTTCTTTAAGTCTACAGACACCAATACAAGACTACAGGGACCCCCAAAATCAGGAAAACATGATGGTCACCAGGTGAAGGAGAGGTTTGATATGTATAAATTGCTGAAAGAAAAAAAAACCCTGCCAGCTGAAAGTCCTACACTCAGCAACACTCTTTCAGAAGGGCAGGACATTCAGAAACCAACAAAACACGAGGACTTCACCACCACTGGACCCCCTACAAGAAATGCTACAGGGAATTCTTCAAGTTCAAATGAAAGGACTCTAAGTAGCAACATAAAAATATATAAACATATAAGTTCCAATGATAAAGGCAAATACACAGGTAAATTCAAAATACTCTTAACACTGTAATGGCAGTATATAAACCAATTTTAACTCCAGTATAAAAGTTAAAAGACAAAAGTATTGAAAATAACTATAGCTACAATTAGTTGTTAATAGATATATATTATAAAAATGTAAAGTATGACATTAATAGCGAAAGTGGGGGGGAGAGAGGTACAAGTATAGAGTGTCTGTATGCAGTTAAAGGCAAATTGTTATTACCTTAAAATAGACTGTTATAAATACGTTTATGTAAACCTCAGGAAAACCACAAAGAAAAAATCTTTAATAGATACACAAAAGATAAAGGAATAAAAACTATACAACAACAAAATAAATGCAAAGAGAAACAGGAAAAGAAGAAAAAGGAACTGCCAGTCAGAAAACAACAAAATGTCAGTAGTAACCGCTTTCCTGCCAATAATTATTTTAAGTGTAAATGGATTAAATTCTCCAATCAAAAGACAAAGAGTGGCTGAATGGATTAAAAAAAAAAAGAACCACTGCCAACGCTATGCCAACTACAAGGGACTCAATTTAGCATTAAGAACACACGTAGGCTGAAAGTGAAGAGACAGAAAAAGATAAAAGATATTTCATACAAATAGTAACCAAAAGAGAGCAGAAATGGCTACACTTATATCAAGTAAAACAGCCATTCAATTAAAATTTACTTATACTCCAATAAGGCTGGATAAAAAAATAAAACCAATAGTGTCCCTATATCAACCCAGAATGTAGAAATAGCATGGAAGCAAAACATACAAATGGAAATTCAACATAAAATATGTTATATCGTGCCTGGCTATTGTGGCTGAGTTGGTTGGAGCACTGTGCCATAACCAAAAGGCGGTGGGCTTGTTTCCCAGTCAGGGCACATCCCTAGATTGTAAGTTCAAACCCTGGTCCCAGTGCATATGATTCCCAGTCCGAGCACATACGGGAGGCATCCAATCAATGCTTCTGTGCTTCTCTTTCACCTCGATGTTTCTCTTGCCCCCTCCCTCTCTCCCTTCATCTGTCTCTAAAAGCAATGAACTAGAAACATAAAATCTTCCAAATCTGAATCAGGAAGAAGCAGAAAACCTGAATAGACTGATGACAACCAATGAAATTGAAGCAATAGTCAAAAAACTCCCAGCACCCAGAAGTCCTGGACCAGATGGCTTCACAGGATAATTTTACCAATCATTCAAAGAAGAACTAACACTTATCCTTCTCAAACTACAAGTATTCCAAGAAAAAGGAGAAGAGGGAAGACTCCCAAACTATTTTTACAAGGACAGTATCATCCTAATTCCAAAACCAGGTAACGACACAAGAAAGAAAGAGAGGTCAATATCCCTGATAAACATAGATACTAAAATCCTCAACAAAATTTTAGCAAAATGGATCCAGCAATGCGTTAAGAAGGTCATACACCATAATCAAGCGGCATTTATGCCAGGGATGAAAGGTTGTAAAATATTCATAAACCAATAAATGTGATGCATCAAGAGTAGGTTTCAAGTTGTGTGTGAAACAGTTTATTCTTGTATTATTTACTGACTATTGTATTATTTTCCATGCAAACAACTATAAAACTACCTTTGCCCACCCCTGTATATTGTGATGATAAAAGTGATATAAAACTTATAAAATAAAATGGGGAAGAGTATAAAAATAGAGCAAATATATTACTTCTATCTCCTGTTAGTCAAATAATATCAATAGATATGTATTTTAAAGCCTACAAGTCAAGAACAGTAGATAAACATATTAAATAATATATAGATAAAGTCTAAGAAAAAGTATAATTGACTAATAATGGACATATGCAACAGGAAGTGGACTAGGGAGGAGAGGGATATTTTATCATTAGTGTTAGTAAACATTAGAGCATACTACAAACAGAATTTATAAATTTATTGTTTTGATTTCCTAGGGCTAAATCATATAACAATAATAAATATCTGTACATACTTAAAAATACGATGCCATAATACATAAAGCAAAAAAAGTATGTGATACAACAAAATATATTTAAATAAATCACTAATATAAGGGTAATTTATACTTCTCATTCATTTTCAGATAATTGAACAAAATATTAGGAATATAGAAGGCCTAAAAGTTAATTGAAAAAAAATCAGAATACACCTCTTTTGAAAGTGTCCGAATCTGAAGTGCATTAGTCAGCGGAATGATTAGTGTGATTCTACAAAGAAAAACTGAACATTCCATAGGAATGTAGCATCTTTTCAAAATTAAGTTATTTAAAGCAAATCCATCACAGATTTTATACTTTCTAATTTAAATATCAGTGATTACCAATGTTACTTTTTGCCTGAGTCTGATGTGATGTGACATTTCTAAAACAGTTAGTTACCTTTGATATGATGGATATAAGGCAATAGTCTTAAAAAATAAGTATGACAACATTTTTATTTGACCCTCAATAGTACTTAGGAGCTTTCTCATTTTTATTTGTTTACCAAATATTTTCCAATGCATTTTCACTTGTGCAAAATATTGACAGTGTATTGCCAATGATTAACAATTTACCTGTTGCTCAAGAGACAATGAATGGATATGGAATTCAATATTTACTGAAATCATTCCATTTATTATTGATTTTCCTAGGCAAACACAATTATACCTGCTTTGAAAACAACTACGATATTTATAATAATTATTTGTTCACATACCTAATACATTCTACATTATTAGAACCTTCTTGAGAGCAGGAACCATACTAGCTATTTCCTCATTATCTTGCACAACATATTTTACATAATACACTCATATCAATACATACTGAGTTACAGTATTTTTACCAATAGGCAAAGATATTTGCTTAAAAAATATTTGATGTTTCTATTAAAAAGATTAAAAATAATTTGACTAAGGAAAATAGAATGGACAAGTAAAGTGCTTAATTTTTGCTTAGGCCAACAGCCCAGTTCGAATTAGACCATAGACACGTGGACTTCCACTTCCATCCCTGCTTCCTCTAAAGCCCTGGAGATAACAGGACAGGGACCATGGCAGCCGAGCAAACCATATGGGAACCAGTAGACCCCAACTTAATTAGCACCGAAAACTATGCCAGTAGTGTCAGCTTCTATTTTTATATTACTTCATCTTCAGAACCTCTAAGTAAAATCCACCTTTTTGCTTCTGCATTTATCTTTTCTTAAAATGTAAATGTTAGGTAAAAATCACAATCATATGTACCAAAGATATTTAAAATAAAAGCTTACTACAATGGACAGCAAAGAAAAAGTTTTAATCCTGCCTTCCAAAAATCACTTTATATATGTTTTAAATATTACTGAATATTTAAAGTAAATGTTATATTTAAACAAACCACACTAGCTTTATTTAAACAAGGCACCTGTAGTATATTCCAATAAAAATATTAAAATTAACATGTTATATAAAGTCTTGACTTTCTAATCTTTACATCATAGTGTATCTATCATGTTAATAAAATTTTAGGAAGACACTATCTCTGTGCTGAATAATTTAATAATATGCTTGATAATGGAGTCATTGATTCCAAATCAGAGTTGGGAGCAAAACTGTGGTCATCTGGATGTTAGCTCAGCACTCCTTTTTGAGACTAGGAAACAAGTCAAACCTCAAAAGAGCTAGATTCAATTTTCTTAGCTATCATTGATATTTAAATTTCACAGTTTGAAAATCCCATCTAAAGAAACTCATATAAACATTATCTTAATTTATATGCCTACAAATAACAGTGTAATTTTTAAAACTGAGATAATTGTGGACACTTGAGTTTTTTCTTCGTCTTTCAACCTAACCTAGCTGTTATATTGGGATAAAAAACATAAGTTGGTAATCTGTGGATATCAGGTAAATTTAATCAGTGCTTGATAGTATGGACTTTACATTATTCTAATTGAACTACCAAGTAAGAATAAGACAACTAAAAGTTTATGACTTTGTTGTTGGTTTTCTTTGCCCCTAAAATTCTTTGTTGTATCCTCGGGCCTAGAACTCATGCAAATATTGCTGTCTGGACACAAATGTGACCAAGGACCCAGAGGCTAAATCTCAACACATTAATGATCTTCAATAATTCACTGCTACAACCATTAGTCTGCCATTGTTACAGCTTTTAATAAATCAACTGTCACATTAGTCATGTTGACGGTTTTAAAGCTAGCTTAAATATTTCATATAATTTTCATAAAATAGTAGTGTTTTTAAAAGGCATGATAAACAGGTCTACAGAAAAAAAAAAGAAAAATACCATAAGACCAGGCAATGTGGTAAAAAGACACTTGATGTTGGCCGTATTGAAACAATTTTTAGAATTATATAAAAATCTAGTTTTTAGATTTATTAAAAAATGTAGTTATCACTAAATAAACTATTTTAAACTGATAAAACTTGACTTAATTCAATATTACAACAATATTTTCTCTTTTTTTGCTAAGTTTACCTTTGAAATCTCCCCCATGAGATTATAGTAATGATTACCAATATCTAATGACTAAGCAATGAGTATTAAAATGGGACTTATTTGACTTTGGTGTTCTGAAATAAAATAATAATAAATGAAATCATAAATAAATGGGATAATAATATAATAAATACAAGTGAAAATATAATACACACAGTAAATAAAAATCATTCAGTTTTAAATTAAGGGTTACTGAAACTAATTTTGGACATCTCCATTTTGAATAAAAGGAAAATAAAGAAATGTACCAAAAAACATTTGGTAATTTCTATTGATCTGGTAAAACTGGAGTTCACCACACTTTATTCGAACACTTAATTTCACTTTTGACATTTTGTTCTTCAAAGCACAAATCCCCGGAGTGAATGGCAACTACAATGGCTTCCTTGGCTGAAGCAAGAAATCTTTGGCAATGGGCCCCCAATGTCAATTTATATGGCTGTTTCTATTCTATAGTGTTTTCTCATAGACAAGGAAAGAGTTCAACGGAGCCAGAGTGACAAAGAGAGTTCCCCACAGATCCCTAAGTACTTACACAGAAAATTTCAATGGCCACATAGGTACACAATTGCTCCAACAAGCGGGCCCTAGTGGGTAATGTACCTTTCGATGTAAACTGACAGTATGATAGAAGAATGAGTGTTTCGAGTTATACTTTGCACTTTCCTCTCATTTCTTGGAACTACTAGTTTTTAGCATCACTGGACATTTGATGGGAGGGAGTTTTAAAAATGAGTTGATTGAAAAAATTAATAGATTTTCACTTTATATGAGTAAAATAAAGAATGAAAGATATACCACCAATACAGCAAGTTAATTACAGTTTCTAAAGTTCACAGTAAGTTATTTGAAATCTGGAAAGTTAAAAAAAACAGTCATATTCAGTCAAGCAATATGAAAGTTCAAAAGAATAGATGTGCTTCTCAACAGGGTCTAACAGAATTCCCTTGAAAATTAAAACCTTTTCATTAAGAAATCTCTTTTCTGGACTCTGGATGTCAGATAAACAATGGGGCAGATGGTTCAACACAGATACATTAAATTAGCATATTGGCTTTGATGGTTATTCTGAAAGAGATTCACCCCACAGTCAGACTAAAAATTAGATTCGCTACTCAGGAAGGAATCTGCTCTTTGATTGGGAGAGAGACGGTCCGGCCCTTTTCTTACTCTGCATCTACAAACCCTTGTCTTGAGCTTATCTGTGGACAATAATGGTGAATAAAATTAACAATTTACTTTAACTGAATTGTTTAATAAATGTAATAAAAATAACTTCTAGCTGTTAATGATTACTATCAACAAATACAGAATGGGG